>NC_046335.1:33597897-36254147 GCF_000738735.6 Corvus cornix cornix
AGAAGTCTATATTACACATGCAGGGTCTGTGGCTTAGCTGCTGTTTTGACTGAGCTGGGCAAAACTGGTGCAGGGTTATCTTACCTAAGAATTCGAGACCATAGCATTATTAAAAGGTGAAAGAAGACAGTCCAAAAGCAAACAGGAAATCAGTTCAAAAGGGAAGTTGATGACTCTCCCAATGCCTACAAATTGAAAGACATTGACAAAGGCCAAATGAACTTTTGGGAATAGTGAAGATGTTAGAGATTTGTACAGAAACATGTGCTAGTTTTCAGTACAGTAGCTCTCAGACCTTGTGTTCATGACAGTCATGATGGCCAAATACCCCCCTTTTTGCTTATCTTACAGGAAGTGTAGTTTTGTAGAACTACCATCTCCTGGCCACACAGGTAGAAATTGCATAAACTCAAATATTTTGTTTACAAAAATATGCTTACTCTGTCCTTCACCCATTTTAACGCTAAAGGAAGATGGAAAGAACAGGCTTTGTTTAAAGCGTATGCTGACTGAAAACCAAAATCAAAGAAACATAACAGGTGAATGTGTTGTCAGTGAGAAAATAGTTTCTGACTGGAGGACACTGTTTTATATTAAGTACATAGCAATTGTTGGCACAATTCTTTACCCTACGAGTGTCTGTTATGCATAATTTTGTCAATAGGACCTTCTTCCCCTCAAAATTAATATTAGGCTTTATAGAGAATACGGTATAGGCCTTTGAGATTCTTTTGCTCTGCATTGCATGTTACTAATTGTAATAGGCTTCTATCAGCAAAGAAAATTCTGTAAAGGAAACTGGTCTAAATTATGAACAGAGCTGAGCTGATTGATTTCAAATTCTTTCCCTATTGATGACAAAATAATGATTTTTAAAGTTATCTTGTAAAACGGTTTTCTCTTTTGTGGTGGTGCTTAATAAGAACTTGAAATAGCCATGTATGAAGTAGTGTCAGGAACTGATCCATGTTATAATGTGAACGCTCCCACACCTTTTGTTCTAATACTGGCTCTTTTCCTTGCATTAGGAATTGCCTGCCTTAGTAATGTGCTAACATGATATTCATGAAAATGTGAGTCTGAATCCTTCATTCCATTCCGTAGTCTTCAGTCTCGTATCATTATGATGTTTTTTATTTTGGGCCTCAGGTTCAATAAACTGACTTGGATACTGCTGGTTGTATAACAGGGCTGCATGGATGTGTTGGATTTACACAGCAAGGTTTTGGTAGGTGGGTGGGCTGCAGGGTTAGGCTCTCTTGCGTAGAGACTGGGGGCTGCCCACTTGTCAGACAGCTAATTGCTAGATCTGTAGCATACACAGAATTCGAAAGAGTCCAAAACTACTTTGCTGTCGGTGGACGCACTTTGCTAAATGTGGCTATGGTTGTCATTTACACACTCCAATGCTGTTCACAGAGAGGATGATATCTACCACTGCTGTAGTGTTCTGGCTTTTCCTCAGTGTTCAGAGTGTACCTCTGTACTTGGTTTCATAAAGTGTATTGCCTGCTTTTGAGATTTTCCTATCTTCATGGGATTTTACCCAAGACTAGAGGATCTGTATGTTTTACAGACAGTTGGCTTCTCATGGTGTCTCAATGGCAGTGGCATATCATCAGCAGCATTTTAGAAAAGGAAACAGATGAAAGATATGTAAGGTAGGTAAGACATACAAATTTTGGAAAATTTGAGGACCCTGTTTTGAAATCCCTTTGACCTGCTAGATTTGGTGTGGAATGTGTTACACTTCTGACAGACTGAGTTGAGGTCTTGAGCCAAGAAATTAATTGAATGAGCAGCAACAACTAGAAGACACTCAAAATTTGGTCCAAATAACTTTCAACAACATATTTAAGGAAGAAAAAAAATATTTTCTCTTTATTAGGAGCTAAGTCAGAAAAATTCTAGTTAAATTTTTTGTGGGTTTTTTTGTTGTTCTTTTTTTTTTTTTTTTTTTCATTTTACTCAGCTGGTCTGCAGGTGTAGAGGATTTTGGCCAAGGTTTCACCCATTGGAGGCTACAGTCATTACTAAAACTCCTGGGCACGCATTTCTGTTGGAATGCAGCTGATGTCATGGAAAAACAGGACCTTTTTGGTAACCCCTAACAACCAGAAGTACAGTAAACAGTAAATATTACTTCCACTGAGATACTCGCTTTTAGAGAGACTTGTTAGGTTGGTGCCTGTGTGCCAAGAAATATAAACTTTTACTGATTTAAAGATGCTTTTCCTAAAAGCACAAGCCTACTGCTGAGGTTTAGCCATGATTTTGATATGCCTAATAAAACCAGAAATATTTCTGTTTAAATTCTAAAATACCCAGAATTTACTGTTCTTTCCACCACCTAACAATTTTATGGTCTTTCACATCAGAAATAAGTGATGGTGTGTTAGTTATAAGGGAAATAGCACTGTAATTTTCATCATTTGCAAAACACAGGGTTTTTCCGAGGTATATTTTCCATCTAATTAAATGAGTAGAGTTTGGTAGAAATGTAGAACTGTTCAAATATTTTTTCAGTTTAGTTTGTTTTTTAAAAGTCCACTCTCAGCTTCAAGCTGCGCATTCTGTTTTGCTTTCATGGGGTTACTTGTGACTTAGAAGATAATTTAGATGTTTGTTGTCCAAGGGTAATTCATTCCTTTACGTGATTTGTATGTTTTCTTTTTTCTTTCCTCTGTTGATAGAAATACCAACACCACACCTGTGAAAGCCCCACCACTGCCACCTTGCCATTTAAAGCTTGACTTTGTAAGCAGATGGTAACATGGAGAGAAGTCTGAGCAGCCTAACATACAGCGATACATTGTTTTTTGAGAGCACCAGTATAGCTCCTAGCACACTTTTTGTGACCCAGTTGACCATTAGATACTGTAGATGTTTTATTATTCTTTGGTTTAGGTGTTGAGGTTGTTGTAAGTTTCTTTCTTCTGAAAGGGGAGATACCTACTCATAAATTACAGTTGTCCACTAAATTGGTCCTTGGAAGGATGGTACAGATGGTACAGCACTGTCTGTGACTGCCATTTCCTTTCCCCAGTGTTAGATAAGCCAAGTAATGAACTTAATGGTTGTAGGATTTTTCTTGGCAGTACATTACCCTCTGCTATAAATCATCTCAGATCTTTGCTATACTTTTAAATAGTGAAAGATTGCAAGCCTTAAGCATTTAGAAACTGAGGAAGAAGCCTTAAAAAATAGTAGTTACTTAAAAAACAGTTGAAAAAACTATTCTGTTCACAGTCTTTCTATATTGCCACCTTTTTTGTAGGTTTTTAGATATTCATATTTTTCACATTTTGCTTGTGCATTTAAGGTAAAAAACTTTGTTATGAGTGTTATGATTCAAACAGGATCCACATATCAAGAAAAGTGCCAAACATCAAAAGTTCAACATTAAATGAGAAGAACTGGCGTGATGATTTATAAGTTAATTCTTTCTTTCTTAATGAAACCATGTTCCAGTTTCTTACAGGTGTTTATATATGACCATACTTTGTTAATATTTTCTAATAAATATTTAGCATTTTTATTCTCTCTAGTTCCTGCATATTTTTTTACCACTCCTTTCAGAAATATTTACTTTTTTTCCCCCCGACTTCAGTTTGACATACTTACTAAACAAAAAATTTCTGTTTTAATCCTGCTGGTTGTTGCTTTTTGCTCAGCGGTCTTGCTGCCTAGACAGTAGCAAGCTGTATTGACCTTATCTTTTCCAGTCACACTTTTAAAAAAAGGAGTTAATAGAGCCTGTAAGTCATGGGAGAATAGCGATTAAAACGTGGAGTTCTTCAATTTGATGTTTTCAGTTACTTCCCAGCCAGACAATGTATTTGGAACTAGGACTGACATCGCTTGTCCTGATTTTTTTCTCCCACTCCCCTTTTATGCAGAAGAATTGCCTTCTGCTTCCTAAATATTATCTGATAATATATTTCCTAAATATTATCTGGAATAATATTTTCCAATTGTTTTAGAAAATGGTATGGCCAGAAGATACAGAAAATAAGGTCATGTGCATTTTTTAATGGTGGATTTCACTTAAATGCAGGTATTTAGTAGTTACAATACTTGTATACATCAGTGTTTTAAGTATGACTTTGTTATTTTTGACTAAGAATTTTGGGGATATAGTAGTTCACAGGATTCTATATGTAATTCTAAAATAAAAATATAAAGCTCAAAGAAGCCATAGCTTCAGTATTTGTCCACGTCATTCAATGTATATGTCAAAAGCACAGCAAAAGAGAACGTTTCCACTGCTTTCCAGAACATAATATCCAAATCATCTCACTTACTCTTCAAATCAGGCATTATATTGTCTTCTTCTAACAACACAGGTAAACTACTGAATAGAAGTCAACAATTACCATGCAGGTAACTCTTCTGTAATCCAGAGTGTGAAGGAGTGTGAAGAGCTGACACGCTTGCTTGTGTTGCTGTGTGTATTTTGCCCCAGCATCCCTGAGTGTGAGCTTGTTTGTGTGTGGTGTTAGGGGGTTGCTGAAAAGCACACTGCAAATAAAGAGAATACTTCACCCTGTTCTGAGATTTTCTGACTCACAGAGGTGCCATCCACATACTCCTTTAAATTATTTGGTGTTTATCTCTAGAATGCTTCTCTGAAATGTATGTTAGGTCAGACAGAGGTCAATGTGCCCTGTCTGAAACCTGGGTTTATGCCCCTTTGACAGTTTTAATACAAGACTCTCATCTTTTATCATATGTTGGTTTGCTCTTGCAAACATGTGACAAACTAGGTAAGACTGAAATGCATACTTGTTTTGTCACTTGAATTAACTTCTGTGCACAATAGTTCTGAGTAGATGTGTCATTTTCCCCTATTCCAGGGGCTATTTATGTTTTGCTTACTAGCAGTCAGTGTACTGCTAATGACAGTTGTGAATGTGACTACAGGCAGAAGTGCCTCATAAACCTGAGTAAGTGATAGGAGATTGCTTTAGACTTCCAACACTGTAAATTTTCCAGGTAATGTTTTCTGAGTTTAGAATGCATGAACAAGTGTTCCCTTATCTGGCTTAGATACCTAGTGAGATTTTTTCTGAAGACTGTTGGGTAGTTCTGGAAACACACATAGAAATAGCACTGATCTGTATCCTGGTGACAGGGAATTATGCCTTAAATCTCAAGCAGAGAGGACAATGCTCAAGACATGTACCAGTGTCTTTTGAAAGGTTTTTACAAAAACTGTGTAAGATCTTTTAAATAAAGAATTGTTGTAGGAAACTGCTGCTTAAAATGCCTGATTTACATTGACTAACGGTAGCAGACTAGTTTAAATGAGGATATTGTGTTGCGCTAGTTGGGAAAGAGAGGGGAAAAGAGGACATGGCCTATTTCTTCATTTGACTATGAGTCCTAAGGAAGGAATGAAGGTAACTGTGTGACAACTCTCATCACCCAGCAGGTTGCAAAGTACTGGGCATTAGACTGCCAAACTCAATGTATGTGCATACAGTGCTACATAAGAGGCCATAGGTTACTGTGAACTTTCTGTGCTGTCAGTGAAGGTTCAGGTGCTGGTCATTGCTAGAAGCAAGATCACAGATTAGGTGGTCAGTGGCCTGGGTTATCCTGTTTCTGTGGTGCTGAGGGTCATGAAGAAATATCAGTCAAGAAAGCCAAGAGTTGTCACTGCTTTACGGGTCAGGTTTTGGTACGCATCTGTATTTGTTTGGCTTCTTGAGCATCAGGGGCCTGCCTTCTGTATGCCATTTGAAATCTGGAATTTAGAAGATGCAAGGTAGCAGGTTTTAATTTCTCAAGGGTTTTGCTTCTTTTTAAAACCCAGAGCAAGTATGTTTCAAGTTTAGTTTCCTTTTCCTGGGTTGTTTGCTGGGAAATGAATGGAACATTGCTACATAGCAGTGGGGGAATTCACATTAAACAACATTCATTTTCAAGCTCTTCACACAGAATTATTTAGGCTGGAAAGGACTGCTTGAGATCATCTAGTCCAATGCCAATTCCTGCGTCATCTAAACATTAAGCTATAAATAGACTGATGTGGGCCAAGTTTATTATCAGTCAGTGTTGTATGCTTTTTTAAATCAGCCTTTACACCAGGCTTTTCAACAAGCACACAGTAAAAGAAGCTATAATTTTAATAATTGCAAAGTATTTTTAGAAATTATTTTTGAGGTGTCACACCCACTTGACCAGTCTTTTATTTGATGTATGTGCTCAAATGTACTTAGATTGACTAAACAAAAACAAGATAGGCAGTGTGTCAGTGATAAGTGGCCAGTACAAAGCATCTTGTACATGTTAACAAGGAAAATTTTTCTGGCCTAGTCAGTTGAAGCCAACTTGAAGACTGCAGCCAAACAAAAACACTTGCTGTCAAACACAGAGCTGCTTCTATGAAAATACAGGTGAAAGTATGGGATGTCATTCAAGCACTAGAGTCTCTTTCTCATTCCCTGTTTAGATAATTTGTTACTGCTGAAGGAAGGATACAGGCTTTTGGTTTGAGCTACAGACTTCTTTCTCCAGTACCTTTCAGTAGGTAGACACTAGTTTATACAATGTACAGTTGTGTGCTTCACCCTTGCATTTATGCTCACTGGAAGTATCTGCTGGAGATTTGCTGCATTGTTGCAGGCAGTGCCTAGAATTGCAGACATGATTCCTGATCAACTGGGAAGGAATAAATTGGAGAATATTTGGTTTACATATGAGGACTGGCAACTCCATCTGCCGTGTTGTTAGTAGTCAGTATGGGCAATATTAATGCAATATAATTGCAATAAAGCACGTAAAGGAAAGAAGTCTGCTTTGTAGCCAGGTAGCTTTTAAGACAGCCTTACAGCTAATGTTCAAAGACTAACCACAGATGTTGTGTGCTGGAAGTTGATCACTTCCTGTTATAGTTTATGTTTTAATGTATATTGAACAACAGCAAAAACAGTGGTTTGCACCACAAAAACTCTGTGAACTCTCAGACTTTCTTACAGGCCATCCAAAAGAAACACATTTGGTATTTGCTCTTCATGGTGGTTCCTGATGCTGTTTGCCAAATGCTGCCCAGTTCCAAGCCATGGTTTGGGAATCAGTGCTACAGAGAGTCATTGAGAAGATGTTAGGAAGAGAGTGAGCCTAAGTCTGTAGGATGCATTTGACCTAGAGAGGGATTCTGTGTCATCAAAGACCATGGGAGTTCCTAGATGGCCAAATGCATCAGCCCCCAGCTGCTCTGCTCACCTGGGTGCTGCCCCTGTCTTGCAAATTTGACAGCTATAAGACTGTGCTGTATAATTAGCTACTTCCCTCTATGCAAGTGAGCTGATCTGTTTCTCCAGGCCCAAGGAGGGCTCTGAAACACCCATTCCTTTTGTTCGCTTTTGGAATGAAGTTGAATCCTTTGGTAGAAACCAAGTGGGAGTGTCAAAGATGGTCACTTCCTGCACTGCCATCAGTTAATGCTCCTGGGGGCTTTTTTTCCTGCAGGTTATTATTTTAGAATCAGATATAAGCAACTTTTTCTTTCCTCCTGTCTTGCCTGTTTCTCTCTCAGCCTCTTTTAGAAAATGTCTGGTACTTGGCAAGTTGGATTGGCTTTGCATGTCAAACCTTCCTATTTGTAGCTACCTGCTCTCAGAGAGGTGAGTGAGAAGGAGAGAGGATGAGCAGAATTACAAACATACCTACCCTTGTGTAGAGCTGGCCTCAGGCTAAGACAAAGGGCTTGGGAGATTTGAGACCTCCTGGATACCTCCTAGATTCTTTTCCTATTGTGTCATTTCCTTTCAGCAGTGTTTGAACCTTCAAGCTCACCTGGGTGTGTTCACAGGCAGCCAGACCATTGTGAAAGAGAAGTTAGACACTTAGCCTTGGCAATAATTAACTCCCATAGCTTGTTTGTACCTCTTTGTCATGCATTTATTGTCCCACGCTTGCTCACTTATAAGGAAATTCTTTTTGGCATTTTATCAGGTTTTTATGAATTGGAGCAAGTGCAGATTTAAATCAAAAGGCTTGGATGCAGAGGGCAGATTGGTCCTCCCTCCCGTCCTTCTCTCTTTCCCTCTTTCTCTCTCTCCCCCTCCCCTCTCCTTCCCTCCCATCATGCTGGGGATGGGTGGAGCTCAGTGGTAATGCTAATGGCTTAGAAACATAATCAACAGGATTTGTGTAGTGTTTCTTGCTAAGAGCCTGCTTGAGAAACCCCTAATCCTGCCTCCCAGACTGATAACCTTCTTGCCCTGAGCAGGGTGAGGAGGACTGGGTGAATTGCTCTACTCTTTGTGTAATGTGTGCTGAGCCCTGCAGAAAGGTAACTGGTATCTCCCCTTGCCAATACTGACGTGTCAGGGCAAATAACACCAAGAGCAACAAGCCTGGCTATTTAAGCGTTGTGCTCCCTGACAGAAAATGGTGAAAGCCGTCATCTTGAATGCACAAATTCCCTCAATTATTTTAATCCTTATTAAAAAGAGTGTCTGTTCCAATGTGACTTTTTAAACTAGGGCCTCTTGCTTTGTCTTTTTTGTGTACACACAGTGCTTAGAAATACATTGGTGCCTGCTTAACAAAGCAGTGCTTGACAACTAATAAAAAGAATCAATTCACAGCTATTGAGGGGTATTAATCATATGGGAGTGAAACTTGATCTTTGTGATTTAAAAAAATTTTTTTTAAGTGGAATATTATATATATGTATGTATCTTGTGTACACGAGAATGCTTTTTGTGCCTGTTTTGCCTTGGAGACTATATCGGAAGCAGGATTTGAGTCTGTGTTGAAGCACTTCGAACAGTCAAGTTCTTATCTACTGCTGCATGTGCAGTGAATTTCTTTTCTAAAATTTCCCACAAAAATGTTTCAAGAGAACTCAGATGTACTTAGGCTGCAGTTCCAAGGAGCAAAGTGAGATGATGTACTAATCCTTTCACCCAGTTCTTTGCTCCTCTGACTTACCGAGTTTATGTGTTCACTGCACCTAGAAAAAAAAGATAAATTCCTGGACAGTTTTCTCATTTTCTCCCCTTTGCACTGGCTTCACTGCTTATCTGGTCTTCTGCTGAGCTATTGTATGCACTAGCACAAGAAGAAAGTACATGCAGCAAAACAAGTGGTTAATTTTCTGTCGGGTTAGCATGCTGAAGTGGCTTGGCTTGGTTCAGTGAGCAGAGAAGTTAATATGAGCAAGTTGAAACATTTGAGTAGGGATCATGGGAAGAAGATCGCCAGCATTCAGAGAACCCTGAAAGTTGAAATTGATTCCTGATGAGTCTGTTGATGCTGCTATCAAAAATGCTATTTTGAGAGTTCGTTATCCTGTGTGAATTTAGTGGGCTTACTGAAACTGCAGTCCAGAAGTCCTGTCCTATTTTGAAATGCATATTCTTCCACATGGTATCTTTTTGGTATCTTGCATAATACTATTTTAATTTCATTATTGCTGGCGTTTTTCAGATACTGTCAGAGAATTTGGATGACTTGTAGTGGTAACTTTCAAAATTAATAACTGCAGGTAGTTCTGGTATTTGTTGTGGAGCTAATTAAAAGGCTGGATATTAGCTCCCTTCCCTGTGCTGTGCTTCACAGCCCCTTCAATGCCAGCCTAAGGGTTTGTGGTGTCATGCAGTAAAATAGTTTACTGAAATAATCAAGTCTAAAAATAACCTTCTGAAAAAAACGGCATGAGACAATAATGAGTAGCTGAAGGTAAGTAAGGCTGGCGATTTTTTAAGCCTGCTTTGCTGCTGAAACAGAATCATTATGTAACTGCCCTGACAATGATCATTCCCGTCCATAAATGCCAAAATGTCTGTGGCAGTCTTTGTGGTGTCTTCACCCAGTGCTTACTGGTGTCCTCTAAAAGGCCACTTCTGTGATGCACTTCTCCCCTTGTGGGTTCAGTTTGGTTTGTGCAACTCTCTCAGGGGCCACCTGTGAGCTGGGTCAAGAAACATAAATGAATCTTGAAAGCCTTTATAGAAAGGAGAAAAGATGGGGTTAGTTTAAATTCTGACCGCTGTCCCAGCTTGATGTGTGCTGCTGCAGAAAGAGTACTGATGTGAGCTGCTCAGGTTGTCAGTGCTGTACAGGGAAACATCTGTGGAGGCACTGCCTGAGCCTCTGGGTGTCTTTGGTAAATGAGAAGGTCCTAAATTGCTGGAAGCATATGTTAGAACTTGGAAGTATTAAAAGCATACATGTGAAACTGGTATATTTGACTGTTTTTTGCCATTTACTGCCTATAATATATAAAAAATTTTCTGGCAGCCAAAATGCTGTACGCCCAGTTTTATTTAGGTCTATCATAAGCTTTCTGTTAAAGAATATTTTAGCATGATGATGTGGACACACAGAGGAACTGCAAAGTGCTGAACAAGCCACATCTTAATCTGTAATGTGCCGGTCAGGCTCTTGTGTTTTATGTTTTATTATGGACATTCATTTGATATCAGACTTTGGCCAGTTCCAGTGCCTCACCACCCTCACAGTAAAGAATTTCTTCCTTATATCCAATCTAAACCTAACCTCTTTCAGTTTAAAGCCACTCCCCCTTGTCCTGTCACTACATGCTCTCAAAAAAAGTCTCTTTCCAGCTCTCTTGTAGCCCCCTTTAGGTACTGGAAGGTGCTACAAGGTCTCCCTGGAGCCTTCTCTTCTCCAGGCTGAATGACTCCAACTCTCTCAGGCTGTCTTCATAGGAGAGGTGCTCCAGCTCTCTTATCGTCTTCGTGGCCTGCCTTTGGTTTGCTCTAGCAGATGAAATCAGAAATTAAAAGAAAGCTAACAGAAATTCAGTATTTCAGTTGTTAGGGTGGAAAACCAGACTTTTTAAAAAATCTCTTCTTTCACACCTGAAAAGTAATTATTTTGAATTGCTTTTTTAATTAAAAAATCATGTTTTCTTAAGTGCTGTAATTATTCTGTATCCAAATTCTGCACTTGGCAAAAGTAACATTTCCCATGAGCATGGGTGTTAATTGTCTTCTATCCACATCTCAGTGGCATTGCCTGCTACATTTTCTCAGAATTTCACGTGTTTGTAGCATTCTAAATTTCTGCCCCAAACTGTGCTGTGATGTTTGTGACTGTAAATATGCAGTGCATTGGCTTCAGTTTTGTTTAATGGCCGTTTCTATGGATCTGTGTTTGTTTAAAACAGTAAAGATTGACTCAACATATTACTCTGAAAATTATTAACAGTTAGTCTGTAGGCCATTACATCATGAGGAAACCAAAGCAGGCTTGGAGAGCACTTACTTTTTTTCTCTCAGGATTGCTGAAATACAAAATACAGCTGTTCAGCAGTGCATGTAGTATTTGCTAGCAGGACTAGAAGAAAAGGAACAATACAGGAGAAATGCAATACTGAGTAAAGCTTCAATTTTCTTTTTAATAGAAAAAACTGTATCTCTGAATACAGATTTTAATAAAAATTAGTAGTGTTAAAATGGGATAAAGCTGTGCATCAGAATTTTGTGAACTGCTCATAACCTTTCAGTATTGCTGTTTCCTAGTATTTTCTATGTAATAATTATTAATATTTTGTGTGTATCTGATTCTGGAGTCAGTGTGTGTCACTGAATGCCTATGCTTAATACTTCATTTAAGTATCTTAATGTGCAGTGCCCAGTTGATATTCATAGAATACATGGAATGGAAACATTGATTTAATATTAATTGCAAATTGTATTGCTTTTTCTATTGCTTTCCACTCCTACATCAGCTTTCTACATGTAGTTTAGATAAGCACATGGTGGGATGGTCAAAGTTGGAGCTTCTCTTGCAGTTAAGTGTCTTGCATGTCTCTTAGAACCCAATATTTTAGAGACATCTGTGAATAAGTAAATGCAAATGATGTCCTTTAATTGAAATAGTAAGTAAAAATACCTTAAGCCTCCAGAAGCTGAGCTTTTTTGAGAGTATTGCCTTTACTACTATTCCAGGTCCAATTGAATCAGCTGTGATGTGCATTTGTTCTGAGTAACCGTCTCTTGAAGAAAAAGGTCTGTTAAGGTTAGAAATCAAATTCTTTTCTATTACACTAAATGAATTTCTGCTTGCCAGAGGCACTGCTTTAAAACAAAAGCAACCTAACTCACAGAGCCTTAAAATATTTTAGTCCTAAGTCATCACGTCTGAAGGCTGCAGAGTGACCTCAGCCTTCTCCTGCTCTGAATCATTGTTGAGAACTCACATGGTCTGAATAGACTGAGGTAGGTTTCAGTCCCAGAAACTGTTTGTCTTTTCATGTGTAGTGGCTAAATGAGTACAACCTTGACATTGTTAGAAAGGGCACAGCTACACCCAGTTACTGTAGGTGTAGTAGCAGATTAACCACTCTAACTACTTTCATGTGTGTAATCTTCCTAATCTTGATCAGGTGGCCATGTTGCTTTTCTCCTGTGGCACGTAGACAGAGCTTGATTGTGGTTTTGATCCTGAAACTGTTTTTATGGTGGTAGGCAGACCAAAAAAAAAAGGAAAAAGGTATTGCATACAATGTTAAGAGGGTTAGGCTGCAGTTATGGGAAAAACCACAAACAACATGTATTTGAATTAAAGGAAGCTATTAAAGTGATCCTTCAAGAAATGTCTGAGAACAGTGCTTTTCATACTTACTCAAGTTAATGTGAGCATGATGCAGTCTGCCTGAGAAGACCAGAACAGTTTCTGGCATTAATATGTTGGGGAAGAGATTTTGGAAGCAAAGAAGTTTTCCTGACTGATGATTCTTGCACTCAGAACCAAAACCATAAGTTGCGCAATTACAAAACTTACTGGTGAAAAGGCTATTAACGCCTTCCCTTACTGTTACCCATTAGGGCATGAAGGAGAACTTGTTTTCTTTTGAAAGAAGAAAGGAGAGCTGGTTTCTCCTGGTACTTGTGAGTTACAGTAATTCTAGTTAGGCTGTTTGAATTTGTGAAGAGTGTATATTTTGTTTTTACTAGTTTTGCTTTCTGTTTTGCCAGCAAAGAAGAGCTTAAGAAATTCATTGGTACCTCCTTAGTTGCTTCTAGCTCTTTGTTTTCTTCTACAGGTTTGTGATAATCTTGCCTAAGTTTCATTGTCTCTGAAAGGGAGTAACAGTTTCTCGAACAGGTTTTTTTTTTAGGTAGCTTTCCTGAGCTTATGTTTTCCTGTAATGGGGGTGTCCTCTACTCTCCCTTACTTATACTGTCACTCACTTCATGACCTCGATATGAAACATATTCAGGACCTCTGAGATACAGTCTAACAAGCAGTGTTAAGGTCTAGTGGAAGAGTATATTGGAGTGGAACATGAATATATTAGCTGAGTAGCTCTGTACTAAGTATGACAATAAAACTATAGTTTTATCATGCCTGTAGTTTAGAAGAATAAACATGAAGCCTTCAATTTAGAAAATAATGGAGATCAAATACAGTAGCAGTTGCCATTGGAGCTGCATTCACAAGTTGCTTCTGTCATGTGGAACAGCTGCCTTATTATGCTCTCCTGCTTTATGCTTAGACGTTTTTTTATCCTTGTGATATCTGAGCATTAAATGATGTTACTGTCAGTAAGCTACTGAATGCTGTTACCAACACCTGTTTCATGTGATTTTGTCTGCTCTGTATGTAGGGTGGGGTTTTTTTTGGATATAATCTATTTGGAACTAATACTGTTTGTATTAGCTGATGTCTAGGAGATACTCTGTATACATATTTCTGTGTAAAACACTGTTGTGGTTTCACCAACAACATGTGGCCAAGCCCCATGCAGCCACTTGCTCACTCCCCAACCAGCAGGATCAGGGAGAGAATCGGAAGGGTAAAAGCCAGAAAACCCCTGGATTGAGATAAAGACAGTTTAACATGGAAAGCAAAAGGTGTGCATGCCAGCAAGGCAAAACAAGGAATTCATTCACCACTTCCCATGGGCAGGCAGGTGTTCAGCCATCTCCAGGAGAGCAGGGTCCCATCATCTGTAGTGGTGACTTGGGAAAACAAACGCCATCAACTCCAAATGTCCCCCCTGTTGTAAAGTATTTGAACCTTGATAGTGTGCCCCAGCCAAACCGTTTTTAGTTATTTTTACCAGAGCCCTCAGAGTGGGACCAGGCTGGAATTACCCTCACTGGCTTCACCTGGCCTTTCTACCTTCAGCTGCAGCACATCAGCCCCAAGAGGGTTTTTAAGCTCCAGTCTGAAGGTTTGAGGGGAGAAGTAGGATAGGCTTGTATCTGCTTCCCGTCCTTTGTTGTCTTGTTGTTTGGATTTCCTGGACTAACTTGGCTGCTGATCACTGGATAGGTTTTGTTGCTGTCAGCATCTCGACGCTGCTTGCCTGGATCAGGAGCCCCACCTGTTAGAGTCCTCAGGAATTCATCAAGGACTGAAAGGTAAATTGTGCTAAATTGGAAAAGAATTGGGAAAGAAGAAGCTGAAAAACTAAATACCAAGACAGCAAGGAATAGAGAAAAAAGGATTGTACTGCACTAGATTAAAACCAATCATATTATCAGAAAAGTGTGTGCGGAGCTCATGGGCAAAATAGAGAAACCAATCAAGCAATGTGAGATGTCATGCACAGCAGTTGCAGAATGTATATGTACTGTATTATGTAAAAGTTGTAAAATGTATAAGTGAAGTGCATAAGTACTGCGTTATGTAGAAGTTGTAAAAGTTGTTAAAAGTGTAAATAAGAAAATGTATAAGTAGAGTGATATGTATAAGTAATATAAGATAAGCAAGTGAAATGTATAAGTAGGTAGAATGAATAAGTAAGATATTATGTCAAAGTTGTGAGATGCATGAACACAGGGGTATTTTAAACAATAAGATGCTTCTGCGTAATCAGATTGATTCGTTGATCAGAAGGCACCCCCCTTCTTCCACCAACTTTGTATACTGGGCATGATGCCATATGGTCTGAAATGTTCCTTTGGTCAGTTGGGGTCACCTGCTCTGGCTGTGTCACCTCCCAACCTCCAACGCACCCCCAGCTTCCTCACCAGTGTGACCTAGGAAAAGCAGAAAAGGCCTTGGCTCTGTGTAAGCCCTGCTCAGCAATAACAAAAACATCTCTATGTTATTAACTCTCTGTTCAGCACAAATCCAAAACATAGTTCTGTACTAGCCACTATGAAGAAAATAAACTCTACTCCAGCTGAAACCAGCACAGACATTCCTAAGCCTGAAATTGTAAAAGAAATTGCCATAAGAGCTGTAACCATACTGTTGCTCTCATGTCCCTGTCACTCCCACAATGTATGGACAGTAAGGAACAATAGAGAGATGTGGGAACACATCAGGATAGAAATTATTACTGTATAAACATACTTTTTCTCTCTGCAGGGCCCAAAGAGACCACAGTGTTGGCCGGGCAAGAGGCTGTGGTACAGTGCTGGTGCAGATGTATGCTCTCTGTGACAGTCCATTAGCATAATATATTTTCAGTGTAGAGTGGGTATTTCTGGGAAGGAAATCTGCATTGAAGTGCAGTAACACAGATTATAAGAGGTTTTCATTGAGTCTCCCATGACCAAATCAAACACAGCCTTCAGTGTTGGAGATAGTAAAGATAAAAGCTTTATGTGTATAAATAAAAGATCTGGCTGGTGCTTTTTGGAAGATATTAATTGTCATTAACATTTAAGAATATCGTCCTGTACGTTTAGTCTGTTAAGTAAGAGAGCACTGGGAGTAGAGAGGTGGACCAGGCCAACAAGTGAAATTCTGTCTGTCTGGCTTCTCAAATACCGGATCTCTTTAATGCAGTCCATGTATTCAGTGTTGCTTGCCTTTAGGTGGTGGAATTTTCATACTGGGGGAAGTAATGATTTGCGAATAAGTATTCTTTTGCAATTCAGTACTAAGATGTGTATATAGGTTTAGCTAGAAAGAACTCAGCCTTTGCACAGGGAATAGAAAACAGTGATATTGGGGGTTACTAGTTCTGGTTTGATTTCAGTGCCTATTTACTCAATGACACAATAACCCTCTTTGTACATATACTTCATGCATGAATGGAGGTGTGAACAGGACCAAAAGCGGGTGTTTGTGTTGCAGAGAGGAAAGTTAAAACAATATTTATGGGCTATTCATTTATTATTTATTTGAAGTTGTTTCATAAGATAGAAGTTGAAGTAGAAAACAGCAAAGTCCAGCTTTATCTGGAGGGTTGGTCTCAGCCTTGCTTCAAACCTGCACAATTAAACATGTTCACAGGAGATGAATTGTTTTTTCTGTTAATTTTTAGTTTATTTAGAGTCTGATTCTGCCTCTTTTGTAGTGCCTTATTCATGCGTTAAAACTAACTGTGGGTACTCTCCATAAGCTTCTGTGTAATGTAACTATTTGGAATGCAGAATACTCCTCAGCACTGTGGAATTGGGTCCTTTGGTGTTGTAGAAGAAGAATCGCAAAGCTCAGACTTGTGCCTGTAAATGTTAGTGATGAGTAAGCGTGACCAGCCAGTAAATGGATTTGATGTCTTTGCTTGTCCAGTACTAACTGTTCTGTATGGAAATGCATGAGGCGGGTGGTACTTCAGTTTGTTCTTTGTTTGTAATACCCCCTCAGCTTGTTCAGTGAATGTATGTGCCAGCGTGAACCTCTTCAGCCAATGACAATGTGGGAAATAGATAAGTAAAATTTTAGCTGATACATATGACTGCAACATGGATAGGAACTTCAGTAGAACCATTTAACTCAATTAACAGCATTGATTTCTATTTTTTTTTTTCCCCCTCCCTTTCTTTTCCTGGGAGGGGATGTGTTTAAAGTGTTGGTTTAGCCAGAAAATTGGCTAAAACTGATATTAGTTTATATATAATTTTGGAGATCAGATATGCTTGTTCTACTTACAGAAATAAGTTTTTGTGTAGATTGGATCAGGGGAACAAGGACACCTTTAAGAAAACGATAAATTCAGGTTATTTCTCTTTCATGAATTAATGCTTCATTTTCTAGTGAAAAATTGTTTCATTACTGGTGTGATGTCAGAGATGTGACTCCATGTAAAATTTACAGCCTGATAGTATTAAGAAAGGCAGCCTGACACATGGATTTGTAATTTGGGTATGTTAGGCAGGAATCAAGGAAAAAAAGCGATGGAACCTTCTCTTGTCGCTTATCTATTTGGTTTTCCAGTAGAAAGAGTAGTTTTAAGGTACAGCTAGGCTCCAGAGGGGACAAGCCATCTTTTCCAAGAAGTAGCTTTTAGATTCTGAGAAGCGCACCTAGCTTGCTTAACGATGTGAAGAGAGGAATAATTCTCTACATGTAATATAACTTCCCAGTATAAAATTACGTTTAAGGGATTGTTTGGAAAGCTGGCTAGGACTGTAGCATGTTATTTTTTAAAATCCTGTGTCTATGTGCTCTGATTTCCATGACACTATTCTTTTGGGACAGCACATTTGTTATAGGAGGCTAAATTGTTTCCTTTTGCAAAGCCTTACAGGCTCTGAAACTCCCACTGGCTGCTGTCCAGAAAGAAAGATTTGTGGGTTCTGCCCAGTGTCTGCAAATGTGTGGTGATATTTATATCCATTGAGCTGTTTTCACTGTAGCTAGATCTGGTAAAACACTTGTGGCTTTACTGCAACTAAGAGACTTGTGGTAAAGACTGAGAACTTTGAAATTAAGTTTTGTGCTTGAAGAGATGTTCTTACTTCCACTGCATCTGTGATTACTGGGTGGGAAGGAGGATCAGCCTAGTTACACATCAGCCCTCTCAGAGGGGGGCAAAGTCAGCAAACCATTAAAGAAAGAAATAAAACTTCCATTTTTTTTTGAAAGCATTAAGACTGTTTAAGTGTGCACAAAAGCAGAATATTGTCTCAACTGCGACTTCAAAAGTGAGTCACAACTTTTTTATTGGTAGAGTCCTTAAAATCCAGTTCATTCTGCACAGCTGTAAATTGTGTTGATTCAAAAGTCTTTCACGTTGGGACTTCTGAAAGAAAAAGCTGCCTTTTTCTAAACTGGTGAGAACAAAAAGAAGGGCAGATGTTTCACTTCTGTGTATACTCTCATGTCTACTTTCTCTTTTACTCTGCAAGAAGCTTCCACTAAGAAGGGAAAAAAGACCAGTGACAAAATCTCTTTGTTCTGGGAAGCATTTCCAAGCATAAAAACAATCCCAATGTGATGCTTTTATAGAAAAACTTTTGCTTAAATTGTTGATGATTCACTTGATCTTCACTGGAAATATTTTCATGCTATTTACCACTTCCTCCAGATATGGTTTAATTGAATGGTTCTTTCTGATTTTTCCATATGGGGTTCCCTTTCCTTCCCTTTCCACTTGATATATCATAAAGAAAGGATGGTCATGGCCCTTTGAAACTTTGCCACCTTTGAGTTTGAAAATCCAGTGTAATCTGGTAGATAAGGGTACTGTGCAGGCTTGACCTTGTTCCTGCCTTTGCCCTGTATTTTCTGCGGAGTCTTGAATAATAGCAGTGGTCAATCTATCTGCAGGTTTCCTAATTTCTGAAACAAGACATATGGCTACCCTAATATCTCCTGATTTCCATTTTTATTTGAAATTAATGAAGTCTGACTTTGAGATCCTTAGAAAGATGTTTGTATATGGAAATAATTTTCCTTGAATACTTTCTTCTAACTTAACACTTTTCAAATGGATTTATGGCATCAGGTCTAGAAATAAGTTGTATTGGATGAAGCATATGTAGCATAAGACTTACTGGCCCAGTTCAGTATGTGTGACTGTAACTGGCTGAAGATCCAAGCACTAGTGAAAGGATGTGGTAAATTTTCCTTGGATCTGGAAAAAGTTCCTGTATTTGCAACTTTTAAAAACAACCAGGTTGGTATACTGGAAAACAGACTGCAGAGAAGACAGTGCTTTATCAGTAGAAATATAGGTTGGTTTTTCCTGTAGGCCTCTCTGTGTACAGCTGGTGAAGCTGTAAATGATAGTTATTCTAATTTGCCTTCATTTTGTCCATTTTGTTGGATGTGGCTTACACTATGACTGAAGCCTTCAGTCTCATGCCAGTGAAAATGGTGCTTGGCATTTCCTTGTTTAGTTTCTCGTGTGAACTGCAGAGTGGGACTTCCAAGGGTGTAGCTAAGAAAATACTAAACTTTTTTTTTTTTCCCAGGTGAATAGTTGCAAGCAGCTGACATTAGGGTGGAATAGAAAAGTTGTCTTGATTGTGTAACTCCAGCCTTTGGCTGTGCAACCCTGAGAACACTGAGTGCTGTGTGCTGTTGACTAGATAATGTTGTTGTTTTTAGGCTGTGGACTGCAGACTGACTTTCACACGAGCCAGTGGCGTGGGACTTTCCCACACTTGCAACATCACTGGTTTTCCAGCTGTACAACATGTCTTGTGTACAGAAGGTAAATTGCAACTGGAATGCCCTCTGCTGAGGCTGGGCATCAGCTGGGCAGAGCAGCGCACTGCCCCATCAGTGTGTCTGTCAGCACGACCTGAGCATGGTACCACGCAGTCATTTTGAAAACACACCGCAGGCTTACGGCTGTATCTTCTTTTAGCTGCAGATTCGTAACCTGCTTCTCTCTGGCTTGAGTTTCTGGACATCCTCCTGCAGCAAGTGTGGCTGAGAGGGCATCTGGGAGCTAGAGGAACTGGGAGCCGGACCTTGTCTCACAAAGACTTTCAAGTAGACTTGGTCAGATGCGTGAAAGTGGTCAGATTTATGGGTGCAGATGGGCAGATGTGGTACCTGGAATGGGTGGATGGTACCTGGAATATGTGGATGTTTGTGCTTTAAGACCCTCAGGCTGAGAGCTTGCTGAGGAGCCTGCTCCAGGGGTCTGTGTATATACGTGGTGTTTGCAGTGAGGCCTTTGGAGCCACTGGTTTCATTTGACTCTGGAGCTAGAAGGATTCTTTCTTCATTTGCATTTTTCTTCATTCAGCCTTAGAAATGGCAGATACAAGTCATGAAACTTTGATGTAGAACTTGATTTAATCCAATTAAATCTCCTAGGAAGCTTGTCCAGCAGTCAGAGCTACTTTCTTTTGCTTGATAGCGTTGCATTAAGTGTTCTGGAAGGAAAGGAATTTAAGGTCTGAACTGTTGACTACTGGAGGTTCTCTCTGCTGCTGGCCTAGGAAAACATTTCCAAGAGACAATAGCAGAGATTTTAAGTCTCAGTATAGTACTGTATTTTTGGGGGGGGGGGGGGGGGGGGGGGGGGGGGGATATGAAAGAATAAATGTTCAAAAAAGTGTTTCTACTTTTGTCAGTCTTGTGTAATCCAGGATCAGTTCATATTACTGATTACTACATATTAACAGGCTTGACCTGGGAGGAAGTGGATAAGTAAAATGAATAGTAGAACATTTCACAACTATATTTGTGGCAGAACTTGCTGTTACTAGTTGTTTTTGGGAGACTGCAAGCCTCACTGCAGACTATACTATACCAAAAATAAAGGTGAAGCATCATTATTATTATTAGAAGTAGCATGAATTGAGTTGAGTGAATTTATGATACACATGCCTGTGTAGGTATGGTTTTAAAGGGCTAGAAAATAAAGGCAAAAATATTATGAGCTGATGTTCTCATCACTGTAGCAGGAGCAGAGCTGTGCTCCTGTGAAGGGTGGTCTGGATGTGTGGTACTTCTCTCCTGCTGTTATAGTGCTGTGTCACTGAGTCACAGCTTCCCAAACCTCATCACATGTAGGTAATACCTTTTGGGTAGCGAGTGCATGATGTTGTTTTGTATGCCCATCCTGCCAAGGGATCAGAAAGTTCCCTGGTGATTTTTTCCTGGAGCTTTGGAAAACACCCTGGTGTCACATGATGCAATACTTCCACTCTTTGATGTTTACACTAGCTGCTTTTCCTTTTTAATAATCAGAGCAGGAGGAAATGTGTGAAATTAGCTGCATGGCAGTAGGAATTCATTAAAGCGAGTAAATTGAATTCTACTCAAGTTTCAAGCTTCTGGGTCAGTGTCACAAAGCAGTAACCATCTTCTAGCTGTTTTTAATTATTTATTTTGTGGCACTTTCCTTGTTCATGAAACTGATATTTACTGTGGGTTAGCCTAAGAAAATTAGCAATGCTATTGAGGCTTTGAGCAGTGTGAACATTAACAAGTATCTTTTTGTTGTAGTCTCTGATGTCTTTGTTAAGACCAAGGGGGAGGGAGTGAATGAATCAGGATGTTATGCTGGGTCTGTGCAGTCTTCACCTGTAGTTTGCCTTTCAGGTACAACTCAGCTTGCTAGCAACTGGAATACTTTACCAAGTAATGTCCTTTTTCTATTGTAGTTGATATAAATAAGTGTATGTTTGACTTGATATAAGGCTTTAGAGGAGCTGCCTGAGTCTTAGAGCAACATTAAGCTGTGGGACCCTTCTTTTATCTGATTAGAAGTTAGAGCAGGACACTGTGACTACAGACCATTATATCACACACAGTTTGTCTCATCTATGGCTGATTTACTTGCCAGCTTGAGGTCTGTGTGGCACATCTTTTTTATTTCAGACTTCACACAACTACACAGTAGCCTCCGATATCTCTGTTTCCTCCAAAAAAAAAAAAAAGTTCCCTTGCATCTCTTTCACTGTAACTCTAAAGGAATCCTGGGATGGATCCCAAGCCTACGTGGTTTACTGAACTACTTAGCTAAGGTGAATTTGAGCTTTACCCTCCACATATTTTGGTTCTTATCTACAAGGAGGTGGTAATTTTTTTACATAGAAATGGATGGCTGATTACTTCAGATGGGTTGCATTTATGTAGTTCTTTAACTTAATGTGTGTAGCTAAGGCTGATGAATAATGGGTGTGACTTGAAAAGGCAGATGTGAAGAAGTGTGAACGTGTGTCAGCCGGGTACGTCAAACATGCATCTGCGACATCATGGCTTCACCAGGATGGCTGATGGGACTACAAGCACTTTATTGCTGCTGCAAAGCGTGATATCCAAAGTCCGGGTTGCTGATGTAGAAATAGTGCACTGTGTATTAAAGTCTGTGTGTCTACACAGTGTTTTGGGGTTGTTTTTCCTTTGGAAATAGTGACACTTTTTTATATAGATCCACTTCTGATTTTATTGAATTAATCAAGTACCAAAGCTACAATACACTTAAATGTAGCAGCTAAGCTTTAGGGCTAATTTATCCCATATTAGTTTTTCTGGCTTTGCTGTATTCATCCTGGCATCTATCTCTAAACTTCAGTCACTCAAGAAATGCCTTAAATCTAATGTTCAGTAGCTCCTTGATCTTATTACAGATAAAGTTTCTACATGCATTGTAGAAACTGTGTTAAACTAGAGAATGAGACAAATTATCTCTTACCCAAGAGTAGTTTGGAAATCTGCAAATAGAGGAGTCAACAAATAGAAAAAGACTTGTGTTACTGATGACTGAAAAGTATGTTTGTACTAATTCCAGAAGAAAGTGTCAGAAGAACTTTGAAATAAAATTTTTCTTTCCATTATTAAAGATGTAAAAAACCTAAAGAAAATGCTGTCCAGAGATCAGGTGGTGCAAATGAGATCAGGCATATTCAGGAAAGCATGCTATAAACAGATTCTAAAGGGAATAGCTAGATGTACACCCTCCAACGTCCGTAGGTTAATGACTGTAGTTGGTAAGAGAGTTTAAGAGGAATAGCTCAGCCACTTTCTAAGGTATCATGTGCTCTCCTGCTGCCACTATCAGGGACAGGGTGCTGGATTAGATAAACCATTGCTCTGATCCAGCTGTGAAGAGAAACTACTTCCTTATCCACAGCATGCAGCGGGCAGAATCGCATTGGAGCTCTCTGCATAAATGTTCACTGAAGGTCTTTTGAAACAGGATAGGTGGGCCGAGTGTGTTGTCAGTCTGTTCATTTGTGGTTGTACAGTGTAGGATGTGCAGCACAGTCTCGATTTGTGAGTAGAGTTTATGGGCACTAACACAACACAAATTATACTGGTGGTCTACAGATCTGGATACTGGACTGCTGTAAGGGTCAGCATGGCAGGAGCAAGATCTACTGCAGATGTAAGTGGGCGTGAGAGGGAAGAGTGAAGA
The DNA here is from genome assembly GCF_000738735.6 of Corvus cornix cornix. Lineage (NCBI taxonomy): Eukaryota > Metazoa > Chordata > Aves > Passeriformes > Corvidae > Corvus > Corvus cornix. The sequence goes on from NC_046335.1 coordinate 33,620,894, forward strand.
GTCTGGTTGTAATCATTAGAGCACTGTTTTGAAATAAGTCCTTGATCCTGCTCAGACTGGTATTCTGTGCAAATGGACATTTTTGTAATTAACATCTATATATATGTTGGTGCCTGTTCAATAGGAGAGTACTGTCCTGACTGTGTTACAGAGACAGGATTCATTTTTTAGTAGTCTTAAGCAATAAGAGTTTCTCTGGCTTTTTTTTTTTTCCACTCTGTAGAGGCCAGAGGTTAACAGAAGGACATGGAGAGTCTGGATTACATCTTAAATTGTATTTTGACTAGGAGAACATTTTCCTTTTGAAGTGGGAGTTGAATCCACCTAATACAGGCAGATGCTTGTAATCAGCTTCTGGGAGAGACATCTGCCTTCTGGGCCACGCACAGGGATCAGTACCTGCTGCTGGATCGTGATTACTTGACTAAGATCCACAGGGGATTAGCAGCAGCCTGACTAATCTACAAACCACATTGTCACATTCTGGTTTTGTGTTAGATTTGAGCACAGTGTTTGATTTAGCACAGTGTTCTTGCTACATTTGTGTATTACACAAGCAGTTATTTAAATCTAATCCTATATTGTGTTACAAGACAGCTATGGATATGAACTGAAGTATTGCTATACAGGTGATCTTTTCCAAAATTTTCCTGGTTGTTTAAGTGATTTTGCAGATTCGGCAGTTCTGATAGCAGTTGGTTTTAATAGTTTCTGTTGCTGTACCAGAAAAATGCATTATATTTAATACCAGACACTTCCTAGAAAACAGATAGACCTGCCTGAGGGTTGATGTTGAGCTACAGCCTTAATATCTAAAGTATAAAGGATGTCATAATTTATGTGAACTAGATGCTAAGAAATTTTTCCTTTTTGTAACAGAAAGATCTAAGATCTAGAAGCAACCATCAATTTTATTTTTTAGTGCCTCACAGAAAGTGTGATTAAAAAGTGACAAGGAAAACATTTCAACTGCTACTAAATATTTCTTCTCCCTATTGGTTTCCAAAATTCCAATCAAGCATTTATATAATGTGAGACGATTAACTTTGAGAAGCTGTTGAGAAGTGTGTGTCAGCATGCCCAGTATAGCACTGTATGCATTACATTTTAAATCCTGTTTCTCTAGAACCAGAGACTCAAATTCTGGCAGGGTTAACTTAATCCTCTGTCCTTCCATAGTAGATATGAGTTGTCCAGTGCCCTAAATATCTGCTGGTCTCTCTCCACTGTTTATTTTGTGTCAGTGCTTTTCTTCACCTTGATGGTCTGTTACCATGAGGCATTTGTTGGTTTGTTGTTTATTTTTTTAATAAAAGCCAGCTGGTAAACTCTACTCAGTTGCTTTTGGGCTTTTTTTTTTGAGGTAAATATAAATGGTAAAATAAATCTCCGAAGTACAGTTCACTGTAGAAGAATAAATAATTTCTCTATTGATAGTCTTGGTTTTTTACACTCTTGCTGTCTATTGTCTCTCCTCATAGGCTTTGTTATTTAAAGAAGCTCTGCAGTTACTTCTTCAAATCTTTTATCAATCTCTTCAGTCGTTAAAATTATTTTCTTTTTTTTTTTTTTTTTTTTTTAGAACTTTTTCCTAACAGGTTGTCACTATCCTTTTCAGAACCAATGGGGGCTGGGTGTGCTGTTTGTTTGAAGGCAGCTTCCTTTGTGCTACAGTCATTCTGAAGTGCCAGCATTGCTGGGTATCAGGTTATGAATTTGCCAAATAATCCCGGAGAGAGAGAATGGGGCTGGGACACAGTTTGGAAGAGCAGTCTCCACAGAAATACTTGGTAGGGCAGTATGGTGGACAATAGGTCCTGGAATATTGTTTTAGAGAGTACTGCATGCTTTAAAGGTAGTTTTTATGAAGAAGGGTGAAGCCAAGGCCCAGACTAGTTGCTATGTTAAAGTATTTATTTTAGGGGTTTTTTTACACAGACTGTTACTCATTAAAGTTGCTGAATTTTCTTTACTTATATTGTCTTAGTTATCAAAAGTATGGCTTTTGACGTTTTGTGATAAGCAGCTGGGAAACATGTATGCTCTCGAAAAGCAGCTTTCTTCTGACCTCAGGTGCTGCTATACTTCAGTGATGTTATAGAGCTTATGGTTATGAGCGAGAGTCATAACATCCAGGTGTTAAAAAATATAAAATGTCTATTTATTTTGCACACTTTTTTTAGGATGGAATTCCATTATGTCTTTCATTGAATAGCTTTATTGGAAAAATCAGTGCCATTCTCTCTCTTCAGAAGGTGCTTGTGTTTTCTCTGCCTTCAAGAGAATAGTGCTATTGAACTTCCATTTTGACATCAGCATCACATTACACTTTTGTAAAATGTTAGTAGAAATCCAACCTACAGGAAGCCTACAGAACTAAGTTGTATAGTTTCCTCTTTTGGAATGAAAGACTTTTAGAAATTAAGATATCAGTATAACAGCTCTTGGCATGCTGTGTGTTTTAATCCAAAGCAATTTCCTTAACTATTACATGAGCAACTTCAGATACTAAAATAGTTTTTGAAAGTGCTTTCTCTCTCCAGCTGGTGACAGTGATTACCCTGGACTTAGCCTGTTTGTAACAACCACAGATAACATGTTTGGTTTGTTAAAATCAAGAAATACCCATCCTTAATTTATGCACATTTAAGGGATATGCAAGCCCCACAGAACAGGGCAGATAGCAGAGAACAGTTCAGTGACCTGCTTCTACCCTTCTTTCACAGAGTGCTGCTGGATGTGTATATTGGCAGAGATTCAACAGCTTGGTCTTGCTGGGGTTTTAGTTTTAATGGGGCTTTCTGGGTTGTTTTGGTGGGATTTTTTTTTTCCTGTTCTTCAGAACCTTGCCAAGTTTTATGATATCTGTGTTGCTTTGTCCATTGGTTAAAAATTGTAGTTGCTAAGTCTGATGACTTCCGGAAGGCTGTATGTGTCATAACAAACCGAGTTGTGTAGTATTCCTTTATAAGTTGCTTCTTAAAATGTTTAGGCTCATGGCTGACTGATCAGTCATTAAATCTTCTACTCTTGCCCAGTGAGATTTGGAGAAACTATTTTTGCAAGCAGGAAAAAAAAACCAGTGCAGAAGTGAATGCTATTTTTTCTTTATTAAATTCAGACAAATGTATTATCTCTCAGGACATAAGCAATATATTTTTCACCTCTACTTTAGAGTTAATAGCTTCAAAGGAAAAACTTTTGCTTTTGAAGCATGTGACCTTAACAGACTGATTCCCTGATGAGTTTTCTTTCTTTTATTAATCTCATATAGATTTAGTTAGATTAGTATTTTTGTCTGGATACTTAGTGTTCCTGTGAGAGTTTTGGTTTGTGAAAGGAAAACCGCAGAGAACTCACAAAATTATTTGTCTAAATTCTTTATTGCAAAATTTTAAGATACTGAGCAAGATCTTAAAAGTAAATAAATACATCTTATTTTAGTATACATTCCCTGGAATGAGAGATAGAGTACAATACAGCTTGCCTTTGTGTGATTGCTTTGATGCTATTTCTGCAAACAGGAGTTCGGTTTGCTTTTGTTGTTCAGCCACAGCTGAAATATGATTTAAAATTGCTCAACGAGTTGATATATTGAATTAAAAATATCTAATGGTGCCATTTCACAATATGACTATATGCTAAGTGAGTGTTCCTTGAAATAAAAGGAATATATGGTGGCACCATGAAAAGGGACCTGGGGGGTCCTGGTTGGTGACAAATTAAATATGAATCAGCAGTGCCCTGGCAGCCAGGAGGGCCAACTGTATCCTGGGGGGCATCAGGCACAGCCAGGCAAGGGAAGGGATTGTCCCACTCTGCTCTGCACTGGGGCAGCCTCACCTCAAGTCCTGTGTGCAGTTTGGGGCACCACAAAGTAAAAAAGGCATTAAGCTATTAGAGAGTGTCCAAAGGAGGGCCATGAGGATGGTGAAGGGTCTGGAGGAGAAGCCACGTGAGGAGTGGCTGAGGTCACTTGGTCTGTTCAGCCTGGAGGAGACTGAGGGGAGATCTCATTGTGGTCTTCAGCATCCTCATGAGGGGAAACGGACCTGCAGGTGCTGATCTCTCCTCTCTGGTGACCAATGACAGGACTTGAGGGAATGGCCTGAAGCTGTGTCAGGAGAGATTTAGGAAAAGGTTCTCACCAGAGGGTGGCTGGGCACTGGAACAGGCTCTCCAGGGAAGTGGTCACAGCACCAAGCCTGACAGAGTTCAAGAAGCATTTGGACAATGCTCTCAGGCACGAGAATGGTGTGATTCTTGGGGTGTCCTGTGTAGTGCCAAGAACTGGACTTTGATAATCCTTGTGGGTTCCTTCCAACTCAGGATATTCTATGATTCTGCTATCCAGTCCTGAACTTCTTTTTAGCTTAAAGTTCAGAATGAAAACATTCCATGTTGTTAGAGAAAAGCAAGTCTGCCTTTACCATATGACTTCCTTTAAAGGTATTTGTGCTTGAAAAGTCTGCATTGTATTAAATGTGAAACAATGTAAATGCTGTAGTGTCTGGCTTTTTTTCAGCAGGGTAACCTTTGAAACTTAATTCCTCAATGTAGAAAACCTGCTGTTAAGCATTGTTGTTCATCTATTAATAAAGTTTTATTTAAAAAAACTTTCACTTTTCACAGCTCTTACTTAGAACTAATTTAAGGCTGGCAGCAATGTCCTAGCTTGGGTCCTGCATGTAGTTGTTCACTCACCCCTCCGTTGAGCCTGTTATGCTAAGATGATTTTTTTTTTCCAGATAATAACTTTATATAATGTCAATTTAAGATTTTAGGATCAGATCTACCCAGAAAAAGAAATCAGTGCTATAAATTTCATCTGCCCTGCGAGGCTCCAGAGCTGATACTCACAGAAGGGTGAATTATCAGAGTGGGGATGATAAAGTCACTAATTGTCCCAAGGGCTGAAATCTCAGCTTTCCTTACCTGTAACAGAATGACAGACCCAGAGGCATTGCAAACTTTCCCTCTCTCTTATACAAATTGCTTTTATCGACTTTTGAAATGGTGACCAGTTCTAAAGGAGGGAGGGGTTTAGTCTTCAGTTTTGTTTGGTCCTTCGCCTGCTGAAAGCTGCTAACAAGAGCAGTGTTTGGTGCCAATTGCAGTGTTTTGTTTTCTTTTTCTGTGATCCCAAGAAATGTCTAGTACAAACCAGACCATGACCACCCACTCATTTCACATGAGCCATGGATCACTTGCCAGATGGCAAAGACTAAGGAACGTAAGATTTAATACAGCAGATCTGTCTTATTTATTCTGTTTAGCTCAGAATAGGGCACCACCTCCTCTCCTGCCTTACTCACCCTGTCCTTACAGTTAAGAGGTGAGTAGACAAATACTCCCATGACAACTGTGGCAACTGTTTATATTCTGAGGTATGAGATTTCATTGTCCTTATCTGAGTTTGCATAAATACGGTGTTAGTTTTGGCTAATCACCCCTTTCCTAAAGGAACAGTGCATTATATTATATATGTTACACTATAATGTTGTCCCAGGCTGAGTTCTAGCCAGTGAAAATCCCAAAAAAACCCTTTGCAGGCCTCAAGTGAAAGGAAGTATTTCTGTTGTTGTATAAAAACTCTATTGAAAAAGGTGGGTTTGAGTAATGCATTTTGAGAGTTTGCCACACGTATGTCACTTTGTTAGTGATAATATATGAATGTGAATTGAGTACAAATATATGTAAGTACATCAAAGTACAACTGTCTGCTCTGCTTCTGTCCAAGCTGAACAAAATGCCTGAAGTAGGGCTGAAATCTTGCTGGATAAGATCATTTCAGTAGATGATAATGCAGATCCAGGAGGACTCGCATTTTGATTCCAATCACTCTTAACATATGGTTAAATTCTATGCTTTAAGTCTTTTAAAATCATACTCTCTGGCAAGATATTAGTGATTTTGCTTCACATCTAGAACACATAGAGAAGCACAGTTAACGCAAACCTAGTGCATTAAAACCTTACACATTTCAGTCACCCTAATTTTGGCAGTTCACATTTCTTAGGGGAGAGTTGTCTTTCTAATCTCCTGATGTTTGCCAAAAGTAGATGAAAAGAAGGGAAATTTTGATATTATTTCAAAGAATCACTTCTTTACTATTACTGTTGTCTTAACTGTTGTAAATGAAAGATTTTAGGCCATTACAAGAATGGAAGGAGAGAGCTATGTGTGTGATAAGCTCACACTGACCTGAGATTTTTGACTGGAGGCCCTCTGTAAAGAACAGTATGTCCTGTTTCCTTACCTGTGTGGCAGCTTCAAAGTTTCTAACACTGTGGGGATGTCTGTGTCCTAGTGATCATGTAGCGTGTTATGAACTTGAAAGCAAAGCTCTGAAATGTTCCCCAAAAGAGGAGGTGGAGTGTGTGGTACATTCACGTGGTGAGTTTTTGCCAGCCTCACTTGCCTTACAAAAGAGCCATTTGATAATTATAGTTGCTGTGCTAGTCTCATCATCACTTCGAAATAGAAGGAACTTGAGTGATGTCTTCTCGAGCTGTTTAAAATGTAGATATGATTTGAAATATCTTTGCCTGATAGGAATAGTTACAGTAAAAGTTGCCTTTAATTAGTTGAGAGTACTGTTGCAGTTAATAAACCCATAATTGGTGTTGAATCCAGCCAAGCCTGGAAGCAATGCTCTACTTTGCTTTGGGGGAAGGAACCCCCAGTAAAAGGTGACATCAGACTGTTGGCTAGCTGTTGCTTCTTGGGAGTGTTGCCTTTGCTAAGATCATCTATCCTGATCTAAAGCTGGCTTTCATTTGTGTCTGGAAGGATTGCATGAAACTAAACAGAAGTTGCAAGGTATGCAGGACACCTTGCAACTTCTCTTATGTGTCTTGCGTGTATTCATAGAGAAAATTTGAAAGGGACTCATATCACTCTGCTCTCCCAAATACAGGATATAAGTCACGTGTGTGTGTGTACTTGGATCCGAGCATTAATGGGGAGAGGAGATGGGATTGTGCTTTGCTAAATTAAAGGTCATCTTGGAAGAAGAGAAACTTCTCAGTGTTGATTCTGTGTGAGGATCTTGTGAAGGAAGTCGGAGCCAATAAAGCAGGGCAGAATTCATCTTTCTAGGCCCTCTGCACTGATCAAAATCACTGTGTAATTTTTGGCGATGAAAACTGCCAGGAGCTCCTACATTATAAATTCAGCATTTCTTGAAGTCTCTAAGCAGACTCTTTCATCAGGATCAGCTGTTAAATAGAAGGATTTAAGGCCAGTTTAAGTAAAATCATCACCATTGATTTTTTTCTTGTTAGTAGGTGACTTGATAAAGTCACAAAAACTGAGTATCCCTTTCTTTAGGAGTGATCACATTGTCCAGTGCTATGGATGGTAGGTTCCATACTCCAAAACATACACTGATATTCCCAATTTTGAGACTGTTTCTCCACCTTTTGTGAGGCTGTGAAGGGTGTTCCTGTAATGTCTTTAGGAGGTACTATTTTGAATTTTTTGAGATGATGATCCTGGGGCATTTCAAATGTAATTGTAAGGAGATTTGCTGAGCAGACAGGACTACTGTAACTCTAGCTAATTTAAAGGATGCAAGGAGGAAACAAAGAGTGGGCAAGAAAAACATTTCATTTTCCCAAGTTTAAATTACAAGTCTTATCGGTGACTGTTCACTCAGCCAAAACATAGTAAACTATACTCTGGTTTACTGGTTATTGCCAGGTGATCGGTTCCCAGAAATTACAGTCATCTAGTTGTTCTTTCATGTGTGTGAAATTGCACATATTTGGCAAAAGTTACAAACACCATCATTTCTTCAGCACTTGAGGATTTAATGTGTACAGAGGAGGAATTTGGCCAGAGGTAGTTTAGCAACTCTGTGATAATGTAGCATGGAGAAAGATTATTTTGCCCTGTGCCTGCTGTAATTAATCTCTGTGGTAAAGCTCTTGTTGTCTAAGACTATAACAGTGGCAGCATTTGGAAACAATACATTGCATCTAAAAGTGGAAGGAATTCCATATATAAAGTATATATGTGTCTATACATATAAAAATGTTTTTTAACATTAATATGTATATATAAAAATAGATAAATATGCAAAAGATAAAATGTGAGTTTTAAATAAGAGCTCAGGGCAATTCAAGGTTATTATTGTAGCCAAGAGAATGGTTTTTTTGCAGGTAAGCAAATTCTTTTGAGTTTTATTTACTTGTGCCTAAGTGTGTTGCTTTGTTTCATCCATGTTTTCACAGAAGAGTAGCTGAGTTCCAGCCCTCAAAACTGTTGACTTTATCTCTTTCTCTTCCCTTTAAATAACGCAATGCTCCATAGCACCTTTGCAGTTTAAGACACTGAAACTAAGTGTAAAATCTATCATCATTTGAGTGCCACATTTCTCTTAGAGCATTCATACTTGTAATACTGCCATGTGATTTGCATGGATGAGCACTAGAATGATGACTAGCATCGTTTTATTTTCTGATACTGGCTAAGTCTGTGCTTTAATTACCTTGAGGCTCCAGTAGGCACAGGAGTCAGGTACCAGCACCTTCCCTAGCTGCTTATATTTTCTTTTTAGTGGGGCAGTGGAGTGTGGTGCAAGGTACCTCTTTCTTGCAGTAAATGTAAATGTGTCTCATTTACAGCATTTACCTGCTGTTTTCCTCCTTACCATGTCAGTATCTAGGGTTGCAGGTAGATGTGGGTTTACTTTGAAGCCTGACAAGATGTGCTGTGTGTTAGCTTGGTCTTGGCATTACACTAACATGTTTTCCATTCTGCTTGGACCACAGGCACAGCAAGATTGTGTTTGCCTACAAAAGGTCATATAGCTGTGCCCTGTAGATCTCTCTAGCTGAGTGTAGCATCAGAGATAAATAGCCGTTGTCTATCTGTCTACTACTCTAACCACAATGTCGAGAGAGAAATAGCATCCCAGTATTATCAGTCTGTGGAAAGCTTGAGCTTTCCAAATGGTGCAATCCTTGCTTTACGGAGGCTTTACTTAGGGCAATTTTCTTGCAGCTTTTAAACCTCTTCATTTTGATTAATCATTTTCATGTCTTGACTTATTCAATCTCAACGAAATAGCTTGAGGTCCTGGCTGCATTGCACTATGTATCAGGTAGGCTGGATAATAAATTGGCTTGTTGTTAATGTGTAGAGGAATGGAAGCACTGCCAGAAGTATCTAAGCACGCTGGGCTGAGATGTTGGCAGACTGTTGCCAGGGGCTACTGTGGATCAGCCATGTATTCAAAACAGGATGTTAATTGAAAAGCCCTTTTATATGTATTATGAAATGTTTGTTTTCACATTTTTCAGGCCCTGCAAGACGTATTTATTAATAGATTACTGCATTTACACTTTCTTTAATGAAAGGTGCATAATGTACAGGTTATGTAGCGACACCACATTTTTGTCACAATTTGCAAATGAAACAAGGTTGAGTCTGGACAGTAATTGGATGGGGGACTGCTTCCCTGTGACAGGTGGGTGTGTGGGTAACAAACCTGTACTTGGGGGCTGTTGCTGGTAATTTTTTGTTAGAGGTGTTCTTCCCTCTGAGTCAGGTCTGAGCCCATGTCCTGGAGTAAAAGATTATTGCTGGAAAGGGTACGTGATCAACGAGATACAAACCCATGGTTTCAACATCTTGTGCTCACCAAAGCACCCACTGTTCTTTGTGTAGAGACCTAGGTGTTCCAATTAAATCCTGAAAGAGCATCCCTGTTTTCTTCCCTAAAATAATTTTCAGATTTGACTTGACGGAAGGGTTTTTGGTTTTCCTTTTATATGTATTACACTGTATTGTAGTTTAATGACTCATTCTTAGTCACAGCAATGCGTGAAGTTCAGTGGCAGTATAAATAATTTCTTGACAGTGTATGGTAGTTGATAAAGCATAATGCAATTTTTCTGTGTATGAGAAATTATACAGTAGATTCTGTAGGGTCTTTGGATAGTTTTTTATGCACTGGACAACAGCACTTCTGCTGCTCCATCTTTATTAGGATCTTTTAGTGTATATATAGAAGAATTATTAAACTAATGGTTAAGAGATTTTAAAAGAAGCATTTCTTCTGGACTTTGAAGCTAAATCAGAGGGAAGGTGGGGGAATCATGATTTTCTTCCTGCTGCAGCTGTGTTGTGGATTATTTTATTTGACTCTGTAATGGACAGTTGGATTGGATTTTCTTTTGTCTTTCTTCTGGTGGTCATTTATTAACATGCAGTTGAATGAGGGCTGTGTCAAAAATAACTTTGCTCTGATAATGTCATGTGTAACTTCTGCGCTATCAAATGCAAGAAAATTAACATTTTAAATCACTGTAGGGGGGATGCCCAGTCTAGCCACGATACAGCTTGAGATGTCATCTGCTTGACCTCTCTTTTTGTGCACTGTCCAGGTGTGTTTCCTTAAAAAAAGGAAGTCCCAAGTGTGATCAAAAAGAGGTCAGAGAACAAATTAAGCAAATCATAGGGTGTGGTCTTGGTAGTACATCTTGTTTTATCAATAGATAATCTGGCTTCAGGGGAAAAGTGCTTAATTATCTGCCTTGTTGAAAGGGACAAGAATTATACGAACAGGGCACTGGAAGGAATAACATTCCTTATGGAAATTCCTATGGGAAAATACCTTATGGGGGGAAAAAATGGAATTCATCATGTTAGAATGCAACAAGACAGCCTGGAAGAAATGCTAGTTAGCTTCCATCTATGGCACAAACAAGGGAATTAGATTACTGTAAAAGGTAAAACATCTGCATAAATTCTTAATGTAACAACTGTGTATGCTCATGCAGCAAAGGATAACAAAATTCAGGAGCAGAAAAAAATACTGAGTTTGTACAGGATGACCTTCCATTTTAGTACAGAAAACAGAACTCTGAAACCAGAGCTAGTAAAAACACTTTTTAAAAAAACTTGATTTTTATGCATGAATGTGCTATTTTTCAGGTTTATTTAGTATTCATTACAAGGGAAAGACAGGCTGAGATCTGTATTAGGAACTAGATTTGCTACAGGTTTTCATTGCTTATCTCTTAGTCACTTTTGCCATTCTGCTTTAAAAAAATAGAGCTAATAATGCTTAGCATATATAAATTATTTGACACAGAGAGAGGTGAAAGTTGATGGGTTTTTATAAATACCCCAAGATCTGGTTAAAGTCTCCTTCCCATGATATGCAAATTAGAAATAGAATTTCACTTGGAAATGAAAAGCAGTAATTAACATTGCAACTCTGCTCACTGGGCTGAGCAATGAGACAAATCTACTAGAAATCAGGTAAGCAAGAGACAAAACCACTGCTGAGCTCATCTAACTGGGCCAACAAGTCCTTACCCCCTTTCCCACCACAGCAGAGAAAGCAGAGCTATGTGGGGTTCCCTGCAGCAGGTGAGATGCTCTTTCATTCAGGGGCTGCTGGAGCACTTCCCTGAGAAGAACCAGCAGTGGAATGCAGAACTGTTGTCTGGAGAACTAATTCCTGTACTTGACCAGGGGGCAAAACAAAAATTGCTGGGAGGCTTCATGTGAAAGAGTGTGAAGCTGCCATGGAGGTACTGCTTAGAAACAGGGATTGTACTCCTGTCTAATGTGTAACAGGCAATAGGATATCAAAGGGCTGAAGAGCCTGCAGGAACAGCTGAACATTAATTGTAAATGGCAGTGGGCAGCTGCCAAAGCAGAGCAAGCTTTTAGTAGTGCTTTAAAAGAAGAGTAGATCAAGTAGATATGTTTAATACGAAGAGTGGTTAACCCTGCTGTCTTGTGATCCCCCTCTGGTCTCGTGAGCTAAGCAAGTTTAGTCCAATCTCTTAGGATGAGAGGCAACTCTCTTGTGCCATTAATATGAGGAACCCTTTGTAGGACAGAGTAGGGGATGTGTTGCATGGATATTTGTTTTGTGGTATCAGGGTTTCCTTCTCTGGTCAGGGATTTTTTTTTTTTTTTTTTTCTCCTGTCCTGCTGTTTGGGTTACATCTAGAGTTGTATCTTTCATTAATTGCAATAATTAAAAACCTGAAGGCATTTTTCAAGTGAGTGCATTATCTTTCAGGAAGTAAGTCTGCTGTCCCTGACTTCCCTCTGCAGTTCTTTCGTGTGTCCCATCTTTTTTCAGTCCTTCCCCCAAACTGTTCCTATACTACTGCTACCTGCCTGCACTGCAGGCAAGTATTTAAGCATGTGCAAAGCAATGGGCAACGAAAGGACAGCATATGATGTAGCCACTCTAGTCCTGTGCAAAGGTGTTGTGCATGGCCAGATATGAGGGGGTGGCACTTGTCATTGATATCCTGCTGGGATGGCCACCTTCTTGTCACTGGCTTATTGGAACAGGACTTTCTCAAGCTTGCTAGACCATCAGCTGTATTACTGATAGAACTGGAGGTGTAAGAGGAGTTACCTTTTCAATACCACTTGCTCTAGTTTCTCCCCGACTCAGATGCGAGTGTAAACTGGTGAATTTCAGTATTTCGTTTAACCTGTTCTTTGATTTGATATAGTAATCCAGCAGTGTTTAGGATTGCAGTTTTCAGAAATCAGCAAGAGGAAAAGAGTCTAATGCGTATTAGTGGTTCATAATTAATAATCAGCTTTTCTCCAGTAAGGAAGTATCTCCCTTTTTTATTAGGTTGTTTTTTTTTTTTTTTTTTTTAATTGAAAAGATTTGGATTAAAATATCTAGTATATCCATAAATGCAACAGCAGGTGGCAGAATAACTTCACCAGAAGTTGGTTTCTTGGCATGCTCAACTTTTTGTCAATTAACTTAGAGAGAAAAACAGATGCCTCTATGTGAGATGTGACCAATTGCTGTTCTAAATAGCTGTCTTAACAGAATGTAACAGGCAATTCCCAAACACATGGAATTGTGTGCCACAAGGTTTTCTTCAGTTCTTAATCTGATTGTTTGCTTTTTATTTCTATAGAATGGTTAAATGCTTATTAAGAAAGTTTCTGAAGAGACTGTAAGTGGTGCCTTGCTGTTGCAGAACAGGCAGTGTGTAAGTCACCAGCTGAAGTGCAGCAAATGCTATTTTCTGCAGAAGTGTATCTATGTAATTATTACATAGATATAATCCTTTCCTGTTGGAGAAAAGCACCTATGTAAACATATTGCTATGAAATGCATTGTTCTGGTGAGCAGTTTTGCTGTCGTCTTTGAAGAAATAAGCTCCCTGGGAAATTACTAGAAAATCTTGACCAGTGTTGCTCAACAATCAAAGCCTAACGACTGTGTGAAAGATGTATCTTGTGGGTTGGAGAATGGGGAGGGTGCAGCTGTGAATTGCATTTAATGTCTCATGGTCTGTTTAGCAGCTCCTTGGCTTTCTCATCTGCATCTCCCTGGGAAAAAGTAACAGTGTTCAAAATTCTGAACACCTCCAGACAATACCATTTAAAATAAATAGGATGAATAGACAGCCTATTAGGTAATGGCCTCCTTCACCTTTCTCAGGTGATGGTTTGGGCTATACACTGGGCTACAGCCAGTTCTTCAGTCTCAGCTGGCTGTTCTAAATTTTTGAGAACTACCAGGACCAGAAATAAGGATGTAATGAACTGGTATTTTCCCACATTGTAGCAATGGAAAAGAGCCTAACATAAGGGCAATTATGAATTTTGTTCTCCTTTGAAAGTCTGAAATCACAGTAATGGTGGAATATTATTCTCTTATTTTGGGTCCTGACATGACCTCTTCTTTAGGGCAGACTCTTATCCTGTAATTCTACAAACGTTCTATGCACACAGTAACACAGCAGGACTGCTGCAAGAGTCATCCCATCTCCATCCAGGCTGGGCAACTGCATAAGTTTAGGCCTGTTCAGTTTAAGTCCACAGAAACATCTTCCCACATGGAATGGGCACCAGTTCAGGGATGGAAATGAGATGCAGGAGTGGGCAGGGTAGCTTCTCATTTCAGTCTCATCTTACTCCATTTAAAACATATGTGAACATATGTGATTTTACCATTTCATATAGTGATCATTCTGTGTCGAAAAGATACTGGAAGTCATAAAGATTAGAGTTGTGGGGTTTTTCCCATAATGGGTACCTATAAAGATGTCCCCAAGGAAACACAGGGCAGTAGTTGTGCCATTAGTGTGTTTTCTTATTTTCAAAATATGTCTAAAATGGTTTTATGGAAAAAAAAATTTCAGATAGCATTTGATCTTATCCTTCAATGGCTGAAAATGGCCCACACACAGATGGCAAAACCTCAAAGACAGAGATATCACAAACTTACAAAAATTCTTTATTACACAGTGCATGTATTGAAATGTAAGATGTTCTTATGTAATAATACATTATATAAATCAACATTCTGAAGGAGAAGGGAAACAATTAACTCCCAGGTGTCTTAGCCCAAATGACCTCCCAGTGCACATTTGGTGCATCAGATGGTGAGTTTGTGGAGTTCCAGGAAGGCCTGAGAACGAGAGAGATGCAGGTGGGGGCTTTATGCCAGAGCTTATGAGAGAATTTTATTTTGCGTTGTGAAAAAAGTAATGGTACAGAGCATAAGTGTACAGATGGGCAAAAATATGGTGCCTGCATGGAGTGAGAAGAGGAACTTTGGGTGTGTTTGTGTGTGTTGTGATGCTGCTGTTTTATAGTGGAATTTTAAGGAGTTCATCCACATCAGTGTGAGCTTTGCCACAGCTTTGGTTTTTTTTCAGGCCACCCTGTTGATGCACTTCTCTTGTATTTAGCTTTATTTCTCTTTCATTTAACTTTATTTCTCTTTAACTTTTCCATAGTTGCTGGAAATGCCTCTTCTCTGTTACATGAAAATAGCTGTGAGATCAGGATAAGTATTTGTGTAAGGTTTTTCACTGAGAACTTAAATATTTAACACAATCAGATGGTTTCGGTGAGTGGTCCTTATCCCCTTTCTCTCTTTTTATGCCAGTAGATTCTTTGTTTACTTGATTTAGACATACTTCAGGAATTTGTTTGTTTTTATGTCTTCATTTATTTGCTTTTTCAATTCATCACAGCTCCCTAGATTTTATTCTTATATATATTAACTGCTATAGTTTTTCCTCTCAATCAGCTGTATTAGTCTGACTATTAATTTTCTAAGGTCTAGCTGTATATCAAAAATAATACTTAAATTTTTCACTCTATCTATTACTAGGGCTGTCTGTTGTCTGAGATGTATTCCTTCTGCAAAACCTGCAGGTTTTTAAAATTACTTTTGAGCTGAAATGCTTTTAACTTCATCTCTCTTTTCTGAATTTAGCATTGCTAGGCTAGCTTCTGAAGTTTTCGGTTTTGGGGGTACTACTGTCAAATAAGTTTGTGATATTTCCTGATAATTCCAGGTATCTCTAAAATGCTCAGTGCTGACCATTGATTACAGTTTGTAAAACAAGCAATTAAAAGCAATAATCCTAATAGACTTAATTGCCTTTATTGTTAGTAGGAGTGTTGATGTTATTAGTCTCCACTTTTATGCTCCTTGTCCTTCTTCTGCAGTATGGAAGAGAAATATAATTCTACGTGTGACCTCGTATTTTCGTGGCTTGGGTTTGTCTTAATGAAGATTCAACAATACAGTATGTTCTCTGCTATTCTTTCAGTATAATGTTACTGTAATCTACTGGAAATCTAGTTCCTCCTCTGTGGCCAGATACTGATTTTGTTCCATAGCCTCTTTTTTTTTAACATATATAGTTTGCCTAAATCCTGTTCTGTTGCTACATCCTCTAATTTGACACCATTGCCTTTAAGCTCTTAATAGTGGTATGGTAAATGTATATTTATTTTTTAAATGTGCATATCTAAAATATTTGCTTGGTGAAACTTTTTTGAAAACACCTTGTTTCAGTGATCCCTGTCCATTTTCCAGTTCTGCTATAATGCTTTTTTCTCCCCTTGAAGTACTAATTCTTGACTGTAATTCCAGAGTGTAGAGACAGGCTGGCTGCAACTTACACTTGCAAGAACACGCAGCCTCTGCCTCACACAGCAATTTGTCTTTGAATAACTTTTTGCGTGCCAATATTAAATAGAATTTAATTATTTATTTAATAAATTTTAATAAATATTTATTTATTAAAATACTGCCAAATTTTTTCCATCAATGGCTGATTGAATTCTTTGATATCAACTCAGGAAAGCACTTAAACATATTTTAATTAGTGTTTTAAATATATACTTAAAATTGAGTACATGCTTAAGTGCTTACTTGAGTAGGAATACTTGTTCAGATTGTTCTTTAGTTCTTTTCTCTCTTCCTTCTGATGTTTTGTTTTCTAGAAATATGTGTGCATGCTGTACTATTAACTCTTTCTGGGCCCGACGTTTTATACTGTCTCCAGTGAACTGAGAAGAAATTTTAGAAGAGTTTATTAGACACTTCCCTTACAGTTGTCTTCTGCTTTTAGTGAACTTCACAACCTTCTCTTTCAAAACAGAAAAACTGTCTTGATGTTTCTGAAGGGAGGTAGGCTTTGTCTGGTTTAGAGAGAGGTGCAAGTGCTTTACTGACTTACCAATTGTAGTTAAAAGAATGCTTCCAATCCTGGATGTGTGTTCTAAAGCGTTTTGTCTTTGTTTCAATAATATTTCTGAAAACAGGCGAAGTCATAAGAATGATTGATGGGACACAAAGTTCATAAGGGCCCAAAAGACAGTTTCAGGCATGTATGCATGCAAAACCATGATGTTCAGCTGGGAGAAGGAAAGGAAGACAAATACATCCCTTTTGGGTTATAGCTCTGGGACCATTTATTACAATTTACTGTTGTTTCCCTGGCAATGTTTAACTTAAACTTGGTTTGATCCAACAATACAGAAATACTTGTGAAAATTAGAAAAGCTTTCTAGTTTTGCATATCAGCTTGTTCCAGTATCTCCAGTGTCCAGTCTTAGGTGAGTAAAATACAGTTGGGAGTGGAGATGTGCAAAATTTCTGCAAGGATGTGATTTATCTGAGTCCTCCCCAACATGTCCTTTTTTTTCTGACTTGAAACCTCTTAACTTCAAGGAAAAGAGAAAAATTGGGACATGCAGGTTGTCTTAGCTGTTAACTTACAAATAAAACAAACAAACAAATAAATAAATAAATAGACACTGTGTATGCCAGACCTCATAGTGCATATCCAATGTCCTAGACATGTCAGAATTGCTTTTGTAACTTGTATAGCACATATTCTTACTTTTTGCCTATTAAGGATGATTTGTTGACCCACTGATGGCCTCAGATAGTATTGCTTCCTCTCTGTTCTGCCCCATGTCCACTGTTTTCCTTGGTCAATTGAAAGTGTTACGATAGGCCTGTAGTACCATAATTTCAAGGTATCTATAAGATATTTACATGGTATTAATGCTCTCTTTGTTACCCATTTGGTTATATGAATTATCTCTCTATGTTCATTCAGTTGCAATAATAATGAACAAAAAAAAGGTGAATCAAAATCTGCCCTATCTTTGTGAAACACTGATGTAAACTGTAACAGTGTACATATAAAGCTACTTGTCTTTTTGCCAGTCTGCAGTTGCTTTTTTAAAGCTATTTGACACTGAGAATTGTCATATGGCCTCAAATTGAGAATTATTGCAGGGAGTACTCAGCTACAAAAGTTCCAGGTAAGCTATCATTATCTTTGAGTGGTGGATGAACCAAATCAGATAAGCGTAGAAGTAATTTTTTACTCAGATCCATTATTCTTCCTGTCATGGGAAAACACTACTTGAAAAGTTATTTTTGAAGATTTAAGTAAGAGTATACTATGTTCTGCCTGGTCTTTTTGGTAAATGAATATATTATTTTCCTTTCCTGCACAACCACATAGTCCCAAATATGATGCTGTTAGACAACAGTCTGAACAATGTAGGGCAGTCTGGCTCTGAACTTTTTGCTCTGAAAATTTGAATTTTAAAGCCATCTGCTAAAACGCCTTCCTTCAGCATATTTTTTCACTTTCTAACAGACACTTGTGTAGTTTCCTATTTTCTTCCTAGAAAAGAGAAGGCAATGGCAAATCTGTGATTTGTACTTTATAAAATCCAGTTATTGTAGATCAGTGGTCATTTTATAAAAACCTGCAGTTATTGTTCCCTGAAACAGTTCTTCAGATTTGCTGCCTTTTTACTGGCATTAATAAAGACCTCTTAGATACTGATGCCCTTTTACACTTACAAGGTCTCCCAGACTCTTTTCTTCATTTTCTGGTCTGTAAAATCCCTGTCTATCTTTTTTTGAGATTCAGGATCTGACTGTTTGAAGTGTTTTGAGAGCTTCTTCTGAAAAATATCATACCAGGGCACTTTTTTATTGTGTTCAGGCTTTTTTATTTGAGAAGCTTTGTCACATATATGTCTGTGTTTGTTGTGTGGCTTATAGATGTAGACAGAATTTGAGTAACTGCTTGTGTGAATATATAGGGCATATTATATTGCTCATACTGTTGAGTACTTATTAAATCTGAAGGTAGTTTCTGCCTCAATTTATACTTTTCCATCTTTTGCACAGCCGGTTTTAGATGCAGGCAAAGAAAGCAGCTGTACAGGAAGGCAGAGTGGCAGATTTAGCAAAATACTTCCATTACTGGACAAACATATCTCTGCTGCTCTCTTCTGCCTATGTTTGAATGCTGTCCCTGGTTTGAGAGTGAAGATGGAAGGAATTGTTGTGCTAGCATAGAGCTGAGTGGCGTTGCCCTTCTCCAGCCTACAGTGTTACACTGCAAGGCAGGGGATTATTTGAGTTCTGGTTTGATCTGGGACAGAGGAATTGGGAAGGGAGTGAGCGTGCCTGGACAAGCCTCTGACATGATCCAGATCTGGGGCAAAGAGCATGTACATACTGTGTGTACATGTGTATGTTATAAAATAATGATCATAGGCTTCAAAATTGAACTCTATCATGGCTCGACTTCTTGGTAAACTAGATTTGTAGTGCAAAGAGACCTATTAGTTAACTTTTTTCTACTTAGTGTTACAAGTTCTCAAGATTTCACTATGAATCCCACAGTAATGGTTATCTGATGTGTTTCATTCACTCCTGTTACAGTAGCTATTTCAATGTTATAGGAGCTTAAGAAAAAATTTTAATCTCCAAGAATGGAGAGAATCTGCTTATGACACAAACCAGAATGCGAATAAGAATATAGTCCTATACAATGTGTTATTAACTCCTCCTTTATATCCTCAAAGTGCTACAAGTTTTCAGGAAAATGAAGAATGGACATTATTTGACCTTGTTCATTTGCCTAAAACATCTTCCTGGTTTTCTGGTCCCCCCAAAATAATGCTGCGCATTGGCAAGGTGGAGTTGGCAGCTATCTATATCTAGATTATCTTTTAATCACCTAAGCCCAATGCTATCCGCACACAATTTCAGAAATATGTTTCACAAAAGCTTGTAGTTTAGTGCTATCTGTGGAATTTGGGCTACTGTGACCCATTTAGGCATTGGTGAGTAGGCCTGAACTGTAAAGGTCATATCCAGCCTTTTATCAAATTGAGAAGCATTTAGATGTGTTGGTTTGCAGTGGGTCTGCATTTATTCTTGAGGCTGGCTTTTGCTATTTGTAATCAGGATAGGAACTATGACAAAATGAATGATGGGTCTCTCTTGTGATGGTCAGTACAGAGACAGTTCTCAGTCTGTACTGCTGAGAGTGGATGGCTTCTTGCTTGGGTGAGAATGGCTTTTTTGTTTGTGGCCTCATTCCTTGAAGTGTCATGAAACTTGAAGCATGCACTTTGCCTTCAAAGCAGCAGTTTTCAGAGCTCTGTGCCCCGCCGTGTTCTAGATGTGTCAATTCTGTTCCTCCCATTTATACTTGCTGCTGGTATTCCAGGCAGTGTTCATTCCTGGAGGAAGTTTATATTCGTTTTCCATAAATCATGCCTTCTCTTTAATTATTTGTGCCTCAGAGCCCTTTCTCTCTGAAACTTCAGTGCAGATATGGCTCTTGGTGAGCCATTGCAGTCTGCAGTTTCCTCAGCAACAATTCTTTCTTGGCTGTTGAGACGGAGTTTGGACTGAAATCTATGTAATCACTGATGTACTCTCCAGCCTGTTAAAAGGTCAGCTTTTGCATCTGAGATGGAGTTTTTTATTTCAGCACTGACCTGATCTTTCTCTGTGTGTGTGTGTTTTACCCTGTGCTTTTGCAGAGAGGAACAGAGCATTTTTGCATGCTACTTATACTGATATATACAGATCCTTATTGAGCCTCATATTTTAAAAGTAGTCCAAAGTCTGTGCTTGTTGATTTTGTAACACCCTGAAGAATAACTGTTTATTTGCCTTTTACTGGCACAGGAATGGATCTGAGTTATCCAGTTCAGAAAATAAGTTAGTACAGGGCTGATTTGAAGCTATTCTGCATTGCTGTTATTTTGTTGTCTTTGCTGCTCTGGAACTATTCAGTACTCCCTGCTCTATTAAACAGCTCTTTAAAACACCCTCAGTAAGCTCAAGAGAGACCAAAAGTTGTTTCCAAGAACAGAGTTTGCAGCTAACGTTTAAATAATAAGCTGGCATCTATTCGTTATTTTCCGTCTGTTTTAAATACAGTGCTAATACTTTACAGAATGTTGTACAACATACCAGAAGTTGAGCCACGAGGAATTTTTCAGATTTGCCCTTCCCAAACTTGCAGTGAAAGCCAGTGATGCTTTCACTCCCAACTCAAGCAGATGTGAAGGATTAAAAAACCACATCAACCCCCCCCCACCCCCGCAAGATGCTGAAAGGAAAGAAAAAAACCAGTGGGTTTTCTGGAGGGAAGTTTTAAGATTTTTGTTACAAGACCAACAAGCCCATACATAGAACCCACAGAGATCAACTATTACTGCTAAATTGTATTAGATGTTGCACGGCTATACATTGGAAGACTCTGGGAACACAGGGTGGTTTGTGGTGGTGCACTGTGATCTTAATCACACTTCATGCAGTGAGTTCAAAGCATTAGGAAAGCAAAATACCAAATCCCACAATACTCTTATGGGGTAGGCATGAGGCCTGCTTTCAAAACGGGGCACAAAGAATTTATTGTATATGTAAGCAGTTGCAGCTACTTAGCCTCAGAACCAGGATTAGAAAACATGCGATTGGACTTCTGCTCCCTCCCTTCAGTATTAAGCGAGGTGAAGAGTTAATAAGAAGAGAAAAAGTCTGAACTGGTTGTTTCTCTGTGAATGTATTTATGAACAAAATGATGAAGCTGGACAGAGACAAGTCCCTGGTCATGTTTCACTTTGGTGTAACTCCCTTAGGATCAATAAAACTAGACTTCCATTAAATCTTATGTAGTCTGGAATAAAAACTGGGTAATATTAATAGAATTCAAAATGAGAACTTACCTTGTCGGGCTAGTTTCTACACTGAAGTGGGTATCTAATGTTCTGGAGTAAGAGAGAAGTCTAAGAGGTAGCTGGAGTATAATTAATCTATTACATTATGTTCTTTTCATGCATGGAATTTTAAGGCTTGGTAACAGTAGATAGGGATTGTTTTAAATAGAAAATCAATAAGTAACTTTGAGGATAAATCTATTGTAAAACAAGCCATAGTTATCTTTAGTTAGACCCAAGGAATAGCCAATGGAAAAATAACTTTATTGAATGGATAGCACTGCTACTGAAAACACTTTTCTAGTTGATACGTTTTGATGATTGCAGGAATCGGACAGCGTAACTAAAGGGGTATATGCCATAACTGCCCTTCTGTCTCCAGAAACTGTACATCTCCACACCATACAAGGTATTTTGCAAATTAGCATCCATCTAAACATGAAAAAAATGTTCACTGAGATTCAGATATAATTGAGCAGTTAGCTTTAATGTGTCACACACTCTGCTCTGCTACTGCACCTTGCTTTGAAGTTCAAGTATCTTGCATTGAATTATTTTAATCTTTGTTTTAGAAACTCTACAAATACATTATCCTCTCCTGAGAAAATCTACTGGGCTACTATTCCACTGTCAGCATGCCAATCCCAGTGTCCCAGCATCTGTAGCTGCTGCCTCCTGACCCACACCTAGTGCAGCTGAAGATGCACTTCCTGCCTGAGACATCTTACCATTTTCTTGCTCCTGATTTCCCACAGTGTTTGCTCATATGCTTCAGTCCTATCCAGAAATGCATTTCTAATCTAGGCCAGGTTTCCTATGTGTTTGCCCAGGTAGCTCACTCCTCACTGGAAGAAGCTGTTCCAATCATGGGGCTGCAGAAAATCTACTGTTACAACAGCATATCCATTCTGTTGACTAAGGCATAATTTGCTCCCCTTAAGTTCTTCTCTAAATTAAGTTAACATTACTATCTTTGCAATTTTTTATGGAACTGCATAATGGAGACTGATGTGGTGTTTTTAAGAAAGACTTTAGATGAAGCAGTTTCAATGGAGTCCAAGGAAAATGCATGTTCCTGTGAATTTTAATAACAAGTCTAGGAAATGATATTGAAAAATTCCTAGCTACAGTGAACAATTAATCTAGAGCTGCTGCAAAATTTCAGTTGGTTGTCCAGAAGACACCAGCTGCTTTTCTCTGATGCCTGTGTGTGTAGTTTGTAGGATGGACAGCAAATCTTTGTTGCACTTGGGTTGTTCGAACAAGGTGCAAAAATTACTTAAGTTTAATTCCTAAAGTGCAGGTGCCTTCTAATTGTGAAAAAGCTGAAATCCTGTGCCATTCCCAAGGTTTTCTGAGAGCTTAAGATCACTGAATGTGCCACAGCCTGATTTTATTCATCTGGCAGCAACTCTCAAGATTTCTGTTGTTCTAGTAACAGCTGTAAATATTCTAGATTACCCAAATAGCTGAATGAAGATCTTTGGTTTTGTTTTATAAAGTGTTTACAAATATTTACGTAAAAAGTGAGGTGCCGGCAATACAGAACAGTAATACAGGTAGACCCAGTGTCATTTCCAGTGGTATCAGTGGACCTATTCTCAGTGATTACCAAGTCAAAGGGGGTATGTGTCATGCTGCAGTCTCAGCACAAAAATGATTCCTCGCATTTTTCAGAGTTCATTTTCCATCCTGAGTCCTAACTTTCAAAGAGGTTCCTAATTATTCATGCTTCCAAGAAAAATACACTCCAGTTCAAGTAAGTTGGGTAGCTTAATAGAAAATTTAAAATGTGACATAAAGGCTGATTTTATTGGAGAAATACAGACTAATTATATTTCCTAGTGGAAGGGTTTAGAAAAATTAGGATACAGAGGCCAAGATAATGCCACTGAAATTCCAGAATGTTTTAAGCCACAATTTTTTTTTTTCCTCCCAAATATCAACAAAAAGAAACTTGGATGATTTATGTCCCCTCTCCACTTCTTTCCTCTAGGTGATCAGTTCTGACATGTTAGGAAAATAATCATAACATACATGTTTGGGCATATTTTTTTCCTGTCTCATTATGAACTATTTATCTATTAGTAGTAGACTTCTTATTTTAATGTGCTTTTGTGGAAGAAGCACTTAGGATAATCTTACTACTGTGTAGCAAGGCTTCCTAAAATGCCATAGCAATCTTCAAAGAATGCTAATAAAACTTCGTAGCACAGTCTGCCACTGTGCCTTTTGTACAGGTTGCATTTATTATTTTTTTTAGGAAAATTTTCTTCAGAATATCTTAGTTTAGAAAAATACATCGAACATTATAAAAGCACGAATGTGAAAGGTTAAAGCTCTTAACTCTCTAACTCTTCAGGTTTAGGAGACTGACACAAGATACATAAGTAATCTTCTTTTGCATAAAAATATTGCACTGCATTTTAGAGGTATGTTGATGTATTACAAATCTCAAAAGCTGGGTGATAAAACTTCAACTTTCAGTCCAGTTGGACTAAAATATTTTGATTATGGGAACAGTTATTGGTACTATAAAAAGTACTACCCAGCATTCAGACTGGTGTGTTTTGTATGATTGTTGCATTTTAACAGGGGCTGAGGCTACCGATGGTTTTGTAATACTATAAATATTTCTGGTAGAGGAAGATTATTGGCTAAATTTTTTTTTAGGCTCTAAAGGTGTAAATGCCATTCAGTGTATGAAAATGTCTAAAATTAAATGTTAATAGGTAGCTACAGCTTGTAATACATTTAATTCATTTTCACTTGTTCTTTCATACCTTTCTGAGCCCTGAGTCAGAGGGAAGGGAAACTTATGGCAGCTTGAGAGGCTGTTTGTTTCAGCATCTGGGTATTTTGTTTTCTGCATGACTTCTTTTTTGCAGCCATTACAGCTATAGAGGTTGATAACTGAACTTTGAAATCAGCAGGAACACAGCATTCACTTAATCAGCCATAGTTGCACTAAATAATGCTGTCAGTGTCTAGTTTGTTTTGTGAAAATTGTCAATATCTTGGTTGTCAGGCCTCTCTGCAGTATTAGTTCCTACCTGAATACTCTACAGACCTGTCAAATAGCTTGGGCAAATGGGCGGATGGAGTTATATATCCACGTTCCCTGTTACCCTGTACTTCAAACCTACTGACTGTTACATACACGGAAATAAAGCTACATGGTTATCTAAGTATAGCCATTATAGACAGGTATAAAAACCCTGTGTCTTGAAATGAGTTCAGTGAAAGGCCATAACACAGTAAGAAAACTTTTCTAACAGGTGTGCTGTAAAGCATTCTGTGTTCTCTAATGTAACCATAGGCTAGAAAAGATCTGCTCTGTTTCTGTGGTGCTGATAAAGTATGTTGTGTGCAAAAAAAGGTAAGCCATGTGATGGTGGTAGTAGTTACCTGCTTATAAAGGTTAAATGAATGGACAAGGGGAACAAATATTCTAGTACATTCTAAAGGGGCTTTCTGCTGCTTCCACAAGATACCAAGGAGCAGTCTAAACTAGCACTGTCCTCCCTCTAAGAATCTTGGCATAGGGTCATGATGTGGGAAAAGGTGGAGCTAGGAAAAGTGTTTTAAAAACTGTTCACTGAAGCGGTAAATTACAGTAGCCCATTGAGCTGTTTCAGTTTGTATCCAAGATTCAGTGAGTCTCCTGTGACCCACTGCCTTGAAGGCTTGAAGGAATTAATTGGAAGGAATCTGAGGAATTAATGAAATTAATGACATGAAGCTGTGCTTTATATGCTGTATCTCTCTAGACCTGCATGTGTATATTAGTACAAATGGTCTTTCTGATGGGCTTGTCAAAACATCAAAATCAAAGAAAAATGCTGGTAGAGTGATTATCAACTTGAAATAGGCCACAAGCCCTAAGTAGATCTTGTTAGGAGTATTTCATTAGTTTAGTAATGAATAATAGACACTTCTCCAATTACTTCATATTCCTATTGAGTTGTTAGGAAAAAGCTAAGTATCAACAGGTATAAAAATACTGAATAAAATAAACCCCAAATAGGGAAAGAATTATAAATATATAATTTTAAATATGTGATTTCTAGTAATAACATACTAGATAGTCCTGAGGTGTCCTAGAGTGCCTGGGGGAGTATGAGCCTTTCCAACTTTCAGCTCTGTGCTTGAAATCAGGGTTTAGGAATGGTAGTAAACATTTGTGGTACCTTTTGTCAGTTTGCTTAGTGTCTGAGCATCTGCCTCTACAATAGAGGTAACAATACATTTATTCCACCAGAAGGTAGTGAGATTTAATGTCAAAGAATTTGTGTAAATTTGGTAAATTTGAAGTGCTGGATGAAGCAGGGTAGATGCATGGCAGAAGGTCTGAACACAGCAAGTGAAAGCAAAGAGCCTTCAATCTGTTTTGATCTGCTAATGAAAACTAACTAGTGCCCATAAACTAAACCAGGTTTTTCACTGAGAAAAAAGTGAGCATAAATTTTTTACTTCCTTGCAGTCTTGTGAAAGTGTAGGAGATGTCTCTCCTCTCAATCTGGAGCATGCCAGTGCAGAACTGAAGTTCTGTACTACTTTGCTGGTGCTCCAGGCAACCCAGTTTCTTCCCCATCCTTCAAAATGAAACAAATTCAACCAACCAAAAGCCCTGTTGCAGAGAACAGCACACAGTCTAAGAGTGAACTGTGAGTCTGTAATTTTATTTTATTTTATTTATTCTGTTACAAGACAATTTGGCATTCATCAGAAAACTCCCTTTTAAGCAGTGGTGCTCTCTGCTTTTAGAGTTTTACAGCAGGTTTTGGCTGTAAAAGTTGCCTGTGAGGTACTTTGTGTTGCCTTGGCCAGTGTCAGACCAGTCTCTTGCTGTGGTACATCACTAGCTACACGTGAGAAAGCTCAGTTCAGAAAGCCATCATTAAGCAGAGGCTGGAGGGAAGGGTGGAGGAGAGGAAGATCTGCTGGAAACTCAACAGGGAGCTCTGGGCAACTGGCAGGATATGAAGGTGGGCGGCAATCCCTCTCGGGGTTGCACGTCTCTGCGAACAGGTCTGTGCAGGCTGCTGGATGTGAAGGCCTTCCAGGCTCACAAACCATTCTCCCGGGCAGCACAGCACAAGGGTGCTACGGTGTGGATTTTGAAGGTTACGTTTGTGTTGGCTGCATTCCTTGTTCGAAGAGTAGGAAAGGCTAAAGACCTCAGGCTGTTGCTGGGTGGTAGCTATTTCAACTTGAAGGCGTGTAGCTGCCTGAGAACAGCATGCTTTTGTTTTGCTTTGTTTCTTTTTTTTTCTTCTGGTGGAAGTTTTAATTCATTGTGATTCTTTTTAAGTAGTTGGCAGAGATGTGAATAGACACTTTACTTCTTCAAAAGGCTTATGGAATAGAATTGCATAACTTTGTACTTTTCCTATGCAAAGCAGAGTAAGTTCGATGTAAATACAGTGGCTAGTCTCTGAAAGATACCTTGGTTTCTTCCAAGTCCTGTTTATACCCCATGAAATCCAAAAACTATAAAATCACCTCTGCTGCTATGAATTGTCTCACTGAATGATGAAAGAGGAGAAGTTTGAGTAGAGATACCTTGGCAAAACAAGAACTGGAAGTTCTCTCTCTCCTAGGAGCTCCAATAAGGTTGCAGCTAGCCAGCAGTGTGTCCTGAACAATAGATCTCTGATCTTCTAAAAGATGCTAGGGAGCCTTCCAGAGAATTCTGCTTTCTTGTTTCTGTGCTGTTTAATTGCCTTTTTTTTTTTTTTTTTTACTGGATTCTGATGAAAATAGATGCAGTTGAAATCCTTTGAGGCAAGGCCAGCACTTTTAGGAGTATGCATTGCAGATGGGATTAGGAAGTGTTTCTCAATAGGCTTCCAGTGGTTTATGTGTACATATCTGTTATTCAGGGAATTATGCCAAATTCTGGTAACATTGGTTGAGATGTGAATTCTAACAGCTCTTGGCTTTGCCTTCAGTCAGGGTAGCTGCTATGCTATGTCTGAAAATATCTGTCTGCTTCCCTCCAGCCTGTGTATCACTGTTACCAGCCTGTTCCTCTGTCATACTATAGGCAAGGTGGCTGTAATGGGTACTTTGTCTTTCAGCTGATTTGGATTAGCAACAGTTGTTAAATGTGGGCATTTGTGTATTGCTCATGCCTGCAGTGAAGCAGCTTTGTGCTACCAACATTTTAGTTAGGCATGTTAAGATATTTTTGAGTATCTTAGTTAGGCCTTGCTTAAACACCAGAAGTGGTGTTTGACTTTAGACATGGGAATTTCATTTATTATAAGGCTTTTTACTTGGGATGGCTGGGCTTTATAGAGTATTTGACATTATTTGCATTCTTCGCCACAGAAACCTGAGCTGCTGGGGCTAATGGCTGCTCAGTTTAGGAATACAGGACACCTAGTGGGATAAGTATTGGGTGGGTGTGGTGATTTGCTTGGATTTGAGATGATAAACTGTTGGGTTTTTTCTTTTGTATTAGGTTCGTGTGAGCCAAAACAGTTTTCATTTTCTGAGAATGAAGATAGGTGTATATATATTTAATCCCCTGTAATTATAGTAGTTGTGATCTAATATGTTTAATTTGGTCCTAGAGCCCAGAGTTATCTTGATTGTGCTGAGGCTTTTCTCACTAAAAGGCATTCTCCTGCAAGGTGAGGCCCTGTGAAGCAGTGCTGCAGTAACTGACTTCAAGAGCTGCTGTAGCTGTGGGCACTTGACATTCTCTCTTGAAAATTGGTATTTTGGTAAGGAGCTCTCAGTATTGCATTCAGACCTTTCCTTTTTCTAACTCCATGATTTCACCAAAAATGCTCAGTTTTGACCATGTTTTATTCCTTGTGAATATTAGGTACAAATTCTGCTGCAGTCTTGCACAATTTTTGACAGCTTTTGTGGCAAATGGCTGGTGACGCTGAAGAAAATCTCCCTGAAGAAACAGAAGTTGAAGAAAAAGCCTATTCAGCATGTAGTGTAGATGAAGATCACAAATACTCTTGTTACTGTGACAGATGGTGGCAATTTAGGATTCTTCCTTGAGCAGACTGATGCCCGTCTTGAGGATGTGTAACAGGTTTTCAAGGAGAATGCTGCGGTTCTCACAGCTGTTTGAAGCATGATGTTTCACCCCATTTTTCTCACTGTTCCCTCTTCTGTTTTCAGGTTGCTGCCTGCCCCATCTGGCTTTGTGGTATTGCTTGGTGCACTGTCCTTTATTGTTTTGAGCCATTGCTTGAATGCCTCATTAAAAGCTCTGTGCTTCAGGGAAGGGGAGAAAGGTGCCTTCTCAGGGATCGGAACTAAGATTGGCTGGGGATCAGTAAGAGTTCCTTTCCGTCTCCTCCAGCATGCAGAGTCATCATCCCAGCCCTACTGACTTGTCACTTGTGCTTGGTGCTCTCTGGTGACGTTTCTTGAGCACAGTGAAAACCACAAAATAAATCGACTAATGAGGGTGGAGTAATTTGGGACTATTGCAAGTGTCCTTGCTCTCCCAGCTCAACAGGAAGCCTTTAATAAGAGTTTTCCTAAATAATGTTGCATGCGAAATAGGGATTTCTGCTTCGTTCTTGTAACAAACAGCCATTTCATGAAACAGTGTGGTTTTTTGCCTTTTGGTACATTCCAGAAGACTTTATACCTTTGCTGGTTACTGATTGATAGTTCTGTGCTGAGCTCCCTGTAATTTTGCAATAAACTAACAAGGAGGCTGAGACCACAAGTTTACAGAAAATTGCTTATTTACTCAACTGGATTTACAAGGATGACAAAGTCAGATTTAGTAGTTTCAGTGTGGTCTAGGAAGGGCAGGAGGAGTACTTGAAAAATTGTACTGTATAAATAACCAAACAAAAAATAGTTTGCTTATTCTTCTGTGTAAAGTTCTTAGGCCAACTCTCTCCCAGGACCTGCAGGGATTTTCTGCATATGCAGAAACTTTGCTATTCCTAATAAATGGGGGTGTTGTGAGTTTAGGCACAATAAATAAGTTGGTTTTTTTTTTTTTTTTTACTTTTCTAATGTGCTTCCAAAAAACTAGCATCTGCTGAAATCACATCAGTGGAAGGTGACTGACTCTGTTTTCACAACCGCATATAAAGATTTTAACAGGATTAACACTGTTGTTGACTTTTGGATTAAATCTTAGAAGTAGCAATAATCTGTCTAGAACCTGAATGCTGTTTTCCTTGGGAAGTCCTTGTGTCCATTTTTTTCCAGGTATTGGCACCTATAAAAAGTGAGAAAATGATCAGAGGAGTAAGTTGTGGGGAGTTTAAAACATGTCTAAAATTAGGAAGTTGAAAAAGTATTCCTACTGTCTTCTTGTGTTTATCTCTGGGTTTTCTAACTAAGAAGGATTCTTCTTGCTGTCATAACACTTCTAATTGTTAGATGAGGTTATTTTACAATCTGAGGTTGCTATGCTGAAGTAAAAATTTGAAGTAAAAGATTTGGAAATTGTGTGGTCCGTCATTTGTGTGGTATTTTAAATAGTAGACTTTTTCCCAGAAAAGATTTTGAAATCTGAATCTGAGTGAATTTCTAAAGAGTTGGTAATTCTGTCAGAATTGGAAGGCTGAGGACTGTAAATTTTCACTTGTTAAATAGCTCCCTTAACCAATGGCAAATTAATAAGCTGAAAGCTTAAAGGCAGTGGTTCATTGAACTCCATGGGAGACTGTATGAGGCATGTTTCTAGTGTTACTGAGCCATCTAGCTGACCTTTTCAGCTTTTCCTCTTTTAGCAGAGAGGGGAGAGTGTTTTCCATTCATGTACAGTTGCTGACGGAAGAAGCCCTACACCCTTTGTTCATCACAAAGTAGAAACAGAAAAGCAATAGCACAACTTCCTTACCTGTTGCACATGTCTGGACATGTTGTGCATGGACAGGTGTGATGGTTTTTTGTGACTCTTAGTGACAATGAAAATATTTTGTTCCATTAGTTGATGTTGGAAGTAGGAGCTCCTCTTAAAATACTGGGTGTTTTTAAAATACAATCTATTTTAAAATACCGTGTATTTCAGTATGATAACATCAAAATACCATGTAGCGTTATTCTCACTGTTGAGTGTTCTGCTGGAAGTTAATAAACGTATGACTGGCTTTGAACCTCTTGAGAGGAAGCTGTGCTTGGCTGGTAATGATGTCCAGTATCTGTCCAAAGGAACCACAACAGAGGCAATTTTTCCTTACCTGCTTAGCCTGAGGACTGAGGTCTGAGCCTGAGGTCTCCTGTACTAAACAGGTTAAATTAATGGTAGATCTACAATGAAAAGCTGAAGTGCTATTGCTAGTTCAGTGCAGGGCACTCTCTGGTAAGTCTGCTTGGACTGGTGGCCCAGCTTGTTTCCAAGCACTGTTTAGCAGTGTGAGGAGGTTTCTTTCAAGTGTGGCACCTATCAGACCAACCCAAACCTTCGTGTTGGTGGTTTGTAGGATTCAGCATAATTAACATCAAAAATAGTATTATATTCTGTTGCCCATATGTATGAAGCGATATGTGAGACTCAGCCAATGCTGTCCATGCACAAATGTGATTCCTCACCAGAAAGTCTCAGAGATGTTTCACACCAGATTTCCTTTGTCTGCCTGTGTGTTCTCTCCATATCACACACACATTTAACCATTCCCTCAAACACTTATTTGCAACTCTCTGAATGTGTCGAACCATTTCAAAGGATAGCAGAATGGAGTGTAAGCATGTCTTTCAGGTTAGTGAAGGAGACTTTGGGGAAAAAATTAATAAATTCTTTAAATGTGCTGCTGGAGTCATGTGATACCAGTATTCAGGGCTTCAAGTTTGATGCCTGTAGGACTGGTGACTGCTGAAAATGTAGGGTTTTGTTTAAGTGGCACTTTTCACTGCCAAAATATTTGTGACCAAAGTTTTACTCATGGAAAAATAAAGCTTGGCACTTTCCAGTGAGGGCATATGGTTGAAGTTTTGAAGATAGATGTATCTATTCAGAGGAATTTGCTGAATCTGTGTGCCTTTTTTCTTCATAACTGTAGCAAAAGACCCAGCTCTTTTCTTCTGTTAGTGACCCACAGCTTGTTTGAGCTAGTGAGAATTTGGAGTACTCTGCACACTCTCAGAGTGACGTTCAAACTGTATTATGGGAGCTGCACAAAGATACGTGAAAATACATATATATATGTGTGTGTGTATATATATATGCTAATAGGAATACCTGTACTTGATGAAAGAATTTTGCAGTAAGCAAGGCTGCAGAAGTGTCACGGGGAATTTGATGCCAAATTTAGTGCTAACAGCCTTGTCTTGTGGCTGAACTTGTCTTATGGAAGAACTGCATCTGTTTTGGTTCTGTAGGCCTATAGAAATGAAGAATAATCTTCAATTAATTCCAAAATAAGCATTCTGTATGTATATATGGCTTCATCTCAGAGGAAGTGTGCTTATTCAAGGTAGTATTTAAATATGTATTTAAGCAAAATGTGTAACCATCAGTGAAGTCATGGAACTAAGGATATACTTAATTCTCATACTCAGAGCAAGTCAGAGAAGCACATTTACTTGGGTAGGACTCTACTTTTTTAAACTGATCTTTTAAACTGTATAGCAGGTAATCTAGGGTATTAGTATTGAATAGTTACTGAAGGATACATCAGAAATTGAATAGCTTGAGTTAAACACAAAAGGTGAAGAAGATTTTCAGTCCTACAGCTAACAGTGCTGTGGAGTTCGTGGTTAAGGAGGAATCTGGAAGATTTAAAAAACAAGCAGTTGTGTTATTCTTGTTCATTTTTCTTTTGATTTTTTTTGAAGCTTTCAAAGTTAGTTTCCTTTGAAGGAAAGCAATAGGAAATATGGTGTGCTTAGGTATTTTTTTCTATTAAAAATGCTCCTCAAGCATGCTAACATTTCTTTAAAATGTGGTGCATAAATAATAAAATACGTGACAGCACAGTACAAGTGATTATCTTGGCACGAGTCTGGGGTGACTGAATCACTTACAGAGCTTGATACTTGTTAATAATGTGATCATTGCAAAGTGTGCCAATGAAAACTTCATACCTCACCAGTACGTGTGAGTATAAGTTTGTTAGTGCGTTCTGTTTCAGCACACTTTCTAGTATTGGATACTATGGATATGTGAGTCTGTGGCTTTTGTGACACAGTGAAAACAAAGAGAATGGTTTCAAGAAGGAAAGGTCTCACATGCTGTTCCTTATCCCTGCTCTTGGCTGCCTACTCCTTTCATTTGCCTTCAACCAGTTTTGATGCCCATCCTATCACAAGGATGAACTAGCTCACTAAAATGGAAGATAAGTATACTAACAAGAAAAAAAAAAAAGGAAAAGTGACTTTTTTTTCCCTTTATTAATAAATTGAATTATCTTACCTTGTAATCTTATGAACAAGTCAGCCATCAGTGGCAGCAAGGATTTGCACGCACCAGACCCTTTCAATCTGCTTTTGACTGCTTACAGGTACACACAGCAGCTCCAGGAGAAACAGCAGAGGGGTGTAATGCGTTTCTTGTGTGTTTGCTGCTAGCAGTATTGCAAGTTATACCTTAGCTGAGGGTGTATGACCAAACAAGGCTGTTATCTACCACGTCCATGTTCACTGCAGTGATCGTAAATGCCCAGTCCTAAAAGGTACATCCTGTGGTTAAGCTGTGCAGAGTGATCACAGCCAGCTGAAGTTTGTCAGAGCTTATAGTCAATAGCTGTGGAGTTCTGAGGGTCTTGAACTCCTGTTGAGTAAGTGAAGATTTGACTTACACACTTTTTGGTTTAGTTGATTCAGTCCATACAGCTCTCAGGCACCATCGTGCCTGCTTGCCAGCACAGAGATGAGTGGGCTTGCATGAGCAGGGAGGTAGAGTCTTGTAAAGGTCACACACTCCATCACACTGTTGGCACCTCACGTCATGCTGCCTGAAGAAGACGTCCTGCAGCACCACCACTCCGATTACAACTCAATGATCTGACACAGCTTATGTGGGGTCTCAAAATGGGAAAAGAAAGGGCAGAGTGTGTCATATCTTACTGCTGAAAATACTAGAAAGCAGGAGGAAGACATGATCGGAGGGAGAGAAAAGCAGTGGAGGGAAGAGCAGAGAAATTCCTCTTCCTTTTGACAATGGTAAACTGTTACTTTATTCTAGTAGCATCATGAAACTGCATCCAAGTAGTGTGTAGGATTCCTTTCTCCTGTGTCAAATACAGCTGAAGACAGGCCATTAATTTCAAAGAGAGTTTGTTTGGAGTGGGGTCTGTTCTCAGTGCAAGCAGAAGGTTAATTTTGGTTCTTAAAAAAAAAAGTAATTTTTAAAGTTTATGTCAGTTAGCAAAGTGGAGACCAACTGTTATTGCAGAAAGTGCAGCTGCTTAGAGATCCAAAGCATTACAAGATAATTGTGGCTATAGCTATGCTCTTCTCTCTGAGGTGTTTGCTTAACGTTTTCTGTTACTAAAAACCAGTATGTGTTCAAAGGTGCAAGAAATTGTTCATCTCTTGTAAACATGACTATTGCTTATGCTGTCAGAGGAGAGCACTGTGGGTACTATAGTCTTATATACTAGAATTTTGTGATCCTGAAAAACGCTCAAAAATATGTAAAGATAGCCCTGTAACATTTAGTACTTTTGTGCTTCAGATCAATGGGGATGTATCCCTACCACACCATGGCACTGTGTTTCAGCCAAAGGGAGAAAGTGTGTAAATTGTGTGGAAATTTTAGGAAAATAGATTTCCTATTTGCCTGTGAAGAAAATGGGCAGTTTTTGTAAAAAGCATCAAATTGTTCATGGAAGATGAGCGAAAGATGAATGAAGCTCTTCAGAACAGTAGTTCCATTTAAGGTGCCTGTATGTATCAACATACTTGTTGTTTAGTATTTCATCTTTTTAACAATATCCCTTTTCCTCCACTTCTTGCAGTTGACTCCTTCAGTTTCTGGAGGTAGTTCAAAATGTGTTGAATTTGCTGAAAATCAGTATAGAGGGTCATCTTGATGCTATGCCTGGAGGATTCCAGTCCTGGGCTTCTCTCTGCCTTCTAGTAGCTGTAAAAATTCATTTCCCTTCCTCCTCTCCTTGTCTGTTTGCAGGTTATCTTGACGAATCAGATTACCACATCACTGAGCAGTGGCCCTTCGATCCAGGCAGACCTGGTGTCTCCAGCTGATGATTTGTCCCTGTCTGAAGGTAAGAAATCCCTTCTATCAGAACTGAAACTCTACACTGACACAAATCCACACTGTAACTTGCAGTCTTCTGTTGAAATACAGGGGGCTGAGTCAAATTATCAAGTCTAACCTAACACAGTCTTGAAACAAAATTATTTTCCAGTTTCTCTGAAAACCCATGTATAAATAGAAAGTATGTGAAGTAGCTGAAAGGATCAAACGCTTTCTAAAGGCTGGGAATCAATTTATGAGCCATGTCAGTTTCTCAGCATTGTACTGTCACTCATGTGCGTTTAAAGCATTATTTTCTTAGTCTTCTAAAGCTGCTGCAAGAGTAAATACACAGACCAGTCTGCAAATTTCATCTTATCTAATGATTATCAGTGATTCCAAAGAGAAACAACTGGTTATGAAGGAAGGAAACCAAATCCTCAGTCCTGTTCCTTGAATTGCTACTGTCTGGTTTTCAAGTACAGTGCCTCAGACTGCATCTCTCTGTTGTGTGAATGTAATAGGGGGATTTTTATAATGCCATATATTACTTTACATCTTCATGCTTCTGTTTTCTGCAAGGAATTATAGAAAAGCACTTTTTTTGAGCAATAGTGAGGACTTACTGTGTTAAGAAGAAAAGATATTTCTGAATCAAGGTTTACAAAGTAATAGAATAATTTTGTTTTTTCCCACTTGCAAAGAATAGTCAGAGTACCCTCATGACAGACAGATGCAGAAAAGTTTGTTATTTACTGTTGAGTTCATGCATAGATCCAAACGTGTGATGCAAAGCAATGCTCATCTTCCTTGCAAAGGCATGATAATTGCACGTAGACTTTCCACTTTGTATAACATGGGCATTCACGCTCTTTGTCTCCTTGCTGCACTTTCTGGTGGTTCTGGTCAGATTCTCTGTGTTCTGGTTGATCACAGAGTCATCTCAAGCTTGTCTGATTTAACATCAGTACAGCTTGGTGGCAAAAATAACTAAGCAGTGGTTAAAATTGACATTATTTCTGTAACTCATTTCAGTGGACAAGAGAAAGAGCTTGAAGATAGATTTAAGCAGAATTTCAGGAAGTAGCAAGTAACTTCAGTGCAATGCCTTAACACTGACTGATGTGTTTACTTCATAATTTTGTCGATAGGGGCTTGGCAAAGCATGGCCCATTAAATAATTTCGGAATTGTCCTTGTGGCTTTTATTGGCTCCACACATTGCCAAAGTACCTCTGAAGTACATTGCTTGAATACTGCTCTCTACCTCTGGCAGAAAGAGTTGAAATTTGGTAACTAGATTTGGAAGATAAAGGCATAGTTTTTCACCTTTATGATTTCCTTCTTTCCCAGACAAATGTTCTTGATCACAGTACTTGTGCTTCTCTTTGTCCTTTAGAATTGCTATGTATGAGTTCCTTTGAAAAGAAAGGCACAGCTGACTCTGAAGTGGGAGTAATAACAAAATATGTTTTCAGTAAAACATTTTTGTCCTGTGGTTAAAATATTTGAAGATACTTTGGAAAAACACATGGAATAGTTGAAGGGTTTCTAAATTTCCCAGCACATATGAAAGATTCTCAGTGCTGTGCATCAGCTGTAGTTCAAGAGTATTCTGGAATCAGGACTACGCAAGAGAGGGCATAATGATTTTTCTAGTAGTTACAGGTTATTAATGAAGCATTCATGTTGTGTCTAAACTACCACCATTGCTTTTCACCTTTTAACTCAAGAATGAGTTAAAATGTATTGGTGCTCTGTGTTTTATTCCTTTATTGCTCTCATTCCTTGTTTTTAATGAAGGATCTGAAGTGGTAAGATGTGCCAGCATCACACTTGTTGAAAAGGGACACGTTTATTTTGCCACAGGACAAGAACAGTGCAGACATCAGTAGTGCAGGCTCCTTCAGTAATTCAAGTTTTATCAAAGGATGTAGGGCTGATAAACTCCTTTCCTTCTCTGCCTTCCTTTCTTTCTTGACTAACATTGATATGGCATTTACTTACTGTGTTGTGTAATGGAAGAACACAGTGCATCTCCACTCTACATACTTTTCTCCCGATGTCTTTCTTATTTATAGAATGACTGCTTCTGGATTTCCATTTTTCATCCCTTTTAACCCCTGCTGTCTATTTGTGAGTAAATGTGGAATTTCAGGCTCATGCAACATGTGATTTCCATGTTTATCTTCCTACCAAAAGACACAGGTGTGTTTCAGTGCATTCTTTTAACATCACGGTGTTGCCCTTAATGTATTTGGTGTTAGCTCTTGAACAGCCTGAAAGTAGCAATAAACTTTTGATAATCTTTTGTACTTTCAGAATCCTAAATTAATTAGTCTTTTAGAGTTAGTATGATAGTAATAATACTACTCTTTTACAGCTGTAGAATTTACAGGAAAGAGTACTTAGGCGAGTAGCCCAAGTGCACGAAGAGTGTATGTTGCAGAGTTAGGCATAAGAGGCCAGATTTGTGACTGGGTCCTTACTTCATTGTTCCTTGTCACTCATCACCAACTAAAGCTGAATTTGAACCAGTGACCTAGATGTGAAAGGACCCATAACACATTATTAGTCCTGTAAGCAACTCACTGCTTGGTTTGTATATGTCTAATATGTTGTTTTAATCTTATCTGAAATCAGAGTCCCTTCCCTATAAATGGTTTGCTAAGAGGGTAATCTTTCTTAGATAGAGGCAGAAATAAAAATTTCAAACTGAATGTGCTATTAGAAAGAAGTGGAATGTTACAGTGTCCTTTGTTTTTGCTTCTGATTTTGCTTGAGAAGGGAATTGCTTGGGTTATGTGTTAGATTAGGCAAGAAACCAAGGAAGCTGTTTATCTGATGTGTGACAGAAAGTTAATCTGATGAACAAGCTGAAAGGACATTGTCAAGCTGTTTCAGGCTCAGAGCTTGTCTTCTGTAAGATTGTAATGTAGTGCATAAAAATTGTGTTCTAAAAATATGTTAGATTCTTATGAGAACATGAATGGATTTATAAAAGCAGTGCTGGCTGTAAAATCCCACCACTTATGTAGCAATGTAAGAATTCATGGACTGTTTGTTGGTATTTCTTGTAGGAAATGGTTATATCCAGCTAAATTCCCAGATCTGTACATACTCCTGCTTCCAGATAGAGAGAAAAAAAAAAAAAAGCATAGTTTGCCACAAATTAAAGTTACGAATAAAATACCAAAGTTTCTCTACTTATAGTTTGAGTCCTTGCATTCATTTGGCCTTTACATACTTGTCAGATTATCAGATGAAGGAGTTAGGGCTAATAATACTTTTCTCTAGCTCTAAAATTCTTAGACATGTAGGGCTGTCATTTCTTCCCCAGGAAACAAATGCAGTTTTTGCTTGTAACCTCACCATTCTTACGTAGCCGTCTCTCAAACCTTGTCATCAGAGGGGATAGTCTGGAGGATGATGGTGGACATTGCTGTTTCACTTCCATCCTTGCTTTGTGGAATAGCCTCTGTTTAATTCTTCCAAAGACAACTTGGAGAAGCCTAAAATTATTTTACGTTGCAGGGGTGGTCAGACAAGCCCAGGAGTACCCTAAGAACTAATGCTTTATCATTTAAATATAAAAAAATAGCTCTTACCCAATTAAAATAATATCTTTAATTAAAAGAAAAGTTCAAGCTGCATTAGGCTACATGAACAGTAGAAATATTTTGTATGACTGTTAATGGATTTTTTTAAACAAGTTATCTGTGGCTGTACTATTTTTGCTATTTTTGTGAAGTTCACATGACTAAATTTTGCCTAATATAAAAAGTCTTTAGAAACTAATTCTAATCCTGTGTATTTTAGCACTAGGCAAACAGGGAAATTTGTGTTTCATTTGTGTACTGCAGAGATAGGACAAGATGGCCTGCTTGAGAGATCCCTTCTAGTCCAGTAGTGCCTATGCTATTAATGTATTTGCAAGCTCTAACTTCCTCTCACAGACATCAAAGCCAAACTCCGTCTTTCTTGGAAAAAATTTAGGAGTGTGTTGGTATTAACAAGAACAGTATTCCCCTCCCAGCCTGCGCAAAGCGTCAAGCAAAAAAGAGGAATGCTGTCTTGGGCTTCTTAAGTCTCA
This sequence comes from Corvus cornix cornix, assembly GCF_000738735.6. Lineage (NCBI taxonomy): Eukaryota > Metazoa > Chordata > Aves > Passeriformes > Corvidae > Corvus > Corvus cornix. The sequence continues at coordinate 33,659,436 of NC_046335.1, forward strand.
GCTAGTACTTTCAAATACTTGTTTGAAAAAGTCAGAATTACTTTGTGTTTAAAATTGTCTCTAAACTTGCACTAGATCTGGAGAGGCCAGTGTTCAGTCTTCTGCCATTAGTGTTCATCAAGTGGTTTGTCATAGCATTGTATATTTTTAGTGCACAGTGTCAGCAATGAGTTTAGTCAGACCTTTTCATCTTTGTTACTCTGATCTTGAATTCTTTTAAGCTGTTGAGCAGGAGTAGGCTTTCGTGTTTTGGAGACTGGAGAACACTAAGCTACCATAATATCTCCCACCCACAGGATTTTCCTACTTTAGTTTAGGAGCAGAAGATTTGAAGCTGGAATCTTCAACTTCTCTTCCTTCCTTTGCTCTTGATCCCTTGACATATTGTGGTTAAACTGTTTTATTCTTCCAGCCTCAGTTTACCTTTTTTTAAAATTTGGGACTTTTTCTTTTGCAACTTTTTTTTCTTAATATTTCCTGTATTCCTATAGGGAAAATGATGGATTGACCTTCTCTTCACCTTAGTAAGATCAGTTCTGTAGTTTATTACTTTTTTCCCTTCAAATCTCCTTTTTTCAGTCCTGGTGCCAAATGGAGTGAAAACACTGAAGGAATTATCAAGTGAACTGAGGAGCCCCCAGAGATCAGAGGCTGTTGGTTGGTTTAGGATTGTTTATTTATTGATTTATGTGTACACTTAATGCTTAGGGCTGGACCCACAGGTGACTTAATTAAAATAAAAAAGAATATTCTGTGAAACATAAAAATACCTGTTTTGCAGGAACTGTGAGCTTATGAATCAAGCAGCTGTTAAACAGGTTTCTAAAACACTTCCTCCTTGTAGTTTTAAAGCTAATGCACTTCATGTCCTTGTGAAGTTCTCCAGAATGATAGGAATTTAAATGCATTGGAAAGTATCATAACAGTCTGGCATGTTTTAGGCTGTTAGTATTTTAGCTGAATGCTCTGTAAACTGATTGCAGTCTGATTTACACAATTTTGATTGAAAGAGGAGCTAGTTTGTATTGGATCATAGAAGCAGTATGTTAGTTAATTATAATACATTTTTGAATAGGATAGTTCATAAATTAATACCATATCATTTTAATATGAATTCACTCTGATTTTCTGAGACCCAAGTATTTGGGAATAATTACTAAACCCCCTTTATTTTTTTACCATTATGGTATAATCTGTATGGAGGTCACTAGCATGTTGAAACTCAAGAACCTTCTGACATGGTATAAGAAAGGTCTTTTGATTGTGACCCCTTATATGGACCCTGTGAAACGTAGTGAATTTTAAATACGCAAAAAGGCAATGAGTACAAATAACACTAATGGTATTTCCAGATTGTTTGGAAGGTGAATTCCAATGATTAAGGCATGTCTATGCATACTGAAGAGTAAATTTCCCTCAGTAAAAAACTGAAACTAGTGTGCAGTGTGAACCCTAAAAATTAAAGCACATTCCTGTAAGGGTAAAGAGGGGACCATATCATTGTATATAAATATGTGAAGGGAGAGTACCAAGAGGATGGAACCAGGCTCTTCTGAGCAGTGCCAAGTAACAGGACAAGAGGCAGTGGGCAGAAACTGAAGCACAGGAAGTTCCACCTGAACATGAGGAAGAACTTCTTTACTGTGTGAGTGAGCATGCACTGGAACAGGTTGCCCAGAGAGGTTGTGGAGTTTCCCTCACTGGAGATACTCAAGAACCATCTGGATGCAATCCTGTGCCATGTGCTCTATCGTGACCCTGCTTGAGCAGGGAGGTTGGACTAGATGATCCACTGTGGTCCCTTCCAGCCTTACTGATTCTGTGATTCTCTAATGCAGTTCTCTTCTTGGTTTATGATTTATGGAGATAGGGATGTGTTGGGGTCTCCTCCCCCTGCCATGTAGCCCTGGCAGAGGGGCCCTGGGACAGACACGGGATTTCCCTGCCCCTGCTCAGCCTCGTTCCCCATCGGTTTTGTGTTCCCCTGTGTGGGCAGGGACCCTCGGGTCCCGTGATTGAGCAGTTCCTCAGCAGAGCCCCGGCCCTGCGGCTGGAGAAATAAACATCTCTGAAACATCTACCAAGAATAAGTCCATATATATTTCCTTTCCACGGGACTCCTAGTTTGATATATGCGTGTTACAGTAATTCCTGCTGTAGCAGGGAAGTGCTACAGTATAGCTTTTGCTACATGATTTTGCTACAGTAATGATGATGTAGGGAAGCATAGTGAGATTTTGCCCTCTGTGTTTGCTTCGATATGAATTACTATTCTCATCTGATGGTTTGGTTGGCACTCACACCCAACATCACGAACCCTTCTGTGATGGGACAGGAGAGCTCAGTGAGCCACAGGATTTTGCTTCCAGGTCTGAGCCTTGGGCATCTCCGACTTCAGTGTTGGAGTAGATAGAGTTGCCTAAGTCACTGGTTCTCATTCACGTGAGCTCAGTAATGCAACAGCTGGAGTAGTTTCTTCTTAGTTCTTTATTTTGCTGCTGGACTTCATGTCTCAGCTGCATGTTAAGAATCTGCTCCAGCAGAGACCCTGTAATCGTCTTCACCAGCTAACAATGCTGTGGAAAGCCTTTTATTCCTTCAGGCTGTTCTGTCTTTGAGTTACTTCTCCAGCTTTCACGAAAATTACTATTAGCCTTACATACTCTCAAAGGTGAGAAGGAGCTCATCTTCCTTAAACTGCTGGAAGACAGCATAGTACATCCACTTCAGGAGAGGTAAACAGAGGGCACCAAAAAAAAGGAGCAACCTTGATAAAACTCATTAATATAAATTGTAGGGAAAAAGAAGCCTCCTCAAAATAGGATTTCATTCTTGTGTTTGCTCTATATCCACATTTCTTGTAACTCTGTGCTCTTAACAGTAGTGGAGTCTGCCCTCCTGTGCTTCAGTGGAAGGAAAAAAGCCCTTCTGGTTGTAGAGAACAGCACAAGGAAGTGCACCATCATTATAGGGCCTGGAACAAATGATATTAACCATTAGGGGAAATGATACTGCGATTGTTTCTGCATGAGGCAGGGTTGCGGTGGTGTATGGAGCAGTTAGATTTCATGATTACAGTTGTCATGTTCTCTAATTTTGATGCTATATTTCACCAAGTGGGAAGTAGTGGCATAATAGCATCCAGCCAAATTTTAACGGCTTTTTAATCAAAAGATCAATCTCTCAGTAAAACAGTGTTGTGGAGACTGTATGTGTCTGTGGAAGTTCTGAGTTGAATGACATATGCATAATCATTTGATCTAGACTACAGAAAGGTTGAAAACTGTCAGCAGGAGCATCCAAAGACCTCTATATATCAGTTTAAGAGAATCTCTATTCCTCATATCCTAATTGCCATGATGAGAGTATACAAAGTTTTACTGCTTTGTTGTGGTTTCTTTCTGAAGATATGATGTGACTTACAATCATTAATCAACAATTTGTAGTCCAAAAGCCCTTCAGGTACATTTGCTGGGAATCATTTATCTATATAATGAGAAGCACAATAGCAGAAGTGATTACAGTCATAGTTGAGTGGTTATAAGTTGCCACCTCTCAGCTGCTAAGTAACTTATCTCCACTGAGAAAAAGTGTGACTGTGTACATGCTACACCTTCCAGTGCAAAGTAGAGTGGGTGTCCATGAATCCTGCTGCACCAACATTGAGAGCATGCATGGGTCAGGTACTGAGTTTCAGTTGATGGCATATAGCTGTAAAGTATTGTAACAATTTGCAGTTGGTCATTTCCTTATGCCATAAAAAATGTTTATAAGTAAGATTAACTCATATTTCAGTGTGGGTGAACATAGAACTTTTTACTGTGGTCCTGCAAATCAGTGGTTTCAATCAGAAACACGAGGCCTGGTTTGGCTCTTGAGTTCCTTCTCCAGCCCTACACGTTGCACCTCCATGTTGGTGGAACTTATCTTTTAAATTACGTTGTAAAAAAATGAATTCAAGGGTAAGAAAGAGAAAAACACCACTTGTCCCTGTGCACAATTAAATTCTGTCTTAACTCACTGAGAGTTATCCTTGAATCTCTACAGAGGCTGAGGAAGAAATACTCATCAATAAGTAGCATTCAGTCCCATTTTTTCTGGAGTTTTATAGTACCAGCACTGGATCTTTATTCTGATGGAACTGGAAGGAACCACAAGGATTTTGATACATTGGAGAACATCACTATGGGAATTATATTTGGCTTCAGGCATTACATGAAAGATGTGGCTCACCTGCAGAACTTGAACCAGTTAAGAGTGACCTGAGGTGTGAATGTTATGCCAAAAGGGAGGGCGAGGGGACAGAGGATAATTTTAGAGTCTCATGTCTATATTCTAGTGCAGTTCCAGCTGGGTTTCCTCTGGGTTTACTGCAGGATGTTTGAAAAAGTGGTTCCTTGTTAGTCTCAGGCAGTCTCTATGATTGATGATTCCCCTTAATCGTAAAAAGAGCACATTGGTGTTTCTGCTTAATTTGTGTCTATTTCCTGCTTTATTATTGCAATAATGATTTATTATCTTAATGATGGAAGTTTATAACCTGTTAGCCTTTTTTGGAGGTTGAAGCTGGGTGCTCTGGCATGTGAATGAACTTCCTCCCAGTGACAGTCTGCTCCTAAAACGTTACATGGAAACCCAAATATAATGCAACAATAAAAGACAGTATACAGCTGGTGCATTTATTTCTTAATTTAATTTAAAAAGGGAGCTTGAGCATGAGCAGATTTTGCATGTTTCAAATGGAAAAAATTAACCTAGTTTGGACTCTGGTAGTCTTCTCATAATATCAGTTATACCAAAAAATAAAAAAAGAAGCATTCAGAGGAGGATAACTCAAATGGTCACAGTGCAGTACAGAAAGAGGGGTGAAGAAATGGTAGGGAGAGGAAATGCGTGGAGCTTAACTAAAGGAAGGCTATGTTTTTACTAATTTTTGCTCTCCGGAAATGTCCTGCTGTTGCTCCAGTCCCTCAGGCAACCTACAGAATATTCCTGCATGAGCTGATGCCTAACTAGCACCAGGAAAGGTAGAAAAGGCAAAGGCTCAAGTATGAATAGCTGCACTGTTAACAATGGAAAATGTGTCACAAAGAAAGCAGAATGGATGCTACTACTGAGTATGCAGCCATGATCCTTTAGGAGTAATTTGAGCCAGTCTGATACCTGGCAGGGGAGTTCTTGTTTCAAGCTGGCACAGGGATATGCAAGGCAGTGGTTTGGGCACGTTTTAGCTGAATATCCGGAAGTTGTTTTTGAGTGCGAAATCTCTTAGGCCAGCTGTTCCCAAATGGTTTGTGTTTGTGCCTCTGTTTTTGGTGAACTCACCCCAGCCAAGCTTGTGACCCTAAAGACTAACATAAACAATCACATCTCTGTCAGTCTTGCGACCCCGCTCTGTGCGGCTGTGACCCTGCTGGAGGTTACAACCCCCGGGTTGGGAATTGTTGGGGTAGACTGTCAGATAGTCCTGCTGGGGGAGCGCTGATATGCCCCATCCAGGCCAGGATCATCACAACAAATGCCTTCAGATCTCACAGTAATTTGTAGTCCCCTGCCACCAGTCTGAGAGTGCAGCTTATTAGAGCTGACATGTCACTTTGGTACTTCAGGAACATCTCGGGGATCAAAAGGTCATAGTCCTCCCACGCTGCCGCAGTCTTTCTTCATGAACTCGCCTCTCCGTCTTACTTCCCCGTCAGTTGGCTGGCAGCGAGCCCCGGCGCCCTTGTGGCGCAGCTGACTCGGCCATGGCTGCTGGATGGGTACCAGCTGTGACTTCTGCCACAAGCCACCCTTCCCAAAACTGTTCTCCCTGAATACTCCCTGCCTTAACGAAAGGATTGATCTCTCTCTGCTGAAATAATTAAAAGTTATGTTCAAAATAATTAAAATCTATATAGGGCAGTGCTAGTGGAGATGGGCTAAGCCTTCCCCTATATTTTGTAAAACTAATTCTGTTATTCATATACCTGTGCATATGAGCATGCTCTTACAGATGTAGGCTGCGATGGAGGAATAAACAGAAGGTGGCCTTGTGAACAGAAGGTAGCTGGTGTAGCCTGCAAAGGCTAAAGTCTTTGATAAGCCATGTAAACAGCCTTTTAAATAAAAAATTACAAGTTACAGATGTCCTAATTAGACATCTGATTTTTAAGGCTTGTTTTGCCATAATTTTAAATGGAGTTTATAAACAAAAAAATAGATTTCAAGTATGTTCTTTTGAAAGCATTCATTACTATAATGGAAAATAGTAATGTTTTAATAGCTAACTGATAGTCCAAGGCCAGCGACTTGATAATTTGCAGGCATGGAAGTTTGACGTTGTGTAAATCCAACAAGGGGAGGAGCTTGCAAGGAGGGGAGGATATGGTGCAAAAAAATAGTAAAATTTCTTATCATTTGGATAAAAACCTGTATTGCATAAAATTAGCCCAGAATTCAGTCTGTGCAACTCTAGTTTCAGAGCTCTATATGGATTGCTTTGTTTAAGGGTGTTGCTGGGCTGGTTTTCTGTCAGGCAGGTGCATAGAAAGCATTACACTGAAAATGAGAACAGCAAAGTCAAGTTGTGGACCACGTAAGCCACTCAAGTAAATGGTCAGAAAATCCGTTGTTATAGGCTGGTTACTGTACATGTACTGTACAAAAGAAAAAATTGTTTGAAACTTTGTAACTTGATTGTCCCTTAAACACTAATTACATGTCAGAAAATGGAGCATAAAGTCTCCTCCATCTGTCCAGGTTGGATTTGGTGCACAAAGGAGCATATCCAATTCATAGTAGCTCTTAGGTAATCAGATTAATATCTCCTGAACTGAATTTACCCTTTTAATAGTGAGTCTTTCATACGCTATGTTTCACATATCACGTTCTGTTGAAGCTCTATGGCTTTTCAGTAATTTCCTTGAAATCTATATGAGGTATACTGCCCTCTTTTGAGCTGTTCTTGGGACACTCATCAATTAAGTACATTTCTGGCACTCTCTTAATGGCATAGTTTCCCTGGAGTCAAAAACTGCTTCAAAAACTGAGATCATTTGTTTAATTTAAAAGCAAAATGGTATAGAACTACAATTTCAGGCTTCAACAGCTATGCTTCTGTAGCTTTGAAGGAATGGGGAAAAAATCCTGCTATCTTGCACACAAAATAAATAAATTCTTGAGTTCTTAAAATATCTGATTCCATCCAGTTTTTTGCTTCGTTTGCTTATCTTTCAGTTTTCATTCTTTTTTTTAAATCGTAGATTTTTGACTTGGCAAATTTCATTGTTTATTGATTTTGCTTAGCGAAACAGAAAGCTGGATTTTATAATTTGGGTCTAAGGAAGAACTATAAATTATGCAAGATGGTGTATAATTAAAATTTATTATAAGCAATCTGAATACAGAGTTCCGTTTCAAGTGTTTGAAGCTTTTGGCTCTAGGACATTTTGGGAATGTATGCTGTATAGGAGGTCCTATATTTTTTCACGTAAACTGAAAGCAGAGATACGTAAACTCCCATGTTCAAGCAGATCCTCCAGTAAGGTAAGATTCATTTTGTACCTCAAATTTCTCCTAGCCTGTAACCACAGTGGTCTTCTCACTGAGATTTTGAAACTAGTCCTCAATCATCTTTGCTTGCTGCACGTTTGTTCATTATGTGGGGTGGTTTTGATGTGCACCAACTAGAGAAATTCTGTAAGAAATTAAACCAGAACTTTTGCTGCTAGCTAGCTCTGTGCTATCTGGTAGTGCTCAAGGCCATCATGAAGGCAGAAGAACCTAAGCCAATTGCTGGTCATCAAGCCACAGCCAGAGTAGGGACATTCTCACCAGGGAGCCAGAGCAGGCGAGTTTGGAACAGAACAATGATGTAGTTAAAGGGGGATCAACACCAACTCTTTTGGTTGTCTGATACTGCTGTGCCAAATTATTTGCTAATGGGGCTTGCTTCTTAAAAGAAAATATGAAATGTTTTCTCGTGTGTTTTTGTGTGAGTCAGGCAATACAGACCACTTCCAAAGATTAGTAGGAGGGGTTAATAATAAGCTGTAATGCCTGTTGCCTGACATGTGGTTACAGAACTCATGTAATACTTGATCACAAGAAACAACAGTGTATGCATTTCAGCAGGGTAACAGTTCAAATTCTAGCTGATGGGATTTGACAAGCTCATTTGTGCTGAAGCCTGAGCTGCTGTGTCTTTCATTTACTGTTGTCTATCCTATGAAATACGACATTTTGTCTCCCTTTGGCCTACAGTCACATCTCAGAGGCAGTAAACATTTGCCTCTAGTACCAAATTCCTGGGTCCAGTCATCATCAGCATCTGCTGCCGAATGATCTTTCATAAATACCATCCAACCTCTTTTTCTTTGCCGTCTCCTCTGTTTTAACTTCAAACTGATAATATTGATGTTCTGTTTTAAGACTAGAAACAAGGCCTGTCATGTTTGAGAGTTATGCTACCCACTGAAAACAGCTACCCATTGAAGGACGAGTGACTAAGAAGATGGGCCTACAGGGGTTTTTAGAGCTTCAGGAGTCTATCAATCTTTTCTTGTTAATGTTTGGTAGGAATGAAGTTTAGGACAAACTTCAGTGCCTTCAAGCTAATATAGTGCCTGTCAGTGACAGAATCTGAATCTCAAGAGGAAAAGTTTGTGGTGGGTTCAGGTTAAATGCCAAAAACCTCATGGAGCCTTTAGTTCATTCTTTTGACTGTGCCCCAGAATCATGCAAACTAGCAAATTATTCTCCTCCAGGTTAATATTAGGTAACTCTGAATAGCATGGGATCAACATGTCGAGTCCTTAATGGCTTTTGGCCAAGTCCTTGTCTTGGCTTACCATCCAAAACTGCCCAGTTCTACTTTTCCTGAGGGTGCCTCTGCTTCTTAGTCACCACTGTGACATGTGAGCTAGCGTGAAATGAGCTGTTGGGATCCAGAGGGCTCCAGCAGCAGATGAGTCACAGAGGCAGAGAGGTCAACACAGGCTAATCTTTCTAGTATTTACCACACACGGTCTAGATGTATCCTGAGATGAACCTGCCGTCTGTTAAAATGGAATGCCTGGATGAGAAGGTCCTGTGGGTGAGAGGAGGTTCTATCACCTTAGTGCCATTCTGACAGTGTAAAGGACTTGGAAAACTTATTTTAGTGAGTTGTGGATTTTCCATAGGGATACCTTATTTTCCTTGTTCCTACTAACAAGGAAAGTTTGTGTCCAGAAAGCAAGTTGAGTGGTATGTAATATGTTCCCATGAAATATAGGGAAATTTTGAGTTTATTATAGCTTCAGCCCAGGATTTGGTGGTTCTTTCTAAGGTGGTTGAAAGTCACCCCCATTTTGGTATAATGCAGTTTTGAATCAAAAGCGTTTTGAACAAATAAATAATGATTGCAACCTTCTGTCTCTGTAAACGAGTGGATTTTCAACAGATTTCAACACGATGAAGTACTTATTTTGATTGTGCTGAAAATTTTTGTGACAACTGTGATATGAACAGAAAATGTGTTTTATCAGAAGTAGCTTGTTCTGTGGAAATGTGTTTTTGCTGGTAAAATAAAAATTTTGAACACAAAAAGGAGACAAGGTAGAGGTTCTTGATCATAACTAGAGACATGCTACACAAGATAACATGTGAGTTATTGTCTGGGTGTTTCTTTTTTTTCTCTCTCTAACCATTCTTGCACCCTCCCAACTAAAAAAATGTTGTTTTGCAAGGTTTTACTTTTGCTAAACCAGTGAAGAATAAAACAAAAATAAAACCGTTTCCCAGTTGGCCCTGCTTCTTAGTTCCATGTGAAATTACATGGTGTTTGTTTTGCATTTTGCACAGGTATCTGTGGTAGTGGTGTGCTGTATTCTAATCACTCTGATAAACAATACCTGGCCAGTGGTTGCCTTGAGTATAGTGGTGAGCAATTCCTACACTCAGTGGTGCCATTAAAAATGTTTGAGAGATTGCTGTCTAGTTCTAGCAGTTTAATTGCTAATGATGTGTTATTGCTTCAGAATTTAATAGCTGTTTCTGGTTATGATAGAGTTGAGTTAAACCTGCAAGCTTTTTAAAACTGCATTTGTTGCTTCCTCTTTGCAGTGTGGTTTCCTCCTTTGCTACCTTCAAAACATTGTGGTCCACGGTGTTGGGTGAGGTGACATGTCCTATTTACACTCAGTTGGAAAAGAATGCGTCATGGGCACTTGAAGCTCTGTGGGGTTTTCTTAGTTCAGATGCTCAGATGTGGCTTCCGGTCATCACCTGATTACTTACTTTGAATGCTAAAATAATCTTGCTACCTTTGATATTATTATCTCAGACTTAAGAAGAGGACAGGCATAGATTTTACTGTTATCTCAGCGTGCTGTCTGTTGTGGAGCGAGCACGGCAATCATCAAAACATTACATGGCATCCTCCCTCATAGTTAACCTCAGAAGAAAGCCTTTTGTTTGTCTCATCAGCTGCTTCTGCTGCCTTTCCTGTCTCCTCTCCATCTCCAGGGACACAATTCCATATTGAGGCAATCACAGTCTTGTCAACACACCGGTCTTTCAAACATTAAATCAAGATATCAAGACCTAGTAATACCAAGCAATGTCAGTAAAAAAAGGTAGGAGGGTCTGAACAGAAAATATTTTTTACCTTAGTCTCACAGAATCCTGTGATGCCCTGACTGGTTGTGGTCAGTATAAACTCTTCCAGACAAGGCCTTGTGCTTTCAGTGTCTGAGCTGTAATAGCCCTCAGTGTCTTGTTACTATTAGCTAATAAATCAAGTGGTGCTAATTTTGTTCTTCCATTTTTGTCTTCCTCCAGCTTGACCATGTAGTGACAACAGAGTTGATAGCAAGTATTCTTCCTCTTCTCTATTTCCAACAATATTAAAGCTGTCCTGTGCTTGAAGGTTCTGCAGTCAGAATTGTGATAACAGAACAAATAGGCCAGGAAACAAAACTTAAAATGTTTATCTAAATCTCTCAATTCACCAGCCCTAAAAATGGCTCTGCCATGCTTTCCTGCCATTTCCCAATTCCTTGCAACAGGAAACATTAGAACAGCCATGTAGTAGATGTGTTTAGTTGGAGGGCTCACGATCAGCTTCTTATCTGATGCAACTACAAAGTTCAACATACTAAATAGTGTCATTCATTGTTTATCCTCAAAGTTTTTGCAGAAATGTGTCAAACACAGCTCAGCAGGATTGCTGCAGCCTACCTGTTTGAAAGCAGCTGGTGTTTTGATGTACCTCAGGTTGTGGAGTCTATGTTGAGATGGCTTAAGGGGCATAAAGATTTTCTGGTTTGTTTCAGTTTTGGCTTGTACAATATCAAGGATTAAAGAATCAGACCCTTCACATTAGGCTTCTGGATAAATTGAAGTACTAAGGAATGTTTTCTTGTACTTGGTTTCTTATTTTTAAAATAACTGTACTTTCTTTCCTTACCCTTTTTTTTTTTTTTTCTGTGACAGTCCTTGATATCACTTTGAGGTTCTTTTGTGTTTCCTTCTGCATTTTTCTGACTGCCTGTTTCTTTCTGTGTACACTCTGAACACTACAGATTGCCCAGAGCAGCTGTACTGTCTGTCACCAGTGGTTTTCAAAATCTGGATGGGTAAAGGCCTGAGTAAGCTGGTCTGACATAGCTGTCCCAGATACAGGAGGCAGGAGGTAGGATGAGAGACCTGAAGTCCCTTCCAGCTGGAAATATTCGTGGCGCTTATGATGCTACATTTTTCTCTGTTCTGTACTTTTCTTTATTACTGTAATTTTTAATGTATGCTCTTTGTTGCCCTACGTTTATTATACCTATTTATCAATTTATACACAAGGCTGCACATTTTGATGAATCTCTAATATGTACTGGATCTATTAGCTGGGACTCTTTCAAAAGACAGGGATCTTAATTCTCCTAATAGCTAATTCCCTAATTATAAATCTCCTTACTTTGATGCTGTTAAATGTGCTGATGGTTTGAAGATTATCTTTTCTGCCAGCTCAGGTTAGTAAATACTTAATAAATTTTGAGATGGAATAGTGCTGCTTGAAGGCAGGAGTAGAAAAACATTTTCTCTTCTGAAGCCTTCTGTATGATTTTAGAATGTTTTGAAGAGAACTTGAGGAAATTCTGGTGGTTTTTTCCCCCAAATCTGAACTCTGCAGATAGGATAATTCTTTTCCTCTTGAAATGAGCAATGAATTGGAAAAACTACTTTTGTTGGTAAGCCCCGGGTAGTGATTAATAGCATACATAGAGATCTAGGACATCCCTAATTTTGGCCTAACGAGAGCTCTGGCCTGCCAAATCTCTTACAGTACACATCCCCTCGTTACTCATAGCCCACTTCTCTCCTCTCATATTAATCCCAGGATAACATTAAACTGCCAGTAAGTTACAGCCCTCAAATGTTGACATTCCTTGAAAAAGTAACTGGGCGTAACATCAGTGATGAACTTACTGTAACTAACCAGATGTAACCAAGGTGTATTTAAAGAGACCATTTTAAATCCCACCTCATGGTCAACATTAACGTTTTCCTAGCACCTAATATAGTCTAGATGAAAAGAATTTTGGTGCTTTCAGGGTATTGAGAGAAACAACAGTGCCTTCTACTTACATCTGTAGTTAGGAAAATATTTGCTAAAAACAGACTGTACTTTTCAATATATTTTAGTGTTACTGTAAGGCACTAAACTGATCTCTCTGCAAACCAGTCTCTTTCCTCTTGTCCTTGGACTGCTGAACACAAGCAGTGGTGACACAAGCTGTTCTACTGGCTTATCACTGTATTTCAGCTTTGATCTGGAGACTCCACATCCCATCACTCAGCCTGGAAGCTCAGGCTCTCATTTAGTCCTTTGCTGAATGTCTAAAGTTGTTGTGAAGGTCGTTGATGATGTAGATCCTGCAGTATGCAGTGAAACTGGTAAGTTGGCAAATTAATTTTGCATCAGACTGTAAACAACTGTCTGATGGTTATGACATTGAGCTACTACTGACCTGCACTGGATGCAAACCAGTGACCTAAAGGTGAAGCCTTTCTCCTACAGCCAGTCAGTTCCTTGGCTTAGGCCAAACTAATGACCCAACAGTAAAAACTGTATTTTGCTTCATGGCCAAAGACTGAGTCAGAAATTCCAAGTCGATAGACCACAGTTTTTTGAACTTTAATCACTTGGGCACAAAATGCTTGGAGAAGTTGCAGCCATAAACTGGCAGATAGACCCAATTTTCTGACCGTCTCTTACTAGCAGTTTCCACCAGCAGGTTCCCTGTGGTTCTAGACTTAAGGCCCTGTGTATGATACATGTGTGTATGTGTATATGTATATATATGTCCGTGCATGGGTGTGTTTATAGCAAGCTATCTTGATACTTGTATTAGCTTGAGTTATTTCCTTGTTAGTGAAGAAGGAATGTGTATGTAAGCAGAGGGCTTCGCTCCCTGTCCAGACTCTACTCCTAGTAGGCTTACTGATAGGCTAATCCAGTATCTGTGAAGTTAGTCAGTGATGGTGCTGGGGAACCTACTTCTGGCCTCTGGATAAATCTTGGAGGAGACAGGTCACTGATAAGGAAGCATCACTCTGTTTACACTTTCATGCTTGTGCAACAAATGTTGCAAAATGAAACAAATAAAAGATAATGTAACATAGTTCTTAAAGTTTGGCTGTTGGCCCATGGGCTTTACAGATAAGTACCTGATGGACCAAAGGTGAACAGGGTAAGTCCGTGTGTTACATTCCTCTTGACTGTGTTTTCATTTCAAGATACAATCTGTTGCCCTAAAATGTAAGTTTCAATCTGTACTGAAGACAACATTGTAAATGCATATGACTAAAACCAGTTAATAAAATGGGTGCCCATATTTCTAAAATGTCCAAATTATTTGAAGTAATAGTGCATACAAGAACACTGGGATGCTAGAATGAAGGAATACTTTCCTTCTAAATACCAGAAGCAACCAGTAGCTATTTTGAAGATTAATTTTCAGTTGTGAATTTAATTCTGTGGAATAGTGCCAGATCCATTCCATCAGTGTGATGGTTTCCCAGGCAATTTCCAGGATGGACAGTGGGACAGAAGGCTTTCCCCTTTTTGACTCACAGCATACTTGTGGGATACCAACTTTTATGGGATATGTTCATGATTTAATGGGTTATTCAGTTTCTCTCCTTGGCTCGTTATTAGCTCCTTTTTCAAGATAAGCCATCATTCTGTGTAGTTCTACTATAGCCAAATAAAGGCAATGTAAATCAGAGGAAAGAATACAAGTTTGTGCATACAGCATAAGAAACAGCCTTAAACCATGATCCAGAGATTATCCCAGGGTGGGAAAGTAGTCGAAACTTCCTCAGCAGAAGCTGTCTTTCTAATCAGCTCTGGCCAAGAGCCTCTTGATGGGATCCTGATATGCTTTAACAGGATTTCCAAGTAGAAAGGAGGAATGCTGTTTATTTCTATACCCAGGACTGGTAAAATTCTGGAATTCGTGTTCAATTTTGAATCTCAGAATTTAAGGAGGATATAGGGATACTGCGGAAGACTGCAAAAACCAGTCCATGTTGTAGAAATCTTTTCCATAAAAGTCTTTAGGAGTCTGGTGACAATGTGAGTACAGTGGTACTTGTGCTTGGAATTGTTATTTGGCAGTTCAGTCTTCTTGCTTGTGTGGGCAAATGTGTACAAGAGTTGCAGTGACTGGAAGAAGTGGTAAAACTTCAGCTTTAGAAAGATACTGCTTCCTAGCAGTATGGGTGACAACTTTGGAGCAGCTCACGTGTGAAGCTGATATGCAAGTTATTAATATATTTAAGATCGCATGGAACATCTGTATTGAAAGATACCTCAACCCAGCTTCTTGAGGTTTAGACCAGGGTAGATGCTCACAGGAAACCCTTCTGAATATATGTGCAGCCATAATTGTACTGTAAGGGAAAATGAGACTGGAAAATGAAAGACCAGCTAAATGCAGTCTATTTGGTATGTTTTATAGATGAAACTTTTATAAAATATAAAAGTTTTTTATATTAAAGTTTCTGTAGTTATAAAACTTTTTTTGCAGTGTAATCATTGGGTTTCTGAACAGTTTTGTCAGAACCTGGCAAAGAAATAAATCTGTGGAAGAAATTAATATCTGAAATCATCCTAAGGCATGAAGTAAAGTGCATACTTATAATTCTGCACTTCACTAACAATATTTATATGTTTTTCTAGAAGTTTTTATAGAATATTTTCATGGAAAACTCCTCTTTCATTTTTCTAGGCATTATGCCTAAGGAGTAACTTATTCCTTCTCACTGATAGCATATGTGTATACTGCTAGTTTCTGTATGCAGTGACATGTGAGCTTGGTGAGGTGCACAAACCATGTGTTCTTTTGAGACATGTCCTCATGGAACTTCGGGGTTTCTGAGAAAGGATGGACGGGTGCAAATTACAGTTTCTGAATACATAAAGTAGAACTTCATTTAAATAGTTGTTGCGGAAGAGCTTACCTTCCTTTTTTGCTGAGTCTACAGGCAGAAGTTTTCATAGCCTCTCACTTGGATGCAGCTTTTCCTGGCCACATGCTGCTCAGTCCTTCGCGTTTGTAGTGGAGATCAAAAGCATAGAAAAGCTCCTTTGAGCTGCGGCCATTAATATTTACAAAACAAACAATCATTCACTGAGACACTGGATGGCTCAGGAAGCTCTGCATGTTTGCCTGTGTGCTGGATGCAGAGGGCTCAGATGAAAACCACAGGTCAGGTTTGGAAGATGTGTGGTAAGGTGTGACTGCTGCCCTGTTTTAAGGGGAATATTCAAATGGTTGATTGCTGTCACTGTCATTATAAAAGTTGTTCACTTGTGATCTATAGGCATTAAAAATATGTCCAAAATAATACCTGCCTTTAACTGAGTGGGATTTCTGAATTGTACTGAGGCCATCAACGACTTCCACAGCAACAAGCAAATAGGTTTATCTTTGCTGTCTGGTTCTGTAGTTTTCTGTATAGGCAGATGTAGATTATTGGTGGGAAAAGTGATGATCCAGTACAGAAACAGATCCTGATGAGATTAGCCACTTATATAAAGTGGGATTTTATTCTTTTCTATCACGTTACATATCATAGAACCATGTTAAAATATGTTAGTAGGTATTTTGTGAGTAATGAGTCCGGCCCAGCATCTCTCATCAATCTCAAAAACCTGAGCACTTGCAGGAGCAGGAGGACAAAGAATGCTGGGTTTCTCTATAGAAGACTTCAGATTTTTTTTCTTTGCAGAAATGGTGGTCACTGTAAATATCTTGACAATAAAAGCAGTGATGATGAAAACAGCTGTTGTAGCCATGGCTTTTGAAATATTTACCAATGTGTGAATCCCCAGTCAGCTTGCAGCCTAGAAACACCAGGACTGGTCTGGCAGCCTGGAAGGTGATATTCAGGGGGAAAAAAAAGACGATTAGTCTCCAACATAGTAAAGTAACATTGAGTTAGTTTACTATGTAATGGGCAGAGGCTAGATTGAAGATGTGTTGATGCCAGGAATGGTGGTTTGTGGAAATGCCTGTGTAGGCCAAGTTCTCTTAGTGGGCTATGGAGTAACTGTGCTGTAAACTGGTAAAGATGTGGAAGCAACTTGAGAAGTGTGTGCTCAAAAGACAGTAGTTTCCCAGCTTGACGTTAAGAGATTTAGGTCTAGGTGAAGCCCTTCTAGTCAAAGAACAGAGCCCAAATGCTCAAACTTCTCTCAGAATAGGCAAACTCTATTTTACACCTATAGATGAATGTGCTGTGATACATTTCACAAATCGGCCTTTGATTCACAAATTGTTTCTTTGAAGTCTCCATTTAGGAGCTGGTTCTGGTTGTTTGAAAGCAGAAAATTAAGTTGGTTTCTGGATGAAGGCATTTGATGGAATTTGGAGGTGTCTAATAGAAATCTGTGTGTTCTCCCATATTATCTCAAGTTAGGACAAAGAATGTTTTTACCATAGAACCATTGAAAGCAATAGGAATGAGCCTTGAATCCTGGTTTGCTAGCTGAAGAAGTACTCAGGATCTCACTTGGCAACCCGTGGCTCATATAGAAACTTTTGCTAAGACTATTTACAGAAGTGAAACTTTTTCAAAAGAAACACTGAAGTCCTTAAATCAAAAGATGGCAAGGATAAACCACAGGAGAGAACCTCTTGATTTGTCTTTCCTTTGGGAGACCCAGTTTCATGTGTTTTGGATTGAGATGATGACTAATTGAAGGTACTAAAAGAGACTGGAAATTTTTGAAGCTGCTTCATCCAGTTTACTCAGAAAGCACAGCTTAGTCCTTATGGTGTCTGTGCAAGTGTTTATACATTCTGACTTGCGTAAGAACAGCTTTCTGCTTGGGTTTTTTTTTACTTTCTGAATCAAAATTAAATACTAGCTACAATATTGTAACCTTTAAAATGTTCTGTGAATGAAGATTTTGGGGAGGCAAGTTTCTTATTTATCAAGCCTTTTCGTATTGTGGGTTGTTCTTTTTTTCCCAATAAGTGCTTCATAATCCAGATCAAGCCTACTCAGTAGGAGGAATTGAAGGATCACAAATGAGAAGAGATGAAGGAGTTCTCCTCTGTCCGCTCAAGAGGAACTGGGTACTTCCTTCCCAACATACCCAAGCCCTGCTATGTTTGGAAATGGGATTTAGATTAAAAGTGACCTTGCTTTGTGATTTTTGTGCATTCAGAAAGAAGTTATCTGTCTTGCAAATGGCATCTTCTTGCCACATCTGGCAGGAAAGCAGAAGAGTCAGCAAACAGAGGCTGTTGCTTGTGTCTTACTGTGAATTAACGTCTCATTTTTCGATTGGCTTCCTGTTATCTGTCAGAACTCTTGTGTAACTTCACTTCCTCAGAAATAACTGTCTCTCCTGAGTATCTCATGGTGAAGTAGTGGTTTCAACTTCCTTTTGACTGAGTTCCAACTTAAAGGATAATGGATCTTTCTGTTCCATTTGGTTGCTGCACTCCATGCTCATCTTCATAATTATTACTAAAATTGCTGAATTATTTCCCAATGCATGCAGTGGTCTCCTCCATGTCTGTAAGGAAAGTTTAAAATGTTCAGTTACTAGCTTGACTGGGTTACAGATTGCAGTGCAAGTGCTGTCCAGTTGTATTATTATTTCACCTTTGTTTATACCTGATCATGCTGTAAAAAATTCCATATAGAAATTAATCATCATCCTTGTCCTGAGGGATCTTTTCAGGAAGTCAAGGAGATGAAGTTACAGAGGACAAAGCCATGCAGCACAGAATGAAATATTAATATATTTTCAGAGAAAATGCTTAGTAGATATAGTTTCTCCGAATATGATTTTTTTTATTTTTCTGGGGCTGTTGAAGAATGAAAAAAAAAAAAGAATAGGGAAGTTATTTAGTAAAATTAAAGGAAACTCTCAGCTTACATTTGTAAAGCCCTTTTATTTAGCTGCTTCGGCTGATCTAAAACCATTTTAAATCTCATTTCCATACTTGCTCAAGCTAGGCTTCTTCAAAAGACAGGAGTATCAAATTCCAAGGCGCAGTTTCCTTTCAGAGTACATATTCTTCAGGAGATAAGTGTCTGAACCAGCTGTGACTTTCACATTCCACCAACCTCTCCTAAATAAACACAAAGCTGGTTTAGTGTATCATAGAAGAGATAGATATCTATGTGCCTGTGCATGTGTGTATACATGTAGATAGATTAATTGATAACCACACAGAAGTCTGCAAAAGAAATCTTTTGTAATTGATCTGTTGGGGCAATTTGGATGAATGGTCATTCCTTTTATGTTTTTCTTTGGCATTATTATGATTATCAAATCTTTTTCCATCTAATAGTGAAATACTTCACTTCGGGAAATTGCAGACTAGTCTGTGGTCAACCACTCATTGATTTAAAACAACAACAACAAAACCCCCAACAAAACTGCAGAAAACCCAAAGTGGTCTTTAGAGCCAAAAGCTTAGCACCAGTAGCTTCAGGTACATTTGTCCAAGATAGAATTTGAAGTTGGAGACACTAGTCATAATTCCAAGAGACTATGTGTAGAAAAATTTGCATATGTACGTGTTGGCAACTTGGAAATTTCAGGCATTATCAATTCTTTAGCTGAACACATCATAGGCTTCACATCTTGCCTCTCGTTATATTTGCAATCCTAGCATTAAAACATAAAACCTTCTGTTGAGATAATAAAAAACTTCCTAGGCCAAGGTTCTCAAAAAGCGTGATAAGTTGAAATTTGTTTTTATGGATTAAATATCAGGAACAGTTTTCTCCTAAAACACAACACGGCAAAAGATCAAGGTTGTGGTTGGTGGTAAATTATTTGTGGTAAATGTTGCTGAAGGAGGGACTTGTGTACCCTAAAGAATGTGAGGAGAGTGGATCATTTCCCTTATTGTACGAGGCCTTCTCTTTTAAAGAGAAATAATATTAAATGATAGGCAAATCAAAAGAAACCTTCCAAAGGAACATTCTGATATGATTAGGTCTGTTTTTACTAGCCTGTGTAGTATCAGGACTAATGAGAAAGCTAAAATTACGTCAGCACACAACTGTTCAAGTAAGAGATGTAAAGCTGCATCCCCTACAAACCTTTATCACTAACAGAATTAATCCTTTGTTACATGCGGGGTACTCTTTTGCTCTGTCGGATTGTAAATGTTGGTAATAATAGCCCTGCTGCCACTTTACAGTGCATAAAGCTTGCATACAAATGCTGGCTTGTATAAGCACCCCTCTCTTCTTCCCAGATTTGCCATTTTCATCCTTTTTTTTCCCTCTGCCTGCTTTTTGTTTAATTTCATATCCTTAAATTTGTTTATTGCAGAGAGTGTTTAAATATGGATTTTTTTCTATTTAAACACAATTTTCTGAAACTGTAGATCTCAGATGATGGAAAGAAATTTTCTTCTCTATGATTATAACAGATTCAGTGTGTCTAATCACAAAAAACACTATATCATCTTCAAATAGATAATTAATGTATTCTTTTAGGGTGCTGTTTCAGCACTGAATGTTAGCAAAGTTCAAAAACTGTCTTTGAGGAAAAGACAAACTGACAAAAGTGACTAACCTTTAGGGATCTGAACTTCAGTTTTGAAATAAGTCAATACCAGTGCAAAATGACTGGAAGTTTTCTGTTGTGTGTAAATCTGGTCTTGTGTTTTTATGAGAGGTGATGAGGTCAAACCTTCAAATAGTAATGGTTGCCATATAGTGTCTTCATAGGTATTTTTGTCAGAGGACTAAGAAGTTAGAGGGAAAAAATATTGTGTTCATAAATACATTTTTTTTCTAGCACTAGCATTGGATTTCTCTCTGTAAAGCACTTTTCCTTCTGACTCTGCTTGACATCTTCTCAAATACAAAATCAGGGCTTATATTACATTAATCCTGAGAAAGAAAAAAACACTAAGAATCTTCGATACTGGACTTATTACACATCTCTTCCTTTTTTCCTCACAGTTTAAGAATTTCAATTTAGCTCATAAGTTGGTCAAAATTCTAGAATGTCTTCTGAAAATGTAAAGGATAATTTAAAATGCTCACAGACAGATGCTGGTAATGATTCTGGTTCTGCTTATGATTTACCCATCGTAACAACTGTAGATTCTCTATCCCAGCCAGAGTTGTTGTGTGAGGGGAAAAATGAGACAAAGCTCAGTAAGGTCTCAAAAAGTTAAAAAGTGATTTCTTTAATAGACATGGTGTTCTGAGCACAAAGGGCAGAAAAGTCAGCAGAAAAGAATATATATATTGTGAACTGGAAAGAAGTGGTTGTCTTTGAAATTTAATCTCTTGCTTTGCGCTGAATCTAACTGAAGCTTTTAGCTTCCACCACATGTTTACATTGGAAATCTCTCTTTGTGCATATAGAGTTTGTTCTCTTATGAAATTACGTCTCAAGGGAAGGATAATTTAAAGCCATTTCCATTTGTTATGTCTGTGCTGAACTAGGCTATTAGGGGCTGTTAATGCTGGATAAAGTCAAAACGTACAACTGCCTTCATCTGTGGATTACAGAATCTGTCCAACAAATTGCATGCTGATATTACCAGAGTAAGGAACTATGGGCAGTTTCATGTTGGAGCCAGCACTGGCATAATTTTATAATGTAGCCAACATCAATGTTGTGCTGGTGGTGCCTCTGGCTTCACTTTATGGAAGCTACGTTTTTAAAGTTCAAGTCTGGTGATAGCCGATGTAGGTTTGAGTTTCTAGGTTAGGAGCTCTCTCTGGACAGCCTTGGAGAAAACATGGATTGTGGGTTTTGTAATTCTAGACCTAGCATCAAGTTAGTTTGCATAATTAGAGGTTCAAGAACAGCCCTAAGCAGAGGACAAGTTGTACACTGTCCTTGAGAAGTAGCCACAGATAGCACTGAAGTTGGAGGCACATCACTAAGCTGAAGTTTTTCTTTCTTTTATGCTTGGGCAAGAGAATGATCTTGTAATAGTATAACATTGGCTTATTTTAGCTATGAATTACTATTTCTTCATTACTTCAGACCATAGCT
This sequence comes from Corvus cornix cornix, assembly GCF_000738735.6. NCBI lineage: Eukaryota > Metazoa > Chordata > Aves > Passeriformes > Corvidae > Corvus > Corvus cornix. The sequence goes on from NC_046335.1 coordinate 33,680,956, forward strand.
TAATGAGTTTTATGTCTGGGAGCCAAGAACCAACCCATTCATCATTCATTTTAACTGCTTCTCATTCTCTCTCTGATCAACAGTTTTAGCTTATTATGAATAATCAGGACTTCAATAATTATGGAAATTTTATGAGCTTGCCCTGGTTTTAAGGTGCTTCAGTTTCAACTTACCCAAACAGAGGTCAGAGGTTGCTTGACTCATTCAGAGAGATTACCTGTGAGTAGAGCATGTAAAATCTGGTCCTGTATCCTGTAGATGAAGTGCGGTATGGAAGAAGGAGAGGGTTATACCCATGAAGAGTTTCATATGCATGACAAGCTTTTTTGTCAGAATGACGGGGAAAAAGAAATCCAATTTCCAAAATTTCCAATTAGTGCTAAGTCAGTGATTACCACTGATAATGGGGAACTGATTTTTGTCTGCCAGATGTGGTTGTTGGTTCTTTACTAAATGCTCTTTTTAAATACACATTTGGGTATGTTGTTTGCTGTGGGGCTCTCTTTCACCTCAGAGAACTCTGTCCTACCCATCACCTGAATGTCCACAGGAGAAATAGGGAGCTGCTCACAAAGTTAGCATAGCTCCAGTGGGGTAGCTGCAGGGTTTCACAGGGAGCAAGTGTATGAAGAGGACCAGGAAGCATAAAATCAGGTACATCTCTAGCTGTCAGCCACAAGCACTTGATGAGATGAAGAAGTGAGTGAAGTCACATATGTCTCCATCAGAACAAGGAGAATACCAGTTGGGAGCTGTGATTATGCGTCTCAGGTTCCTCAGCTACTCAGTGGGAAAAAACATTTGCACAGTGCAGGTATTATCTAGGCCTTTATGTCATGAGGCAGAAACTATTCATTAAAATATCTGCAAATACTCCAAAGACCTGTACTTTGTATTAGTTCTGTGCTTTAATCCTTCTGATTTTGAGCATATCCTTTCAGTAACATTCAGAGGAGGGCTAACTTTATGATTATCTCAGCTATGCTATATTTTTGTTTCTTGTTTGCAGATGTTAGTTTAATGATACTGAACAAAATTCTTGAATTTACATCCTCATAATTTTGAAAGGATAACTGACATTCAAATAGGAAACTATTTGTTTCTATGTTGTTTTATTAATCAATTTTCTTTTGGTTAATGTCTTTTATAATTACAGCATGATCAAATTTACTTCTTGTTGCTTGAATTTCTTCCTGATTTGAAGGTAGGCTATTTGGACAGTAAAGTTCAGTGTTGAATGTACTGGGACCTGATCAGGAGGCATTGTCATGCATTCCTCAGTCTACATCAAGAACAATCGCAACATTCACTTCAACAGAAGTGGGGTTATTTTAATTATTTAAGTTGTATATTGAACCTTTATGAGTTGGATTACTCAAAATATAGACATCAATATCAACTGTGATTTTTTTCTTGTAAGAAAAATTTGAAAAAATCATGGAAGGCAGGTATTGAAAATGAGATGTAAGATGCACGTAAAGTTCAGCTGGAATGTTTTATCCAAATGTCTCACTCATTGCTGCTCATTTGTACGTTTTGAAAATAATTACATATTCAACTCTTGAAAGTGTGTCTATTTAAAAACCAAAATTACAAATATATAAAGAATGCTCTGATATTAGATTCTTTTCTTTATTGTTTTCATTTGCTGGGTTTTAATCAATCCAATACAAATAGTGTGGTATGTCTGTATAAACTTACATACTTAACTTTTGGCATTCCTCCATGTAATAAACTGCATTTGCCTGGGAAGGATAACCTAGATTATGAAACCCAGGGGCTGGTTGTTGTATAAGTGTGCTGTGTGCAATTTTGAACTTGTGTTCAAGGCAAAAGACCTGAGAAGTTAATGAAGAGGGAACTAATCTTCTCTCATGGTCACTTGATAGGGATCATGGACTTCAGGTTTTGTGGAGATAGAATAAAAAAAGATCTTTGCTGATACGTGGCCGTAAGGCTGAAATGCTTTTATTCTCTAGAGAGCCAGAACTCATTTGCAACTTCCCCTCATTTAAACTCAAGACACTTCAGTTTCCTGTTTAGTTTGTATCTAAGTGGATTTTCTTTTATATTGTAGATAGTTGTTTGTGTATTTTTTGCTGAGGGTTATTATTTTTTCCTTTAGCTGCTGTCTTGGGAATTGCCTGAACAGTGTTGCTTTATTGGAAAGGATTATGCAGTACCTTGGCTAGGGAATCCCAGAGGAAGCAGATACCATATAAAATGAAAACACAATGTCTCCAGGTTGCTACTTCCTGAGTCTTTTAGCAGTGATCTACTTGAAGTAACCTTGTGGGAGAATAAAGTTTTAGTGGTTCTTAATATCTGCAGCACTACTTGCAATGACAGAACATGGAGAATCTCTGTCCCTGTTAGTGGGACAATCATAGTGAATCTTTGAGTCTGGCACCCAGACCATGCTCATGGTCATAGAATTTTTCTGTGTTTGTTGCATTGATTTCCTCCATCAGTCTGTAGACCAGCGCAAGTTTGTTTACATTCCCTTTGTGGCCTTCACTAGTTTTTTGTTTAGCAAAGCACCTGTGAGACTATAAAATTTTTCTGAAGACATAAGTCTTCAACTTTGACCTGGAATTTCTGGTGGAATGAGGAAGACTTCATTAACTAAACTGCCTCATGTTACCTGGCTTCAGAGAAAAGGCTGTGCTCCTTTCAAGTCAAGTAAAAGCCTCCCGTGCCTGCTGCTGTGTCACTTCTAGTGGGTTTTTCTAGTATATTAGCTCTTTTAAGCTCTGTTTTTTTCCTAGAAGAGAAAAAACTTCCTGGCAGAATTCTGTTTTCATAGATCACATAGCCATTTCTTAGGGAAGCTTTGTGGACAGGAATGGCAAAGATTGCACAGTGTATCATAAGTGTTTCTTTCTGTAAAGGAAAGAAGCTGAACTGGCTCAGAGGTTTGTGTTTCAAAATACAACAGGTGAGTATGGTGCTAGGCAATGATCAGGAGGAGGAACAACTAGTTAGTTGCTTCTCACTGAGATAATAGTTTTTTGCCTTTCCAAGTCTAAACTCACCTGCATCTCATTTGATGGCTGATGTACATAGCAGTGCAAGAAACAGAAATCTTGGCCAGTATACATTTCATTTGGACTCCTTATGGGGCACACCACTGATATATTTGTGTTTAACTCAATTCTAGAGAAATGAGCAACCAGTCTTGTTTTGTGACGAACTAACAATTGCATGTATTGCATACGTACATGCCTTGTAGTTGTGAGGAACAGCTCCAGGCAGGCCAACAGCAGGGAAAAGTTGCTAAAAAGCTAAAGTGAAATATGGAGAGGAGCTCACATGTTCTCTTCAGCCTCTAAGCAAGTGCCATCACACAAGTGTTCAGACAGGAAAAATGGTTAAATATGGTTAAAAAATGTTAATTCTGGAAAAATGTAGTCTATTGCCAGAAAAAGAACATCATCCTCTCTGGATTCCCTAGCTTTTTTTTTTTTTATAGTAGATCTGAACTAATATTTTGTTATGTCTCTGCATATGCAGTGGGGAAAAAAGCTAGAGGATGTAGGCACATGAGACGGAAAGAACATCATTTGGAGAGAGAAGAAGAAAGAAAACTGACCCCCGGGCCATTTTGAGAGTTTGAAATTTGTTACTGAGCTCAGTATATTGACCCAGGATGGAGAATTCTGCAAACTATAAATCTGGTTTCCTCAAAAAGCATGCCTCTCAAATCCCCTGCATCCGCTGAGGGCCTCTTAGTAATGTCGTAAAAAATCTGTTTTCCAGAGTGATTTGATTCCCATAGCCATGGGCAAAGGCGCCCAAGCAGCTCTTGTTTGATTAAAAAGCTGAATTGTTTGCTGGTAACTGTAAACACAAACAGCTGTTTTCTGAAACACAAAAATGAGAGCCAGATTGGTACTTCTGCTGTAGGACAGAGTTCTAAACAACTCACTAGCTATCTGGGAATATTTTCTTTGGGAAAATAATTGGAGTCTATGTTAAATGCTGAATATAACATGTATGTATTTAGCTCACCTTCACTCTGCCCTGATTATTTTTAATGCAAGCTGATCAATCTTAGAGCAGAACAAAAGAGTCCTAGTTTGTTCCAGGGACTTGAAAATACAATTAAAAGGAAAAACCTTGCAGGAACAGTCAATGCTGCCTATTTTGTGTTTTGTCATGACTTTGCATTGGGCTGGGGAAGGAGGAAGACGTTACTGAGGACCTTATGCTGGCCTCACTTCACTTAAATGATTCTCCTTATACTGGTTTTGTTGATTTTTATGATCATGCTTTTCTACCTGCAGAGTACGTAAGTAGTGTATAACTGTACTTGGGGATGTGGTCTCCTGGGTTCCAATGTTTATATTTAATTTGTTTTAGTGTTCTTTGGCACTAGTTAATCTGAAGGTTATGGACTGTCTTTCCCATGTCACTGTGTAGCTACTGTGCTTAGCAAATATTATTCCATAGATTGTGCAATCATTTTGATTAACTTTGCTGTGTGTAGGTGCTTATTGAAATGACTATCAGCAAGATAAATATAAAACATTAGACAATTCTCTATCTGAAACTACTAAAGGCTGTGTATAATCCTGTTTATTAGTTCATTACTTTCTGTTCATGTTATTTTTTTTCCTTTCACTCTGAATGGATAGTGAAAACCACTTGTGTAATTGTTGTTTGCCAAGAATAGGGAACATGAAAAGCAGTATGTAAAGCCCAGTTTTATTACAGAGATTTAACTTCCCATTTCTCAGATGCTAACTAATACCTCTGTACTGTGGTTAGTTTCCTAAGCTCTCAGATACAGTCCCTGTGACACTTACGCATTTATTATATATTGACATTGCTTTCAAATGCACACAAGTCTTTTTCAGAAGTATTTTGACATTACAGGACTAGGCATCTGGAGACCTGGCTTCTGTACATGGCTTTACCATCAACTTCCTGAAGGACTTAAGCAAAGTTTGAAAGTGGGGTTTTTTATACAATTACATTGGATAGTGCATAATCCTGTTCTGGGGAATAACAAATGTCAGTACAAATCTGTGCTGCTTTGTGGACTTTGCTCTCCCCTGATGGATTGTGAACTAGGGCTGTTGAGGGCTCTTCCAGCTTTTCACTTTCCTTGCTACATGACTCTGTGTCCTGGATACATTTTACTACCTTTAATCCAAGTTTTGTTAGTTTGAATGTGTTTAGCTGTTGACCAGCTATAAGGGCAGTGCTTCTCTCCCATCTCTATTTTTCCCTCCACAGTGTAACCTGTGGGTTATAACTACCCCAAAGCTGTCTTTCTGCTGATTCCCCTTTTATGTGCACTGTGGATAATGCAGCTTTTCTAGAGAGACCGCAATACTTGATTCATTGCTGTTGTAAGAACTGTCAAAATCTTGTGACAGAAGCGGAAAATTTTGTTGACATTGGGAAGAGAGGTGGCTAGAGCTATAGTCCGGGTTCCAGCTGTAGGGGGATTTCTATTAACTAAAAAGGGATTCAGAACCTTATACAGAGCTGTTTTTATGAATTTAAAATAATTAAGAACAGTTTTGTTTAGCCCTGGGTATTTCCTGAATGCCTTTGCAGTCAGACAGTGTAGTGCTGGGCTTAAAAGCCTGTCTTCAGCTTGAGCTGTATTAAACAAAATAGCCAAAGAGAATTTTTCATGGAAAAGGATATTAACATTTTTTTAAAAGTATGTTACAGTTAGTGTTGGTGTTAATAAAGCAGCGATATACTTTTTAATTGCAAATATCATGTATTTTAGAGTTGTCTATGAAAAAAAATCCTTGCATATGCAATTTTCTCCATGCACTACTCAAGTGTCTGAGCATGTCCTAAATCTTTAAATACAGAAATAAAGTTAGTGATAATACTCTTTTCTTTTTCAGCCTGTAAAGAAGATGGTTATTTTAAAGGTGATTTGCTGCATGAACTTTCGGGTGTTGTCATTAGAGGTTTTGAAGAAATTCAGTGAAAACTAAGTTGAATGTTGTCTATAGTTCTGAGATTAGTTATATCCATGCTATTCTCTGTGTCCAAGAGACAGTTTCCTCCTTGGTGCAGCCAGGAGCATCCTCTTTAGCTCTGGCAGCCTGGTCTGGCTTTTGGCACTGCACAGAGATGATTACTCCCACAGTGTTGACTGATGTCCAAAATATCGAGGCAGAAGTCTTGAATCAGATGCTGAGTGGAAAACTGAGTTAGGAGAAATTTAGATTCCTGAACTAATGGACTTCCCAAAGGTGCTGGACTTCACATCTTGGTAGAATTTAGCCTGATCAAAAATACTAGCCTTGTTCTTTACAGCAGAGTTGAATATAATAGAGGATGGTGTTCTATTTATGTATAAAAGACTGAAGATTGATCTGATGACTGGAAGGAAGGTTATGAGAAGCAAGCAAAAAAAGAAGAGACCAGAAAGAATAAATGAGGGTGTTTTGTATTCAAAGTACTATGGGGAGTGCATGTACTTGTGTACTGTGTAACTCACCTTTGCATCTCCCAGTATTTCTCATAACCAGAAACTCAGTAAAGGACATGGGATAAGCATTGACTGGCTACAGATACTTTTCTTCTACACCAATCTTTTCTGTCCCTTTTTCCCAGTGTTTCATTTACTTGTTTGTTCCTGTCCACCCTTTTTCCAAGTGAAGCAGGATATTTTTTGTTCCTTATTAATGGTATGAAAAAGTACAAATGAAAAGCAGAAGGTCTGAACCATACCTTCAACCCTTAAGCTTGAGTAACCAGCCAGGTGGAAAAACCCCTTGTGCTGGTGGGGAAGGGTGTCTTGCTCTCTCTGCTGAGATTCCAGTTTTGTTGCTGACTGGGCTGCAGCAGGAGCTGCATGGAGGCATGTGAAACACCTCCATGCTGTGCACTGGGATGTTGGGTGGGGATGTTGTTGGAAAACCAGAGAGTGAGGATGCTGGCCCTCCCATGGAACCCCCTCCCTCTCCCCCTTCCTTTTCTTTTGCAGTTGCACACAGCGCTGTGGCGCGGAGGTCATTTGTTTCCCACAGCTTCACAGATTACTGTAGCAGAAAGGGAGACAATGGTCCCTTACAAGGGATGATGTGAGGCCTTCTTTCATCTCTAATAAGCCCCTTCATTTGCACTGTGAGGCCTGTTGTGTGTTTGTGTGCGTGCACAGTTCCAGTGTGAACTACTTTGCAGCTTCCGCTGATATAAAGCAACCAGGCTTTTTGTTTTGTTTTTCAAATGGACAACTTCGGCATGTTACAGTCTGAGGTGGGTTTTCTGTTCAGTGCAAGCTCATCAGGAGACACCCCTCCTTCTTTTCACATAACTTTTAAAATCCAGGGCCCATCTGGTCAACATCGGTCATCAGAAAGACTGAACTCCGAAAGAAGGAAAGGAGCGGAGCAACTGTCCTTAGCTCCCCTGTGCCGACCACAAGCTCTGCCTATTGCTGTGCTTGGGCATGGTTGCTGACTGACCATGTCACGAGAGCTCTGTGAGAACCCTGGCAAAGCAACAGACTGTCCCATCACAGAATCTGCAAGCAGAGGGGAAATTTGAGACCTTTTTCTTCTCCATTATCCTGCCATAATGAGTAGAAAAGGAAAGGGCACAAACAGTATGATGAAATTTTAAGGACCAAGAGTTTGGAGCAGTGGTTCTTCTAGTCTGAGATACCATTTTTACCATGTCTTCTGCCTGATCCTTTGAAATCCCACTCTTTGAGCCACACTCTTCAGTCTGGAGAACTTTCCTGGCTACATGAAGTAGGAAATTTTTAGCTGCCTTCCGTGCAGCAGAAAGTTTGTGCTCCAGTGGTTCTCCTCTGTCTAAGCCTGGATTCTTGGACTAGGAAAGTAGGTTCATGCTGGTCATGAAGTTTTTCCTACTTTGTCCCCTTGCTTAGCCTGGACAGCCTCTTACTACAGTTGATTCAAAGGGCTCTCTGTGAAGCCCTGTTCAAATTCAGTGCAGGCTTATCTTAGGAAAGGGCTTTGGTAGTCCAGGCCTGCTAAGGCTTTGTGTCTTTTGAATACAGTATTGCTTTGGCCAAGAGAAAGAAAGTCCATCTTCTCACTTGTCTGTTTGGCTGTTGCACTTCTTGGCTACTTAACATCATTTGGCCTCATGTTTTCACCCCAGCATCCCTGAATGGTGTAATGGTCCTAGTATCAACCTTGAGACCTGGCCTCTCTTTCCTTAGCTTACACAGGTTATCTGTTTTGTATAGCACAGCCTGGAAAAGACATCAAAGTACACTAAGAAACAGGCAAAACTGACAGACTCAGATTTCAGCTATATACTACTTCATGGTTTTCTCCACAGAACAAGTATTTTATATTACAACAGGTATTTCACTGAGTCTGACTCTGAACAATTTTGAGCAAAATTCAAGACCAATTTCTCAAAAATGTGAGACGAAGAAACAGTAAATCAGATGATTCCAGGCCTTTTAGAGACTCCTTGGCATTTATAAGCTGGACAGCTGAGGGATCAGTATGCAGACCCATTTCCTAGCACTATCCATATGAAAATGAACCACTTTTTTGGAACTTCCAAATACATGAGATAGAGCAAGTGTTAAATTGTCTTCAGAACAATGTTTAGTTGATTTTAGTGGCCAGTGCATTGCTTTGGCAACTGGAAGACACTCCACAGTAATACAGCAGTTTGGTCTCTGAGATAGTGGGAATTTTAGGGAAAAATACAGGTTAAACTTTGTTGTAAAGGGAGAAATGGACAGTCTTTGGAGAAAGGGTGTCTTCCTGCTGGCTCATAAAAATGAGTGTCCATCATTAGTTTCAGACAGATACAGAACACTGATGGATACATGAAGGTAGCATGAAGCATTAAGCATAAATGTGTTTGCTTGTCTTCAGTTTTGGTAGATGATGTGCAACAGTTGAATGTTTGCTCTGGAGGAGAAGTGGTATGTCTAAGACAAATAAAACTTTTCTGAGTTCTTCAAACATTTATACTTTCATCTTCCCTGGACTTGCAAGGAAGATGCCACAGTAATGGAATTGTAACTTGTGGTCTAATTTCACCATGATATCTGTAAATATGTCCCTTTCTTCTGCTCAAATGATGTTGCATAACTTCTTGCAACAGGTATTGTCTTATGGAATATATCACTTAACCTTTTTACTTGCCTGAGCAGAAGAACACCAAATGCACTTCTTTTCGGGGGATGCTTCCACGGCAAGGATCTAGTTATTTCACTACTTGTGAAATCAATTAAACTGTGAATTAATTAAACTGCTTGTTGATATGAAGCACATACCTCTCTAACAGAAGTAAAGAGAAGTGGAAAAAAGGGCAATAAGCCACAGTTATTTTAATTTCTTTAATAGCTGGGGTTACAGAGCTCAGCTAACAGGGATTTTAAATTGCTATGGCTATACTATCTTTCTTTCAGTGTAAAGATCCGGCAAGTCTTTGTGCACTCCATCTGAGAACACAGGTTATTGTTTGCTTTTAAGGTGAAGTGGAGAAAAGTCTTGAAACTTGAGGATCACCTGTGAGTATTAAGAGGTATTTCTGAGAATATGAAGAGGTATTTAGTGACAATGTACTAGAGTTTCCAGCTGATCTCCACAGCCCTGTTAAAGCATGAAAACATCCTCCTGAAGAATTCAGAGCTGATAAAGGAAGACTACAAAAACCTCCACAGTGAATTTTACAAAATATGATCAACACAATGTAATAAAAAACTATCAGAAACTTTTTTAAAATTAGTATAGTTCATGGAGTACAGGTGCAGTACATAAAGATACCTTTGCTCTGTGAAGTTTCAAGGAGCCTTGAAAGAGAATCTTGTGGAGTCTTTACCTATTGTGCTTTTCAGCTGACATGCTAGCATAAGGAAACCATTAGAATTGCTTAGAGCTGTCTATAAATTATGTGGTCTCACCTGAGAGACCTCTGGACTTTGAGTAGATGAGAGGTAAGAGATATGATGCCTTCTGGATCAGTACTCGATTCATTTTTTTGTGATATTGTTATTCTATCTGAGTCCAATTTTCTCATATTTAAAATACACTGTTTTAATAGCTCTAGAAAGTCTTTCCTGTGGCTTCCTTACATTACCTGGAGTGCAGTATGCTCATTGCTTTATGCTGCCCTGTCTCCTTCTCATGATGCTTTGCCAGCTTCAGACAGTTAACCATTCCCTGCAGTCACAGGCTCAGCCATCCCCACCCCGCTCCATTTCCTGCCACTGACCCCATTTCAGCCTTGGCTCCCCTCTCTAATTTTTGTTCTCTCTCCTCCCTTCCCTTTCCACTGGCATATCTTCTTCCTTAAGACATGCAAAAGTAAAGTAAGAGGATTATTGTGTAAAATACTCATTCCTAGGTAGTAACTGGCTATTAGCTATACTTCCGAGAGCAATGAAATGTTCACAGTGCAAAGTTAAATGGTAATGTGGATGCTTTAAAAACTGGATTACAAAGGGGGAAAAATGAACCCGCTTTTAATGAGAGGGCCAGAGATATAGCTGGGACAAGAACTTAAACACAGGACAGCAACTTAATTTCTTTTTCCCTTTATGCGTTGGAGTGGCATCTACAGACAAACAAAATCCTCCCATTAGGGTGTTTCTATTTAAGCCATCCAACAGTCCCCTTCAATGAGGACGTGTTTATTCTGAGCAGGGTGCATGATTCATCACCCTTGGGAGATGAGGCAAGGTTTGGTGCTGATCTCAGACAATTTATCTCCCCTTGCACCCCGCCCTCCCCCTCTTCCCCCCCCAAATATGTGAAGCAGTTTTGTACTAGGGAACTGCATCACTGATAAAATCTTTTAAGGGCAACATCCACCACATTATTAGTTTCCATGTCATAGAGAACTTTTGCTCTTGGGCAATAGTGAAGACAATTTATCGGAAGTTCAATTGGACAAAGCAGAGGGCACAAGTAGATGCTGAGAAGTGTTACTTTGTTGTGGAATCTCACTGAAGCTAATAAAAAGTAGACTTGTCCTGCGTGAGAGTGGGAGAAATGAAGAAGAGGGGAAAAAACAAAAAGTAAAAATACTGCTACAAATGTCATAAAATTCAGAGTCACGCTTCAGATCCCTTGAGACTGCAGTTTCTTCACCTCTGGGAATCAGCTACATAAGAAGAACCAAAATCATAATTTTTGAAAGAAACATAGATCTTTATCTTGTAGAAAGAGTGGGATGTAATGTTCTGCTGGGAAAATTAACACATGCAACAGATTTCCTTACTGTACTAGAGCAGGTGGGACTTTGCAAGTCCCACACACATATGTTTGATGTGATTTTAATCAATTAAAAGAGGCATATAAAAAGAATGAATAGTCAAGTCATTAACATTCTGTCTGTTGCCAGCACTGTCCAGTATGAAAGGGAAATAGTTATAGCTGAGTTGATAAATATTTATTTCAGCGTTACTTATTTTGGTGGTTGCTCAAATGGAGAACTTGTGCATCCCAAGCAATGCATTCTTCTGAGCCAATGCTGAAATGATGCATGTCCTCCACAGTGAGTCACTGCTGCTAGATATGCCAGCTTTAACATGGAAAGCAGAACTGAGATACAAGAACCTTAAAAATAATTTAAGAACTCATGCTAGCGAAAGAAAAGCAGCATGTTAATTCCATTAATGTGGCAACACTCCCATATGGGTAATAGCCAAGACTGTGCAATGTGGTTGCCAGAAAACCCAAAAGGTAAGCAGAATTTATTCGTGTGTTAGAATTCATTGCAAACTCGGTTAATGTGAGGGCTCATTACAGTGTACTTAGAGCAGTCTCTGATTTTATGGCTTTATTTGGTATGATTCTATTTGAATGAAACCATTTTTCAAAAGAGCTTTGGTTTAGGTTTTCCAGGATGTTTTTGTATCTGTAACTTTAAAGAGAAATCCAGAAACAGCAGCAATGTGGGTGAGTGCCTGCCTTGTAGTTACACACTTAATAAAAAACAAAAAGGAAAACAAAAACAACCCCCCCAACCCCAAAGAAACAAACAAAAACCAAGAAAAAAAACCCCTAAATCCCTTCCCCCCCCAAAATACCAACCCAAACCTAACTGACCCCCCAAACCCTCCAAGCTTCTGACTGTTATGGCAGATGTCTAATAATTGCTCTGTATTGTTGTAAATGTCCTGCTATAACAAAGTTTTTGCTGATTTTTAGGATAGGTTCTCAAGGGAGTAAGTCACCCTTGAGACAGAGTTCACTGCATTGTTCTGCACATATATATACATATTCTGGGTTTTTTCTGCCTTGTAGATCTGAGTCGTTGAATACAGTTTGATTCACTTCTTACCCCAAGCTGCTGAACAGTACAGCTGTAGAGCTCCTAAGCAGGTATTGAGTTACAGCCTCAAGTACAGCAATTTTAAGAAGTGAACTGTGTGCTATAGAGAGTGCAAAGAACTTTATGCAAGGACTGTTCTAGCAGATATGGTCAGTTTTCCTTTATGTTCATAATTCTTTTTATCAAATAAAGTTTGAGTCAGGGTACATAAAATCTGAAATATTTGTCTGCTTACAGATGATATTAAGGATGAAGCTGTGAAAGACATTGATTTGAAAAAACCTTAATGTTTAAAGCAGTAAAACATTAACACACAGAGAAACATAGTTTTTGGCTGATTATTTTTAGAAAATAATTACTAAGATTCAAGAACACTGATGGAAATACCAGTGCTATGTTGTGGGAGCAAACAAGACTTGATATTTTCCATTGATGTATCTCATTTATGTATATGGTTTAGAAGCCAACACCAAATTTAGGATGGAAAGGAGCTGAATTCTTCCATTCTGAAGTCATTATCAACACTGATATAAATATTAGCACTAACTGTTTGATGTGTTCTGAGTTTGATATGTTGCTGTGTTTGGCCCAGAAAGCACTCAGTTATACAAGAGAATGAGTAAGTTTCTACATTCAGATTTCACTGCAGAGTTCTGTGCAGTAAGTGAACATGAGTTCATTTCTCCTTGCCTGTTCCTGAAGGTGGTGAACTTGCAGTTGTAGGCAATGAAAATATCACCTGAGAGCACGAGGGTAGCGCTAGAAACACTCTGCCTCTTCGTTCTCTTTCTTTTTTCCATGGATGCTTTTCTCTAAGGAATAAAAGCTCAGACAGTGTAATGGCTAGAATGAGAACAATTTGGCTCTTTTGCAGCCAATATATACCTTAGTTTTTAACACTGTATTCCAAATTGATTCATACACTACATGCATTTTGCTTTGGATATGAGAAAACACTTATGGTCTGGCAAATTCCTTTACAGTGCCTTATTTACTCTTCTGTCTCTGTTTGAACTGACAAGATACCAAGTGTTAGCCAAACTCAGCACTACTTCTGTATGTTGGTTATTAAGGGGAAGACTAGACCTGGGGTGTCTTGCACTATTGGCAGCCTCCTGCCACTGACCATGGCTTTCAATTCCAGTCTCCATTCTGTGAAGAGACTGCCACTTATAAACTCAAAGCAAAATATGTTGTATCATTGTAAGTTTAACCCCATAGTAATGCCTTTGGAGAGCATACTAATACAATCAAATGTTACTGGTGTTTGAAAACTTTCTGTACCTTCTGTAATTTCACCGAAGTTGCAATGGTTATTGCTTAAATAAGTCACTGCATCTGAAGAGAAGGTCTAGAGAAGCCAATGGAGAACGACTAATTTCAATTTTTCATGAATGTGTTCTTGCTATAGTCAGCTGTGAGTGTTACCTGGCAAATGACTGTGCTGCCTCTGGCTCTTATCTTGCAGTGTCTTGTAAATAAAGTAGGATTGGGTTGAAATGATTGTGGTAAGCTTTTGTCGGGCACAGAATAATAATACTGGTTGTTCAGTAAGCATCTTATTTTCTGCTAGATTAGCATTGAGACAGTCACTGGGAGTGACGTAAAGAGGCACTCTCTTTGCTGAAACACTTTCACATGAAGTACAAGTCTGTTATTTTCACCATTTGAACTCATTGAAATTCCTGTGGCACTTCTTACAAGCAATAGGATATAACATGTCTTGGCTAAATTCAAAAACCTGATCATGCAAGCCCAGCCAAGTAATTTGTTTTTCTTTGGCAATGCTTGCCTTTAAAAGAAGGATTATATTAACATTGACAAGGGACATACCAGGAAAAGTGGTAAAGTTTATTAGTATCCCTACAAATTTGGGCACCTCTTCCCAAGCTTTATGCTGTTTCTGCCACTGTAACCACTGAATGGCAACAAATGTGTTTGAGCCATAGCTGTCCCCATATATCATGTACAAAATATGTCCACATTGAGGGTCAAGTATCATGGAAGTAGGTACCAGTTCATCAGCAGTAATTACCAGTTTTCTATAAGGTACTCCAGAGGTACGTTATGTCTGCATATAAATAAAGGTAAGGGTTGATAATTTATCAAAGATGTGACACCCCTGTTCCACAATTTCTGTCAGACCGTTGATAATGTAAATTGGTCTTGCAAATTGCCTCTTTCTTCTTGAAAATCATTTGGTTATAGTATGAACAGTCTTTGTGCACTGTCTTAGCCAACAATGATCAGATGTTAGAGTAGGAGACTGGCCAGATGGCCTAGATTACAGTACGACTCCAGGTAAGAACGAAAATTTTGCAGTGGGGTGAAGGGAGGGAAAAGGGAAGGGCAATTGAGAGGCAGTTGATCTGCTTGCCAGTAAGGGATTAAGACTGTTGTTCTTTGTAATAGGAGTGGCTGGTAATTGATATTTCTTGTTGTGCAATAACTCCTGAGTTTTCAGAAAATACTTTTAATTGGAATGGAAAGACAAATGTTTTAGTGTCTACTCAGAGTTACAACATATTTTTTGAAAAAGATGTGAGTGTGGATGCCCTCCCCTATTCTTACACTGCCTAAGCTGTTTCCTTGGAAGTCCTAGGTCCTTGGTCCAAAACTGTCATTTGGGCAGGCTGCCACAGAGTGGGCTGGAAAGCAGCAAGGTTCAGCAGGAAATCTGCTTGGCAGGTATCAGCATGGCCTGCATCTGTCAGAAGATTTACTGGCAAGTGCAGGTTTTCATAAAGCATTTACTCTTTTTTTTTTTTTTTTTTACTGGCTGTGGTTAGGAAATATTGCCAGCATAGTCAGTGTTGGAGTGTAGAATATACAAGTTGTTCATTTGATTCAGTGGGTATAAATGTAGGCTAGCCATGGCTGCAAGCTGTTGATATGCTTCTGTTCACCAGCAATGGCTGGAAACTACAGATATAAAACTAGGCCCAAATTTGCCACCAAAGGTTTCCTACAAATCCTACTGCCTGCTGGAGCAGCTGAGTGCATGTACCTATCCACAGGGGGAAACTTGAAAGCTGTGATACAAGTCTGCAGCTGGTAGCAAAGCTTTGAATCCAAGTACCCCTCTTCTGTAAGGTGAGCAAATACAGCAGAGCACTTCCATTTTCCAGTTTTTGGTGCATGAGCTGCCATTTTAACAACAAATAATGTTTCACTAAATTGGAAAGGTGAATACCTTAAAGGTGAACCTCTTACCAAATTCTGCTGTGTTTCCAAAGTAGCTTGATATTGTTGACTGACTTCAGAAGTACATGGTGATATAGTTATGGGGCCTCATTTTTGAACTGACCACGTACTATAAACTTTATTTTATCTAAGTCGATATTAGCAAGATCAAGATTTATACCTGCATATTGTTCCAAAATAAATTACGGAAATCCTATTACTCATTTACAGAACCAGTTATTTAATTTGATGTGATTCATTTTCATTCAGGATTTTTTACAAATTTTTGAGGATTAGTTTTCCTTACTGAAAAAAAAAAGTCGTTAGAAGTTATGGAAAGAACAGTCTGTTCTGGTTATCTAGTTCGAGCAATCGTAAATCTCTTCCAGTAATTACTTTGCTGGAGGAACTAAGGCACGCTTGTTAGAACCGACATAAAAGACTTTGAGGAATGGTTGGTCTCCAGCAGGTACCAAACATCCAGACATTACTTATTTCTGGCTGAAAGCTTTGCCTGTCTAAGTAGATAGTAATATGCAAGATGCCTCACATCATGTGCGCCCCCACTGACAGTAGTGGAGGTTATAGAGTGCTGTGATGATCTACAGTATCCAGGAGGCACTTTCCTAACTACTATCTAAACAGTTTTCTTTTTATCATTATTATAGCATGATAGTTAAATGAAGATTCTTGTTCAGTTTAGAGTCATTGAAAGCGTAATATATATGGCAAATGAATATGTAGAGCACATTTGTGTCATATCTGAGTGATACCAAACTAGGCCACCTAAACTGTCATTAACTTGCATTCATCCAGCATCTATAAAATGGCTGTGGGCACTGCCCTTCAGAAAAGAATGCCTGCTTTCTTCTGAGAAAATCCAGTGTCACTGTCACTATGTGCTTTCCAGGTCTGCTGTGCCTTGATGGCAAGCTAGTTGTATTTCTTCATGCAGCATCCTCAAAGAGCAACTCTACATATGCTTTTGTCCTTTTTGCCTGTCTTGAAAATTGCAGACAATAAATAGATGTTTCCATTTCCCCAAACACTGTTTTATGGAGGAAATCAATCTTTCCACATTATTTGTGCCTCCAGCTTTTTGTTGACACTTTACTTCATGCATGAGTTTGGATGTAAGGCTCTGTGAGATGACTGTGTGCTATTGTGGGTTAGCTCTGAATTTCACATTCAATTCACCTAGGCCACCTGTAGCCTTCTGTCAGTTACAGAAATTTTCTACCAGTGGAGAGCTTTTATGAGAGCTTATGTTAGGGCAAAATTCAAAGTTGGCTTCACAAGAAGGTCAAGTTGTTTAACCACATTCACTAACACACTGCTTAGTCCATATTTAGTCCTTTCTTTTGTATGCCAAGTATATGATCTTTAATTGTATTGTTACTTGGTAACAAAGTTGATCTCATAAATATTCTACTTTTAAATTACTGTTCTTGTTCATTTGCATTTTAATTACTGTTCTTGTTCATTTGTTTTTCAAAGTCAAGGGCTCCATGGTACGAGTTTTGCTTGAGAAACACATGCGGCATTCCCCAGGGATTGTATTCCATCACAGTGCTCAAGTTATTTGTTTTACATACTCCTAGTCCAAGTGTGAAGAAATTTGAATTGTTTCAAAGTGTAATGTAATCAAATCATGGAGTTTATGCCAAAGGTAGGATAGTCAGCTCCAGAAGAGATGGAAAAACAGCAGTTACTTGGTTTTGCTGTGTGGAATAGATGGTCTTCCCATTGTATGTCTCTTTTGTCTCATCAGGCTGAAAGAACTTGCCCATGGTGTTGCCTTCCAGAAGCAGAAGTCAGTTGGCTTTATTGATGCCAAGATAGATAATGAAATCACAGTGCTGCTTTATGGAGGGGCTGGCTGAAGGGTATATATGAAGTAGAAATGCCTGAAATTACCTAATTGGTCAATGACTGAAGTTGCTTTACTTTCTGGCAATTAGGTTATGCTGGAAAACAGCCACATGCTCCATATCTTTGGATGTTCAGTTTCAGTCCTAAGTTCAGTCCTGGCTCCATGCGAAGTTCTAAGATATTTGCTGTGTGTTCTAGTTGTGCTTTATTTGAACATGGTCACACAGTGGCATCCTTTGCCATGAGACGTGGTCTTGGGGTCTGTCACACAGGGATCCCCTATAACATTTCAGTGCAGCTCAGACTAGAAGGTTTCTTTTTAATTGAAAAAATAAAACAAAACAACAGCAACAGAAGACTGTGCACTTGTTTCTATTGCATGGTTTTGGAGATGATGTTAGTACTGCTGGTATCTTGCATGATGAGACATTAGCTTTTCTAGCTGACGTGTGTGGTTTTGCTGGTAAAGTACATGAAGGAATTCTGAATGTTGTTGGAAATGACATTGGTCATGCAGCAGGGGCCAGTCTCCTCTTACAGTCCGTAACAAGCCAGTGCCCAGTGGAGCTGCAGTGCTGGTTCAGCAAGACGTGCCAGCTTCTGCCCAGGATGCAAACCAGACTCTCAGCTGTGGGTAGCTGCTGCCATCTCGCAACACTTTGAGCAAGAGCAGAAATGCCAACCCTTGCCACCTCTCCCAAGTACAGCCCAGGCTGTATTTTCTGCCTTCTATGAGCAGCTTACTAGTTGAGATGCAATCAGTGCTTTGAATTTCCTGGTCTCAGATCTTGACCAGTAGCTCTATTTCATTAGTGAGAAGAATTACTTGCAGCCATATGTTTTTAAAGCATATTGATTAGGTTAATTCTTGTAGGGAAAAAAACCCCTAACATTTAGTGTTTCCATACCTGCTGTAGGCCAACACTAAACGCTTACAAAAATCCCACCAAGATTGCTTATACATACATGGGAAATGTTTTGATTATTTTTTTAAAACAGATAGTGGGGTTTGTAGGGTGAGAAAATGTGTGAATCACCTTAATTCTCTAATTTTTAAAAATTTCCTGTCAATCAGCAGATACCTGGGGGGAAAAAAGTCACATCTAGATTCAGTTTTATTGTCTGGGCTATTACAGCTGTCATAAGTTAATTCTCAGGTTATCTTCTCTGCAAGATAGCTGTGTAGTATAACGAATTAAGATTGAGCTCTTTTATGAAATTTATAATCTTGTTGAAATGACAGAGAGCTCATGTGGCATACAAGCTCAGTTGCTATGTTATATATAACTTCTTGTTTTCATCTCCTACTGTTCTTGCAGGGAAGTAAAAATGTTTTAGACAACAGATGTGGAACACTTAAAATATTTGGAATGTGTGGGAATATACTGAGGGACCACCTGTCCTGCAACGTGAAAGACAGAATGGGTTTGTGAGCACTATTGGTTGCTGTTGCAGTGAACAGAAGGACTCATATATTAAAAGTAAAGCAGAATGAAAACTGTGGGGTACTAGCTTGACTTTACTCAAGAAAACATGGGGAAGAAAGTTGAATACACGAATTCAATACTTATGGATACTTAGCCAATAATCTGCATTTGAGTTTCCCTTAATAAATATAGCCTGGAGCAGTTACTCAGTCTTAGGAAGCTCGTGGTTAAGAAGAAAAGAAACAGAATTTATCTGATTTAGCCTAAAATAAGGTATTTTATTTATTGTTTGACTACTTCCACTAGTCAGATCCTATCTATTTAGTTACTAATTAACAATTACAACTAGTAATGACTACATTGGCTGTCCTTCATGAAACGAACAAAACCCTACCAATTATTTACATATTGTAGAAAACTATGGTTTTAATAATAATTTGGATTGCTAAGGATGTTGAGGTGGTTTGTTCCTGGTATCTATTTTTCTACACTTTTACTACTTATTGACTAAAGTAGACAAATGCTATTTCACAGATGAGGGAACAAAGGTGCAGATAGGATCAGTATGTAGCATTTGCATTTCTTCATTTGGAGTTTTGGCATGTGAGCACCCATAGTTCTTTATTATCTTTTTCCTTCAATGATTTTTAAAAAGGACAATATTAAAATTGAGATGATAGCCACTTCCCTGCCTCAGGGAAGGGTTGTGAAGGTAGTTAATGTTTATACCATATACCCCCTCTTTTCCTCCCTGTAACTGTTGTGTGAAACTGCCATCACTACAGTGAAAAGGGAAGGTATTGCTCCGTGCTTCTGCCCATAGGCAAGCTTTGGCTGGGAAACAGGCAGTACATCAGGCTCTGCCTTAAACATGAAAATGATACAGAAATCAGAGAGAAATTCAGAAATTGAGATTCATCTCTTTTTCTATGGACTTTGGAAACAGTGAAGTCTGGTTACAATTAATGGCTCAGGTTCCTCTTTAAATTTTGGGTATGGATGTGAAGCTGTCCTTCAAAACTGAAATCTCTATCTGATAGCACATACCCAGAGTTGGTGAATGAAACAGCTGTTGATGCACTCTCTTGGTAAGAGTAGTAGAAAAGTCAGGACACACATTAGCATTGTTTCCCACAGCGGGTACAATTTTCTCTGCCGTCAGATATAATGGCTTTCTGCTATATTCTATGCAAAAAAATTGCACATACTGTGGGAGCCACAACTTTAAATTTCTCCACCTTTTTGCATGCAAAAATCCAGCATTAATGATGCGTTTTTATGTTTAGAGTTTGCCATAGTTTGCTGGAGGGAGGTCTTTGTGATTAAAGGAAGCAGGTTTCATTGAGCCAGACTTGAGCTCTGGTCTGTCCTCTTTTTCACCTCCCCTCAGGGCAAAGACCAACAGCTTGAGGGTGACCCCTTCAAGAAGTTTTCACCAAAAAGGAAGATGAGAAAGGCTGGACAGGCTCTTTCTAATGCTCTGTGCTGGAGCCAGGAAAAGGCAGCTGTTTCTAGCCTTTCTGATGTTTGCGGGGTGTTTTTGGTTCTTGGTTTTTGTTTTTTTTTCCCTTTCCTGGTGGCTGGGATCTGGGCTTGCTGCCATATCTGTTTGTCTGTCTGTCTCATGTTGTTTTTCTCAGAGAGCTTCAGAGGCCAGTTGCCCATAGTCAGTTGCTGGGAACAGAGGTTGTTCCTTGTATCATCTTAACACTCCATGCCAGTGTGTTCATGCTTGAATAGGAAACAGCAAGATCTGTCAAAATAGCCCTTTTCTTTAGAGCTTTGAGGCTGCATTCTCCATGGCCATCTGTTCCCTTTCACCCTTTTGGACAATGTTGCTATTTGAAACCAGCCACTCTTTGCTCTCTCCCTTTCCCTTTGCCCTCTCCCTGTCCCCCCAAATCTGGGAAAAAAATTGTTTCTGGCCCTGACTGGCCTCTGGAGGTTTCAACCATTTTGTAGTCCAAGGATTAAAAGTGGTATTTTGCAATTTTTTATTTTTCACTGACTTTAAAAAATATAATACATCTCAGGAGAGAAGAGTCACTGCAGTCAAAAGTTCATTTTGGATTTATGCATTAGCTTCCACAGAGCACTTCAATGTCCTGTCACTACCTGATGCAGATTACCGTGAAAATTTGGCACATCTTGGAATATTTTGCATTGTAGCAGGAACGGAAGGAACCTCCTATAGTTAAGGCTGTATAACTGTTTCCCTTCTAACCCTCTGTCTTCAGTCAGAAAAGCTTATTGGGATGAAATTTTCCAGTCTTGGTTGTGATCCAAAATTGATTTTTTTTTTGCTTAATTCAGAGAAAGTAAGTCATTCTTTTTTGAGAATGAGATGAAGAAAAAAAGCATATACCTCCTCTGCTTCAGGGTGGGTGACTGTGCCATGAAGAGAGGGACTGACTATCTGAGAAACTCCTGGAAAGTCTGCGTCAGTCAGAGAGTGAAGCCAGACCCCCGTAATCCTCAGTCATTTTAACATCCTACATGTTTTATACTGCCTCTGTGTGTGTGTGCCTAAGTATATAAATATATATGTATTTTCAGCTTTGTAGATGAGTCAGTTCTGAACAGCGAGCCCTGTGGTGTCTGCATGTACTAAAATGTTTTGTCATACATGTTATAGTGAGAGGGAACACATTTTCTATACATGGGTATATTGGCTGTGTAATTAAAAAAATGTGCAAGTGCCCAATTAATGCATGTTCAGAAGCTACTCCAAGCCATGTTTTGAAGGTGCTCTGAGTACTCAGGTGCATCTGCTTGGTCTGTGTGTAGGGTTTGCTGGGCCAGCCCAAAAGATAGTTGGTCAGAGAAGAGTTTGCATCCTTCATCTTGTGTCACAGACCACTCTGTGCTGAGAAATAGATATAGCCAGAGAAACCTGTACTGGCAAGTGCAGACTTGTGGTTAAATGCCAGTTAAGAAATGCCACAGTCAACCGTGATGATACTCATTGTGAGAAATAATTGAGTCCATTGTTCTGTGGTTGATAGGCAGAGATGAAATTGCACATAGCGGCTTTTTACATTTAATGTTTTCTAACTTTTATGTTCTTAGTCATGCAACCAAAACATTCTTCCAGTTCAGCTTTTGTGATGGATAGTATTAAGCATTTGGCCAAATCTGAACTCCAGATGTCAACAGCTGTAATTTGCAAACAGTCATCTCTAGCCCCTAAATGTTTGGCTGACCTCTGTTTCCATGTTGCAGGCTGAAAGAGGATTGTTTCCTTCTGGAATTTCAGTTTTGATAACTCTGGCTCATGATGCAAGCTTTACAGCTCTAAGATTGTTGTTTTTATTTACACCTAGAGGGAATTCTTGCAACTGTAATGTATGGGACCAGTATTAAGAACGCTAAAGGCTAAATTTTCCAAGAAATTATGATGGTCATCATGCAAAATAAAGCAGTTTTCTCAGTTTGAATTACAGTCTCAACCTGAAGTACTATTTAAAACTGATTTTTAAACATAGTCCTTATGGCTATCAGCCCCCCTGTGGAGTTTTAACTATTGCACGTTTCAACCCTCTGTATAAAGAAGTTGTGACTCACTAAATTTGAAAATTATTTGAAAAGATACT
Source organism: Corvus cornix cornix (assembly GCF_000738735.6). Taxonomy (NCBI): domain Eukaryota; kingdom Metazoa; phylum Chordata; class Aves; order Passeriformes; family Corvidae; genus Corvus; species Corvus cornix. Next base: position 33,703,286 of record NC_046335.1, read on the forward strand.
ACTAAAAGTAAAAGATACTACTAAAATACTCTTGTACTCCAGAGTGAAAAGAAGATATAAGTTAATTCACTAGTTCAAAGCCATGTAACTAGGCTGTGATCAGAAATTGTTATTCATTTAGACATTTTATACTGGTATATAGAGAAAATCCACCCCAGTGTAGGCTGACTGTCAGTGCTAGTGTTAATTGAGCAAACTCAGGTGCTGGCAGTGACCCGACTGTAGCAGCACAATGCTCTCTGTGGCTTCTTAGCAGAATATTTTTACCAAGGAAGACCTTAGTGCTCACTGAAAACCAGCTTGCATACACCTACTGTCCTTTTCCGTCCGCCACGTAGGCACACACCATCAGCCTGCTCCTCTGGAGATGAGCAGCCGTGTCAGAAACACCCTGGGTAAATTTGTACTAATTGGAGCTTTTATTGCCACTTTGCTGGAGAACTCATTGTGCGACAGAAACTAAACTCTCTCCCTCCTACCCCCATCACCCTTCCACACCCTGATTCTGATTTTAGGGTTGGTTTGCAGACTGGCTCCTGCCTTGCCTGGAGTACTGCTGCTTTTGTCTGCACTGTGACAGTTTCCTGGGCATGAAAGCTAAACTGCCGTGGCACTGTTTCTTTACCAAGACATATTTTATGGTAAAAAAATACAGACTGCGGGAGTAAAATCTGCATCTCAGACCACAGCATTCTAACATGACCATATTGCTGTGAACTGCATTCTGAAACTCACTGCGGTTTCAGAGCTGTATCTCACTCTCCTCCCCCGGCTGTATTAGCTTTTGTTCTGCCTTTCTGGGATTCAGCCATTTAGGCTTCCAGGCTTCAGGCTGTTATGTTGGAGGGGTGAGTGTGACAGCTGGCTTATTTGGTTCTAGTCTGGAAAGTTTGGAAGTGGCAAATCCAGATGATGGGTAAACACTAGCAGAGACTGATGAAGTTTAGCAGCTGAGATTAACCATCCTGGGAAAATCAGATGTGATAATGCCATGGCTGTGTAGGTCAGAGGGCTGAGGCTTGCACCATGCCAGGCTTCAGTTGCTCTGATAGAAGGATTCTAAATCTCATTTCTTTATTCAGGCCTTAAGGGACCTACATACATGTAATTCTAGCATTCTGCCCCCTCCCTCCTACGTACCTTCTGATTAATATCATGATCTGTTTTATTCCCTGGGGGAACTTAAGCAAAAAAATTACAGCAATAACTTGTAGCATGATTGGTGAGGTGATAATTAAAAGCATTTTCTGGATCATAGGGCCCTAGCATTGCCAGATGCCATGATTGGGCAAGATTTGTTTTTCAACCTATGCATCCTTTATATGTGCAGGCAGGCAGAATTCCGGATCTGGGTTGTTTGGTTTGGTTTTTTTTTTTTCCTCCCTTAGCTTAATGGTTTGAGATTTTATTTTCCAGTCTTGGGGAGACAGGAAGAAGTGACTGCAGAGGAGAGGTTCAAAAGAAGAAGCTGCTTTAAGTTTTAATGGAGAGCAATGTGGTAGAGAACTGTGGATACTATGAGAGGTGGTGTAAATTTGTATAATTTTAGATTTTAGAAAAGGAGGGAATTTCTCAAAGACCACCATTAGAAGGGGAAGAAAGTTTAGCTGAGGGGTAAAGAATTCATACTCAGTTACAGAAAGGAATTGACTTAACTGCTTTCTTCTACTTGTTTTTCACCATCCCTCCCACCAAATCACTGCTTGTTCTGTCATTTGCAGTAGCACTGCAGCAATGATTGAGAGCTGGAAACTCATCACTTTGTGGTGTGGTGTCTGGCCACAGAGGCAGAACATTTTCACTAGTAAAAAGAAATATTTGTTCCCAAGGATCTCAACTCCACAATTCCTTGATTTGGGCCCTGTTTCAGGTGCTGTAAACCACCAGCTGTTTTCCCACCTCCACAGATCTCCTGGGACCTGATCATTTTGGTCATGGCTGGTAGATTGTCTGGCAAGAAATCAGACCAGCTGGATTTTTTCATTTCTTAATGTCAATTCCTTTTTTAGGTCAGCAGGCAGGAGTCTCAGTACTAGCATATGTGTGTTTCTTAATTCAGAAGAGGATCGGCATGAACTCACCAATGAGTTCAATGAGGGAATGAGATCTTCTGGTGTAAAACACACTGGTAACAGCAGGCATGCTGGTGTGGGATTAAAAGTAAACCAGCACCTCTCCAGTTCTCTGGTGGACCCTTCCTAAATTTTGAGCTGTCTGAAGGTCCCAGCTGATTTTTGGGGGTAGAAAGACCTAATTTTTGGTTAATGTTACGTATTTGAAAAGGCTTCTAATGTTTCATGGAGCATACTCAAAGTCCTTATTTATACACAGTTCTTCTGGCCTGTCACATATTTTGGTGTATTTTCTGTCATCCCTTAGGGAAGACTGTTTGTAAGTGGGGAATAATCATCAGCAGCTAAGAGACTTGTAATCTGCAATTCTCATAAAAAGAAGATCTTTAGGTCAGGAAGTATCTTTTTGTTCTCTGTTTGTCTAGTGGTTTGCATCTTGAAGACAAGAGATCTAGGAGCTGTCACAACAGAAATAATGAACGACTGGAAAAAAAGGCAGCAGAAAGGACCTTAGTCTTGATCTAATATGAGATTAACCATGCAAAAATCACCCAGAGTGTGTACACATAAATACATAAATATGGTAAACAAAAAAGTGTGAAAACTCACCTGTTTGGGGCATATGAGATAGATAAACTCTGTTGTCTGAGATGAGGAGTGAGCTCCTTCCCTTTCTATCACATTCACTGCTGACTCCATCAGAACTTTGCAATATAACTGGCAATTTTTGGTTTCTTGATGATGACAACTGAATCAAAGAGCCTGTTTAGTGCAATCTCAAGTAGGGGTGATCAAAACAATTTCCATGGATACACGTTTGGGTTTTTTTAACTGGGGGATTATTTACGCTTAATTGCTTTGTTTGCTAAGTATATTTTGATGACAATGCTATGGAAAAAAGAGGAAAACTAAATTACATGTTATTGATTACTAAACAATTCCAACTTGCAGATAAAATATTTCTACCTAATTTTAATTAAAATTGAAAGTAATGTGGGGTGGTGGTGGGATGTGTGTGTAGTTTGTACAGATTTAGAACTAGGAGGGTTTTAGAAGTAAAACTGCCAGATTCCTTCTCTTAATAAATGGAAGAGCATAAGCATTTTAAGAGTTAGAATTTTCACATGGCTAGTGTTGTGGCCAAGCTCAATTTCTTACAGCAGCAACTGTTTTTCCTGCTGTATGTCCTAAATAATAAAAGACTGTAGGAAGTCTTTGAGACATACCTTGGCTGACTAGTCAGAGAGTGAGATGGTCACCACTGCAGGATAAGAGAATCAGAATCACTTTTTGACTTGATAAAGCTGTGGAGAAGGCCTGAAAATGACAGAAGCCAGCAGTGGAAGTTTGCAGAGTGCTGTGGTTAGTTGCTTCACAGATAAGTTTGTCCTGTGGGTTGTTTTTTATTGTGTGATGGGTTTTTCCACCATTGCATATTTTTATACTTGTACTTTCTGAGTAGGTGATGATGGAAAAATAGATTAGGGGTTGAAGGGGATTTTTTTTTCTTCTTTTTCTTCTGGTCTCATTGTTAGAGATCTGCACCAAAAATACAGACTAAATGCAATGCAGGTGAAAAGTAGTGGTCTTTGAGCTCTGCCAGTGAACCGGAAAGCTGCACAGCCTGAGCGAGAGGCAAAGTACTTTCATTCTTATTGCATGGTGTGCCGTTTTTGTTGAGCTCAGTCATTTAATTCTTCATAAATATTTTCCTTGTACTTCCAGAGAGTTTTTTTCCTTCTTTTTGATAGGTCAGGCTTTTATCAAGATGGTTTGATGTTAAGATTTGAAAGATTTGAGGACTTGTTGCTTCACTGTTTTGTTATTTCACTGTCATTTAGTGCATTGATCCATTTTTAAGATCTGATGAGAAAGTATTTTTAAATTACCAGTTGATAGAGATTGCAAGGGGCCCAGTGTTGGGGATGAAGCTGACAGGCAATGATATGTCCATCTGGAAAGAAAAAAATCAATATGTGAGAATGTGGACAAGGTGGAACTAATTGTTCTATGCAGTTATACCAACAAGGAGCATGTTGGGTTTTTTTAATCAAGGTATAGTCACATTCTGCCTGCAAGGACTTCTTGCATTTAAAAAATCTGTTTTAAGAAGCTTGTTTCATTTGATTCAAGATACTGGTGTGGTTATCCAAATTTTCATAGGATAAGAAACTAATGGAACTAAAGTCTCTTTATGGTTAAATTGCCTTCCAACATACTTGCAACAACTGGGACTTGGTTACATGAGGATTTAGTCTCTAAAATGTACCACCTTATATGCAGAGGACAAGAAGGTCTTTGAGGCCAGGTCTGTACTTGCAGTGCTCTGGTTGGACACAACAGGATAATCCCAGAAGCAGTATTGAGCAGAATAGCTTTAATCCTGCTGTTCCCTCCAGTGAAAAATGGAAGGTGAAATAAAACCACTTTCCACATCCTGGCTATAGATGTCATTCCTCTCAGTGACAGGGAAGTTACTTATAGAAAGTTTGTTTTGATTGCGTTGATAGGGAGAAACAAATTTAATCTAGCTCTCATGTATAAGCAGGGCCAAGTGTGGTGGCCTAGTTTTACTGACAGCTCCTTCCTGGGCATTGGAGCCCAGTGCAAGAAGCCTCTTGTGCTTGGAAGCAGCACTGTGGGCCTCAGTTGAAGTCACGCTTTCTTCTTTGTTTTTCCCCTGGTTGTGGAGAGGCATTTACTTTGCATTTGACTCAGACCACAAGCAGCTTTATTTTCACTTGTGACAGCTGTTCAGTGAGAGTGAAGCAGCCAGTTCCTCCTCTGTGCTTGCAGTCCAGAACAGATACGATGTCTGCTGGTGTCTCTGCCAGCGCTCTGAAAAGTTCACTTTCACAGGAGGCAGTAGAATACGCATCTCATGCATTCCTTGGCCTGCCTGCTGATGTGCCCTTTGAAGATTAGTTTCATGCTACTTTTTTTTGTGTGAGGAAGGAGGGAGTGTTTACAGGAATTGAAATCACCCATTTTACTAGCGGTGGACCTGATACAGAAAGCAGAGAGTTGTTCAGACATCTTCTTCCAGCCTTATAACATTCACCTTCACCTCCCCATGCTAGGATCCCATCTCTGTGCTTCTGGACACCCACTGCCTTACTGCATCCATATACTGAGATCTGTCACCTTTCTCTCATCTGTATGTCAGCTCTATTTTCTTACTTTCCCTAATCCCTGCACTCCCTGTATCACCTGTGTCCTGAACAGAAATCATCATGCCAGCAGTGTCTGGAGTAAGGACTGGCTTTAAGCAGACTGGAGAGACTGGAACTGCTGCACATCAGCTGACTGCACACTGCAGGTGCTGTGGAAGCATTCCATACCACTCTGAAGTGGTTCAGGTTGGAGAATTTGGGGACCTCTGAGCAGAGAGCAAAGTCTTATAATCCTGTTTTCTTCTTGGGCGACTGTTGGTCTGATACTCCCATCCCTAAGTGTGAAAATACCAGGGTTTGGAAGCACAAGGCAATGCATGCTGAAAAAAAAAATCACTCTCTCTGAACAGTGTTATTTATCCACTTCCTTTGTCCAGTTCATTAATGTCTAAGTAGTGGTTGAAATAACAGAAAAGATAAGTCCAAGGTTTTTTTAAGGCCATGTTTCAACATAAATCTGTTTTCTTAACATATCCTCTTTCCTTCCTCTGAGACATTTACTATCTTTTTATGTTTAGAGCAAGAAGAAGGAATGCAGCATGTGTTGTCACTGCCCTTGAACTTCTTTGCAAAGCTGGCGCTGCTTCCTCCTCTGTTTGCTTCGCTTCTTGTTTTACCTCTCTATCTGTCTAATGCATCAGTTTGCAGGAGGATCCCTTATAAAATGGAAACCTTTCCAGAGAGGCATTCCTTTCCACCCTGTAAAAAGTCTTTGCTGTAAATTTGCTCCAGATTTACTAACTACTTTGCACCAAAGTCATAAATTTTAATAACTCCACAGAAGAGGATTTGCCCCCTTCAGATAGGGGCTGACACAGTATGGTACCGTATACTTTCTCCTGTATATGAAAATAAAATAAATTACAGCAATTAGCTTGTTCTGCCACAAACCTTACACATATAGCATTTCTGTTCACTTTGGGACAGGTTTTAGGCCTGAAGGAATGCAGAATTAGGAATTGCTATGGAGTGATACCTCCATAGTGTAATAGCAGCAGGTCCCAGACTTTTAACCACTTAAATGCCTGGCCCAGGATTGCAACAGTGAGATGTTCCCCCTTCTGTTACCTAATAGCAAAGACACATGATTTGAGGGAAGTTTGGGTGTGAATTTTGTGACTGTTTTATGCCAACACTAGCTACTTCTGGAATGTCTGGGCCCTCTGTAGTGAGGGGCCCACAAGCAGGGGTGCGTGAATTGCTTCTTGGTCGTTTGGAATGGTGGCTCCTAGCTTTAAACAGGGGTGCAGTTACATCAGCTGTGAGGGAAGCACCTCTGCACCCACCAGAACTCACACTTAGCAGCCTCACTTGAATTTTGTGATTCTTACCGATTTCTAACAGGGTAGGGAGGGAGGGTCTGTGTTGACTGCAACTTATTCCCCATGAAAGGTTTGCAAGACTTTAAAGCTGCTTCAGTGTCTTGTATTCTCCATTATCCTGTTTGTACAGTAATAGCATTTTACTTTTGTGGTGTTAGCACAAACCCAAAAATTTGTAGAACTTAATGAACTTAATTAACTTGCTTTGAGTCATTTTAAGGGAATGGAACACAAACCTCCCAGCACTCTGTTTTAACACTTGAGCGTGTTCACTCCTCCAGCTGGAAAATAAAATCCAAAACACAGATGAAGCTAAATTATTCTTGTTAGCATATCCACCTTCCCAATACAGATGGGCTAGACTAATTAACAGAATAGCATTCCTAATACTGAAGGTTCCAGTTAGATGCTTCTCTGCTGAGTTATTCAGGTGGAAGTTTGCTGCTTATCAAGATATTTTTTTAAAGTACAAAAAAGCAGTCATCCTTGCTGGATGGCACAACTGTAGCCTGTTTTCAGACTAGAACAAGTGTTCCAGAGAGGCAGGTATTGTGTTTGTCCCAGTGAACTCCTGTGATGTGGGAAGTAATTCAGATAGTTTCAGAGTCCAGACTCTTGTCAAACTATTGGCTTGAACCAGGCGCTCCACTCATTTCTTTCGTAGACCTTAAACATTTAAAGACCTAATCCAAATCCAGTTGATGTTAATTGAACCTTTTATTACTTGGGGAAGGCTTGAGGCCTTCAGCTGAATCCTGTAGTGCACTGCAATCATCCCAGGCCCTTCTCTCCATCTTGCTGCTCTCCTCTACCTGGTGCAATCTAATAGTGTCCTCATTGCTTGCAACTACCAGCAGTGATATAAATAATGATTATCATTACATGTCAACACTTTTGGTCTTATTCTTTACTGAGTATTTTTCCAAAATAAAATCTTTAGTGAATCAAGAAATTATGCTTTTGCTCTGAATAGTTAGAAGGGCAGGTGGGAGGGAAGTAACAAAGCCCACTTCCTTGCAAATGTAAAAGTAATGAAGTGTTTTAAACCTGAATCTTCCAGAAGCTCTTCTGGGCTACAAGGTGACTTTGTTATCTCAGTACAGTTTTGCTAGTACTTATAATTTAGATTTCAACATTAACTGTTGCATTACAGATCATTTTGATAGAAACATAAGACCACTTTATTGCAGTGTCTGGTCTTTCACTGACTTAGTTGACAAGGTTTTCGCAACTGCCCCGGGAAAGCAATTTTGTTTGTTGCCTGATAGATGACAGGAAGTTACCTGACTTTAAATCTGTGTCTCATTCACTCATGGCTTTTTAACAGTATGGACTGTCTACCTCAAACAGTTAAGTTTTCAAACTGCACATGATCATTTATACCCACATAACAACTAGGATCTTGTTTCTCAGTTTCAGGGGTTTGTCTGTCTTTCTTTGTTCTTGAAGTATTATTTGAAGTGCAAACAAGTTACCCATCAATTTGTTCACCTTACACAGAATTTACAATAAGTAAAGATGAAGGTCTTAGGCACCTACCTGCCTACATGTGTGGGTCTCTGGTTTCAGTCTGAGAAAGCTCAGGTGCAATGGCAGTTAAGCAATCTGCATCATGTGGCATTATTGGAAACACTTCTTTATGTTGTCATTGCTGATTCCAGCAAAGTCCATTTTCCTTCAGGGTTATATAAAGTTCAAATTATTTCAGGGACAGCAGAATGGTAATTACAGCTAAGGGCCTCTCTTCTTTGCAAATCTTAGGAGAAGTGTAGATGTCTGAGGGCATGAATCAGTATTCTGATTTTTAGGTCAGAGTATTGTGGTAGCACATTCTGCTCCTTTAGATTCCCTTTTTGTTATGTCATTATACACTGTGACTCTGCTGGCCTGCTTCCCTCTCATCTGTGCCCAGAGAAAGCTGGTTTGCATGGGGATAGAGTAGTTAAAGAGGAATAGGCAAGTGTCCCACATGCATCATGCACCCCTACATATTTAGAAAATATACTGGTCTCTCCAAGAAGGTAGGTAATACTTTGCAACATCTCCTTAATTCTTGGCACTTTTCATTGATATCAGAGGTTAAGATGGAGAACTCACACTACAGTTGTATAAATAAATCAGAAAGGTAGGAAATAAATGCAGCAGTGCCATCTATTAATGTGCCATTTGTAATTACCAAGCTTAGGATAATCAGAGATGACTGATGAAGTTTCAATGCTGAACCCTTTTCTGTGCCACAGTCTTGATGCAGTTTCTGTCATATTTATCTTCAGGATCTTCTGTAAGTGGGAAGAGGGATTCTGGTTGTGTGACAGCAGCCCTTGGCAACACGTGGAGTCACAGCGTCAACACCAGGCTCATTCTACAATACCATGACTTGCCGACAAGACAGGTGAGAACTTAACAAAATAGAGAATTTAAATAAAGGTACAGCAGCAGTCAGATGGGCTGTGTCCTTCAGCCTCTCTGGTTATGTTGAAAACTGTGTGTTGAAAAACTTGGCACTCGAGAGCCCAGTTGCTTATTAGGGTGCGGATCAGTCAGCGTCCTTTGTTTTTAAGGGATGACCAGCACTCCAGTGCCTCTGTGTGTTAGGATGGGCTTTTCTGAGTCACAGTTGGTACAGGCATACAAGTTTCTTGAGCCTTTAGAGCATTCTACATTGTGGAGATGAAAGGTAATCCTTAAAGTGCTTTCCTGCACAGGAATTTTATTTAGGAGAGGAGTAGAAACATAGTCTTTTCACTGCCATGGTTGTTTTGCTGTCATGCCATCCACTCTTCATGCCCAGTTCCAGCTGTGACTGTTAGGATAGGGAGCACTCTGTTTTCTGTGACTGCTGTTTGTGAGTAGAAGTTTGCTGCCTGCACCAGCAAGCTTAACTTTGAGCGGTAAGTATGGTACCAATTTCCCAGAGGTATGCCTGTGAATATGAGAATAGTTACCCTTTTCACTGAGAGACTTTATGCTTTTAAGTGAAATATAGTAACATCTTTTACTGCAGTCTCCACCTCTTAATTTAAAAAATGAAAAACTAGGAGACAAGACATTTGGGATATGATTGAGGGAATGACATTTTTTTTGTTTTCAAAAACATCATAATGCATGATTTCATCTCTCCCTTAGGATATCTGTGGTTATGCTCTCTTTTGGCTTTGTCTGTTCTGTTTTTGCGTTGATGTAACTCTTTCCAAAGGCTGTGACCCTCAGTCTTAATGTTATTGATTTTCTGCCAGGTAGAGAGCTGTCAGAAAAATTGCTACACGGTATTTGTACCATTTTACTCCTGTACCATTACTACCCACGTGCATCCAAATTGGTGCTTCTGCGTTTGCTGCCACAACACAAGGTTTCTCGCTTTTAGATTGCAGTCTTTAGAGCCAGAGGAGAGGAAGCCATCCTGTTTTATTAGAAATTTATTTATTAGAAGTAAAATTATAATGATAGCACTCCTGTTTCTTCAAGTAGCGGGCACTTTGAAGCAGCAGTAGTCCTCTGGACTTTGAGGTAGAAGGTTAAATGGGTCAAATGCAGGTAGAAAATGCATCTTCTGTACTTACTTCTAAAGGCTATGCATAGAAAGATACTCTTACTGCTGCTGGTCTTAGAAATTTTCTTACGTACTGCTTCTTATTCTAGTCTGTAATGTCCTTTTTTACAGAAATACTAAGTTCTGCAAAATACAAAGCTGTTCATAAATTTCCTGGATCACTTTGGAGTTACATGAGAAGTGGAGTTGGCAGAGGGTAAAGGGCAGAAACTGGGCTCTGTGCTACTTCATGATGCACAATGTCAGCTAAAATGGATTAAGAACATTCCTCTGGTGGTGGAAAAAGGGAGCAGTTTTCCTAAAGAACATTCAGATATTACGTGTAGTTTTTCCTGATTTTGTTTGAGAAGTAATAGATCGTAGGTATATGAAAAGTTGTGTTCAAGCCTTTAAAATTATGGTCTGCTTAGTAGAGTTTTCCTCTCTTCCTGACTGAATTTATCAGGTGCACCACCTTGCTTACAAGTGAAGCTATGGGCTCATTCTGTTTCAATTAAGCAAAGGAACTAAAGCTACAGTGAAGAAAAACAACCTTAAAGTAAATGTTAGCATATATTATTAAAACCAAAGTAATTTGAAGCAAAGTGTGACATAGTGATGCCCCTGTGAAGTCCATGACTGAAATGTGATATGTCCATGATGTCCTGTAGGTATTTTCCTGTTGCTGATACCTGCGTCCTTTTTTCAGATAAATTCCCTTTTCTTAAACTCATAGAAATCTTTCAACTAGACATGCAGTTTCCAGTTAGAGGAAGGCATCTAGAGTTACCCTACCTGTCGCAGCACTGTATTGATCAAATTACTATAGTTTTACACACATATGCTCCTTTATAACTGCTTTATACCCACTTTCAGAAATGGACTGTGAATAAAGGTGCCTCAGATCTTGAGATGCTATTTCAGTCATCGTAAAGTGGTTCTGCCAGGAGGTATTAGATATCAGTGCTTTGAAAGCCAGCACTTTTTAAGGAAGCTTAACATGAAGATTCAAAAATGACCAAATCAGTAATCACATTTACAAATTCTCATGTGACTGTATTTAAAAGAAAAAACCAAAACCAACCAAAAATAAAAAAGAACCAGAAACCTGTGATTATCTGTAGTCTTGGTTTTAAAGTGAAATTTTGCCCCAGGAAATTACTGAAAGCACACAGTTGGTCCAGAGATTTGTGTGAAAAGTCATTTCAAAACCTAGTTTTTCCTGCTTTTTCATGTTTTTAACCTTACAGAATCAATACTGGACAGGGAATAAGCTGTGTTTTCATAGAACTGTAGAAACTTCATACAGTTGGTGATTTCCCATATCTCTAATTTGTTGAGGTCTCTCTGCAGGGCCTCTGTGCTTTCGAGGGAGTCAGCAGCTCCTCACAATTTAGTGCCACTGGCAAACTTACTTAGTATTCCTTTGAATCCTGTGGACAAGTCATTAATGAAGATGTTGAAGAGCACAGGGCCGAGGATGGAGCCCTGCAGAACCCCACTCTGGTGTCACCCCATTACCTATAACTGTGCGCCTGACCTGTGAGCCCGTTGCTCACCCAGCGCGTGATGTGTTTATCCATCTGTGGCCTGGACAATTTGTCCAACAGGATACTGAAAGCTTTGCTGAAGTCCAAGAAGATTACATCTGCTGGCTTTCCTAGGTCATTTAGGTGGGTTACCCTGTTGTAGAAGGAAATCAGGTTTGACAAGCAGGACTTCCCCCTTATGGAGCCGTGCTGGCTGTGGTCAATGACTGCATTGTTTTCCAGGTGTTTTTCAGTACTTCCCAGAATAATCTTTTCCATGATTTTACCTGGCACTGAATTAAGACTGACAGGCCTGTAGTTTCTGGGGTCTTCCTTCTTGCCCTTCTTGAAAATCAGCATAATGTTCACCAGCCTTCTATCAGCTGGGACCTCTCAGGATTCCCAAGACTGCTGAAAATCATTGAGAGGGGCTTTGTGATGACATCAGCTGGCTCCTCAGATGAGTCCCATCAGGCCCCATAGATTTGTAGGGATCCAGCTGGAGCAGCAGATCCCACACAATTGGGGGATTGATCATTCATCATTGATCATTCAGCTCAGGGCTAGAGGCCCCTGTGGCACATCATCCATGTTGAAGACAGAGGCGAAGAATGCATTTAAACACCTCTGCCTTGTCCACATCCCTTTTTGCGAGGTGACAATCTTCATTCTGGAATGGGATGATGTTATTTCTACACTGCCTTTTGCCATTAATGTATTTGAAAAGACTCTTTTTATTGTCCCCCACAGTTCTGGCCTGCTTCATCTCCAGTTGAGCTTTGACCACATGAATTTTCCCCCTACCATGGCGAGCAGCATTTCTGTATTCTTCTTTCCAATGTCACCTGACCTTGCTTCCACCGGACATACACCTCCCTTTCCCTTCCACAGTGGATACAATTTGTTCTTTCAAAAGGTGGAATTCATTCTTTAGTCACTCACTTGATCTCCAGAATATTCTCTTTCTAGATCTACTTTCCCTCTTTCTTTCCCTGGAGGAGCTGGAGCAGTGGTGACAGCCTGAGGGACTTTCCCTCGTTATATCTGACTTCCAAGGTAGTAAAGCCAGTGTGCTAATCCTTGCTGCAGAATCCCACCCATCAAGAGAAAAAGCACCCCTTGAGAAGCACTGGGCCAAGGGTGGTATTCTTCAAAACATGGAGTGATGATGTGATCTTTCAGGAGGATTCAAGCAAGCTGCTTTCCAGAGCTATGGTATCTCCTGGACAGCCCACTGGGCTGCCAGATGCTTGTTCTTGCTCATGCAGTATTTGTTTCTGGGAAAACTCATGGACATAGTCCCTTTGCCTGAAACCTTGGGGAATGCCAGGGCAGCAGGTGGCAGAACAAGTATGTAACAAACCTTAGGAAATTGAACATAGAGTTCCTACACAGCTGGGATTTTTTTATATATTAAGTAAAAAATGCCTTTATTTTGTTTGTCCAGTAGATATTTTCCAGCCAACTATCCCTATTTCCACCCCACCCTTCCTGTGTCTGGTGAACATTAATAAGACAGCAGCCAGTTCCGCAAAGTAATGAACTTTCTGGGATGTCCTGCCTGCCTGAAAATCAGTTAGGTTTGCTTTATTGCTAGGATAGGAACAGCTTTCTGAACAAACAGATGAACTTTGCTCATTTGCTTCCTTCTAGCCTCCAGGGTTCTGGTTTTTATTTTCTCCAGGACAGAAGCAACACTCCTGGGGGAGGGCTGAAAGAGATTTCCAGTCTGCATTTAAATTCATTATGTCACCAAAACCCACAAGCGTGGACAATAGCAGGAATCTTTTAGCTGCTGAGGTGGGACTGAGCTGTACAATTTTAGCAGCAGCACAGTGGCATAAGAACATGTGAGAACATGGGAAAAGTTAATTGTTTCGCACAAGTGCCTTCCTGAAGGGAATTATCTTTATGGATACTGATACATGGTTCTCCCTAAGCATTCTTATAAGTAGTTAACCATGACATTTATTTTCCTGAAACGCATACATAAACATGCAGACCCTTTGAGTTTCGGCCAAAACCAATGGGGCTGCCCTAGCAACTATCAGACTCCTCAGTTACCCCTATGTGTATCATTATCTTTTCCTGAACTGGAGTCAGCATACTTGTTTTTCATGTGTCCTCAGCTGTCTTTGGGGGTCAGCATGGTAGGGTTAAATACATTGCCATGCTATATTTAACATTTTGTTCTTGTCCATTGGAGGCAGGGTGCTGGATTAAATGAGACACTGGCCAGATCTGGTATGGCAACTTATATGGGCCTGGTTTATTTTATAATTTTCAAGGGATTTGTGAGACTCATAGTATTGTGTTAATCTCTGTAACACGTTTTGAAATTACCGGATGGGAAATGCATGTAGAAGTGTTATGTTATAACAAATCAGTGTTTTCCTGTGCTATTTTCAAGGAAGAGCATTTAGAATCCCAGAATCATTTAGATTGGAACACACCTTTAAGATCATCGAGTGCAACCATTAACCCAGCACTGCCAAGTCCACCACTAAACCATGTCCACAAGTACCACATCTACATGTCTTCTAAATACCTCCAGGGGTGGAAACTCCATCACTTCCCTGAGCAGCCTGTCCCAATGCTTGACAACCCTTTCTGTGATGACATTTTTTCCTGATACCCAGTCTAAACCTCCCTTGGCACTACTTGAGGCCATTTCCTCTTGTTCTGTCACTTGTTACCTGCGAGAAGAGACCAGTCTCTACCCACCTACAACCTCCTTTCAGGGAGCTGTAGAGAGCAATGAAGTCTGCTCTGAATTTTCTTTTCTCCAGGCTAAACAAGTCCAGCTCCCTCAGACACTCGTCATCAGACTTGTGCTCCAGACCCTTCACCAGCCTTGTTGCCCTTCTCTGGGCGTGCTCCAGCACCTCAGTGTCCTTCTTGTATGGAGGAGCCCAGAAAAGGACACAGGATTCAAGGTGTGGCTTCACCAGTGCTGAGTACAGGGGGACAATCACTTTCCTGGTCCTGCTGGCGACAATGTTCCTGATACAGGCTGGGATGCCATTGGCCTTCTTGGCCACCTGGACTTCTGGATCATGTTCAGCTGGTTGTCAGCCAGCACCCCCAGCAACTCTTCCCCCAGCCTGTATCATTACCTGGGTTGTTGAGATGCAAGTGCAGAACCCAGCATTTCACCTTACTGAATCCCATAAAATTGGCCCATCAATCCAGCCAGTCCAGATCCCTCTGCAGAGCATTCCTACCCTCCAGTAGATCAACACTCCTGCCCAACTTGCTGTCGCCTGCAAATTGAATGGTGGTGCACTTGATCCTCTTGTCCAGACAATCGATGAAGACATTAAATAGGTCTGGCCCCAATACTGAACCCTGGGGAGCACCACTGGTGGCTGGTCACCTACTGGTTTTAGCACCACTCACCACCACTCTCTGGGCCCGGCCACCCACACAGTGTTCACCTAGCAACCAGTACACCCTTCTGCACCATGGGAAGCCAATTGCTCTATGAGAATGCTGTAGGAAACTGTCAAAAGCTCTACTAAAGTCTAGGTAGATGACATCCACAGACATTCCTTCATCCACTAAGCGGGTCACTTTGTCATAGAAGGAGATGAGGATGGTTAAGCAGGACCTGCTTTCATACACCTATGCTGGCTGGGCCCGATCCCCTGGTTGTCCCGCATGTGCCTGTGATGGCACTCAGGATGGTCTGCTCCATGACCTTCCCCAGCACCAAGGTCAGGATGACAGGCCTGTAGCTGCCCAGATTCTCCTCTGGCCCTTGTAGCTGGTGTCACATTTGCCAGGTTCCTGTCACCTGGGACCTCCCTGGCTGACCAGAGCTGCAGGTAGCTGATGGGCAGTGGCTCAGTGAGCTCTTCTGACAGCTCCCTCAGTGCCCTCGGGTGGATCCCACCTGGCCCCGCAGACTTGTGTGTGTGTCTAAGTGGCCAAGCAGGTCACTGGGCATTTCCCCTTGGGTTATGGGGGCTTCATTCTGCTCTCCATCCAGTTCTTCCAGATCAGGGGTCTGAGTACCTGGAGAACAACTGGTTTTATTTAGGATTATGGGCTTTCAAGCTGTGCTAAGTGAGCTGTTGGGCAGGAATTTTCCTGGTAAAATGGTAAAGCATTCAGGTAAAGTGTTTCAAATGCATAAGTAAATGGTGACTCATTCTTAATAAAACAAAACAGAACAAAACCCCCTTATCTCATTCAGACTAATGCCAGACATAACTTTTGTTGTGTCCTTGGTTTCAGACCAGCTGTTTCATCTTGCTCTGCCTACTATCATATGAATAAGCCCTGGATAAGCATTCCAAAATTACAATGGTGAAGTAACGCTGGTACTTTCTGGATGGGGGAAGGGCTGGAAGAAAGCCAAGAGGAGTGAGGGTGATGTTTTACATTTGTGTGATTTGCAATTCTTTACCTTATATTCTTTATCGTATGAGTAAAGCAGTTCTTTCAAAATGTGCAGATATTTGGCTGTAACTTCACCAGGAGATGGCCATTGAAAGTGTTGTAAAGTGTGTATCTGTTCTGGGCCATCTTCTTATATAATATGCTTATCATATGGAAAGTCAGTTCTGTAAAAACACAGAGATATATTTATAATTGTTTTTAGAGAAGAGTGATGGTACGGAGTCATGCAAGGAAAAATATAATAGGATATTTTACAGGAAGGTAGGTTTTTTTCAGGTGAGATTAATTTTTTATGGTTCTCCATTATGCTTCTTTTGAAAAAATAGCTATGAAAAGACTGCAGAAGCACCTACTCAAATTCTGCAAACCCTTCCATTTAAAGAAAGGGTTTTTTCCTAGGATGCACATCAGAGACTTTTGCCTCACCTCAACTAGCAATTGAATATTTTGAATCAGGACACAATGTCATTATGGCTTCAAATTTCTATGCATGTTTACAAACCACATCCTTAAAAATGCATAAATAAGATTATGGGGTTTTTTCTGATTAAAAAGGCTGTCAACTAATAACCCCTATGACAGAAATCTTTTGCTTATCCATGGATCATATACAAGCATAAGCAGCAATATAATTGAGCAGCATGAGAACAGTATGAAACAAGGCACAACTGTAGCATAAACAGATGGTTATCAACATAGTATGATACTGACTTAATCCAGCAAAGTGCCAAATGAAAGGATGCCAGGAAAATAATGATGGTACATTAACAAGTGTTTGGAGCTCAAACATCACCAGGTGACTTATTTTCCTGCCTTAAGTGTTTGTTCATGTCTCTCTTTGCAGCAAGCCTCCTTCTTAATGAACTTTTGGGGCATGGTCATATAGCCATCACTGGAGCCCTGTCTACATTAAATGGGTCTGGATTTATGGCCCTCTCCTCTTAACCGGACACTTTTAGAGAGTAGCGTTTCCATCATTCTTGAACAAGAATTAATTTACTCAGGTGCTTACAGAACACTAATCAATTTGTTATCTAGGAATCTAAATAGAAATGAAAAGACCCTAGGTCCAATAGAAAAGAACAGAAGAAAACCTTGAAATAGTTCATCTTGTTCTCTTCTCTGTCTTTTCTTTAATAACCACTGCAAGTTTTCTTAATGAGGATTATTCTACTGTCAGATAGACAAAATGTAGGAGCTGCTGTACAAACTTCAAACTCGTTCACCTGTAGTTCAAAGCATCCTAAACAGAGGAGCAGGGACATCTCTGAGGCAGAGAGGCACACTCAGTCATTAAGTTACACTGAGTCTTCCTGCTGAGGCTGGTGGCAGAGGTGGGTTCTTTCTGGTAGGTGTCTTTGACTGACAGACCAGTCAGCTCTCAGAAGGGACTCCTCCCTAGTTGCTGGTAACCTACACCAGTTACAAGTTAACCATCTCATATTATGTTATATTTTCAAATTACTGTGCAAAAGTATTTGCAGACTGATCTCTGCAGTACCCTTGCCAGGTGCTCATAACCAAGGAAACTGAATCATAGCTAAGTGACTGGCCAGAGTAAATCCTCTGCAGCTGGGAGCAGAGCTGGAGTCTCTTCACTGCCATTGAGTGCCAATAAGCTTGATCTTGCTTAGCCTTTACAGCCTTTGTTTCAGGCACTTACAAGTCTTTATATCTCCTGGTACTATGTAGTGAAGGTACTCCTGCTTCCTGCTCCAACTTGCTCTGTAGATAATTCACCCACTGAACTGATTTTCAGTGTGGTCACTGACTTCGGTCTTGAATCTCTGTCCTTAGAATGCCATAAACTTTTCTTCATCAGTGAAGGTTAATGAAACTGGGACTGTGACTGGAGCTTTATGGCAGAACTTTTTCTCAAATTCCTTGTTTCCAGGTTCTCTTGATACCAGAGGTGATTTTTCTAAGCCTCAGCTCTAAAAGTCAGTTTTCATTCCTATGTCTCTTCTCTTTGCAGGCATCAAAACTGTTCCAAACTGCAAGTACCCAGCAAAGACACTTAAATTTTTGGATTCTTAAAATGCTTGTCCCACCTCTTATCTCCAGGATTGGTTAATGCAACATTTCTAGTATTATCAATACCCTTTTTTCCCTCTTTCAAACACACCACAGAAAACAGAATTGTTACCTTGATGAGACCTACTTAGTCAGAGTGATGCTACTGGTTTAGTTTTTGCATATTTTCTCAGCTCTGTAACTGAGGAAATGGCCTTTTGCCTTGGTCTAATTGATAATTGTGCACTTTCATATTAATCAGATAGCAATTTTCAGAAATTTGGGCTATACCTCCTGTTCTTTATTGGGAGCCACTTAAAGGTCAGAATGGGAGGGGTAAGATTACAGGGTAACAAAATCTGTTTGAATACAAACAGAGAACTTCTGTTTGTGATGCTGTTAATCCAACACCCTTTACAAATGCTGTACTTACAGTTAAGTAAAACGGCATGAAAATGGGAGAGAAAGAACCAGGTATAACTTTTAGGCTCTGGTCTGAATTGTTTGAAGAATGCTCTGTTTGTAAACTTAAGTCCCTTTGCACAGAGGGAATGAATGCAAACTCCCATCCTGTTTATACAGAATCACTTTTCTGTGATTTGACTTAAGTGTGAGTTTTCTCCTCAAAACAGAGAGGGATTAACCTAGGTCAGATTCTCTCATCAATAACTGAAATGTCATCGCTCCTAAAGAGTGGCAGTGACCAAAGTTGTTTATCCTTGGAATGACTTGGCAAATCCACTTGCCTCCTGTCTTCTACCAGATTCTCCTCTTTTTTTTTCTTTTTTTTTACTTTTTAAATTTGAAAACAAAGGGCAGCAATGCCTAGCTCAACTTTAAGTATTAATTATTCAGAGAAGTTCTGCTAAGTCTTTCTTGGAATATAGTATACTTAAAGACATTCTTAGTAGTGAAAAATACCAGAAAAATCACTGTGAATGAACTGGACAACCTCAAGTAATGAAAATATAGTGGAATATAAGATTGCTAATAGAAATAATTTGCAAAATTATATTGGGCATTACAAATGAGTTTCTATTTTACTTAAGGAGCATACAAGTAAAGCTAGTACTGGAGTAGTTTAGTTTATCATAGAAAGACTAATTCAACACTGTAATGTAACCATGAAAAGGGTCTGGGCTATCCTAGAATAGATCAGGCAAGGTGTTTTCAACTGAAAATTGTTCGTACCATTGTGGAAAGGCACTGGAGACATCTCTGGAATACTGTGTATGGCCTGGAAATGGTTGTTCAAGTTTCTTTCTGCTTTCTTCTTTATCTACTTTCTTCCCAGCCAAGGTCTGTGCTAGATAGAACATATTCATTGACATAGTAACAAGTTTGAGCTGTCGCTGGTAAAAAAAAAGTAAACCTCAGATAAAGTTTTAAAACCAGACAAACTTTGACATATTGACTTCAGTGGGCAAAATTCATGGCATCTTGTGTGAAAAGGTAGGGACAGACATGATTCTCATGTTCAGGCATTACAACTTTTATGATTCTGTAAGCATATTAAGGGAGAATCATATCAGGAGTTTGTATATTTATGGTATTGTACTGTGAACTTGAATTTTTGCTTGTTTTATGAATCTAAAGTCATTTACCTGTTCTAGATTGACAACACAGGAGAGTGGCAGCCAGTATAATCACAATATAAGTGATTTTTAAAATCTACTGTAGAGAGAACAATGTGGGGTTTTTCGGTTCAGTTTTATCATTATATCTACCCTGGGTAGGATCAATTCATCTAGAGGAGTTTGCTCTGCGCAGACTTTTTAATCTTTGATCTCTGTAATTCCCATGCCTTTAGCTGTGATGTAAAAACAGGCTGAAAAAGAAGAAACTCCCTTAACTGCTTAGGAACCAAATGCAGACTACTTACCCACTTTAAGGAACAAAACTCATTTTGACATACCACTGCCTGAGATGGACTGAGGTTTTGATTATCTCCAATGCTGCAGACTTCATGGGAGCTGCCTAGCCGACTTTATCATATCTACCCATCATAATGCATCAAGAAGATAATGAAATACATAGTTTTCACAACATTACCTTCCCTTGGACTGATTGTTTTAACTGTTGGGAAAATATCATGGGATTTTAGGACATCTGCTCAAGCAGTGTGGAAAGCATGTGTGCAGCAGGTGGTAGTGTATTCTACCCACATGGTGGAAACGTTGGAAGATACTTGGGACTAAAAGGTAAAAGGCGTTATAAATAGCTACCTGAGCCATCCTGCATCCAGCTCTCACAGGTACATTGATTAGGGAGAGATACGTGCTTTGGATACATATTAACAGAAAGCCATAAATTCCTCAATCCATGTTGAAGTTCAGTGTTTCTGACACACTTGTGATTGATGAGTAGCTTCAACTTTTCAAATACTGGTAAGAAGTATTGTAAAGTACAGCTCAGTTAATGAATTACTTCTTTCTTGAGTATTCATATTGGAGCAACACCAACTTGGAAATTACTAATGAGGTCACTTGTCAATAAATCCCCCTATCTCATCAAAGAAAGTGATAAACTTAGGTTGCAGAGTAGTGTGTGAGTCACTCCTGAAGTTCTCCACTGGAAGGAGCTCATTAGACTTATCTTGGGTTTGCAAGGCCCTTTCACATTTGCGTAACAGTGATGGTTCATGGTCTCTCTTATCAGTCATTTCCTACAAGTGAGTCTGGAATCTCTGGCAGAAGTTCTTGCACTAGTCCTGAGTGAACAATCAGTCTTATTTTCTTTGCCATTTGATTTAATTTGTCTGTGCAGATATCTTCTGCAGTTCAGGGTGTTTATATACTGCACAGCATTGAAGTGGAAGTTACGGACTTCAGAACACTTGAGCTGGCCTTGTGCAGAGCTGACAGTGGTTGAGAAGGTTTAGTTTGGAGACTGAGCCAATAAAACTTTATCATGTCTGAGCCAGCACTGTCATTTTTTTCAGCAAATTGATGGTTCTGGTCCAAGTTATATGTTTGTTCTTCACTGTACGTCACTGGACTTGTTTCTTTTAGCATCAGCCTTTATTTATCTATCTAATAATAATATAAAATTCTGTACCCACAGTCATCTCCAGCTACAGATAAAAAATCACCAAATTCTCTCTTAAGTTGTGTTGATATTTACCGCTGGATGTGGAAGATTTCATATCAAAAACAAAGGAAACTACTTTTTTCTCTGTTTTCATATGTTTTGTCTTGCTTCTCGCTTGTGATCTTAAAATGGCCATCTCAGTCTTCATTTCAAATAACTGAGCAAGCTGAAAAGAGAAAATAAAAGTGTAAATAAGCACAAAAAAATCAAAGAGTTTCTAACTAATCCTACTAAACTAATACCAGATATACTTAATTGGTATTAAATACATAAAAGAAAGGTAAACAACTTGCTGTAAGACATGTACTAGAGGTTGCCATTTCGGTGCCACTGCAGGAAAGAAGAGGTTGAGATTTTTTTTTTTCCCCTACAGTTTTGCATTTTCTTTGTAATGGCTACATTTTTGTCCTTTGAACATAACTAAACTTTCCTGAAGTTCACGGGTAGTTAGGATCCCCAAAGTCTGAATTTCTTAAGCATAATCCCCATGCAAGAGAATATCTAAGAGCTATAAATGCTGCTTGCAGTAATTTTGTGAAAAGAATGATCATTACATGTGATCTTTGCTTCTGTTTTTTCTCCAAACATAAAAAGGTTTATTAACATACTGATTGTTGTTTGGGGCATGTTGTCATCAAGAATTTCAGACCTGATCAGTTATAAAGGAGTATTTCAGGTCTTAAAGGGCTGACCAGTCTTTAGTGAACCTGTGCCATGCACTGGAACAAGCCAGGGCTTGTTGGGGATCCACTACCCTGTAGAAATGTAAATGAGGCCTTCTAGAACAGTTCATGTTTGTCAGAGAAAAGTTTTTCTAGAATTTTGTTATTCAGTGGTTGTATATTCAGCAATACAGATGATGTCTATAAGGCCATTGGTTTCCAATTCATTGGTAAAACCTCTCCCAATAATGTTCTTGCTAGAGAAAATCTGACTCTTGTAGAAAGATTGAAATTAAATTAACTCTATCACCTTTTTCTTAACATCAGTAGAGCATGACAGTACTCCAAAAGCACACATACTGCATTTGTATATATTAGCTCACAGATCTGTGAGCATGACTTTTTTCCTTGTCCTTGTTGCTTGATGCCCAGTGGACTCTAACATACACTCTGCTGAGGCTTTACATAAGATAATATTGCTGTCTTTCACATGTGAACTTAGCAGTGTTTTGTTAGCTTATCTCCAGGGACTTTGCTTTTAGGAACGGAACAAAGTGAACACACAAAAAGAGTTGGAAAGGGGTTTTGTTTGTTTCATGTAGAAGGCATTTTGCAGCCACTAGTGTGGGTGAAAAATATTTATGCTATGATCTAGGACTTCAGCTTGGTTGAATCCCAAGCTTTTTGGCCCAGGTCTGGGATTTTAAGATTATGCCTTTACACCAAACAAGGACACTTGTTTTTACTGATGTTCAAGACCTATGAGTGGAGACCAGGAAGAGCCCACTTCTGATGCTGTTTTTCAGTGGATTAATTTTCTTTCAATTTGTAAATAATAATGTTGGTGTTTTTCATCATTTAGAAAACCAAAAGAAAGTTAAAGAAGGAATGAGTATTATTTAAATAAAGACTTGAGACACATTAGAAACAAGCATTGAAGTTGAATCTACAGAGGATACTTTTTTTTCTGTAGAGGATAAGTATGTTACTAAAGTTATTATAGATATTTGAAGAATAATAAAAGCAATAAATCATGATGGCAATAAACATGCTAACTGCATACTTAAGAATGTCTATTCCTCATGTGGTGCTGCTGAATTACACCGAGCTGATTTACTCCATGCAGTGGCATGGGCAGAGGAGCCAATGGCATCTCTGTCTGAGCATGTGGCTCTCCGGAGGAGAAAGTGTGCAGCTGCTAGGCTGCTGAGCTGTGCTCCCTGCTGGTCCCATCTCTTCCAGTCATGTCTGGCAGGCTGGTGGAAGCAGCCATGTGTTCTGAGAAGAGCTGCTCTGGTGCTATTGTACTGGTACTCCCTTAGGAGTCCTTCACAATTTGGGACACAAGTTCTCTGGGATAAAGCAGTGTTCCAATATGTCTCATAAATAAGTATTGTATCCTTCAGCTTTTTTCTTATTTGCAGAACTAGAGTGAAATGGAACAGTGTGGAAGGCTCTGAAAAGCTACATAAACTATTTTCTGTTCTTACTGTTGGTGTACTGTACATCTCATGAGTGACCACAAGTTCCCACGTAGGTGAATTCCCATAGGGGGCTGTGTTTATGTTGCCCAAGTACTTTATCCAGCCACAACACCATCCTCAGATCTCTTTTCTTGGCACTGTTTTATAGTGGTAAGCAGGACGCTCTTGCTGGCTGGCTGCTTTCCTGCATTTTCTCCTGAATTACACTTCTCACTGGACAATTACTGGGGCTTTGAGCCTCAAAAGTATTGTAACGTAGGAAATAATCATGGCCAAGTTCTTATGAAGTTTCCTGGCCTACAGAGGACTCTCCATTGGGAAAATTAGGAGAAACTCAGAAACAGAAAAGGGGACAAAATTCATTTTACAAACTAGGCAATAAGACGTGTCAGGGAGACAGAAAATGCTTCTGGGGAGAGGAATTTCATAGGATCTGGTGTTTCATGAGCTGAAGGGAGCTGACTACCCTGCATACCCGCCCTATATTTCACCCTGGGGATCTTTCACCAGAAGTCTGACTTCAGCGAAGTAAACTAGAGGCAGCCTGTTTTTGTGCAGTTCCCTGGCAATGCTGCTGCAGTTCAGACACCATTTGAATACTCACGTGGGATTTCATTTTCTTTTCCAGTTAAAACTTGAAGTCATATGCTGTTTGCCTGGGTAGTGCAGTTCCCTGCCACTGAAGTTACTGTTACGTACATCAGGCAAGAAAGGCTCTCTGGGTACAAGGGCTCAGGAATGTGCTGGCAGTCTGGGAAAGGACAGCTAAGGAAAAGCAGCATTTTGTTAGATTTGGCCTATTGCATTCAGGACAGTCGTTGCTCTGGAGTACATCAGGGCAGTTCACCTTGGAAAGTTTTGGTTTTGCTGTCTATGATTGTCTTAGATACTCATTTGAGGGTTTTGATGGTTTTCTTCTACCGAAGTTATGTTTACTCAGTCCAAGGATATTCAGAGCTCCTCATTATAGTGCCTGATGCTAAAACCATGCTTGAATGGCACTACATATTTCATGCTGACCTCTCTCACTTGAAATCCAATGTTTGGCACACCACAAAAACTGAAACAATTTGCAGACTGGTCATCTGTTGCTAGCAACTGCCTGGATAGGCCCAGCCAAAACACATGCCTTTGTTCTAGTTTTATGGGGGGGGGGGGAGGGAGAATTGACCCCGCTGAAAAGAAGTAGCAGAGCTGTTGCTTATTAGTCCTTCTGGATCGTACCCTCTGGGTACAGGAAAATAGGGTACCTCTGGAGCTGTGCCTACCTGGCAGAACATTTATACAGTAAAGTTGCTCCAGATGTCTTATCTCCATATACAGTTTTCATGTAGTTGCTCAATAAAACAGTGACAAAGTTAGGAAGAATACTCATGAATCCTGATTCCCAGTTCCTGGTATTGTGCACTGTGAATAAGTGATCTATACGTATATTGCTTTTTATAAGGAACACCTGAAGCCAGCTAGGTATAGCAGGCTTGAGATTTGCAGTGTCCTCTTTCCTGGGCTTGTCCTCTCTGTTTCTCCTCTATTCTTAAAAGATTATTGGTTTTCATTTCTATCTCCGTCTTTTGTTTGTTTTCCTTCCATTTCTTTCCTTTGCAAGTATTGAATGTCTCCTGTGGGAGTAAGCCCAGCCACATGTGTGTGCAATGATGGTTTATTTTTATTGGAGTCATTGCTTGTGACTGTTATTCATTACTATAGGAAGAACTTCACTAACAAACTGCTCTGAGAGCTTTTTTTTCTGTTGTAAAAAGTCCTGTTTTGTCCATAGCTTTTGAGAGTATCTACTACCATCATTAAGACTTTGAGAGTTTGGAGCTCAGACACTCCCTCCTGAATGTCCTGTTGTGTCTGGTTTTGCAAAGCAGAATCTCAGTACATCTCAGCTTCTTTGCAGGGTGTCTCTTTAGGTCAGCTTTTCAACAATCTGTCTACCTCTCTGCCACCTAAGCAACTCAACTGACCTCTGCTTGGGGAAGAATTTGTGGTTGCACAAAGTGCAAACAGAGTCACTGGCTACTATTATACTCTTAGGATAATAACGTGTACAGCCAGAACATCACCAAGCCAGGTCTGCCTGAGATGAAATGCTGATTCAGAAAAGGCAAATAAAAAGTACTATAAAGTGCTTCTATCTCACTTGCACTTCTAGCCTTCACACTAGATAAGTAATCCTCACTTTTATTTCAAGTTATCACATATTCTGTGTCACCATGGGCAAGACTGTGGTGTCCCATCTTTAAGGTCATGAGAGGAATTCCTGGTACTTCTTTAAGATGAATATCAGCATAAATAATAAAACTATTGGTAGTTGAATTAGGAACATATGCTTAACATAAATGTATGCTAGAATTTAGGTATGTAAGCAGCCTACATAATTTCACAGAAGAAATACAGAGGTGTAGAATTAGTTTTTATTAATTAGCCATCTGAGAGTGGAGCACAGAGAGGAAAGTCAAGTGGTCTGCCTAGGCTTACACAAAAGAATATATGATCATATCCTAGAAGTTATTGCTAGGAAGGAATAAAAAGACAAGAAGTTATTTATCTGAAATTTGGCTATTCTTACATAGATTCATTATTTCTAGAGATTTGTTTTAAATATTTCAAAAGCTCTGCTTCGCACTAGCACTGACTCTTCTAATTAAAGGTAATCTGTCATAATTTGGGTGAGAAAGTTTGATCTCTTTGATATTAATTTACATTTGTTAATATAAGTGTCATGCTGATATTTCAGGATAGAGATTTCTTTGAATTTTCTCCCATGCTGAATCCATTTCATGTTTTTCCTTGGGCTTTTGAAGACTTTCTCTTCATTAATTTTCTTACTCAAATCAGCACCCAGGGTTGCTGTTTTCCCTGTAAAAATGTCTTAAGTGCATCTGCATTTCTCCTCCGTCACTTTTTCTGTAGATGATAAACAGGGACTTCTTGGCTTTGCAGTATTAGCAATGTTTTTAATATATGAAATTTGTATGTATTGCACTAAAAGAAAATAAACAGATGTGCTGCTGCATTTTGAGGGATTGAGACAACAGCAGGATGGTCAGTTGCCTTTTGAGTCCATTCACTTTGCTGTTTTTTCCAGATGTGTGTTAATGGACATTTTTAGGATGTACACAAACTCTGCTTGCCTACTTTTCTGCACTAATTGGTTTGGATTTATGGAATGCCTCTCATAAAGTGTCTCTAGCTGCCATTGTTGCTTTTCTATAAAGTACTAGAAAGGAAACTTGTTCCTAAACAGTTTCCTCTGGGTGGGATTTTCTTGTGGGGAAAGGGGAGATACAATCCATTTAAACTGCTCTATAAAGAATTGCATGGAGCTGTGGCCCATTAACCTGGCCTTGATGAAAGCTTTTTCAAACTGCTGGACTTCAGAGAACCACATCTTGCAGGTGCTATGCATGGCACAAATTAAACTATAGTTTCCTAAGAAATCATTTTAATCCAAATGATGATTGTTTTTTAATTTTTTTTTCATGTATGAAAGCAGTAGGGACTCCACATCTACTCTCAGTACTGGGGCATGTTAGTAGCCCTACTTCTCACAGTTTCCTCTCTAGTGCTCAAGACATCTTAAGCATGCCCCGTTTCAGTCCACCAATTCTTTTTTTTATAACAAGGAAGTACATGTGTGGGGTCTGGATGTTTGGGAAGACTGAAGAATGACTGCATATACCTCTTTTTCCTCAGCTTGTCTGTTTTACCTCTTTATTCCCAATAATTGCACAGTCTGCCCAACCTGTAGCCTTTTTTACTGACAAGTGTATGGGTGCAGACAGTACAGCTGGAGTAGCTGAGCTTTCTTCTGCTTGAAAGGGGAAAATTTGTGCATAGAGAGTTTTGCTTGCAGTGGGATTTGGAGGAAGATGCAAAGCAGAGGGGATAATTGTTTCCATAAGAAAACACTAGGCCCAGATAAAGTCAAACTCTGCAGTGATTTGCTTATGAAGGCAATATGATTTAATAACATGTTATTCAGATTTTGGTGCTGGTATCAGCTATAAAATCTTTAGGACTGTATTTAATTTCTGAGCTTCAATTTACCCATGTGCATAATGGGGTTATTTTTTCCCCACCCTTTTAAGGCCTTTTTGAAATCTATAGATTAAGTACCATGTATAAGCAAAATGTTGTTATCCAGAGAGTCATTTGCCATCAGAGATCAGTTAATTGTTTATAGGTATATCTTGTGAGCTTAGTAAATGATTGCAAGTGATCTAAAGTACTTTTTTTCCACCATAACACTGGAAAGGCGTTAGGGTCACTTTTTGTTTCTGCAACAAGGGGCAGTTATCTTCCAAGTCAAATCAGAACCCATGACAGGACTGATGCCTCAGAGAGCTCCAAGGTCTAAGGAGCATTAGTATTTGGTAAGGCTTGGCAGGGAACACAACCATTTTTTCTCTTATTTTGTAAAAAGCCATCCCATTGCTCTAAAGGATGCTTCAATGTGAAGAGGGAGTGGGGAACAACGGCATATTGCTCTGTGAAGCCTTGATGCCACTACGGTGTTGGTGCCCTTTAGGGAACTTTTGGTTCTCTCCTTGGGTACCTTTCTGGTGGGCTGGAGGCAGTGTAAACTGTGGAATTGAGAAATAGAGCTGGCCCTGGGAACTGGGTTGCAGTTCCTGCTCAGAAGTAAATGATCCGCAGAATAAGGACTGCTGCTTTCATTTCTAGAATGTATCAAATTCCGGCACACTGGGCCTAGAAGAAGCAGAAGGGAGGGCAGAAAAAACAGTTACGAAGTCTGCTGGGATATCTGATGCAAAATCAACTTTGTTGTTTTCCTTACTGGCTTTTTCCTGGGCTCTATTGCAGCTGAAAAAACAACCCTTCTGATCTACAATAAGAAGGGAAATTCTGGCATGAAGATTGTCCACCCGGTCAATTTGGCACAATTGTGGGAAAGATTTGTTTAGTTTAGCACTGATTTTATTAGTACATGAGTCTAATCAAACCTTGAGAGATAGTATTCTACCTGTTGAGTGACCCTGTCAGTGGTGTAGGCTTCCTTCTTAATTCTCATGCTCTTTCAAGCGAATGTGGTGTTACTGAAGAGTTCTCCTGAAATGCACCAGCTGTTAGCAAGGCTTGTTTACTGCACTAGAACAACATGAATTAGCAAAATATCCCAGCAAGCCAGCATTGTTTCAGTTAGGGCCACAAGCATAGTGAGAGCCAGACTCCTTTCACAGGTCTCTGGTATCCAGTCAGTAGACCTGAATTCCAAGATATTTATTGACTGTAAATGTGGATTTGCTTTTCATTCAGTCCTTAGTGCATGTATATGCATTTTGTCAGTACAATAGACAAGAATAATGTAAGTCTAGGAGACAAGATAGTGTAAGAAAAAGCTTAACACAATAAAAAGAGAAGAATCTGTTCACTGGTTAAGAAACTGACATACTTTAAAGGAGGCTTCAAATGGTTTTATTTATGTTCCTCTGTCGTTGCTAAAAACCAGTTTCTTGTAATAGTTTCCATTAAAAAATAGGGACAAAACTAGTTGTCTTGCTAGTCTAAATGAAAATGATGCATTAAATGTTAATACAGTGATTTCCTCAAGTATTTCATTGAAATATCTTAGTCCATTAGTTTTGTTAAAATCATTAGTTTTCCACTATAAAATCATAAATTTTTAATCATGTGAGAGCTGATAGCTCAGTCAAAATCATCATGTTATTTCACTGTTTGGTAGTTTATCATCCTGGCATTTTTGATAACTAATTTGATATAAGACTCTGTCCCCTTCATCATCTTTACTTTTTTTTGGCAGGACATTGGCTTGATTTCTGGTTATCAGAATCTTTCTGAAAGCTCATCCAATACATTTTCCAATTCATCACTTTTCTTGCTATTGACAGGAGGTGTTGTCCCAATAATTGCTGGGCTTCTGCAATCAATTCTGTGATTCATCTCTTCCATAAAGCTTATAAACAATAAAATGTATTAATAAAAATGCTTTCCCTAATTAAAACAAACTTTAATGTACAGTATTTCTGCTGTCATCATCAATTCTCTCCAAGCCTTTTGTTTCTCAACTGCTCTGCCTGTCTCACATTTATCTTCCTTTATCTAATCTAATGGCATCTATCCAATTTCTATTCCCTTTTCATCAAGGTGATATATTTCTTCTTCCCTAGTACCTTTGTGTTCTTAGCATGCCTCATGGCAGAAATTATTTTTCAGTAATTTAATATTTATTCTATGTTGTTGTCAAATAATAAATAATTATTACAAACCTCTTGACAGGGAAATGTGATGCTAGAAAGGAAAGAAAGGAAACTAAGATTTGACCATTTTGTAGAGGTTGGACTTGGCAAAACTTGAAATTGCTTTCATTTTTACTTCCCTCATCCATCTCTGTGATTCGCATTTTGCTGGAACAGCAGCATAAGAATAACTGCAACTGGATTTTAGGTTCAATTCCAGAAGTTCATGGGTAGCTCATGGAGAACATTTCAGAAGTATCATAGGATGAATTAGAAAGACTAAGTACTGTTTCATCATTTTTCTGTATCTATTTTCTATTAATTTCACTATTTAAAAAATAATTTTTGTAATCAAAAAGCCTGTTAATTTTTTTAGGCTATTACTTGCCACTACTGTTTACTCACCTCAAAATGTGTACTACTTTTGGTGCAACTTTAACTGCACTGAAGTGTTAATAGGAAAAAAAAATTGTTGGGGCCTGGATTAATTTTTGATTCCATGATTAAATAGTGCATATCACTAGAGGTGTGTTTTTCACTTATCTGGCTAGGAAACAGTGCAATAAATTCCTTTACATACATCAAGAACATTAGTGGAGTTCTATTTTCCTTTCTTTTCCTGAAGTAAAAAAGGAACCGAGGAAATATTTTATGTTGGACTGAAAATTTAGGTTCATGATCTTAAGTTTTGTAAAGTAAGATTGTGGAAAGAGGTCTGCATTTCAGCTTGTTATTAAATTATTCTGATTTATATCCAGATTCAGATAATACGTCTCTCTGTCCTCCCCAGTTTTCAGCCAGGAGTGATTTAGAACTGAAACAAGACATATAGCTGAATATATGTGAATTTTATAAATTCCTGTTCTGCCTGTGCTGCCTGCTTCTGAGTTATTCTGGAAGATCCATCTCATGTGTTCTCCACATCCTCAGATGGCTGTTTGTAATCTTATGGTGAGGAGCAGATGCTCACCAGAAGATAGAGATGAGAAGACTTTAAATTACAGATTCTGTATTTGAAAACCAGCAACTTTTTCTTGGTTTATTCACCACAAAGATCCTTAGTGGCACATGGGCCATCAAAGGACATTGTTAGTCTGTATTGTTCCAACTCTGTCAGTTCTGTCAGCATAAAACATGGGTTGGCAGGGCTTCGATGTTGTCAGGATTCCCATAGGACTTGAAGAGACTTAATAGGTCATGAAGTGCTCCCTAGGCACTGCTTCATATCCCTTTCATAAATATTTTTATCTGAATCCTAAAAACAAAGATTAACTTTTTTAGCTTTGCCTCCTTGAGTTGAAGGCTCTTCCAGAGTCTCACTTTACTGATAGTTATGATAGTTTCAAATTGCCAGCCAAAATGTCTTCATGGCTGCACATCTGTTCTTCTGCCAGTCTTGTCAGTTTGAGAAGCTCTTCTCTTTCTTCCTGCTTCATTCTCTCATTTCCTCTCTCCCCATCCATTTACACACACAGACACTGTCAGCCTTCATTTTTGCCAGATTCACTGAGCTGATGTTTTTCTTAGTGGCATCTCAGATGAGCACTCCAGTCTCCTTGCCAGCATACAGCCCATCTCTTGCAGTTTGAGTTCGTAAGTGACCTGTACAGTACACGGTCTCTCAGATTAAAGCTTGCTGGTGTCTTGTACAGAAACCCACATATCCCTGGTTTTACCAGGTACAGTGCACCATACGACTGGATCTGCCACTGTCTTGGCTACGTCACCTTACGGGTCAATCTAAGTGAGATACTGGTATCTCTGATACACCCAGGAAGTGTCTTCTGTCCAATAACTGACTGTTTCCCCTTTTGTCTTACAGCTTCTGTGCTTATCCTTGTTTACTTCATTACCAGTGCTCATTTAGCAGTGTTAAAAGCTTTACAGAGATCCAAAGAGATGAGTTCAAATTTATGTCAGAGTTCTAAAAAAAAAAATCAAATAGGGATGTCTGGTATGTCTGGAATGACATCCGTGTTTTCTTTTACCCCATTTTCCAAGACTTTAGTTCATAGAATCATAGAATATCCAGAGCTGGAAGTGACTCACAAGGATCGCAGAGTCCAGCTCCTGGCCCTGCACAAGACAGCCCGAGGATCACACCATGAGCCTGAGAATGTTGTCCAAATGCCTCTTGAACTCTGTCAGGGTTCCTACTATGACCACTTCACCAGGGACCATGTTCCAGTGCCCAACCACCCTCTGGGTGAAGAACTTTTTTATTATATCCAACCTAAACCTCTCCTGACACAACTTCAGCCATTCCATCAGGTCCTGTCACTAGTCACCAGAGGGAAGAGATTGGTGCCTGCCTCTCCTCTTCCACTCACAAGAAAGTTGTAGACTGCAACGAAGTCTCCCCTCAGTCTCCTCCAGGCTGAACAGACCAAGTGACCTTAGCTGCTCCTCATACGGCTTCCCCTCAAGATGCTTCACAGTCTCTGTAGCCCTCCTTTGGATGCTCTCTAACAGCTTTATATCCTTCTTATATTGTGGGACCCAAAAATGCCCCCAGCACTCGAGGTGAGGGGTCCCCAGTGCAGAGCAGAGAGGGACAATCCCCTCCCTTGCCAGGCTGGCGATGCTGTGCCGATGCCCCCCAGGACAGGGTTGGCCCTCCTGGCTGCCAGGGCACTGCTGACTCATGTTCAACTTGCCATCGACCAGGGCCCTCAGGTCCCTTTCTGCAGTGCTGCTGTCCAGCCCCTCATTCCCCAGTCTGTCCATAGATCCAGGGTTGCCCCATCCCAGTTGCAGCATCCGGCGCTTTCCATTGTTGAACTTCATGTGGTTGGTGATTGCTCAGTCCCCTAAATTTTCACGGTTTCTCTGCAGGGCCTCCCTGTCTCTGAGGGAGTCAACAGCTCCTCCCAATTTAGTATCATCAGCAAATTCAGTTATTAGGCCTTTGAGTCCTGCATCCAAGTTGTGTTATTCCTCACTTCAAAATTTCTTCTAAAGCCCTGCATGATACTGTCCGGTTACAGGCCTCTACTCACTAGTTTACTTATTTTTTTCTCTTCCTTTAGGGGGACTAAGTTTGCTGCTTCTCAGTTATGTTGTGTCATCTTCAAATTCATAGCAAAGTGACAAATACTAGCTATCAGACCTAAATTCACATGCTGGTTCTTACAATGGTTTTCCAATAGAGATTGTTTACTTCTGCTGAATGTGCTAAATTCCTGGAGTTTTCGTTCCACTCAGTTATTTCTCTATCAATGTGATATGGATAATTCCTATTACCTGCCTTTTCTTCTTTTTCAGTATTGTCCTACCTGTGGAAAACTGATTATTTTTTCACTGCTATCTAGAATATATTTAATCATTATCCCAATGTCATTTCATTATAAATCCGACTTTTATTTCCTTTTTGCTATTATTAATAATCTTTCCAGAGTCAACATTACCTTGATTTTTGGTAATCCTTGGTTTATACTTCTACTTCCTGGCCTTCAAAACATTGTTTTCTTTTTTTGATATGTATTTCTTTCTATATTTTATAAGTTCCTTGTCTATATGTAAGAACGTACTCTGTATTGTCTGTTCCAGCTAGAGGATGGTTTGCAATAACCTTTTACAGTTTCTTGGTTTTGCTTGAAAAACAAATCTAAATACATATTTGCTTCTTTTTTTTTGTCTGTGTGTTATGTTAAATATTACAGTTTGATGTTATAAAAATGAATTCTATGTACTCTATCTGGTTGTGAAATATACAGTTGTACTTTAAAGGTTCTTTTTCTCACTAAGCAAACATTCAAAATAAAGCAATACCTTTGAATATTCTGAGCTGTTTCCATTTCATTTCAAAAAGGAAGCTAATTCAGAGCTCAGATGTAGCTGTGCAACAGCCACCTTTCAGAGGGACCCTGTGATGTGCTGCTGAAAGGATGTGATTTATTATATTTTTTCATTGCTATACTTAGTTATGCACATATTGTAACTGCATAAAAATGCACTAACAGAATGTACATAGAGTTATTTGAATGTCTATCCATGTGCACGTATAACTGTGCCTTGTGCACATGCATACGTAGGTTAGCATTTATGTGCATGGTAGTGCATGGAATGCCTAAAATTTGACCTCAGATGTCAGAATTGTAACTGTTTCACTTCAGGCCTTTCCAGTTAAACATCCAGCTGTTGTGGGAGAGTCTACCTGAGTGTTTGCACAGTTCTTCCACCCCATCCTCTCCCCTGTGTTTTTTAGAGCTGAGGGAGTGTGCGAAGCACCTGGAGGCAACTCCTCTTCATTCTACTTTCTTCCTGGCAGAATCTTCCTCCTGCTGTGCCAGTGGGAAGTGCTGTCTCTGTGGTAACCAATGACAGGACCTGAGGAGATGGCCTGAAGTTCTGTCGGAGAGGTTTAGGTTAGCTACTGGAATAAGGTTCTTCATGTGGAGGGTGGCTGGGCACTGGAACAGGCTCCCCAGGGAAGTGGTCACAGCACCAAGCCTGACAGAGTTCAAGAAGCATTTGGACAATGCCATCAGGCACATGGTGTGACTCTTGGGGATGGTCCTGTGCAGAGCCGGGAGTTGGATTCGATAATCCCTTGCAACTCAGCGTATTCTGTGATTCTGGGATAATGACAGGCAAGGGAATTCAGGTTTTGTTAGAGTACATGAGGCACATGGGATGTGACTTGCCCCTCTTTCCTCCAGAAGATAATCCCAGAGAGAATGGTAATTAACATGGAAAAGGGGAAAGTGCTACTACAGCGGTTTTCCTAGTTGGAGTGTTCACAAAGTATTCATGGTATCATATCCTGAGGTGGTTTTGCCAGCTTCATAAAACAGAAAGGAAAACATTGTCATTTGGACTGGTCTGATATTCTCTGACTGTATTTGTGGTCTTTGTGCCTGCCTTTATTTTTTGCTTTCAAAGAAGAAGGGAGATTATGTTTGGTTTAAATGCTGAAGCCCATAAATGTTAGCTAGCTGTGGGTAATAATGGTTATGTTTGAAGAACCAGATATGGGGATATTTTTAATTCAGCCTGGATCAGAATCAGATGAGAAAAAGTTGGAAGACAAAGCACCTAAGCATGGTCCTGTCTGCAGATTACATGCAAATACAAATGAAACTACCTACTCTACAGACACCCTTAGCATTGAAAGTGCTACAGAAAAATCTCTGCTTCAGTCACTGCTGTCAGTGACTGAAGCAGGGCCACATGGGCACCATGAGATCAGTGTTTGTGCTGATCACATTTTGGGCAGAGCGTATTAAATTTGTCATTAAAATGTCACTTTCATGTAGGTGACAGAATGAGGGTTATTTTGAGGCAAGCTGTGGAGGAGCAGTCCTTGGCAATGAGCAAAAACCAAACAGACAAGCAATAAAGCTTGGCACGTTTGTGTGAGTTTGCCACCTGCAGGTCCCACATTCCCTACCCTGCTAACAAGCCCATTTCTGTCTCCGCAGCTCTGCTGCAGCTCATCTTCCACAGAGGATGGTTCTTCCATAGTGGAGCCAGGGAGCTGGGTCTATTTCTGGCGTCACCCTAACACCAAGCTAAATTCAATTGCACTATTCACCCTGAGGGGATTCCAGTTCCTATTTTGATATTTCAAGGACAAGACCCTTGAATAAAGCTTAACATGGTCATTACCCCTTTTGCAAAAGAGGGCATCCAGATACTTGCAATGGCATGTTACCATCCCCAGTGTGATGACCCATGAGTGGATGTGCTGCTTCCAGGGGCTGGAGGAGGACAGTGGATGGAGTTCTTGGAGAAGGCAAGGGGGCATATCTGTGGAATGGCTAATGGCAGTTAAAAATTGCCATGCACTGTGGCAGTTTTGTTCAAAATTGTCTCTGAGTGCAACACCGTGAACCAGCAGGAATGGTTAAGCTTAACAGGATGCCAGTAAGACAAGCAAAGCTTACTGCTTTCATTACTGCTTTCATGATGGTTAACGCTGTCCTCGTTATTAATTGTTGTCTTCCCTGATGGGGGAGGCGTTCAGATTTTTGCCAGGAGGAAAAAGGAGGCGAATGGGACTTCATGCTTCTCAGTCCCCAGAGAGGTGTTTATTAATTCTTATCTAAGGAGTACAAGCCACTGGCATGGCCTAGACATAGCACAGAGCAGAGAGTGCAGCAAGAAGACAACTTATCAAGTTTTCACAGCCTTTTTAAAAGTAAATTACCCAATGAAAACTTAGAATGCAAGATATTTTCACTTTTTTACTAATGTCCAACAAGTTCCTAAATCACGTAGACAGGAACTGCGTAATTCTTTATCCGGTCATCCCAAACTACTTCTACTTTCATCCCAAACTACTTCTACTTCTTCTAATTAGTAGAAGAAGAAGAAGATCTGGAGAACAACAACAATCCTCCATTTTGAAGTTTTTTGCTTTTATCTATTTGCTATGCAAATAGACCTAAAAACTCTAAATTTTTCACCCTATGATAATCTCACATAGTATTCTATGACCTAATTCACACCATTGTAAATTCAAATTCTTCCCAGAGGCTAGGCAAATTTTCCCATGGACAAAGGCCAAAACCAGTACTGTCCAGGGGGGTAAAACCCTTCAAAACAGGCAGAGAAATATTCTCTGCATTCTGGGTTCCCACAATGGTGTTTTTTAGGAACTGTGAATCCTTTTAAAATTGCAGCATAATCTATATATGTGTATGAAAAGACCTCAACTACTTAGAAGTGACAAGACTAGATCAATAACTACATGTTATTTCTGAAGTGTGCTTTACTACTTCTGTAAGTTAAATCTGGTGAGTTTGTTTTGCAGATTTGAGCTTTGATCAGTATGTTATAAAGATGCATACTTACATCATATGTTTGTTTTGCAGCTCCTGGTTGCTAAATCCCCTGTTGCTCCATTCTCTGCTTTTTTCTACACCATTGAGAAATCAGGCTTGGTTCTTCAGGGTAAGACCAGAACATTGGTTGTTTTGCCTTTTCAATTAGTATTTTAAGCAGACTGAATGTAGATAACAACTACTGTTGAAAATGGTGCTGTTTATACAGAATTAAAATCCCACACATTTAAACATTGTGGTTGACAAGGGCAGCATTCTGCTGAATTCACTGGTTTTTCTTGGATTACACTAAATTAGTTCTTGCATATTGCCATGGATCTAGGAGTGGGCCCTGAAATTATTAACCAGGGCTCCAAGGTAAAGCGGAATGGTCTGGGTAACATGGGTCCTATGGGATAGGCTTCTTCAGAAGAAACATACCCATCTATCATTAATAACCTGCTCTAAAATGGTTCTTCTTTAGCAAATGGCTTGACATCAGTAAAAATACAGGAAATTAATATCTGTTTTGTATTTTTGTGATTCTTTTAATACTAATGCCCTGTGGTCTTAAATATCCTCAGATTCTCTAGGATATGAAGTGGTATTCTGAAAAGCTGGATATTAGTACCATGCTGATGGGGAGCTAGGATTCCTCGTGGCTGTGTCCTAAATCATGTACTTTTAGACACGGTAAAGAGGGAAGTTCAACTCTTCCCTTCTTTTCCCCATTTATCCTAACAAACATCCTTACTTTTTGACAAACATTCATAGGTCAGTTTTGTTGAGTTGATGTCTTTTGATATGCAGCCTGGCTCCTTATCACTGCAACAGTTTAACGGACTGAATAAAACTAGTCAGTGCCTGTCACTTCCTGTTCAGGGAAGACACTGTGATATGCAGCCATGGCAATAACGCAAGTGAATATCGCTGGTTCTCAGGTTCCACTGATTGAGAATCACTGATCCCATGAGGCACTATGAACATTTTAAGGGATGTGAACAGTTCTCCTCCTTCTGATTGCACATTTTTCACATTCAAACAGGTTGTACCAGACTAATGACATATTTATACTTCTTAGTGACTCAATATGCTTATGTCTCAGGTGATGCAAAATGTCAGAAAACAAAAGAAATGAAAATGTTTTATGGTGTATTTTTGCTTCCGTTTGATACATCTACATAATTATGATGGAGGGGAGTGTCCACACAGTGTTTCCTAAGCCTTTGGATATTATTTTCAATATATTCTTAGGTAGCATTTTGGGCACTTGATCTGCTTTATTTGGTACCAGTAATTCTAAAAGTCTACAGGAACTAGAAACAGTTTTCATTAGTTTAAACTGAGGTTACTTGCAAGAGTTGGTCTTGACATGTTTTGTTTCGCTATAGGGCAGATGACAAGCTACTTTTCTATCTTGGATATCTTGAGTTACATAGATGTTTCTGGTCATTATTTAAAAAGGGAGACAATTTCCTGCTCTGTCCTCAGGCACTAATGTAGTGAAACTTCGGGAAAGAAAGTTTTCCCATTTCAGAAACAGGGAGCGTTTGTTCAGAGGCGATCTTAGTTTTTTCAGTTCTTTTCTGTGAGCCATGAATATAACTTTCCCAGGATTGAACCATACCTTTAAAGAGTAAATGGGCCTGGTTACACATAATGACGATGGAGCAGCACTGATAGGAGGATATCACTGTATCAGAAGTGTGGCAATTGCTCTTTTCCCTATACCCATATGTTTCTGGGGTGTACATTTAAAACACCATTCACCATTTTTCTACAAACAAATAAGATATCAGCACGGATTTCTTTAAGTAATAGATGTCTTGATATCAGGCATTCTTTGTGCATTTTGAAAGGCAACTAGAATGTCTTCTTTTTGTCAACCTTTTATTATTTTTTGACTACATCATTGTGTTTCTATTTTAGATATTTTTCTCCAAGATAGGTAGCAAGGAAGGGCATGATAATGTGCCCCAGACTCTTTTACAGAGACTTGTAAGCACTTACATATGAGCCATCTCACTGATTTTTAAAAGTAAATATTGCATGGTCTCATCCCATATTTCAGTGATCATTATTTCTGTGGAAAGAGGAAGTGAGCAAATCACCAGGAAATGTCTGGTTTGGATAAGATGCAGAAAGTGGCACCAGGCTGCCTTGTTCAAGAGAGGCTAGAGTTTTTCTGAGAGTTGTACCTGATGCTTCTTTCCAAAGGGAAGCTGGGTGCAAGGTAAGGTGACAGTAAGGCAACCAGCCACAGGCTAGCCGGTGACTGCTTGAGGGACATCACATAGCACTAACAAGTGGAATCTGTCCCACAGCCTGATTGCAAAGGCAACTCTCCCATTCAGGCTTTGTTGTTTAATTCCCTTGGTGTCAGGAGGTGAGCACATTCAGGGTGGCTGATGGGAACAAGTGGATGGATGTGGGAACTGGTGAGAAGCAGCAGCTGGCTGAAGTGCCCAAGATTCTTTCTTTTTACTCAGGGGGTCCTATCCCAGGACCATTAACCAATAGGCCATAAACAAATTGATATCGGAAAATGTGGCTGGAAGCTCCCTGATTAGCGAGGGTGAATGGGGAATGAAAGACAAAGTGAAAGTGTGATTTAACAGTTCCACAAGCAATTTCCATTGCCACCTCTGAGGGATTAGGATGTGTGGAATAGGCTAAAAAAAAAAAGAGGAGGGGCTCCCCCCGCTTTGTTCTGTGGGCTGGAGGATAATAAAACGGCAGGAGAGGCAGTGCGACTAGTTAGGGATTTCACAGACTGCTATTTGATGCAGTTTAAGGAGCCCTTCTGCTATTGTTGCAGTTAAAATGGGAAGCGGAACTGTTCTCCATTTGCAAAAATCTCCAGCGTCCTCAGGAAGAGGGCTGAGAGCAAAAGGCTATTAAGATGGTAATGCTGCCCCATTTGGAGGAGTGTATCAAAATCCTCTTTGTCAATGTAAATCGCTGCTCTGTTTCCCTGGTATCTTTGCATCTCATGGCCTCAGTGCAAGCACAGAAATTTTTGGAGGAGACCCTAGTGAAGGCAGAACTGCTTCTCTTTTATTGTCAGAGGAGATGTCCAGGCTGCCTAAGGGTCCCTTGGAGAAACCTTCTTTGCTTTTATAAACTTGAAGTGTTCAGGGATGAAGAGAATCCATTTATGCACTCACTCTTTTGCTTCCACTGTCAGACTAGAGAAATGAAATGCGTTGATTGAAAAGCAAGATTGGACAGTCAGAAATTTAGCAAGAAAAGTCTTCAGCCTCCTACTTTCGTTGTTTCAGATTGCTCTGTGCTGTAGAGGGAGTGGACTGCAAGCCCAAAAGTACCCTCAGTTGCCTTTATGTTGCAATACAATGTCATGTCATGTTCTACCATGCTGTACAGTGTCACTCTTTGATGAACCTGAATTGGGAATGCAGAATCCAGTCCGACAGCAGATCTCTATTTTGTAGAGATCTTAGACAAAAAGGCAGAAACCTGGATCTAAGCACTGCAAAATATCAGAAGTTTTACTGTCAACTTATATTTGCTGTTTTAAGAACTTGCTGTCGCTTCCCTATTTCAATATACCAGTTGAAGTGAATGAAGTTATACTGTTAAAAAGAAGAATAAAATTAAAAGAGCTCCAGATCTACTTGATTAAGTGGAATGATTCTTCTCATTGGCAGTGATATAATTTCTGTTCTGATTGGAAATTACTAGCTGGTAATTTTGTTCTGGTATAACAGTCAGAAGAAGTTTTGAGCTGCTCTTGCCTAATTGTAGTTTCATTGAAGTTGAATGTAGCACATACTGGGTTAGGTCAGCTGAACTAGAAGATGCTACTAAGCTTTGTGCACACATATGCAAAAAAGATAGGCTGAATGAACTGATTTTAAGCTGTATTCTGTGGGTGATCATCCAAGTCTACTTTAAAAGCAGCAGGGTATAAATACAAGCTAGCAACAAGCCTAGTTGTTAGCTACCAATAACTCAGCTGTTTGTGGAAGCCTCATTCCATCTTACTTAAGCAAATGCCTTCTGTTACCAAGAGGATGGTGCTGCAAAGGGAAACAGGGGACACAGTGGCTGTTTGCCAGCCAAAGAGTCTCTATTGGGACTGAATGCTTTAACTAAGTGATCAATGTTGCTCTTCACTGAAAAAACTCAGAAACACTGAAAACATAAGGCAAATTGTATTAATGAGCTAGGACTTGCTTTTGAGTAATGATATGTTTTCAGCTTCATAGGGTTTAAAGATGGATAGAATTATCAGTTCATCCAAACTGACTTGCCATGTATCATATATGTTTCCTTCAGGTACCTGATAAGTTTGTTGCACTGAATCATGTCTTCTAGAAAAGTATTCAATGTTATTTGCAGACATAAAGAAATGTGAGTTCCTGGTTTGCCTTGACAGTGTTTTCAAGTTATAGCTGCCTTTCTGCTAAACCCTGGTTTGCCTTGACAGTGTTTTCAAGTTATAGCTGCCTTTCTGCTAAACCCTTGTTGTGTATTTCAGATTAGAATTTGTATGCCTTCAGCTTTTGGCCTTAGTTCTTGTCATCACCTTCAGTGCTAAAAAAAGCGCTGTTGCTGTTAAATGGTTGCCGTTTTTCATGAGTGTAGTTGGCATTATGATTTATCTTGCTATGTTTTACTCTTCCTTTTGAAAGAAAGTTATAACTGTCTATAAATTTAACCTCAAAACTTTTGTGTCTCCTGCTGACTGGCTCCCCTCACTACACAAAGAAAGAATAGAATACCTTGTATTGCTAAAGGGAATAGTTTGGGGTTTGTGCCACAGGACTGGATAATTAGTTGATTAATCCACCCTTACTCCTGCCCTCTTTTACACTGCACACAACCTGTCTGAACACAAACGTGCTCACCTTGCACGTAATGTCTTATTGAGGCTGGTAGCTTATTATATGTAGAAACAAAAGAATGTGGCTCTTGGAAGAGAGTGTCTTAAGTTTCACAGTAGTACGGGAAAAGATCTAGTAACAGCTAAATCTAGGGAAACCTTGGTACATTATGTTTCATTTGTCTCTAAAGTAAAGGAAGAGGCTCATTTTGATCTCAAAATGGCATAGGATTTGGGTTTGTAGTGCAGCATGGCAAACTGTCTCCAAAGTGCTATAACTAATTTCTGTGGCTGAAGCAAGTGAAAAGTGCCTCATTTTATTTTGTAAAGAAACAAGTAGTGAGGTAGAAAAGGAATTGTGGAAGAAAGGGCAGCATTATTTGTATTGTATTGTGTGGGTTTGAACAGTGAAATACAATGATTTACTGCATCAAAAGCTTTTATTCAATTGAAGAACTGTAACTGTAAAGTGACCTTTGTCTGGAGCAACATGGATATAATCTGTAAAATGAAGCAGGGTTGTACTTGATGTGTGAATGGGTGGAAGACAGATTAATGGGAATAGAGTTGTGCATTGCTATTGAGATGGTAAAAGATTTGCAGTGCCACTGGTGATTTCCAGCCCTATTGGAGGGATAAAGATGAGCTGATCTTTGTTAGGATCTCTGTGGGGTGGAACCATTTTTGCTGTATTCCCCACAGGACACTGAAAGTCTCATGCTATTTCTAACAGGTTTGTAATAATGAGAGCAAAGAAGCACTATCAGTTTGTAGGTTAAGTCTATCCTGGCAGTAAGGCATGAGAAAAAATAAGACTGCCATCATCCCAATGCCAGCAACATCACCCACACAGATATAGCTGACATCAATGAAAATGTCCTTTTGTTCAGGCAATTTATGGCGTTTTGAGGAGTGGGTTACTAAACCTGGCCTGGTGTTCACCTGGGGGAGGGTGTCCTCATTAGATGAGTTTGTGGGACCTGCTCTACTGCTCTGCAGCAGCACTAGCAAAGCCTTGCTGGAGTAGCCAAACTCCACAGCTGTCAAATGAATGTCAAAAGACAGAGAAACAGAACACAGATGCAAAACCAACTAAAAATGCTAATGAAGAGAAATGGAAGGAAAAGGGTTTAATAGTGAAGGAAGACTTAAGGCATCTTGGGTTTAGATCCAGTAGAAACCAAATAAACTGTCATTTCAATAAAATTAAATGCTCTCTCTGCAAACATGACCTTTCACATAGTGGCATAGTAGATAGGCAGTAGATGGTAAAGTTTCTGGCCATACTTTTTTCTGTGAGAGTTATGCTGGGTAAATCCAATTTAGCACAATGTTTTGAATTACCTGCTTATTTCTGAAGATGCATGTAAAGATACTGAAGATACAGTACTGCTGTCTTGCACTGAAAGCCAAACATGTCCCTAAATGCTTTACTAGATTGCAGCTGAAGTGCCAGCATTTAATTTGTCTGAAGTTCTGCTAAATGTAATAAAAAAGAAAACTTTAGTGCAAGCTGTGTGCCAAATCTGTTCTCATTTACACAAGTATGAATCAAAACTAATGTCTTTTAATCCAGTGTTGTTAAAACAATGAGCTGAAGAGTGTAAGTCTGTTCCCCTCTTTTCAAGGCTGGCATAGGCTTCCTGGGACAAAATTATCTCACTTCAGAGAAATCTTCTCCTTACCAGGCTCTCTGCAATGAATCCCTGATCAAAGTGGGCTGCTCCCCTGGGTTTTCAGCATAGTGCTAAAGCAAATGGAGGTTTTTCCAAAAGGCTTTGAACATAAGGAGTGTAATTGTCTATTGATTGGAGGTAGTATCTGTGATTTGTGACAATATATTGTTCTGGGAACTGAACATTGTCATGGAAGACTAAGACTTTGCTAGTAATTCCCCAGATTTAGTGTAGATGTTACATCTTTCAAGCTACAGATTTGTAAAATAAGGTCAAATGTACCTAAAATGGACTTAATGTTCTTAAGTGAACACATTTATGAGTAGGAAGCCAAATAAATATCTGTTCAAAAACATGTTTTTCAGCCAGAGTAGTCTCATGCTTTTGTGTGCCGCTTATGAAAGTAAAAGACAGTTAAGTCTCACTGTGATTTCTTTCTTTCTCATGTAGGAGCAACTAGGTTTCTTTTGCTATCCTCAAAGGTTGTGTCTGTTCTGCCTTCACCGCTAACATGTTTGGTGAAGCCATCACTGACATTATTTGATCTTGTGAAATGATAGTTAGCAATAGAGGACTATGACCCACATTACTTACCTTTGGTAACACATGCAACTTTTTAGCTATAGGAATTTATATATTACTAAAATCTTGTAAAATCTCTTAAGTGTAGAGCCTGTTTTCCAAAGAGAAATGCTGGATACTTTATTGTTCCCTCTGCTGGGGAGGGAGGGTGCTGTGGCGATCCAAGAGTTACCTATAGTCTAAACTCTGGAAGTCTCCCGAGTGCAATTCTGTGTAGACAAGCACACTTGAATAGCACTTCGTCTGAACTAGAAAATTTTGCCTGAGGAGGGACTTACTAGCACAGGGATAACATTTTAGAAATAGGGCTTCCACTGCTTCGACCCCAGTGCTGTTTTTCTCTGAAACTGTCTCTATGTTTCCAGAATTAACACACCCCAAACAACCTCGTGCATCTGATGTGTTGACTTGCCCTGTCACAGATTTAAATTATCTGCTCATATGATCTTAAGTCTATCTTGATAAAATGGAATAGGAATATATAGTACTTTCTTAGAAAAAGGCACATGTGACAGGCACCCTCTCAGCAAACAGTGGTTTACTTCAAATGCTTTTTCTCATTACAGTCATTCCCTAAAATTCATAATATTGGGCTGTTACTGTAAAGTACTTTCTGCAATGTTCCTTTGAACTTTAGGACTGATCCTCAGTGTTTATGTTGTAATGAAACCAAATCTGATCCTTTGTCATTCAGTTCTGTGAAGACCCCTGAAAAACTTTTGAGATTAAATTTCAGGGCCAGATTAAGTTAAGGAAGCATTATAGAGATAAGAGAGGCAACAAGGTTAGTCAGCAGTTTGCTAGGGTGTGATGTATCAGCCCAGGCTGTTCCTTGGTTTGCCACCTGAATAACCCTGGAGGGTCTGCCTTAGGGCTCAGCACACTGGCAAGGCAGCGCATGTATG
The DNA here is from genome assembly GCF_000738735.6 of Corvus cornix cornix. Taxonomy (NCBI): domain Eukaryota; kingdom Metazoa; phylum Chordata; class Aves; order Passeriformes; family Corvidae; genus Corvus; species Corvus cornix. Next base: position 33,747,567 of record NC_046335.1, read on the forward strand.
CCTGCAGGGCTGAAGCGAAAGCAAATGAAAATGATGCTATAGTTACCAGTTCAACAAGAAATCTTGTTGTTGAAAAGATTTTACTTTATTGTCCACTGAATCTCTTTTTCATTTAAACTTCCTGGTTTTTCAACTGCAGAAGCAATCTCCAATATAGTCCAATGCTCTGTGAAGGTGCACTTTCCAGAAGCTGCAGCAGAGATGTGAGGAGTGACGTTTCTAGAAAATGTTGGGGAATATTAGTCTGAGTAGTCTGAACTGAGTGCTGTGTGCTATTGTGGAGACCTCAGCTGAGATATGCCTTACTACTCAGTGAACAGGCTGAGAACAAGCAGGCTGATATTCAAAGTTGTGAACGCCAAGTGTTGCATTGGTAATGTTCTGAGTGAATTTAGGGATGAGATTCTTTCTTAGTAGCATGTATAAATATCACATTCCTCCTTCAGGCTGCATATGCTTGATGAAGGACTTCAGTCCTGAGACATGACAGGTGGGAACTGCACACCATGTCTTTTACTTTTCCTCATGCTATATATGTGCTGTGAGTGAATTACCAAAACAAGGTATTGGGCAGCCAGGCACATACATTGCAGCTGTGAGCTAGACCATATCCTGTCTGCTGTGGCATTTGCTGAAGTCCACAGAGGAGCAGAACATCCTGTTTGCTTAGTTTTCTTTTGTCTGCCCCATACCAGCCCAGGGAGAATATTACTCTATATCTTTCCTCTTCTGCTCTGAAATTGGATCACAGCACTCATGATTGTGTTCAATAGCTGGAAATGCTGAGGATATCCGATTGCTGAGGTCTCTTATTTTAAACACCACATGCCAGGAAAAGTATGTGGGATCCCACCAGCTTAGCACCGGAGGGTACAGGATGCATCAACAGGAAAACCAAACAAAACATGAAGTGAAATTCATTTGAAAAGGGAAGGGACTCATAGACCACCAATCAGCAGTGTTTAAGCTCTTCATATCTACACAATAGACCTTTTATTTTCCTTCAGTTCTTCTCAATATGCAAGCTATCTTAAATTGATTTTTAGAGCTGCAGCTGTCACCAAAGGCAGTGGGACCTGTAGGTGCTTGTTACCTTTGAAAATCAAGCCATCGTGTTGGCACATTTCTAATGTGTTAGCAAAAGCCAAAAGCACTAAATCAGGATGGTTAAAGCATAACTTTGATAGTTCTGTTATGTGATCCTGGCCACCTTCATGAGGCAGGGCCTCACGCAGAGCACAGGAGAGCTCAGAGGTATGTTGTTTCTTCTCTGCTTTTCAGCCTTCCTTCTTCTACAGTTTTGTTGCCTTGTTTCATCACGGCAGTCCTCCCAGCTGAGTAACACTGGATAGGACTTAATTAGAGTTTAGCAGAGGTCACTTTTATTCATCCAGAATACTTTCTTTTCCTTGAGAAACAGGTTTTCTCCCCCTTTTTCTCTCAAATGTGTATTAGGGGAATGAGTGGTCACAGAACTGACCCATAGCCAAATGGGCCAATTTGGCTAGCAGTACAAGGCAGCAGCAGCAAGGATGGGTAGCCACCTGAGTCACAGTTTGATTTTCATTTGGAGGACTTGTCGTGCCCTAGGAAAGGTTCCTAAGTAATGGATAAAAGTCAGAGCAAGCCCTGATTACTCTAGTGTAGAATGAACTAAATTCCACTGTCACATCTGAGCACAAAAGGAGAAGGGTGTCCTGGTCCCAGCTGTGTCTGATCTCAGGAAGGACACCACTTACTGCTCTATCACTTAAGGGCACAGGAAAACTTATTACACAAACTAAATTTGCAAACTCAAGGCCTTTTCTGGCAGAAGGGGTAAGTGAGCTGGCCCACCAAGGGCTGCAGCTAGCAGTGTGGCATTAATTTAGGCCAGCTTGCCTCACACTCAGTTCAAGAGTAGGGTTTTTTTGTGACCACTTCTTTGCGGAAAAAGAGCTTTGGCTGAGGATGAAGCTGTCTGCCCGAATTGCTGCCCTTCCCACTTACCACTGAAACAACTTTTGCCTCCATAACCTAGGAGGGAATAGTCAGCAAACTGCTATGCAACTTAGACCTGCACAAGTCCATGAGGCCTGATGGGATTTGCCCAAGAATACTGAGAGAGCTGGTGGAAGAGCTCGCTGAGAGTCTTCCAATCATTTGCCACCTGTCCTGGTCAATAGGCACATCCCAGATGACTGGAAATAGGCAAATGTGATGCCCATCTATAAGAAGAACCAGAAGGAGGATCTGGGGAGCTGTCAGCCAGACCTTGATGCCAAGAAAAGTCATGAAGCAGATCATCTTGAGTGCCATTATAGAACATGTACAGGACAACCAGGGGATTGGGCCCAGCCAGCATAGGTGTATGAAAGCAGGTCCTGCTTAACCATCCTCATCTCCTTCTATGACAAAGTGACCCGCTTAGTGGATGAAGGAATGTCTGTGGATGTCATCTACCTAGACTTTAGTAGAGCTTTTGACAGTTTCCTACAGCATTCTCATAGAGCAATTGGCTTCCCATGGTGCAGAAGGGTGTACTGGTTGCTAGGTGAACACTGTGTGGGTGGCCGGGCCCAGAGAGTGGTGGTGAGTGGTGCTAAAACCAGTAGGTGACCAGCCACCGGTGGTGCTCCCCTGTTTAATATCTTTGCCGACAACCTGTACAAGGGGATCAAGTGCCCCCTCAGCAAGTTCTCAGATGACACCAGCTTGGGTGGAAGTGTTGATCTACTGGAGGGCTGGAATGCTCTGCAGAGTGATCTGGACAGGCTGGATTCATGGACCATGGCCAATTGTATAAGGTTTAATAAGGCACAGTTCTGGGTCGTGCACTTGGATCACAACAACGCATGCAACCCTATGGGCTTGGGGAACAACTCATACACAACTGCTCACTTTAAAAATGGCTGAAAAGCTGCCTGGAAGGAAAGGATCTGGGAGTGTTGGTCAACAGCTGAATATTATCCAGCGTGTGCCCAGGCAGCCAAGACGGCCAATGGCATCCTGGCCTGTATCAGGAACAGTGTGGCCAGCAGGACCAGCAGTGAGTGTCCCCCTGTACTCGGCACTGGTGAGGCCGCACCTCAAATTCTGTGTCCAGTTTGGGGCCCTCACTACAAAAAAGCCATTGAGGTGCTGGAGCGTGTCCAGAGAACTGCAATGGAGCTGGTGAAGGATCTGGAGCACAAATCCTGGGAGGAGCAGCTGCGGGAGCTGGGTATGTTTAGCCTGGAGAAAAGGAGACTTAGGGAAGACCTTATCACTCTCTAAAACTACATGAAAGGAGGCTGTAGGGAAGTGTGTGTTAGTCTCTTCCCTCGGGCAGCATGACAGGACAAGAGGAAATGGCCTCAAGTTGTGACAGGGGAGGTTTAGATTAGATATTAGGAATTTTTTTTTCATGGAAAGGTTTGCCAAGCATTGGAATAGTCTGCCCAGGGAAGTAGTGGGATCACCATCCCTGGAAGTGTTCAAAAAACATATACTTTAGGACATGGTTTAATGGTGAACATGTTGGTGATTGAATTTGGTGGACTTAAAGGTCTTTTCCCACCTTAACAATTCTATGGTCCCATGAACTGTGTCCACCAACACCTGTTTTCATTGTAGGTGCTTGACTATGCCTGCATCAGAGAGGACTGCCCAATTGTCCTTAAATTTGTCCACCTGTGTGAATGAAGTGTGAAAAGTGAGAGATAATTTAGTAACTTGTCCAAAAGAATTACTTCTCTGGGAAGAGTAAAAGTCTGCAGGAATGCACAAGTGGTAACTGTGGTAAATCAGGTTTGCCATCTATCTGTGACAGATCAGAGGGTATGGATTTTGTTAAATAACTAAAGGTCTTTTAGTTCATGAAGTAGGAGATATGACAGGGAGAGGTCTGCTGTTGAGTAGGTTTCAGAAGTGTGAGCAGATGCCTGGATGTTTTCAAATAAAGTATATTCCAGGCCTAAACTGTGTTGCTCATGTCCACTTCCTTCAATAGTTGCTAAGGATTAAGTTGTTTTGGCTTACTTTGTTTTTGGTTTGGTGTTTTGTTGGGTTTTTTTATAGTGCGCAGAATCAGTAGCTTAACTGGTTCAGGGAAAGCTCGTTTAGCTGGCCTTCTGTTACTGCTTGCCTCAGACTGGAAGCTTTCTCTGTTTGCTGGGTGTCGGGGTTTTTTTTCATAGTGCCACATATTGTTAGTAAAATAAGGAAACTTTCAAACAGAGGAAGTAGAGGTAATGTTGATCTTGAAACACCAGCAACTGAAAAGACCATTCACAGTTTCCTTTAAAACAAAACCAAGGGGTAAGATAATGCTAACCAGGGCTGGGTGCCCAAGAGAGCATCATAATGAAGCATCCACTGTTATTGTTCAACTCAGTGTTTGTTCTTCATGTGAACAAAAGGAAGGAAGAGTTCTGCTATCAGGCTGGAGAGGAAGGAGTCTTTGTTGCCCTTGGCTACCCTAACTTTAAATGTGAGGAAGCGCAGGGCACTGCAACATAACCTTTCTGCAGTACTAGATGAGGAAAATTGATAGTTCAGGAGGTTAAGGGCGGACACTGTTTATCTAAAGACTAGGCTTCCCTTTCATGACAGCCCCAAATCAGGTATGTCAGTGCTAGTATTTATTTAGGTCACGTGAGGTTTTAAAAACCTGGTTCTAAACCCTGGTTCTTCTGCTTTGCTGCTTCTCTGCCATTTGATTCCTCCTCTGCATTGTTGTTCACCATAGGAGCAGTAAGAGATGCCACTTCCTTATGGAATGTGACAGGCACCCAGTGTCCTGAGTATAAAGTTCAGTCATGTTGCTGAACATATCTGCTAGAGACTGAGTCAGGTTTACTGTACTTTTCTGTTCCTGCTCCACCCATAGAGTTGTCTGCTGAAGTGGCAGAATGCCTGCTGTCCCTCTCCCCATCCTTCAAGTCATGAGGATGACACACTGTCAGATTAGTGACAAAGTTTACCATGCTCAGAGCCATTGTTTCAGATTTTCAGATGACTCAGGCAATCAGCTAAGCTCAGGTTACAATTTAAAGATACCCCTGGCAATTATGAAATTTTGCTTAGCTTGCCTGTGTGTTAGTCTTACTCCAGCTTTGTCTAGTCCATGTACCACTTCTACATACCAAGAGACACTGGAGAAACAGATTTGCATCCCATTAGAGGCAATGCTGTGGTGTTGGGATGTTTGAAAAATATAAGTGCATATTTTGATTCTGATATACAGAGTTCATTCCTTGTATATGATACTTTGAAATTTCTGGACAGAAAATAAAAGCAGCCCACAAATACATGTCAGCTTTGTTTCCCATTCAAGGTGCATCCCTGCACTGATATCCTGTTAATTCACAGGTTGCCATGGTGCATGATGTACAAAATCACACATTTATGTTAGAGTCTATTTCCATAATCCCACAACAGTATGTTTTGTGAAGGTTCTACCAACATTACCATAGACAGAGCAAGAACATTAATTAGATAAAATAGCCTTGTTTTGTTTAATGCAAGTGATCTGAGGGCATGGTGATTTGTCAGAGTGAAAGCGTTTGGTTAAAATGCAAAGAGAATGGGGAGAATCCCATGAAACTACAGAGAGGGTCAAGTGTAAGAAATATTCTTTAAAGGGTCATAGTACATTACCTATATACCAATGAAGGCAGAAGAATTAGGGCCAGGCTCAAATGAGATATGCTTCTTGTGGTTCTGGGTATGATCAATTTGTGTGTAAAACCATGCTGGATACAGGAAGAAATAAAACGAATACTCCATATTACATTATTGGTACTGTGGCTCTGTAAACCCACTAAGTTCAACACAGAAAATGGAAAGAAAACTATGCATGTCCTGGGAAATTAAATTAAGAAATAAAATTAATTCAGACCACCCACCAAAGTAGCCTTCTGAAAACAGGTTGGTCTTTATTTCGCATAATAGATATGGAAGCTCAGTAAAATGCTGAAAATCCAGATGGGCCAGTGAGGGAATGACTCTGCTTGTACTTAGTTTTCTTACATTACTAGCATCTTGAAGTGTGGTGGTTCTTTGAAGAAAAAAATTCCAAGATTAGATTTAGCACATTTTAGTCAAGCCACAGCAAGTACACTCAGTTTACAAATACAAATGTTTTGTGTTTGTTTTGTTTTCCTAGTTACTAACCCTAGAAATTACTTGTTTCTTAAAAGCTAAAAGGACTTCTTTCCTTCTCACGTATCATCATGAGTGGTTTTAATAGAATAAATTGTGTCTTTGCCAGTTTAAACAGTTGTCTTCAGTTATGCCAGTCATGGTGGCTTATGTATACAGTTAGAGTTTTTGTATTTGGGTGTTAAAATAAATCTGAAGAGACACAGAAGAAATAGAATTTACTTTGGGGTTTGGTGTCCTCTTTGCTGAACAGAACAAGCAAGGCTGAGTGAGTAACTAACATTCATTAGTGCAGTTGAAGACAATAGATGAGCTTCTGAGTACTGTCAGGGAACAATTATCTTCAATAAAAGTAGGTGCTGGTTTGATGCATCTGTAATTAGGACTGCCTAGCACTGTGGAAAAGGGTTTCCTTTCCCTCCTAGGGCTAGAGGGCTTGGCAAAATCTCCTTTGGGATGAAACTAGAGCATTTGTCTGAAAGGCTTCTTGGGTAAAGGACAACCCTATGACTTTATAGAAACTGTTTTTATGACCATCCATATCTATCTATGTATCTACCACAATTTCAACTTGCTGAAGATGTAAAAAACCATGTAGCAGTTACAAGAGGATGGGAAGTCTGCTATCAAAGCCATGCCTCATGGAATTACTTTTTGTTGGAGCAGTTTGTTTGACAGACTTAAGTAGTGGTTTTAATTAAGAGTTAGGGTCCCATTATAATAGATATGAGGAGTGGCAGTGGATAAGGCCATGATCTAACTGGAAAGAAGAGGAGAATCATGGACAGCAGAATTCTGTGTTGCACTGCAGTGGTACACGTCTTGCAGGTCATTAGTGGAAGAGGGTAGGCTAAGCTGTTGCAGCATTCCCCTTCCCACTGCCTCACCTTTACATCTGTTTGGAAGGGGAAAGCTAGTACAATTCCGTTTTACAGCACAAATCAAAAGACAACTCTTTGGTAAAATGAAATTTGGTATGATTTCTTCCTTTTCCTTGCATGGAGACTTACTGAACCCTGGGCACAGGGAGAGACGTGCAGTCCTTATGTGCCTTCTCTAATGAGTTTTCCCACCAATGGACTAGACTTGATAACAGTTTGCACCGGGAGAAGGCTGAATGCTGCCTGTGCACCAGTAGAAGCCTTTTATAAAAGGATCCTGTTAAAAGGAGTAAACCTGTTACCAGGATGAAATCAAGTGAACTGATCTGACAAAAGAAACAAGAATAGATGACACAGTGTTACTGAAAAACTGTTTCTTAAAGAAGCAAAATGGTTTTGCTTCCACAAGCTAGCAAGAGGGATATTGGTTGCTACAGCAGGAGTCTAATGGCATCAGATTCACCAGCCTGGTTGTTTATTTGTAGGGATACATTCAATGAACATTTCAAGCACTCCAGGACGAAAGGAGAGACTGAGGACTTAGCCATGTTTTATTAACATTTTCTTTCCAATAGAAATCAAACTGAAGAAGACAACAGATATATCGTGATTTCACTTTATTACTAGTTGTTGAGATATGCATTTATCAGAAGAAATGAGAAACAGATTACACCAGCAAACACATCTGGCCTCAGACTGGCCTACAAGTCATCCAAAAAGAAGCACAAAATATGGAGTTGTTTACAGCCAGGCACTTAAAATCCCACACAGCTGCAAGGGTGAGAGGCGGCAGAATAAACTCTCAAGACAAGCTGACAACAGCTCCACTGCCAGGGTGCCCCTTTTGCAGACGAGACAACAACAGATGAAGAAATCTTGAGAATGACCCAGAGCAGTGCTCATTAGTGAATGAAGCACAGGCAGGAAATGGGACAAGATTCCTTTTGTCATAGTTTTTCACCCAGCTGTCCTCCTGTCCCACAGCCACCCACATGCAATCAAATATAGTCATGGTCAAACTCCAGAAAAGTTATACAAATAAAACCTCCAGTGATTGCATACAGACTCCTTCTAAGTTACATTTGCCCCATTAGCAAGGAATGAAAAATTACTGGGTTTAATCCAGGCAGGTTTATCATTGCAATTGAAACTTATTGAGGGATTGTATTCAGGTAAATCTGATAGAACCATGTGATTCCTCTTACTGATGTCATCTGTACATCTGTTTCTCTGCATATCTACTGTTTATTATTGATTCACTAGCACTTTTACTACATCTATTTTATTTCCTTCTTATGGCAAAGCTATGATTTTTACTTTATACAGGTATAGACTCTCTTTGTGTTAAATAGATGCGTGCAATTCCCAAAATGAGAGCATTAACAAGCAGAGGAAAAACATTTCTGGACTTCTGAAATGGAATCTGTGGAATCAAATGCTATTTTGAGATTTTTAAATTATTATAATGACATTGAAACTCCAGCTTCTTTGGGACCTTTCTTTTGTGAGTACAGCTCACCTAACATCTTGCTCATAGGCTATGAAAAACATTTTGTTTTTCTTATGGATTGAATGCAGTTTTTTATCTATATTTTTCAGCTGGAGTTAAACAACAGGAGTCTGTTACAGAGAATTCTATAACTCTTGTTTTTCCAAATGGCAGCCATCCTGTTGCTCTCCAGCAGGAGACACCTGCCTGTAGGGTACTGTGAGTAGTTAGATTCAGCTCCTGTGCTGTTCATTGTCCCTTCATGTTTGGCTTTGCTGCTCAGCTGCAGTGGCCATTTTTAAATAGAGCAGTTGTGTATGAGCTGTTCATGAGAGTCCTCTAAATGGAAACTCTAAATGCACCAGCACTGAGGTTGAGCATCAATAAAAATGAGTGTCACATTTTCAGCCTATAGCAATTATTTTCAAGATCATGGATTCATGCACTCTTGAGCCATCCAGTGTGTAGAGTTCCAGAGTGACATTAGGCAGACAGAGAATTCAAGTTGGCATAAAAAAAAAAAAAAAAAGCCCAGCCCCTTCCCACCCAAAATTACCTCAGCACTGATCTGAGGCAACTCTCTCTAGGGTCAGCACCTCTATTTAGAAATCCCACTTGAATCAGTCCATGTGAGTATCATGGCATTCTTTCACACTCTAAAATATCTACAAGGAGCTAGTCTGAGACCAACTTATTCCACCTTAGCTACCAGAGAGACCTGAGATAGAAAGAGGTCATTTTTGCTAATCAAAGTGATTTTATGTTTAACAGGGAGAGGTTGCTGCAAACTATCAGAACAGTCTTTGAGGCATCTGGTTTGTTGCTTTTGGAGTCCCGTTAATATCTCTTCTGTTTTGTTCCAATGGTAATGGTAGCTATCAGACATTACTGCATCTCCTCTTACCGCTGTGTCTGGGTGCAGTATCACTAGAGCTTTTAGTTGTGTATTTTTCTCCCCACAGCTCTCATTTCTCATCTTTATTTGAATCACAGTCTTGTTCAGCAGGTCAGCTAATGGAGAGCAGATTTTTTTACTCATTCTGGTACTTTTTTCCCTTTTCCCTCTATTTATATAACACACAATTTGTAATCTTTTTAAAACCAAAGAAGAGAGAAGTCTTGAGTTCATCTAGATTAAAATCAGCTGCAGCCTATTAATGGACTCAGCCCAAGACTGGGACTTTAGGAAACAAAAACACTGGACTAAATTATACTGAACTGGCCTCTGTCTCGTGGTGAGGGGATTCATACAGCAAGAGGAAAGGGGAAAAGGGGGGTAAAGGGAGAGGATCTCCATGTGGTTTTAATTCATTCTGATTCTCTTCCTGAAGCTAATTTACCCAACACAAAGGCTCTGTAGTGGGCAGCCAGCTTTTAGAAGTTTGGCTTTCACTGATAAACAACTCAATTCCTGTTCTGAAGGTCTGAGATAGCTCAGACCTGTGTGTAATCAGCCAAGGTTTAATGTGAGTATTTTGGTACAGGGTATTTCAATTACATATTAGAGTCCTTTCATCATCTGTCAGAGTGTATCCTGAAGACTCTCAGATAATTGATCTAACTCCTCCATTCATTCTGTCCCCAGAAACAGACAGTGAATTGTCTCATTGAAGAGTCAGAATAGCAGACACATGGGCCAAAACAAGTCAAGCCAAAAGTGCTTCCACTGGCGTGGCACTTGCAGAAGGCAGTTCTTAGCTTCTTCTGAGCATAGGGGCCTTTGCCACCGAAGTAGCCATGCACTGTTCTCTGCTGAAGGGAAAATACTCATTGATTCTATTCATCCCCTTTGACATTAAATCTTTTTTATTGCATTCTTAGTCCCGTTACTGTGTGTAGTCCTCTAGCAGCATGCAAGAAGTTATGTCTTTGCCCTTAGAAAGCCAGACAGTGGGTGGAGAAGTGAAGCAAACAGTAAATCATTAGCTGGAAATTACTTGATTAATTATGTTAGGCACAGACTGTCTTTGGTTACAGTTTTCATGTACTTAGTGACAATAACTAGACTACAACTTGTAACAAAACTAGAAGGCAAACGGGGAGATTAATGAAGGGACTGAGATGGAGGAGGGAGTGGAACTGGACCTTGGAAGGAAGGGTTGACTTGAGACAATAGCTGTGCATGTATGGCTTTCCAGTGCTTCAGTCCCATGGGTAAATGTTTGTTATGGGAAATGAGGATACACTTGCCCCATGTCTATCACTGGCTAATAAGCCACAACAATCAGCACTAGTTGTTCGCTGCTCTATTAAATGTGCTCTAGGAATGAGAAACATCAAAGAAAATACAGTTTTAAGATTGAGGTCTGGGAATATCTGGCTTCAACTGCTAATTCTTGCCAGTTTTGTGTAATAATGGACAAAAGAATTTCACCATGTCCTGCTTTCCATCTTCTTTTCTAATTTACAGAGACACTGAAATGTTCAGCATTATATGAAGGATGCTCCATTTCTAAAATGTTGAATTCTGTATGCATATGATCCAGTTACTGCATAGTTATCCAGGAAGCCTTATATATCCTTATCTGGGCATATTTTTTCCAAAGTGAATTTTGCCTTTTCATGGCTTTCCTTTATGAGGCAGCTCAAGCAAAGGTTCAAATACAGAGAGAATCCCTTATACTTTGCTTGAAAAATAATTTCTCACATTTATAGCAGGTCATCTGGAGACTAGGTTGACCAGGACATGGTTTTTCCATGGGGTTCTCCTGTAGTCCTTCCTTCTCCTAAGCACATGCTGTACCTCTCCCATCAGCACCCAGTTCACTTTCTGTGTGCCACAGTGCTCTGAAAACAGGCCAGAGCTGTTGCAGAGCTTTTAGGAATTAGACTGGGGTTTTTTTATGGATAAATCAAGTTTGACTTGATGTACTGGAAATCTTTTTAGCATTTCGTTCCTGTATTTCTTCTTTCCAAAACTTAAGGCATGAAGTAGCTGAAATAAAGTGACCCAAAGGCTTTTGGATGCTGTAAGGTGTTTCACTTTTTCCTTTGGCGTTCCTCAAATGCTGCCAGAAGCAAACTGATTTGCTGTCCTTTTTTGTTACTTTGTTTTTTTTCTTCTGCTTTTATTCTGTCAGTAAGTCTGTTATTTGTCTAATGCTCAGACAGATCACTTTCTCTCCTCACCCCAACCTGTTGAATACTGATGATTCCAACAGAAGTGGTTAAAACTTTATTCAGAAATAACTGGAAGAACCACTGAAATAACCATCTAGGACTTGGCTAGAGATTTATTTTAAGGCTCAAAGTAACCTAATAGAATTCTGAGAGAGTAAACTTAATTTTGGATGGTTTTGGATGACTTTTGTAAGAAGAAACCTGTTTTTGGTATTCTTTACACACACACATGCACCCCAACAAAAACAAAAAGTAAAATGAACAGTTGTATGGTTTTACTGTTCCATGTGCTTTGAGTGACAGCTAGCAAATTACCAAAGAAATAATTACAATAGTTCAATATAGTAAAAATTGTGTAACATTGGCTTACAGTAAGCTTCACATGCTAAGTTATGCTTCCTCTGTCAACAAAGGTACCATATTCATCCCCAACACTTTCAGAAGCAGAGCTGCACTTCTCATTGCCCTAATCTCCACATTTGTGGCATCTGTTCCCATGATTCCCTTTGTCTGGTGAGGTCCAGACCCTGCACAGCCTGTGTCTTTTTGTAGTCTTTTGTTTTTAGCAATTACTAAACAAGGGGGTATTTGACTATAGCCTTATTTAGCTTGAAAGGAAATGCAGTGCTAGAGCAACCAGTTTCAATAGGTTTTAACCCAAGACATAACAAAAAGCCAGTCTTTTTCTTTCATTGATTCCAACCTGAAGAAACCAGATAGTTCAAACAAAAAACTAATGAGAAGGATGGGGTTCAGTGAAATCAAGGCATGAAGATGTGACATAATTTTGAGAAACCTATTTTAGTGTGTTTGCAGACTTGGGCTACTTATATTACTTACTCTTGGTTCCCAACATAAAAGTTGTCATCACAACCATAAAGCTAGAAATGCACTTTTGAAAAAGAGAGAAAATATTTGAGAGCACAATATTCAGTTACTGTGAAAAAAGTTTTATCTTCATGTTCTCCTGTGACTGTGTCCAATTTGATCCTTTGCTGTCATACAAAATGGTGTAGTGGTAAGGTGTTGATCCTGGAGGTTCCTAGGGGTCTGGCACAGCAGAAGTGGTGTGTTTTTATGAGTCTGAGCTCTAGTTACCTGTGCACTGTTAAGGGCCTGCAATATCTGCTCATGTTTTACCTGTAGAGATGAAAAAATCTCCACATTTTTTGAGTTTTCAACTACATAAAGTTCTCTGCCTAGATGAAGAAAGTTGAGAGAGAGAGAGACATCCTGCTTTCATGTTCTTCTCATGGTCCTGTGGCTGGCTGCACAAGTGTGTGGGCAGCCACACGTGCAAGGCACCCAGAGCTCAGTGCTCTTGCACACTGCGCACACGTGCACTTACGTGACTCAGACTCAGTTTCACTCCTCTGCTCTGGTGCCTGTTACAGGACAGGAAGCAGGGCCCGCTGGGAGGACTTATTTTAAGAAGCTGTTGTATGATTTTGGTTCCTTTTGGCTGCAGTGTTCATTGTAAGCATAGAGCTGCTCTCTTGGGGATGCTCTGTGTGAACTGTGTGGCTGTCACTGTTGTTTCTCATTTGCCCTGCTGTGCTCCAAACTTAGTGTGATTTCAGAGTACTCTGCTGATGTGTCAGGTCAATCTCCTTGGGTTCCACTTCTCAGATAACCAGGAGTAGTTCACGCTGGCTGCTGTCAAGCTGTTCAACTTTCTTCAAAACTATTCCTGCTAGTGTAACAGTCTACCAGTATTTTACCATGAAACATATTCTTTGGGGAGCTTCTGCATCTGTGATGCTCTGGGGAAGCTATGGACAGATGCTGCTGTACAAGGTGTGCAGATGCTCACAGTCTGAAACCAGGCTTAAGAACAAAAGGCAGAATAATATAGATAAGCATCCTGTAATACCATAGGGGTTTTACAGAAATTATATTTGGAGGATATTTATAGTCATTGCCATACTTTGCCTGGGATGCTTTTTAATAGTACCTGAAATGAGATGGCTTTATTGTTTAGAGAGCTCCAAGAAATAAAATTGTTCTTAGCTTGGGAGTTTTGCTGCTGGTTTCTCTAGCAGTTGTTGAGGAACAGGCCATGAGTTCTTCCTTATCACTTCTGCCTGGTGGGTGAACAATGCATTTGGAACTCTTTCATTTTGCTTTTAGTGTGTTGGGGAACATTGGCATACAGCCTAAAGCAAAATGGTGGAGGGAGAATGAAGTTGTTTGCTTCGGTCATCAGCAGTTTTTGGCAAAACTAAGATGGCTCAGTCTGGTGCATTTTTCTGGAGTTGGACGTATTGTACATTGATTTCAAGATTTTCGTGCCAGGCAGATCTTACTTTGTGGATCTTTGGTACACTCAGACTTCCAAGCAATATAGACTTCCCAGTGTAGGCCAAATTCTCTTACACTTTCTGTCTTCTTTCTTGCAGCACTTTCCACAAAAGTATTCTAATAGTATCAGATTATTTGTTTCTCTTCCTTAATTACTAGTTCTAAAAAATCTGTCCCATACTGTTCAGGGAGAAACAGTCTAGTCAATAAAAGCGGAAATTGAAGAACAGTTGTCTGTGTTAAGAAGAGCTTTAAGAATCCAGTCATGCTGCTTTTCTGAGTCTAGTTAGCATTTTGCTTTGATGCTGTGAGTCCTGTACTTCATCCTGTGAAGGATGAATACAAAAGTAGAATGTTGGTGCTAGTCCAAAACTTTGTTTATCATTCATTACCTGAATTTCACATAACTGCAAAACTGTGCTTGATGGTCCACAAGAGAAGTTTTCTTTTGAGGTTTTTGCTTTGATTTGGGTTGGATCTATCCAGAAAATGTCTTGTGGTATATTATTTGAATTTTTGCAGGTTTTTTTTATCCATCAGGAAATAAATTTCCTGAAGTTCTGAGCCAGTGAAAGAAGGTGAAATAAGATAGAAGATGCTCATGTAGACAGCTTCACATTTGTTCAGAGGATTAGTCTTCAGATTTTTGCCAAGTTTCGTATAAAAGTTTGGTCTGGCTCTGATGTAATCCACAGTGATTCATCTGCTTCTCAGTGTCTCCCAAGAGGGTGAATCACACTGTATATCTCCAAGATAAACTATCAACATACACTGACAGAGGTGCCATTCAGGTAAAGAATGATAAACAAAGTACACTAGAAAACATACTGCCCTGAGGTCAAACCTTTCCATGTAAGTGACAACAAGAAAATACATGGAAATGTCCTTTACTGGTTCTAGATTGTCTGGTTTTTATTCTGTCTGCCTAGAAAAAGATGAGACTGAGAAGCAGACAAGAATAAGTTTCTTTCCTGATACTGGGCACCGTAGTTGGGAAGGTGATTTTTTCCTTCCTGCTAGGTCCCCTGTCATGTGCTTTTTTCCTCAGATATTGCTTGGCAGTATCAGCTGGAAGAGATGGCTCTGTTTGGGATAAAACCTTATTTATTTCCCCACCATCTCATTTCTTTTTTTTTTCTTTTTTTTTATACTAGACAAGAAAACTATGTAATATGAAGAATAAAAATCAAGTTTCTATTTCTATATCTGATTTTCTCCCCAATCTTTTATCTCTTGATGTGACTGATTTGCCGCCCTTCTTCCCCTCCCTCCTTGCTGATAACTAATGGACTTTGGTATTAAGCCAGCCTTTCAGTGCACACACCACCATGCCAGCGAGAGTGTGTGCAGCTATTCTGTCTGCTTTGGAAGCCTACAGATGCAGCCAGAGCTAGAACAATTCCCGTATTGATCCCGCACTTGTCAGTTAATCCGTCATAAGGCATGGGAACCCTAGCCCTATCCACATCTGCCTGCATAACTGCAGGGGGAAAACCAATTCTCTGAAGCTCTCACCAGGAAACAAGAAAGCAAAGAGAAATGGGAGCTTGCTGGGAGAGAGGGCTGTAAACTGCTGGGCCAGAGGGCCATGAGATTGCCTACCTGCTCCACCCTTTCTCCCCAACTCCTTTTCATCCTCCTGCAGGTCAGCAGGATCAGGTTTATGTTAGTGAACCATGAAGCTTATCAAATAAATGTTGCAGCAGCAGGTGTTTGGCTCTCTCCACAGGCCAAGTCTAACAAGGTTGATATTGTGTCTGTGGCCAAAGTAATGCCGTAATTACTTTTCTGGGCTTGGAATGCCCAAGAGATTTCTGGGAACCAGTTAGAAAAACAAACCTTGCTAAGAGCAGGGGATTTTTGAAAAGGAGCAGTGATGTTCTCTGTGCCAGAAGGAGAGGACAGGCATTTTGAGTACAGCATCCAGTGTGGTGCCCCATCCCCTCATAGACTGCTCATGTTACAGGGGCCTGGAACAGAGGCAAAGTGCTTAAGTTTGGTCACTCATGTTGGGATGGGCAGCTTATTTTAGCCCATGGTGGCATGTGGAAAGGCAGCAGCTTTCTTTAAAGTTGTTAATGTGTACTGTAAGAAGAGTGAACCCTGGATTTGGGGGACCCTCGAGTGTTTGCAATTCTATCTATATAATTCAATTTGACTTACACATCAGGAGTTGCATAGCATAGCATTCCCAGTGCTGTCTGTTTCTCGCTTTGTGTGTTTCCCTTGTAACCTCTGAACATGGAAACTGAGTTACAGACCATGATGCAGCCTAATTACCCTAAAGGAAGAATGAGATCTCACAGCACAGCTCTGCTGTGCCATGCCCCTTTATCTCATGTAGTCCCTCTCAGGCCAGGGAGGGGAAAGTTAAAACAGGTCTGTACAGTGACGACATTTAAAGGCAGCAATCACCATCATTCTTTTTGAAAGAGTATTGATCGTTCAGGCCAAAGCTTTTTCCCTGTAGCTGATTATTATATGTGATAATGTTACCATAATGTCATTTAAGCCAGCTTAAGTAATTGCAAAAATGTCCTGAACTACTGGAAATTTCTTCTGTCGCTGTGCGGTTGTCCGGGAGACCAGAATTTGAAAGGGAGAAGAGGAAGAAAGCAAACCTGATTAGACATTCATAGGATTGCACATTAGACTTGAACCTGGCATATTTCAAAAATTACTTTTTTTTTTAAGAAAGAACCTATAAATTCTTACAACCTATAAGGAATTCTATAGGCATCCTTCTCTGCTATTGAATCAAGCTACAGAGCAATGCCTTTGTAGTGATGAATGAATTTTCCCAAGCTAGGAAAGTTAGCATTGCATTAATGTCTGGCAATGCTTTTCCATTCCTCCTATCTATGTTAAGCTCTATTTTTGCATATTGCTTTGTATTATGAAGACCTGATGCTTTGGCAGCAGTCCAAAGATACCAACCATGCCATTCGCTCAGTGTTCTTCAGTGTTTCTTGCTAAACTGTTTTGTTCTTGGTATGTTGTGCTGGGCATACAGTACCCGAGTGTGCTGTAAAGCCCTGCTGTGAGTGCCATGGCATGCTAGTCCCCAGCGTTTAATTTTGTGCTAGGAGTACTGCACACTTGGAGGTGAGTGCTGTGGGTAGGTGAGACACCTGCTTCTTCAAGGTATTCGGTGACTTTCCATAAACACTGAGTGTAGCAAGTAGTGAAGAACTGCTGTGCTAAGACTGCTGGACAGGAACATGATGGAATTTGCCTCAGCATTATTGCATTAAGGGCAAACCTTGTCTGCTCTTGAAAAATGGCACCAGGGTTCCTTCCACAGCAATTTCCCCGCGCTAGAAGTGTAATACAGATCAGCCAAAAATCAGGCAGGTTATGTACGACCTAAGATGGCCTAGATGGTGCTTATAGAGCTCACTGCTTTAATCTGGGATGCATTTGCTTGATATAGAAAGATTTTTTAACATGGTAATTTAATTTGATTTTTAATATACGTTGTTGGAACACTTGTTCAGCATTTGGAAGGACACATGAACAAGCTTAACTAGGACAGATTTTTTTCATCATGTATTCTGTAAACATTCAGGGATGATGTCTGAAAATTGTCATTTGGAGGAAGTGTTGCTGCAGTATTTGGCCTACCTGCCTATCTGAAGTCTCAGATTCTGAGGGAAGATGAAGGCTCGTATATTTATTTTTCTATAAAAAGCAAAGACCAGCTATGGCCAACTCTAATAAATCTCCACTGGAGAGGAGTGGATCAGCAAGAAGCCGTTCAGGACTGAGTTGTATGGAAGAGCCTGCAGGCATGTTAGGTTTGGTGTTGCAGTGCCAGAGCTATGTATGAGAACCTCACACATGACTTACCAGTGTTCACCTAAGTGTAACCAGACACAAACCAGAATATATTTGCTATTAATATTGCAGCTGTGATTTTTTTTTTCTTTACTTTTGTGATTAGAAGAATGTGACAGCTGTGTGCGTGTGTGTGTCTTCTGGCAGTGGAGGGATGACAGTGCTTACAGCTCCCATATGAAAGCAAAAGCATGCTTTCTCTAGGCCCAAAACGTTTACAAAAGTACTTCATAAAGCTTAAGAAATAATGACAGAGGAAAATAGGTGGCAGTGGATTAGACCAAGGTATTTTATGTGCTGTGATGTTTTGTATAGTCATCTGGAAAGAAATGGAAGAGATCTTTTGAAGACCATTGATTGGAAACAATCTTTATTACCAATCAAGTTCACCTTTGTCAAAAAAGATGATTATTTAAATATTAGGCATCTTTTACTCCCATGGCACAAAACTGATTCAAAGACTTGATCTGATAGATAAACTGTTAAATGGCTCGTCAGATTAGATAAGGAAGTTGGAATGTATTTGATGTTAAAGTTACGTCCCTACATCCCTACATATGAAATCTCTCCTCGTCTATAATCTAGAGAAATATATGTGAGAATAGGAGGTCATCTGCATGTTGTGTAGTTTTCTGAAGGCTGGGGATTGGTTTGGACATTACTTTTGTATTTACTGCTTTTTATCCCCAGTGGAAGAAAAATGTTTGTATTAGCTATACAGAGATGAAAACATGAGGAAGTTCTCAGGTATTGGTAATGGACACCAAAGTTCTCACCTAGCAGTCAGTTTACATTAAGATCTGGGCTACATCAGAAAGAAGAAAAAGGGACTGCTAACCAACCAGAAGAGAGTTATTTCATTCCATTCTTTAATGGAGCAGATTATTCCTGGCCTTTTAATGTAAAAGTTGTCAACATGAATGGAATACACAGACCCCTGCGAAGACTCTCTAATATAAATTACCTAATATTGTCATTTTTTGTCAGATTCCCAAAGCAAGGTAATGTGTTAGGATGTGACTTACTTGACAAGGATGCTAAAAGCACATCTGTCACCTAAATGATTTTTTTTTTCCATGATTAAGAAGTTCTATTACTCCATGATCCAGAATCATCAAACTTATTTTTTCTGTAGCCCATTTCCATTCACGGCTTACGGTCAAAACAGGAGTTTAAATCTTCATAATTAATCTTAAACCCTTAATACACCATGTTATTTCTGACCCAGCAAGGACTTGGATCTCACAGTAACATATGCAGCAACAAAGTGATACAAATCTTCCTGTTTCTTGTCTGAACCTGCCAAGAGCCGCTGTGGATATGTGTCACCACGATAGTGTTGCAGTTGCTGAAGATGCTATTAGTGATTCCAATGGGACTCCTGAAAATCAAAACAAAACCATGTCTTTTTTCTTGAACTGTTGATCAATTGATCATGAGAATGAAAAGGTTTTAGTTGTAATTTGGCTTTTCATTTTATTTTCTAAGCCTGTGATGAGTAATGATGAACACTGACAGGTGACTCGCATGGCATGTGCATGTATTTTGTATTTGGGAGCCAGTCCTGATGTGATTGGGAAGTATGCATAAAGGCTGCCTAAGCAGAGTTCCTCTTCTTCTGGGCAGCATTGTATTTTGATCTTTTAAACATCATTTGAATCCTCACTGTTGCTTGACTGACTTGTTATATCCATCCCAAATATTTTGCATCCTCGACATGGGCAATTATTCTTTTCGTGAAATGCTTTCAATTAAAAAGTGATAAAATCAGCCCTTGGAAAGTTTAGCATGAACTAATTTCAAGTGCTCATGTATTCCAGAAAGTGAGTCTGAGGCAATGGTTGGAGGTTCTTACTAAAACATGAAGATATGAACTCTTAGACGAATCCATGGGGGAGGCTGTTTTGAGCAACCGCCTGTGCTGAATTGCTTCTTGTCATCCCCAAGATAACTGGTTACCACTGTGATTTCAAGTCTCTGGAAATAGTGAGGCAATTTTTAGGAAACATATCCAGCAGAAAATACTCACGCCTTTATAGGTTAGTCTGAGTAACCTTGGAAATGCACACAAAACGATGCAGTGCTTACTGTGAACAGTGTGAGACTGAGTCTGACTTAGAATTTTAAAAATTCAAATAAAATTTAAGGAAGTTCTAACTGGAATGCTGAGAATTTCCCTGTTGATTCTTGGGAGTGTGAGCTATCTTATAAATGGTTCAAGCAGTTAATGCTAAAAAAATAGGAGTTTTGAGGTCCATTGCATGGGAAATATATGAAGTTTGTAGTTTCAGAAGGAAACTGCAGATGTGTCTGGAAATCGTAGACTCCAGTTTTCCTTGTTAAGCCACTGAATTTGTCTATTTTCCTCTCTTCCTGAAGTTGTCTTGCTCAAAAGTCCTACTTTAGTCCATTTTTTCTTGCATGTATCTTCTCTGTGCTAGTTTCTGAGGAACTGACGAGAGTATTAACATATATGTATCTATATATAAGTATCTGCATTAGTTAGACACATATAAATAAAAAATTCCTTCTCTTTTTTGGAACAGTGGTCTTAGGCGACTGTTAAGATTCCTGTTTCCCAATCATTTAATACATTGGAAGTTTAATCAAGAGGTCTCAAAGAATATACCTTTGGCCAGGGAAAAACAGTTTGGCAAAGAAAAGGTAGGAATGGTAGAGATAGGAAGTTTTTTAATATGTTTCCATGAGAAAGAACAGAAAGAAAACAAATGCAAAAGAAGACTGAAGGAAAGAAAAGAACCATAAGGCTGAAAAAATTAAAGGACAGTGCTCAAACTGAAAAGCCATTGAGGAGAAAGAATCATCTAAGAAACTCCGAAGGGTGGGGAATGGAAAACTGAAATTAGGAAGGGACCTTAAAAAAAGCCTAAAGCTTTGTCCATGCTGCCAACAAATCTATTTTGCTCAATTTTGGCTAAGCTGGATAAACATTTTTTCTGGCATGATAGGTAGTTGCCCAAATTTGTTTGTTACAAGTAGGTTGGAACAAACCTCCCAAAAATGTTTTTGCCTAGTCTCGTGAATTATGCTAAATCATATTTTCACTTTGAGTCAAAAAAATTTGGCCACACAGAGGCCAGCAAAACACCGAGGCAGCTCAGACAGTTGGATTTCACAGCTGTTTTTACATTTTGTGGTTTAAGCTGTGGGGATGTGGCTTAACTGCAACATCCCGCCAGATCTCCAAGGGAAGGAGCACCCCAAGGTAGCATTCTCCGGCTCGGCCAAACATCAGGAACAGCATAAGCAAGGGAGATTCAGCCCTCAATGCTCTTGATGTCTGTAGTGTAAAATTACAACAAAATCCCTGCAGAAGACTGTAACACAAAGAAACCAAAGACACAGACTTTGGACAGTCAGTGTGAATGTGCTTGCTCTACACAGCAGTGTTTGACTCTGTTTTGTACAACTGCAGCAGGGCTGGTGTTCCAGGTGGGTCAGAATCCTGCTTGGAGAGAGAAGAAAAGTGGCTGAATGTTGCCTTTGCCTTTAGCTTCACAAAGGTTTGTTTTTCACTCAGAGTAGCACTGCCTGCTCTGTCTTCCCAAGGGAACCATTCTGAATGAGGGTCACCAGATGCAGATGTTTGACTGTGACCACCCACCTAAGATCATAGCCAGGTTTCAGGTTGTAGTAATGCTGATCTCTCAACTCCTGGTCATCAACAAGTGTTCAAACCAAGGCCAACTTCTGCATCACTTCTGGTACTCATCAAACCCCTTGGTAAGTCGTCTGTGGGAGCTAAGTAATCTGTTCACTTTGTACTTGTGGGTTAGCCTTTTGCCGCCTTTGCTGCCTGAATTGATTTCTTGTGGAGTAAGATGAGCACTAGTGCAAGGCAATCAGGTAAGGCTGGGTGAAAGAGGGATGGAGGACATGGAAAGAGAGACAGGGCCACGTCTTCTGTTAACCATTCACAGTTAGAGCGATTTGGCTCCAGTGTCAAACCATGTGGGACAATGAAGTAAAGCTACTTGTGTCAGCCTACCCTCAGCTGCTGGTGTTGCATTGCAGTGGGGGAAAAGACCGATAGCAGAATCCCAACAAAGCTGTATGTTTCCACTTTTTCCTATTAAATAGACAACTTCAAGTTTTTCTGTAAACTGTGGCAAATCTATGAGTGTAGTAAAAACTAATAAAATGTGGCTTGGTACAGACCTGTACTTTGTGGTTGGTTGACTGTACCTACAAGTCTTTCCTGTAGCTGGTACTCAGAAGTCCTCTTTGTGGATTTCATGGAACCTAATAGCAGGTAGCTTAATAAGTCAGCCAGGGATACAGTCGCTCTCTCCTCTACTTCGTTGTCACTTTTCACTGAATTTCTGTAACCTCACTTATGTTTGAGTACCCCTATCCTTTATCCGGCTTGGTTGAAAAAGTTACAGGGATAAAAACTAGTGGGGTATGGAATGTGATTGCAGAAGTGTTGTCTGTGTAGAAAACCAGACTAAAAAAGAACTTGATAAAACAGTATTAGAAGGAAAATGACACAACTATGTTGTTTGACTTTAGTGATTGCAAACATGATTTTGTCATTTCTTCCTTCAAGAAGGGTCTAATGTCCTACTGCTTCAATTCATCTGAAGGTTGCAACTTGAACCTGTTTGATTTTAGTTGAGCTGAGAAAAGACTGGGCTTGTAAGTGCCAGTTTAACTCTTCTTAGATCTGTTCAGCACATGAGGAAGGACTAATAAGGGTGTGTTAAACTGATTCTGGCCATTAGAAATATGGTCTACATCCGTGGTCCTTAGGCAGCTTTTAAGGCTGAGAGTACTCCATGGGATGTAGGGCATTTGTTTGGGGCAGCTAGTTAAGGCATCTTCATCCTATTCAGCACCATTTTCTCTGATGTGCCTCCATTGAGAGGTAATTGAGAAACAATGGTGAATTGAACCACTTGGCCTGATTTTTCTGACAGTCTGAGTACCTAAAGGTCCTTGTGCTGTTGCTGGTTGTTTTGTGATAGCATCTGAGACCCCTATTCAGCATCCAGAGCTCCACAATGTAAGGCAGTGTGTACACACAAAGAATAAAACGATGGCCCTTGCCCTTGCTGACTTCAAATATGGTTTATGGTTCATCCAGTGTGTCAAACTGAGCACCAAAAGTAATGGTCAACAAAATCACAAACCACTTGAAAACAAACAGCAGCTTAAAAAGTCCACATGGATCACCATGTAAATGTTCTCCTGTTTTACACTGGAAACATTTCTGACTTCTGTTGGCACACTGATAAATTCCTGCAACCAACATCATCTTTTTTGGTTTGACAAAAGGGCAAACCTAACATCCAGGATTCCTAAGTGCTCATAAATGGGATCACACTTCTTTACAAGCTCTCAGAAAGGGAAAATATATATTTTTAATTGCCATATTGGCAAATAGGAAGGACAGATAGGGAAAACCAAGAGCAATATATTTAGTTGCAGTAAGTGCCCAAAACAAATACCAGTGCTTTATGACTGGTATTTGCAAACAGTTTGAGCAGTCCATTTTTCTTACAGAGTTATCTAGCCATGAGCTATTCCCAGTAGATGAACAGTGCCCACCAGTGTTTGCCAACCAAGAAAAAGAGGAAAAAAAACTTTGCACTTCGGTTTGGTCCATTTTTGATTTGCAGTAGTTTTGCAAAGCAGTGTTCACAGTCATTTGTTCTGTTTTCAGCAGTCCTTGACCATACCCCCTGCCAGTAACAGGACCTTTAAGAGCAAGAGAAAGAAACAACTTTTTTTTTACCCGACTAGCAGAGGATGTGCTGAGCCAAAATAGAAATAGCAAGGTCAGGTCAGGGCAAGGCCCTGCATTTCATTAGCTAGGCCTGGCTAGGAGTGATTAAATATGTACAAGAGGCTTTGAATAGATCCAGGGAGGAGGGATGACATTGTGGAATACAGAAAAATCATTCTTTGGTGCTGTCAACTGACTGAAAACAGGATGGTACTTAATTAGAGAGATAAAAAGAATTTATTTTAATTATTTTAATTCTGCACAAAAGAGGGCATTTTTTTTTTTATTTTCTGCTGAGTGTTTTGAAGAGAAGGAGAGGAGGGTCTGGGGAGAATGTGTCAGCCTGGCTTAACAGAATCCAGATAGCCTCAAGATACATGTTGACCGAGCCTGCAATTCTCATTAATTTAACTTGATGAAGACTCAGTAAAAAGACAAAATTATACTGGCAGTGAAATCAAGGCCCTGATAAATTTTGGAGATCCTCCGGTTAGAAACTGAGGACCTTGGGAGCACATTGCACTGTCTGTTTCATCAGACATGCTGGGGAATTGGAAAGAATGGAGCTTCGAAGCCAGAAAAAGTACTCTGTCAAGTGGTGCTCTGGCTGCCCAGCTCGAATTTGCTTTTGGGGCTGCCTGACTTCACTGGCATTGTATGACAATCACATTGTTGCACGGGTACCTAGGCACTGAATGCCCACAGTTTGTAGTCCTTTTCCATAGAAAATACCAGTCCAGCTGGTTGAAGTATGTTTACATTTGTCCAGAACATCAACAATAATGTCTTTGCAAAATTTCTAGGGGCTATTTTTTTAGACCAGCCCACTGGAATATGACTTCCCACTTTATACCCCGTCTGAAAAATGATTCCTGCAGCAGCATAATGCTCCTCAGTGTCATGTTGGAAGGTCAGTTCAGAATCAGCTGCAGGGGATTTCTGCATGCTCATTTTTGCATGAATGTAACCTAAAACATTGTGAAAGCCTGGATTTAGTTACAGTAGTGTCTAGATCTCTGTGTCTAGACACTAGCATATTTACAGTAGTACAAAGATATTAGTATCATTCATACTGGTTCTTGTTACCTAAATAGTGTATTTTTCCTTCTGGTCCAGTATATCTTAACTGCCTAAAAAGTGTTTTCTTGGGCAATATTGCATCTTCTTTGCTCTATTACAGAAAAGATAAAGCTTATAAAAAATCTTTTGCTTTTCTGAAAGTTATTTGATAGTGGAGCTGACGTTAATGGTCAGTTCACTGGCAGAAGTATATGGTTTGATTTATATGTTTTCTTGCTAAGATGTCAGATTGACAGCCCTGGGAACAGAAATGCTCAGCTAATTGCCCAAACATGCAGCATGTTGCAAACTTTGCCAACCTTTCACAGCGATAGTATCTTGATCATTGAGCGTGAGAGCACATCTGAGCCTTAAGAAGGCATTCAGTGCTGAACCTGATAGGGCCTAAGAAGTACTTTTTGTTAGCTCTCTTCGTGATTCACGAAGGTAAACAATGACCCTGAGTTTCCTTTGTAAAGCTAGTGAGCAGCCAGCCTGGCAGTAACAGCTCCGAGTCAGAATTAACAAGAGCTATGTTTCAAACTGTGGTAACTTTATTTGGAAAGGCTGCAGATCCCACTTTCCATCCCATGAGTGAGCATTTACCCCTGGTCATTGTATCTCTCCCTGTTGTTCCACTACCAGCAATGACCAGTTGTGGGCCTGGAAAGTTTAGGTCACACATTCTTGAAAATTTCTAAACTAGCACTAGTGTAAATTTAGTCTCTGAGGCTTGGTCAGAAGCAGTATTTGTCAATAAATAGTTGCTGAATCAACATGTCTGTTCTGAATTACCCATCACAGCAAGTCCTAACTGCTGACTGATTGTGAAACTTATCATTCTTTCCCTGATCCTTTCTGCATCTGCTCTTCTTCTCCTTTTCAGGTTTTCCCCCTCCTGCTTCTCTCATCCATGACCTTTGCCATTTCCCTTCACCTTCCCTCCATCCACTCCTTTTCCATTTTTCTCTCCCTGCTCTTGTCTATTCCAGTCCCCTTGCATGCCCCTATTCCTACTACTCTCCCTTTCCAGCATTATATTTTTTCCTTCATACATCCCCACGTATTTTTAATTTACTCATCTTCCTACTGCTTCCTATCTCTCCTCATTGTCACATGGAATAAGCAGTGGTGTTATGACAAGGGGGGGGGCTATTAGCAGCACTGCATTGATCTATTCTGCATCATTCTTCTGTCTTGTCCTCATGGTTTCTTCTTACCAGTTGTCTTGATGTGTTTAATATAACAAATTTCTTTTTTCTTCCTTTTCATTAGAAATCTGGGGGAAGGAGGACAAGCAATAGGGGTGTGCTTTTTTGTCCTTTCCTGTGCATAAGAAGGGGTAGAGGCCCTGTCTTGAAAAACTTGGCTTGTTCTTTCCTTGGGGTTTTCTTCCAGACCCTTTTCTAAGTGAATGGAGAGGAGTGATTTTCTTGTATCACCGGCATTCTTTTCTTTCCCTCCTCCTCTCTGCCCAGTCACGTCCCTAATTAATTGAATTCCCTACTAGACCTTTTGTGAGTCATTTCAATTACCCATTAGTGAAGCAGCCTGGGATTTCTGCTGTGTTTTCACTCATCTTCCTGGAATTTCTCTTCTCCTCCCTCCCCCTCCTTCCCCTTTTAGTCACTCTGGTCTGTGAAAAGCATTAGATGGACTTCAGCGCCGAGTGCCTATATTGTTTGCAGACCCAGCTGCATACTTCCACACTCTGCCTCGTGCGTCACAGCTATTCATCTTGTTTTGTACTTGGCTCTGCTGCAGATGCTGTAAATATGGTAATTTTAGATTCCCTGATTGGAAAGGGTTGCAGGGCGGGTCTAAGTGGTAAGAGCACTGTTTGATTTACACTAGTTCATTCTGGTTTCTCAGGGTTTGGGGTTTTACCAATACAACTGAAATGAAACATGTTTGTAAAGGCAGTCTCTTTTTTAGGGTTAGGAGAAGGATAAAGGTGAGGTTATCTTTGTGCATGGACATGAAAAAGCGCTGCCTCAGAAGCTCTAGGGAGACTGGAAAGAAATGAAACAAAAGCAGGAGGTAACTCCTCAGATTATTATGTAGGATGCCTTCACACACAAATTGCTGCAAAATGTGGATGGATGTGAAAACTGCAAAAATTGAAAAGATCCAAGGCAGAGAACTGTGAAAGGCAAATCTGGAAATTGACAGAAATGCCATCAGTACTCAAGTACTGTAGACTTACGGCAATCCCTGAAGAGCAAAATCAATGGGCAGCTTATTTCTAGAAAATCTTGAAATACTGGGTGGACTGCAGCAGGTAACATGCATTATATTTCTGAGGAGAACAAGGCGGTCATAAAGCCAGCTTGCTAAAATTATGATGGATGCAGTGACTGCCTGAAATCTGATATATGGAGAATTGCATTTCTATTCTGAAATTGAATTTTTACAGCACATGAATTTTTCATGCTTGGACTAATTCTCAAGTGATACAGAGAGGCAAACAGCATCATGGGGAACCAACCTGCCGGAAATGTGCCCCACACATCCCAAGTTACAAAAGTAATTTACAGTCCTCAAGCTATTATGATACTTTCATATCATTACTATACTTGTCCCTGTGAGATTAGAGTATTTCACAGGAGAACAGACTTTTGATAATCAGGCTGTTGTGAGAAGGCTCTCTCTCATGACTTCCCAGAGGGAGCTCATTTGTTGGACTGAGGGGAAGTGAATTTACGAGGGCTCCCTGCACATCGGTATTCATAGGTACTTTTTTTTCTCCTCTGAGCTCTTTATCCAGTCAAAGGAGAGAGGAAGGAAATGGTGTGAAAATACCGCTCAGTACAGACACGTTAAGATGTTCTTAGGAGACCTACTGGGAATTATTTTACCTTTAAGGTCTTGAAATCTTGGCCCCCTGTTAAGCAGTGGTGGATTTCAGAGGTTCATTAGATGACTCTGGAGTTCTGCCACTTCACAGGGTGATGCTACTCAAGTCAAAACTGTAAAAGTGAGAAAGGAGCTGGTGAAGAGTTGCATATGTGACCCCCCTCTTTCTTTACAGGGCATACAGCAGCAGAGCCTGTATCATTTTATCTGAAGCTACCAGGTCATGACAACACCATTTTTTAGCTGTCTGTGTATTGCCCTCTTTTCTTGCACACGTACCATTGCTAGTATCATGTTACGAGGTTTAGTGATTTGGCAGCTCCTACACTTTTTCATTTCTTACATATCCTTTTAGATTAAGTTTTCCACTGCAGAGTTAGCCTGGTGAGCACTGCTACCCAACTTCCGGGGTGAGCAGCAGCAACATCTGAAATGGAGCTTTGTGGCTGCTGTCATTTCACCTGATAAGCTGTCCAGTGTGTGCCAGAGGATGCCAGCTGTGCCAGCAATACTGATTGAATTGCCCATGCTCTGGGCAGCTTTCTGTGCCTTTCCATGGTAACTCCTTTCTTTTCCCAAGAGTATGCAGCAGGACGGAAGACTTCTGCTTCACTAGACTGAGAAAAGCCATTTTTCACAGCACAGAGCTGGCTCCTTATCACTGGCAAGATAGCACATATACTGTAGATGAAAACCCTGTCAGCCCTTCCATGCCAAAGAGTATCTGATGTTCCTTTACCTTATGTGGGACCTAAATTCTTCTCCTGTAATGTTATTAGGTTTCTTTATATGTTTTTTGCCACTGAGTAACACTGCTTGGCTCCTACGAAGTACTGCTGTGTTTTGCTCCAGAGCTGTTTGCATCTTAGCAGATGAAAACTTGACACAAACTTTAGTAATGTAGTTAATTCAGTTGGTTAGTAAAGGAGCTAAAGAAATTTTAAGTTTATTGTATTCATAAACTCTCTTGGAGTTCTCACAGATAGGTTGGGTGTATATTAAAAAATCCACAACTTCTGGAAAATACCATTCCTTGTGGAGCTATTTTGGACTTCCAGCGTTCTAGGCTGTAAAATGCTCTAGAACCTGATAGATTCCCAGTTACAGGTTATTTCATTCCTGTATTTTTTTGACAGAGCAGCAAGAAAAGCAATGATTTTTTAAACAACTGAACAGTGACTGGGTTTTCTATTTTTACTTCTGTTTTGATACACAAAACCTAGATTTAGAATATGTCCACTAAATCCTTCTACACTGTAAAAAGAACATGATAGAGATGATTTTAATTCCCCTTGTCTCAGTACTGTCCAAGAGACTGGATCAATCTCTGTACATATAACACATGCTAGTGATTGCTCCAGTATATGCCCATTTATAGCATTTTTCTTACAACACCTTCTCACTTGACTATCTGCCACTGCTTGTACTGTAGACAAGGTGCACTGTTGGAAAAGGGAGTATAACGTGTGACATGAGAATTACGGTGTGCCAACATAGTTTTCAAGGACCTTTAGTGGATATTAAAGTTACAGTTATCTAATACCCAGGCTATGGAAGCACACCCATAAGGTGTAAAAACAAAGTTAAATATCATATGCCCAATCTTTTCATTTCCATGCTGGTAAATTACTTGGTGGTTTAGAGAGAGAAAGGGTTCTTTGAATGGGACTTGCCAGGAGAAAGGGACAGGTACCCACATGTGCAGCCGTAAGGTTTCTGATTTATCTGTGCTCTGTACAAGTGGTTGGTTACTCCTCAGAGCTGTAGAGCTGAAGACAGGATATCCCCATGGTAAGTGAGTAAGTAGGGAGGGAAATTGCTTGTTGGGTTAGTGAAGTATGGAAGGAACATCAAGGAGAAAATAATTCGTTAAAAAGGGATGATCTGGGAAAGAAGTTACAATGCAATGATGGGAAAGTAAGACCTTACTAGATGTATTATTTTTAGAAGATGGAGAAGGGATCAGATTAGGATAATTGGAGAGATCAAGGAGGGAGAGATGATTTGTACAGACCAAGCATTTAAGCATGACTCTTCAAGGTGACCTGTTGCCAGGTTTGAGATCAAATTAGGTTTGGTATATTATCAAATTAAGTGAGTACATGCATGTAAAATACATATTCAAGAATACTTTGCAGAGCTGGACTGAATACTGTGTAGTACAGAGAGTTTTCAACTCTTTCTGACCTTTCTAGCACCTTCCAGGAACTGTCGAATACTTCATTTTTTGTTCCCAAATTAGCTTTGCTTCAGCACTACCCTCATCCCCACTGGCAGCTCTTCCCATCTCCAAGTTGCTTAGTACACATGGCAGCTTTCAGGTCCTCAGACTTCAGTCACATGCCACTTGGAAGTAACCTGGCATGAGTTACACATGTATCAGAGTAAGCCCATTGGCAACTCTTGTCCTTCTCCTACTTGTTGCTGCATTGCCATTTGATGCATGGGAATGGTGGTGAAAAGTGTCTTACCCCGTGTCCGTAACTGGGTTAGTATTTGAGTGTAGGGTAGTATTTGAGCCAGTTTAATCCAGAATTTCCTAGAACCCAATTCTGTATCTAATTCTCCTCCAGAACAGATGTCTAATCTAGTTCAGTCCATCTGTTGGATTCCAAATGGCACGTTAAATCACATACATGAAGCACAGTCAATTAATAGGACATGCAGTTTACAGGGTGAAAATGGGGAGAAATCTCCTTTCAGTTGATTCTCTTACACAGAACTTGTGCACAGATATTTCTTTTTAAAAGTAAATTATTAATCACACTACCCTTTTTTTATCTAAGCAGCTGGATGGCAAAGGTATGGCCTAGTCACCCATTGTATTTGGTTTTACAAAGAATTGGCACTTGGAGAGGATCAGTTTGCATTCCTCTCTCTCTCCATTACGTTGTGAGCTTAGAGGGGTTTGTGTGGGCTATCACACTTGGCTCCCACGAGATCCCACATCTGCTAAAGGATAGAGTGTATGACCCCGCTCTCAGCCTCTTCCTTACCTCCAGCCTCCCCCCATCA
The DNA here is from genome assembly GCF_000738735.6 of Corvus cornix cornix. Classification (NCBI taxonomy): domain Eukaryota; kingdom Metazoa; phylum Chordata; class Aves; order Passeriformes; family Corvidae; genus Corvus; species Corvus cornix. The sequence continues at coordinate 33,777,997 of NC_046335.1, forward strand.
TCTGAGAAGGTTAAACTAAAAGCAACATGTATGATGGCAAAGGTCCAAGTTTGAAATGTGTCCATTGTATGTGTTCAGTTCAAAAACAACATATCAAGGCAAGTGCAGTCCTTACAAGTAGCACCCCTGGGCCTTCTTTTATTCCAAAGCAGAGATATTTACCCAAGGAAAAGAGGGAAGTGATGGGGTAACAGAGTATACATATTGGGAAAATATGCAGGCAGAAACTGAAGAAAAAATAACATTCTGCCACAAGTAGCTGCCTTGTTCCTCAACTTTTTTTTTCCCTTCAGATTAGAACCAGCCATTTCTTGTGCTCTTTCAAGCACCTTCTGTGGTTTCCTGACAGCTGGCTGGAGAGGATTGAAATCTGGCTTGAAAAATAGGCCATGGGTCATGTTATTTTCAAGAGGGGAGAAGCAAAAATTCCCATAATGCTCAAAATTCACAGGCTTGAGTTTTGTTGGGTTGTTTTTTTGTAGAACATTAGTGTTGGATATTTTAATAAATAACTTTAGTTAAAAATTCTTAATAGAGAACAACTACGGAATCAGCTCTTTGTTTCTCTTCCCTCTGATTTAAAATGGCAAGCAGTATTTTGTGTGCAGTTGCAGCATGTCCTTTTTCTCTGGAGTGTGAGAGGGGAATGTCAGCTTCATAAAAGGGTATGCTGGGGTCTTCTGAAAGTATTTTTTGTTTGTTTTTTTAAGGATATGGTAACACTTCTCTTGCAAAAACTGTTTCATTAACAGAAAGATAAGTCTGAGTAGCAGCCTGCAGACTGGTGTTCTTTTTCCCAGCTCTCCTGAGCCTGAATTGAAAATATCAATACATTCTCAGCTTTATGTTCAAGCAGATGGTTTCTGTTAGGAGTTATAAACCTTTTGGTGTTTTCTTCTTCTGTGAATAAGTTCTCTTTTTAAAATATTATAAAAGGAGAATACTTAGTTCACAGAAGTGCTAACTTATTTGACCTGCATTTTAGGACTCGAGGCTTCTTCTTAGGAATACAGTTCACTACTTCTGCAGCCAAAGGGCACAGCTGAAAAAGTTAGTCCTGTCAACTGGGTTTAAGGAAAGAAAGAAGAAGCAGAGCAAGAAGTACAAGAGAAAAATATCAGGAGGAGTCAGCAAGTAGAGAAAGTCAACTATCATGCCCTGCTATATGGGGAGAGTCAAGAATTCCATCAAAAGTTGTATTATAGTGGAGCATGAGGAAGGTGAAAGTGTTGATTGACTCTTGACTTTTGAACAGATGGGTGAACAAAACAACCCCAGGCAGTGGCAGAGCACAGCTGAGTCATGTACGGCGTCACAGGGTGTGCAGGGACTGAATGAGTGGAGAGCTGGAACCATGTCACCTGGCCAGGGCATACCCTGCATCAGCAAATCTGCATCCTTCAGATACGTCTTTCAGAGCATCTTTCTTCTCTTAGCTTTAATAATGTGTTACAGTCCCTTCCACAGAAGAACTAAAATGGGGTCAAAGGAGAGTATCGTCAGCATTGTCCAGTCCATCCATAACACTTCTAGAGACTCATTTAAGGGCAATTTTAACAAGGGTGTTTTTTGTGTTGTGGACAGACATTCTCTAAGAACTGGAATAAAGCCCATGTCATACAGCCCATTCACTGAATAAAGAGGGTTTTGATGGGTAACTGAGATAAAAATAGTCATCAATTCTTACTCCCAGCCAACTCCTTTAGAATGTGAGTAAGAAGCATAGTCTAATGAGTAGAAGGTGTTGGTGGAAACTAGGAGCTCCATTCTAATGTTTGTTCAGCTCTGGACTTGTTGAGGGACAATAGATAACACTGGTGAAGAGTTTCGACTAGTAGTTAGTAATACTGAACTGCTTTGTGAAAATGCATGGAATAATTAGTTAGCATCTGCAAAATGTTTTGAAGATCCCAATTTCCATGTTTCTTGTAGTTGTGACAGTGCATCATACTGCATAGTGTAAAAGAGATCTGTTAAATTAACTAAACAGATGAATGTCTCATCAGATCCCCTCATGTCCATGCTACAAATGATAAAAACCCACCGATAAGAGATTGAACTGAGTCAAATTTTTTCATCACATCACTGAGTTTATGCTGATTTACACGAAGCTATGCCCATCTGTAATGATTTTGCTTAGTAGGTCCAATGTCTTTATAAACAAAATTTATAAATTCGAAATTTATCAAGTGAGGGGGTGTCATAACCTGTGTCTGTTTTCATTACGAATTTCTGCACCAGAGATACAAGAATAATTGTGAAAGTATGTTTTATAGTCGTCAGTTTTAGACTGAGCCCTTTCAGAAGTTTTGATGGTCCCACAGTTACACCAGAAAGTTGACTTGGCTTCTGGAAGTAGTATTAAGTGCCAAACCAGATTACTCCTACTGTGTAACCAGTTTTCACCTGTTTTTGTGTACGAGGATGTTAATGAAAGAATACTTCTTGGAACAGTTTAATGGTTAGAGGAAGGTAGTGCTATTCATGGTTTTGCTAGGCAGTAGCCTAGGTACACTCAGGGATTGTTTGCAATCCACAACAAACCATTTTAACTGTCTGTAAAGAGCCTTCCCTGTCAGAACAATGGGTGTAAGTATATTACCACTTTTCAGGCTTTGTTACTCATAAGCTGTAATGCTTAATGCTCCGAATCACTAGCTATTCTTACTGTAGCACCATTTTTTTTTAAAAGTCTCTTTTTTTCTGTTTCTGGTATGATTGACCAGCATAGCAATAGCCCTGTTTTTCATATGACATACTGTACTCACTATTGTTTGAAATTGACATTAGAACATTTGACAATAACATTTTCGTTCCAAACTGACTTGTATTTTTTCCAGCACTGATTTTTTTTTTTTTCTGTTCCTTTCCTGTTTATCTAAAATAGCTGAAGGAAAAGGACACAGTGCATCAAAGCTGATAGGACAATAATTAGACCTACTGTATGTGCTGGTTGCATTCAGGCCTATGAGCACTTCCTTTCTCCTCCCCCATACCCAAACCCAGCTCTGCTCCATTCTTTGGAGCAGGCAGGATATTAAGATTTACAAGGCCTCTAGTCTTTGATGTGCTGGGAGACCATGGCTCTTTCTCATTTCTTTACAAAGCCTGAGCCTGAGGAAAACAGGTACAGGGATCATGAGGAGGGAAAGCTTCATATTCCCCACATTTCAGGTAGTTTGCCCTGAGAATGATAGTAAAGGGAATACAACGTTTGCTGTGATTTGGTGCTTGGGATTGGTTACCATCTAAAACTTGATCTGGGCTTAGTGCAGAGCCAAATTCTAAAGTGATTTAGTCCTACTGCATGCATGTTTACTCCTGCATGGATATAGACATAATGGGAGAATTTACCCTTACGGAGTTGCAAAAGATTTGTTAACACGAGGAATTCCCGCTGGTTTAATTTAAATAAGTTTAATAGGTTTACTGGAATTTGTGCCACACCCATGTTCCTCCTCTGTTTAGGCTGCATTTCACTAAGTGCTTGCACAAGGGCTTGCAATAGTTTAGGTAAATTGGATATAAACTGTGCGTTTACTTAAAGCAGTGTAATTTCCCTATGTAAACAAGAGTGAAGTCAAAACCCATGGACAACCCCCTTCCTCCGGACACAGCTGGAAGGCGTTGCTGAACTCAGTTACTTACCACAGTCCTCTGTTGGCCACTGCCAACTGTTCAGCCATGGACAGGATTTGTGTATACACTCCCCAGTATGTTTTGGGGTGTAGGGTAAAGGTGCTTTAGCTCAAACCACCCATTTAAATTGATGTGACGAATCCTGCCTGGAAGCGCTCACACCGGCAGCTCTGCCAGCTGCTGGGGAGACAGCAGCCCTGAGCGGGGTGGCAGACAGAGGCAGCTGGAGGGCAGCAGTCTCTCGGACTAGGACAGCTGTACACAGAGTGAGCATCTCCCCATCAGCTAATTTCCACACGATCTAGGGTCCCTTCAACCAGCTTATTCACACTTCACTCTTTACTAAAGACTTCACAGTTGATTTAATTTAGTAGTCAAGGAGCATCAACTTCTATCCACTACTGTGCCACTTCTGTCTACTACATTCAAGCTGTCAGACATCAGGAGATTTGTCTACTATAAATCGTTTCCATTTCCCAGTTAGTGCAAAATATTCAAGAGAGCAAGTTTCAGTTCAAAATCTAAAGGGGGTCCACTTGCCATTTCTCTTCAGGGTTTCTTTACTGTCTGTAATTCTAATTGTAGGATATCTCTGCACAGCTGCTTTTCAGTTTCACTCCTTGCTTGGTTTGCCATTGTTGACTGAAAGCAGCCTGTTTTCTTTCCACTGCCTTCAGTGGAAGTGCTGCAGGGTCCAGTTACCTCTGTGATAATCAGGGAAGATCTTTTGTAAATATCTGAAAAAGTGCTTTAGCATTAAGAAGTGAACACATAGGAGCTCATGTGCTACATTCAGTAGCGACTGAAAAGGATCAAATAGTTTCATGGTTCAGCTCCATAGCAATTTAAACTGCTCAGTCTGCTGTGCTCCTACTCATTCAGCTCCCAGCTCCCTCTCCTTCTCTTGCTCTGGCACTGGCACTTTCCTGACCTGAATAGTTGCACGAACTGGCCTAGACTGGCTGAAAAACAATCCAGGGGGATTTTTTTAGGCCACTCAGCTGAGGCTGGTTGAAGGTGCCGCGGAATGGCATCTTTAGATAATCGTTCATCAGTTCCTCTAAGCTTTCTCATTACATAAGACAGCTCTGGCTGGTGTTGTTTCCAGGACAGTTTCTGAATTTGGTAGCCTGTGTTTCACAGCTGACTTACAAATGCAATTCTCCATGCAGCCAGGACCTTCCATTAAAATGTACTAATATGTATTCTTAAAACCACTGAAAAGAGTGTCCTAAGTTAATTGCTGTATAGGCACGTTAACATCATGAAGAGTTCAATTTCAGTAGGGTAGTGTACATCTCCAGACTTAGATATTTTGCTCTATAAGAGTGGGCCTACTTTGTCTCTAAGAGTCACTAACAGTAAACTAACAGTTCGAAGGCATTTGCCTTTCAGAAGAAGTCTCTAGCAAGAGCAGGGGTTAGAATTCTCTTCGCTGTAGCCTGTTTCTTTTCCCTCCCAGCAGAGAGCAGTTGATCACCTTGATTCCCTCCATAAGGGATCCTTACTCCATGTCAACATACAGGACTGCAGAGCAGCATACACATCTAGGGTGGGACCTAGAACTATACTCCTTCTTCTCATCTTTGGTCTTTCTCCTAGGAGTCAGTGGTCCAACATGAGATTAACTAGGGAGAACCACCTGAAACCTTTGTCACTGATGTCAGCAGAGAAGTCCCGGAGTGAATGGTCAGAGGCAATACATCATTCCTGTCCCTAGTCTTCCTCTGCCTGACTGAGTGACCATGAAGCATCAGACAGTGGGGAAGCTTGTGCGGCTGCTTATCCCTTATGTGTTTTGTAGTTAGATCCCAGCATTCTTAGGGCTTTTTATTTTTGAGCAACACTAATTTACAGGCGGAACAGAATAAAAAACTTGGATCATGCAACCCTGGTTTGTTTTCGCTATGTTTTCTGCATCTATTGAATAATTCCTGGCAAAGGAGGGTGATAAGGAGTTAATGGATAGCTGTGTTTGTAAGCACAGAAGCACGCACCACTACACCTGCAATACCAGAAAACATCTACAACAAAGTTGCAGACACATGAAAGGCCAGGCAGTGACCTTCAAAGGAAGTACATGGATTGAGACTAGTGCAGAGATAGGCATGGAATCGCCCCTGTTATCCTAGGGAGCAGGAAGCATCTGGATATATCAATGTGCCCTAAGTGATCTGTTGAGGAGTTTAAGCTCATTTTTGAATGTGTTTGGTCATTTTGACATTTGGAGTTGCTCTTGCCTTATTATTGATGGACAGGTAGAGCTAGTTACCCCATGATTGTTGCAGTTGTCTTACACCTTCCATTATAAAATCCTGTTTTCATCTAATTATAATTTACCATAGCATTTGAGCCAAAAAGACTAAAATAAGGGACTTGTTTCTGAATGGTTTTGATAGAAAATTTCTTCAAAAAGTTTGTAGTCTGTTATGAAGAAAGTGGTTGTTCTACAAGTGATGGAAAGCAATTCTTTTCTAGGAAGCTCTACGGCCTCCATTTTTGGGCACGGATTGCACATTTTTGATGGATGAATGGGGTATTAGGAGAAAAAAAGGGAAAGGAGTTTTATTTTCACATAAAAATTTACCACAGTCACATTCTAGGCATGCTCCAGCAAATGGCTGAGTCCATTTTCTTTTGAAATTCCTTTTCCTAACCTTTAAGAACTGTTGAGTCACTCTAAGGCAGTATTAGGACACAAGAAATGAATGTGTGTCCCCAGTTTCACAGTACCTGTCTGGGCCTCTTGAAGGAACTGGAATGGAAAGCAGTGAGCAGTAGAATCATGGCAGTGATGAGCTGGGAACCTGTTGAAGCAGAAGACTGTGGAAGTAATAGCCATGATGAGGTTTAAAATTGGTGTGGCATAAGAGGAGATCCGTGTAGGAAGATATGGCTTAAAGGAACTCTCCCGACCTTAAATATATGCTGAGGTTTTTGAATCTTGCTATATTTCACTGTTGCATAGCAATTGGCTGACAAGATATTTGCCTCATTTCCCTCTTACCTTTAGAAAGAACAGTGTGCTTCCTATTTGTGCATACAGTTAAAAGTATACACCTCAGATCTAAAGCTACCCAAACCCTAAAAATACCGGCATTTTTCTATGATGGAATGCAATTTGACATTTTAAATTAGTAAGTGTTTGACAACACTAAACCAAAACTTGGTATTTTGGCTCTGGGATTTGATGTCTAATACAACTGAAACTCAGTAAATTTTGGGGGGAAATGCCATGTATGGCAACAAGTCCCAATGCTGATGTCTATTCTGTGAAAATATTAAGGGCATCTCATTATCAATCCTCTGAAGAAAGCAGTTCAGTAGTTCTGTCCAGAGCAAGGAGGACTTTTGCTGAACTACAAGGCAAGAATTATGTCTCAATAACAATTTAAATTTTAACCATCTCTTGGGTAAAATTTTATCTCTTTCTTCAGTACAAATGAGTTCATGGTAAGGACATCTTTTTACTTTCTCTCCCTGAGTTTCTTTAAACTTTTGGAGTGCTTGTGAATGTAATTTGAGTTCGACCTATTCCTAGCAATCACAGAACTTGCTTCAAAACTCTGGCTGTTCTGAAAATGCTCTGTTTTGATATTGGCAGCATTTAAGCCCTTCTCATTTCCTCCCTAAAACTGGAAACTACCTCTTGATTTGTAAAGGGTAAGGAGTGGCCTAAACGATAAAATTGTCTTAAGAGACTATAACATTTATCATGAGATGGAGTTCTATTAGCATGTAAAATTTTCTTTAGCTTGATTGCATCTCGAAGTTTACCAGAACGTACTCAAATAATTTCTAGTTCTAAGAAGTGTGTAGACCTCAGTTTTGCATATGGCCATCTCTCCAAACCACAAGTCACTAAAGAATGTCAGTGTGATGTTTGGCAAGTTAAAGGAGGGCAGCACTCCTAAAGCAGGCTTGTGGTTTTATCCCTGCAGTAAGAAGACTCAAATGTTAGAGAGATTATTTTCTTTCACATGTATTATAATTTATTTTTTTCCACAGTCTGTAGTAGAAGCACCTGTGTAACCTTGTTTAACTGCCTTCACACATTTTTCTTTCCCTCAGCTAATATTCTGCCAAAGTGACAAACTTTCCTCACTTTGAACTGCAGAACACCATGAAAGCCAGCATTTCTCAGCCTTGTCCAATACTGTAAGTCTTCTATGCACTGTTCATTGGGAGCTGTCATTTTATTAATGCTGTAAGAACATGACTGCTATAAAACAGGAGTATATCTTAGAGAGAAGCTGTTACAACTTGCTAAAGTTTAAAAAAAAAAAAAGAAAAGAAAAAAAAAGAAAAAATAAAAGGTTGATGCTTATAAGGACCTACTGTTTGCTTAGGCCTGAGTCTTTCCCGAGAGTGGATCATTCCAGATAACTTGCTGCTGCTCTTTGATTAAGAATGTTTTCTCCAGCAGAGGCCATGAGGGTCATACATGCATAGACTAGAATTCAGTGTTAACAGGAGGAGCTTGCAATTATGTTTCCTTACCTTTATGTTGATTAAAAAAGCAAACAACCTTTTAAGTCCTTCCTCATTGTCTGGGGACCTGAAGGATGTTCATTCAATTTTTGGCGTCTCCGGTCATTCTGATAATGAGAATGCTAGTTAGGCTGGGGTATTTGAAACCTGCATGTAAGTTCACCAAGGACAAGAGAGGCCTGAGACTTGTCACATATTTAATTTCTGCTCTCTGGGACACTACAGAAAAATTATTATAATCACCATTTGCACCCGAACCAAGGAATCTTGTCTCCATTCCAGTTGATTTTCCACTCACAAGAATCTATCCTTTTCCATCACAACAGTGATGGTAGTTCACAGCAAATGATCTGCTATGTGGGTAAGTGGCATTCAGTTCCTCACTTGTTTCTTTCTGCCATCTGGTGCCATTGCTTTGCTATCTGTTTCTTCTTATCCAGCCTAACAGAGCTCACTGTCCCTGGAACAGCCTAGAATTGATTTCAAAGAAATTCAGGTCTGTGAAAAGATAGGTACAAATCCCAAAGAGGAGGCAATTAGTAGCTTCTTTTAGTAGTCTTCTTTGGAGTCCAAAGTACCTGCCTTCCAGTGACCAAAAAGTCTTACTTTTACAGTGAGCAGCCTTTTTGTTAAAGGTCTTACTAACATAGGGAATGGAATTTGTTAAAATACTAATTTTATTTCCATATGATCACTTTAAACATGAGCCAACTCTATGTTTTCCTGAGAGCCAATGAGGCTTGAGATTTTTTTTTAATTAAAAGTCAGCAAAGGTGGGGGTTTTATTTCCTTTCCCGTCAAATGCATTTGAAGCACCTCTGTCTCCAGCTGGCTGTGGGAGCAGAGCCAGCCCATAATGGTTTCAAGCCCAGTGTGTGCATAGGAGAAAGGGTTTTCACCTGATTGATGACTATGAAAGTGCTTGCAGTGCAGACTGCTGAAGCTAGTAACACTGGAGTTGTTTAGAAGATAAGAGAGAGGAGGTGGCTGTATTTTTGAAAAGCTGGCAATGCTTCCCAGTCAAGTGCAGTAAATGGCACATGAAGGGTCTCATTTCATCAGCTTGTGGGCACTCTGCTCCATGAAACCCTTTGAAATGGTTGCCAGAGGTTGAAGCTGAGATTGGTTGAACTTTCTTGGTGTCCTGTTCACTGGCCTTATAGCCATTCCTTCAGCTACGCTGTCAAAAGTTTTGTTACTGGGCCTATCTATCCTTTAGTACTTTGTATGAGGAGGTCTGAATATTATTGTTCACCATGTATTACTTAAAAATGCAAAGAAGTGTGACATCGAAATACCTTCCACAATTGTGGCATCCTTTCCAACTTTACGTAAGATTTACTTCTTTCCAGGCCTCACATTGCTCCAGTTTTAGCATGGATTTCTTAGGAAACTCATAGTATCTTATCTCTACCTGATCCATCGCACAATGGCCACATCATCATTTCCTTAGGTATGATAACATTTTTGGCCGGAGTGACTTAATCTTTGCTTTAGGGCCTTGTGATGTTGCAATCATCTTTACAGCACCTCTCTAGTGGGTATGTTCCAGCAGTATGCTGTGGAGGAGAAGAGGAAACATCTTTGTAAAAGAGTCTGCTCTCAGTCATCATGTGGGTAGAAGTGAAGTGTATTACGTTCAAGGTTCATGGCTTAGAGGAGCAGGAAAGAGGATAGATTGTTAAGCAGAATGTGAAATGGCCTCAGGATTGCACTTTGGAGGAGTTGACTACTTTTTGAGTGGGGAGGACAAGACATCCTCAGGACCACTTAAAAGTACAAATAAGGTAGAGGAAATACAGAGACTAGAAAGAGGGGAAGGAGACTGAGGAAAGAGTGAAGGGCAAAGTGGCACACCTCTTGGGGTGTGTGTCTGTAAAAATGGGGCTGGGTATTTGCGAACGTGCTCGTCTGTGGGTTTTCAGGTTCCTGCCTCTCACCAGCTCAGAAGCTGCATGCATGGCCTATTTAATGATAGATTAATGTTTCCATGTGGAACCATAAAGTGCAGACATGCTTGAAGATGGGCAGGTGGCAGGAGAAATGATCCAAGCTTTATGAAAAGCCAAAAATTCAGGAAGACAGACGTTTGGTTTCAGTTCTGGGCAGATGCTCAGGTCAAGTCTTATTTTGTCCAAACCACTTCCCCTACCCTTAGGCATGATATTTTCAGAGTGAAAGGACAGGCAAAGCCCAGGGAGATTCCAGAGCATGGCTTGTTTGCAGCTGGCTGGACATGGAATTCATCAGGAACAAAGCAAGACTCGCTCTTCTCCTGCGGATATGGAGAGAACTTGGATTTGTGCACGCACACAGAAGCATGCACACGCATGTGTGCGCACACACCAGAACAAACCAGTTCTTCCCTGTCTGGTGGGGAGGCTTCAGTTACAGTATCTGAAGCCAGAGATTTCATTTAAGCCATTTGGACCCATTCGGACTCTGAGTGCTGTAGCCTTGCCTGCCTCCTTCCTCTCTTAGCTCCCAGCCAGAAAAATCCTCCCCCTCGCTGCCCTCCCTTTCCAGCACACACAACACAGAAAGCAAAAACCGACCCAAGCTTGCCTTTGCAGCTGGGACTTATCAGCCAGAACACACACATGTAGGTCATCCATGGGAACTCAGCAAAGTGTTGGATCAACAAGAGCACTGGGGGGGGGGGGGGGAATGCAGGGCAGCGGGAGGAGCAGGGATGGAATCTTTTTTTATCATTATTATTATTTTTGTTATTGTCTGCTTTTTTAGAAAGGAAAAGGAAGAAAGATTACAGCAGCTTTTCTGTTAAATGAAAAGATTAGCATGCCGTGGATGCTTTGCAGGGGCGTGATGAGATTTGCAGCAGATGAGTTGGTTGCTAGGCAATGCTAATGAAAAGCAGGCTTTCAAAACTTCTGTGCTGTGTGGCCCCAAAAGTTATCTAGCCTCCCTCCTGCAGCCTTCACTCTCCCCAGCTATCCCCTCCCTCCCCATGCAACCTCCCAAATATTTATAAAATCCTCACCAGGAACAAGAAAGATAGATGCTGGAGTGGACTTTTGACAACTCTCTCTTCCTGAGCTACCCAGGAGATACACATACACACACACAAGTTTGCTGATTTTCTTTTCCTCCTTAGAAAGGTAAAAAACAAAACAAAACAAAACAAAACGACGCACCACCCCCAAACCAAAAAAAAAAAAAAAAAAAAAGCAAACAAAAAAAAGGAGAGAAGAAGAAAAGTTAGCAGTGGCTTCCAAAGCAGCTCGGTCTCCAATTTCAGAGTTCAGTCAGAGTTTAGGGTTGGCATGTGTGTGCGTGTGCGTGTTGGGGGTAGGTACGTGTTTGTTTTTGATTTCTCTCCATGCGTTTTCAAGCTGGGCTCCAGCTCTTCCCCTCCTCACATCCTGCTGCAAGCCTCCTTTCCCTTTCAAGGCCTTCTGACACAATGAGCTTATTTTCCCATGCTCCCTGTGAAAGCCGGGGTATGTGCGTGAAAGCTGCAGCCTCAGAGGACTCTTTTAAATACAGGAATTGAACATTGCTGAAGTTACAGACAGGGTTTCTGCTATTTTTACAAATGACCCATGTCTTGCTCCCCTTCTCAGAAGTATCAGCATTCTTAGATATCTTACCATCTGTCTCTCTCAACTGTTTTTTTAAGTGAATTTAATGTTGGTATGACAGCATTGAAGACTGGTATTTACTGCTTGCTCCACATTCTCCTTACTGCTGTGGCTTCTGTGCCTCAATCCTAAGGCAAAGTCCTTTCATGTGAGCAAAAAAGGATATTTCCAAGGTCAGTTCTAGGCTAAAACTGTCAAAGAGGCATCATTTAACAAGATCTAATTCTAAATAATCCAATAGAGTAATATAGTCCTGTCATGAAAAAGCAGAAGGTTACAAATTTCAAAGTTACTGAGCTATCTTGGGCCTGTAGATTGGGCAGGGAACCTGCAGAAGCAGAGCCTCACTGCACTGCCCACTTTGAGATGCAATATATCACATTGGATGTAAAGTCTCCCTGCAATACCGGTGTTTATTTTTAATGAATGCTTCTGGGGAGGTAAGAGGTTAGCATGAATTGGAAACAGAATTTAAGATTACTGTGGAGAGTGAATACGAGCCTCATATGGTGGTCCCATATAGTCCAAGTTTGACAGTTAATGATCTTGGTTGAGGTCTGCAGAAGTCAGTGGCACCTGGCCTAGTGAAAACAAGAGCTTGTGGGGGCAATGTGGGATTGTTTTGTTTTGTTTTGTTTTGTTTTGTTTTGTTTTGTTTTGAAACATGCTGGAGAAGTTTTGTTTTGCCTGGACTCTTTCTCACTGATGCCAGTATCAACTGTTAATCAATAAGAAATTCCTTGGGCAGACAAATTTTGTGGGGCTGCTGCAGTAACCTCTTTATACCATATTTCAGATGGCAGAGGCCTATATGTTCTTTCTTTTTCATTTTCTTCTTTTTTTCTACCATCAACCCTGTTTTAGTCAGTACAGTGTGGATAGGTGATATATTAAGCCAACGTCCTAATCATATGTGGTCATTGAAAATCTCAAGGCATTCCCTCCAGAAGTTAATCTTTCAGTTATCAGTTAGGGGAATTCAATTCTGCTTCCATAAATTCTCTTGCTGTTTCAATTAAATAGGGATGGCAAATTTCTAAATGCTTGGGAATACAGGCAGCTGCTGTGTGCAGACTCTGGGATGACTATTCAGGTAACACTCTATTATTTGAAGTAAGAAATTTGGCCCTGCAGGATATGTTACTGGATGTGTTAGGAAATGTGGTAAGGGCAAATCAACCATGTGCCCTCCTTCCTGTCCTTTGTCATGCCAAGCAAAATGCCTGGACGGTACAGTTTTGAAACCTGTCTCTGGGCATTCCAAGTCTGTACAGACATGCCTGCAAGGTATTGTTGGGAATTAGAAAGGGAAACTTATTTGTCATGTTTTTCCTAAGCTGTTGTTTAGTGCTGTCCATATTGCTAACTGCTGCCCCAGCTCCATTTCATTTGTGGATATAGGCATTCCCCTGTGTGGCTTGGTCCTCTCTACTTTGATATTTTCTATAATAAAAAGTGATGTACAGATTGAAAATAGGGGCATCTCTGAAAAAAAAATTATCTGATGTTCTACACTCTGAAATCAAACCCCTACGCGTGCCTTTCCCACAGGGTTTTGCTTCCACCAGAGTGGTGTCCCAAAGCCTTGCAGGCGCACACTGTCTGGAGTCACTCCTTATATGGCATGTCTTAGCAGGTGACCAAAGTGCTACCAAAAGACTTTGTTTTGTGATGTGAACAGAATTACATAATGAATGTAAAAGACGGCCACCTTTCATTCACATGTGTAAAAGCATTTTTTGCTTTTACACTAGCAACTACTGAATTTTGACCAGTCAGGTCTTACCAACATGCTGGTCATTAAGGAACACATTTGATGGCCACCTCTCTGGCCACTGTGCATGCTACAGCTTGTACTCACATACGCAAGAATTCATAAAAAAATGCTAACCCCTTCAAGAAAAAGGAGCCAGACCATGTGATTTACCTGCATTACATGTGGGAGATCAAGTTGGGATAAATCAGGTGAAACATTTTATCCTGTAGGCTTTGATTTGTTTAAAGAGTAGCTGAGACATTTCAAATGTGTGGCTGAAAGCACTCCAAATAGGAAACTTTCCGTCACATAAGACTTGCCTGTGTGCCCACTGGAGTCAGTGGACGTTCTAGGGAGTAAGATAGGGTGCATAACAATTTGGGGGTAAGTACTGGCAGACCTACACAAGCAGAGCAGTATTTGCTGATCGAGAGATAGCAAAACATACAATTTTTCCCTAAAGAAATGCTGTGTCACTGAAATTTGCTTTGGATTTATGGTTCCATGACTGCCACTACCATCCCTACAGATTGTTTGGAGAAGGTCCTCTGCAGATTCACATACACTCAATTGATCATGAATGAAGCTAAGAGCAGTTATTAATCTTACTGCCTGGTTGCACTCTAAACCGCCTTCTAATCCTGCCTCTGTTCTCTTAGACAAAGAATGCAGTGAGATGAAGGCAGGATCAATGCCAGCATGGAGCTGCCCTTTTTAGTAGTTGTTGTGGCAGGGTTTTACACATCAGCAACAGTGAGTAGTTCCCAGTGTACTGGGGGAGAAGGGAGTAGAGATGAATTTAAAGGGTCAGATGTTGTGCTCCTGAAGGGATGGCAGAGTCCCATCCTGACTCTTGGTCTCTGGTGAATTTTTCAGTTCCTTGTATTTAATGACTGACCTAATGAGACATTACAGCCCTACTGCCCTTTGGAGATCCATGTAGAGCTCAACACAAGCTAAGAAAGGGTGCATTGTGTCTTTGATCCAATGGGCAGTATTTCACAGGCTGGCAGATTTAATAAAATCTCAGAGGAACCTCAGCTCATTTTTTAAGAGGCTTAACATTGAGTTAAAAGTTCCCTTTACTCCTGCATTGTTGGAGACCATTCCCTTCTTGTGTGCTGCCAGAGGACCTGCAGGGAACTGGGGCTTCATGAGACCAGATTGGATGTAAGCAGCTGGTTGAGACTGGTTAGAAATCTGCAGGAGGAATAGCGGGATGCAAGAAGCTTTCTAAGCCTTTTTTGTTTCTCAGTCTTTGAAGTCATCCAGTGCCTCACATGCAGCATGACAACTTTGCTCCACACCTGAAAGGAAAGCCAAGCTACTGATAAGGCCTTTTGATCAGTAATTTTGAGCTGCATGACATGAAAAACTGTGTAATGCCAGTACTTCTAGTAATGTTATTTGTCCCACCATCGACACTAAGGTATCCAACTGACTTGGCAACTAGAAATATGAACAAGTCACTATCACAAAGTCCTCCCCTGATACAATGTTTATGGATATAGCCAGAAAGCAAGTATGAAGGTGGAGAATATCTTACAGATTGATAAATAGATCCTTGGAGCTTCAGATAGTGCCATAGTTTCTTGTTCAAAGCTGCTAATCTAATGAAAAAATGCAAAAGGTGTGAACAGCAGGGAGCCAGGCAGGCTGGCATAGATTCCTCGAGCAACAAGCTTTCTTTGACGTTCAGTGCTGAGAACTTGGGAACTTTTGCACCAGGAAGCAAATTGCACTGTGCCATTTTGGAGTGCAGGTCTAGAGCAGGTCAAAATCTGAAAACTGATGATTCCAAGAACTGCAGAGTTTGTTTTTGGACATCTAAACACTTTAACCACTACTCTGCTCACTTCTGTTATTGTTATAGAAGTGCTGATTGTGGACTGGATGGGTAATTTCGCAGCAAGAGTTCCAGTGAGCCATATGTTCATCCTTCAGTCTAAATTTATATAGGACAACCATTGCTAGGAAAATTTTAGTGATTAGTTTAGGGGGGCAAAAGGATTCTGCTTAGATTTTCAAAAATGCAGGGTAAATATTTCCAAAGTACCAAGCACTCAAATACTACCCTTTTTTGAGAAATGAAGTATAGGTTGTGTGGTATTTCAGTCACCAGTAACTCGAAAGTAGAAACCTTTGTGATCTCAGAAGTTCACTGCTAGGTTACTGCCCACTCCCATGGATATGGCAGGCTGCTGGAGTTTTGCATTTGCAGCAAAAATGGAACCTCCACCTAAGGATCAGTAGTTAAAATTTTTATTGTCATTGATTGAAGTTTGGCCTTCCTGGTCAATAAAGGTTCATTCTGTAAGAAGCTTTAACATGAGCAATTAGTCAAAATTGGCACCTGAAATGATTAGAGATGGGAAAGAGAATGCTCCAAACCCTGCTTTATAAGAACTTTTGCCAATGTATACATCTCCTATAAAATAGCAGCTGAGGCCCCCCAATTATTGATTCTTGTAAGATCCAGCAGAACCACGCTCCCTTCCTGTTGGCAGATGCAGATCCTGCAGAGATGAACAAAATACAGTCTCCACAGATATTTTAAGATAACTCCTTTCTTGAGAGAAGACAGCAAAGGGGAACAAATGCTTTCAGGAAGAAGAAATTGCTGTTTGGAACTGATATGTCTAGGAGCACTGTTGAATATCAAGAGAAAACAAAGTTAAATGAACTATCGCAAAGGAAGAGGCAGTCATGTAAAAGGCAAAGATGATTTGTGAGATTTCGCAATACCCTCCCAAGGGGAGCAAGCTTTTGCTTGAGACATTTAAAATTAGATTGGACAGAGCAATGGAAATTCAGTGTATGAGCACCCCATGGGACAGAATGGGATAAGCCACTGGGTCTCCCTTTGCGTGTTCCCTTACTCTTTTGTAACTCTTCCTGAAGACCTCCATTCCAAATATTAATTTGTTTTCCCCAGATACCCATCCTGGTTTTCTGTTCCTCCCCTTTTCCACTTTAAGAAAGGAGCTGTGTTTGATTCATGGTGTCAGCTATCTTCCAAGCTCCGATCCAGTCCCAGGGGTGGGAGCTCATGGGACTGATGAGGGTAGGAGTGATCAACTGCAGACTTTCCTGTTGCTGAGCTTGCTGCAGGCCTGACCGTTTTTAAGACCTCAACAGATGTTTCTGCTTAGAAACTATTGGCATCTTTATGGACTGTTTTTTCCATTCTTCCCTCCCGGCCCATGTCCAAGCAGCAATGAATTATGTAAGACTACATTCTAGCCTCTTCTTTATTATTATTTCTGTAGACGCATCTCTAAGAAGTACATCTACAGTTCTCTCTTTACCTAGTTTTAGATGTGTCAGCTTTCTCTTTGACCAAAACACCCAGCTACCCTTAAAAACACTTATGTGCCTTTTTGTCATCTTTCAGACACAGATGCCAAAAATACAAACACTACAATCCCAACTCGTGGCTTCAGATTCAAGACGTCTCTCACTTTTCATACTGTGGTTTCAATCAATATGCCTTTTACTTAAAAGTTAACCCCTTGCTATGGAGCTGCCTGTATTTGTCTCTTACTGCTGGTACTTAGCAAACAGTAATTAATAATACGTAATGGAAGGAAATCTAGAAACTGCTGCTGGAGCTCAAAATGGCTCCAACAAGCATCAGCCCTACCTGGTTTAGTGGTTTAGCTGTCAGTTATTAGAAATGAACACGTTTCAGATGGTCTTGAGTAGAATAAAAGCACTGAGCTGGTTTATTTGCACTGTTGAGAAGCACTCGTAATCCTGCAAAATACATGGTGTAATGTGTGCAGGGCACCTGATGCAGTCTGGATAGTCTTAACCCTTTACCACTGTACAGCAAAACTTCAAAGCTCGAAACTGGCTAGATTAAGTCTCTTAAATAGATGATGTAAGTAATATGTGCAATACCACATGCAGATTACTTTAACTCAGAAGACAGACAAACTTTCTGCATTGGAAAATTTGGCAGACTACTACTTAATTTCAGATGAACTATAGTAGCAAAAATAAACTATTTCCTTCTTTGGGAACACACTACTAGAAGGAGACAGAGTAGTTTAGCCAGTGTGCCACAGCCAAATGTGGGATTTTCATGCAGGCCTATGTTTAGTTATTACAGCAAAGGGTTGCTGTAAATCCTCTTGGTGCACTTAGCAACTGAATTCCCACTGGAAGAAAAGCACATCTTTTCCAGTGTAATACTCTCATTGTTCACCACCTCAAACTCTTTCTGTGATTGTGCTGCTCTGACAAGGTGAAATGTCATTGCAAGTGGTCCTCTTTGCATTTTACCCTTTCAGCAATCTAGTGCTGCTGATATAAAGTTACTGAGTAGATGACTTCTTTTTATTTGCAGTATATGTAAACTTCTTCAGTAACAGCCAAGCAATTACATGTTGTCCTACTCAGGTGCCTCTGCCCTGGTTTTGCAGGACTAGGAGGGCTAAAAAAAGACTCAGTCCTTTCTTGGTACCTTGTCTGAGACTGCCCAGCAAGAGAGGCAGTGGTACTGGTGGATGTGATGTGGCTTTGGATCATGGAGACAAGCAGGACTGGTTATCTGGCCACTGGAGTCCCACTCTAAACAGAGCAGAGTGCAGTATTGTCAATGCAGGTGCTGGATGTGCCTCAGCTGGCCTGTGTGGCTCACAAGAGCCCTCACTGAAGTACCCTGCATTTTTTCTCCTGAAAGTAGAGTGCTGAATCTCACATGGTGAGAACTGAAATATATACAGTAGGAGACTATGAGTTAAATTGCCCCATCTTTTTCTGACTTTCAGTAGATAACCATACAATAAGGATTGTGAGGTCAACCAGTTCAGCATCTTTTTTCAGCATCTTTTCTCATTTGTGTGAGAATTATATACAGCAGGCATTATGGTAAACAAGGATTTTTTAAAGGCTTTTAAATATTTATTTACTGGAAGATAAAGCGTTACTAATGGGAGCAGGTATTTCCCCGGATTTGAACAGGGATTGCCACTGCAATTGTCAACGTTTTGTTGACTAATGTAAAGAAGACACAAATTCTGTGCCCTAATGTTCAGAGAGCTTGACATTGCACAAATGTTGTATATCTTTGTTGTACATCTTTTCTGTACATCCTTACTTGCTGCCTGGTTTTGCTGTTACTGTTAAGACCTGGTGCTCTACTGGTGAAAATTCACCACAGACTGAAGAAATAAGATCTAAACTCAGGAATTCCTGTGCTTGCTCCTTTACACCTTGCTGTTTACCTTAGGAGAGTTTAATTCACTTTAGGATCCAGGAGAGCTATGAGCCAAGCTTTGAGCCATTATCCACTAAAAAAATCTGCAGTAATAGCAAATGGAGCATGTAAGCTGCCTTGCCAAGGAGCTTGATGCTCTGTTTTCTCAGAGGTCTCTGTGCTGAAGGTCTCCCCAGATCTCTCCCTGTTAAATATGAAATCTCTTAGCTCCCCAGAGCCCATGCCTGACCCCCTGGCTAATGGCTTTTTGCCAGTCTTTTTTTGTATGTTATATTGTTGGCTGACACTACATTTTTACAGTTCAGTTTTGTTTCTCATGGTCTTAAAAGAGGCCATTTTAATTTCAATAAATATATCTCTTTGCCCAGTACACAGTATTCTCCTGGCAGCTTGGTGCTCACAGACTATAGGGAGCTGTAAACAACACTGTTTATACTTTCTGCTGATACCAGAACATTAGCATATAAATAGGGGAGAGATTTAAACAGGCTAAAACAACTCCAGCCTGGCCTATTGGGAAGGGCGGACAATCTGCTTTTCACTCTCCTTGCCAAGGATGTCAACTTTTCTGTGGGACTATTGCAAGAATGAAGGGTTTAAAGAGATGGGAAGCTTTTATCTGACAAAAGAGAGGTCGATGAGCCTTAGAAATGCAGAAATACACTGAATAACAGTCTGCCTGTTGGGATTTCCTTGTAAGCCCTGTTGGTGTTAGTGTGGGCATGTGGAGGGAGGGGAATTACTTAAAAATTACCACAGAGCTGTTGGATAAGAACTTCCTTTAAATGGAACTTGCAGCAAAGTGCCAAAAATATAATTACACCTGCAATGAGGATATTACTTTAGAAGAAGTTGTTTGATTTACCCTAAAGAAACATATCATGTGATCTTTACATTTTTTAGCTGCAGAGTATTTTAGAAACATGGTACAGCCAAATACTAAATCAAATAACCTCCCATATCTTATCTATCTATTGAATTACTAAAATTCCAATCACCTTTGGCACCAGTGAGAGATAGGCACGAATGCTGCAGTTACCATCAAATTGCTTGAATCCTTTTTATGCAGTTGAAGTTTAATTTTATTTTTTTGTCATAGAAGATGTAAAGCAGGGTTAACAGGAACATAGGTACAATGGAGAAAAGAGGTTCTCAGTTAACAGTCCATTGGAAACCAGAGACCAAGACAAGTAAAAAGAACAGCCAGAGATGATATTTCCAGGTGAGAAAGAGGTACTGTGGGATTGTAAAGAAAGCTGTCACATGAAGAGTGGGGGTGAAACTGAAACAGAACTTTACTGTGTTGGGATTTGTTGTGGGCTTTGCAGATGTGCCTCAGCAGCCTGTAGACCTTTGGACAGACTTCCATTTCAGGGCTGGACAGCTTTATGTGGAGCAGCCACTTGCCCCATTTTCCTTCCCTCTTGTAGAAGGGGGAATGTTTGTGATGTTGGTTTTCCTCTTCAGAAGAAATTTTGTGTCAAAACAAGAAATTCCCATGGTTATTTTGTATCATCACCTTTCTTTTGCCTGTAGAAAAAAGAGTGGTTTCAAAGTTACATTCTCAAAACTGGTAGAAACACTGTGATTTGCACAGTGTTTACTACGCAGAAGTTGGTGTAGGAATGTCCTGCATAGCCATAAATATGGCAATGAGTGGGGCACATGAAAAAAAGGAGGAGATGGAAACTGGACTGGCTTTTACTCTAGGCTTCTTCTAGAGCTCTTCATCTGCCGCGTCTTCATTTGGTCTTCCCAGTGACTTCACTCAAGTCCTGGAATAACTGGCAGTGGTGGTAAAACACAAGTCAAGAGGCACTTTTCAAATCAAACTGCAGTGCGCACACAGGCTCGTGCCTATGCAGTCAGGAGCTAATACAAGCAGGAGACAAACCTGTTCTTTGCTTGGACTGCAAGTTGCCAGTGATAAACCACTGCCTTTGTGGGGTAGGCGTGACAATTGCACACTGTTTGGGGTGGCTCCATGAGAAAAGGAGATGTTTCTGTGCTGGGGGACAGTGGGTGTCCCAGAAGGGGAGAGGCATTAAGATTGAGGAGTGCAGAAGACTGTTATATTTCAGAAAAGGCCTTGATCACAAGCCCACCATATTCTCCAACAGGATTAGTTGCCCTTAGATTAACCTCATTAACAGTAATTATAAAGTCTGACACATTTCTCTGTCATTATCTCCCTTGTATCATGTCGTAGGATTTCTTCCCCCAGCTTTTGTCTTTTCATCTGTCTTTTGGATTAGAGACCAGAGTTTTTCAATATGTTATCTCTCAAGCTTTTTTCCTCCAATGTAAACTGGCCAGTTTTAGCACAGGATACCATGATCAAAGTTAGTATCTCACTTTTGTCAGGCAAATGTGAGATGAAAAGGACAGCTAGTTGTTGTTCAGATAGTAACCTTAATACCACTGGGGGTAAAACTGTGCTTTGTCTTGAGGTTGGAATTCCAATCCCTTGGTTTTTATCAATCTTTAATGAGTGTGGGCCTGGAAAAATATTCTCCATCTTACGGAATTTCTGGGTCTCTGTTGGGAAGGAGATGGCTAGAGCACTACTGTCCTGGTGACTTGAGGGAAAGATTGATAAAGTACCAAATGTTCAAGGCAGGGTGGTCAACCAAAGACCTAACAGAGGAGAGGAGCTAGAAACTGTATATACACTATGTTAATTTGTTTAAAGGATGTTGTTCACAATGGCAGAGGAAGGATTCTGTTCAAACCTGGCAAATGTGGAAACTACTCTGAGATGCTCTTTGCTGCTGTGGATCTCCAGCACTGAAACTAGAGTGAAAGTGAAACAGGAGTTGTGGCATTGGGACTAAGTGAGCTCCTTGATCGTGCAGTTCCCATGCTGGATTTAAAGTATCACAGTGGACATTTTTTTCTTGCAGCCAAAGATCAAGAAGCAGAGGGAAACCAGAGCAATGCTGTAATCATTAAAATCTGGAGCTGAGCTATATTAAATGTTCCCTCCTGCTCCATAAGCTGAGTTTATATGTGACAAGATAACCAGAAGTTTCCCCTTCCTCAGTTCGATTGTCACTTGTAGCCAAGGCAGGTCCCATTTGTCCTCCCTTAAAAAAAAAAAAAAAAAAAAAAATATATATATATATAGATAGATAGATAGATAGGCCCTGTTGTATATACTCCTCTCACCAGAGGGCAATGAAGTCAAGTCTGTTAGTATAGGCCTGTCTGGCATTACATAAGGAATGCCCCCTGTGTGCTGAAACCCAAAGAACACCACCTGACTAGGCAACAGTATTTGAATAGAAAGGTGGCACTGGGTCAGGGTGACTCCAGCACAACAGGTGGCACACAGATAAGCAGGCTGCCCCAATTGTCCTCAAAACAGCATGGGATACCAGTAGGAGGACTTGGCAACAGTCATTGCAGGAGTAACTGGCATTCACACCTACTTTGTGGCAGATAAACTTATCTGCATCTCAGTAAATCTGCTTCCAAAGTGGCTTTAATAGCCTGCATTAATAAGCCAGATGCATTGCAAAAACAATGGGGTTTGGAGGCAAGACACTTCCATTCCAAGCAATTGAATTTAACCTGAAGCACAGTTCAAGTGCAGAGAAGCTGTGATGGACAGAAGGCCTGCAGGAAGCCAAATGGGAAGAGAGTAGAGCATGAGCTGCTGCCTGTCCTTGGAGGACTTTAAAGAAGGTTGATATGTACTGATCGAATCAAAAGTGAAGAGGAGAGGTTAATGAATGCAAAGAACTGTATTTGTAATGTCTTCATTTTTCCATTACCTTTCCTTATTCTCCCTAGAGCGCTGCTATTCCATCTCACAGCAATAAGCAGCTCAGCCAAGGACTGTCATTTTGTATTCCAGTCTGACCCAGTATTTTGCAGGGTGCCAAACAACCGCAGTGTGGATGCCTCAACCCTCCCCCCAGCCCAAACACACAGAAGAGCATCTATGCAAAGCCTTACAAAGCCTTTCAAATGTCCTGCAAGTGGGACAAAGATAGGAGGAAATGAGATCTCTTCTCAGATTTCAAGAGTCCATTTAAATTTTATACTATGTGGGTGAACTGGGGTTCTCACCAGCAGGCTTTGGGAAATGAAACTTTTGCTTTTGTATACTAGCTTGACTTTAATTCAGGAGCCCCATCACAGTTACTGTTTAACATTTGACTCGGAGACTGTTGGAGGCAAATGTGTTCGGAGAGTGTTTTGAGGGACAATGACTTTCTGTGAAGCCTTGTGGCCAGGCTGCATCTGAATCTGAGCCTGTTCAAACAGGTGATCCTATTTGTAATCAGAGCAGGCTGAGGGCAGGACAGGCTATGGAGGACCAGCTCCCACTCCCTCTTGGAGCAACGGAGTGGTGTGTTGCCTTACAGCTCTTGCTCATACTTGTGCTGTGGTGAAAGATTTTAGCCTCTGGAGCTATTGATCCATCAACATGCATGAGCACAAAAGGTGTATTTGCTACAAAAGCACTGACCTGGGAAGATGGCGACTTGGCCAGGCCAAGCTGGGGTGCACCCGCTGTGCCTTCCGTAGTTGCCACTTGATAAATACCCCACTCCTTCCCCCACCCTCCCGCCCATTTTCCACAGCAGAGAGCAGACACAAGGGGACTCTTTCATCTTGGCACATCCCCTTGCTGATTAATGTGATGCAATGTTCCCACAACACCACCACTATGCTGGCCATGTAATTAGGCAGGAGATAATGAATGCTTCAGAGACTATTCAGGCAGCAGTGCCCGCCTCCCCGCCGAACAAGCTCCTTTCTCAGCAGTGAAGCCAAGTGGAAGGAGCAGCAGCAGAAATGCCATTGGTGTCGCGCTTAATTGTGCAGGAATCGGGGGCTCTTGCAGCAGAAAATAGAGTAAGGGCCAGTGTGGGAGAGATGGGCAAGTGGATCTACTCTGATATCTTGGGGCCAAACTTTTTTTTTGTGTCTTTTCATGTGTTTGACCTTATGGCAGGAGAAGCCTTAAATGTGCACATCTCTGGTATTGTATGTGTGTGCCTTTTTTGTTTCAAATCATTAGGGAAAGACATCATTTAATAAGCATAGGAGTCTGTCTTCTCAGTAACCCAGAGGCAAAGATGCTGGTGCTACTTAGTGGCCTTTGAAATGTGGGAAACACACTGGGGACACAATAGGCTTATTCTCTTTTAGGGGGCTTTACAGTTAAGCTGCCATTGTCTGGCTAACATTAGCAAGAAAGATACTCCCCTTTCTCTCCGACCTCTATATGGACTCTGAGAAAACAACCAACTGGTTTAAAATGCACTATCCAAGTGCCTTCAGATCACGCGAGAATAATGCCAGCAAGGAGCTGAAAGTCTGTTTCATCAGCTGGAAACCAATGAATCTACTGTCAGAGGTCTTAGCAGAAATTCAGTCTTCTGCTCAAATTTCTTTCTGCACTTTATTATTTTGATTGTTGATGCAAAATCTTTTTAGACCTCATACTACTTACTACATGTAAGCAGTGCAACCTGCTGTAAGCAGCTGGTAACACTTATCATAAACTGGTTTCAGTGGTTATAAAAATAAAAGGGTAACTGAAGTTTTGTGCTCAGGGCAAATAGGTAGAAAATAGCTGTTGTGATAGTGATGAACCGGGGAAGCTCAGTTTCTGTGAGGATTAGGTTAATTTCTTAGCAAAAGGTCACTAGAGGGTGGAGTACATCAGAAAGAGCAATTTACAAGTTATAAAATAGAATAATTCATATGCACACTCACATTTAAGCCTGTTTCACTCCAACAAGCTCTAAAGCCATAATGTGTCCTTTTGTAAATAAGTACGTTCCCAGGCAGACCCACTGATCACCCTACTGAATTAAGTGACAGACTCTTTTGTGGATCCCTTCTTGAATGACAGATGGATGCAAGTTATATTATTCTATTGCTTAAACACATTTTCTAATCAATTTTATATATGATGTGCTGCATGCCACTGCTGTGCATTTCGACTCTGCATCAGAAAATTCTTAGGCTTTCCTAGCATCTACAGAGTCAAGAAAAGAGATTTCACTGAGAATCTTCTCATGTTGCAAAATAATCACAGAGTTGAGACCAAAAAAGAAAAATATAGCAAGAGGAACAGCTCTTACAAAAGAAAATCAGCTCCACTGACATCTTCACAGAGCTGCCCAGTGGTATGCACAGTCATGTGCCTCCATGTTGTACAAACACACTGCACTCGTTTGTGCCATGCCGTTGTGTCCTGAAGCAGATGCACGTAGTCTCACTGTAACCCCCGGATCATGTGTCATTTATTTCTCCTCCCTCTGTCACATGCACAAACACGGCCTACAGACTCTGTGTGTGAAACAGAGAAGGGAAAGAGATGACACATGATGTGAGCATTACAGTGCTTCTAACATTGATGGTCAGCATTTTATTGGTGTCAGAGACTCAAAGGTTAAGAGGCAAAAGAACAACAGAGGAGCCCCATTGTTCCTGCTCAGAACTGGGAAAGAACTCTGTACTGAAAAGAGATTCAAATGTTTTCCATCTGTCTATGCTATTTGCTGGCATGGAATAATGCTCTAACACCAACCTAGGTTAGTACTTCTCTCAGCATGATGTCCTCCAGAGGAACATAAAGACAGTGTCAGCATTGACTCTGATTTGTAACCTGGACCTATATTGATGAATGCCATTCCTCTAAACCGACCAGGCTGAGGTAAAGGTATTTGATTATCTCACTGACAGCTTGAGGTGACATCCTATAGCAGTGAACATGTCCAACGGGTTTCAGTAGGAATGAAAACAAGCACAAGTCATGCAGGATCTATGAGACCAGCTTACCCTCATGAAGTAGGGTATCTCCTTGTGATATCTTTCTTTCCTCTGCCTAAGTTAGCAAAGCAAATTGCATCAAACTCCAGCATGCACTGCACATCTGGGAGTGAATTTTCCAGGACAAAAGCCATTCAGTCACCAAGAGTTCAGTGACATGACCTTTCTCAGAGCAACCCACAAAGAGATTGGCACTTCTAGAATTATGTGATTTTGACAACATCAGGAGTTCGATTGTCTCCAGTAAAACAGATGTTTCACTTCTGCTGATCACAAATTTCTCCCCATGTTCACCAGTCTAAGTTCTGTTTCAAGTAGTATTCAGCCAAGAAATGAACATAAATTTGCTTGGAAACTGTTCCAAAGAATCTGCCACGTGAACTTCAGAATGTTTTGCTGCTTTACTTGCTCTTGACAAGCTCTGAAACCCATACAGATCTCTAGTTGGGGTGGAATCTCTTTTGCACTTGTTCTATCTGCCCAAGTGATGTGAGGACCTCAGTGAAAGAAACCCTGATAGGGTAGTAGGAAGAAACAAAGTAAAGGAAGAGTCTCTCTGTGTTTCCCTTGTTGTTATTCTAACAAGGGAAGAGTAATGCAGACACCTGTGCTCCCAAATTGTGCTAAACCTAGACCATATGCAGGCCTCTTATGGCTGTTGCAAAATATATCAAAAGATAAATTAGCTAAGAGTAATGATACTAAGTTGCACCACGATCACGGAGCCTTTGCTGGACTCCTGCTGTGGCTTGTGTAGACTCATAAATTCCTGCAGATAGAATACAGTGTGTTAAGAAGTCAGTAGCATAACAGTTCATATTCACTTTTCATTTGCTTTGCATTTTACTCTTTTAGTAAAAGGCTAGAAGAAGCTCTCTTCTGGCACAGCATAAGAGGTTCACCAACCATTTCTGGAGCATTTCAGAGTTGAGGAACATCAAAACTGGCACAAGAAATCAAACCAGGAGAATGAGGCTTGATCAAAGTACATCTCCAGCAAACCTCAGCAGCTAGGACAGTATTTCTGCGCAGGTTTGAGCAGGTGTGGGAACAGATGCCACTTGTGCCAGGTAGAGTGCTGTGACTGTAAGATGACAGTTCTCCTGAGAAATAGAAGAGAGAAAGGGGAGCTGCAGGAGGCCTGGCATGGTACTGAGCTCAGTCCTGACTCTGATACTTTGTACTGATGCCAGCTCTGGCATCAGGACAGTCCTCTGGCTCTGTGCTCTCTGTCCTCCCATGCCCAGTACAATACCAGCCACATGTGAAACTCCTACTGACTCACACCCATGGCCCACAACAGTCTTGGTTTTATCTGTGTTTAGTTCTCCATGCAGCATTGCATGGTCATGTACTTGTTCAAAATCCTCTCTTACATGCTGCTGTTTCTCTCTGTCCTAGCTTTGCATGACAACCCATTGCCCAGCTGAAAAACGTATTTCTTCTGCTACTGAGAACTTCCTACTGCTACTTCTTCCTCGTAACTTCTCCCCAGTGTAAAACTTCCCTACCTTAAAAACAAACTGGACCAGGAAGAGGGTTGGAGGTTGGAAAAAAGCAATGGTTTTAGATAAGCAGCTGCTTAACCAGCGGTAGGGGAGGGCACAAAAGAGGGGCAAAAGCAAGCTTGTAGCCAGCTTCTGCACTTGCCAGCCACAACAGGCAGGTGTTTTGCCAGAGCTGAGGGCTCATAAATAAGGGGACACTAGAGAGTTAAAAAGATTTTCAGGGAAATCCGGCTGATGAGAGAAGGGGAAAAGAGGAGGAGCAATCCTCTTGTGCACAGACGTTCCAGAGCCTCCAGAGATCAGTAAGCCCCAGGATGCTTTTCTTTTGGATGTTTTAATTTAGGTGGTTGGAATCTAAATAGATAATGATTTACCCTAAAACTGATTTATGGTGACAGGATATAACTTGTCCTAGCAATCAGAACTGCAACAAATGACTGAAATTCAACCCTCATATTCAGCCTAAAATTAAGCCTGAGAGTGAGGGGATCTGTTACAGTCATATTCAGAGACAAGTGGTTATTTGCTGTGAGTCATTAAAAAATTTGAGATCTGACAAGGTACCGAAATAGCTCAGATCTGCACCTATGTGTGTCACATTCATATCTTACCAGTTCCTGGTAGCCAGCCTTTCTCAGGTTTTATTTCATCTCATTACCCAAAGATATGCCCCTTGTGCATTTATTTTGTTAATGAAATGCTAGCTTTATTGGAATATCAGCTCTGTAGGGGTTGCCAGGACATATAAAAAAGAACAGCCATAAACTATGTTCATTATTATTGCAGTGCAATGCCAGGTCTAGTACTGCTTCCAAAAAAGTAGGAGAGGAAGAACAGAGCTTAACATGTCCGTGACCTGTCCAGAGGGACAAAACAGAGAGCTTTTATTTTATTTGTTTCTACAGTGACTCGGTCTGTAGTAACTGGGTTAAAGTCCACTTAGAAACGAATAGAACAAAAGGCCTCCTGTTAGTGCTGGACATTTTCCCTCTTCAGATATCACCAGAAGGATATAAAAAAAAAAAGAAAAAGAAAAAAAGCCCTCTAACAGAATGCAGGAAACCACAAGCTTATGGGAATGTAGCAGCACTTTGGAAAGGAAAACACTGCCTCAGACTTTCATCTGCAAGGCTTGTCTTTTTTTCCCATTTTTGCCTTACCTTCTTTTCATTTCGTTACAGCTAGAAGCATTTGCCAGGTCAACACACAGCCTGGAGAAAAGGCTTGGTGGGGAGAGCAGTTAAGTTGCAGGGGGCCATGCCCATATCCCAGACAGAGAGGAAAAGAATTGGCTTGTGCAGATCACTGTAGTCTGCAAGGGGACTCCAGCATAGAGGGAGAGAGCTTCAGTGCAGCTGGAGCTTGCAATAGTTACTTGCCAGACTGAGGGTCTTAGCAGGGTCAGAACCCTGGATCCTACAAGGGGGGGAAAGGGCTTTTTAATAATTTTTATTTGGTATGTCTAGTATTTTTTTTTTATGTAGTTTAATGACATCTAAGTAACAAATTACATAATGTTCTCTAAGAGTATAAAAAATAGCTGGAATGCTTTCTGTATTTCGTTCTAAGTATTGTTACGACGTGCCTATATTTTCATTATAAAGAAAATATTTTCCAGCAAGCATTCACTGAATTTCATTAATTTTCACTTCAACTTTTTCCTAAGGAATGTGAACTTGGCAGTAACAGCAAAAGCATGTTGAAATTTTATTTTGCATATAAGAACAATCACTTTATTGAATCTTCCAAAACTTCACAATCCTCGCAAGTCCCAAATCTGAGGAAAATTGCAGCTGTCTAAAATGAAATGGGAAATTGAAGTGAAATATTATTTCTTGCCTAAAGCTTTAGCTATTATTATGACCCTGGTTTGTACCAAAGACTATGTTAATTTTTGTTAGGTGAGCTTTATATTGACCTAGATCAGGGAAACAGCTTGGTAAAAGGAGCAGTGTTGGGTGTAAGGGAAGAATGGGAATGCATGGCCAGAGCTGTACCACATAAGCCAACTGTTATTTTAATTTTGACTGCTGTGGAGCCATAATCTCAAGTGGTAAGCTTTTGAGTGGCTTGACCAAGACCACATTGCACATAAGTAGTTACTTTATTTAGTTAGCTGACTGATTCCATGCTGAGTTAGAGAAGTTTGTCTTTTGTGTTCATAGTTAATAGGTAAACAGAGTCAACCTTGCCATGCCTATTTCACTGAGAACTGAAGACACCAGGCAGAAAATTCAGTCTTTAAAACAAATTTCCATCGTTAATACTATATGAGTCAGTTCCTTGTAGTAGTTGGTAATGTGTTATATACAGGGTCTCCTCTCCAGGTCATTTGGGCTGGTTTCCATATCAGATAGTTAAAAGAATCAAAAATGAAATGGTTGGTTTTCACTCATGTGAAGTGAGTTATACCAGATTCTAGTGGACAAATTCTATTCTGAAAAGCATCTAAATTTGGCTTCTTAATCAGAATTTTCATTAAAATAATAAAGTTCAAATACTCTGTTTTCTTATACAAACTCTCCTGCTGTAGCCTTCTCTAGGCTGAAGAATTTGAGCTCTCCCAGCCTTTCTTATATGCCAGCCCCTAACCATTTCAGGGTCCCCCCCACTGGATGTCACTTCAGCTTACAATGTCTTTCTTGCAGTGTATGCAGTGAGCTGGACACATAATTGCAGTCTTTGTTGACTAACACATGGTTAAAGGCTATTTTGCCCTTAGTGTGATCACAGTTGGTCACAGTTGAAAGCATGTTTTAAAACCCTGTCCAGAGGTAGAAAATTAAGCCTGACTAGCCATCATGTTTTAAAACACAGTTGGGACTACTTACACTGAAAAATTCCAGCATCTTACAATATGTGCTAACTAACACACTATTTAGCATTTAGATAAGAAGTGTGACTCTTCCTACCCAGGTAGATTTAAGTCCAAATCTGAGGAGTTATTATAATTTAAATATGACAGTTAAATTTAGCATCATCCCAGTAAACAGATGTTCTAACACAAAACCCCATTCTAGTGTATCTGTGCTGACTTGGAGCATGTTTGGTAGCTAGTGCAGTTTATTGCACGATGCACTTTGATTTCATCCTTATACATCAACCATCCTGTTGGAAATGGAAACATGTTGCTGGTTCATAAGGGAGAAGGCTCACACAGCTCTGGCTAACAGGGGGTAACAGCAGCACATCTCTCTCTGCTGTGTCACTATAAAGGCACTGCATTGTCACATACTGAAAGGCACATTCGTTGCTTTTTAAGGTCCAAGTCATCCTTGATAACCAGCACTACCAGTGCCAGTGTTCACAGGGAACAGGGAATGGAGAAAATCCCTGAAATTTGTTTAAGGTTCAGAGCTTTTAACTCCACCTTCCTGAGCCGAAAGAGAAGTGTTTTTTCTCTGCTCCATCTGGTACAGCTCTCTGGAAAACTTCAGCTTGGCCCACACCCTCCTCAGCCCCTGAACTTTGTAATTTTTCAGCTGCCAGAATCACTAACTGCCCAGTTTTATGTAACTCCAGTATCTGCAGTGGAGCTGGAGAGTACACACATGGAGGAGGTTTTGTGGCTTTTAAGCTATGCCCAGAAGTTTGACTTTTTTTTTTTTTTTTGGTGGGAGAGGGAAGAAGAGGAATGCAGTAGGGCTATACACAGGACTTTTCAAAATAGAACGGAAATTCTGTCTGCTGTGAGCTTTGCTTTTGAAATCCCCCCTTTTTTTTGGAAAGGGCCTGAAACACATTTCAGGAGGAGGGGCTTGCTGTTATGTTTGATAAGTAAACACATCCATAATAATTTTTAGAGGTTTTCAGTTCTTTGTGTTTGTTGCGTGTTGCTCAGAAAGCCAAATCCAACTTGTTAAAGCTATTGTTAAAGTCTGTATAGCTAAAATGGACCGGCGACTTTCCCCAACCCCAACTAACAACTTCCCAGATGAATATGCTGTGCCTGAGTTTCTTCAGCCAAGCAAAGCAAACAGGCATGCAGCTTTTCTGGCACTTGAAGCTTTTTATTCCAGTACCACAGAAAAAATGGCAAACACTCAGAGAAGTCAGGCAGGGCAGGGAGGCTGCATTTCCAGGACCTGTAACCCCCTTTTCCCTCATTCCCTTTCAAATTATTTGCAAACCCTGAGTCAATTTTTGTGTTTGCCATTTCAAAATAAAGACATTGTGGTGGTGGTAGGTGTGTGGGGGTGGGTGTGGGTGTGTGGGTGTGTGCGAAAGGCAGCAAACTGCAAGAAAGAGGCTTCAGCACTAAAATAACAAAACAGCAAACAGCCTATCAAGCCAGGGACAACCCTGCAATAAACTAGTGTATCCAGACCTTTAATCACAAGTGACCTAGCAGTAACAAATCAGTGCATGCCTGTGGGTGTGGGAGAGAGATGAGCAGAAGTGAAAGAGATACATTCCCAGAAGGGCAGAGAAAGAGAACAGAAATATTGAGGTGTGGAGGAGGTAAACAGGAGGAGCATGTACTTTGATTGTGTTGTTTGTGCATGTACATTCTAAATAGTTGAAGTTAAAGCTTTCTTCCTGTTTCCTACAACATGCGGAATTTCATGCATTTGCCAAATGTTGAAACAGGAGCAAAAATCAGCATCAGTTCCTCTTGAAACACAATTAAAGCTGCATGAAAACAGCAAACTGTTAATAAACACAACATCCAAGTCAGAGTTGTTATCTGCAGGCCAGTTGTGCTAGTAGTGAGGAGCCAGAGGTAGGATGTCGTAGGGGGTTGAAACTAAATCAAAAACAAAATGGAAGTTTACAGAAGTAAATAGTCAGTAAGGTTAGTTTTAAAGGGATGTGGTTAAAGAGAAATATCAGACTGTCATAGCAGAGGTATGTTAATGAATTGCGGTCTTTCCAGTGACAGAATCAAGTGAAATTATAGATGTGGAGGTATGATTCTCTTGCCATATAACTGACAGGGCATCTCGCCGCTTGCTCGCCTTCTTGGCTGTAAATAAAATGGAGCTTTGGTTAAGACTGCTGTGTGTCTCCCAGGGACAAGGAGTGGCTGAAATAGAAGAAGAGTGGACATGCGTACAGATGGAGTGATTCATGACTGTGTGTATCCTCTGTCCAGGGGAGAGACAAATGTGTCAATGCAAACAGAACTGCTGCTTCACAGTCCTTAATGAGGGGTTTTTTCTTGTGACCCCTTTGGGACCATGTTGATGCACAGCCTGTGTGTTGGAGGCTGAATTGGTTCCCAAGTGCACTTAGTGTTTAAAGACATTAATAATTTAGGGCTGTCTGCTACAGCTTCATTTGATGTGATTGAGGCTTCTGACCTCCCCAAGCTCTAATTCCCAAAAAGCAAGGGACTGGAGAGCACAAGGACAAGGCGCAGAGAGTGCTCAGCTGTGGAACACCCTACTTGTCCAGGTATGACTATGGACTCCAGGGAGAGCCTTCCAAATGGACTGAGATTAGTGTTTGGCATAGACGGGAGTTACTTTCCTGAAGTTCACTTTTTTATCAAATGTCTTCACCATGTTGCTGTTGTAGAGACAGAGTGGTTAGGGGTGAGAACAAACAATGTCGTTACTGCAGCAGTTCTGCTTGCTTCCCATATCTTCTCATGGCTTTTAAGGAGGTTGATGAGTTGTTGGGTCTCTGCCATGTAAACAAAGCCTGCATGTCTGGTGTGTCCTTAGCCAGTGCCGGGATCAGAGGGTAATAGAACAGACTCAGAAGGCTCTAATGGAGGTAACAACAATGCTGGAGTTTACAGCAAAAGTCAGGGACAAGAGAGCAGCCCGTCTTTGGGGAAGGCCATAAACTGTTGCAAGTTCAAACTGGGGAAAGGAGCAAATGCCTATATTTGTTTTCTCCTTTTCTTCCAGGGCTGATTTGGGAGGCTGAGTGGCTGAAGTCACTATATAATGAACCTTACACATTCCAGACAGCGTACTGATCAAAGCTGTCCAGGGACATGAGTTGTGTGGAAATGGGAAGAGGTGCCTTATGTGTGTTGTCACATTAAAGGCTTTTTTCTCTTGAATCAAATTTGGGCAGTGCACTGGCATAGGACTCCTTCCTTCTCCACTCTGCCCAGGCGAGCTGACTCATGGCTCACCAGTTTGGCAGATATGTTTCGGACTGGGTGCATATCAGCAGTATCCACCCTCTCTTGAAATTCTTAGTTTTACTTGAACTGCTGTTGAAAGAGTAGAGTTATTTATGCAGAGAATGAGGAGAACTGCAAAGAAAGAGGAGGTCAGTAAGTGCAGCTTTGAGCACACATCTAGAACTCCTCTATGGAGGGTGGCTGGAATGACAGAAATCATAAGAGCAGTGGGTTTGTCATGTGGTGCTGACAAGAGGCAGAGGGCCAGAGCCTCTCCCTGAAATGGCACTGGAGAGACAAGCCCAGGACCCCTCTTACTCCCCAGCGTGGGATGGCAATCTGAGAGGTAGGTCCTAGCAAGGCACATGATTATCCTGTACTTTCAAGACCAAAGTTGTCCAATGTCCCCTGTGGCCTGGGAGAGGTGCATGCACGGTGGAGGGCAGTCTGGTCACTCAAAGTCTCCCGGCTTCCACTACTGCCAAGTGGAGGAACTCAAAATTGGCTTTGCTTTATGGTGCCAGGATGAAGCTCAGAGGATGTGCATATATTTTTCTAAGCTATGTGAATTGACACACCAAACAGTCCCAGCATGGGAAGAAAAGGTAAAATATAGTGACCTCATTTCAACAAAAAAACCTCATCCATCATGCAGAGAAGTTAGTAAAAAGCATGGTGATTAAATACATGCCAGCAAATATCTTCAAATCCGAAGTCACCCATGCCCAAAAAAAGCAGTGCCTTTGCCCATTTGGAGTAAAAGGTAGTATTTCGTGGTTTTTTCTTCCAGTCTATGCAGCCTCTGAGTCCTGTACAGCCAACTTGCTTCTTTGGGGCTTCCTTATTAGAGGCAAAGAGTTAATTTCAGAAAGAAGGAGAATTTCTCTCTCTTTGGATGATAAAAATTGTAAGGAAAAATCCCAGTGTGCTTGGCAGTATTTGGAATGAAGTTGTTGTGTCCCAGCTTTGCATCCTGAAAATTTGCATTCTGATAACCAGGACCTGTAGTATTTCAAGTAGAAAGGTGATATTCCAAATCTGCAGGTAGCACATTTTTTTGAAATTTAGCAGTTGCCCTCAGAAAAGTGTTTTGTCATTCTCCTTTTTAATTCCCATCTCCTTATTTTTATTTGGTTTCCACTTCTCTTTCTGTAAAGATGAAGCAACAGATTCAGAACTTTAACTTTTGGTAGTGTCAGACCTATTCAGATTTCTAATTGGATTAATGCAGCAATATAATGGGTTAAATCAAAACACACACAAAACCAAACATTCCTGTTTTCTAAGAAAGTTTGGTTCCAGATTCAAACATTTTGAAATTAAATTCTTGTTTCTGCTACGAGCCAGAAACCACGGTGAGATAAATGAAATCAGATGGGGGGAAAAAGGAGGCAGAAAAATTCTCAATGTAACAATGTTTCTTTGGCTGCCCTGTCAGGGAAAGAAAGAGGAATATTTCTGTCTACTCTGCTTTGCAACTGGCTGTGTACACTAACTTCCTTTGTTTTCTTCTGAATGAGTTGACTTTTGCAGGAAACAGACTACTGGCATGATCTGGTATGAGAAGCCTGTGTTACTGTCTGCCTGGCCTCTCTTACTGGGACGATCCAACATGACTTTCAGGAAAAATGCTGCCTGCCTTCACTGTCTTGTGCTCAGTTACTAGCAATGAAGGGCTTGTGTAGGAGCTGTTAGGAAGGCCTCGAGTCTCACTGTGACCAAAGTCTCACAAGATTGTGAAAAGCAGATTGTATGACAGGGTGATGACAAGGCCAAAGAATGGGCCTGATGGAAAGAATAGGTGGCAGGGGAGAAGGAGAATGGTTCTACTATGTGCTTATCCTGCACAACCTCATGTAATCACAAAATTCCCATGAGGGAAAATTAAATTCCAGTTATTTGTGTTTCAGTGAAAAGGAAAGAGAAAATCTGGTGGCAGAGAGGAGAAAGTTCCACCTGTTGGACTGGAGTTGAAAGCAGTATGTAGGTGATTCCTGTCTGAGGCCTTGGTTTGTGTATGGGGTGGTACAAACCACTCTGACCCCTCTAGTTCCCCCAGCACCTTCTCAGGGTCACAACAAGCCTCGAGGAGTGCCAGAAGTGCACCCTCAGTCTGAGTGGACAAGCATGATGATCTTTATCAAGCCCAAGGAAGGCTTGAGACCCGGAGTCACATGATGGGTCTGGTTGTGACTCTTGGTCTCTTGTGGCTGTTGTACAGGGCTGTGGCTCCATCAACAGCAAAAGATTCACTCTGACTTGTGGCTGTGTGTGAAAGAGGTGTTAAGCCAAGGAAGTCCATAGCAGAGTGGCGCACACAGCTGAGGACTTCTGATGGCCTAGTGCAAATCTGTGTTGCGTCATTGCATCGTTTCTTTCATCTGTATTGGAAAAGGTGCACCCACGCTTTGCAGTGAGCAAAACCTTAACAGTGTTCTCACCTCCCTTGCACCTCCTCTCTCTCTCGGCGTGCGCGTTCTCACTGCACAAGAAACCACAAGCACGTTGAGGCTGCACTGTTGCAACCAGAACAACGCACAGTCACACCAGCAGGGACAAAGGGCGGAGCCCTTTCCTCCCCCTGCTCCTGCTCCCAGGACAGATGCCATCAGCTGTCTGTTTACTGCAGGTTACCATGAACCTGGTCCCTGGGTCTCCCAAAGTGCATCTTAAGTTTCTGGCAGCAGGGCTTGGAGGACCCAGAAACAGGCCTTGCGCCTGCTTCAGCAGCTCCACGTCGTGCCTGCCTAGTGCTGACCTTCCCTGTCCTCCGGCCTCTGCCCTTGCCTCATGACCTGTGGGATTATTCCTGCTGTGCCTTCTCCAGGAGGCTGCTGTAGTGTCGAGGGTGATTACGAGAAAGGAAAGAAGAAAATCCCCCTCCAAAGACTTGCTTTTGTGGTGGGCAGTAGTGAACACCCTGGCCACACTGCTGAAGTGCCGTTGGAAAAGCACATTACCCTCTGTGCACTGACCTCCCCCAGGCCTCTATCTTCCCCCCACAACATGCTCAGCTGCCCTTGTTTCCAGCCATAAGGGCCCTTAAGATATCAAATCCTGTCCTATTTTCTAGTTTTGGTCTGAAGAACAAGAACTGGAGTTGGGATTTTAGGTGGAGTTTATCTTTGCCCAGTCCTCATCTCTTGAAGGGCAGGCTGCCAGTAATGGGACGAGCCGCTTCCTTGGTTACTGCACCACAGGCCACGGGTGCTGGAAGGGGGAAGCAGGGGGGATTTTTTGTTTGTTTGTTTGCTTTTCCCTGAACCGTGAAGCTCTGGGCAGTGCTGAAGGCAGGATACAAGACCTGACGGACAGGATCTAGTTTTAGCCCATTTTCCCTCCCCTCTCCTGGAGGAGTGGGGCTTGTGGCCCCAGCAGTCTTTCAGGCCCTGCCAGCGGGGGAGTGAGAACTAGGCCCACGGATTGCATCGGGAGTCTTTTTTCTGGTCATGCTGGTTGGTTATAATGAGAAAATACTCCAAATTCCTAGTGAAAAATCCTTTCTTCCTTTCATTACTACTGAGCCAGACAAGCTAAGCTAGCACTGTAGCCCTGAATGGTGGCTGCACACGGTGGTGCCAGGGTGGGAGGCAGGGCTCCTGAATCCTCATCCCAGCATAGCTCTGTGGTTTTTTTATATAAACCCCAAAAAATCAGCTAACTCATTGTACATTCTGTCTGAACATATCTGGGCATGAAACAGGATCAGTGATACAATTCTGAATGTTGTTTAAAAGCTCAGTTAGCTAAGTAAGTAAAAAAGACCTTGCAGTGAAAGATCCTTAAATGCAAAGTGGTGGGACTGTCTCAGATTTCACTTCTGAGCAAAGCTGCTTTCAGATGCAGGAGCAAGTACCTTAAAAACGTGCTTTTATTTTTTTTTAATTTCTCTTCCTCATGTTTTGCAGATATTTAACATGTGTTCTAGACAGTAGATTGGATCCAAAACAGATGAAGACCTCAATTCAAGGTGTCTTGCCTCACCACTGAGGTATTTGCAGCGAGGTGTGACTGGAGATAGTCAGCAATGCAAGTTGTTCTGGAGAATGTACTGGTTAAATCTTATTGGTGGACTGTGAAATGTAAATGAATTAATATTTAGGAAAGATTTTATGATTTTTCAGCTGCAAACCTGAGTATGTGCTCACTGGTTAACAGACTTGTCATTGAGGCATGAAGACAACCTGTCTAGTCCTCACGGTCTCTGAACTGGGAAGATTTATCTTCATTTATGTCTGACTTGATTATCTTTGCTTCTTTCTCAGGGGCTTTTTAAAAATATTTTTTCCTTTCCTTTCCTTTCCTTTCCTTTCCTTTCCTTTCCTTTCCTTTCCTTTCCTTTCCTTTCCTTTCCTTTCCTTTCCTTTCCTTTCCTTTCCTTTCCTTTCCTTTCCTTTCCTTTCCTTTCCTTTCCTTTCCTTTCCTTTCCTTTTCTTTCCTTTCCTTTCCTTTCCTTTCCTTTCCTTTCCTTTCCTTTCCTTTCCTTTCCTTTCCTTTCCTTTCCTTTCCTTTCCTTTCCTTTCCTTTCCTTTCCTTTCCTTTCCTTTCCTTTCCTTTCCTTTCCTTTCCTTTCCTTTCCTTTCCTTTCCTTTCCTTTCCTTTCCTTTCCTTTCCTTTCCTTTCCTTTCCTTTCCTTTCCTTTCCTTTCCTTTCCTTTTTTGGTGATTCGGATTATTATTTTAACCCATGGGAACTCTGAGAAACAGGTTTTTTTTCTTCTTAGGAGAGGGACATTAAATTTCTTACACAATTGGTTTGATCAATATGAAACCAACAGGGAAACTGAAGTACTCATTCTTATTATAGGTGCACTTCATCTGTGGGGGTTTTACTTTAAAGCATAATAAGGAACAGGATCCAGGATTTGTGTATATACTATGTTGCCAGTTTCTGTCCTGTCATGTAGAGATAACCTTGAATTCCTTCCCTGTATGTTTCTCATTGTCCCTTTCATTTTGTGCTTCAAATCACAATTTTTCCATGCTTTTCTTTAGCCTTTAAATATTTTTAAAATATTCATTAGCTTCTTAATAATCCTCTTAGATAAGTAGACGTCTTTTAACAGTGGAAAAAGTGAAGTACAGAATATTAAATAATATAATTACTTAATGAATTCAAACATACTTCAGAACTTCTAAGTAACTTTTCTTGTCAGCCTTTGAGCATTCTTTAAATGAAAAACATGAACCATGTGATAGTGGGCAAGGAGCAGACAGTGAACATAGTCATTTTGGAGGAAATCCCTGGGAATTCCAAATACCCATCATAAATCCAGCTGGCCTGAAGGTCATGTTTTGTATTGCAGAATTTCCACTGATTTTCGAAATGGTTTTGAGACATTTCCAGATGTCTTGATTGGCAAAGGTGCTGCTAAAGGCTGAAGCTCAGACTACCAGTATAAAGATATAAGAACATTATGGAAAAAAATCCTATCCTTCTTTCTTTTGGTGCTTATGTAGCCCCTATCAAAATAGTATCTGAGCATCTCATATGTATTTAAAAATAGAAATGACAATAACAAACCTTCTGTCTCTCTTTTCCTTCCCAGTCTGTAAGTGAAATAGCTTGATTTGTTCAAAGGACTTTTTCCTCGTGGGTTTTAAGTATTTAGCTGTGGTTTTGCACAGTTTATCTACTGTTCCATTACTCCACTGAGAGGAGAAAAAAAAGATGCCATTTGCATTATTTCGTAGAGCTCAAAAGCCACAGTTTTATGTGTTCCCTCTACTGATTCCCATGTAGAACATAACCAACACCATTCCCAGAGCTGTGCATTCATAACTTTATTGAAGCATAACCAGGGATGTTTTGGCAGGATTCGGTGTTGTGTAAACCACGTGATGTTAGAGGAAGGCTATTATATAGGAAGGCTATATATGTTAATTGCAGCCATGCACAGGATGGGTGTGGAGGTTTAATATTTACTTGTAGGATATGTTTGAGAAATCATTATATTCCCTTACTAATACTCTGTGAACTTGATAAAGTAACATTATGTTAAAAAAGGGTCTTTCTTCTCTGTTCTGTCTCTCTTTCTGCACTCAATATAAAGCACCCTGTTTTAATAATCAGTTTGATTTTTCATTCAAATTTCTGCTTTCTCCTTTGAGATAAGTCAGTACAGCTCCATATTTTCCACATTAATTATTGCTTAAAAAGCAGTGTAGAGGATTGCAAAGGAGTTTCCTGAAGCTGCTGAAATTTATGGCCACTGTTTAGCTCTTCTCCTAAGGGAGTGTGGAAGATTCATCGCTTTTACATGTCAAATTTCTTATATTTATCTCCCTGGAAAGATCAGAAGGCCTTAAACTGAGCAGGTCACTGTGCCAGGAGAGGTGGCTTATGATCAACTAACCAAGATGCTGCATAGCAAGTGAAATCAAAACTCTTCAAATCATCCCAAATGCAGTACCTACTGAAAATAAAGCCTGAGGCCATAAAGGTGCACATCACACAGTGATTCCAGTCCTCAGAGTTGTACACTCACATGTCCGTGGCCTTGAACACTAGAATAGGGCCACGTACCCTAAAATCACTGTGTAGACCAGCTTTTTTTGACTGTCATAATTGTTTCCGTATCCTATATCTGGAGATCTTGATGCTCTGTGCCACTGTGACAGTAGTCTGTTCTTTGATCACAGCATGATAATTGCTAGTGTGGCTAAATTTCATCTCTTCTGGCAGCATCACCTCTGTTTTTCTGTGGTTGACTAAGCAGCAGGGTTTTTCTTCAGCTTTTTTTTGAGCTGAGGAATTCAGATGGCTGGGACATGGTGCTATCTGTTGTAAAGTGAAGGCGGTATGTAGTTAGGTGTCATAAATGCTCTCCTGGCATCCAAGGGTGCTGTCTCTCACACATTTATACACGTCTTATGGCGTGGGCAAGATAACTGAGCCATGTGGGCCTCTGTGGCTGCAGAAGTGTGTTAGTGTATCATGACCCTTTGGGAGAAGGAATGTGAGATGAGTCTTGGTCTTACATTCACATGCAGCTAAGTGTTAAAGAGAGGCAGCAGCATTTTGTGATCATTACAGCTAAAGATTGCTGAGGAATACTATAATCTGACTACTTTCTACCCCTTTCCTCATAGTAAAAAATAAATTTCCATATTAGAAAATATTTCTCTTTCAGAAGTGTCACATTATTTCCAGGTTGCACAACCTAACAGTAGGAAAAAGTAATTAAGAATAACACAGAAACAGTCCTGTTTCAGAAGTAGTATGCAGATGCTTGTCTGAATGTTATCACCTGCAGTACACGTAACAAAACATCGACTTTCCCATAAGAACCTCTATGATGCTTCCAGTTCCCTTATACGCTTAAAAATGTAACATTTTCTTCTGCTGTCCAAAGAAGGATCTCACAGCTAATAATAGTTTTAAAGACCTATCAGTGTTTAAGTGGAAACTTAAAAAAGTGCTTTTCTTTTGTAAGTTAGTTCTGCCAATATGGCAATTTTTCTGTCATTTGTTAGTGAAAATACCTATAGTTTGGAAACAGGATATCTGCTGCTTCTTGTCTATATCTCTGTGCTCGTGGTATCTAATAATGCAATTTCTGGTTTGGGAAATTATTCTCCCTCTTTACAAATTCAAATACATACAAACAGTCCAGCAAGAGTCTGCCTGTTCATGTGTACAAAATGTAGTACTCCCATCACTGTTTTCCTAAGTCCTTTATTTACACCCATCTGTTTTGGGATCTGTTTTGGAATCATTTTCACTATGGTAAGAACCTTTAAATGACTTACAGAGACTTAGGTCGGTGGCTTGGTTTGCCTTTATTCTGGCCTAATTCTCACTCATCTTGCACCAGCCTTATCTGCCATTGTGTACAATTTCCCCACTGTTGCAATAACCTTTGCCTTCTTTTACCTTCCTTTCTCTCTGCCCATCTAATTCCAGACACCAAGCACTTCCTTTCTACCTAAAAGGCAAATTCTGCTTTGTTAAGTAGTTGGAGTATGGGAGTAGAAATCTCATTAATTCTACCTTCTGACACCCAAATATTGGCCAAGATGCTTTAACTTTTGTCTCTTGATTGTTTCCCTGGGTGACTAAGCAGAAAAAATAATTTCTGGTTAAATGTGGGCTTAATTAGATGTTGGTCTACGAGCTACTAACATTAAAAATACAGGCAACAGTATGAGTGCTGGCGAGTTTAACCACAAATACCTCTTTCAGTGCCTTCCTTTTCTTTTTTAACTTAATTAACGGACGTTAATCTTCTAACTTTATAACTTAATAGTTCTACAGCTTAGAGTTTATGAAAGTCACCACGGCAGATCTTCTGAAATTATAATTGTGTATTATTAAAATCATGGCTAAAAAATTTACTTTGTGCATTAGCAGAACAGGAAAGTAAGAATTTGCCCTTCTCAACCACTTGGCACTAAAGCATCCAAGCCCTGCAGTTTAGGCCTTGGTCCTGCACTCCATCTGTATTCCTCACATCATACAAATGAGAGGTTCTTTTGCCTGAATGCATGGAGCATTGCCTGGTTATAGGCAACACATTTTAGCCATAGATCTCAAAGAACTTCACCAAGAGGACATACAATTATCCTCATTTTATGGTAGACACCGTATAATGCAGTATGTGGTAGAATGTGGCGTTAGCTAGCCAGGGGTTCCTGGCTCCCTTCTCCCTGGTCTAACAAGTGGGAGCTTTAATAGCAGTCTTTGCATCCTTCGTTTTACAAGATGGAGAGGCAACTGTAGTGGTCCTTTAAACAAGCCTCTTTATACTCACTGCTTAAATCAAGGGAGCTACAGAACACTATAGCATGAGTAAGGAGAGAATTAGTTTTCTAATTCTTTCATGCTTAATAACTTCTACTGTTTATAGCAATAGAAATAAGTGTACTTACAGATTGACAAGCAGTTGCACACAGCAGCACATGCTCAGCCTTCCGTGCCTGAAGTTGCATACATGTGCAAGACAGCAGAAGTGGAACCACTGTGAGCCCCTTTAGGATTTATAAACGATGGAGGACTTAAAGAGTTAAGAAAAACCCTCTGCATATACCTGGTATATAAAACTGTCATGTAATCAAATGCGAGGAATGCACTCCACTGTGTACATTAGCAAACACTCCGTGCAAGCTGGCTGGCAGAAGTTCAGGGTTTTCAGTGCTGCCTTGCATTACAAAGCCCTTCTTTGTTTTCTCAGTTCTGTTTTAAATATCTGATGACTATTCCACACCATGTTAGTGCCAAATCCCCAGCTTCACTGCAAACTCTTTACAACAGCATATTGTGGGCAGATTGGATGGGGACGGGCTGGTAGAATGTGGGTATTTCCCCTTTCTTTGCTTCTCAGGCAAGTACTCTCACCAACTCTGCCATCTCCCTGTAATTTCTGTAGCCCCTTGTGCAGCCACCTGGATAGTGTTCAAAGCCAGAAGAAATCACTAGGGTATGCAGAAATTGAACTTGGATCCTCTGACACGGCAACGGCACTCCGCAAATGTGCATCAGGATGGGTGTAGTCGAGGTTCAGCCAAGGAAGAGCAAATGAATCAAAGAGTGTTCTTGCAACAAATATTTTTGTTGAAACTTGTTGTGCCTATACTGTTTTTGGCTGGATCTTGCCTGAGCTTGCTAGCCAAGTGGGACTGGGCTTTGAAAAAAATTAGATGAAAGATTTCCTATGAACATGCACAAAGAAAGGCAGGAAGTGATGCTGATGACTCGACATGGTGATGTTCCTTCTTGATTTGGAATTAAAGTACTTCCCTGGAAGGATGTTAACACAGCAGCACACATATCAGCCTCTTACATCAGATGAGATGTTCAGCCAGGGCCTCATCTCTTCATGCTTGTTAAGGATGCTTTTTCATAAGACTTTTACTTACATTTTAGTTAGAAAGGTGGTGGTCTAGCTTTCTGTACAAGCCACTTACATGGTGTTGTTTTAACTGCTACAATGATGCTCATTCTGTTCAAGAGCTGCTTTTGCATTCCAAGAAAAAAATGTTGCTTGAGTACACGAAGATGTACAATAAAAATATGCATCTTCTTCTGGATCCTAAACCTACTAATTCTTTTCATGAAGAATACCTCTGGTTTGCTGGATAAATGTAGAGTCAGTGTTGTTTCCTGCAGTGTTTTGGGATTTCTGTGCATAGACACTAGATAGGAAATAAACAGAAAGCTTCTTGAATTAAGAGGAGAATTTATACAATATTATTTCAGTGGTGCTGCCCACTTTTGGCAACTAATGTGAAAAGAAGCTGAGCTGCTCAGTTTCCCATTCTATTACTTGTTCCCCTGAAGCTCCTCGGCATCCAGTAGTGGTGTGCTGGAAACTCAGCTGTGCAGTGGGTGGCTCTAGTGTGTTCTAAAATAAACAAACCTGTTTTCATTCAAATTTTGTAATTTCACATGCAAATATTTCATGGTAGACTCAGTAAGAAACCCTTTTGAAGCAAAACCTATCTATTAAGGGCCACTTGAAGGTGCATTGCAACACTTTTGCGTAATCATTTGAAATCCTTGTAAGCTAAAATCATTGAAAGTAAGTTTTACAACACTGCAGTAGCCTTGCAAGGCTGTATTTGCCACTAAAGCAATTGTTAAGTGTGTAATGGATTGCGTATCAGAATTCTTCAGAGGACTTGTGATGTCTTCTTAGGCTGTGCAGGTGCAGACATTCTTGTCTTTGCCATGTTTGCTTCCCTAGTACAGGATTGAGTACAAATAGGAATTAGTATCCCTATGGTAAAGTATTAATACGTGGTGAGAGAGTGTTATTGTTGTCTTACTCAGAAGGGATGTAGCAAAAGCACTGAAGGGGTCTCTTGGTGAAGTCCTCCCTTATAGAAGTCTGTACCGGAGTCAGAAATTGAATCCATGTGTTGTATGATCCAGTCTTATTCAGTAAACTATTGGCTCTCGTGTTGCATACTATCTCCTGTCACATACAGTGCCCCAGGAAAGTTCATGAACAAGACCCTGTTCCCTTAGGCAGAGAGTGACCAGACAGTGCTTGTCTCACTTTTAAGTCTGTAGCAGGGAC
Source organism: Corvus cornix cornix (assembly GCF_000738735.6). Classification (NCBI taxonomy): domain Eukaryota; kingdom Metazoa; phylum Chordata; class Aves; order Passeriformes; family Corvidae; genus Corvus; species Corvus cornix. Next base: position 33,822,114 of record NC_046335.1, read on the forward strand.
TATGAACAGTGTACATGAACAGTCCCTTTAAAAGAAGAAGAGGAAGAAAATACCATGGGGTTTTTTAAATGTTCTCCATAGTCTGGTGGAAACTAGCGTATGAAGGGGAATCAGTTAGCCTTTTATGATACTTCCAAGAGATTCCTGCTTCCTTTCCTTGTCATGGCCCCTTTGCTGTCACATTGCAGAGATAGTCCTTGGGCAGAGTGTAGCCATCCAGTGGGTCTTGGTGAGTTCACCACAGCTGAATGAGCAAAAGCTCCAAGAGGGATTGGCACTAGAGGAACCTTTTCCTTTGTGCACTAGATTCTTTTCTTTCAGGATTTTTCAGACCTTTTCCTCCCTCTTTCCACATCTCTATGTGTCATTAACTGCTTCTCCTCAGCCTCCTGCTTCAAAGCCCTTGCATGTACCTAGTGCCCACTGAGCTGTTTCCGTAGTGGTCTCTAGCACATCTGGCAGGGAGGTATGAACTCTGTCATTTACTGTTGTTTGGTTTCTAAGTCCATTTTAAATGTGCTTATATGGCAACTTTCACCATTTTAGCACAGAGAGAGAGTTATTTGGCTTTTCCACCTTTAACATTCACTGGAAGAGGTCACAGAAAGTCAAAAGTTTTGAGAGACAAAGCTAAGACCAGTACCTTGCCTTCAGGTGGTGCCTGTGCAGGCTGTCAGGAAAAAAGGTAATGTTAGAAGTGGAAGGACTTAGGAAATGCTCCAGCTGTAAAATTCTCCAAATGTAAATGTATTCATTTCTACAAGAAGCAAGTTGCTCTCTGGAGGAGGAATGCAACTGATGTTAACCAAGGGAATCTACAAAGAACTGCACCAAAAAAGCAGCAGCCCAAATAAAAAGGAGGCTGTGTGCTAAAGACCTAACTGTATTTTGTTAGGAATGGCTGAAGTAAGCTGTTTTCCTGGCAGTTATTGTTTGGTGGAGCTGAAAGAATGAGCCAGGTATTATGCCATTACTTTGAGATGGAACATTTGGGAGAGATTAAATAGATTTGCTCACTCACAAAATACATTTGGGCCTTAACTCGAGTAGGGAATTCAGCAATGAAAAACCAGGAAGGTCAAGAGGGTTTCTTGACTCAAGGTGATTTGAGCTGAGCAAGGGGTTATCACTACATGTAGAAGTTCTCTTTCTACTCCTAGTGAGAACTCTGCTTTCCCACAGAGAGAACGCAGGTCCCATTTACTCTCAGGCAGGTTGAATATCATGTGGGTTTTGCTTCCCTCTCTGATTTGGCTGTGTCTGCAAACAGCTTCCTGTTGCCATTCGGAAGATGCAATCCCAATGAAATCCAGCTGTTACCTGTCTAGTACTGTACTGATAATGTAGTGTCATCTGCTTCCTTCCAAACTAGAACCTTCCACTTTGCTTTCAGACTTCACCTGCCATAGTGGCAGATGCTCTAGTAACTACACATCTCACATTCCAAATCTTCTGGCACCTAACATCTTGGAGCTTCCCGTGACCTACTGGATATTTAGGCCAAATCCTTCAGTCCCATGAGTTCCCCCTTAAGTCAGTCATTGCATAATGTGAGCACAGCCAGGCTCTCTCTTGTCTTTTCTCCAAATACCGAGAGCAGATCTCTTATGAACTGGTAGAAAATAAACTCTGGATTGGAAGAAGAGCAAATGAATTAAAAATTCCTAATATGTACATGTAATGAAATAGTACCTCAGTGCTCCAACAAAGTACATCCCAACAAAAAGCCTGCAGAAGAAAAATTTCACTGCACTATTTAAAGTGAGAAGATCCTTCTCTTCTTTCCAGTGTAAAATACATGCTTGCTAATATGTGGGGAGGTGTACTCTGTGAAGATTTGTTTTATTTGAGAGTACTGCAATGAGGAAGAAAAAGATTTCAAGTGGCTTTTCTCCACTTTGTTGGCAAGTCAGCCCCTGTATCTCCAAGGATAACAGGAGTGCCTGATACACTGAGCTGATGAGCCTTGAAGGATGTGAGGGAAGCTACTATACTGGGATCAATAGCATACTTTTTCCTTCTGTAGCGTGCAAACATTTGACCTGACATAGACTAGAAATTCCTCATCTGTTTCTTCCTTTTTATTTCTCTTTAAAGAACATCTAAATATCTGTTCATGCTTGTGGAGAAGTCCATATGTATATATTTCCTTGGGAAGTCCCATCTCTGCTTGGGAAATCAGAGAGAAATTTACGTGTAAGTTTTACATTGATTCTGTTTACATTTACCTGAAATATATACTGTGGTCAGAAAAAATAAGAGTTTTACCAGTGACATGTGAATTACAGTGTACTCCAGACTCTGCTAAGGGGACCTCAGCTCATTAATAGAATATTTTTACGTGTTTTTAATGTTTGAGGGCCTCTTACAGAAAAATGCTTCCAAAAACAATCTGTGTTTAAATGTTTTGTTCTCCAAGATATGTGTTTTCACAGAGAGAATGAGTTGGGGAATTTGTTTCTTATTTTAACCAGGAGTCCTTTCCATTTGATCAAAATTAGAAGGAAGCATCACCTGACAAATAAGACTGATCTTTTTCAGGAGATCTGATGTTTTGTTCCTGAGACATACTCTGCATATGTACTGCTACTGCAGTGCTGAGTCAAACATCATTCATCTGTAGGAGCAGCAGAGCTGAAGGTGAAGGAACAGATTCTGCAGGTGTCTTCCCCCAGGGAGCTTTCATACCTGCTGTTTGGTGCAACCTAACCTATTACATAAGTGAGAATTTACTCTTCTGGTGATTGTTAATGATCTTCAAGGATTGTATTGTGTTGGCAGGGGTGATTTAGAAGGATTCAGAGTGAATATGAGAGGCAAAAAGCAGCCTTCATCTACTGCCATATGTTGGATTGTGCTGTTTGACTACTAAGGTGTCTGATCCTTCTCCAAAACATCAATGATACAACTGCTCTCCAGTACTTACAGATAAATCAACAAAGAGTATATGTTTTCTTTTTCCTTTTGTATCTATTTTAAAGTAGATTTGAACCTGATGAAAAGTGCTGGAGTGATTTCACTCTTCTATTCCAAAACCAAGATGAGTAGAAATCAGGGGAACACTGCACTGACACAAAGGGAAGGGCATGCGTTTTTGATAGCTGATACCCACTGAGACATAGTCTGGAACAGACCTGGCTTATGATTTGCTCTTCTGTCACTGGAAACAAGAGGAGACAAGGAAAGATTGTGCTGTTATAGTTGGCAACAGGACAGCACTCCAGCATTTGAAGAACTGACTGCAGTTACAAAAGAGAACTACTTAAGATGGTTGCATGGTACGTCTTTTCATCTTCTCAAAAAATCAAGCACAGAGTAAGTGAAGTGCAATATTAGCTTGAAATGATTTAGACAGAGGAGGGCTCCTGGTAGTGAAAGAAAAACTGCACTTGTTGTAGGGACACATACATTTTAGGGAGCTGCCTGAAATCCATGTAGTTTCAGCCAGGACTAATTTGGCCCTTGCCTCTGAGTGAGCTCATGGAGTCACAGAGTCTATCATATATTTAGAAAACTTTTTGTTCTACCAGAGAATCCCTCAGGATCTGTCAGTGAGTAGTTTTAATGTCTGCTCTACCTGTTCCTGCTAGGAACAAAACACTACACTACTGACAACACAGTTCATTTCATATGCAGTATTGTTTTCACCTTGGGTTGGTTTGTTGGGTTTTTTTGCTGTTGCTGGTATAGTATCATAGAGAACCTATCTTTCTGGAGTAGAGAGGCAGTAGTGCTGACCTTCTGTCTCAGAAACCTGCCCCAGTCTTACAATACAGTCTATAAAAGGGTGTTGTAGATGGCCCGAGAGGGAACACAAGGCAATAATTCACTGGAGCAGTTTTGCTGACATCCTGGACTGTGAAAGCACAGCTGAGGCAGTTTAAGAGCAGTCGTCAGGTTCCAACAGGGAAGCCAGGCTTTTATAATTCACACTACAGTCACCTATTGTTTTGTTTCTTGTTTTCTTTAGATATTTAGACATGTCTGGTGGGCAGAAAAGTGAAAGCTTGGGAGTGCCAGCTCTAGGCAGCCGTAGCACTCTGCAAACTTCCTCCTTACAGCTCTGTTCCTACTATTTCACAACAAAGCTGTAGCTCCTGCCTGTGCTTTTGGTCCTGAATCTCACAACCAAAGCACCTCTAGTCTGGCCTGCACACATTTAGGTAATTTTAGTGTGTAATCCTGCATTGCACTGCTGGATCACCTCAAGTTTAGTCAAGAAAGGTGAGGCCAGGATGTGTTTTAAAATGCAATTGAAAATCGGACTCAATTAAACAATGTTCTGCAATGAATTTATGATAGCAGCTGAAGGCTCACATGATCTTTCATTACTTTCATTTCATCTGGGATTCTGGACAGAAATCAATACATAAATACATAAATGACTCTTCACAGCTTCAAAAGGATACTGTTAATGGAACCAAGATACTTAGTATTTGTTAGCTGAATAAACTCCAACAATTCTGATTCTCAGCTCTATTAAGCCATGTGAAAGTATAAAAAGGCCTTAGGACAGTCAGCGACCCAGTAAAGAATTCCTGCTTAGGGTTTCATTGATGAGAACAGACAGCTGCCTGTTCCCTCCCTTGTAGTTGTATGTAAGAAAACAATTCGAAATAAATCCAGGTATGCTTTGTCTTTTGTTGGATTAGTAGTTTGGGGTAGTCATGTTATGAATGACAGCTTGGCACCTCAGGGGCAAATATCTGCAAATAGTTTGTCTTTGTGTTCCCTAGCTTCTCGTCTAACCCACTGTCAGAGAGAGTGGAGAAGCCATTTTTTACTGTATTAAAAACATTTGAATAATTTCTGAAACTCATGTTTCCCCTTTATCATGATGCTAGTTATATGGGTCGATTTCTGTTTTGAAAAATTAACAACATCCCAGTGCTAATACACAGTAGATTCATGGACAATGTGTTGAATTCCCAGGACTGCTAGTCCTGGCTTTTAGCAAAATCAGTGGGAGTTTTTAGGTATAGTGAGTATACCTAATATTATATGAATACTTATTAGTAATTGTATTTATTGTTCCATTTTTTGGAGACTTGTGAACAAAGAAACAGCCAAATGCACTTTAACAAAGATAATAATTTAAAAATGTGTGAGAGTTAACTTTGTACTCACTTCTTTCTACCCTTTTCACATCATTGCTTGTTTTATAAAGCTCATGGATGAGTGATGTTTTTAGCTTCATGCATGCTAGTATCTCTGTCATGAATGTAGGTGACATGTTGATGGAGCACATTACATTTTCATTCCTAGCTAAATAATACCAAATTGAGAAGTGAATACCTAGTCTGTTGGTATTAACCTTGCTAATAGAGAGCCTGATGAAGTTAGAAAGTTGAACTGGAATTGTTTTACCATTACTTTTCTCCAAGTACAGGCCATGGCCAGTGCCTGGATAAGCTAATCCTGCACTGTTTCATCCAGTTCAGACTTACATGCATAAAGCAGGAGGTTTCTTTGCCTTTTGCTCTGCAAAGAGTTTATGCTTTTTGAGCTTTTGCTGTGCAAACTGTCTATGGGAAGTGTCTGCTCACACCTGGGGGAAATACACAAAGCAAAGTGCCTTTAATTGCTTCTGGAACAGTACAGAGAATTGTTTAGACTAGATTTACTTTTCTGATTTGTGCTTAGAGACAGAGCTGACCTCTGCCAGAACTACAAAGAGCACCCAGCTGAGGCTGTTAACATCTCTTAGGAAACTGTTCAGGAATGAGCCTAGCTCACTGCCTAGTGCTGTAGTGATTACAGTAAATCCTCATCTTCTGCTGACTTCAGCGGGGTATTTGCAGACAGCAGTTCTGGTTCAAATGGGATCTCAGACCCCAAAGAATGTAAAACATGTATCAAAATCTACTCATTCCTAATAGCAGTTTTCTTTAGCAGCTTTCATTTATGATATTTCAAACATATGTTTTTCCTTGAAAACAGGACATGTGTGAGTGCTCTGCTTGAGGGGAGTGTGAGGAAAAGAAAGCTCCATCCATGTCTGATGACAGCAGTGTCATCTTGTCTTTTTTCTTAGGCACTGTGATCTCACCTAGCGGGACAAGTCAGATCCCATCGCAGAGCTGTGCTCACGTCTGCGTTGTCCAGTTAAGTGTCCTCAGTTGCCCAATTCCTATATCAACTGAAGGACTGATACAAAGATTTACATTATTGTTTCAAATATTGCCCTTGCAGACAGTATTATGGGCATTGCTACAGTTTCTCTGTAGTTAACTCAGTCCTTACCTCCTTTTATTTGGCATCCTTGTCTTCTTGTTTTGTGAATCTTGTATGTTGCCCTGTTTCCGCTCTGCTTCTGAGGTAGTAAAGGTACCTAGTCCCCATCCTTTCTGTTGCTGGATATCTATGTGTCTAAAAAGAGATACAATGCTGGTGTCACCCCTTGTATTGTAGTGAAAAGTTGTTCATTGTTTTAAACTATGTGTGTTTATTGTATGACTAGTGAAGAGCATGTGAGACGCTGCAGAAGAGGTACCTCAGTTACGGCTCTACAGCTTCTGTAGGTAGGTTTGGTCTAGCTCCAGTTCATATATACATATATCACAAATGCTGGTACCTTAATTAGCATAGTCTAGAAACCGCATATTTAGTACAACAAGGAACAAGGTCTCTCCTTTTACCTTTAGGGACAGCTAAATAGGACATATAGGTAATAATAGCCATTTAATACATAGAGAGGCAGCAAGAGTACATCTCAAAAGCAGCCTGTACTTGCACACAAGGCACATGAGAGCACTAATTTAGAGAGAGCCACAACTTGAAGTTTACAAATAAGGGACTATACAGGTCCCTATAAATGTTAGCTGATCTTGAAGCCAGATGGAAAATGGCTGCTGGTTTTTGACTTTCTCCCAAACTGCCTGTTTCAGAAAGAAGTCCTTTTTTCTTTTTTTGGCTGTTGTTTGTAAATACAAGTGAAGTACAGACTGATGGCTAAAGCAGCCAAATCACAGAAGCACTCCTTGCTTCTTCTCAAAATGTCTGCTGCTCTGGTCTGTGCTTCAAAGGCAATATTCTGCTCTTTGCCTGGCACTGCAGGCAGGACCCAGCTTTTCCGCCCAGCTCACAGGCCCCAGATCTCTGCTGTCTTTCACCAAGTTTAGGGAATTGCTGCCTGTGCACAGGTAACACTTTCTGCTCACTTTTGGTGTCTCTCTCTTGGCCATACATCATCTTTTGGCAGCACATTGCTTCCTAGAAGCTGAAAGCTAGATTAATTTGAACATGAGAAAATACTTTGACATTCATGAATATAATCATCTTCTTACTTTTTTGTTATTAATACTGTTTACTTTCATCTTAGTTATCTTTTAAACAACATCAGTGTGCCTGAGATCTGTGCCTCAGTTTTAATAGGTTATGTTTGTTATTTGAGATTTCCTTTAAAGTGCTGAAGATGGAGGCTCTGGAATCCTGGGACCTCAGGTCTGAGAAACTGCCAGGAAACAAGAGTGACACTGAAGAGTTAGTTGATGGAATGTTTAAGTCAAGTGATGGATAGAACAAAAACTGTGTAACTGATAGAAGAAGAATTTGATTGTTCAGTAACTTGTTTTTATAATAGCAATAAGGAACTTAGAAAGTGTTACACCATTTTTATTTTGAATGAACTGCAGCAATGAAAGTCAGCCTTTTACTTGGTTCTTGTTCTGTTCACAAGTAGGTGTAGGGGAACACACAGTAACCTCTACACGCTTTGCAAAGAGTTCATAACATTTTCATAACTGAGTACAGTTACACCACAGAGTACTCCTGCAGATGCAGTTACCGTATGGAAAAAGTTTCCCATGCCTAACTAAGGACCATATTTAGGCCATTTTAGCCACATAAAGGAAATGAATGTACAGCAGAGGTCAGTGCCCTAACTGTTCTGTGCCAGAAATTCTTAGAGGTGGTATTTATACTGAAGTATGCATTATCTATAGCATGTTTATAAATATGTCTGCTAACTCTATACAGCATTTCTGCTTGTAGGAACTCTTATAATAACATATACCCCAGGGTTTCATTTATCCTTCTCCCAGCCTCACTGTTCTTTTTTCTTTATAATTAATTTAATTGTCCAACACTGCCAACTTAAGTTTTGTTCTTTTTTCTTGCTCTTTTTGTTCCTCTCTGCTCCCCCCACAAATTATTGCAAGTCATTGTGCACTAAATATAGTTCTGCTTTCTGCTTTCCAGATGCTGGGAGCTTGGCTGACATCCTTATAGCATTCCAGACTAATTCTTTCTCTGTCACACTCACAGACAGCTATTCAAAGCAAATTTATTGAGTTCAATGTATCAAGAAAATCCTGATAGTTTTCTCTGTAGAATACAGATCAAGGTTTAGTAAAATTTACTCGTGTTAAATTTTTGCTGGCATTATACTCAGTTGCTGTACCCCATATTCATTGTTGTGATGGCCCAGTACATGGTTCTTGCTGACTTACATATTTCGTAAAAGATTTAATCTCTGCACACATCTCACTGTGCATTTCAATTATTTAGATCTGATCTAGCCAGGCAAATTTCACTTCTGGTGCAGCTGCAGTACACTGGAATATCAGGACCAGCTTCGGGGATTTTTCAGCCCAAAATGTGGACGTTCCACAGCAAAAGTCAGTAGAGTGGAAAAATACACACAAATTTGAGCCACAGCTGCAGAACCAGTTTGGATCTGATTAGAAACTTATTACAGCTATCCAAGTCAACACTAATTTTCAGGAAAATTAACTTTCTGCTCTATTTCTTTTGTGAGCTGGTGCTGGTATCCTCATAAGAGCCTCCCACCAGGCAAGCGACTGTTTCGGTAATGGTAAGCAGTTCCCATATAGTGTATGTAGTATTCCTAGTTTATAAAGCAGTTTAGACTAGCAAAAGACACAGAAAAAATCTGTAGTTTTCATTTATAAACCATTAGTAATGTCTGGTACCAGTGCAGTATTTTTTGATTGGAAGGATCCCAAATTTGGGCCCATATTTACACTGAAATTTGCGAGAACCAATGTATTCGGATCCTTTATCCACTATTGAAATGCAGCTGTGGTACAACATGGCAAGTGTTTAGGGCAGGAAGCAAGGAAATCATTGTGTCTAATCAAAATTGCAGTGGGAATTGATTGGCAAAGCATATTTACCCTGAAGATGGGGCTGTACCGCAAAACATTGGGCAATCCTGATTGGTGCTTTGGCACAGTAATTCAATATAAATGCAAAGAACTATTAGTTGTGAGACTTGGTAATGCACCAGGGTTAAATTTCTCTGCAATCTTTTGTAAACTGCCTCAAATCTGTGTTGGCCATGGCTTCTTCTCTCTCCAGACAGCACTCTGTTCCCCCTCAGAATATTCCCTTGGAGAAGACTGAGCCCTGTCCCACCACTAACCCCCTTCCTGCAGCATCTGCTCCTGAGAATTGCAACAGCCTTGCTGTGACAAGGGCTGGGAAAAACAGAGGGCTCTGGCTCTGTGCCATTGCTTAATTTCCATAATGCTTACTTAATGTCATAAACATACAAAGCCTACAAAACATCGGCAAAGTTGTGAGGCCAGATAAAATCTGGTTCCTGGGATCTGTGCAATCCACTGAGTGCTCTATGAGGCTGATGAGAAGCAGCTTCCCTGGAGGTTTCCAGCCCTTGGGATTCCAGAGGAACCATGGTCCCAGGTGCTGCTGCTGGGTCTTCCCCGTAGCAACTTGCACATAAATATTAGTATCAGCCTGTCACTTGCTGTGCGCCCACTTCCAGAGAGGCTGCAACAGTCCCCACCCAGAGTCTCTCACAACACAAGGAGCATGTCATTCAAGCCAGAAAATAGCTGCAGTTCAATACAGGGTTGGTGGGAAAGGATAATGCAGGATATGTTACAGAAGCTGTCCTGGCATCCTGCTCTGCTGAAGACTGGCTGGGGAAGGAGTGGGAGAGGCTGAAAGCAATGGCTGTTCTCAGAGGCTAACAAGGAGCCACATTGTTCCTGGGCCTATCAATTGGTTTCTGATTCACCCGCAGCCAATGTACCATGATCAGATCACAGCTGGCCCAAGGATATGCTTTCCAGTGTGTTTAGTGCTTGGAACAGCCCCAGGTTTCAGGAACACATGGTGAGGAGGAGGGGACAGCTGTGAGACAGAGAAGGGAGCTGATTTTTGCCTTCCCTTAAGATGAGCTTTTTCTTTCATAGTTTGATTGTGTTAACAGCATTCCAGGTTGTAAAATTAATTTGGAGCCTGTCTAGATCTGGGTGAAGGGCAGACACAGAGAGAGGAGGGTGGAAGAGGCAGTGGTTGCTTGCATGGCTGCATGCCCCCACTAGCAGTGCCCTCTCTCGCTGGTCAGCTGTGCAACTGCACATAACAGATCATAGATGGATCCCGAGTACTCAGCCTGTGACATCTTTCTGCTCCAAGCTCTGAGATAGCTTTGTTTCTGTCCTGGAGGTTATGTAGCTGCTACATCCCAGTGGGTGTTTCTGGCAGTAGCTGAGCTTCCTTGTGTGTGAGCAGTGACTGACTTCATGGCAAGAGAGGGGAATGTCCTGAGTGTGACTGGGGACAGAGCAGGACTTAAGTTCCATGCGGACCTTTTAGTTTATCATTGTAGCACAGTGATTCTGAGTGATTCCTGACTTTTTGTTCCAATTTCCTCTTAAGCAGTAACACACCATTCCTCACCTCCTATCCTGAGCTTCCCTGTGTTTTGTAATCAGTTTTGCTGTTTCACTTAGTAGTGGCTGCAATTAGGGGAGGAATGAAGTGGTGCCTGCCTGTTTACAGGTCCTTAAAGCAAATCTGTATCTCCTTGTCATCCCACAAGTCCTTCACTTCCCAGCAGGAATTTTCATCTCTCCCTCCCAATCTTCCAAAGCCAACCTGAGAAAGGCAGATAAATGCAAGTGCCATGTGCTGTCATCTCTGCTCCGCTGCAGAATGTCAGTAATAAACTACACCTTGTCAGGGAAACCTACAATTCTCTACCTACAGTCTATACTTTGTAGGTCTATAAAGCACTTTAATGCTTGAGAAAGTCGAACTGTTAATCAACAAAGGTAATAAACCAACATTTTTTCTCCTTCCCCTTACAGGGCCCCAATTCTATAAGGAGTCATAGAAGTTAAACATTGAAAAAGACCTGCAGTGTAATTGAGTCCATCTCCTAGTAGTGTGGGGGTGTTCTCTATTACAGATTTTTATTGTTATGTCAGTGTGGTTTTAAACGACCTCTGCAGCATGATTTATGCTTTTTCTGCAAATATTATGCTTAGCCTAACACATCCCAACATCTTGAAGATTTTCCTGATACGTTTATCTAAATGGTTACTCTAAAAGTTAATCCACTTTATTTCAGTTAAACCTTCCCTCTTCTGCAACAAAGTTCATTTTACTGAAAAAACAATTCCCTTTTCCTTTAAAGGGGCTAGTGGGACAGCAAGTCTGCTATTTGGCCTGGCTGCGGTCAGATCTCATTTTTCAACCCCACCCTTCCTCTTCTCTGAGAAGGAGGGGCAGTCTTCATATTTTCCCTTTAAGCTGAGCTATGAAAAATAACTGTTTGCCAAAATCTTTCACCTTGGCCGTATACTCTAACAGATGTTTTCTACAGCATAAACAAAGCGGCAAAGAATGTCGGGGCACGAGGGAGTCATGGTAGTTGGGATGGGAGAGATCAGGCTGGGGAATTACAACTCCAGCCACTTGGCTGTAGTTTGCCTTTCAGAAACGCACAAGAGCTGCTCCCACTGCTCAAGAAGCAGAGCCAGCTGTAAAATCATCCACAGCTTGATATAACATGAGCATTCAACCATGCAGTCTAAGCATATGTAATGCACACGTCACCATAGCATGTGTGCAAATTAAGAATAGTGATGAATCTGGCTAGTAAGACCAAGTTCTCAGCTGTTCCTCAGCCATCTCCCTGCTCAGAGAGAGATGGTGCCAGCCATTGCGATTGGGAGAATAGGAAAAATTGTGGGAAGAATTATGTTGTACATTATACCCAATGAATGGCAAAATCTGGCTTCACACCCTAGGGCTTAAATTGTACTGTTAGTAGTGTCCAGAACTTTTATCATGGACTTTGCCAGCTTCAAGTGTCTATTGACTACAACTGTCAATGAAACAGAGTACAGGTCTTGAGTACCACAACCTTATCATGTAAGAGAATTTGCTGAAGCAAGTGAAACATTCTGAATTTTGTTGGGACACAATGCGCTTTGTCTAGTCTGCCATATTTTTGACCAATCAAAATACTGGTTTTGATTGGTCAAAAATACTGTTTAATAGGTTCCTGCTGCAGATTTTGAAGGGAATCAATTTGGACAAAATAAAGTCAAGAACTGTTAGGACTGGCAACTTGTATGAAAACAAGGAGATACTCTTCCTAAAAATCAAATGTTTCTAACTGATTGAATTCAATGCATAGCCATGAGTCCTGTAAGGTCCTGATGAGATTCTGACGGCAGGGGATAGTGATAGTAACGTGGCTGTTCACCTAAGCCTTGCTGTTGACTCAAAATACTACTTTGAGCCATTGGAAAAGTTTCTTAGTGTAAACAAATTTAGCTCCTTAGCAGCCTTGAAAGGAAATTCATAATGACCAGTGTAAACCACCTGGTGCAGATGAAAGGCATCGGGAATCTGGGCAATACTTAAGGAACTGAAGGCTTGGGAGGGAACCTCAAAACCTTTCCTGTTGTTACATATGAATCACAAAGAACATACTGGTTGTGTTTGAGTATATCCCAGAGGATCAGTTTGTGAGCCCTCCTGCATATTCTGGTGGGTTGAGAGGCACCAAAACAAAGGAGACCATGTCTGGAAAGATTTGCATATTAAGGAAAAGAATGTGGAATGTATGTATTATGTGTAGTAAGACTGTGGAACTAATGGCTTATGACAGGGATACAACTATGGAATTAATGTGATTTGGCAGGCAGGCATTAATATGGAATGGACAATTTTGGAGGAAGCAGAACAGGGATGCAAAAGACTGTAGCTGAAGGTAGTCACTTGCATAGGAGCTGTATGGAGAGAAGGTTTCTTACACATATATATGCAAGAGTGAACAGAGTTTATCCCTTTGTCATTATTAGGAAGTAGATAAAGATCTTTATTTGTATTTGTAGGGTGTGAGAAGCTTTTACTCTCTATTGACTTGGCATGAAGAGGCCTTTTGAGCATACATCCTGCTGTTTTGTGTGGCTATGATTTAACTGCCGTCATAGTTTCATTGTTTAAAGCTCCTAAATATATTTAGGCTTTTCTATGGTGAAAACTGAGATCAATATACTTATGACTATCAAACTTATTGGAGATAAATATAATTATTGTGTGTAGCAGATCCCAGGATCTACTGCTCTAAATACTCTTAAGCATCCTGCCAGCTTAAAGGGTGATGAAGTTGGTTCATGTTTCATGGAGATCCCAGAAAACCCTGGTAGTCCTGGTGTTAGGGCTGTATCAGCCAAAGTTCCTGAGAAACAGCCCCTGTTAAAAACATCACAGCATTTTTCAAAATTGTCTCATTCTTTGAATATTTTTCTGTGCCTGTGTAAGGTCTCATGTTAAGATTCAGACTCTTTCTCAGCTGCTCAATATTTGTTCAAGCTAATATACAAGAGAAAATAATCTCTGAGATGTTATTTGTAGTCATTTGAAAGTCCACATCAGTACATGTCACACTGACGTAAACTGTGGTTAGAGCTTTTTTCAACAAAAAGAATTTCTTTAGCACATTGGTAGCTCCAGGTGATACGCTGTGATTCTTAGATCAAGCTCCATTTGTTCACTGTTAGTTGAGCTGTTCTCCTGGCAGTTTCTAGAGAACATAATTTGTTCAGAGACATCTCAACTTGTGTTTGCTAATGGAGAAGTTCTCACCTGGGGCCAGCATTCTCCTGGCTCTCCCTATGTCCAACTAGTACATGCACTTCTTGTGTTCCATCATCTCTGCTAGACATCTCTGTGCTAAAAACAAGGAATATACTGAGGTTATGAGAGGGATTAAAGGAATGGCAGAGATAAGGATATTGTAGCAGTGGGTGAGCTGTTCTGAACTGGGGGGGAGAAATGTGTGTGCCAGGAACAAACCAGCAAAGAGCTATGGATGAATGAAGTGTGGCAGAACTGTGTAAATGGTGTTTTTGTGGGAATTATTTTGTCTGTCCTGTGCATATTTCTACTATGTCTGTCAGCCTGTATAGAAGTGTCCCCACTGAATTATCAGCTTTTCCATGACTCCAGCACGTTCCTGCAGCCAGTCCAGTCCGGGATCTGTCTCCCTGTGTAGTGGAAGAGTGCAGACTCTTCTGGTCCCTTTCTTGAAAGCAGGAAACAAAACACTGAAGTACATGCCAGCCTGTAACTCAGCCATAAACCTACCCTCTTTGAGCAGCACCTCAGCATGCCAGTGAACAAACACTAGCACAATTGCCCTCTCACCGCTGCTACAAAAGAGTGGCACAAGAACACTGCAGGAGGCTAACACCTTTTCTTGGCTGAAGCCTTGGTTGCATAAGGAAATTGAGCAGCCTCACCGTTCTGTAATTACTGCCACCTCATAAGCAGAATTTCACAATATCTCTGCCATTCCGTCTCTGTTCAAAAGGAGGCTTTACATGTAGGTGTGGGAGGCCTCCACTGAGACACTTAGTTTGCTCTACATAAACCATTCCAGCCATTCCAGCTTGGTAGATGTTACCAGCCATGGCCTCTCACCCTACAAGGTGCTTCCAAAACATGGTTTGTCAGCTCAGCTCTGGGATCCAAGAGACATAGCATCGTAGAAGTATAGGTTAAGGAGGGACCTCTGGAGGTCTCTATTCCAACATTCTGATAAAAGCAGAACTGTTGCCAGCACTTAACAGGTCAGCTGTGATTTTGTCTAGCCAAGTCATGAAAACATGCAAGGATGGGGATTGCACAACCTCTCTGAGTAACCCATTCCAGCACTGTACTGCTCACCCAGTGAAAAGGTTTTTTCTGGTGCTCAATGCAAACATAGTAGGAGACCCTCCATGCTTATACTGACATATCTGAAAGATCCACAGGTGGAATGAGACATACCTGATCCTCTGAAGGATCATCTCTCATCATCCATCTCTCACCACCACAGCTCCGCCATGTTGCTTCTGTTGTTGCTTTCATCAGTCATTACAGCTACGTGCCGTAGAGCAAACAGGCACAGGCAACCAGAAACTGGACTTGAAAGCTGATGAGCACTATCCAGACAGAAGGTTGTTCACTTGGACATTTTTTGCATCTACTGATGGTAGAATTACATTATTAAAAAGACCACTACAGAACCAAGGATGACCTGTATAACACTGACCAGAGGCTCTTCTCTGGTCACTCTGCCTTAAGCATAATGACCTATACTTGACCTAGGGAATTCCCACAAAGCTGTGATTTGAAGATGTTAAGAAATAGAGAATATGAGAGTATTTTGGCATTGCACTACTTTAACTTGGCAGCAGCCTTTTTGAGGAGCCAGATACAGTGTTTGGATGGAACAGTACTCAAAGTGCTTGTAGGTGCTGTGAACCTTAGTTTGTAGTTTTTTGGCTTTGGGAGAAAGGTGTTAAAAGTCAGCCACTCCCCACAGTATAGAATGGCACAAAGCAGCCCTTCATAGCCCTAGGTTATGTCTACTAGTAAAGTAGATTGCAAAAAAATTGCAGTATCTAATACAAAACCCAGCAGTGAGTCTTTTTCGTTCCTCTGATTGCATGTGCAGACATTGGAGTCACTCCTGTGCTGTCTTTATGTGTGCAGAAAGCTTTGCTGGAAGTTCAAAATTATTTCCCTTGCAGCTCTAGTTTCTTACTAGAAAGACAGATTGCCTTGAGAGCCGATAATAGCAACTGAATGTGGTTTTGCCTTCTTGTCACCTGTCTCACTCCACTGTTAGACACCATCAACTGTCACCATTAACTTTTTGACTAATGAAAACATTGCTTCTTTACTTACTAAACAAAGAGTCCTCACTTCCATTTTTGTGCCAGAAAGTTTTCCTTTTCTGCACTCTTAGAAATAAGATCACTTTCCTTTCACATCCGAAACTTATTTCTGAAGAAACAACTTTAAAATTGTTTTCAAGATGATCCCTGGTTGAATCATCAGCACTGCTTCCTGCTTCACCCTCCACTCTCCCTGGAGTTCTCTCAGTCACATACCTGACCTGAGCCTAATTAGTTTGTGAGAGCTAGAAAGTTTGCCGCCCGCGGTGTGGCTGTGGGCCAGACAGGCAGAGTTCTCTGTGCCTGGTACTGTAATTGTTGTGAAATCGTGCTTGATGGACAGAAGGTTATTCTGTTGTTTGGGATTTTTTTTTTTCAACAAATGTCCTGGAAAATATGCAGGAGCACATTTAGCTCAGGGAGTTGACTCTTCACAGGCCGTGGTACCAGAAAGTTCTTCATGTCCTTAACATTGCTGGGAGCCAAAGTGGGTCAAGAGCACTTTCATTTTGAAGAATATTTTTAAAAAAACTTAACACATTTTGTCCTGCTTTTACAGAAGTCCTTATTATTTTGTAAGGTCTGTTTGTGACTCCTGTCACACAGCAGAACCTTTTTTAGGTCCTCAGGGATAGTGTTTATGTTGCTAGAACAATAGGACTTGTTGCTGTGCTTCTCTTTACCAAAATAAGGGGCTCATTTTGCAATATGAGCTCTTATAATCAGTCCTGCTTGAATAGTCCTGTTGACTTCTTCAAGGCTGCTTGTGTCTGTAAGGATTATGATACTGAGTACTGCTCCTTGTAGAGCCCTGGGAATCAAGTGTGGTAGGGAAGAATCCTTCCACCATCACAGGAGTCATGGAATGGGCCACTAGTCTTTCCCATGCCACTGCACAGCAAAGAACAAAGTGCAGCCTGGTGGTGTGGGCCACTTCATTAGTATCTTGCTTAACTGTGTCTATTTCCTCCCCTCTACTAATGGCCATGTGGATTTTTCCAAATTATGTACTACTCAACAGTAAATGTGTTCCTTGTTCACATGGCTATTGTGGTGCTGGAATCTTCTCTCCCTCCTGAATCATCAGCTTCAGTATCATTCTTTATTTTTGTTGGGGCAATGCAGCACTTGCAAAATGAGGGCCTAGAAGGCATGTAAGAGCCAGGCATTGTGTGGACAGGCTCTGTGCAGCATCCACAATGTAGTTCTACCAGCTGGTCTCAGACTTAACTAGTCTTGCTCTTACAATCTGGGAGTCTCAGCTTTGCTGCTCATGTACCCTGATCTCAAGCTGCCGTATACTTGTCCTTCCAGTCCTTGTGCTCTATCTAGCTGGTACCCATTCCACACACTCTCTTGAATCTACTGGTGCCTAGTCCTTGTTTCTAGGCCTGAATATCTGCCGGAATCTCCATGCAATTTACCCTGTCAGACTGTCAAGTCTTTCATCGGTCAGACCCTTACCTGATGCTCTAAAAATATCCTGTGAATTTCACAATGGCTTGTACTGACTACTGGTCTGGAAATTCTGCTTTGGAAATCGAATCTTTAACAAACTGCTGCAAGCAGCTTTTTGTAAATCGCCCCGTGTGTTTTTAACAACACTGCTCACAGAGTAGTTAAAGTACAATTCCACATCCATTCCAGCTAACCTAAATCAGGGCTGCTATTGCCCAGCCATGCTCCAGTGTTTCCTCAATACAAACAATGGTTTTGTATCTGACCCTGGAACAGCATAGTTCAGGGAGCTAAGCTCGATGAAAGTTAACACTGCAAAAAAGTAAGTTTTCACCATCCCCTGGACTAATTTCTTGCAAGGCTGGATGAGCACCAGTGGAGCACAAGAAAGGAGATGAAGGACTGTGATCAGGGGCTATAGGAGGCAGAGTTGATGCAGCGACAGTTTAGGTCAGATTGTACTATTGCAGAATCACAGCCTTTCTCACTGTTTTTTACCCTTGTCTGTGTTCAATGTAAGAGGCACTAAAAGTCATTAAAGATTCAATTGTAGGGAAGGAATCAGATTATTTGGATAAGGAAGCTCAAATACAACCAGAATTAGAGATTATAATTATGAGGTGCATGTATGCCATGATTGAATTTTCATGATTAAGAGTTCAATGCTCTTTGAGTTAAATGAGTCTTTAATTCAGTCTGCTAGTAAAATTAAAATTGAGAAGAAATTAACATAATTCCTAAAAAGACAGTGGGAGTTATCTCCACTACTGAGTTGAATGCAGTGCTAAGTGTTTTCTGGATTTTAGGAAAGCTAACAAATAATTTTGGTTGTATTTGGTTGAATCCTTGTTCTGTTGTCAGCACATGAGACTGTGAATAACTGATGTTAAAACCACTATATCAGTGATTTTAATCCCGTTGTCCATGGTTCCATCAGGGTCCACTGACTTCTAGGCAGTCTGCAAAAGATAAATGAAAACACAAAAACACTTCCAGGAGACTTAAATTCACAACATGGTGGTCAGGGACTTCTTTGGAAAATGGACCCTGTTTCAGGTAATTTCTGCAAATGAGAGACCTAAACAGCAGGGAAGAAATTATCAGTTGCAGATCACTATCATGTGTCCAACCTCAGGCTGTTAGGGATGTATGGGAATCAATCCCATCTGATAGCAATTTAGGCACTATTATAAATGAGTTGTTTCTGTAAAGGTCCTTGAGAATGGATGACTGCATCACAAAAAACCAGCTTTACATTTTGGATTAAATGGATTGATGATGGTAATCCCAACAGAAAAAGAATAAGAGGGAAACTGTAATCGGAGTTCAGCAAACCTCTCAGCTCTGGAATTGATCCATTGGTTGTGAGAATGGTGGGAGAGGTTTGAACTGGTCTTGAGCTTTCTGTATAAAGAGTATTCAACTTAACTTTTGATCAACATTAAGCTTTGTTTAAAAATGAAGGCTGCAAAAGTTAAGTTGCTTTAAAAGGTCTCCAGTTCTAGAAATGTGCTCCTACCTTTTCTCTTATCTTTGGAAATCCTAGTTTATCCAGCATAAAAAATTCACAGACAAATTCTGCCTTCAAGATCTATGAGTCTGATCATTGCTTTAAAAGCCCTGGAAGCAATGGCTTTGTTTATCTCCAGAAGTCCAAGAATAAGCTGATATTGCTATTTTTAATCTATCCGGAAATATGCAAAGAAGAGAGCTTAATTGCAAACAGACCAAACCTTATATAGGAAATGGGTACGTCCCTTGGGGCCACCTAAAATGTGAATGTCTGAAATTAAATTCATATACTCTTCTCCCTTGCTCCCTGAAGCACGTACTCTTGAAATGAAAGGGAAGGCTGTGGGCTAGCGTCATATCCCAGTAGTTTCTATCCATTATAACACTCTGGCTATCTTAATATTCAATTAACAGATGTTTCCCAGCATGTACGAGCTCAAGGTGACTAGCTGTATGTCTTTGTAATGAAATTGTTAAAGAGAACAGAGAAAAAATTAGAAAAATAATTCTTCTGTTTCTAGAATCATAATGTGGTTGCCAGAGAAAAATGAAGCAGTAGTGTGATTCCAGACTTTCATCCACACTTTTCTCAAGAAACGGCTACTACACCCAGCCAACAAAAAACAGCAGTCTCACTTCATGAACACAGTTCCCATCACCTGCCCAATGATTCTGAAATCAGGATTATCTTTTTCTCCAAAAGCTTCCAAACATTACACTCTGTAATGGGTAATGTATAGGGTCCAAAGGTAGACCAGGTGCAAATGGCTTCACTAAAAATTTCACCCACCCATGGAAAAACAGGGAATGACATTTTCTTTGTATAGGCACAGTGGCAAACACTGATCGCCCGTGCCATTTGAGTGCTAGCTCTTCCCCTGGCTATTGCACTGAGCACATCACGTGCTCTGTAGGTGCCCTACGCTGCATCATGGAGATAAAGCACTGCCCCAGCCTGTGTGTTCTTCAAGTCTGGAAGCAAGTCCATCCCAAAGCTTCTCAGACAGCCCTGCATGGTGCCTACTTCCTTCAGAGCAGAAAACTGTGATGCCCCATGCCTCTGCTGTGCTCTCTGGGCCACAGTGTCTCTTGAATCTGAATCGTAGCCTCCATGTTCTGTGGTCTTAGAACTGAAATGGTCTGGGTAAAATCCTAAATGCTGAGTGGCCTGCCGAAAAGAGTGCACACAGGGGACCCAAGAGCTGTAGATTTATTGCTTGTAAACCAAAAATCGTACTGAAGAAAGCAAAGATAAAAATAGATGGGGAGCTTGGGGACCGGAAAGGCAGCCAGTGGAGATTAGATGCACTGCTGGTTGACTCATCCAGCTTGTTTTATTGTAGCAGAGTTCCAATAACAACTGTATTATTTCAGCTTTTGTGCAGTGAGCAGACATTTGTTTTGCATCGAAGGTTTTTCACATAAATGTGCTCCATTTTTCGTTTCTTCTTGTATTTCCCAGCTCTTCTACTGGCAATTACCAATGGGAGAGTTGATGGCTTCAAAAGGATATTGGCCAACTTCTCAGCTGGTGTAAATCAGCAACACCCCTTGGTATTTAATAGAGCTGTGCAGCTTTATGCAAGTTGAACCTACACCAACTGTTCTTTCAAAACATGTCCCACCTTATAAAGAGCTGTGTTTTCTTCAGTAGTGGATTCTGAAATTAATGAGAAGCATTGGACAAACTGCCTCACGGACTGTGCACAGTGCACAACTTGGCAGCATCTGCTTTCTAATGTGTGGCTCTGCTCAGCCTAGGGGACTTCTTCATGAGGGATGGCAATGAGTGACAGCCTGTTGCATCCTGTCTGCTGGCCCTGGGCTGCGATCCACTGCCTTGCAGAAGATGGACACACAGCCCATCCACTGCCTGCTAGCTCAGTGTCTCGCAGTGCTTTTAGCCCCTTCTTCACTGCAATTCTTTAAAAACCCTTTCTGTGCTCACGTGGAAGTGGCTGTGAGGAACAGTTACAGTGAAAATATGGGGAATGTGCATCAGGCTTTGTTAGCTGTTTGCAGCTTGCATCACAACTTGGAAAGTACTGTCCTGCCAACTTGGGCTCCATTCAGAGGCAGAGGAGTTCTCTAGAAATGGGTTTGAAAATGACCACAGGGAAGGAGGAGAAGTATTTACCTCTAATGATGTGAGATCAGGTGGATCTGCATGTGTGGTGGAGGCTGTGCATTTGTTACAACATGGTGCTCTTTTGCAGCTCCTAGAGTGTGTGCAGACTGAAGGAACACTTTGGGTTCTGTGCAGCTTTTCAGAAAAGACCATTTAAAGGTGATTTCATGAGGCAGAACCCAGTGATCAGGTGGGCCAGTTCTCACTCATGCTCCTACATCTCTCATCAGCTGTTGGGCCAGCCTCTGCCATGTTGACAATATATAGATGGCTGTATATTTTTACTAGGATTTTGCTATGGTTTTACTTGAGATGTTTATTTGCACTGATGTCACCTTCATCGGTTTCTCTACACAAATCACACAACGTGTTTTGGACTGTGTTGCTGTGCTAAACAGAAGAAATGCCTTTATCTCTTTCATTCTTTTCATAGTATCATGGAAGTGGGAGGGAGACTCTGCCAAAATATGACTTTGTTTCATCAGAATCTGCTCCCTTATAGTGGAAGCTCTATGATAAGAGGCTTTTCCATGGTCAGTTTGGGTAGTGTGTGTAAATTTCAGCCCACCACTACCATGGACATACACAGATCCTTTAAAAACCCTGATTTTAAGACTCAGGCAGCTGTATAACCAAAAAGAAGGTCTAAATTGATCCGCAGTCCACTTCTATAACTGTGTATGAATAAAGTTACTTATAAGTAACAACACAGAAAATGGCTTGGTTTCTTTTTTTTTTTTCATAAACTTCTCAGGCCTATGAATTTCTGACAACAGTTATTTTCAGGAATAAATGATGAGGTAACATCAGCTTTATGTAGGATTGAGATAAATTTGGGTCCAAACTAAATGAAGACCTCTGTAGAGGTAGAGTTAGGAAATAAGTGTGTGGGAAAATTGTACTGAGTGAGAAGGCAGCAGGGAAAAGGAAGCCACAGTACAAATTAAAGATTGCAAGTAACAGGGCTGCATGCCAAGAGCCCCAGAAAAGAAAAGGAAAAAAATTTCTTGATTAGCTCAACTGTTTGCTTTACTATATAAAAAACTGACCTCCTTGAGGAGCCCTGAGCCCCAGCCTCCTGGGAGTCTGAGTACGTGTGAGTGAGCTGTTGCCTTGCTGATGGCAACACAAATGCTCCAGCACCAGTCTTCTACCCCATGGATTTCCAGGCGCAAATGCTTCATCTGGCAGGAGTCCTGCCCACATCAAGCCAACAGTGTCTTAATGCTTTATCCAGCCTGGCATTATATGTTTTCCCTTTTCCAAACTGCTGCAGTAATTCCAGTTCCATTAGCTATGTGTGAGCATGTGTGTTGAAGGGAACCGCTGTCTCTCCGAGTAGCCGTAATGTGTGGGCCGAGTGTGACTTTCAAGGGGACAGATGAAGGACAGAGCTGGTGTGACAAGCCCATGGCTCCAGCCAGGCTCAGACCCCAGTTCTTGCTACCGCAGCAAGGGGGGCTCCCCAGCTGCCCTCAGCTCCTGGACACAGATCACTGCCTGATGTAAACTGCCCTCATTTTGAGTCCCCACTCCATAAGGACTATCCCCATCCTCCAGCCTCAAGTTCTGTGCCCTGTGCAGGAGGTGCTCTAGCACAGAGATCCTTATGGAAAACCACTGACTAGACCTGAAACATGCCATCTTGATGCAAATGCTCATTAATGTCATCCTTAATGAGCTACTGTTGTAGATCTTGATATTATTGTCATTCTTCTCCTGATCCATTCACAATGCCATCACCAAGTTGAATCATTGCTGCAAAATGGGAAATTCCACTGCTACACGGACTATGTTTGAGGACCTGACACTTGTGTGGGTGTGCTTTTCACACCTGCCGATACTTTTTGATTATGAGTTGTTCTGTCCTAGACACACTGTCAAAGAGGAGCTATCCCAGACAAAGCTGCTCTGAGAGCACAGAGGGTAAAGAGTTGTTTATGGAAACCTTTTGTCAGTGTGTCCCTCACTTTACTCACAAGATAGTTACTTGCTGTCTAAATGTCCATCTTCCTCCACTCTGTAACAACAAGAGGGAGTTATATAAAAGAGGTTGGCTTGTGCAACTACCCTCTACAATTCAATTAGATAGTATAAAGGCTGCAAGAGAAGATGATCTTTTTAACACGAGAGGATGGAAGAATTGCAGGGCTTCTTTGTAATGGAATAGGATCAAAACAACTGATATTTAACATTTGTTAAAACTTCTAGAAATGAACATTTCTAAATCCTGCTGTTATGGGAGAGTATTATAATCCCAGTTTTAAAGATGGGGAAACAAAGATGATGTTGTACTCACAAGGCCTCTTGAAAGCACAGACACACAGAGCTCAGTTCCTGAAGCAAAATGTGTATCCAAGCTTGGGACTATACCTCACTATCAAGAGCTCAGAAATACTGCTTTTTCTTGTAAATCTGCAAACACATGGGCGTATAGCAAAGGTTTTATTCTATAAAGCAAAGCTTCTCATCTACACAAAATCATTTGCTGTGGCAGAGAATGCTCTGTCTCATCTTCAAAATGCACAGGGTTGCAGGGTGTGCAAAACATGCATATATTAAATTGTTCTCACCATCTTTGGCTGAGTATATTAAAAAAGGTGGGGAAGGTCAGGTGGAAGTGGTTAGCAGGGACCTTGAGAGTGAAGTTTCTGGACATGAGAGATTTGCCATGCTTTACCATGTATTCCAGCATCCTCTCTGAGAAACGAAACAAAGATTTTAAGCCCAAGTGAAATCAAATCCCTCAAGCAAGCTTAACTCGGGAATGTGAGAGCACAATACCAGCAGCAGGGGTGTGGCACCAAGAGAAAGATGCAGTATCACCTGGTTTCTGTTCATACTGCACTGTTTATCTAAGAATCTCCGAAGTCTTCAGGAATGCCAATGAACTCTAAATACTCCTTGCTGCATGGCTGAGTGCTTCGGCCTGCACGTCACTGGTGAGGAAACAAAGGCACAGGAGGCCATGTGGCCAGCGTGTAACAACAGTTACATTTTGGGTGAAGCTGCATCATGCAGTCAGCAAACACCTAATTTAGACCTCATCTGACATCTAGTTTCAGTAATACTCCCCAGGTCAAAGACAGTCCAGTCCTTTTGATCTCCTAGGTAACACACTCCTTTTAGTAGTTTTTGCAGGATTCAGCAAAAGGGGAGAGAAAATCTCCAACTTGTCCCAGAATTTGAAACTGTTGATATATAGTTTGGTTGTTTCTGCTGAGGAGGTGAGATTTTCCAGAGTCAAGAGAGCATCAGAACAGAAAACGAAGGCAGCCGGGAGCCTGAATGCAAGGCAATTGTCATGCTACAGGACACAGTGCCTAGGACAGGCTACTAATGGGTGAAGTACAACCAGAATTCAAAACCATACTCATGCCACTGTTAACCAGACAGAGAGAAATGGAACATGAACACTTTCTGAGCATGAGCAGGCTGCACACACGGAAGCAATTTCCATCACAAGTTTTTTTATTCTGCAAGTTTTTTTGAATGTGTCAGGCTGCTGTTCCAGCACAGAGTGATGACATTTGGAATTGCAATGTGATTGGCATAGCAAAACCAGGAAAACAATAACATGAATAACATGGGTTTGTCACATAAGTAGAGTGAATTAAATTGATCCTGTGTTAGTGTTTTCATCTCAAAGTGCTTGAGAAGTTTGTTTATGAATTGATTACTTCCCCATGGCTCAAATGCAGCCATCTCTGGGCTGAAATGCAGTTGTCATCATTGCACATCCAGTGCTTAGGCTGGTTATGAAGGATCTGCTTTATTATGCATCTGGTTTCATCCAGCTGTTCATAATAAAATGAGAACTTTGTAGCACCTCAGTCGGATTCTCAGACTGGAAAGGGCAGTTGTTAGTGTCAGAAGTCCAAAGTCACTGAGTTTTCCAGGACAAAATTCAGACAAGTTGTGCTGATATGCAATGGCAAGTAGTTACAACGAACATCATATAAACTGTGCTTGGTGAATCCTGAGGACTGGGCAGTGGTTCTTACATCTCTGGAACTGGAATATCACAGCTACAGTTGTCAGGGAGACAGGAAGTTATGTTATTCTAAGTTTTTTGTGCCTTGGCTGTTTCTTTACTCTTCTTCAAGAACTCCATCATTTCAATTACACCTTTGAAGATGTCAGGGAGTTGAAAGACTGCAAGAATGAAAATAGTTTGCATTTTTGTTTTGGGTTTCTTTTGTCAAGCAAAATGTCAGTGGTTGACTGACTTCATATGTTCCACCTTGGTACATTGATATAATAGACCTAAAATCAGATCACAGCCTAATTCCACACTTTCTTTTCATTTGTAATGAATTTGTTTTGGCACTACTTCCTACTATCTCACTGTTTAGGAATAATAGAACTAGAGTGGTAGAGCTAAATCTTATTTTACTGAAGACATCTCACACTTATTCCTGCTATATTGTCAGATCTTTTTTATCTTAGCAGGTACAGGATGTGTAGTAGTGATGAGCCTGATATACCCTGCTGCCTGTTTAGTTGTACTACCTTATAGTAAGATTACCTCAGGGAAGTACAAGTAAGAATCAAGAGAGGTTATATAATTTTTCCTAGCTATGATTCACTAGTCATACTTTGCCCAAAGTCAGCAACAAGGCTGAGAATATTCTCAATGACAGGCTCATATACTTTCCACTGGGTCTTATCACCATCACAAGCAAAAATTTTAAGCAAATCATCACATACAAAATCTAGCTCTGGACTTGGCATCATTGCTTTTTCATCAAATGCTCGAGGGATTAGGTTTGAACCCACCAAATCCCTCCCAATCTGCCAATCATAAATTTATAACTGAAGCAAATAAATCCATGTATTCATGAGGAGAAGGGGCTTTGCCAGGCCATTTTGGCAATTGCAGTAAGTGGGTTATGGTCAGTTTTCTAAAACAGTCTTCTCATAAAAGACACAAAAAAAGGACAGGAAACTTTTTACATTCATGGACAAGTGCCAAATCCTTCCTTTCTATCAGAATGCACTGACACACAGCTTCTGTTAGCATTCATTGCACAGAAGTTAGTGATCTCCAGTTTTGACCATATAGCTTCAAGAGGGTTGGGAACAGCTCTGTCTCATGTAGCTTTAAGATGCCTCAGAGTTGAATCCCCTTTATCCTTCACTGTCTGAAATTGTTAAACTTTGTAGTCAAAGTATACTGCCAGTATTTTTGCAGCAGTGCCCTGGTGTTCTCAGGTCATGCAGCCAGGTTCCACACACATCTCCCATTCCAATGAATCCTTGTGACCACCACTTCTGCACCCAGTCTAGCTCCTCTGTAACCTTGCTGTATAGCTTGTCTAGAACTTTAGAGCTGTTGTGAGAAATTAACTTTTTTTCCTGTCTAACCCAGTTTAAGTTTTTTTCAGGACAGATCTGAAGACTTTTACTGTGTTGCTCTGTTATTGTTTTCTGCTGATCTTAACATCATCTGATCTGTGTAAATGCTGAAAACTTGGTACATCATCAAACATCTGCTGTATTTTTGGATAAATGTCTCTAGTTTGGTGAAGCAATCCAAATCACTAGAATTGTGATTCTCAATTTGCACAAAATGCATGCTCTGTTTTTTAAGGGGTTCTGCCAGACTATGCTGACACATGAAGCATAAGAAAATATTTGGCATCAGCCACTTCCCCAGAGATTTTTTCCTCTTGTAGGTAGTGGAAAATGATCTCTCTGTACACATGTATTCAATTCTTTTAGGTCTGTTCATAAGCAAAGGTTCCATCTCTTTTTTTAGCATACCCATTCTGATGGTTCCTCTGTGCAGTTTATGGCAATGAATATATTCACCTCCTTTTTTAGCCTCTGCTACAGGCACAGCAAACCATGCCAGCATTGTAGATTACAGAGCAGCCCTCAAATTCTCCTTCAATCACTTGATACCCCAGCTTTCCAAAGAAAAAGGCCTTTAGAGAAGGCTGAAGAATGGCTCCTACTTTTTGTAAATCATGTTTTTTGAGGATCTTGTCTACCTGTCTGGTTAGGTTTTAACCTCTTTGTAGGAATAAACCCACCACTGTTAGTCTGAAGTTTTACCGGTTCCCTCTGTGGCAGGGCTGATGCTGGCATTGCAGCTGCCAGCACACAGGCTCCAGCTCCAGTGCCCACCCTACAGGAGCATTTCACAGCTCAGACAGCTCAGTTAGCCTGCTGTGCTCCCCCCACAGGGCTCAGTACCACTGTTCTTTGGGGTATGCATCTCCAAAGGATCTCCAAAGGATGACAGGGCCCTGCTCCCATAGATACTCTATCCAACCATATGCCCAACACCATCCAGTACTGAGAGGGAACTCAGGGTTTCTTTGCAATGAATTACAGGGTTAAGGGCCTGCCATGAAGCTTGGATGCACAGTTGCTCTTCCAGTTCAGGGGAGGTTTGGGTCCTGGCTTATCTGCTGTTACCTAGGAAGCTCAACAAAGCAGACTGGCAAAGCAGGCCAAATGCAAACAACATTTAAAACTCCATGGCCCCTTACTAATGGGACTATGCTGTGTCAAATCTCAATAGCTCACACTTAACAGCCATGTCATTACGGAGTATGGGCACACAACTGCTAAAGAGAGAGCGAGGAAAAATAATAAAAAAGACAAAATGCAAAAGGCTAAGGAGGCCTCTGGTTTCCTTCATGGAATTAGTCCTTCCTTTATGAATTCCAGGGTTAAATGCTATAAATGTGATTCGCATACTCCCTCCCCTCACCAAAGCAGAAAGATCTGCTAGACACATGTTTGGAGCAGAGCAGGGGAAGATATGACGTGACTCAAGAGCCTGGAAGGCTAAAAGGAGTAGATGAGGGAGAGCTCTGCAGCCCTTGATCTTTTTAAGATTTACTGCCTTTGCCTCTTGCAAAGATTTTTTTTTTTCCTGGAAAATTCTAGCTTCTAGCAATTTAAAAAAAAATTTTGGCTGGGGCAATAAACGAGATCTTTGAAGGGGAAGGAAGCCAAGAGAAAGTCAGGCCCATTAGTCACGCAGCTGCATTTCCTGTCACAAAGGACCCCAGTTGAGTAATCACTCAAAATATGCTTGTTATTTTTTCCTATTTTATTTCAACTTTTAGCCTGCTAATATCTACTGCAAGAAAAAAATAAACCAAGAAAAAGTCTTTCAGAGGGGAAAACAGTGTAGAATCAGACACTGATTTACATTATTTTTCCTTTTCTTTAATTTTCGTAGCCTAAAACGACTTTCTGATATGAGAGAGATGTTGGTAGGGCATAGTGGGTCTGAGACAGTCCTGGTGTTGTCAGGGCATATAATTTCAGCAGGAGTGTGGGTATCAAAGCTCCTGGGCTACATTTTTTGCTGCTATCATTGATTCACGGTACCACCTTGATTGAGTCATGTACTCATTTATCTGTAATTCATTATGAAAAGTGAAGATGATAACAGCTTTTTCAGAATTGTTTTGTTGGGCTTCATTAATGGTGCTTATAAGTAATGTTAGGTCCTCTGATGAAAGTTTTGTAGAAGTATTTCGGTAAAGAAAAGTGCAGTCAAGACTGAAAAGAAATAAACTTATAATTTAAAGCAGAACATTCCTGTTACTTGATTTTAAAAGTGCTTATGTAAAAAGAGGTGAAAATAGGAGCAAGTCTATGAAATAGAAGCAGGAAAATCTTGCTGACACTCTCTTTTGAGACACTCAGAGGAAGAAAAATACAGCACAGGGGACAACCCCTTTCATCATGTTGAAAGAGACTGATTATACCAGCTCCCCACCCCTGCCTCTAGATCATGGATTAGAAGGTGCTGGCTGTGGTCAATCTGGCACTAACTTCTAAAAGAAGTCACAGATACATGATGGAAGTAAAGCTGAAAACCCTCTGTTTTCCCAGATTGCTGATTCCTTTATCAACAAGCACAATTCCAAAATATGAAACCCTGTCCTTAATTTACTCAAAAGTAATGAGTATGGTAACCAGGCCACCTGTAAAGAAGGGCCATAAGCATGCTTCAGGGCACATAACAGTTTGTAGCTTACATTCTTGATGAGGTACCTGAGTATATGGCTCTGTGAAAATGATTGCAAAGGGATTGCAAATTTCTGTTTGGATTGCTGTCTAAGTAGAGAGTAGATGATTGTAGTTTATGCTACATAATAACATGACTTCAAATACTACACAAAAAATGAAGCTTACATTGCTTACATTTGCATGTAAGTGACTGGTAATGTCATATAATTCTCTAATTTGCACACATTTGATACCACAGATGTGCAATGTTTTCAAACCACAGCTTATGAGCAGATGTGATTTACACAGCAATAAATCACAGCTTCCTAAAGGGTGAAGTTAAAGGGTGTAAAGTCAAATAAATGTGAGATTTACACCAATTTGGTTTAAGAGAGACTTTGAAAGGCTCTTTACCCCTATGTTTAAAAGCAATTCAGAATTATTGTTTATGCATGTTTACACTGAATTGAAAAGTAAGAATCTTCTGAATCATGACTCAAATATGAAAAATTCCAGTCGAGATTACCTTTATAAATTATGCTCAGCCTTTGTCTTCCCAAATAGCAGGCAAGGCAAGGTGTGCTCCTCAATGGGAACACAAGTGTACACTCCTGGTTTGTGGTCAGAGCTAGCATGAGGGCATAGGGGCTGTCTGCTACTCTCACACTGCATGGCTTTCACTGCGTTTCATGTGCCAGTCTACTGGATCCCCACATCATATGACATTCTACTCAATAGCCATAGGCTTATGTCTTAAAACTATCTCTGCCATGATGATAAAGGCCATTTCCAGTGATTACTGATACCTACACAGATTTGAAATCATATACTGGTAAGTATGAATGAATGGAAATCATTTGTTTACAAGGTCAGCATAAACTTTGTACTTTTCCCTTTATGAGAGCCAAGGTATGTGATAATATTTCCTATACTGCTGTTGTAGAGATGTATTGGTATCAATCACAACAGTATCTAATACATCAGGTGGTGTAAATAATAACCACCAATTGAATGAGTTATACTGGTAAATATACGGGGTAGCAACTAATACTTTTGTATTTACTTATCTGGTTATCCTAGGAATTTGTATGGCTCTGTAGCCATGGTATTTGAGTATCTCCAAACTTCTGAATCTGTGGTGTACCTGTTACCTCCCTGTAGGTCTGATGCACGTTAGTACAATTAGCCCTTTATAGGTGTGCCACTAAAGTTCCAAGATGAATGACTGACTCAGAATCATCTCAGAAGTCTATGACCTCTTGATTCACCTGCTGGCTGTGAAGAATAACTCTCCCTCTTGCATAGATGGGAAGCTGAGTCATAAAGAACTAAAGTTACATGCCCATAAACACGTAGATAGCAACAGAAATGGAATCAGAACTCATGATACACAGATCCTCAGTCCCTGTCTAGCTGCATTAAATTACTCTCCTCTCTTCAGTGAACGGATCATATTTGGTAAAATAGCCAGCAGTTGTTGCTCTTTGCAGTGCAGTGCTTCTCTGTGTGTGGACTTAGAAATAATTTCTTGTCAAAAAGTTAAATCAACTGGGTAACAACGCAGTTGCTTAGTACATTGACAATTGAATTTATCAGCCCTTCTACTAAACTGCTGCATGAATTTGGGCAATTACTTCACATGCTGCCATTTTTCTAATTTGATATAGGAATAATAACGTTCTTGGACATACAGGCACAAAAAGCACTG
Organism: Corvus cornix cornix; assembly: GCF_000738735.6. Taxonomy (NCBI): domain Eukaryota; kingdom Metazoa; phylum Chordata; class Aves; order Passeriformes; family Corvidae; genus Corvus; species Corvus cornix. The sequence goes on from NC_046335.1 coordinate 33,852,853, forward strand.
TGTAGTGCTGCTCTGTTTCTCATCTAAGACATTGAAATTAGAGAAGGGAAGGAACAGGGAGAATAATAAGTTTTCCCATTTAGTTGAATGAAGTTTCTACGATACAACTCAAAAATGTCTTGAAACAGGAGTGGTTGGTAAGAACATTTAAGTTTTACCAGCAGACATGTTATTCCAGGGCTGTTATGCTTCTATAGAGGGTATAGCCTCTGCAGCTGTGGTTTAGGGGTTCTGCACCCTTTGCCAGTCAGCACAGGATGGAGCTCTCTGGGTCTGTCTCAAGGATGGTTTTGTTTTCCTCCAAATACAGTATAGGAATGTGGAATTTGGCTATATGTAGCAGACATGTAACTTCATTTTGACAGCAAAACTGACTATGAAAGGGTTAACCTGACTAATAGCAACACTTCAGTAAAATTGAGGGAGGTGGAACTTAAGTCTCAAGTCTTAATAAAATGCAGGTGTTTTATTCTTAGATTTTAAATGTCTTAAGACTCCAGCAAGCATTTGAAAACAAGGGAAAAAATGTGCTATTGGATAAGAAACTTGGAAAGACAACAACAGGTAGTGCAAGGCATCTACAGAGAATTCAGCTTTCACTGGCTAAGGCCTACCTTAAAGTTCACAGAAGGAAAACAAAACATAAATATTAACTAAACAACACCTCTCACAACATGTGTCTGACCTCTGAGGTATTACACCTGGGATTAACTTTTGACATTCTCCTTTCCACCACTGTGATTTTGCTGCCTTACTGGCTCCATGCAGAATATTTGTGCTCATTTTTCAACCTGTCTTCTTCTTTCCCAGTCTGTTTGGGGTGTTGATGGGGTGACAGGTAGCATGAGCACTGCATTCACAGTGTACAGATAGCTCTGCTACATCATTTGCAACTGCTTTTATGTCAGGGATAGGAATTTTTTTTCTGTTGGGGGGCGAGCCAAACTACTTTTGGTACAAGCTAATAAAAAGAAGTTGTAAAGAAGTCACTAATCACTATTTTCTTCTCTTTCAATTCCCTCTCCTTATCACACAAAAGTAGAAAATTTGGGGGAGCATTTGTCAGTAAACTGCACTGTTTAGGTCACAGAGGAGAGGGATTATACTGAACTTTGATCTTTAACTTCAAGGTCATCACGTATTTGTTGAATTAACGTAGATATAACCTTCTAAAGGGAAATGGAACCCGAAGAACCAGAGAAGACTAAATGTACTTACGGTTGCCCAAGGCCTAAGATTACTGCACCAACATCCCTATGAGCCTTAATTAGTGTGGGTATTTTCGGGACCTGTGTGGTGAAAACAGTAACAAATTACTGTCCATAAAAACTCAGCACCAGAAGAAAATCAGGCATTGATTTTCCTGGCCTCAGCCTTGGTGATGTAAATAAGCTGTTACTACTAGAGGAGAAGGACAGAAGTAGTCCATGGATTACCTGATAGGATGGGGAAAAAAAGAGTAACTTGGGTTTTGATGCAAGGGTATTGCAGCTGCCATGTAGTAGGAAACAGAGAAGCAACAGTGAAGACTGACAGGTGAGATATAAACAACACCAAGCAAAAAATATAAATGTCATACAGAAAAGTCTAAGGCAATGAATAAAAATTAAGCTGATGGAGCTGTGAAGCTTCTAAACCTGAAAACCTGCCAAGTCTTTTTTGACATAGAGTAGAGGGCTCAGGGCAGCTTGAGTAAATAATTCAGCATACCAAACAACAAAAGTCAACCCCCTCCATTATTAGAGTAGGAAACCCAAAAAAGGCCAGGCTGTGTGCCTTCTGTGTGCCACTGTCCTGCATCCTTGCTACAGTCACAGCCATCCAAACTGCCTGGAACACAGGTGTCAGACAGACATGGCAGAGATGAAGGAGGGGGAAATGTAGATCTTTCTTCACACAATTCTCAGAATAAACTTTCTTTACTCTCAACCATCATCAAAACTAGGTGCATTTTTGAGAGGTATTTTCTGAAGATGCAGTGGAAACAGACTACAGATTGAGAGAGGGACAAAAAGTAGAAATCCTCACTAAAAGCATCTCAAAAATCCTGGTAGGAATCTTCAAGTTGGCCTGAATGTACTCAGGATCATACCCTTGAGGAAAGAAGTCTCTGTCAGCATTTGTTAGCTGCTCACAATTTTAGATCTTCTCTGGCCTTCTCATTTCCTCCTTTGCTTTGTAAGACTGCTTTCATCCCACTCTTTTTTGCCGATGCCAGTTCCTGTTTCTAATGTCAGCAGTTCTCAATCTTCTCAGATAACCCTGTTGTTGTTTGTGCCTTGCTACATGAGGGAAACAACCCATGCTTTCTGTTCCCTCCTAAAAAGACACTGCTGCTCAAGCTCCAGCAAACCTAAGCCAGCCCCTGGTCTACTCAACTTCTGCCCAAATCCAGCATGTCAGACTGCAAAAACTAGCAATACCTCTGGTCTCAGTGTAGGGAAATAGCCAAGGTCAGTGTTAGAAATATGGATTCTTTATTCTCCATCAAACTGGCCTTTATTTTTTCTTTCTAGCCTTAGAATTATTCTTGTATTTTCTGAGGTATGTTGTCTCTGGGAGCCACTAAAAAGTAATGGATGGATTTGCAACAAAATATGTACCTCTCCGCCAAAGGAGTTTTAAATTAGTTAGAGTCAACTCTGAAATAATAGTGATGTCAGTCATTGAAAAACTCAAGACAAGTACTTTGTAGTAGTACTAAATATTAACAATAATCATTAGTGTTAGGCCTCTTAGCTGTCTTTGCAGATACTGCTAACTGTTCCATGTCATTCAATAAAAAGAAAGATTCTTCCTCTAAACACTTTATGTGCTGTAAAATTGCATTGTATTTGACTCGAAGAACTAACCAATAACCTTTGTATCCTGTCTCTTATTCCTCCACCTTTGCATGGTGAAAGTTCCCCTTCCAAATTTCATTTGCCTCATGTATATTTATTTTAAATTCCTGAAATGGAAACAAATTTCTTTGCAACTTTCTTCTATACATAAAAAAAATGTAGTTAACTACTTGTAAAAGAAGCAGAGATTCCCATTTAAAATAATAATAATAATAATAATAATAATGATAATAATAATTTATTCTGGAGAGTGGCATCAAGAGTTAGACTGTGCCAATGGCACAGAGAACAGAAAATATTAATTTCAGAATATTGAAGAAGACCAAAATCTTCGCTTTTATGCTACTCTTCCGATGGCATCTTAGTATATTTTAAGAAGTGGTTAAGGATATTTTTAATCTTAATCTTCAATTTTTGTAAGTGGAGCAAAGAAATGTCTCCCCTAGTTCATTTTTTATTTCTTCTAGCCTAGTCTAAAACATCTTAGCATTGTACCTTTCACAGGTTCACCTGTAGCTTTTCAATGAGAGTGAAATGCCTGAAGTGCTTGCATGCAGAGCAGCAGGACCTGATGCCCTTCATTTCACAATAGCTTAGAAAAAGGCTTAAATGGCAATGGTGCAGATGCCTCCACCCAAGCCAGGGCTCAGAAGGGAGAGGTACAAGTGAGTATCAAACTGTTTGCTTTCCCTTTCCCTTGCTTTACTGTGGGATACCCACAAACATTTAATTAAAGCTATTGTATGCATGCTTAACTTGGACATATCTGTGGTTCCTTGAAACCGTTATACAGAAGCACCAAAGAAAATACAAGGGAGTTGCTGAAGGAAAATACAAATGAATTAGAAAAGCGTAGCAACCGGAGAATACATTTCCCATAATACAACAGTCAAAGGTCATGAGATCACAGATGCTCAGTTGCTCATGCATATCATCTATTCTCTCCACTTGCATGCTTGCTCCGGAGAGGGCAAAGATTTAATGAGGATGGGGCTAGCTTTAGCAGTTCTCACCCTTCCTCACACCCTACATCTCAAAGAGCACTGAAAGCCTCTTTGAAGTTGCAATAGACACACATTGAACTGTCCCAATGCACACATACAATCTGGAGTTTTCTCATCAGGTACAAAAATACAAGGTGACCGTTCTCTTCCGGCTGCCCTGGATGTGAACAAAGCTCTCGAATCAAAGATTTATTGAATTGAGGAGTGGAAAGAAGTTTCTCCATTGCATCTGTCTTTTCAACCTGCAGTAGCAGCCCTTCTCGGTCTCACGGTTCCTATTAGTCAGTTCATTTTTCCCAGCTCCTCAAGAAGAAATCCTGTTCAGACAAAACAGCACTCTATTTACAGGAAGCTTGGCAGGGTCAAAAAGTGACTGTAAAATTGATCTCTTGTTAAAACACATACAGTATTTGCTCTGATGTAGATACAGTTATGACTCAGCAATCTCTGATTTGCTATCAAGGCCTTGAAGGTGATTTCAGAGTCAGATTTGTTAAACTTGGTGACATTGTGTTATCACTTAGCAGAGCTAACTCAGTTGCTCCAAGTCCCACTTAATCTATGCAGCTCACTACCCACAGCTTCTGACCTACTTAGTCACTTCCTGTCTTTGATTTTAGTCTTAAGCCTCTTTTCTGTGTTGGCATGTGACTGCCATTTAATCTTAATCAAACTTCCTTGGACTTCCATTACTGTCAAGTACAGCTTCTCTCACCATAATATCCACCCTTCTGAGTGCAAGAAAACTGATTTACAGCCAACAGTCTGCAACTTCTCTTATTCTCTATGTTCATCTTTGCTTTGTTTTCCTTCCTGTATGAGTCACTTCTTCCCCCTCTCTGACACATGCTACACTTTGTTTCCCTCCATCTGTCAATGGCTGAGATGCTGCCCTGCACACCTTTACTGCAGAGATGTGGTGAGTATTACAGTGTGTGCCCAGCTACTGTGTGCAGATTCAGAAAAAGCTAAACACGAAGAAATTGAGTTGGCCACGGGCTGCTTCAGAAAGTCAGCTCGTTTAATATGCTTTTGCTTCTGACCAGAAATGATGACCTACTCAATTCCCTTATGCCTTGCTTAAGAGCTACTTATGCAAAACACAGTTGTTTAGTCTATGCCTCCCCACCTAGCATCTCCCCTGCTACTTCAGGGCACTTGTTAACTGTACAGATGCTGAAAGGTGGGTACCAGCTTAGGACTTTCCCAGTTCTCACTGGTTCTTTATGCTGCAGTAATGGGCCTTTGAGATAGACTTCTTCAGTTAGTTTCCTTCCATGACCAGAATCTAATCTAAAGGCGTTAACCCAGTACCACAGTGACTTTTGCCTGCACAGGGACACTTCTGAACTGATGGGGTCTGTTGGTTTTGGAGATTCTTTCACCAGGGCAGAGAAGTCCAAAGATGTGGCCTGATGCTCTTTGTGGCCCGATGGTCTTTAAATGTCGCATACAAAACATTTAGTGGCAATGTCATCTGCACGTAACACATAGGAGAAATTTGTTCAATCCCCTCTTGCATGTATGCTCTTTCCTGACTTTTTTCAATATACCCAGTTCTGCTATGCTCTCTTCCTCCTACTGCTGTGCTCATCAGCACTCATACACTTTCGGGTCTTGCTGTTATAAACATATGAGGTTATGTGACCCATCACTGAGTGCAGCCTTGTCCTCTTAGGAGGGAGAAAAAATACCATACATTTTGGAAGGACGAATTAGCTACAGGCCATTCTTATTAAGCCTCTCCTTCAACTTATCTCAAATTGTATTTTTGAATTGCAGTCACTATGCACTGTAAGTTGAAAACAACCACTTGAGCCCTTTCCAGCGAGGCTTTGATACTAGGCATGGAGGAGAGATAAGCAGCACATTGAAGTTGTGGTATCACTGTAACTGAGGGCAAGGAGTGAATGGCAACCTACCCTCCTTCTGGCACTGCCTGGCTCTGGATGAGGGGAGAGGAACGAACCGAGCAGCTTGGGTTCACACGCGTGGTGAGAGCCAGCAGCCTCTCAGCTGATGACAGATTAGACTCAGGGCCTGGTTAGTGGGAAGACTGTGATTAGACTTCAGCAACATCTGTCTCTACCACTAAAGGAATCACTGCTGCAGGATGCGATTTTCTCAGCAAACTGTAATTATACCAGGAACCTCATTCCTGCTGTTTTTCTCAACAACTTAAGTACAAAAAAAAAAAAAAAAGTGAGTAAGGATGCAGGAAAGCTGAAACTGTGAAAGGGGCAGGAAAGAGGCACCTGTTTATTTTTGTTCAGCTCATTCCAATTATCTTCTCCCAGTTTCTTAGATTTGTATGGATCACAGACTGTTTTTTCCTGGAAGTCAGTGCCAAGGTTTAACTACCTGAAGCTGGCCTGCCATCCACCTGAAGCTGATAGCACATATCCTCTCTGTCCACTTATGTCCCATGGCACCTCAGACAAGTGTGGCGGCACTTGCAGAAGGTGTCATACACAGCTTTCCTTGGCAGTGCCACCTACTTCCTCCCATGGGGGCAGCAGTATGGAGGGTTGGTCTCTGATCACAGCTGTTCTCAGGACATGCCCAGGAAGGTATGGCCTGGGCAGAAGTTTGGGATATGGGAGACTGCTCAGGGTGAGTTTAAACCTTACTCCCAAAGGCCCTGTCTAGACTAGGGTTTAAGAGTTTGAACTTAAAAAGTGTTAGGTTGCATATAGTAACTCTCTGTTCTAAAAAACACAGAAAAAGCAGTAAAAGCTTGAACTCCCAGTAACACCTGGTAAGTTTTGCCAAAATAACAATGTCAAAAAAAAGCAGGATTTCCTTGCAAGATTTCTCCGCCAGAAAAAACTTTTTGTTTGTGCAGTTGTAACTCCATAGAAGCCCATTTGCCTTTTGTGCTTTCTTTGCTCATAGTATAAGAAGAAACAGACTTTTTTAAACTTATATGTAGGAGAAGAGGAGAAATATCTAAGAGAGTTTGCCAACAGAACTTTACCATCCAATACTTAAGATGTAGACAAGGTAAAAATGATTCAAACTAATCTATGTACTTCTTTCTTAACTTTTCCTGGAGCATTAATGTGACTTCTAGTATACTTTGAAGGCAAGAGCGTCATGTCTATGTTAAGCAATTTTATATCAACACCATAGTCACCTAGAAGAAAGCAGAATTGTTCCTTACCAGCATGTCTGCCCTCCATCCCGCAGCACGCCTGGCAACACAGGCAGGGATGAGAGTGGTAGCAGGAACTTGACCCTTGGGTCTGAAAGCACTGGGAAGGCTGCACATTGGCAAGCAGATCCCAATCTCCAGAGCCAAGTCTCTGCAGACTGGTGACAATCTAGAGTAGTCTGGAATTGGCACAAATGGACAAGGAGGAGAGAGGAAAGATTGGAAGGAAAATGGAAAAAACGCCTCTTGCACATTTCACTTTCTTTTCCATCTGCTGGTGTGCTGTTGCTGTGAGCTATTAAAGAGCTACAGTGCTCTGTCCCAGAAGGGACTGTGTTCCAGTGGAGATGGAGAATGATCCCTACAGCTTAGTGCTTTGGGAGCCCCCTTGATTGGAAGGGGCCATAGCAGTAATGTTTCTCTGATTTACTATTCTACTAAATATACTTGGGAGTTCAGCACTTGGGGCAGTAGCCAGGGATGCTGTTCTGGCTCCTCAGACCTGAAACTCCTGGCAGGCAGTGGGTACTGCTGGGTACTTCTGACTCATTCTTGTCGAAGTAGGCAAGTCCCTCTTGTTTCTTGCCTTCCAAGCAACTCCCAACTCTCCTGAACTGTTTCCAAAATTCAAGGAGAGCAGATTACTAAAGCAAAAGGTGTTTGCAGACTTTGAGACTTTGTAGCTTGGGGAGATAAGGGTAAAGAGGGAGGACCAGGAGAAGGTGGAGTGGGCATACAGTGACTGCCAAGGCCTGAGCAGAAGAGCAGATTTTTGCATCCATTCACATGCTCAGCAATTTCCTGCGTTTTTCCTGCAATCAGCATGCTCCACCTGCTTTTACTTAACCATTTCCTGTTTACGGCTTCCAAAAACTTTCTGGTGAAATCACTAATCTGCCACAAGATGAGTCTTTATGGTCCCTTTTGGGCAGGTTTCACTCACTTTTTGTCTCTGTCTTCAGCACATAGATCTTTCAGACTGAGGCGCTTTGTGCTGTGTGTGCATGTCTGCATGCATGTGCATGCAGTCAGTAGTTACGTCAGGAAACTATATGTTTGCTCATTAGTTCTTTGTCTTAACATATGCCCCTTTTTTTCCTTCTAATGTTTGCTGGATTTTACAAATTTGAGCAAAAAAACAAACAGTAGCACTGAGGGCTGGTTTCTCTTTCTGTAGAACAGAAGGCTCCAGATATTTAGAGGAAGGACTTTCCCATCACTTTGAAGCATCTAAGTGCTCTCTCACCAATGAGGAATTGTTCTCTGCATAGCTTGCCCAAGCTTCAAATTATTTTCTAGATTTGAAAACAGTGAGGCAATTTCTTGTAGTCTGCTGTTCAGTTTCTCAGATGTGAAAGGCAAGGTGTGAGGAGCAGGAAGGGTGAACCAAAGAAAAAGAAATCCCTTTCTTACAGTGTAGATGGCACCCACAAGTTCCCATCGCACGCTTAGTCATGTCTTGTAGAAATCACTAGAAATGCCTGCACGCTTCAAGTCTACTCTCCTTAACTATACTACAGATAACACTACAGCCACCACTAAAATAGAATTTATTTGTCACTGCTTTTTCTGTTTGTTTACTCTTTTTATTTCTCTTCTGAAGCAGTGAAAATAGATTCTTAAGTTTCCTCTCTGATTCTCATGCTCTTGCACAGTGCTGCAATGTTTGGGTTGCGGTGAGCACTGCAGGGGAATGTTCTCTTCTTAAAATAAATCATGGAAACATTTCTTTTGGAATCAGGGCTTGTAGAAGTTTACTTTTTTAAAAAAAGAATGTCAGGCCAACTTTGGCCTGGCATCATATCCCTTTAGAGGGAACAGACTTCTGATGCATGTCAGTGTATATATACTACCGTGTATATATGTAAAAAAATATATATACATAGATATACATGCACACACACCAGTATATGTGCCAGTTATACTGGTATAACTGAGCACTGAAGTTAAGAACACTGGACATGTTGGTCCTGTCAGACAGATACGCAAATTCCTTAACTATCTCTGCTGCAAGTTAGTCTAAGTCAGGATGCTTACTCTGGCAACTTAGGCGTAGAAGGAGTCAATCTGTAGCATGCACCAGCACTGCTGCTGAGCTGTTTCACACACTTTGGAAATGAAGTTAATGGGCTCACACTCTCACACGCTTCTGAATATTTTAACAGGAACACTAAACCCCCACTCCGTGTTTTAACTGTAATATAAACATGCAGCAGTATCACTTCTGTATGGGTTAGGAGGGATGGTCTGGGCATCTCTGATGTCCAGGCAGCTGTCTGCTGTAGGCATACCACAACCCCACTTAGATCAGAGTTTGCTGAAGTATCCTTCAAGCTGTTTGTGAGCAGCTTTTGAACTCTCATCAGGAAAAGGAAGCAGTTGTTTTCTGCACAGAAGTCTCTTTCAGATTGGCCCAAGTATGTAAAATGGTTACTTTGGTTCCCATCCAGCACAATTCATTCAATATTTTGTGTCAGGGTGCTTGTCATCAGTGGCATTTCCCAGGGTGAGTCACACCTACCCAAGCAATGATCTGAGAGAGCCCTCAAATCTTTCTCATTTTCATTTTACAGGGTACAGCCATGGTAAGTTCATTACCATATTGGACCACATAGCACTTCATAGAGCAGGTCCTTTTCTTCTAACCAGATTTCAGCCCAAGAGGCAACTACTTCCAAAAGAGATTCTCTAGTTCTGTGTCCATCTTTGTTTTCCAAATGTTCCTTTCACCACACTGCTTTCTGGTTACACTGTAAATTTGGGTGCACTCAAAATATTTTTGCCTTCCTCCTCCACTCCAAAATTGAAGGAAAGCTGAACTATATGAAAACGAAGTGAGAACTGAGACCCTCAAGGAAAATGGCAGGAGGTGTAGAGGACCACGCAAGACTCTTTCCAGGAAATGGGCAGAAGGTTCATCCCATGAGTCACTGAAGCCTTAGATGACTAAATTCTTGAAGAATAAACTGTCAGGAACATGATACTGGTCAGGACAGTTGCAGAGGGAGACGAAACCTTCTTAAATAGCTGTTGTTTGGTTTTTTGTTCGGGATTCATTCCTGAGGAAATTGCTGTGTCTCTGGCCAGAAATGGGGGCAGTGTGCAGGCAGTGCCAGCCCTCCTCGGCAGAGGCAGCAGGCAAGGCATGCTGGGGTGCACATCCCGCTGCTCCTGGCACCAGCTCTCCTGCCCGAGGAGCTGAGAGGGGATCAGGAGCACTCCACGGCTGTCCTGCCCAAGTGAACAGGGTAAAAGAGGATCACTAGTGCTCAGATGCCAACTGAATCAATACACGTTATGTTTTTGTGTACCAGCAGGTATGAGACCAAGAGGAAATGAAGGTATTCAAACTCTAATTCCAGCTTCTTTTAAAAAGTTTTCTTGCTCTACCCTCTCCAACCAGTTAACAAAGTTCTATCAATAAAACTGACCCAAAGCTCTGATTTGGATTTCAGAGATGATCTTAATATTTTAAGCCAGTAAAAGCAGAAGCAGTCAGATGCCCTCCACAGCTACCTCCAGAGGAGCTGAACCAGCATTAACAGCACTGGGAAATGATTGCAGTATCATCTTCAGTGTGGAGAAACCCGAATGTTCCAGCACGCTGCTGCCAGTTCCCATTTTGATGAGTTTGACCCAAGCATTTAACATTTCAACGTTAGTTCTGTGTCTCATACTGCCATTTATGTAATGATTGCTCATTTGGTTCCCATTAAAATAATGGTATTTCTTCTGCAAACCACTGCTTGTAAAAATCAAGCCACCCACATCAATCAAGTCTCTTTAGATGGTAATAAAGGAAATAAATAGTGGGATACACACTGTAATTCTCAGAGAATGGGGGGGGCTTTCTTTCCACTCTTCAACATACAAAGTTCAGACATCAGAATTAGGAATGTGAAAGATCTGTTAAGGGTTGATTAATCCATCTCCTGCAAATACACAGTGTAGCTACTCCCCAGCAGATGTTCCTCGGGTACTATATTGATAAAAGAGTCTACAGCTCTCCGTAGTCAGAGCATCAAGAATCCTCTTAAAATTGGAGAAATGGAAGGTGTAGTTCTCTGAGGTCATCCCAGTGCCACTATACTTTGAGACAGTGTAGAATGATTCCTTGTATTGTATATAACCAGCACTTTGAGGAATTCAGTTTCAAATGTCTCAAACAATAGGGGTTTCACCGCTTCCTGTGGGAGCCTGCTCTGCAGCCTAACTCGTTTCACCATCTGGAGCGTTTTCCTGAGTGTCTGCTCACTTTAAACTTTCTTTTAATTGTGTACCCACTATTTCTTCTTAAAGGTAACTTGCCAAAAGCTTCTGCTGTGTGAAATTCACGTTATGTTGTGCTTTTCTATTTTTTATGAGGATTGAGAAAACCCTGAAAGATTGATGACTTCTTGTTTTTACTTTTTCTTCCTCAGAAGTAATAATAAGTAATTAATAATGTATTTCTGCTTTTTTAGCCATTCATCTCAGCAATTTACAAGGAAGGTCAACATTGTTGTTTTTTTCCCATCTTTTTACAGATGGGAAAAACTGAAGCAGAGGGCAGGAAACAACTTGCCCGAGATCATTCAATGAGCCCATGGCAAGACTTGGATTTTTAAGCAGGTCTCCACAGTACTGCCCTACTTTTTTCTTACTCTTTTATTTTTTTGGCCCAGTCTAGTTCCCTTTGGCTTTGTTGGAGTACCTAGGAAGGACAAACTTTCCATGAACTTTATTCAGAATTGTAATATTGTAACTGAAAGGTCAGCTTGTTGAATATTTAACAGTTACTATCTTTCCAGTGTGTTGGTCAAGCATCCTAATTAAGTAGTGATAAATAAAACCAACAAAGCATTTTAACAGACTAATTCAGTCCCTAGGGCCTCCGAGCTGAATTTCCTTCAGCTAGTCTGTGTTTTCCCAGTTGTGGATTATGCAGATTGAACACAGTATATATCAAGCACACTCTTATCAGCACACTGCAGGGAGATTTCCTTCCTCCTCAGTACCACCGTGCTTACTTCACCTGTTGTATTTCCCTTAGCTTAGTGGTTTTCAGTAAATGTGTTTCTCAGAATCTGGATAGTTGCTAAATTATAAATCTTTCAGTTTGGGATAATAATACCACAATGTGTACAGCATGATACACTGGGTAGGGAGCCATAGCATCCGAGCTCTGAGCAGGCTTACCTGGGTGTCAAAGCAGTGCGGCCTGAGCAGCACAGAGCTCTCTGCAGGCTGCTAAGAGATAGCAGGTTTCTCCTACTTGCTTTGAAGCTTCTACCTGTCCAGCCTGTCATTTCATTGAGTATCTTTAGTGGGACTGGATACACCTGAGCACATGGTAAGATGAGTGTTATTCCTCACCTCCACATGGGGAGGTGAGGGCAGCCAAATCTGTATGCTTGCAGTCTGGTGTGCAGGGGCCTTGTAACTGCCCCACACTCTGGAGACTGAACTGGCAGTGCTCATCACATATGAGGTGCATCACTCTCTGTGGATTGAGAACTGAGAAATCAGGGTTCTGGGTAGGCCATAGTTATAGCTGAGGGGTAGCACACAGATCCTCCTAGATGCTGACCATTGTCAAAGTATGCCAGCAAGCGAAGTCTGTAATGTTATTCCCCTACTGCTCCTTCAGGCCTCCTTCATTCCAGGTATCATTGCACAAACGTCTGAGGATTTACCAAAAGCTACAGGGGTGCTGTAGGTCACTGAGCACGTTATCTCTGCTTTCAAACTGAGTTTGAGAAACTACCAGCAGTGTCAAGCCTATGTCTCCTGGCTCTGTGAATAGAGGAAGCCAAGAAGCAACAATGATTACATAAAGCAGGGAAATCCCCCTCAAATTTCTCCCAGACTACCTCAAACTGAAGCTGATTTGCATGCATACAGTACGAATAACTTTGCAATGGCTTCTAGCCCCGTGAAAGGGTTACATGTCCTTACTTATAATCATATAATCAGGCCAGTTCTCTGAGTTGAATCACTCAGAGAAGATAACAAAAGATCGAATCAGAGCCTGTGTAGAAATCTAAGCAGTTTTATGTAGCGTGTCAGCCTGCTTCAGGTGCAGATACAACTGGGTATTGCTATTCCACACAAAATGAATGGGAACTGTTCAGTACCTATTAGTAACTAGCAGTTATTCTAGAAGAACACTGCAGAAAAAAAACTTATTTTATGTTTTATAATTTGTGGTTATGGATGGGTGGTATCACACATAGCTTCCTATACAAACCCTGTTTGGTAGAAAATGGACCCTACTGAGAACTAGAAAAAAAGCTGTGGTATTCTTGTAGTTAAAAACTACGGTCATCCACTTTATAAAACCTGAGATTCATTTGGCCTGGAATTCCTGAGTAATGCTGTTCAAAAAGCAGTGGTGTTAAACAGACTTCCGAGATTACTGTGATTTGTTTTAAACATCATGGTTTAACAGAAACAAACAAGTAAGTAAAAAGAGATGGCATATTGAAAATGCACATTTACTGGGTTATCTCAAGCTCAAAAATGTAGTTAGCTAATATGACGCTACAAAACTATTTTTCATTATGTTTTATGCACTAAGAATGACAATGTTCATAAGCCTAGTACATCATGACTATGGAATGCCTAGATTCTTCTTGAAGACAGGTGGTATTTTCTGTTTCCTTGCTTAGAGAGTGGGGCTTGGGGATTTGCTTGTTTGTTTGTTTGTTTCAATAGGATAAGAATATTTAATAGGATAAGACTTTTTAGATGCTCACTACGAGCTGTTTCTTTGGAAAGAATTTGCTCACTTACTCTTTCCTATCTTTTTACTGAAGTAGGTTCTCAGATACATTTCATGTCAGCCCTCTCCCAAAGCTAGACGGAGTATGGACAACTTCACTTATTCTCTCCCAGTAAATTCACAGGACTTCCTGTACCTTTTTTGGGTTGTCAAGCCAGTGCTGTATTAACCTTAAGTACAGTTGGGTAATGGTGTAGATGCCTTGCAGTAAATACCAAAGCTGTTTCAAACAGTCTTAGATGTGCTTTTGTCATTGTAGCATATTTCCCTTGAGGAATATGGGAAATTAGCATTATCATCATTGTCAGTATGGTTATACCAGGACAGCTGTATGAGCAACTCTTCTCTAGTGTAGTTGCTTTTCATATAGTTGACAAACAGGGCTAAAGAGGAAGAAGGAAACTGAGACACAGCTTATTTTGACGACCTGTGTAATAAGCCTTGTGTTTCTTCTACAATATCACCTCTGTTAATATTAATCATACCTTGTTACTGTGAAATATCCTGCCTTTCATTTTCCTCCTTTCAGCTTTATTGACTTTCTTCAAAGCTTTGGTACAGCACAGTAGGAATCAGCCCAGGTATGAGCTAGGTGTTCTGCAGAGTCCTTCAGGCACCTGAGGGCTCTCTGTGCTATGATGGAGCTTGTCTTATTGGGTCAGCTGGAGAAACTGGAAAATAAATATGTATTTGAATAGGCCTGGGATGCCTTGCAACACAGTTAATAGCAGCAAACCTGAGGACGTGACATGATCTGACTGGTAATTAGTACCTTGGATATTTTGGTCCTGGTAACTGTGTGTGTTTCTTCAGCTTGCGTTCATCAGCTTGCAGGTTGCTCAGGAAGGCTTTCATTTTGGTTTGAAATATTTCTTCTCACAAACAACAGTCTGTTTTCTACATAAAATGTCTAATCACAGTCATATACTATCCTTCATTTACACAGAGAGCTTCATCCAAAGCACTTTACAGCCTAGCATTCACCTAGTACTAAGATTAGAAGAGGAGCATCTTATACTGGTTGGGAAACAGGCTCTGATCTCAGCCTAGATATTAATAAAGCATATAGAGTGTAGCCATATTTTCTCTGAATCCAAGGTAATTTGCTATTAGTTAGAAAATATGTTGCTGTAAGTGTGCACTGTTTAACTCTAGAAAGTGTATTTGAACTGTAGAGCATGAACTGTAGTAGACAATGTCCGTCTTCTTGCACATCCCATTCTCTGTTCATAAGTACTAGCTACCAAAAATCAGTTTTATTGGAAAATTAGGGTGGTGCAAAGTACCCTAGCAAGTATAGTATCCTCAGCAAGTATATGATGGCCTCTGCAGAGCTCTGGCAAAGAATGGTAGAGGGGCCTGTTCTAGTTTAAAGTTTGGCTCTAGACCACATCAGAAAATTTGCCAGCCAGAATTAGAAGGAGAGTCTAGACACTGGTAACTAGAAGGACAACCAGACAGGCAGAAAAAAGAGGATTATTACATGCACATCAATCCATTTTCAGCAAATCTGTGAAATTAGTTCGTAATGAACTTACTACCTTGATTTGTTTTGTTTATTAAATGGGTTTCCAAGTGGTTGTTTGCTGGACAAAATGGCAACTTTGCAATCTCATTTAGAAATACTGTGATTGAGATGTTTCTGTTGTGTGTTTCAGACCAAAAGGATCATACAGATGTAACTGGGGAAGGAACCAATCCTGCCCTGCAGCCCATACGAGTGAGGAGCACTGCCTTGAATGATACTTTACATGATGCTGCTTTGCCCAGCATTACTGGTGAGACTTCAAGCAATACGTCACATCTATAGAAAGGACAAATGAAACCTCCCCAAAGACTTGAATGAATGATGACGTTGGTTTTCAAAAATCTATTGAAGCAGAGAGTGAGCATTCTTCTTCTTTTGTCTCTTCAAAGATTAAAACCAAGTGCTGTTCTTTGTATGTGTGGGGCGATATTTAACTCTGAACTTATGAAAAACCTGTATTTTGTTTAGGTTAATTGAAGTTACTTAATAATAAAAGCCTCTGAACAACATACATGCTACTGAAGAAGCATAGGCCACATGTGCCTTCCTAATTCACCTCACCACCTCAGCAGTTTGCAGGAACCAATGGCCAAGCACAGGAATATTCACAGCCCATAACACAGTGAAATGTTCACTTCTCTTTTTTAAGAGAATTATAAGCCCACTCATTGGCTTGATTAAGAAGCAATAGTACAGTAAGCACTTATTCCTGCAACTCACTTGGAAATAATCAGAGGTGATGTAAGAGTTGCAAATAGCTGGGCTCTGACTGTTCAGAATGTTAGGAGAAAAGGTAGCAATCCAAACGGTGGGAAGATCAATGTGTATTACAGCTGCTCAGCTTTCTCTGTCTTCAAAGCACTTTTGAAGTATTCACAACATGACTGCAAACCACAGAATTATTTACTCACCTTACAGACTTAGAGAATGTATGACTTGCTCAAGGCCGCTAAAAGCATCACTGGCTGTGCTGTGATCAGGATCTGGTTGTTCCCGGCTCTCAAGCCTACAGGAAAGCCACGGGTTCAGTTAGTGCCAGCTGCCGCTGCACGATCACCATTGGCCTGAGAGGCTGGTTCTGTCCTCTGCCATCACAGGGAAAGCCTCCCTCAGCACCCTCTTGAAAAGCAGAGTAACCTGTACAGAAATATGAGAGGTCTGGAGTACTGCCAAAGTGGCTGTAGGTAACCCAGCAATGAAGTCAGCTGCAGTGAGGCCACCTCGGGCAGACAGGCAGGCAGGTTGCCATCTGCTGTTTGCTAGGCAGCCTGGGGGTGAGGAGAGAGTTCCTGCGAGCACATGGCCCCTGCTAAAAAGTACTGCACACCCTTAACCGTGGCAGTGCAAGAGATGTGGAAGCTGATGTTGCATCACTCCCAGCCACCAGACGGGATGGCATGGAGAGGGCATCTCTGCAGCTATCTGCTTACAAGCCTGCTGACACAGCTTTAGGCTCTCCTTTAACAAGGAAGTTTCCATCACAACAAGGAAGCTACTGCATTTCAATAAGCTACTTCTAAAAGTAATACATTTCACCCTAGGGAAGAGCAATTTTCCAGCTTCAGTGTTACCAGTTTTGTGCTTTGAAGAGACCTTTGTAACATGTAATTTCAATTTTGTTTTAGCTAAGATTTGGATTTTCTTCTTGACAGTGCTGCACTACTGGCCACTCAAACCCTGCTGAACTTGCTTGCAGCCATTTTATCTGGGTATCTTGTAAATATTTGGTAGAGCACTCGGACAGAGAAGTGTTTTTTTGCTCTTACAGTCACATGCCTGGTTCCAGGACCTTTAAGAAGTACAAAAGACTGAAAGCAGGGAAAATTCCACCGAGATGCATTCAAGTCTCCAGGGAGCAACTGTACTCTGTTTAGACTAAGATTTCTCACTGCTGTCTCTCCCTGTTTTAAAAAACATGGAAGGATGGAGAGGGGAGCTGGAGGGTTTCATTACTATAAACACCAGAATGCAGGCACTGTTTTCACTCATTTCTCTCATATTGCAGAGCCATTTGCAGTTGGAGAGGGAGATAAGCTTCTCAATGCTCTCTGCACTACCCGGGAAATTTCCATCAAGTTCTAAAATGTTTTACAAACATTCCATTCTTCTCATGCCCATGAAGCAAGTACAGTTTAAAGACAGGGCTAATGAGACTAAAATAGTTGTGCTTTGCTGAAGTCACATGGGCAGCATGGTAAGAGGACTTGGGTCTTTGAGTCCCAGCTTTCTATCTTACACCATAGACAGCACACATTCTCTCCCTTTCCAAGGCTTGCTGTATTTGTCTTCCTAGGATGTGGTGAAAACATGCTGGCATCACACCTTGAGACAACCTTGGGTTTTCCCCCTTGCTCACAACTGCTGTCCCATGGAATTAAGATATTGAAAAGATCAAAGAGGAATGTGAGGTGGGGAAAAAAGATCAAATCACTGCTCTGTCTGCCTTGGGCATGTTCTGCCTCCACTGCTGCCAGTGGAGTTGGTGTTCTGTTGGGAGCAACCTCAAACATTTTTGTATGTACTTCCATATAACATTCAGGCAGAACTGTGGTAAAAATGCCATAATCAACAAGAGACCTTGGCTGACAAGAAAATTGGACAGATGAGCCAATAAGTACTCCTGTATTGAATATATGTAATTTCATTATCCTTCTGTATGTGACCTGCATTTCTTACTGCTTCTTACTATTAGCATCCTGTAACTACAGCTGCAGCCATCTTTCACCTCTTCAGAACAGATGGATAATCCATCAGCCAGTTCTTCTCCAGTGGTATGAGTGAGATTTTTACCAGGGGGATTAATGGTCAGTTGAAAAGGGTTGTTCCCAACAGGGCCAAGCAAAAAGCAGTGTGCACATGAGTCATGAAGTGGAAAACAAGGAAACAAATCTATAGATTTAAAGTTCTAAAATTATTTTTCCCTTAGCTTCCCTTGTTCTCACTGATAGATAACCAAACATGCAAAGCTGGATGTATATTGACAGTGACCAGTGTAAGCAGGACTGAGAGCTTCTCGGACCCACTGTGCAAACAAACCTGAAGGTAGCTACCAAAACCAGATCAGCATGTACCAGCTACTCCAGCCCTTGTAGATGAGAGACATTGGGAGGAAAATCCATCCTCCTGTCACTCCTGTGACCTTATGATGTACCCCAGCACTAGAATCTTTGGCCTCTTAATGCTGTTACCTTTTGTGACAAGGCCCCAGCACTGGTCCTTGGGTAGGCTGCTTCTCTAGCACTCTTCCTGCAGAGGATCCAGACTCACTGTAAATGCTGTGCACAGTGCTCATTTCATTCCCTGCTGAAAGGCAGCCAGGCCTGAGGTGGAACATGGCAAGCGCTTCACCGCACCTGGCAACTCCACACAGCTGCTGAAAACAAGCGAGGAAGAAAGCAGTGTACAAATACAGGGGAATTTTCACATAGGCAGGATGTAATTAGCAGAGCTGGAATTTGGCCAGAACACTGGGGTTAGAACACTGGCTTGCAGGTAACACACTGGGATCTTTCATAATTCAAATGCTCAGGATCTCCCGTTTCCATTTTACCTGGAAGATGTCAGAGGACCGTTCCCTATTTAATGGTCATGGGCAGCTCTCAAACATCTGACACAAAGGAAGAAGTGTCTAAATGGTGCTGCACCTGCAGAGCTTCTGTGCCAGCAACTGCCCACCATGAACAACAGCTGAAAGAATCACATCCTGACAGGACTACGGCTGCATTGCTGTAAAACACACCTCCATGCCTTGGGGTTCACTTCACCCCTAACCCTCATTACTCAGTTTTCAGGCCCCAAATCCCTTCCAAGCAGAAAGGGATGATGATAAAATTAGGGCAGCATCTTACACATAAAACACAAGAGAGAGAATATTACCATTAGGCACTGCTTCAATCTTATTCTCTGCCATTTGAAATAATACCAGATAGCTATTGGACAACAGAGAATTTAGATGAAGCACTTCCCCCAGTGTAGAGGAGTGAGCTTTTCCAACTGGCCTTGCTGGTAATACATAGAGTGTGAAGAGCTTTTGCCGCCTCCTTCCTTCCAGCAGGGAAATCAGCAAAACATTTTTTTCCACTTCATGATCTCACTTTCTGTATAAGCAATTTTTATGTTTACTACGAGGATGTTGAACGTCTACAAAAGGTCAGGGAAGTCATTAATAAACCTCACGTGTGTAAAGTCTGCACAGTGTTTCTACCATGATGTGGCCCACAGTCCGAAATATGAATAATTACAAACCTCTAACCCCTTGTCAGTCAGACCTGCAGACGTGTGCAGTCGAAGAGCTGACTTCCTCTGTGTGGTGCAGTGTGCACAAGCAAAACAAGAAGTGTTCCTGCTATCTGAAAAACCATAATCTCTGCATCAGTAAGTCATAAAAAAGGGACCCCTCCTCTGCCTCTGAGAGTTTACCATGCCAGCCTTTGGTTTATTTTGGGGGGTGCAAAGGGGGGTGCTGTTTGTATGCCTAGGCTGCCATGCAAGCCCCCTCTTTGTCAAGTGGTGTTTAATAGAACCATGAACCAAACTGGACGAGAACACCTCAGTCAGTGGGACAACAAACCTACAGACAGCCTCCAGTGGCAAAATGCACTGGAGAGAGTAAAGAACGGGCAGCTGCAGGCCACAGGAAATCCAGCACTAATAAATAAAACGTCTTATATCCAGAAAGAGGAAATAAACAGCAGCAGCACAAACTGAGAGGACAGAAGAGAGGAACACAGCATAACTGTGGCATGGGAATCACTGAGTTACAGTGAGCTTATTTTTACAGAACTTTGTCCCTGTTTGTTATGTGTTCAGACTGCAAAATAAGTGGGGGAGTGGGGGAACTGCTCAAAGAGAGGGTCTCTATCAGAAGTTGTCAACAACCACTGTAATTAAGGAAGCAGCCAGAGCACACACAACCAGAGCTGCTGCCAGACTGAAATGAAAGCATTTTTTGTTTTCTACCATGCCAAGTGAGGAGCTGCAGGGACACTGTTTCTAGATGGCCCTACTCCCATCATTCCAAAATTATACACTGTGGGGAAGCAGCAAGTTACTGTTCCTAAGTGTGCTTTCGAAGCCCGTGCCCGCACTCCCCATCTGACTGCAGCCACCTGGGAAGGCCAGCCACAAGACAGGTGGGCCCCCAACCACCATGGTGATGATGGAGGTGGCACCAGCTGAGCTCTGCCCCCAGCCAATGGGCTGTTCTGGCACTGGTTGGTTCAGATTGCTGAAGCAGCAACACTGAATTTTCCCCCCCTTGCCCTCAGCCATGGGTTGCACTACGGCCCCACAGCGTTGCCACTGCCAGTGGGAGCTGACACATTCAGAAGAGCCACACCCCACTTTCCTCCTGAGGGCAGCTGTGTTTAGGGGGCTCACTGGTGTCTTGGCAAGGACCTTCATTCATGGCACACCAACGGAGTGCTCTTCTTGCTGCTGACAGCACAGATGGCCTGTGCCCATGCAGTGGCAGGTGCTGGGGAGCAGCATGTGGGCTGGCAGAGCCAAGGGAGTTGGCACAGATCTTCTCAACTGTGGGACATGAGGCTTTCTCTGGTGGCTGTAGAAACTGGTGTGCAGGTTCAGCAAAGGAAAAGAAGTCATTCAGAAATTGCATGCATATTTATGGATTCATTCATTAAGTAGCGTTTGCCTTTCATCCTCCCCCCCTGGGCTCTGTGTGCATTGCTGGCATTCTCTCCCAATCCTATATAATAATTCCCAGGTCTCCACAAGCCACTGCCTGCCAACGGAGCCCACAGTCAATGGCCCGCCAGCCCGGTCACATGAAAAGTTACATGCAAAGGTTTAATGCTTTCTCCTGACCCCAGCCTGTGTTTCTGTGAATCCCCAGTGTTTTCCTAATCAGGTGCCAGGGAAGCTTTGCAATGAGCAGGGTGCTAAGAAGGTGGCTATTTAGCTGCAGCATTTCCAGAGTCTTTGAGCTCTCTCCTGAGCTGTAAGTACAAGCAGTGGAACCAGGTGAATGTCTGACAAGGCTGCCATTTAGACCTGAAGTTGCTTTCCAACCAAAGGCACATTGCAGTTCCCTCACTTGCTCTATCCCAACTGCTGCACTAACAGTTAATTGCTTCAGCAGGTATGGAAATCACTTCTCAAAGCCTGTATACAAGGTACACAGCTATGGTCCAGTAGAATTTTAACCTTCGCTGGACATTGACAATATGTCTGTTACTAGGGAGTCAAAAAGAAAAGTCCTTCCATTACCTAAATACCGATGATGCAGGTGTTTAGTTCAACACACAACTTGGGAAAGTGGTAACTTTTGCGTTGCCCCTACTTACGACATCAGCAAAAACACATGCTTTTGGAGAATCTCAAATGGAAGTGATCTTTTATTAAATGTGGATGAAAAGTAGAAATACTCAAGGGCTGTTTCTGATATATCAGCAGTTACAGTAGTTTCCTGCTAGTGTTACGTGAGGGACGGTAGGTATCTCCTGCAGGAAGAGTTCTTGTTCTCCGTCTGATGTTTTCATGTAGGATTTCACACATGGTGGTGTATGATTCATGCTCAGCTTTTGGAAGCATGGGAAGCATGTCTGGTGGTCAGGGCCCAGTGTTCCTCCAAGTTTCATACAGACCACAGAAAGACGAGCCAGTTGCACCTTTGAGCCAAACAGCTGGATAATCAAACTGAGCATTTGATTTCAGTTTTGGTTCTTTTTTTTTGAAGGGGAAGGGTCCAGCTTGTTATGAACTCCAGCCTGTACTTATATTTTTATGGGTTTAAGTGAAAAGACCAGGCAAAGTTTTAAGTTGCAGTCTGTTTATATTGTTCTGATTTAAGCTCTACCATTATCAATATAACTTTCAAAAACAAACAAAAAAAGCCCCCAAATTGACAGTGTTTTTCAAATTCTCTGCTTTTCTCATGTATTCAAAAGTGTAAGCCTGTTCTGCTTGGCTGACTGGCTGTTTAATTATTGCTTTACATTATATTGCATTCTTTCATTCTTAACTGTAAGCCATCAAAATCATAAGATCTAGTTCTAGTCTCAGTTACACTCAAACATATCTACTGACAAGTGGTTTGTCTAACTTTGTAGTATATATGGCATTTAACAAACTTTGCTTAAACTGTATATTCCCAACCCAATCCAAAGAGGAGTTGAGAAATCCTGCTTCTCCCAGATGACAGCACGCCTGAATAATACAGGAATTACTTTTCTCACTCAAAAGCATTAGCAAAATGCTTGCATAAATACTGGGGTTTCAACAGCTGGTGCTGTCTCTTTATTTAAAGGAAAAATTTATTTAACCCTTCAGGAGAGATTCAAGCTACCAGTGGCAATGGAGACAGGTCTGAGCACCCAAATGGTAATGTGTGTAGAAAAAAGTGTAAGTCGGTGATGTATGTGGGTGTAATCAGCTGGCATTGTCCACCCTGCCACATGACAGCCAAGGAGACCAGCAAGGAGAATTTTTCATTTCTGGAAAGTGCAATGAAATGGGGGAGCACAGCGATCTCCAAATTGTCTTTCCTTCTATGAAGTATTGTCTTCAGGATACTGCTTGACACTCATTCAGTCAAATATTTTGACAATTTGAACAAATAAGCAGGAAATGGTTTTGATTTTTGGCCCCAGTGGGCCATTTGTGAAGAAGAATAAGTAGCGCAGCATGTGCCATGTCTCTTAAATACCCTTGTTTGCCAGAAACATATGCAGCATGTTTCCCAGGCTGTGGAAACAGTTATCATTTCCAGTCCACCAAGTCATCCTTCTCTCTCCACACACCATCCCCAGCCCTGCATCAGGCTGGGGTGAAAGGAAACATCACTCTGAATTACTCTGCTGTTACCTGTTCATGAGGAGAGGGTGCATGTGCACATAACACATAATTCTGTGCACGTTTCTAGAAGAGTTGTGTATGCAATCACTTCACAGTAGAACAAAAGAGGAGCAGCAAGCTGAGGTGGTGCATGCACAGGTACCTGAGAGCCAAACCTGCAGCTCTCTCCATGCTGCTCGGCAGAGCCAGGCCCATCTGTGCGAGCGTGCTGCCGCAGCATACCTCAGGAGCCCTGGGCCAGGGCGCTGTGCTTGGGGAGATGCCAGAGGAGCTTTTGTCTGTGCTTTCACTGTGGGTTTAAGTAGTTCGATTAGCATTTGGGTCAGAGCACATGGACCAGCCCAGGCTGGGGTGGGAGAAGTCACACTGTGAGGCCACACTTGAACGTGGCCACTTTACTGCACCGCCCCGGGTACAAAGCCTACTTGTGTGGGGCACGTCCCGTCGTGCGTCACGCTTTGGTTGTCAGTGGCAGTCATGGGTTGCTGGGGGGTGACACAATAACCTCTTTATGCTTAAAAGAATAGCGGGGGTTATTGCAGGAGACCATTGGAAACAGAGCAGCAAAGAAGTGGTTCGGCTTTTGTCTGTCCCTCAAGGTAAGGTAGTCACTGAGCTGCCTCTGTGCTGGAAGGAGCGTGAGCAAAGCAGCATCGAGGGTTACTGCAGGACTTTGGGTATCTGGATGGGAGAGGACTTAAAGAAACACCCAAGGAAGACCCCATGATATCTCTGTGGTAAAAACATGATAAAACTGCTTATTTAGGGTAGAGTTTTGCAGCAGCTCATTCTGACGTCTGGGCTGCCACAGCCTTGTCGCCCCCACTGCCTTCAACACAAGAGCAGCCACACAGGGAATCAGCTCAAAGAGCTGATCTGTCTGGAAAGTAAACTGTGTTTTTTAATTACAAATAAAAAGTTTGCTCTACTAGAATATCTCAAAGTTTCATTCAAAGAGAATTGGAAAAATAAAAAGACTAGGAACCGAAAAGGGCCAAAGCAGAGAGAAATTTGAAAAAATACTGATACGGACTATAAAAGTTAGTTAAATCTCTTACTATGTCGATCACTGTCTCCTTTGCCAGCCCCTCAGCCATACACTCCACAAAGCAGTAAGCCTAAATAATTCTGATATGCTAAGCCAAGCTGCTCTGAATATGGCTTCTAGCCTAATAAGTCAGAGCCTTATCCAGTTCCCATGAAAAACATCAGGAAGTTTCCTTCAACACTAATAGACATAAGATTGGATTGCAGAACAACCACATAACTTTTGACCAAAAAGTGAAGTTTTTCTAAAACACCGATAAAATATTCACGCAGGAGAATGTGGAAACTCTGACTGGAGCAGTCACATTGCTAAATATGTTTAAAGCGAGCATAATCGTTTTTGAAACCACACTCATTCTCACTAGTGATGTGTGCTCTAAGGGGAAAATACAAAACAAAGGGTTTTTTTCAAGGAAAAAAGCGCATTTATTATTTCTTTATTATGGATGTACAGAAAGACTCCCCCTCTGCTGCTGGGAAAACCAGTTTCTGCTCAATAAGCAGTAAAGCACATCCTAATTTTTAAAAAGCATTTGTTAGGCAAAAAAGGGCTTTTTTACAATGCTTTCATTTTTTTTGCAGTTGGAGTCTTTCTGTTGATGCCAGCTGCTTTAGTTGTAGGTATTTTCTGGGAGGTGGTGTCTGTCAGTCCCACGTGGGGTGTCCCCTTGGCTATCTCTCATAGCCGCCCTTCTATAAATCACAGCATATTAAAAAAAAGGGGATAATGCTGACATGTGAACTAATCCCCACATCAAAGAGAGCAATTCTCCCTCCTCCAAACACCCACCCCCCTCTTTTGCTGGGAAAAGTCTAACGCCTAGAAGGTGATTTACACAAAACTTCATCCCAGTTGTTAGGAAACCTGCAGTGCTGCTTGCTTGCCAACTGCAGGAGAAACCTGGGAATCAGGGTAACCACAATAGCTAGCCTGCTGCTTCCAGCACTTGGCAATTCAGGAGAGATAAAAAAATTGGCTTGTTTCAACAAACTTATGTATATGTTGATTGCATGGCAGAATAGGCATGTATATAGACAGATGTAAACGTGACTAGTGATGTGGGTCTGTCTGGGCACATCTGAGTCTGTATGGGCACATCTGTATCTGCATGTGCCTTCAGGCACTTGTACAGGCACAGGACTGCCTGGCCTAGCACATACAAGACACACTGAAGCACACAGAAATACCTCTCTTTCCCTCTGCTAGGAGAAAAGAGGGACAACGGGGAATATGCATTAAAAACATAAGCCCATGTAGGCATCCAGTGGCCTAGACATGGAGAGGGCTATCTTAAGCTATGCATTCCAGCTGTAGGCCTGCCTTTGAGCTAACAGCTCAAATGCTGGGAATAGCTGAATAAGGGGAATGCTCTGTCTGAGACAGGATCAAAGCATACACTCACTGCTGCCCTTGCCTTTGCAAATGCTTCCTGTGTACTGGTTAAGCACACAAGATACTTCCAAATAATTGTCTGTCTTTGGAATGCAGCTGAAAGGAGTTAAAAATGCCTCTCTCTGGCTAGGTAACTCTCTTTTCCCAACTTAATGCTGTGCCTGTGATGGGCATACATCCTTCAGACATACCAACAAAGCATATGTAGCATGGACAAAGACTACACTGGTGGTTCTGGATTCATAAACAACAAGCAAAAATACCTGCCCCATATGAAGTTGGCTGTAGTAAAGTGCATTTCTATGAGTGTATGTATGCATGTGAACTAGATACTTCCACCAGCATCGCAGCTTCTGGTTGATTAATTCTGCTTACTTGCTGCTCTCTCCTCCTGCCACCCACACGGGTAGGCAGGGATGCCCTGGGGCCAGCAGGGCCCTCCCTGCCCAGGTCATCCCTTGCCCCAGGCCAGAGGGCCATGAACGTCTCTCCCAATAAGTCAGCATCGCTGTCGAAAGAGGCACATGAGGTTCACTCCCAGTGCAAGAGAGTGAGCTGGAGTGGGGAACAGCTGGATTAACAAAAAAAGCATCCTTTCTGTAGTCCTTAGTTGGCTGTGGCCCAGCTGCACTCACCAAAGCAGTTTGGTGTGATTGCACAAAAGCAGAGGGGAAGAAGCAAGTAGCCAGGAGCAGTGAGACACTCAGGCAGCTCCCATGTCAGTGGCAAGTGCTGG
Source organism: Corvus cornix cornix (assembly GCF_000738735.6). Lineage (NCBI taxonomy): Eukaryota > Metazoa > Chordata > Aves > Passeriformes > Corvidae > Corvus > Corvus cornix. Next base: position 33,879,136 of record NC_046335.1, read on the forward strand.
CTTAAAACATTCAGGAAAGTACAGCCTGAGGGAGAGCACCAGGCATGGCAAGAGCCCCACATCTCCCACTCCACTGACAGGAAGGGCAGGGCACATGTGTGAGGGGAAGGCAGACACCAAAAGTTTTGTTGTTCCTGTGCTCCCTCCATGTAGATGTGCAGCTCTGCATGTGTCTGTGCTTGTCCCCTGCCCTGTGTCAAGCGGAGAGGATGTGAAAGAAACCCCAGCGTGGTTGAGCCCTCACCTCCAGTACATGGAAAAACAAACACATCCATTCTCTTGTTTATTGATTTAGTTCAGAGTGCTCCTTCCATTACAAAGCCATCTCCCTGCGGGCAACAGGCTAAAACCTATTTGCTTATTACTCTGCAAAAGAAAATGATGGGTGCAATTTTCAAGCACCTCTTCTGTTGATAGACACAGAGATTGAAAGGACAGAGCCCTCCCAGCTACCTCTCAGCTGTGTTTTCTTGTTGGGCATAACTTCGCATGTTTTCTAGCTCAGAAACACATGCCACATGTATCTTTTTCTCCTTTCCTTGAAATATACATGTCTCTATGGGACAGCTTTGTGCTTAGAAAGTGAACCATGTGCTTCATCACAAGTATTTGCACAGAGATGGCAGTGACCACTGAAAGCTGCATCCAGAGCTGCAGTTTGCAGGACACCACATACCCCACACACGCCACTGCACCATCTATAACGAGTCAAAACCCCAGACTCATGAACAAGGGAGAGGTTTCCTCCTGCTGCTCAGGCCGATGGCTGCCCCATCTTCCATTTAGGATGGTGTGAATACCAAGCCAGCTCTTGGAATTGGCACAGCTAAGTGGGGCTCTGGGTGTGAGATACATCCTTGTTCAAGGCAAACACACAGGAAACATATCATAAGTCTCTTCTAGCCTGTTTTTATTGATGAGATGCATCCGTTGGCAGTTCCTGGTGCTGACTGGGACAAGTCTGGATAAAAACTGCAAGAGGAGCACCAAAGTTTATCTAGAGTTGGCACCAGCTTTGGTGCTTGGCTGAATTAGCTGTTTCTACCTAGTCCAGAGCTCTTTGTTTGTGCCAACACCACCACCTCTCCTCACCCCCCACACCCAAAATAATCAAACTAGTCTCAACACCTTTTTTTGTCAGGTTAAATCACTTCTTTGCCAGCTGGTCTTTTAGATGGCAACTCTTCTGACTGGACTTTTAGGTGGCTAGCACTTCACACTCCTCACAAATCCAAGCCAACTGCATTAAAAAGTGAATTTACATTGCAGGGCTGTGGGGGGGAGGGTACCCCAGGCAATGTCAAAGAAAAAGCGGATCAAAAAGAGCTGCTAGTATTGGATACGTGGGCTGTCTTTTCAGCTGCTTTGGGCAACGGTTCTTTCAGCATAAGAAAAGCTCAAAAGAATTCAGTTAATCTGTTGTTAAACAGGGTCTGTGATGGGAGACTGGTCTGTCATCGTCCAGGCAGGGAACCGAGCCTGTCTGTAATGGCTGGGAGCTCCTTTGCCCTTTCCCAGCATTTCATATCCATAGTGGCAGTGAATTCATGGACTGGCACCTTGCTGGCCTGGCACGGACTGTCTCTCAGCCTTGTAATGCCAGGACCCCTTTCTTCTGGCTGCTCTCAGGAGAAGCAGCAGCTCACAGCACATGCACTACATAGCACAGCACACCTCAAGGCTGCAGCAGCCAAAAATCTCTCTTCGTAACTCTCCTGCTTCACGTGAGCATGGAAGTGCCTTGCAGGGCACTGGTGATGGCTAACCTGCTGCTGGTGATGATTTCAAAGAGCTAGGAGGCCAACTTAAGTTTTGAAGCAAGAGCTTGGGCATGACTTTCAGTTATAAGTCTGAATATAGAGATGTAAGAGCAGCCTGACCCACGCTAAGGTGTGGCCCCCGTGATGTCCCACAGCCTCAGTGCTCAGTGCCACAGAGCAACTCTGAATGTTAAATAGAGATGATGAGCAGCCCATGGGCTTGCCAGCTTACACTTAATTTACCACGTGAGGAATATCACATGCATACTGCTTCCACCTAAAATGAATCCCCTCCTTCCAGTTGGGAAAAAGGAGGTCTTTTATATTCCTCAGAGTGGAGGATCCCATAGATCCCTACAGAATAAAACAGCTATTCTTTTTAAGATTTAAAGACATTACTTCTTTTTTGCTCATGTATCACATTTCGATGTCTTCTAAACAAGAGGGAGCTTAATGCTTTTGTGTAACCTTGAACTGGCTAGTACACAACTTTTATTGCTTCATCCTTGAGCTTCCATGAGCTACATTATGTTCTACTGTGAACAGAACGTCCTGCTTAGGATTGTCTGGCACATGCTTTGGTTGCAACAGCTTCCTATTTCTTTCTTTGGCCTGCATGTATATGTAGTTGTATGCATGCATACATGTATGTATAGGTATGTGTCCATTTCTAATTATGAAATGACACAATGAAAATTTCCAATTCTGAAAATTTTTATTTCATTTCCTTCCTTCTCCACTGCTTTTCAGCTAAGCACACTGGCTGTGTGTTCTAAGGAACAGGATACTTCCCCTCCGCGACCCATTTCTAAGGTCTCCCAGGCAGGATTCAGTATGAGGGTGTCAGCAGCTGCTACAAGAGCTATTTGAATGTCTCTGCACGTAGTGGGCAGTGAAGTGCTGATCTCGGGCAGTGGTGCTAGGAACGTCGGGGTTTGTTTAATATTCACTTGGGATCTTCCTAAAAAGTCAATGTACCTCCCTACGGTTTTGTGGACTGGCTGAGCATTACCATGCAGTTGTTTCAGCTTTTATTTTAGTGCATGAGCAGCACTGTCCTGTGAAATGGAGCTTTCTGGGGTTTTTTTAACGGCAGACTGTAATTTGATTTTAAATTATGTACTGCCAAGCCTTTCACAAGTGAATCGAACACACATGCATTTTCTCCATAACAAATTTGACTGTCTGGAGGAACAAAGGTTGGTAATTAAGCTCACAGCAGTTGATAAGGACAGGGCCTAGGCAAGGCCAAAAACCTCAACAAGTTAGAGCCTTAATTTCTGGGTACTTACCAAAACCAAACCCTTGACTGGGTGCAGCTTGCTCATTCTGAATAATCTGCCTCTTTGATTCCCTGGGGAGGCTGCTGGGCTGTCCTGTGGGAAGTCAGCACCTCAGTATGAGAGGGAGGAATGCCAAACAAGCAGACACCACTCCAGGGTAACCAGCTATGCCAAGTCAAATGCATAATTCAGCAAGATTATGGCTAAATATGGGAGATCTATTTCTCTCCAGCCAATGCATGAGTTCCCAGCACCTTTTGTACTTTGAAATACCATTAATTAATATTTATCAGATGTAAAATGTGACACTAGCTACTTGGTACAATATGCCTTTAAGCATTGTATTACAATTCCTTTTTAAGCATATCTACAGACAGTCAGACTGAGGCAGATGATCACAAGTGTCACCAACTGCAAACACCCCTCAGCTGGGGGCAGCTTTTAAAACCCATTCAGGCCTTAAACTGGACTGTCCTCAGTGCAGGAGAAAGCCCATTAGCAGGAGACAGGAACCTGCCACATTACCCATGGCTGCTTACACAGCCACATGGTTTAAGAAACACAAATCATCATGTAGTGATTTTTATTTTTTGGCATCTTTGCTCCAAACTTACATGGATGTTTGGAAAGCGCCTGTACTCATCTCTCTCTGCCATGACCTTCCTTCATACCAGTGCTCAGCTGCCCATGGGGAGGTGTGCCAGGGCAGACAGGCCATGCTGTGCCTTACTGTGCTTTGCCTGGGCAGCATGGGCACTGTCACTCCTCACTGACCCCCGACTGCCCTTGCTGTGTCACTGAGAAGCAAATCTGTTTGGCCCCTTGCTGGTGCACAGTCCCCGTGTCTAATGGGTTTGGCAGTGCTGGTACCTTGAGAGCACTGTGGCAGGGGCTTCCCAGCAGTTCCGCTCCTGAGGCCACAGCCTCTGGATAACTTCCACCCCAAACGTATGTCACATTTCCTTCCAGTGAAAGCAAAATATTTACACCAATCCAGGGTCACCTGGCGGCCACTGCGCTATCGCAAGCTGGAAGCGGCTGAGATACTGTAAAGGGAGGGGCATGAGGGTGGAGGGAATTGCTGTGGGCCTCCAAAATAAACGATGCAGCTGGCGGGCGCTGCTGGGAGTGGTGGGCACCAGGGAGGTGGGTGCTGGATGGGTGCTCTCAGGGCGGGTTGGGGGTGGGCTGGCAGCAGGGCCTGCGGTTCAGGGACAGTGGGCCAGGATGGCAATGGCAGAACAGAGCCGGTGCCGGGGATGAGGGAAAGAAAATTCACAGAGTCCGGACAGATGTGTCCAGCATCCCCACCAGCAAGCCTTTCCAGCAGTCCCCATGCAGCCCCAGAATATTCAGTACCTGAGGCTCTGGCCACACCAACCTCACTGCTTTACCTGCCTTCAAGGAGCTGTTGGAAATACTCCTCCTGTTCTTCATGAGTGCTTTGGGCCCAGTTGAACCATCCTGGAAGTTGCTGGGCTAGACTTGCCCTATGAAAATGCATTGATTCAGTGTTGTAAACTTGAACTACGAGACTCACAGCCCCCGTATTCCCAGACACACAAGAGAAAGGGTGGCAGTTTCCCATTATAGTAGCTTGCATACAAGAAATCTTCTTGAGACAGGTCTTCCCACCTCCTCACAGCCTGAATCTCTCCCATATGCTGCCAAAATTTCCTTCTTTATCCCATATTGCACTGCTGACCAGCACCTGAAACTTCTGCTGCATACTGTAACATATGCGTGTGAGTCATGGACAAAGTGGCTGGCAGCTCCTGGTTGCCAACCCATCAGCTACCACTGACTTCTCCTCAGCTCTCACTGTCCCATTCCCTGCCAGGCATTTGCCCAAAGTGCTAATCCGTGCCAGGGCTTCACATATGACCAATGGCACGTGGAGTCCAGAAAGCCTCCACCAGGCAATAAACAAAATGGTGCTCGTTTTGTGTGCCTTGAAACCCACTCTGGGGGCATGAGGACTCTGAGCCTCCCAGTGCCTGGGCTGCTTCAGAAAGCCTTCATTCACCTGCAAAGATAGATGTGAATGTCAGGCATGAGCCACAGTGGAGCTGTGCTGAGCACCTCTGATCACACAAGCCCATAAGGAGCAGCAGGGGGGCTTGAATAATCCCACAAGCGCTTCTGCTTTTGTTTTGCTGCTGCCATTCTCCCAGCAAGGTTAACATGTAAGCATGTGGAGTAATCAAAATATTAAAGGACATTCCAGTTGTTCTTGGGTGTCTAAGGGAGAGGTAATTGCACTTCTTGCATCCAATAATTTTCCACTGGTACTTCTCATAATGATTATCACAGTGTCAGTATCTGAGATGTCAGTATTAGACCAAAGCTGAGGAGGGTGGCATTTGGCCACTTGGTAAATACGGTTTTCCCCAGCTTTGCAGAGAAGTTTCTTTATGCCAGTTACTAAGCTATTAGGTATGCAAGGCATAACTATAGCAGAAGGGGATTTCTGTGTGGGAGGAACAGTATGATTCATATTGTCTCATCAGCCTTGCAAAACAAAATGTCCAGTCATACACTTTTGTGATCCAGCCACTCATTTCTCCACCTTTATTTTGTACACAGCCATAACCCCAGTGCACTGGGACCTGGGAATCAGCAGAGCAAGCTACAGGAGAGTCTGTCAAGAAAACAGGAAGCACCGAGATGACCTAATACTCTAATAGCATTTTCCTCATTGGGAGTGATGGCCAGAGCATGGCAAGGGGAAGGAGGAATCCAATGCTGTTCTCAAGCACCTGATTAGCACCTCTTGTAACAACTCCTTGAGACAGCTGGCATGGAAAGTGGCAACAGGAATGCTATCCCAGCTTTGGAAACTTTCCTGCTTCACAACCAACTCAGTATCTGGAGCACAGACCGTGGTTGAATATCATTCTCATAGGCATCTACTGCATTGCACTGGTGGTTTAAAGGGTTTCATTAATGCAACTGAGGCAGAAGTTGGCAATTGCTGGATGCTTATTTTGGAGCAGCCTTCAGGAATGTACCAGCCTTCATTTTCTGGGGTTGCAAAGGAGGATGGTAAGGGCAGAGGAAAAGCACTGATTTCAATAAAAGATATTCTAAGCTGAGACTTAATCGCTATCTTACGGGGGGAAATGCTTCTTGGAACACTGCACTTATGCATTAAAAATAAAATCATATCAGGACCTTTTATTCTTTTCCTCCCCAGAAAATTCAGACTTAAGGTAAATCAAAAGAATTCCTGATGTTTTAATGTATATGGAAGTTCACAGTGTAGGTATCAGCTGGCTCTTCCCAGTCTTGTTCTTGACAAAAATCCAAGCCATCCATAGCAGACTTCCACATTATCAGGGACCACAAAAAGCAGAATGCTTCATCTCACTCACGTGGAGACTGGGCCTACTCCAGTCGTCACTACCAGTATACAGAGATTTGGTTTTAGCACATTCCTGACAACACAAATGGCACAGAGGAGGAAAATGCTTTTCAGCCTTCTTCTTAAAGGCTGGCTCAGAGAGACAGAACTTTGCTCACCTCAGTGTGATATGGCAGCCTCATATCTCACTATCAGTAAACACAGAACTAGCATGAGTCTTTACATACTTTCATGGGCTTCACACATTCTTTTCACGTGTGTAACTAACAAAAATGACATTACTGTAGATATGTTTTTGTGAAGTCAGCTGAAAAGTCATATTTGTGTCATATTTGCAGTACTTTAGCCACCCTTTAGAAAGGATGGGGGAAGAGGGCAGGCTGCAGCTTGCTTTCTTAATAAGATGCAAAACCTTTAAATCTCAGGTTACAGTAAGTATTTTGGCTCCAGGCTCCAGCTATGAAGCAAATAGCCCAAGGACTCTCCCTAGAACTGTAGTGGCAAATTTCAATAACATCTAAAGTGCAATGGTGACGCTCCTCTGCGCCAAAAGAACCTGCTGGCTATAAAATATCAAAAATGACACTTTTAAAATAACTAATTTTAAGATCTCCTATATCAAAAGCAAGATCACCAGCAGGCATCACCTCACCTCCTTCTGGAAATGCCTTGAGGCTGAGACTTGCCCCATTTCCCTTTGTTACAGCATATGGGTCCTACCTGATGGCAGCTTTCCTGCTGTCCTCTCATACACACTGGCTCTGTGTGACCCAGTGACTCTAGAATGATCTTTGACAAGTCTTCTGCCAACCCCTGCAGCCCCAGTGAGTGCTTAATGGAAGACCAGACTGACCATTTGTGGGGTCTAACCCAGCAGGGCATGAGAAAGCTCTTGTAGTGTTTTACTAAAGGGACTGAACTCTGCAAAAGACCTTGGAAAATGTAACTCCCAAGGTGATGTAAGGATGTATGATACCTGATAAACCTGGGAAAAAAAAGAAGTCTAAAGGTGTGAAGGAGTTTTCTACTGAGTTTCATAATAGAGTGCAATTAGGCCTTATGTAGCCTAGCCTTGGCCATGCTGCAAGTGGTTTCCTGGGGCAAGATCCAGTAAACAGATAAATTAAATTGTGCCAGCATGAAGAGGTTGTTCTTTTCAGAGTGCCTAAATTCTCCTCCAAATGGGAACACTTCCTTTTTCCAGATCCATATACAACATGATGGTTCAGGGCCTTCCTAGAAATGAAAAGGCCCATTCTTTCTCACTTTACTCTTTCAGTGAAAACACATGTGATGAGAAACCACACACACACACACACACGGGTTGGTGAGAGCCCCAGTGTGGGCACAGATGTCTGAATGAATGGACACACAGACATCCCTGTGTAGTAAGAATGTTTACCATGTGTGGTGCTGGGAATCACATGCGTGATTCCAGATAAACCCACAAGATTGGCTGTAAGATGTTGTAATGTAAAGATCCTTTCTTGTATGTCTGAGCCTTAAAGCTTTGTCCCATTGGGATGATGTCAGCTGGAGTTCAAAGATGAAACAGGCTGCAGGTAGGAAACAATTTCTAAATCATTTTGTGCAGGGGACTTCCGTGAATAGTATTAAGATATCTTCAGCAGACCAAGCCATTGGATCTATGTGAGTCCTTATTTATCTGATTTTTCTAATTAATGCCTGTTTGACAGAGTGGTAGACAAATCACGAGATTGCCCTAGCTGGGTATGAGCCCCTATCCCTGTTTTGCCCAAGGCAAAAATGTTCTCATTGCAATTTTAGGTAGGCAGATTCAACCCTCAAAGTATTTGGCACCTTGCACCAAATTACACACTGTCCACAGGGTTCAGCATGTTTTCTATAAAATCAGCTGCTGCAGGGCTCTGGCTCTGTCTCAGTGCTGTCTGTTGCTCAGTGCTTCAGAAATCACACAAAGGAGCATGTGGGTCACTTCCCTCATGTTGAGAAAAGACTCAGGCCAGGTTAGGTGAGCTGCATATGGAAAGGAAACTGAGGGCATACAGGGCAAAGGGATAACAGATTCTTAAACTGAATTCACCTTTGATATTCTGCAGTTGTTTAAGGGAGAAGGCAATGGGACCTTTGTCACAGGTATGAGTGAAACTTTATTTTAGAACATTTGTTTGAGAAAAAGTATCTTTTTGAAGATATTATTCAAAGAAATTAATTCATTTAATATCAGCAGAATTCTACAATATTTTCCTTCCTGTGTGGTGCTTTCTTCTATAGTATTCCCACTCAGACAATATATTTTTGATAGGAAAGTAGTCATTCTTTCTACTTTTCCATTCTCTGCTGGCCTCCTTAAGATCTCCCATTGTAGATCTGCATCAGATTACTATCATGGTAATTTCTAGCTCAAGTAAAATCAACAAACTTCCCCTCTCTTCTTTCCTTCTGGTCTTTAAACCATTATTGAAAGCCCAAATGCCCTGGTGGCCAGCTCCCTGCTCAGTCTCCCAAAAGGCCTTTCTTCATTTCTTTGATGTTAGCTCTGTGCAAGGATTTTTGCCTGCACTCCTCTTTGGCTAAGTCAGTAATTCTTGGTTCTTCCTAATAATTTAATCCCTTCTGCTCCTGTGATTTACACCAAGTTGGAAGGTGGGGATGAGTTCCTCCCCAGCTTTTCATTTGTCAGGTTTTGCTGCCTGTAAGGGTGCTGCTGGTCTTTGATGTGAGGATGGGCATTTGGAGTAAGGCTGATAAGGATGTTCTCCAAACTTGAACTCGACAGGGAAATACAATTCCCTCAGAGAGGTTTCTTTTGACAAGACTACAGGCTCAGTTGTTGTCCAGATGTCCTATAGCTGGATGGTTCACACACAGTTATAAATTGCTGTATGTTTTTATATATATATATATGTTACATATAAACTGATTATATGTGAACCCCTACTTTTTCTGAAGCTCAGGTGACATTTACTGTTTCACTCTCCTCCTGAACTGCTTAGTGTGAAGGAAAAGAAAAAAACCAAACCAAACTACAAATCCATGCCAGTTTCAGCACCTTTGCCCTTATGATTGACAGCTTTCCTCCACTGCTGGGTTAAGACCGCTGCAAGTGGGAATTCCTTCTCCTGAATTAATTAAATCTGTATTGTTACTGCCTTTGATCTACTGCCATAGGAACCAGAAAGAGCACTGGAAAACCTCCATTTTTGTCCATTTCTTACACAAATAGGTCTGGACAGATTATTAAAAGGATCATTTAGAAGATGGTGGGCAGAATAGTCCCCTCCCAAAGCTGCCCTTGAGACTGACAGTTTCTGTGGAAACTGCATGGGAACAGTTACAGACCTCTAGTGGCTCTGTTTATATAGCTCATCTATTTCCTAACTTCACCAGCACCGTATTTTGGAAAGCCATATAGAGATTTCCCATAAGGATAACAACACTGTGTCATTTCATCTTCTCTGCATTTCCCATCCCGTTGTCTGTTTGTTTTATTTTCCTCACCATAACATCTGTCCCACATCGCTGAGAGATTTCACAATTGGAAACCTGCTATAAATTATGACACAGAGTTAAAGGACTTCAGTGTTTGCTCTCTGCTATTTTTTTCAAGGGACTTTGAGTTAGCCACTTCTTTAAAATAAGCCGCCTTCTTTTTTTTTTGCTATTTATATACTAGTGTTTGTAAAAGCTCTCTTTGGAAACTGAAAAAAAGAATATTTCTGTCCTTCCTGCTTGTATCCTTTCCCATTTATCTTCCATTGAGTTCCTAGAGAAACACAAACTTCTGTAAGTGCTTGCACAATATAATCTTTAGCAAGCTCTGTCCCTAATGGCCCGCAGGAACTCCAGATAAAAAAACCAGTTTCTCCCATTTCTGTTCCCCAGCATCTGACACTGTGGCAGCTTTAGGGCTCCAAGTGCCAGCCTGTGTCACTGCTGCCAGGGCTGCAGGCTGAACTGGCCTCTGGTTCCAACCAAAATGGAAGCAAGAGTCTTGAATCATATAAAGGCCAGGCTGCTCTGGTTGGCTCTACAGGAGGCTGCAATAGCCTGCAATCCTAGGAACAGTCAGAGTGACCAAGTTTCAGCTTAACACACTGTTTTGTACTGATCAGTCAAGGTTACTCTCACATATCATCACCGTGTGGGAACCGGAGACATTTACATGAGAGATCAAACATACAGTACTATTCTCACAATCCAAGGACATCTGAGTCTTTGGTGAGTTCACCTGTCGCTGCAGCCTTTTTTCTCTGAACCAGAAAGCAGCACACATAGTTCCTGCTCTTGGTTCTCACTCACAAATGAGAGCACTGCAAACCACAAACATGGAGCACTTGCAATGCTCCACAACATCAGCCCTGCTTCCTCCAGCAGCCAGGAGAGAATCAGAGATTTATATGGCTGGGAGAAATATCAGAAGATCACTTAGTCCAGACTCATGTCCCAAGGCAGGATCATTATACTTACGTCACACATGGCAAATGCTTGTCTAACTGCTTCCTAAAAGCACGATGGCAATTCCACACCCTCCTCAGATACTTCTGTGTGTAATTATCCTTACTGTTTGCTGTTCTCTAACATCCAACCCCAATCTCCTTTTCTGTAGTTTAAGCTCATTACTTGTCCTATCCATCATTTATATGGAGAACAATTTATTCCCCTTTTCTTCCCAGACGCCTTTCACATATTTGACAGCAGTAACCCTATCTTGCCCCAGTCTTCTCTAGACTTAAGAAATTCAATTTGTTCGTTCTTCCCTCTTAGCTCTGTTTTTCAAGACCTCTGATTATCCCCCAGTTGTCCTCTGGACCTTGTCTTGAGCACAGCACCCAAAGCTGGACATGACACTCCAACTGCAGCTTCACAGAGAACGGAGCAGAATGATTATTTGTAGAGTACATCTCTAAGCACACATCCTAGTAAAGCACTTGTCCTTTTTGCACTAGCAATTAACTCGTATTTGGATTGTGACCTGGAACATCTCTCAGATCTTTTTATGCAGTGTTGCTACTTACACAAAAATTCACTAGCCTATATAAATAGAATTAATCATTCCTGGTGATGCCCAAGAATAGAAACTGAGAACTCCCCTTACTGAAATGAATTCTACTTTTAAGGCCATTTATCCAAATATTTTTTAATGTTAGCTTTATATTTCAGATTACCCATAGTACCCTTCCAGATCGGTGGTAGCCAAGAATGTAGTATTTTCTGTTCCATAGTCCAAGCTGTTCATAATCCCCTTAAATCAGACTGGCCCAGTATACATTCCCACCAGCTCTTCTTGATCCATCTTTCCCTTTTTAAAGTATAGCTAATAACTGTTCTCTTTGTGCAGTTTTCCAATCAGCACTCCATCATCCCAGCCCAGCTCCATCTACCACAGATTCCCTTAATTAAATTTGCTTTGGAGCATCATGTTACACTGTGACAAAAGCCTCACCACCATCAAAACACAGGAGTACTATTGCTTGTCCCTTATCAGTGAGGGTTTTTTATTCTGTCATGAAAGGAAATTTGACCTGTTTTACACAATTTGTTTTTGACAAATCTAAGCTGGCCATTATTCATCTCTTTGTTTTGTTTTAGGTGCTTACCAAAGTTTGATTGTTTGTTCCAGTATTTTTCCGGGAATTGAAATCAAACTGAACAATCTGTAATCCCTGGCTCCTCCTTTTTTTCCTTTTAAAGAACGGAACTACGTCTGCACATTTCCAGGCTTCCAAGTGTGATCTCTGGGCTCCATAAAACATCCCAGGAGCTGGGCAAGGTTACGCCTAGAGCTTTTGTGGTTAAATAACTGGCTGTAGCAATTAACCCAGGATGAAATTCATCTGGCCCCACTGACTTCAACACTATCTGAAGGATCTTCTGATCTAGTCTTTGTTCTAGTTTTGTGACCTCACCTCCCCTCTGTCATTGAAATTGATTGCAATTGTCTGAAGTGACAACAAATGTAAAAAAGGTACGAAGAACCCTGTCACTCTAGCCATGAACTGTCTGGAGCCTTTCTTTCCCAATGGGCAGCATGTTTTTGGTCACCTACATCTTCCTCTTGCTGCTGAAGTAGTGATGGGAAAAGTAATTGCCATTTAAAGTATCTTGCTGATTGGCTTCCATTTTGCTGTGTGACTTTTGTGATTTTGTTGTCATATATCTAGCCCAGCTTCTGCACGCTCATTTCCCTGAGGCTGAGATCAAAGCAGAGCTGATGATTTATCAAAGTGGATCTGCTGTTATATCTCCTATGAACCCTCCAGTTTTTGGATAGCTGATGCTTGTTACTGTTCTCTCCAAGGTGCTTTTTACATAACTAGAGCTTCTCCCTTGCCCAGTGTCCAAAATTACATGCCTTTAGTTACTGAGCAAGCAGTTTTAATGGAATCACTACTGGTTTTCTTGGTCTAGGAAAGACCAGAAGCCTGATCTTTGCTTCCATCTCTTATCAACTGTTGAGCTCTACCTGGGATCATTCAGTCTCTGCTGTTCAAATTTTGATTAACCTCCTGCCCTTACCATAAGTGATGAGTGTAAATAACAGTGTTTTCTAACCCAGATCAGAATTTTACATAGTCCCGAATGCTGGAAGTGTTTACAGCCAGAAGTATTCTTCAGGTTCATCTCAGCTGCTCATTAGAAAATCATCTTTTCTCATTCTCTTTTTTTTTTTGCGGGCTTCCCTCAGCTGGCCTGCCAAGCTTGAAGGCAGATAGACTAGGCTGATGCAGTAGGGAATACGCTTTTATTTTCATAAGTATGAAAAACTTAAAATTCACTAGTAATGTAATCCCACTAAAGTCATGCCTGCACAGAAGCTTCTATTGTCACATATTCTTCTCACCAGTAAAGATACTCAAAAGCTCCCTGCTGAAGGAAGCCGAAGCAGTACCACCAACACTGTAAATAGAGCAGTGTTGCACTGCTATAATGGTGGTCTGTCAAAAGAGCAGCATGAGCAGCCAAAAGGGGAAGGAGTTCAGCTGGTCTTTCTGTTGCCCAAGAGGAAGAGAATTTCAGATAGTGCTTCGGTTGCCTTTGGTTCTGATTCACCCCAAATGAACAGCTAAAACATCAGTTGATAATAAGACCATGCAAACAGGGACTTCCACAAGTGGAGACTCAGAGGAAAAAGCAGAGAAAGCTGGCCCCTTGCCTAGCTGTGAGTCGCCTTCCTTCCCATTATGCTGCTTTTGTTTTTAGGGTTCCTGTGTGTTTTGCAGTGTCAGCCAGTTGCTAGAGAGAAGACAGCCTTGCATGGGTTTTAGTTATGCCTCAGACTCCAGGCACCACCCAGACCCTACCACAGGACATGTTCACTACTACCAACTGCTGTTAAACCAAAGCAACCTAGATCATAAATCAAGTAACAGAACACCCTGCTGATAAACTGTAGTATACAGAAACACAATATTTATAGTTTGTTACAGGTTAACGCTAGAAGTAGCAAACCATAAGGGCTGTGTTGCCCTCTTCTAACAGTTCTTATCCAATCTTATCATGACAATTTTCCATGATAGAAAAATTCCCTCTCCTTCTCAGCCTGGGCAAACTGCACCATTAGCACAATATCCCCTGTTCAGCCGCCCTTAGTGTGCTTTCTGGTGTGAATTTGTTGTGCTTTCAGCCACTGGATCTTGTTTTGACTTGTTTTAGTTCTTCCCCATGTCAATATGCATAAATCATGTGTGACTCTTGTGTAAAGACCCTGATACACAGAGGCACTTAATGTATCACATATAAAATGCAAGGGAGCATGACAGCAATGATTCCATTTTATAAAGACTTGTTGGAGACTACTTGTCAAGAAACAAGGAAAAAAACACCATGCTCGGAAAGACGGGAGAGAAGGGTGATCTCAAGCTGAAAAAGGTAGGCATTAAATAACCCAAACAACAGAGAAGTTTTCCACTTCCTGCACATGTCACCACTGTTAACACCAGGTACAAAATTAGTATAAAGTGAATTAAACCAGACAGTGCTATAGGGTAATGGGTGAGACTGACAGAAGACTACAATGGCCTATCTTTCCACCTCTGCTTTACAAATCCATTAAGCAAACAAAGCCTCACTGAACTTGCATTCGCCTGCTCTGCATGAGACCCCCAAATGAGTGGAGATGTGTGGGGTGAATGAAGGAGCAGCAATGCTACCATTTGTGTGCCCATACACACATGAGTATATGACACCAAGGTTAATGAAATGTCCTTAAAAAGTTTCTCCTTGCCAGTATGTCCCATTAGCTAAACCTGTGTTTATGTGAGGAATGCAATTACTGATTCAGATTATATTAGTAAATCCAGCCTGTTTGCTAACATGGGTCAGCCTGGCAAAGTAAGGCATAACAAAGGGATGACATCTCACCCCACCATGTCTCATCGTACTTTCGAGTACGGTCCTGCTGATAAAATTTGAGATGGAAAGACTGGAGGATGGGGAAATGAGAGTGGGGGATGTGCTAGATGCCAAACACCTGATCCCTCTTAAGAAGAAATCCCTCAGCAGAAAAAAAAGGGTTGTCTTAAAACAGCCTGCAGAAGAATGGCCTGATACCTGAAGAAAATCAAACCAGTAAAGGTGTACTAAGGCTGAGCTGCCATGTGTAAAATCCAGCACTCTCCAATGCAGCAAGGGTCCCTGTGCACTCCTATGGCTGGAGGGGAGGGGAAACTACTCAGAGTAGGAGGAGAGATTAATAAAAACATATTTGCACATTTAAAGGCTGCTCTTATCTTTGGAAATAGCTAACTTTATCCCTTGCAGCACAAGTGAGCAGTCCATGTCATCACCTGCATAGCAAGAGTGGAATTCTTGGCCAGAGGGAAGTATTTAGGTAGGGAGAAAGACCTCCAGGCGAGGGAGGCTAAAATATTTATTTACGATATTGGATTGCTTTTTAATAAGAACTATGAGGTGGCTTTCCAAAGCTTCCTTTAGGGCCCATGAAAGAAAGGATCAAGTGAAACCATCAAAAATCCTTAAAAAAAATTATGCTAGGTCTGGTGGAGTTTTGCAGAGGCAACATGCCATTCGCCACTGCTGCCCCACCCCAGTGCCCAGAGCTGTTCTGTCTGGCACGGCTGCAGTCACACCACCCCTTTCTGTCCCCACAAGAAAGTGAGTGCTTATCTCATGACTCTGTGAGTAAGAGGCTGCATGGGGCAGGTGATCACTTCTGTTTTGTGGTCCATCATTTATGTGGACTCTCAAAATGGAGCTCTGGTAAAAAATCTGGTTACTTTTCAGATTGAAGGAAAGAATGCACTGTCCCACTGTGTTGCCAGCAAGGGATTAAGCCCTACCCCGGTTTCCTCTGCTGAGCACAGACCTAGGAAGCTTTCCTATGAGCTTACAGTCTCCTTCATTCTCTAGCTCTTCAATATATCTGCACTCACTGAGACATGCTGTGGTGGGATTCTTTGCTCCTGAGGCAGCCAGCACTGGCCACAGTCAGAGGAAAGGCACTTTCCAGAGATCCCAAGGAAATAACTGTGTGAGGTTTAGCCAGGCAGAACTTTATTCCCATACATGAATCTTCTCAAATCACATGCTCACTCTGGTTTTGTAAAGGCTGGTGCAGATCGAATGAAGTAAGCAAAACTACTTCCAAGGCAAACATTTCACATTTGCATTCATACTTGACGACTGATTTCCCTGAGGTCCATGTGTCCTACTTCTATCTTGCTGTTTCTCAGAAGGCTGGTTGAGCTGAGAGGAAGAAACAGTAATGGGCTATGGGACCTCTTTCACTTGGAGCCTACACTTCTCTCAAGCAGCACCCTTTGCTGAGGCTCCTGTTTGTTTAAAGGGTTGATTAAAAAAAACTCCTAGGAAAACAATTATACATTTATTTCTCTCAAACATTTCGCAAGGAAATGATCCTTCCCGCCCCTGCTTTAATAAAAGAATTCTCCATAATGGGGGTGTCAGGAGAAAGAGAGTGAAATAAGATAACTCTGCTCAGCTTGCCTCAATTTAATGAGCTCCTTTAGGCCTTATCATTCACCGTGTGCTTTCCCTCATTGTAAACTTCTCAGCCTCATCAAAAAGAGCCTCTTTTCTTTTTTTTTCTATTCTTTTTGTTGTTGTTGTTTAAATCAGACTCTGTTTGATCAGCCCTTTCCCCTTTCTTTCCACAATCCCCCACATCACGCTGGAACTGGTACCAGTGGTGCATGTCAGCATGCCCTAGCAACAGAGAGATTAAAGGAACTACCAGCTCCAGAGGACGGGCCAGCTCGGACTTACTAATTAACTGCAGTGAAAGTGAATGAGAACAGCCTTTTCTTTCGGGCAGAGGAGGCACTAGAGGTGGATGAAGGAGTTCAGTTAAATGAAGGTTTCCCTCCCCCAAAACATGTGTCAACATTCAGACCAATCCTTTCTTAATAAGACTTTGTGTATGTACAGGGCTTGTATGGATGGGAAAAGGCTGACAGCAGTCAAGCCTGATGCAGAAATACACAGATGAGAGTGAAGTCAAACCATGGCTGTCCCTGCATCACACCCAGCTTCCTCACCCTGCTGGGACTCACACATCAGATGTTGGTCACTCTTGAGAGGCAGATCCACGTGTGGCTGTGCGGGTGTACATGCTCCAGGCTATACCCACCCCTCAGGCACCAGCTGGTGTGCCACACTGCTGTCCACTGTGCCACACTGCTGTCCCCAAGCTCCATGGGGCTTGTGGGAGGGTGGCAGCAGCAGGCTCAAAGCTGTGACCCCCAGAAGTGTGCAAGGCATGGCTGTGGCTCAGCAAGGGAGGTCAGACAGCTCTGCAAATCTGCCACAGAGAGTGGGGCTGGACCCACCAGGGGTTTGTAAGGAAACATGAGCCATCCTCCTGTCCCCTCCAAACCTTAGCATGTGCCGGGTCTCCACCTTTACCAGCCATACCCAGGAACATCAGGCTACAGGTTCCTTTCACACCAAATCCCCGTCAGAGCCTGTCCATTTTCTGTCACCTGTAGCCTCTGCTGGTAAATCTTTTCTGAATTATGAAACACTTGTGTCTCTTTTTTTTTTTTTTCTTTTTTTAAACTTACTTTTTGTTGCTGCTTACTGGTATTTTGCCCTGGGCTGGCTGTGGAAGTGAAACTGCTGAAATTCCTGTGAGCAGGGCAGGGTGGCTGGTGTTCCTGACCCCAGCAGGAAGCACCAGACACGATGACGGGCAGCAACTTCTGGTAATTCTCCAGCCCATTTTGCTAATCCACAAAGGCTTAGCCAAACTGGGTAAGTTTTTAAAAATCTTTGCAGCTTGGTGGTTTATCCAAACTGAACAGGCATCTCCTCACATGCTCCAGTAGGGCGGCTGGGATGGGGCTCCATGGCCACGCCAGGCAGGCAGAAAAGGGGGGAGCCTGGCCATGGGGAATGCCTTGCTCTGCCACAGCTGCTGAGTCGGCCTGTAGCACTGCTCTGTGCCCCAGAGCTTAGCAAATCCTGTACCCTCTCCTGTAGAGAGCACCTCCCAGAAGCCAGAAAAACCTCTGCAGGTGGTGTGAATGTGAAGCCCAGGAGCTTTATTTCCTGATCTAACACAAAGAGTGCCAGTCCACCAGTCAGGATCCCTGTCCCACAGCAGTGCCTGCCAACCCCCTGGGGCTGGAGGCACCCACATAGTTTTCCCTGGCATGCAGTGCCTGAGACAGGCGGCATGGCCATGGCAGCTGACAACCTGTGGGAGGACAGGGCAGGCATGTGGGTTCCTAGTCCCCACCACTCCCCTGGGACATGCCACATCCCGTGTAGAACACCAGGAGACACGATGCTGGGTACAGCATGTTCATGGCCTGGGGAAGGCGTAGATGACTAATTAGCTTTTTCCCACTTCTGCTTAGCAATATAAGAATCTCCCCAAATATTCAGAAAAGGGAACTTTTTTCAGTAAAAGTTCTGTACCTCATTCTGCGTGTGTTACCTTCTCTGAGAAAAGGCTGTGGAAAAATGGTACAATCTTACAAAACAGAACTGCGCCTTTGCATATTTAGCTTTGGATCTGCTGGTATTAGAAACAAAGTCGGATTTTATTACTTTTTATTTCTTCTAGCCCTGCAGCACCAACACAGACAAGCCATGTAATAAAATGTAGAATCTTTTCTTTATAGAGAACCAGAAGCGATTTTTTTTTTTTACTGTATTCTGGTTCAACTCTAGCTTTGCTAACACACCATAAGTTATATATAGTATTTTGAAGCTTCATAAAACTAGTAATTCTTTTTTATTCAGGTGTACTGCTTTCTAGAGTTAATCTCTATGGGCTTCAATTAACTTGGCCTGGCCTGCTGTTGATTTCATCTTCTTAAATTTTGCAGGACCTTGTCATGTGTATTTGTACATAATCATTTTTCAGCTCAGACCTGTACTTGAAATCTGCTACTGCCTGCAATGTTTTGGTGCTTGAGAAGGGAGGAAGCACTCCAGAGCTGCAGGTCACCAATGGAAACACAGAAGGGTTAACTGGCTGTTGCCTGCAGAGACTATTTTCACGGGTCTCTTCAGATCTCAAATGCTGAAAAGGGACATGGAACAATAATCCCTTAGAGAACACGCTAAATAATTCAAGGCTAGTTTAAAAAACCCAAAAACCCAAAACCAACAAAATAAAAACAACACACCTTTAAAACGTTTTGTTGTAAGAGTTTGGCCTTTCTTAATAATATAGCTTGGAGAAACAGGCTGCCTGGCTGCCTTCCGAAAACCCTTGTTATGGTATTTAATAAACCCTAGGGATCATTACACTATAAGTGTGCATCGTGTTTATATAGATGCACTGGGCAACCTAGTACAATGCTAGGGGTTAAAAGTCATTTCCTTGGATTCCCAACCAAGATAAACTCATCCACACCCCGAGGTGAATAGTACTTAAAGTTGTGTTTGTATAAAGAAGGCAGTCAGGTTTTCCAGCACCTGGAAAATGGCAGGCTTATCTGTTAGTTATCTCTCACGTTCGGCTTTTATATGCAAATTTGTCTGCAGGAGCAGTAATCGATAGCCAGTGTTCTCTCTGTCTCGGGGCTGGGCACTGTGGGCCAGCATCTGCCCCAATTGCAGGCAGCAGGAGCCCTGCAGCTGAAGGGGCACCCAGCCCAAAGCCCCTCTCCACAGAGGGACCAGGCTGGGAGCAGCACCCTCCCATCACGTCCCTCTTGAGGGAGCTCCTTAGGTTGGTTCCCCTTAGACCACCAGAGCCTGCCAGCCGGAGCTGGATGAAAGTGATCAATTCCTTCCAGTCAGAATACAAAGAGATGGATTAGATACATTTTACACCGCTTAAACTGCTGCTTGGCTCAACTAGATTAATGCCAGATAATGGAATATTCTAATAGTACCTGAATTAAGCAGGATATTTTTAACACACATATGTGTGTGTATAAACACACACACACCCACTCATGGAAATATAGCCGGGGTGACTCTCTTAAGTTTTCCGAGAAAAGGACTGTGGGTTGAGACCAAATGCGGTAAACATTACTCAGAAAGTGTTGGAGAAAGAAGGAACAAAAACCCCCAATGCCTCACGTGCAGTAAAAGTGGCTGTTACGTCCATCACAGACACACAAACAGGAAACAGTTTCCCTCGTCATGCCTCGGAGAGAGCGCTGGAACAAAACATAGCGCCTTGCAAGACTGAAAAGCCTCAGTGAGACAAGAATCACCAAATCCAAACCACCTCGTATCAACCTGTTCTGATGGATGGGGGAAAAAGCCAACTGCTAGTGGGCAGCACAGCAGGGCAAGGAGCAGCCTGGGGGAAAGAAAGTTAGGGTTCAATCATTGCAGGCACTCCGGCCACCTTGTTTAAAAGCTGTAGTGTGCAGTGTAAATAGCTGCAGACTGCTTTTCCTCCCTGACAGAACAAGTTGTTTCTTGCTTCCACCTTCTCCAATTTCCACATAGCCCACAGGCAAAACAGAGTGCCTATGGTTCGGAAAAAAAAATTCCTTCCCAGCATCAAAGGGGCATGCGGAGCATGTGGTGGCTGCTTCACACACACACACCAAGGTGCATTTCTTGCTAGCGGCTTCCAGAGCTGTCTGTGCAGTTACTTGCCTCAGCCTGCTCTGTTCATTAGCACACAGAGGTGTGTACGCTGCCGTTAAACCAACATTACATCACCTGGGATGCTGGAAGTCAGCTGCCCAGTTCCTCACATGGGGGATGTGGGGCTCTGCCAAGTTCCTTGGGCATCACTTTTCTTTCTTCCTTATTTCATGGTTTGTGTGTTGGGGGTTTTTCTCTTTCAATATTTGCTTCCAAGAAAAGATTAGGTGTGATGGGTGTGGGGTGGATTGTACCGGCACTGCTGTGTGAAGTGAAGGGATCCATCTGTAGGAAAGACATGTGTTATTTATTAGCAGCTTACATGACTCCAGAAATCCCAAAGCAATATGCTCGACACCAGCAGCACAATGACTACACAGAATTACCCTCTGTGTAATGGCAGAGTAGGCCCTGCTTGGGCATTAACATGGCTCCAAGGACAACACTTCATTTCACATCTCCAATGGAAAGCTTTTGTAAGAAGTCAAGTACCCATGTGGGATTAGAATAATAATAATCTCTTGCACTTCAGTACAAAAAATAGGGTGTGAAATCAAGCAGCTGATCAGTGGTCACAACTTTTACCACACCAAGTCCTCAGCTGCTTTATTCCATTCAACAAACTAAAAAATTTTGAGGCTGTCCTTACAAGACTAGGACTATAGTTCTTCATCTTGCTTTTACCCATAGGGAATGTGGAACGTCAACAAAACTGGTGTTTTTCTGCCAAAGACTTGTGGAAACTGCTTGCCCGGATGGAGCGAGGTGCTAGAGGAAACCAGGCCTGGCCCCGGCCCCAGTCCATGCGTGGAGAGGAATGTGGTTCACCCTTTAGGAGCTGGGGAGCTCTGAAGGGCTTATGGGAAGAAATAGCTGCAGAAGCTCCTTTTTATCAGTGAATTCAGCAGCTGTGTCTCCCAAGTACACAGCTCTGACCTATTTCACCAGGCACATGTGCAGGTTCTACACCAGTGTCAGCCCAGTGACATCAGTGGGATTACTCCATCCCTGCATCAGATAAAACTCGGGCATAAAGAAGATTCACTGAGGACGAAGATGCTCTTGTGACATATTTCTTAGACCACATACCCTTGCAGAAGACCAAATTCTGGGGGTTTACGTTTGTTCCTTTTATATCTCAAAGCATTTGTCTTTCAGGGGATCTCAGCACCAAGCCAGCATGTTGCCCCTCAGTGTGTGTGTTTACAGTGTCTCCTATGGAGAGATCCCAGTCAAGAAGGGACTGAGCTGCAATGCCTGATGTACCTAAGTGACACAAACACCAGTGAAAATGCACTGAATTAAGGGCTGCCGGGGTGAGAAGGGGATGCCAGAAAGGCCAGGGAGCCCCACCAGGAGCAGGGACAGTGGCTTGTCTGTAGCACCATGCGGCCATCACATCTTGTCCCTTCTTGATCAGTCCCTGCAGAGCAATGCCAAGGTCCCGCAAGGGTGAGCCTCCGGGGTCCAGACATGAAGCAGGGTAGGGGAACCTCATCCACAGGCTTGCTTGTTAGTTCTGTATTCTGTGGTCTTTCCTGCTTTCGCCGTCAGATTGAGCTATTTTATCTGTTTTCTCTGTTTTGTTTTCTTTCATCTGTTTTTTCTTCTTGTTTATTCTCATGCCCTGAACTTTCTTTCTGCTCTGGATGTCCTTTTTCCTTATGACCCTTTAGATTCTTTGCAGCTCCTTTCTCCCCTGCACCTCTCTTTGCGCTTCCTGACACGACCAAGGTCACACGTCTTGTTCCTTCTAAGCTCACTCTGTTCTCATCTTCCATTTTTCACTGCTTCACAATTTCCTTCCATACCCTTTCTCCATTCATTCCATTCACTCCCATTTGTCAGTGGGCACAAGGATCTTCAGCCAGCCCTTTAGCTATCAGTTATGGAGATGCTGGAAGCCAGGCCAGCAGAGCCTTGGGAACGTTAAGAGAAGTAGACAGTGAGATTGGAAACATGTCCAGAAGCAGAGTGAGCTTGTGGTGTCAGATTAGGGAGACAAAACTTTTGGTTTTAAGTGGTACTGCTGCCAATAGCAATGGTAAGTGTGTCTCCATGCCACAGCCAAGGGATTTTCAAAACTCCTGCAGCAGGGATCTGGATAGGCTGTATAGTCAACATCATTGCTGTTGACTACCCACTGCATAAAGCTACACTCAGAGCTCAATAAGAATGAAAATCCAAGTTCCTCTCTTTAGAAAAAGCCAGGCTTATGATACTGGTGAAACCACAACTCAGTCCCTGCCACATGCACACTGCAGCCTTTCCTTGCCCAAGACCCTGCAGGAAGCCTGTTGCAGAGCAGTGCTCTGGGATATGGGACAATGTCATAGGGGCTGGAGAGAACCTTTCTGCCCTTACCTCCCATCCTGCGCCTCAAATGGGGCGGGCTTCTCACAGAGCAAGTAGTATGTGATCACATAATTACAGACTGCCCTGTGATACATGCTCACAATGCAAGAGCAGAATTAAGGCTGAGCAGGCAGTTACAAGCACCATTACATCATTAGATTAATCTCTCCTTGGCTGGCTATAAGGGACCTCATCCTGTTCCCACTGAAGCCAAAAGACCATACCTCTATCAACTTGAGTGAAAGCTGGCTTAGCTTGCCCCGGGGCTCATTTATTGCTGCTAGCTGCTAGTTGAGGCTGTACCCCTGAATTCATTAAACTTTTCAAGCATAACTCATATACCACACCTAACACACTGATTCAAGTAGAGACTTCTCCTGGGGTACTGTGGGTAGTGGAGTGTGAGGGGAACTTGCTCTGCCACCCTGCTCGTCCTACCTGTTCAGCCTGTTGCGTTAATTGCCCTCAGCAGTTCCTTGCAGCTGATCAGGAGGTGAAGAAGGGCTGCTCCTGCCCTGCACAGCCCACAGCCAAAGCACTCCCAACTACAGCCAGCTTATTAATGCTGTTTCTCCACCGTGGTGCATGCACGAGAGCAGGGCAGGGGTGGCTGGGCAGTTGGGGTTGGGATGTGGTAGAAGGTCCCTTCCCTGTGCCCAGCAAGCCTTGGCTCCCCAGGACAGCCAGCAGCCATGGGACAGCAGAGGCAGGGGCTGGACAGGTCTGTGCTCTGTGGCAGTGCCGTGTTGCAAGGCCTGTGCTCCTTGGGGCCAAATGGCTGCTGCACTGTGGGTTCGCTCCTCAGAGCAGATCTCCTGACCTTTACTACTACCCCAACCTCTTTGGATTTCCTTGCAGGACATGTGCCTAAATATGTGGGGTTTTGGGGTTTTTTCCCACTTCCATATCCTTCATTTTAACTCCAAAGTGTAATTTTTGGAAAGGGTCTGAATGTCTCACATCTACAGAGAATCCTCCAGTGGGGGTTAACCTAAAGGCAAGCAACCTTTCACATGTGAATGCACCTTAATCTCAAGCCTCTTCATTTGTTTCTTCAAAATATTGCACACAGTCATTGGAATTTTCCTTCACAACAACCTCCCAGGTGGCCTTTTTATCACCTCAGGAAACCTCTTACCATTTCTGACATCTCTGCCCCCGTGGTTTCCCATGTTGCTGATTTCAGAGTTGCACACATCAAAGTGATGAAGACACACCTCACTCTAGGGACAGAGAAGCATTATCACTCCCCAAAAAAATCATGTGCAAACTGTCCAGTTCAGCCACTGCCCTTGAGAAACAAATTATTCCTCAATCTGACAGACTGAGGACGTTTTTCCTGTTATTTCATCTAATGTTTTCCTTTTTTTAATTTAAACTGCTCTGTTTTAACTCTCTTTTCTTGTATCATATGAAAGAACTCTTTCATCTTTTTCTATTTATCCATGAAGGAATGGACGAGGTCATTTTATATTTCTCTTCATAGAGTCGTTTTGAATGAAGAATGCAAGTGTTTGTGGCTCTGCAGTCTACGCACATAGAACAGAGGTGGAGAGGCATAAATTAAACAAAAAATCAAAACTAAACACAACAAATAAAAGAAACTGAAAGGAAAAGGAGTGGAAAGGGCAAAAGAGAAACTCAAAAATATACCTAAGCATATGTACATATGTGTGCAAGTCCATGTATACCAGCATACTGAGGCGTGCTCTCCCCATCACCGGAGAAGCCTGATGTCAGGGCAGATGTACAGCTGTTTCTAATACACAGCATAGAAAAACTCTAGCTGAAGAAGCATTTTGTTTTAACAATGACTCATCCATGAGAAAAATGTGGGTGTAGCTTTCAGGGAAGGGGCTGGGGGAGGCTTATGAAGTCAAATTTTGCAAACCCCCATATAGAAAGTTGCATGACGTTGATCAAGACACAAAATGCGTCCCTCCCTCCCTCCCTCCCAGACATGACTGAGGGTAATCAGTTCCCATTGAGAGCTTGATTGCAACACTTGCCCTGTGCTGGATGTGTCGAACCCTCGGGAGAACCCCGGGAGAGGGGCAACGGGAAAGCTCAGGATTCGCTTCACCACGGTAAGCCCAGGCACAAGACGCTGCTGGTACCAGCTTTGGACAATGCCTGATGCAAGGACCAACCTGTACTGGCCTCACCTTGGACACCGCTGATCACCTGGAGTTTTTTCCAACTCTTCTCTGACCAAATTTTCATACAGCTCTGACACATCTGCACTTATGCTCATGTTCTACCTAAGCATTAGTTGGTCTTGTGGGCCAGACTTCTGCTGCTGGACAAATGTTTTTAAATCTAGAGTAGATTTCCTTTGGTGTCAATGAGATCTGGTCAATGAGACTAGGCTGCCAGGATTGAGAGTTTCCTTCCAGTCCCTTCATCAGCACAAGTACCAAACACATACCAGGAGCCATTATCCCAGCACGTCTGTAAGCAGAGGCTGGGAACTGTAAACACCTTCTCAGGTTGTGAAATGCCCATTGATTCTCCCAAAGTGTAAACACCATGGGAAGAAAGGTGGCTATTGCTTGGGAATGACAGCCTGAAGATCTGGCTTTCTGCCTTGGCTATCCTGTAGCCTTTCTATGAAAGCATAAATTCAGATGTCCCAGTTTTCTCACCAATTAACTGGAGTGACTAAAACACACCAGATTTCCCTGGAAGGGCTAAACACTATTCATGGGTGCTGCACTGAGCACTCTGATGGTTAACATTTTTCTGATGGGGAAACCCACTGTGAGAATCAGAGTTACGTTATTGTTAATTATTCCTTGGTGTGATTCAAGAAGGCACAGCCAAGGACTGCTGTAAAGCAAGCAAGCTGCAGACCACTTACCAGGACCAAATCTAGAAGAGTGTCAAATTGCCTTCCAGAGAAAGGGTAAGGGCTTCCTTGGGCAAATTGAAAGACAACTGACTGATAGGTATACCACCACAAATAATTTGTAGGCAACAATGCTTTTTGGCTCCTTTAAGATGAACTATCTGGCTTAGTGATGGGGTGGCTGAATCTTACTCTGTTATACCCATGTGACTGTAGATAACGCTTTCTTACTCTAATTACATTTGTCCTTATAAACACCAGGATAGTGAGAGAGGATTTGTCTCTAGGTCTTTTCTGTCTGTTAAGCTCCATGGTTTGTGATTCACTTTAGAAAAACAAGGGTGGTTGAAAAAAAAAGAGTTGTTTTCAGCTGTGTGGTGATGAAATACAGTAACTGAAAATGCTGTGGGTTTTGAGGTTGGATTTTGAGATTAAAATATTGTTGGGTTCAGGATAGGATTGGCTGGCAAAATGAGTTACAGTAAGACATTGTGCTTTCACCTCTAGAAAGCTGAGTTCAAACCCTGTTTAAGATCACAAAACCAGTAAGTAGTTCAGAATGATTAACAGTCTCTGAAGGAGCATGAGGCAGGACAGGAACACACAGGGTCTGGGAAGGTTTGGTTTGATTCCCACCACCAACACCACCTCTTCGGGGTCCCAGCTGCAAGCAGAGAAGGGCACTGCAGGGAAAGGAGATCTCTCCTGGTGTGGAGACAACTGGAGCAAAGATCCACATTACAGGAGATACTGTGCATGTGGGTGAGGGCTGTGCAGCCACGTGGTCGTGGCAGGTGCCACACGCTCCACATAAGCCACCCATGCCAACAACTTCATCTTGTTTTGTGCCAGTCACTTCAGTCAGTCTATGACAGGCATGACCCTGTTACTTCTGAAAAATGGTGTAACATCAGAAGCTCTTGAGCATTTCTTCCTCTCTTAGGTATCCAGTTCAATCCTTAAACCAAGGGTATTTCATTCTGCAATTTCTTTACGTTAAGCATCACAAGCTGCTGATTCAAACAGCCAAGTTGCAGAAACACTACCAGGAACCCTCCTGAGTTCATTTTCTCCACAAGCTTTCAGTTTAAGTCTCCCTTAACAAGACGTGTACTCTCATCAAAAACACAGCTTATAGGCAGCTTACACACATGCAGACCAGAGAGCTGTAATCAGTTCCAGTGCCTTCCAAACTGCTAAATGCAAAGCAGTGCACCCAAGCAGATTTGCACCTCTGTTGTGGAGCTGCCAAGGCCAAACCCCAGTCAAGCACCACCTGCACTTGAAATAAAGTATAGATAGGGTGTAAGTGGTACCTCAGCTCTGGTCTGGGGCTCTGCAGTTACTCTAAGTGCAGTTAACGTGGTTACTATTAGCAGAAGGTTACAGATCTACCCACAAGTTACTAGCTGTGTTCAGATCTTCTTATCTAGTTATCTGAAAATAAAACTGAGCTTTTTTCACAACGTATTACCAGGTATTTTCTGTTACTTCTGGGATTTTGCAAAGTAGTGTCCCAGTGGTTTCTTCTTTGTTGGTTTTTTTTCTTCCTTAATTTCAATGATTCCTAGAATGAAACAAGAATTTGATCCAATTCAAACTTGAGTACCCTTTTGTACTAACATGTTTTTACACTTGTAGATCTTCCCTCACTTTCTAGAGTTTATCTGCAAGTTTGGCTTACATGAGGAGTTACAAACCAAATCAAAACCACAACATGATTCCGAAGTGCCTTGTGGAGTTGGGTATTATTTGATCCATTTTTCAGAGTGGCCCCCACCGCTGTGTAGAGCAAAGCCTGACCCTAGCCCTGTCTCCCTTATGGTAACCACCAGTTCACAGCATCATTCACAGGAGCTTCTCCCAGCTCAGCTTAGGTAGTCAGTGCTGTAGAGGAACTGTATGGATTTACTTTTTTCTTGAGTAAAGAAAAACCTGTCCAAGGCTCTGGATAACCCAAAAAGCAATTAACAAATCCATTCAATTTCTGCAATAAGAAAATATCAGGTTCACCTGTCAGGTGAACACCAGTCAGGTGGCACTGCCAGAAATCCTTTTCAGTGTTTCCCTCATCCTGGGGACCAGACTCGTTTCCCTCACAAAATTTCAATGTCTCCAAAATTTGGCTTTAGAAGTAGCTCTAGAAAATCAGCAAATTCAAATCAGTCCTGGCAGGGGTTTCCAGCATTCCTGTGTGTCCTGGTGCCCCTACAGAGACATTCTGTTTCCCAGTAAGGGTGTTCCAGCACACTCTCCTGCTGCCAGTTGCTGTGACAGTGCAGCAGGGAGAGTCAGACGCTCATTACAGCCAATTGTGGGCCATTCAGTTTTTTATGGGAAGCAACCAACACCCAAAACTGCACCCAGAAACCTATGAGGCATAGGACTATTTGCTGGAGGGACATGGGCATTGTGTGCCCCCAAGGAGATGACCCTGTGAACAAATGCACTGGGCTTCTGCAGTGGCTGCCACCTCTGAGAGGGTTTGTGACCTCAGGAAGGACCAGTGCAGCAGTCTAAATCTGCCAGGCTGGGAAGTAACACCCCATCAAAGGGCAGTGTTGCAAAACTGTGGCCCTTTCCACCAGAAAGTTTCCCAGTGCATCATTACTTCTGCATTGTCCTTTCTTGAACTCCTCCATGTTAAGTCACTGTTTTCCCAGCACTCTCCATGGGATAACATAGCACAGCTCCAGGGATGCTTAAGGTCTCCTTGAGAAGCACCCATCTTGGCTGCTGGATGAAGATTCACAGATTAGATGGCCTGTTGGTCTAATCCAGTGCATCCTTGTCTGTGTCTGGGGCAGAAGTTCCACTTTCCTCCCATATATGATTGTTTTGGAATGGAAAAGCAAGGCAGAGCGTGCATGGCTGCTGAGGCAGACCAGACTGCTCACCCTGATGAAAGCCAGGGTGTCCCTGACTGCCATGACGCATCCCTGTCCCAGCAGCCACAGCCTCTGCAGCAGCACAGAATCACAAGAGGTGAGAGGCAGCGTGGCTACCAACACCCAGGACATCCCATTCCCGACGTCCTGGCTGGCATTGAGGGGGGGATGATGAGAGCAGCCTGCGGAAGGCGTGTGCTGCTGCCAGCAGCATCCTGCACCCTGCCACCAGGCCCCACCTGGCACTGGCACAGGGAGCAGCACTCCTGACAGACACAGCCAGCTCCTGGGCCATCCTCCCACCAGAAGACTGGGGCCTGTGAGGATGCCTCCTTGTGCCCCAGGGCATGGAGTGGCGAGGTTTCCAAAACCCCAATTCAGGAAGAAGTGGGGCAATGGCTGAGGTGTCACCAGACCCTCCCATTACAGTTGACAGGCATAAGCATGGCACCACTGTGGTGGCACTTCTCCCAGCGCTTGCAGCTAAAGCTGTCTCCAGTGCACAGGTAAGGATACATTTCCCACAAGGGAAAACTAGCAGGGGCCATGACACACCCATCCCCCCCATTTGAAAAGCAGGAGTGATGAGGTGGGGCTGTCTGCACTGAGGGCTCTATAGTAAGCTCTGTTTATGGCTTTGATGCCAGACACAAGGTACAGTTCCTATGACAGCTCTTATTTCCATGCTCCATTGTTTAATCCAAGTGTGTCAGTGCAACCTCACATCACAGGCATGTGAGCTGAAAACCTCCAGCTGGTGTTGAGTCACAGACAGCACCTCAGTGGTAACTTTGGATCCCAGCACCACTGGATCCTGACACAGCACAAAAGCCAGGACAAACTGCAGCACTGGAGGGCTTACACACAGTCGTTGCAAGCACATCCACCCATTGCACTGCAACTCTCTGAGACATGGAAATTTTGCAGGAAACATCCTGGCGAGCACCTTGGAGGGGAGGACAGGACTATTCCTGGCGTGCATGGATGGCATGGGCAGGGAAGGACAGGGAAAGAGGGGCTGGCTGGAGGGAAGGAATGAAGGAGACAGGTGCTGGCCTGACCCATCTGCACAGATCCCACACAGTCACCAGCCCTGCCTCGGGACGGCTGTGCTGGGGCCATGTGTGCTGTGTGGGCAGGGTTGACAAAACCCCAAAACCTCCTTTCAAGGCAAAGTGCTTGCATTAAGGCAGGACTTGCACTTCTTTCTCACAGCATACATCTGGTGTCAAGACAAAAATTTCTTTACATTTTTTTATGGGTTTTTTTTTCACTTGAGAATACCTCGAGGGAAATTCTGAATACCTCACTGTATGGGTTCATTGGTATTTATATCTGAGCTGCAGTAGCAGAGTTGTGTGAATATTGAGTAATGTTCCAGGCAGAACTCAAATAAAAATAATTGAGTTTCCTCATCGAACAGAAGCTGCTTCCCCACCTAAATAGTAATTCTGTAATCAGGGAAGCACCCAGGGCTTAATCTGTTCATTTTCTTCTCTTTTATTGTCCTTTTTTTTTTTTTCCCCAAGAGGGTTGTTCCATTTAGAAATTATTAAAATGCAACCAAACCCTATGTCAGAAAATCATTAAAAATGAAAACCAGTATTTAAATACCACTGCACCTAAGTATGGCAATGGGTTTCAGCATCTCCTGATAAAGCTTCTAGCAAACATGATACATCTTTTCTGGCCTGAAGTAGCACAGAATCAATTTCCTACACAAAATAATGTGCCCAGCACTATTTGAGATTGTTCTCTTAGTATGAAATTGTTCAGGTAACACTCATGAAAAACGTTGCCGTGATATCGAGTCCGTGGAAGCAGAAGAGTTTTGTTTGATCGATGACTCACAGTGTCAAAAAAAACAGTGCTGACTTTCCTCTGCTGTCAATGCGGTCCCCCAGAGGGCCTGGGAGGCAGCCAGGGTGAAGGGGAATTCTGTTTCCATGACTCATCCATTCCTGGGCTGCAGCGGAGACAGCCAGCAAGTGGTCAATCAGTGGCAATTGTCATGGGGAGTTGGTGCTGAGGATGCTCAGACCATCAGCATATTTCACAAGAGCCATTCAAAAGGGTTTCCTCTTCAGGAAAGTGAGACCAGAAGCTGCCTCTAAACCTGAAAAAAGCCACCTGTACTTCTTACCAAACTCCTACCTCAAAAACCTTCCACTGTGTTGTTTATTTAAAAGTGGGTTTTTACAGTATTTTTAGCAATGATGAGAGTAAATCAAAGCACTAACTGAATAGTATAGCAGAGCCGTAAAAGCCAGGGGTGTACACATCAGGCAGAAAATAGCAAGTGTGCTTCAGAATAGGAATATTTTAGAAAGTACTGTAGGAGAAGACATTTAAAAATTATTCCATTTTCTAATCAAGTCTTTCTGTAAGTCTTCCCCCTATGGCACATTGTGTTCTCAGTGCTCCTTAAAGTTCCTAAAGACAAAGAAATATGTTCAACAAAATAGACAATAGAAATATGCCTCAAAAACCACTGTAAGTTCCCCACACTTGTTCGGGTAGGCTTCCAGCAGTCCCACAACACAGCTGGATTTATCTAATCCTTCATCTTAGAAGGCAAGTCTTATTTCCACCAGACCTCTTTCCAGCCCGCCCCTTGAGCCAAGCCTTCACTGAGACAGTAAAATAAAAATCCTCTGTATTTTTCTTTAGCTGGGTAGTTTTCAGTCCTTTCCACGTTGCTGAAGGAGCTGACACTCATAACCTGCCTGGTTACTCATCCTGTGCCCGGCGCTGCGGGGGAGGCAGGTGCGATGGGAGGGGAAGAAAGCAGCAGTTTATGAGAGCAGCGAGTACACGGTGAGGATGCAACTACTGTCCTGGAAGACAAGGTCTCTTTTGCAAAGCAGCTCCCCAAATCCATGTGACAGACGCGGGGACATCTCAAAATCCTCCAGGGCACAGTGAGGCCCTCCCTCACCCGGGGTCACAGCGGGCAGTCAGGCCCACCATGCATGGCCGGGGGGGTGGCTGCTGGGCTCAATGGGGGCTGTAAATGGACACTTAGCAGCCGTGTGCTGGATGGCCCTACTTTTGTTGCTATGCATGCACTCATCATTTAAATCCGGCTTGATTTCCCTCTGAAAGCTTGCATTGCAACTAAAACCAAACCAACCAAAACCCAAACATTAAAAACAGGGGGTGTTTTAAGAACAATTTTGTAGTACAGCAAACTTCAAGAACGAGTAGGCTCACTTGTGCTAGGTTCTGTACAAATACAAAGGCTGTTCTTGAATGAATATGGTCCCATATGATCTTCTTTTGTCCAAGGCATAAGGAAGCTGCTCCAGAAGACTGGTAATCTTTTTCCGTGGTGCTGTCCAGGTCTGAAATAACTGGGGTGTGGTAAATCTACACTGACGTAAATGAGAGAAGGTGTTTTGAAGAACCCAGGAAAGGGAGAACAAATAAAAACCAGAGATGTTTGCTGAATGTTACACAAGAAAAACCTACTCTATTTTCTGTTTCTTATTTTTGTGACGGTAGAAATTCTCCTCATTTTAAATTATAGAAAGGAGGCCAGAGCCGGTATGATTTGCCTCAGTGAACCAGCAGCAACCAAACAAGAACACTGGCAATGAACCAGCCATGATGACGTTTAGAATCTGAAGATTCAGAGCTCCAGCTGGATCAAAAGCTGGCCCCTGCTTGTGGTACGGGATGAACCCAAACCTCACAGCCACATGCAACTGAATTCGGGTCAGCTGGGAGTGGGACTCCATACTGAATCACCAGTAACACTGTCCTCAAGGCAGTGACAATGTCTTGGTTTGGCCTTTTTTCCCCCTCTCTCAAAGCTACAGAAAGCTGGGGAGCAGACTTGTGGTACTTGCTGAGGACAAAAACCTCCTTTGCTTGCTGCATTCATTTGCTAAACAGCATGACAGCCTGTCAGAAACATTCTGAAACATTGTTTGGGCTTGATTTTTATATTCCTTTTCCTCTAGCAAAGTACCTGCAAGTTTAGTACAAACAAATCAACACAGTCAAGCACAGCTTGCAGCCGAGCTACATACTTCAGTCTTGAACTACTGAGGTTTTGGATGATGTCAGTCTGGTCTCCTGAGGGCTGCTGTTGTCATCAGATAGTGGGGCTGATAAGGCACATGTTATGATGAGGCGTGCTGTTGGGTTTAATCACAGTATCGTGCATGAAGAAGGAAAGAAAGCGGTGTATTTCCTGGTACAGTACCTTGATAAGGCTCTCGCTGCTTCATAGGTATTTCCACCACAGTCCTCTCCACTCAGCATGCTACAGATTGCTGACAATCTGAAAGTACAAACAGTGCTAGGGTGCAAAAACCCAGTTCCTCCATCAAAAACATGTTTGTTTTGGACTTTTTTTTTCTTTTCCCAATCTCAATTTCACTCGCTCTCTTCTTTTTTTTTTTTTCCTTTTTTTCCTTTTCTTTTTTTTTTTTTTTTAATTTTATTTAATCTTTTACAAAGCAAGACCCAAAACAGCTGTTGAGAGCTGGACAAAGAAGTACAGTCAGTTTCTGCAGCAGGTTTTTTCCCTGTCTCTCATTCCCCACTGCATTTGGGAATCACTTGAAATCTAGCACAGCCTGAGGATTTGAAGGCTCCAGCCCCCACCAGCACTGGTTTCCACACTGCTCAGATGCTCACTCCTGAATTGCAGTTTCTTCCTCTCTTCCTGGTTTACTTCATATTGAACATTATTATTTGTTTTACTAGCAGACCAAATTACAGCATTTCAAGGACCAATTCTGTGTGTCAGAGAGCACTGAAAAGGAGCTGGTACATTGCCTTTACCTGGAGCTGGACTGGATTTAACTTTTTCAGCATTCATGTTTCCTGTCCACTTTTTGTGTTTTACTCAGATGAATCAGAGGAAGAGGCTGGATCCCTGATCATCTTTCATTGCCACCTGTGGGAAAGAGTCATGGCAGCCCTACTCCTACCAGTAGGAGCTCAAAGAAAGATGTGCAAAAATTGAAGTAATCTACATTTCTGCCAGCTTTGGCCTTTTCACAGTTAACCTCCATGCACCAGAAAAAGGTGCATAATATATTCTTTTGAAATTCTAATTATATAAATCGTCATCTTGGACCTCTCTATCTACCAGTTTTTAATGAAGAAAGAGACACACCACTACCTAAACTCGCCAACAGAAATAAAATGCAGATACCATTGCTGGAACAATGTCTGTCTGATATTGCTGGTTGTCCAGCTCATCCACTCCTTATGGGTACTTAGATTCATTGTTTCTCTTTCAGCAACTAAAATAAGATTTTATTGGTTTGGGTTTTTTATTTGGACACACTAGGCATCTACTCTATCCTCTTTCCGTACCATACCACAATTGGAAACCAGATTCTTGTTGCTGAAATCCTAACACTGGTCAAGAGTGATCCCTAAAACCAGCCAGCCTGCTATTCCATTTCCAGATGAGGGAGATGTTAAGAGACAATATTGTACTTGCAGTACACCCAGAGGTGCTCCAACATCCATCAGTGAGGATCATCACTGCTTTGTCAAGGAGCCTCCTTTCTAGGGCAGAACTTGATTCTAAAATGTTGGTGATGTGGTGGCCACTGGTGAGGAATGGTGGATGATGTGGTTGATTTAAATAACTTGGCAGAGTTATTCAGAAGGGTGAAGCAGTGCATGGTGAAAGGCTTGCTGTACTTTTCTATACTGACCAACACTAGGCAGGACATTGCTGATACAATGGGGAGATGACCACTTGTGATGAACAAGGAGAGACTGTTTCTTTTTCCAGTGCATGTTTGCCCCTTGGAAATGAGCTGATCAGGGAGGCCACAGGGCCAAACTCTACAGCTGATTTTTTTTAAAGCCAGACAATTTTATGACCACTGTTAAGCGCTGTAATTTATGTAAACCAAGATAATGGTAAATGGAAACAAATCAACTCGTGTTTCAAAGCTGATGTTCCCTGGGGATAGGGAATAATGTCTCTCCTTCAGGGAGAAAAACCAAAGGGCAGGACTATGGCTTCCTTTGAGTGCAGTGGCGGGGCCCCTGGGCTGCTCCAGCCTGACGGTGGGGTGATAGCCTAGGGGTCCTGGGTGCCATGAAGCACAGCGCTAATATCAGAGCTAGTTACTAGGTATTATATATGCACACATGTTCATACACGCAACCAGAGGGGATAAATTCTGCATAATCAAGCACCCACCACTGCCAGACTGTGTGAGGGGAGCCAGGACACCCCACAGTAATGGGGAAGGGCCCTGGCTGGCAGCACAATGCTGTGACAAGAGGTCAAACTCTGATTCCCATTGTATTCCTTGTAGAACCAATACAATTTGGCATAGTGCTTTTCTCCTGACCTCATCCCACATTAGGCTGGGAAGATTAAATTTACCACCTCAAGAACCAAAGGCAGGACAGCACCACCAAGTGCAGAACCAGGATGAAAATGGAAGTCCAGGGTGGGTCTAGGGCAGCCTATATTTTTTGCAGGCATGGGAAGAGAAGCATGAAAAGGTTTTGAGAATCATATTCCCTGGGAACAGGCTAGAGAAGAGAACAGCTGGCAGGAAAGCTGAAAGATAAAACCACACGTGCTATTTTGTGGGACTTTGTCTGGAAGTTGGGCTCCAGTCTTGTTAATCAAAGGCAATGGGACAAAAAGTTAGTGGCCACAAACCTCTACAGGAGACATTCAGGTCCAGTAATAGGTTACATATAGAGAGGTTAGAATTCCCTGAGTGTTGAAACTCCCTGACAAGGGAATGCTGTGCGCACCTCAGTGCTAGAGACATTCAAGGCTATCAATAGTCAACTCCCTCTGCCTTAGAGATGGTTTGAGAATAAGGAGTTCAGTTGGTCACAATTAAAAGAGAAGGTCTGGATGACTCAGAAGTCCCTGCCAATCTGGATGACACAATGATAACCCCACAGGCCGTTCTGCCCTCAATTTCTTACCAACTGCTCGCTTTTGAAACAAACTTTTACATGTTTTCAAAACTTCTCCAGTTCCGTTTTCATCCACACTGGAAGTGTTTTTCTGGTCAGAAAAATTGCTGGAAGAAAGAAAATATCTTGGTTAGCAGATTCAGTCAATGAATCCAAAGCCCACATTACCTAAACCTAAGAGGAAAATCATCTTCTCCAGCTCTTCTAGCTCTTTTGGCTGGGCACCCCAAAGAGGGGGTGAATTAGGTTTGTTCTCAGTTTTTCAATCATATTAAGTTTGTAAGTATAATAATGGGGGGGAAATTGGGTTATTTGTAAACACAGCACAGCTCTGAGTCTCAGAGAAAATAAACAGGGAGCCTCTTTGCACATTTTCACTGATACCCTTTTTCCAAGCAAAAGTGCACCTTTTACACTCTGCTGTGGGCCTTTAAGAAAAGCTTTTGTCATATCTTGTGACGATAACTTCTTAGTAAACCAGGACTTTGCTAGTGCTCAAAAGCCCTAGCAGCATCTCTCAAGCTGTGAAACACAGTATATTCTCTCTCCATGTAGCTGTAATCAAGGTAAATCACAAAGGTTCCTACCTAAGACTACTCAAGAAATCTCTTTATAGCAAACACAGCAAGAGCTTTAAGAGCTTCATTGGCATTTGTTCCATATTGCTTAACGTCTCCTTAGGGGCCGTGGCTACCATCCCAAACAACATTTCTATGGCTTGCGTGGCTACATCCTTTTCCTGTGAATCAACGTTGGCATCTGCTCATCCAGAGTATTCAGGAGAAATATTTGCTGTTGCCTGGAGACTGTGACAGGAGAAAAAGTATCAGGAGTCCTGAATTATTTTTGCAGCTCTTTCTGTGATACTGTGCCACTGCCAGACAATCCCCTTTACCTGGCAGTTGTATCTCTAACAGGGTTTTAAAACCTGTGGAATAGGTACAGTTATATTTGCCAAGTGCCCCAAATACCTGTAAAGTCCTCCCAGGCCTGTGTGTGAAAGGCATCATATGTAGAAACTACAAAATGCATCAACACAGGCCAAGCAGACTCCATCCTCTTTGTCAACACCGTCATTGCTTGCACTTTCTGTCCTCCCGGGGAGGGAGATAAAAAGCCCTGCAGGGAGAGCAGGACTCCGTGGAGCACCCCCCGACCGGCTCATTTGCTGAGCAGTGGTCTGGTAGCACGGGAGGCACTGCAAACACCCCCTGCCTACGGCTGTGCCTCCACCCGGCTGCTGTGGTGGGACCTTAAATACACACAGAAATGCTGAACCCTGAAATGTTTCCACCAACTCCAGTTGTTAAAACCTTTCACATCCCACCGACAACCGCTCACATATGTGGGGGATGAGAAAACTTCCTTCCCCCCAGAGGTGCAAGAAAACTCTGGAGCTGGCAGTCACGTGCTCCACAACAGCCTTACAACCCGCAGGATCCTGGATGGAAAAATTTCACTTCCATGTGTTGACTAAGTTAATGTGGTGGGGATAGTGGGCGGACATAAAACAAAACTATGAAAAGAGATTAATTTGCAGCTGGAGCCCAGGCAGGGAGAACTCCAGTCCTCTGTTTGCTCAGAAAACGGCAGCTATTACCAACACCCAGTCAAAAAGAAGAGGTTAAAGCGGCGGTAATAAAAAAAAAAAAGAAATCAAAACCGGGGGGGAAAAAGCAGCAAAAGCGAAACAAAGCCTCTCTGGAAATTAACATGTGGAATTCAAAACATTTGCAGTATAATAAACCCAGGCGAGCCCATAAAGCTGCACCAGCCAAAAGGCGCTCTGTTCTGCCTACGAGGAAACCCGAACCGGCGTCACGCCTGGCAGCAGCCGCCCCGCAGCCCCGTTTCCTCCCGCCCCATTGCAGAGCTGTCTTGCTCGCTGCCCTCGGCTATGTTTAACGCTGCCGCGTCTGTTTCCACTCTAACCCCTTCAGTTTGGAGGAGGAGGAGGATATAAATCAGCTGCGGAGCTGCCCACAGGGCTTAGTCACAGCAGGTATTGGTTTAGGGTGTCTTAGAGGAACTTTTTTTTTTTTTTTCTGGGAGTATTCTAGGGAATAAGCACCGGCTTTGTGAGGAAAAGGCGTTGCTGAATGGGCCAGAGTCTCCAAACAAAGGACATTTTACATCACCAGGCAGAATCATCTTCCAACATTTTGGACTGAACTCAGCCTCGAGGGCAAGAGCTGTACTTGCGACTTCCCAGTAGACGCTTGAAGCGCCCCCACCGAGCCAGTCTCACCATCTGTCCTAGTGTTCCCAGTCCTAGAGACCCTCTACAACTCCTTCACCCCTTGCTCCCAGCTAACTCCTTCCTAACGCTGGTTTTGCTGCTTTCCTCCTGCTTATGGCTGGTTCATACACCTCAAACTGCTTCTGCTATGAGCTCCCCCTGTCCCCTCTTCTGTGGGGCCCAGGTAAGAAAGACACCATTCTTCACTCTTAAATGTTTTGCCTGTTTTCACTTCACTCACCACACTTTTGCTTGTTGCCAGAGCATCTGGTCACTCAGCACACCACCCCTCTGCAGCAGAACTGCCTCATCAGCCCCACTGCAAGGTACCAGACCTCACATCTTCGTGTTTGCCTGTTGTAATGTAGGATGCTGGATACTATCCATGAGGATAATAGGCATGAGGAGCCTCCCTGAAGCACAAGCCTTTCTCTCCCTTCCAGGCAGTGTTTTTGTGTCAGTGCTGCCCCTGGACATGTCTTCAGCCTCCAGCCCCCACAATACCCCCAGCACTGAAGTCAGGAGCCTCTTTGTTCACACAATGACCACAGCACCTTCTCCCAAAGCCTCTTTCTCCAGACTCAAGCACATGCTAGCTTTCCCCAACACAGACCACACAAATTGCAGCAATTAGCAAGTGTAAAGGGCATGCTGTGGTTTTTGCCTGTATTACTGCATCTTAATAGTCATTCATATCCTTGGGCATGGTCATCAGATAGTATCCAGCAGGCTACATTACCCAGACCTTCCCCTCAATTTGATGCTCTTGAGCCCCACTGGAGAGGCCCAGTTTATTAGCCTTTATGCACTTGAACACCATTACTATTCAGACTCTAGACAGCATGGCTTCTTTCTCACCCATGCTATCCCCATGCTCTGTGGACTCAGTCTATAGCTCTCGATTCTAATGGTGACCCCATCCTTTCCTACCCCACTTCCATCTCCTCTCTGCTGTGCAAAGGCCTGGCAGAGCCCGTTCTTCCCTAGGTGATTTGCAGCTGCAGCCTGAAGTCCCATCCACAGACCGTTGCACTTAACTGCATAGGAACCATATGGACTGAAAATCTGAGCCAGCTTGTAAGTCCTCCACGCATATTTCTTCTCCAAATTCTTTCCCTCTCAGCCTCCCAACTTCATGACTACACTGATGAGACAAACTCTGTTAGGACCAGGAACTTGGAGTATTTCAGGGTTCCTTTTAAATGGTATTTTTTGTCACTTGCAATCTAGCATACCACATCTATGTACAAGTGATACTAAATGAAGGTTGGCCAAGTTAAGTTCCCAAATGCCTTTAAAAACAAAACCAGCAGCAACAACAAAAAAACCCTATTTGACTTTTCATCCCTCTCCTATGATGTTCAGGAAATGAGATGGTCCCTGCTTCTACAGGCCCTATTTGAAGAACTGAAGGTGTTTTGGCACAAAAGCCACAGCTAGCCCATAGCAAGGAAGTGAGTAGTCAATAGTGTTTCTGGGACACATACAGCTGTTGCAGCAGTCAGGAAGGAGGGAGGCAGGTGCCAGGGTGGGATCTGAGACACCTGGAGCTCTGTAGATCAAAGTCATCACATTATTCCATACCAAGAGGCAACTGGCACAGCCAGCCATACACAATGGCTCTAATTTCCAAGATATATTGAGGGTGGATAGCACTAGACTCACCTGACTTCAAAGCCAAAACCAGCAAATAACCTGTATCCCAGAAGCATGGACCTAATCCCTTCTTAGAAGGAGCTCACAGGAAGCATCCATGACTACAACAAAATGTATGCAAAGAGAAGCAAGAGCCACCATGTGTCCCCCTGCCCCACAGTAAGAACTTCAAGTGCAACCTGTAAAGTGTACTGAGGCACACTTTGCCATGGCACCTTACAGGCACCTTGCTCTTGTGGGAGCTTCTCTCTGCCCTGCCATGCCAGACACGCCAGGAGAAACTGCGCCAATGCACAGGCCAGCCCTATTTTATGGCCACCCTGAAAGTCCCATGCACTAAATCAATTAGCCAAAGTGAAGGAGTCTGTGAGTCAGAGTAATGTGTGTCTCAAAACTATCATGTCAGCACAGCCTATTTATACTTTTCTGAGCCTTGGATAGGCTATTACCAGCCATGGTAGGTTCACCTAAACAACCACCAGGTGAACTTGCTAACCCTGTGAGAAAGAGCATGCACAACTCAGCCATGGGAAACACAACAAAGGAGAAGTCTCTCCAGAGTATCTGCTGCCACACACCAAAGCTGCAACGAATCCTAATGGTATCAGATCAGGTAAATCCTTTCATTGCTGAAGGCTCTTGCATCCTGTTCTGCTCTTCTCTATCCCCTGTGTGAACCAGCTCAAGGTTGGTTTCAAAAAGCAAAACACAGAGTGACAGAGCATATATCATTAATAAACTCACAGGAGAAGAACTGTGCTGGCTTCCCAGAATCAGTGCACTCAAAGGACAAGGGAAGTACCCAAGTACCATGAGCAAAGACCTACTTTTAGCACAGCTTCCTGGTTGCTTGTCATACCAACAGCATTGTGCAACTGATACAGCTATTTTCTTCATAAATTATTAACTGGTGTAACAGTATAAACTGACTATTTGTTT
Source organism: Corvus cornix cornix (assembly GCF_000738735.6). Taxonomy (NCBI): domain Eukaryota; kingdom Metazoa; phylum Chordata; class Aves; order Passeriformes; family Corvidae; genus Corvus; species Corvus cornix. The sequence continues at coordinate 33,919,420 of NC_046335.1, forward strand.
GAAGAGCTGCACAGAAAGTCCAGAAAGGAAGCAAGCAGTTTCAAGCTCCATGTGTGTGCCCTGCAATAGACTTGAGATCCTCACCAGATCAGATACGTCTCATTCTTCAGGGGCCGACAGCTTGGATCCCAGCAGCAGATGAGGCACACCTGGGCACTTGCTGCAACTGGGCACAAATCTCCCAGGCAGAACCCATCCCTCACATGGGGCTCATTGCCTTTATGCTCAGGAGCAAGGCTGCAGTCAACAGTACTTCTAAAGGCCAGCAGTGCTGAAGTTGTGCCTGAGGCTCTTCCCTCAGGGATCAGCACCCAGACCACACCATGTCCTAGTTTACATCAGTATCTGCCAAGCAAACTCCCCACACAGCTTTTGCAGTGTTCAAGGGAAGCAGCTTCCGTCAGCAACACTCTTCTTCCTCCAACTTTCCTCCACCCAGCTCACCTTTAGTGCCAGACCACACAAGTGCATAAAGCCAACAGCAGAGAAGGTTCACCGGTGTTAAGCGTTGAGGTACCCTGCAGCTTTTGTTTGGCAGGAACTTTTCCAAAGTGAATTAGGAAATCTGAACATTGAGGCATGTTAAGACAGCTGAAGGATTGGTGGTTCAGCAGCAACATTTCAGCCTCAATTTGGAAGCGAAAGCTTGCTCCATAGGAGACCTCAAAGGCAAAAACACACACCACCACGAGCAGTGCGGGCAAGGATGCGTTCCTAGATAAAACCAATGGCCTAAGAAGTTTCTGGGATTGCTGATACTCCCAACATGTACAAGGGCTTAAATGCAACAGCAGGGTATGTGCATACACTTGAGATTTTTCTGGGGGTTCATGTTCCTCTTCCCCACAAAGCAGCAAACAGCCCCTCTGTGCAAGCAGACCAGTACCACTAACAAGCCAGGACTGGAATTTGGAATACCTGTAACACTTCAACATCCCACTTCAGCCTCACTCAAAACACACACAAGCCCTCCTTGAAGGGGAAGAAGCTATGCAGGAACACACAAGGCACACAAGCAACAAAAGGCAATCCCAGCTTTAAGCTATGCTGACCAGAAAGAAGTTGTCAGAAACAGACTGAGTGACTCAAGCACTCCTTAGAGACAGAGAAGGTTAAGAGGCCACGAGGGTAGGTCACATCAAGTATTTGCTGCCACTGATCTGCTCCCAAGCACTTGCAGGGCTGGCCCACTGAATGACTGAGGAACGATGGAGGCATGCCTGAGCACACTGTGGGTAGTTCAAGGCTCAAGAGAAAGGAAGCATGTACAGTTGTGGGGTTGTCTAAAACCAGCCCCTCAACTTTTGCAAGTAAAACCAGCTCCACTGTTAGTTTCTTGAAAAAACTTGGGGTTTATTGATTTAAACTGCAAACAGTCATTACAAAAGAGATTCTCTTTTAAATAAACTCACACAAAGAGGAAGAAAAAGCAGTGTAGCGAACAGTAACAGGGGGAAAAAAAATTACATTCATTATTCTCTTTGTGCCAGTCCCATTCACCTTGGCAAGGAAAACTCCAAACTTGGAATACACAAATGCAAAGACAAACTGTATTTGGAATGTCTTCAGATAGGCACTTTGAGCCCAAGGCTCTTCTCCTTGAATAATCTATACAATTAAGAGGAAGAAAAAGGTCTTCCTTCCACGTTGTCTCGCAACAGAGCTCAGGTATGTACATTCTAAAGCCCAGGTAGGTAAGACCCGGGAGAGGGGAAGAGAAGAGAAAAGGCAAAGATGCACAACAACTCCATTTGCAGTCCAACACAAAAAAAGGGGAAGGGAATTCTAAAATAAATAATCCAAACACAGTTTTTGCATTTTTTTAAATTAATTTTTCATTTTTTAAAATAAAATAACCAAAAAAAGTGTAAAGTTACAAAAAATGTCATTGTAGTATAATATATTAAACTGTGGGGAAAAAAGGAAAAAAGACACTTCACAATCTTAAGATTAATATGGAAGATCATAATTTAAACATAAAAGAATATATTCTATGGATTCATCATCCCGATAAATATGAACAAAATTAAAAAGCAAAGGTTTCGGCAATAAATACGTTTTGATAAGTTAAATAAGCTTTTTATATTGTTGTGCAGTGACAAGCAAAATTTGCTCTCCAATTTCTGAAAAGTTATACAAAATTAAAAACCCAGAAAAAAAATAATAAAAAGCTTGGCGTGAGTGCTCTAAGATAGGTCTAAAGTACTCTAGAGCAAAACCATTAAAGCTATGTCTACTGGAACTTTGTTTACACGAACTTGTGTGTGTGGAATGACTTCTGTTGGCCCCACCCCTCTATTTCTTTATTTGTTTTAAGATGTCACATGTATGCATGGGGAACTTTTTAGCACCAAAATCAAGTCTCTCATAGTCCATCTGTTTTTTGCTTTTTTTTTTTTCTTCCTCCCAGTCGAAGTCCCACTCATGTTACAATCTTTGTCCGTTCTCAGCTTTTCTTCCCGCAGACCTGAGCGGATCCAGGCAAGTCTTTAAGGGGAGGGGAGAAAGAGGACTGGACGTTAACATCTGCCCACATGCCTGCAGCCTAGCAGAAACTGGCCAGTTGGGAAGGGACTGGGAAAGGGCGATGCAGTACATGGCCAGTGGAGGGAGCCGGATTCGGACATTTCCTGCACATCTGGAAGTGCACAGAGCTGCTGGTGCCCTCTGCAGCTGGAGAGGTAATACAGTCACAGTGAAAGTGTTAAAAGGCACTAATTTTGTAAACGTTATTGCTTCTCATCGGAATTTTGGCACTTAAGGTTTAAGCCAGTGGGTATTAGGCAGGCAGGTGGACATGTTAACATCCAGCTTGGACTACTGGGGACAAGGGGAGGGGGGGGAGTTCAGCTTAACATTGTAATAGAGGTGGGGAGGGGCAAGACGAAACCCCAGATTAGTCGTCAGAGATGGAGAGTCTGCTGAAGATGGGAAGACGTCTTGAGGTGTCCAGGATAGGGGAATCTGAGCCGCTGTGGCTGCTGCTGGAGCTGCTCAGATAGCCCTCCTGGTCAGAGAGGGAGTCCTGAGGACTGGGTGGCGAGTCAAACAGGTTGGGGGACTCGGACATGGGCCTGAACAAGAAGGTGGTGGGGGAGCTCCCACTGGGCACCTGCACCCCCATGCTGGGGGCAAAGAGACTGACCAGCTCCTGGCTGGAGAAGGTGAAAGGGTTGCTGGCGCAGTCAGGCAAGGTGGGGGAGCCCAGCAGGTCGTCAGCGCTCAGCATGGGCGGCGGTGTGATGGAAGTGGGGCTGTCCAGCAGCCCGCTGGCAGCAGTGCTGGGGAAGCCGGCAAAGCTGAAGCTGTGCTGCAGGCGGGGTCTGTCGGTGACGGCGGGCTCCCGGCTCCCCGCCACGGCGCGGCGCTCCTCCGCGTTGTGGATGAAGTGGCAGCGCGGCCCATAGGGGCAGAAGCCGATGGTGTGGAAAGTGCGGCACAGCTCGGTCTTGTACTTGGGGTGACGGGTGAGGCTCCGCAGCTCGTGGATGCCGTGGGCGAACTGGCACTTGTCACCATACTTGCAGGCACCGTTCTCCTCGAAGGGCCGGCACAGCTCTGTCTTATAGCGGCTGGAGTTCACCTGTCCCCCAGGCTGCTTTTGCTGCAGCAGGCGCTCACCACCCTCGGAGAAGGAGCGGTCCCGAAAGCGGCTTTCCCGGGGGCCCAGCATAGGAGCCGGCTCCCCTTTCAGGCTGCTGAGGAGCTGGTTCTGGTGAAACTTGGAGTTGGGCAGAGTGACAGAGTGCCTCCTAGGGAAACCCCCGCCCGCCGGGGTGCCCACCGCCTTCCTGTCCAGCAGGCACCCGCTGACACCCGAGGGGCTATAATTCAACATCTTGTTGCTCTGCGGAGACAAAGCAAGGGCCGGTCACGTCACTGCTACTGCCACCACCTCCTCCGACGTCCCCACGCAGCCCCGAGAGCGCGGCGCGGCACCCCACTGCCGCGGCCCGGGGAGCGGCGGCCGCCCGGCCCCCCCGCTCCCTCCCTCCCTCCCTCCCTCCGCAGCCACATCTGCTGCAGCCCCCTCCGCCGCCCCACCCGAGGGCCCCCTGCTGCGCCCCTCCCCGTCCTTGGCGTAGAGCGGTCACGGAGCGAGCCGAGCGCCCGGCACGGGGGGCGCCCCAAGGCTCCGCGCGGCGGGAGCGCTTTCCTGGGAGCGTCCCCGGGGACGGCGGCGCGCGGGAAGGGCAGCGCGCGGCGCGGCGCCCGCCCAACCGCTCCCGCAGCGCGGCCGGCGAGGGGCGGCCGAGCCCGCGGGGAGGGAGCCCGCCCGTCCGTCCGTCCGTCCGCTCCTCCTCCCGCCCGGCCCCGCGGCAGCGCCGCCGCCCGCCGCGCCGCGCCCGGGCGTGTTGTAGCGCGGCGGCCCCGGGGGCACGGGAAGGATCCGGCCGCCCCGCTCGGCGCCGCGGCTGAGCCCGCCGGGAGCGCGGGGCGGCTCCCCCACCCTTCCTCCTCCAGAGCGGCCGAGGAGGGAAGCGCGGGCGGGAGAGAGCCCTGCGCCCCGAAACGGAGTGGCCGCGCTCGGTCCCCGCCCTGCGCTCTCCGGTCCCAGCGCCGAACTTGCTCACGACCAGAAAGCGATGGGGGGGAGTGGGGGGGGGGAGTGGGGGGGGGGAGTGGGGGGGGGGAGAAGGGGTGGAAGCCCGAACACGAACCCCAAGGAAGCCGAAAAGCCCCGAAGTTGGCGGCGCAACCCCCACCAGCGCTCTTACCTTGCATAAAACTTCGCTCAAGTCGAAGATGGTGGGCGACACCAGGGCTGTGGACATCTTCGGCGAGCGAGGGGGGGAGCGAGTGGGGCAGCGGCACTCGGACACGAGGAGTCACGGGTGGGTAAGGCACAGCCTCCAGCGCCCCTGCTCGCAGCCTCCCCCCGCCGCCGATGCCGCCACCACCAGCCCGCCCGGCCGCCGTGCCCGCTCGCCGCTTCCAGCAGGTTCGGGAAAAGCTCAACTCTTATAAAGTTTCTGACTTAGCCCGGGAGGAGGAGCCGGCGGCGAAAAAGGGGAGGAGGAAGAGGGCAGGGTGATTGACACCGCGACTAAATCACCCGGGCAGGCAGGCCCAGAAAAACTTTCGGAGGAAGGGTGGGGGGGGAGGGGGAAAGAACGCAAAGCGGCGGGCGGGCGGGTGGGCGGTCGGTCGGGTGGCGGTGCCGAGCCCGCCCCGCCCTGCGCCGGAGGGGGCGGTTGTGCGGCCGCACCGAGCAACTCTGCGCGCGTGTCCGTTTGTGCGCGCGTGCCCCCACGTTGTGCGCGTGTGTCCGCGTGCGTCCGCGTGTTTAACGCGGGACGCGCGCGAGCGCCCCTCCGGCTGCGCGCGCGGGCGGAGCGGCGGCCGCGCGCCCAACGGCCGTGCTGGGCGGCGGCTCCGCGCTCCGCCGGACTTTTTCCCGCGGAAACCCAGCGGGGGTCGGCCCGCTTGGATTTAAACTGACCGGACCCATCACCGGCGCGGCCGCTCGCCCGGCGTCTGTGCGCCCTGGAGGGCTTTGTGCTGATCACCCCCCGCCGCCCCCCTCCCCTCCCTCGGAACTTTACTCCTTTTTTTCAAAATTTTACTGAAACCTGGCAGGCTCTGCAAGGGGAAATAGCTCACATCCCCAGTAATTTAAGTTGTTAAAATACGTGTCTGCCCTTTAAAAGGGTGTTTGATAAATCCTGCCTTTTCTCCTAGTCCCCAGGACTCCACACTGTAAAACTGAAAAAAGAAATAAAGAAAAGAAGGTCTCTAAGCAAGTAATCTGTTCCAGGTTTTAGTAAGCAAAGTATGATTCAATGATTCATACTGATACCGGTATGGCAGAGACAAGGGGGGAAGATGGTGGCAGTTTCTGTATAAAAATAAAAATGAGCCAAACTGTTGAAGGCTTGTCAATACCAGGGCGCCTCAGCGCACTCATCCCCTTTAGCCCCAGCTGTAAGTTCGGTGGGTGTTTCATCCGAGGCTGAGCAATGGCATCTGGGCCCTCTTCCCCGCGCAGGCGGGCGAGGGGGGGCCCTGCCCCGGCACTGCAGGCTCTTCCTCCTTCCCTGCACTCCAGCTTGGCTGGGAGAACAGAAACCCCTGCCTTGGGCTGCAGAGCGCTGACCCGAGCGGCCATCGCACCGAAAACTTCAAACAAATGATCCACTTCCTCCTCTGTTTGCTTTGGAGTCGCGGCATCTGGACTTTGCGCTGGCGGCTGATCTTTTTCCCCTCCTTTGGTCTTCAAGAACAACCAAAATAACCAACCGAGAGAAATGCCCACAGGCTCAGGCTATTCCAGATTTTTTTTAATGATCATTACTATTATTATTTACTTAAGGAGAGCAATCAGGTTCCTCGAATTTCCTTCTCTTTATAGTTTCTTGTTTTTTCCCCTTCCCTTGGTCAGAAGTGGGGAGTAGACAGGGGAGCGAACAGCCTATTATTTTCTGCAGTTGTTTACTCGTTCTGTAGATGGTGCTTGTTCCCAGGGCTCTGAGCCTCTCTATAATTAAACCCATTTTAATTGTTAGTTAGAAACGTCATTTCGGGGACTTTCCAAGAGTTACCGAGAAAGCCAGCCGAGATAACTATTTCACTACCAAGTCGCTCCCAGCTTGGTTTTTGCCCGGTTCCTCCTGTCGTCCAGCCACGGCATGGGGCTGACCTCGGAGTGGGATTGCAGCAAGCCCAGGGCCGGCAGCCCCTCCGCCAGCACAGCCCTCTGCCCCTGCTGCTTTTGTGTTATTCGCTTGCACCGTGTACATTTGTTTTGGAAACTTGGGATTTACGGCTGCACATTTCCGCAGATCAAGCGGCAAAGGCTGAACCCGAGAAGGAATTTTTTTTCCAGTGATTTAGCTTGGCAAACCCCGACTCCATGGTGGTCTGCCTTGCATTGCCTGTGCACATGCTCAGCTCAGGAATTTAGCTGCTCACCCCACCTCGTGGCTAAAAGTCAGAGCCCTCCAGGCCAGAGTGGGAATTTGTGTGGGCATGAATTCACACTGAGCAGAAGAATGAAAAAACTGGAGCCTTACACCACCCGCCAGAGCCGTGCCAGAACTTTGATAGATGCAAATGAATAAAGATAGGTAAATGAATAAATGAAAGTCAATTATTAAAGAAGATTACTGAAAAAGTGAATGAATGCAATGCCATGCTCACTAGCCTTCTTGTGTGGGTCAATCCATCCAGGCCCAGCACATTCCAGTTGGGATACTACAGCTGGGCCTGGGAAGAAGGAATAAATGTCCAGAACCTCCCAAGCCCTTCTCTAACTTGTCCTCAGCGCAGAAACTGCTTTTGGAGCCCTCTCCTTCCCTGGGTCAAATGCAAGCAGATGCTAAACTTGTCACAAAATACAGAGGGAGAAGATTCTGCATCAGACCTGTGCACACATTTAGCAGAGAAATTAAGAACCGCTTTCCTGCATGAGAGCTGAAACAGGTCAGAGTGGCCAGAAGGCGGGGAAGAAGAAGGGGGCAGTGAATGAAATGATAAAGGCAGGAGGTTTAAAGGATTACTTTTTCCAGCTGCGTGTGTGTATATAAAACTGTGGGCTTGTTGGCACATGATACTGTGGAGGTCAAAAGTATAAACTGGGTCAAAAAAGCAATTCGACAAATTTATGGAGGAAAAGTCCCTGGAGGTTTACTAAAGGCAAAGGCAAACCTCTGCGACATGTTGATGGACAATGCACAGCAAAAGTATCACTCTCTCATTCCTGTTTTCCCCCATAAGCATTGACTGCTCTTGGAGGTAAGAGGAAAGCCACAACAGACCTTTGGTCTGATCCAGTTTGGCACTGGGATGTTCAAATCAACACTACCTTGTCCCCGAGCCGCTGAGCATGGGTTCACATGCTGGTCATTGCTAAAGGCTGGAGAACTGTCTCATGGGGTGGCTGCACTCTTTGCCCAGGTTAACTCCCCGTCAGGGTAATAAGAGGTTACTTTGAGCACTGAGTGTAAACTGAATCCAAGTGCCAGCTTTGCCACAGATATATTTGATGATGGTACAGCTCCCATAGCAAAAGAACAAGGTTGCTATCTTCAGACACCTGCACTTCCCTTCACCTGGAGCCATTTGGCAGTAGGAAGCCTGCAAATCTGCTTGCGTCTGAGTTACGGAGCAAGAACTTGAGTACAAAAAAGCCTGAATTGTTGAAAACAAGTTGGGGGTCAGGTGTTTTGGTTTATTCCCCCTCCTACCACTCAGTTCCCAAAGTTTCAAGGTAGGAAAGGGAAGTGCTTTCATCACAAGCAAGGTTTTCCCCTGTGAATTTCAGATGAGTTGGGCATTTCACTCCCCTGCTCCCATGGGAATCCTCAGGTAAACAGATGTGTCTTTTCTGCAGCAGTGCTCCGATGTACAGGGGCTGGGAACAGAGGAAGGACAAACCTCCTGACTTTATTTTTGCTGGGGGTGTAAAATGAGCCGAGGCTTTCTGCAGTCACTATTCTATACATATCTTTTGGGTCTGATGCTATTTTTGTTGGCTGTGACCCTGGAGGTGTAGGTGTGGAAGTGCCTTTCTGCTGGTCTCTGCAAGCGGGTGTAGATGTTTCCTCTGTTCCAGGCGCCTCCTCAGACGCTGTGGCCTTTCAGGGGGAGTAGGCGGATGTCAGCGTGGCCTTTCCCCACCTGTCTGTAACTTTTTAATACTTCCTTTTATTTTGACCTTGTGCTTCTTCCATGGAACATCTCTGGGTAGCCACTGGGAGGTGTAAATGGCTTGAGATAGAAACCACAGCTTGTAGGTGCGCCCTCTGCCAGGCTTTTCTGGCACCCAAGGAGGTCAGGTCTCCGCCTGCTCCCAAGCAAAAGGGATATTACCAGCTGCTCGGTGAGAAAACAAATTCACAGAGATACAGGAAAGTGTGTTAAGGTGGTGGGAAGCAACGGGAGTGAGATTCCTGGCAGCTCGGGTATGTAAACATTCATAAAATAGAGAGTGTGTGCATGTGTGTACTTTGTGGTGGCAGGAAACCCAAGGAGCTAGCTCCATTATTTTTGCTGGAATTGGTAGCAACAGTACCAGACAAATATTATAAGCCCTTAATCCTCCTGACTTTACACCTGTGAATGACCTAAAGACCATCCAAGGTGATCTAAATTACGGCATATCTTTACGAATTAGTAATGGAGTTTGGGATCTGATTTAGTTGATCATAAAAAGGGCTTTCTGTTTTTCAGTAGCTCAGATGCTGGGCTACCTCTGGGGGAAGTGAGGGGAAGACAGGAGGTGGAGGTAATGTGTGGCCTCTACTGAAGTGTCACATGGATGTGACTAGCCTGCCACAAATTTAGCACCAGTGGCACTGACAAGACACTGCAGTGGAAAAAGCAGAGATGTCCTTTTAGCAGACGCAGGGTAAGGAAATTGGCTGAAGTTAATGGATCTAAGTTATAATTTCCAGTGGAAATACTAATGCAATTAATGTATTTCCACACAGCAGGACAGCAAGCCCATGCAAGTGCTTAGCTGTTTGTCATGACTGCTCAGGAGGCTGGCCTAGCCATGTCCTGGGGTCTGTCCAGCTGCATCCAGACACATGCAGCCTGTGCTGAGGATGGGAGCAGGGCTGAAACACAAACCAGTGTGCCAATAGGCTTGAGGGGCTGGAGGAAAAGAGCATCACCAGGACCAGCTGCTGCATGGTTGTGGAAAGTGAAGGTGCCTGACAAGGAACATCTGCCTCTCTGCCTCTGACCTGAGTGTGGGACTGTTTGTTACATTACCCCAGCTCCATGGCAGAACAGTCCCCAGCTGGGGTCTGCACATCCTGTCCAGACGCTCCAGGACAAGTAGGAAAGCCCAGCAGCCCCCTCATGCAGCACCACAGAGGTCCCTGCTGCCCGCTTGCTGCTGGCATGCACCACCTCCTGCAGAGAAATCTCCCTCTTCTTAGGGGTTTGCCTTTCTCAGTGAAGTTACAAACCCTCTAGGGCAAGGTGCAAGACTCATCTGGTCTCCTCCCTGAACATGCTGCAAGTGTGTGAAGCTAGAGGAGGGATTTCCATCCTGCCAGGGTGGTAATGGGAGCTGAGGAAGTGCTCAGCCTGGCTACAGCAAGGTGAAGTATGGAGCAAGATGTGTTTCTCATCAGTGGTGGAGCAGAGCCACGAAGCTGCTGTTGGGGAGATTGCTGCTTTATCCTGCTACAGGTCCCCAGAGCAGCACCTATCCCCTCCCTGTGGAGAGTCCACATGCGTGGGACAGCCTGTGCAGCCAGGTGCCGACATCTCTTTCCTCCAGGTCTCAGCCAGGCACATGGTGGTCCTGGGGTCCCCTTCATCCCTGCTGGGCCCGACCTCAGGAGCTGATTATGGTATATAGCAAGGGCACAGCTTCAAATAGGTGCCCTTAACTTGGCCTAATCTGCACAGGGCTCTGTGCCTGCCAGGGCAGAGGGAAGTCAAATATATCTCACCTCAATAAATTGTTGTTCAGATTAAGGGAAGTGCCAGAAGCTTTAAAGAGGCTGTTGGCAGTTTCCAGAAAAAAAGAAGCAAGTGACACCTGCTGCACATCAAAACAGCAATTGCCCTTGTATCAATAAGATGGTTAGTGCATGTAACAAGTGGTCAGGGACGTGGAAAGGCACAGATCTCAGAAACCAGGACAAATGGACTTTTTTCAAATCCTGCATCCGTCCTGAGCTGATACACAGCAAGATGATAACACAGCACAGTGGTTTCTGTTGGCCTCTGCCTGTTTCCAGCCACAGCAGCCCTGGCTGCTAATTATTCAGCAGACATTAACCAGTGGAATGTTTCCATGATTTTTTCCTCAAAAAAAAAGTGCTAGGACTAAATGCTTTCATCTTTTTATTTTCTTTTTTGAGAAAGTCTAAGACTACTCAGGAGCCCCTCGGATCATGACATTTATGTGACACGCAGTACTGGTGTCAGAAGCTGCTGCTTGCTGTGCTGGTGGCCACTTACTTCCAACAGGCTCAGCTGTAACCCTCTGAAAAATACCATTTTGTCCTTTCAGGGTGGAACTTGTCATAACTTTATTTCCAAACACTTGGGTTGCACTCCACACATCTTACAGCTCCATGAGATATTTGCATTAGGGAGGCAGCTTGCTTTCCCGCCTATCCTGTTCCATCAAAACACACTTTTAGCACCAGGCAGGAAGCCAAGGTCAAGTCTCCTTTTTTTTTTTTTTTTTTGGTTCCTCCTGCCTGCTCTGAATACATTATAGTACAGACTTCAGCTCCATTATTATATCTTTTCCCACAAGACCGTTGCCTCATTCAGACCTCAGCAGGGAACATGCTTTCATCTCTGCCAGCTGGGTATGGCTGGAGAGCCCTATGCCCGTAGGAACTCCAAGGGGAGGACATAAAGGTGAAGCTTTGCAGATTCCCATGCACAGAGGATAGAGGAGTTTGGCTGGGTCCAAATCTGGTAGAGTATCTCCAGGGAGCCTCTCGCACTGCCTCCTTTGTCAGGCTGGTAATGAAGAATGTCAGTGATGGGATTCCTCTCATCTGTTTTTAAGTACCGAAAAGTTAGGTGTCTAAACCTAATTAGTTGGACAGGCTTCCTGCATAGTCAATGGAGACAAATAGGCACCTCCAGTGTATGAGACATTTCACATATCTTGAAGTTTATCTTGAGAAGGGCTGACTCACCCAAAAGCCAAGCACCCGCTTCTCTTCTGTGATTCTAAGGGCAGATCAGCAACTTGCTGAGGATTTGACAACTACATTTTGTATGTCCCACGCTGGGCAAGGTGAGTCCTACTCCCAGCTGTGGCAGTGGATGTGGCTGTGGAAAGCATCATCACTTTGCTGCTCTTGCTTGCCCCCCTCCCAACCCTGTTTCCCACAGAAGGTCCATTTCCAGCCCTGCCCAAGCAGGGCTGGGTTTTAGTCTGTCCAAATCACATTATCAGCCCTTATCACAGTATCAGACCAAGTTAAATATTTATAAAGCACCTGGGGGCAGGGTCCACATCTTTCTTCGGTTTGTATATTCCCTCGAGGAGCAAAGCCCCTGTGCTGGTTTGCAACCCTTTGCAGATTGGTGCAATACAGCACCATGAGTCCTTGTGCCAATCTGCAGGTCTTGACAAAATGCAGCTGGGAATGCAGAAGGAGCTCATGGACATTGGGAAATAGGCAGGAGTGAATCATAAGAGTCAGGAGAAGCAACTAATGTGTGGGAAAAAGGCAAATGTGCTACCTCGGCACAAACATACAATAAGGAAGTATGTAATAATAATTATTGTTATTGTAATACGGCCTGGGTGAGCATTTGGGAAAAAGATATCTAATAACTGACAAGCGACATGGCTCGGTTTGTTTTGATCTGAAATTCAAACAATGGTTGTGTTTATAAGGCAGTAATACGCAGGGCTCTGGCACCACACCAACTATGCACTCCCCAAGTCGGGTTTATATAGGTCATGCCAAACAAATAATAGTGTTCTTCAATATAATTACTGATTCATTACAGAAAGAGAATGTAATTGAGTCTGTTTGGATTTCAGGGAGGCGTTAGATATGGTAAATTCATACATTTGAACTCAGATTGGGAAAGCTTTATGTGCTTGCCTAGTTCTGCTCATCCAGGAGTCAGTGATAAAATTCCCACTGCAGCCTGCCTCAGCAGCACGGGAGCCTTCGCTCAGGCTTCAGCAGTTGCTCATGCTCCTGCTGCCCTTTGCAGACTCTTTCAGCACCCTTTGAAGCACTTCACAGGTAAACTGGGAAACTAAACTACTGCTAGAGCAAGACCCGGATCCAGATATGCTGGACGTGGCTCTTACCTCAGGCAATTGCACCCACCCCTTGATCCTGGGGGCATCCTGGCCCCTCTACTTCTGAACCTCCTGGTCCATGGCCCACTTCTGGACATGTCTCTTGACACACATTATCTCAATGTTACTGCAGGGGAAAGCAGCAAAAGGCAGAGGATGGGATGGCCTGGTAGTGCTCACCAGCTCCCTGGACGAGGACACCCCAGCTTAACTGGCACATTTGCTCACAGGAGAGTTAAACTGTACTGTTCTCATCCTGGGATGAGGGTGGGGTTGGGCAGTGGTGGGGCCATGCTGCCACCCAGCATGGTGAGCGAGTGCTACCAGCACTCAGCGTTAAAGGACAAGAGCTGGGCTCAGAAGGTGAGGGAGGACCAGGGCTGCTGCTCTGGTGGCTTTTGAATGGCTTGGCCACATGCCATTTCCTCGGGCGTGGTGGACTGGCATTTCAGCTGCATTACTCTGCTTTCCCCAGGGAGACTGGGGCAGTCCTACACCAGTCTGAGGTGTTTCCTACTGGCCTCTGCCCTGTATGGACCCTGCACAGCACACAGGGATGGATGATGGTGCCCAGAGTAGAGTCCTCAACACCCAGCACAGCTGCCAGTACCAGTGATGGGGCATTGCTCTGTGTGACACCGGGGCTCAAGGGGTTTACCCAGGAAAACACAAGGCACTGTGACACAGCCTTGGAGTCAGCACCCCTCATGTCCATCACTGGCCCGGCTGCTGCTCCCCACAGTACAGGGGGCAGAACCCCAGTCTCCTCCCTCCTGCCCTTCCCCAGGGAGCAGCTGCCTTTCACAGACAGGGCGTAATATGACGCTTCCAGAAAAATGGGGACTGTGCCAGTTGCACTGGTGGACCAGCACCCAGCGGAAGGAGCACTGATAGACCACTAGTCCCACTAGTCAGCTGACTTCTGTGAGCTTCTGAAGTTCATCAGGAACAAGTAGGGACCATAGTTAGTAATTTATGCTTTCAAAAGGTGTTTTGATAAAGGCCTTTCCAAAAATGAAACAAATTTGGCAGCCATCGTGTGAGAAGTCCCGTCATGGATTGAAAATTGACTCAGAACTGACAGAATGGGGGGAAAATCCACTAAAAGTAAAAGGCCAGTGTTCCAGTTGGGGAAGAAAAGTTTACTGGGTGGGAGGCGGTGATGGGAGCAGAGATGAAAGTGGCCCTCTGAATACTACTACAAAAATCAGTGAAGGGGGAAGAAGGATAACAAGGCAACAGCATTTGCTGGCAACAGAGAACCATGCATTATAAATGCAAGCAAGTCTTGGCAGGACTGGGAGGAACTCCAGAAGATTCTAACTAAACTTGGAAACCAAACTACCATGACGGAGAAAGTTCAGCACACACAAATGCCAAAGCAAGCTGTTTTAGAAGAAATTGGGCAAGCTTCTTACTCTGAATTAGAAATTGTCTTGTGGGGGTCAGCAGCGGACAGGGGCAATGACTGTTCAAGCATTATGCATAAGAGACCTGCCCCGTGGGTCAGCATGAAAAACATGTCATCGTGTAGCCTGGGTACCCATCACAGTCCGTGCCTACTTGCCCACTGTGAAGCAGGACCTAAAGAAATATTGTAAGATGGACCATGCTGAGTCAAGATCAAAAATCCATCAAAGGCAGCATGGAAGAATAGAAACAAGATCAAATGCAGAGCTGGATGGGGGACTTTTTCTGTGAAGGGAGGTTGAGGAGTATAATACTATTTCATTTGCAACAGGCATGAGGAAGGCTACAAAATAATAGTTCCCTTTAGCAACAACTGGCTGATGCTTTTGGTTTATTTGTGCTCTGCAAGTTGAAAAGAGAGATGTAAGGGTGTTTTTAAAAATAGTTGCAAGGAAGTTTGTGCTTTGCCACTGGGCTGACTCTCAGTGCTGTTCCCGGCTGGATGCGATCTGCTGATAAGCTTGTACCTGGCCTGAACTCAGCCGCCTCTGCGTGCCGAGCCACCCGCAGCAGTGTGCCTGCTCAGGATAGGTTGCCAACGCCCGCTTTTGCAGAGGCTGGATGCAGCTGCCTCGTGGGCAACCTCCAGCCCTGGGCAGGCAGCAGCTGGTGAAGCCTCGCCAGTGCACCGAAAGCCTGATCACATCAGTGTCCAGCTGTCACAGAGTGGGGACTACATTGCAGGGACAAATGTGGTCCCTGGCAGGGTGTGGTGACACCAAGACCCGTACAATAAGAAACAGAAGGGGGTTTTGTGTGTAAATGATTTACTAATATGACCTAAATGCTGCCAGGCCCTTGTTTATTTTTATGAAGTTAGTAAAGAGCCACATTGATTCTGAAACAAGTTTGGGGGACCAGAGGGTGAGAAGTGACATAGAACACCCCAGCTTAACTGGCACATTTGGCCGCCGGAGAGTTAAATTGTGTTGTTCTCATCCTGTCCCCCACTGTGTGGCAAGGCAGCTGGGCTGGAGGGGATGGATGCCTTCTGATTTTCCAACTTTCCCTGCATACAGAAACCTTTGTGGAGAAACCAAAGAGGGAGAAATGCCACACATTCTACAGGTGGCTGCACCAGGAAAGTGGGAGCTTTGCCCCATGATCTGTGGACAACTAGGGAGGGGAAATAATTTGCTGGATGATGTTTGTCACTATTTCAATCAGGGTTTCTGAGTGCCCCCAGCTGCCACTGCTGTGCTGGGGCCATGGGTCCACAGAGAGGTAGGCTTTTGGTGGAGAAACAAAAGCAAAGCCTGGACTTACTGTCATCAAAGAGGAGCTAATCATGCTCCTGACAAGAACAGAAATGCTGGGCCTGGTGTCTGGGCTGCCATGCAGTGCAGATAGTGAGCACTGAGGGGATGACGTGATGCCCTGCTCCAGAAGACAGTTTCCTCAGTGTTGTGAAGCCCAGGCAGCCTTGAAGACCCACAGCAGGATGCTTCCTCCTTACCTCCTTATCTCCTTACCTCCTTACTTCCTTACCTCCTTACCAATCCTTTGCTTTCTGTAAGGGGATGACAGTGTTGCAGACACATGAGACATTGATTGCTGGCTACTGGGGCTGAGAAAAGAGGAAAGCTAATCCTCCTATTTTCCTACTCATTTTTTTCTGTAAGTCTCTGTTTCATACATCATGTGGTCATAAGAGAATCTAATTTTTCAGCTAAGAAAAGCATGCTGTTCATGTTAGCTAGCACAGAGAAAAACATGAACACTCTGAAGTGTGAGTCAAAGACTAGAGTCAAAAGCAAACATACAGAATTCAACATTATTGGCTTTATTTTTTCTTAGTTATGTTCCTTAGGTGACTGGCAGTATTTTGGAACCTGTCTGTCAAACATTTGGGATTAGCTCTCTTGGAAGGGCAAGGATGTGGGCCCTTAAGTGCCACTTGGGAAATGCCAAGATACCAGCCCACAGCTCTGCAGGGAGAGGTGTTACCTGGCAAATACCAAGAGCTTAATCAGAAATTTGGGACCACTACAGATGGTCAAGGAGACAAACAGATCAGTTTTTCTCTTCAGGTCTCCTGCATGTGGCTGGTCCAACTGGATAATAGGTCCAGCAGTAACTCGTAGCAGCAGGAAACTCTTCCCATTCAATGGTTGCCTGATGACCTGTATGAAATGAGAGTTCAGCCAGTGGTACAGGCACTACTTAGTGGACAAGTGTCCACGCATGTAGTTTCTGCAGTAACTGGTGTCTCCATGTCTGCCATTCTCCCTGCCTGCCCAGCAGAGGGGACTGAAATTATCGGGAAACAAGTTTCTCCATCAAAGTGTTCTTCCAGCTGAGGCTTTGCACTGCACTAACAGCACATGCACAGCCTGCGCTGCTTCGTTTATCTGTGGATGGACAACTGCTGTCTCCAGGCCTACAGAGTGAGCATTGTTAGACATATTAAAAATAATTTTTAAAAAGTCCTCTGACTCCAAAGTTCAGTGCCTTTCAGTTTGTGTACATCGAGCTGAGAAATCATGCCCACTAATTGTTACTGAAGTCTGCGGTTTGTTGGCCCACTAGTACAATGGCAGGATACTGGGCAAACTTGTGCACCTCCTCCCAAGTTCAGATGTGTTTGAGATGTGCAGCTCAAAGATGACCAGTCTGTCACCTCTAATATTGTCGATGGATAAAACCCTACAGGTTCAAGCTGTGGTAGATTTGACAGTGTCTGTTGCAAATGGAGCTGTTTCAAAACACAAACCAGAATTTCAAAGTGTCACTAAAATGCTGAAGACCCATTGAGGAGCAGGTGTGGGGGTGGTGGATGGTAAAGGCTGTCTTAGTGAAACTCTTCAGAAGAGGAATTCTGCTAATGAAGGGAGAATCCTACAGTCACCTCCAACAGTATAAGCAGAATGAAAAGCAGCAGCAGCAAAAGCCAGTAATGCGCCAACAGATAAGTGTCCAGCCTAAATAATACCAATAAAATAGCTGTGCTGCTGAATTAATATGCCAATCTAATCCACATTTCCTGAAGCAGTTGAACCCTCAGCTACAAAGCTCATCACAGGGAGAAGGTTGTTGCAATGATGATGCTATGGAGAGGGATAGCTGTGTCTCATAGCTGAGTATATGTGTATGACTGGTTTGCATTTGTGAAGTGCATACTTTTCACAGAATCATAGAACCATTAAGGTTGGAAAGACTTCCAAGATTATTGAGTCCAACCTTTGACTGAACACCACCGTTGTCAACTAAGCCATAGCATTAACTTCTAGATCCAGTCATTTCTTGAATGCTTTCAGGGAGGGTGACTCCACAACCTCCCTGGGCAGTTCATTCCAATATTTGACAGCCCCTTCACTGAAGAAATTCTTCCTGATGTCCAACTTGAATTTCCCATGGTACACCTTGAGTCCATTTCCTCTTGTCCTATCACTTGTTGCCTGGGGGAAGAGACCAATCCCCACCTGGCTACAGCCTCCTGTCAGGTGGTTGTAGAGAGTGATAAGGTCCCCCCATAGCTTCCTTTTTTCTAGACTAAACAACCCCAGCTCCCTCAGCTGCTCCTCATAGGACTTAACTCTCCAGATCCTTCACCAGCTCCATTGCCCTTCTCTGGACACACTCCAGCACCTCAGTGTCTTTCTTGTACTGAGGGGCCCAGAACAGAACACAGGATCTGAGGTGTGGCCTCACAAGTCCTGAGTACAGGGGGACAATCACTGCCCTGGTCCTGCTGGCCACACTGTTCCTGATACAGACCAGGATGCCACTGCCCTTCTTGGCCACCTGGGCACACGCTTGCTCATGTTCAACCATCTGTTGACCAGCACCCCCAGGTCCTTTTCTGCTGAGCAGCTTTCCAGCCGCTCTTCCCCCAGCTGCATGGGGTTGTTGTGACCCAAGTGCAGGACCCAGCACTCTGCCTTAATGAACCTCATACAGCCGGCCTCAGCCAATGATCCAGCCTGTCTAGATCCCTCTGCAGAGCCTATCTTTCGTACCAGAAAAAGCAAACAATAATGTTTCTGTGCCTGTATTAGACTAAGAAGAGTGTGCATATTTGTGTGTGTGTGTTTGTGCTGGCTTAAGGAATTGTGTATGTGCATAAGAACAAGCGCTAGTGAACACGTAGCAAGACACCGAGGGGCCATCACATCTGCGTGTGAGCACTTGAAACTGCGGCGGAAACAGTGTGTGCTACGACTGGGAGCAAGGGTGGGCAGGGCTGTGTGAGTGCTCATTCACTCTGAGTGCTCACTGAGTGGTTTTGCTGCTGTGGGGAGTGTGGGTCTGTACCAACAGCAGGGCAGAGAAGCAGTGCTGTGGGCACAGGCACCCACGCGCATGGGAAGGGAGCAGGACGGCACGCGTGGCACCGCAGTGCCGGAGGGGGATGCAGGAAGGCTTTTTCCCAACTGTTTATACAACACGGTTTGACTCAGCAAAGAATTAACATGGTAAAGAAAAATCTAGAAGCGCTCTTGCCAGCTACAAGCAGAGTGATCAGCATACACAGGATGTGGTAAGAGCTAAAGACGACCCGTTATTAACTTCACTTTTATTTCAAGGGGGTTCACTTCTCTGTTCTGTTTCCCATTTGGGAAGTGAAACCTAAGATCATGGTACCATAAAAAAAAGCCAAACTGGTCACAACTCATTTGTTTTTCTGCTTTATTATTATCTTTTAAAAGGTTACTTTGCTTTTCTTTCAATGGAATTTATTGAAATTGCTGGTAACACATGAAGTCCTCACTCCCTGTTTCTCTCCTGAGGAATTATCTCATTTGCTCTCATTTGAAACTGTTGACTCTGAAGGGAGTGTTTACACCTCACAGTATGGTGCAACCCAGAGCAGAGGGAAAAACGCAGGTTCCTCCTAAGCACAGCCAGAGCCTGTGCACTGCTCACAAGGTGCTTTGTAAACATTTATTCATTCTTGTACACATGCTCCCTTCCCTCCCCCAGTCAGGTGAGGAAATATTATTGTCACCATTTCACAGATGGAAGAAGTGAATGCAGATAGGTCTGGTGACCCACCCGCAACCGCTGAGGCTGATTTAGAGCTGAGGCGTTAAGCTCCCAGCCACCTAATTTAACCCAGCAGGTCACGTTCCCACCCAGGCCTGACAATATAGGTAGTGCCAGCTCCATCTACCTGCCACCCACTTGTCCTGTGAAGCAGTAACACTCATCTCCACGTTTGCAGAATGAGATCAGATTGCTGTGGCTTACTCCATGTGGTGTTGTCATCAGAGTGCGATGTATCATTATGATATCATGATGTTATTATGCCTGAAACTAACGCAAGGCCATGCACAGAACAGAGGTAGGCAGTTGAAAATCAGCAACCATGTGCTCTTCCACCACATCACATGCACACACCCTGTACCAGGGTGTTGGATGATTCCACCACACTGCAAGGATCTGCAAACAATATGTGTGCTGGGAAGGGTCTCCCCACCTTCTCTTTTGGGGCCTGGATTAATTTCTGCCCATACAGTCCTGGTGCAAATGTCTGAGGGAGGAAAGATGGCTCCGTGAGGAGATGGAAGGAAAATGTTTGCCTCTCAAGTGGAAATGGCTCTCAAAGCACATGGTCAGGAGATAAAGATCATGGCCCCAGTTCTTTGTGAGAGTAGTTGTTTTTAAGTGCTGAGCACTTACTGGAAACTAAGCCTCCTAAAACTGGTTCACTACAAGCATTGGGAAACAGAGCCTTCAGTCTCATCACAGCTGAACATCCAGGGCCACGTTGCCACTGCTGTTTGCTTTTGCTTTGCTATTTAAAATCCTCACCTATGTTGTTACTCTCTCCCACACAGAATCAAGAACAACAACAATTATAAAAAAACAGCACCATACCATCTTCCTTTGCTTTTCACACTGTTTGCACGGGGCATGATTTCACTCATGCCCAGCTCATTGCAGACGACTCAGATTAGTCAGTTCCACTTTCTGAGACTGGCTGGTCGGGCTGGCTGGCTCAGGTCCCACAGGATACTGCTGCACCCAGCTTCATGCTACTGAAGGGGAGGCCAGCTTTCCCTGCATGAATCTTAACTTACGTTTTAAAATAAAACACGTGGTATTTTCATCTTTGGAATATAACCTTTGCAATAAGTCATTCCAATGAATCTGGTGTTGCTTTTTGCCTTGTCACATGCAAAACTTGTTTCCATTGCCATGATGAAGTTTGCAGAAAGGTCCATCTTGATTTCTATGGGCTTTGGACCTGTCTTTCAGGGGCTGGTACTGTACCTGTTGAGAGCAATGGCAAAACGTCCACAAATTTCAAGGCGTGAGAGATGAAGGGTCTCAAAAGTACTCGGGAGTGGAAAGGGAATGCATTTGAGTGCCAGGACTGTTCAGTGGCCTCTCTACATCTCTTTCAACCATCATGTGTGGGTTCGAGGTGCACTGGGACTTTGTAGGGAAATAGGTGAGTCTTGAGCATCTAGAAAGAAGATGGGTAGTTCTTCTGGCCCTCCCTTAGGAAATAAGTGCCACCCATACTGTGCCAGGGACATGAGCTGTAGAGAGTCAGGACAACACCTTTCTGGGCTGTTGTCTCTAGATTTGAGGTTCCTTTTCCTGTCTGAGGGTTAAATGTGAGTTTTCCTCTGAGGGCAGAGCAGCCAGTGGCAGGAGAGCTTGGGCTGGCATGTGGAAGAGCCTCAAGTCAGCACTGTTCATCCGCAGAAACAGAAGATCCATTGTTGTTGAACTGGCAGAAAGTTAATCTCTTAGTTAAAATATTACTGGGCTCTACTTGCTCTTATCCTTCCACAGTGCAAGGGGCAAGGGGCTCAGTAGGTCAGCTGGCTAGTACCTGACAGCAACTGCAGGGACGCAGTCAAGGCCCAGAGTGTGACCTGTGCCTCCTTGGTTAGATCCTTTTCCATAGTTCATATAGTTCTTTTATAGCCCCTGTGCACGCTTCAGTGTGTTATGTGCTAAACGGAACAAAGTAAGAACTCTGCAGAGAAGAAAGCCCAGGCCAAAGCTAGGTATGGTTGGCACATCAGCTGTCCTGCAGTAACAGAGTGCGCAGCGTGCTCAGCAGGGCAGCCTCAGCACCACTGGCTGAGAAAGGAAACTCCAGTCCTTAGAACGGTGCAAAACACAGTGCCTAAATGTCAAGGGTCCCCAAAAGGGAAGGCAGCTGTGCCAGCTGTGAGAAACAAATAAAATGATTAGTTGAGGAGTCACAAATTCAGAGCAAACACCCAGGTAATACCCCACCTTCTTCTAAGTGGCATAAGTCAACACCCAGTGGCACAAGTAATCAGAGCCCTGAGCAGCATGGGGCTCGTTTTCTGCTGGTGTTGCTGCTGTGCCTACCCCAGACACAGACCCCTGCTCCCAGACCTAAGCCACCAAGACAGCAAGTTACAGTTTTGCTGGCCAAAAATTTTCTAAATGGGAACAGAGAGCAATCCTCACTATCTCTTGCAGGTTCCAGCTCAGCTATGTGTGCTACACCCATTCATCTAAATGCAGAATTAGTTCTGAAACTAATGATAAGGCTTTAAATGCCATCACACAGCTAATTTATTTCCCCACTGTCCCAAAGTGCTTCCCAGGTGCTGAAAAGCTTAGCTACCAAAATCTCCATGGCCTTTGTTGTCAACCTCAGCAAGACAGCTCTGCATTGCACCATCTTTCCTATTCATGTTGGGTTTCAACCCTTAATGCGCCAAGCCTCAGAGCCCCCAGCAGTAGGGGGGGGGGGGAGGGGGCTGTTCTTCTCTCGACACAGATGAGGAGAAGCAAATTCTCCCTGTTCACAGAGAAAGGGGGTGCTGGAGCACCACCATCAGCTATTGCCTCCTGTCTTTCATGCGTGTCTTCTCTCCTCAGAGCAATGTGCTGTACCTTTATGTCAGTGGAGTTGCACAAACGTGAGCTAGGTGTGATATCACACTACAACACATTGGCTGTGCTGAAGACACAAGGTCATCCCACCCTTGGGAAGGGGAGGGAGGACATGGGTGTATATACACACACAGGAGCACACCTTGGTGGCTGTCTGTAAACACGTGTACTCACAGAGTTTCCATTTGGAGACATGCTCCATGTGGCATGTATCTGTTCAGGCAGAAAAACATCACTGCCCCAGTTCTGGCAGCAGAATCCTTTTTTGTTTTTTCTCGCTTGGGTTCTGGAGTTACTTCTGATTTACAAAAATATCACCACAGGGCAGCCTTCCTGATAGGTGGAATAGTTTCCCCTTGAGAAGAAGCTGGTGGAAATCCCCTTTCCTGAGACATTTTTAACTTTGCCAGAAAACGACAATGGGAGTGACTGCTTTAACTAGTGAGCTGACTGGGATGAGCTAATGGGTTTTTCCATATCTGGTGTCTAGTTCCAGGGATTTCCATGAATTGCTGTCAGGACAGAAGAAGGCAACAGATTGCAACTGTGGGATCTGCTGTTTCAGCTCCACTGACACGTCATTCCCCCAGGACACCCAGTGACCTGGTTAATCTAGTTCTTTGCTTCTGACTTCTCGTAAATGATTTATCAACTGGCGTGGATCCCTGTTTGCTTAAGGAGGCGTGTGATGACCTCTAGCAGACCGACTGCACTGAGCTGCAGCCCACATTGGGCACCCAGCTGCTGGTCCCAGCTCGTGACCCTTGGCACAGGGAGCAGGAGGACAGGGCTCTGGCAGAGTCCAATGGCAAGGACTCCTGCAGGGAACTGTGGGTGGTGTTTACAGGGTTTTGTGGAGAGCCCCGGTGACTAAGCCGTCAGCTCATCAGCGAAGGTGCTTGCAGGCCTGTCTCAACCTGCCCTGCCCCCCACGGTGTGTAGGTCCTGGCTGGGAGGCTGGCTGTGTTTGCTGTGTACAGACTGCAGGGTGCAAATCCTGGGAAGCATCAGCTGCACCAGCACCAGCCCTCGGGTCCATATACTCTAGAGAAAAAAATAACATGAATGTCTACCACCTTGTCCATCCTCAGTGATGAGACTGGTGTCCAAACCAGATGCAGCTCTGGACATCTTCATCATGTACATGCATAGGTCAATGCCTGTGTCACCACACACAAAACACTACAGCTAAACAGAAGATAGTACAGATCTAAACTCAATGCTTAAGCCAGGGAGATGAAGGATGATCCTGCAAGCTTTATATCCTGTCTTTGTAGGTGAGGCTAGAATGTGGAAAGAGATCAGATACCACAAATCAGGCACCCCCCCCCTAAATACTGTCTATGGGCAACTCCCTGCTTTTCCTCCAGGCCAGTTATTGCTGCTTCCTGCTCTGATTGTTTCAAATCTGGTTATCTTGAGTTATGCCTGTTCTGGCAAATATGGTGCAGCAGAGGGGAGGTCCTGTTCTCATCAATGTTGTACGCATGCCACAGATCACAGAGATTGGCGTGGGAGGAACAGCTCAGATGAGCTGCTTGAGGCAGGTATTGGGAAGCTTGCAACAGAGCTGTGTAATGTTTAGAAATATAAAACTGCTTAACAAAAGCTTCGTTGTGGAAGATACAGGGCCATACTGAATTTTCAGATGGCTGGAGGCTGTTTTGCAGGGGCAGCATCCAGCAGAAAGGGAAGCTGGGGAAGCCTACTCCAGCACCAGCCCGGACAGCCCTGCTCCCAAGAGGCACAGTGTCACACCACCCTAGGGCCACACATCATCAGGGAGGGCTGGCTCAGGCTGCGGCAAGGAACCTGCAGCCACATGTTGGCAAAAGCATGGGGTGTGTTTTCTTCTCACACAGGGGTGGATCTGGAACAGCTTTCAGCTTCCTGGAGCCTGAGAAGTGGGGTTTATTTGTTTATAGCCCAAGAGGATGGAGGGTGCAGCTCCTGTTCCCTATTTTTGGTGGCACACCACTAGCTTCCTTGCCTTGTGCCTCAACAGGATCCTCTATGTTCATGCATGACAGGCTCCCATTCTACACCTTGTAAAGCACCCCAGCATGACAGAAGGACAGACGGCTGGTGGGATGTGTGACAGCTGTTCCACCTCACCAGGAACAGTCATAGCTACCCTGTGATTCAAAACACAAAACCACGTCCCCAAAAACGTATTCACTCTAGGCTGACCCTACATGCCCTATGATAATCCCAGTCAGAGAGCAGAGAGACAGGAGAGGGAAAGAAAGGAAGGCTAGCAAATTATCCCAAATTATATTTCCTACCTTTAAATATGGGTGGAGGTACTGTAAGTATAACCTTCAATGTGAATTCCCAAGTGTTGATAGATATTTATATGGGTAACTGAGGGTTCAGTCTTAGTTTTATGCCCAAACTCACTCTTCATACACCTCTTCCATACACAGACTTACTCTCCAAACAGCAGAGAAGATCCTGATCCATGTAGAAATTATGTCCTTACCAGCAGCACAAGTACTCCAGGCTCAAATCTCTTGGCTTTGCAAACTCAAACAGGTTTGCTTAGGACAGCACAGATGTAGAATGATGCAAGTGCAAAACCCCCCAAAAGCATTCCCCTGTCCCTAGGGCAGTGAAACAAGAGCTGAGTTTTCTCATTGAACTCTTTCGTTGCAATGGCACATTAAAAAGAGCTCCCAGTCTTTGGCAGAGCTGGGATTGGAACCTGCTTCCTCTCATCTCCAGTCTCCCAGACTGAGGGAAAGATTGCTTCCAGGTGCCTGGCCTTCTTCTAGTCTTGGCGACGTAAGGCCATTTTCTGGTCCATTCTCTGTCTATACCAAAGCGGTCTTATTTTGCACTTTTTGACTACAACCAAACCATTTTATTGAGCTGTTCTGGTATTGTTGTGCTAAAATCACTCACCTGGCAGAGCAGTTCAGTGCAAGACAGAGAGAAGTCACGTACCTGTCAGTTGGGTCTTACCATAAGATATCCCACCAGGATGCTCCAGCCAAGGTTACAGCTACCTGCCATGTAGTCAAGGCATCCTCCTTCACCACCACTGTCCTGGGAAGACTAGCTCAGGGTTAAGAGGCAGCTGATCCCAGTGTCTTATCCAGGTCCATTGCTGATGAGGCTCACTTTAAATCTACTGGCAAGATTTAACAAAACTGCATACAGAAGGGAACAGTTATGGATGAATAGAAGTTAAGGGAATAATAACCTGCTTTTCTTGGACCTCGTCCAGTATTCACTAAAGGGATTTCCATGAACATTGGTAGAATTCAAATCAGACCATAAATTGCTTGCAAATTTTCTTTTGCTTTATTAAAGCAGAAAAAAACCCCGAACAACCAAACTAAAAAAACCCTCTTAAAAGTTGTTTCCCCTTTTCCTCATGTATTTATTCTCCTTTATGCTTCTTCTTGGCACTGGGCAAAGTATATCCACTCTGATATAAAACTCTGATAAACCCGTGATCCAAGAACTTCCCATAACATGAGAAATGCAATCCTGAGCCCCTCAGCTTTGTTGGCCCTGGAGAACAACTGCCTCAGCCCTGCTCACTTCCAGGCCCATCACTTGTACCAGGCACCAGCACAAGAGAATTACACACCAAGAGGACATTCTTCCTATCTTATATCACCTTCCCAAACTATCAATTAAAAATGTCACATTTCTGTACCCTGTGGATGTCATCTGCCTTCTTTGCACACTTTGTACAAGCAGGGTTTTGAAACACGCTTCCCATGAATCATCTGAGGAGTAGTGTGGCTAGTAGGTATCAAGGCACTTGAAGATGCTGACGTAGTGTCTGATTGGATTTCAAAAGGGCACTGCTCCTGATGCCTTTTGATGTCAGTGTAGGTTGGGCATGTATACCCCAGTCCCCATCTCTGGGTACGGAACACCTTTCAAGTCTGGGTAACAGTCTCAGTCCCCTTCCAGAATACAGCACTTAGCTCTCAGGGTGTTGTGAGGATGCAAGAAGTGATGATTATGAGTTTTCAGGAAATACAGAAATGGGGTATTTCCAAGTAAGTTAACTAAGTAACTTTTAATCAGAAAGACAATTTAGTAGCATTTTCTGCCAATAGCTAGCTTTGTAGATTCCCATGATTCCCACTGCTAACATCTCCAATAAGGAAATATTTATGACCCTTCTCCTTCAGAAGGGTGTTTTTTATCTCATCTAAAATAGAGCACGAAGATATGTGTGTCAGTGTTAATGATGTTAACTGTCCCTTTTTGTCCCCATGCTTCAAAAAGAAGAGAAACATGCAAACATTAAAATGGAATTCCAGAGAGTCGCAGCAGCTGTGAGCCATTAAATGCTTGGCTGTAGCTTTTTATTGAAACAATTAAAGCAATTTACTGTACAGGTAGCTTTGGTTAAGTGGGGTTTAGGTTCTTGTTAGGTTCACAGCCCTATATCCCCAGAGGTCAAGTACCATGTGCTGAGGAGACTCTGGCCCTCCCCCCAGGAGAGCTACCAGGGCATCAGGCAGAACACAAACAAAGCGTGTGCAAGTGCGAGGCCTAATGGAGCTGCTATCGCTCTGATTTCCAGAGAGAAAAAGACCAAAAGAGTTTGTTTGCAATGCAGGCTTGAGTGCCCGTAGGTTTGGGTCTGAAGTAAGGAGTGTGAGGCCTGTGTTTATGCCCCATTTTTGAAAGGAAGGCGTTTCTGCTTCTCAGCATGTTGGGGGGAAGCAATAGGGCTGCCATCTAGAGGCCAAAGTGACCTTCCAGCACATTCCTTTGGACAGCAGTGCACTGGCCGTGACCTGCTCTCCTCACTACCTACATATAAAGGATTCCTCATTTCTAAATAAAATTGCCATACTACAAAGCATTTCTCCATCCACATCTCTCATTCAAGAATTGCATATGCTGCCTTAATCAATCCAGCTTAAGAACAGCCTATATAGATAATAGATGCATCTTCCACGGGGATGAAGAACAGTATGAAGTATGAGATACAAAGCAGAGTCTTGCAGAAATAGTTGACAGGCTCTGAGGAGCTCTAGGTTTCTGGGAGCGGTGTTAAATGTGTGGTAGTGAAAGATTATTAGCAGGAAGACTCAAGCATGGGACAGGGTTTGTGTTGCCTACTAGGCACATCAAGCTCTATAGCCAGAGTAAGCATGGTTCTCATCTGCTCATCCCATTGCTACTCCTCACTACTGCCAGGCTTTGGAAGAGTTTGTTCTGGACATGGCCCAGAACTATATCTGGTTTGGCTCAGAATGTGCTTTTCTCCCATCCCTACAGCGATCTCATTCCCCTCTGACAATAAGGTGTGGGCCAGGTCTGCTGAGACCAGCAGTAAACTCTGGGTGTCTAGGCCTGGACACTGTCCTTCCCAACCTGTTCCTTAACTGAATACAGCAAGTCAAACTGATCTGAACCTCTGGCAACTGGAGCCAGTCAGTAATATGTTTTGGTGGTTACAGCGTGTTCAGAAAAGTCGTATCTTAGCTGTTGCTTCTTTCCCATGGCTGCTCCTCTACTTTGCTGCCTCATCTTCTCTCTCATCTGGCTTAGGAATGGCCTCTCCCCCATGCATTTCCCTACAGCAGGCATAGTAATCATTTAGTACTGACAAATGTTAAAGGGAAACAGGCAGAGGACCCTCATGGCAGCCTACTGCTCTCCAGAGTGCCCCATGCTAATTTGAGGTGTGTTAAACCCTGCCACCTCCACGCATCTTGAGCACACGAGGAGGTTGGAGTAGGAAGGTGAGTGTTGCAGGGCAATGATACCCTGGTCTTGCAGCTGGAGAAGTTCTACCAAAGGCCCTCACAAAGCACTTCAGTTTTGCTTGCATGCTGCCTGCCCTGCACCCTGCACCCTCCACATTGCAAAATCCCCCGCTGATGTGACTAAGAGTCACGTTCCGCAGCCTCAGCATTGGTTTCCACCTCTCACAGCCCTGAAATGGAGACAGGGATGTGTGATTCGCTTTCTCTTCTCCTTACCTAGGACTCTCTGACCATGGGTGATTGTGTCCAAGGGGCTGGAGGGACCTTTCAGTCAATACTCTTGTGTGAGTGGCTAAGTAAAAACAGATCTGAACCTCGCCAGCGCTGCTTACATAAAGGAAAGAGGAAGCAGCCACTGACTCCAGCAAGCTCTAGCAAAGTTCTGCAAGAAGCTGCTAAAAATAGGGCTGCCCCTACATTTCCATCCTGCCTTTGACACAGTCACAGCTTTCACATCCCATTGGCCTCGCCATTTCCTTGTGGCGGGCTTGCCTCATGCCCCAGCGTCACCGACAGCCCTTCCTGCCTGCGGACAGCCTCAGGAGCTTTGAAGTGCAGGCAGCTCCTTCCCACCCTGCTGCAAGCAAGCACTTCCCCTGCCCTCTTTACCTGTCCCTCAAAGGAGAAGTGGGGCAAGTCCCAGTGATGGTCTCACCCTAAGAGGACACTAAAAGTCCCAGAGATACTGAACACCAAAAAAGCTTTCCACAGTGGAGTGTTTTCTCCGTAAATGAAATGGTGAAAAGTGTTTGTTTGAATACCCTGGGATAATATTCCCAAACACTACCTTTTGACTGTGGTACTTATTCTTGGAGGACTCGGAGCTGAAAATGACCTGAACCTGCTTCTTGGAGTAAAAAGGAAAACAAGTGAACCCAGGGTAGAGAGGATGGGATGTGAAGGGGAGCTCTTCTGTGTGATCTGAGGCTCGGGTGTCCCCATCCCTGGGGCCAAGGAGGTGGCTGTTAGCCAGCCAGTGATGCTGTGTGCATGCTGGATGATGGCACATGGAAGTTGGAGGTGCATTGGCGACGTAATGTAGAAAGAGCAAGAGTGTTGCCAGTTCTGCCGGTGCTGTTCCTGAGAACTGAACTCAGAGTGGATGGCATCACTGTTAAGCTGAGGAGAAAGCAACGAAGTCTGTGAAGCCAGATGAAATAGAGACTGTTGAAAATTACCTGTATTGTTTGCCCAAGGTTTTCCAAATCCTGGGGAAGTAATGCCCATGAGAATTTGGGCCAAGATCATTAAGATTTCTGTCTTCCCTGCTTTTCAATCCAGCAGGTACCAGAAAGGGCAAGGTGGCACATGCTGGACTCCTGAGAGACAAGTGGGATCAGGGGAGTCCAAGGCCAGAGCTTTGCCTTCCTCTCTGGACCACAGGTTGATTAAGCATCTAACCAGCTTGCTGCCATGCTGCTGGAGCAGCGGTCCAGAAAGTCTGGGAGGTGATTCAATCCTCCATGAGTTTGGAGTCTGGCTGTTCTGGCCTCAAGCTCTCAAGCAGAAAGATGGGGTCTTGAAACTTCACAGACCCTGATTCTGCTTCCAAGTATCAAGGGTGAACCAAGAAAGCCAGCTGAGCGCCCTTGAAATAAAAAGAGTGATGATGAAGAAGACCTGAATCCCTTCTCCAGGGGCATTGGATGTTGTCTTGGGGAAGCCTCTGTGGAGCCCTGACTTTGGCAGAGGACTGGAGTGTGGAGAGGCTGCCTTGAGGAGTTAGTTGACTTGGTAAGGGACAGAGATGTCTGGAGTGCATGAGGGAAAGGCACACCCAGGGATAGAGCCCCCAGCCAGCCTGCAGGACAGCCTAAGGAGTAATAGCCCTGTTGTAGGCACTGGGTGGTAAAACATAGCAGAAAGCCATTCTACTCAGAAGTCACACCTAGACAACAAGAAATTTTCTCCAGACCAAGCCAGAAGTTATTTCCGGAAGACTCTTTGTCACCAGACTCATTTGGAGGAGTGGCAATATTCAGCGTATGCCTAACACTGTCTAGAAACAGGCCCTGGCAGAAGGGTGCAGCCCCAGTTCTGGGCAGCTCCTGTGGGTACACGTGTGGGGGGAGGAGGAAGAGGATGGGGGTGGGGGGGGCAGCTTCCTCAGCAGACAGTTTTGTTTCTCAGTCTACTGCAGAAGAGAAACATTTGTTAGCTCTCACTCCTTCTAAGCCTTTGTAACCACTCTCCTCTCAAGATTAGCCTGTGTAGGTTTCCTGGGTGGTTGCAGTTTTTAATACCTGGATCTTAATCCAGCCTCTCCATCTCCCTCCCTCACCCTGCCAGAGCTCACAAAGGTGGGCAGCTCCAGCCCTTGGTGAAGTTGTCCCTCTGTGTCGCTCAGAAGATGTTGAGGGGATCGGGGGATCTACCCTGGGACCACCACTGGGGTGGACAAACAGGTCTACAGCCCTTCAAAGCAATTCTCACGGTGGCCATCATGACAAAGAGACTTCCAAGGGCTCGAGGAAGTGCCAGGGAGTCAAAATGATGGGACCCAGATTGTCTGCACACACAGACGTGGCTTCCAACAAACAGGTCCTTCAGGAGACTGCACATGGCTCACCTCCTTGGTTGATTTTTGAGCCCGTCCGCGCCACCCCCCCACATTTTCCTTCGGCTCTCCCGGCAGGAGAACGTTCTGAAAGTCGCATGGGGGGCCAGGACAGAGTTCCCAGTGCTCAAGTCAGGGGTGTTGTGATGGGGGGTGTGTGGGCGTGTGTGGGCGTGTGTGTCTCGGGGGGGTTCCGCAAAGGCAAAGCTCTGGGTCACCAGCGCGATTTTGAGGCGAGTTTGCGAGTTTCTGGAAAAGCCGTTTCCGTGAGGCGGTGCCACAGCGCCACCTGGCGGGCCGGCCGGCTCGGGCTCGTTTTTCCCGTGATCCGCCCCGTGGGAAGCAGTGATGACACTTCCCGCTGGGATCGCGCTGCTGACGCGCCGGGCAAACCCCGCTGTCACCTAAACAGCACTGTCACGGTGAAGAGGCGCGTGGGCAGCTCCAGAGCCCAGCCCAAGGCAGCCCTGGCTGCTATGTCACACCACAACTTCACCGTAAGCACACGCATAACCTGCTCTCAGCACGCTCCGTTCCCACGCAGAGCTATTGCTGTTGTTCAGGCAGCAGAGGCACTTGTGGGAAGGTAGGAAAGTGCACAACACCGGTTTGTGAGGTCTTAGCAGAGTTACGTAAATTCACTCACAGGTTGTGATGTGTTTGTGGTGAGATTTGGGGTCTCAAAATATACTGAGTGTCATCGATTCTCACTGAGAAATACAGCATAGTATTTCACAGCGATAATTTTGGTGCTCACAGATAAGAGATACAAGCTACCGGACTAAGGGAAGTTCAAGAGAGTCTGTACAATAAGCAGATGTGGATTTTAGACCATCCAAGTGCCAGAACTGGGGAAAGATAAAGCAAACTGAAACAAACAGAGGGCAAGTGTGGGCAGAAATCTTGCAGCAAGCATTTTGGGCAAATCTGGAAGATCAGTCTACATGATCAGTAATGGTTCTCACACAGTGCTAAAAACAGGCTGTGACAATTTGAAGGAAAAGAACAGGGGAACTTTTTAAACATGTAAGAAAACTTGGAGGTTTTTGAGCACATCACTTTTCAGTTAAGGCATTTAGAGGAACTGGCAGTGATGCAGGGAACACGGCAATGGCCATATGTGTAAGAGACAGCAGAGCTCTTTGCTTAGACTTTTTGTTAAACAGCCAGTGTGACCTGAAGCTTTACTGGAAAAAATACATAGATGCAACAAAGCCAAGTGCAACCAATACCAACACTTCAGATTGGAGCACTAGATGTGGCATTTAAGTCCAGCTCTGGTAAATTCCATCTTTGGCCAGAGGCATTAAAGGGACAGGCTGTCTAGAGAGGCCAGATACTGATTGATGGCCAGTAGCAGCAGAAGGACAGATCGCCCATGGCCTAAGCACAGTCTGCTTTGGAGAGAGAGCTCTGTCTGGTAGCTGGAATGCTGCTGGCCTGGACTCCTGATAGCCTGAGGCACTTGGAAAATCCCAACCAGAAGTCACAGTAGGGCCTACATCCATAGTCCCATTCACCAAGCTTAAAGACTAATTCCTTCAGCTGTCGATGTGAATGCAAAGACTTCATCCAGTTTCTTTTCTTTTACTGTGTATATTTTCCTAACATCTCCTTCTTGTTATTGCTGTGCTAGCATATGCTGCACCACTGCCACTCTGTCCCCTGACTAAATTCTGGGTCAAATTTTAACAAGTTTAGGGTACCTCTGTTTTTAAGGCTCTAGACTGAGAGCCTTTCAGATTTTAACTTCAGCCATACCAATGGGTGCTCACTTCCTTTAGAAGAGTGTCCTGCAGCATCCTACCTCTGTGAACCACACAGTAATACCCATGGGACTCTGATCGAGGAGGAATCAGTTGCCTTAGAACACCAGAGAGCTGGCTGTTGGGTAAAACAAATCCAGTGTGTGTGTAGGAGCCTACTGAACCTGATCTCAGGGTCTCCAGTGATGTACCACACCTACATACACACATACAGAGAGAAATTCTTTGTCTGAACCAAAACATCTGCTCTAAGCATATTGATTTGGATCTTTCCAGCTCAGCTTGCCATGGCTAAATACTCACACAGCACAAGAGATTTCTACAGTGGAAAAGGAGAGAACAGGGAAAGACCACATTCATCCCTGTTTACAGCAAAAAGCCACCACACTACACAAAAGTATCATTCATTACCAGTGAAACTCTGTCTTAAGTCCTTCATTAATCTGGAAAAACAAGTTTTGCCGTACATTCTTCCCTCCCTCATCACTCCCTCGTAGTCTTAGGCCCAGCAAATCAATAGTAGTGAATGTCCTTTGAACATCTTGAGACTACCCAGAGTTGCCATTAGCTAGTATTTCACTACAGCATATGATTTGGTCTTGTTTCTAACCCCAGCCTGTTAACCCTTGCACTTTCCTCTTGGTGCTGACTCTAACTAAGGCCCGAATGGCTCCCTTATGTTTCTGCTGTATCCCCTCCTTTAAGCTGGCATGCGAGGAGCCCTCTGCCGCAGCCCTCTGCCAGGTATAATTGTTGGCTAATCAGCATTATTGTCCTAGTAAATCACCGGGGTGAAAGGCTAACAACTCTCCTGCAGGTTTGCTAAGAGAGAAGGTGGAGGGGGAACTGATTGCACGGCTGGTAAAATGGGAAACGTGCCCTCAGGTGCTGGACGCACAGAGCATTTAGTCTGCCAGCAAACAATGGCTATGGAGTGGGAATGAAGGAATCAGACGGGAAATTACGTGCTTCCAAACCCTTGTGAGAAGACTAACTCCACTTAGGAACTGTACAGCGCTCAGTTCTCAGATCGGGGTGCGATGGGAGGAGCTGGCAGAGCGGAGAAATTCCGCCCGCGGCCCTCGATCCTCTGCTGGAGCAGGGGCAGAGCGCTGCGGGTACAGATCCTGGGGCACTTCTTCCCACTGGGAATCACGTCGCTCCTTCACCGCGGTTTTGAAAGAGAAACATTTTCTCCCCTGAGCACAGCCCGCACTCTTCTCAGCCCGTTCTCGGCTCCAGGAGCAAGCGGCACAAGGACAGCCAGCAGATGGCACGAGCCGGAGCCGAACGTGCTCGGCAAGGAATCTTGGCCTTCCCGGTAGTATATTCCTCCCCCCCCTCCTCTTCCTCACCTCCTTGTTTGGCAACCACAGGTGAGCATGCACAACACTTGCTTTCCTTTTCTCATTAATAAAGCAGAGATGTGATGTGGCCAAGTACAGTAAAGTTTATCTTCACAAACCACTGGGATATCCTTGGATGATGTGTTAAACTGACAAAAATGTAATTAAAAATAAAGAAGTGTCATAAACATCATGGAAAATACACTCTTGCTTTTGGGCGGTGATGTAGCCAGTTGCTGAAATGCAACTAATTGCAGTGCTCAACTTCCAGGTGTGCTCCGTGCTGCAAGCAGCTGCGTGCTGTAGCATAAGGGCTTCCTTCCCCTGGGAGGAAAATGTCCTGTGGTGAGAAGCTCAAGAAATGCGGGACAGGAGCAGAGTGACGGGGTTCTGTTTGAAGACTGCCTACTTTGTGAGAACAGATGGGAGGATAAATTTAGAAGAAATATGATAGTTGTGTTTGCGAGGAAAGAAAACAGAAGGATCAGAGGAGAGTTACACCCCAGGCCATAACTCCACTTCCTCCCTCCCAGAGAATGCTGGGAAAAGCAGTACTACAGCAGACCCAGAGAACCTACTTTTTGTGATGTCATTGAATTGGCTTCTGGACAATCAGATGAGCATCAGAACTGGCTTAGTACAAGGGGCAGACACAGGGATGGTGGCTTGTCTTGCCAGCAGCAAACTGCTAAACAACCTGAGGCCCTATTGCCCAGCTGCACCCCCAAGGGACAAGTGGAACCTTTGACTCGAATATAAATGTAACACTTGTATTGTCTTATGTTGCCTCCATTTGCTGAGGAGAAATTTGTGAAAACGGCTCTCAAGGACCACGTTAGCAGAATAAGGGGAGGAGTAATGGCAGATACACTTGCAGATGCATCATGACTTCGGAGCTCTGTTCTTTTCAGCTTTGCTGAAAGGGCTGAGAGCAGCAGCTTTCTACCAGTTGGAGGGGGTAATTCCCATCTTTCTCAGGGAAAGCCTCAGATGTTGGAACACAGACTGCTGTAAAAGATAGGACGTTAATACATGAAAGAAGCCTATTTATGGTTACCTTAAAGTGGAGCTTACATTCCTGTGCTCTGTATAAAGTTGGAAGTAAGGCACCTGATATGGGTAATTTATTCCAAGGCAGTCTAAAAATATTCTATTTTTAAAATAATTAGGTTTCAGAAATACATTAATAGTTGTTCTGGTTTTAGCAATAATTTTCTTCGTAGTAACTGGTATAGTGCTGTTTTAGATGTAGGATGAGAATAATGTTGGTAACACAGTGACATTTTTCAGTTATTGCAAAGTAGTGTTTATCAAGGACTTTTCAGCTTCTCATGTCCTACCAGAAAGGAGACTGGGAGGCATGAGAAACTGGAACACAGCCAAGACAGCTGACAAGAGGGATATCCCATACCACATGGCATCATGCTCAGTATATAAACTGTGCGGAAAGCTGGCCAGGGGCTGCTGCTCAGGAACTGACCAGGCATATTCATCTGACTGCTGTCACTGCTGACTGAATCAATGGAAACTTACAGAAGTGAAATGATGTACAAGAAAGAATCGGGAATTAATAAAATAATGGGATCTACATTAGCCCTATATTTAAGTAATTTGCAAGGTAAGCATGCCGTGGTCAGAAGCATTCAAGGTCTCCGATATTGCACTTGCCAATTTCAAAGGTACTAGATGAGGCAGTGGACAATTTGTGGCTTTCTTGGGTAGCCTAACAAAATTACCAAAGCCAGCAACGCTGACATTTAACACAGCTGAGCATACTCCAGCTTTCCCAACAGTCACATCTAGTAAGATTCCTCTGCAAAGTAATTTCTAATGTGTTCCTTCTGAACTGCTAGCTTATTCATATCACTGTACCATGCCAAACACGCAAAGAATGAAGTAATAGTTTGGGTGGGAAGGGACCCTAAAAATCATCTAGTTCCAAACCCCTGCCATGGGCAGGGTCACCAGTAACTTGGCTCTATAAAGGGTGTCAGCCTTGAAGCCTTGTATGTGCACAAGTCATGTGGGCAATGTTAAGAATCTCTAGTACGCTATTTCAAAAGTGATAAATGAATCTACCTATAGAGAGATTCCAACACCAGATCCTATCCTGTCCTCCTGTTAGTCAGTATCCAGTCACTTACATATCATAACTGGTTTCCAGTTCACATTTTCTTGCTTCCATACAGATATACCTTCAAATAGATTTGTGATCATGTCAGAAAGATTATATGAAGTGAACAACAGCAACAACAATTAAACGAAACTGCAAAGTAAGCCAGAAAAAGGTTTGATTTTATTAGGAATGGTACATTTAAATACATGTAAGACTTTGGGATTAATTTACATATTTTTTCCAAAAATGTTTCCCTTCTTTAACGATACAGAAGTTAAAAAAAAAAAAAATCTAATCCCAAATTGTAAGAACGACAGTATTTGCAGTGGAAATTTCTATTAATCAAAACAACTGTGCATTCCAGAGATTTTGACTACACTTTTCCTGGGATTTTTTTTTTGCTGCTCTCATTACTAAAATAACCTTCCTTTCCATCAAGACTATTGCTAGTCATACACATGTTATTCAGTATCACACTTTTGGGTATGAAAGCTATGTCACTTTATTATAAACATCAAAAACATGGACATGCATATTGACATTTCTGTGCAGTTTTATGAAGTCACCTGTCAAATAAGGCCTATACATACAATACCACATACTAGTGAATTACTGTAAAATTATTATAATGGATTCCCAATAATCCTGACATCTGGATGGTATGTCTCATTTTAACAGAAAATTCCAGCTTTCATTACTGCTTAACACTGTATTAATTCACTATCCAAGTGAGCAACATTCAACTAACCAATGTGTATTCCTGAAAGTCTTTTGCAAATTAAGCATATTGTCAAGGTCATGTAAAGCTGGAACTTAAACAGCCTGTTAAGCCAAGCAATGGGGAAAAGGGGGAACTCTAAACTAATTTTATCTGGTCCATTCATTCTCGCACAGAAAAGTAGCCACAGAACCGTAAAGGAATAAAATCTCTACTTCCTGTTCTCGGACTTAATACCAAGGACAAAAGCTAACATAGTATTT
Organism: Corvus cornix cornix; assembly: GCF_000738735.6. Taxonomy (NCBI): domain Eukaryota; kingdom Metazoa; phylum Chordata; class Aves; order Passeriformes; family Corvidae; genus Corvus; species Corvus cornix. The sequence goes on from NC_046335.1 coordinate 33,955,987, forward strand.
TGGAAGTCAAAGGCCTTGGAGGTGGAGGGGAAAGTAGGGGCAAGAGGGGGAGAAAGCAGCGTATTGTCTCATCCCATTACCTCAGCATTATGTGTACATAATATATCTATGATAGAAATGTTTACTAATAGCAGGGAAAAAAATAAAAAAGACTTCCCACTCCAGACTTCACTGAAAGAAGAAAGCTGACAGCCAGCCCCTCCTCACAGAGATGGCCTATTTGATGACAGGCACTTTGGCAATGTAAGAGGAGGTCACCCTTTCATCATGTTAACTCTTCCCCTCCCAGTTCTCATACATAATTTGTCTCAAGTCTTCAAGAAACTTGAATCAAATTAAATTCATTAATACATCTCTCAGAGCAGGTTAACTACGGCTATGAGCAGAGCTCGACCTAGAACGAGATTTTCTTTTAGAAGAAGAGGGGGAAGGGGAAGAAGCTATCAAGCTGGAGCGGTGGCTTTTGTGGGAGTAACTCTTTTTAGGAGTACGACTGCGAGAACGAGAGCGGGATCGAGAGCGAGATCGGGAGCGAGAGCGAGACCTGGATCTGGACCTGGACCTTGACCTGGACCTGGACCGGCTGTCCGATCTGGAAGATCCTGTAGACCTGGACCTGCTGCGAGATCTTGAGTAACTCCTTGATCGAGATCTGCTTCTGGAGAAACATAATTAAAAGCTGTAGTCTCACCTCTTACTAAATTTAAAACAATCAGTAAAATTCTCAACTACTTTGTATGCATAGCACATCCATCGGAACATCTGAAAGTGCTATTCACAGCATTCAGTTATTTCACAGTGCTGCTAGATTCCTGTTATGCTCCATCATGACACTATCTTCTTAGGTCAAGGCTATCAGGAACTTCTGGCCTTGACATTCTCTGCTAGTGTGGCAAAATATGAACTGCCTAATAAAAGATGCCTCTCCTCCCAGCTCCTGCCAGGAGGAGAGAAACCAATTTTTAAGCAGGGTAGTTTCTATCAAAGAAGAACTCTTTTTCAGCATACACCCTGCCTTGAAATATCATTTAATTTATGAAGAAAAACACAGAAATTAAACTCCATACCTGTGGTATTTATTCTCTCTAGAAACACCATGCAAGTTAGTAAGAGTTTCTTTCAAGATGCTAAGAAAGTCTCTAAAGGTGTGATCACCAGCACACTTAAAGGCCTTAGAGTTTTAACACCTTCACTAGTAATGCATCCTTTATTTCATGGAAAGAAATGGATTTATTTTTAAGAGAGACAATGAAAGAGCTGAAGTCAGTATGTTTTTTTAATGACTAAACAGCAGAACTGCTTAGGAATAATGCAAGCAAGCTAACTGATTTTCTTTTATTTTCATTAACAAGCTGTCTTCCACAACTATTTGAGAAACATTTCACAGGACTGTGAAACAGCTTTCCTTTCAATTATTTTTCAATTATTCATTTTTTAATACCAAAATTCGTGTTTTTAAAAAGTTCTTTCTTTAAAAAAATCCTTACTCTCATCCAAAACTCTTCTATTTACCTTGTTTCAGCAGTTAGTTCTTATCTTAATCTGTTTACATTGCTAGAAAGTTATCTGTGCAGTGATATTTAAATTGGGGCCAAAAAACTAGATAATCAAACTTTGGCATCAATGCTACCCAAATCCAGGCCCTCAGCAGAATTTTATCATGTCAGGTGACATACCTATGCCTTCTGTGGTCTTCAGTCAGTTTAATTCTGCGTCCATTCAGCTCAGTGCCATCCAACTTTTCCAGTGCACTCTTCATGTCACTGTAAGATGCAAACTCCACAACCCTGTTCACCATCATGAAAAAAAGGAAGTTTCAGAGAAACAAAAAAAGTAAGGAGAGCAAGACTGGCCCTTTTTAATCTGTTGCTTCACAGCTTGTTTTATCTTCTGAAAGCTAGTTTTTAACGTGGTTAACAGTAAAATACAACACTTAACAGTCCTAGCCATCCCTACCTTTCACACCTTCTTGAACATTACCAGAACTGCCATCTGCAAGGAGATGGAGAAAATGCAGGAAGCTACAAACCTGCATCAGCTGAGGAAATATCTTTCAGGCCTCCACTAAATTGCATTCCAAAGTTGTCCATGAAACAAAGTAAGTTTGCAGACTCTTCTGCCCTATTTAAGCATTCTAACAGTGAACAGAAAAATCCAGTCTGTGGTTTTTAAAATTTGAACTCAAAAAAAGGTCTTAGTTGTGCTGGTTTGCAACAGCCCTACAGCAGTTTTGCCAGCACAAAGACTCAGTTTGTACTTCCTTCTCTCCTGCTTTGTTGTGCAGGACCTTTGTAGACTGCAAAATTAAGAATGGAGAGTGGGCAGGTAGGTATTCCCCATGGAAGTTGGTTATGTTCTTTTCCCATGACTCTGACTGTTGAACCAGTGTAAAGCAGCCATAGACAGGAGGTGTTTTAGTCTCAGGACTCAGATCATAAATGATTATATAAAAATAAGTTAAAGACAGCAGGATTTAACATTTGGAAGGAATTCTCCCTTCCTTTTCTGCTTCCACACATTGTTTTCGTGATAGAGAATAGAGACTGAGTTCAATACTGATCTCCCGCTTATTGACAGTTTGTGTTTTGGATTGTTTGGTTCTTGAACTGGAGAAATTTCAGCATCTAAGCCACACCACAGATTTATATTTAATTTCTTCTGTATTACAAGAAAAATCATGCCCGTAATAGTTTCAGCTATCACACCGATTTAGACACAAAACGAACTCACCCTTCATTCCTGTTGTTTCTGTGTGCATCCACATAGGTGACCTCCCCTGCCTTTCTCATGACATCTTTCAAGTCCTACAGCAAAAGTTAACATTTTAGTCTTGAACAGGACACAAATCAGTCAGGTAGCAGAATACTGCCCTAAAACTTTCTCTGCTAAAACTGCTTAATGCTTTTCAATCTATATATATAAAAATATATCATTTAGAAAAAAGTGTCTGAAACAGCTTATTTAATAGCAGCTGCATATAAAAAAGATCCATCATTTTACAGCTACAGTGAATAAAACACTGCTTTTAAGATAATCCTGCATCCTGAAACCAGCTGTTATGAAAACACAATGCAATACTTAAAATACCAACATGTTCACTGAAATCAGAATTATAGGAGAGAAGCGCAGTAGTATTAAATGCAGATTTTCATAACTAACACCCCAGTTAAATGACAATCCAATAAATGTAGACAAATTCAACCTTTATGCTCACCTCCCCCAGCTTCAAAGCAAAATTAAAAGCAAAAAGGTACAATTACAATGTAATTAAAAATTTTATGAAGGAAATTTTTCTAAGTTTCGTTTGAGTATCCGTCACGCTACAGTGTCACATCAATAAACATCCTTGTCTTAAACTTAACAGAGGCTAAATGTGGACACAGTAAAATTACTTGCTTAGCAATAGGAGAAAGCACAAACAAATAATGCAAAAGGTCACTAAAAAGCTAAACATCTAAGTTAAGGCAGCACTTTTACCCAACCGTATCTGGTATTTTATAATCCCAGACTACTTACCGCAACACGCCACAAGTGGCAGGTGATATAAGAAGGTACCTTAAGCAAAGAGTTGCTTGTCCAATACCTAGCTGGCCAAGAGGAACTCTCTTACATGAGAAAGGCAGTGATGGCTCATAGCAATATGCTTCACGGAGGTACCAGAGGCCCTGAAAGCACTGGACATAGTCTCCAGTCTCCAGAAGTGGCTAAAGAACCCGAGGATGATCTGTGCTAGCCAATCGAGATCAAACCCAGGCAAACCAAGATCTAGACTGCCAAAAAACAGGAGTGTCATAGGAACCAAAAGGAAAATTCAGAACAGGCCAAACCCTAGAATTTCAGCCACTAGAAAACCCCCAAATCTTTGGTTCTTTTTCCTCCACACAAGAAAAGTGGTTAACCAAATCAAGGTTGTTAGAAGAGGTTCAAAGTGCACTTGGTTAGAAATACGCTTAAGGAACAAAAGACTACAAAACAAAAAGCCAAGAAAAAACTTTAGAACATTTGCCACAGAATATCAGAAAGCTTAGTTTTATGTAGTATTTTAATTAAAATTCTATAGTTTTATGTTAAAAACTGGCATATGCAAAGTAGTAGATATTTTCCTTGTTTTTAATATAAAGAAACCCTAATAGCAAATGAAAATTGGTCCCTATAGTACCATTAAAAACAATACTTCAAATTCAGTTTCCCTCAATTTAGAGATGATGGACAAAATTTTGTCTCTGCTCGAGTCAATGAGAATTTAACTAGACCAGGACTGGTAAATCAAAAGGAAGTTAGAAAATAATAATCTACATAATTATTTCCTAAATCAGTAACTTTAGGCTTTAAGATTGAGGCTCCCACAGTCTTGCAACACTATATGTGGAATCCTAAGAAACATCAACATGAAATATCACTTAATCATTGTAATCACAATGACAACGTGACTAAGATGCCAACATTATTGCTTGAAAGAGAGGAAGTGTGCATGTGCTATAAAAGCTCAACATTACTAGAGGAATGTTTAAAGTTACCTGGTTTTACTACCTAACCAGTGGAACAATCAAGTTTTATCTTAAGTTTACTGTTCTGGTTCACCTTAAATAGCACGAGAAAACCCTGCTGTCCTTAGCAGCAAAGAGAAATAAGGTGTAGGACAACCATAAATAGGAAAAACACATTAAACAATACATCTTGATGTAACACAGACCTATTCTCAACTGCTTGAAAATTTGATGCTGAAAAACTAATGGGGGTGGGTTGGAAAGCTCTGAACACGCAGAAATATATGTTTGCTAAAAAAAAGGAGAGTTCTGACAGTTTGTCTACTACTTAGAGATGAGATTATCTATTAACAATATAGTCAACAATTTGAGGAAACTTTTCCAAATACAAATTTTTGTGGCTTTTTCTATGTTTAAATATCCCAACACAATACCTTCTAAGGGAGATAGATGTTCTCAATATATGGGGTTCCACACCAAAGATTAAATTATGTGTGTAAGTTTAAAAGCAAGGTTCCATATTGAGTGTGCTTCCTAGCAGGGATTAGAAGGGAAGAATAATGCCACTACTGTTAATGCATTAGCCATTTTAATGTGTTGTGTAAGTAGCATAGTTAGAAGTTAAAACACTACAGTTAGTATCAAAGCAGTACAACTCCAAAAGTAAATGCAGCTTGCATATGGTTGTTACCTTCAAATGATGTCTATTTAGGCAGGTATCAAAAAGTCTCTTATGCTAATTTATCGTATATTTAAGAGACATTAAAACATTTAATTAAAATACTAAAAGATTCACCAGTATGAAATCTGAATTGGGTGGGCTTCAGATTAAAATGTAAGTACACATAAAGCCATTATAAATATTCACAAGTAAAAGAAAGTTACAAAAATGTTAATTTTTTCTTCAAGTTAAGCATTTAACACTAAACAACATTATAGGATTTCTTTTCCTTAGCACTCCATTAGCTTACTTCTCTGGTCCCTACTGTCGTTTCCAAGTGACAATCTCTTCATATATGTAACTGTGTAGCATACCCAGAAGATATTTAGATTAAATCCACTTGATCATCACATCAACTCAGCTGGGTTTTTTTAGTTATTCAATAATTAACACAACTGTACAACTGCGAACCCTTTGAACCTGTCATGCAGAAGATAAACAAACTGAGTTCAACCGTTTATCTGCATGGATTGCACCCAACTCTTATGAAACACATCAGCAGAGCTCCAAGCAAGTCAAGAAGCCTCCTCGTGGGGAAGTAGCTCCAAGACCGAGGCTTTGAACATTCAGCATGTTCTCCTGCATCTTTCAGTACATTGATTTAAGTCTCTTTATTCAAAGAATATAAAGGTTAGTGAAAAAGACTGAACTCCACTATTCACTCACCTTTTGGAAATAGCATCTGTTGCTATGTCCTTAAAAAGTGAACTTTCTATACACTGTGTACCATACGGAACACAACTAAAAGAATTGATTATATGACTATTCTTGAAAGCCAGCTAAATACTAGCAAAACATTAGCAAGAGGTGAAAAAACAAACAAAAAGGAAAGGTGGTAAGAAAGCTTCAAATTACATGTAATGAAAGTTTGGATTTTAAAAAAAAATACCTACAGTAAGCATACTTGACACAGAAGCTCTCTTAAAATTCCCTCTATTACTGATGTATTACCAGAATTCTCAATCATGCATCGTGTCACAAAAATATTTTGCAAAACATAAGAAAAGACTGTAAATTTTAATCAAAACAAAGGCATGCACTTCCAGGTGTAACAATACAAAAGGATGACACAGTTTGAATGAATGCAATGTTTCAATATTTTAGAAACAATCTAGAGTCTTCCGAAGTTTTATCAGTTGGCAAACAGAAGTAAGAAAGAATCAGTTCCCAACTACAAAATCTACTTATAGAACCATTTGCACAGCTATGAAACAAAACACTTCTGGTAAGTGCTTCATTGCTAATTTTTAGCAATCCCTGAAGCTTTTTTCTTATTTTTTTGTTCACATGAAATATTTATGATGGCTTTATTAAGAAATCAGGCTGAAAGCAGTCTACTTACGGAGTAGTAAAATAAGGTGTAGAAAAAGAAGATAAGATTCTAACTCACCTGCCAGCTGATACGGGATGAAAGGTTTTCAACAATGATCCTGTGTTCAGTACGAACAGGAGGCCCATACCGGCTGGAAGAATTCAAAGAGGGGAAAAAAAAAAAAAAAGAAAAAATTCTCCAGCATAAAGAATTCAAAATTTAAGAAATCTGACATTTTCTACAGTTTGCTGAAAGATTTAAGTAATTTCCTTATTGCTGGACTTCAGACTTGATTCTCCCTAGTCAAGAGTATATTTAAGACTCCGCTAGAAGAAGTAAGCTGTTAAAAGGGGATTAAGAAGGATTTTGACGAAGCCTTTTTACCAAGGCTGTCAACACAGCTGTCATTTTTTTCTAGATACACTAGGTAAATGTCTGGTAAAATGAAAATAATGTACAGAGATTTAGTTTAATTTTGGTATTTGACCTTCTTGGCTCACATATGGTTTCTGGGAATATTCAGAGAAAGGACAATTTTTTTCTATCTTTCGCTTTTTTAGTTGGTAGCATTCTGCTTCATGTCAGGGAGCTAGAAGACACAATTTAAAGGCACCTTAGTTCACACTTCTGAATTCCAAATCACTTGTTAATTTTATAAATGCCACTGTGACCTGCATTAGACATTTTTTGGGGTAGAAATATTTCTATCTCAGTAAAATGAGAGCTAAACAACTGATTGCCATGAAATAACCATGGCAGTTTACAGCTCCTGAATGAAAGCTGAAGTTTGCCACTTAACCAAAAATGAAAGACCCTCTCAAAAATTAAAATGTGGCTTGAAAATGTTCATACAGGAGAGGGAGACACCTGGAAAGAATATTACCCATGCAAGTAATTTCTGTTCCCCATCCTAGCCATTCTGAATAGAAAGGGATTTGAGAATTATGGAAAAAGGATGCCAATTTTTTGGTAAGTAATGCAGGATTCTAACAACGGCACTACTTCGTATTGCTAAAAAAAAAGATTGGAAAATCAAGAGCACTGACCTTTGAGAAAATGATTCTCATCTTCTCCCACAGAAACATGGTTCTAAATTGTGTGTATTGATTTATACACTGAAGCACAGTCAATTTCATTTCAGTGCATACCTCAAAGTGTCCAATCTTTTTCAGAACATCCAGATCTTCCAGATATTTAAATGGAGGTCCCAGAGTCACAAATGAGTCTGATTTTTCCATTATTGCAAACCACAGTCTCTTCCTGTCTAGCACTGGCAGTCTGACATCACGAACACGACTACAGCGTCAGATGCCCACGACCTTCAATCAAACTTGCTACTTTTAAAGTCCACTTTTAGCATGGACCTTGGACCAGTTATACTGTGTCAAGGCTACTGCCATTAAAGAAAAAATAATCTAATTAGTATGCTTGCATACGCAAATTAGATGTTCCAAACAGTGGTTGGAAACTGCCAGCAATTCTGACTTTGTAACAAATGTGAAGGTTTATGTCCCTTGTATCTTCATCTTCCAAACTCTACTGTACATAGGCAACAGCTATGAATGTTTCTACAGAATAAATTATTCCACACATACTTCCTTCACACAGGTAGATATAAAGCACAAAGATGTAATGTAATGTGTAGTTGTCTGGCAGAATATACGCAAATCTGCAGAACTTTCACTGGCTCTAATCACTGAAAGTGAACAACTCCACAAATACTGTGTGTCCTCTAGAGGTATTCTAGAGATGAGCTGTGTCCTGATTTTCACATTCCATCACAGGAGAGAGACTCCCTTAGCAAGCCACCTGCTTGGTCAGCAAACTTAAGTCAACTGGTATTTACTAAAACATGCAGAAGGGTTTATCTTGTGCCCTAGCACTGCTCCTTTTCTAGGCTGTGCTGAAACAAGCATTTTGATAACCATAAAACTGGAAATGTGTAAACTTGGTTAGACAGTAAATACCTTGAATTATTGCTCTACAATAATTCTACTTAGCATGTAAGCTCAGTTTGGTGACAAAAACCACAGTAGAGAAGCTCTGCATTTTTCTTGATTTAGTGTTAAAATCAGCCAATCCAACTGCAGCAATACTCCTTCACATCATTTACATGACAGTAGGAAGCAAGACCAGCATAGTGCCTACACCATGGCAAAGGCACATTTCATAATAGGTTTGTGAAGTCTTCAAGACAGTTAAACTGCTTTAAAATCCACACTCTCCTCAGCCGGAGAAGGCAAGTAATAGTAATGAACCTGCAGTGTTTGAGAACATAGAACTTCTTTTGTGAAGCTATACAAGGAAACCGAGCTGGATCCCTAAATCACAAAAAGAAAAGAGTATTTCACTCCAGTTCTTCAGTTACTGGAAGAGGAAAAGGACAGAGAGCCCAGACCACCTACCTAGATCCACTCTGCGACTGGTAGTAACTGAACCGTTGTGAGAATCTTCCCCTTCCTCTTCGGGCTCGAGCATGTTCAATTGTGACCCTTATGACAGAAAAAAAACAAAACAAAACAAGCACATAAAAAAATAAAACAACATACTTTAAGTATTTGACATTGACTTAAATCTTTCACAACTGGAAGCAAATGTGCACAAACAAGAATTATCTTGCCCTTGCAAGCAATGATTTATAACACAACCACTGGCATTTCTTAAAGAGCCAGACCAGCGTTCTTTCTCATTCACCTCCCTCAGATTTTCATTAAAATTGTCACAAGTCTGTAATTCAGACTGAAACACTTAAATTTGCTCAACCAGAGCCCAGGAGTAATCACAGAGAGAAAAGAGTACTAAAATCACTAACAACAACCTAATGACCTAAACCCCAGCTTCCACAATCACAATAAAAATTACTGCAACGTACAATGACTATAGTCCACATTGCTGCAGACTGAAGGGCAACAATCCAACGAGTAACAGGCTATCATCAGCTTATTTTCTGGCCAACAGACAGATAAGTTCAATTCACTCTTACTAATATTCCAAATGACAAGATCCTGAGTTAGCTTTGAAAGAGAACTAAGTGGAAGTAGAGAAAACAGTCAGCCCTGCTCCAAACCACTCATCCAGTCCCAAACTAATCCTTTGCCTTAAACAAGACTGGAACCCAATGATGTCTTTAAAGTTATGGAAGGTATATCCCATCACAGAACCACAAGAAACGCCACAAGATAATGCACTGCATTTTGATGCAAAGCACTTTTTCTATTCTTAAGGGAAATTATGGTATCACACTTACCTTTCATCACACAGCTCTTTACCATTTAGTTCATAAATTGCATCATCAGCATCCCTGTGGTCTTCGAATTCCTAGAAAGAAAATAGGAATAAAAAAGTATTTTCCCTCACAGTATACGCAAATACTAATAAACATGCTTTCTTTATAAATTTTACATTTCTACATGAAGTATCACCAAGAACTCTGAATAAGGAAGCTGATTCCTAGTACATTTATGATTGAAATGCCAACATGTTCCTATTCATAATCATTTCTTCTCCCTCCACCCCACAAATTCCTTTTGCCTCCCCAATTGTTTCAGTAGAATTATTTGCAGGATCTGTATTGAATAAACTAAATGACCTGGTTTACTACAGAAATATCTAAAATACTTTTGGGGAGAGGTAGGGGAAATTACTTCAAGGCATACAATTTAAAACACAGCCCCACATACAGGAAAATGCAATATAACAGGATGAGCTGATCAAATGCAGGAGTCATGCACTCCCGAAACTCTCTTAAGATTAAATTCTTACTGAACTGGCAAAGAAAGGGTAAACCAGAAAAAAGAGCCCTCCTGGGTTTTTTTCTGAGTGAATTCAGTTCACTAGCTGGGCAAAAAGGTGCCCATGTAAGAAGAGTATGAAACAGAAGCCCTTCTTCAGCACTGGCCACCTGCGGGTCCAGATCAGCTGTAACAAGCATAATTCCATTTACTGTTGCAATGGAATCTGTCACTTCACTTTTGGAAGAAATGCTGCTTTAGTCAGCCCAAGTAGCCTCTGCCCACTATCCAGCCCACTGGTTCTTGGCAAAGCTGCTTCTACAGCTCTGCAGGAAACTAGGTCAAGAAATCTACCCAGATGAAAAACAGCACACTTTGTGCAGGCGGTGGGGTGAAAAAGGCACTGTTATTTTTCAACCAGATCAGCTTCCCAGGTTAGGTACATTGTATGCGGCTGAACAACTGCAGCAATACCATGAGAGGCAAGGGAACAAAGGAAAGAAATAAAGCAGAGAGAACAAGCAGGTGGATAGGGACTGCTGGAAGCAACAGTGCAGATGGGAGAGAAAAAATTGTGGAACTGCAGCTTGCAAGAAATTAACAACAGAGAAGAAGCTTCTCAAGTTGAAGAAACTGTTTGTGTAACTATGAACTGCTTTTCAGAAGCAATACTGGCTTAAGCAATCTTCCCCCTTCTGCACTGAAATCTGTTTCACTACCAAATGAAACATCACATGTTTGCATGATGATGCAAAGCATATCTTAAAAAAAATTATTTAGGTCCAGCATTTGGCAACTCCAAGTCCCATTATGTCAACTATTCTATTTCTATAACTATTTCTAACAAACTGAACATCTGCAAGTCTACCTAGCTTTACACTCTGAAAACACTATTCCCTGAAATCTACAACATTTAAGTAAATATAATTAGTTTGAAAGATTAAGCAATGATTTCAATCAAGCACAACAAAACATGCTTTTAACACTATAACAGTGTTCACTTGGTTTTGTAATGTTTTATAAATACAGGTCTTAAAAAACAGAAAATAAAGATGAACTGACAGCACATGGCAAGCGAAGTGCCATGAAGGATAATGCCATTCCATGTGTTTATAAATGACATGCATGACATGCTCAAGCACAGCCTCACCAATTCTGTGTCTGACACCAAAGTTGGAGGAGAAATAGATAACCAGAATGAAAAAACAAAAAGACCTTGATAGGCTGAAAGATTAGGCAAACAGGAATCACGAGTCTTAACAAAAGATAAACATGAAGTGCTGCATGTGGCATAAGACAATCCTAAGCAGCAGAATGCACTGGGGGCTGAGTGGCTGGAGTGTAAGGGGAAAAGGACATGGAAATGAAAAGGACATGGAAATCCTTGTGAAGAGTCAGCTAAGCATGAGTCAGCAGCATGGCCTTGCTACAATGAAAGCAAATCGCATCCTGGGCTGCATCACTAGGAGTACAATCAGCAGACCAAGGGGTGCTATTATTCCACCCTACTTGGCATTTGTTAGGCCACACCTGGAACACGGTGTTCAGTTTTGGTCCCTCCAGCTCATAAAAGAATTGAAAAATTGGAGTGAGACTAGCAGAAGGCCACCAAAACTCATGAGAGGGTTGGATAACAAAGAAAGGTTGAGAGAGCTGTGTTTGTTCAGCCTGAAGAAAAGGAAGCTCCAAAGGAATCCGGCCAGAGTCTTCCAAAACCTAGAACAATTACACAAACAATGGAAGTGATTTCTGATATGGGTGCACAATGATGGGATGACAAGTATGGGAGGGAAAGTTGTTCAGCTATGAAGAAAAGAATTTTATCCGGAGAACAATTAAATCTTTTAGATAAAGTTATGAGACAATTATTCAAGGTTATTAATGATCTTTGAAAAGAAAATGGTTCCACCTAGGAACTAGAGAAGAGGAGGAAGGATTGACTGACTCGATTACAAGAGTTGAACAGAAGTTGCTCCTGAATGAGTCAACAGCCCTGCCCAGGAAGAGGAACAGTCAAGGAAAGGAGATTGAGAAATAGCAGCAACTGGAAAGAGCATGCTAAATAAACTCACGTCTAGATCAGCCATTTACCTCCAGACTTTTAAGAAACAGATAGCTACCTACTGGTAGTCAACAAAAAGCAGCTCATAATGCAGGGTAATCAGGAACCACCATGTGCAGGAAGTTAAGGAGCAATACTCATATGAAACTAAAATAGGCAAAGCCTGTTCTTTTGTTCTTTTCCAGTAACTTCACTCAAGGGATTGATCTTGGCAAAAAGAGCGGCATGTAAGACTGCCATAGTGCGAGGGCAGTATCAGCCTTTCAAGTCTGAACTAAGTGCTGCAGAACAGCTAATTCTCAATTCTCATGAGATAATAGTTAAACACAGGCTGATCTTGAGTCAATTTGTGAACCCGTAAAGCCGCAAAATTTGGACATTTAGGAGCACAGAGCTCTAGAAAGCAGCAGCAGGTAACTGAGATACAATGAACTATTTCATTTAATAGTCCGACAGACATATGCGCCCTATAAACGTGTACTGGTGGTGAGTATGTCAAACTTTAGCTGCACGAGAATTCAAAGCTGTGCTGCTTGAATCCACCAGTCAGCACCTATTACATCTGTAGGCCAACTACTCTGCTTTTATGTCACGCCATTATTTAAGAAATATGACCAAGCAGACTAGAAGGGGTGAGAGGGGAGCTTAAGTGGTTCTGTATAAACTTTTCTTCCAGGTCAAGACTGCAAATTTTGTACTGCCATAAACAGGATACTTATACGGTCTTCAGAAATGAGGGATAAATTTTAAACCTACAAAAGAATGTGAACAAACAATGTATTTAATGTAGCTAGAATACCACCAAGATTTTGAGCAAAATGTGGCCAAAACTGTAATCCAAAATTCTGAAAAGCATTCTGAAATGTGTATTAATAATTTCCATTTCCCACTATAACTACTATTCTCTTACACATCTTCCCTTCCTTGACATCATCCTAGCAAGGTTAGCACCTGCAAGCAAGAGCAAGGAAAACAAGGCTATTACTTACCACAAACCCAAAACCATTTTTTAGATGGATTTCTCGTATGCGACCATATCCTTTGAAGAATTTCTCTACATCCCGTTCACGAGCACGTGAGCTCAAGTGTCCAACAAAGACACGGCAGCCACTCATCTTAAGGTTGATGCTAAAAAAGAAAACAGCACTGTTCATCAGATTAACAAACTTAAAATAGGGTGATCAAGATCTTTTACATCTCAGAAATCTTGGTTAAATAGGATTTGATTTTACTGTCCTCTAGGTATACACATTAAAAGCCTGATTCTCTACAGCCAGAAAAGTGATAAATCCTGTCTTGCTGACTTCTAGCAGAACCTACAAAGAGCTTCCAGTTTTGTACTTTTTAATCATGAAACTTAAAACCCCAGCTCTGTAACTCTGAAGATTTTACTGGGCTAGCAGCTACTGAAAAAAAAAAGAACAAAACTCATATGCTAATTATTGGAATAACAACAAAAACATAAAACATTCTCTAAACTTTTACTTTCACCTAGAAAAATCTCTGCGATAAAATTTTATTAGCACACAAAAGATGAATGGTAGCCATCAAATTATTTCGATTTCCAGTAGGCATAAATATAACTTATTTTAAGAGTCTATCACATTTGGAAGAAAAATTTTGCATTATGAGATTTCAAAAATGGCAAGAATAAAAAAGGATATTTGGGGCATTAAAATTTTCAAAGCTATTTACTGATCCAGGATATATAATTTGAGATATTCTATATAAAACTCTATTTTTTACCTTAAGGTGTTACCTTTTCAGTTTATGTGGTTTAAAAATTTTTAAGATCTTGTAACTGGAAAATATTAATTATTCGGCTCACTCAGCGAGCTTACTGTCATAGAAAAAAACAAAGAATTCAAGCCCTAAGGAATGGAAATATGACGTGATCTTCCACTACAATACTGGGCTCTAAAGAAGCAGAGGAAACAGACAACATATCGCGTTAGCTGTAAAAATAATTCCAGTCAGTTTGGATGCACTATTTTGAATTAATGTGATTTACCTTCTCTGTTAACTAACGCCCTTTAGACTTCTATTAAATACTTTCTTTACTCAGACTTACTGTGCCATCAGAGAAGTGCCAGAATTTTGGAAGCCTGAGTACTGGGCTTTTTATGGGGCGAGGGGTTGAACTGTGACAGCACTTACTTTGACTGGCCTCAGCCATGCCCGAACCTCGGAAGAGCCTACGCTGCCCTTTGTAGCCATTCTCTTCTTTGTGCTCACACGTGCATTTTGATGCCCACACAGAAATCCAGTTCAGGGGGCTGGTTCAGCTCCCTCGCGGAGTGCCCAGTCTTCCAACACATGGTTTCTCTGGCGCACCCTTACCACGCAAACACAGGCCAGGCCATCAGTGGGTATTAAAGGAAAGGCAGGCCCTTGTAGAGGAAGGACACCCTTACGTAACTGTATGCTTTAGAACACGGCAAGAGCAGCCACTTCGGCAACAGCGCTCATTTTGGGAACAACAAAGATTTGAAAGATTAAAACGACTGCGTAACTGCTGTTCGGTATTTTTAGTTCTAGGAAAATCAGGTAGGGAGAAGAATCACCGAAGGAAATGAACACGGGGTGGGTGGACCTGACCACCACTGAAACTCTCAAATATAGGGCGAAAGACGTACGAACAACCCATCCACGCGTCATTTACTCATAATCAGGGAGCACAATGGATGCGAGATCTGTATTGACACCTGCGAGGCGCGGAGCTTCACACGTCGCTCCTACTACACTGAAACCGAGTTCGCTCGCTGGCCACTCAGAAAATGCAGAAAAACCCTCGGGAAGCAAGGGCCCGCAGCAAGCGGCCATCTCCTCCTCCCTCCTTTCGAGCAGCCAAGAGGAACCGGGGCTGCGCCAGGCCTGCGGCCTGCCCAAGACAGCCGGGCCCCCGCCGCCATCGCGGCGCCGGCCCACGCACGGCGCCGGCCCCTTCGGCTCTTCGAAGCTTTGCGCTCGCCTCCAATCCGCGACGGCTCCTCCCGGCCATCCCGCCGGGATCAGCCCTCCCTCCTCGGGGCAGCGATGGAGCGCGCCTCCACCCCACCCCCCCCCCGCCCCCCCCGGCCGCGGCCCCGCCGAGCGCCCGAGCCTGCGGCGCCAGCGCGGCCTCCGCCCGCGGCTCCCCTGCCTGGGCCCGTCCCCGCCCCGCCGCAGGGTACGGCCGCCAGAACCCCGCCGGTGGCTCCCCGCACCCGCCCCGGCCCCCCCGCCGTGGAGGGGCGGCTACGCACCGTCGCGGAGCGGCGAGTCCTGCGGGCCGTGAGGGAACCGCTCTGCGGCCGCGGCGACAATGGCTGCCGGCTGCTCCACCGACCGACCGCCGCGCGACCACCGCGCCTGCGCGCAGCCACCCGCACCGCCCCGCCCGCAGCGCGCCGCGCGGTACGACGGGAGATGTAGGCGCGGCGGGCAATGGCGGGGAGCTTAGCGATCATCCCGCTCCAAGCCCCCGCCACGGGCAGGGACACTTCCCGCCCCACCAGGCTGCTCAGAGCCCCGTCCGGCCTGGCCTTGGACACTGCCAGGGATGGGGTATCCACAGCTTCCCTGGGCAGCCTGTTCATGCTGAACTGCCTGTGACTTTTTGACTAAGACATGGCAAAACAGATGGGTCACAATTCTGCTTAACAAGTGGAGGAGAAAAGTCACGCGTCCAGAGAATTCATCTGAAGTGCTGCACTCGGCAACTCAGTTCTGCCAACAGAAGTGTGCTGCGGCCAGGCCCTTCCTGCCATCTTCTCCTCTTCGGCACACAGATTTACACCGCTTTGGATAACGCCGCAATACTGTTATTAATCGCTGACACCAGGGGGATATCTTGGCTGTGGAAAAGTAACTAGTGAAGAACCAGGCCTGTATGGCAAAAGCTCTTTTTCCATGAATAAACAGCACACTACTTTCCTGCTTTATCAGTGTGAGATATACTCACTTTACGGACTTTTTACAGTGTAATTAATGACAATTTACAGTATGATGACCAATATAAAAATTATTCTCTGTTTCTTCAGCATAGCATAGCTTGTTAAGTCTTCACTGTCCCAAAGCTTAAAATATAACTACAGTTTGGTTTGCCCATTTTCTCCCCTTGTCTGACAGCATCATGTCTGGATTTCCTGTTTTAACTTGGAGTAAATATGTAAGTTACATTTATGACATTTTATGTTAGATTCAGGCATCATTCAAATTTATTGCCCTCTAATCATTCTTTAGGATAGAGATAACCTATACATTCAACATCCATATAATAAACAGAATCTTTTAGGTTGGAAGTGACGCCTTGAGATCATCTGGTTTAATCTCCCAAGGTTGCCCAGAAGCATGACCAGACAGCTTTTTAGTATATGGAGGCTCCACAACCTCTCTGGACAACCTGACTTGGTGTTTGACCACCCTTAGAGTAGAAAAAAAATGTTTTCTTGTGTTCAGATGAAATATCATGGGTTTCAGTTGTCCGTGGATGCTACTGAGAAGAGTCTGGCACCCTCCTCTTCATTCCCTCTGATCAGGTATTGATACAGATTCAGCCTTCTCCAGGCTGAACAATCCCAGCTCTCTTGGCCTCTCCTTATATAAGGGGTGCTCCAGTCTCACAGTCTTTGTGGTGATGTGCTTCAGTAAGTCCATGTCTCTTTTGTGGCCATAACACTCCAGATGTGGCCTCACCAGTGCTGTGTAGAGGGGCAGGATCACCTCCCTTGACCCTCCAGTGATGCTCTGGCTAATGCAGCCCAGGATGCTGACTTTTGCCACAAGGCAGCTGATGTGAACTCTTACTTGGCAAGAAAATGGAGAAATGTGAGAACAGAACACAGCTAGCTGTGGTTAAAAAAGAACATGTGGGTAGCTGTAGCTGGTGCAAGTATGTCTTACAACTTTGAATACAATGTTTAGTTGTAAGGCTGCTTTACTTCTTTAATTGATTAGAGAATCCAGGACACTCAAAATGGCAATGCTGTGACTTTTTGTGCAAATTCTGTGTAGGTGGCAGAGCTGGACTATTACAGGAGCAGCAGTAGAGTCTCTGTGTGACTGTGTGCTTGAACTGCTGTGTTAAGAAGCTCAGAAGCAGAAAAAAGCTCCTTAGGTGGCAGCCTTGGAATGGTATGGTTGTAATAGGGATTGGAGTTACTGGCAATAATGAAGATAAGTCATACTAGAAGCCCAATTAAAGCTTTTTCGGTTTTATCCTGCTTCTCTTCAGCCTCTGGGATCATGTCAGCAGGGAAGAATGTGGCTGTGTGTCTGGAACACAGCTCCAGCCGCTCTGATAGTGCCTGAGCCAGGCTGGGGTCCTGCTTTCCCTTTCTTGGTTCTGGACACTCTGCATGGGTGCTAAAAGGCATGAAATATATCATTAGGAGAATCTGCAGCATTGCCTCTCGCATGTGGATAGTGTTTCTGGAAGCTATCACGCGCAAAATCAACTTCAGTAAAAACACTGTGTTTTAGTTCCCTCATTTTGCTTGCACAAAAAGATTGGTCTCTCAGAAGCACATCTGAAAGCCCACTGGGAACTGTTAGTGTTCTGACTGCACATCTACAAACGTAAACAAACACTTTATCTGGAATCAGAATACTAAAAAACCACAGTCTGTTTATTGCCGGGGTAAATTAACTGCTTTCTCACTTCCCTGAAGAAGAAATTTTATTTTCTCTGTCCTAGAAAGCAGAATGCTGTGGCTCAGCACCAGAGATTAAAAGTTATGTCCTCTTCATTAAGGAGAGAAATTCTTCATTAAAGTGATGGTGATGATGAAGATGTTTGAATGTGCTTAATAATAAAAGTATAAAATGCTTTCTTAACTCTGCAGATTAAAGTAGTCCTTATTTTTAGGCAAATCTGTACAATGAAAGCCACAGGGTCATACAAAAAAGCCACAGCAGCAATTAAGATACTAGGGGGTGGTATGGGAAAAGGTTTTAACTTGTCGTAGGATGACTGCAGCACTCAGACTGGAAGGTGACAGAGCTGGGCCCAGTTCATTGCTCCACCATGAACCTTCCTGAGGACCCCAGGCAAGTCACCTCTGGCTGGAGACAGTAACCACTCATTTGCCTTCTCTGCAGTACCTAACAGGTGCCAGCCATCCAGAAAGAATCCAATCCAAGACCTAAAGCTAGGTCTTGTACAGGACATGTGGGAACCAAAAATGCTAGCAAATGAGTGAGGGGCTGCTAGGAAGCACCGGTGGGAGGTGTAGGTCTGAACATCCTGCCCCTGCTCAACACAAATGCACCTGCCTGCAGCTGGGAAAACAGAGCCTTCTTCCACCCAGGATCCAAAGGATGATCTTGTCTCCCAGAGGAGTGCCAACTTCTGTTTGTAACGAGGACTAACCAGGGCTTGTTCTTTCCTTTGGCTGCCAAAACATATGTTCAGACCAACAGCTACATTTTGTAAAATGGCTTATCATTTAAAATAGCCATTACTCTGGAAGCTTAGGTTTGCTGTCTTCCTCAGATTGAAGATTCAGTCTCCAATCCACCAGAGTGTCTTAACCACAGTGTGAGCCTGTGGTGCTGGAGGAGGGAAGCTCCTCTCATTCAAATTCTGCCACTATGGAGCAGATAGCTGAGGGAGAGCAAGTGTAAGGAGGGGCCTAGTGGTTGGGGTGCTGAGAGAGGCATGCTAGGGCCTGTTTCCCATCCTAAGGGTCTTTATCCTGTGACTGTTTAATAGAAAATACCTAAAAAACACCTCTGTCAGGGACAGAAATGCAGCATTCTTTCTGCAAACTCATTGCCTAAACCATGAGGATATGGGCACACACACTCTCCTATTGCTTGAGTGCTTAATTATTACAGGGAGAGAGTGAGGCTGAGGAGATGCTCCCTGGCCCAGCCTATTAGGTTCCTGCTGGTTAAGGTGTAGGGCTAGGAGGTGTGCATCCTGAGGAGGGATGAGGTGTTGAGCTTGTGTTACTCTCCTCATGTGAAGATACTTTAGGCAATTAGGCTTTTATGGAACAAATGGGTGGCAAACCCACCTTGAAACTTTGCAAAGCAGCCAGTCCTGCTGGTTTGTACTGCTCTATTTACACTGGGTGAGATTTGTGGCCCCTGGTGATGTGGGATGTTTGCAAGGGGGGGTGCTTGGGCCCTGAAGGGGACTGTCCCACAGGCCCAGGTGTTCAGTAGTTTCAATCTCCCACTCCAGACATGCCCCAAAGCAGAAACAGAGGTGTGCAGAGAAGGTTTAGATGCAACAGGGAAAAGCCTAGTGAGCAATACCTCCAGACCTGAGCACCAGCTGAACAGAGACTGTTTGGATTGCAATTGTAAATAAAGGCTTCATATTTTTCTACCTTCTAGTGACATCTAGCCCTTTTTCCTGCATGTGCCTTCTTTATCTGCACAGTGGGAGTAACACTACAGGTTTCCTGCAGCAGTAATGAGAGATCGTGCTTTTGCAGACAGTCTGAGGGTCCGTGTCACTGAGGCATGATGATAACTAGAGGTCCTCAATATTCTGCTTGAATGTCAGCTAGGCCACCAGGATGTGAACGACTGACTAATAGAAAGGGGGTGGTGTAAAGAGACTTGCTGAGAAGAGGTAAGACAGTGACAGGAGGTAGTGCAGTTTCTGCCAACATCTTTTTGTGCATGTATGTCCCAGAAGTCAAAGCAGAGAACTAAACTGAGACCCCATTTCCTGGCTGTTGCATGGTATTCAAAGATGGGAAGAATCTATTTTAATATCTTATTGGTGAGATCTAGTCTATAGTAGCTCTGAGCCCTCAGAATATAGAAAAGATTATATTTCTCCTTTTATTTTCAGTGGGTTTAAATTGGTGAGATTTAAATCTATCTGAAATAGCCTTAGAGCATCCCTCCCTGTATAAGATGCAATCATCCAACTTTATCCTTAGCAATGCCTGACTTCTCTAGTGACTGCAGCACTTAGCACATTTTCTCAGTGCCTGCTGGGGAATGTTCTGATTACCTGTTTGCATCAGGATATGCCCTAGACTTAGTTAATCTATGTTTACTATGCTAAGACTTTCCCAGCAGCTTAGCGCTAATGCAACGGATTTTAAGGGCTTGCACAGTAGCAACGCTTTCAGTAGCCAGAGTCACCTCAAAGGTTTAATGAATTCAACAGGATTAAGGATTTTTTCATACTTGGGTGGAAAAAGGGGTGGAAAAAGTCTGTCCTACCTCAGTATCTGTAGTGCAAGTAATGTTGTACAAATAATCTTCTTGTTATGGTATGAAAATTATACCTGCATTCTGTTTTCTTAAAAAAGTCATTTTAGTTCAAGCTGTTCCTTTTCACAGCCATTACAAAACCCCAACCTCTCTACTCCTCACCTTCTCCTTTATTTCCCTGATAAAACCACTCAGATTTGTCTGGATGGAATCTCCATGGATATATGAATACTTCTTTGAAACCAAGTTCATTCAAGGTTGCAGAACAGTTTCCTTTCATTGTCTTCTGAGACTCCTGGCTCTGCTCCTGCACTCTGCTCCAAACCAGATGACATGCAACAGTCACAAGATAGATTTGAGAGGCTTTGGGAAATGTGGTTGACATTCTGGCAGGCAAGACAAGACCCATGTCGTTTGAGCACTGAAGTGTTTTCTGCCCCTGTACTGTCAGACAGTCAGGCTGAATAAGGCAGGTTATTGAGATCTCAGCAGCCAAACATATCAACAGTCATGGAAGAATTGGAAGATTTCTTGGTTAATTTCTTCAAAAAGTATTATTTCCATACCTGAAATAGTGAGTATGGGAGACTGACAGAAATGGTTTACCCCTGAATGGAAGGAGTGAGCTTGAAGTGGATTATCCACTTTTTCCGTTCCTGGCAGACGAAGGGGCAGTCGCCAAAGGGGCAGCTGCAAACGGCTGCTTCCAGAGATGAATTTCATCAAGGCTGATGCCTGGACTTGGCTAAAGAATGGCATGTTAGCTGCAAAACCATGAGCCTAATACCAAAAGCTGTTTTCACATTTCAGCATACGAATGGCCCCAGACTGTTAGGCCACACAATTGCAAGGTAAATCTTGTGCTGCAAATGAGGATGGCCAATGTCTGGCAGCATCCTAGCACTCCTCCGTGTGTGAGGTGGGAATGGGGAGGCTTTATGTACAGCCCAGAGGGAAAGACCACATCACGTAAGCTCTAGCCAGTTTCTCAGAGGCCATGCCACCCAAGAAGAAACATGCCAGTATATTTTAGGCACACCTATTGTCAATATTTTAAACTCTATTCAAGTATTCAGAAGCATAGGCAAGGGCTTTCTGTTCCTGTTGACATCTCAACTTCACCAAAGCAGTGCTGGGGTGCCAACTTCCGCGAGGCTGGAGCCCACACGTTATCACCAATCTGTGGTGTCAGCAGGGATGAGCCACCTGCTGTCATAAAACTAGGAATACCAACACCTAGCTGGGGTTTTGTGTGAAACCTGGTCACACATTGCAATGCTGCCACAGCTCAGTAAAAGACTTTTATGAAGACTTCTGAAATCTCCAAGCATGGACTTGCAGAGTCCTGTCACCATGATCATTCAACATAGTTTGGTTTCATTTTCAGAGTGGTAGCAGACCTGGGCCCAAAGCGATGGCCCAAGGTGCAGCTACAGTCTTTTCCACCCCTTTTTCAAAATAACAGGAATCTTTTCTCCAGACAGTGGTCACTTAATAGCCCAAAAGATATTCCCATTCTCCCCCACTCCAGTTTTATTGTTTAAATAAATAAAAAAATATTAAAATATCATTACATCTTCTGGGAGCAGGGGTACAACCTACAGAGATCTCAAATTTTTTGACAGTGCAAATGTCCTTTCTCAGGTGCAGCAAAGCAAGGACAGGGCAGCTACTGTGGAAGAGGAAAGAGGGTTACCAAAGCAAGGGCAATGGATATTCAGAGGCAGACTTCAATAAAGATTATCTGCTCTAGTCATCCTCTCTGCTGTTTTAGCTTTCAAACAGATAACCTATGCTACGTACTTTAAAACATGGCAGTGGAAATCAGCATACCGTACCTTTGAAGAGGACAGTCCCGTTTGCAGCAACACAGTAGTGACATAGCTGAAAATGAGCTTGCAAGTGGATTAAATACTTATGTGGCTCCAAGTCCTACATTACTGACAATTCATATCAACCCCTCCAGGCTTCTCAGTATCATGGGTTTCAACACAGGAAACTCGGCTTCAGCTCAACTCCAGCCCTCATTAACAACACAATTACAGCTAAGTTACACAAACTGTCACCTTTGAAGACAAAGCATGGTGAGTGTAGCCTGGCCTTGTCCATGTATGAAGCTAAATGCATTTATTCACATGCCCCCTTGTAAACTCATTATTCAGCCTTCACTCATTCATGCATTCAGGAGAATGCAGGTCTTGGTGTCTCCTGGAAAGAAGTGTGGTAGCAGACATTAGCATCCCCTCTCCCAATACAGTAGGCAGATACTGTCACACTGGGACACATCACAACTTGCTGCTCTGATTTTTATTGTGTCCTGCTGAAGGTCAGGAATAAACCAGAAAGCTGTGCAATACCTTCCTCAGGACTCAGCTCTGCCCTGGGGAAGAGAGGACGATGTTACCAAGGAGCTCCTTGTGAATCTGTCCACAAATTCACCATTCCTGCAGTCATTACTTCAAAATAAAATCTGCCTTTAGGATTAGAGACAGAGGTATATGCTTATACCTATAAAACACTTACTTGAAACACGTCACAAAGCAGTAATGTTATTTTGCTCCTAACCCTGTGTTTCCTAAAGTTGTGGGAGGGCAGGAAATGCACCTGTAGTATGAGATGGCTGGAAGGATTAGCTGCTCCCCCCTTTGCTAATTTCTAGACACATGCATGCGTGTGTTATTTTATGACACAATAAAAGTCCCAAAGGAGTTGTCCTGAAGGCTGGTTTCTTTTGTATGTCCAATAGAAAGATGACCTCTGGAGGAATCTCTGATGTCAGGAGATGTGGTATCAAAATTAGTCAGATATTCAGTGCTGAGCATGGAACAGTGGATGGATGTTTCATGGATGGTTTAAGATATGACGGTTTTTTGTACAGCTCTACTAACTAATTCTGTGCTGGTTTTTAAGGAATAACAAGAATACTGCTTCTAAAGATAGGGATGTATTGAGGTTTTAAAGTGGTCATAAAGCTGTGAAAATTTCAACATTATTCAGCAAGAATGAAAAGGCTATGGGGCTGAGAATATACCATTAAATGTACTGTAATTTTAATTAAAAACATAATTTTGGATTTTCCTTATCATGTTTAACTAAATAGGATTAAACAATTTTACTATACAAATGAATAAAGTCTAGAGTTGTTATCACAAGAAGTTTTTAATATGGTTTGTGACAAGCAATATCAAAGTTATCAACTCTCAAGCTTCATGTTCTGAAACCAGACAACTCTCAGCAACAAAAAAAGTTGTGCACTGATAAACATAGGCGGCGTATTGTATTTTTTAATTAAATATGAAAACATGAGCTGTGTACATTATTTTTTCCCTAGAAAACACAGCAATTTCAAAAGTTTATCATAAAATATTTTCATGAAATGAGTGAACCAGCAAACACATGCACTTGTGTGCCTTCCCCCCTCCCAAGATAAATGTGATAGGAGACATATGCAAATGTAATAGTTAACAGAACAAGTGGAGTTTTGTCATAGTTTGGTTCTTTTTGGAAAGGATGGAATGTAACATTGTGCTTGACTTTCTATGTCACAACAAAAAAATATTTGGTGCAATATTCTAACATTTCCTTTTTAAGTTTCAATCTGGTGGAGAAAAATACCTTTTTCTATAATAAAATATGTCTGTTCTTTTTAAAACGTAACTTTTTTTGCACAAAATAATTTTGTAAACTGTTATTTCAAGGGCAAGGTAGGCGGTGCCGTGTCAATGTCCTCCCCCCCCACTTAAAAATGTGATCTGTTATCTGACGCAAAACAGGAAAACACAAAAAAAGAGCGGAGCAGAAGTTGCTTTGCAAAGAGAAAATAGGGTGTGTTGGACGGGGGAGAGGGGAGGGAGCGTGTGGTGGGACAGAAAAAAGTTAAAGGTCACTTTCGCCATAGAGCGCTGTGGAGAAGGACATGTAGTCCAGGGCACCAGGTACAGCATCACGGCCAGTGTAGGGTGCCATCCTAGCAATGCAATATTCAGCCTGATCAGGAGGCAGTTCCCGCCGTAATTCATCCACAGTGATGTAGTTCTGCAATGAGGACAAATGATAAGGCAATCATTACTTTCAGGAAACTGACTTTCCTCTGCGGGACAACCCCCCCCTGCCCCACCAGGGCAGCAAGGCAACACTGAGGGACAGGATCCCAACAATGAGACCTGTGCTGTATACCCACACAGGGAGCTCTCTGCACTTACACCCTGGCAGGACACGTACTCCTTCCCTACTGTTTGGGCAAGTAGATGGTTTTTACAGTGAATATTGGTTTTGCAGGAGAGATACTGGTGCAGCTAAAGAAAAGACCTGAAGGCAAGTCAGGCAAGTTGTTAGAGTAAGACTGTGCCTTCCTGTTGACAAAGGAGTTCCTGCTGAAAGTAAATGGGAGGAAGCTGAAATTTAATTTGGATGCTGTCCTTCACCAGCAGGAGGTAACAGCTGCTTGTGCTGCTTGCGAGTTGCCATTCCCTCTCTTCAGAGCAAGGAAAGGGGCCCCACTAGTTCTTGCTAGTGCACCAATGCAGGCAGGAGACAAGCAACCACTTTGTATTGCTTCCACAGTTCCTTTCACTGTGGACATTTTTAATAAGCAAGCAAAACTTATGTAAATTCATCTTCTGAAGACTTGCTGCGCTGAGCTGAGCCAGCTTGGCTTCTCTCCATGCAGTAGGTAACAGTAGTTGCCTGTCTCCTAATCAGTATGTTGTCTTTAGCTTACCAACTCATGGCCATTTACAGTCTGTCTGAGCAATAGCTCAGGTTTCACATCACCCTTCTCTCTCCTGTGACTTCTTATAATTTTGCCTTTCACTTTAATGACTGGGGTATGAGGTATTTTTCTTCATAATGAAATACTAGCTCATGTTACAGTCACCAGAGCATGTTAAACACTGACGAGTGCATGTAACATACTGTCCAGAGTAAACAAGTTAATAAGTAATACTGCATCTCAAAGTACCTATTTATTCAGTGGTTAGCTCATCTGAATAACATGGAATTTTCAGGCCTCAAAAGACAATAGAACTGGCTTTGGTCAGGTATATATCTAAAGGACAGGTATCATGGGTTTCTAGATTATGACTATGAAAAGATTCTTAGTGAAAAATGGAAACCAGTACCAGATTTAAGGGTAACTCATTACAATCTGAGAAATGGCATCCAATATTTCATGTGAGATAACTCAAATCATTAGCAAATAAAGAGATATGTTAATATTACATGTACATATAATATTTTCAGTTACATAAAAGCTTAGTGGGCACTGTTATATAAGAAAAATAAGATTACACTTTTTATCAGCTGCTTGCACTGATCATTTATATTTAAAAAATTAATACTTTTCATATCATCCTGAGTTTTCCTACATTCGACCAATTTCTATGATTAAAAGGTGTTCCTCCTGCAGATACTGCATATTCTCAATGAAAATCTACTGACTGTATAAAAACTGATAGTGACATGTAGATCTGAGAAAGGTCATCTCAAGTTTACAGCTGTCAGTAAAGAACAGTTTTCAAGATTAATCAAAAACCATCTGTTGAACTTGTTCATTTTAAAATAACAAATTGCAACCAAGCTCTTAATTAAAATTTTAAAGCAAGAGTGGGCTGCAAAGTTCTGACTGACAGCTGAACAGGACTTTCGAGTGCCTTAGCAGGCTGCTCATTAACCCACACTTTGACCTTGCACTCCTCCAGCACTACAGAATGTTCCTGTGAAAATACCCCCCCATGACAGAGTGCTTCCCTCAACACCTTCTCTCAGAGACAAGTGAGAAAAGAAAGCAGGAGCTAAGCAGATACAGCAAGCCAAGGTGTGGAGCCTGACCTTATCTCCAGCCAGGATCTTGAAGGAAGCCATAACCTGGTCAGCAGTATCTGTATCTGCCGTTTCCCGGGACATGAAGTCGATGAAGGCCTGGAAGGTCACTACACCCAAACGGTTCGGGTCAACAATGCTCATGATGCGGGCAAACTCTGCCTCTCCCTGGAGAGCAAGAGAGTCATGTAAGCCTGGGTATTTGAGCAGCAGTGCTACCAAAGTGAGAGAAACCATTCAGCAGCACATCTCATAGCTAGAAAAAACCAAATAGAAACCACCTCTAGGGTTTTAATCAGGATGTTCTTTTCTAGTTTGCTGTTGTGTACAAATGCTTGCCACTCATTTGTCCTCTGGAATAAAACATTGCCAGCTATGCCTGAGGATAACATCTAGCTCTAGGACAATGCTCCTACTGGGGAACAATACCAACTGACTTCAAAGGAAGACCCAAATTTCTCTACACATGTGCTAGATGTCTGTAGCAGTATTTGAAGATCTGCACTTCTCAAATCCTTTTACTTTCATTTACTTAAAGAGAACTTTTACAATTTTCTTCAGCTGACAGAACAGAACAAATGTCTCTGGGATATTTCATAGTATCTTACTCATCTTTAATAGGCAGGCTTTGGAAAGAAGGACTTGCATATCTGGAGTGGCCCAGGGAAATAGTCTCTACAGGGAAGATCCTACAGAGAAGTTTTGCTACGGAAGACAAAACCTTGTAGTGTAGTTTTTTGCATTTCTTTCTGCATTTAAACAAAAGGTCATCTGTTCTCATCTCTGGGACTCCTTCCTCCCCAGGTAAGGAGGAGGGGAGAGCAGAGCTGAGTCTTCTCCTGGGAACAGGCTCTCCTAACACATTTAGAACAGTATACCTTCAAGAGTAATTAAGATACCTAATCAAATGTTACTGTCTTGGCACGCTACACCAAAGAGTCTGTATTTATACTGGGCTGATGAGTAAGATGATTAAACTGCTTTGCCTGCTATCAGGAGCAAAGACACCCAGAGTGCAGATGAATATGCTTGCACTGCGCTCTTCTCCTGCCCTTTGAGGAGCATCAGTCTTTGGTGAAGCTCTTCCTGTTCGCTGTGATGCCTCTCAAGGTGCTATATGTTACTGCTCTGAATATTCAGGTATTCTCGTGAGGGAAAAGCTTTGGGGAGAATGACTGGAACTGGAACATACATGTACAGGAAAGGAGATGTGAAACAAATGGTAGGAATGTGAGGAGCAGCATTCTGAGCGTATTCAGAAGTGAGGTCGTGTATACTTCCAAATGATTTCAACTGAAATTCAGGGCTGGGGGAGATTGTGTGTGCTGTGCAGAGAGCAGGCACCAGTATGAGGGAGCTTATTGTTTCTTCCACTAGTAGCTACACAGTTTGATAAACATAATTTTTATTTGAACTATCCAGGAATTAGACAATCATTTCTGTTTTTACCTTTAGCTATAGTTTTGAGACAAGAATTTTACACATACAACCAAGATTAGATTTAGATTTAACACTGTTGATAATTCTGGAAAATAAGGCTATATTTACCTTGATTCACTACACATTCTCCCTGTATTTTTGAAGGTGCCTACAGAATCACTTTGAATAGGAGTGACAGAGGACTCTACATTACCATATTGTAACCCATGGAGATAAGGCAGGCTCGGAAATCTTCACAATCCATCATACCAGTCTTCTTCTACAGAGAATGATGCAAAGATGGAAAAAGCCAAGAGAGAAAAGGGAGACCAGTCCAGCGAGAAATGAACCCACAGGAGACATTACAAAGAATGAGTTTTGGCAGGGGGAGAAGATAGAAGGAAGGATTTACAGGACAATGAAAAATAACAGAGGAAACAGAGTTTGTGAAACCATGAAGAAGCAAAGGTGGTTTTGGACATGGAATAGTTTACACACAAGAAACATATTGGCGATGAAAAAACGGCAAAAAGACATTAAGCAAGATAGATTGAGGAATGGACAAGAAAAGGAGTTTTAAGTGACCCAGAAGTAAGCAGAACAGTTCGAAGACATAAAAGGAATTCTCCCAAGACAAAAAATTAAGGAATTAAAAAGGAATAGATACCAAAGTGCATTTAGAGAGGAAGTAGTATAGAAAAGTGATGTATATATAGTCAAACACAAGAACAACAATGACAGATGGATTAAGACAAACAAGAAAAGAAAGGAAAAAACTGTTATTTTTTCACAGTTTAATATCTGTCTGTGTTCACCACTAGCATTCAGTACCTGTGCATCGTTTCCAATATCGTAACCCAAGCTGATGAGACAGGCTTTGAATTCCTCAGGGCCAAGTGTGCCGGAGTGGTCCTGGTTATGCGGTGTGCCAGGCAGCAGGACATGCAGTGCCAGTGGAGTGATGGTGTGGGGCAGAAGGAAGGGAGACACAGGAGAGATCAAAGGGAGATGAAAGGACAACAAACAGGTGCACCATGCAGTGGGTGAGGAGAGAGGAAGAGGAAGAATGACATGCAGATAGAAAGACAGGGAAGAAAAATAAAAAGTGCACAACATTAGATATCACAATGACATTTTAGGATGTGCTAAAAATGCTCTTGGAACAGTTCCTTCTCAGAGAGCTCATCCCATCTTGAGAGCATTTGAATGACAAAAACAGCTGATGCTCAGAAGCCTCAAGATCTCAATCTCCCAAGTGAATTACTTGCATCACTGCTTGTTATCCAGTGTCAGAAGCCCTGTGTTTCACCAGTAACCCAGAGTGCAGGTGAGCAGGCAGAGGCAGTGGGAAGCATTGCCTTAATCTTATAGTCAAAAGTTCCACTAAAGGAGTAGGTGAGGGCAGGCATGTTTGACAACACACCCAAGGAAGCTTAGCTGTCAGGGCATCCCAGGAACAGACAAAGAAAAACAGCTGAAGCTCAGGGGAGCAGCGTTATGGCTGTATTTATGAGACCTGCACACGAGGTGGAGCTTTGACTGGCAAAGCTATTTCAAGTGCTCAGCTCTGCAAACACCACAGATGTACAGTGCAGCACAATGCAGCTTGGCAGCTGCTCTTCCCTTTGCTCATTGCCCACTCCCCCAGCGTTTGGATGTACCTATGAAATAATACACAAGCTACTACAGGAACTAAGAATCCCCACCCATTCTGCAGAATTTTAGCTCAGAACGGCCCCCAAGCACTGAAGAGCCCCTGCCTGCTGCCACTACCTCTGGCCAGATCAAGGAAGCTACAGACAGGATGGTGGGCCCAATTTCAAGTGACTTTCTTCAAAAAACCCCCAGCTTTTAAAGTCAATGTTAAGCCATCATAAATCAAACAGATGAAGGTGGGAAACCCGTGTTCTGTCTGCAGTAACATTCAGACTGTTGTGAACTTCAGAAGGGGCAAATGATATGAAGGTCAAAATATAAAATCTATAGAACTTTATGGGTCCCTCTCCTAAGGAGAGAAGCCATGGTTTATTTTTCTTTGACAGCTAGAGAAGGGCTGAAATAGCCAGTAATCAGCAATTTAAAAGCACTGCCAATCTCTGAGGGCAGGCTGCCCTCAGATATAGCAGAGATGGTAGAGAAGAGTGGAAAACAGACTGTCTCAAGAATTTTATAAATCAAAATAATAATCTGCTCTCTGAAGAGGAATGGATAAAAGTCTTATTGCCTAAAAAAGACTTCAAACCTTTCCACACTTTTGCTTTACCAGGAAATTTTGCAGTCTCCTGTGAAGACATACTTCTCCCCAGGCTAACAATCACTTGGCACTCTTCACAGAAATGACTGCTCCACAGGAGTGGCACTTTTAAGAATGAAACATCTTCTGTGATCTCATTTTATCACAGTGACTGCTTGTTTGTTATTGCATTGTGCAGTCCACATGGAACCTTGTAGTTTACCAAGCTGCAGTCAGCATTGACTCACCCTGTCAAAGTGGTTGAAAGAAGCCCGGAACTCATTCATCTGTTCCTGGCTGATTCCTTTGGCATCACGGGTCAGAATCTGGTTTTCCACTTCGTTGATGGTTCTAGCAATTGTTGTTAGTAACTGCTCCCAGCCCACTCGGATATGCTGGAAAAAGAGGTCAGGACAATATTGAAATTAAGAAGTCGCTCTTCTCCTTCTGAGGCTAGTGGATCAGATGTGCTACTTAGTGCAAATTAAATGATCCTGGTGTGCAACACAGTCCTGGTGTCCATTTTCTCACAAAAATTCTTTCTAATCTGCAGGTGTTTAAAATCTGAATTTTGACTGAAAAAACCCCATATTGAAGAGGCCAAATTCTGATCTTAAGAAAAACTTGGTCCTATTCAAAGTTCCTTTGCCTGGTCAGAGCAACATACTGGAGGGGCCTTTAACACAAATGAGAAACAAACCCAGTGCTCCTAGGACTTAGTTAAGCAGAAAACTCTCTTTACCAAGAAACTAAATAAAACACAGTGCTTGGAAGACACTGGAGCTCCCCTGCCTCTACTGTTGCTTAATGGAAAGCTGGACAGAAACCAAAAAACCAGTTTCAAAGCCTGTGTTCAGCTGGACTCATGTTGAACTCTGACTGCTCCCAAGAAACCTCACGTTATCAACATAAAGCCAGTCTCCAACTTTAAAAAAACCTTCTGTTGGACTTTTTTCTTGTGCCAGGTAGTGGCAGCTCAAAATCAGCAGCACTTCCCTTTCTAATCCCAGCTAACACAATCGGGTGGCAGGAGAAACGAGACCTGTCAATTTTTCAAGCAATACTGTGGATCTCATTCAGGTTGTTTCTGTTGTCCATATTTGGAAGTACATTGGAAGGGCTTGGCATGAAGTACAGCAAGGCAAAAATGAAATTCAGTGACATGTTGTTGCATGTTTGGCCATATTATCAAGCTCTCCATTTGCCTGAGAACCACAATATGTTGCCAGAACTAGATGTGGCTGACGCTAGCTGGCCACAGCAGATGAGGCTGTCTGATCTGCTGCCAAAACACTTACCTCCATGGTGTAGTTGGTGTGCTTGTTGTCAAAGATAAGCGCTTCCTGGATCAGCTGGTGGTCTCCTTCCAGCTGGTCAATCTTTGGTTTGTAGTTCACAATGCTCTTCTCGTACTGCCGCAAGTGGTTGAGCTGGTCCTCCAGGGTCCCATGCATCTCTATTGAAATGCGGCCAATCTCCTGCGATAGCAAAGCCAAAGGAGTTACACTCCACTGAAAGGACGAGCCTCAACATGCTTGACCTTTATTGCAGCAATTTCACTCTCACACAGGATGATGATTCAAAAAAAAAAAAAAATCTCATGGAGCAGTTACTGTCTCGGCTCCTGTGAAGTGTCAGCAAAAAATTTAGCACAGCCCTGAACATTTTCCAAGTGAGGTGAATCACATAAGATGTGTCTAATACAAGGATACAAAAGAAAAAGAAACTGCAGTCCATAAGCTAGTAATGTACCAAGCCAGATCTTTTTCTGGTGTACTGTCTGCCACTTAGCTCCTTCATACAGACGTATTTCTGTAATCACTCTCTTCTTTCCAGCTCCTACCATCAGTAATAGCTTAGTATTTTTATGTTTCATCAACTCCAACTACTTTACCTCAAATCTTACCTAAAGAGAAACCTCCCTTAAAAATGTCTCCTCTGCAGATGTTTGGTATGTTCATTGTATTTATTTAGTCATGTGTATCAAGATCATTCTGCAAAAGCAATTACACAAACTATGTCTCTGATCTAGGATTTTTAATTTGTTGCATTTAAACACAAATCTTAAAATACCAATGTTCTCCATCTTAAGTAATGCTTTTTTTCTGGTACTAGAGTGAGGGGCAGAAAAGTACAAGCACTTCAGTAACCAATATTAATCTTGATATTCTTTGTATTTTCTATGATGTTTCTCTTGTTGTAACTTGAAGAAAGAATGGCTGTGACAGTGATCAAGAAAGACCACGAATAAGGATATCAGTGAAGATCACAGAGAAAAAGAGACTGTTTCAAAATTTGCAAAGCACTACCTCCATCTTGGTCTGGATCCAGGGTCCAATGACATTGGCCTGTGCACCAAACTGTTTACGAAGTCGTTCATTTTGCTGCTGGCGAGCGTGTTCTTCCATCAGGGCTTGATCCCTTCTGGGAACCAGCTGCCTCACCTACAACGAGCAAGTGTGCAGTTTAGACACACAAAGGCACATGTACAGTAAATGTAGAAGTTGCCTCAAGGGAGGGAGGAGTGGGTGTTTGCAGTGAAAACAAGCATTCATATGGTTTAAGTCACAGTGGGCAAACTCATGGAATGTGAACCCAATCTGCTGTAGGATACACACAAGCATATGTCAGGCCACGAAAGACCAGAAGCACCTTCCATTCATTATTTGGGTTTTTGGTGGCTCATGTTAACTGAGTTGCAGGATTCTGTTCAGATCTCACTTTGGTGATTTTGTTTGGTAGTAGGAACCATAAGTGCAACGGGTATGGGCAGTAGTTGCTCTTTTAGGATTACAGCAAGGAAAGGGTACTTGGCTGCAGAGATAGAACATTTGAAGGGCTGAATGGTGAAAAAGGATACCGATTTATGTGCTATACATGCAGGTCAACTGAAGATCAAAAACCTCAAAGCTTTTAAATTTAGCAACTTTCATTTAAAATTAGCACGTAAAAGGGAGTCTGATGTGCCTTAGACATTTATATCAAAGACATCTTCCACTTTCCAAGCACATGGCAATTGAGCCAAAATCAAATGACAAAACCACACCAAACTCAGGAGTAAACATGAGAGGTTAACTGCAGAGTAAATAATCCACTTCCTGGGCCCACAGTGGTTGAGCAGTGACATTGCCCCCACTACCCTGCAAGGCTGGAAAGAACTCACATGCTCCCATTTGCCATTGATCTCATGTGGGGTGATTGTAGTGTAAGGATTCGTTCCTGCCATGTTGACATGATATGTCTGGACAATCTTAGAAACTTCATTGTGGATTCCCAGGATGGCTTGTCGCTCCTTGTCGGCATCTGGCAACGTGGCTTTGAACTGCTCATGAGCTGTGGTCAATCCCTGCAGAAGGAAGGCAGCAGCAAAGGGAGGGTAAGAACATTACTTATGAAATAGCCTCTTCAGAGACCATATTCCTGAAGTGACTGCAAAAGCTAACATATTCCCAGCATACAAAGCAGGCTAATCTAATACACTTTTCAGGTTCTCTCAGTATCACTAATGGGATGTTTTAAGTAGTCAAATGATGTGAAGTCTTGTTTTCCCTCTCTTTCTGTCCCATGTTGACCAGTGACAGAGATCACATACCAAAAAAAGATGGAATAGTAACGGCTCATAATTTAGAAGGAACTATTTCTGCAACACTCCTCAGTGACTGCTTGCCAGCCTCTTTGGGGAAGAAGATCTGACTATTAAAAAAAAGTCTCACTAGTTTAAATGCACTGTGTTTTTTCTTCTCCCACCAGGTATGCACCATTTCTACACCCAAAGTAACTCCAGATGAGTACTAAGAGTCAGATTCAATTTCATTAGAATCATTTAGAACCAGGTGAAGGTCTTCCAGACAGCTGCAAATTTGCACAGGCATCACATGCTCCTGCTGCTGGAAAACAGCTCCTTCTGCCTGACCACAACAGGCCCTTCCTGCTCCCTGTCTCGCTGCGGTGCCCAGGCTGTGCTCCAAGGACTGCCGGTTGGGGAGTGCTTGCTGGTAAATTTGTAGTCAGCTGACAAGCCAGCTAGTCCTGGCTCATCTCCCACTGCTTCTACAGGCCTTTAAGGTACTTCATCCCAGAAACCTAGAAGATCAAGACTAGGGAAGCAAATGCAGGGAAAGAGGCAGGAAAATGAATGGGAAACAGCGGGTGTGTGCAGGGATAACCAAGGGAACAGTGTGGACAGAAGAGGGCATGAAAGTAAACCACGTGACTGACTGTTCTCTCTCACAACACACACTGTTAACTACTTTCTGTAAAATTCCTTTCTTACACAGTGACTCATTACTTTGCAGCTGCTGTAGTGGCCATAGAGATGTAATACAAGTCTGGGGGCTGGGAAAGACACTGCAAACAGTCACAAGGAAATGATGGAAGTGTTTAAGCGCTGTTTAGATTTATTTTGCATTATGAAAGACTTAATGAAGCCCTTTGTTCAGGAGGGCATCATGGATGAAACAAGTAGCACCTCAGTAACAGTCACTGCTCTGCTTCTGCCCTGGCTGTCATGCTCCCTGTAGGTCTGCCATTTGCTGCCTCACTGATGGTCACACTCCTGTCAGCAATTCCGGCAAAGAGCTGACTTGGATTCTTTTCACAAGCCCATCAAGCAGGTGAAATAGAAGTCCTCACTGCAGTTCAGGAAAGAGTAATTCCTGCTCTCTAAGGTCTGCAAATTACCTGTCTATACCTCAAGCTGCTTTCCTAACACTCTTTCAGAAGGGGAAAAAATGAGACACTTGTCTTTGTTGTCTTAGAGTAGGCAAGACAACTTTGATTTCAAATGGTAATTCCATGCCAAAGAGGACAATTCTGATTTTTCTTGTGCTCAGCACCAAGAACCAGCTGGCAGCTCAACAGTCCTCATGGTACATCCTGTCAGTCACATAAGACCAAATGACCTGGACGTGACATTCCATGTGAGAACTGACCTGCAGACCCTGTGAGCAGCACTAAGCTTTGCTTGTGTGGGTTAAAGAAAAATTCCACAAGACCCTAAAAGGTTCTCTCGATTTTCAGGCTTCCATCAATATGGCTCTGGAGTTACTCTGAAAAATCTGCTTTCAGTTTTGTTGTCCAGCTAGGATGATGTATGTATGTTTTGTATCTATTCAGATCCAGGTTTTTGGAGAAAATCAAGGAAAAACATACTCATTTTTATTTCTCTTGATAAGGCTCACTCAATAGAGCAGAAGTACCAAAATATAACTTATAAATTCATACACTCTGAATTCATGCAACTCAGGAGACCCCAAACTTCTCACTGTCCCCACCTAATTGGTGCAAATGACTGCTCTGTACCTGGATCTCCTCAATCGTGTGAACAATGAACGTGTCCTGCAGATCCTCCATGGCCCCTTCCATCCAGTTATTGAAAGGGGCAGCTCGTTTGGCATATTCCAGGTACAACTGGTCAATTGTTTCCAGTAGTTTCTCTGTCCTCTGTGCACACACAAAAAGAAAAAGAAGAAAGAAAATCAGGAAAGATGGTTGGAGAAGAATAATCACATAGATACATGGGTTGTCTGAGCTGCTCCTTCCTTTCAGACCTCCTTGGTGCTCCCAGGATGGCACGTCAGTAAAAATCTCTCTGCTGTTAAGAGATTACACACTGGACAGATTTTTTCTCTAAGGGAAATAAAACAAATCCGAGGTCCTTTGAAATAAAACAAAACAAAGACAGTCTTTTCATGCAGAATGAGATTACAAAACACAAAAAATGTAAAAATAAATCAATAGTCTGAGAAAATAAATGGCACCATAATTGGGCTGGAAGAAAAGCAGACTAAGTATACTGAAATGTAGCCCTTGTTTACAGTCCAGGATGTTCTAGGAGTTCACAAGTGAGCTGATATTGCTTGTGCACACTGCAGCTTGCCCCCCACAAATGCACTACCCAGAAGGTCCAATTTGTAACATATCTCACCTCCAAGGCTTCTCTACGTTTCTGGGTTAGAGCACCCAGATTATCCCACTGATCACAGATCTTCTGGCACCTGGCATTGACACTGGGAGAGTCGTAATAGTCCAGCTCACTATAAAGGGTTGGGAAAAAAAAAAAGAAAAAAAGTCAAATAAAGACCCTGTACAGAAATAAGAGAAATCCATTAGAAATCTTTATCAGTCTTGAAGACAGATTCAGACAAAGAGATCATGGTCACTGCAAATAAAGCAAGTCAGGATGATACCAGGATCTAGTTTAGGAGACACTGTATGTTATGGTACATTAAACAGCACAGAACAGGACCACCCAAGGCCTCAATAAATACTGAAGCTGGCTACCTGATGGGAATAACTTGCCAAAGGGGGAAGGGAGTATAGACTGTTGCTCAGACTGGAAATAAGGAGATTATGAGCGGAGCAATCTGCTCTGGTACTCTGCTTAAGAACATTATGCAGGCTAACTAACTGTGGCTTGTACATCAGAATGGAAAGCAAAGATTTTATTAGGAACACTAAGAAACTGCTTAAGAGTGTCCTAAGAATTGCATAGTACAGGTGGCAAGGAATAGCTAAATTACATAACCCAGTAAATTTATTTAGGACAGTCCCAGAATAACAGTGTAGGTTTCTCTCCTAGAAGCCTGACGAGAAGTGCTTTGCTGACATATCTACAGGCTGACACTCAAGGAACACAAGCTGGTGAAAGTATGACTGGGGAAAGGAGAGCACAGGGACACGCTAAAGCTTACGGCCTTGAACTGCTTTGTGCTCATAGTTCTGCATATGGTCAAAGAGGGAGAAATCTGCAGGGAGAGGGAGACCAGCCAATCTGGGAAGTGCCAGCCTTGAAAGAAAAACCCAGAATAAATCACTGGGATACTGAGTGACCCTGAGCCATCTGATGAGCAATTCTCCAAGCAGTAATGGAGGTTACACTCTTGCCTCCCCCAATCGTGTTTCTTCATGCCATTGTATTGCCCTCCTGAGGTGCGTGGGCATAGCTGTCAATGGAGTTCTTCAGTAAACTAGCCAGGAAACTGATTTGGGCTAAAAATAATGTCTTTGCTAGGTTTCTAATCCAGATCAGTTGCTTGATCGACTTTGCTGCAGACCCAGCACTGCAGAAGAAAGAACTCTTTCTGAAAGTCTGACTTTTAACACACCCATGCTGGACCACTACTGCTAGGCAGTAGTAGTAGTAGTGCCATGCCCCCAAACTTTCCTGCCATGGGTAGCTGCAGTGGCTTCCTCCACACCCTCTGCATGTCTCTGGCAGTGTGTCTTAGGGGGAGAAAAGGAGCTCTGCCATGGTTTTTCAGGACATGGCCTCTTTGCTGAGATGGAAGATGGCTTTTATAAGAATAGCAGAGCCCGCTGTTCTCACACTTTAGACGAAATAACCTCTCCCACAGCTTGGGCCTCAGTCTTCCCTGTTGCTCTTAGAGCTGCAGCTGCTTTGGCTGACATGTAGCGTGTGCTTTGGAAGTGGCAGGTCAGGTAATGCTTGCTGGCCAGACAGACTCAGTTTTAATCTTACTGACATGGAGGATTGCCTTGAACCCTCCTACTGTTCCAAGGTCAATTCTCCAGTAGACAAGAGAGCAATTCTGTAAATCTCTTTTGTCAAAGAAGATAATGATCTTGATCCAGTAATCCTAATTTTTTAGAGAAAAACAGCTCTTCAGCCCAAGAGTACTGATCTTGGCCCAGACACTAACTTTAGATAGGCCAGTGTGAAACATAAATCTTTTTAAAATAGGAAACAGAGTCAACACCAAGTAGTTCAGACTGTTTTTTGCCAAGAAAAATGCAGGGTTTCAAAACCTCCCTGCTGCAGTCACTAGCTCTTTGCCTGCCTGTTATCTCCAGCAATCCTGATGAGCTTCCCATTTCTCCTGGTAACCTGTATTACACCAGGAAAGGGAGTGGAGGTGAAGGTTTCCACACTGGAGTGGAGC
Source organism: Corvus cornix cornix (assembly GCF_000738735.6). Classification (NCBI taxonomy): domain Eukaryota; kingdom Metazoa; phylum Chordata; class Aves; order Passeriformes; family Corvidae; genus Corvus; species Corvus cornix. Next base: position 33,993,836 of record NC_046335.1, read on the forward strand.
AAGGAAAGAGTTAATCTGCTGTGAGGATGCCCTGTAGCAAGTGCTTAACAGAGTGCACACAGTGCAGTACTCTTGGGGGAAAGAATGAGGCCATGATGGCCTCCAGCAGCTTTTTTCCGGCTAGAATAAGGAGGACTTTTTTTTTTATAAAAGAGAGCAAACTGAGACCCTCCTATCCTCTCCTCTTTCCTTCTGTTCCTGGAAAAGTGTGATAGTATTACAACTCTGAAACACAGCAGGTGCCAGCAGCAGGTCAAACTCTTTAGGAAAGGGTGCATGGCAGCATAATGAACTGCAAGAGGATGGAAACTTGGCTTAGGAATCTAATTCTGCCTCCTCCTCCATAGCACCCACGACTCATCCATTTTCTGGCCTGCTTTTCTGGTGTGTCCGGATACTGGATAGCAGTATCCTAGATACTGTTTGGAAACACTGGGAATTCCCAGCATTTTTGTATGAGGATGGATTTTTTGCTCTCAAGGGGGCAGAGAGCAAAGCTCACTAAGCCTCTGTGGCCCCAAGGATGGGACGTGCGCTGGGGTGCCGTACTTGAGCTCTTGTGCAATAGCAGCAATCTGTTCCACGCGGTCCTGGTGTGCAGCCAGGTCACTCTCAAAGGCCTCGTGTTTCTTCAGCAGGGCCTTTATCTCTGAGAGGGTTGCAGTTTCGTAATCCTTCTGCTGCAGCATTGCTTCCTTACCTGTGGAGGGAGCCAAAGGACAGAAGAATGAAGGACAGGACCCAGGGTGGCCAAAGCCAGCTCTGGCCACCCAGGCACCCTCGAGGACCCTCAAAAGGGCATCGGCCCCACTCCAGTTGCCCTGCCCGAGGCTTGTCCCCATGACTGCTGGCCCAGAGAAAGCACAATGCTCACTTTCAAACCACAAAGTGTGAGTTTGCCATTAACAGCACAGAAGGGCACATAATGCAGCTTAGGCCAGCACTGTCACAGTTTATACTGGACTCATCTCAGTATGTGCAAAATGGGCTACGCTGATCCTGCAAAAGCCAATGGTAGCATTTTACAGCACAGGAACTTTTCCTTTGCTCTGTAGCTGCTCTCTTCTAGCCAAAGTTCTCACTTTGCCACAGTTAGGGAATGCCAACACTTGACTGCATGACGCAGAACAGAGATCAAGCTGGTTTTCATACATTATTTTCTAATAAAATAAAAAATAAATCTAGCCTTCTCAAGAGGAAACTCTCATGGAAGGACCCATGCACAACCCATCTCTTCCTCCCTAAATAACAGTCAGCACTGTGTCAGGCAATAGGAAGCATGTAGGTTGGCATTACCATCTGTCCAGGACTCATGAATGGATGCCTTCTGCCGGAACTTCTCTGCCAGGTGATCCAGCCTCTCTAGCCTCCGGATCTCATTCAATAACCACTCCTCGTAGCCCTTCTCAGCCTGCTCTAGACCACCCCAGGCATTGTTTATATCCTAGAGACAGGAACATGAGAAGGAAAGGTAGGTTAGAAGGTGGAGGGAAGATGTTCACCCGCATTAGTCTCAGTGAGCTACATGGCTCCAACTGACTGGAAAGCCATGAAAAGCACGGGCTTTTCACCTCACGGGGTTCTGCAGACAAGTCAGGGAGACAAGCAGGACTAGAAGTGCCAGGATATAACTGTCTGCAGAAAAAAGCCTCTCTAAACACCTCTAGAGTTTTAAAGTTTCCCTACGTGAAACTTTAATAAAACTCGACAGTTTCTGAATCAGAAAGAACAAAAGGCACCCAGACATCTCCTCATAAAGACATGCAATTTGGGAAGAGCCTGAGAGTCTGATTTAGACAAAGGAAAGCAATGATCACTTGATCCTCTCCTATCATGGCCTCCCTGATCCATATCTTGCAGGGTTCCTCCTGCAGAGTATCTCACTATGAAGGTGGGCATTCTCTGCCCACCCACGGGCAGAAAGGGAGTCTTGTTTTTTAGGCATGGTTGGGGTACACAGAAGCAGTTACCCCCACTCACCGAGACCATTTTCCCTTCTGAGGGCATGAAGGCTGGCCTATTGCTGAGCCGCAGCTTGGTCTGCAAGGTGTTGAAATTGATCTCAAGCTGGCACTTCTCTTGGACCTTGGGGGGCTTGTGCAGGCGGCGGTAGTCCCGGAAGTCCTCCAGTTTCTGCTGCATGGCTTGCATGGTGTTCTCTGGGGCCCGGTTCTCCAGCCAGGGGATGGTGCGACGAATCCACTCCAGCAGCTGGAAGGAGCAACGACAAGAAGCCTTCAACTGAAAATTGTGTTAAAACTGCAGGTGTTGCTCTGATTTCATAAGGGACCATTTACTTTTACGTTTGCTGCCAGAAAGATCTGCTACCAGCAGTGCTCGTGAAGAGAAGTTTGCCAGCTTTTTTGGAAGTACTTTTTTTTTAATGAGCAGCACATTCCCTACCACACTAAGTAGTACTGCTTGTTGCAGCAGTGCCAATCCAACATGCTTAAGGCACAGCTTTTGCACAACCAGGACCAAAACGATGTCCTCAGATTATGGTAAAGCCTTAGGAATTTTGCTGGAGTGTTGCATAACTAAAAGATGCTGTAAGTCATATGATCTCCAGAACAATCTGACAGGAGAAATCAAGTTCTTGCCTTCAGTTACATTTTTTCCCCTCTAGCTTCCTCAAAGTCAGTGTAGCTCTTTGAATATACCTCCATAACAAACCTATCTGGAGAGCTGGCAAAACACTAATGCAATGGGCAGTCCACAGAGTGAGTGGAGTAGTGCCCTATGCTTTTCAGATCAGGCTGAAACCAGGCTTATGGGTTATGTTTGCCCTTCTGTTGTCCATCTTCTCCCTACTTACCTACCACAAACATACTCCAGTCCACATTTGGTCTCTTTTTGTAGTTTCTCTGCTGTCAGTCTGTAAGCCTTCTCAGTTAACAAAAGCAGCCTCCAGTTTGTATCTGACTCAGATTCTTTCCATTATCAGCAAATGCATATCTCTTTCTTCAATTATCTCTAACTTTTATTCTCTGATCCTGACTTCTACAGTATACTAGCATACAAGCTGTATGAAAGACATAATGAACTGGTATAGTCCTGACAAATGCAAGTTAAGCCAGCTTGATTTTTCCTTCAATTTTAGCATTTCTGGGCTGGCTCCTAATAAACTGAGCAATTCAAAGCTTCTCTATGGAAGCTTTCTGTTTTAAAGTAGATTGTTCTTGTCTTTAAGGTAAGTTCAGTCTTCAATTTGAAGAGGAAACAATAATTTCCCAGGGAAAATAGCAGTGGGTCAATAGCACTTTCCAAGATTACTTATCAGCATTAAATGCAATTCTTTTCTGCATACTACCACACTCAGAAACCAACACCTACATCACTGGCCAGTTTTTCATAGTCTTCCATGAGCTGCTCATTTTCTTGGTTGACTGCCAGCACCTTGCAGATACGATTTGCTGCTGTCTCCGCCTGACAAAGAGAAGAAAAACAAAAGAAGGGAAAAGTGTGAAAAAAACCCAATCCGAACCTTGCAGTTTAGCTTCCTGCTACATACCTGAAGGTAAAATCTCCTACCCTTAGCTCTAGCAACCTGCCTGCACTTTGAAACATCTGTCCTGATTGCTCTGCTTTCCATCTGGCCTTCTATAATGATTTATTTTTTCCCTTCTCAGGTGAATGCATTCCTTCAGAGATTCTCAGCTGTACTGATTCTACCTTATATGTTGTGGGACAACCAATGTTTCTATGCTTTTTCTGGAGCTGCTTCTGTTAAGAGGGCCTTGTGGTTTGATTCCTACCAGAGGGACCCTGGCTACCTCTTCATAAAGACAGGGCATTCCTGCTGCCACCTCCACTCCCCATACCAGCATTCTGACCTGGAACAGCAGTAACAGAGTGATGTCAAGCTCATGAGACTGTCTCCATACTTTTACCCCAGGAAAGAACTATCCAAAGAGAGTTAATCCACAGACTGGACTTACAGGAAAATTCCTAATTTTGTTTGGAAGACAAAATGGTAGATACTCTTCTTAACCTTAAATTCTGCCCAGCAGCACTGTCTTCCAGTTTTCCCTGTATTTCTGGCACTGATTACAGGGCTACGTCCTTGGTGGTGCATACACCCACCATGTATTCAGGGTCTCATGATCCAGCTGAGAAGAGGATTTCTTTTCCCCCCATCTTTCCAGGTAATCCTTCTGCTTACTCTTCCAAAACAAGTCTCACAATAAAAAATGATCCTACTGTTACTACTTAGGTTTGGAGGTTTTTCTTTCTTTCTTTCTTTTTCTTTCTTTCTTTCCATTGTGAGACCAAACCCTGATTCTCTGCAGGGAGCTGAACATGTTAAAACATGTATTTGGAAAGTAAGGATCAGAAAAATCCCAGCTATGAACTTGGAAGCAGTCAGTCTGGTCTGGAGTGCCATGCATGTGTTTGGCATGGGGGACATACAAGCAGGCTGATCCTTGCATAGAATGTATCTGTGGGTTATCAGCTCCCTTTTTCATTACCATGGTGTGTGTCATGCTACATCACCTGAGGATGTGCCCCTGTGATGCCTCAGGGGATTGCTCAGACCCCTCTTACCACAGTACAGCTGTGACCCTGGTGCCTGGGGAAGGTGCTAGAGGTAACCCCCAGGCCCTGCTGGGAGAAGTCCTCCTTACAGAGGCTGAGTGCAAATAAGGAGGAGAGGGTACATGCCAACACTACAACAAACCAACTGTCAACGCTGTGTTCTGCCTTTAAACTACATTTGGGACTGATGCCAAAATAAGTTTTGCTGAGTTTATAGCTGGTAAGTTTCAACCTTTTTCTATTTTTAAAAGACCTTTAATTATCTGTTTATTCAATCTTCAAGGACATTTGAGAAAAAACCTCTAATTTTTGCAGCTGATGTGAAGCAGCAAGAATAGCAACAAAGTCATAGGCTGTACAGTGATATATGGATTGCTAAGGTCCCAGGGGACAAGGCAATCTTACTAATTTGTAGAATGAAATGAAGCTGTTAAAACATCTATTCAGTCATCTGCCCCTTCCCTAAAGTGGACCAGCTATGAGATACACAGATTATCAGCTAATATAAAACACATCAGAGAGACCTGTACAGGAAAATGAGCAGTTTCACTTAAAAGAAATCTGCAAAAAGTGGAAACAATGGTTATGTTTAAAAAAGCTTGTACTTTGACCTGTTTTTAACTAAAGTTTGTACTCTAATGCAGTGGTTTTGATATACAGAGAAAACTATACACAATGGGACCAAATAGTATGTCAAAAAGACATTGCTAGAGCCCTGCCATGATATGCCTAGGGACTGCAGGGAACTGGCAATACCAAATGTTTATCTCAATCACTCCAGGAGAGGTGTTCATTGCACACTCTTAACTTTCTCATTTTTGCACCCCATGAGCTCACTGCAGCAGCAGCCAGCTGTGCAGGCAGGACCCCATTCCACTGAGGCATATTTACATGTATCTGATGATAGGACTTTCTCCAGCTGCCCAAATTTAAATATGTGTGTGTGTATAAGCATATTGAACAACTGTCCAAACAAAAAGACCCTAAGAATGTCAACAGTTAGGACATTATTTGTATTATCCCAATGGCAGAAGCTTAGAGGCTTTCTTTCCCCCACCAGTACTTGCCTCCCAGTGGTTCTTGCCTTGGAACTGCTACTGCTCTATGCAACAGCATGCTGTTGCTGCAGCCACAGGAAAGGCTCTGTGGCCATTAATCACCATTAATGTCACGAGCAACATGTTACACTGTGCTCTGAGCAAGGTAGGACAGAAGGATCCCAGTGCTTTCAGGCAACCTTCACAAATATCCCACACACTACTCCTAATGAGCTGATCCATGGTGATGGCAACCTCAAAACTAAAGCAAAACACTTCAAAGTAAAAGAAGAGTGGCACACAAAGATGTTTTCATGAGGCCAAAGCAGCTCCCCCTACACCTTCATTAGTTCAGTGGAAAAAGCTGTTTTGGCTTCCCCACACTGCTAATGGCAACAATGCATTTAGGATGCTCACCCTGGCTCCAAACAAGCCAAGATGCCCACAAGGGCAGCACTGAGAAGATGCAGAATCCTGGGGTCTGGAAGCTGCACAGCTGTATTCTCAGAGAATCTGTGTGAGCTCCTCAGCTTCAGTGCAGCATCGTGCTGATGCACTGTACTGCTTGCACGCAGAGTGCTGGGGAGGACAAGCCCAGGACATTCTGCATGATACCACGCTGGAGTATCTCTGCACATGCTCTCTGGTGGAATCAAAATGAAAATCTAAATGGCAGTAATTTATCTGCCTTCTGTCTTTTCTGTACTTCTCAACCATAACTTGAACTGCTTAGGATAGGAGCAGAGTTTGCAGTCTCTCTAGTTCATGGATCTAAATCTTTCTGCTGAGGAGGATCATGAAGGAAGGCATTCCCACAGTGCACAACGTAGGGACGCCTGCCTGTTGCTGTCCTCTAGCCTCAGGGGAAGATGCCTGCCTGCTGCTGTCCTCTGGCATCAGGGGACCACTCCAAAATGCTGTACACCAAACACAATCTCTTAATAAAACAGTAAAACATTTGTTAGAAATTTCCACAAGTTTACAAAATATCAAGCCAACCAGGAGTTGCATGCATTTAGTGTGAAAGTCAGAAGCGGTTAGAAAACAAGCAAACCAACCAAAGCAAGTATACCTACAAATATATATATATATGTGTATATATATATATATATATATATATATATATATATATATAAATGGCATAGAGAAAAAGCAGCCATCTACACACACATGTCAGGCTGGGGACCCTGTACCTTCAAAGGCTCAGTATAAGAAAGTGAAAGAAGTAGAAAGCAGCTCATGGGACTCTCCCCTCAGGCCTGGTGGCAGTAGTGAAAAATCTGGATGAAAAATTCAGCGATATCACAGTAAGTCACCTAACCCTGCATGAGGTGGCAACACAGTAACATCTGGGCAGAGGCTTGTATTCAGTAAACGCTTTGCATTTGCCTGCAGGTTTGAATCTGTATCACTTAGCGGCTGGCTAATGTATGACTAGGGCAGCTCCAAAATGGAGCTGTGCCCCTCCTGCCAGGGCACAGTTGAGTTGCTGGCCCACCAGGACTGCTAAAAAATGAACAAACTATTAAATCTTCCCTGTAAGCCGGTTGGACTACATGGGATTGAAACTTTAATAACTAAGAAACTTCATCTCTAGTTTTTGCCTCAGCTACTTGGTTCAGGTCCTGAGGCAAGTAAAAGACTGTTTTCAGTTATCCCAGGAGACTTTGCATCCACCTAAATTACTGATCAGAGCATGGAACCTGCTGAGCAGGTTCCCAAATCACAGAGTGAGTGCAGAGAGAAAAGGAAGAGATTGGCAAGCTGCATGGCTGTTTCTGCAGCAGGCTCCAACCCTCCTCGTATTGTGGTTTGATGTTTCCTCATCTGGAGCTCCTCAGGTTAAGCAGACAGCATGGAGCAGTCCCTCAGGGGCACCTGGCAAACAGCAGGCCTTATCAGACTGGCATGACTTCTGAAACTACAGTCTTCCTGGGCAAGTATCAGCTGGCTGGAGCTTGCAGACTGGTCTTAAGTGTTTTGAACAAAAAACCACAGGATCACAAAGCAGGATCCTAGCAGGAAAGTCATTACACCACATGGGCAAGTCTACTGCGCTGCTGTGGGACACATTCCCAGTTCCTTGGAAACAAGACATTATCATGTAATTTATACAAAACTGGGTAAAGAACAAAAAGCTTGAACTAAAGAGCTGCTCCCTGGAAACTACTGCTTGCATTTGCCCTCTGAAAGTCAGCATCAGCATGGTAACTGAATCAATGTTGGGACCATCAGCACTGCTTTGCACAAAAGAGATGGAATCTTCCTGGAGTCAGATTAGCCCTCAAGATGGGCAACACAAGGACTGTGTCTCAAATAGAAAAAGCCTAATGAGAGAAAGAAATTGTGGCTGGGGGAAACAACAAGATTTTAATTCTGTTTGTAACATGAAGAATGCAGTCTTGGATTTTGGATTTTACTGTTCTAAAGCCTACAATTTGAAATTAGCAGTAATCTTATGGAAGGGCCGCAGCCCAGGCAGGTTATGACACAGGAGAAAAGAATGGAACTTTCTCCCTTATTCAAAGGATTGCTGGGAAATTGCTTGCCCAAAGGCAATCTGCAACTATTTAGTTACAAATGTCCTGATGTCAGGCAAGGAAACTTTGGAGTAAAGAAGAAGCAGAGGAAGAAGGAAAGCCTGAAGCTATGGAAATGGACAAGGCAGAGGAAAGAGAAATAAAACATATAGGTGGTTTGGGAAACGGAAGAGAATGACAAGGAAGAAACGAGGAATGGAAAAACCTCCTTAGTCTGGGAAAGCTGAACGTCTGGTAGAACTGAACTTTGTGGCTGGAGCACAAAAGTGCTATGTAACCAGCTCACAGATGATTCAGCCTAGGAAAAGACCTAGTGGAGGCTGAGTGTGGAAGGCAGGATGGCAGCCCAAGAGGGACAGGCTGTGATTTCCTGGAGTGGGCGGATTGGACTGTGGTACTTCTGGAGGCACACTGCCTGGCCAGGACAACGCCCACTAGTTACTGAAAGGGTTCTGCCTCTGTCAGAGCAGACATCCATTCACCTTTCAATGCCAGCTTTACCAAATATTTTCTCCTCTGCTGTGGTGTGACACTGGAGGGAAGGAGCAGCTCAAGTCTGTCCAAAAGGACATTTACATCACTTCTCCAGCAAGACTACAGATGGCATATCCAAATGCATCACTGGATGCATTGGGCTTCCCTGCAAACGCCCTGGGGCGGATATGGATCTGGCATTCCTCATTGGAGAGGACAGGTGGGCAGGGCAGGGTGAGGGGAGGGGTTGTTAGCAGTAAAGTCTCACCTTCTGCGCCCCTGAGAAGGCGTGGTAGTAACAAGAGACATAGGTCATTATGGCCTTCTCATCCGGCCTTAGCGTGCCTATAATATCTGTGCAGAGAAGGAAAAGAGGTTGAAAGGATAAAGTAAGAAGCAGCACATAGGATAAAACAAAACAATCATGGGTGGCGTGAGAGAGGGGGAGAAAACTTCCCATCATGCATTGCAGGACAGGCCAAACAGATTTCCATGCGGAGAGCTAGGAATTCGGATCAGAAGGTGGCTAGCAGCGTTGGCTTGTGGCTCAAAGCGGCACCCCTCCCTACCCCCCAATCCAGGGGGATCCTGAGAGGAGGATCTGGGCTCTGCACCTTCACAGCTGCGGTCTGGGGGCCTGGCCCAAGGATGGAAACAAGTTGTTTGGAGATCTGAACGCCCGCGCTCGAGGCCCTTCGTACGCCGAGGAACTGGAGATCAGAGCCTTCCTACGCAGTGCACTTCCTACACAGGATCTGCTCTGCTGCAACGCGCACTGCCTGTTCCTAAGGCACTGAAGTACAGGCGGCTGCTTGGTTTTGGCAAGAGATGTGTACAAGGTTTCACCCACAAAATGTTTTCCTGAAGTGACTCCATTACCAACAGGAAAATGGCTTAGCCAGAAGTAGCAAGGACTCAACTGCCTGATTTCCAACACAGATGAGAAAAGAGGGGGAAAAAAAGATACAAATGAACAAAACCAGGCATCTCTGTCATGATAAGTAATGCTCTGTTTGCAAAACCACCATGGATGTACTTGTTAGACATGCTTTGTAAGCCCCAGATGAACTGAGACTGAATTTGTGGCACAAGTTGAGAAAGCAGCAGGTTCAGACCTTAAAGCAAGGGTGCTGGAACCTGAAGCGTACATTAAGGCAAAAGAAAGCTTTGGCCATTCATTAAACCCTTCATGAAACCTCAGTCAGCTCTGTTTCTCCATCTTTGGAGAAGGCAAAAAAAAAGTTAATAGGTATCTGTATTATCTTCCCATTGGGGCAGGCTCCAGTTTCCTGCTGGGCAGAGCATCTATGTGGTGGCCTTTACTTTTTGTGAGACCAAGCATCCTAGCTCAGATTTACCAGGAACAGGAGGTACAGGTTCTCAGCCAGGAGGACAGCAGTTTGTAAGGCAAATGGAGAAGGCAGAGCCCCCTGCTCCCTTAAATTTGCATGTGTGCCAAAGTGTGGCATACCTAAGTGCCATTGGAAGTACTGCTGACTACAGGGAAATGGAATTCCTGGCTCCCTTGCCCCATGTATTATATCTGGGGCACCACTTTGAACCAACAGCCAACTCTACCAAGAACATGATAATAAAGATGCCCGTAGCTAGAGAGGAGAAAGAGAAAGAAAAAAGGTTTGGACATTAGCAACGGCACCAGGTGTGCTCTGTGGAGGGAGCTTGGGATCCTGCGATACCTTCTGGGCTCCTGAGAAGGCGTGGTAGAAGCTAGAAACATAGGTCATGATGGCTTTCTCGTCAGGACGGGCAGTTCCAACAATGTCTGTCAAAAAAAACCTCACGTTAAGAGCATAATCAACTGATGGGAGGAAAGCAAAGGAGAGGAAGAACCACAACTGTCCAGGAGGCCTGCTGCGGTGTGTGCTTGTCATAGTGATTCCACAGGGCTTCCCAGCATTCCCCAGAAGATGTGTGTGTCTCAGAACCCAGGATCACCCTTCTGGATCCCCTCCCTCATCATAAAATTTCCTCCAGAGTCTGGACAGGCTAATGCAGCCATATGTCAGCATGTCTTGTGTCACAGCACTTCCCTGTCCTGAGAATATTACTGTGATTGGTGGATTGAATCAACCCAAACTGGCAGCAGGCTGACATGACTTTTATAGCCATGCAATTCCTCCACGCAGTTCTGCTCTTCTGGAAACATATTTTCTCCCTTCTTTTCCATGCCTCCCTCCTCCGTTTCAATACAATGATGGCTTGAATTTCAAGAGGCCCTTTCATTAGTTTCAGGGGAAACTCAACACCTCCAGAGATCAGAATTAATGGTGTGGAGGAATGCACATTAGCTCAACTCCATGAGGGAGGAGAGAGATCAGTAAAGAGAAATGAGAGCTCCTGCCAGGGGCCCTCTTCATCACTGCTACTTTTGCTGAGATCTGAAGCTAAATCCACTTATTTTGGAGGTGTCTGTGTTTCCTACAGAATGGTAGGAAACATTTGAATCTACTCTGGAAACCTCATGATTTTTTTTTTTAACCTCAGCATGATGAATGCAGGGAAAGCAAAACTCATCTCCGGGCATGGGAAATATTACCTAGGAATATGAACATCCTAGTTACTGAAATATAAGTTCACTGGGTTTGGCTGTCCTATTCCCACCTTTCCTCTTTGCTCCTCCTACTCCTTTTATTTAACAAAAATCTTTAACTGCTTCTCCTGTCCAACCCAAGCCCGAAATACAGCTTCTACCATTGAAACCAGCTGGCTTTAGGCAAACAGCCAACAACCAGTGAACTATTTCAGGCTGTTGTTTGTACTCCACAGTTACAGTCTTCAAAATCTATTGCCAAGCTGGTCCTGACAAGGCTCTGAAAAGTAATCCTTGCTGTCCCAGTGGCCTCAGGGAAGCAATCATAATCAGCAGCAAAAGCATCTCTGAACAACATGGAACTCTGCCTTGGTCTCCAGATCCAGTCAGTGAAGGATCTTCAGGCCAAACACTTCTGAGTAGTCAAGAAAAAGCAGATAATAATAATAATTATAATAATAATAATAATAGTAATAATATCATGCCCTCAAAAGGAAGAACACCAGCAATGTCAGAAAGACCACACAAAAAAACCCTGGAGCAAAAGGAACACAGTCCTACACCATACACTAACTCACTATTTGGCCTGATAATTGAAAGGGAACACTTGAGTCAGCAGATGACAGGTGTTACTCATCTCTGCCTCGTGTCAACCCCAAGCTAAGATCTCCATGATAGACTCAAAAGACTGAAGGACAGAGGAAGAAGAGGGAAGCAGAACATATGACTCATTATTCCATTTTAACTTTTTCCCTATACATTGACTACACAGTCATGCAGGGAACATTCAGAGGTTACTGAAATCTTGTACAAAAGAAGTCCACCTAGAAGAAGTGGAAAATTTCTTGAGAAAAAGCAAGTTAAAAGCAGTTGGATTCTACTTTACCTTCTGCATCCAGCATCTTCGGAATATCCAGATACTTCTCAGCCACATCAAAAGCTGTGTTTAGATTAGTGAGAGGATCATCCTGGGAAAGAAACAGAGGAAGGGCATCAGCGTTAAATTTAACAGGGTACACAGCATTTCTCTCAGAAAGAGCTTGGTTTGGTTCAGGTAACTGTGCTGTCCAGAAAAAATTGTGTGTGAAGCCTCATGTATCAGGATGAAATAATTAGCTTCCTTTTGAAAGAAGAGCCTGGGGACTCATGGTATGATAATTAACATAGAGTCTGTGCACTTGCAAAAAAAAAGGAATAATGCATTTTGTCTTGAACCTAGTTTAAACTAAAATTAGCTTCACATCATACTGATAGTAAATGATGAGACCACATCTCACATTTACATCTCATGCTGTATTAGGTTTGCAACTTCCATTTCCAAGAACTGCAGAGCTGTGTATCTGTTAGAACATCTAAGCAATACCAAAATAGTAACAACATCTGCAATGGGTGCTGTCCTTAGCTAGTGTACAGTTTGCTGAACACCAGTTGAGTGGGAGGAAGAGAAATGTTTCAACAAATCTCTACAAAATAAATACATATAGAAGTACCCAGTTTGCCTTGAGTATTGCTTTTCCTCTTGCACAGGTCTTGTAATTTCCTTAGTACATTTCTATTCCTTTCTATATAAATTTTCTGTAGATTTTAAAGAGCCACACGAGAAAACATGAAATACAAATGTCATTGAAAATGAAAGACACTCTGCAAATTGTGTCCAGCATTCAAACATAATAATCAGCAACAAGACACCTGCCAACCTGTAGAAGATGCTCATACCAGCTTGTTCCTATATTCCTGTATAACCATGATACTTCATTATTGTGGATCAATCCACTTCATGGATTCGAATTACATTTGTATTATCAGTTTCTACTGTTGAGACATACGGCTTCTACCGGATGAAAGGCTGTGCATAAACTGCTAGTGTTTAGCCATCTTGTTTGGTGTCTTTTGGGAGGGAGGAAAGATGGGGTGGTACTCTCCATATTGCCCTTTGTGCCACCCACACTGAGACCCACATAAAAAACTAGGAAATAGGGAGTAAAATTACTTCACCTTCTTTCTAGAGTGGCATCCACGTTCTGTTTATTTTCTACGTGAATCATATGTCTTTGCTTATTGCACTGACTTGGAAGATTAAGCTGTGCCTCTGAACTCTAATCAACAGGCAGTTTCCTTTGAACCCACCCAGCAGGAAAGATGAAGCTAGGCAGGCTTGGGCAGACAAGGTATGGGCATGAATAGAACTTCCTTTATGGCATTGGTCACTATGCAGCCCTCAGATTACAGCCTTCATGAATTAGGAAACTCAGCTGCTCCAAAAAGCAGTTTCCTGCAGCATTTCCCTAGGAATCAACGATGTATTAGGCTGGCATCCAACATCAGCAACATATTCCTTTGGGTGAATGTCTCTAGCAGACAGCAGTGTTTCACCTATCGAAGTAAATCACACACAAAGGCCATTAAAACAGACAGTGATCTGTATTTAGTCCACTGGAACAAGTCAGTATTAAGCAAGGAAATGTTGTACAGGCGTGCTGTGATGAAGGCAGCAGCTGTCACGTACAGTATGACAGTGTCAAATCCCCATATTCCTTTCAATGGTACACTACATCAGATATATCTACATCCACCTCTTCAGAGTTGAGCAGTGGAGGAGGCAGTGGATTTTTACTATTCTCCAGACACAAGGAACCATCATATGGCATGGAATTAGAGGAACCAGTTCAATTTCAACCTACTTGTCTTCTGTGCCTGATGTGGAGAAACCTCTATGAACCCATAGTGTAACTAAAAGCCTTACTTGAGGAGGTGAGACTAGCTGGTATATAACATACCTTGTTCACTGAGTGTAGACATGGCCCTAGCTTCATTTCGGAAGAAAAAAGAACTGATTTTCTTTTACTCAAGTGCAGGAGCGTCCAGAAATGCCAAGTGGCAGCTCTCTTGCCAGCCTTCCCCTAGCCCATGTGCCATTTTCTATTTCTATAGAAATGTCACCACTGTGTAGCAAATTTCACCCTATGCTGACCATGACCATCATGGTTGTTATAACACCCTGATAGAGTGTTTAGTATTAACACACACTCTTCCTTGGCACAGACCCATCTGAACAAGTTGCATCATGATCTGTCAGCCTCTCCTGGAGGAAAGGGAGGAGCAAATCTCTCACTGCAGATAGCTTTCCTATCAGTTTGCAAGTAACACCACTAGGAGCACTGTTGCCAAAGGTTAAGAAGAAATTTTTGGCTGAAAGCTGGGAGAGGTTTCCTGATGGAAAAACTTACTGGGCTTGGGCAGTCCCAAAGGAAGAGCTGTAAGTTTTAACGTGGGAAACTGGAGACTCACCTAGATAAAGCCAGCAGATTTCTACTTCAAATGCAAGAAAGATGTGTGATCACATATCTCTTAAGGAATGAAACTAAAGATAGTACTACTGAAAGCAAGCTACCTAAGTCCAAGACTAGCTTTGAGATGAGCAGAGAGCTACACTCGAGCAAGACTGTCCCCTGTAGAAAAAGCTTCACGCCTCAAGTACACTGGAGCAGCTCATCACAACAATGATGCTTCTTTGTGCAAGACTTAGGGCTTCCCCTGGAGCTTATCTAAGACTACAACAGGGTCTCAAGGCCTATGAAATTCCTCCGAACTCCACCACTTTCAGTTCCATCCCATTGTACGCTAACTGATCATTATTTCAAATCACCTGTTTCAGCTGATGCCCATGAAAAGGGGCAATGTAGTAAAGACTGGCCAAGCAGCTCCAAGCCTCACACTGCAGCACCATGGCTGCAGGCACATTTTAGGGGCCCCGACACAGCAGATCAAACAAAAGACAAGTCACCTGTCCCCTGATTCCTTCCACAGCTGAAACACACACCCAGAAGAGCACTGACCCAGATGAGGCTGCAGAGGTGCAACTTCATTTACATGAACATAGCAATGCCAGAGGCTTGAAGAGGAACAGTAACTTGCCAGACTCTAGCTGGGCTAGCCACAAGGAAATCTACAGCTTTACCATGGAGGAGGTACTTTGTTTTAGTAGTGGCAGACAGCAAACCTGCCCTAACAGATGCCAACCTGGCTCACTCTCTGCTTTTGCTGACTAAAGACTATTGCGGCTCTTCATCTTTTGCCACAACCCTAACTCATACAGGGACTCCTCTCTTCCTCCAGCTATTTCCAAGTCCTTGCAGCACACAAGGTTGCCATGGCAATTATTGCAATGTAACAAAAAACATCATCTATTATCTAGCAGTCAGGAAAGGAGATGGAGGGGGAGGAAAATTGAGAGAGTGCAAGCACTTACTATATCTGCCAGAGTTAAAGACTCTAGGAAAGAATTCCAAAACTCACGTTTTCAGAAATATCTGCATATAACACAGCAGTACACAGACCACAGTTCTACACAGATTGTGGTATATGATGGGGTGTTGGAGCCATCAGTCAATCACTGTACTTGATGAAAGTATCTTAGATGTGGCTCACGGCTGAGCTACAATCAGGGGCAAAAGGAGGAAGGGAAACCCCACCTTCTGCATACCCCTCACTTGCAGACCATGAGCTTATCTACAGTTACCCAAGTAACAGCAGACAGACCTGCACTAAATAGAAACTATCTAACCAAGTAGCTGTAGTGTCAGGGAATCACCACCACCAAGCTGGACTTGCACCTGCTGTTTTGAGGCTGGGACTATAGAAATAACTTTAGTTAGGCAGTGCCCATATGCAGAAATTAATTGTGCTTGTTCCACTAATATAGCTAGACTAGGAGAAATAGCTAGGAACAAACTCAATACAAAACAGTGCTGACAAAAGAAGTTGCTAAATTTTGGGAAGACATGCAGCTACTCCACTGGCTACCTTTTTCAAGTATACAGCACCAATAGAGGTCTGTAGCCTAGACACAGCTTCTGTGAAAGAGCAGAAAACACTAAAGCTGCAAAAGAATGCTGCCCAAACAGGAGGTACAGTGCAGAACTCTGGACAGCTTGGACTGATTTCACCTCTTTATCTTGTACATTTGTGTGTGTGTCTATACACAGAAACACACACAGCATTGCCAAAGGTACACACAATTGAGATGCCACTGCTCCCTGGAGCTGGAAGAGAACTTGAGGTGGATCTCAAATCTACTATCCACTGTAATGGCTGCTTCTCAGCAGTCTCCTCTGTGCTTATACATTCCACAAAGGGGTTTCAAACACCTAGCATAAAAAAGGTTAACTTCCCTTCAGCACACATCAACTGCCAGAACTAAAGACTAGGCTCTAAGTTCCTCCCAGCTATTTGCTCAAGATTTCAGCTGCTGTAGAGTTCTCCAACATACATTTAATCTCATCCCTTTAGAGTAACTGAGGCAGAACAACAATAAAAACAATACAGAGAGAGTGAGAAGACTTAAGGAGGACAGAGGGAACCGGATGAAGGATAGGATCAAAAGCAAGCAGAGATCAAAAGATGCTGGTTCTATTTAACCTTACTCCAAGTAGGAAAAACCCCTCTCATGTACACTGAATTTGGCTAGAACAATCACCCTATTTTTCACCCAAAAAACCCTGCAGACAATATGACCAAATAACTCACTTTCCTTCACTCTGTTTTTGCTTGGGTTTGGCTTAGGGCTTTGTTGATAACAGAGTGCACTGTAGCATTTACCAGCCTGGGTTTGTCAGGCACACATTGCTTAGCTGCGTTATTTTCCCAAGATTAGGCACTGAAAATGTTACTCTACTAAGTCCTTTTCTTCTTACTGCTGTTTATGTGAACAGGTACAGTCTCCTCCCACTGTTTACTCATCATGTGCTGACTCCAGACACTAAAACTGATCAGAAAATATAACTGACTGCTCTGCAAGACAGTAAAGATCTAAAAGGTTATTGAAAAGCAGATCAGGCATTGTACAACTCATTCCCTTTGCAATGCAGCTAATTTGCTTGGGTCATTTACATTTTGTCTATTTGCATGGTGGTCCAAGAGCCCAGATCTGTTGGTGATGGGCTTCTATGTTTATTTCCCTAGCTAACATCAAGCACACATGCACTTAAAATACTGAGCCCAGGAGATCTGATGGACAAGCTTTTTGCGTTAGCCTCGGCAATGACACATGAATTATGCTCTTGGTGACATTTCATTATGCTCTAGGTGACATGGGCACAGATACAGCGAAACTGGATCTCAGGAGACTGCAGGAATGCCAGTAGGATAAGAACCCAGTCTGATCTTCTATCACGCTGCTGGGTCAAGACATTGGGAGCAGCATAAACCACTAAGTGGTTATTGTCATCATCCATTCAGCAATCTTGTCTCCAGATCACACAGGAAGTAAACTTTGGAGCAGCTTGCTATTATGCTACCAGAATAAATTTTTAAGTAAAATTGAATTTTGTGACAAATGCTTTTTTGGCACCTGATACCTATGTGGCAGGGGAAGCCCAGAAGCACTGCAGATGACTCAGTGCTAAGCTGGAACCATGTGACAAGTGTCCAGTGAGGGCACACAAACCCCTCAACGAGCTATTGCATTCTGAAACCAGATAACTGGTTTCTATCCAACTCTCCACAGAAATGTTAAGTCTGATTTGACTCACTAGTCTGTGACATTAGCACAGAACTATTCTCACATTTGGTGTTACTGAGTTTGCCAGCTTTTGCTCATCAGCTGGGATTGGGGCACGTGTGTCTCATACAAGGCAGTCTGAAAGCAGGGAAAAGTCAAGCAGGAAGCTCATTAAGTTCACGCTTCACTAAGAAGCCTGAATGTACTGATTCATCCCTCTTTCCTTCCTCCCCAGTCCTGCAACTGCCAGCTTGTGCTGAAGTTCTCCAATTATGTTTATCAAGCTAATTCTTTTCCCTCTTTACTTCCAAGGAGCCAAGCATCTTGTCTGATAAACAAATGGAGTTGTACCTTTCGTAGTTTCCCGTAGTCGATAAGCTCTGGACGGTGTCTATGAATTAAAGCACAGAAACCAAGGCCATCCTTCCAACTACGAGAGAAACACAAGAGAGAACAATGAACACTGTTCAGCCACGGACACACACAGCAATGAGCATGAGGGAAGGCAGCAAGGCAGTGGGACAACTAATTCTAGTTTAGTTTCCAACTAGCAGTGCTTCTCTAAGTGCTGGGAGTGAGGGATGTCTCGTATGTGCATGAGACTGCAATAAAGACTCCCATCAACCCCTACAAAAATCCATTGTGCTTAGGACTTGCCCATTGAGTTAGCACTTCATTTTTGGCAGATCTCTGTGCTGAACTCTCTGTGCGTATCCTGTGCAGCACGTGAGCTCAAGGGTGAAAAAATGTGTAGACGCAAGCCGTAAAGGAGGAAAAAGTGCATTCCTTAGGGAAAAAGCAGGTGTCCTCAGCTAGCTCCACTAAAATACTGGAGAGCATGGATGGCAGTTAAGCTCTTAGAAGTGCTTTACATTATTATGGTTCATACAAGGCTCCAAAATGTGTTGGAAAAAACACTATTACGCAGAATCTTCACTGGAACATCTGCCAGTTTGGAAATATGAAAAACAGAGCAAGAGAACCTCTTATCCCTTCTCAGCTCTGCCATACTACAAAAGTTAAGAGGCAGTCCTTTCTTCATGGTTCCTAAAGTGTTCTGAGTTTTCACAGAGCAAAAGCTCTCTTGGTTAGCCCATGGCACAAATGCTGCTCTCAGAGGACTTAATGCCCTGAAGAATTTTATGAAAGCAGCAACTGTAACCTGAATGAGGAATTGGGATGTAGGTACTTGGATCCTCTTAGATCCTCCGCCTTCAATTTCCTAGGCATCTCTCTGGACCACACTGCTACTGTGTAAAGTGCACATGCACTGCCTTGGGAGGCCTGTCAGGAATATTGTTGAATATACTGAGAGACACAGGAAAATAACACTGATTGTAAAGCTAAGTTTTTGCCTGTAACTCACCTGATATGGAAGTTCTGGATGTTTACATTTTTGTACGGGGCTGTCTTCCTCTGACACCATAACAAAAGTCCTTCTTTAGCAGATGTTTCTAAAGAAAGAAAGGAAACACATCAATTAACTCATTTTCTTAGAAAACAGGAGTCTCTGGAGCATAAGCTAGAAAACCATCACAAATTCCTCTTTGGTAGAGACTGCACTAAATTATGTTTTATTTAACTTCACTTGTCAGAAAATGTCTTGTTTGGAAAAGTCTACTAGGATAGTTTTGTTACTATTATCTTTTTAATGAGGTTCAGTAATAAGGAGATAGCTTTTTGGGATTAGAGTCTTGTAGGACTCATAAGTGATAGGTTCATTTTCAGCGCTAGTGCCTGAATCAAAATCCAACACTAAAGTTTACTTTCAGGCTTAGTCATCCTTTTGAGCTACCCTTGAAATCTCTTGCAAGAGAAGCATGTGAAAAACTCATCTCAGTATGCTTGAACCTGGCCATACATGTCTGTGAGACATCAGGGCAGGTTGGGAAGAGTAGCTCCCTAGGATTTTTCAGTGACTCACTTAAGAGCACATTTTGGCCATTCAGTGGCAAAGCCATTTAGTTACCCCAGTTGTCCTTTACTGAACAGTGGCAGGAAAGAACTAAAATTTACCTTCAACTGAGATATCCTGAATGGCAA
Source organism: Corvus cornix cornix (assembly GCF_000738735.6). Lineage (NCBI taxonomy): Eukaryota > Metazoa > Chordata > Aves > Passeriformes > Corvidae > Corvus > Corvus cornix. The sequence goes on from NC_046335.1 coordinate 34,013,516, forward strand.
AACGAAGGATGATGGTCCAGATCATTCCAAGGGTCATTTTAACATTGCCATCCACGATTTCTATGGAAATAAAAGGTAGAAAGAGAAGAAATAGAAGACAACAAGTTGCAACTGCAATCCTTGTAAAACAGGAGCAACGAGGAACATTTCCTTTTGCAGATGGAAAACTGGAATTCCTGCTAAAAACTGTTTTCTCCTGCCTTCCCAGATGCTCCGCTGGTACAGTACAGTACCCAGCAATCAGACTGGTTCTTTTGCAGTACAATACTGAGAGCAAAACAGACACAGATGTTTCCAAAGATTAAGAATAAGCACGAATTTAGATCAGTGTAATTCCCCACAGAAGCCTAAAAGCACCTTCCTCAGGTATAATTATTATCACTTAGAGAAACCAAACTGAGAAAAGGAAAAGCCTTCCTTCTCTTACCCTATGTCTACCCCACGTCACCTATATAACTGCCCCAGCATAATTTTACCAGAAGAACCAGTGACAATTCCCAGAGCACATGAGCTCTGACAGCTGGTTTTGTCCTGTGAACAAGATACCACCAAGAAAACCATACAGCATAAACATTTTAATTTCAAACAAGACTAAATACACCAGACTGCCAGTATAGGACTCTTTTCAGTCATGTAATTGCCAAAAGACACAACAGAGCATTTCTCAAAGTCCACGCATCCTGCTGGAAGAGGAAGCAAAGACTCATGCTGACCAGTCTGTGCAGAACGTAACATAAACCATGAGGAGAGCAGACTGTGCTTTACTGCCCATTAGATTCCACAATATAGATCAGCAAGGGTCAACAGCTTGGAGGTTTTACAAGGCAACTGCTTGCGTGTGTGGGGTACGATCTGTTTAGGATGGTGGGTCAAGGTCCTGGGGAGAGGTACTTGGGGCAATGCAGAAAGGAGCTTCCACCACGTATGGACTAGAGCCAGAGTCCAAACAGTGAGCAGATGGGTCTCAAGTGCTGATCCTCAACATCTACAGAAATTGCAGAGAGATATATATACAGTTACAGAATTTACAGCCTTCACATTTTTAGACAGTGAAACTAGCTGAGCTGCTTTCTCCTACTCATCATTCTCTGGCAGATCCCTGTATGGCAGGATCTTTCACAAACAAATGGTAAGTTACAAGAGTATTTTCAGTAAGAAAATGGTTAGAATTAACCTAGTGTTTGGAGGCAGAATAATTCAGGTCCCAAGAAGACTGTCAGAAACCATTTTTGTACTATTGTAGACACCTCTGTGCTACTTCTTTCATAAAGCTGCCCAGCAGGAACACATTGTGTTCTGGGGGAAGTAGAATTTGCAGTATAGGCAACTGACACCTGTCTGGATTCTGACACAAAAGTAACAATATTTGAATTTTTCCTTTTAAGCTATTTAAAAAATGCTTTTCTTCTTACGAAAAGATTTCAAAATGTGAATCTCGTTCCACTCAAACCAACAGACAAGCAGCACACACCCCAAACACACATTTTGAGAAATCGTGTCCAAATTCCTGAGAACTTGTGATTTAGAGATACATGTCGTGCAACTTACAGTGTAAATTAGAATTATAAGCTCTGCTGTCCTTTGACATACACCTGAATTAGGGACTTACAGATGCAAAACACAGAAAACAAGACAGGCCACCTTGTTGAACCGCAATAAAACTGTCTCTGCTCCTTCCTAAACTTCAGAGTACACACAGATCTCTTAGTGGGTCACCAGTTTGCCCAGAATTAAACAGCCAGTAACTTTTCTGTTCAGTACAAAAAACCTTCAGTTTACTCTTGGTGGCATGAAAAAACTGTGTTTTTCTGTTGACGGTTTTCACACAAATTAATTTTTTAGAGACATTTTGAGGTCAGGTGGTTGTCTGCTAGGCTGATGCAAGAAAATGTCATGTGATGGCAAGTGTATTCAGTTCTGTACTTTTTGCATTCTTCACCCCTCCAAAAAAACCACTGCAATCAACTTAAAGGAAAATCCTTACTATTTTTACAAATACCTGAGATACTGCAGCTAAAATAGACAAGAAAGCATCTGTATTTTCAGCTTGCTTGTTTTGTTCATGTGATAGATATTCATGGGGATTTTCAAAAAGCAAAAAACTCAATGCTCGTAAAACCCACCACAGTTGCCAGGACTCTCCTAAGACATATTTAAGACCTGAAACTAAAATGAGCTCTTTATTTTAACGGACTTGATTAAAATCTGATGACAATACTTAAATGCTGAAAATGCTTCATGAACAGTAATAAATCAATCAGTGAGCTGAAACAGGCAATTAATATTTCTGTTCCATGGATTTTAATTGGAAATAAAGGTCAAGACACTTACGTAACACCAGATAGTGTTAAGTCGCTAATGTCGCCTAAGAACTCGGCACTATGTTCTAGTCACATTCTCAAATTCCAGTTTTATAAAGTCAGCTGCTGGAATTAAGATGGAAGCATCCCTTCTTTCCCAGTCTTCTTCACAGCATTACCCATTTAAAAAGGAAGACGTGCTCCCTGTTCCTATATACGATTATTCCTTAGCAGTGCACCAAAACAATGCTGCTGTGGAGGAAACCCAGAATGTTTCTACCACTTCATCTCTGCATGTCATTTTACTTTACATAGTACCACCACCTGCCAAGCAGATACTGATGTCAGTGAGATTAGCGAGTGATCCATCCCAGGATACACATTTAGCAAGCCTCACAGTCCTCAGTCCCTTTCCCTCCCCCTCTTTTAAATAGAGTTGACAAAATGGTTATTCTGTGTTAGAAGCAGGCAAGCAAGAAATTTTTCATTTCTGGTGCTAAAAATCTTCTCCTGGAAACCTGGTTACAAAGCCAGCCAGCCTGATCAGAAAGACTATGCTCCTTGGCCTTGACTCACTTGGTTTTCCATCCCTGCACTCCCCGCTGCCAACCTCCTTTTCCTTCAGAATTCAGGACACTTCATCTGCTGCCACTCTCTTTCTAGTAGAGTAGAACAGGCCAAGAAACAAAAGTGAAAAACATGGTTGCAAAACAGGTTTGCATGAAGCTTTCTGCTTCCTGGTGATGAAAAAAAAAAAGAAACTCCACAGGAATTGTTAAAAAGTTGACTGCAACACTACAAAGGTAGAATAATCTAATGTTTAATTAAAGACACTATGCTTGCTCCCTGCTGATGAAAGGAAGACTCAGTAATGTGAGAGCAGTTCACGTACTAAAAGGCTAGTAATCAGACAGTATTTTCTGGAAGCCTGACTGTGCTTTCCAAGTGCTCTTTCTAGGCAGGGCCTCTGCAAGCACTGTGTGCACTTCACCACCAGCAGCTGTTGAAGGAACAGCAGCAGCAAGCACATGTTATTAATGTGATTTACATTCAACTTGAGGGTTGATCAGTTGCTGGCTAAAGCTGGGGAGGCATCTGCATCCACTAGAAGGAAATTTTTTGCACCAGTGACTATGCTTCCGCTCAGCTCCCATCATTGTACCAAGTAACAAGTATGAAAAAACTACAGTACTGGCTGGCTAAAGAGACGAGCCTTTTGAAATGCCACCATGTCTTTTAAATGCATGAGCTCATTTTGAAAAACGCAAAAATTATTAAGCTTCCTTTCCTGCCCTGGACAGTTAGAAACAGAATCAACAATAACAACAGAAGTTGTTATCCCCTCCTAGATACTTCTGAGCTGCCCATGAGAGCACAGCCTCTGGTTACCACATGGAGAGAAGTTGTTGCAGGGCATGAACAACTGGCAGGATAGCATTATGATCTGGGAATTACAGACACAGAACAACAATGGTGATATAAAGTCTGCTCTGCATTTTGTTTATCAAACAAAAGCCAAATACAGCAGGGCAATTATCCATGCCCCTGTCTTCAGAAAGTGTGTTGCTCCTGATGGTCCTGTCAGATTTAGGACACATAGCTGGCACTGTTAGTGAGGGTAACTCTCAGGTCCCTAACTGAGTGGACAGGATACAGGGACAAATAAAATGCTATGTTTCACTCACTGACGTAGAGAGACCCTATTTCCCCCCTCTTTCCATAGTGAAATAAATGCATGCTTGCACTGCCTGGTGCTTCAGTAGGTGTTTTAAACTCAGATGGGACTTCTGCAGTCATTGAAATCTCTAAGCTTTATTTCTCCTTTTACTTGTGCAGGTGAGAATAGCAATCAGTTCACCCAAAGTTATCTGTATGCTGAAGTGAGCAAGATCTGGTTAAGAAAGCAGCAACTTTCTACGCAGATTCAAGGTAAAAATAAACCAGTCTTAGGGTGACATACTTGACCTATTCAGTCTGTTAAATCCCAGAAGCATTTGACATGAGTATGGAATCTATTACAGCAAAAGAAGCCTCCTGAAGTGTCAGATGACAGTGAGATTTAAAAGCAGATGAAAACCATTTGGCTAGAGTCTTCCTTGATCCAGATTTACATAGATCTGCTGTATGCCACAACATACTTTGATTCTAAAGACTCTGGCTAACAAAATGTTTAGATTCAAAAAAACCCCAAAAAACAAAAAAGACCAAAAAAAAACCCCAGGACACTGATGGCCAATGTGTACAGGGAACTACAGCTGGGCTGCAGACCCTTCAACAGGACCTCACTGCCCAGCAGACACCCAGAGATGGAACAAGCCCCTGAGGTAAGGAGTGTGCCCCCTCAACCAGTACCACCACACTACTGCTGGATGATGTTTTTCTTCTCTAGGAGAAAAGCCCCCTAGAAAACTTTCTACATCAGTCCAACCTGACTGAGGCATCTATAGTTCATTTTCTTGGTGCAGACTTATGACTGACTCATTGGTTTTGACCTCCTGCTTTGCTGCTGCATGATGTCTTTTGAAAATCTGAAAGCAAGTCCCTAAAATTCACGTTTCAGGAAGGTTTCATAATCCCTTCCTGAAACATGAGTCCTTCTGTCCTAATAGACAGAATTAACTGCTGTGCTGTCCAAAGTAAAAGTCCATTTTTATAGCTGATGTGCAGTTTACTGTCCACCAAGCACCTGATGGGCTGGGCAGAAGGCCCTGCAGCAGGTTATGCTTCTTGGTGACAAGCAGAGTGGCATGGGCTCAGTCTGTGTGCACAGGCAGGCACTGGGGTGGGGGAGTCTGTGCTGTGACCACACTTACATGGCCTGGGCTGGCATCACAGCACAGGCCCAAGCACTCTGTATAAAAATCAAAGCTAACCTTCGTCTAAACTGCAGTGCCATGCTGCCTTTGGTAGTTTAAAGAAAGCCATATGTATTCTCCATGTAGCTGCATAGGCATCAGGACAAAGAAGAGCCAGGAAACATCTGGCAGGGGAGGTCAGGATCACTATTCAATTAATATGAATCATACTTCTGTCACAAAATGCCACCTCACAGCCTATTTCTGAACAGGGTACCACTATGAGTCCATAGTGAACAATCGGGCCCTGGTGATCTTTGGTCACAGATCATTTGACTTGCAAATGGTATCCAAGTGCTGTGAGGATGCAGTCAAAGCTGACTCAGGAACAAAGACAAAAAAAAGAAATCCCTCAGAAGAGGAAAAGGCAAAATAGTGCCAGGGAGAGCAGAATTGGAAGGAAAAAAGAAAAGGGAACAAAGGAAGAAAAAAAGAGAGATAGGTTTTATACATACTCTGGGAAAAGGGGAGCTATTCTAAGGTAGACCACCTCTGGGTCTAGATCCAGCTTCTAGTCTTCTAGTTGAAAAGGGTCTCATACATATATGGACTATTGTGTCAGACACTGGATGCATCAGGTTTTTTGTAAGGACACAAAATGACCTTAGATATCTATTTGTGCTCCATAAACAGTACTCATGGCCAACAATAGCCTCAGGTTGCTACTGCTGGAAAAAACTGAGAAATTTGAAGAAAAGTTTTGCATGCAAAATATCAATATCATTCAGCCATTCACCTCTTGCATTTTGCTCTTCAGTACCAAACACAGTAAGCAGGTGTCTGCAATGTCCCTGACAAAAGTTCTGAATTATTCCAAGTCTCCATGAAGTTAAAGCAGTACGTTGAGGTAAAGGTTTGGGTAAGGCAAACATAAGCACCTGCAGCAGGCTGCAATAATCTGCCTGATCTGACATGGAACAAATGAACCATAGGGTGGGTACAGGTGTTGGAGATATCCCAGGAGAACGCCTGAAAGTTCAAAACTGGGGACAGCAGGCCAAGACTGCACTGCTCTCTTTCACTGAGCTGAAAATAGGCAGAGCTCAGCCCTGTAGCCCCAGGACTCTCCCAAAGAAGGAATACTCATCCAGAACTGTATCATGGGCTCATTTCCTGCATGTGTCAGAAGTTTCCCTAGAGAAACCAAGTATTTCCATCTGCAAGATGGAGATAACAAACCTCCCTCATTTTCCATGGTCACTGTAAAGACAAACCTAGAAATATCACAGAAGCAGAGTGTCTCCACAGCAACAGTGACAACCTGAATCCATAGGAAGGACTTACACACAGATCCAGAACAGAGAAAAACAAGTGTTACGAAAACCTGCAAGCCTTTCCGGGTCTTGGGTGACATATCTGTAAAACACCTACCCATCTCTGCTAAAAAGACAAAAATCCTATGCAACTGCCTGCTTTCTGCATGATCTGCAAGTTCTTGAGGGCATCCCAGATGCTGCCTGCACTGGTCTCTACACAGTGATACACACGCTTCCAGCCAGAGCATCCAGCTATGTAGGGTGCACAAACAGAAGCTTGGAAGCCCTGAACATTGGAGCCTCTGGGGTCTTTGTCCTGTGTTGGGGACTGCGCTTGGCTTTGACCCATGCAATGTCCTCCAGCAACAGACCTTCTCCAGCAGCTCTGAAACAAGCTAAACACAAATAGCTGCTATGCTTCAATTCAGACTTTTCTTCATTTGAGAAGGAAACATCTTAATTAATTTGTTTCTGCCACTGCTCTAAGTTTTCCTCAACTCATGAGAACCAGGAGAAAAGCAGGATGACCTGACCAATAATGCCAAGTGGGATTCAGGTTTGGCAGCCTGGTGTGAAGACAGGATTTAAATCCAGGGTAAAGGCCTACTACATCCCATTTTTAACTCAATGGTTTATTCTACAAGAACACTAGGGCACAGGGAAATGACATGCAGCTATGAAAGAAAGGCAAGGGCTAAGCACAGCTTGGGCCCAGAAAAATCAGATGGTTCCTTTACCTTCTGCTCCAATAGATACTAGCTTGACTCCTTTGCTGGCAATGAAATCCAAGGCCTTGTTCACGTTGGATATTTTGTGCACTCGCATTTTGCCTCTTTCAGGCTTAGCCAGACGTTCACCTAGTAAGAAAAGAGGGGGAAAAAGAAGTATTAGAAAATAACTCTGAACCTGTTCTTCCCTGGTGCATGTTTCCTGGGGTGTGGCTCCCACTGCTCAGCCTGGCAGAGAGTAGACTTCCCTGCATCCTTTCAGGACAGCCACACTCACTGTTTAAGCACCTCTAGAAAGAACCAGACAGAAAAGTATCTTTTTGATGCATCACAGGTAAGTTGGTTACAGAGAACCTGTCAAGTCCTTTGCAGAGTAGGTTTGCATCAGAGGTGAAAAAAGTGAAAAAGTGAAAAAGTCTGTTAAAACCCCACTGAGCTAGGCAGTGGAACCAACCTCCTCCAGACACAGATAACAAGGCCTGGAAAGAGCACAAACTCCCCTTCCCGACAAAGACAGGCGAGGAGCTCTCCTCCAGCATTTGCAACACCCAACTCACAAACCAAATCTCTCCCTGGAACTACCTACAAGTCAAATATGAGGGTGATCTTGTACCTTGACTTTTCATTCCCCCAGCCAAGATTCAAATCTCCTACCTCTCTAGTCTCTCCACTGAATGGCCAAATGTAGCAGGAAATAAAATTACTTCTTTGGCAAAGTGGCTTTATAACTGTAAGGACTGTCACCTCAACTCCTTTCCATTAAGTCTGATGTAATTCTGACTCTATACTAGGTCTTTTACACAGGTGCATTTGAAATATTTATACAGAGGCACAGAGAAGGCAGCAGCCTAGCCCTGAGGTAAGAACAGGTCAGTATCCAATAGAAATCAGTCTTAGGATAACACCCAGCTCCTGACTGCAACAAAGCTGGTCGATTCCGACCTTATTTATTTGAAAGAGGTGCATTAAGTGCAGTCATGTCCTTCTTGATAGGCTGCTTGTAACTACACTCACAGTCTACTTTTACTAACAATAATCCAAACACTCAGAGTAAGCAAATTAAAGCTTGGACAGGTGGACTTTTCAAAGAAACCTCAACTAGAAATACAATTAGATGGGATTTCAGGAACCACCTGTATGTGACACAACATTTTAAGCGAAGACAACATCTGCTTCCAGATCACAAGCTGCAGAATACAAAAACAATCTAAAGAAAATCCAAGTAGGTTTTGTACTTAAAAAAAGTTATAATTAAAAGGAGATCAAATGGGCAAGTCTAGGCAAGTAATTACCCACCTGACCTATTCAGTTCCAAAAGTCTCCTGCTATATCTTGAACTAAATATTTAAGCCAATGCAAGCTGACTCAAACCCTTTATTTTAGGCTTAAGTGTGAGAAAGAAAAGTACTTGGCTTGTTTCCTAACACAGGCATGAGGAAAAGCTAAAACAGAGAAGAGAATACTATCTCCATAACCATGTCCTCCAAAGGAAAAAGTCTAGAAATGACAATCCTTTAAAAAGTGTTTCAGTAGTTACTGTATGCTGGTGTCATTACCTCTCACGCTTAAGGACAAAACCAGATTCAGTTTTAAAAGGAAACACTGATGTCTGACAATTTAAGTAAAAAGGTGTATTTATGGCATTACTTCCTTTGTAAGATTAAAAAAACCCAGCTCTTTTGCTTTAATGGAACCTCAAGTACATGTCACAGTACACTGCTTTCTTTTTCCACTTGGATAATGCTAGTCTTTCTAAAGAAAAGTTGAAGCATTTTGTGTGACAGTTATTTGTGACAGTTTCACAACGACATTTTTACATGTAATTTTACGATAGACTTAAGCAGTCTTACGCAGCCCAATGTCAACAAATGGGTTAAGCCAGCTAAAAACCAGCCATTTTCTTCAGTTCGTGTGACTGTAAACTAGCCTTGCAATAAGAAAAATAAAGACAGGTGATTAGGTTTCAGCTGGAATAGCAAGCTGATCCAATTCACCTTGTGGCTGCATGTTCAATGCCAGTGCAGTGGAGAACATCTGAACTGCTCTCCCCGGGGCTGGGGACAGCAGGATTGTTCCCCCTGACAGCCATGAGATCCTCAAGCAATTGATGGTGATTGCAAACCTCTCCCTGATTAGAATCCTTTCTTTGGGAACTTTTTAGCTTTCAAAACCCAACTGCTATTCCTTCAGACTTGGACATTATTACAGATTTAGATTTCCAGAAAAACGCATCATCTGGTGCCATGCCATACATTATTAATGATGTAGACTGTTAAAAGGAAGCCTGCTAGAAATATGTTCTACTTTGAGCTATTTCCATCACTGGTTTTATTTCTCAGAACTTCTAGCTGAGACAATGAAAATCATCTGCTCGCTTCTCACTCTGATTCTCATATACTAGCCCAAGGCTGTGCTTTGAAAGCCAAACAATGCAAGGATGTGTTGGCATAGAAGTTGTTCACTGCAAATTTGTTTAGGAAAAATTTCAATTAGTGCCTCTGTCTCTTCAAAGGGAATAAAAAGCACCTTACAATTTTATTTTAAAAGCACTAAACGTGAGTTTAGCCTTTTTCAGTCTTGCAGTAGATTTTTAAAACAGTTTTGTCAGGGAAGGAAACACAAAGTGAAAAATGAAAGTGTATCTTTTCGGGCAGTTTTTAAGGCGAGCTGCAGTTGTTACTTCCAGCCACACAGGCCAACCAGAGAAGACCTGCAATGAGGAAGTCCCAGGACAGGCCATGGAACTTCGCCCACTACACAGTGACTGGGGAACCAAGGGTCTCTGGTGGGGCTGAAAGGGGAGCTGTCAGCAGCACAGCTCACCTCCAGAAGGTACCACACTGAGTAAAACAGAAGCATTCTCCTCTTGCAGACCATCATTGCTTCCCATACTTTGGGAAACTGCACTGGATGGGAAAACTGCTTCCTACTTGCCCTAGCTGCGTAGCAGCAACACGTTCCCAAGGATACAGGTTTCCCACAGTCTCACTGGCAGTCTCTCTTCCACCGTAGGGTCTCCAGTAGCTTCCCTGATTCAGGCTCCATCCCTCCTGCCATGGCGCAGAGGGACATAGTGCTCCCTCAGTCCCACGCATCCCAGCCAGGCAGACAGGTGGAGGAGGCACTTGGCTCCATGTGGCTCTCAGCCAAGCCGACCCAGCACTCTCATGGCCGAAAGCTCTTATGGCCATCATCCTCTGGGTTAGAGGAGATCAGCCTGCCACAGACTAACCCTGCCCATGGCAAATTCCCAATCAGCAGCTCTGCAGTCCCCCAAAATACGTGACAAGGAAGGTGTGAGCCAAGAGTTGAAAGGAAAGGCCAGAAGCTGGAACTGGAGGGCTAACAGCCACCCAGAGACTCACCATTTAGGCAGATGATGAGTAGGAACCATGGCAAAAACATACAGGTGAGCCCTTGCGAAACAATCAGGAGACACGCTGCTCCCCATATGGGCGGCTACTTCCCCAGCTCCAGACCTAAGGGATTGCTAGTGGAGCTGGCAGCTGGAAGAAGGCTCTGTATGAGCAGTGGGGCTCAGAATGGGTAATGGAACTGCAATGAGGGAAGTGAAATGGGGAAAAAATGTGCCACGTTTCTCTTTTTCTGTCACTGCACTTAGGAGAACTGCAGTTCTGGCTTCTGCTGTCTCTAGGGGAAGGATGCTCAGTCTTAAGTGTGTGAAGGACTATGGTCTCTAGTGGGATGCAGTCCCCAGCTGTCCCCATGTCTTTGCCCACTCGTCATGCAGCAGCAGGCTTCAGGCAGAGCTGCTCTGCACTGGGACAGGTACGTGCCATGCCCACACCACTGCGATTGGAAGCTGCTAGCTTCTTCCCAAACTCAGGTGGATCTGACAGGCCCTGCCAGTGGGCTACCAAAGGGACAACAAGAGAGGAAGAATGGGAGATGATGCAAGGAAATTAAGCAGCATGAGATACAAGACCCCCTGCTTTAGCACCAAGCCCCATCTGCCTTCTCCTACACATCCTTCTCTCCCCCCATCTTCCAGTCCAGTGATTAGAAGCTAAGCCACCAAGGCCCATCTGCCCCAAAGTCCAGGCTGCAGCCCTGCCTCTGTGAGGGAACATAAATACAGAAGACAAACTAACAGGACTCTGCTACCTCATTTCTTACAGGCACTGCACACTGCAAAGTTCTTACAATGTTTTAAACTCTGATCCCTCCAACCCACCAGTATGGGCAAACCCCCTGAGATTCCATTCTATATTCATAATTTCTGACAAACACTGACAATAAACTGACAGAATCTTTCCATAAAATGGAGAAAAAGGAAGGTAAGGAAAGAAAAGAGGGACATAGGAAAGGCAATGTGAGTGCTTCTATCACGGCCATTTTATTGGAAAATGTACCAAGGTCAGGAATGCAAGTCACTGGGTTGCTGTAACTGGCTTCAAAGCCATCAAAACAAAGTCTGTGAGCTGGGGGTGAACAACCCCAGTTTGAAAAATACAGTCTTGCCCTCTTTCAATCCATCCTACAACACTTTACTAAGGTATTTATTCCTACTAAGGCATATCAAAAGGGATTACTACTTATATGAAACAATCCCTGGGAGATATCTGTCTAGCAGTGGGACACTTGTGACACAGAGTAAAAACAAATCTGACCTAACTTGTTCATGCCACTGCTTTTATTTCAGACTATTATGGGATTATGCTTTTCTTTGGGATGTTTTTTTTCCCCCCATGAAGGTTTGAGCACTGAGCTCAGATTGAAACTAGAATGGAAAAACTTCAGTCATGGCTGAAACTGAATGACACAGAAGATTTACTGGTTTGACTCCTTTCTTCCAGTAATTTCTATCGTACTCCCACTGCCATGTGGCTTTGGTGTGATTTGCCAGTGCAGCATTCCCACACTTCCCAGAGCTGCTTCATCAGCCCTGCCAAACAGTAAGAGCCACTGCCTGGATCTTCACAGGAGGCTGTGCATTCCTGACAGGCCGAGAAAAGCCAAGAAGCCGGAGCAGGAATGCAACAGGCAGCCTGCACATGCCATGAGCTTTGGAGTACATTCCAAAATGGTCATTGCTAGAGACATATATTTATTAGGCAGAAATTTGTTCTGAACCAGGAAGCAGCTGTTCTTACATTCCAGCAAAAACTGCAGCATTACAGCCCTTGCAGTCAGTATCCTACATGGACAGCACCACATAGAACCTCTCTCACCTGAAATGACTTCCAGAAGTAACATGAGTTTAAGACCATCCCTGAAATCTTCCTCTATGTTCTCAATCTGTGTCCCAGCCTTGCGGAGGTGAGAATTACACCATGCTGTAAATGTCTAAAATATAGGAAAGAAAAAAAAAAAAAAAAAGCAGTCAGTAATCTTCCCACAAACCAAACAACAGTTCCCAACCAAAGCAGTGTTGCTAGGTACCATGACAAATGCTCATTAGGTTATCACCTCTCCATCCAATGTCCTTGTGGAGCACAAGCATTTGTACCTCTAAACATCCAAAGAAGTTGCAAAGTGTTTCTGTAGCAGAGGGAATCTGAGACAGTCATTTTACAGCTCTAGCACATCTGATGTACTGGAGAGGCTTCTCATTTTCTGTTTGGCTTAGAATACCTTGAAACTGATTTTAAAGTATGCTAAGTGCTCAGATTGCTAAGGACTTCCAGTGGTATTAGATGACACATATTATTATGAAGGAGAACAGGGAACAGCATTCCAGATGATCTTGTCTCTAGATATGTGCTTGAGAACAAACAAGAACCATTCTTCAACTGCCTCCGGTCTACTCCATCCCCAGCAGCCCTTAAGACACTGAAGAACAGCATGCTGACCTCCTTAGCCACATAAATCACATCCCAGGAGTGCCTGTCCTGCTGCCTCCATTCTCATTGACTAGCTGCTAAGTAGACCTCCCTCCCCTGTGATTGTCCCACCTTTCCTCCCCCACAACATGGAGGAGTAAATACTTTCTGAATAAGGATAATATCACCCATCTCAGCAGAAGTGCAGGTCCTAGAAAGGATGTAAGTAACCATTACTTAGAGACACTACTGTCTAGCACAGCCCCAAACTCCCACTACTTGAGAGCCTCTGGCAGAAGCATCACTGCAGCCATCTCAATAATAAAAATCACAGCCACTCTGTAACTAGTGATACAATGCACCACCACTGGAATGATGAGTCTGAAGTGCAGGACAGACTGAGGCCCAAACTACAATATAGTCAGTACTATGCAAGCTAAACATAACTCATTTTTGAAAGCACCTTCTGACCTCAAGTAGTCAGGATAAAAGTATCTCTCATATGAAAGAAATCAATTTCACTACAACAGACGACAGCACATTTTCTGTGGGTGCAATCTGTAAGCCCATGCTCTGAACAATGGGCATGTGGGGGACTGACAGGGGAGAGACCATCTCTTCCAAGAGATGTGACAGAAGGGGTTATCTCAAAAGAGTACCATGTCAACTGGTCTGAAAGAGAAAAGTTTGATGGTCAAAACACAAGAAGCAAATATGAAACACCTCAGACACCTCTGCGTGGCATAGACTTAAACAGGTGAATCAAAGAGCTCAATCTCATCTGAAGAAGCAGAAGCTGTTTGACACAAAACTACTGTTTGAAGAGTAAATGGTAGCAACCAGGAGGACAAGGTTTGTTCAAGTGCTAATGAATGTGTTTCCCAGTGTTTGAATAGCAAACCAAGTAAACCCTTTCCTTTGTACAACCTGATAAACCCGCAGTCACTCTCTAAATAGAAGGGTGAGGTTACTCACAAATGAATGTACCCAAAATCTCAGTGCTACCACAAGTAAAGTCTTCCCCCCCTCTCCCAGATCTGGTCCAATTCAACTCACTGACCCAGCAAAGAAAATTGTTTACTTTCTTAAAGGTCTCCTGCTCAGTAGTGCACGGAGGCAGTTCAGCAGCATCTAACAAGCCTCTACAAGAGAAAATTTGGCATACAAGGGCCAAGCAGGAGGGTGGAGTGGACCACAGAAGCCATGCCATTTTAGGCTGCTGGGGAACCACAGAAGGAAGGACTCATCTAATACTGAAGCACAGCATGCCAAAAATTTAGAAATGCTTCACTATTACTTATAGCATGCACAGGATTTCAAAAGAAAGATTATCCCAAAGGGCAACAGGATTGTTCTGAGTGGTCTCAATGCTGGGCTTTCACTGCTAACCTGCTCTTATTTGAGTTCACCACACCACAAACAGTGTGGCAGAAGCTTTCCTTGGAAAAAGCATTGCTCAACAGCTGCAGAGCTTTCCACTGCTGCACTCTGGCCTTGTTCTCCACTGGGACTGTGGAATGGAGCAGGATAACAGCACAGCTGTAAATACTTTTATGGCAATGGCCCTTTGGACGGATGCATGTATTGTGAAAGTCTGTGATCTCTTTTTTCAAAAATAGCCTGGTTTCCTTCCAGATTTGGAAGCTTGGAAAAAAGAAGAGTAAGTAATTAAGCACCTTTTATTGCTTTTTATTGTTAACCCCCTGAGAAATAAAAGGTGGTGAGTTTTTTTCAAATAAGAGTGGTTTTATTTGGAAAAGGGCCCTGTATCCTGAAGTACGTTCTTTTGGCTCTACTTCCTTCATGCTACTGCCTGAGCTGTGTTACAAGAGAGGTTAATTTTATTTGGCTCCCTTTTGCAGCCAGGCTACTTCACTCCTCCAGAAAGGCAAATGACAGCAGAGATGCTTTCAAATGGTACATCATCATCATCACATATCAAAGTATGCGAGCAACTTATGTCAGAAAGGTTGTGGCTGCCCATGAACCTCCTTCTCATATCTGGAAAGCAGAAAAAGCGAGATACCTTGAGCTAGTGCCTGGCCCTGGGTGACATTACAAAACTGGTGTTGATTTGAGGAGGAAGCCTGAGATCTAACTCACAGGCCACAAACCTGCACTTTTATTTCTTGTCTGACTTCTCTGAAATAATTTCAGTTTTGTTTTCCATCAGCTCAAAGCAGATCAGACATCTCTGCTTTAAATCACTGATAATCCCAATAGAGCTCAACAGGGCATCCCTCTGCATGGTTTGAGGGTGGAAGAGGGCCACCAGTTCTACACTTCCAAGAAACACAGATGAACTTAAATGCAAACTACAAATCTTCTAAACTTTTCCTTATTATAAAGTCTGGCAGGGTAACTAGATCAGTGAGAGTATTTTTATTGCTGCAAGAGTCACCCAGGGCTTGGTAGGAAACAAAGTCCCAGAGTCAGCACCAACTTCTCAAATGGAACCATCTCCATCTCATCATGGCCTCAGACAGGCTGAAGTGACACAATTCTGCAAAACACTGCCATTACCCATGAGTGGCAGAGTGGACACTTCAGCTCCTCAAGAACATGGACCATGAAGGGTGAATAGATAGAGCACGTGCAGTTTCCATGAAACAATTCCCAGATGTGCAGACATCTTCTCAAGGCATTCTTCAGGTCCTACATGAACTCCAACAAGCATAATGCTATGAGCAGCACATTAGCATAGTGAACAGCAACAACTAATATCCCAGTGTAGATGCATTAGGCCATTTTACAAGAAAGCAGGATTATGAATGCTTTTAATAACTGCAGTGGGACTCACAAACTATATTCACCACAGATCAACCCAGAGCAGTATCTATCAAAACACAATCATCAGAAAACAGCTTTATGTTGCATTTACTGCATATACTGCAGAGCAGTAAAATATCTTCTTACTTCAGAGTAGTAAACTGGAAAGAGATCTGACAGATATGAGAAGCCCGGACAAATGCGCCAGAAAAGTAAAGGGAAGCAAGAGAAGGGAGAGCTGAAATTTTTGCTGTCCACTGGGTCTTGCAATCCCGGCAGTCTTGTTTAGAGCCGTTTTTACTGACTTGGCTTCATGCACCTGCACAGGATCCTTTTTGTTATTCTAGGAAACCTACTGAAGCCTCCCACTCACCCCATCTACCTTCTGGGCAACACAGCCGCTCCTCCCCACGCCTTGAGTCACAGCTACTGGTGGCACTTGGCTCGGGGCGGATACTAAGCCCCGCTGTGCTGCCTGTCACCAGCAAACAAGTTTTTGGAAGTGGAAAGGGCTGTCAAGAGCAGCCATCCACCTTTCTGTTGCAGGCCTGGCCCTGGGAGCAGCCAGGCAAGGAAGAAAACACCAAAAAACACCACACCTGCATTTGTTGGGGTGAGGCGACTTGCACCCCAGTTCAGAGGGCAAAAATACACTGCCAGGTGGGAAGCTGCTTGGAAGCAGCAGATGTTCTTCCTTGCTGTCTGCAGACACAGAAGTCTGGAGATTATTCTCCTGCTTACTTCTAACTCCCTGTCCCAAAGACAAGAAAACAAATAGTCTGTTAATCTTGAGGCTTACGGAAATTTCAGAGCCGGAAAACTACTTACTGTTAAATAATAGCACAGAAACCTCACACCATAAATTTTCTCTGGCAACTGCACAAGAGGTGCAAACAGAGCTGTATTTCTTGGCCCTTGGATCTTTCCATATATTGTACTCCTAGTTTCATTTTTGGACACAACAGATTGCCAGGACACCCCTGCAGGTCTGTCTCTTTTTCACTGTTCACTATGGAGGACGCCTAATGAAGGAGCAACTGTGTATTTGCATGTACATGGATGCATTTCTCATCATTGCTCTCTGTACTCCCTGCTCCCAACCTAGTTAAGATTTGTAGCTGGTTTTTTTTTTTTTCCTTTTTACACCCCAGCCTGATCAGCAAGATCCCAGACATCAAGATCACCTCCTGCAATTTGGCTGCTGGGTGCTGAATGAACACCAACACGTTCATATTCTACCACAATATAACGTGTCGGATAATAAAGAGAATAACAAATGTTCCTAAAGCAAATAAATATGATTAACTGTTCTGCTGCCTCAGCATATTTGCTGTTGGGGTATCCTCTACAAGCCTACCTGCATACCTATTTTAACAGGCATGCACACTCTTTTTCTTGACACAATACAAAAAAATCCTTGCTTCTTCATTGTATTAACCCTTTCCTGGTCACAAGCTAATTAAAACAAGAGCTCGGTGATAGCTAGTCCTGCAAGCAAAACTCTAATGAGATTCAGCTAGGTCCTTCCAGGTATCTCTCAGCCATGTCAACTGCAAACCTACCCATACCACTTAAGTGTGCATACACACTGCACTCTCTGGTATTCTTTGCACTTCCTCAACATTTGCTTTTGTTCCTGAAAGCCAATAACCTTTCCCCTTGACACTGTTATTTCCAATCTGAGTACCTTTCTGGTACCAAAGTGGTTCAGGCAGAATTCCTGAAACCTAGGGAAGCAGGACAGTATGTCAACATTTTAAAGAATGTTTCTGCCTGGAAAGCAGCAACAGCACCACGATATCACTCAGAGCCAATCTAGAGAGCTCTTTGCTCAAAGCAAGCAGGCATAAGGCACTTCGGCTGCTGAGCAATTTTAGTAGTGTAAATGTTGAAGCTACCACAACCACATAAATGACAGATACAAAGAAAAAATAAACAGGCAGTTTCATCTCTTTGTGGCTGTGACATTCCAGCTTTATCTGACCTTTCCAGATGCTCTTTACTTCTCTCCTTGCTAAATCACTCTCCACACAGCCCTGCTTTCCATGGGTGAATGTAAACTTTCTGACACGGCCAAGAGACTGCCATATTTGTGTAACAGCCCTGGAGAAGCCGTAACTGAGCCAGAGCAGTGCTGCTTGCCTCTTTTCTGACAGGAGAAAGGTCTGGCTTAAGCAAAAGAATTCACTGGAGCACTGCCTCTCCAGACCACCACCACTGGGCTCAAAGGGAGGCAGTGTTCACAGTCACCAAGACGCCCTCCTTCCTTGTGTTTATGCTGGGGGATGAATTTTAATTAGATATTTCAACACAGCTCTGCTGTTGAGATGTGTCCACAAAGATTTGGCTCCTGGTAAGAAGGGGATGGAGCTGCTAGCACACAAATCTCAGTTTAGTAGCAGAGTTTTATGCTGTCTACACATGTTCTCTGCAAAGGGAGGTCTTGAGTGGGCTGAAAGCTATGGGTGCTAGCCCAGGCTTTCTTCTAGTGTTGTAGGAGAAATGACAGCAGTACTCCCTTTCCACTCACCAGAAAAGAAAGCAGGATATTCAAACAGTACTTCATACATAGGTGAAAAACAGAATCAATTTACCCAGCTGCACGTGCTGCACTTCTGCTAGTCATGTAGTTAGCAGTGCACCTGGGCTTCTGACTGCACAGCCGGGCTGCATTCTCCGCTTGGCCTGAACGCAAACCCTCCGTGGCTCCTGCGTACTGCAACGCCATACATTCCTTACAGGACTGCTGGGGCAGATCAGCTAATTCTTGCAACAACTTCTACAGCCGAGGCCATGCTGCAAGGAATTTTATTTAAATAAAATTATCTGAAACAAGGACTAACGCAATCATCTAATAACAGCTAATAGTTTATTATAGCAGGCAGAAAACTGCTCCACACATAGCTTTTTTTAAGCAATAGGATTACTAATAAAGGAGTCCAGCTGCCCCATAAAGGGATCCTTTCCACCTTAGTAGTCTGGAAGCTGAACATACTGTATCAATTAAGGAGGATGCTAACCCACAGCCACCACAAATATCTCTCCCTTGCTCCTTGAACAGACTAGGCCATCATCAACTTACTAATTGGAAGGATTTGGCTGGGTAGGCCATGAAAAATAAAGCTCAACAATCCATTCCAGTTTCCCTTCACTCAGTACTAACTCATTACCAGCATTACCTCCCAGGGTCTCATGTGATTTTTCCCTTTCCTAATGCTACTGCTCTGAGTCCTCCTTTCACATCTTAAAGCACTTGGAAGAAATGCTGGGGTCTCGTGGGTGGCTGCTTAACACCCTCTCCACACTCAACACAGACTCAATTATCAGGCTTGGTTGCAGCTTTTTTTCTGCACAAGTCTGTGATATAAGCTGACAAGGAGGTACTCATTTAACTGGGGAGTAATTACAAAGTAATCCTAGATCCTGTCAACACCCTGGCACAAGAAAGGCCATGGCTGGTCATAACAGATCACACCAACAACCCTAGTGAAGAAAGCTGGGTATTAAAAAGGCTGTCCATGAGGTACAACTGGCCCATTGAATATTTTGTTTGCCCATGTGCTGCAAGTGGCAGAAGCTTTAAACACATACATATTACTGGTTTTCAATAGTGATGGAGGAAGTGCAGACCTACTGCATCCCTACTTCTGGATACTACACCTCTTGGATTACTCCTCGGTGTATTTGGACGTCTGCTAGAGTGCCCAAAAATACTCAAAAATAGTTGTCCTCTCCCCACAGGGGAGCTCTAGGTATTGCAGATCCTCTACACAAACTTCGTCACAAGTACAGGGAACCACCCAAAGCTCTTTTTATTTGAGCCTGAATTAAGAGAAAAGTCACCATTTGCCATACTCCCCAATCTCATCTTCTAACCTGAAATACCTTCACTGCATGTTGCTTTGCATTTGAAGCCACATTACAATTTTGAAAAAAAGAAAGGCACTTGATAAACCTTTTGGTATTTATGTTCCAAATCCAGTCCCCAGGACACAGAGGTAGTTCAAAGAGCTTGGTTTGTGTTGACAAGTTACACTATCAGCAGCTGACCTCTAAAGAATTACAGGTATGATGCTCAATGAGATGGATGCTGCACAGTGAAGAGCTTTGCTTTCCAATAGAGTTGGCCTTTTAGAAAGGCCGAAGGAATTAAATGGATATTCAGAAGGAATCATTACAGACACTCAGCACAATTTCACCAACTCCGCACAAAAGAGTTTAGTACCACTAGCATCAGTGCTAATGTCCTGTTCCGGCTTAATTGCAGCTGCTGAGTTCCAAGCTGGAAAACAAAATAGAGAGCACACTACTTCTCAAGTGCTATGCCCTGAAAATAGGAGGTATCATTACACTGTACTGTGCAGTACCAGCATGTGCTCAAAGAGCCATTTGGTGGCTGCATAAGGACTTACTGAAGGTGAAAAGGCGAATTGTAAGTCTACTTGCATTTACCAACCCCAGGGCACAGCCCCTGCAATTTGGAAACACAGAACTCAGTCACTACTTCTTAGCCACTTTCCAAAACCCATCTCTGCAGCTCAGGATGAGAACAATACTACAGCAGTAAGAGCTCCATCCCTAAGCATAACGGCGTAAGCTGGCTTGGATCCCACTGGTGGTATGAAGTTCTCCACTGAAGTCTCTTTGTCCAGAGGAGCTAGGAACTGCAGCATAGAGATAATAAACTCTTCTGACAGCCAGTTCATCCTTTTGGACACTGGCAATGAATCAGCAACACATCACTTGCAAGAAGCGCCACGTAAATTCAGTGCAGGAGTTTTTATTTTTGCTCAGTGGCATAGAGTTCTCAGTGTCTTGCTTAGTTTTTAATTCTCATATCCTGGAAGACAGGACAAAAGAAGAAAACCAAAAGTCTTTCCACACTGGTTTCCCACTGGTGTGGTATTAACTGCTTTGGAGCCAGAACATGCCCTTTTATTAGCTAACAACAGGCTAAAGTGGCAAGGGCAGAAATCTTAATCCAGCACACTTCCTGTCCAACACAGGGTAAATATTTGTTCTCCTCTACATTTGTGCCTCTGGAGCCTTTAACTCCACTTCTGCTACAGAACTGCACCATTTCAAGAAGAATCTGCTTCTGGTATTTGAAAGCTACTGACCATTAAATCAGTGAGTTGGTTAGCATTTCAGATCAGTAAAGTATAAGGTCTCTTGATCCCTGAGTTACCAAAGAGCACTGAGAGCTAGGAAAACACAAGAAGCCTTCGAACATGCAAAAACTACAAAAATCCCCCCAAAACTATACAAGGATATCAACTAGCTAGAAGTAAGGTCTTTAAGAGTTTATCATGAAGTTCAGACTGCAAGACTCTTCATTATACTCTTCTCTCTCCTATGAAATCAGCTCATAAATGTCAACTTGCTTCAAGCTCTCTCACAACAACAATTAAACAGAGCTTGTCTCTGCATTTTATATGCTGAATTTCCCAAATGCTTTATAGCATTTGAAAATATACTGGAAGAAATTACTTTACTGCACTAGGATGAAACTATTTATAGACTGAAAAGTGGCAACAAACCACTGAAAGCCAGACTGTTCAATTCATGGAAGCTGAACTCCAACTGCTCAGCACAGGACTGGGCCAAGACACCACGATGAAAACCTGCACGAGCAGCCTTATGTTCCTGATGGCAGGCCCACACTTTACATCTCACCATCCAGGTTTATCCAGACCCAGTACTGATTTCACCGTGAAGGTGAGGTGTCACCCACCTGGTCCCAGGAAGAGGCTGGGGGGAAGACAGAGAACACCTGGCACTGTAACACAAAGCAGGACATGCAGCTCTGCTCCAGCTCTGGCCTATCTGAGAGCACGGACCAAAGGTACAAGACATCTTTCAACTCAAAGGAGGTCAGGAAGCACCTTCCCTCTGGTGGATTCACAGGCAGACAATGCTCCAATGAAGATTTGTCTTGCTTCTGCCATGAAGGTGTATGTGTGGGGCCTATCAGTTAGTACTGAGTCCATAGAGCCAGCAGTGCAGGAGCTGATCTGGCTGAAAGCCCTTCTGCAGTGTAGGGGCTGCCCAGAACTTCCTGGGAGGATTCACAGGTGGTGTTTTTTCTTTGGCTGTTTACTTTGCTGATGAACAGGAAGAGAGGGAGAGGAGGTTACAGATCCATTTATCCAGGCTTTCTAAATAAAGAGCTACATAAACAGGCTGAATAATTGAAACAGCTTAATGTATTTGCCCACTGCTCTGTATGGATGCTGCAAAATTAGCACAAAGCATTGGCAGAAGTTTAGGGACGCTGCAGCTCTGGAACATAGAAAAAACTTGAAATAATCTTGTTTTCTAAGGGATGATGGCAAATGTTTCGGATAAAAGAAATGATAGCTGCATTTCTAGCAAGAAAGGGCCTCCAAAACAGTATTTGGCATGAAGCCTTGGAGCTCCCTGTCAAAGAGCAAGGAATCAGGATACCTGTATCCAACAGAAAGCTACATAGCACAGATGTACTATGTATTTGGGCTTCACTCTCATCACCAGTAACATCAACTCTTGGATAAAACATACAGAAAAAATGTAAGATTTTTGGATACATTTGTCCCCTTGGCCATCATCACTGTCCCTGACACAATGTGCTCTCAGCATTCAGAGCTCTCACACTCATTTGCAACTGTGAAACACATAATTCCCAGTTCCAGGGGGGTTATTCCCAGCTCTGGAAGAGTCGCTTTTTGAATAAGGTCCGTAATTGGTAGTATCATTCACCTGAAATGGGGTTTTTCCAAAATTAGGAAAATAGCTCCTGGGACAAGATGACTGTGATTCACATGTGCTACCAAAGAAGTAAGGGCCCTGAAGGATCTTACTGTGCTAGGAACTACCATACACAGGGCTAAAAGCTGCTCTGTGCTCCAAAGCACTTCAATGTGAGACTCAAGATGAGGGTGGAAACCAGTAGGCAGTGTTAGTCAGAGTGCTTGGCAGTGGTCTAAGCACACCCACCACCTAGCTCTTGTCATTTTCTATATCAAGATCGTAGTAAACTAAAGAGAAACTTGATCCACAAAAAGACTGATCCTATCTGAAAAAGGAACAAACAGTTCACAACCCCTATAAGCTACACAAATGTATCTGAACTGTAGCCTCCTATGCAAGACCACAGGACTGAATCTCCCCCACACTCCAACGTTTGGAGCCATCACCTTGGTCTCAATAGCTACATCCTGCTGCCATGGTGCACTTCCCTCTAGTTTGGTCCATGCAGTTGGTGCTGCCAGCCTAATGCAGGGGAAACAACGTGCCAGTCTACAGCAGATCACACCTAAGCAAGCAAGGCAGCACAAACAAGAGCAAGAAAGCAATTGAAAATGCAACAAGCACACAGTTGGCATCAGGGGCTGATACGAGTGCGGGCTGACATCTCCCTGTAGAGGTAAGAATGGGAGAGGTGAAATAGGGCCTTGAAAACAAAGGTAGGTACCTCATATTTAATGAGGTGAAGAAAGGGATGCTACTGAAGAGACATGAACCGAAGGGCATGTTTAAAAGTGATGGATGACAAAAATTATTGCTGCAGCTCTTTGGGTGAGTATGATTGGATTGCTTCATGGAGGTCAGAAAAAAAAGAATGTTGCCATTACTCAACCATAAGATAATTGAGAGCCTGTGTGAGAGCTGCATGGGAGATTCATCAGCCATTCTGGAATAAATAAAATGTCAGGTCAGAGTAGGGAATGTCACATCTATTGTTGGATGAAATGATTTAACTGATCTGGGTGAAGATGAGATACTGAACGTTTACATAAAGACACTGTAAAAAAGTCTCACTGATAACCCATGTGAGCAGTGTCTTCTAAAATGCAAAATACATAACTGAGCCTTGGGAACTCTGAAAAGGGACCACCTGGGCAACCCTTCTTCCTCCCACCTCCACCCCTGCAACACAGAACAACAGAGAGACTGAGAAGGTGGAACTGCTCCTCCATCTACCCCCAAGCAGATGTGCTCCTTTCATTCACACAAACAGAGCAGCAGGAATTGTCACCTTTTACTGCTGTTGCCTCTGTAAAGCCAGCACAGACAACTGGAATGGGACTGACATCTACACCTTCTCATGCATGAAGAGAAGGTAAGTCTTTACTATGGCACAAGCCTGCCAATGTATCCACTCCGTGTCTAACTGAACCTCCAGGCCTTCAACACTGCACAGACAAGCAGTGTCAGAATGATCAGATCCTCAGTGAATTACTGGGAGTTGACCACAGGCATTTTGCCTCCCAGGCTTTAACTCTTAGGTGGGCTCACATGTTTGCACAGTTGTAGGCTCAACAGTTTTTTCACTTACAGTTTAAATAACCAGCTTATAGTTTAAATGAAACCGCTAACAACAACAAAATTTGATATAGATCAGTGTCTCTGTGTCCTGTGGTTGTGGGGATGAGTATTTATTAAGGTAATGGCCATATTTAAAATTGAATTGCATTGAGACTTACTTTTAATTGGATACCGAAAGTGTGAAAGCTACTGTGGGTGCTGAGATTATGAAGATGGTCTTTTCTGGAATCTTAAGACATATTTTGTGCTTAGGCATGAATATGTCATCTAAGAGTAGAATACAACAGGATTTAAACACTCTACAATGACACTGAAGAGCAAGTAATTTCTCAGTATACATCACAGCCCGAGGAAGGGTCTAATTAGTGAGCATCTTCATGGACCTTAAGGCATCTGCATGCCACTGCAAGCTTCTAGCACTGACTTACCACCACATGCACTGTAAACAATGAGATCTCCTATCTTCATGCAGTAGATATAGTCCTGACTGGTACTGAGGTGTGCTTTGAGTGATCTGTGCCAAGTCTGTGGGTACACCTGGACAGCACAGTGAATAACAGTGTAGAGTATCTAAGCCAAGGTGCCAGAAACACTGGTGGTAGTAAAGCACAGCTTAGCCATGGCTATCTAAGGTAGGAGCTGTAACAGGCATGGAGGGCACAGCCCCCCACAGAGATTAGTACCCAGCAAACATGGGAACTGAGGCTCAGTAGTGCAATGGAGCAAAGAAGGGGAGCTCACATCATGTCTTCCCAGTATGTTGTGTTCAGGCCAGGATGCAGATCTTGAAACAAAGTAAGAAAAAAAAGACAGTTGAAGATTAAAAATGATGATAGGGCATAATTACAGCAGGAGTTCGGTTCCAGACTGCTGTGGTCCAATGTTTCAAACATCCTAAGAAACCAGCAATTGCATTAAGAGAGGTGGAGGCAATGCTGTTATGTTGGGAGGCTCACCCAACATAACACCTGGCTGAGGACAGCACAGCACCCTCCTGTGCATCCTTCAATTTGCTGTCTTTGCTCCAAACTCATGCTCCTTGGCCTTGCCCACAGCCTTTAAAAATTCAGGCTAGGAATCTAAGGACAATATACTTAACTTTAAGGAGATGCAATCTTTAAACACTTCCTTGATCTAATGAGTAAAGCCTCATATTTTTATCTATTTTTATCTTAATTATTTTGTCTTGAGACTGTTTATGTAGTTTAGCAAAGCAAGGAACACTATCTAAAGGAAGTCAGATGTGGGACTGATACCAAGGATTAAAAACAGAAGAGAAACATTCCAGTTTGTTGGGTATTTTTGTTTTCTTCTTTCTTTGATCTTTTATTCAACCTGAACCATTAGCAAAGGCAGTTCCAGTTCTTAGCAGCACAGTAGCTCTGAGCTAATATCTGTTAGTATTGTTTATTATTTTAAAAGGCTGTGCTACAGGGTTTATAGTCTAATTTTCCAAAACTTTTATGAAAAGGAGAAAAGGAAGCGAGACTTAAAGACACATTCACCAGGGATCTGCAATACTTAGGGAGAGTGTTGAGCTTATTAGAATAGCTGTCCTAGGTAAAGCCTGGGAAAGGCAGTCAGCAAACTTTCTGGACTTAACCCAAATGCTACCAAGGAGAATGTTTCCACTGACTGCTGGGAGTTGGGTTCAGGCCCTGCACTGTGGGGGAGAGTGGCAGAATGACAGAAAATGTCTGATGACTCTAACCAAGTCCAAAGGAGTCGTACGGAGCTGCTGTGTTATTTAAAAGCAGACACGCAGAACACTTTACCAGATACTATTGGGAAAAAATTGATCTCTTCTTAAACCTAGCAGCAAGATTTTCACCGTCCTGATGACAGGAAAACCTAAGGGAACATAGCAGGAAACACACTGCAGAAGGAACTGGGAGGAAAACATGGCTAACCAGCCAGTTCAGCCCATCAGGAAATGTTTACTCTTTTTATTTTTCCATGTCAAAATGCTGGAGGCTTCAAACTGTGTTCTCTGAGAGACAGAGAACAAAGGGACACAAGTCTCACTATCAATGCCTTAGGCAAACAGACATTGCCATTGACTGGTGAGGACTTGGGGACCAGCCCAGGTCTGCCTTCTCGTAAAGTCATGCTCTGCTCCACAGTCACCCTTTGAAAAGATGTGACAAGCCCAAACATAACCTATATTAGTAACATCACTCTACTGCATCTGGCTGGGGAAACTGGCACACAGGGCAGCCAGGAAAGCACATGAAATACTTGAACACAGGAGCTGGATCTGTAGCAACTCCAATGGCTGAGGACAGAGTGTGATTTAAGCCCTAGCCACAGACACATTCAAATTCCTGCATTTTCTCATTTCTAGGAGATGAGGTCAAAGAGCTCACCACAAGAGAGGACGAATGACGTAAACTGAATGGTGAGTGCCAGTGTTATGCTGGGGTTTTTTTTCTCACTGTGCTCCACACATATCCCAAGCCTTTCCATTTATAGGAAAGGCCATTGATGTAAAAGGTGCATTCTTCATTAGACCAGAGGAGGCATCATTCTGAGTATGAACACGTTAGCACTGTTGCCACAGCTCAGTTAAGGAATGGGAGAAAAAACTCCAATATTTTCCCTCACTAAGAGGAGCCTTCAGACAGGCAGAGGACCAAAACCAGAAGAAAAATCATGTATTTTCATCAAGGAAAATGAATACACCTTCAAGTTTACAGTGTCTTAGCTACTTCTAATAAAAAGCCTCAGATGGCCTTTTTTCCTTTTTTTTTTTTTTTTTTTAGTCAGCTTTAGGCTGGAATAAAGAGGATTGGAACAATTCTTATGTGCCATGACAAATGTCCCAAGTTACTGTGCATTAATGCAAGTATCTTAGAAAAGGGCAAAGACAGAAGAAGAGTAAAATCCCAGCAGAACCAAAGCTAAAAGTAAATTTTTACAAGCAACTGTACATTATTTGTTAGTATTTTCCCTTCCTTACTGTAGCTCCATTTTAACCCTAACCATACTCCCATATACTTTCTTCTTAAATTGTGTTCCCCACTGATGGCTGCAAATACCCCATTTTTAGAAAAGCGAGTTTCAGGATAGCTCTGAGAATTCGGGCTTTTTTCTGCTCTACAGAAAAGGATCTGTTTACAGCAAGGGTGCATATAATAAAAATATTTTGTTACAAGTTAGAGAATTTTGCTCTGGCAGTGGAATTGTGATGTCTTTTGGGAACTGTAGTTCAGATGCTTCATGCTCCCATTTTCTTCTGCTCTGCAGGAACTTGTTTAAAGGCACTGTCCACAATAAGCTACCCAGTAGGATGGTACTTTACAGAAGTCTAGAGGGTGCACTTCATGGGAGATGCAATTCCCTTTGGAAACCGCCTCACAGACACAACTGAAGAATTGCTAATCAACCCCCTACATACCAGCATTCCCCAAAGCATCATGGAAAGGAAAAGGGCACACACACAGTGCTGCCCATTTTGCCATCAATCATGCAGTTCCTGAATGTAGTGATAGCAGGCTGTCTCTAGGAGGACAGTCATCGGGAAGTGAACATGACACCTCACAAGATGGTGGTTTGCTGAAAGAGGATGGCACAGAGGCAAGGGTAGGGTTTAAATTTCAATTCACCTGTAGGGAGATGGATGACAAACAGTTGAGGTGACCAATTTGAGTAGGGTCAGGCAAAGATTAATTATTTGTCTCTGCTACTGTTTAAAGAGAAGAGTTGATGAAAATTGCAAGACGGTAACTGCTTCTGACTTGTTCCGGAAGAGGAGGAGGAAAAAGGGAAGATGGGCTCTAGCTTTGTGCACTCTTGCATGAGGGAAATTGCAACAATAGCTGAGTGAAGAGTTTGTGTTACAAGTTTTAATCTCAGTCTAGCAGCGGTGGCAACCGGTTTTGGTCCAGCAGCAGCTGGAGAGAATGACCGTATGAAAAATCTTTATTATAAATGAACATAAATATAGAATTTTCCATTTCTCTTCCTTCTGCCTGGAAGCATATGGCATCTACTCCCAAAAGTTTCAAATAGCAGACATTGAAATGATCACTAGCTCTGTGGGCAAGGAATTATTTTTTCCACAGCTCTAGGTCTAAAAAAAATTTGTATTTTAGCCTTGAACATGATGAAATCTTACAATACAAGATATATTATCAGGTGATATGTAAATCAAATTAATTTTTAATCTCCCTGTCTGTCAAACAGAGCACAGGAGCTTACTGTGAGTCCAGCTGTACTTTTACAGCACTCATGACCACAGGTGCAGTCAGTTCTTAAGGAGATACACCACAGGATGCACAAGCTACTGGTGGAGGTGAGCATTTGCACAGGTTACCACAGGCCTCTGTAAAGCACTACCTATGCAAAGCTGTGCTACATTCTGATGAGCAGCTCACCCCACTACTGCTACTAGTTCAGGTTTCCTTTTGGCTCTGGGCTCTGCTGAAACTGCTCAGAGACCACAAACCACACTTTAATAAACAAAACACATACACACAAAATAGAAATTCCACCACAACTAAAACCCAGCCATTCTTCTGCTCTTTCCACCTCCCACACTGAGCTTCAAACTTGCATTTAGAAAAATCCAAAGTGACCAGCTCTGTTCAAAGCATTAAAACAGCTGGGACACAGACACATCAGCAGTTCTAGTCTTTGTACATAGCCACTCCTAATATGTCTGCATAAACTTATAAGAGGACTATTTGCTTCCATTTCTAGGCTGAGCAAAATGG
Source organism: Corvus cornix cornix (assembly GCF_000738735.6). Classification (NCBI taxonomy): domain Eukaryota; kingdom Metazoa; phylum Chordata; class Aves; order Passeriformes; family Corvidae; genus Corvus; species Corvus cornix. The sequence continues at coordinate 34,042,229 of NC_046335.1, forward strand.
GAAGAAGCCATGACAACAAGCAATATTGGAGAACCCTAGAAGCTGAAGTGCTGTGCTCAGACATCTCATCCCCAACAGGGCACCCCTCCACTCTGCTCAACATCTGAGGTAGGATTAGTTAAGGAGGCCAAAGGGAGGACATGGAGATGGCTGCAAGGCATACCCTCAGGTCAGAGTTCCCCAGAAACAAACAGCTTGAGCAGCCCCCTCGTTATGCACCAGAGAGCTTCACTGTAAACACACCCTCTACTGAGGCAGAGAGCAGTAATATAAACCAGATGCTGTAGGGAATTTTTTTCCCTCTTCATCTGCACTAAATTTAAATACTGAGTTCTTCTTTTGCCAATTTATTCTTAAAGGGCCTCCTGTATGCTGTTCTTCATCTCTATCCCACTTGCTTGAATTTAACAGAGAACTCAGTAGCCCTCCATGCACTTCGATCACCCCAAGAAACACATGTTCTTCACAAAGTCTTAAAGGCTGAGACCTGGCTTTCCAACTACTGGGCCAGGAGCCCTCACAGCTTCTCTACCCTTTCACCTGAGAGCAAATGGAATCTTGCAGCTGAAACCATGGCCCTAGAAAAGTTTCCTCCTCCTTGAGATAAATTGTACTTCAGGTCTTTATCTCTGAAGAGTCCTGTGGTAGAATCAACACAGGAGCTTAATTCCCACTTAGACAAAGTGTTTTGCACTTGCTTTCAAAAACTGTGCCAGACCTGATGAACACAAAGAAAGCCCCACCAAGAAGCTAGTTTAACTGCAGCGCCAAGGGCAATCCACCAGACTTCTAGTCAGGTGACCAAAATGGGTATCCAACCATAGGCCTTCCCTCCCAGGCAAAGGAATGGAAATCCATTACTTCAGAACATACTGTCTCGTGGCAAAAGGCAGGAGAGGACAACACCCAAAGAGTAGTGCCCCTCCATCTGCACTACCAGATGGCTGGCTCTCAGATGTGCCGGCTACCGAAGTACAGCTTAACTGACTGCACCTGCCACAGGCATTAAGTCAACACCATCTTCCTAGTGAAGGCTTTAAGTGGTCATGGCTAATCATTAAGATGGAATCAAGTTGAAACATCATGGAAGCAGTGTCCCTGGCTCCTCTTCTCTTTGCTGGGCTATCAAAAACCCACAGCTGCTTTGGTTATCAGTAGAGCTTTTTTTTCCAGGATGCTGCCTTAGCCACTGACCACTATATATCAGCTGTCCTAGGCAACTCAAACAAATCAATAGTAACAAAACAAACAACGTGCCATTCTTGAAAGATGCAAAATAATGCTAGTGCACATTTTCCTACATACTGCTGTATTCAATTCTGATTGGTTTCAGCTCTTCTTGAAAAGTAATGCCTCATCCCCAAAGTCAAATATTAACCTATTCATTCTTTGATAGCAAGCCATTCAGCAAGCAGTACTAATGAATTCTGGCTCCCTACACTGCCCCAAGTGTGCTGATGTCTAGGTAAGGAACAAACCTATTTGGATTGTCCCATTCTGCCACACGTCTAGAAATGAGATGCAGTTTGCACCTTTCCTCTTTGTTGCCCAACTTTTGGCTTATTTTCCCCATTGACATAATTGAGTTTTCACAGGGAAACAGCTCTTCTGGAATAGGAACGAGCTAGAGGATGGAAAATGAAAGCATAAAGTGGCCAGTCTCCATCGTGGAGAGAACTAAGCAGGGGGTTACACAAAATGTCATACAAGCACAAGTATCACCTGGTGTAATTACTAGTGATACAGAAAAAGAAGATGATCAGTAAGGTGTAAACATATTTTGGTTTATAAAGTCCAGCTGTGAAGAACTAGATTTAATCAAAGACATGCGAGTAACACAATGACAAAAGTCACTGGTGATAATTCCCCAAGGATTCTGCTGTATTGGAACTACACAAACATCTTACTAGATCCTAAATTAACTCAAAATAAACTGGGACAAAACAGGGAAGCGCCACAAACTCATTCCCTTAACAAATGGCAATATCCGACATGTGAGACTGCAAGTACAGGTGAGGAAAGAACAGTATGAACAAGAATTTATGGACATCACAGTAAGAGCACTCTGCTCCATGCTGTACCTGCATGCAGAGCACAGTGAGGTCCTGAACCTGCAACAAGACAGCAGGAACAAAACATTTTTGTAAGCAAATGCCTTGAATCATCTGAGATGTTTAACGTACTTCTGTTTTACACTTCAGTAGCAAAGAGCTGGATAGAATTATGCAGCAATTGTTCCATATATTTACAGCAGATTTTATGCAGAGTTTGAGTTAAATGAAGGTCAGATCTATATTCTGTGGCTTACAGTTAGTTTGCTTAGCTCTTTTAAGGCAATACAAAGGAAATCTCTCCTTTCCTGCCCCTCCCTTGCCACTCTTGGAAAAGACATTGTCAAGGTACAGAAATAATTGCGGAAACCTAGATTTTCTGTGGACATTATGGTTGCATATTAACTACCAGTGACAATAGCAGCTCTGAGGGCAGCATGGGGAGGTGCCCTTCTCTCATACACAAAAGTGAATCCATTCAAAGAATGGGGTACTTTTTACCTTGTGTATTGCAAGTTTTGAAATAGTCTTACAAAGACACGAATTCTGGGTGGGTATCAGAACTGGGCTACTTCAAAAAGTAGTGCTTCAGCACCCCCCATAAAACAGGGCATCAAAGCCAGTGTAAACCATCACATTATTTGCCTGTGAGTATGCATGCAATCATATCTCTAACTCATATCTTTCCTCAGATTTTTTTTTTCCATTCTAGTAAGCTCTGATCTCATCTGAAATGTATGCTCTTTTAGCTGTAAGGTCCCCAACTGGCATATGCTGCCTTTGAAACTCTCAGATGTGGCTCCTGACCACAGAAGCCCTTTGCGGTCTGGCTTGTCAGGAAGAACAAAGTACAAGGATGCCCGCTGCTTTATACTTGCAAATGGGTAGCTGGAACTACTACTTTTACCTAGGACAATGGGCACACCTTGTTTTCTGTGATGCACAGAAACATAGAATAGATTGGGTTGGAACGGACCTTCAATCTAGTCCACCCTCCCTGCAATGGGTAGGGACATCCTCAACTACATTAGGTTGCTCAGAGCCCCATCCAATCTGACTTTAAATGTTTCCAGGTGAATGTTTCCATCCAACACCCCTCTGGGCAACCTGTTCCAGCGTTTCATCACCTTCATTGTAAAAACCTTCTTTCTTATATCTAATTTAAACTAACCCTCTTGCCTGCACTGTGAAGGCCCTGGAAGCTATGCAGGATGCTTACACACCCCTGTTCCCTTGTCAGACACCATTTCCTTTCCACCAGCTGTGCAGCCTTTGGAAAAGCAGGTGCATCCAAGTAGCACTTTTTTTTTTTTTTAGAACAGTCTTTTTTATTAATATCAAGGAAAAGAGAGTCAGTAACAACAGCACAGGCTTCTCCAGTGTCTGCCAGCAGCACCTGCCTCCTCCAGCAGATTTGGAGAATCCCCAGGGCCTGTTTAACACTATGCTCATCGAGATGGTGATGAAGGAGACACAGAAGGGATCAACTATAACAGCTACAGCACTGTTTCTGTAACAGAGCAACACACACCCCTTACTACCATGACTGAAACCCCACAGGTACAGCAGGGAATGAGGTTGGAGATGCTCCCACTTCTGATGTGAACAATAAACATGAGGTCTCTGCTTTGGGAAAGGCAAATTATTTACACAAGACATTTCATTTGAGGGTAGGATGAGGCAGCAGGAATTCTATCTTTATTTGTAAGCTTGCAACAAGGAGTATTCCTAATAGGAGGACACAAAACCATACAGGGCAGACAGAATGACGTAACTGCAAGTCGAAAGCACAGCAAGTGGCACCAGTGCTCAGACCAGATTTGCTGAGACCCACCACAGTGACGGGTCCTCTCTCCACATGATGTCTGGTATCCTTCCATCCGAAGGGACAGGACTTGCAGAAATATCCTGGCCACAGGTAGGAAGCAAATTTTAGAAAAAGGTAACACTTTGCTGAGAACAGTTTCCTGCATGGCCTGGTTCAAACATGGAAGCTTTCATATTGGAGAGCTTCTGCTTGAGCTGTGTTGTCACGCAGGAAAAACAGCGATTCCCCCGTCCACATGATCCACGTTTGTGACAGGCAAGAAAGAAAGGGCAGGTACTGAGGAGAGAATGCTCTGGTTCCAACTGAGCCCTGGCCTGTAAGGGCAATGGAAGTACTGTAAAACCTCACTACTGCAGCAGCAGGATACTGGGAAAAACAAAACCTCTGCTTCAAGACTGGGGAAGCAGTCTGGGCAGACTACTACTAGGCTGTACCTTGAGTATTCCTTACATAACTTTTTTATCTATTTTTTTTTTGCATAGAATTTAATAATCAAGTAAAAACTAGTCTGTAAGACATGTACCAAGCACCCTCTCACAGATTACCCCAGTAGAAAGGCTCCCACACACTCTGAGGCACATCACATGTGCCAGTTCAAGGTAGGTTTCTTTTGCCTTTAATCATTTCTCCCATGAATAAGTAACACCTAATGAAAGTGCACTTACCTTGACAGTATTTGTATTCTGATACCCAACTGCTATGCATATGGCTCTCCTAAGACAGTCTCTTGTTAAGATTACAGCAGCAAGGGCAGGAGACATGAACACAGACACTCCTTAACATAAATGCTTAAAGCAGTTGTTTAGCTTAGTACCGATTCCTTATTTTGGACTTTATGCCCTAAGACTGCTGGCTTAGCCCCCTTCATGGAGACTTTAAACCCAGTGTTCTCTGTAATATGTGCACACCTATAAATGACAAAATTAAAGCCTACTTCACCGTAGATTCACCCTCCGGCTCCACAGCCAGTACTACTGAACAAGGACTTCTGCGGACACCACATGGTGTCACTCATCATTTTGCCCTGTCTTGCTCCATACTTAAGAGAGGACACACCAGTACCTCATTCACACTCGTACTTACATTGCCATCAACCTTGGTGTAATCCCACAGAAGGGAAATCTCAAATACAGTATTGGTCATAGTCCTCTCAGGTACATCCTGTATTTTACAGGAAAACGAACGGTTTCATGATGGAGAATGACTAAGACAACCAGCTTTCTTCAGTTACCACGGCTGGATGGACACTGAAATTCCTCACTGATCCCCAAGGATTGGTAGTAGAAGTTACCACCCCATCAAGCTTTTGACCCTGCTGCCTTGTATTGGTAAACTGCCTGCAAGTATCTACTATACCCAGGTTAGCAAGAGCATAGGCAGACCTAAGGAATTAAGACTGAACTTGCTTTGATATCTGTTCATAAACGCTCATATTCTTATGTGTTTGTGTAAGAAAATGCCAAATCACTTAGTCACAGATAACACATCAGAGTACAGCTCATGTCTCACAAAGAGTGCCTTCCATACTCACCACTCCTGATTTTGCTGTTGCCTGACAATTTTCCTTTGCAACAGTTGCTAAGCAAAACATTTGCAGTTCAGCTTAGTATCACAACTGACACATGACTACTGTCCTAATGGTTACACGTAAGAAAATGCATGGCTGTTCAGTCTGATTCAAACCAGAGAAATAGGTAACTCAAATGGCAGGACATGCAGGTCATGATCACTGCCATCATGTGTGCTGTCTGTTTTCTCAAATAAAGAATCATCTGAGCGAGGCAAGGTACATGCAGATGACAGCAGTGTTAAGTTACCATGTGGAAGTCAAATTACCTTGGTACAAACAGTCAAGGAACATTTACTGTCGCTTTTTTCAGAAAACCTAAAAACCTTATTCCAAAAATGTCCACACAATGTCTGTCAGTATCTAATGAAAATACATATCTTGCTAGCACCCTAAGCCATCCACCACAAGTTTTCTAGTTAGAGAAATTTGAGAGTATTTCTGGAAGTTCAAGTAGCTTTCTCTTTCTCTTACAGTAGTGCAGTTCAGTGTAAGACCAAAATAAAAAAGACAATTCAAGATAGACTCAATGTGCTATACTTTTAATATCTGTGGCTAAGAAACAGTACCATACGTTAGCAGCCATGCCAGCACTCAACAGAACAGAAAGCAGGAATTCATCTCCTTTTCTCCTGAAGTACAAAAGAGTAAAAACTCACTGTGGTTGAGAAAGAAAAAGGAGGGTCCTTCTGACATTACTAGCAGACATATTGACAGGTTTATTTCAAGCTTGTGCTTAGATCAGAAAACCTCTTCTAATTCCCTTCAGCCCAAGAGTTTTCTAAGAAGGTAGATCCCAATAACAGGACTGTGAAGAGAAATTCTTTTTCCATTAGCATTGGCTTCATCACAGAGAAGGGGGGGAAAGGTACACCTCTTCATCCTTCCCCTCTCGTGTTTAATTCGTACAAACTTTATCCATGGATGATGATGTGACTTTTCAGATAAGACAGAAAGCAGGGGGGGTGGAAAAAGACCTTTAGAAACATGGGGGAAAACAGACTTCTGCAATCTGTCTTCAGAAATGGCAGCACTGCAGGTTGCTGCCACGTGTCGAAGCTCTAAGGAGGTCAAAGCAGGTCTTTACAAATGAACTGCTACTCCACCAGAGAAAGGAAAAGCCACGTGTTGTGTATGTGTATGGGCAGAGATGTTTTTGTTAGGAGAGAGAAAGAAACAGAGACAACTGCCTTGTGCAGAAGGAGTAGTAGAAACGTAAATCACAACCTGCCTTGGGCCCCATGGAAGCTTGCTACAGTAATGCCCATGCTCATAGCAAGAATAAGGTATAGACTGTGCTGTGAAAATACACCTTTTCTCTTATCCAAAACCACACCTCAAAAACTAACGTGAATTTTATACTTAGCTCTCCACCGCCACAGCTTGTACTCAGCACTGAAAAATATCCATCCAAACTCTTAAGCCAAGAGGCACAGTCTCATTTCCCCAACTATCGCTATCAAGCCAGTGCTCTAATCTCAGACCAGGGTAAGGCAAGAATCTCCTTTGGTAGGGATCAAGTTGTTATAGTGTAAGTTGATTCCTGGCAAAATTACCCTGGCTTCAAGCTTAGACTAAGATGAATGAAGTTCAGGCCAATCCAGTCTTCATCATAAAATTGTTCATTTTCTGCTCTCCCCATAGCTCCCTTTGAAGGCTGCAGAGAGAACCACGTCTCGGCAAGAGAAATGATGGCAGACTGCATAGCTTCAGAGGAATACAAACCTGACACACATTGTTTCAGGGTCTCTGGTTAAGTGCTAATCATCTGGATTTGGATGCCAGTCCCGATTATGAGAAATATGTAGTAAACAGAATCATGCCATGTGATATGCGGGCTTAACCCTCTTCCTGCTGGCAGCTGCGCATCAGCACAAAGCTGCAGTGGGAACAGCAAAACAGTCTCCAAAAACCTACTGGCCTTTTGTCCTCAGCTTGGTGCTTGCTGCTGTCTCCTCTGATGAGCCACATCCACACAACAGAAGGTTGCAGAAGGATTTATGCAATTTTGACCATAACCAGCAGCCTGGAAGTCTGCTGTTCGGTGATCTCCCCTGCTCTGACCCAAGCACACAACTGGGCAATACTACATGCAGCTTCCCAGGGAAAAGACTATGGGTAATTAAGATGCTGCAGTGAGAGGCTCAAGCTGATCTTGTCTGTGGGCCAGGAAGAAATAATCCCACTCCCAACAAGCTGAATAAACAGCGGGTGGGCCTGAAGGGCAAGGGTATAGTTGTCCCAACCCTTTCCTCGGCAAGCAATCACGCAATTGTTACACACTACAGTAGGTGCTGGCCATCACCCAGGGACGCCACAGCTGCTACACAAGCATCCAGCACAGGGAATTGCTCGCTGTGCCCCCGCTCCAATTGCTCACACATCACGCAGCTACAATCACACAACCTTACACCAGCACCCACCACAGGCTGGGAAGAGAAAGTGACCTGAACCAGCAGGCTAGAAGACAGTAAGTAAAGAATTTCAGTCCTCCTCTCCCGTGGGATTCTCTTGCTTTCCATGGGATCACATATCCTATTATCAAGGCACATAGGACCTAACCTTCACAACAGTCTTACTTCCTCTTATGCAGTCAGATAGCCACAGAGCATTGTGCTTGTAAGAGAAATATTTTCTTCCTGCAGAAATCAGACAATCCAACTAAGAAAGTAGTTTTCACAGATTAAATTCAACTTGATACTTAACATGCCTAGCTATGCTTATTAGTGGCCCAGGACCTCCTCACATCCTACCTCCTACATCCTATGCAGCGTACTGGTACTGCCAGAGGAAGTTAGTCATTTCCACATTAGACAGCCTCCCATGCCATGAGCCAGCCAGCTCATTTCTGCACACAGGTAAGGTATTGTTAAGTGAATCAGAATTTATTTCTTCCCTTCTCAGCTGCCAAAACTGTTAAGTCGTTTGCACTGCTTAGCAGGCTACTCTAGCACTTTTTTCCCCTGATTTCCTGATGCTTAAGAACCCAACCCTGATAATTTAGAGCCTGTCTCCGGCTCTCTGTGTGGTTTCTCTGTATTTAGGACTGCTGCAGGCTGAGGTCTACCCAGGAAAACAGCACAGAGCCCTGAAATGCTCATGCTGCTGACTTTGAACTATATTTGAAGCATCAGTTAGCAGAGCAATAGATGTTCTTATGAACAGTGACATGGTAGCAAAAGCAGATCAGATCAGAGCATTATGCACTGGACAGGGGATAAAGAGCCAGGCACCCACCAGTGGAGCCACTAGAGCAAAGCATCTCCCTACTAACAGGGAATTCCCACTGTAGCAGCAACTGGCCAAAAAGGAAGCACCAGCTACCAGGCACGAGGGGCCAACCACCCATAGCACAACCCTGTGTTCCCCAAGCTCTCTACAGCAGCCTGGCCCCTCTTTAAAGATGGGGGATCAGGTACTGGTACCTGTTCATGGAAGAAGTCTGGTATTCTGCAAAGCAGCATGGCAGTCTTCAGGTTTTGAGCTTTCAGACTTGGAGGGCTGAAGACTGCACTTGCTGAGCAGCTTTGCTGCCTCAAAGCTTCAGCAACTGGGTTCATGTGAGTTGCACTGAGCTCTGGCAATCTCTGCAGGGCCTAAGAGGATGCAGTTAATGTTCCTGCATAGGCAACAGCAGCAGCTTCTTTTGCAGCTCAGCAGCTGCCATGTAGCAACTTTTTGACCAGCCATCAAGTACTCACTTCCAGAAGGCAGGAGACTGCATTGGACTTGAAACTGAGACAGATGCCAAATCCCAGTCCAGGGTCAGTGCCTGGAGACCCAGGCAATGTGATGTTCAGAACACAGATGTGCTGGTATTTATTTCCACAGCAAAAACAGTCAAGATTGGGAAAGAGCTGGAGAGAGTCTAAGAAAAAAAACATTCTCTTGCTGCTCCTTCACTGTGGAGAGCTATCTAGGTTCAATTCTTCTTCCTCTTATTGTTTTGGTAAGTTAATTTTAACACAAATTAAGATTTTTCATCTGGCTCACAGTTCATGTCCACAAGTAGTAAATGTGGAAGCAATGCAGAGGCTGTGCCTTGCAAGGAAGGGAAGGAACCCCTATTTCTTAGACAGCCATTGCTAGTTCAGCCCACTTACTGTGCCAAGCAGTAAGCACAGTCTCACTGCTTCCAACATGACTAACTTGTGCCAGGCAGATTTCCATTCCCTGCTTAAAAACCTTTCCTCAATCTCAGATATCTCCCATGGCTAGAGGAGGGCAGCTTTTAAGCTGCATTCCTACCTACGGAGAGTTGGCGGACACTCTATTCTTTTTACATGCAAACTAGAACTATCACCTGGTCCAAGGTGCAAAAATTCAAGGAATTTGGGCAGGGCTTAAATAAAGAGGGGAAAGCATCACTTTGCTTTCCAACATAGCAACCGGTACTCAGAAGCCTGGAACAAAGCACAAACCTCCAGCTCCTTTGGCTGCCAGGAGCCAGGTCCCCTCTCCATTTGCTGCAGCTCCAAAGGGACTGGTTTCATGGCTGACATCGGCCACTTCATTGACAAGCTGCCAGTAAAGTGAGCAGTCCCACTCTGAACTTACCCTTCCCTTCCCCCACTCTGCTACCTCCTTCTTTTAACCTTAGGCTCAGTAGTGATCAACTCTGATCTGGCTGAAAACTCACTTTTCCATAACACATGCAGGTACTGATCAAGAGTGTGTCCAGCTGAGAAAAAGTGACAGACAAGCACAGTCAGACTGGACTAAAGACTGTGAAACTGCATCTGGAGTGAGTCTTGTCCCAAGTAAATGGATGAAGGGAGAATATTCAGCACTTGCATATGCCAAAGTTAAATAAATTAGGTGCGAAACAAGATTTTGGCGGGTATTTGGAATCATCAGGGACTGTAAATTTGAATATACTTTATGTCACCCTCTGGCAAACTCTCTGGAATTTGCTTTACAGACAGCAATTACACAATACATTTATTCACCCCTTTTGTAAGGCTGCAGAAGTAGCAAAGTTTACAAGCCAAAAAGCAGATAAGCACTATATAAACTACATTAAGAGCTCTGGAGTGTATTATCCCCAATATACATATGTGAAATATTTTGCCCACTAATATCTTCTTGGGAAAGCAAAGCAAGCAGCAAATGGGGGGTAAATTAAATCCCAGTTAGCCTGACAGAAACAAGCATGTCAAGCTAATATTTGTATTCTGTTCTCTTCTACTAAGATCAGAAGGGTGATGGCTGTTCTGGGCACTGCAGCTTCATGGCAAATAAGCACCCTTACAAAACTGTTTTAAGAGTTCACATGAGAAGAGGTCATAGGAGAACATGATCTACCAAGCCATCACACAGGAAGGTCAGAGTGGAACAGAAACCCGAGTGAGCTGTGCAGATGCCTGCCTCTGCGATAGCATGAGGACAATACTCATTCCCAGAGGCACGCTTACCCAAAGGACACCTCTGACTGTGTACTTGTGTACACTGCTCCAGCACTGATGAAGAACTTTGCTCTTTGCCTAGAGACCTGCTTCTTTGGATGGGCTGTGCACCCTGAATACACACCTTGAATTCCCACAGCCTGACTGTGCCCAGTACAAACACTCCTCTACCTCAAGCTTCCCCACTGCTGCCCCACTCAGAAGCAGAGCAATGCTTGCTCAGGGGCTGCTGAAGCCCACTCCCAGTGGGGAGGGTGTTTCCAAATAACCTCTGAAGGACAGTGACACCACCAAAATAGTCCCTACATGAAAGAGATGAAGGTAATTATTAAAATCTTACTAACAAAAAGTCTCAAAAGCTCCTTCCAGCAGCACATCACTTTGTTAATGTATCAGACCATGAAAGCCAGCAACTCACCTAAGCAGAACAGCAATCTTCAATCCAAAGCATATGAGATCACTGAACACAATGGCAGAATAAGATGGGAACACATTTCCCTTCCCAGCGCCTGTTAATGAAGGTGAGGCAAGAAAAGAAAGGAAGAAGAGGAGGAGGTAGAATTTGGGATAGGGATTTATAGGTAGAAAAATATATCAAGGAGTACTATAAGATTGCTTTAAACTCAAAGCAAAATTTAACAAAAAATAATATGCTGTGATTTTATTCTCTAGTTAAACCCACATCAGAAACACACAACCAAATATTTCTGTACTACGCTCGCAGAGTTGAAAGAGTGTGGATAAAGGGTTATCTATAGTTTCAAGTTTGTAGCAACATACTGAAAGCAAACATCTGAAGCTAAACATTACAGAAATACAGAAGAACCACTTTGAAGTGGTCCATCACTAGACTTGGTCCTGAAGAGATACTTGGGAGCACTCAATCAAGGTGTGCTTACAGTGGCTGCACCAGCACCTAAAACCAACACCAAGTCAAACACATGGTGGCAGTGCAAAAGAACATGGAATTGTAAATCATTTCTTTGATTCAAGTGCATTACATGCAAGTATCACAAACAGGATGTACTGAAATCGGCACAAGTGGTCTTAAGGTAACATGTAAAAGCAACAAAAACCAAGATCCAATTAAAATCTGTTACCATCTTTGCAGCGCTTGTCGCCTTGCATCATCTGGGACCCACCACACTCAAAGATCAGAGTTCTGTGGTGCAGGGAGGTGTACAAACACAGCAGAAACACGGTCCCTTCCCCAATTCCCTGCAGGATACAAGCCCAACAAGAGAGCACAGGAAGATGCAGGCAGTGCACAGGCAGAGGGCAAGGCAGCAGGCAGACTCTGCTCAGGCCAGCAGGCAGACATCTTGGCACATCACGGTGCCCACCATATAGATCTCTGGCCACTGGAGCTCCAGGACTTCTCCCCACCTTACTGACCACTCTGACCTATATGGCAACAAGTACATTTTCAACCTTTCACACAGCTCTAGGACAAGTTAAGTATATAGACAGCAGTGGTGGAAGCTGACAACATGCACAGGGTCCAAAGGAGTGAGAACATCTCACTCCTAGGCTAAATCCAGAGCACATTGAAGAAATTCATTCTCATCAGAGGTTGTTTTTCTCCATTTCATGTGCCAGGGACCATGGTGCAGACCTGCCTCTAATGCCCAGCACCACACAGGAATAAAGCCTGGAGACACTACACATTAACTGCTCAAGAGCAAAATGAAAACCCTGCAAGGGGAGTAGGTTTTGGGTGGATGGGTTTTGTGTTATTTTGGGGAGTTTTTTTGAGGGGGGTGGCAGTAGTCACATTTGGTTGGTTTGGGTATTGTTGTTGTTGTGGTTTTTTTTTTTAAAACCTCCTCCTTAGGCCAGAAAGACTTTTAATTTTTCTGACCCCATCACAGGCCAAATATTGCCAACAAATACCCTCCTCAGCTGCCGAGTACAGCACACCTGCCAAGTCATGGCTGGCAGCTGGGCAACGAAGTATTCTACCACTGCACAGCCTTTGCTTGCTGTACTTGTATGTACTCATCTACCCTCACTCCTCCTCTCCAACAGGGCCCTCCATTTCAAAAGCTGCCCACACTTGATCCTCACCATGGCCCTCCTCCTCCCCAAGAAGGAAGAGCTCAAGTTACAACAGGCTTCATCTCAGGAGGTAAACATGAGGAAACAGAACAAAGGCCAGAGACAAGCATACTGGCACTGCCCTCCTGTCAGGGTATAAAGGGGAGAGCAGGTGAAGCCCTCAGGAAAGCTCTCTCATTGCTCCCAAGAGGAAAAGTGGCTGAAGAGTGCAGTGAGGGATGTGTCTGCCTGGAAATCCCAAGTCCTGCAGGAATGGATGTGCAGGGCCAGGAGCTAAAGTCCCTTGGCCTTGCCTATGAAGTTAGTGATTTGGCAGGTGGAGGGAGAGCACAGGCATCACACACTGGGACAAGAGGGTACCCTGACAGCAAGAAGACATTGAGCCTGCTGCAACAGTGATTTTCTAGCCTGTATAAACCAAACGTTAAGTACAAATACATCACACCTTCAATGCCACCAGCTGCCCTGAAAGTTCCACCCAAAGCCACTGTCTTCTGCCACAGCTTGCAAAAAGAAGGCTCCTTTTTGACAGCAAATCACCACCCTAAACTAGGCACAGCATCTCACATCCATGGGGCTCTGAGGCATCACCCTGCTGTGGAAAGGCCACATGGCGCCAGCTGGGGCTTGGCACAAGAGGCAGTGTGGCAGCTGTGCCAGGCTTGCCCTGTGTCCCCGGCACCCACCCCTGAGCCATCAGCAGTAACTACCTCTCACACGACTGCAGGCAGAAGTTGTTCCAAGCTCTGCAATCAGAGGATATTCCGCTTCAAGTGCTTTAGTTACTGTAAGCAGTTCACTAATTACAGTAGTAATGATTGGATTATGGCCAGTTAACAGCTTTAAAGAAACAAGCCATTATAGGAGGGGGAGGGAAATACTCCTTTGAGTTTAGGATAGAAACAGATTTCAGCAGTTCACCCTGTAGGAGGCCGTTAGTAGCTGGCTGGGTCAGACTACTTGCAACATGCTGCAACAGCAAGGTGTAATGTGTCACTAAATGATATGTTGGCTCATGAAAATTATCAGCGTTGGAGGAGGTGTGTTTGCAGGAACAGAAGGTCTTCTGTTAATGCACTGATCCCGTCAGCTCCAAAACTTCTCCATGACTGGACCCAAAAGACATGGTGCAGGCAGGTGTGTGCATGCTAAGTTACTGACATGGTATCATGCCTGAGATGCTTTGTTTCAGCATGGAAGCCCTGAATACAGGCCTTTTGGAAAGTCTTAACAGAGACCTGCTAGCTTGAACCAAACAGCTGAATACAACCACCCACACTCCAAAAGCCAAAGGCACTCACCAAAAAGAGCAGAAATTTCACTAGCAATTGTTGCCAGCATTGGGAGGACCAGAAATCCATACAAGTAATGGGAAGGGAGGCTCCCTCCACACCTGCTGACACATACACCTCCTTGCTCTTTCACAGTCTGACTACAGAGCAGTCTGCAGAAAAGCAACTGGACCAATGGATCCCTGCATGAAGTCCTATCCCAATGGAGAGACTGCAACAAGAAGGACTGCCAGCTCTGGAAGATGAAGTTTTTTGTGGCCATGCCTTTTCTGAGAAAGGCAAGAAGACTCCCAGATACGAGGAAGGCAAGACTACCAGACACACAGCCTCTCCACCTTGAAGGGCACCTTCCACAAAAGAGGAAAGCAATATCCTACTTTACAGAAGAAATCCCCAGTGTGTTGAAATCACAATGAAGGCAACAATACTCATTCACTGGTGACCACCCTGATGGTAGCGCCAGCAGTATGGCATGGCCCTGTGGGTCAGGTAGCTCTGCCTAGCCAAGAAAAGCCAATCCCCTGCACCACCACCAGCCACTTTTACATGTCTCCTCTCCCTAGGAAAAGCAGGTCTCTTACACCTCTTGCTAGCCCTCACCCACAACAGCCAGCCCTCAGTGGTGACACACCACCACCGTACCCGCTGCAGAAGCTCTTCAGTTATTCCCCTTGCCCCCCATAGCAGTATTTTGCTCTGCTTGGCCTCCTTGTTCTCTTTTCCTTTCAGAGGTCTTCAGCTGAGGACTGGCAGAAACTGAGCTTGGTATCACTGGCTGGAGGGCGAGGATTTCTGGCAAGAAAACCAGTGGATCTGGGCATCTTGCCCAGAGTGAGTTCACACTTGGCTCACCACAGCTGGAAATAGTCTCATCTCTGGCCAGAGTTCCCCAACGGCCCAACAAAACCCTTGGGAAACAGCAAGCTTCCACATGCTGACCATTTTAAAACAGACTGAAACACTGGTGTTCATGACTGTACTCCCCCGCTGCTCCCAGCCAGCCTTCACGGCACAGTGCAGCCGCCTGCAAGGGCCACTGCCAAAGGGTGCCTGATGAGCAAGCACTGACGAAGCACAGGGCCTCTCACTCTGTGCACAGAACCAGGTGGGGCCAAGGCCAATGCTTCCTGTGGAGATGCTCCTCTTGTACAGCAACACCACAAGCAGGGCTAGAGGGAAGGCAGAGGCTTGAACAAACATACCCCCAACACTCCTCTTACCACCACATGCCTGCATCTGGGCTACTGCTCTCCCCGACTTCCTAAGTGGGAGATGTCCACATCTCGCAAACCAGGTAAGACATGTAGGAAACTCACCTGGAAGCACACATGTGCTTAAAAATTTGGAACTGATTTTGGCTGCAGTCAAAGTTTTCCTCAGGAAATTAAGTATTTTCTGTTGAGATAAAGCCTGGCATAGATATGGTCTACACAGCTTTAAACGGCCTCCTTTTTTTGGCATTGTTTAGCAGTTAAGAAATTAGCTTGCTTTTTTTTCACCCATGGAGTCAAATTTTACAGTTTTCTTGGGGATAATACGTTTAAGTAGCAGAACTAACTTACCATGTACTGAAGGGTAGATTTAAATAAAGTGAGGGGGATTACAGGTAAGTACGTACTTGGGTAGCAAAAAAAACTTGGCTGCTGTAGAGCCACGGAATCTGGCCAGGAAACAGGTCTCTAGGACGTACACATCATTTTCCATGATGAAGAAAAGAGCACTCAGCTGGGATGCAGAGACCATACATGGTTCTCTCACTCTCTCATCTCTCAGAGGCCTTTATGGGCTAGCTCCTGCAGTGAAGATGTAAGAGCACAACTTCCATTTACAGCAGCAGTGAAGTTCAAATGCTTAGCATCATATGCTGCAGGGAGGAGTAGAAAGCGCCCTGGCTGCCTGATCCAGAGGACATGGAAAGCAGAAGTCCTTCATCCACTGCCAATTGGCCTTGGTTCAGCACCTCTGCAGGACATGAGAGTCATCCTCCGCATTATAAAAGGAAACATCAGTATTCTGTGCGAAATTTCTCCAGCCATCCAGCACTGTGCTCATGGAAGGAGCAGAGCAAACCAGTTGCCCAACCACGCTATGCTATGTGACACATACAAGATTTCACATGGGTCCCTCTGAAAAATGAGGGCCATGCACAGGACAGATGAGCAGAGCCCACCTGTGCTATCCTGAAGGGCAAGTCCTACACTGCAGCAGTGCACAATCACTGCCAAGTCAAGCAGACTGCCAAAGAAGCAATCAGCTGATCCATCAAGTCATCCCTGCCTTCACATTGACCACATAAGCTATCTAGAAGGATATGGAAAAAGTTGCTGCTTAAGAAGTCTGTCCTGCAGCCTCACACACCTATCAACTATCCACCCTGGTGCTCCCAGTAAGCCCTGGGACCTGGTCAGAGACCTACTTGAAACCCCTCCAATCTGACTGACAGACAGGTGATATGGAGACACACACTAGTGGTGTTCACTGCAGTGAGTGTAGCCAAGACACGGTCTTTTCACTTGCCAACACTTCCCATCTTGGCTCCAATACAGTAGAAAAATGACAGGTTTGCTGTCATTTCTCACCTCACAGGGTTGAACACATTTCCAGTCTACATAGATAGAATGACAAATCAAAGACTCATCTGGATGAAAGACCAAAATCCCTGCTTATGCACGCATACCCGAGCCCTGCCAATGGGAGCTGTTTCAGAACACTGAGGGTTGAGAATGTCTCTGCAGAGTCTCATTCATGTTGTAGTGCTTCAAAGCAGCCATGGATTTGGAAGCAGAGTAAGAGAGGAAAACTGCAGGTAAAAGCATGAAGACAGCAAGCTGCAGTACGTATGACAGTTGACTTTCAAAGGTCCAACCCAGCCCTTGCCAGTAAGATATACTGATTGCCAGCTGAATGGCCAAGACACAATGACAGGAAATCAGCATGGAGAAAAAATGGTTCTGCTTTACTGCCTAATAGGGAACCAAGAGGTTAAACTGGCACCAGGCCACACCACAAACATACCAAGTTCTGCTCTCATACAGTATGAGAGCAGGGAATGGCAATGGCAGGATGGGAACAGGAAGTAAGTTTTTTTTTAATTAATCGTATTAATGCTAGTGCTTTTATTCACCTAAGCATTTTTTGAATTGGCCCAGGAAGTCCCCAGTTCTGTCTCAGGGATCTGAGTGACTACTGGGAACCTGTATGTCACTCTCACGCACTGGGGTCAAAAAGAAGAGGTGGGTGGTTCTACAGACTTCAATAGAAGGCTTCTCTGGCATGACTAACACCAGACAGACAGTACTGCTGCTGACAAGTCTATCTCACCACTCTTCACCAACTCCTCCCCACAGATTCAATCTCTGAGTAACATGCTTCAGCCCCAAAATCCCAGAGTTAGAGCAAATCTTATGCCTCTGTGAATAAAAGGTGACTGCCTTTCTTGCTGAGGTTATGTTTTTCCCACCCTGGCAGTTGTGAAGCATGTTACACCTGCTTTTTCCCCCTTCAGGCACAGCTCACATATTGCTTTGATGGGATGAGAGGGTTTTATAGTGCTATAGAAGATGTGTAGAAGTCATGCTAAGCACATTTCTTATGATAACCATCATGCTTCCAACAGTCACACATGGCAAGAAATCAGTTTTATATTCTCATATGGAAGAGCAAACTGTTGCACTGCCTTCCATCCTCCTCAAACATAATTTCTTAGACTGTACAAAATACCTCAAAATCACAGCAATACATCCAGCAAGGCTCTGGGGCAGACACAACACATTAAAGTGAGACCAGTCCATTGTATGTCGTATTTTTGCAGCTTCCCAATGTTTCCCCAGACAGCTCTCCAGCCTCTTTTCTACTGCTTTTTTTTTTTTGACTGCTTTCTGCACCTCATTGTCAGAAAGAGCACAGCCATTCTCCGATAGCGTAAGCGCACCCCAGAGAACAGCTTAAGTGTCAGGCACAACAGTGATAATCCACAGCCAGATGGAAAATGCTCTCAGTCCTTCACCAGCACAGCCATGCAAGTTTTCACCATCTCTGTCACTGCTGCTTGTGCCAACCTTAGTGGCACAATGCTTTTAGTGGATTCCAAGAGTCACCACAGAAAAGCACACAGGCTCACAAGGTGGCTGGGGAGGCCACCTGAACCCTGTTCCTCCTCCACCTGACAATGTGTAAGAGCTGCACCTTTCACACAGCACACATGAGAAGACAAAGTGCCTACAGCAGGAGTAGCTGGGACTTCAGGGCTAGGAGGAACCTGTACCATTCACTGGGCCACCACTGTAACATACACAGCTTCTAAAAATGTGATTCCAGCGTTCATGAACACTTCTATTGAACAGGTTTACTGTCCCACATTCTCAGTTACCACCCGGTTATACTTGAATTATACACAGACAACACCATCTCATACAAAAGCACACGCTTCCGAGGGACAAGTTCTCACCCCACACACAATAAAACTGGTTTCCAAACAGCTTCTACTTATGGATGCCCTAAGGAGCATGCCACATGCCCCAAGCTATGAGCACGGCAATTGGTCAGGGCAGGAAACAATGCTACCCTCTCTAGCCTTTGCACTTAATGCACTGAAAAAATGTCATTACTAAATCACATGCACAAGAATTTAAACTGGTTGCCTGAAGCAGTCATCAAGAAATTCCCCAGACACACATACTTTACATCACTGAGCTGGTAGCTGGATGCCTTTGAGGTGTTTCACCCTTCCCTAGAGGATTGGAAGGAAAAGTTCAGTACAGATTGGCGAGTACCATGTTCTCATAAACTGATCCTTGGGATCTGTTATACACTCCCCCTGAAAGAATCCTGCAGTCTCCTTTTTAACCCATGCCTGCTTCTTCCTTAGACTCCCCCCTTACACAGGATTCTGAATAGGAGGGTAAGTCATAGCAAAACACACATACCTCATTCATCATCCACCATGAAGTTATAATGAATAATAATGTTCTTGTTAAAAAAACCAAACACGCATATCCTGATGCAACCTGATCACAGAAAGTATCAGGCAGCTCCCACACTCAAGAACAAATAACTGATCTACAAAGCCAGATATTTCCAGAGTTCCCTACAGCAACTTTTGAGTTTAACATTTTGAAAAGCAAGTATCTGGCAACAAGCTACCTATGTTAAACAACAAAAGTTTGATCTGAAAGACAGGAGATACCTGGTGACCTATATTGCCTGCCTGTTTGACTGCAAAAGAGCAGCTGAGCAAGCAGCCTTACAAATTTCACCATTCTGCTTCTGTATCGATACTGGTCAGTACAAAACAAGGCACACAGAATACTCAGGTACATCAGGGCCACCTTCCCTGCACCACACCCACACTGCAGAGACCATGCAAGGACCATCCCTTGCTATCACCCACACAGAGTACTATGCAGTGTCACAGCAGGAGCAAAGCAACCCAGTGCAGTGCATTCATCAACAATGCACAGTTATTTACCTCATGGCTGAATCTAAGAAGGCACTGAAAGAAATTTTAGCAAACTTCAGTTTAAGAGTGTTATCACACCTTTTTGTGGGTCCACAGCAGCCACCACAATGGTAGCTTTCTGGAAGTCTAGATACCTTTCTCAAAATAGACCCTATCTGGACAAGAGAACACTCAATTCAAGTGAAAAGGAAGCTATGATTGTGGCTTTTACATTTTATCAGAGAGAACAGTCACACTCGTACCACCTGATTGGAGCATGCTTACCAGCAGGCTTGGAGGTGGGGTGTTTCCATGACGGCCCTGTTTGATGGGTACTTTCTACCATTAATAACCCCACCTCAGAGAGGTGATTAGCACAGAAAAATTCAAATCAGAAGGGCAGTAAGGCCTGCTGGATGCAGACACAGCAGGGCCATGAGACCCATGGCTTCTTAGGTGACGGGATCACCCTTGTATTTATGTGCATCTTTACATGCAGTGCATTGCACAGAGTAGTGAGAGGGCTTTCAGGAGACCTGTGTAGGAAACTTGGGTTTCTAACAGGAAATTTCTGTAAGTTCATGAACAACTGTACTTAGTAAGCACTTCTTTGGTGCAGAAAAGGTGCTCCCAAAGTCTGTGCTATCACTGCTTCTGCAGCACCATAAATCTGACCGGTGCAGTTCTCAAAGCCAGAGATATAATTTCCTGCCACACTGTCACAAAGATGCCAAAGTGGCAAGGCAGAGCAGCAGTGGATAAAGCACAAGGCACATTAGTTCCATCAATTTGATTTTTGATTTTTTAAAAATAAAGACAAGCATTACTATCATTCCTTAGAGCATTAAAGTTGCATATGGCTGTCTTCTACACACTGCAAATGAACACTGCTTCCTACTCCTATTGTCAAGAAAGCAGCTGTCAGGTCAAAAAGCAATCTGGCATTTAAAGTTTCTCTGCCAGCTCTACAGTTGAGACAAGTTGCTTCAGGCCAGATTTTAAAATAAACCTTGAGCAATGAGCTCATTAAAAGAGAATGGCCCACATGAGAGCCAGCTGTATGCAGGACCTGAAGGCTGACCCCTACCAGCACCCCCAAACAAAGCCAGTTTCACCCCAGCATTATTCCTGCCACTCAGGATACAGTGGCCACAGACTGCCCTTATAATTACCCTTCACCTCATCTGTGAAGATCAGCCAGGCATGCTGAGCACCAAGTGGCTCACCTAGTCTCTCACACCATATCCAGCTCCTTCACCAGCCTGTCAGGAAAAATTTGAATGCTGCAGCTGGTAACGTGTCATCAGCAGATAGAAATGTCCTTGTGGGCACAAGTGACAATCTCTTGGCCACTAAAGACCACGTGTGTACTTTTTACATGGCAAGCCTGTCTATATCGACAGCTAGGTGAGTCCATTGCAATGGCTTTACAGCAAGTTTTGCTTTGTAAATCTGGGAAACAGCAGGATCAATCTTGTTATGCCTTGGCTAGTGCTACTTTGAGGCTTGACTCCAGAGAGAAAAGAAGAGAAGGCAGAGGAAAGAAAAGGCTGTTAGAAGAAACTGCTGAGATGAGTTCAACAGTTCAAACTACTGAGATGTAGTTCAAAGGAGAAAGTATTTTAATCTCCAGAAGAGACCCCCTGCTCCTGCACAAAAGACTGTGCAGAGGCTTACATCAGGTGAAAAGTAGCTGAATTTGTTTTGCACAATAGGGGTTTTTTTTGCTGCTTAAGAATAGCGGTGCTGTGACGAGCTCCTTAAAACTTCTTAGAGAGTCACTTCGGATAGACGTGAAAAATTGGCTTCACAGGAAAAGCTGCTTTCCTCCCAGGAACTGTCACTTTATCCAACTTTCACCCTCCACATATGAAATTCATTCTGCAGTTTGCCTATTCACCCATTTCAAAGCACCATCCCAGACAGCAAAGGTTGTAATGTCTGTCTCAGCACAGGTAGGAAATCTGCAAACCAGTTCCCAAAAGCTCAGCAAACTTGTCCTTACAATGCGCTCCTGTAGAGGCTGTTACTAAAATTCAGTAGATCTTCCCACTTCTGCCATGAGTTCTGCTGAGCCCACGCAGCCAGGTGAAGGGGAGCTGGACTTAATTCATACTTGAGTAACATTACTAGACTGCTCGCTTCCCAAGCCTCAGCTGCACAAAGCGTGGCAGAACTGCAATGAGGCACAGCTGTCCACAGCCTACAGAGCCTTACTGAGCCAGGACACAAGGGGCTGGGCTGGGAACAGCCAGCAAGACACAGACACTTCTTGCACAGACATTTGCTCACTGCATTACTGGCCATGCCACCACTTCAGACATGCAGTGCATGCTCCCAGAGAGGGCCCAAGAAAAAAAGTTTCAAGTCTGCCTCACCAGCTGGCCTCAGTGTTATAAATAATAATGCCAATAATTCAGTAGAACTTAAATCAGACTGAGGTGTAGAAAAACCCAAAACATGTGAGTCAACAAGAAAAGACTGTGCCTGAAAAGAATCTACAGGAATATTCGGTAGGCATGAATCTCTCCTCTTCCTCTCAGTAAGCTATTAGCTAACATGTACTGTACTGAACATTTAACTTTAATTACTGCAACGAATTCATTTCACAGGTAAGAAGGACTGACAGTTTTACTACACCTCACTTTGCAGGCTTTTGCTTGGTAGATACTGTTACCTCCCTACCTCAGAAGGAAGCAAGCCCCAAGATCCCAACAGGGCTTTTAGTCACATTCAAACCCCCAGAAGAACGAGACTGTCCCTCAATATCTGCATCGCCTGTCCAGGCTGGGGTCCAATCACCAATCCCTCTGAGGGGACATTAGCCTGATGGGCTGCAACTGGGAAGAGCCATCACTCCCAGACCTGATCCTCCTAACTACAGACACCAGCAGGGTGGGTCTCCATGAAACTTTGAGCTTGCACCCACTGCAGAAGGGAACAGCTTCAGCTGTCCATCAGCAGGAAGAGAAACAATGAAGTGATCCCATCACCAGAGACAGACATTTAACTATACAGAGTCCTCCAGTCCAGCAAGCTGGAGAGTGACTCCCAGCACATCAAATTCAACTGGTAGGTGTCGACCACCACAAGAAGTTGCCTGTGATTATGTTGAAACAGACGTATTCATTACTTGAAACTCCCTCTTGGCTTCTTCCCTCTGCACAAGTAACCCAAGTTAACAGAGCAGCTCTCTGTCACCCTCTTGTGATAGGACCAAGAGGACTTAAAATCTCCTGGATGGAGGCAATACTAAAAGAGCACGATATTTACAGCATGTACTACAACCTTGGGTTTGAGACTTCTTTTGAGTCCTAAGGTTCCACTCCTACTTTTGACAACCAAATCAGTGTCCCCCTACTTATAAAATATTTTATCTCACCCTGCACCATAAAAGGCAAAAAACCCCAGAGCATGACAATAATTTCCCTTCACAGCCTGTCAGCAAGGCTGGCGATCTTGCTCTGGGCCCCAATAGCTGTTTCTAGATGTGTTGGCTAGATACAGGCATAAGACTGGGAAAAAAAATTGCAGCCAGGCAGATCTTTTGAAAAGGAAGAAACTTCCCTCGTCAAAGGAATACAGCTCTGACTTCTGATAAGCCACCCAGCACTCACAGCCCAGACCAAGACTGCATTCCTCACTTTTCCTTTGCTGAAATAGTACCTCACATACTATCAACTCTTTCTCCAGTAAATGCCCCTGCTTGTATACTTTAGTCCTCATGCTGTCTACTCTCAGCACTCAAGTCCTGAGCAAGGAAACCTCTGACAGCAGCTCTATAGCTATCACCTTCCATTAACTCATCAGACTCCTGGGGAAAACTTTCTCAGTGGGACCATTTCAGACAGCTCTGAACAGGAAAACCTGAAAACCTTTGATCTGGAAGCACAGGAGGGGAAGAGGAGAAGGATTAAAGAGGAATAATCACCTTCTCACTGCTGTGTTTTCCTTCCCAATTGTTCCCAGCTTCCTACAGAAAGCCCCGCACCTCAGGCTACATTATGTATGTTAATATATCATTTGTGCATAAAAAAGCAGTATCATCCCCCCTCTCATGGAAGGTCTAGGGTTCTTCTGCTTGTTCACAGCACGGGGAGTGCAAGGCACGATCCAAAACACGAGCCCAGAGAAAACGAGGGACTGGCTGGGAAGCCGGTGGGAGCCTGCTGCATCCCCAAGTGCCCCGGCCATGCCAGCATGAGTGGTGTTCCAAATTCTGCTTTACTGTTGTCTGATGGAGTGACTAAAACGGAAACGTTTCGGGGATTAGGATTCCTGAGTGATCTAATACAGGATGCTTTTGGTTTAAAGGAGGAGGGGAAAAAAAATTTAACTAGCGAGCAGCGAAGCTGGAGCTCCTCCTGAGCTCCCCTCCCCACCGCCATCCTTTCGGTTTAAAAAGGGCCGAATGTTACCATTTTTGGACATAAGCTCCGCGCAAGCCCTGCCCTAAACCACACCATTCAAACCAGAAGCCAGTTACTGTCCCGCCGCCGGCCGGCGGGGCCGGAGCACGGCCGGTGGCGGGGGGGGATGCGGAGGGGCCCTGCCACCGCCGTCCTCGCTGCGCCCGGGCGCACCTGCGGGCCGGGAGCCGGTGACCCGGCCGACATCTGTTGCTGCGGGGGACCCGCCGCAGCACCTCCTTCCTTCTCTCCCTCCCCGCCCCGCCATCACCTGCCCGCCCCGCCCGCCCCCGCGGCCCCGCCGCCTCGCCCCGCCACGCCGCGCAGCGCAGCGCCAGCCCCCGGCCGGGCGCGCACCGGCCCCGCCGCAGCGGTGGAGGGGGCGGCGGGGCCGGGTCCCGGCAGCCCCACAGGATGTATGCCAGGGGAGAGGACAGGAGTGCGCCCACCTTCCTTTGCTGCTTCTCCCAGGCTGGGTCGAGGAGCAGGTCCCGGTCCCAGTCCTCCTCCGGCTGCATGTAATCGTTGGTCTGCTGCGGGTCGTAGTGATCCATGGCTGCGGCCGCTGCTGCCCGTCCCGCCGCGTCGCGTCGCGTCCCGCCGGTGCCGCTGCCCGCTGTGCCCGTACCGGCCCCGCGGCCGCTCAGCCCGAGCGCGCGGCGGCGGCGCCCGCTCCCACCTCTCCGCCTCGGCCGCGCGCAGCACACGGGGGCGGGACGCCCCGCCCATCGCCCGCCTCCGCGCCTCTCATTGGCCGCGATCCGCGCGGCCGAGCACAGGCCGCCGAGGGAGAGCCCCTCGCTCATTGGTCGTTATGCCCGTCCGTCACGGGATCCGCGTGCCGCGATAAGGCGGTTTGCAGCAGCCCCGCCCAGCTCGCGGCCCGCCCGGCGCCTCCCCGGCGCGCGGCGGAGGCCGCGGGTGGGTGCCCCGTGCTCCTGCCGTGCTGTGAGGGGAAGCTCTCCGCCGCTTTCGGGGTATTTGTCTTTCAAGCGCTCCGCGGCTAGACGGGGCGCAGGAGCCTGTACCAGGCGCGTCCTCACGGGTGGATCCGGGTGGCAGAATCACAGAATATTCTTGAGTTGGAAGAGATCCACAAGGATCATCGAGTCCAACTCTTGGCCCCGCACGGGACACCCCAAGAGTCACACCCTGTGCCTGAGGGCATTGACCAAATGCTTCTTGAACTCTGTCGGACTTAGTGCTGTGACCACTCCCCTGGGGAGCCTGTTCCAGTGCCCAACCACCCTCTGGGCGAAGAACCTTTTCCTAATACCCAACATAAACTTTCCCTGATACAACTTCAGGTGCATCCTGTCACTGTGAGGATGTTTCCTTGTGGCACAGCTGGTGGCCCATCCTGCCAGCCCGGGCGCTCACTCACAGCCCCACAGTCCTGCTGCCCCACTCAAAACACAGCTTCCTTGTGGGGTCATGCAGGTGTGCCCACACCTAGGACGCAAAAAGAAAGGGCTGTGTTATCCTGTTCCTGACTGGTAACCGCTGGTCAAGGCTGGGATTGCCAGCACTGGCAGCCAGAGTCCTCACACCCGCAGTCAGCAGGTGAAGCTGTGGGGCATCCAGCGCCGCGGCCGGGCCTCCCAGACACACCTGCTGCTGTCTGCCCACAAATATCCTGTTTGACAGGAAAACGCTAAACTAATGTGCGTTTGGCTCATCTAGCAGATCCCTAGAAGGGAAACAAAACGTATTAAGGAGTGTACCGACACGCAAACGCTCGACATGGGCTTCCGTCAGTTGAACAAGTGGAGGGGGGAAAAAGGACAGCGGCAGTTTGTTTGCCAAGTAGTCTCCCTGAGAAGCACCATGGCATTTCTCACAAAAGTGAGAGGAAGCCCGAGGAAACGCCGTTCTACAACACCGTGCAGGGCAGAGTGAGCTTGTGTCCCAATTCGTCCGATACAGAGGAAGCAGAGGGTTTGGGGCCCAGGAATGTGGGAGAAGGGGTAGCTGAGAGTGAATTAGAAAGATGCTGCAAAGCACCAGGTTGAATTGAGCTGAAATGTTCCACATTAAGTTGGATTTAGCCCTGAATTACACCAATGAGCTCCACTTGCAAAAAAGGGGAATGTTTTCTCCTGCTTCTTAACCAACATTGGAGGTGAAATTGGACGTATTCTTTCACTTCTTGGCATAAATAACTGTCCATATAATGGACAGATGTATGGTATAATGGTACTCTATGCTGTACACTGTCTTCATGTGTCATATGATGCTCCTTATGTACACTTGCCGACATCAAAAACACAAATATAATTATCAGAATCATAACAGTTCTGCACCGTTCAGAGACTTGTATTCATTTTACCATGCATCACTCAAGATAAAGATTATTTAAATATGTAAGTACAGTAACATTCATAATTTTGAAGAGGAAAGGCCAATTTTTATTTCATACAACTATTCGATGAATACCCAGTAACAGAAATTGTGAACCAACAGCTACAGCCTGATCACATGATAGAAACAACAAAGACATCTAAAAGTTTCGTACCTACTAGTTTTTATTATTTATGAAGACACTTTCCACCTGAGGAATCCAGAAGAATATAATGTCCTCTTTTCTCCCTCACTTTACCACTGAAGGGAAAGGTGTTTGCTGCTCAGAAGTGCACAGGAGCATCATGCAACCCAAGCAACTTGGGCAGCTGCCGAGCTGGTTCTGCAGAGGGACACAGGGAGTAAAACCATCCAGTGGCAGTGACAGAATCACATTAGATGCCCATGAAACACATTGTACAGTGAAATGACCACCTCACTGGGGTTACCACCCTTATTCTATGATATGGGCATAGAGACCTTCAGTCACCTATGATAAGTACTTCTCATTTTCATGTTTTGCCTCCAAGTTGCCCTTTATTGAGGGGCAGGTCTTTGTGGGCTTCTTTTCCTCAGTCTTTTTGGTTTTCTGCGTTAGCGTTTTAAGGATGTTCCATTTCACAGTGCTGACACAGTACCTCTGTCTGGCCCAAACAACAAGGAGACTCAGGGACCAGAGAAGTTAAGACAATAGCATTTTCCATGTTCCTACAAGAGACAGGGAATGGATTAAAGTGTAGAAGAGAGCACACTTCAGACTTGACACCATAAGTGGACAAATCCCTGACAACTTGTGTATCCCTGTACAAACCAAAGGCTTGATCCAGGCCATGCTCAGTGCCATCTCTCCTGGTGGAGGCAGGGCTGCCCTGAGGCACAGGGGAAGCCATGGTGCAGCAGCTGCTGCAGAAGCTACACACCTCCATGAGCAGAGCTCTGAAAGGCAAAGCCAACCAGTGCCTTCTACATGGTAGCAGGAAGACAGAAGAACCTGCTTGCTTCTGGACACTGCAAATGAAATATTGGATGGCTCATTCCTCGTGCCACCAAGAGGGAGACTTAGGTTTGAGTCTCTTGTTCTCACTCTGATTGAGCAGAGCTTGCCTGATGATGTGCCCATGGCTTAAAGATGCAAGAGGCAGAATTTGTTGCTTCTCTCACTTCCCAGGCACCAAAACTGGCCATGGAACAAGTGTGACAAGCTTTGGAGGTAAATGTTGCAAAGTTTTTCTGGAAAGGGAACAGCTGCAGCACAGTAGAAGAAAAGCAAGCACCGGGATTAGTCTCTTTCTGGCTCCACCCTTGCCTTCACACAAAATCTTTTTTTATACGAGAGTCACTGAGCTCTCAGACGCACCATTATTTAGCTCCAGCTTAAAAACTCTACTTAAAATCCATTCACTTTGATGTTCTCCATGATTGCAAGTCTGCTATTTTGTAGTACAGTGCTTGAAAAAAAACCAGCCCTCCCCCATCTTCAAGTATATCACTTGTACAGTGGTATCCTCAGGCTGTTTTCCGGCAGAACCCCTTTCTGGCCATGGCTTGGAATCACTTTCCAGAGAGAAAGCCAACAAACATTTCATTTCTTCTGAGCAAGGCAGCTGCCTCATCATACTTCAGCAACAACACACCGCACTGGCTTCTTTCCCACATGGCTCTGCCACTAACCTGCGAATCTTAACACTGAGCAGACAGCAATATCATTGCTATGCCATCCATCACTGCTCTGGGATGAGCTGGGTCCCTTACACATACAGCCAATATAGGTAGGGCATGCAGCTGTAGGTCACAGTAGTTGTCAGCAATCCCTGCCTGAACAAACCCACAACTGCACTCAGATATGTTTAGAGCAAAGCTCTTTGAGGGTGCTTGCTCAAGATTTTGCATGCTGCTGCAGTGGTCTGTAGCTGTCTGCAGACCCCAGGCTCCATCCATCCATCCATGGGAGAGTTTTGCACAAAAGAAGCATTCCTGGGGGAAGATCTGCAGGATTCTGCTGCAGAAATGCATTGCCAGAGAGCTCAGTGCTGTGGTCACACAGCCCCTCCATCCCTGACAGGTTACAGAGAGCTGGTGTAAGACCTGATCGTGCATGAAGTTCACTTGCTCATAATTTTTGCTCCACAAATGATGCAGGCCTGGGATAATCCTGTAGGGGAAACCATGGAGGGTGATGGATGGTAGAAATTTGATACAATGCAAAATGCAATACAAGCAGGCCAGGCACATACTGCAGTCTTTAATTCTTTGTGGGGAAGTGCATGGTGTGAGAGTTGAGGCTATGTGAGTTCTATATGCAGAACAAACACATACGAGCACACATCAACATATCTGGAGCAGACTGTACTGTCAGCAGCCAGGGAATGCTGTGCAATTGCAGTGGCATGGCAAGGTATGAATGCTGTGCAGGCAGATGGTAATGCCAGAGCTGCAGCTCTTTCAGGCCTTTCCCCAGGAAATCCATGCCCAGAAGTGTGTGCACAAAGCAGAGTCATTTGTAGAACATGAGAAGCAAGCCTTCTGTCCCCCTCAGCATTTGTAAGGCTGTGGATGGAGTCCCCTGTCTGGCTCTGGGTGCCAGTTTTTAAGACAGATACACATCAGCTGGAGAGAGTCCAAAGGAGAAGTAACAAGAAGGCTCGGAGGTCTAGAAAACCTGACCTTTGAGAGGAGACTGGAAGAAACAGGCTTTGTTTAGTCTAGGGAAGAAAAAATTTAAGTGAGACACAGTACCAGTCCTCAAATACATAAAAGTTTACTGCAAAAAGTAACACATTACACCATTTGCCGTGGCCACTAGGGAATCTGGAAATGGTCAGGATAGCAAAGCACTTGAGGAGGCCACCAAAGGAAGCTGCTGAATTTCCACTGCTGGAGATTTTAAAGAACAAGTAGGACAGTTATAAGAAAGGCCGAACTTTAGGGACAATCAACCCCACCATGAGCTTGGAAGATGAACCCTGTGTCACCTTGCGTGATCCCCTCCAACTGGGTTTCATACTGTGCAATACTGTCAGCTTCAGAGGGTAAGACAGTACCATGAAGATACATGATTGTAAAGAGGCTAATGATTGAAGAAAAGTATTTACAACTGTAGGGACATAAAAATGTAAAATCAGACATACGGAACCTGACCTAGACAGTCTCATCAGATACCCATGTGTAAAGCACACTGCAGCACAACTGCTGCAGGAACTTGACTCAGCTGAGAGAGGTAAGGTGAAAGGAGCTGTGGGAAAAAATACATTTATATACACTTACATGGACAAAAACTGCTTTAAATCCACTTCCAGCTGCCTCATAAAGGAAGTGGCAGTTCTCTGTGTTACAGCTACCATCAAAACTCACCATCAGTACTCCAAATGCTGACAGGAGATGCTTCAGTCCTGGTTTTGGCTTCTAAATGCACTTCTCATAGCCTCGCCATCTCCTCATGCTTTTAGCATCGTTTATTTCAACAGTTAGATGGGTCACAGTGTCATCAAACTGCAAACTATATTCACAATCCATGCTTGGGTATGGAGCCACAATGACAGATAGTTCATAAAGGGCTAAGAAAATGCAGATCCATGTGATTCTAGAGAGGCCTGCCCTCATCATAGTGCATCATCAGGACATGAATGCTCTAAAATGCTTTAAATGAAAACTAAGTGTAAAGGGAGTTGGTCGATTCTCACCTGTTATCTGTGGTCTTCAGGATGCTAATCAAGGCTCCTGTAGTATCATCTAGTGCTCCTAAGGCTGTCCTGGGAGAAACACCTGAGATTTTCAGTTTCTTCTGTACAATTCCAAGCTACCTGCCTCCACCAGCAGCAGAGGTGGCACAGCTTAGCACAGTGTGGTGTGGAGGAAGAGCTCATTCCCTTTAGAAAAGTAGTTTGTACAGCTGAAAGACATACCAAGAGCCTTCCAGGCTTGTCAGCTTGTTCTCAGCACACAGTGGTCCAGCAGTGAGTGGGGAACATGATACTGAGTCAGTGAGGCTGGGATCCAAATTCAGACTTTTCTCAGAATTGGAGCAGGACCCACATGCTGAGCCTAAAGTCACTAGGCTCCAGGAAGTGTATTTTGGGAAGGCAAGCTAATGGAGCAAAGCTATCCATTGTACAAAGAGGTATGGCTATGGGCTTTTCTTGAAGAAGTTCCTTCACCCCACTTCTCTGGAGGGTTCAAGGAGCACCTGGGTGGCTGGCAGCCTGCCTGTCTCTGCAGGACAGGTTAAGCTTCTGCGCTCTGCAAGCAAAAACTGCTGCATAGAAGCAGCTATGGGTTATGCATGCCTTTGTACAGAAAATCATCTTGTGTTCATTATTCTTGTCTCCTAACTAGCTCATTTTCCTGGCTGTTTCTTCTCTGTACAGTGGGAGCAACTCTGCACAGCTACTGGAAATCAAACTGCACAGTGCAAAGTTACCTCTTGTATCAGAAAGCTTCTTATTTGGAAAGCAGCAGAGAACCTCATAACTTTATATTTGCAGTGGCTTCACTTTGAGGAAGGTGACACTTGTGGAGCAGTATGTCCAGTGCTGTAAGACAAGCAAGGACGATGCTGCTGGGCAGCACCAACAGCATACAGCAAGGGCAGCTGCTCAGCAGACAAACTAAGTAAGCTGCTCTCCCCAGCTTCCTTTAATCTCTTCTCTAAGAGGAGGCTCCAAACCAGCTGTGCAAGCCCTGGGCTCCCCTGCAGTGCTTTGACTCTCTGAGCCATGACTACCTGCTTGTGCCTTCCCTCCAAGCCTCTCATAAAATTAGCTTTGATACACAGCAAGTAAAGAGGGAGGTAAGAAATGCAGACAGTGGCACTTTGAGACCAAGGGAAGGAGGCTCTCGGGACAGCCCAGCCACCACCTCATTCAGGCTGGGCTGCTGCCTGTGTACATGTTCCACCTGTGCTCCCTGTGGCCGTAGCACAGCAGTCAGGGCCAGAGGTCATCTTTACCATTTAGAGTTTATCCCATAAATAGGTCTTCTCCCATCTCTAGGAGCTCTTTCCAGGGCATCCTGGTCTCCATTTATATATTCTGCTTTTAAATTTTTTTTTTTTCCTTTGAGAAAGCCTAAGCTATTTCTTCAATAGCAGAGAGGGAGATAAAGTGGCTGAGGAGTAATAAATACTATAGAGTGGTAGAGCAGACCTCACATTAAGCCTGAAATCCACATGTCAAGACATCAGTCTCTCGTGTCTTTTGGTGGACCAACAAATTAACCCCAGTGGATTGGTACATGTTTCTTTCCTGACTTTTAAAAAATATTATTTATTGAATTAATTTTTTTGCAAGGCAGGCATCAAACAGAGGCCTTCCCTGTAGTTGTGCTCCTGCCCCAGGAAGGACAGATGCATTTCCACGTGGGATGCCTGGGAATCAAACTGCAGGCTTTTTACATGACAGCTTTAAGCAGGGTTTAGTGTGGCTGCTGTCCAGCCCAGCAGTCAGTGACCCTGACCGGGTCTCCTGGATGAGTGATGCACCCAAGCTGGATCACGGCAGCACTGGTGGACTGGACTCCCCTCGGATCACTCTGTCTCTCCCCTACCCCAGCGGTGTCTTGTGCTTGGTGTAGGGACAAAAGCCGAGAGTCCCTGGTGGGCCATGCCATGTCCCCCTCTAGGTTTTCCCACCCTGGGCTGTGCCTGGCCTCACGGCGCCCGACCGGGAGCTTGAAGGTTTCCACAGCCATCTACGGTCAGGCTGCTTCCCGCAGGCCGGCTCGCCCCCCCCGCAGGAAAGGTGGAACCCTTCCAGCCTTGTAAGGAGCGGCAGCGGGGGCGATGCCGTCCCGCCGGCGGAGGGTCCCCGGCTCCACCGCCAGCGGGGTGCTGGCTCCGCGGGGCAGCTCCTCCCACTCCCGCTGCAGCGCCCGGCTCTCCCTCCTGAGCCAGAGCGGAGGCCCTTGGAACCTAAGCTGTGAAACGGAGGGCCAAACCCCAACTGGGTGCAAGAGGAAGAAACACCGAGCGGGGAGTTTGGGGCTGGGCTCATTGCTTGACATGTGCACTGTTTAAATAACTGTCTAGGTAAAGATGTGCTGCTGTATATTGCCCTCCAGGTCACAGGCAGAAAGCAGTGGTGCTGTCCTCTCTGGAAAGCTGCCCTTACAGCTCCCCTTGGTCTTCCCCACTGAAAAAGGAGAGCCACTTGTTAACATCAAGGAAGATGTGGTTTTTTTCTTCTGTTCTGGCCAACAGCAAACTCACCATCAATGCTCCTGGCCAAAAATACCCTGAACATCCCTACCACATCCTCTTCACAGGGCAGTAGTAGATGGGGTTTCAGCACTCTCAGCTGGCTGGGAGGCAGCCTGCATGGCAACAGCAGCCTGGCCCCTGACCCTATATATTTAATGAAAGCAGTGCTGTAGGAGAGCTTGGCAGCTTTGGGGATGAAGTAGGAGCCTCATCGTAGGCAGAATGTTCTGGCCTTGGGGCTGACACAGTGGGGCCTACTCCTACTTGGACCCACTTGGGAAGAGGTTGTTGCAGCCCTGGCATGTGCGTAGTATGTCTCCTCTGACACTGAATCACTGGCCCTATCTCATCTGTCCCACACAAGATGGCAAACACCTGCTTTTCTTCAATCTGCAGAGGAGAGTTGGAATCCATTTTCATGAAAATTGTGAGAGAAAGGCTAAAGGCTGAAGTGTTATCTCCCCATCCCAAGCTGCAATATGCTATCTCATGGCAGTCATATCTTCTAGAGGAATGAACCTTACAAAGAGAGGTGTCAGCCAGCTGTCATTTGGAAGAACAGAGACAGTATCGCCTGCAGAAGCAGCCGTGTAGCTGTTGTGCATCCAGCATTTTTCCACTCAGTGAAGGCCGTTTCTCCAGCTAAGATGCTTGTTACCATGGTCTCCTTCTCCATCCTAGCATTTTGGTGATATGCAGCCTGATATATCTTGCTTATACCCACAGCTCTGAGAAGGTGATCCCAAGCAGTCACCACTGCCTCAAACTTGTCGGACAAGAAGTAAGGACATCCCCATCTGGGGAAAAGAGAGATGATGAGAATGAGCCACAGGGTCAGTGTGCTGGGCTCTTTCTCTCAATTACTTAATCTCTTAACTTTAAAAAAAAAAATTAAATAATATCACAGGGTATTTTTTTATTGCAGTAATTCCTGTGATATCTGATGTTGCAGGTATTGGGAAATAGAATTATAGTCAGGGACAGCAGAAGGTCTCCCACCTTTGGTGGCAGTGCATGGACCACAGGGCAGAAAAAATCATCAAGGATTTTTATCTTGCCATAATCACTGTGCAGGTTATGCACATTGTACCCAAATGGTTATGACTGGAGAAGCTGAGCTAATGAAGCATGAACCTCAGAAAACTTCCTTGTACTGTTGTGGTAAAGAGCCACAGGTGCTCTTTACTCTCTCTTGTAAGGTTGGGCTGAAAAAAACCCCATCTTTCAGGTACTGCATCAGCCAGGACTTTGAAAAGTCTGGGAGGAAAAGAAAGTGACCTGGTCTTACTATAAGACTTGGCAGCTCTGGGGCTGAGTTTTTGGCACTGTCCTGTTCCTCTGAACACCCCTCTGACACCTGACATCTCTGGGCCACACTGCTCACAGCACTGCAGTCTAGCAGACTAGGAACTGGAAATGCCAAGATACTGAGATTTTGTGAAATATCCTGGTTCTTTCTTATGAAGTTCCATTCCATATCCTACACTTTCATAAATGAACTTAGACAATTCACAAGATAACCCCCAGGCAAGAGCCCTAGATTATAATCTTCCTTTATAGCAACACCCACATGAAAGAAAAACCCTCGTGGCATAGTCTACCTGTCTGTGTATAAAGGTGGTTTGCTCCTTTTTGAATGGTAAGTATTTTCTGAAGGGGAAAATGTGAAAAAATTAAGAGAGCTGCCAATTGTGTGAAATGAACTGACAATATTTGTATGGGAAATACAGTGAAATATATTGTTTTCTACTACAAATCATTACAACTACTGATATGCACAGTACTAATGGTCACAGCCATCTCAGGTATAGAGCCAGAAATATGCTCTACGAGAAACATTTCTAGTTCCCTGCTAATAGAGATCTTCCCACAGCTAATGAAGCCTATTTTAATCCCTATTTATTTCAGACCCAAGAGTACCTAAGTGCATCTCAGGTACCTCAAGTATGTGGTACCCTGAAGAATAATGGAAACCAAAACCAAAAAGGTGTGAATATTTGATGAAGAACACAAGGGAACTTACATGCAAATTACAGTTTTGCAAACCTTTGCCAAGGCGGTGCCAAATTCAGCCCTAGAACTACACAAATATATATCAACTTGGTTGATTAAGGGGGTTTGTTGAAAATTTATGGTTAAGTCCTGTCCTGACAGCACCTTGTTGAGGTGTCCTGTGACAAGACAGAAGACAAAATTTGGAAATAATTTTCATCGTATGTGTGCATAGACTCTGTTCACATACTCATAATTTCTGGAACATACTGCTTTGGGGTTAATAATGTTTCTGGGATCTTTATTCAAGGATGATTTTCTGCTAAGGCAAAAAAAGTAACCAAACATCCCCCTTCATCCCCCTGAGTCCCTAAACTGTCATTCTTTGAAGGACAGACAATGCAAAAAGTGCACAATTGACATTGTAGAAAATAAATGTAAGTACTTCTTCATCCCCTGACTCAAGTAAAGCTCCATTTTGGTCGCCCTTGTGCTGAGTTCAGTTTAGCACCATAGCACTCCCACTTTAGTGAGAGGAGAGCAGAGAGTGTATGAGCCTAAGGTTACTGGAATACCACTTTATAACATGCTCAAATAGTGTCTGTTAGTAGTAAAGCTGAGCAGAGCTCACAGCGTTGTGTCATCTCTGTGCACATGCCCTCTGCCCAGGGGCTTAGGCTGGGGCTGTAGAGCTGCTGGAACAGGCTGTGTGGCTCTTGCTGAAAGACATAAATAACTTCACTCCTTTCTGG
Source organism: Corvus cornix cornix (assembly GCF_000738735.6). Classification (NCBI taxonomy): domain Eukaryota; kingdom Metazoa; phylum Chordata; class Aves; order Passeriformes; family Corvidae; genus Corvus; species Corvus cornix. The sequence goes on from NC_046335.1 coordinate 34,077,553, forward strand.
TTCTGTTTTTTTAAACCATCACATTAGCCACAAATTTACATTGCTGCAGCTAAAAATAAATTTAAATATCATGGGGTTGTCTGCAGATGTCTGGTCTCTTTGTGACTGGCACCTGAGATCCCTACACATGAAAAGTGAAGTGGAGAGCACAAGGCTCCCCATTTTCTCCATGCTTTTGTGCTTTATTGTCTCTGGACATTTGTCAGCACTGTGCAATTGCTGAGTTTCCTGTCCAGGGCCAGTTTCCCTGTTTGCCCAGGACTTTCAAATAGCTCTGGGGAGAAAAAGTCCAACCCCTCCTGTATGACCACCACAGAGGAGAGGTGAGTCCCAGCCCAGCTGCACAGATTTTTTTGAGGCATGACCAAGGCTCATGGCTCTGGTACTTCTTTTGGAGCACAGTGATGGCACAGCATGTTTGCCAATGCCATCTGGTTTGGAATGAGTCCCCTGACCCTTATTATTTTTCAGCATGATGTGTCTCAGGGCACTTGCATCCAAGCCCTTGGGCACTCTCTGGGAGTGACTCCCATTTGCATCATAGCTTTTGCACACAAGGGGAAAAAACCAACTACCTACAATAGTGGTAATTATGGCAAGAGCAATTAAAAAAGGAGGGAGAAAAAGGGTCTAGGCCCAATCCAAATTGTGTATGCCCAATACCAAAACTACTATTACCTTGAACAGGACTGAGTGCTGGTTTCTTCCTGATTCCCAAATAAAGCTATGGAAGAGGCACACCTTGGATTTACAGCAGCATTTTCTCTTGTACTTGCTTATCTGCTTTGTTCATTTATCTGTGACTTAACATTCATATTTACAAAATCTAGCCCATCCAACAGGTTTCTGGTAGCATAGTCACAATGTATTGCATACATCTAAAACACCCTGAGAGAAAAAACCAGCTCCAAGAGCTTTTTAAACATCAATAGACTTCAGTTCTGCCAGAGCGTTGGTGGAAGAAATTAGAGATGGGTGCAAATGAGTGAAAAATTCCTGACACTGTTCTCCAGTCTGGTTCAGCAGACAGACCAATCTCCTTGGAGCAAACTCATCCTTCCTGACAGCATTTCTGTTTCCCCCTGGTCTCTGCCTGCACAAGCCAGAGACCTCCAGGCCCCCATGGTCACTGTTGATGAGGGTGTTTCCCCTGAGCACAGCCCAGAGTTGCATGTGTGAGCACCCTTTCACATTGGTACCATCCCCTTTTATTAGGCACATTCAGACCAGCCTGGTCCCAGTGTAGGTCTCTATTTTCAGATGAGCCTGGGATGGATGCTCTGAAGAAGGAACAGGGCCAGTATCTGTCTTCCAGCTTCCCTGGAAGAGCAGAAACAGTATTCATTCTATGTGTAGTCCCACTGAGAAAACTTCAGGCCTTGCATTTTAATATATAGCTGCAGACACATCTCTCACTCCTTCCAGCTTGAATGGGAGTCTTGGAAAGAGCTACCGCTGCAGGGCGTAGCCCTCAGGGAGGGCATGTACATGCATGGACTGCTGGGTGGGAGGCACTCCCTGAACTGCTAGGCAGGGGATTGGCTGCTGGGGAGCCCCCACCAGGGGATACCCTGGGCTTGATGAAAAACAAAACCAGAAAACCACACTGGGCCCTGGGCTTGTAATTCAGAATGGAATTAGGATCTTGAATTTCACTCTGGTTTACTGTTTGTGGAAGTTCAAGGCAAATTTTTGTGCAGGCCAGTAGAAGTCTGTCATTCTTGAGTACCGTCGGGAAATCCAGTTTGGAAGGGGCCCCGGGAGGACAGCTAGTCCAGCTGCCAGCTCAGAGCAGGGCCAGTTTTCATCAGGCTACTCAGGCCAAAAAAAGCAGGATTTCACTAACACTCTCTTTTTCATCCTATCTGCTGGCTTGAGAGACTGGATTGTGTTTTTACCACATTTTAGTTACACCAGCAATAGAGAAACCACTGCAGCTCTGCCCAGCTGATGAGTCAGGTTCTGTTTTGCTTTTTGCCCTGGTTTATATGAAAATGGCAATTGGTAAGAGCCCAGACTGTCCTTAGCTCCACCAGAACAATGGCCATTGTCCTGGAAAAAAGTAAATCATGCTGAGCCCCATTATGCTACTTCTAGTGGCCACATTGTCTTTGATAAAAATAACCCAGGGCTATTCCTTAAAAAAACCTCATCTGAGCTCCTCATGAAGGATGAGGCTTCTCGATAAAAAAACATGTCTGAACGGCATAGCATGGCCTCACAGCACTGCAACTACAGTTCTGGTCATGACCTCTTCTTGTGGTACCTGAGTTTTGCTTTGAGATATCCTGGCCAAACAGAAAGTGTGCTGGGTCCATGCTTCCTGGGGTCCAGGTGAGCATGTAGCCCTTCCCTCACAGCCCTCTGGTTTCACCAGGAGCCTTGTAACTGCTTTTTCTGGAGTCCATGGACTAGAGAAGGGATGACTGATGTCTGGCTTTCCATCACACTGTGCTGAAAAGCAGCATTTCAGCTAAGCACTGAGACCAGGCAAAAGGAAACATGGGGAAGGAGAGGCTGTAAAGAGGTGAAACACAAAATAGGCAGAAGCAGTGGCGTGAGGCATGGAAGCAAGAGGGTTTTGATGGCAAGATTAACCAGGGAGCATGCGGAGAGACACTACCTAAAGTGACACGTCAAGAGAAGCTGAGGACCACACAGGCTTCTTACAATGGGACAAGATGTTTCTGGCCAGGCTTTGCAAAGTGTATGGAGGAAATAGCTGGAATTTAACACTTGGCATGCCTATGTTCTATACCAAGAAGTAGCATTTTCCTCTTTGCTTTTAAGGGAGACAAGCCATCTTAAAACAAAGGTTTAAATGATTGAAAAATCTCTCCCGGGCAAACTTTGTGGGTGTCTGGTAAGAGGCAAATGAACTGTTTTGATAGCACAGCATCTTCCCCCACTGTACTTTCAGAGGCATAGAGGCTGCTACTTTCAGAAAAAATTGCATGAGGGAAATGACAAATAACTGATAGATTGAAAGGCTTATCTCAAAATCCTCCCTTGCTTTCTCCCCGTTCCACGTCAAAGAGAGGTCAAAAATAGAGATGGAACACTTGAGGGTCCTAAGGACTTTGGATTTTGCCATTTTGTCATACAGCCAACAGATTCAAGCTTCCAGTCAGTGATTTTTAAAATCAATATTGTATTGATGTCAGTATAATCCTCTAAGGCACAAAATAGGACACAAGCAGGCAGGCAGATTTCCAAACTGTCCGGCCCCTTTACATCATTTCCTCCTCGTAACTCATCCTGTATATTGTACCTCTGACTTGACATCTCCGGCTTCCTTTAGATAAGGGAGAAATTCTTCTTGTGTCACGTGAACTTCTTCAGTTTTATCACCAGTTTCTCAGATAAAGGGCTCACGTGAAGCAATCATTGCCGAGCTCACATTCCTATCTTCTAACAGCAGAACACGGAACTTTCTCACCTTATAAGGATGAGTTCCACTGCGTGTTCAAAAGGTACTGCAACTGCTTTAAAAGATTTCGCAGCCTGAGTATTGCAGAAGGAAATGTACCTGGTACCCGCCCTTCTGGATTAGCCAGCAACCTGACATTCCTGGGATGCTGTTCTGTGCGCCAGAGCAAAAGCCATTTGGAAGTTTATATTCCATACTTTTTTGTGGACAGATTTTCATCCGTCTCCCAGCATAAGCCAGTGCTGGCTGCATTTAACAGAAAAAGTTAGAAAATTTCTTCATTGATTCAGGAACTGCTTTCATAGATGGGAATTCAATTCCCCAAAGTCCGTTCTCCTCACTCCATGGTGGAACTCCAGGCTCTGAGTATGTCTGCTACTGGTGCCTAAAAATCAAGCATGTTAATGTGCTTCTATGTAGAAGAACCTCAAAGCATTTCCTTTTTACTACATGTGAATAAAATTGGAATGTAAATGTATTAACAAAATAAGCACTGGCATTTAAAATGAGGCAGAGAAACCAGATGCTCTGTCTCTTTCATTATGCAAAGCAAGAAGGAAGTGTCCCAAGAAACACCAAATGGCACCTGTTGTATGGAGACCAGGCTGCCTATTCAGACTTTTATGCGATAAAATGGACACTTTAAGATTTACAAAATATGCAGTTCAGCCTTTTAATTTTCCTTCATTTTTGTTTCCAGTTTTGAGGCTACAAGTCTTTGTTCCACTCATAGTAAAAAATAACTGTTTTGGAAGCCAAGTCCTAGGGAGGAGGGGAAAGGCTCCCTCTTTGGCAGCCCATTTAAAATCCAGGCTGTGATGATGAGTGATGCACTTCAGGCCATTTCATGACAGGCCATGCTGTTCTGAAAGGTTTCCTATTTATCACAACCCTCCTGGCTCATGCAAAGGAAAGCTCAAGAGCAGAGCTGCCCAGCGTGTCATGCTCCTCTTCACTCCTGGACAGATGTGGGACTGTGTGGTGCTGTTCTGCAAGAGCTCAGCTGCTCTCTCCTCCTCTCTGCGTTTTCCTTTTAGCTCCACTCGTGTGAGATATCTCAGTAGGACAGGTCAGGAGCAGTAGGACAGTCCTCAAGGGTTACACTGAGTGGCAGGGAGGCAGAAAGGTCATCTCTGGGTGGGAGCAAGGCCGGATCAGAGAAGTTGGAGGTCAGTGTCCAACTCCAACTGCTTTAGCCAAGACTGATGCCAAGAGAAGAGTAGGTTATTTTTAATTAAACCAACAACAGAGAAGGACCCATGATATTGTTCTTGAATAGAAACTATTTAGAGGAATAAATCATCACCATGGAAATGGGGAGCTTTGCCAGAGCAAGGCAGGAAACAAAGCACAGAGAGAGATACCCAAGGAATTTTCAGCCATGATAACTGCAGCAACTGCTCTTTTTGGGGTTGCACCTTTGGTCTAGGGGACCCCAAGTTGCCTTCCTAAGCTCATGGGGCACAGGGGAGTCAATCAACCCAGAAGCTTGTGGTGGGATGCAGCACCTTTGCAAAGCTACCCACCAGCACCAGCACCACGTATGCTTGAGGTGGGACATGGAGAAGAACAAAACTGTAATAGGAGCCTGCAAAACAGCTTTGGGAAGTAAAATTAACTACACAGGGATTAAACCAAAATGAATCCAGAGGGCTTGAAGCCTTGAGACATTATCAGCTTCTCTAAGTCCTGATTAGATCAGAATGCCAGTTCTTTATCTTGAAGTCCTAAAAGGCAAGGACAAGAGCTCAGCTGAAAGGCAACAATCCCTTCCTCACATTTAATTATTTCTTATGTCCCTGACACTCATCCTACCACTACAGAGAAAATATGGACACCCCATTCTTGGCTGTTCGTGCTGTCAGAGAGGCTGGCTCCTGAGCAGATCTTTTCAGTCAATATGATTTTGTCAGTTTTTGAACTATTTCCATGCTCAGGAGTCCAACCTGGGCAGCTGTCATCTCCTCCACTGCATTTGAAACTGAGCAGGATATATGGGCAGCTGCTTCACATTGTTCTTTGTTGTGTGCCTCTTCAATGTGATTCCAACCATGAGTGTGTAGGCAGAACCAAAGTTAAAGGCACAGAAAATCCAGACGAGAAGAATCCATTTGTATAAAACAAGCTAGAGAAGTGACAGCATCAGAACTCCAGGCAAAACTATAGTAGACAGAAGGCTTAGGGAAGCCCAAAGGAGCAGCACCACCACCAGCTTGAGAAGAACAAGCAGCCCTCATTCTTGCTTGATTGCAAGTGCAATAATTACCCAGCCTCCTTGACACTTATCCTAATATTTCACGTTGTGACAAGAAACTCCATCACTTGTGCATGAAAGCTAATCTGCAGAGAGGGCACTGACAACCTCAGAAGTGACCCCAGTTCAGGTGGCAGTCATCTGCTTGTGAGTCAGCCTGGAGGCTTGGTGCCCTGAACATGTGTCTGTAGGCACTTCAAAATCCATCATGAGCAGCAGCTCTTGGGTGTGATGGAAAAATGTTCTCTGCGTTCAACACATGGGATTTAATGCCAGTTCCAGCTCCCAGGACACAAAGCCTCGGTAGCTTATCCCTCCAGGTGGATTGAAGCAAAACTGTATATGAGAAGCAGGGGCTTTGTTATGTGCCTAAGCACGGGGGGGTCCTTGAGTTCAGTGTCCTCGTTATGCATCTCCTCTCCTTGGATGGGAGCAGCACCCCAGAGGCAGCCTGGAGACACGCAGCACCGAAGCGCCTGAGCTCGGCCTCGGGCAGCGCGGCTGCGCACCGGGCCAAGGCGGCAGCACACCAGACAGAGGCTAATATTACTCTTCCCAGAGGTTCAGTAGGTCACTGCTTCATCCTGTGAGCAACTCCAGATTTCAGGGCAGTGAGAGAATTGTTTATATTGGCTACTTGTATGAATGCTAAAAAAAAAGAGGGTATTATGGGACTTCTGTTCTTTAATTCCAAAAAGAAATCAAACATGTCTAGACTGTTGCATACATGTGGCTTTCCTCCAGGCTTCTCCCACCTGGAGCAATAAGCCGGCTGGAAATTCTCCACAAAAGAGTTTTCAACGCCCATTTAAAAATGCTCTCACCCCATGCACACTAGCCAGTATCTACCAGTCAAATTCTATTAGGAGGCAACATCAGATAGAGAAAAAGCTTTCAGGCACAGGCCACAGAGATCCTCTGTGGTCTTCTCAGGCCCTTTCAGCTGAGGGAGACTGCGGAACCAGCTGGCAGCTCGCCCCGGCCAGAGTCCAGGCCGTGCAGGAGGATGTGCCTGCCTGCATTCCTGCAGGGAGGCTGGGGAGCAGCAGCCACACAGCCACCCCACGGGGGCACACACTGCTCTCCTCCAGCCACAGCTCCATCCCCAGGGACTTGTCCCTGCACCAGACCATGTGAAACAGGGCTGCAGTTTAGGTGTGGGCTTTTTTTATTCGTGTTCCCTGGTGAATTTGAAATTGCTGCTGACAAGAGGTGTCAGAGCTGGTTGTGGAGAAGTTTCCTTTTAGGCAGGAAACTGTCGAAGTTCAGACTTCATTGGTGCCAGCTCACTGAGGAGCCAGGATGGCAGAGGTGGGGGAGGACCAGCAACCAGAGAATGGGTGCTCAGTCCTTGCAGATTATCTAGCTTTATCTTCCTTGACAAGGCTGATAGCCAGGGAGGTAGGAGGGCTGTGGAAAATCATTAGCAGAAGGGACAAGGGAATTGCCATGTTGATTGAAGCCTCAAGTTTACCTTGTCTGGCAGCAGCCCTAGCACGGCAGTTCAGAGGGAAGTGGAGAACTGTGTAGTCAGGCAGATGAGAAACTGTCACATACTGTAGTAAGTCAGTCGTGGTCTTCTGTGAGGCTTCCTGAATCTCATAAACCCTGAAGCTCAAGCTACCACGACCTGTGCTGTATTGAATCTTCTTGCCAGAGTTACCAGTCCCAGACTTTTCATTCTTTCCCCTCCTACTGAAGGAAAGATCCTTCTTAGCCCAGTGCTGTAGACCTTTGTCCAGCAGAGACTGAGGTCAGACATCAAAGTACCTGCCTAACCAATCAGAGATGGGAACAACCACAGCTGCTGGCTCGGGAAGGCCTCAGGACCCCAATCCCTTCCTCTTCCTAGCAGATTTATAGAACTATCTTTAACTGGTTTCCCTGCATGTCCTTGTTTACAAAGCTGTAACTCTTTGCCATCATCACCATTATCCAGACTTTCCATGGCTCCCAGGGATATGGATAGAGAGTTCAGCCCCATGTAGAGAAGAGGCCCAGGGAAACAGGCAGTGATTTTCACAGTTCTCTAGTCCAAAAAGAGGTCCAGATTGTAATTTTCTGGACATGATGCAGCAGATAAATATTTGAGAGAGATTTTGAGAGATCTGCTCCCACAGTGATGAAGAGCTTCTGAACTCAGACAGCAAATTTAGTCCCTGAATGAAATATTGCTTAGCACTGGTGGAATGTTGCTACACAGCAGTGGGGTGTAAGTAGATCTAGATCATCAGACAAGAATTTTTCTAAAGCTATAAAACTTGAAATAAACAGAGAACTGGGGTCGAACTGGGTCAGTTCCCCGGGGCTGGGGACTAGTAAGGAAGAGCCCCCTGCTTGGGGAGGGGGTGCTGAGGCTGTCTGCTGAAAATGTGCTCTGTCTGAGCACACAGGGAGCTGGAGTGAGGCTGCACAGCTGAGGGCACCAGCCCTGCAGGTAGGTTGGGCAGCCCCAGTCATACACATACTTTATGGACTTGCAAGCAGCTCTTCAAGGAATAAAGGTAGAGGAGATCTCTATGAGATCTAGGAGATCTGGTGTTTTTTGACTGTGTCCACTGCAGACAGGTGAGGAGAGGGGCTTGGACTGTGACCACACTTGTTGCCCAGAGTCCACTTCCATGAGTCCACCTCTGCCTTGCTTTTCCACAAACCCCCTTGTAAAGAAACCAGGCTCAAACCTCAGCCAGCAATGATTTATTTCCCAAGCAGCCTGAGCACAGAGCCTGCTGCTCCCAGTTGACTGTGGTGGATGGCACTGTGTCACTGGCTGCAGAGTGCCTGGGGTGAAAGGGTCACACCTGCCCAAACGCCAGTGCAGGTACTGGGGACAGGAGCCCCAATCCTGCCCACCCAAAAGTTGGAGGGGACCATCACTGTTCATCCAGTGCTGAGCACAGGTGTGGTTGCACCCACCCTGCTACCAATTCACCATGCTGGTGGTCCAGCCCTCTCCGCCTTCTACTACAACAGCTGTGTAAAAGCACAAGCAGCAGCTTCTCAGCAGGCCTCAGCCAGGCCCCCTCAATGGGGGAGTCAGGAACCGTCCTTGCCAGCTACCTGTGACCACTGTGGTCCAAGATCTACCATGCTGCAGCCCCCTGATGCTCTGGGAGTGCCACCTGTCCCCCAGGGCCAGTGTGGTACTAACACCAGGGGAAGCTGACCAGGGCAGGACGGAGAGATGGAAACACTTGTATCCCTGTGGGATGTTCATACCTGAGCTTTTCCCCCTTCTGTAGCACCTCTGCTGGGATGGAGGCCACCCCAGTGTGGCAGCAGCTGGGATCTCTGACACAGGAGGAAGACAGACGGCAGCTGGGCTGTGCAGGAGTGGACGTTTCCCATCTGGCAGAGCCGGCAGCCCATAGGCAGGTGGATAATGCTGTGGTTACACAGATATGCTACGTCCAATCAGCTGTTCATATATAATTCAAGACATGTGTGATGACATGCTTTAAGCCCTGTAGAAGAATCCAAGATACGTATGAGACTACCAAGCACTTGCTTTGATGGGTTATCCCAGCCGGCTGCCTTGGTGACATCCTCGTGCTCAGCACTACCCATATCCCCCTGTCCAGCATCACTCCTCTGCCGTGGTGATTTTCCATGGCTAGGAACAACCTGGACAGAACAAGGTAAGGAAATGATCATCATCAACATCCTCTAAAAATGATTTCTTTGAGAAGCTGAGTAATTTGATCAGATGCTTCCATCTTCTACCAACTGCCCAGAGCCAAGCACACTGCTTTCTTCACCAGCAGGACATTGTCTTGCTAATATTACAGGAGTTATAAAAGGATGAATGAGTGATACCTATAATTTGATTCCATTTCCTGCATGGAAAAAGCATAATTAGATTTATTTATGAAAAGAAGAACAACTGAGATATTATTCATCACAGAGCAGTCCACTGGAAACTCTTACAGAGCAAAGGAGAATAAGCCAAGCCCCAGAGTCAATTCTCTGAGTTAAAGTAATAAAATTTCTCCAGGAACATTCATAGATCTTTCACTAATGCTAATTCAGCCTCTTCCTCTGTTTATGCAATGATGAATTCTCTGACTGAATAAATCAGCTCCCCCATCATACTTTTCATGAGAAGAGAACTTAAATCAGTTTAGTTTGTTGGAGGTAATCAAGAACCACCTTAAGCAAAATCCAAGTGTTTGGAGGAAAATCCTCAAGCTGCTGCTACTTTTCATAGATGAGCTGATAACAAACTTAGTGAACAACAGCATGACTGTTTAGTGAATTAGTTTATTAATTCTCAAAGAGTTCGAATGCCATCAACGGAAATATATGAGAAGAGATTGTAAGCCAAAATATCTGTATATCCCGTCCTTCCTCACTCTTGCCGTACAGAACCGGATGCCCCCATGACTATTTTCCAAAGAGCTGTTTGTGTTCATAAATTTGAAAACATTAAAGATCAGACTAACAAGAAATGGTCTCAGCACAGTGCTCTGAGCAGCTCCTCAGAGAAGGATGCAGTGATGTTATGATCACATTTGCACTCATATTGGGCTCTTTCCCTTCTCCTTGTCTGGTCAGCATTTAGCACTGGTGAGGCTTCTGCTGCTGCCCGGCAAGGTGCTGCTGGCATGGATGGCTCCAGCTGCCTGCTCGGCAGAGCATGGGTTGAGCAGCACGAGGGGTGGGGGAACAGTGGCGAGAAACTGCAGAGAAGAATCACAACCTGCCTTAGCAACAAAATGGGCTGAAAGGGGCTTTAGTCTTTGTACACGAGGCAAATATGGCTTTCACATTAATCAAAAAGCAGGCAACTGGACCAGTCAGCTGCAGTACTTCAGGAATGGCACACGTGGGCTTAATGTAGCTTCTGAAGGATGTATGCAGAGTAGTTACCTGAAATGACATTTTAAATGCTTTTTCAGGAGTTTCTCTCTCAGCTTGTCCCTCCAGTACATCAGGCAGGTGGCAGGTTTTTCTCTGCAGAGCATTATGCATTGCACTATTAACTTCCAGCAGGAAAAGGGGCTATCCAGTACAAGATTACAGGGACAAATGTCTGTACTGCTCATGTGTCAGTGGAACACCTGCAGAAGTGTTGGCATCATGCAGCCACACAGACACAGGGCTGCTAGAAAACTTCTCCCTCTGTGAGAAGTCCCCAGCTCTGACTTGTGCTGCACCAGACAAGGCGATCAACAGATAGCAGTGAAACACACGAAGGATTGAAACTGCTTGGAGTCTGGTTTCACCTAATTATCCTGAAAGATGTTAAGAAAAGGTAACATTGACTTGTCTGTTTTATATCCCTTAACCATACAAATCCCCGCTTTTCTGGCTGGTTTTTTCCCATACCCAAGTGGCCCAGGTTTATCAGGGACTGATCTGGGGCCTGATCTGTGGCAGGCTGCTTGGCCACTTGGCTGCAGAGCCATGTTGTTCTCACTCTCTGTCTTTTCTGCTTGTAATACAGGCTGCAAAGGACATAGTTACCCTTGTGCATGTTGCCCAGCCATTAATAAAGACATTAATAGATGTATCAGTACCCATTTCAGGCCCTGCTCTCCACTAAAAGTGTCACTAGTGATTTGCTGCTAGGGGTTAATGTTGAGTAACGATGAATGCACTGAATGTGAATTGCTCTGGTTTAATAGACAATGCTTGGGCCCTGGGACACTGAAAACACCTCTCCAGTAGCCCAAGTATTATTGCAACTTCTACATTTATCAGCTGAGCTTGAAAATATGCTTAGCTCAACACAATCCATTTTCTACACCATTCCCTATCAGTTTTGCATGATTTAATTAGCCATGGTGATATTTTCTTGCTTCTTTTTTAGCACTTGCCTCATATCAAATCTTCGTTCTGTTGGCACTGAAAGCAAGCCAGTGGGACTGGAATTAGGTCATCCTGTTTCCACGGCTGCTTCCCAGACCCCCAGAGCTTTCCTGAGCAGCAAGACTTATTAATACTCTCCACACTATATTAGCAGTTCAGAGATCTCTCTGTGTGGTTAGCTGAAAACTCCCAAGTGCAAATTATCCATTCCTGTTGGTTTGAAGGAACAGGAGCCACAGTTGCTGGCTTTCCTGGGGCAGGAGCAGCTCACCTCAGGGTCCTGCCCACCCTGTGCTACTGCGGACAAACTGCACTTTCAGCTCCTGGGAAAACAGTGGGTTCCTTCTAATCTGGATTTGACCAAGTACTCTTACTTGCCCTGTATTCCTTTTTTTTCTCCTTAGGATATTTGTTTCCCTCATTGCTTGCCCATATTTCTAATTCATATTTATTGCAGTGAACTTCCCCTTTTCACTGTTTGCTAACTGTAAATATGTACTTTATGAATGCATTTACTGCCCCTGAACCCAAGTTCATTTGCAAATCACCGGTACCCAGCTGTCTCAGTGTGGTATTTGGACTTTCCAGGGAAACATCCTAAAACCTTTGTAAGTCAGGGCTGGATGGAAGGAAGCCACAGCTACCCAGGCAGCTCCATTATATGCTGCTATCAGCAGTAGTGAAATGGGGTCTTCACATCCTGATATCACAAGCAAAGATGCTGTAATGAGTGGAATTGGTGAGGGAGGGAACTGAAGTCCTGGCAACTCCCTGCCTCTCCTTCCCCAGTGAATAACTCCTCCATGGGGCAATGCTTTTGTGGAAGAGTAACAAGGTACTGTGGCCAGCAGGGTGAGGGAGGAGATTCTCCCCCGCCACTCTGCTCTGCTCTGGTGAGACCCCACCTGGAGTGCTGCATCCAGCCCTGGGGTTCTGAGCATAAGAAGGACATCAGCCTGCTGGAGTGAGTCCAGAGGAGCGCCACAAAAATGCTCAGAGGGATGGCAAACCACTCCTATGAGGAAAGGCTGAAACTCTAAGTTGAGGTTGTTCAGTCTGGAGAAGTCTCTGGGGAGACCTTACTGCAGCCTTCCAGAAGCTGAAGGGTGCTAGAGCAAATGTGGAGAGGGGCTTTTTGCAAAGGCATGTGGTGACAGGACAAGGGGTAATGGCTTTAAACTGACAGAGGGTAGGTTTGGATTAGATATTAGGAAGAAATTCTTTACTGTGAGGGTGGTGAGGCACTGGAACGGGTTGCCCAGAGCAGCTGTGGATGCCCCGTCCCTGGAAGTGCTCAAGGCCAGGTTGGATGGGGGCTTTCAGCAGCCTGGTCTGGTGGAAGGTGTCCCTGCCCGTGGCAGGGGGGCTGGAATGAGATGAACTTAAAGGTCCTTTTCAACCCAAACCATGATGTGATTCTAAGAGCTTCCTCACTTACCACTGATGACAGGAGTCAGAGCACCCCTCTTTGAGCCTGGCTACCACCAAACACTCCTGCTGCTCCTTCTGGGGCCTTCCTTGTGAGTCAACAAGCCCATTAATCCAGGAGAAACCTGTCAGCTTTCCACAGGCTTTGGAAGTTGAACTGGTTCCCATAGGAAGGCCAGCAGTGCAGGACTGCCTGCCTCCATCCTGGAGAGGAGGTTTCTCCTCTGCAGCAGTTTCATAGTAGCAGATTTCAGCTGCTCATGCAACCATCACCTTCCTTTTTACTCAGAGTTTGTAGTTTAAAATGTTTGGGGATTTTTTGTTTGCTTGGTTTGGTTGGTTTTTTTCTTTCCCAGCTGTAGACAAATTAAATCCTGCCCTTTAGGCAGTATAATTGTATAGTATGATCAGCTGAGTATTTAATTTGGTTTAAACTTCAGAAATGTAATCAGCTAAGCAATACACTGACTTTGAGTTCTGAAATAATTTTCATCTGACAGGAGTAAGATTAGAGTAGGCTTACCCTTGGGCTGGAAACAAATACTGGCTTTGGAGACTATAACATAAAATTGGAGAAACATCAAAGGTATTTCAGGCCCAGCAGTAGGAGACCTCAAAATGTGTCACTCAGACTGAAACCTTCCAATGTTTTTGCAGATTTTCAAGTTCAAAACATAGATAATGAGCCATTTCTCCTGCTGTCTGCTACAATTTGTGTGTCTCTAGCAAGATGATCTACTGTCCCAGCATGCTCATTAACTGCTGGGAAGATGGGCCACAAAGGATCTGTACCTTTTGCATCTGTATCATTAGTGGAGGTCATCAGTGGAGCGAAGGAGAAAGTTCACCCTTCCTTGGCAAATAAAGGGGAGATGAAAGGTGAAGAGTCCTCTTGTTGGGTGACGAACTGTACAAGTTTTGACTTTAGAAGTATGTGTAATTAAATAAAAATCTCCATCTAAGGCTGTAAATAGCTTGCAGTGTATCTCAGATAGATTATCAGTCAGCCAACCATTTAGGAATTCAAAATATTGCTACAGACTTTCCCAGATTAAAAATAAATCTTCCACATCATCAGAAACATGTAGGAGCTAAAAAAAGCTTCTTTCTGGAAAGACTAGAGATCTGCCCTGTCAGACATACTGAAGCACTCTCAGTCCCTGAATTAAGGGAGATGCAGGACTTCTGCTGTTGTCATCCCTGCATGCAGATAAGTGCACTGCACTGCAGAGTTGGTGTGTGTGAAAGACAAACTTTGGGAAGAGGGGGCTTATAAACAGCTTGAAACATGTACATCCTTTCATTCCAAGATTGTTGAAGCTTAGACCATCTTTCCTTTCTCTCCCTACAAAGCTTAAATAGGTGGGAAGCAGACTTTGCTCATGCTTTGGAGAAAATTGTGTTCAAGGATATAATTCCAAGCCAGGAAATGCCAGGTCTGGACTTAATATACTGGAAATGTCACAGAAGCAGAGCTACGAAGTTTCATTTTTGCTTTCTAGATCTCTCTCTAGGTCCTAGAGACAAGAAATATGCACAAGACTCCTCGAGGAGACATAGAAACCTCAGAAAGGGAAAGAGTCAGAGGAGGCTCATGTCTTGGACTCCTCTGCTCTTCCTGCAAGGATGCATTTCTTTTCCTAATTTTAATAGGCTACATAAAGATCACCCTGAAACGTAGCCTCAGACCTTCCCTTCAAGATCCAAAGGCAGACATGAACTAAGGTCCTTAGAGGAAAACACTTCAGGTTTTCTTCAGCACGTCCCAGGGACTGTGAAGCTAAACCAAGACAGCTGTAGAAAAAACAAGACAAAATCAGCTGGTCAGAGCCAGGGGCAGTCTTGCTGCTGACAACCACACTGGCTGCACATGGAAGAGTGACCCCGACTGCGTAACAACCTGTGGCACGCCTGTCAAGAGAGCGATGTGAGGCCTGGCTGTGGCTTCTCAGCTTCTTCAGATCAGTGGTTTTGAGCTGTCCAAGCTCAAGAGTGAGAAGTCAATTCTGTTAACTTATTGCTGAGGCTTTTAGAAGTCAGTCTTTGAAGCAGGCAATGAACTTCTATTGAGAACCTAATTGGGTATGAGGGGCTTGTTTGTTTGCTTTTCAACAAACATTTCAACTCCTTTCCTATTTCCTGACAGAATTCAGTTCTGAAGCTCATGCTGTTTTCCTTTTCTGCCACACATCCACATTTTAAAGAGTTCAAAATGTATCTCATGAGTACTTAAATGCTGAACTAAAGCCAAAGCTCTTTGAAAATATGCATTAGGCTTTCCTTGAAGCAACTTTTGTTTCCGTCTCTGTTCTGGAAGGAGGACACTGACACGTAAGACCTTCTCAAAGATCATATGATTTGACCATTTAGGAATGGCCAGGAGGTGAGCCCTGGAAGTACCTAGGAGCTGGTGCTTTCAGCTGTTAATGCTGCTAATAAGAAGCTGTGGTTTGTGAAGTTAAATATAGTCCTGGGACATCATTACACCTAGAAACCTGCAACTCCTGTAGCATCCAACCGAAAGTGCTAGACATAGCCAGAGGCATCGAGTGGCTGTGAGGGACCTGCTCCCCCTTCAAAAGTTCAAATTCAGGCATTTTATCCTGTTTATAGGAACATACAAAATGTTTTCACTCATTTGCACCACATAGCTCCAAGCAGCCAGAGTGTAAACGGCAGCTCAGGCAAAGGCACAGCTCTGATCAGCTCTGAAAGCAGCAACAGTGCCAACCTACATCTGCACAGCAACACCAGAGCTGCTGGTGAGACCATGCAAGACTAGAACTGAAGTAAGGAATATATCCATGAGATATCCATGAGACAGAGAAGCTGAGCCTGCCAGCCGTATTCCAGAACAGCTCACTGGCTTGGCCAGTCAGCTCAGGAGCTAGGTATTATATGTCTACAACAAAATAATAATATAAAAAAAAATCATACCCACACCACCCACTTTGGAAAGGACCATTCTTCCACATTCCAGACAATGGCAAGCATACAAGGCTGCATCAGCATCTCCCTCTTGCTCTCTGTAACAGAGATTGTGCGAGGTGGAGAAGGGAGAAAGGATCCTCCAGCATTTTCTCACCAAACCATAAACGAGCAGGGCTGGGCTTGAGGCTCTGCTCCAGGTATTTGTGGAAGGAACTGTTTCCATTTCCTTTTCCCTTTGCATTTCAGACAAAAGATGAACAAACCCCATCCTGAATAATGCAATAGGTTGATGCTTAGGATGCTCAAGTGAAAGGCAGGAGGCCCAAGTTCAAGTCCCTGACTTCAATCAGGCAAAGTAGAAACATCAAATTCAGATTGCTTATTTCCTCTGATCACAGAGCACACTGATGTCTGGGATTTCCTGCTTTTGACCTGCACAACCACTGAAGAAAACTTTGGCTAACTTGGAGCCTCCCATAACCAGTGGGGCATTGGTTTGGGTTTTTTTATTGAGAGGGGGGTGGTGGTGGTTTTGGTTTTTTCTCTTTTTTTCCCCCTCAAGAATTGCCATTTTCTCAGATGTTTGAAATAGAGTTCTTGTTTGTAAGAGCAGAGCATTAGCTGGGCTAATTAGTGCATCCTGACACAGCTGCAGGAGTGTGCTGATGTGTTTTATAAATTATGTATGTGCTAGGATGAGCTTATTGAAGAATTCCTGAAGAACCATGTGCATGTGCACATAGTAATTCAGCTGTTGCAGCCATTTGCATTTCTCTGGTACTCTGAAGGTCTTGCAGCACAGCACTGAGCTTCCCAGGTCTGACAGAGACACACAGATAATCTGAGTGGGTGAAAATGAGAGAAAGCATCAGGTGTAGAGCCAGTACCAGTGCCTGTAAAAAGGAGATGAAAACTCACTAACACAGAGCATTTTAACTCAGTGGGGTAATAACAACAATCTTCTCTTGCTGTCTTCCATAAACAGCAAAATAAATTTACTGCAAATAAAAGCAGCCCAAGAATTTAGTAATATCAGCCACATCAGCTCATGATGGGTACAGTGAGCAAGAGACCTCTATGCATTCATGAGGATGTGACAATGCAGGCAAGTACAAGATCTCAGAAGTGGACCTAACCACATTTATCTTCTTTAAATGTTTGAGGAATAGTGAGTTCCCACCTACCAAGTGACATAGGTTATAAGTAAAGATTAGGATGGGGTTTCAATCACTTATTCTATTATGAAACTTAGCAGGAAAAAATCCACTGCAAATTTTGGAGGAAAGGATCTGAAATAAGTCATCCTCCCCATCTATTTCTCCAGCAGAGACAGGCTGGATTTCTGAATTTTCTGCAAACAACTGGTAAAAACCTGTGCTCTTGCCTTCTCAAGGCAGCTGCCTCTTTCTGCTCATGTTTAGTCTGTGAGAACTGCTTCTAAACAGCAAAGTTTCATCTCCATTGAGCCACTCACCTTGGAGAAGACTCACCTGCTTTGGTAAAATGTTCACTGGAGAGCTGGAAATACCTCGGATGAACTTTGCTTGATAGATTTCATATCCTCCTGCATCTCTACAAGCAGTTAATACCCTGGCCTAGACAAGCCTCATGCTTGCTCTTCAGAGGAAGAGTCAGCTTTGACTCTCTGTTTAAACAGAGAAAGCTGAAATAAGCAAATACAGTCTGTGACCTTGTAGAAATATATAAAAAATAACTTCATTAAAGATCAATATTTCTCTGTCTAACGTGTTCTGGGGAGGCAGAAGGGAGGGTTTTTCTTTCCCACTGATAAGGTTCTCTGGAGATGAACTGTACAAGGTGGCCTAGCAAATTTCCTGCCATAACAAGCTGCATGGTAAGCAAATAGTGACTAACAGGGTAGTTCAATATTTACACAACCTTTTTCAGTTTTAAGTCCACGGCAGATTACTAGAAAAGGTAAAATCTCTTCAGATAAATTAGTAAGATTTTCCATCAAACAGTTTACTCTTTTCCCAGAAGTAGGGAGTGACAATCCCAAGCACACAGCAAAACTCACATGGAAACTGTAGGCACACAGCAGGACAAGCAACCCAGTGTAGGGAGAGAGAGGAAATACACGGGATCAATGACAGAGTGAAGCAACCTGCTCAGAGCAGCTCTTCTCAGTGTTGGCTGCCTGAAGGGAACATGCTGCTGCTTGCTGGCTTGCTTTTTTAGGGGTCTTTACCACATAATGGAGCTGCCTACTGCTGATAACATTTATTTATGTGAGGAGGTGAACACACTGCTTCAGAAGCTTCAGTTCTTGTGTGCACTTAATTTTCCTGGGTACAAAAGGTTGAGATTGCAGCTTGCCTTCCTCCTCCTGCCTGACAGAAACTAGAAATAGGAATGCAGACAGCATGGGAGGTTGTCTTTGGGGAAACCACAGCAATCCTTTATGCTCAGAGCCTGTACAGGAGCAGGGAGGTTGGATTAGATGACCCCCAGTGGTCTCTTCCAACCTTACCCATTCTGTGATTCTGTAACACCAAGTCTGGGAGCTTTTATTCTGCTTCTGAAAACAAACAAAAGAACAAGAAAGTGAGACCACAAGGCATTCAGGAAAACACCAGGAAAAAATGACTGTGGTCAAAGAAGGGTAGAGATGCTCATTTGCCAGAAGAAGTGAGAGAGGAGAAAGTTTTTCAATGTAAAGACCTTTTAAGACATCAAAAAGTTTTGACTCAGCAACCTCAAGATTTTGGCTAAAACCCAGAATTTACAGTAAGATGTTTATACAACCGAGGAAAACACTCCTATAGAGATCTCGACTGCAGTGATGTACAATATAGTAAGTACTGAATGATTTTATCAATAGGTAACAATGTATCAGAGCTTGCTCTTGTTGCCACTTTTGCTTGCGTTTGCAAACACCCCTTTGCCTTTCGCACCTAGAAAAGCAGACCCAGTGTGGGCAGACAGCCTACAACAGGCTGCTTACAGTAGTTGTAAGACAATGTTTCAGGTTGTGTTCTTCACTCTCCCTCCCATACCTTTCCCTCACAGCATCCCTTCCGAAGTGCTCCTTCGCTTTCATCCTATTTTAACAGGGCATCTTCCTACTTTCCCAAGGTATCAGGGAGTTGTGGATATGAAATAATTATTCTGAGGGCAGTGCTCTACAGCAATGTACTGCTAGAGTTGTATTGAAAGTAAAAATTTCCAATTCCCTAAAATAAACTAACCCTTCCTCAGTATTAGGCTTGAAAGCCTTTGAAAATTAGTAGGGTAAAAAGAAGCCTCTTTTTTTATTGCACGCACATTTAGTTTTTGTGTCCTTTATAGATGGTTTGTTTTCCCTTCACATACTGACTCCTCTTACCTTGGTGCTAGGGAAGCAAGTGCAATTCCACCAATTCCAGCATGCCAGAACTGAGATGACTCACCAGATACTCCACTCAAAACAGTGCCCTGGCAAGAAAGGACTCTGTCCACCACAGAGTACTCCAGTTCTTGGCAGCAAGAGCTGTGCTCTTGCCCAAGTTCCGACTGCCAGACTTGAAGACTCAATCTCCCCACATATGGGGACAGTTCTCTGAAGCTCTCCCTGTACATGCAGAACTCTGCTGAATACATCTACCCATCTGCAATTTAAATATTAGCAGCACAGTGGTGGAAAACCAACCCTGATCTCCAATCCTAACCTGTTTTGGGGTACGAAAACTGCTAAAAAAGCATTTTTCAGACTTTACCAAATGTTGCTGTTAACATGAATCGGTTACATTATCCATACTTCAGCTATTTTCTGTTTGGTCTACTGCTTCCCAAAAGTAAGAACATGGGGGAAGGGTGGGCATAATCAAGATATATCTCAACACCCAGAACCATATTCTTAATAATAATAATAATAATAGTAATAATAATAAGAATGATAACAACAATAATAATAGAGGAGAAGAATGTCTATGTGCTAAGATCACAGAAAGGCATGTTTCAGTGCCTGATTTTTAAAAGCCCTTGGTTAGAATGAAGTCTACAGCATAATACCTGCCTCTTGCCAACAACCATACTTCTATATAGTGATGGCACTGTATTATTCAGCTCTTTTCTTTAAAAAAGCCCACAAAATTGCATGTCACCATGGGAACAGTCTAAAGTTGATTTTGGAAAGAGGCTCATTTCCTATAGCTTTTCTGTTGGCATAAAAATAATGTCACTGAACTGTATCAGAAGTAAGTGCTTTATGAAGTATTATCTCTAAAGATACCAGCCAGTTCTGAAATTATCCTCCCTAATGGTTGCATTTCTTTACTTTCTGAAGCAGAATAAAGGGCTCAGAAAGACTTCTTCCCTGTTTTCCTCAACAAGAAACACACCCTAATTGTGTGATCTACCAGCAGTGTGATCTAATTCCACTGTTTTTCAGCCTGCAATATGTGGTGTCAGTATAGAAAACTTCCTCCTTGGAAGAACAATTAAACTTTAAAGAAGTCATCCTGGTTGGCTGGCTGAACAAATGACACATGTTCACACAAGAATTATTCAGTCAACCATCTTAATAAGGATTTACTTTAAACAGAACCTTGTATGGGTACACTAGACTCAGTCTCATTAAGGAGCAAGTTGGATTTTTATACAGCATGAACCACTGGCAATCTAAAACAGACCCACTGAAGAACGGAATGGAGAATCAAACGCAATGTTTCAGACCCAAGCTCTATGTGCCTTTAATACTTTCTTTTTCCTTTTCTTTTTGAGAGAGTGCACACTACGACAGACATTTGCATTTATCATGTTTTCAACTTCTTTTCTAAGGATGAACTCTCTGAATCTGCATCTTCCAACTCCGCTCTGTGTCTTTTCAGTCCTCCAAAAGATTGAGTGCTCTCACTGCCTGCAGGATGCAGGTCAGCAGTATCCTCTCTTGTGCTCACATTGTAGCTGTTGGAGTCCATTTCAGACAGGCAGCAGTCTTTGTGCAAGGTCACACCCACCTGTACAAGGTTGCCATTATCAGCATTTGAGTGCACTTGTAGTCCTTGCGTCACAGTCTCCTGCTCTCCAAAACTCTGTCCATTGTTGAAGCATGAAGGGTGAAGATGCAAGTGGCCATTATTGTGGTTAATGCAGGAGGGGTCGAGGCTCCTCTCCTCACTGCCATCAGTCTGGTTTCTGGAGCAGTGACCTGACATACTACAGATGGCAACAGCGGAGAATGGAGGGACCAGTGAATGATGGCTTGGTGCTGGTTGACAGTTCTGACTATTTTTCTGTTCCACAAATCCTGCGGTCTGAATGCAAGGTTCTTCGGTACAGCTATTTAGCCCTTTGCAGATAGCTTTTCCATTGAGCTTTTTAGTCTCAAAAGAATGCTCTACACCTCCACCACTTGTGTCTTCAGATGTGTTTTCTTGACCCTCCATCCGCCGCTGATTGTCACGTTCATAAGCTTGACCATTACTAGAATTTTCTATCCCACCACATTCTTTTAAAGTTTCTCTGTTGTGGCTCTCAGCAGAAGGAGCTGAGGAACCCTGAGGAACTACTGGACTTAAGTTCCTAGCATCTTCCTTAGTTAGCGAGCGTGCTGCATTGTGCCTTCCACTGGTTCCTGGTTTCCCTTCATCATTTTCTCCATCTCCTCTGGAGGATTCACCATCTTTACTAGCTGAATATGATATGTAAGAATAATGGAGCCATTTGTAAGCTTTATAAATCTTTCTCTCCACTGATTCACTGTCTGAGCAAGGGGACGTCCTTTCTTTAAGAACTTTGTTGGCCGAACTCCTTTCTGGTGAAGAAGCTGGAGAAGAAGAAAGATCGTCTACTTTGATCTGGGGGTAATCATATATGTCCTCACCTATATAAGGGGTTACATTCTCCGTGTTAGTGCTAGTCCTTTCCTCCTTTTGCACCTTCTGTCGGCGCCTCAGCGCATTGCGTTGCCTCATCGATGTGCGTCTTTCATTCAGTTCCTCTTCATCTTCTGTACTGCTGCTGCTGCTGGAGCTGCTGGATTCATTCTCCTCGGGACTCGGGGATGGTGGCCGTGGGAAAAGGTCGGTATCTAGTTCTGCCTCACAGGTATTGTCATCAGAGTCAGACTCATTGGAAAGGGCCAGGAGACGTTTATCCTGATACTTTCTCAGTGCAGAGAGCCTCTGCTGACGGGAAGACACATCTTCTCTGGCTGAGGGGGACGCAGTTGATCTTAAGGCCCTTAAGTTATAGGCAGTTTCATCAGACTCTTCAGCCACATGTGGTGGGGAGTGATGCAAAGAGGTGGAGGACTCTGACTCGCTGTAGGCGGAGCGTTCACTTACTCCTGCATGGAGCTGCAGGATTGTGCTCTCACTGAGGTCGCTGTCTGAATCAGAACTCCAGCCCTCAATCTCCCGGCGCACGAGAGAGTCAAAAAAGGCCATCATCCGTGGATCTTCCTGGACTGATTGGTTGGCATAATCGTGGGACAAACCACTACCACTGTTCAACACAAGACTGATGTACTCTTCATGAGTGTAGAGGCAACGTGAGTCATCCTCAATTCTACCATCCAGGTCCCCTGTGCAGTCAGGCTGCTTGTAGGGACTCCAGATCTGTAACAGAAAATAAAAGAAACCCCAAACATATGTCTTTGAATTCATAAACCATTATAAGCATTTGAAATGGAACAGTAGCTCAAATACCCAGAATAGCTGCAGGTTGCAGATTGTTTTTATTAATTTTTACCCCTCAGTATCATACTTACAAGTATTACAGAGCTGTGGGATTTTATCTTCCCCTTTACAAATGTGTTTTTCCTGCATTTACTTCTCCCATCCAGAATACAAAAGCTCTCACACTGCAAATTATCCATCATTTTGGTAATTCATTGTGTGATAATTCCTCCCAAATTGCAGGGCTCCATTTTTATGTAATCAGGGATGCTTACTCACTAACAGTAAGAATAGTTTGTTGCCTACAATACAGTCTTAGCACTAATGAAGGCACTTGTTTCCCAGGAAACCAGAGCTGCTTGTGCCAGTGGTGTAGAGTAACATTTCATCCAGCTACGTAGTCAATCCCACCTGATCAGCAGGCAGGGAGTTGAATGCATGGAGGTGAAAAGTAGAGCTGCACTACTGGCTTTAGGGAACAGTTACAAAGAAAAAAAATCTTCCAACATCCTCTGAAGACACAGCAGCAGTTTTGATGGGGAAAGTTGAAGAGTTTTGAAGTAGAAAGCTACTTTTGAAGTGTACTGATCTCACCAACAGCCACAGTCTTGCTATGCTATCCATCTGTCCTTCCCTCAATTTTCCTGGTATGGAGAGGAAAAGGGGGAAAAAAAACTCCAAAGAAGATCCACCAATATCCCTAAGAAACTGGTAATCCATAGCAAACATAATAGTTGGATGTCCTCACCCTTCTCAGATTTACTCACAGATTTGGGGGCAATGTGATTATGACGTTCTGTGAACAACCACTATCACTTTAATGGGATGAACAATGCCTTACTGTGAGCAGAGCCAGTATGTAGCTTACCTAAAATGCCTTAATGTACTGCTTTTAAAGATCTGATCTCAGCCATGCTTTGGTTTTACCAGGCTAACAAGCTCAGGGAAAAAAATTCTATGACAGGTTGGGCTTTTGGGATAGTTTTTGGACAAAAAATCTAACAATTTTCCCAACAGAAATTAATTAACTTTCGTTCCAAATAGACAAAACTGCTAACAAAAAGAGTGTTTTGCATGTATAAATGACATAATCAGCACTCATCTTACAGATGCCTAATTAACACATGCAACATAACGCAATACTACCATGACAAGCAATATAAGAAAAGCCCACAAGAATGCCACTTACTCTGTATTCACTGAGATTTTCAACAGAGTTTCACGAGAAACTTTACACCTTTAATAATGACAGCAAAATGAAATAAATTATCTTGCAACTACTTGTCCAGACCAGCTGAATTTAAGATGAACAAGTAAACTTTATTCTGAAAATCTCCCAAATTTGAAGGCTTTTACTTTTCATTCTCTGTAATTTATGGTTAACAGAGCTTCCACATATGATCTGGCTAGACAGATAAAAGAGACGCTATTCCAAAATTAAAGTGGGCTGCCTTTCTTCTGCACACAATCATCAAGCTGCCTTTCAGAGCAAAGGGAATGGAACTTTACATTGCATTACATTAGGCTGTTTCTAGGAACATCTCAACATCAAGGTGGTATTTGCTATTGGTACTTAATCGCTATTTTTATTTTTTGCAGTACTTCAGCAAATTCTCTCCCAGTGCAGTTCTTTAATATGACACTTGAAACCAGAATGAAGACGATTCTCTGTGGCTTGGTTCAAGCACTGCACTTACCAGACATGTAGCCCAAAGGACAAGCATCACGTTTGGATGAAGATAGCAAAACCCAGTCTAAGCCTACTATGTACAGAATTTCAACAACCATACTTAACCTTTTTGAACTATTCAAGAGAACAGAAAGAATCACTCTTCATCCTCAATTTCCCAGGCTTCACTTCCTAAAGACAATATAGGAAAGAGCTTTCTCTCAGTGAATCCATGAGAGAGATTGTTGATTTGTGGATACACCAAGTTTTTTAACAGAAAAAAAGAACTCTACTTGCTGAAAGACTATTCTTGGGTTGCTGCCTTCTTGATGATTTATGTAGCATGTGTTCAGTACCTTCTCTCACAACCTGTCAGATCTTTTCCCCCTTTTTCCCACTACTGAGCATTTCAGCAAGCAGATCAGATCTTTTTAAGAAGCATATCTTCTTGTAAACACTTCATACTGTGTGCTTTCACAGGCTGGCATGCCCCTTCCTCTAATTCTTAGCAGTGGTCGATTGATCACTAGGTTTTATGAAACCTTTTTTTATTTTTAAAGCAACAGAATTAGAAAATGCTTAGATCCTGTATGAACCAATATAAACGGAGGAGAGGTAGTCTGCCCCGAAGTCCCTCTGAGAAAGGTCCGTTTTCTAACGAAATTAATCTAAGAAGGTTCATAAAGTGTGCACTGAGATATTCTACATCCTTGCTGGCACTACCACATCTCTCTGCTCTTTCTGCAAGCATCAGCAAAAATAGAGCAGTGTAAAATATTGAAAAAATAGCTACAAAGAGTCCATAGTGAGGGTTTTCCATTCCATTCTGTTCACAGAGAAGAAGTAAGTAATAAAGAGAAGTCAAGGGAATTCAGGATGAATACCTGCTTGTAAAGGATCAGTTGTCTCTGGAGAACGATATCCCTGCATTTTAGATATTCTGTTATCAGGGAGTGTGAAGGCCTGCCAGAGTCACAGAAAGAAATCAGACTAAGAATCTATCCTTGGCAGACCTGGGAAGATTTTAAACTGGCATCAACTGATCCAGTGCTCTCTGTGGCATCTGAAATGGGCTTCTGTAAATGGAATGCCTTTGCCTTTTTCTCATCCTCTGACTGATGCCACGTTGAGGAATAATGTAATCAAACTGGAGAAAATAAGTTGGCAAATCAACCCACTGAAGCCAACAATTTATCAAGAAGTTCTTTCTCTGTCAGAAGATTAAGGAGATGACTATTACTCACTGATGACCTGAGTACAGATATAAAAATAGGAACAATAACAGAAAAATTGAAATATGAAACTGGTTCTCTACTTCAGTAGATATCTACTGACAGCATCTTTGAATTGTTTGTATTCCATGGTGGCAAACCCCCAAATTTTAAAACAAAAAAGTAGTTATGCCTGTAGCGTGAGAATAATTAAAACCAGCTATTTTAGATTATCTGATTAGGCAGAGGCAGATAGTCACAATGACATTAATCTGTCACCATGGCAACATGTGCAAATAGACTTTGTTATCTCTGACACACTGATGATTTTTAAACAAATGGGACCTACAACAGTTGTGCTCTGTTACACAATATTCCATTTTCAGTACAAAACAGAATTTCTTTCTGAAAGTCGTTATGCACTTCATCTATTTTATCTTTCCTGGAACTGTCTCCTAACTGCATAATTCTCCATGGTCCTCCTCTAAGTCCAACACATCAGAGGGAATGCCTCATTTATTTCTTCTGCAATGCAATCTGTTTTCCTGCCAGCACGTCCCAATGTCTTGCACACTTAACTGAGGAGAAAGTGGTATTTTTCTGTTTTGTATTGCTTTAGCTCTTGTGGTGAATGCTTGATGCAAATGATTATTTTAGTTTGCAGCTGTGCTTTTTCAGACAATTTTACTGAAGTTCAGTAAATGAAGGGCAATGAACAATTCATTTGTGTTGACATGTCCACCACACACTGTCTGGAGTAGAGACTTCTAATGTCTTCTATTAATGAGATTGTTGGGTCTTATTTTTGGTCCTAGCAGAAATCAAACCTTAACCAATGAATTACTAAATTGTATTCTTGTGGGTGCTTCACAACAAAATAAAACTAAAGCAAAAAAAACATAACCAAAACCATCAAAACCATTCTTGTGAATACTACTCTTTTCTGTGGGGCTAGGCCTGAGATTAATTTGTCTCTCATTTACAATCAGCATTAAAATAGCAAATGTGTTGGCAGAAGCTCATGGAATTATTGAATGGCTTGTCTGTACTATGGCTTGATGCTGGTGCTATCAGTTCCTCCCTTCTTGAAGTACTAAATTTAGGCCAGCTAGTCTAAAAATTAAGAGCTCAGACAAACAACTACTTGCATCCACGTTTTTAATTCATCACAAAGTCTCTACAATTGTTTCTACAGTTGCAACCAACCACAGTGAAGTTATCTTCTGTGATTTAATTCCAGAAGGGTTTTAGAAGATACTTGAAGGATAATAAAAACAAGGACACTTTTAAAGAAAGTGAATGAAGCAAATAAACAAAAAGGAACAAAATAAGAAAACATAAAAAAATTAACTACAGTTTTTATTTATGGTTCCTTCTCCTGTCATTTCAATTTCTCTGAGCAAGCACATGAAGGGTTTATATAGGGGAAAGAAAGACAGCCATGCAAAGGAAAGACTTGTGTTCCCAGCTGGTTTTAATGCAGTAAATGGCCCCTCAGAACCACTGGTGCTGTTTTTCCTGTTTTGCCCTTCTGCTAGTGGCAGTTACTAGTCTCCAACCTATCCACAGAACTAGCTGGAATGAAGAAGAAACCACCTTTGTACAGTCACCCACAAACCACTGTGCACTAAAACAGTTCCTTTAGAGAGCGAAGTCAGGCAGCTCAGACAAGACACAAGCATTGAAACAACCCAATCCCCAAACAAGGCACATTACAAGCTGAGACAAAAGGACATACAACAAAAGGGTGAGAAGTTCTGGCTCGCTAATAAACTTAATACATTAAACACCTTTCCCTTAATTTGTTTCTAGCTTGCAATGTTTGGGGAATTCAGTTCCTTCAAAGCAGCTGCACAAGTTCCACTGCACACACTGTGACACAACAGGCATTCTCTTCTAAGGAAGCGCTCAAGCAGAGGTGTCTTTCAAAGAGTTACACAACCTGTGACTGCAGCCATAATCAAACTAACCTTTTAATCACTAGGCAAAAAAAATGCCCTGCCAAAACCCTAGCAGAAGTACACAAAAGCAACACAGGGGATGTTTATACCAATGCTAATCCAACAGTCTAAGCACACTCATGCAAGAAGGATTCATAGGGTGAAGGGTCAGCAGATCTAGAATCCAAAAGGGAAAATTCAGGTTGCATGAATCAAGTTCTCAAAGCAAAAAAAATATGCCTCTGGCAAAACTGTTGTTAAACAGTGACAGTTTGACTGCTTGGAAATTGAAAAATCAGTGAGCTGCTAAGACTGTTCAATGCACTTTTGTTCAAAGCCTGTATTTACTGTATTTGTGATCAAACCTGTCAGGCAGGCACAGATGAAGAAAGAAGAACTAAAGTACAAGGGAAGACAGAAGAGAAGGAAAGCTGAACTACAGTCAGAACCCAAATGATAGTGGCTGTAATGCAAGCAATGCAGTGGGATATTGAGCCATGGTCCCAGGATTTTGGGGCAGTTCTGGTCCATAAGTTGCACATCACTAAAACATTCCTTTGCAGGACAAGTTCATGCTGTCAACTTGTAGCTGACAAAAGCATTTACTAATATTCTAACAACATTATTTATAGCCACATGCAGGTAAGACTTTCATGAAGTCATTCAACAAATAGTTAGGATCAGCAGCAGTTCTTATTATCCTACTTCAAAATTAAATGATTATGGCTTTTTTCATCCTGTTGGTAGACCTAAATTATAGCAAAATATCTATGGCAGCAGAATGCAAATCACATTAGTGTAGCATACTTCTCTGCCTTCCCAACCCTCATATAACAAAATTGGTTTTGCCTTGCTCCCACAATATTGACTGTCTTTCCTTAAGGAAAGAAAATTTCAGAATCTAACAAAGTTTCTCATCTCTTCCATTTCCACCGAAAAAGGTAAAAAACTTCCTAAAAATACTGAACATTGTTAAAGGATTCAGAAAAGACATATTGTGCAAGTTATTAAGAGTCTTTCCTCTGGAAGCCACAGAAAAGGTATGTTGAATTGATTCAATGCACAAATATGTACAAAAATTATAGGAGGGCTTCTGAGGTGTTGTTTGGGCCAAATTCAGCCAGGTCAGTCTAGGTTAAGGTTCAACAATACTCTTTGGAGATACTTTTATTAAAGTATCAGAAGTTGCAGGAGATCACATTACAACTGTGACCAAACTCACCCAAGAGGGACTGTTTGCATGATACTTCAGCTATGCATGGAATTAAACTGGAGAAAAATTCCTTTTTCAAGGTACAAATGTAGAAAATTCTGATCTTATCCCTTATCTCTGAAACCTTTGAAATTGAAATGAAGTTTAAAGTTGAAATGACCGATTAAAAGTCTGGATCCATTTAGCCAGCAAACAAGACATAACATTTTATAAAACAATAAGAGGAGAAGAGAGGATGGGTGTGGAATAGAATGATGCTGAGCAAAACAAAGCATTTCTTCCTGAAACATTGAAAGAACACATTTTCTGATAACTAATCTTACCTTTATTATCTTTTCAACGCCAGAAGAACAGATCATGTAAGTGTGAGGATTAAACCGCACTTGGTTTACAATTGACCGATGACCTTTCAATACCATAAAAGCACCATTGACGACCCTGCCAATGCCACCTAGGGGAAGACAAGCACACATGGACATGAATAATTAAATCTTCATATTACTTTCGGTCACAGTCATTTAAAGTCCTATTATATTTGACAATGTGCTTCAGCTTTATTTTGCAATATTTTAAGGCCTGTATTGGCTGCAGAATTCCGATTTTATGAGCAATGCCCTATGAGAAGCTGCAAGTTTGATGAAAAGCATCCTTCCTGCATATTAGGACTTAGAGGCTTGCTTTGATTCATCTGAACAAACAATGAAGGTTTTTGACCTAATATGACAAATATGTGAATGAGAACAACATACATAATGAAATCACCAGTGAAACCACAGTACCTAAGGCATGACACAGACAGTTTGTAAATCTGAAGCAGAGACAAATAAAGAGGTTGACTTTTTAAAGCTGTACTATTTTTCAAATTTATTTTTTAAATCAGTAGTTTATTACTCTCACAGTTGACTCTAGTCTGATGAATAGAAAGGACCCGAAATAACACATCTGAGCAGTGGGTTATATCATTCTTTGTCACAAGGCAGTGAATTAGCCAAAGTGGAATGCTTTTGTGCTAGTGGTAAAACCCAAAACAGAAGCAAATTAACTTTTCTGCTTGGTCATTGACTCTTACTAGGTCTATACACCAAAGCAAGAAACTGTCACGCAGTATTTTTTTATATTCATAGAGTCACACAATTAAAAAGACAAATTTGTTAGAAAGCACATCTTTGTATCTGAATAAACAATTGTCCATCAACATGCTATGACTAAACATTTTCAGTGAAAGCAAACAAAACTTAAAAGCCGGGAAGTAAAAACTGACAATCGCTTCCAATGAAAATCAACTTGCTATTTAAAACTTCACAGGTTGTAAGTACACCTTATAGAAAGTTAAAATAATTTCATTAGCTTCTGTGCTACTTATAGTCATCTTTACACGAAACAAACTTCATGTTCCTCTTGTTGAAAATGTTTGCTATCTTCCTTTGACCCCAATAGGAGCTATTTCAGCTGAAACAGTTGCTAGTTAAAGCCCTATGTTGAACAACTTGTTTTCTAAAACAGAGTCAGAGTTCTCCTGTAATGCACATTTCCTAAAGAAAAACTTGCATTACCACTGAAGACTAGCAAGATGGAAGGGTCAAGGAAAAAAAAAGAAAAAAACATTCTTATATCACCTTCCATTCGTTAGGTTACATAAATGATGAAAACAACTGCAGCTAATGATTTTGTGTACAGCCCCTCTCCTCTCAGAAAGCGTGCTATCCCTTTCACTCATTATAACTGCACTCTGAAGACCTGACTGATGTTTAACATGGAGTACAAACCATGATAAGGATTTAGAAATGAGGTGTCATCCAACTCCTAAAAATCCAGAGACAGATCTTTTACTGCTCCTGGAAAGTGTTCTGCTTTGCACAATTTTTGCACAACAAACTGCTGTCTCATGGCACTTTGGGATAGAAAAATAAAGTTCCTGAAAATGGGAAAAGTGATGGCAAATAACTCCAGGGATCAAAATGCATGGCCCTTTTAAAGACTGTTTATAGAATGAAGTCTCATTTAAAACTAAGAAAACTTGACAGGGAGACTATCACTAGCTAGTTAACTTCTACATGTGTTCACTGCACTGAAAGTGCACTGAGACTGAGTTACCTGGAGCAGTTCTCTCATTTGGGTACATTTGTATTTTCCGTAAAGATTCAGGGATACATTCTGCCTTCAGCCACTGGAGCAAGATTTCACCACTGTCAGCAAATTTGACCAGGAAGTAACTGATTGGAGAGCAAGTTCATTAAATGCCAAATTAAGCTCTTTTGATTTTCTTTTCCATTTTATGAGATTCCTCATGTCCTTTCATTCTGCTCATCCTGCTAGACACTTACGGCTGATGGCAAGTTGCCCTACTCCCACAGCATTCCTTCCAGCCAAATCAGAGCTGTCAGTCCAATTGTATCTATCAAGCCAACAGTAGATGGTTACATCAAGACACATCTTGACCTAGCAGACAAATATTCTGAGAAAAAGGGCCTCGGGAATGAAGAGATAGTTCACTTAGGAAATGTTTACAAGACTGTAAGTGATGTCTAAAACAAGTTTTAACTATCCATGGACTGTAGATGCCTGAATTCTGTACAAAACAAGAAATCTGCCCTGTAAGTCACTAACAAAAGAGTCAGAAGTTAGAGGGACAATAAGCAAAGACAGAACTATACTGGAGATGAATACAAAAGCCGTATACCAGTATCTTGGGCTTCATTTCTAAGTCAGTCATTGGCCTTTTGTGGTACTGTCAGCAGTGTGAATTAACCCATGGTTCTTTTCCTAGTAGAACAGTGAGAAGAGTAATTTAATGTCAGAAGTATCTTCTGGCATTAAACTTTTGAATGTTTATCAATACACTAAGAGCAGTGGATGAAAAGTGCTCAGCATGCCATGTCTAGAACACAGGCTGTAGTCAGATTCATCCAGTGTCTCAAGCCCAGAAAAGCCAACCATATCCTGGGCTGCATCAAAAGCAGTGTGACCAGCGAGTCAAGGGAGGTGATTCACCTCTGCCCTTCTCAGACTCCACCTGGAATATTGCATCCAGTTCTGGGGCCTCCTGCACAAGAAATACCTGGAGGTGTTGAAGTGGGTCCAGAGGAGGGCCACAAAAATAATCAGAGTGAAGGAATACCTCTCCTACAAGAACAGCTGAGAGAGTTGGGGTTATTCAGCTGGGACAAAAGAAGGCTCCAGGGAGAACTTATTGCAGCCTTTCAATAAAGGGGCCTTATAAGAAGGACAGATGATTTTTACCAAGGCCTGCGGTGACAGAAGAAGGGGCAACAATTTTAAGCTGAAAGAGTGTAGGGTTATATTGGATATAAGGAAGGCTTTTTTTCAAATGAGAGTAATGAGATGCTGGAACAGGTTGCTGAGAGAAGTTGTGGTTGCCCCATCCCTGGAAGTATTCAAGGCTGGGTTGGATGGGGCTTTCAGCAAGCTGATCTCATGGAAGGTGTCCCTGCCTTTGGAAGAGGGGTTGGAACTGTATTTAAAAGTCCCTTCCAACCCAACCCATTCTATGATTCTATGATTTTATAATTCTGTGAAGGAACTCCAAAGGTTTCTGATTTAATATTGAAGTTCCCTGAACTCCTTTTAAGCAGCTAACAGTAAATTCAGAGGAAGTATAGTAATAGAACATACTTCGCTTCTCTTAAAATGAAGGTGAACTTCCCTACAAGGCTCCTTAAAAGAACTGCCCAATTACATGAAATTGCCACAGGAGAAGTACAAATCTTAGCAGTCAGATTTTACCAATGGTATGGGAGGTTTTAATAATTTAAAGCAAGAAGTGATAATCTGTGTCAAATATAACAGACTGTCCCAGAACCCCATTTTTGGGCAACTCCTTGCTTGATGCAGTTTTAGTCTGCCAACTCCTATATGTTTAAGTGACACCTCTAAGTAAGCTCTTACTGGAAACCCTTCTACATCCTTATTTTGAAAGCAGTCCCTCTATTTTATGGTAGCCCACCACAGCTGTCATCATATTATATTAGTATCTGCATGGCAGAAATCTGCCTGTGTCCAAACTTGTCTGGAATCCCCCTGGTCTCTCAGCAGAGGCTTAGCTGCAGCTCTACAGCCTTTAGCCGTCTCAGACTGTGAGGTAAGTTTGCTTATGTCTGCTGGCAAAAAAAAAGGTGCATCTGTACCTTAAGTGGAGACTAGCCATAAACTGCTCAAATTCCTGATGCTATCTTCCTTTTTTCCATGTAATAAATTCCATTTCTTTTTGCTGCCTTCCCTTGAAATGGTATTTTTATTTGTATTATTTCAGCAGAATTGACGTCTGCTCTCCTAAAACCACTCAAATTTTGCTTTTGCGGTTTGGGGTTTTTTAGGGGAAGGGGGTGTTACTTGTTTGCTTTTAAATTTAGTGGCATGAATGGGTACTGCAACTCTCTTAGCACGGCAGCTTTTATATCCTTAGCTAGCTCCCACAAGTCTAAGCAGTGCTCATGCAGAGGCCATTAGTTTACATATCTGTTATTAATAATATATAAAAAAATAAATTTTCAAGTCTTCAGAGGCTGACTTATGCCTATTTTAGTAGGTTTATCATTTTATAACCTCTAAGTACTGGAGGGAAGAGATGGATATCTAGCTGGTTTTGCAATACTACCCAAAAATTGCCATGTTTAGAGACAGTCCTGAGTAGTGGTTTAGTGTTCTAGCTGTGCTTCAATGGGTTTTTTTGGTCTGCTTTTATTTGATACTCAAAGTGAAATGTCAAGAAAATCACTCTTAATTTGTACCCTGCAAATAAGTGTTCCAAAGAAGAGCAGTATAAAATCTCCAAAAATCCTCTAAGTAATACCCTACTATGATATTTGACCATCTGAAAGAAATAAAAGGCTGAATCTAATGTGCACATTTTAACACAGATTTCCCATTTATGTTTGACAAGAATACCTTGGCAACACAAGCCCTCTTTACAGGCTCCTGTACAGAGGAAGGAATAATACAATGTTTTGAAGTAGTTGATGTCTACTAAGTTGCCAAAGTGATTTCTTCTTGGTTTGCTTTATTAATTTGTGTTTCAAATGTTAGGCTAATGAACTACTTCTTAATTATGTGGTTTTGTAAATATTTATGTGAATGATCTGACATATTGCAAACAAGCTGAATGGTACATCCCGATACATTTAAAAAACTCTAGTAAATTGTAACAAAGGAGAGTGATTTAGACATCAATCTGACTTCCCCTGCATGAGTTCTACAGCAAGAAGCAACGTTTAGACAAACCCAGAATGAATTATTTGAAGGATAAAGAAAAAGCAAAAGTGATAGATTACTGGGAAAAGTGCTCTAGTGCAGAAATCCTGTAAGAATGTAGAACAGTGTCCATACTAATGGAAGCTGAATTGTTCCAAACATTAAAAAAACCCATCAAAATGCCAGAGAACTTGTTGGGATAAGGAACTATCCTCCACTGGCTCTGTAACAGAGGAATTAAATGACCTCATTAAGAAGTCTTTTCTATCTAGGACACTGGAAAAGAAATCCCACTGTTTGTTCATATAAGGTAGAAAGACGTTCCACAGACTAAAGCATAACTTCATACAAGCCTTGTGAATTACTCAAAGTGCTGAAAACTCCTGAGAAGAACCAGATATTTGCAGCTGCTGCCAGTGTGCCATAGCATACCATTCCACTGCAGTATTTGGCACTACAGTAGTAGCTCATTTAAAATTAATTTAGTTTTCATTAATAATAACCCAGGGCACATTTAGACTGTAGGCCACTACTTTGCATTTGAATCCTATGAGATCATGATGTGCTAACAAAGAGATATACCATTGTTTGGAAAGCAAATGCACAGTACAATACAAGCAAATATGCATAGCATATAGGGCCTCTGCCTTCAGTGCAGCATATTATGTTTAGACACCTTAAAGGTCTCTCTTTGGTCACTCACACACCTGTATTTGTTTCATACAATGAATGCCAGTAGATGGCTTTGCTACTCAGAGACACACCTGCAGAGAAGCTAGATTTAAACACAAGCACTTTTGCCCTGAGAGCACAGGGTCCTGCAGCGTACCTTCTTCTGGGATCAGGAATCTGACTCCAGCTCAGGCAGCAGCCAGACTTACTAAAGGTTTCTCAGCAGCACAAGCAAAACTGACTTAGGTCACATCAAATATGGGGTGAGAATAGGAAGGGGTGGCCAAGATCTTTTCTCCTCCTAGCATGGTAAAAGGAGACATTGGAAGCACCAAGTGTCCCCCCATAAGAAAGCAGCTCCAACTCCATTTGCAGACTGCTTCCTTTGACACCTTTGAATACCCCCTCCAGTTTCCAGGCGAGGTGAAAGGATCAGCAGGGCCTTGCAGAGCTTGAGTGAAAGCACAGGGGGCAGTCAACTAAGGTAGAAGCCTCTGCCTCAGACAACATGCTCTTCCAGACAATCAACTCCTTTGCCTGGCCTATACCTAGAACCAGCCCCATAGTGGTCTTGTACCTCTGGAGAGGTTCCAAAAGCCACAGAGAAAAGTAATATTTTAAACATTTAAACACTATGCAGAAAGCCATAGTAGTAGTGGCTATTTTTGGATGTAAATTTTCTCCCTTGTTTTGTTGCTTCTAAATATCTGCCATACACCTTCTCTATACCAGCCCTACCACTGTTGTTATCACCAGTATAGCTGAACAACAATATGACAGCTAAGACAAAATTACTATAGAAATAAACTTTGGCACACCCTTTCCACTCTGTTCCCCATCCTGGTCTGAGAGACACTGCTTTTTTTCGTGTGCTTAATTGCATAAGTTGCAATGGGTTTCACAGTGTTATTGGAACCATGCAAATTACCAACAACAACTATGCTTTTGGAACATAACAGATATAAAGTAAGTGAAATTATCTCACAACCGATAGCTGTTTGCTTGGGGATTTTTGTTTGCTTTTTTGTGGTTGGTTTTGGTTTTTTTTAATGGAAGTGTGAAAACTGCTTGGCTGTGCATTTCTTTTGCACTGGTGGCTGCAAACATTTTCAATACAACAGAGAGAAAGGAGCTTTGGTACAATTAGATGGCCAGTTGCTAGGGACTAAAGCTCCTCCTGCCTGTCCCAGAGCTCAGTGTTATCTTCAGCTCTCTGTTCCTGAATTAGATATTAAATATACCAAGGCTGGTGAGAGAAACACTCGTGGATGCTGAATCTTTTTCCTCTTGTCTACAGCACTGCAAAGCACCCAACACTGCCTTGTTTTCTGATAGATGCCATTTGGCCAGTACATTCCACAGGTCCATGGCATCATTGCAATCCATGTGACATGGAAACCAGCCCCAATTCCACCGAATACAAGAACATTTTCTACTGGGCCCAAGCACATACTTGCTGTGTTAATCAAACAACTGTTCCATAGCACACTATGGTCAACACTGCCTCACCTGAAGGAAGAGACTAACTGCAGTCGTAAAAGTGAAACAGTTTAGATCCCAAGACCACACCTCAGAAAAATAAATTTTTAAGAAAAATACAAACCTTCCAGAGCATGCTCCCCATTGGGTCAGATGGCTTTCCCGTGCCCCAACCCAACTTGTATGCATATATGCATATGTATGCATATATAAAATACCTCAAAAATAGCTAAAGACATTAAGAAACCTTAATAATTTTTTATTCATCTTCATTTATCAGCCTAGAACTTTGAGAACTTAACCTACAAGCTGTCTCTAATGAGATAGCCTTGTTCAAGTATTGTGAAAAGATCTGTTGCTGAATTCTTCAAGTCTTGAAGAAGTGTTGGCATTTACAAAGACCAAGGAGGAGGAAAAAGGAAGATAAATTGCATCAGTTCTGCTGGAAATTTGTGCAATTAGTTTAGTAACTGAACCACAATGATGGGCCCTTTCTTGCTTCCAGTTACAGTCAAAGACAGAATTAAAATAAGTTCTGAAATGCAGTTTGCTGTTCTGATTTAGTAAAGTTTTCCAGAACTTGGTGACAGCCTGCTCACATGAACTGAAGGATCCCCAACTGTCTTCTCAATCACAAATAAATACAGCAGCTTTAAGCAATATTTCAAAAACAAGAGTTGCATAGATGATTCAGAGTAGTGAGCGAGGAACGTAAATTACATTTTGAAAACTTTTGGTCTACTAAACCCTCTATTGCTCCACAAGAAATGTCAAGGTTTTTTTTACCAGCTAATAGACCATGTTTATTGGTGCTAGGTTTAATAATGTCTAAAGTGCTTATACGTTAACAGGCTTGCTGGGCAAGTCATGTAGGACTGATGTCTCTTCTCACTTCCAGCTTGCCTTGGAGTCAAGTAAAAGCTGTGGAAACTCAGGACTGCTTTTCTTCTGCCAAACTTATGTATTAACTTTGCTAGAAGCTGCTTCTGAAGAAAACTGTGATACTTTCATGGATTACTTTAAAAGAGAAACTGGCCAACAAATTCATGAAACATTAGGCAATTACTTCTGAAGCACAGTGGAAAGCTGGATAATACTTGGATGGAGAAGAAAGTGGAAAAATGAGCAAACTATTCCATCTTTAAGAAACCACAAAAGGTGGTAAAAAAGCAACCAACCTTCTGGCATAGGAAATCCCAACCCATTCAGAATAATCTAAGACTACAGAGGGAGACAGTCAGTAAAACTCATCAACAGAATAGCTTCCTAAGCAATTTAGGAAATACCTTTTTTCACACACCTCCCTGCCCCAAAGGGGGCAAAAATCCTGCCTAATTATTGGACCAAACAAAGCTGCTTGCAGTTTCCAGCTGATTATGGGAATGATTTTATGCAGCTCACTGGAAGGACACGTCTAAACTATGACTGTTTGAAAAAAAAACCCAGTAGAATTTGTTCTATTCTCCTGGCAAAATACCAGTACAGGCAACTACATTTCTCCAACTTGAAATATGTTTGCAATTGTCTGACTGGTGTGTTCCTTCACACTCTTCTTCATCTTTTTTGTTCACTAATGTTGCTAACCAGTAGTTGGTGCACCTATACTGAAACAAAATAATTTCAGAACTGTCGTTAAGGATGAAGCTGTTCAAAAAGATATAAGCTTGCAAAAATTTTCCCTATTTTCAAATAACTGATACAATTTAAGGGAGCTGTATCAAAAATATTTATAGCAACACAATGTCTGAGTTCAACCGGAAGGCAGAAATCAGTTAGAGAGATATGTTTATTTAAAATACCAACCAACGGCACAGGACATTACATCATCCTGTCTAGTTTGTACACTATTTTAAGTGAAAGACCACATTCCACTCTCTCAGATCACGAATGCAAAGGCACTCCTATTTTAGCTAAAACATAAGAACAAGGAGTTTTCCACTGAAGCAAAAGTTTTCCAAAGTCTCTACAATCCTATGGCAAGACTATTTCTCCAAGAAGGAAGCACAGCAACATCTCTCTCTGACAATTATTCTGAACAGCCGGATGAGATTTAACAAAGAACATTTCATCACATTCAAAACAGGCACAACCCTTCAAGAAGAGATGAATGAAGAAAAGAAAAGCTTCAATAAGCCTCTCACAGGTGATCTGGATGCCCAATTAGTTATTTGCCACAGAAGTGGATCTTTAGGTCTAACAAAACAAAGCTTGTGAATTTTGGTAAAATATTTCAAAAAGAGAACTCCTCAAGTTACAAGACATTAAGACATACACGTTCCTACTCCTGGATCTTCTGATTCGTTAAGCAACCACTGAAGGCAATTGATATTAAGTAATTAATTTTGTAACTGAAATGTTGCAAGTGTACTGACACCCTTCCTGAAGTTACAAGAACCAGAGACAAGAAACCTGACCAAAACAGATATGACAATTTTTTGTGGTAAATCACAAATTAAATTGTAAATTTGTTTGATTAAATTGTATCATCTAGTTGTATATAGCAACTTTTTTGCAAGCATGTGTCTTTTACAGAGGGGCATCCCTAACAACTACTCTGAAGTAGATTATTTTGCTTACAGGTGCAACAAGTGCTAGCTATGACTCCTTGTGCAAAAGTCCTAGATAAAAGTTTGTCACATGCAGCTGTCTGGGAAAAAAGTTTACAAGAGCATTACAGCCATATAAACACAAAATCTCAAATCAGAATTTACAAAGGAAGTCAGGATAGTATAGTGATACATGCAAAAAACATAATTCTACAATCCACACAGTAAAACTTGAACATAAATAACTAATTTTAATGTATGTAATCTTTCTTTTAGCTAAGAGGTACAATCTGTAAGTAGTAGTAAACCAGTGTCAAATGTAAAAGAAAATCACACAAATAAAAAGAAAAGCAGGGAGATATCTCGATAAACTCTATACAAAGATAGAAGGCCAAGTTACTGGTATTTAGCAGGACCATCTTCAGGACTTGTGGACTACAACATGAAATGCTGGTTAACTAAGCAAAACCCCCAATATTAGGACGTAATTTTCCTCAAAACCCTGCCATTAACCAAAGGCTATTCATCCTCTCAGCTGTGGATTATATAGCTGTTATTAACAACCTTTGAAAATGAAACAAAATATTTTCATTTTACCTCTAACAGAGCTTGTAATTTTTTCTCACTATTGCTAAAGCATCTGAGACCACAGGATAGCCCTCAGTTGTACTTAATATCACTAAGATGTACAGTTTAAAGAGCCAGAGCCACTAAAAATGAAAACACTAGTACAGTTTTGAAAGTCTTGACTCTGTCAACTAAAATTTAACGCCCTTCTAGAAGTGCAGTCATTTCTTTCCACAGAACAGAGATGCTGACATTGTATGGCTTAGAGTGTAATTGTGCCAAACCCTACACCCTACTAGACCACATCAAATTAGACACTGACCAACAGTGGCATTCCCAATACTGCTGTTACATTGCCCCCACACTGCTGTTTTTCTTTCACATCCCTCTCCTGTACTTTCATACAGAGCTGTGCTACTGCTATTTGCTTACCATGTCTGCCCCAGCATGGGAATGGCTCAGAAATTAGTCAAAAGTGGCCATTTCCACCAGCTGATAGTGCTCCTCCACCCAGAAAGTAAAAAAGCAGAACTCCTCTGCACTGGAAATCAGTGGGAGGATTTTGGTGTTAGAGGAAGGAGACGGGAAAAGAGGTCAATGCACTGGAGCTGTAAGGAGCACCCTGTGAACACAGCACCATTTTATGCTGCAAGCTTTATTATGGAAGGAAGGGAAAAAAATAGAAAATCATTATGATAAAACATTCAAATGGCATTGCCCACTGTTATCCAGACACTGGATCAAGCATTTGTAAACTCTCCCTATCCAGCTTTCCTCTAGATTCACAGTGTGAGTGAGAAGAGCAATTTTTTTGAAATACCAATCTAGTATTTGTCAGATACCTGCCCCCCACTCTTCCTTCCCCATCTAAAACAACAACAACACTTACCTGCTTCTGGATCTGGAGGAATCCTCCACATATACAAATTGAAGTCATCAGAGCCCGAAAGGATATACTGTTAAGAATAAAAATAAAAGCCATTTACCACAAAGTATCACCTGAATTATGCTATTTTACTATTGATCTACTTCCTCCAAACCAAAAATGAGAAAGGATAATTTGCATCATTCTTTGCACCTCACTGATCAATTTACATTTAAATGGGGATTAAGTACCAGCATGAAAATGTTGCTTGTATAAATGGACGAAAATTGAAAAGCATATTTCATGTATCTAATGCTTACTGCCCAAAGTGTATGTTTGCTTAGCTAAATAAGGCTATGAATTTTGGTTGGCTTTAATATAAGCATGTCTAGATCTAGATCACACTCTCTATTTTGCAGCTTGCAACTCTGGTCTTTTTTGATGTTGAAGCCTTTCATCGCTTTTTCTCATCTCCTGTACTACCAAGGAAAACTCCATTAAACACCTACCTAAGAAGAGAGCTACCATGTCCATAACTCATCAAGCCAGACATGTCTACCAAGACCATCAAAAGTCAGTCACTGAGAATAACCTTGAACACCAAATAAAAACCAAAGCTAAACATTCACTGTCAGCAAATCTCAAATTGTTTAAACCTCCTCCCCCCCGCACGTTTATGACACATTTCATTTTTTTCCTGCTCATAGTTACTCTGAAGAGATGGAAGGCTGCCCTTTTCCAACAGTGCACAAATGATAAACAATCTCTTTATTGTGCAGAACTTCAGGCAATATGCAATTTAAAGTAGCTTAATATACTACAAGCAGACACTGGAATGACAGGTGACATTTGATGTGGCAAAAAGCTTATGCCTCTCAGTTTGGAGAGGCCACAAACTGCGCCTTGCCTCCAA
This sequence comes from Corvus cornix cornix, assembly GCF_000738735.6. Lineage (NCBI taxonomy): Eukaryota > Metazoa > Chordata > Aves > Passeriformes > Corvidae > Corvus > Corvus cornix. Next base: position 34,118,310 of record NC_046335.1, read on the forward strand.
GCACTTATTCTCCAATAAATGACAGGGAGTACAGTTCATTTCTCTCCCAAATTAGAGATTAAATGACATGTACTGTAACCAATGGCAGATTCCAGTTCCAGTTATACTGGTGTGGACAGTGTAAATCTCTATCCCTCAACTGACATTAGGCTGCAGTTTAATCAATACAGTCAAGAAGCTGGGTTTTTCATTTTATTATTATTGTTAGGTTAGGGGAAAGGGAGAAAAAGAAAGCAATGGAGCCAGTTTGTCCCTTTTCTAACCTTTGATGAGAGACAAATTCTGTTTTGCTTGGCTCAAATATAACTGGTTTCTGCCTTTCATTCTCCAGGCATACATAAAATCATCAGGCACAGTAACATCAAGCAGTGGGGAGACAAGTTCTGGAATAACACAGGACTGAGAAGCAAATAAACAAAAAATATACACTATCACAGAAAAAGTGGCTATAAATTTGCATATATTCTGTTTGCAATGCTAATTACATTAGTGCAGTGTTTGGATCTTTCCTGTCACAAAAATGCAATAACGACCCACTAAAATCCCTTCTCTGGTTTCCTGCTATCATAATCCAACCATTCTTTTTTTCCCTCATTTTTAAGAATGCAGGATGTGAGTAAGCCCTTATGAATGCAATTCTGCTCATTTTCTGACAGGTAAGAAGCACTGATCAAACAAAAGCTCCTTTAAAAGCCTGTGCACACTAGTTCAGCATCACTCATAAACCCATACTTTCCAAGCCAGAAAGTTATTTCTACAAGCCAACATGTTCAAGCACTTAGGCAATTTACCTTCCAAACTGACCTGATGGTGCCAGGAATATGTGCTTCCCCTTTCATTTGACTGCTCATAAATGTTAGCCCACAGCAGGCTGAGCCACTGTGCCAAAACTCCACAGATTAGGGCTCATATAGGAAACATCCCAGCAATTAGAAAGAAAGCACCTCTAATGTTTTGTTAAAAAAACGCTACATGGAAAGAAAAGTTTTATTTATATAGAGATGTTCCCAGCTGTTACTATTTATTACCAAATTGTGTTGTTGAAGCAGCAACTAGTTTGCCAAGGACACATGACTAAAAACAGACTTGTAACTAAAATGCCTAGAAAACTCAGTATCTTGAATTTATGACCATGCACCCCCTCCCCCCCACCACATATCACAAACCAACAATGACAGGGCCCCAAAGTGACAGATTTCAGATATCCTGCATGAGGCACACAGGACAGAAGAAACATGTTATTTACGTGCCAGGAATGGAGTGTCCATGAGACTCTTCAAACCTGCTCCCAAAATTATTTGCAGAGGAACCTTCTGTGTATCCTGTAAGATTCAATGGTCAATTGTGCAGGAAATCTCATGTATCACTGCCCATGGTGCAAAATACTACCTGCAAAGACCATTGACCCCAGTATACTCTGTCTTGCTTTGGAGACAGCAAAATTTAGAGTGCCCTTGCAGTGATGTGTAGTAATAGCAACTTGATGCACTGTCAGGAGTGTAAACAGGAGGTCAAGACAAGTGATTATTTCCCTTACATGGCATTTTTGAAGCCACGCCTGGGGTATTGTGTCTGGCTTGGGTCCCCCAATACAAGAGTGACACTAACAGATCAGACAGAGTGGACAAGAAGGGCTGCTGCAGCTGAAGGCCCATGTCCTGCAAGGAAAACCTAAGGGAACTGGTCTCGTTTAGCCAGAAGAAGAGAAAGGGAAGGGATAGAGTGGACCTCAACAGTTTCCCCCTCTCCAAAGGAATACTGAGCAGCCAGGGACAGACTCTTCTCAGAGGCATGCAGTGGTTACCCAGGAAGCAACAGTCACAAGTCGCAGCAAGGGAAATTCCAGCTAAGCACAAAGGAACAGCATGTTCAGGAGCATAACAAGCACTGCAACACAGCCCCAACACAGTGGAATCTCCACTCTTGCAAATCCAAAATTTACCTGAACAGTTCCCTGAGCAATCTGATCTGACTTTGAAGATGTTCTGCTCTGGGAAGCATCTTAAGTTGGGTGATCTCCAGAGCTCTCTTCTGACTGATTTTCTTCAAAGATTGCCAAAATAAAAAGGGAAATAATTGTCTTGGTGGATTGGGATTGGGCTTTGGGTTACAGGGTAGAGAGAAAGGAGGAGGGGAGAAGTGGATAGTGTCAGGAAAATGCCCACCCTAAACCTTTACACTCCATCAGACATCACAGCTTCATGAAAATACTAATGAGAAGACAAACTTAGGCCACAGAGACAGGATCTGCAGTTCAGTACATGGACTTGCATAAATTAAAGTGATCACAATTTGGGGAATTTAATGGAAGAAACTGACAAAGTACCTTAAAATGGTTCACAGAATCATAGAATGGCTGAGGCTGTAAGGGACCTTTAGAGGTCATCTGGTCCAATCCACCTACTCAAGCAGGGCCACTTAGGAGCTGACTTCCCAGAACTGTGTCCAGATGGCTCTGGAGTATCTCCAATGCCAGAGATTTAATCCAATCCTACCAACTTAAAAGGACTGTGAAGTCCTTCACTTCATTATCATTTTCAAGCCTAATGACATTTGCACTGATCAAACACACTTGGCTAAAGTATTCTGGAGTGAATTAGGAGAAAATAAGTAGGAATGAATTAAACATCTGCAATGCAATTATGTCCAGTCACAGAACAAGCTCAGCTCGGGATCTGAGCTGAAAAAGTACTTATGGCTTTAATCTTGACACAAGACCGCCATTAGTAAATGGCAAAACATTAACTGTTAAAGTCATGTACACAAGTTTGATGTTGTAAGCAGTGGGCTGTGAGTTGTGAACTTTTTATATAAAATTAAATTTTATTTTGATGGTTAAATCTGCCAATAATCACCAGAATTTGATCATATTCCACAACATATCCAAGTATTTTGCATCTCTGCCATTACACTGCCACCACTGTAGCAGTCAGCATTGTTTTCCGCTCTCTTTCCCAGTAAGGATACCTCTGGGGTACATGTTTTCCTGGCTGTTCTCACAATAGAGAATTGAATCCCCAAATGCATTCCTTTCGGTTTTTTCTGTAACACTAGGTGATATGGGTCTGACAAGTAGGAAGTGGCTTTTCTGGCCAAGACCAAGAGATTGCCAGAACCACCTCATGACTGTAGCCATTGCAAGAACAGTGCGCCACATGAAGCTTCAAGAATGGACACCCAAGCTGCCAAAGTCAGAAACACACCTGATGTCACATTTGGAAAAAACCCCTCAATTCCAATTAGTACTCTCTGCACAAGACAATCAGAACCTAAGGCCTCTAGAGAGCACAGCTGGACTGATGTTACTAAGACATTTACATGACCATCTGTGAAAATTTTTCTTTGATGTATTAATTACTAATAAAACAAGAAGCCAATATTCTCCTCACTAGTTCATAGTTGGAGAATAAGGATTAAGAAAATTAAAAAGTCACTCCCTAGTACTAGAAAAGTCAAAGAAGCAATTACTATTAAGTTCACCAAACTCTAGTTAATAAGGCTCAAATCCTGAGAGAATGGAGTAGACTTTTTAAAAGGAAGGAAAAGAAAGGGAAAAAGTAGAAGGGCTTGGGGAAGAGTAGATGAAAGAATGTCATCCTGCATATGGTTAGACACCACTTTAATTGTGAACAAGGATTTTTGGTCCTGAGGGGATGCTGGAAATGTAATTCCTAGCAGAGTACCTTCTATTCACTCAAAGAACAAAAGCACAGATAATCAAATCACAGAGGTAAGCCAGGGGGAGGCAAAAACATGTGCATTCACAGAGACAACTAAATAGCTAAGACATCAAGCACTGTCCTCCTTCCACCCTCCTCCCAAAGCCAAACTCAAGCTGAACATAACCTCAAGAACCACTGAAGTGCTGAATTAGGAATCAGACCAGACCCTGCATGAGGAGCTCAGATGTCTGGGGGGAACAGACCAATATTAAACCCACCTGTTTCATTGTCTGCATTTTTGCTGCTGTATCTGACCAGGACTTCAGAAATCAACATTTACAGTATTCACATTAACACAAGATTAGACAGAAAAAACACTTGCTGTTAATACTGGAGGTTTTTTAGAAGGGCAGAGTCAGCTTCTATGCCTAGCTGTTAGCAACAATGACAGGAAAAGGCTTCCAGATGACTATGAGCTGCTGATTCAGAAGTTTGCCTTAGAAGGAAGAAAACTCTCAGGCGTGGTTAGAGTCTGCTCCTGGGAGAAAACACCAATTCAGTCTGAGTTTCAAGTACGCATAAAATGCTTAAAATGAAACACCATCAGGATTCTGAAAGAATTACATTGGACTAGCACTCCCCACTCATTTCACTGTAACTCTTCTCATTTTCTCTCTCCCCAAGGAAATTACAGCAGTTGATATAAATAAATGAAGATCTAATCTGCTGCTATAGTCTCGTAACAGTAGCATTGGCATTGCATTTTGCAGAGTACTACCACTCTAGGGAATTTATTTTTTGTTCTTACCACTGCCAGTTTGAAAGCTTTCAAAATCCCACAAGCTGCATTTCCTCAGGTGCTACTGAATATGGATTATTTCAATAAAATTTTATCTAAATTGCACCTTATTTTAGTTTTCAATATCCCCATTTCCTGCTCCTATAAAATGTCCTTTTGCTTATGATCTACATCAGAGAGATTTTTGAGCTTTTGGCCCTAGATAAGGGACTAGCAGACAAGGATTGTGTTTCCAAAAGTATCAGCAAGTCTCTTGAATAACCCAACTAATGTAGGGGAGAACAAGAAGAATGTAGGAGACTTTGTCTTAAATGCACAAATAGAGAAGCAGCATCACGGTGTAATTATAAATGCATGCACAAGCAACAGGTAAAGGCTCAGAAATGATAAACATTAAAAAGTGAGTACTGCTAAGCTACTAGCAGGAAAATGCTTGTCAGATTTGAATTTCATGCTGCTGTTTACAGCTTTGAAAGAGACTAAACTTTTTAAATCGCAATTCCCACTCACTTGGGCATGTCTGCCCTTTCTGCAGAGGGGCCAATGAAACTTGGGGCAGAAAAGACCAGAGCAGACAGAATTTTTCTCAGGGTTTTAGTGAGCTGTACCTTAGCTTCTTCAAGTAATGCAAAACCCACATGCTAGGAAAGAAGCACAGAGGCATCCAAATTTGAAAGTTACACTGGTGCTTTGCACATGTCCTTTAAGAGACAGGATGTACAGGCCCTCTATTTTACCTGTAACATAATTCATGGGTGGGGTGTAGACTTCTGGTTCTTTTCCTACGACAACAGATAAAGAAACTGGTTTGGGGCAGTCTGCTAGTCTCAAGTCTTAATTCCTCTTGAGACTTGCACATCCCTTCTGTGGTGGAATATGCACTCATAGACATTGAGGAAACCACAGTTTGACATGAAGCATCACTGAAGTCTGAAAAATATTGTTTGTCTAAAAGAGATTGGAATTCACAGCAATCAGCTGTGAAAAGGAATCCATTTACATGAAGAATATAAAAACTGTGTATTTATCCAAGGAGGAAAGGTTTCCTAAGTAAACAGGTCTTATGCCATTTTATTCTTTGTGGCAGCTCTCTGTCTCAAAGAATTTCTAAGTGTAATTTCAAATTTGACAGAGGACCTGAAGATTCCAGAATTATGGACTGTCCAGAAATAATATTTTACAAAAGGGCAGCTGTCACACATAGGGGAGAGAGATACTCTGTAAGTAGCCACTGAAAACAAAGCAGTTTTGATACATAGATACATCCTACAAACTAAACATCAGGAAACCCAAAAGGGAAGTCAAAATCCCAATGATATCATGACAATCTGCTTCTCATGGAACTATTTTAAGGGGGATAAACAAGCTATAAACAAAAAGAAGCAAAAAGTAAGAAAGCTCCCCTCATACACACATGCATATTTGTCTGTGATTTGTTTGTGATTTGTCTGTGTATATGTGTATGTATATATATATATAAATATATATGTATATAAAAACCACAACCATGAACACAGGTCTTGTTATACATTACATGTTTTGTATGAAAAAACAGAACACAATCAAATTTTTTTATAGCTTCTTCTAGACCGTTTGTGGTGCCAAGACTGCTCCACATATCCTCCTTACAAAAAAAGCTCCCCCTGCTATTTTTCCCATTTTTAAAAATGACTGATAATTTACAATTTGATAATAATTTCATGATATCTGCATTTCCTGCAGGTAGAAAACCCACATATTTGCTTGCAATTCATCTTTCTATTGTTAGAGTACCTACTAACTGGATGGGAAACTAGGTAAGGACACAACTACAGAGGAGGAAAAGACTTTTTCAGTAGTTAAAAGGCATCAAGAAACAAAGAAGCAAGGAAACAACAGGGCAAAACAATTAAGAAATAAACAACAGTGAATTAGTCAAGTATTTCCATTTCTTTGCAATTCCTGATCTGTCAGGCTGGTAGCTTTACGTTGATGAATTCAGGTTTTTAGTATAGCATTCTCACTAAGTACAGCTTGAAAGACTGCTGTAATGATCATCAGCTGACTTCCACAGCAGGTATGTTCCCACCCACGTGTCTTGTGCTAACACTGGCACTCCTAACAGCAGTGGTTTGATTCAGTGGCTACAGCAGTAAAACCTCATACAAGTTGTCATGAGTCATTCAATATGGTATTGCCATTTACGTATTTCAACCAGATTCTATAGTGGTCAGATGGGTGCCAGCACAGCCCAAGGGAAGTACAGGATGTCCCCTCAAGGCCATAATGCCTTGTTTGTACCTCGAACTGCAACCCCCATTGTAGCAGCTCTCCCTGTCAGCAATTAGAGAAGTTCTTCTCTCCAAGGCAGTTAACCAGGAGATGACAAAATAATGAGCAGTCACCTGTGCAAGCTACTAACCTCTTATTCCTGTCTTTCAAAGAAAAACCTAAAGTAAGAGGATACATAACTGAGGAAGCTCTCTCTGAGAAGTGTTTTGGAAAACTTATGGCTAAGAAAAGAATTTGCCTACAAGCTATCTACACAACCTTTTATCTTCTGCTTTATAATACATTCTGGAGCACAAATTATGGGGTTTAAAAAAAATATTTAACAAAATCAAAGAGGTCTCACAACACTGTGAAAACAGACATCTTTTTTCACACGAGCCAGGACAGACTGTACTCTTTACATACTAACCTGTACTCTCTGGGACTGTTTTTCAAGAGGCTGAAACTGGCACAAAAAAGAGCTTTAAAGTTTTCCATCTCAGCCTGAGAATCAAACAGGTGCATCCGAAAGGCTTTTAACAACAAAAGCTTTGTTCCTCAGTAAGGAGCACACCTATCTCATGAACTGGAAAAAGTAAAGCTGCGACACAGCAGACTGGAGAAATACAAATTGCTTCTAGTACATAAATTTCAAAGCCAAAAATTTGTATTCCCACTCCCTAAATCCCTAATCTTATAAACAGCCAACTCTGTGTGGGGCAATTTCAAATGCTTACAGAAGCATCATTGGGAACAATCCATCAATGTTCTTACAGCTGCCTTTTTGTGATGCAGGAAGGCTGTAACAGTAATTTTATTAATGAACAAGAGCAACTTAGAAATCCTTACTGAGGATTTCTATGGCAGGGAAAATATTTCTATTACATTACAAAGAAATCAACAAGTTTATCTGAGCATATGAGAGGTGCTACTAAACTACAGATCTCCTGTGATGTACTATGAGGGAGATATGAGCCTGCAAAATTCAAAGTCTCCTGAGTCTGAGTTCCACTCCACCAGAATTTAGTTTCAGTATGGGTCCTTTTGGGCTTACGTATTGCTGTGCAGATGTCTAAAAACCTCCCCCAAGGGCTTATAGGAATGCAGAAGAGAAGGGAGACAGGAAATGGGGCTGGCAGGATGTACCAGGAATGGGGGAAGAAGCAATCAGAACAAGAAAGGTTAAAGAAAAACTCATAGCTCCTGCTGTCAAGACCTTGACTCTGAAGAGACATTTTCAGTATGAGCCTCCCAATGTCAATTACCAAAAACAATGTGGAAAAAAAAAAATAATTTCACTGCTAGCTAAATCTCATGTATGAACCTTATACGTATGTATTATGCATATAGCTGGAATTTAATCTGCTATTTAGATAAAGCAAAAAACAAAATACAGTCTCATCAGTAATTCTTGGAAGAAATCAAATTTAAAACAGAGTAAGACATCAATTTTCTTTTTATCCAAGCACAGCAACATATTTGCACACTGAATGCTTTTCATATATTAAGAAATGCTGACTGCAACAAGCTACTATTCATTAGGAAGTCGTCTGTGCACAGGAAACTTACGATACATTCTCTCAAAGAATAATTCCCTTTCTTCTTGCTAGTTCTCAAACCTAGACATTGATAAGCACTACTTCCCATGATAAATGACCTTCAAATTAGATGGCACAAAGAACACCACTGAAGAAAAGTTCTCTTTCTTTACAAAGGCAGTATACAAACATACAAGACCCCTGGCACCTACACAACTAACCTTGTTTTTGGAAGAGTTACATTCATGTAATAGTTCTGTCCTGCAAAAAGCTGGCTTGTCCCTAACCAGGGTTATTTAGAACACGGATTTCAACATAATGAGGGCTGTAACTTTATAGGGAGTTGGAGCAGCCTTGCAGTACCGTGAGCAGTGCATTCCTGAAACTCTCCTATACCAGTGTAATGTCAACAGAAAAGGCTGAGTGGTGATGTAATGTCTGAGGGCATGCCAGAGTCAAGACACTTTTTGTTTGATTCACAGGGTACAAGCTATTTCCCCCCACCCACACTTTTTTTAAACAGGCAATACGCAGTTGATTTTACAACCACAAGCGTTACAGAGCCTCACATTATCTACACAGGGAAAAAACAGGAATGAACCGATAGCATTCATCATTGTGACACAGGCAACAATCCTTGAGCAAGAAAAACTTTTGGACTATTTTAGTTTGGTTGGGTTTTGTGGTTTCTTTCTGGGCCTTTTTTATGCTGTTGCCCATCACTATAGCCTCTGAGGCTCCTACTCTTAAAAATACATTTGGGTACCTGAAGTCCTGCAATACTTTCTGTATCCTCAGATGCAAGAAGATATTTTCTATACCAGTCTAAAAACTAAAAATCCTTAGTATTTAATCAACATTTCCCAAATTCTAATGCTGACAAGAAGAATGGGAACTCCCCCAGCACCATGACATGATTAGAGAGTCTCACACATTTAATATTTTTACATAATCAAACATCTGTGCACACTAAAGTCAGTGGGGCTTGGGTGTATAAATAAACTGTTTTGTTTTTAAAATTCTGGACCTGGGTGCCCAGAAGTATGGATAAATTACAGTCTCAGACAAATCTCTACAGCCAACAAAGGCAGTGGGAAGCTGAGAGTCACCCTTGATCCATCCAGACTACCTAACCCTTCCTCTCTTTCACAGCTGTATGACTCAAGTGAGCTCCTGGATAATGCAAACGCCGTACAACTTTGAACCCATTTATAACCAACATCAGAGCTCTTCTTCAAAGAATAGAAAAATCGGTGTCATGTGAATTAGGTCATTACGCCAATAACATGGACAAAAGAAAAAGTTCTGAGCAAATGAAGGTGGGTGCAAATAAAACATCAACTAAACAATGCCTCTCAAGCTTTGGTAGTTGCAAGAAATAAGAAAAGCATGACTGTGGCATCTCTAGAAAAATGCTTATGTATATATATATACTGCTCATTGACTTTGAAATCAGGCTCACAAGGACTAGGACAATAAGTTTTGGAGGAATAGTTTGCAAGGCCACAAAGAGAAACTAAGCTGTTTATCTTCTAAGATCCTGTCACTTAGCTTGTGCTGCCACCCACAATACCTGCAACAACTCAAAACCATATAAGCATTTCAGAATGTGTTCTTAAACGTAAAACCTCAAAAAATCATTGCAGTTAACAAGTGAGTCCTTCTGCATTTTGTACCTTAAAGCATTAATGACATATCATTCTTTGCTAAGAGGTTTCAATCTACTTGTATCAGAGATGCTCCAGTGAAAGGAGGTGGTATACAGATCACTGCACACCTGCTGGTTGCAGACTTCCCTCTAGAGTGACATGTCAGGAGTTCTGGCTCAAAGTCCTTTTGGGTACCTATCACAGTCTGTGAGCACTAAAAAAACAATACTGAGGAAATATTAGTATAAAGTCTAATCCCCATCAGCAGACAAACCAATCAAACTATTCCCCAACGAGTAGTCTGTGTTCTATTTCTGCAAAGAAATTTCATCAATTTAACACACATACCCTGTCAAAGTAAGAACAATACTTCTGGTCATTTAGGGAAGTTAAGCATTTGGCCTCTTAAAATATAAGGGCAATGTCCAAGAGAACTCTTAAGTTGTGTGCTTGCAGCTCAGAATCTGCTCATTTCTGCCATATCAGAATCCAACTGTTCCATATGGAACAGGATGTTATTTACCTTTACTGTAGATTTTCACCACTGTGTTAAAACAAATTTCCAAAGGCAACCCAAAACTAACAGTTATGGGGTTTTAAACCCTGATGGTCATAATTTACAAGAAAACTTCCTGAGCAAACCACTTTCTATGTACAAACTTCAGAGAAAGATTAGCAAAGACTATAGTTCTGTGAGGAGCTGAGTCTTACAGAGCTGAAAGGCCATCTCTTCATCTCTCACCCATCTTCTGATCCCTATATCACATCCAAATGCTTGTCAGAGCTCTCTGGGTGTCAGTACAAGTCATTAACCCAGGAAAAGAAGTAAATGCTACTGCAAAGTTAGAAGTGGTATCAGTGAAAGGTCTTACATCACGCCTCTGCTGGATAAGAAAGGCCTCCCCCTTTCAGCAGTTCACTTTTTTCCCCAATGCAATTGCATTCTAAGCACTGATGAGTTAAAGATAATCCTTTCTTATTAAAGTTAAAATATACAATAGAAATGCTACTTTATGAGAGGAACTACCTGTGCAGACAACACATAATAATTTTTGAACATGGGAGACTCCCATTTTTAATTTACTATGCTCTATAAGAAAGGTAAATCTAACTATTTCAGACAGCTTAAAAGAGAAAAAAAAGATCAAGTTGGCAGTTTAATAAGGACGAAAAGAAGAATCGAAGACAGAGAAAATCAGAGGTGCAATGTGAAAGAATTGCTGAAGAAGTGTTCCTACCACAAGTGCCACTCACAATTTGAAACAACCTTCTTATCCACAAGTCCCTTCAAATGAGCCTTAGCTCACACAAAATTTTGATCCTATGAGGAAATACAACCAAGGTATTCTGTGAAGCTTACTTTGCATAGATCTCAAATGAAAGACATTCTTTATAAAGGCTAAGAACAGCAATATTAAAAGGTAGAGGGGACTGGAGCCAGATTAAATTGGATACAGAATTATTTCTTCTTCTGATGAATTCTGATTTGCAGGGGTGAAGACTTGTATACATGAAGCAAAAGCATACTTGTTGTATAGAAGGGCAAAACTCAAAAAACATTGTAGTTTTTTTATTCACCTTATCTATCTTACAGTAGCTTCCAACTCTAACCTGCTTTTCTAGATATACTTGCAACTGGAATTGGGTTCTCTGTAAAAGGCAGTCCCTAAGGGCTATCCCTAGTGTTGACAGTCTTAGTCACAGAATTTGAACATTACTGGACAGTTTCAGACATAGAGTTGGAGCATGTGTTGGCATTTTCTAAATTCATTATCTTTTTTCCTTCCAGTTAGAAGATGGGTACAAGCTTGTGTCTAAATGTCAAATTCCACATCTCTCTAACATTCCATATTAAACTTCATCTTCCCTATTAGCTTCATATAGCTTTATGTGAGAATATAATTGTCTTTTGCTCTGTTTTCCAACTCATAGCAGCATTATGTGCCGCTACTTATCAGAACAGAAAGTCTGTCAAGCCACAAGAATATAAAGTTTTTTAAAAATGTAGGCTCCTGAAGTATTGATCACCCTGATACAGAACAGACAAACTCTTCCTGTTAAAATAATACCATACCCATCAGAAAATAGCTTAGAAAGCAGAGCAACATATACTAAGACTTTCCTCTACATCTTTAGTAACAGATGAGAAGCTAAATTTTATGTCAGAGTGTACACAGCTCTACACTGAGTTCCAGAGGAGAAAAGTGTTATCTTTAGGCTGACTAAACAGTGGACCACAAATTGTCAGTGGTTTTCTTCTTAACCAATACATGTGTTTTCCCATTCTTTGTAGTAAGCCACTCAATTGTTTTAAGAGAGTTTCATTATCACATCTTCACAATCCTGTCAAAAGCTACGCAGAACTAAGGAACACTGCTCGAGTTCAGCGACATGAATGTATTTTCTACTTGCAATCTGAAAGAAGCTCAACTCTGCCTCCTGCAGCAGCAGCAATAGAATTAGTGATGAAATTCTTCCTGCAAGAATTTTGCTGATGACAATTAAGAAATTTTCAGACCATAGTTTGATACTATCATAGCTTGAAAATACATCTTTTGTCCTTAAACAGTGCCAGTGGTTATTAAATACAGTTGTCCAAAGACAATATCTGGCTCAAGAATCATATGAACTTCTGTTAGTCACTTGATGTGTGACCTATTTCTTGGTGATTAGTAGTAGGGACAGAGCCCTGCCTCAGTGAAGGAGCAGACTATTCCTTCCTAATCACCTGCCATCACCACTTACAGAACACTGACCTACAAAGACCTATCCTACCTGATCCATTAGCAGAGTATTAAAAGAGAAACATTATAATTTGAAATAAGAATCAGTAACTCTGTAAATATGCAACATTTACATTTTGTGGGATTGCCTCTATGTTACCCAGTATCAATATTGTAATGCAAGGAAGATGCTTCCTTATCCTATGTAGATGAGTAGATAACATTGTATTAATTGGACCGAAAAAGACTGCAAATATTTTCTTCTGAATATAATCTTCAAAGTAAGTATTAGATCACATCAAACAACAGGTAAAATTTATCATGTGTTTTGGCATACATTTTCCTTCTTTCACAGCCCACATTGCAAAACAGCTCTGAATAAGCCTGTACGTGTCCTGCTTCCTGTTTTACCTCCTGAATCAGAAAAAAGCCACCCTTATAGAAGTGTTCTCAAACAGTCATGGAAACTCTGGAGACTCAGGGCAGCATTGCTTGCTTATTACCTGATCACGATCGCCTGCAAAACAGCAGCTCTTCATAGTACAGGAGTTGAAGTACCCTTGGTTGTCAAACTGGAAGACAGGCAGCCGGCAGTGGATGTCGTAGAGCACCGGGGGAAGGCGCCGACGCAGTGCCAGCAGTTGGGTGCCATTACTGTTGAATCGGACGCTCATGGCACTCTGAAGGGAGAGGTTCCCACCATAGCGAAGCAGGGAACTGGGAAAAGACAAGTGGGAACAAGTGAGATGGGCTGCACATATGAATTGAACTACTTAAAGACAGAACTCTCTTTAATCTTACTGAGGCATTTCAATCCAACAAGCCCAGTAAACTATAATTTATTTAGTTTCTGCTTTAAAGCATCAGTTCCTGAAAAATCTTAGTACGAAACCTGAATGACAAGCTATCAAAATGCTATGACTGTTATGTCTTCAGAAGAGAAAAGTTAAAGACTGTGAGTAGTTTTGTTAATAACAAATACATTTCCTGCATAGGAGCAAAGTTGGACAGAGCACTTAGCCTTAAAAAGGTTGTCCTTTTACTTCTGGGATGTCTGCCTTTGAGACTGACCCTACCAGCATTCAGCCCTTCTTTTTGTTAGCTGGTTCTTTAATCCAGGCAGTTTTTTACCCCTGCTCTGGCACCAGATGGCATTTTATCCAAATGTAGATAGGCTGGCCATTCTCTCTCTTCTGCTTCTATTTATATCTCTACAGGGCATCAGAGGATGTTTAAACTCACAATCAGTTCCAGAAGTCTTAAATAAAAGGAGATCTTACTAACATGTTATTGCAAGAAATGCTAAAATAAGTCACTTAGCTAATCTCAAACTAGCTTCATCTAAAAATACTGCCAAGTAGGCAAGACAATTATGCTATCACATGACATTACTACCTAAAACTCTAATGTGTCAGGATTAGCTGGTTTCCTTGTCCCATATAAGGCTGTATGTTCAGAGCTGGAGTATTTGTATCCATTCTTATTGACATATACAAAACAAAACCAAAGGTTCACAAGTTTCCAGACTGTCTCTTTTAAAAAGTAACAGAAATGGAATTTGTTCCATAAAGGAACATAAAGTTAATCAAAGCACACCTTAAATGCAACTTGTACAGATCTTCTGTTCTTTTCAAAGACTTCATTCAGTTTGTGTATTTGAAATGATTGTGTGTAGGGAAAGTAAGACAAAGATGGAAGACATTTTATCCCTTTTTTTGTTCAGTGATCACTGAAACCTCCCTAAACAGTACTAGAGCTCAACCTTTTGTTAAAGTTCTGTTTTGAGAAATAACCATCAAATCTTGTTGAGAACTGTGACTTTTATGCCCCTTCTTGACCAGAAAAAGCATGCCAGCTCAGAATTTGTAAATTCTAGAGGGAAGTTTATTCACAGATTTTAATGCATAATACTTTCTGATACAGCCCTTTGCCCCAACAACTGCGAAAACTGAGTCACTCCACATGGATGGGAAGCCACATTCCAGGCAGGTCGAAGCACGCATCATTGCCTGAGATACTGTAAAGTTAAAAACCATTGTTCCTAAGGCAGAGTTAAACAAAACCAATACAAAATACAAGGCTCTACATAATGAATGCCCTAGAAATATCCCAATTTCACACACACACTTTTGAACTGAACAGTCAAAGCCAGGATGCCACAAAGGCACCAGAAGTCACATTTTCAAAGCCAACTAACTAGCAAGTTCTTCAAGCTGGGCACCAAAACTTCTGAACACTTGTATCAGCATGAACAGTCCTGGTGTCTCATGTTCTCCTCCAAAGTTGCTGAGCTTTTCTTAATCATGTTCAAGGTATTTAATTAAAACATGAGAGAATTTAATACTAGAAACTGTAACCTTAGAGACAAGGATTTAGGATCCCTCTCATCAGCCCTAGTTTCTGTTCATCAAGACCAATAAAGTACTCAGACAGCTCAAAATACTCAGGCATTAAAAATCAAAACCAAACAAGATAACCAAAACACACATGACATTTTTGCCTCCCCCTCTTCTGATAGGTCTTAGTAAGCCAATTTTTTTTTAATGGAATTTTCCACTTCCTTAAAAAAAGATACACAAATAAGCTAAAACATCATAAATGCCCCAAAGCCCCAACCCAAGCAAGACCTCAACACAAAAAACTGGCAGAAGAAACAATCCCAGATTTTTTTTGGCTAAGAAAAGTCAATTTTTAATAAAAAGATATGAGTTGTCCAGCATGAGTAAGAAGGTCATAACAAATATGCAACAACCAGACAATGTTTAGGTGCAGCCACTGCTGCACCAAGATTAAGCTCCTCTCCTCATTACCAGTTCTCCTCCTTAATCCAAACCACAGCCCAGAATTCTCTCCTGCCTACAAGTGAGTGAGCCTACCAGATGCCCCATCCTTTGAAGTCTTCAAGCAAAGTTTCCATGGTTACTATTATTATGCCCTGCCTGAAATCATTTGAGATTATGTTTTATAGCAATAGGAGTGCAATGTTAAACTGGCTTCCCTTCTGCTTACAGATGTTTCATCAAGCTCCTATAGCAGTCAAAGGTACCAAAGCAAACACTTGGAATTGAATTCTGTATTGTGTTGCAGTAACTTCATCATAGCAAAGCTCCAAAAGAATATTTTACTTCAGAAATTAAAGGAAGCAAGAGAGACTAGAACTTCAGAAAAAATGACCACATACACACATGAAAAGTCTAGAATTAAGGAGCTGCATAATTAATGCTCCTCTAAAGATCCACAGCTTTGCCTGCCTCAGACCCTCACTCCACACAATTCAGCCACACGTGTAATGGAAATACAGTTCATGCTGCAGTTTTTTTAACATTCGGCTCAAAAAAAAAGAAAAACAAACAAAAAACCAAACCCCCACACTAACAAAAAAACCCAGTGAGGTAGTTTGGCTAATACAGAAAGAAATACTAAAATAGCTGTTTGCCATTCATTTATAACCTAAGAGTAATGACTCTCCCTGCTTGCCTTAATTCTGGCCCCAAAAGTCTGACACTATAGCTCCAAGTGCAGCATTTTGCTGTACTAATCACAAGACAGCAGTTTTCTGTTTTCCCCACCCTGCTGTGTCCTGATTGCTTCCTCTCTGCCTCTTTGAAAGGATTTGTTAAATTAACTGCACAGTGTTTTCCTTTAACAAACTCTGAAAAGAGGCAGCAGGTAGTCAGGTGGGGATGAGGCGAACAAACTGACACAAGCCCCCACCAAACATCCATTTCCTGATCCAAACAGAGGAAAAATATTTGCTCTCTCTCTCTCTCCTCCTAGGACAGAACATCTGAGAGATATGTTCACAAATAAGAGGGAGGGAGTGCAGCTCATGGCTCTATCTTGGTGGCAAAGCTGCTCACCTAGTTCACAAATAGAGGATATATAAAGGATTTGAGAAGTCTCTCTTCCTCTGCCTCATACTGCAGGCAGTGCACATGGTAGCAGTATTGAGAACTGAGGAACCCCAGGACTTTGGTATCTTCCATCATAAAATTTTGTTGATTTTAGAACAACCGTGCTGGTTTTAGGAAAAAAGTAATAATTGCCTGAGATGACTTCTAGAGTATCCATCTCCATCAAAATTGCAGGAAAAAACCAGACAGCCCTCTCCAAGAAAGAAGCCAGCAGAAGTTATTTTCTACAGTATTAAACCACTACTAATACTTGCTAGTACTAAAGAGGATGTCTGAATCAAGAAGCTCTAAAGATCTTCAAACTCATCAGAATCAGGACTTTTGCACTTTCTTTTTCTGAGGTGTGGGGAGGGGAGAGGAAGAGACGTGCTGTGTTTAAGCATGTTCAAATGACTACCTCCGCTTTCCCAGTTGCACCAGGGTATTGCTCTGTACCTTTAGTCAGTTCTACTTTTAGATATTTTCACACAGGATTATGTGGGGCAGTGTAGACATGTTTGGATATGTTGCTCATGTTAGAACTGCCACTTCTGCCTGCCCCTTACTGCATGCACTAACAAAGGAATTTCAGAGGCAACACCTTGTTTCAGTTACTAAAAAGTTTACTGATGCATCATGCCAGAAGCAATACTCTCATCTTGAAGACACAGACCATGACAGCTAGTGAGAAATCTGAAGGCAATACTAAAAGGACACTTCTGAACAAGATGAGTGCTCTTTCTGCCAGAGGCATTATTTTTATGAATCCAAAACCAGACTACTCGGATTTACTCTGCTTCCAAATTTGGCTCACCCAGACAGCTGTGGAATGCTGATGTTGCCTACCAGCTCTGGAAGCAATATAGAGAGACACATGCACTTCGAGTTTTTTAAAAAGTCATATTGTATGATAAAGAGAAATATTTAGTCCACAGATGGAACATTGCAATCCAAACACATATGCTGGAGCTGGAGAGAGGCAGAGGAGGGAGAGAATGGACGATTATATGCAATATGGTCATTTCCATAGCTGGATACGCTGCACACAGGCAGCAGGCAAGGGCTAACTAAATACCAGCTCAGCCAAACAATGGAAGGCTTTGAATCCACGAGTAGCACCACTAATGTAAATAAATCGGTTTCTACTGGCACTTAGTGGGGTGAGGGAATAAGCAGTATCACTGCATTGCAGTATACACACTGTCCTTGGGACAGGGGTGTCATTTAAGAGGAAAAAGAAAGGAATTGGGCAAGGGAAAAGTGGTTGGTATCATAAACTGCAGTGAGTGAGACTAAGTTAATGAACCAATGACCTTAAAAGGAAAGAATGAACTGAATGCTTGTAACTAATACACACCATTGCATACAACTGTGTTTGTCAGCAATTCTGTAACCACAAAACTGAGGAACTTCTAACTGTGCAAAAAAAGAACTGGAATGAAACTTGGCAAACAAAATTTTGGCCTGGAAAACTGCAGAAAAGTTTGGGGGTTTATTTGCAAGAAAATTATTGTGTGTTTAAAAGGACACAATTCATATACAGTCTGAAGCACTTAGAGCTAAATTAACCAGTAACAGACAAGTCAGCACAATATCAATAATCATGCAGACCTTTTTAAAGTAGATTATGAGTCTCAGAAATCTCAAGATACTTTCTTTGAAAAGCAGATAAATTGTGTCAAAGTTTATGGCATTTCACTACAAGTATTGTAAGTGTTAACAAAAGTGAAGGAAGTCCATCAGTGTCTTAAGGTTAGAAGGTATACAAGCCATACTCAAGATTTTATTATTTTTCAGAAACAAGTTCATTTTTCTAAATTCTATCATCACTACTTCTGATTATCTTACTACCTTTACAAGAACTGCCTCCTAGAATCCTTACCAGAAAGTAAGGGGTATTTGCTTGGACACTGAACAATAACCAAATAAAATAAAGGCTGAGTATTGTTAGCAAAATTAAACATCTTTGTTTTCCTTCAAAAAGAAAGTACAACTAAAATAAACTCCATCCACCAAGATAATAAAAGTACAGAATTCAGGGTGAAGATTCTGCACGTTCAAGAACGTGACATTTCTTTGCTGTTTACTGTTAGAGTCAGAAACATGTAAACTAATACAAAATGGAATCTCACCATCATTAATGAACATTCATGCACGGCAAACTCTAAGGGGAATAGAAGCTCCAAATATTAAAATATTGCCCTCCAAACCACGAGGGCAATATTTTAATTTTTTAAATAAGTGAGATTCTTATCTGATAACTGACTTCAGAAACTAGAGCATTAAAAACATCAAACATCTCCATTTATGTACCCAGAGTAACCCGACAATGCAACAGCAAAGGCTCGCCTGGTTTGGCCCTTATGACCTAACTGAATCACTGAATGAAAATGTTGCTTCATCAGTGATCTCAGGCAGTTCTCCAAAAAGCATTATGTTTTCCTGTATTCTGCCTTTTAACTCAAGAATTTCAGTACTTTGAGGAAGATGGCAAGAGCAGAGGCATAAAGTATACTAAACTCTCCCCCTCATCTGTATTACTTTTATCCTTTCAGGATTTAAGGCTTACCTCTGCCATTAAAAAGACTGAACAGTAGCAAATGACAACAAGCAAAAAAACCACCCTTTTGGCTGAATGTTTCACATACTCCTCCAGCTCTAGCCAAGGTTTGTTTTGGTCCTATTAGAGACCTGTTCCCAAATATTCTCCTGCCCTAGGCTTGCCCTCACTAGAGTCAGCAGGCACAAGAGTGTCCTATTCTCACTCTCTGCTTGAATCATGTAGGTCTTACTGTAATGTAAGTAATAAATGAGATCTAGTAGGCAGACATTTGTTTTTCAGGAAAAAAAACGAACAAAAGAACAAACAACAAAAACCCCCAACCAAACAACAACAAAATCTAGCCATATTAAAAAAAAAACCAAAATAGAGAACACAATGTAAAAAACAACTGTCCAACAGCCACAAGCAAACTAGATGAAACACCTGATCATTTCCATCCTTTTCTAATCCCTAAATTCTCTGATCAGAGTCCATTATTCAGCCTGTTCAGAAATAGCACCTTGTAGGATGGAGTACAGACTGTGACATAGAACATTGCTCAGCTAAATACAGCAAAACACAAAGGAGTAGGTTCCATTAGATAACCAGATAAAGAAGATGCAAATACAGCCAGACTTGGCATTGGAAGATGACCCTTAGGCCAAATGAAGGAACAGTAACTGTTCCCAAAACCAAGCATTCACCAAAGTAGTTATAAAACAAAGAACATGGATACCAGAGAATGTTACCTCAGAAAAATATTCTGAGTGTAAAAGTTGGCAATTCCTCTTGAAGAATGAATCCATTTTCATATCTTATGCAGAATCAGTCATGTGTCAATACTGCAGTCCTATGATACATTTTTCCTACACATTTCTGTGCTGCAGTTGTTGTCTTGCATTAGGAAAGCTGAGTAACATCAGCCACAGATTTGTTCTTTTATCCGATAATATATACACTCACTACCCTTCTTTTCTCTAGTGAAGCTGCATGAATTTTTGATTTACTAAAACCACACAAACAGAAACTAAAGAAAACAGCAGCAAAAAGAAAGTAGGCCTTTCTTTTGTCAGGAAAATTCGCAAGATCCAAAATGCTCCTGCAGTAGAAGAGTCCAGTCTTGAACTAGTAAAGCTTTTGCTTGTAGTTGGTAAAAGATGAAAATAAATTTTCTCGTAAAGCTAAGTGAATGCAACTGCAGACATAACTTTGGAGTCATCAGGTTGGTTCCACCACAGTTTCCACTGGACTGATGTTTCAAAGACTAATTCCCTTCTCTTACAATAGCATTAAACTAATATTTCAGATATTCTCCTAGTAAATGCACTAAGAGGATCTCTCCTTTGATTTCAGTCACCAATATTTTTTTAAATTTTCTTTTTTCTTTTTTTTTTTCTTTTTGAACAAAAAAGTTTCTCTTTTAATTCCCTCCACATTAAATGGAGGTAGAGAGGTGATTATGGCATGACTTACAACGATTACTGACCTATTCCCTTAAGAAAGTGCTCTACAAAAACCCATTCAATCTGAGCTTCTTTTGAACAACAGATTATACTTTTAAAATTTGCATTACAAGGACAATACTTGGCACTTAAAATTCTTGCTTTAGAAAGACCTGGGTGCTAAAGTATTTCAAAGCTAACAAAAAGATTAAGCATCATGAGGCTTTTGAAGTAGGCAGTTTTCCCTTTTCTTGGTACAGGAAAAACCGAGGGCAAGAAAGGTCAACCAACAGACCTAACCAACACTGTGAAACAAAACCAGGTTTCCTGACTTCTTGTTTACAGTTACACACAGTGTTGAAAATCTAAAACCCGAATAGCCCCTCTGCTTGTAGGAGCAAGCTGGATCCCACAGAGCAAAGGGACAGTATTGAGCTTAAAGTCCCTGTTAATGTGAGGATGCTGATAGGTGTGAAAAAGTTTCATCTTCAAGTCAGAAAATCCCCCTGCGTATGATGGAGGGCAATCAAGACAGGAGAGGCTGAACAGAAGAAAGACTGTAGCCCTATCTGAGAACAACAAAGAATTAAAAGCTGAGCTACTAACAACACTCTTTTTTATTATACAATTTGAATCTCAGTTCTCCAAAATTCAGTTGTGTGTCTGATCAACAAATCCAGGGATGCTAGAGGAAAGTTAAAAATCTTTCTAAATACACTCTACTACAGGAAGGATACTAGCCTAAACACAGAAAAAGCTAAGCTAAACCCTCTATCCCAAGAGGGCTGACAAGGTCATGCATAAAGCAGGGCTACAAATTAAATACGGAGTGTGTACATCTAAAACAGAAGCTAAGTGAGGGGGCCGTTCCTACGGTACCATTCCAGTAAATTCCACAATAAGGACAAGGCATAAGGGTGGGAAAAAGAGACTATAGCACCTGTTTCACACACTTAAATACCAGGTAGTATTTGGCAGACTTGCACACTTAAGTATTTCCAGACTATCTATTAGTTGATGCTCACACCAGCAACAGAAATTATTGCTTCAGAATAAAAAATATTTAACAATAAATTCACTGATTTACATATTTCACAACTTTAGGCTGCACTCCTGTCTTTAAAGAAAAAAAAAATAGAAAAAAACATCAACTGACTGACGGTGGCAACCACAAAAAAAGTCTTCATATGCAGGAAAGTCATCAACATGACTAAAGCCTTAATGATTGTCACGATCTTTCTTTGCCCAAAGTCAAAAAAGACTCATTTGCAAGTACTTCCTTTTTTCCTTCAGTGAGAAGAAAGAAGGAAAGGCAGAGGAAACTACCTTAGATATTTCTAACCCTAAAAAAGTCGTTGATTTTGGCTAAATTTGTGGCAAATACTTTGGAGATTTATTTATGTTTATAATAAGGAAATCAAAGCCAAAAGCCATCTGAAAAGTACTACTCCCCCAGATGCCATTACTATTCAAATGTTTCTTCAACACATCCCAAAGATTCCCAGAAAAATTCAATCCCCATGAACTTAAGCAATAATCTCTCTATCACATTAAAGGGAACTTTTGAGAAATAATGGAAGACAAATAGGGGGGAAAGTATCTACATTTAGGTTCTGTGTAATTTGGGGCAAATACGCCAAGTCGGATCTGGTTAGGAGATCTTCAAATTCTAGGCTGAGAAACTGATCAGTTGAGCTGCCTCAGTAGCACAGAAACATAACAGATGAGGATGGTACATGTGTGGGATGAGGTCTACTTCCTGAACTGCAAGAGAAGACAAATAGTTATTTGAACTATTTGAGGTGGTGTGGTTGACCCATATTGGTAAGTTCCAAAATAGCACTTAAAATTTGTTATACTGTAACCCAGCTAAATGGATTACTTTTAGCAGCACCAAGTCAGTCAAAATTCTCAACAAATTATTCCACAGGGAAGAGAAAGAAATGATAAGCCTGACAATGAGCAAGTGGTTGCCAAGATACACGCATTTCTCCTGAAGTCTTTAATACAGTGCGCTCTGCTCAGAGCAGGACTGACAAAGGTCTCCAAAGAGAGAAGTGCAGCACACTTCTATTGCACTGAAATAATTTAAACAGTAATTGCCAATTCAATGATGTAGTGAACTCTTCCACCTGCAGGGGCTTTGGGAATCCCAAAGCATTCATGCTGGAAGTGATGACAATCAGAAGCTTCTTTCCTTCACATGAAAAGTCAAAATGCAAAACAGTCAAAGTAAAACCTTAAATATCCTCATACTATTCCTGCCATTATGTAACATCTACAGATTATACATTAAGAAAATTACTAGCTTTTAAGGAAAGAGCCCTGAACCTCGGTAATAGGAAATATGTAAATCACTGTCAGAAGCAAACCCTGTGGCTGGCCCCTGAATTAATATCCCCAACACAATCACCAACAATACTGGATCCCTCACTTGCACTTCCAGAAGCTCAGTATTTCATCCAGCATACCGGACATCTTGGTAACACACAGATAAAAAAAGGCAACAGTTACTTTGTAGAGTGAGCCCAGGAAGGAAAGCTAGAAAGGATAAAAACTCAGCACATGTATGAGCATTTCTCTGAAAATAACTGCCATCTCTGTTTTTATGGTATGATCTTTAAGGATCAACTAGCTTAAAGGCATGACCCTAGAAACTAAAACTGGCAACCATGGGAGACCTCAATCTATGGACTTGAACTCAGTTAGAATGCAGTGTTTACGACCTTAGAACACCTTTAACATCACCACACAGATTTTCTGAAGTCCTCTCTATGCGACAGTTTACAAATATCACCTGTGGTACAGATGGAGTTGCAAATACTCATCATCTGCCTTTCCTCCCTTTGCCTGGCACATCCACTCATCAAAAATAAACTCTAACAGAATTAACCATGCCTTAATTCAGAGGTAATACTCAGCCCTCTCTTACAAAGCTGGTTTATTTGACATGCATCTAACTAAACTGTGAAGAACTGTTCTCAAATTTCCTGTAGTTCTGGCAGCTATCACTTCTATTTTCATACTGAGAGAGGCCTCATAAACCTCAAACTGAGCTTTTCCAACTACATGTCAATCTAACATACACCACCTGCAAGATTTCTATGTCCAACAGTGTTTTCCTCTTGCTATCAGACCTCTGATACAAAACCAAAAAAGTAATACTCATCAGGTCTTTGAAAGGCTGGGAACTAAACAAAATAAGAGAAACTACAAGTCAAAGCAATCAGGAGCCAAGAACTGGATTTTCAAAAGTACCTGTGATTTCCAATACATGTGGACCAGAAGTTATGGATTTAATAGATAGATTGTTTGAAGAATTGGATTGTGTTTACTTGCAGCACAATGACTAAGCTGAACACCTCGTAATTAGTACTTGGCAGAAAAGCTCCGTTCAAGACAAAGACTTTAGAAAAGAGTCAGTTCAAGACCAGCAGTACAGTGCAGCCACACCTTCAAAGTCCTCCACACATTGGCAAGATCGACATGCCTGAACATTCATAAACCTGCTAAGAAGAGTCCTCTCTCAAGATCCCCCTGAATCTAATTAGTTTACTACAGGGAAGAAATTTCTATATCTCTATATTTTGCTTACTATTTAATGAGCTAATCACGAGATGATTCACTGACATCTAATAGCAGTAATTCCTTGTTTGGGAGTTTGCTTCCTCTAAATTCTTAGTCCAGGAGGCAAATGTAATGTTAGTTTGGAGTACACTAAGAAAGCCTTCTTGATTGGTGTTTTTTGAGACACAAATATTCATTTAATATGAGCTAAAAAAGTTTGTTTTAGTGGGCTCTGAACTGCACTTAGTTGTCAGCCAAGATAAAGAAAGAAATCAAAGTTGAATTAATGTTCCTTTTGGATTTATCTGTAAAGACTTGATGGAAAACACCAAAACTGACATTCCTTTAAACTTGGTCTTATTATGATTTGTATGGTCAAATTAACTTTTAAAATATGCCATAAGGGTTACAACCACCAAGGAATACCAGGCTTGCCCTGTTGCTCAAGGATTTTTTTAACTCATCATTGGGCTTTTTGAGTACACTGACTTGTAACTATGCAGACAGCACAAATCTCCTGAACATTCAGAAGAATCTTAAAAAGGCCTATTGTGTGTAAGCATTTCTACCTCACTCAGAGTTGAATCTAGTACTTGAATTAGGGGGACAAATGTGTTTCCAGATCCCAAAACTGAAGTCTGGGGTCCTGGAACAGTGTTTTACTCCAGGAACACAAAAAGTCAAATGAAAAAAAGAAAAACTCTGCTTATAGTTTATTCTTATGAAACATGCATCCTTGGAAGGTAAATCATCCCCAGCTTTGGTCACATTTCACTTTTACTTTGTAAAAAGCTTGTAAAGAACATGCTGAGGAGGCAAAAAAGAGGAAGGTTAGTGTAGCAAAAGAAACCAAAGCAAGTAAAACAGAATGAGCAGAATGCCACAAATAGCTGAACACATGTTCACTGCTTCTCAAATGAGGACATGTTTCCTTCTTATGTTCCCCTCTCAGCCTCACAGGTCTTATTCTCTCTTCTCCATGGTTTACAGTTGCCACTGGACCTGCCTTGAACCAAGTTCAACTTGCTAGGGCATAAGAAAGCTATAAAGCCTTTCCTGCTTAGTTTTCTAACTTCTAAACATGATGAGTTGGTTCAAAAAACAGGTCAAACACGTAACTATGCAACAGACATAGGAATGAGGGCCTGGTAGTTTTTAGCTAAGCCCTCCCAGACTCCCATAAAATATCCCAAGATATGTATTTATGACACAAGACGTAGCATTTTAACCCCTGAACTGGACACACCAATGGATCTCAGTATGCATAAAGTACAGGTTCAATGCTCCTATCACAAGCAGAACACACTTCTGTGAACAGCCTTTTTGCATCATGAAGATCAGTTTAAAAATGTGTGATGGTCATTAATATGACAAAGAAATATCATTTTGATCTCAAAAACTTCCACATAAGTTGATGTAAGTGGTGGGTCAGGGGGAACATAGGAAAAGAAAGCATTAAGGGGATAATGATAATATTTTCTTAGGGGAAAAAGTAGTCTTCTTATTTCAGTAAAAAGAAGGAGATGATCATGGAGCTGCATGGAAAAAGAGGAGGGAGAACATGAGTACCTAAAAATAGCTGAAGTAACACAGTCTTTGCTTGCAATATATATGTACTCTAGCTTGCTGAGTTGCCCCCAGCAATTCTGTAACAATACTTGTAATATATATTTTATTGTAAATAGTTTAAGAAGCACCGACCTCCCTTTTAAAATTTTCTTTAAAAAAAGCTCAGCTTCCAGACCCCATCTAGTGGCGTGAAAGCCTTACAGCAGCCTCCTCAATCAAAACCACATTTAAAGCTTTTCAATGCCCTGTTTTTAAAAAAGAAACAATACAGATGGTTTCAGTTTAACGTCCACCTGAAGGAATAGAAATACTTACACATCCGAAAAATAAAAAAAAAAAAAAGATTTCCAGAATCACTAGTCAACTTATAATCATAGACTTATATTAGTCCTATATTTATAGCACTTAATACGCTATTTTTGAGGAGCCAACCCACCACATCCAGATCTTATTAGTATACTGGGGTAGAAGGAGAGAATCTCAATTGCTGCACTAAATCTGAGACAGAAGAGATATCAAGCTGTGAATGAACTTTGGGAAAAAGCAAAATGAATCCGCCTCTGTATCCTGACTCAGTCAGCAAGACTAATCAAATTATGATTATTTGAAGTGAGCTAAACTTTCCACAATTCAGAGCTGTGCAACTGTCTCTAAATTTGTCCATGCATGCCAAGAAATGCTGGCTTTTCAATTACCTCCTTCACTGTAGCCAAGTATAAAGCACTCCCAGCTTCCCATTAGGAAGTTAACCAATTCCACAGCATATGAATAAAATCTACTCATAATCAGGACTTTTTTTCTAGCCCTAAAATAATTCAATTTAAAAATTTTAGGGGCGTTTAACGTTGCCTGTCTAAAGAAGTGGACAAAAACGACTTTCCTGGCTGGAGGCATGCAACAGCAAGCTGAGACAAATTCTCCCACAATCCAATTGGAGAAGAGCCATGTATTTTGGAGAAAAATACTTTGCTGTAAAAATCCTCAGATTTTCTGGATAAATAAGTAGATGCAGCTCATTTGTTCCTGACAAGCAGTGGAATCTATATCTGAATTCTCTATCCTACAAGGACATCACTGTTCTAGTCAACATTTTCAAAATGTAGAGCTATTAGTTTAAAACTACACAATTAGCCATATTCCACTGACTGACATACAAGTTTAGAAGTTAACAGCAAATCTCCCCTTTTCTTAGTCCATTATCAAGCCGAACAAAGAAAAACTATACTTCATCTGAGGAGCCTCTGCTGATTAAAACCAGAAAGTCAGCATCAAGCCTGATCCCCTTCAAATGAGTGAAGACCAGCCAAATCCTGTTGGTTTTATCAAACCTCACCTATATCTGTAAAAAGTCTTACCACACCAGTGCTGTTAGCTGCCATACATGTTACACTAAGATATTGCTAACTATAGTACTGCTACTGGCCACAAATAGCTAGTCTTCAGAGTTCCAAGCTTTTCACTTGCTGGATTTTGCAGATGAGCAGCAGCAGGATTCCCCAGAGCAGCCTCCAGTTATGAAGAAAACCAAGTAGTGCCTGCATCATCTCACTCTGCCTCCATCTGAGAACTGACAGTAGCTGGGGAAGTGAGTTTTACAGGAAGTGTTATACCAGCAGTAAATTATTAACTACTTGTTACCATTTCACCTGTCCCTTGTTGGAAGAGTGCTGCGGTCCAGCTTAACCCACTGGAAGTTAAAATTTTGGCCATCCACAGCAAACGTTTAAAAGTATATATACTTCTCCCCCTTTTTCTACCCACTCAATTTCTAATCAAAATCCCACTACCACACAATGTGACAAAACAGCCAAAGTTTACCTGATCTAGTACTTTCTACTAGCACCACAGGTGGAATGATAGGACTGAAAAACTTCCACAAGTTGTTGGCCACAGAGTTATGATGGACTACATCAATACCAAAGCATAGGAGAAATTTCTCTTGATGGTTTAAGGCATAAAAATCCCTCGCAGGTGAACATCATGTGCAGCAATGTAAATAAAAATGCAGATTGGGGAAGAAATAGACAGATCTAGCAATTTTTTACTGTAGTTATTTATATATTGTGCTATTCAACAATCCCAGCAAGGATTCAACAATCAAACAGGTACTTCTAAATCATGTCCCTCAAAAACCTCTATTCCCTCATACTTCCTACACTTCAGGAACTATTACATTTTCTTGGATACCGATGACAGCATAAAAGAGAGCTACAAACATGTAGGGAAGCAAGGATTTCCACCATCAGCAGACTTTTTTGACAATGAGGAAAGCATCTGATGCAGTAGCCCTTCTTTGCTGTGCTAGTGGTGTGCTTACACAGTCAGCTTCCTGTTTATCCCTTGATTATGGAGAAATTCAGGGCTGTTTAACCCATTCTGCCAGTAGAATTCCTCAACTAAAATGCTTTTGGCACACATCTTACCTGCAACTATAGCATCCTTTATTATTAATAAGAACACAGAAAATATTCACAAACTCACGCACATACCAACTTCAGGTTTATGCAGTCTATCACAAGTACTCACAGCTTTATGTGGATTACTTTATCTTTAACAAAAGCTATTTTTTCCCCCTGATAATTAAGTGTATTTTCCCCAGAAGAGACTGTAACAAACTAAAACACACAGATGGAAGTGTAAATTCTGGCTTATACTTCCTCAGTGGAGGAAGGATTGTATCTTAACTGATCTAAAAATAAATAATTTTTTTTTCCTCATAAGGCAAAGTGAATTGGCCACAAATACATTAAAAAACAAGTTCCAGCTTTCTAGATTAGCAAATTAGATCTACAGAGACAAGTAGAAGTTTTGGCAAATGTTCTGTTACTTTAAAAAGACAAAAATCCAGCCTAATTTATTTAAATATGAGAAACTCTGGCTTTGGCAGCCCATTAGTAGGACACAGATCAT
Source organism: Corvus cornix cornix (assembly GCF_000738735.6). Classification (NCBI taxonomy): domain Eukaryota; kingdom Metazoa; phylum Chordata; class Aves; order Passeriformes; family Corvidae; genus Corvus; species Corvus cornix. The sequence continues at coordinate 34,146,854 of NC_046335.1, forward strand.
TCTGAAGAGTCCTTTTCCTGAGAGTTTCATGGGGAAAAAAACTGCAGTGGCAACAGAGTGCTTTAGAGCCATTTTTTCTTCCTAAGCCAAACATACCATTCTCACCATGTTTTGGGTACATTTCTGTTTAAGCCAAGGAGGAGAGCTAATGGCTGTCCCAGAAAAATGGTAGCTGAAAGCAGATTTAACACCTGCATTCATTTATGTCACAGCTGGCATCCAGCCAGATTTAACCCACCTCAGCCCATTATGACAAAAAAATGAACATTCAAAATCTGAAAGACTGAAAAAGCTTAATCTCTCATGCATGCCAAAGTCTGGTATCAGACATTGCATACATCCACTTTAGAACCCAGTCTAACCATATTTCAAGCTGCAACCTAATTCTCTTCATTTGTTTTTAACTCTATGTGAATCTGGAAGCACATTATACAGTGAAATGATTATACAGATGTCTGTATCAGTCAGGAAGTCATGTAAAACTCATAAGCACTGAGTAAAGAGCTGCCTTGACCACAGTCTCCAGTCAGCCACTAAAAACTGAGCTGGGCAGGAAAAACAAACTGTAAACCAGGCAGTGCCCATCACGGCTTCTTTCAGTAGTAGCAAGACAGTGCTAAATATAATGATGAGAACGTGACACAGCAATCCAAGTTAATCTGCAGTGGTGAGGCCAGGCAGGCTTCGAAAAAAATTACCTTAACACTGAAGATCTAGTCCCATTTTAAATCAAATTAGATTGTAAGTATGAAGAAGAACATTAATTATGTAAAATAATTGATTACCAACATTGTGATTAATTTTGTTCTGCATCTTTTCTTACTACCATATATTCTGACTTAAAAAAACAAAAACAACAAAGCAGCATGCCATCACTTCCCAAGGGAAAGAAATAACACAGCATAAAACAAGGACAGCCAGATCATACCTCTGAGGTTTACGAATATCCCAGAGTCCCACACCTTCCTTAGAGTTGGCAGTAGCCAGTAATCTGGGTTCTACTGGATTAAACATCACACTGTGAAAGGCTGATGGGTAGTGTGCCAAGCAGAAGGGCTCTGTTGAAAAAGTTAAAATTTCAGACGTAAGAACAAACAATGCATACAACTGTTTGATGCAAGGAGTTTGGCAGCTGAATATGGAAACAGCATAACAAGATCTGAAGATATGGAGACATGTTCAAACCATTTCTAAAGCTGACACATCCAAAGCAATATAAAACCTGGAGCTTTAAAATCCACCCACATGTACATTAATTCTGTCTAAGTATGGAAAAGGACACATACTGAATTTCAAGACACCATTTTCTTTATGGAAGGTTATCAGAGTTTAAAACTAGCTATTCAAAGATCAAATATTTGAATCTCTCAAGGTTCACGACCAAATGATTATCTGGTAAGGACTATACATGGAGGCGCTTCTGAAATCTTCCTAGTAATATATGCCTGAGAGCTTTCACAGCCACTGCTGATTACCCAAACCATAAATGTAGCAGCAATTTCTTGTAAAGGAGAATAATATCACGAGAAATGAAATAAGTTTGTACAAAACTCAGCTCAAAGAAAGCTGCTAAAGGGAAAAGAAGCCTACCTTCTTAAGTGCTGTACAAACAGACAAGTAAGGTGTTCCTCTTGCATAAAAAAAACGTTAACAGCTCTTCCTGTTCACACACAGAGTAGAAAACATGCTCATTCAGACTCCTTCCCTCTCATAAGACTGTGTTTGGACTGCTACTCTGCCTTATTCATTACATCATAATACTGTCTTCATGAAGAGTGGGGAAAAGCCTTGACTCTGTTACCTTCTCTCTGTTTCTGTGAGCTTTACAGCTTTAGGCAGAGTCTAATTCTCTTCCCTGTTTGTATCTTTTGTGGCATGCTGCCACTCTTTCAATCAACCAGAATCAATCCCTATTTTGAGTCAGGGATTATGCCAGATTTTCCCATTCACCATTTACTTTGGAGCAACTCCTGTGTTGCTCATGTGCTTGGGAGACAGTTACTGCCCCGATCCAAGCCACCATGTGCAGCACCTGTAGCCCCACAGGCACCTCCAAAGGTATGGAATTTTCTTTCCTCATATCCCTCATTACCACATATAAAACATGGTTAAGCAGGCAACCCTCTCAAATTCCGAATACATTATGAAATGACTGCCTATCAAGCAAATGAGAGAGAATTAACATTTACTTGTCTTGCCTCATCTGTATCCTCCTCTCATGCTCTATTACAAGTTTTTTCATACAGGGACTTTCCTTTTTAGCATTTTTTTAGCAGTGATGAAAACAAAGGTCTCTGACCACAGATGATGCTCCATGGTGCTATTCATCATAGGAGTCAGAGGTAAAAAGAAGAAAAGAAGCCAACTTTTGTTCTGCCAGTCTGCCCAAAGGCTTTAGAAATTGCTGTTGGTCTGCCAGCAGCTCCAAACAAACACCAAAACTGACCTTCTATATTTGCATCATCAAATCAGAATCCTGCTGGGGCATAAAAGGCTGCGTTATTAAAATGGCAGCCCCCACTGAGAAGCAAAGGCCTGCATTAGCTGAGTGGAGAGACAAACACCAGATTGCCAAATAAAGGAGCTGTGTTTTAAAAGAAACTTTAAATTTGTGTATATTTCTTTAGTCAAATAATTGTTGCGAATTACCGGTGCTTTCCTTCTCACCTTTATTATAAATAGATTGGCACCACAGTTTTCTAAGATATCAAAAGTTGCCTTTCAGGAGAGAGATTACAGGACTTAAACTAATGAGGCACTAAGTCATTTCAATGAAAAGTAGGGGGATTACTTTTCTGTTGTTCTTTATGCCCATTCACAATTGTAGCTCTTATACACCAGAGTATGAACATGTTTCTGGAGGGAGCAGCTCAACACCATCTTTAATAAAAATTGTGAGTAGGTTTATAAAAATCACTGCATAAATCACTCAGCAGTGAAAGACAGGGAGAAAGAGATGGTTCCTCTGCGTCTTTTAATACACTATTTTAAACTAGGAGATTATTTGAAAGACTTTAACAAGCTGGCCACTCAGGGTAACTAACTACACTCACACTAGCAGGCGTAGTGCCTATTCCCATGAAAACACCATTGCAGAAAAGGGCATTGCCCCTGTGACAAGCATTACATCGCAGTAAACATTGGCAGGGCTCACATATAAATGCTGACTCAGGACTACTGTATAAGCATGGAAAAACCCTTTTTTTCTAAATTCAGAGAACCTAAAACATGACTCCAAAAAGCCCAAAATTACTACAGACAACATGTCTTCACACCATTTTCACTGATGCAGCAATCTCATTCAAAGCCTCAGCAACAGTAAAAGCAATAACAAAGTTTAACTACAACAAAGAAGGACAAACTTAATTTCATATAATTTCAGAAACTCAGATCAGATTGGACATTATCTTATGATGCTAAGCAGCTTCATACAGATGCATTGAAATACCTAGTCATCCCGACTGTTGACATCCACTGTCAGCAACAGGTAATTCTCCTAACAGAGATAGATCTTTATGGTGGAGAGTTCAGGAGAAAGCAATAAAGCAACATTTCACCATTTTCAATTTGTAAACCATATTCAGTGTCTAGTCTTATCATTTGGATATTATGAAAACATATAAACAGGGATGAAGTTCCGTTTGGATTTTACGAAAGTAAAATATTCTCTACAGAGTGATTGAATCTCTTCTTTAATAAAGTTACTGACTTTTTATGCAAGGGAAAAGTGGTAGATGTAATGAGGACTAAATTCACATATGGTATAGTATCAAGTTTAGTTGCAGGCAGTTGGGATTAGCAAAGGGAGGTGCATGGGATAAGAAACTGTCTAAAGGGAAGACAATAGTTCACTGTGCTGTAAGGGACTTATAAGGGACTTAGGAGCAAGAGGGGTGTTAGTAATGAGTTCCTCAAAGATATAAAAGACACGATGTAGATATTTTTATTAAAGTCGGCAATACACACATATGAAGAGTGCACATTGTTTTTCAGAATGTTTAATAAAATTTCTACATGGAAAAGAGATAAGGGGTAATATGATTGTGCCAGAGAAATGCACAAAATTGTGCTGTGCTAGTATGTAAAATTTTTATTTATACTTATACAAAGGCAATATGCCTGAGGTAGGGAGGGTATCTATGAGCAATCTATTCTGAGTATTCTGGTGAGGCTTGTCAAGAAAAGACCTATCTCTGGTTACTCATGTTCATTAAAGCCCTCAGGATGCTAGAGGGCTTTAAAAACTCCTGTGAGACTATAAAGTATGTCTTGTTTCAGCTTTCATTTCCAAGTCAAAAAGGGACAGAATTGCAGTCTAGAAGAGTGATGAAATTCACTAGGCATGGAATAAGATAATTCATTTAAAACATCAGCTTTGACCCAACAACAAATGTGTACAAAATACATTGATCTGGATTTCAGTGCCATGAATAATTTTCCTGTAAGACCAGTAGAAGCTACTGGTAATTGCATTTTAACAGCTTACAAAAAAAGATGAACGTTTATTTTAGCTATGAATGAAGGCAACCATATTCTGTATCTTGCAGATTGCTTAGTGCTCTTTAGGATTAGGTAAACTTGAAGATTCATTTACTTAAGTATTACTTGAGTACTCATGTACTGAAATTCAATTATTAAGGCATTTCTCTCAAATTTATGTAACTACAGTTTTAAACTGAGATTCCTCAGTGTCAAAACCGCAGCTGTAAAAACACAGGTTAGTGTTTTGAGAAGCTGCAGGTTTGTTACATAAATCAACAGTATTCAGCTCTGTTTCAGAAAAGAAAGATTGAAGTAATAATTCAACTTCCCTTTTATCACATAAAGGCTCTAAGTTTCCATACAAGCAGAAAACATTATGTATAAGTGTATCAGGGTCACAGGAAGTATATAAATAGCTTTGGAAACTATTCAAATCAAAATAACAGCTTTCTAAACATATTTTTTTCCCACCCTAGGCTATAGAAAAAAACCCAAAAACATATTCCCAATTGCTTGCAAGTTTGGCAAGATGTTCTCATTGAAAAAACATTCCCTCCACTGCCCCTTTACTCTAGTTAAAACCTATTCATACCAAGTTCTGTGCTAGTCTGCGCTATATGCTGGTACTTTATAAAGTCATTTAACACAGTAACACAGAACTGTAAAGACCAGGGCTTGCCAATCACCGGCCAAAAGAATTTTGCCTCACTCTCACCTTTCTCCAAGACTCACTGTCTCAATTATCCCAGATGAACATAACTTTTCTCCTCCTTGCCTTGCATGAATTCTTCCTAAATGAACTATCTTTTCCTTCTAGAGATCTTACCTCCATGGGAAGACTCTCGGATGTCCCAAATAAGAACCCGGCCATCATCTGATGAACTAGCAAAGATGTTGTCATTTACTGGGCTCACTGAAAGGCCATACACTGCATCTTCATGGGCAAACACGTCCAAGGTCTCCGTGCTGGAAAACAGACACAACATTATTATTCTTCCTTCTTTTGCTATTGTTTTATAAAGCAAAATATTTACCATTTTATCTACCTAGTAATACTTAATGACAAATTTTCTGTAATTTCGTAAGAAGACCCTTGTGTTTAATTAGAGTAAAAAACAAACAAAATGCCCACGTACAGGGACTTCATGCTATGAGGAAAAAAATCTCTCAAACTAAAACCCAGACATTAAAAACTTCAGATACTGCAAGATGCTATGGAACACATGTTGTATTAGATTAAGTTTGGGAAGATGTAATGGAAAAGAGGAAGAAGCCTTGCGACCTCTGGAATCAATTTTTACTTCTTAATGTAAAAAGGAAACAAGACAGAAGTTCATTCTTTAATACAGGCTTCTGTTTTGTTCAAAAGTTCAGTTGAAACTCACATAAGAGCAGCTTTCCAGATGGCTTTTTCAGTAAGCTTTCTTTGTTTTTCAGGATAGACCAGACCTACATTTTTCCATGTAGAAAGAATGGCAAAAAAAAACAACAAAATAAAAATAATCCCCCTAAAACTATACCTAGATTTCAGCCATTTCATTTTTTTTTCTAAAAAAAGAAAAAGCACATTCTCTATTCTTTTCCCAATGTTTTAGATCATCTAAAAAGCTGGAAATAGGGGTATAGAGAGGCCAAAAGCTGAAATACTAAATCAGAAGATCCTGGGACTGTTTTATTTCTTTTTAAAAGCCCCTTTATTTCTTTAGGGAATAAACTTTGTATACAAGCCCTATATGCCATGGAAGCTCCACCAAAGAGATCCCACATAAAATTTTGCTCACATGGCAAGTGATGTTCATAATGGCAGATATACTAACTCTGTCTCAGGGACCATTAATAAAAAAAGGTGGGGGGGAAAGAAGTTACAGAAAAAGCCATTTAAAGTTACGAAAAAGGAGTTGACAGACCTATTGTTATCACTAAAAAGAGATTAACTTTCCACAGAAATCAATCAGAATTTGGTGTGTCAGACTACTAAGGTTTCTTTTAGAAGATCACACAAAATAGAGGAAAGAATTCTGTATGGATTACAACTGGACTTAGCATACCTAAAAAGATAAAAACCTGATAACAAAAGCACATTAAAAATATGCACATATCAAAAAGACTTGTTAAAACATCTCAACAAGACATAGAAGGAAAAAATGTGTTACATACAAAAGATAAAATGACAAAGATCTTGTAGAAGCTTAAAAAGTCAGAACACAATAAACACCAGCATCTAAAATTGACATTTCCATATTTAATTAAAACAAGAAAAACAGAACACTAAACAAAAAACTCTCCCAAAACCAACCCTCCCCCCCCAAAAAAACCAAAAACAAACAAAACACCCCTCCCAAAAAGGCCTAAAATGTTAAAACCAAAACAAAAACTCCCCAAACACTAAACAACATGGTATTCCTGAGAAAGCATCAGAACAGAAGACGAAGTTACTTTGGCCCAGCTTGCATGTAAGATTTATGCAAGAAGCAGACATAAGGTACAGTGGAAGGCAGATATACACTGAACAATTCAATGCAAAAGGCTTTGGACAAACACATCAAGAAATATGTCCAGATTATGTTATTCAGGAAACTCAAAGAAATGTAAGGTTTTATATTTCTCTGTTCTTACATATATCTCTTCCTGCTTTTTCTTTATTTTCTTGAGTTCAAGTTAAATGAATGGTCAATGCTTAAATCTGCAGAAGTAATTAGCACAGACCAAAATTTTAAATTTTTTTTTTACTTCAAAAGCAGTAAGCTCAATGGACCTGATATCTAGAGAAGTCCAATTCAATATTTTACCACTGCTGTATTAATTACACTTTGACTAACAGCTAAATCTTGATGTAGCACCACAAAGCCTAATTCCCAACTATTTTGCAGTTTTGGTAGAAAGTAAGTATCAAAACCAATATGCTTCATGTTAGTGTGGAGAATCAGGCAGCTGCATCCAAAGTTTTAAAAGGAAGTTAGGTAGGCCAAGCACTAGCCATCTTAAACACAAGTCAGGTGAGTCTGTTGAAAAACACGAAGTCTGTATGTGCCAACAGTTGCATATGTGCCAGAATAATCTACTCAGAATCTACTATGCTGCCTGCAGGAGAGCATATATATTTAAAAATCATTCTCTTTACTAAGGTCAAAATAATACAGAACCCAAGTGCTGAAAAGAAAATGGGGTGATGGGGAATACTTCATTCCAGTTATGAATTTAGATAAATAAAAAGCAAATTTCAGTATTAAAGCACTGTTCTTCTCCTAAACCATTAATTTAAAACAGAAAATGCCTCCAGTGAGTTGACATCAAAGGAGTTCTTGAAGCAGTTGAAACACAAACTGGGTATTTACCTTTCAACATCATGGAGTATAACTTGTTCATCATTGCCTAAAAAGAGAAATATAAGCAATTAACACCATGCTCTAGCGGTTAAAAAGCATTATAGTGAAAAGAACCCCAAACCACCTTCTTAAAAAAAATTTGCAATTTCAAAACCAATATTGAAACCAAGAAGACTAGACCAGCTCAGCTGCTACTTGGTTACCCTCTGCTCAGTTATATGAAAGGCTCCATGTGATATTGCCAGTCATTACCAAATGTACCAGCAGTTTCATCTGCCACTGCTCAACAAATAATTCTATTTAAATATGCTACTAATCATTCTTTGTTCAGTTTGAGCTTGAGTTTTGGGACATTTGCAATAAAGACTATAACATGAAGCAGCAAAACACTTTTAACTCTCATGAAAATACATCTTTCTTCCTGCTCAAAGGACGCTCCGTAAAAAGATCGTGGATGGTGAAAAGAGATGTCATAAATGAAGTGCACACGGCTCCCAGATCAAATGCTGCCAGCTAACACTGTCAGCATTCAGGGTTTTGCAGCCTTTGAGAAGGCATGAATGAGACAGCCAATGTAATTTCTTCTATATTAACAAAAACCAAACTAAGTAACCAGACGATCATGTCACTTTTCTTTGATCACTCCATTGAATATAATGGAAACTAACCACATGTGTGCAGGCTAACAGGGTCACAGACGCTAAGGAATTCCAGTAGCTCATGCAGAGTTTTTCAAGCAACAACAACAGATTATTTTTTGAGTCCCTGTACTGAATATTTTATTACCTAAATTTGGCACCTCCTCTTTAGAAATATTTAAGGACACACACACTTTTATATGTAATTCAGAAAAACAAACAAACAAACGCGAATCAGAAAGCCTGCAAAGTCATATTTTTATGCTCTGTATATCTTAGTAGCTGTGATGTAGAGTTGTGAAGCTTTCCTAGTGCACACTAAAGACAGGTTCAGAAGGAGCAAGATTTCATGTTATGATTCTTAAATGTTCAGTTGACTCAGTTTTCATTTATCCCATACATATTTCAGTTGTATTCTGTTTCAACAGAGAAGTATGAGAAAGTTTCCCTTTGACTAGTGAGGTGTGAGAATTTCTACAACCACTTGCTCTTTGCCCAGGCTCCTAGTAAAATCGTGCCAGCCTTAGATTACTGCAGTAGCTCATCTTTTCCATGGTACAATAAACAAGTCATTTAAGCGTAAGTGTCCTTTGGTAATTAATTGTATTTGGAACTGCCCATTATACATTATTACACTGTTTATACTTAGTAAAACTACTCTAGTGCCTATGTAGTGAAAAATGCAGCCTAGTTTCTCCAATGACAAAATTTCCTCCAGCAGACAGTCCTGGCTCTTCAGTCTCCATCCAGTATGAACACAATCATTCCAGTTGCCTGGTTTCAGGCATCTAGTCATCATGGGATCAAATTCCCTTCCATCACAAGCTTCAGAATGGGAAAGAAAGAATGAAGGGAAAGTGGAATAACCACTGTTTTCCTCTGTTCTGTGTGTGGGAGGAGAAAGTAGTGACAAAAATCTAACCACAAACTGGTTGCTTCTGGTGAGGATCCATCCCTGCAGAAAACATCACTGCTGTTCAACCCAGGGGGGTTCCCACTTACAGTGTTCTTGCTTTAACACTGGAGAGTTCATTCTTCATTGAGACTAACTGGGTCATAATTGTGTACACAACTGTGTCATTTATAATCTCTCTTGTTTTGATAACTGCAGTTACAACCATCAGAAAGACAGGAAGGATCTGCCATTCCCTTCAGTTACTATACTTGTAAGGGTGAAATACTGCAGAGCACATACAGGGGAGCACAGTTAAGGTGGCCTAAAACCCATATCTGTCATATAAGCCCTAAAAGAACAAATTCAATTTCCTGTAGGTTTATTTCAGCTTTTCATATACCTAACATTAAGTGCAAAGAAAAAAAAGTCCATGCAGTTTACTAGGAAGGGACCTTGCATTTCAAATGCTGCTCTACACTCAGTGTGTGTGGACAGAGAAGGGCAAAAATGTTCTTCAGGGATGGGAACTTTTTGGGACAGTTTTTTCCTCCAGAGATTACATGCAAAACACTGTCCACTCAGTTCCTGCCTTCCATTTTTGTAACAGCTCCATGGGGTGCTTGCTCCTTCAAAGCAAAGAGCTCTGAAATTCCTTGGATGCAATCCAATCTGTACTGAAGTGGAAAATCCCTTCTCCTCTGTTATCAAGAGTTGCTTTAGGGAAAGGTCATCAGATCCTAAGTCATTAGTCGTTGGCAGTCATTCATTAACAGAATAAATTGAGCTCTGTGTGACCTGTGCTAGTTTCCATATTCTAATTTTTAATTTTGGGGTTTTTTAAAGTATTCCAATCTTCTATGATTTAAATACCACTCCAAACTCAGGTGTGGGTGTGGGTGTCTGTGTGACAACCAGTAGTTCCTACGACCCACAGTTCTTTCAGACTTTTTAAGAATCTCCCAGAACATCATTGAGTGAATAAATATAGCTATCCCCATTTTACCAACAGAGATAAAACAGATGGTACATCTAGGCCATGCAGCAAAATGACTCGTTACAAGGGATCCAAGAGCCAGACTCACAGCCCTTGCAGATGAGCTCACTGAATCTTGATGGAACAGCTGAAAGAGTTCCTGACTCCTCCAATGGAAATAATTTCTGGCAGAGTCACAGTGTTTTTATGCAAACTGGAGGAGGAAAAAGATATGAGAACGGCCAGTTTCTCTGTGCATCAGCTGTCACAGCTCCTCTAACCTGGCATCTTAGCAAAAAATCCACCATAATCAATTATATAAATCTTTAAATGCAGGTGTTAACTTCAGTAGCAAGGTACAATCAGACCACTCTTCTGCCTTTCCTGTGAAAACAGCAGCCTCTGACAGCAAAGCCCAATGGACAGAGGGCTGAGTTGGACATGAGAAAATACCATTCCATCTGGTCCAGCAAGACTTGGCACACTTCATTCCTTGAATATTCATGTAAGGTTCCATTTGTCTGAATTCAAACTAAAGTAAAAGAGACTCTGGCCCAAAATTCCACTGGAATCACTTGTGCAGATATATTCATTTGAAGACAGCGTGTACTGCTGTCTTTCTCATAAAACAAACAGCAGTCCCCAGAATAAGAAGATAGGCATCACTGTTTGACAGTCTAGGGGTTTATTCCACCTGAGAAGTATATCTGAATAATTTCATCCTTGAAATCTGACACCATCTTAAGCTTTGTCATGTCTTTTTTTTAAAAGCAATATTATAATTTTAACACAACACTGAAGGACGGGAAGCTTCCACCATACACATGAACTCAGAATCAATCTCTAGCACTGATTGGCAGTTCACAAGTCTTGGTTCAAAAAGGCAATGAAGGACTTTGACCAAGTAGTCTCATAGTACCCTAAAGTAAGTCTAGCTGTATGTTAATGGACATATTGATGAAAGATACAAATTCTCATCCATTTTATGACCATGTCAGATAGTGGAAATGAAGTACAGCAGAAAATGACACTTGACTGCATTGACATTCTTGTGCCTTTTTCTTCTCAATTCAATTTTCCTCCCTATCTCAATACCTTAAAAATCAAGTGGTGAAATGGACCTAAATTACAGAAATTATTACCCCAGAACAAGTATATGTCCACTTTCCTTACCTTAGTTTTAAGACCGAATTAAACTTTCTATTAAAAAGTAGATTTATATTAAAAAGAGATGAGAGCAAAAAGGGTTATCAGAGCCCAACGTGCCAACAAGTTCTAAAAGGCAGAGGCTTACCTAGTAAGAACTGAAACGGGGTCTAAGAAAACATGATCCACCAATAGATGGCAATAGTCCTTCATGAACCGTCTAAGGTTGCATTGAAATCAGACAGTAGCAGCAAAGATTTTCAAGCATAAGGCTTGAGTGCCAGAGAGAATGCAGGGTCTGGTACAGCTAAGAGGGAATACCAAAGACAATGTTTTCCATAGTCCTTAGCACAAGTAGGGGCAGACTGGACCCAGGATTCTCGCGATAGCTTGAGACACGATGTGCTTACACCGGGGTTTGGAAAAAAAAACGGCAAAATTTAAAATGTTGTGCTAGTTAAAGGATTCCCTGTTCCCAAATAAATTCCAATTGCTGATTAAGAACACCTTCCAGATCTCATGTGGGGCAGGATCTCACTCATGGCTTCTACTCCAAGGCATTCACAATACATATTCAGGTGAAATCAGGGTGCTCTTCCTTCCTTACCTCCAGAGAACACTTTTGTATTGCCACTGTTGAAAGCTAGGCAGAAGATGTTAGAGTGATGCTCCCCTTTCAGCTGAACTGGTTTGACTCTTGAGTGGATGGCTTCTTCCATATGCCAAAGTAAGACCCGGCGGTCATCGCCTCCTAGAAGAAATAAAGGAAATGTGCATTACTGCCAGAGCCATGTGTAAATTGATTACAGACAAATTACTTAATTCTGCAGCTATTCATAAAAAGCTTTGCTAAAACCTTAATTAGCATAAAAAATGTATGCCTTTTTGGATATATAGACACACATTTACATTAAGATGTCATGCAGTCAGGTATTCAACTAAAACTAATGAAAACAGAGCAATCAGCAGGAAAAGTTTGAATTAAACAGCTGCCATTCTGCCAACACATAGTGACAACCTATAGCAACCTGGAGACTCAGAAATTTACTTCTATGTAAAACTCCATGGAAAGCTGTAGATGAATTACATGCCGAAGTAATTCACATACACATGTTGGCAAAATGCTTCTACACCAGCTCCTTGTTGCCAGCATTGCTTATGTTATTCATAAAATACGAACTTTTCCCCCCTTTCACTGACAACTATATTTCCTCCAGCAGTCTTTCCTAAGCCTTCATAGCACAGGTTGGCTCAGGACTGACAGGTGGCCATAAAAAGATTTTACTGAAGCATTCAGAAGTCTTCAGGATGCACAGTGATGTCAAGCTTCTAGATCTGTAAAGGTTAAGACAGACATTTCTGAGGTGAAGTCCTGACAAAGGGAGTACCTGAGAAAGGAAGTTCAACTCGCTTGCTTTACATCTTGCTGCACTCCTAATTGCTTGCCTACATGCAGCTCTCAGTTCAGAACTCTATACATAAATATATTTAAGTGCCTCCTTCTCTTTCTGGCAAACAGTTATATATATAATAAATACTAGACTTTTCACGCTTCAATTGCATTAAGTTATTATTTATTAGGAAAAAAAATAAATCAAGATACTATTGTATTGGTCAGCATTCAACAGCAATTTTGAATGCCTGTAAAATCTGAATAAGGTTTCTTCAAGTCAGACTCAAAATATTTTTGGTATCTGTCTTTAATAACAAATGGAAGAGAATGGCATCACAAGTGAAATGTGACACTAGAAACATGCTGATTACAGTTAGAACATTTTACTGATTCTTTGCACAACCAAAAGCCTAAACTCAGAGCCTTTTGAGCTGCTATCCAGAGGACAAAGGCATCAAAAAGAGAAAAAAAGAAACCAAAATTACTTGGGCTGCTGTTTACTTACAGAAAAAGTAAATGCATAAATAGATTTCATTACTGCTGTTAATCAGATTTCTTGAAACTTTTCACATCATATGTTGCTATTAAGGAGTTTTCCCATGGAACTGGGTTATGTCAAACATCCTACAAGTAAATAGTCTCTCAGCCTTTGAGTCTCCTAAAAGATTTTATGACACTTTGATAGACAGTACAGCAGCATGTTATGATTACCCATGCTCCATGAAATTGTGTATTCCTCCTCCTGATTTTGTACTTAGCACATCAAACGAGATTACATGATACAAAGATTTGTGATGCATTTGATAACTACTGAGAATGAGTCAAATCTGATGGATCCAAAATCTCACGGTAATTTATGGTCAACTAAACTGATGGGAACTTATACTCCTTTCTGTCCAGAAATAGGAGAGAAAGTTGCATTTGCACTCTAGTGATTGCAGATGAGCTTGTAATAAGGAGACATAGAAATACATGAGTCTCAAAACATATGACCACATTATTCAAGTTAAGCTTAGGAAGTAATTGTCACACTAAATGTGTCTACTTCCCAAAGCTGCCAACAGCCATGTCATAATGTTATCACCACCTGAAAAACAATTTAAGCAACATTTAACACAGGTAAACACCAACATTGCTTCTATCATACTTCATTTATTGCCCTCCCTAAAAGACATTTCAGGGCAAAATATAGTAACATATTGTTGTTATTTGTTACCATAGCAAACCAATTTTCAAAACCACTGCAGTAAGTCTACACATCCTCCTAACAGCACAGCTGCCTAGGTGTCTCACTTTAAGAGTAAACTCATAATAATAATTTCCACCAACCACTGTCCAGATGCAAGTAAAATAATTAAGACATCCACAGAAAACAAACATTACTGTGGTTCCCAGCACACATACAGTATGGTAGGAGTAGGATAAATTGCAACCTGTGCAGAAAATTGTTAGTATGAAAAGTTGCCGCTACGTTCTCTTTTATCAATTCCTATACCTTGGTGCCTGTTTTCCTCCACCTTGGAAACTACTTTTCCTGTTGGATGCAAATGTCTCCCTCTTCCCAGACACCTAGATCTCCATGAAACTTTGATGGTGGCACATTCCACATTCTAGAAGCTTTTAAATGCTCCCCACATTTATGCAATGCTGTCCCTTCTCCATCTATCTATTCTCATGTACATCTTTTTCTTTGAGAACTTCTACATCTGTTCATTCCTCAGTTTTATTTCTCTCATACCCCACTGAGACATAAAAGTTCAACAAAATAATAACATTAACTGTGTTGGAAGTATGTTCCCTTCTAATTCCAATTCAGCTATTCTAGAAATACTTCTGACTTAAGGCCAGTTCCACCAGAAAGAAAAAGTTACCCAATGTGTTGGACCACAGAGGATTTGTGGGAAACAAGACACTTCAGCAGTCCCTACATCCTCACACAAGAGAACAAGAAGTGTTAAGTCACAGGCAAATAATACCCAAGAAAAGGTAAATCTTAAGTGCCTGAAACCAGGAAAGGTGCAAATCCACAATCTCCATTACCCAAACCTGACTCTTTCCATAAGAGGGAAGAAAGGAGGGAGGTACACGTGTATGGACAGGTATACAAGGAGAAAGCAAAGAAAATGTGAATATATAGTTTTTATGCTTTGTAGAAAGGAACTATGATTCATCAGACACAAACTGCATACACATTATGCAGCATGAGTTACAAGTCTGAGAATTACAGGAAACTTCAGGTCCATAGCATTTGTTACGTGCAGTACATCACCAAATGAAGATTAATTAAAATGCTTTCAGTTTATGGTGAATTTATTGTGCATGTACATCAATTCTACAACAACTGAGGCAGAAGCCACATTCTTAACATAATATAGAGCATATACCAACAGCAACCGGTTTACTACATATCTGCAAAACCTGGATATATGGCTTCATATGAAAATACCTTAGTCAACAAGGCTCCACATGTGGATTTTCTGGAAATTAAAGATCCACAGAGAATTTGTAATTTTTCAGTCCATGGTGTCAAAACCAATAAGTTTGGCATCTACAATGAGGAAATAGCTTTATTTTCATCTTATTTTGCAGATTCTGTTTAGAACTGTATGACTGACAATTTGAAAAGTAAAAGTTTGTGTGACCCAGCTAAGAACTACACAATGCCATTCTACAGTTACTTTTCAGAAAGGAACCACATTTTAAAAGATCTAATTAGTCAAGTACTCCAGTGCTCATTACAGGAGCAGGGTCAAACCTGCTTCTACAATCAAAACCAAAGAGAGACAGGAAGAGAAGTCTCTTCCTTCTAAACCCAAAATAATTTGAAGGGGGCCAGAACATACCCATGTGAAAAGCAAATCTATTACAAACATTATGTGCATAGCTCACGAAACACACTTGAGCTCCTGTGTACTAACAGAAGCACTTCAAAATCATATCATTCAGGATTGAAAAACTGCAGTTTTAAAGTGCATTAACCTTGCTGATTGTGGACAAAGCTCAAGACCACTACTCCCCTTTATCTCCCATATACCAGGTCCATTTGCTGAAGAACCTACATGGCAAGTGGGCAATACTTCTAAATCATAACATTAAAGATTAGTTTTATTGCTTGTGTCTACTCCAGAAATTGCATGAATCACAGAAAGCAGGATTGGATGGTATTTCAAGAAGTTGATCATTTAGTTGGCCCTGGCCAAAGGCAAAAGACCAGACTGTCAGAATTATTCCCAGAAGATAAGTCTCTAGTTTGCTCTTAAAAAAAAACCACTGCTGAGGTAGATTTCATACCCTCCTTATGCAGCCTATTTCAGTTCTTCATTATCCTTGCTGTTAGGCAGATTACCCCATTATATCAAGCCTGAGGGTGCATCTTGGCATTACATATAATCCCACTCCCCTTGCCCTGTGCTCCTGCTATTTTCCTTTCCATTGGATTCAGTGGCCATTCAGGCAGGGGGTAAGTTAAAGAAGTTGACCTGACACAAAATCAACTGACAGACAAACAGCCTGTCCCTACCTATTCCATCCCCCTGATCAGATTCTTCCATCATACCAGTTTCAGACTTTAAATTACGAAAATGCCACAGTGCAAACAATGAAGAGAAATAAGTGAATGAGTTACAGGATAAAGGGAAAGTGCAAGATCAAACAGCATCCTAAAATCTTTCTTCCTATAATTTGAGACCATTTCTTTGTCCTATTCCCAGTAGACAAAAAAGAGTTTACAACTTCATGTAATAATAATTAAAAACACCTTTATGCAGCTCAAGACTTGCATTTCTACTCAGCTGTTCTTTCTGTAGACTAAATTGACCCCTTTCTTTCACTGTTTCATTCTTCTAGGCCTCTGATCATTCTTCATGCCCCCTCTTCTGAATTTTCTCAGTTTGGGCACATCTTTCTCAAAACACAGTGCCCAAAATTGAGCACAGCACTCCATTTGAGGCCCCAACAGAACCACAGCAGATTTACTTCACATGCTTTGTCATGTCTGACAATATTTGTGTTGTGATATTTATGCATTTGGATCCTTTTCTACATGACTATGGTCTAGTCTCCAAGGTGTATTGTAGAGACAACCATTTTTATTCACATGCTGTAGGTTGCACTTGTCCCTATCAAAACACATGACATTTTTTCCCGTGTAATATATCTTAATTAACTTGAATTTCAACTCCTACCCCCTGAAATTACTGCTGCCTTATCCCATCTTTCCTGAGAAATTTTATAATTTCTCAGACATTAATTAAAACATGATGTAGTAACTGAACCTAATATCCCTCCTCACACAGAATTCTGCTTGATACAAAGACACTAAGATCAAAGTGTCCCTCCTTAAAACATACTTGATACACAATCCCCTTATTCAGAGGTAATACTCCACAAGCTTTGCTAAAGTCACCTCATTCCCCTGTTTTAGGCTCATGTTCCTTCAGATTTACATAACAACTAAATGACAGATAAATTTCCAACAGTTTCTTGCATCCTCACAGATTTAGGATCATAGACCAGCTATTAATTTTTGCATTATCTGGTAGGAGGGAAAAAAAGCCAAGAGAAAAAGAACACTGGCATGGATTAAATAAGCCTCTGATTACAGTACTTTCCAGAAGTTATCTTGAAAGTGCAGTTTAAAGTATGCAAAAAAAAAAGTGGGAGGTTCTGATAAAGATACTCATGTTTGTAAAAGATAGCAGGCATGAAAAAGGACAGTCAGATAAACAAACAGGAAAACATATCCACCAAACCTAAGGATGGGAGAAAGACTATTACACAGACCAAGTAAAGCTGATTTTTAAGAAGTCAAATTGCAGGAGATGCTGGGCAATATGAAGGAAGAAGTTAGTTGCGTACCATTGCATGGTGATTTTAATTTCCATGCATGGACAGTCATGTGTTTCTCAAACTGTTAAAAGAAAAAAACACTATCTAGTACATAAAGTGTTGCAAAGACACATTTTCCCCAATAAAATCTTTCAACTCTATCCAGAAGCAAGTTTTAACCAATTTCAACCCACTTACACATTTTTTATATGTTAAGCTTTCCTCTTCCCTTGTGTCATTTGACAGGTAGTTTTTTTCTAATTGTCACACTGCACCTTCTCCTCAGTGTCCACCTCCTCCTTCCAATTATTTAAATTTTTTAAAATTCTTGTCCTTATGTCAGTCCCTTCTTCTAGCACTCCTGTCCCAAAACATTAACCTCTCTCTTTCTGCCCCTCTATAAAGTGACACTTGAGTTTCACACAGGTGCAGACTGGCCCCCAACTCAATTTGTGGACCTCAACTTTTTTACTTTGAAATATGGTTAAGAACAAAAATAAAGACTATTAAACATGTACTTTCCAATACAAGATTTAAAGACGTTAAGATACCAAAAAGTTTCAAACATCCTTTCAGAGGGCCTGCTGAGGCTTGTCTACACCAAAGTTCTCTCCAAAATCGTAACAGGAAAATTATCTTTAACTGCAATATAAGCCCTGTTTAAGCAGTTTGAATTGTTTACTGAAACAGTAATCATTAGCCTCACAGACTTCCTTCTGTGAGACACATTTAAAAAAAAAAAACAGGACACATACCTAAGGAAAGCATTCCAGCCAAGTGATGAGAACAGCACTAACTTGGATGCAGGCTACTATTTCAATGGCATTGGTATAGCTGCTATGAATGCACTGTATCAGCTGTACTTAAAACAGCTCTAACAAGGTCTAAGTTGTTAACAAGTCACTCAGCCAAAGCAGCCTTCTCTAGGTTAAGAATACACATATTAAGACTGAACAACTGAAAAGACCGCTTACACTCTCCCTTTTCATGCGCTCCAATATGTTAACTCTCTTAGCTGCTACAAGTGCAGTTGGAAGCATCCAACATCTCATCCTTACTTCTGTATGCTGACCATTTTGAGGGAAGAGAGACTCTCATACCACCAATTCTAAGGCTTTACCTGCATTTGTAAGTCTTTTGAAGCAACTCTTCTACAAAACTTCAGAGTAGAGACAGTTTACACCCTTCCTTTACCTTTCCTCATTGCTTTTCTTCCTGCTGTTGCTACTCCTCAGAGCTTCAAGATCAAGTATGGACTTAAAAAGGAGTGCTTTGAGTGTAATTTTAATGAAGTTTAGTCTTATAATGGTGTGAAACTTAACAGAGTATCCATAAATCTTTGGACTTTTAATTTCTTGTTCTTGACTGAAGCACAAAGCACAAAACAACATAGCTGTTGCTATGGCAGATAAAGCATTCTAGATATTATGCTCATGGATAACACAAAAGTTTTTAAAAAGAATGTTACCATTATTAGAGCTCTTCATTTTCTCAGGGCATCAGTAGAAGGTCAGACTTAAGGTAACCTGTTCTTGGTTATCCCAAATTTGTGTACTGCTAGCACATGTAATTTTTTTTTTTTTTTTTTTTAGGAGGGTAGAACTCTAGTAGCATTTATATACTACATATGGAGGAAAAGCTTATCCTCTTTGAACATTCTGATGCTTTATGAGAAGTTAGGAAATTGAAAACCGACATTGCTTGAAAGCCTTCCTTTTACATACCCTTTTTTAGATATCCACTAGATGTGAATTCTGCTTTCATTCTCTCACTGCACCTACCTTGGTTCAGGCAGTTTGGACAAAATTAATTCTTAAACATCCTTTCCAGCCCTGGACTGTTTATGCCTCTGCCTAAAGAATGGATGTCAACATAGGTAAGTACATTGATGTTGAGCAAGAAGAAAAGAAAATACTGATGGTGTTCCCATCACTTATTACGGAAAATAAAAAAGAAACAACAAATACACTTGAGCTCTCTGTAGCACTTTAAAAGTAAAAATACATTGCTCTGCTTTCTACTGGAGAAGGACCAGTAGAAACCAGCATGACAACTGGCACAAATGGGACCTTTAGAATAGGTGAATCAGCATTCCCTTCCCATACACACTCATGTTTATATACATATATATGTATGTATGAATACACACATATATTCACAAGATAAGTGGATGCATATCTCAGAAGTTGCATGTGCATAAAGATAAAAGAATCCCTAACAGTAACACTGAGATCCTTCATGGACACTTACTACAGAAATCATTGGACATAGGCCTGTAAGTTTCTTCGGGTAAGAACGTTGAATTTAGGAAGGTTTCAGTGTATCAGCTTCCACTTTAAGTTTATACAGGGTTTCTAGTCTGCCCTTGCTTAAAAGTAACGAGTCATAAAAACTTTTTATTGAATAGCCTTTGAAGTTAGTACTGATACCATTGTATGATACAGTTCACCTCTTCCCAGACACCACGGCAAGGCAGTAAAGTGTCCGCTCAGCCATGTCCCCGTCACATTCCTCAGTAGCCTCTGTCGCTATTCACAAGGCGGACAGGCAAAACCGAGGCCCTCGGTTAGTAACCAGGCCAGCACCCTCCTGGCAAGCGGAGACCACTCTCCACAAAGCTGCCACGGCCTTGTGCCAAGGACCTCTGCGACTCCCCCGAGGGCAGCTGCCCCACACGACGAGGAACGGGCCTTTCTGGCTGCTGCACGGCCCCTGGGGAGGGACCAGTCGGCAGCCTCAGCCATGGGAGAGCGACGGAATGGAGGCGGCTCCCTCCAGCCTGCTTTCCCCGGGGGCGAGGGGTGGCCGGGATACTACGCCCCCCGACCGCGGCCTGCAATGGACACCGCGCTCGGCGGCCCGGCCCTGCCCGGGGCGGCGCGATACGAGCGGTTCCTCCGGAGCCGGCAGCCCCCTCCCCACCGCTCGAAGGTCTCTGCCCCCTCGCAGAGGAGCGCGGGGTCCCAGGGCTCGGCGGGAGAAGAGCGCCGTGACCCCTCAGTGCCCGAGCTCCTGGGGCGCCGCGGGCGGGATCGGCCCGCGATTCCCCGGCCTGTCGCTAAGAGCCGCCCGAGAAGACCGCGGCCTGCAGCGCCCGGCCAGGCCCCGGCCTCAAGTTGCCTCCTTCCCCTGCCGCCCCTCGGAGCCCGGAGGCGGGGAAGCAGGAAGAGGCACCTGCGCCAAGCGCTACTGGGGTGGGGGGAGGCGGGCAGCCGGCCGCCGAGCCCCGCAGCCCCTCCCTGGCTGGGGGTGCAGAGCCTTTCCCCGTCCTCGGTGTCGCAGCTGATGTCAAGCCCTCGCTTCCCTCCTACCTGACAGCATCCCCCACCCCTATGGCTCCCTCAGCCCCGGGCAGGCAACAGAGGGGACCTGATGCCAAAAACCATCACCACAAATATATGCCCCTCTTCCACAAACGCGCCCTGCAAGGAGAGGGAGGAGGAACAAAACAAAACCCCACTCCCCTCCCCCAAAAGAAGATGGGGTGGGGGTGGCCTCAAAGTGACCAGTCCCTCGATTAAACCGATCCGGTTCCCGCCCGATGCCGAGCGGCACTGCAGCCCCCCCGGCCAAACTCGGGCCCGCCGCCCGCCCCCGGCAGCGATCGCTGACCCCCGGCCCGGGGCACGGCGCTGACAAATGTCACCCGGTGCCCACAATGCGCGCCGGGGGGCGGCTTCTTCTCCGTCGTCGTCCCCCCAAAATAAGAAAATCCCCTTTTACGAGGAAAGACACGCGAGCCACCAAATAAAAGGGCACCCCTAGCTTCCACCCCCAGCGCCTGGGAAACACTCTCGTAAAAACTTTGTCCAGGGCTCCCCCCCCGATAATAGTGGAATTCAAAACCTGTCAACCATTTTAGATCCCTACTTGAGAAAACATCATTCCCGGGCACCGGTGGATTTGGGAAACGGCTCTGAGCAGCGCTGCCGCGGCTCCCCTCCCCGGGCCGCAGGGGAGGCGGCCGGGGAGGAAGATGCTTCCTGGGGAGGGGGTGGCGGGAGGGGGCGAGGGACGGGAGCGTTCGCTTTACCTGAGACCAGCCACTGGCCTCCATTGTTGGAGAATTCAATGGCATTGACACAGCCGAAGTGGCCCAGGAGGTCCTTCTTGTAGAGGTTCCTGCAGCCCCGCAGGCGTCTTCGCTGGAAGTCTTGGGTGAGCAGGGGGTCCCCCTCCAAGCCCCGCTGGGACAGGAACCCCACCACCGACCTCATGCTGCCCCCCGGCTGCCTCTCCTCCTCATGCTGCCGCCTGCGCCGCTCCCCGCCGCTCCTTCCCCCGCCGCCCCTTCCCCCGCCGCCGCCTCCCCTCCCCCGCTTCCCCCCTTGTTATGGTTATGATGATTTTTCTTTAGCCAGCCATGGCAGAGAGGTGTTAGACACTCCGCCGCTTCCTGATCCCGCTGGCTCCTCCCGCTTCCCTCAGCAGCTGATCCTCAGCTGCAGCCCGCGCCTCCCGGCCCGGCTCTAGCGTGGCGCCGCCGCCGGTTAACTCGCTCCTGGAGCGGCACGGGGGGACAGACACACTCGCCCCTGCGGGGACCTGCGGAGGGACGGTAACGTTCGCCACTCCGGGGACGGACACGTTCGCCACTCCAAGGACCTCCTGGGGCAAGGACACATTCGCCGCTGCGGGGACTTGCAGGGGGACAGACACACTCGCCGCTCCGGGGACCTTTTGGGGGAGGGACACGTTCGCCACTCGGAGGACCTGGCGGGGAACGGGCACACCCGTCACTCGGAGCAGCCGCGGGAGGACGCGTCCCGCCGCCGGGCCGGCTGAGCGACCTGTGCCGCCTGCGGCCCCGCGGCCGGCAGGGAAGGTGGCGGCGGGCGGGCAGGTGCTCCCGCAGAGCGGTGAAGGAGAAGGGAGCGCTCCGGAGCCACGGCCGGCCCGCCTTGAGATCCTGCGGGCAACCGGAGGGAAGATGAAGGGAAAAATAGTTCAAGTGCGGGGCCGGTTTGCAGTGGGGCTTGTCCTCTGTAAATGCTGAGTGATTTCAAAATTCAAAGCATTACGGCTTTAGAATTTAGTTTGGGTTTTTTTTGTTGTTGTGGTGGTGGCTTTCTCTATGATACTTTTTATGGGGCTGTCAGAGGTTTCATAGCTTGCTCTCTCCTGCTCCTTCCCGAGCAACACTGACCAAAGGAGGGTTGCCCCATCACGAGCAGTAGACCTTTCTGCAGCCCCAGAAGACTGCTGGAAGTACAGATGAATTTTCTTCTCTTACCCTCCAGTATCAACTAAACCCCAAAAGGTAGCTGGCTAACCAGGTGGACCTGATCTGTGTTGTCCTTCACTGTTTAACGGCACCCCAACCTTTACCTTACCGGGATAAAAATATCTTTTCTCTTTCACAGGACCCTGTACCTCTCTGGTAACATCTGATGCTGTGTCAGACAACAGGAGTGTCATTCAAAGAGTGATGTCCGTGAGGTGCTGCACAGACCCCCAGTCCCACCTTGCAGCATCTAACTGCATGCTGCCTGTGCACAAAGTGAGCTGCTTGAAACTTTCAGGTCTGTATTTCCCGATGGCACCAGTACCTAGGGAAGATACAGTTTTCAGAAAGTGAGAGGAATTAGCCTGACCATCCAGGCCATCTTTGTGTAGCACTACATCTGGAGTCTTCAAACTTTAAAACAAGCAGAGAGAAAAACCCTCCCTGACATAAACTGTGATATGGCAAGATGGCTGAGTACTGTTAAGACTGCTGCCATGTTCCGGTGACAGCTTTTCCATAGAAATAGAAATTATTTCATTATAGAAAGTCAGTTAAGTGCTTTGGGTTTTTTCTTGATTAAGATTATGGAAAGAGCATCAAATCCTGCATAAACCAAGCTTTTTATTTGACAACACTAGAGCCTTAATTTTAACACATAAAAAAAGTAAATAAAAAACTTTCCCTTCTAATTGGGAATAAAAAAAGAATGTAAGAAGTCGCTAACATTAACACATTAATATTAATAATTAACAGTGCTTCACAATTGAAGTACAAACAGAGCAGTTAATCTCTTCTGCATCTGAACTGTACAAAAGGGTCTTTTCTAGTTACAGTTGTTGATGGCCAACTATTGCAGTGTACCATGTCTAGCCACCCTCAACACAGAGAGGCAAAGACCCTGTCCATCATGGTTTGTGTTTGTTACCTTAGCTTCAGACACAGGTAAGCTTCAGACACTGCTATAAAATCATATTTTATACCTCTGTTGCTTGCATGCCATGACATTCTGCACCATTACAATTCTATCAGAAACTGTTGCTCACCTTTAAATTCCCGACATGTGGCTCATTTTTTTCTCCTTTCCTAAAGTACAGTTCAGGTTTAATATTTTTGAGTACCTTTGATTTCTGTACTGAAATAAATATGCAATATAATAAAATCTCCATTCTGGATCCAGTCTCTGGGAAAGCTGTGTACTTACATGGCCTTGCATAGAAATAAAACTATTTCCTAAGCCCCGAGTGCCAGGTTTTTCAAGAAAGATTTAACTGAGGGGGTTTTTTTTGCGGTTTTTTTTTTTATCACATTTGTAAGCATTCAGAATTTAAAAGAAAAATAATAGCAGACTGCCAATCTGTCCTGCTCAATGACATGACCATATAGGTTAAAAACTGTACTGGTAAGTATTCTTTAAATTAATTTTGAACATAACACCTAAGGAAGTTATCATAGCCTATACAGGTAATATCTTCCTTTGAAAAGAATGAGTTGCTGTGTTAATAATGCCAGAATGCTGTTATCTCTCCAAAGCACATACACTGTTGTCCTGAGTCATACTGAAGTAGCATCAGTGAAGCATCTTTGTCTACTTTAACAGGAACATTCTGCAGCTTGGAATGGAATTGATGTACTGGCAGTAGTTAGCCAAACAGATCAAACTTCATCAAGTTGCTGTTCTGTGGGACATGTTAGCATGTGGGGTGCTATACCGAGACTGAACAAACTGGATTGAGCCCAGCCAGACCCAAAGGGCGCGGGAAGCCAGAGTCTGTCTCTACACACTGCTTGAGCTGCTTAATTCTGTAGGATGTTTATATAGTCTCCTCCGTGTCTCAAAAGCAGCATGAAATCAAGCACAACAAATGTTTTGACTGGAATTTCAATAAGTAGGCAACAGAGTAGAGGAGTCAACTGGATAGGAAATGGGAGATAATGAACAGGACGGTGACTTGCTGTAGTCGCCCTTGGAAATGAAAGTAAGTAAATAATGTTTGATGCAATACGTAAGAGGGAACTAGGAGACTCCTTCAAATAGAGAAGTGATGTGGTTAGTGTAATGATCTATGTAAACAATCCTGGGTTGCAGTTTCAGAGTTGGTAATTCCAAGGCTGTGCAGGTCTCTCAGCAGTACTAAATTGATCTGGATCGGGTGTGGCCATGGTGTTACATTGCTCTCATATTAGCTTCTGTCCATGCCACAGAGTTTTTGTTCTGCCTCTGGAAGGACTGACAATAACTGGTCGGGGTTTACTGCCTGCTGGGACAAAGTTATCCCTTCGACATTTTTTCCAAACATATTTGAATTGGGAGAATCAGTTAAATTGCATTAGTTGTTCCCATTTGATGGCTGTGGTGTATTTGATCATTAATAGGAGGCCTACAGTCAGCTTTACTCTGTTGTCAGACTCTGGCATTTCCAGTGGTCAATGATTGTGTTAAGAGCTGTGTTGGTTAATGCTGGAGGGAGAGGTATTAGGGCAGCCTTTTATATCCGCAAGAGAACAAGGGTCTTAGCTGCAAGGATGGATCAAAAGACTTTGTCTTGGAGCTGCCACAGAGAAGTATATACCCTGGGTGCTAGGATCTACAAAGAAATTTCAGTCAGACCTGACAGTTGACAAACAAGCCTGAGTGGCAGGTAAACTGGTGATGCTATCCACGGATACTCACAAAGAAGATAATAAGAGGGCTTTCAGGAAAGAGTTCTAGCTCTGCTGAGGTCTAATTTCCTGCTAGTCATTCATAGAAGAGAGAAGAAGACTTATGTTTTGAGTTTGGGTAGGGGGAGATAGTTCTGGGGAAAGGAGCAGATCCAAAAATCATCTGCAGAGAGACATTAATTTATTTGTATTTCAGATGAGATAACTCAGAGATAATGTAGGAGGATAACAGAAGACCAACTCTCTGAGAGTCTGTCAAGCACTAGGAAGGAAGGCTTAAATAGGTAAAAAGTTTTTAAGTGAAGCATGGTTGTGTCAGGTGAGAAAGGATGAGCTTTAAATATTTTGGGGGGGTTCTGTTGAACCTTTGATTGGCTTTGGTTAATCCAGAGTGGAAACTGAGAAGTTTGGACACTGATAGTTGGATGTCTATGGAGTGAGTCAGAGAGGGTAATAAGGAAAGTGGAGCTGAGTCAAGGCTTTTATTAATTTGTTTATTTATACTAATATTTTTTGAGTGGAAATAGAAAGAAAGGGTAAACCAAGAAAACTATATAATATTTTAGCCACATCATTTTTTTAAAAATAATTTTGCTTGTGTAATTTATTCCCTCTAGTGAAAATTTGGTGGCTTCTGGGCTTTTCTCCTTTTGCTTACTTTCGTGCTTACCTTTACTAACAGAAAGGTAGGAAAAACAAGGATTGTTTTCTCAAATGTCTCCCCTTGGGACTTGCTGTTCAGCTATGTAGGTTTAACATGCAGCTAAGCCAATCTAATGATTTGTGGCCACTGAAAAGTGGCTTTATTTTTTTGTGGCTCTGTGTTCTGTCCCTTTCTTTGTCCTGATGCTACTTATTGGACCTGCTTGTCTGCCATGTGTTTATTTGGCTCATGGAAGTGTCCCAATGAGTGCCAAAATCAGCACAAGCTGGTCTGGAGTGCCCAGCTGGGAGATAAGTTTTGGAGATGGGGGATGTCATATTCTTAGCAGCCATAAACCGTGAGGCTGACTCAGTGTGCCTTCTGGACTGAACTCCTGGGGTAAGTTAAGCAGCTCGTCAAGAAATGGAATTGTGAAATTCATCTCCGTTTCTACATAAGCAATGGAAAGAGTTGGCAATGAAGGAAGAAATACGTTGATGATGATCGATGTTAATACAACTCATCCTCATGGGATTATCTGGCATCTTACACCTCTGAGAGAGTTTTTTTCAGATTCTTTGCAAAACCTGCAAACTCTGTCAGATCCCTGCAGTGAGCTACCACTGACTCATCTTTTGGCTTAGGATGTAGTTTCACTGAGATTGGCTGTATGATGAGTTAGTACAAGGAGTTAAACCAGAAGAAAACCCAGTTTTTTTCTGTGCTAGCTTTCTGCTTGCTTAATTCCTTGAATCAAGCAGGCACCAGTATTTGTAGAATTGAGGCTGGAGAAGAATGCTGACAGATAGAAGTGGGAAGCAGAACTGCCTTTTCAACGGAAGCTAAATCTTCCATCCACCTTGTTGCAGTGTGAGACTCCACCTTTAGGATGTGGCTTCACAGTTGGTTGAAACTGATCTCATTCTGACTTCTTCAGGAAAAAAACCCTACTGCCTTTCTGGTATCAACCCTGTTAAAACAAATCCTGCTCAAAATGGCTTGTT
This sequence comes from Corvus cornix cornix, assembly GCF_000738735.6. Lineage (NCBI taxonomy): Eukaryota > Metazoa > Chordata > Aves > Passeriformes > Corvidae > Corvus > Corvus cornix. The sequence goes on from NC_046335.1 coordinate 34,174,069, forward strand.
TGCATATGTAGTCATGGGGTTGCTAGCATTGACAGAAGGAAGATAAATCACATTAGGAGTTGAAATGTGAGTTTGGCTTTCTTCTGTAGCTTGGGATGGGGCCCCAAAGAGAGTGTTATTAATGAGCTAGTGGGGACTACATGCAGCTCTCTGCTCATTGTCTGCTACCAGCAATTTAAGTCTTCACTGGAGCCTCTCTCCTTTGATATTCCACGATCATTGATCTTCCTTTGAACACTGAGTCATTTACCCTAGTCTTCTCCCTCCTAAAGGATGAGCTAATGTCATTATAAAAATAATTCTTTTTTCTGTGATCAGCAGAACAAGTGAAGCCTGGTTTCCTATGGATTTGTCCTGATGTGGTACCGCTGTGTGGATTCTCATATGTATATTAAGCAGTGCCTGCACATGCTTACCGTTTTATCAGTGACAGCTTTATTAGGACCTGTTTCATCCATTTGGCATTTCATTTAAGTTACCTTTGTACAAATTCAGACAGAATTCAGCAATGGTTTAAACATGCTTTTATTGGCAAGGAAAGTGGGGGAAGTAATGGGACCCAGAGGCAGAAACACTAATATAGAGTAATTGCATAAGCCTTCTTTCCTTAGGAAATCAGGCTAAAAATTAATCTTTTGACAGAGACCTCTGCAGAGACCTCAGGTCAGGCTACAGACACAGAAAAGTAAATGTTGCTGTTTACCATATAAAGGCTTCCAGTTACCTGCTGTAACAGACTTCTTGTAAGGAAAAGCCAGCAATTGGTGTTTACTCAGTAATCTTCTCACCTTCAGCAATGTCCCTATCAGGCTTTGGGAACTTGGTTGGTTTGTTTGTTTGCCAGAGTGCACTCATGCATCAGTTGTTTTCATTTATTTTTAATTTAATCCTTATACTTACACTTCTATTACTTCAGAAATGAAGATAAATAATTTTTAAAAGGAAAACCTGGTATTTCAGATTTCTGTGTGAATGCCAGATTATCATGAAGGGTCCACCTACAAACAAGCTTTGTAGATTTGTTCAGTATTCTGTGCTTATCTCAAGCTCTGACAGAGTTCTCTTAAGAATGCCTTGCCTACCCCACAACAGGGCAGCTGGATCCAGGAGCCCATCTACAGCATTGTCTTGATTCTCTTTCCAGTCACTTGGGCCTCAAAATAAGTCTGTTGTGTTCCCAGGTGTTACCTTTTTCCCTTGAAGTAGTTTACAGATGGATCAGTTCCATGATTCTCGGACCCTGTCATTACAGAAATGTGGGTGGTGGAGCAAGGAAGCAGGGAATGAGCAGTCAATCACAGGTACAACAGGAAATGTGGGACTACCCATCTAAGTGGCAATCTGGGTTTATGATAGATTACAATGACCATACAGAAAAAAGCACTGTACCTTGAGGGATATGTGTGAAGAGAGAGGAAGAGAAACAGGCAAAACATGTCCATCTGACTGTGGGAATTCAGGTACTGCCAGACCCCTCCAGGTTTCTCTCCTGAGCATGCACATGATGCACTTTTCTTCTGAGCACAAGTCACATGAGAAACTTCAGAGTAGTGCTGGCTCCTGCTTGGTGACCTGCAGTTCAGCTGGTCAGCTGTGTCTGCTGCATCAGAGCCTAGGGGACAGATGGAGAAGCTGTGGCCAGGTTGTGACTGAAAGGGAGATGCAGACCTTCCCTATAGAGAAGAATAAATCAGAGACAAGATGTGTGAGTTACTGCAGTGAGATTGCAATGCTTTGTAACCACCAGTGAATTAATATAAAAATCTCTTCACTGTGGAGCAAGATCGAGAAGCTTTGCAGAAACACTTATGATACAGCAGCTGTAACTCTGAGGTATAAAGCATTTGTACATTCAAAATACAGATGCAAGTCACTGGAAAACAAAATTCTCTGATGCTACCCCACCACCAGTGAGACCTGATGTGGTCATACCATGCTGGCATATATCAGGTCCTTAGAACAAGTAGCTGCTTAACTTTTAATGGCCCTGTCATCTTATTTCTGATAAGGAGAGGGCATTATTTGCTCAGAAAAGTGTTCTGGAAAATCACTTCTGTTCCTTGTGAGCTATCAGTATGTCTGTACCTCATTCCTGAGTTAAGAAAAAAAGAAGGGGGAAAATAAATATGAGCTACAGACAGAAAAAAATACTGCTTCTATAGAAGATTTTTTCCCAATGCCAGCCATTAGCCGCTTTGTTGCACTCTTTGGACAATGTGTCTGCTAAATGCCAAGTCTCTGCTAGGGAGATCCTCCTACGCTGATGGGCAAAGTTAAAACAAAATTTGATGCTGTCAAATTGTTAAATTGAGTTAACGCAGCATTTCCCGTGGGCTCAGTCTCTAGTTCAAACACATGCAGCTAGCTGGAATTCTAACAGCACAAAAGCTGTGAGATACTGGGAATTGCAAAGGGATTTGAAGAAACTGGGTGCTCAGATCCTCTTATTTGCAACGGAATTTGGGGTGGAAACTTGTTTGCTTTTTGACAGTGATGGCCTCAAGCCTTGACGATCATAATCCTGAACACAGCAGCTGCCTGTATACTCACTGTCCGGGTTTTGTGGTGTCACACTTCCAACGTTCATATTTCTCCGCACACATGGGGGAAACAATTACTTGTCACGATTATTCCTCTGTTAATTTCTTAATACTCTCTATTTGATTTCCCCCCTCTTTGTTTTCTTCCAGTTTGCCACTTCGGAGGTGGCTGCGATTTGCTATTTATTTTCCTGGCTGCCTTTGTTCTTCCCATTCTCTCTGGCCCCTCCTGCCCCAGGGGCTCTCCGGTGCTCTGCTTGTGGGTGGCTGCAAACCCGCTTCACAGCCCCTTCGGCTCGCTCCTCAACCCCTACCTACTCGCAGACAACGAACCGCACTTTCGCTGCAAAAATCTCCCACAAAAAGAGCTGGCTTTTCAGTATTTTTGCCAGTATTTTGCCCTGGCTGAAGGCATGCTGACGCCTGCCCAGCGACACAGCCGCCCTGCCACCAGCTTCCGTACAACATGGCGGCGCCCACCGCCCACTCGCACCGCCGGCACAGAGGAAGCGTCCGCCACTCTTAGGCTCCCGGTGTGTGTGGCGACTGCCCCGCGGGGGGTTCCTGCAGCCGGACGCGGCAGTTCCGCGGGACGCAGGCAGCGGGCGGGTCGGTGGGCCCCCGGCAGGGCCGCGGGCGGGTGGCGGGGCCGGGCGCGGGGGAGAGGCTGCTGCGCGCATCCCGGAGAGACGGCGGCCGCGGCTGCAGGTGCGCCGGTGTGCGGTCCGGTGCGCCCGCGGCCTCCCGCATGCTCGCTCCTGGCGCCCGGGCCTTTTCCCAGGGTAAATAACCGCGACCGAGCCTAAAGCGGGCAGCGCCTTCGCCCTGGTGCCGAGGGGAGTCGTGGACCCCCCCCGCCTGCCCCCATCCCGCCGGGCCTGGCAGCGGCCCGGAGGAGCGCTCGGCTGCGGTCCGAGGCCCGCCCCTGGGTCTTGGCGCACCACTGCCGCCGGGGCTGAGCCGCGCCTGGGGTGTCTTATCGGGGCTTCTCCTGCCCCGGCGGGGGATCCGCACAAGGATCACAGGCACCCCCCGATTCCCAGAGGGGTAGGGGCTGTTGGACCGAGAGAGAGGCCATCGCTGCGGGCGGCTTCGTTGCAGCCGGTGTTCGCGCTCAGTTTACGGGGTGGCAGTGAAAGACCTGTTGCTTCGGGGGCGCTCAGGCAGGTTCCCGGGCCGTGCTCGGGGTGCTGGGAGTGGCTGCGCAGGGCTGGAGTAGCATCGACACCCGAACTTCTGCTTGCGGGGAAGAGTGCGCAAGGACAGCCCTTTTGAAACGATGCAGTGGGTTGGGGAGGTAGGGATGCAGAGACAGGGTTGATTTCAGTTTACTGAAGGGGTACTACGCTTCTGTATGATACAGGGACAGCTGTGTTAAAAATAGATGCTGCTGCTTTAGGGCTTTTCAATGCCTGAAGAGCTATTTGACCCTAGTATGGATGTGAATATAATGGACAAATGCCTGTTATTTACTAATGCGTGAACGGACATGCTTATTCTGCAGCAATTTCATTTTGGCCTTGTTTAGGTTGATCTAGTTCCAAACTGAACTAAAAGATGTTGATAATAACAGTGACTGGTTTATTCTTGGAATAGCAGAGTTTGTGGAAGCATCCAGTTGCATCAGTTTAATTTAATGGATTCCCTTTTAGGTTTTTAGTTGTGTGATCAACAGCAGTATTCAGTCTCCCCTTCCTGCCCAATCCATCACTGCAGCAGTCTGTCCTCAGGCCCCCAGTCTATCAAAGTGGGACCCAGACTTTTTTTCTATCAGGATCACAAGTTGTGGCTAGAACCTTGTTATGGTACCACTGTATGTGTTTAATGTTTCCAAACACATTTCATTATGTTGTCTTTAATTTCTGCCTCTCTCATTTTTCTCTGCAGGCCATGATGAAATCCCACAATGCTGTTTTGAGAGGGTGAGGTGAAGGGACAGAAAGGGCAATAAAAAATGGCCAAGCAAACAGCCGTGACGATTACTTTGGCAACCCTGCTGGGTGTTGCGTTGGGGGGCCTGGTTTTGTGGAAAGCAACCCAGCGTCGGAAAGGAAGAACATGCTGTAGTAGTCAGCAAGAGGAAGCAGCAGTAAAGTCAGAAGATGAGAAACTCATTAAGGGAGAGGATAAGAAGGTGCTTTCCTTCTTCAGATCTCCCACCTTTTCCTGGGTAGAGAGGACCCTTGGTGCAGACATAGTGATAGTTTCAGAGCAGGAGGTGTGGGATCATGTTGAACCATTGCTGAAGAAGGAGCTGGAGAAGTGGCCGGTTCTTGGAATTGATTGTGAGTGGGTGAGTGATCAAGAAGAGCCTCTCCTTCCTTTAGATTGCAAATTGCATGGGGAGATCATTGAAGGTGGAGTAATTCCTTTGCTGAAACAGGTACCACAGGACTGACTATTGAAACTGTGATTGTCTGTCATGGCAGCAGTGAAGTAGCTGCTAATTTTGATTGCTCTTACGTTTAAGTGTGCTAAGTTTTTAATTCACCAGATGTATTTATATACTGAGTTCCTGTGATAAATCGACTTTACTAAATATAGTAACGGTCATATAGCTAAATATAGCATTATGTGTTTTGTGTAATATCTCTTTAAAGGTGATTTACTAGAAGTAGCTTGAGCTTACACTATTTTAAATCCAGCTACATATTCAAGAAACAATATCTAAAGAACACTAAATCCAAAAAGGAGGATAATGCTGATATGAAGATAAAACTCCCTGGGACAACCAGAAAACAAACTTTCTCTTCTGCTTGTACATTTGCATGTGTGACATCTCAAAACAGGTGTAAAGTAATTTATAAAGCCTGGCTTTGCCACTGTTTTGACTGGAAATTTATTCACCCCACAGTCATTAGTATAAGCCACAGCTAAACAATGTATTTGCCATAAACATTTATGTAGCGGTTGGCTTTGTGCTGATGTGCATTAAAAAATATTTCTGATTTCTTCCACCAGCTCAGCTATGAAGGGGAAGGGTGAAAGGGGGAAAGATTCTCTTGTGAGAATGTGGCAAGGAGTAACTTGGGGACATTAATACTGTGAAAAAGACCACATAACTTGCAGTGAATTTTTAGAGACATGTAACAATACTTGACTGTATAAACCGATAAGTATTTCCTGCCTTCAGTGGCCTTTTTTGCAATTTGCTTCAGCTCCAGTATTACTAATAATACTGTAACCTGGACTCTCATTTTTTACTTCATTACAGGTATCTGTGGAGGGAAAAGCAAATCCTGTATCCCTGCTACAGATGGCTTCTTCCAGTGGCCTCTGCATTCTTGTTCGGTTGCCCAAGCTTGTTGCTAGTGGCCAGACTCTTCCAAAGACTTTGTTGGACATCATGGCAGATAGTGCTGTGTTGAAAGTTGGGGTAGGATGCTGGGAAGATGCTTGCAAATTACTTCATGATTATGGTCTTCCAGTCAAAGGGAGCATGGATCTCCGGTATTTAGCCATGAGACAGCGGTAAGTGCCCGAAGACAGAGGTAGCTCTGTTTGAGGCATCATTTGAGGTGGAAATATTTCTTAGGTGATTTGCATAAACTGAATGATATCAGGCTGGTATGTCTGGAATTCTTAGGGTGGCTTTAGGGTAGCTTTAGGGAATTGATAGCTGCAGCCCAAGAACATGTCATGCTTCTATTCTGCGATCTTAATGGAAATGAAATCTTCATGAGGATTTCATTTGCTAGTTGTGTCTGTTAGTCTTCTCTCACAGACTAATACCTTTGTGGACTTTTCTGTGTATTGTGCTTCAGCTTTTAAGAAGTCGAGGCACAATGATGTAATGCAGTGAGAGTGAACACTGTCAGCAGATATTTGAATACACTAGAATGCCTAGAAGTATGAGTTAAATGTGCCCAGGGCATGTAAGTGAACTGTTGAATTTCAAAATTTCTTGAAAAATTACTAAATAAGCCAGTTCCAGTTTTCTCTTTTAATAACAGTGCTTCTATGGGAAGGTTACAGTTATGATGCCATTTTCTTATCCTTCACTCTTCCTAAAACAATGCTTTACTTGCAGATATTCTTCACGTACAGTTATGTGTATGGCCGGGGTGTAGTGTTAGTGATCTGGGCCATGGGTTTGCTGACCTCTTGGTGCCTTTTTGGCACTGAGGATGGACTTCTTGTCTCTAGTGGCCAGGATTGTTCCGAGTCATTCCTGGCTCTTGGGCTTCTCATGAATCCCTTGGACAGGTGGTCCATCACTGTATGATGGACCTCTTTAGTTCAGAATTGAGTAGTTGAGAGCCAAACACTTCAGCCTTAAATGTTACTAACTCCCAGCCTTGCCTGCTTTGCATATTGCAGACGCAAGATAGTTACTAAATCTAGAAAGGACATTTTAGTAGAAGGGAGGGAGAGGGCCTGTAAAGCTGACAGGCAGTTGTGTGCTGTTTGAGTCATGCATCGTGTGCATTGTGTTCTCACAGGTTCAGGCTCTATGAGGCCAACTGAATTTGCATGAGTGTATAGTTCAATTTTTAATATGTTTGTTTCACTTTCTTTGTTGAACTGAAGGAAGGATCTACTTCGCAACTGCCTTAGCCTTAAGTCTTTAGCTGAAAAAGTCCTGAACTTCCCGCTTGACAAGTCTCCTCATGTGCGTTGCAGCAACTGGGAGGCAGAAGAACTGACACAAGATCAGGTGTGTCCTCCACTTCAACTTACTGTTTTGGGAGGAAAAGTAGCCTTCTTAGTAGAGAAAGAGGCTTTACAACAGGGAGATCTGAGCCTATTCAAATTATACCTCAAAACCTTATGTGTGACGTGGCCTAAAGTTAATTTCAGGCTCACGGCCTGCATTTCCCTCCTTTTCCATGAAGATAATTTTCTGCTATTCTCGCTTGTTTTCCTTTAGTCCTGAAAGATCTGTGAGGCAAGATCCCTTGAAGAAAGGCTTCCAAAACCTCACCTTTTTAGTATTTTCTTCAGTCTGTAGCAGTCGGGGCAATATTAGAGAGACACTGGAAATCTTGTTCACCTTCTTCAGAGCATTGTGTTTTCCCCGACTGCTCAGTTTCTTTAATCAAGCTGCACACGCCTGCGGTAGCAGTGACCGGTAGAGGGAGTGGCAGGACAAAGAACCATGCTGAGTACTCGCAGCCAGTATGCCAAGAGGGAACTTTTTGTGAGGGAGGGATTGGTGGGGTAGGAGGATGTCTGACCTAAGTATATTTGCAGTCCCTTGCAGTTCCTGGGGGCACTACCCCCGGGTAGTGGGGTGTGGTGATGTTATGAAAGTGCCACTCAACTGGCAAAACTTCATGTGAACTTCAAAAGGAAATAAATCCAGCTTCTGGCTTTACTGTACCAAATGCTGAAGACTGATAATGTTTGGGAGGATTTGCTGTTTGTCAGTATCTCAATTTCTGTGCTTTTCTGCAGGTTCTCTATGCTGCTAGGGATGCCCAGGTCTCAGTGGCTCTGTTCTTCCATTTGCTGGGATTTACCAGCCTCCCTGCTACATCTGAAGGTGAAAACTCTGTCACTGCTTGGGAGAAAGCACGGGGAAAATGCCAGGGCTTGGTGGATATCCCATTTAGAGGAAGAAAGAGTGGCAGCACAGGAGAGGAGAAGAGTGGAGAGGGGCGTTCCCCTCAGAAAACAAAGAATCGGAAGTCTTGGGTGAATGGCCAGCCCTCTGGCAATCAGCAAATGAGAGATCCACGGAGGCAGAAGCGAAAGCCTCTGGGTGTGGGATATTCTGCAAGGTGAGTATATGAGCACATCTTACTCTTTGCATTGCATATGGAAAACTTTGAGTGTTGCCTCATGCTCTAGTCATTAAACAAAGTAGATCATATGAGCTAGGAAAGGGAACACAGGCCCTAACAGTCATGGGCATCAGATCCTGTTTCTGTTTTCCTCATTTTCCTCTAGGTGGTATTGCAAGCGGGGGCAGCACTTAGATTTCTACTTAGATCATGAGCAAGTTGAGGTGTTGTATTCAAGTTTTCCCTTCCTTTCTTCCCCTGCGGAAGCATCAGCCAGAGAGCAGAGTTCCAGCAGGAGGCAGTTGGCTGTCCAGGTGTCATTCTTGGGTGTCCAAGGTGTCCTGAGCAGGGCCAGGAGTTGGACTCGGTGATCCTGGTGGGTCCCTTCCAACTCAGCATGTTCTATGATTCCGTGATTCTACTGCTCAAACAGCTGTGTCCTGTCTCCTCCAGGGAAAAGGTGGCACAGAGCTTGTGCTTTCATCAGGATCTGCCTCGTGTACTGTTGTTTGTCCTTTGCTGTCCCATGTCACTGTGACCACAGAGATGGCAGGGCTGAAAGCTAAGGTTAACAGGGGTAAGATGTTATACAAGGTGTCAGAGGGAACAGGAAGGAACAGCCTGTGGTAGCAGCAAAGTAGTGCCCTCCTGTGCTGGCCAGGGGGCGAGAAGAGAGAATGGTGCTGCTTTGGCCTTGCAGAAGCAGATGCTGCTGGATTCAGGATCACCATCCTTGCAGGCGATTTTTTGGAGCTAATCCTAAATTCTTACAGGCTTTTGCTAGGGAGAGTTCAGTGGTTTTTAAATTTAAAACAAGTTGAAAAAGTTGCTTTAAGCTTAATGCAGTGGAAGATGCAGGGTACTGGTATGTTTGGTTTTGTTGGGATACAATCTAATAAAATTTATCACTGGACATAACTAAAATTATATGTAATTATCATTGGGAAAGAAAGTCAGACATTTCTGTATTTGTCTTCTTCTATTTATTTGATTGGCAATGGAGAAACTTTAGTGTAGTCAGTAGTATTGATTTCATTAACAGTCATTAACAGTATTGTGTTTTACAGAGCAAGTCCCTCTTTTTTTTTTATATGGAGGCTGTGTAATATAAAACAGGAGGACTGCATCTCATGGGAGGATTAAAATTCAAACAAAATTACATTCCAAGATAAATTGAGATCTCCCCATATTTGTTTATTTATTTTTTGTTTTTCATTGTGCTTGACTTCATGAGAGATCTGTAGACTCATTGTTTTTTACATTATTTACAGCAATGTGGCTCTGGTCTGTAATAACACTGGATGTGGTTTCAAAAGTCAGTTTTCACTCTTCCTTTCTGTTTAAGTCTGTTTAGTTTAAATGTTTATCCATTTAGAGTTGGGAAGTACTGAAATTATCATAGTGACTGAGTTGAACTGTTGATGCTCAGTGGAGGGAGCCCTCCTGTATCTTTCGTTGGGTTTTTTCCCCTCATGGACCTCAGAAGAAATAATTTTGTCAGCTTACATAGCCTGTGAATCAACCTTTTTAGCTGGTAGAGCTCTGCTGAGTACTAATTTGTACAATCTCACTGTAGAGAAGAAAATACACTTTTCTACAGTGTATTGTGACATGTCTGACCAGTTCCTCCCAGGTCATCTCTGAGCCCAGCCTGCTTCACTCTCCAATTTTGTTTGAAGGAGGTTGGCAGAGTAAGGAAACATTTTCTGCAAAAAAGAGCCCTTCCACACACTGCCACAAACTGCCAGAGACTGCTCAAGCAAGACTTCTTGTCACTGCCAAAGGGTTGGGGCCTGTGTTTGAGGGCATCAGCTCAGCTTTGTTGCTCTCCTGAACTCATATGTTCGAGTTCTCAGTGCTGCAAGAGCGTTTTTGGATCATTTCTCTTGGGTGAATGAAGTAATTGCTATTCACACTAAGTTTTAGAGAAAATTTCATAATAAAACGTTAAAATTCAGGCTTAGGCAGCCGATCCTTGAAACTGCCTTGCCTGTAAGTTGATGCTGTCTTTGAGCTTACTCTTAGCTCATCATCCTTTGTGACTTCAATTCTCTTTTGTTTTCTAATGCAGTTTTTTTTAAAGGCTGTCATCACTGACGGCATCTCTTGAAAATTGGGATTCAGAGTTACAATTCTGTTGGCAGCAGGAGAGCAAAGATGCCTTAGAGTCAATTGCTGAACCCTGTATAAGTTTTCAGATGTACTGCTTCCCTTAGCAGCAGCCTGTGGAGTCTCAGCAGCCTCAAGTGTGTGTTAGGGGTACTCCTGTGATTTGGAGGAGGCCACTTGAACTGCATGGTGACACATAGGGCTGTAGAGAGCTCTGGAGTTTTTTGCATGCTATTATAGTTGCTGTAATACTGCCGTTGTTTCATAGAAAATCTCCACTGTATGACAACTGCTTCCTGCATGCACCAGATGGACAGCCCCTGTGCACTTGTGATCGCAAGAAGGCTCAGTGGTATCTGGACAAGGGGATTGGAGGTAGGCATACCAGTTTTCCTGTTGATATTTGAAATACAGCTTTCTCTGTTCTCTCTCCTATCTCTTCTCTCTCTTCTTCATAATGGAGCCTGAATTTTTTTGTATCCTTTCTTATTGGAAATACTGTTAGGGATTCAGTACATTGTAGTGAAGTGAAGTGAATTCTTACATTGTAGCATCGTTATTTTAGCTTTCCAATGCAACTTTGTCTTGAATATTTTCCCTTTGCCTTTATCCTTTTAGAGCTAGTTAGCACAGACCCATTTGTTGTGAAGCTGCGGTTTGAGCCTTCAGGACGTCCTGAGTCTCAAGTTGATTATTATCTGACGGTCAAAGAAAACCTCTGTGTTGTATGTGGCAGGCGAGAATCCTATATTCGGTGAGTTGTTTCATGGATTGGAGAAAAATGCATCTTCTAAAACAGGACTGAGGTCTGCATCTAGTTTGGCATCCAGAAGCTTGGTTAGCGGCCTGAACCATTGTGCTTGTTCATATCCTGGATGGGACACTGAATGTTCTGCAGTTGTATGGCTGTGTGAGACACCGAAGAGACCAACCTTTCCTCTTATAGAGGGAGGAGATACTGACCCTGGGAGAGATAAAAGCATATGGAACATGTATGTGCTGTAGTTTGAACGCTGGGGGCAGCAGTGTGCTGACACACACTGGGTGGGGGGCATCCCCTTCTGAAAATAGCTGTACTACTACTTCCACTATTTAGTCCTTATATTTTTGAAAGGTTTGGGTGAGCCTAAAGCTCATGAGGTCCAAAAGAACAAGATTTTTGTCTTTGTCTTTTTGTCTGCTACTGATTAGTTGAGAAGTATGCTTCTCATAGTGCATTACTTGATTTTTTTTTTTTTTACAGTATGAATCTTTAATTGAAAGTGATGAATTTTTGGAAAGGAAACAAGAGAAATGCAGAAAATCTGTAGAGAGAACTACAAATGAAAAGAATAAAAATAATCACTTTCTGTACTATGAGTCCTGGTAATCTTTGTTTACCTGGACTTTTAGTTTTAATTTACCCTTTCTGGGGCAGAAGGAGGAGGAACTGGGGAGCAGCAGCTCCAGACAAATGCAATGAGCTGTCTGTTTTGTCTTCTCTAGGAAGAATGTTGTTCCTCACGAATACCGAAGACACTTCCCCATCCAGATGAAGGACCACAACTCGCATGACGTACTCCTACTCTGCACATCCTGCCATGCTATCTCCAATTACTATGACAACCATCTCAAGCAGCAGCTGGCCGAGGAGTTTGGGGCCCCCATCGGCTCCGAGGAAGGTGTGCGTCTCCTGGAGGACCCTTTGCGCAGGCAAGTGCGCTCGGGGGCGCGAGCCCTGCTGAATGCAGACAGCCTGCCTGACCCCCGAAGGGCAGAGCTGCTGCAAAGCATCAAGGACTTCTATAACACAGAGACAGTCACTCCAGAGACGCTCCAGGCAGCAGCTGGTCTGGAAACCAGGTATAGCAAGCCCATGTAGGCTGGATGTAAGGTTTATAGTCATTTATGTTGCATTTCTTACTGGGTTTGTTTTTGTTTATACCCGTCTCCCCTCAACCCACCACTGGTCTCTGAGCTGCAGCTCTTCTTTCTTTCTCTTTTTCCTTTCCTCCTCACCAGTCTTCTGTTCTTGCTCTTCATCTTCCCTTCCAACATTTTATACTTCTTTTGAAGGACAGATCAGGAAAAGAGTCTGAAGGACAGTCATATCGGAAGTCTCCTCTTCTTCACTTTTTCAAAGCCTCCCCAAATATCTTTTCTTAACAAGTGTCTAGTCTCTGCATGAAATGAGTATTTTCTCCTTGTTATGCTCGCTGTTGTTTGTAAAGTGCCGATGTTGTAACTCAGAGCCTATCCAGGCAGGGAATTAAGTGACAGGCTCAGTGCTCTGGAGGGTCATATAGTTCTTGCCTTGAGAAATTTGCAGTCTCCTGAGGAGTTTATAATGGACCTTAAGAGCTTTGTTTAGTGTTGCTGTAAAAGAAGAACACTTTCTCAGTTCAGAGAAACCAGCTTTATGGTGTAACTGTGTAGCAGAAAGCAGTCTGGCTTTGAAGCAAAGCTTAAAACTCTTCCTCTTGGTTAGCTTACCCTCTGTCTGTAATTAAACTCTGCAGCTGAAAGTATCTTCAATGTCTTCGATGTCTTGTCTTCAGTCTTGTTCACTGGAGACAGATCTGGAGTCTGACAGTGGGCTTGTGTGAAAATAAATTGTGCTTGTGTCCTGGCAGGATCTGCAACGAGAGCTACATGCCACATGGACTGAAGGTGGTGCAGTGTTGTGCTAAAGGAGGCCTGCGCTCCCTTATGCAGCTGGAAAGACGCTGGCGGCAGCATTTCTTGGACAGCATGAAGCCCAAACACCTCCCAGAACAATGGTCAGTGGACCATAACCACATGAAGCTGATCCAAAAGTATGGGGAGGATCTTCAGATCAAGCTGTCATGAAACTAACTTCCTGGACTCTGGATAGTGTCTAATGGACATAATGTAACTGAAGATGGAAGGACTACTTTTATTTCTATGTCTCTGCTAACACCTGGGGCCTGGGTTTGCAAAAAGGCAGCAGTAGATATGCCAGATTTGACAGAGTTAAATTTGACAGTTTATAGAGTTAAATCCATTGACTTGAAGTTTCAGGTGGTTTGGAAGTTTAATCCTAGTCTGTCACTCACCAGTTCAGTGGAAGAATGGTATGATAAGGGAATTTGTCTTCTCAAAGTGACTATGAAGAATCATCTTCTAGCCCCCAGGATGTCTGATGCCTCCAGACCATCTCTTGTAATAGAGTGAGTCCAGAGAGAGGCAACAAAAGCACAATAGATGAACATTTCCAGATTTTCTGACATACATTTATGCCCTTGGCTTTACCTTGGGAGTCTTCTTGATAGAAGTCTTTGTTTTCAGTGCAGCTGTACTCGTATGAGTTCTTCTTAGAGAAGACCCCCTGCCAGAGAGAGATTCCTTGTTTGGAAGAAGCAAAGAAACCTTACTTTTTTTGCAGATGCTGAGCTGTACCAGCATTGCAGATAGGCCTCAGCAAGTTTTCTGGTGGCAAGTGCCCGATGAGAAATGACACTCTGGCAGTATGGAAAAACCCATGTTAAGTCTTTTGTTAACCAGCTTCCAGTAACAGAGTTCATAAAAAATGGTTTTCCTAATTCCGCTTGTTTGTCGTGAATAGTGTGCTCACGCGTGCAGGGCTGTTACAGAGACGGGGTGGCGTAACTCCTGTGACTGGAGTGTTGGAATGGAGGGTGCAGGCTCTTCAGGAAGAACAGGCACTGGCAGCAAGGAGGAGGTGTCACCTTACTATGTCAGTGACTGGCTGGAGTGCACAGAGCTCCATCTGGAGTGCATGGAGCTCAGCCTAGGGATGGAGGAGGAGTCAACCAAGAACTTATGGGTCAGGATTAAAGGGAGGGCAGGGACAGGTGACAGCGGGGATCTGCTACAGGTTGCCCAACCAGGAAGACTTGAGTGGATGAAGCCCTCTATAGATAAGAGCAGCCTTGGGTTCACAAGGCCTGGTCTTCATGGGGGACTTCAGCCACCCCATATCTGTTGGAGAGGCAACACAGCAGGGCATAAGGAGGTTCCTGGAATGTGTTGATGACTTTTCCAGAAAGCCAGCTGCATCGTGGTGTATCAAAAGAGGCATGACCAGGAGGTCAAGGGAGCTGATTCTCCCCCTCTATTCTGCTCTCGTGAGACCACCTGGAGTACTGTGTCCAGCTCTGGGACCACCAATATAGTAGAGCAAGTCCAGAGGAGGGCTACAAAGAAGGCTGGAGCACTTCTCCTATGACTTTTTACGCGAGTGTGTAGTGATAGAACAAGGGTTAGTGGCTGTAAACTGAAAGAGGCTAGGTTTAGATTAGATATTGGGAAGAAAGTCTTTACTGTGAGGGTGGTGAGGCACTGGAACCGCTTGTCAGGGAAGCTGTGAATGCCTCATCCCTGGAAGTGTTCAAAGCCAGGTTGGATGGAGCTCCGAGCAACCTGGTCTAGTGGAAGGTATGCCAGTCCCTGGTAGGGAAGTTGGAACTGGATGTTCTTTAGGGTCCCTTCCAACACAAACCATTCCGTGATTCCATGAATAGCTCTTGGTGAGTACCTTTTCATATCGGACTGAAATAAGGACAGGTGTCTTAAAAGAGATGAGAGGAAACAATTGAAGACCAGAAGCTTGTAAGAGATCAGACCACACATGGCAAAAAATGGAAAATCTGATGTTCGGTACCTGGATTTGACATGTGTGGTGGTGAGCAGGTTATACTTTTTCCATGCCTGTTTCTCTGTCTCTAAAATGGGACTAATAATACTTAACTATCTCACAAGGGTGTTGTGAGCCTTAATTAATTCATGTTTTTGTAAAATGCTTTGAAAATATAAGCTAGTGTGTGCTAATTATTATTGTTGTTTTTTAAAATGTGCTGCTGTTTAACTTCCTTAAATATTCACATTTTTTGTCTGGTGCTAGACCTTAGTTAAAGATAACTTTTTAAAAATGCATACTCCTTTCTGTAAAAATCACTTTTGGTTATTTTGATTGCATGAGATGAGTGTGCTTCTACTGAATGATGAAGCTATGCTCAACTTTTATACCTCTCTGTAAAGAAGTTTCAGTAAAACCCTTATCTTCACACTACTGTGTATAGCACAGTTGACCCCTGTTTTATTACAACATTTGGGCAGAATCCTGGACCTGCTGTGATTGTGGCTGAAACTGTCCCTTATCAGATAATTCAAGAAATTTCACAGGCCAGGGGTAAAAACCCTATTTGTGGCAGAGACTGTTTGAGATAAGTAGGAGCCGTGGAGAGAAATGGTACATTAATGCTATCCCAGAGGAGCTGCAATAGCAGCACGAGGAATCACAGGTTCATGATAAATACTACTTATCACAGAGCTGCAAATGAGATCAATTTCATTAGAAGGGCAATATTTTTTTCCTGTACCACTGGCAAGTCTTAACAAAAAGTCATCTAGCCAAATGTGGTATGTCTCTGTGCTCATTCACACAGCTGATTATAATCCCAGCAAGACCTTCCTGGCTACAGCAGCAGTTTGGATATAACTATTTCTCTCCAAAGCATTTTGAGTGTGTGTTCAGATAGCGCTATGTCCTGTCTCCATCTGATCAGGATGTTGAGAGCTTTCTGTGTGACTCAGAAACTCCTTTTCTGTCATCAGGAGTACAAGGTGTCCATTTCACCTCTTTGTTCTGCTTTTTCTCCCTTCGTTCTGATGTAGGAACTCCTGATAAAACTGGTCTCTTTAATGTAACCGATTGGCTGACCACAGGGTCAGGTCTTTTCTGTTTGTGAGACAAGAAAGTAATGTTCAGACAAGAACTGGACTGCAGGTCCTCTATTTTTAAGGAGCCAGTGGTATCATTGAAGAGGTTTTTTTCCAAATCACTTGTTCAGAAATAGAAACTAGCAAGGAGAACTTCCTTCACAAATATTTTCTAAACTAAGATTCATTGTTGTTTGTAAGATATCCTTAACTTGTGTAATTTTAATTCAGTTCTGAAAGAAGAGGGGAAGCAATATATTTATTATGCAGGAATAGATTAGCTTTATTTTATTATGATTTTAAATTTTCTACTAGCCTATAGATAAAACTTCCTTGTATGTCTCCATTGCTAATTGTTACATTCGATAAAAATTTACTCTTTTACCAGACTTACCACTTTTGAAGCTCTTTTGTTGCTTTCTTGCATGCTTGCTTTTTCTCTTCTTTCCTTGTGTCTTACCCAGTCCTTATAGGTCCGTTGTTCCTTAAAATAACACCTGGACCTCACCCTCTGAGTTTCCTTTTCCAGTGCCTTCCCTGATTTGTGTGTCAGAGATCAGCTGTGGAAGAGCCCATGCTGGCAGCAATACTGTACTTCTAAGCAATGTGATAGTGAGCTTGCTCAGGTATGTTTGAATAGTGGATTCAGATGCTGTCCTTGGTCTGGTCATTTTGGTCAGTCATGGCTACAGATCTACATTTATTCAAATGAAACCTTAGATTTTTCTCAACCTGAGCATTCATCTAGGTTTTTTAAAGTATTTTACCTTAACTGGGACAGTCCTGCACTTAACCACACACATCCATTTTATCTGTGCACGGGGAGAATTGGCAATGCTCTCTGAATGGGCTCCTTTCATAACATGGGATTTTTCTTTCTGTTGCTTGTCACTTCACATTTGTAAGTTTGTCCAAAGTATGCTGCCAGAGATGGGGGAGAGAAATTTTCCCTTTTACCTGGTGCTTGGTGCCACCTGCCTCAAACTGGTCCTTGCAGGTTGCTGGGGAGCGCACCCCATCTACGGAGATCCCCAAACCTGTCTTGATTTATTAATTCCCTGCAGAACTTGCCTCCATCCTTTTTGTTTGATATGTTTTGCCCATGTGAAACAGATGTTCTGTAAAAATATGACTGGGTACAAATTTCCAGATGCGCCTCTGGAGTGGGAGAGGCAATGGCCCTTGTGGTAGGCTAGCTTGCCTTCCTCCTTGGGCTGCAAACTGATTTCTGTCTTTCCAAACACTACAGTTGGTGTTTTTTCTTGGTTTTTCAGTAACTTAGACATTATTGCAAGGTGCAGGATTTACCAGCTGAGCAGCATTATCTGTTGGAGATGCAGTTAAGTGCTGCACTTTTGAGCAGACCATACATGACATGTTAATTATGCTGCTGACAGTCTTGGCATTTGGAGTGCCTTGGTTTTCCTCCTTTGACAGTCTCTAAAGGTCCCAGCTGTCACATCTGTGACTGACAGGACTGAAGACAACGTATCCCTGTGGGCTTGCATTTTTCTCTGTTTGGTATTCAGTAACGGCAGGGATGGGAAGCTCTCTTCCTGCTGCATTTCTATTGCTCTGGCTCCTTAGGGAGTATCTGGATTCTGCACTATCTGTATGATGGTTTTGGTGGGAGTTCTTCCATGAAGGCAATGTGGTTGCCTTGAGAAGTACCTCACTGCCTTGGCCTGTGCCTAAGTGTCTTTGAGGAACTGGGTCTTTTCACATGCAAAGGGAGCCTCTGTAACAAGGAGTCACCTGCCTGTCTGCAGTGTTCTGTACCGATTTAGAGGTACCTGTAGTCTGAACCAGCAAGTCAATTCTCATCACTGCTCCTTGATCTCCTCCTTCTTTTGGGCCTCCACAGCAGTCCAGACCTATAAGACCTTCTTCATTCCCACAGGCTGTCATCCCTTTTGGTGTTCTTTGGGAGTAGGGGCCATTGTAAAGTCCTTTCTCTCTCTTCTACTTAGTACCATGTTATTGGTATAAGGACTTTGCCTCACCCTGAGGGGTACATTGTTCTGGAGAAAGGCAGAGGTAGTTTGAGCTAAGTGCGAAGAAGATGTATCCACCTTTCTCTGGGAGTTATTAAAGGAGCCACAGTGAGCCCTCTTGTATTAGCCCTGCATCAAGGGGGTTTTGTTAAATACTTTTACAGGTAAAGAGGGTAATGCAAGTGAGCCAACATGGTTAAGCTTAGTAGAGGGAAAGAAAAACCCAAAAGCCAGATAAACAAGCAAGGAACATAGTTTCTCATATTCAAAACATATTCTTCTATTGCTGTGAATTCTACCATGACGAGCAGGCAGCTCTGCCAAGGATTTTCTGTGCCAAGGTTAGTACTGCATCCTCTCTTGCCACTTAACTGTAATGGAACTTGTTTTTGTCTTGAATTAGCCAGTGTGATGCTACCTGGGGTCTCAGTGGTGTTGGTCACCAGGAAACAAAGCAAAACCATCTTTATTTTATTACTTTTCTTTTCAAGCTAGTGGATAAGTTCAGCTTTGAGATGGGGGGGGTGGGGAGAGGAGTAAAGAGAACAGAAAAAAAAGGATGGAGGCTTTTACTGTAAAATGGAGATGTCATCTTCAGATAACAAGAAGCCATTTCCTTGTACAGGAATAACTTCAGCTTCGGCTACAGATGATAGAAAATATGGCTTCTATCTTTCTTTGCTTAAAAAACTGAAAGATTGTGCAGTGGTTAAGAAGGAAAAAAGGAAAAGGCATTTATATATCTCGGCACGAATATGACAAGCCTGGGAAAAGGGTACTAGGCAGCTGTCAGAAATGCAGGCTTAAGAGAAAAATTGCCTGTCCAAACTCCCTTCACAAAAAAACCCTGCTGCTCTAAGAAGCTGCTTCACATTATATCATGCTCTGTGGGGATCTGAAATGTATCTGTTTCACATTGATTAACAGCAACTCCTTTCCAATTGATTGTTCTTTGAAAAATGTCAGACAGTACTTAGCATTAGCTGAGATCTGCCAGTTGCTTTTCCTTTTTCCTCTGTTCCATGACTGTCCGGGACTGCTAGCCGTAAATAAAAGCAGGGAGACTGTCTGACTGCTGGGGCGTGTGAAAATATGAGTGGGACTCCCTTCAATGCACGATGAATAAAAAAAATCATTATCCCTACTTGTCTAGCAAGGGCTATGGAGAGTTCAAATCTGAGCTGTATGTGTGTATAGTTTTATGTCATGTTTTTGCTATTCAGATAATGTTTTCCATATGTTTTAAAAGCTTTATACTATCTTCTGTCCCCCTCTGGTTCTCCTGTGATATATGAGTAGCAAGACTACATGTTGTTCAGCTGTGTGTCTCAAAGCACTGTGCTGATGTCTTAAAGACCACCTCCATTTTACAGATATTTTCTCCACACTAGAAGTAGAGTCGGTCCAAGCAGTAAAATTGGAACTTAAGAAATCCTTACAGAGCCCTGGAAAACATCAGATTAGACTGCCTGTCTCTTGACAAAGTGTTTACGTGGGAGAAAACTGCCTTCAAGTGCATCTTCAAGTGCACCATAGGTGAAGGTGAATGTTAGATCCTCAAGAATACCCAAATACCCCTTTTTTCCCTGCCTTGCAAATAGGCATTGGAACTCTTAATGTCACTGGGCTCTGGCCCCATTAGCTCCATGCCCCCGTTATGCTCCACTGCTTTCAAGGTTTCCAGTGTATAGTGAAATATTGGAGTGTGTAAGGCCTGCTGCAGTTTTGGACAAAGAAGCCAGCAGGTGAGGTAAATACAAGTAGATAAATGTAAGAGCTAAAAAAGATGGATTATCTCTATTTCACTCAATTGGAATAATCACCAGTTAAAACCAGAAAGACTTCCTGCTAGCCACCAACCTTTTGCTGGATGTGTTTCACTGCTAGCTGTGTCCTGTCAGTGAGTTCACAGCTAAAGCTTATTTCTCATGGTGGGCTGCAGTAGGGGACAAGGAAGAGAAATGGCCATAGCTAGTGGGTTTGCACTTGGCTACTAACCTCAATTGTCTCTCGGCCTGCCTCGCCCTAGCCTTGAGGGGAAAGGAGCAGAGGAAAGCCTGAATGGGTCCTTGTCCTCATGACTGCCTCTTTTGCTGAAAACCTGCCACTCTGGAAGGTGAGTCCTGTGCTCTTCAGGAGACATCAGTGTGGAAATGTGGCTTATGAGCAAAGTCTAGAAGTATTACAGCTGGTGAGGGGTCAGTAGCTCTGACCCAGGAAGAGGTGACCGGTCCGGGGAGATGGTCCCAAAAGGAATCGCCTTCCCGAGGCCCGGTGTCTTCCCTCAGCTGCTGGCAGGAGGGCCCTTGCAGAAGCTGTCAGCTCTTTAGTGATTGTCAGCTCGTGATTCCAGCTCAGCTCTGCAGGGCAGCCTCCAGGCCAAGCCAGGGAGAGAGACGAGAGGCTCGTGTGGCTGGTTCCGCACAGAAGGTAGCTTTATTGTTGGTCCGTACCCCTGGTCCGTACTCCGGCGAAGGGGAGCCAGGGACGAGCGCTCTCTGCCCTCGCAGGGGCAGGGGGATAGCTTTTATAGGGATATGGGGGGTGGGTGTCAGAGGGTAAAGGCCAATGGGTTACAAAGGATCTGCATAGGGTCTCCTAGAGGATTCTGAGTCTGTCTTTTCTTGCTGTTAACTGCAAAGTTAGCTGCCTTCCCCGGGAGTCCTGGGAAGATCAAGCAATCTCCTTATCTCAGCAGACATCCCTCCAGGGCAGGGGCTGGGCATCCCCTACATAGAAGAACTGAGTTTGTCTTGTTTAGGCAAAACAAAGAATGGAGGGACGAAGAGGTAAATAAGAAACATACTGTGCTGAAGAGGAGGGGGATTTTTGTGGTGTGCTTTCTAGTCTAGCTAGGATGGAAGGTTATGGACTTAAATGTCAACGATGGAGGTTTGTACTAGTCATGAGGAAAAGCTTCCTTACAGTATGCACTGCTTCATGACACAGGTCACATTGCTTTCTTAGCAGCACACTGACTGGCTCCCCAGCTGCAAGCCATCTGTGCTGCCCACTGACAAACCCAGAGGTGATAAAAACTAAAATATTTTAGCTAACTCTGTCCATGGACATTCTGCTCCCCCACTTGCTATGTGCCCTTCAGTCACCCGCTGCCAAGACAGACATAAAGAGCTTCTCTCTGAACTACTTTAATTAATACGTGCCTGCTCTGGATTTTTATAGCTCTTAAAAAGTAGCTGTGAGTGGTATCTTGTATCAGAGGGAGGTTTTATATCACTGCTGTGAAGCTTGCCTTTGCTACTGCTGAGGAGGTGACCTTGGCACGTGTTCCCTCCCCTTTGCTCTTCACACTATGTGTTAGCACCGCACTTGGCACTTCCAATCAAATGCTTCAAAAAAGCACACAGAAGCCAAATGAGGATTTTTTTTTTAATGCAACTTAGTAGCTTTCAAAAGATCCCAGCTTCCTTGAGAAAAATTACAAAAACAGACCTCGAGACCCAAACAAACTTTCTCTTCCTAAGTATGTGCTCATTTTTTTAAAATCTCAAAATTCACTTAGGGGAGACAATGGAGTCAGTAACCTCACCAGCCTTATTTTTCTGTAAAATTCCTGAGAGTTTGTTGGGGAGATTTCACCACCATCACCACCACCCCATTAAGTTAAATGGAACTGCTGTACAAAGAGACAAATTGTGCTGGAATCAAGATGGGAAATACATGCCAGTAAAACCAGCATGATTTTCTCACTTGTGTCCTGAACAAAGATGAAGGGGAAAGCCTGAAAAATACAATCAACTTGAAGGAAATTGCAAAAGCCATGGGGTGCTGTGTCTTAGGCACACTACAGAAAAAATACCCCATATCATCCATGAGGGAAAGGATAGAGATGTAGGAATTGCTGTGCTGGAAAAAAAAAAATGCTGTGCTGAGGCCAAAGTCTAGTTAGTTCAAGACAGTTTCTCTGACCTTAGTAGTGTGAGCTTGGTTCTCCCCAGATAGTTTGTTTTTCACACTTCATGTTTTCAGGGTGAAAACTGACTGATATTTCCTGTGGTAGTTTGAGGAGAGCTAGGCCAAATTTTTTTAACAAGCCTCCTATCACCAAGACATGTGGTAGTGCCTGCTTTGCTGGGGCTGAGCTGTATGGTCAGCAGGATTTAATTTCACCTTCCCCTCTCGAAATACCCAGCAGTGAATAGACTCTCAATGAGTTGCCTGTCTGAAAAATGTCAGCTAAAGTGACTGCACATGTTTCTGCCAACAAGAAATCCCAAACTGCATTTAGGGTTTGAAGAGGGGGAAGAAAGTCCCTGATGATACAATACTGCTTCAGTTTGCTTCAGAAAGGCTCCTGCACAGAGGAACTGTCAGTTAGTTAACAGAGCATTTTACAAGGAAGAACTTCAAAGTCTTCCCAGGGAGTGAACTTTGAAGTTTTTTTTTCTCTGGCTGACTCTTTGTTTCTTTTAAGGATGGGGGATGCAGAGAGTAATGGTAAACCTAGTGAGAGAGTCTGTGGAATGAAATGCTGGTGTTCAGGCAGATTTGGTGGTAACAAGCTATTTTGCATGTTTTAACCCCTAAGATTCAATGCTCTAGGTGTGCTGATTTGATAAGGAAGAAAGGGCTTCTCCACCCTCCTTCCTGCATTTGTCAGTGGATTGTGGTGATAGTGACATAAAAAGATGTTGGGGAACATTGTCAGAAACACATAACCAGACTTCCCATTTTTAATGTGTGGCAGAGGAGTAGAAACTCATTCTATGCATGTGTGCTAACCTCACTGCTCTGGAGATTGGACATGAAAGACAAGGCATTAGAGCTGCTTTTGTGGTGCTTGCTGCCCCTGCTGAAACTGCCTGCCTATCAACAGCTGCACTG
Source organism: Corvus cornix cornix (assembly GCF_000738735.6). Classification (NCBI taxonomy): domain Eukaryota; kingdom Metazoa; phylum Chordata; class Aves; order Passeriformes; family Corvidae; genus Corvus; species Corvus cornix. Next base: position 34,196,965 of record NC_046335.1, read on the forward strand.
TGTGAACAAGACACTTGCAAGGTAGCTGGATGATGAGCCAGCTGGGGAGATGGACAATAGTGGCAAGGAGACAGATGAGCACGTATCGTTTGTTCAGGCTTGAGGAACACCATGGCTGTGTTCAGCAGTGAAATACTTAAATGTCAATGGTCTTCGCTGGGTGTGGCCTGTTAATGCCCACTGAGATGCATCAAGGGACCTATTTTCTAAGGTAGTGCAGACCATCTGGAGAGGACCCTCTGGATTCATCTGTCTCTGTCATGATAGGCAGAAATTTAGACCTCACTTGCATAGCATTAATTATTATTTTGATTAGAGGTGAACTTTTGGATGGTTTTTTTGTTTGTCTAGCTGAAATGTGACCTGATGCTGTCAAGGGGGGTGCAGAGGCCTGTTATGTGTTTATAGCTCATTCCCCTGGCAATGTAGTGCTATAAACACCTTGAATCTAGCAGCTGTGTCCATCCTGAGGAAGCTGCACTGGTTTAATGCTATCAGTATACGAAAGCAGTATTACTTTTGTATCAACAAGCTCCCTCTCTCTTTTAACAGTGAATAGTAGTAGTAAGTAAGTACATTTTTCTGACAAAAGAGAATAAAAGGCATTAAATCTGTGTGTCTCCACCTCAGGCTCTGGGCTCTGTGCATTTATGCAGTGCTGGCAGCCTGGATTCCTGCTGAGACACAGCAAACTGGTACAAAGGAGCCTGCTAGGGAACTGGGTGCTGGAGTGTCACCAAACTGAAGTGGAAGGTTGTCACATCACTGGGGTCCACCAGGACCGGAGGAGTAAGAGGCAGTACCAGGGAACAGACCTCTTGACTTCAGTCATTGTGGACCTCACAATTTCACCTCCTGCTCCTGTTCCCTGTTAATTTCATATCAAGGAGACCCAAAACACACACAGTGAATGTAGGAAATACATCACTGCTCCTTCCGACAGCTCCCATGGGGTAATCTGTTCTTGTCATTTCTAAAACCTCAAGCCCTTGGGAAGGGGTGCTGCCTCAGTAGCTGAGCTCATGCTTCAGCAGGTGGGTGGTGGTAGGGCATTGCACCTCAAGTACAGCACAGCTGGAATCAGTGTAACAGGGCTGGAAAAAATTATTCCAAAATGCAACAAAATAGTTGGGGGTTGGGGAACAGAAATAGAGTGAGATTGGGGCATTTTGAGGAGATCAAGTTGCTGAACAGGATTTTCAGAGCCACAGCTGATCAGTCTTCAGGGATGGGAGGAAAGTTCTTTCCTTAAGGTGTGTCTCTTGTGTCCCAATTCTTCATTCTGACCTCTCTTGCATCCATAAAGTATATTCTGAATCTTGCTCAAAGCTGTGAAATCTTGACTTCAATAAATCCACATCCAAAGCATGATCCATGGGCTGAGGTGAAGAAATTACAAATTCAGCAGAGATATAAAATTAAAAGTACCATCAAACCCCTCTAAATCTCAATGCACTGGCTATAGCTCATTTATTGACTTCTGCTCAGTCTGAGGGCAAAAAAATGAATGTGCACAGTCTGCCTCAGTTCAGTCCATGGAAGACAGTGCCAGGTCACTGATTTCAGTGTTTTATTAGTGAAAGAACTGCTTCTGAGCCAAAAAAGAATTACAGATTTTGTTATTTATACTGTAGTGGCTGGTGGTCTATGGATGGAAATTTGGGTGAGCCCCAGCTCATGATGAATGGACAATGACCTAATGGTCTGATGTCAACACAAATCATTTCTGTTGCAGATGATTCAAAACAACTTCAGATTTAGATGGATACGGTGCTAGTTTCACCCCAGATAGCAGATGGTCTGTCATCATTTTTCTTCTCCTGTGGGACCTCAGATTCACCAAGTTTTTGTAAGGCACTTTGTTCTGTTTTATCTGCAGTAAGAGCAATCCACCTTCTGTTCTCCCCCTTCTTCCTTACCATACAACTAATGTTCATTCCCTTTTGTAATTGAATTTCTTCCTCTTTACAGCAGACTTGCTCTGAAGCAGCCAATGCAGTACTGAGTGTGCCTGGGAGAGGAACAGCCTCCTGGATTTTCCTTGCAATGCATGGGACGCCTGACTGAGGAATTCCTAGCTTTCTCCAAAAGCACTCCTCTGGTGAGCAGTCTCCTGTTGCACCTCCCTCTGAGACTCTGTGAGGCTGGATTTTAATTTCCAGATCCAACAGATATTTTTCATTGTGACTCCCATTTGACATTCTCATCTTTACTGGTTCAGACCTTCAATTTCCTACTTTCTTGCATCACAGAGGGCCTTCAACCTGTGATATTTAAGTTTTCTATCTAAGGCTAGTTTTCTGCTAGCAAGCAGAAAACACATCTCTTCCTTCACTGTTGATCACACTCACACTTGGATTATTCTAAGTTTTTTTTTTTTTTTTTGATCCAGGTGCTACAAAGAACATGAAGGAGGATCAGGCAGGAGGAGGGAGATGGAAAGAAGTGGAACATTTGTTTTTCCCTATTTAGGGAGGTTGCAGAAGTTCCTGAGGGCTGCAAAGGTGTCAAAGGAAACTCATCCTTCAGAATTTGTTGGGGGCCAAACGACCCTGTGAGACACATCTGTCGTCCTGTTGAGCTCCTCCCTGCACCTGATGATAAAGAGAACCTGGTGCCTCCTTCCCTCTGTGTCTGCTGCGCTCAGCTGCCCCTGGGGGTGCCAAGTAGGGGAGAGCTGCCTCCCATCTCTGGAGACACAGGTACAGGGGCTGATGCTGCCCAGCTGAGGCAGGAACACGGCACATAAGAGCCCATGAAGTGCTGTGATGGTGGAGTCCGAGCTTGCTCTGTGCTGGAGTTGGGACAAAGTCTGCCTGGCTGAGCCAGCTGCTTGGAGCAGACAAAAAGCCAGGCAATGAAGCAGGAAAGACCAGTATGACACTTATGCATGGTAGCTTAACTGTTGGCAGGCTGAGATTGCATGTGCTGTACATGGGGCTTTAAAGCTTGGACCTATTGATACGGTTATTTTTGTCTGTATAGATTTTACTGCAGTAAAAGAACCTGTAAGTGTTCTTCAGTATGCCATTAAGAAATATGGTTATAATTGTTGCACAGAGCCTTTTTCATCCTCTGTCTGTGGGGAAAGGCATGCTGCAGTGGACACATTTATAAAGGAATTAGTTTAGATGTGGCACATTTCTTGGATCTTGCTGTGACTTTCAAACAGAAATGGTTAGGCTTGCAATGGTTCTCATCTCCTGTGGGAGATATTTTCCTCATCTTCAGCCAGCACCAGGGAAAGTGGTGTCTGCTGCAAACTTGAGTTAGACTTGGAACTAATCTAAGGGTGTGAAACACATGTGCATGCCTGTATATGCATGTCATGATGTATCTCTGCATCTGAAAATGCTGCAGTGATGTGCTGAGCATCTCTGCAGACATGCAAGTGTTCAAATGAAAGAATACCACTTCCATTCACAGTGGCTTAAGCATTTTCTCCCATTTCTCACTCCTCTTTCTGGCTGCTGTGCTCCACAGTGACAGCTCTTCATTGCCAAACCATGCATTCAGGTACTGAAGATAATTATGAGGAAAAATAAGGGGACATTTTTTAAACAGTGAATTTTTTTACTTTGTAATTCCCATCCCCCCTTCTATGCCAAAGTGGTGGAGGCCATTTTGTTCAGCACATCTAAAGCTTTTACCTTTAAGGGGGGATAAAAATAGTTGTTCTAAAATGTGAATATTTAAAGAAGTACTTTCTAAAGTCATGAAAAGGACAGCAGCTCAGTTTCTTCAAGAGCTTCAGAATAATTTAGCAGCATGTTTGTGGAAGCCTAGCAATACCTGGATTGCTGTTTATAGAGAGGGATGCTGCCAGGCTCAGACTGTGTACCTTATTCTTCAACCAGAAGTGGTGTCATACTGAGAGACTTGTCTGTGTGTAGCCCTGTGAAGCCCCTGGTGCTTTCCAGACTGACATAGCTGCTTGCTGGCCTGCTGCAGGCCAGCAGTTCTTACTGGTTGCTATTCCACCCAGGCTGTCATTTCAATAAATATTCTTGCCATCCTTGATGTCTACTTCACCCACCTCCCTGGAAGTAAAGATGTTCCAGCAGAACAAGTTGGAAATGGTAGAAATTTATAAATATTTAATATTACATTGATCTGCCTGGACTATGCTCCTGACATTACAGGGATGCCTGATATTCTCTGAACTCCAACCCCTTCCCTGGCTATTTTACACATTCCTGTTGCCACCTGGAGATGGACCTGGATCCCAGTAGGCAGATTATGGCATCAGGCTCACTGCAACAGCACTGCAGTGCCTCTGGAGTTGACTGATCATGGCTCCTATTTCTGGCTTCCCTTCAGCCTGGAGTTTCTCATGCTTAGTGCCAGGGCTGGAATGTTTTGGAAAGTTTTCCATTAATTATCCAAGCTATTTTCAGTAATAGAGCTTCAAAAATAAATACATTGCTGTGATTTTTAGGAAAGTTAAACATTTTTCATTGCGCTCTATTCAAACCCAGTCTGCTGGGCAGGGTGCAAGCTCCTTTTATGGGATGTGTGAGAAACTGGGTTGGATGTTTTTCACAGGTTATTTCCCAGGTTGTTGTGTGTTCACATGAAATTCCTCTGTAGTGGAAGACAGGAGTTTCATCATTTTGCCAGATGAGCATTTCAAACTGCTTCTCCTTTGCAGCCAAGAGGACTGTTAGGAGTTATGAGCACTAACCTGGTAGCTACACTGAGCTGTAAAAGCTTTGAATTTCTATGAGGATTAAATTGCAGTTCAGGCCACAGTCACCACTGTGATGGGATGCCAGTAAAGGAGAGCAAATTGTCATCAGATCGTAATAAAAAAAGATTTTATTGTTAATTAATTCTGAGCACCAGAAAAAGCGCTTTGTAGGTTCTTTGTGGTGGTTTGGACGGACGGTCGGGACGGATGGAGATCTCTAGAGTCTGATCTTTGAACATGTGGTTTATTGCAAAGGGTGTGGGTATAGGGGCACTGCTCAGAGCTGCCAGACTCAGCTCGGAGCAGGCCCAAGAGAGCAAGAGAGTAAGCAGGTAAGAGAGAGAGAGAGCGAGAGCAAAGAGAGTGAAGAAGAAGTGATGAGAATAGAATGGAATGGACTGGTGAAGTCCTGGTTACAATACAATAAATCATCTTCTGTACTGAATATTCTAATTGTCACTAACCAATCTAATACAAGATACAAATCCTATAGGATTTACATACAGCCTATAAGAGTTCTTATATTACCATAGAGTGTTACATCTTAACTTCTAAAAACTACTCTTTGGACCCCTTCTGCTGAGCTAGTAGGGTCTGCTCTGACCCTTGGACCTGTTTGCAAGCAGAGGGTATTGTTCCATCAAGAGGGGATTACCTTCAGTTGGCCATACCATTGTTTTCCAGTTGTTCAGTAACTAAGACTTGGTATTTCAAAAGTGGCTTTCATTTCGATGTCGCCTGTAGTTTTCACATTCCCAAAATCTTTTGTCAGGCAACCATATTTATAAGGCTTTCCTGTTTCATCTTCCCCAACATCGCTTTAACCATGAAGGTGGAAAATAAATCTGTGTCCTAGAAAAGATGCGGCAGGGAAGTGAAGCAAATGACTTGGCGTGAGAAAAGGAGATAAGTAAATGGGAGGGAGAGCAAAAGTTTGTATCAGGCTCATAAAGTGAATCAGGTTGATTATATATGGATCTTCTAGTTAATAAGTTGTGTTAATATGTAATTATTACTAGTTAAATATTTATTCTGTTTCTACACTTTTAAAAGATTATATGAACTTAGAGCATTTTTTCTGGGCTATTATCATTCCTGCCTGATTCTACCATAACTCCTCTCCTCACTAAGGCCCACCTTGTCTTGTGGGGCCAGACAGGTGGGTTACCTGGTTTAGAGGGGATTAATGGCACCATCTCCCATCCTAAATCCCAGCCAAACACTCTGAAGGCTTTCCTGGCTTGTACACACTGTCAAAGCAGATTCATCTTGCCACTGTTAGCCTTTTAGCAGATGTTTTTCTCTTCATATTTGAAGAGCACCAGTGCAAGGGGGAACCGTTAATTACAGCTTATTGTGAATTCTTCTCTTTGTTCTAATTTCCTTAAGAAACATGCTCATGAAAGTAATGTTAAGATTACAGTGACCTTAACAGCACTTAAGACAATGTCTAATTGTACAATTTAAACAAATGAAATTCTGGTTTCCAGTTAACTCTGTGCTATTTGCCTTAATGTGGTTCTGAGTCACTGCCCTCTACCACCTTACTTGTTTGCATGCTAGCCAGAAACAAGGGCCCAGAAGACATTTCTGTCCTGGTCAGCATATATGACACCCCAAACACCTTATCTTCTGTTAAACGCAGAACTAATTGGCATCCACCATCTGTACCTGTTCTGACTGGGCATCAGGATAAATTAAGCCTCTCCTAGGGGGAGTAATTTATCTGACTGGCCTTTTTATGGTGCCTATGGCAGTAAAGGGCTAGAGACTACTTGAACAGTGTCTAGGTCTAGGCAGGGCATGATCAAGACAAGCTGTTGGATTTTGGTGCACCTTGTGGTTTCCCAGTGATGTCTGAGGCCAGGGATGTGGAGGGTAATATATGAGGCACAGCAATATGGATTTTCAGAAGCCAACACACATTCTCATGCCCTCTGACCAGTATGAGAAAGCTTTTTCAGACAAGGAGAGTACTTCAGACAGTGTAGAAATTTGGCCGGTGTAGATGAGTAATGCAGATAACATTTTTCTTTTTCTTTTCAACAGCTGCATGGTGGAGGATGATGGCACACACTGTCATCTTGGCATTACAGTATGGGTGAACATGTCTCAGAGGTTTATAGGGGTAAGGTCCAGATCTGGATGAAGAGCATGGTGAGATGTCATGGTCAGACTGTCAGAGGTGCCTCTCATCCATTACAGGGAAAGAACTTCAGTTCTTTCTACCTATTGAAACAAACGTTTTCCCTTTTCACTCTTTTTCCTGAATTGAAATCAGGGATGACCTGTGAGTCCTCTCCCTTCAATGCGTAAATTGCTTTCACCCACTCCTACCAACCTCTTCCTGACTCGGAAGCAGACCACTGCCCCAGCTTGGGAAAAGGTCAGGACTTCACCAGGGAGGGTGACTGTCTAACCTTGAGGTGGGTCAAAGGAAAGAGTCGCTTGATGGCAGCAAGTTCAGAGAAAACCATCCTATGATGTCTCACCTCCTTCACACCCTGCTCCGCCCATGCAGGAGGAGCTATCTGAAGAGTAATCTTTTGTGAAAAATCCCTGGAAAGTCCCTGAACTGGGACTGCTCTTCCCTAGATGCAAGGTGGAGCTCAGCTCTTGGCTGGCTGTGGGCAAGCAGAGCTGCCTCTCTCTGAGCAAGTCTTCTCATCCCATCTCATCACCATAACATGTTATTCTCATTTCTCTCTGGAGCATGACCTGCTTCAGCCCCTGAATGCTAATGCTAATTTTCTTCAAATGTTCTTAGCTAAACTCTGGATGAATTTACTCGAACAGTTTCCAGAGTCAAGACAGACCTTATGTTCATGTTTCAGATGGCACTTCCTTGCCTGGAGGCCACAAATAGAGCAGACCTGACTTCTCAGATCAGAGTAGTGCTACAAAAAATCTTTTGGTGTTCTCCAGATGTTTCACAGTTGAAAGCTCAGCCACGTTTTAAGTCAGATGACAGCAAAAACATGCACTGTGTCTCACCATAACTATAAAGCAGCCAAACTTCATTTTTCTGGAGACAAATCTCTGGATGATGCTTGTCTTTTCCCCTGCCATAACAATCATCTCAATTTTATCTGGGCAATTTGAAACACCACATCTGTTCGCCTAGATGATGTGACCTAAGCTGTCAGCCGAAGACAAAACTAGCTTCTCAAGAGCACCTTTCGATATTCATGGCCTTAGGAGATCTCTTTTCATTGAAGGTGATACTGGTTAGGGCCTTGGTGTTTATAAATAAAATAAGGTTCTCATACCCCCCACAAAATTCTCCTTTTAGCTGGTTATATTCTTCCTCTTGTTCTGTATCTTTATTATTCACCAAATACTTAGTTTATGCTTATGCTAAAAAAACAGCTGCCTGGGTTATCATGAGGTCCCTTATTCCACTGTACAAAGTTTGTCACAAAATAAGAAAAGACTTAACATCTCTATGATTGAACTGAAAAAGCACAAATGTGGTGATAAGATCCCATAATTCTGCTGTGGGGTTTGTATAATCTTGATTTGTTTATTTTATTATATTATGTTTCTCAGGTCACTTCTCTTAGGGCATTTATTGAATTAGTTGATGCTTTTGCAAAGATCAGCACTGAAGTATTTATTATCGCTGTTAATATTCATTGTATGTCTACATTGCCAGTTGTGTGGTGTAGAGATCCCCATGCCAGACTGCTTCTGGTATTCTTTTCTCTGATGGGCTGGTTCTAAAATCTGCATGCAGCATTGCAGCTTACAGTACAGCTATACCTGAACTGAACAATTTATATTGTCAGAGATCCCTGTAGAACGTAAGGTTAGAAGTGTGTTGTCTTTTAAAAGAAAGTTGAGATTCTGGAGCAAAGCTCGGTGGTCAGAGATTAAATCATTGCAAGTTCTGGCTGCAGGAAATGGAACCGTCAGTACCAATAGCTCAGACCTGTGAGCTGGTGATCCTACAGTGAGGTATTTGGGCCTTGGAGATGAAACATCACTGCAGAGATGCTTTCAAAGCATGTGGAAGCCTGGTGTGTCCCTCTTCTGCTGGAGCTGTGCTGAAGGTCCTGTCTCCTTCAGGTCAGATAGCTCTACTGCCCCAACCAGCACCTCCTAACACTCTTCAGCTCAAATAGGTCCCAAAGCTTAGGCAACATAAATGAAAGACCCCTGCAAATCTGGTTTGTCTGTGCTGAACTGGATCTGCTGGCATGGTGAGCTGATCTGCCACCAGCTCTGCAGGTGGGTAACACAGCTTTTGCTGTGCCCTTCACTGGGATTGTGGGCTAGAGCAGAGCTTCCCTACCCAGCACTCTGAATGTGTTTCTGCAGGAACAGACCCTGCTTTCTAGTGCTGATTCCTGGAGGGAGAGGAGAGTAAAAACAACTGCCCCCTAGAAGAAAGACCTCTTGACCTGGCTTCTGTTTGGGGTTCTGCTGAAGCTTGCCTACAGAGCACTCTGCTCATTTCTGACACTTCCCTACAAGCCTTCCCTTGAGAGGCAATAGTGATTGCATGGCAGCTTATAGGGTGTGCTAGCAGGGTTAGGAAGAAAATTAATGGCTGCAGTGGAAAGGGGAAGCAGCGTGCTTGGGAGAGCAGGAGAAGGCAGTCTGTTTAGTTCAAGTTTTGGGGCAGAGGATTTTCTCCTGTTTCACACACAAGTCTCCACTGCTGTTTGTGATTTGCTTTTCTGTAGTGAATGCCACCAAAAGGTGAGAAAGACTAAGAAGGAATCAAGCATAGTCTGGTATGATCTGCACAGTGGTGACAGAAAAGACAGTCTGCCTGGCTCTGCTGTCACAGGAACATGAACACACCTTATTCCCTGTCTTCCTCTTCTCTGAGTGCTTGGAACAGATCCTCTGCCTCTCTTCATGTCCCTCTGCAGCCCAGGCAACTGCTGAATCCAAACCCACACAAGAGAGCAGATGCTCTTTTTCCACTAAGACTGTGAAAGAGATTGAAAATAGTGGGAGCCCAGCCTCTGGGCCGGACAGCTTAGACTATCTATGTTTTTGTTGATCCCTTGGAGGACTTTGTTTTTGCCTTAAATGTCTCAAACTTCCCCTTGCCACTGACTATGACTAGTCAGCCTGGGAAGCTGTGTGTGGTTGTCAGGTCATTGGGAAAAGTACCTAGGAGGATGTGAGATGCTTTCTAACATTTTCTACATCAGGCGTGCAGTGTGCTTAGCAGGGAGGCTGATGTGCAGCCATGCTGCAGCCCTGGGAGGTGGTAGTCCTAAAAACAACATTCTGCCCTGAGTGCCCACAGAACAAGTCTGACAAATGAATTTTGTACTGTGCTGTACTTCTGGAAACAAGCAGTGAGCAGGTAAATCTCAAAGGGCAATTTAGAAGGGCAGGTTGCAGTTACACTTAGAGGAATTTGGTCAGGAGGAAAGTAGGGCAAAAAGTTATTTAGAAGCCCTGATGACATTTTCCGTACTGTAATGCAAATACTCTAATCCCCTCATCAGGTGCCTTGGAAGCACCTTTGTTTTCTAAACATTTGTTTTCCCTGGTAAGTTTTCTCGGTACCTCCTCCTGCTCTTGCAAACCTTTAAGCCATAGTTGCACAGCAGCTGCACTGTGCCTAAATGTCACTTGGTTTCACTAGCTGCACGCTCTGTTGTTTTCAAGCTGCCCGCAGGGCAGGATTCAGTAAGCTTTTTACCACTACAGCTTTAGCAGTGCCCTGTGATGTGGAATTGTATCATCGTTGCCTCTCCACTGCCATGCTTGTCCTCCCACAGGGCTTGAAAGGCCTCGAGGCTGTGGCGCTGGCCCAGGCGCCCAGCCCTTGTGCCCGTCCGTGACTGTTGCGTGTGGCAGCAATGGGAGCAGGTGCTTGAGCAGCTCCATTGTCAGCCCGAGAGCCTTGCTCCCGTGAAGCACCATAGCTTCAGTGGGAGATGGGCTCATCTCCACGGCGCGGGTGTCTAGATCCTGTGTGCCGTGGGCTGCCACGGTGGCCGCCTGCCTTACGGGCACGACCATGGCAGTACAGACACGAGTCCCACCGAGGCAGCGGTGCAGGAGGGCAGGCTGCTGTGCTGCCCGCGTCCCAGCAGCCATCTCCTGAGGCTCAACCCGTGTCACTCGCTCCCCTCCACGGGGGCCCCGCCGCCCCGTCCCCGCTGCAGCTGCGGCGCCGAGCGCATCCCCGTCGGCAGCCGGCCCCCGCTCCCCGCTCCCCGCGCCGGCCAGGCCGGGAGGAGGAGGAGCAGGAGGAGGCGCGGAGCCCTCCGCCCCCTGCGGCGGAGCGGGCGAGGCGTTAGGACCCGGCGGCGGCGGCTGGGCGGTGCGGGGCCGGGGCCGGGGCCGGAGCGGTGCGGGGCGGGGGAGCCGCGCCACCGCCTCCTCCTCTCCTCCTCTTCTCTCCTTCCTCCCGCAGCCGCCCCTGCCCGTCCAGGCGGCGCTCCCAGGCTCCCCCGGGGCTCTCGGCATGAGGAGGATCAGGGCCAATGCCATCGCCATCCTGACCGTCGCCTGGATCCTGGGCACTTTCTACTACTTATGGCAGGACAACAAGCCCCGCTCGGCGGCTGCCGGCAGGTCCGCCGGAGGCGGTAGCGGCGGCGCCCGGAGCGGGCAGAGGGCGGCCGGCAGGCTGGAGCTGCGCCGGGAGGAGAGGACCATCCCCCTTATCGTGAGTGAGCGGCGGCCGCCAGCATCCCGTCCTGCCGCGGCGGGGAGGATGCTCGGGAAGGGAGCGGCCGCGGCGGGCGCGGGGTGCGCCGGCGGAGGGCTGCGCTTTGCCTTCGGGTTGCTTTCTGTTTATTTTAGCATTCGTGCTTGTCACCATGGCAGCCGCTACAATCGGGGAGCAGGGTGGGCACTCTCGGGGGAATAGAGTAATGCCGTAGGTAAAGTGTTCGCGAGTTGTCTCCGCCGCTCTCAGCCCGGGCTCTGCTCCTCCGGCTTGAGAGCGGCTGCCCTTGACCGGGAAAAAAGGCGGGTGAAACAGCTGGAAGGTTTTTGGTTCGCGTTCAGGAGACGCACACATACAGATATGTACAGACACATGTATGTGATCACAGTGCTTTCCCGTCAGGACCAGCTGAGAGCCATGACCTCTCTCAAGCCCTTCCTCCGGCCAGCCGGGCTCTGAGCATCGGGCCGGGGGAACGCGAGTGGCACTTGCAGAGGGGGACTGTACAGCTGGTACCAACCTCTGCCTCGGTCCCCTCCGCTTGGTTGCCAGTGGGGGACCTGGGCGCCACTCGGGAGTTTTGTCTCTTTTAAGCCAGAGACAGCAGTCTGAGTCGGGCTCAGGCTAGGGTTTGGGCAGGGAGATGGCGGGAGCCCCCAGGGCTCCTTCCTAACCCGAGGGGTGGTAGCGGTGCCCTGATGTGCTACTTTAGTTTTGTTGAAAGCTCCACACTCTGCCCTCCCTGGGTATCTGTGGGCTCGGTAGGGGGATAAAATTGAGCTCCCCTCTTAAGGATGATGAGGACCTTTCTGCTCTGTCCGTGGGGGTGATTTGTCCTCCCTTCAGCCTGTATAATAGCATCAATAAAGCTCTCCCAACTCTAGGCAATCTCTTCATAAAAAATAAATCAGCCCCTGGAGCAAGAAGTGGCCCAGCAATACCATTCCCAGGAGTGATCCAGCTGAAGCTGTTCGGGAACTGCACTGTGTGTCACTCTTTGGCTGTGAATCCATTTGTCAGCTGGTTACGCACACACGGAAGCGAACAAAAGCAGCAGCCCGGTCAGAGTCGGATCAGGGGCCAGCCGCCAGGGCTGCCCGCTCCCCTCCTTGGCTGGCACTGGGATTTTTTTGGCCCGTGTCTTGCTTTTCTTCACTTGTAAAGTGGGAATGGGAGGTGTGTGTATGCGTGTTTGGGAAGCCTTGTGAATGTTTGGAAAATGCTGTCAGAGCAGTCCCAGCCCTCAGGCAGCAGAGTGGAAACCCTTCAGCTGAGCCCCTTGGCCGTTGCTTGCAGCTGCTGAAACTCCAAAGTCAAAGCTGAGGCTCTTGGGCAGAGCACTTAGGTTATTTGCAGCTCGCTAGGGCCGGGGACTGCTGGCAGGTCAGGCTGCTCTGCTGTGAGACCCTCTGTGGAGTAGGACTGTGGGAATGAGTACAGTGAGGAGCTCTGCGAGTGCTGTTATTGCTGCAGCCCTTTGGGTGTGCTGGGAAACGCTCTCAGGCTGGCCAGGGCTGAGTTGAACAAACGGGGGATTTGGAGCACTCCTGCTTTTGATTCCACCTTAGTGGCAGAGGAAGCTGCCCCTGAGCCTCTAGCAGTTTTATTTCTCTGTTGCCCTGCTTATCCCTTCTGGTTTTTTATAGCATTTACTTTACTCCCTCTCAGAGGGCTTGTGAGGTTACATGAATCCATATTGCCTGCAAGCATCTTAAAATCCTGGTGAGGAGGATGCTGTGGCAGTGCTGCACGTTGTTATATTGCTGCTGTTTGGGGGGAGGCAGTATGTGCTCATGGCTAACCACAAAGCCTCTCCTTACAAGATACAGTGTCACGCAACAGCCACTCCAAATCTGGTCCTGCTCTCAAAACAGTGTAAATCATCCCAACTCTGCTCCATGCCCAAAATCCCTTAGCAAGGAAATATAATCATCTTTTGTGTCTCCTGTCCCTGTGTAACTGAGGTCCCAGGATGTGCCAGCCCTCCCAGTAGGGCTCCCAGGTGTCTCTGAGATGAAGGAGGACCCTCTCCTGATGCACTTGGCAGTGGGGCTTGGTGGAAATATCACATCCTGACCTGCCATGATGTATTTGCATAGAGAAGGGAAACGTAGAGAAATAGGAAGGGTTTGTGGAGTTTGGGCTTTCCCTCATGCATGCAGGTTCCCAGGGGTTTGGTGGGTTGCCATGAGAGGCAAGGTGGTAAAATGCAGTATGTCTACTCCTGTAACTATGCAGTGCTATGGCTGTGGGGTGCCTAACAGGCTTAGCAGTGATGTGTGCAAGGAGCTGTCCCAGCCTTGGCCTCTGCCTGCGCTGCTGGGGCAGAAGCAGGGAAGTGACTGCAGGTGGGCACAGTGTGGGAAGGTTGGTGGCGGTCTGGGGACAGCACTGTCCCCCAGGGCATGGCATGTAGCAGGGTCTGAGCAGTGGGTCTTGTGGTCTGAGCTGCGTGTGTGAGCCTGAGGGCTGGTCAGGCCGGGGCAGTAGCTGTGCGGACGGTCCCCAGCATGTGGCCGGCTTTGTCCCTGGCTGCACGGCGTGTGGGCGGCAGCACAGCCCACCTCCCGCTCCCAGCCAGGACGAGAAATGTGCCAGTTCTAGTGCCCCACTGGAGAAATAATGGATCTAGAGAAGCAGCTGTCCTTTGGCAGCACAGAGCCCTCAACCCTGAGTTAATTCCCCTCGAAGTTAGATTATTTGACTTAATGTATAATGGCAGTCATGTATATGGGGAGGTGTGCCTGTGCTCCACCTGCTCCTCTATCCCTTGGCTTTCTGCAGAGCCACTGAGACAAGCTGCCTATTTTGATCCAGCTTCTGGTTTCCTCTGCTCTGCATGAGTGATGGTGTTGGAGTTCAGGTTTGGGATCATCTGCAATTAAGGGTGACTCATGTGACTTATGGGTCTCTGGAAAAATATTTCTTCAGTTTTCTAAAATTGGCTGCTTTTGTGTCTGGGAAAAATAAGAAAATCTTTCTTTTGGATGAGCAAGTCCAAGAGTTCTGCTCTTGCATCTATGCTATGACATTTCAAATCCTGGGCAAGTGAAGGTGTATTGCATGGGTTTAAAAACTGAAGTGCTTTCTGGGCTTGCGTTTTACTTCTTTATTCTCTCTTAATGTGAAGAGTAAAAATCACTTTAGGTAAACAGTCAATTGCAAGTCTCAGCTTGAAACTGTTTTTTATTTGTTGACCTCATATTTATTAGCACAACTTTGAACTTAAAATCTGATTCCTGGAGTCATCCAGGGAAACCTTTGAATATTTAAGCTGGGGCATGGAGCTGTCAGAGATCAGTGTCCCAGAAACAGCTTGTGCATTAATAGTGATCCTGCAGATATCTGCTTTATATATAGAAATCTTGACATGTGGTCTCTCTGCAATAGGCTCTTCATAAACAGGCTCTACAGATGCTTGAAATGAAAATTCAGAAATTGGTAAATGGCAGGGCTCACTTGGTGATATGCTGAGCCCTGCATGCTTCCCCTTCCACTTACCACAGAGGGTAGAAACACAAGCAAGTATCACACTCCTAGAAATGCATTTTTCCTCTGGAGCACAGCATAGTTTCATATCGATTAGAAGGAGCCCTGAGACCTCTGATAGTTGCTTTGTGTGTTTTTGGAAGATGAACTTATTCCCTGGACTCTTTTCTGTCCCTCCCTAGCAAAAGGTTGTCTCATGTCTCCAGGAAATTTCCAAAGGCCAGAAGCTGTGCCATGTGTCTTTGGAAGGGTTTTGGCATCGTTCCTGCACTGTGTACTGGTGGTTAATTGTTCGCCATGTGCTGCTTATGTGCTTTAGTATGGCACTGATGAGCAGGGCCCAGGGCTGTGCTCTTCCCTGCCTAAAGACTGCAGCATGGGAAGCTCACCCAGCATACTTGTGTCCCAGTGAAGAGAGCGAGGCCATTGCTGCAGTGTGGGCAAAGCTTGTTAGTGAGAGGGATGGTTGGTAGGCAGCTTTGAAAGAGACATTTTTCTGTTGGCTGACTGTGAGCTGAGGGTGGGAGTATTTGCTCCTATTCCCTAGTCAAAAGCGGGATGTGAAGCTGCCCACAGGGTTCTTCAGCTTGCTGTCTTCTCTGGGGTGGCAGGAAAGCAGCAACACGCCTGGAAGTTGGAGACAGAATAGTGTCCTTATCTAAATGCTCTGACTTGTGTTAGGCTGATGCCCAGCTGCTCTTTGGAGCAGGTACGATGCCTCTTATCTTTGTCAATTGCTCTTTGGAGCCGGTATGTTGTCTCTTGTCTTCATCCTGCCAACTTTTATGACCTGTGTAGTTGCTCTGTGACCCCACTGGAGCCAGTCTGGCAGCAGAGAGGCCCTGTATTGTAATGCTGGCTCAGGTTGCCTGGGCTCGGCCCTCCTGGCTGCTCCCTACCTCTGTGCTCAGCCATGTAAAGTGAGCGCTGGGGAGATGAGATCAAGGCATCCTTTTTCCTTGTAGCAAGGATTTGTAAAAGCTCTGCAAACATCACTGAACTGAGTGTCACCTGCCTGTGGTGAGACAGCAAGCAGGAGACTCCACTGGGATGCTTTACTCAGAACAGGTGGTGTGCGTAGGCAAAGAACAAGTTGGCGAGGAAAGATGTCAATTGTTTCATTCCCACGTCTTGTTTAGCCAGAAAATAGGCAGTGGCTGGGCTTTACCTGCTTCTCTGAGTTGCCAAACTGGCACATTTAGCCATGCTTGGATTTGACACCATGTATGACCACCTTGATGTCTGCTCTTCAGACCCTGGAACACCTAATTAGCAGCATGCTCTGGTGCTTTTGTTTTGTGTTGCCTTTGGCTCCTGGGTATCTGAATCCCACAGAGCAGGCGCTGGCTGATGTTCACTGTGCATTGATGAATGATTTTATTCTCATCCCTTCATCACATTTCCTCTGTGTGCAGCTTTCAGAGGATGCTGTTTTCCTCATGACTGGGATAAGCTGCAACTTCCATGGTCTGCTAAATGATACGATTTTTCAGGGACCTGTGTCCCGTGAGGCTCCTGCATGTGTGCCTGCCTGGAGGCAGGTCTTGTAGTCTCAGGCATGTAACTCTGGAAACTGAGGTGGATCCTAAATAAATAAAAAAACCCAACAAACACAACAAGAGGGGGAACAGTACTAATTCCTTGCACTGACATATTGTCAGACCTGATCTCATGACCTGCTGTGCCATGGAGAGAAAAGACCTAATTTTTAATGAGATGCCACAGTTCATTTCAGCAGCTTCCTTACCATTTTACTCATAGCAGGTTGGTCCCTCTTGAGTCTACTGCCTTTTGGGGCAAGGATCAGGCATATGGCTCTGTAGATTTCTCTCTGCTCTTATGCTGTCTGTGTTTGAGTTTGCACACGTGGACTGAGCACACTGTGGTCTCCACAAGGCTGTGATGCTGCCTGCAAGCCAGACCACCTAGGCTGCAGGAGCTCGAGACCAGCAAGGTACGGTGAGCAAGCCATGTTCAACAGCTCACAAAATGCTCTCGTTTTCTTAAAACATCTTCCTTTCAAGTTAAAGGAAAAGTGGAGGAAACTTCATCTCTCCATCCTACCAGCCTGCAAAGCAGCCCACTCCCCGTGGCTCTGCAAATATCTCGGGTGTTGGAAATGAGATGGAAAAGAAGCTGCAGGTGGCAGTGCCAATGCTTTTGCAGGTGAAGGTGCTCCTGCCAGTTGCTGGGTTTGTCTGTGCTGTTCAGCCTAGACTGTTCCACTGCCAAAATCCAGCACCCGCCTGGCTCTGCCCAGCACCTGTATGGCCTCTGCTCTTCCCAGTTTGTATCAGGGTGGGGGACACAGCCCTTAATGCTTGGGGTTTTGTGACAGCAATTCCTGCTGTGGCCAGACCCTTGCAGCACTGATTTTTTTGGATCTCTGTGGCATCTCTCTTATGGCACATGAGGCCTGTGCCAGCTGCCTGGGAAAGGATGACTTGGTAACTTTTTCTCTAAGGATATTACTGCAGGAGGAAGATTCAGTGACAGCTTGACAGTTTAATATTTTATTTACAGTGTTTATGTTTTAAAAATGTGGCAATGACTGCTATTTGCCTAAATGTCAGAAAATTATTTTATATTTAATTTGTCCCAGAGGTCCTTGTGGTACATTAAAAATAAAATATAAATAAAAGAAATTGTTCACAATAGTAATATTAATAAAATCCAGTTGGCAGCACTAGCCTTAATTGTTAATCAAAACAATGCTGTAGCTGTAGTGAGGTAGCCGGGGCCTGGGGAATGTGGTGGTCTGGGCAGCCTGGGACAGTGTGTAGAAGTGAGGGGAGTGCCAGTGTAGTGCTCCTGAACATGATTTATTTTACTAGAGCCTTTTCATTAAATCAGTACGTGAAGCAGTTGCAAGTTTTAGCGAGCTGAAGCATTCTTTAGTATACAGCTGCTTGCTCTGGTCGGTTTGTCTTTGCATATACAAAACTGTCTTAAGATTTAAAAACTAAAAATTTAGTAGTGTTGCTGGAAACAGAAAGCTTTGGTAGACTTCTCAGTTTGCTGTTTGCCATGGTGAAACTTGGTCCAGACACTTCATCCCAAGGCAGGCAGGTTGAGAGTCACTTAAAAGGCAGGGGGAGAAGATGGGTTTTTTTCAGTGGCACTGAAATGGGAGCATTTTGGAGCATTTTGGAGCACTGAAAACTGACTTAATTATTCCTGTTGGAAAAATGTGCATAGCACAAAGGCAATGAAACAGAGGCATATGTGTTGGGGATGAAGCACATGGGACAGCAGGGGGACCCTGACTCACTTGTGCATTGTCTCCCTTCTGCAGGAGAAGCCTCAGGGCAGAGCCTGGCAAGGTGGGATCTTTTGGTCTTCCTTGGCTCCCCATAGAATGCCAGCTGGTTGTTCCTATTCTATGTCACCTCAGTAAGAGTCCCAAGCCCTTGCTTTCTCTTTCCTGTTTTGGTCATGTGTGCTGCTCTCCTGTGCCCCTCCAGCTCAGTCTGCCAGCTCCTGCAGTAGAGCTGTAGTTTCTTTGGGGCTGTCCTGTCAGCTGTCGTTGCTGCTCTGTCTCTCCGGTGCCTAGCGCAGAGGCCGTGATCCACAGCACATCCCATACTGTTGCATTAAGGTAAAGACTGAACCACAGTGAGACCCATGGGCTGTGAGTTGAGCTGGCTTGTTGACTGAGCTGAACTTATCTTCCTTACAGGCTCTTCATATGCCTCAGTTTCCCCAAAGTCTACAATGAAAATTTTATCTACTTCACAGGGCTTTTGGGCAGCTTAGCTTGCAAGTTTTGTAAAGGGCTGGAGATGAAAGAGATAACCTTAGCAAAATGGTTGAGTTCTCCCTTTGTATACCCTCTGAACAAGGAAGGGGATTAGCAGAAATGTAGCAGGTCAGGGCCGATCTGCCGCAAGAGGAACGTGTTAAAGGCACAGCACGGGCTGCTCCATGCTCTGAACAGCAGGATTTGTTAGAAAAGGTTGTGTATTACCTGCTGCTGTCTTTTGCTTCGTCTTTACAAGCACATATTCTTGCAACTAATAAAAGTGATAAAAGACGGGTGGTGGACTGTCCGCTTCAGATTTCCATGTCCCAGTTGCGCTTGGGGCTGTGGAAACAGTGAGATATATGGCAGTAGATTTAAAACAAAATCAAAAACAAAGCAAAAAATAATAGGGGTCTCTTGGGCCCCATCTTTGCAGAGAAATTACCTGTGTTGTGACGTGCTTTGTGCATGTGGGTAATTTCTCAGCATTGGTAGAGACTGGGTTTTTGATAGGCAGCTGCATGCTTCCTTTGGAGCTACTTTCTTTCGGCTCCTTCGGGGACATCATCCATGCAGAGACCTGCCTCAGCTCCCTCTGCAGTGCCACTGCAGGTCTCACAGCACTGTTGGTGTCCCTGTGCATCCCCAGGATGAGAATGAAGCTGTCACATGTGCTGCCCCTAGGCTGGGAAGCTGTTTTGGCTGCTCAGATGGTGCTTGGCTGGTCATCCTGCCATGATGGAGCTGGAGGGTTGAGTTTGCAGTTCAGGCTTCAAGGCTGCCGTGGTTGGATTGGGGCAGAGCTGTAACTTCTGACTGTTACAGCATGGTCACTGATGACATTTGGCTAAAACTGCAGAAAATTATCTGCTTTAACCTCTTGTTTTCAGTTCTCCCACCTAACAAATTTTTCGTCTTGTAACCTGTAACACAATCCTTTTGAGGAGGCTTTGTTTAACAGTAGCAGAGAGAGAAAGCACCTGTGCTGAAATCTGCATCAGACATTTTGTGGGCCTGTAAGGAAAAAAAAGGATTCTTTTCCTTGCCTTTATTGTTTTGGATAACAGCCCTGAAACAGCTAGGGCTTGGCTGGAAAAGTGTTTCTAACCAATGAAAGTGTCTTCAGAGGTTCTCTGAAAAACACCTTCTGCAGGAAAAAATTGGAAAAATTATGCTTTCCATCTGCTTGCATGCTGAGTGCCCTGAACAAAGTATTTGGTGCCAGAGAGTGTCATGCCCAGTAATGCCATGCTGTAACTTTGTGCCTTTTGGTACCAAGTATGCAGTAAAAAGCGTAATAAATAAGGAAGAGTATATACAAGGTGCAGAAAGCAGTGCAGCTCCTTGGGTAACTGGTCAGTTAGTCTCTGAGTACAGGAATCTGGATGCAGTGGCAGTGCAAATGGGAGCCATCACATCCACACAATGAAACTGAAACAATTGTGTGCTTCCTATGTAGTTCCCTGTAGTCTTTTGAAATCGTAAAAATCAATAGTAAAGTGTTGGAGTTAAAAACTGGGAATGGTACAAGTGCTCATTGCCAAATCCTGGTGCATGGGATCATGCTGTATTTCCCAGGTGCTATAATATGCATGTCATTTTTTGTGGATCATTTTCTTTCTTTGTACCTTTCAGTGAGGTTTATTCAGATCTGGTTGTGTGGTAGGAATTACCAGCCACCAGGAGTAGGCTGTATGTGTCTCCCAACCTTCTGAAATGTCTCCATTTGGCTGAACTACCTGTTTTATGCCTTAAGATAGGGAACAGCCTCTCACAGTGACTTCTGGGGGGGTTGGCAGGAGTACTGACAAACAGGTAGGGGCATAACCCTATCTCTGGCCTAGGGATGTTCATCTGCCACATCCCTGTTGGTGCTTCACTTGCAGAGCTGGCTCCTCTGTCAGGGGCAGGCTGGGCTGAGCACATTGCTCGGGTGCAGGGTGGTGTTTATACTGAGCTTGGGTTGGCAGCAGAAGCATGGATGATCTGCAGTGAAGAAACCCTTTCAAAAATTCTGTTGGAGCAAACCTGGATGAACTTGGTGTCTGTTTGTATCCTCCCTGTGTTTGGGTAGTCTGAGTCTAGTTGTCCCGTGCCTTGGAATGCCAGATTGCTGTGTCATGCCTGCTAGCTGAGTGGCCCTGTGGGACTTTTTGGGGCATTTCCAGTCTGTGCTGGGAAAACTAGACCACATTGGCTGAGCAGCCCAAAAGAAATTTTGGCAAGGGCTGGGAAATCAGCATTCCTTCAGAACTGACTGTGAATCTGTCAGGCCAGGCAATGATGAGATGAAGTCAAGTGAGGTCTGGCCTTGGAGAAGCTGCCCAAGCACCTATCAGAAGCTGCCTTTGGCTGAGTGTGAAAGGATTTTAAGTGAGCAGTTGGACTGCTGGCTCAGGTCAGGTCCTTGAATAGACACAAATGTCAAGCTACAGGTTAGGCGAGTCATGAGGAGGTGGTTAACAGTGAAAGCAAACACTGTCCTTTCAGCACAGGATACAGATTGAGTCACATC
Organism: Corvus cornix cornix; assembly: GCF_000738735.6. Classification (NCBI taxonomy): domain Eukaryota; kingdom Metazoa; phylum Chordata; class Aves; order Passeriformes; family Corvidae; genus Corvus; species Corvus cornix. The sequence goes on from NC_046335.1 coordinate 34,218,047, forward strand.
AGGTAATGGGAAAAATCTGCTGATCTGCCTGCATCACTCTCCTTACAGCATTATTAAAAATTATGCATTTAAAATTATTTACTTGTTAATTTTCTTGGGCCCAAAGCCTCAGTTTCAGGGAAGATGTGCTGGAGTTGAAAGGAAACATGGTGGGGTGATACAAATCATTGCGTGTGGCGGGGCTAATGTGAAATACAGGTTATGGCTACATTCTTCTTGCTGCTGTTCAGCTGTTAATTGTGCAGTACTGCCCTGCGTGGTTGGTACCTTTGCTACCCCTTGCACCTGTGACTCAAAAGGGCTGCCTGAATGCTTCTGCCACCCCCATGGGTTTGGATGCATCAGTCATGGCATGGGAATGCCATGGTAGTAGTGTTCTCTTGCCCACTGCCAGCATCCTTGGGGCAGTGGCTCTCACCAACTCTCACTTGCACTGAGGAATTGGAGGGGACTGTTCTGTGAGGACTTTGTGAGAGAGATTTGATGTGTGCAAAGCTGAGCCCTTTAAATCTTGGTGCCCTAGTTAACGGGGATTTAGTCCTTCCAACCTGTCACAGTCCATCTCATTTTTCCCCCTCTTTCCCTTTAGTTAGAGGATTAAAATTGTCTCATTGAGCTTAAAGGGGATTGGAATGCTCTGTATTTTTCTTCTGCTTTTGCCCAATGTCTCCTAAGAGACATCATAAAGAATGGCCAAGAATGGATAAACAGGTATTAGCACCACTGCAAGTGCTGAAGAAGAGGGGAGAAAACTCTCCCTACCCTGTTGTGCCTGCATTATTGCAGGGGCTGTGCAGGATGCTCATGACCTCCTGAGCTGTGGCAGCTGCCCCACACACCGGCTTTAGTCTGTGTCTACAGATTGCCTGAGGCAGGAGCAGGGACTTCTGGCACTCAGTTGGGCAGGACCAGCAGCTGCAGGAGGGGAGAGTGGTGCTGGAAACTGGGTGTATAAAGGGATTCCCTTCTTATTTTTCTGTGACTCCTGTACCATAGGAGCCTTGTGAGGCTCCCCAGTTCACCAGAGTACAAAAGGAACTTGCTCCTGCCAGTGGGCTGCATGTTCAGAAAACCCAGTACACAGTTCTGCACAGTTCTTTCAGCTTGGCTTCAGCAGAATCCAAAATCTAAACTTCAAATGAAATATCTTGACTTGTTTTTTTGTGGGGGACAGGAGGGGAGGGGTGTAACTGCGTGATGCTGTTCATCATGGTAGAATACTTAAAAGTGTTACAAAACAGAAAGGCAGGGTGACCATTTGGATTCCCTAGCTCATATAGCAGTGAATCTGAGAAATTAGGAAATAATGCTACACATGGTATTTATTAAATATCCAGGAAATTGCTAAACTAAGTCTTGTGGCAGATTCATAAAGACTAAGTAAATTCTGAGTATCCACAATACATCATCAATTTTCTTGTCCAGTTTTCTGTTAGTGCTTTTATAATTCTGCTAGAAATACAGTTCCCACTGCTATATTTAATTTGCTGGCCCTGTGCAGAGCTTTAAGTGTGGTCTTTACCATTCTCTGTGGCAAGGACAGCCATGAAGCATATTGCCAGAAGGTTATTTTGAATCATTAGAGGCAATTCATATCTTTCTGATCTTGAGTAGGTGAGTTGAATTTGAATGGAGAATATTTCCACTGAGGTCAGAATTCGCTTCAAGTTTTCTGTTCAGTATTTTTCTTCCCAAGATGAATTCCCATATACCTGTCCCATATCTGATAGGGGTAAATTTAGATGCATTTTGATCAGTGCCTGTCAGGTGGGAGACATTTGAGACAGATGCTGCTTATGCTGGGGTGGGCTCAGCAGCTGTGCAATGCAGAGATCAGATTTGCGCTGGGTTGCGATGGGGGTGACTCCAGCCATTACCTGGAGCTGCTTGGCAGAGCTGGGTGAGGGCTGGCAGTGTGCTGAGGGTTCAGGTGCAAAAGGAGAGATGTGGAGAGAAGCTGTTCTCTATGAAAACTCCTTTCCCCTGCCCTAGGTGTAACTGTGTGTACCAGGGGAGTGCACAGCTCACAGCTGGATGTGTGTCTGTATGTAGCAGGCTCTTTCTGTATGGGAAGGACTTGTTCGGGGCCCTTCTGTGAAGGGAGAGTGAGAAGGGAGACTGGTTGAATAATAAACCATTAGGGGCTGCCACAAGCCTGCTTGGAGTTACCAGTTGCCTTGCCATCCTTTTCCAAGCAATTTGCATGTAAGAGTTGTGTGAGATCTCCCATTTGTCTTGCTCCTATCCAAGACCTCACACAAGGCCTGTGCTGCTGGGCGCTTCCTGTTTATCTGCAGATCTCTTTGGGTATCCAGACTAGGGGCTCTTTTGTGAAATGTGAACAGAAAAGACAGCTTCTGTCCTGGAGTTCATAACCTCTGTACATGAGTGAGATAAAGAGCTGGGGATAGAAAGCATTCTTTCCCCCATTTCAGAGATTTCAGATGCAGAGCAGAGATTAAGCCTTGAGCTCTGCTGAAAGGAAACAAAGCATTATTCATAACTGCTAACCTCTGGTTATTAACTCTGGTGAAAACACCAGTGAAGCCAAGACAGCTTGGATATTAATTGTGTACCTACATATATTCAATGAATTTGCTAGATTACCTCAGTTACCTCAAAGGTCAACTTGGGTTTTGGTGTGCAATTCTTTCTGCATATCATTTGGGGGGAAGTATCATTTGAGAATAAGCTGCTGGGACAGGAGACAGGTTCGAAAAAACTTCTAAGTGATGTGTAAATGTTAATCATTAAACCTGTTACCACGTTGCAACATGACTTCTCATCGTGATAAACTGCCTTGCCAGGCTGTACTGGAGTAAAATCTCAGGGTGCTTGCTGAGCTCTGGAAGGTGGACTTCAGCCTCTCCCACCTCAGCCTAAATACTGAATGGTGTTGAAACACTGCTTAACCTGGCTGGGGTAATGACCAGCAGTGCTCCTTGGGGCTGATGCTGCTTCTTCATTCTTAATTCTGCTTTTGAAGACTTAAATTCTCAACTTAATCAGGGTAAAGTGAGGTTCCCCATGTTACGTTGTTTTCATGCCAAATGACATCCTTACCCATGTGCTTAAGCCAGTATTCTGTGTAATTTGCTCTTCTGAGTGGAAAATACACTGTAACACTTTTAATCATTCTCTCTGCAGAAAAAAAGAGTGTTTTCATCAGGGAATATGTTCCCGGCATTTGTAGCAGGTACTCATTTATTGTCTTGCTACCCAGTTCTCGTTGCAGATAGGTAAAAACAGCGGTGCTGGATGCTGAAATGCTTATATGCCTGGCTGGTGGCATGTGGCACAAGTTGTCATGGGCACTACCATGTGACTGGGCATATGGCCTTTTCCCCACGAGTTATTAATAATCAAATGCAAGTACAGCAACATTGTCTACTTTTGTAGGAGCAGAATTTTACAAGGGTGAATTGAGCTGGTTGTACTCATTTTCCCTCAGATGTTGTCTGAATGTTGGGCACCTGCCACTGCCACTGCACACCCAACTTTGCATCGAGAAGGGGTACTTAGCTAGTTCAGGCTCCAGCAGTCTGGACAACACCAGCTGGGTGATGAAAAGTTACAAACAGATGGCCAGGCCTTTACCACTGTTGTTTTGGCAAGTGATATTGGGTAATATTGGCAATAATTCTGTAATGCAGGTAGGGGAAACTTGGCAGTCTAAGTGTGGGGCCCTGGGTACAGCCTGTACCTGGGCTGGATAACCCGCTCTGTGAGGCATGCTGGAGAGCACCTCTCCTGATCAGAGGGGTGAGGAGTAGGTCAGCAGCAATATGCCACCTCAAGAAAGCTCCTAAAAAATGCAAGCAATTCAACATCCTTAGGTAAGTCTGTCCTGTTTGACACAGACTTGCTATTGCTTCTTGAGTATCTCCATATGGTGCTATTGGGGTAGTGGGAGTGGGACAGAATTGGTTCTGCAGAATTGGTTTTTTAGAATGGCTCTGCACTGTAAGCAGAAATGGGCTCTTTGGACTTACTTCAGGGGAAGAGATGGCCAAAACAGACCAAAAGCCTGATGATCTAAAAGAAATACCTTTGCTCCTAAAAAGGTGAGTGAAAAATCCCCACCTGTTTGGTAGTGCCATTCAGGCTTCCTGTAGGCTGTGCTTCCAGAAGAATTATGTGTAATTCTCCTGCTAGTTCAGTACCTCCAGCATTACCAAAGAGTGTGTGAAAAACAACTGCATGGGAATGTCTTCGATGTTAGAGGGCAGCTCAGCTATCTGTTCTCAGGACAGACACCAAGTCTGGCAAGGAGGAAGGTATTTATACTGTGCTTTAGTAAGTATTGACCTGAAAGAACTTGTCACTGTGCATTTCTCAAAAACGTTTAAAAAAAAACTCTCTAAGCTTTAATTAAACTGATTTGGTACATTTTTGAGAGTATGATGGCAATATTCTCCTTGATTTGCTGAACTAGCTTATCTGAATTGGAGAAGCTTGCTTGGTGCTTCCTTGGGATGAGAAAGGTGTATGAAGAAGTGTGGGGTGCAAGGACTTTTTCGTCTTTATTATGTTCTACTAGTATAGAGAGAGTGTGGAAGTATTAAAATATATTTAAAACAATTTTAATGCATTTAAAATACTTGAATGTTCACTGAAATGTAGGCTCTTAATATTGCCTTAAAATAACTTCAGCCTTCCTGCAGATGTTGACTGCCTCTTGCAGAAATGGCTCCATGGCTCCTGGAGCTTCTGGCTTGCTTTAGGAGGTACAGAAACCATCTGATAGTTCTTTCTTTCCTCTGTTCCTTTAAAGAGGTTGACAATATAAAATGCAGGAAGCACAATGCTGTGGTTTTAGTCTATATTGAGCCAGATTGGAACCAGTGTCTGGAACCAGCAGGAAAAATTATCTAAGGATGCTGGGGTTACAGGGTAGAATTCTATGTGACTGGGCTGGAGCTGGCTGCTCTTTAAAGATGTGTGGTTTGGGAGGAGTGGATTGCTGTTAGAGAGGCCTGTCTGCTCCTTCAGAGGTAATTTAACAGCCTGCCTTCCATTCAGGCAAGGGAAATGCAATCAATGTATTTTTTCATATTGTATTAAATGACCTGTCTGTATGTCATGGCCTAATTGTGTTACCCCAGAGAGCAGTGGATAGAGGATGATTTTCCTTGAAAGTTTTCTTTGCTGCATTTGAAAGGGACTGCTCCCATCTGATTCAGCTGCCAGGCAGCCAGATTTCTCTCTGCTGGTCAATAAACAGAAACTGCTGTTTTATGCACCAGAAGCTGGGGTACTGGCTGCTATAGTTATGACTTAATTACTAGTGTCAGATTAGTTAGGACTTGGATATTGCATCAAGCTAAGAATCTGTCTACTAGAGATGTACAGGTTGAAAGTGAATCCATATATCTGCTTTAAACAGATTTGTAGTGGCATCTGTTCTGCCCCATGGTTTTTACAGGGAAAACAGTCCGCAGACAATAAGACTGAGACACTTCAATGGGTACTTTCGGTAATAAACATTTTTTGCATTGACAGGTCACATGCACTTGACTCTTCAGAAATGTGGTAAGTGTTTAAGCATCTTCTTTTACAGATCAAGAGTCTGAAGGAGGCTCTGAAAGGTTAAAGTCTTGATTTACACTGATTGCTCAGGCTTCATTGACTTTCTCTTTGAATGTCTTTCCCGCTGGGCATTTAACTGACATCCCCTTCCTTAGAGCTTCAGTGCATGTTTAAATAGTCATGGCTCTTCTACAGGGAATGCAGGGGTAATAAGGAAAATTGAAGTGAATATACCCTGCTGATGCACAGTGCCAGCATGCTTTGCCCCCCTAGGATGATGCCTCTCCTCACTGGGTATCTTTAGGATGCAGTACTGAGAGTACTCAGGTCTCTGTTTGCAAGTGGGACATCTTGCAGTGCTGCAAGGTGAAGGCCCTTGTAATGAGTGGCTCAAATGAGGCAGACAGTAACGAGTTGTCCAGGAATGGTTTATTGGCTCCTGCCTGGCAGAAGGAAGAGTGTCACTGTGATTTGTACTTACCTAGCTATGCAATTGAATTTTATCCTTGAACTTGATTCCTGGCACATGGCATTTGCACAGGGTTCTTAATTAGAAGAATTCATCATAAACATGGACATCTTTCTCTTGTTATTGTGGCAGGGGAAAGAGATTAATCACATCCTCAGAAATTCCTCAGAAATGCATCTGTTGTGTACTATTTCATGAAATTGGCAATCCTTGATGTCTGCAGAAAGATGAGGTTCCATTTGATATTACTGTGCTACCACTATTATGCTTGTAATTAGTTAATGAACTAGTGACTTTTGAGTTGAGGTAGTTCCACAAGGCTTGCTATCTGTTGATCAGCAAATGCTTGAAACTTGCATATTCAGAAGTATCTAGATCTGCTGGGATAAAGGGAGAAAATCATGGCATGTTTAAATTTTTCACAGCAGCCCTCTCTTAAAACATCTATGTTCTCTTCTCCCATACTGCCACTAGAAAGGAAGGAACAGAGTGCAAGAAAATAATTTGCTATGATAATTTCAAAATGAGCAGCTTGGTTTGGGGCAGATCTTGCACCCTGCGTTCTCTCTCTGCCCTCCCTCAGGTGGCCACGGCATGCCATTTTGAAAGCATTCAAAGAAGAGAAAGTTCATTGTCTGTGCAAAGTTCAAGAGTTAGAGGTTAAAAACGGCTTATTAGGTTCTTCTATGTGAAACCTAGCTTCCAGCACCAGGGATTAATTGCTTACCTTTAGGTTTTGAAGGGTCTGTGTCTTTTGCAGAGAATAAAGCAAGAACATCTTGCTCGCTGCAAAGCATGTCAGTATTATTTGAAATGTTTGCCAGGGGTGCAGCAGGGCCCTCCTCCTAAGATAGGAACTATTGGACTGATGCAGAATGGATTTTGGTGGGTTTTTAGCCAATAACCTCAATTTATCTCCTTGGGGAAATGTTTTAGCTGGTTTGTTTCCTTTCTTCCTCTCCAGATGGATATCATAGTATTAACAGATGGCTAAGGAGAAGTGTTTCCTTCCCTGACTAAAAAGGAAGTGAACATATGGAAGCTGTCTCAGACATGAGCTTTGAGCCCTCTTTTAACTTGGCAAAGACTTTGCTCTCAACCCTGGAGCCTTGAGGAGCAACACCAGTGTGGCAGGCAGAGGCATATGGGGAAGCCCACATAGGCAGCTTACAGGAAGAACGGAGTAAGTGTGTTTTGAGGAGGCCAGTGCTGTAGCAGGTGGGCACACTTGTACTGTACTGGGCCAAATCCCACTCTGGCTCTCACAGTATGTCAAAGTTGGGATTTTCAGCTGCTTCTGTCCTTTAAGCATGAAAGCTAGGTCATCAGTGGTATGACTGGAGAGGAGATGAATATTTGTCTATGTGTTAATGAAGACCTGCTCTTCAGTGACTGCTTTGCACTGCTGGAAGCAGTTGATTAAATAAAACACTGTGGGTTTTAGATTAGCAAGGTCTTTCGGGTGAAGGACTTGGGTAGTTCTGGAAGTAGATGTTTGATGAAGCTGTTTTGTGCTTTGCAGTTTTCCCTTTGAGCTGAGATGGAAAGGGAGTGTTAATCACTTTTCAAGGGTGCTGCAAGACATGACTGCAGTCTTGTGAACTTCATTGATTGTGCCCTCCAAAAGATCTTGCTGGAACCATGCAAATGGCAGAAGCGGTAGACAGCTGTGGTGGCTTGCTGAAAGAAGCAAGAATATTTGATTTGAGAGCCTGCAAGCAATTATTACTGCTCCTCTTGCTCTGAGAAGGCACTAATCTCTGCAGGTTACGATGAGCAGCTATGCCATTCTGGCAGATTTTGCCAGCTGCCAGTAGGGACACTGCTTGGGAGGCTGTGAAACACAGGAGCAACTAGTCTTACCAAGACATCCCTCCATGTGTCTGCAAATAATGCCTGTATTTCCTTGTCCCTGGGTACTGCCTCCCCTTTGGGCTGTGAGAGAGGCAGAGGCTGAGCCAGTACAGTCCCATACCTGCAGGAGATGTGGGCCCTGCTAGGTCTAGAGACAGAGGTCATCTTCCAGTAACTGGGCTGAGAAGACACTGAGGGATGTTAGTTGTATTAAGAAGGAGTGTGGGGGGGGGGAAACAGGAGAAGCAAAAGCCAAGTTATCACCACCAGATGCTGGCGGTGGTCCCTGAGGAAAACTATTTTTGCTCTGTTGCCATGATGTTTGTACTCATGGTTAAAGCACTTGGGTGGAGGTGAAGACAGCATTCTGGTAATGTTTTGCTTCAGATGGGTTGACTGCAAAGAGAATTCCTATTGTTAGCCTGGTATTAACCAGGGGCTTATGGGAGGGATGATGGCTGTTAGTTGCCTGGTAACATGAAAGTTTGCAGTGAAGGGTAACATAAAGTCATTATTAACTAAAAGAAGTTGAGGGAGTTCCTCTTAGTTAAAAACTTACTACTTCGCACAGGTTAACACAGTGCTCTGGGAAGAGATTGACGGGGTGAATGTGTGTAGGAAAACAGAGGGTGGGGATGGGTGTTCTATATATGCTTTTCCCACTTGCTGCTTCCCTACAAAATTTATCAGTCATTTGGAAATTGGTTCTGGCAATATTGCTCTATATGTTATAAGAGGAGGAGTCTGTCAAAGGCATACCTGATGGGTGAGGGAGTAATTGTAGGATCTTTCATCTGTTAAGGTGTTACCAGGGTAGAGATGGTCATTTGCTGGGGTGGTTGCTGCACCCCCATCTCCAGCTGACCACCGAGTGGAGGACAGGGTGGAAAGGTGCCAGTTGGACCAGCAGCTCTCAGTTCAGCTCCAAGGACAGCTGGAGCAGCCTTGCTGGAAATATCCTTCCAGTTTGAGACACTAGTCCAAATGGCTCCATAACTCAGAGAGTGAATATTAACCTGTAGATAGAAAAGGCTCACAGCCTCTTACTCAGTGCATCTAAGTGGCATGGGATGGGAAGAGCTTGCAGGGGGCCTGGCAGGATGGATAAAGAAAGCTAACTTGGACAGGAAGCATATTGCAAGTGGCAAGATAGGACCAACTTTGTTTCCTTGTGCTTTTCCCCCTGGCTCTAGACCACAGAGAACAGCAGTTATTTAACATCCCTGTAGACCTTCCTCATTTTCAGAAGAGGAAAAAAAGGGACACTATTTTTTTTAGGAAACCAAAGATATGGTTGCATTCACAGTTTCTGAACTGAGCTGTCTGGGAGATTTGTACACATTATTTGTGTGGGTATATACTGAAAGCCTTGAAGTTCTCATTGCAGAGACTTTTTTCAGTACAGAGGAATTTTATCATCTTTGTACTTATTTTCCTGTTTTGTTTAAAGCAGTAATTCAGGTCTATTGTTTCTCCTACTTCTTTGAGTGGTACAAACAAAATACTAGCAAGCCATTTGGACACCTGAGCAAAAGCACTGGAGATCAGAATGCCTCCCTGTATTCACCAAAAGAATTGACATACTTGCCTAATAAGAAGCCAAACCTGATCAATTTGGCTGATGTGCTTCCATCCCCACCAAGCAGAGGTTTGTCTTGAATACCTTTAGTGTAAAAGCCCCGGAGGCATCCTGCAGAAATGGATAGTGGAGCAGGCAGCTCTGGGATCCAGCTGCCTTCCTTCCTCTCAAGCTTCTCTTGTCTTGGGCACCCATAAGCAGGATTTGGGGCATCCAAGAGCTGGGGACAGGCCAGGTTACCCTCCTGTGTGAGGGTGGGCTTACTTAAGATGGGATCACTCACACATACATCCTTTGATAAAGTCACCAGTGACTTGCAGCGGATAGACCCCTCTTTAGCTGGAGCTGATCTCTGAGCCTTGCAGCAGAGGCCCCACCAGCAAAAACTGGTGAAGTGCTTTCAACTCCATTGATTAAAACCACAATAAATGAGCATTTACTTGTGATTGTTGTATTATCTCAGCCCACAGGATTTTAATAGATTTTTGTAGTGTTCCTAAGTTAATCAGCCTTCTTGAGATAGATATCTCTTTTCTCGACACCTATCAGCATGTCTTAGACCTGGCACAGTAGGACTTGAGCTGTTGACACTGCTTAATGCAGAGATATAAATTGCTGTTGCTTTGCCTTCGCCATGGTGCGTGGTCTGTGTCAATTGTCTCTCTCAAAGGCAGCCATTTCTGAAGCAGTCTTTCTCATATTACAATTTTGCCTTCATTGAGGAAAATCACTTTTCTGCAATGAGAAACATGATTTCTTCCCTAGTCTGTGACTAAAGATCAATGAACTTTTGAAAGATACCTTATTACTATCCTCTAACAAAATTTCATTTTGTTTTTGTTAGAATTTCATTTTGTTAGAATTTCATTTCTAACAAAATATTCATTTTCTTGTTCCACATGACTGACAGATATGTATCAATTCCAGGCCTCTAGCGTTGCAGTACAAAGCTCTGCTGCTTGTGTTTAAGGAGCGATTATTCATTTGCAGGACCTGTACCAGCCAGTTACCCTCTGTGAACTGGCATACAGACATGGGTAGTGTGCAGTCCCAGTGTATCAGCAAGATAGGTGTGCAGAAATTGCTCCATTTTATGATGGACATACCTCACAAAGGTTTGATGGTGGGAGACAATTTTCTGTTGTTTAACTTCATCAGTTTCTAATGAAGTGTGCTGCTAAGCTCTTCTGCTCCACCAACTTGGGGCATTGGTTCCTAAAGCGTCAGCTTTCCAAAATTATCCGAATGTACCAAGTGTTTGACTCTTATAAAAAGATAAAAGAAATGTTCTGGCAAAAGGATACCTTTTTTCCTTCTTCTGGAAGGATTCTCCTGTGGGTAACTTTGATGCTTAACGTGACTACAGTTAGTTGTATTTGAGGAGTAAATAGCTGTCAATCAACTTTTTTTGTCTTTTTCATGTTCTTTGGAGTAGCCTGTGAATGACATGCTGAAAAACAAGCTGTTGACCAAGCTGTGTGTTGGTATGGCAGGCCTGGAAAACAGTCTTATGATACTTGTTTCAAGGCTTCTGTAGATCACTACCAGACCCTGAAGTAAACTCTAGCATTGAAGGAAAAGTTGGCTTTACATTATTTGTGCTGGTCTTGTAAGCTGCCTTTGGCTGAGCTGTTTTGGGAAGAAGACGAAAAGACTGAAAGTGGATGCTCCTAACAGTCTGATGGGTGTTCTGAGAAAAGTTAGTCACAAGAGCTCCCCAAGAGATAAGGAGTGCAGTGATGTGCTGCTGATCAGCGTGGGCAGGAAGCAACACCATGCTGGGTGCAGGCGTCAGAAATGGCTTTGGTGAATGAAGTGGGCAGAGCCCTGCAATCGCAGTGGGTCTGAGGCAGGAGCTGAGCATCTCCTCTCAGCACCCTGCTCCCAGGGAGGAGGCTCTGCCACAGCCACAGCACACTGCGAGGTTTCCTTCTCAGGTAACCGGGAACTGGTTCTGTGTGCACTGGGTAAGGACCTAGCTTTAAAAAAACCAAAAGCAAGAAACAGGCTAAAAAGTACTGTGGTATTGCTATGGTATTGCTATGGTAACAAACATCTAGAAATTCAGGCAGAGCTCTGTATCAACTGTAGGCTTGGGCTTTATAGCCTGTGCCCTGGTGGTTGCATATGCAATCAGAGACAGAAATGTTGCTGTAAAGGGAAACAGCAGCAGGTTTATGATACCTTGGGATCTTTCCAAATATGAGACCTACTGCTCCCTCTGCTCGAGGCAAGCTAGGAGCAGTTGCAGGCAGTTGGTGTGGGTCTGTCACTGCATGTTTGCTACCCATCCAGGCAATGAGAGATGAGCGGCCAAACGCATTCTGCCGCACTGCAATATCCTGCAGTTTGAGTTTAAGAACAGCTTGGGTCTTTCATCAGACATTCAGAGGGCTTAGACTAGCTGAAGAAATGGGTATCATTTGCAGCTTCCAGCAGCACATTCAGTGGCAGGCCTGGGAGAAGGCAAAGGGAGTTCAGCTTCTTCCCTGGTGTGGTGCTTATTTGTCTGTGCAGTGGTTCTGGGTTTTGCTTTGTTTTCATTCTTGTTTTCCGTTTTTGCACTGTTTTGGGCAGTGTTAAGATTGTACTAGAGGGAAGGTGCCAGTAGCAGAGCATGTTGAGTTTCTGGCAGAGATGGAGCAGGTCCTTCAAAGCATACCTACAGCATGGGGTTTCTTGGTAGCTTGGATAGCCATTTGCCTCTCCACAAGCATCTGCTGGAAAACGCAGCAGGACTGGGCGATAGATAAGGAGAAAAAGGGAAGGAACTTCCAGAATGGCAATTACAGCAGTGTAGGGGACCCTGCTATAATTACAGAGGCTGATGTTACAAGAGGAGAAGACCTGTCCTGAGAAGGTCTGGCTTTGGAGAGGAGAAAAGACCTCGAAACGACAAAGGTGATGAGGGAACTGGACCATCTCTCTTGCGAGGAAACGCTGAGAGAGCTGGGCCTGCTCAGCCTCTAGAAGAGATGACTGAGAAGGGACCTTTTCAGTATGTCTAAGTATCTTGAAGGGAGTGTGTCAGAGGATGCAGCCAGGCTCTGCTGGGTGGTGCTGAGCAATAGGACAAGAGGCAAAGGGCAGGAAATGATGCACCTAAACATGAGGAAGAACTTCTGTCCTCTGTGGGTGACCATCCACATGGAACAGATTGCTCAGAGAGGTTGTGGAGTCTTCCTCACTGGAGATACTCAAGAGCCGTTTGGACACAATCCTGTGCTGTGTGCTCTAGGATGACCCTGCAGGTCATCCTCCTGGGCAGGGAGGCTGGACCAGATCACCCCCTGTGGTCCCTTCCAACTTTACCCATTCTGTGATTCTGTGAAAATGCTGCCTCCTAAAAAAAAAAAAAAGTCTTGTTTCCTACATCCCTCCCTAAGGATGATCCTGACAGGATCCTAACATGTGTAAAGAAAGCTGCCTCTTGGAATGAAAAGACTTCTCTGGCTTAGTGCTGCTCTGGCTCCGCTTCGGACCAAGTTGTGGGCCTGACTATGATTTCAGGCTTCAAATTTGTTAAAGCTACTGTGTGTGAGATATCACTGGGGACTTGATCTGGACACTTTTGGCATGCCACTTGTTTCTGTTCTACTTTGCATGTGATTGCAGGGAAGCAGAGGAAGAACTCCGGGGAGTTCAGTCTCTGCATGAGGACATACGTTGGCATGTAATTATGTGCAGTCATGCCAGTTAAAGCTTTTAGTGGACATTCATGGTAGAAGTAGCTTTGTATTAACAATTATAATTCAGGATTGCCCTTTTTGCTGAGTGCCTAACTCTACAACTTTAAATACACCTTTTTTATTTTGACCTGGGGAGGAAGTGGACAAGAGGGAGAGCTGTAGGCTGTGTGAGTGACAACTGTATAAAGAGCTGTATCTACTGACAGATCATGAAGAGTCCTTAATCAGTACATGTTGCTTAAATATCTGTTAATTAGGGAGCAAGATTGAAGAATGCTGTCCTGGCAGTTGGCTGGATTGTGAGCACTGAATGTTACTCACTGAGCATGAGAGCTACTGTGCATGTTCTGGCTGCAGGGACCTCACTGGCAGCTGCCTTTGTGCTAATCAAAAGTAAGATTTGAACAGGTAAATCTGCTTTGTTCAGTACAAAGTGCTCTGCTAAGGAGTGTTGCTCTTTATTGGCATTTGGGTGTGTTGCTGGTCCAACCACCTTCAGCTCTGGCAGAGAGAAAGTGCCTGGAATAGGGCATGCAGATGAATACAGTGCCTGGGTGCTGCTGGTCCACAGTCTTGCCATGGTCAGACTCATACAGAATACTTTTTACATTCAGCCAGTTATGGTAAGAAATGCTTATTCCAAACTGTAATGCAGAATTCCAAGCTAATTCTCATTCACCTTTTGTAGTCTAAGGACAGGCCTCCTGCATCTTTGTCCCTGTCTATAACTGTTCTTTCAAGTTCTTGGGTGGCTGGTTTTCAGGGTTTGGAGGTTTTTTTAAGTTTATTTTGTGATATCTTTGGTGCTTGCAACCACAATTCTGCGTTTGATTGGTGGTTTTTTTTTTTTTTGTGTGTGTGTGTTTGGTTTTTTTATCTACTCTGAACAAACCTGTCAGCACATTTCCTTTGTTCATGCTTGTTCATCGCCCGCGTTCCGTTGTGGAGCCAGAAACACTGAAACCCAACAAGAGCAAGCCAGAAATGTGAAGAATGCCTCAACTTTTTTTTCTATTTGGGAGAAAATTAGCTGTTTTACAGATTCCATATCTCAAACAAGCTGTTTTGCTTTTAACCTTTACATCACCACCACAACCTCCAGCTAAAAATTTGTACATTATTTGTATTCTGGGTAATGAAGGCCATTTACAACATAGTTAAAATGGTTTCTAAACAAGAGCCATTGTCCAGAGCAAATAAAGACTTATAAGAAAGGGAACTTTAGTGTGCTAAGCAGTTTAATTTTTCCAAAATTCTGAAAGATAGTGGAAAATAGGGTCTTCTGTGAGTACTCTGTGTGTGTTTGTTTCTCATTGTTTACTTTTTTGTTGTGGTTGAAATCCTGCTGATGTCACTGGCAATTTTACCACTGAATTTAAGTAGTAAGTTACAGTCAGTCAGACTTTTACATTGAGCACAAAGCCTATGTGCTTCATGTAGCTTTGTGTGGAGAGGAGAAAGCAGATCTCACTGAGCAGTGCTCATCCTCACAAGCAGCCCTGTGGGTTTCATGGAGCTGTGACGGGACTGGATGTGTCTATGTTTATTTTTCTTTCATATTTAGTAAGGCTGCTGAAGGCCTGGGCAAGGTTCTTTGGCCAGTGGCATTTTGAAGCTGTTCTCTCTCTTTGGTGAAAGAGGTCTGTGTGGTGAAAAACGCACCTGCTCGGTGCCCCTTAGGCCCTGGGAGGTAGCGAGGCTGTTGTGTTGCCCAGGGTTATGAATGGAGGTCACTCAATCCTACTGCTTGTACTTAGCTGTCATACTTTGGAAGAGAGGACTCTTCTAAAAAACATCCAATGGATCTTGAGAAGGAAAAACTGTCTTCTTGACAGGATTGGTTATACTCACACAACGCTCCTCTGGGAAGCCAAAGGTTAGGATCACAGCCCCAGCTATCAGAAAGAGACACTCACATTTCTTGCTATGACCCATACGTGAACTTTGAAAAGTGAAAACTTGCTCACGGAGTGGAAACTGCTGAGCTGATGACTGGGTTGTGAGCCAGCTGGGTGGCCAGGAGAGGAGGGGGGTATGTCAGGAGTGCAGTTTTTGGGTGAGAGGGAAATGGGACTTGGTTGCATGACTCTGGGAGCTTTTTAAAAATGGAATTTGGGCAAAATTTCATTAGTTGAATATGTGGAGGAAAATGCCAGACATATCTTTTCATAAATGAACTCAAAACCAGCAGCTCCCAAAATCTGCCTGATCAGATTTATGGTTAAGCCAGGCTAAAAGAAACAGCTATAGCCTGAGGTTTCTGTAGTGGTGTTATTGCTGACCACAAAAAAGTCAAACATTACTTGATTTGAAAATCAAGTTCTGTGTCCTTTACCTTCTGGGTTTTGAATTTCTAGACATCCACCTTTTTCTTTTTTGCAACTATGACAGCAAAAATTTATCCTGTCCATAGAAAAGCTGTGAGTTCTCGTAACAACATAGCCCAGGAGTTGTATCTTTGCAAGATGTCTTTACACTACAGAACTTTGAGCATTGTGTGTGCAGAATCAGATGATGCCCTTTGTATTGGACAGGGATTGATTGAGTGATGCATTTTAAAGATCCTCACTATCATTGATTTTGTTTTGCTGCAGTTTGCACCTGCAGAATGAGACAAGGGGCTATGTGAGGGACTGCGGCACTTTGTGCATGGGCAGAACTGTATTTCCATGAGCAGTGGTCGTGGCCATACCTGTCCTGAGTGTATTTTTGTGATGCTTCAGTGGTTCTGCTCTTCCTTATGTGCCCAGCTCTTTCCTGGTTGACAGTGATTAAATGGCAGAGCTGGGGGGCTGTTGAGGAGGCCTCTATTATTTGTGTGATTGAAGTCTCGAATGACAGAGGCCTGCATAGTGTAACACAGGTGTTTTTCATATTTGACAGGCATTTATGAGCCTGCTGCATGATTCTTCATTGGTATGCATCCTTGATTAAATTTGCTGTTGGGGAGGTGAATTTAATGCCTTTGCAAATGGAGACCCAAGCAGAATCAGAGTGCAGCTCTTAGGGTTTTGTCTGTTCGCACTGATTGCTAGGTCCTGGAATTGGAGCAATGCAGTAACTGAAAAACTGATCAATTAAAATGGAATATCATTTGGCTCCTAAACAAAATGGCAATGGCCCAATAGTCTCAAATCTTCACGGACAGATAGGCAGTGACTTTTTCCACTGTTAGAAAACAATGTTGCATGCTGCAGGGCTGAATGCCTGGCAGAGAAGATGTCTGCGTGAAGAAGGTCTTATACAAAAAGACTCATTTTTGTAATAAATCACGGATATGTATGCACCATCACTATTGTCACTGCAGAAGGAATGTCAGTACAGTCCTTGGGAGTAGATCTCATAGCTTCAAACCTCCAAAATACAAGTCTACATTGCGAGCTGAAGGTCATTCTTGGAATTCTCCAAGAAACCAGGTCATGATTCGGTGGCAACATGAGGAGTTATATTAAGTCACTCTGCTAAATGTCACTTTGGTTGTTGGTTTACAGACAATTTGCATTTTCATATTGGGTCTGTCTGACTCCTAAACAATATGTCCTGCCAAAAGCCTTTCTTTGTGATGTTCAAAAGCTAATGTGAGGAGGAGCTGTGTGGAGCATTGTGGTAAATTACCTGACTCATCAAGGTCAGGTCCTGCTCAGGTGTTATTTCCTGGAAACACAAGGTCCGTGCAGGTTCTGGGGCTGTGGGCCAGCCTTCAGAAGCAGCATGGTACTGGGCCCAGCTGGCACAAAGGCAGGAAGGAGTGTGGCTGCTGAGGCCAGACTGCCACCTGGCTCACTCTGCAGGATATGCAGTGCTTCTCACCTGCCTGGTGCAGCTACTGTGACAGGTGTGACAGGATCAGTCTGGTGATTAACATGGGGAGAGAGGAGAGAGTTGGTGCAGAATTGGATTATACTTAAAATCATGACTGTTTGAGCAAGACCTGCTAACAAAAACACACTAGGAAAAAATTTTTCCTTGTTGGAAGCCAGGGAGAAATTCCCACCTCCTGCTGTGGGGCTGGCTTTGTCCCTGGTGGGGGTGTGAAATGTCCTGAGGTGTACCCTTGTCTTCCTGGCTCAGCTGTGCATGTGCACAGTATTTCTGTGGAGTGTGAATGTTGGCTAATTGCAAAGCCACACTATTTTATTCTTAATCTTCTCATCTCCATTTAAAGCTCTAGCTCTTGAGGATGAATGATTAAAAAGGTACTTTAGCTTCCTTTTTCTAGCCTTAGCAAAAAGCCCTTGCAGGGTAATCTTGAAGGAAAAGAAAATGAGCCCCAAGCTTAATATAATTAAATACTTTAATACTTTGGGTGAGTGATGCCTGCTTCTCAGTGTTAGCTGACCTCTGTTCATCTCTTAGATAACCAGTTCACTGCTTACTATGGTAGCAGCTTATAAAGCCTAAAGTTGCTTTCTCCTTTTCTGTGAAAATATCCGTGGCGGCATCTGTCACTCCAGACAGTTGTGATTCACTGGGAGGAAAGGACTGAATGTAGGTCACTTGAGTTCAAAGGGAATAGACTAGATATCAGCACGGCAGGCACATATACATGTTGTGTCTGTGCAGATAGCGTAGGTGGGGAGTGGGCAGAGAGAGGTGCAGCTTATGTGACTGATGATTTATGAAGACATAGACCACCCTCATTTGAACTGTCTTGTTGGCTTTTTGGCTGTTACAAGGTAACCATGGGGGCATCATCTTGATACAGAATGCTATATGTCAGTCTGTCTTGATATAGGTGCTATAAATCAGGGTTCAGGTGACAACCAAGTGGCCACTGAGCATCTAATGCTTAGAAGACAAATAACAAAATATTGTTCTTTTTCTTCTTTGTTTTCCTAAGTCAAAATCACTGGGAAACCAGAGGCATTCTTTGCATATTTAAATGTCTCTGAAGACGGGGATATTTTTCCAAAAGAAAAAAATGCATCTTCACGTAGCATTTTTTACTCTGAAGGACCTCAAAACACACTTTTACAAATAGTGTAGGTATGACCTTTAGTAGAGCAGTATTCCTACATACAGTAAGTAACCTGGATGGCTTTTGCTGAGGAGATTTCCTGTGTGATACTAAACAGATGTCTGAATGGCCTAGTCCCTTAGGTCGTGTCATGGATCTTTGTGGATGTGCTTGGAAAACAAGTGCCGTTTCAGGGAACAGCAACCCTACAGACATCACACTCCCCTCTTGTGCTGGTAGCCAGCAGTTTTGAAGGCCATTCACTCACTGTTTTTCATGGGGTTTTCCACATTGTTTTTCTCCTGGAGTGGAATACAAAAGCATAAAGGTTTCTACAAGCAAAAGTGGCAGTGTTCATGTCACAACAAAGTTTGCTGAATAGAGAACAAATGACATTACTCCAAGGTATGAGATAGACTGAACAAACATAGAAACCAGATGTATGCAAGTCTGGACATGTGGGTGTTTATACAAAATCAATGTATGTAAATATCATAAATATATTAAACCAAAAAATTATATTGTACATTTTCATAATAGACATCTGTGTGCACTAGACTTGAAGCTGAGGAAAGAAATGGGCCTTGGCAACTGCATTACCTCATCTGGGGTCTGGATTTCTGTGGTTCTGAGCAGCCTCATTTCCTCCAAGCTGTTTGGAAGAGAGTGCCCTCAGGTATCTGAAGCCCTTTTGGCTTCCATTACTTTGCTTTATTTGACACTCCTGAAAACAAAAGACCAAAAGGATACCTTAGGGCATCATGTCCCCTCCCTCCAGTTATGGGCATGTCTTCCTGCCTCTGGGCAACTGGGCCAGAGCACTGTTTAGGGTCTAACCCTTGTTAACTGCTGAAAGTCTTTCCAGGATCGAATAGCTGGGTCAAAGATGGACACACTTTATAGAAGTCATCTCCTGCTGTATATCTATATATACTATATCTGCCTTGGCCAGCAGCAGAGCAGGATAAACAGTAGTATTGTGCATCTGTCACATGAGAGGTTGTATAATAAATCCCAGCTTCTCAGGTTATCATTCTACAATGAATATACATCAGGACTGCATTCAGAGGGGAAACCAAGTTGGCAGGATTTATGAATTGATTGTTAATCTAAGTGGGCATGGAGAGAGGTTAGTTGGTGCAGAAGCCAGTCACTGCATGTGGAAGTAACTTGTTTGCACACAGTGTGGTGCTGAGCTCCTGTAACCAGCATGGCAGCAAATACCCCACACTCTTTGGGCTGCTGTTCGCAAGATGAGTGACACTGATGTGTGCTGCCGTGCTGGCACTTGCGCACTCTGCATTACTTTTCGCTGCCCTCCGGTTGTCAACCCATGCTGCCTTGCATATCTTTGAGAGCTGGGCAAAGTGATCCAGCCATGCTTCCTGGAAGCATATCTTCCCTCCTCTAGACAAGGACTGCAGGATCTGGATGAGATATTACAGGAGGAATGCTTCTCCACAGAGACACTAAAGAGATGGCTAAGTAGGATCATTAGGCAGAGGCCACATGGCTGCCTCAGAAGCAAGACTGCGAGTACTTACACATGAAAACAAGGAGTTGGGAGTGTGGTAGGGCAGACACCACCTTTCTATGTGCTGAGAAGTTGGATGAGGGTATCAGAGAACCCTTGCTCATGATAGAGGCAGTAATTTAATTACTCAAGGGGGTTTTTTTGCTGCTCCCTCTGTAAATTTTCCACACACTCTGTTGCTCTCTTGTGTTGCTTTCTTCGCTAAAACTCCCCAAAAGACCAGCTGTCAAACCACAGCAAGTTTGTGACCAAAGAAAGTGACCAAACCTTGTCCATCAACACATTGTTGTGACCTGTAAGTCAGCAACACCCTGTTTCTAAACTCTTCACACCAACAACCCATGTCTGCTTGTGACTGACATCGTGGTAGTGTGTGATATTCACCTAATCCATGCTGCAGGCAATAACATGGAATACATTGTGCCATCTTCTGTATCTCTTGGAGGAGGGTCTGAAAGTAGCATCCAAAAATTGCTGGTTGTAGGGAGGACGTTGCTGTGGAAACCAAACACAGAAATGTAGTTGTTTCTCCTTTCTTATCTTGTACAGACTTTCCACCTTTGCAGGCCACATTGTTGAGGACACTTTCCTTGTCCATAACTCAATGTTTGGCAAAGCTGTGAGGGAAGAAAAGAAGAACGAAATAGAAAATATTTGGTGGAATGACATGACTTTCTAGTCATGAGACAGGTGTAGAGAGAAAGGTCTTCTCAGGGCAAAACCAGAAGAGAGAAGAGATGCAAGTCTTGCAGAGTTGGCAGAGAATTGCCTCTGCTTGGACAGAAGGCAATAAATGCCCAGAGACTATGGAAAAGAATAGTGAGGTGGAGAGGCACTTTGGGCAAGCAACAGTACTGGAAAGCAAGCCCCAGCAGTCAACCTCTGTTTCTCACTTTCACCATCCCATGGCAACTACAGCTCTGTCACAGAGCCTGGAGAAGCCCTGTGAGCTGCTCACCATGGGCTCTTCTCAGAGGGCACTGGAAATAGCCCTATTGGGAGTCAACTGCTGGTCTCCAGTTTGGAACTGGCAGCAGGCCTCAAGACTGCCCAGTGTTAATGGCAGTGGAAATTGTTTGTGACCAGTTAGGTGCTGTGGGAACTGATCGAGTTGCTTTACTGTTTCCACTGTGTTACTCCAGTTTGTGCAAGCTACAAATGAAACATTCAAATTGGTCTCTGGGCTCTGCTGTCAGCACTTGCACTTGTTCTCGAAGAACAGTGATGGTTCTATTTAACTGTGGTAATTTTTATTAAAATTTCATAGTAGAAGTTCCATAAGTGCATGGTTCCCAAACCACACTTAAAATGCTTTACACAGTTTAACAAAGCATGAATAAAATAGGCCCTGTGCTGTCAGGCACAGGCTTTTGTCTCTGAGGACTGTGAGCAGTTTTTTGGAGAAGAGTACAGACTATTTCATGAGACATAACGAAAGCCATGTGTGCACTGGGATTCCTAGCCCCAGCTGGAAATGCAACACACCGTCTAAAGCAAACGCTTTTGGCAACAGGTTATTTAGCTCACGTGATCTTGCAGGTTCAGCCCATAGGGAGTAGCTTGCTCCCTCGGAATTTTTCCAGAGTTGCTGCAGCTCTCAGTCCTGCCCTGTCTGTGATCTGCGCCATTCATAGCCCATCCATGTGCCAGCGTATGGGTTACAGAGCTGAGCAGCACCTGTCTCTGAAGCATCCCCAAGCACTGCTCTGTTTACCAGCATCTCACTGCTGGTGATGGGGCTGTGCTGGCTTGTCCTCTCCAGGACTTGTCTTCAGGTCACTGGGACAGTGCATGGAGCATGTAGAGTGAGCCCACAGAGAAGTGTCGCACCATGCGGGCCCCAGCAGCACCGGTGGGGTTTGCAGAGGTGACTTGGCTCTGACCTTTGTTCTGAGGGAATGAGGATTTGCACAGCCAGCAAGTTTGTATCTCAATCTGATACAATCTGGGTTGTTTCAATCTGGGTTGAAATTGGCATTAAACCAGTTCAGAGGAGGGAAATCTGCTGGGGGGAGTTGGACGTGCAGAACTTGTGGGAGGGAGGTGCTGGCAGGGTTGGGGGTTGTGGCAGCGACAGTGTGTGAGGCTGTGGCAGCGGGGTAAATTGAAGGGGGGCTTCAAGAGGGAAGAAGGTTTGGTGAAGTTGTTACTCCCTGGTTTGCTTTGTGTCCATATTGGTCAACTAGACCTTCTGGTCAGTTAGGTATTCCATGGAAAGACACTTACTAGGGATGGCTTGGAATTGAAGCTTTTCACTTCTGGGGTTTGACAGAGCTGAAGCAATTGTGAAAATGAGCTTAAAACAAAGGCGAAGAATGGCACCCCCTGCTCCATTAATTGTGCTGGTGCTAAACACTTGTAAGAAGTGCAAGAGCTGCAGAGTATACGTCCTGTCACATAAAACTGCTGTTGGACTAATTTCACAGTAACTGTAAAATTATTAATTGCATTTACCTTTGAGAGTTTTACATACCTTACTCTAATTAAATAATGATTCCTCATGACCCCTGGAGTATGGTTATTCTTTTTGAATTTGGCCAAGCCTGCTGTTAAAAAAATGCATCTTGGGACCCTGAATTCCCCAGCTCTGGTTTTAGTGGCTGTTAGCACGATGTGGCAGCTGCTGTGCCTGTGTCTGATGGCAGACTGTGACAATGCATAGAGATGAATGGCACTGTCTGTATTACAGTCTTGCTATTTCACAAGGAATCTGGCCTAGAGGAATATCCCTGTGTTAGTTGACAAATGAGGCTCTCAAGTTTTCATGGACATGCATGGCATTAATTCCTTTCCCTTAATCCCTCATTTACAAAGTTAATTTTTCTATTTAAATAGTTTCCGGCCTCTCAAACCGTGTCAAAACACAAATAAGAATATGCTATCAACAGCACAAGAGCATCTGAGTCCATTTGGTCACTGAAAGGCAAAAGCATATGTGAAAATGAGAAATGGTGAAATAAGATTAGAAGGTTTACAGTATTTCCTGAAATTTTGATATGTGAAATTTTTTTGAGGTCTCAGCAATGTTTGGGACAAAACTTAATTCGTGCAAACTGTTTGCTAATCCCTAGTCTAGACACTCACATTTCCAGTGCCTATTCATCTTTATTTCTGCTTCCATGTAGCACTTTTTTTTTTGCTTTTGATCTATCAGAGAGCATCAGTCATAAGGAACTGGGCTCTTCTGCTCCCCTAACTCGCACTTGTAGTTCCAGCCCCAAGCATGGGGATACAGGGCATGTAACTACGTCAAGGACCTAGGGGTATGAACTGTCCTGTTGGTATGGTAAAAGTCTTGACTCTGCACTCAGCTGTACATACTGTGCCTTTAACATACCAAAGCTAATATCTGCTTATATTGACTTCTTCCTGAAGTGAGAGGTGTTAATGTGAAGAGACAGGAAAGAGGGGGGTAGACATTAGTCCACCCTTCTCACAGGGTTTGGCAGGGTTTCATAGAGAACCTGCACTGTTCCTGTCACGTATCATTTGACTTCACAGCAATAAACGTCCTGTAGTCCAACATCTGTGTTCTAGGAATATAATCTGATAGAGCAAGGCACTCCTTAAAGATAAGCTTTATATTCACTTTGTCAGGCTAGTTCATAGCTGTCTAGTCTCCACTCTGGATTGTGTTTGCTCTGCTTTTTTAATCTGCCTTTGCTGCCGTGTGGTTTGTAATGAGCTGTAATGTCTAGGGCTTTTCTGAGGAGTTGCCACTGTGCTGTCTCTGCCATGTTTAGTGTCAGCACAGACCTGCTGAACTGTAAAGGTCTGCAGTGCCCTTATTGAGTTGCATTTACTGTTTTCAGACATTTTTCCCCTGTGTTGAGGTAATTTTTTGAATTTTAATCCTGTTTCTCAATGTGTCTGACATTTTTTCTGGATTTCCTATGGGTTTGACAAACATACTGTCTGAATATCCAAGGTATTTATGAAAATACCGAATAGTGCTGGATCCAGAACAAACCCCTAAGACTTGCTCTTACCATAGCCCCTCTGCTGTGACAGTGAACAGCTAATAATTATGCTCCGACAGTAGCTTTCCAACCATTTTCACCCATTTTGCAGTAGTTTCGCCTAGACTATTATTTCTCTAGCTTGCTAATGAAAACATCTTAACAGCCTCTACCAAAACATTATCAAAGTCATGATGTAGCTATCTCCTGCTTCTCCGTACCCTTGAGCCTGATTACTCCATCACAGAAGAAAATTAGATTGGTCTGACATGATTTGGTCTTGACAAATCTCAGTTAGCTCCTATTTATTACTGTCTTATCTTCTTGGTGCTCATAGGTGGATGTTTGGTTACTTGTTGATTATCTATTGATTAGCTGCCTTTCTGGAAGCTGAAGCCAGGCCCTCCTGGCTATCATCCTCTGAATGCTCCCTTTTCCCTGTTTGAAGAGAGCACAAAGAGATACTGTCTGAGATAAAACTGCAAGTGGGGCTTAACTCTTAACTGGCAATCTTTTTCCAGTGCTCTTTTACCACTTTTTGATGTGTAAGTAATGTGAGAACTTTAGTATCTAGAGGAATTACCCCTGATAGTTCAAGTTTAAATATGTCACTGCCTTGAGGGCAATGAAGGGCCTTCTGTCCCTGCCCACCTCCCGGGACTCTCCCCTCCCTGCCCATGGCCAGGACCCCAGGGTCTCACAGCCGCTTCCCCAGTGACGCTGCAGCAGGGCTGGTCTGCAGCTCCCAATAGCTTCGCCCTGCCCTGCCCTGCCAAGGTGGGCCCCCATCCTGTCCTTCCCCAGAGAGGTGCCTGATTCCCAGGGGTGGGGCTGCCCCGGTGCCCCCGCCCCGGTGCCCACTTCTGGCTGGGATGTAGGACGGTCCCTGGTTGCCAGACCCTGCTCCCCACCACAGGGAGCACCCAGCCCTCGCGCTGTCCTGAGAAGAATGTCTCCCGAAGATATATTGTCATTTCCAGCATTTTCTAGTATGTTCCTGGCAACATAAACCAAAAACAGCTGTTGCTTTTACGGGACTTGGAGAGGCAAGAGATAAGTAGCAAAGGGCAAGCGAGTGACTGCAAAATATTTAAAGGTGTGTGATAAGCTGGGCTTTTGCTGCAAACCAGCATTGTTTCTAGGGCAAAAGGAAAAAGAGAAATGGAAGCTGAGTTTGACAAAACTTCTTGTATGATTTAAGGAAAGAAAACATTTCAGTTTTTAGAGGTATGAAAGTAATTATTTTCTCATCACACTGAAAATGCAATTTCAAGGAAGATTCTAGGCAGCAGACTGTGAAACCAGCCATCAAAGTAGCTAAGATGTTCCAAAAACCCAGCACCATGACCAGGTGATGTGGTGGTGGCTGCAAGGGGCAGAGAGGATGGCAGCAGCATCCCTGGAAAAGGGGTGGCAGAGCAGGACACTCTGCCCGGAGGAGCAGAGCAGAGGCAGGCTCACCCAGCGGAGTGTGCCTGTTTGTGTCCTACACAAGGGCAAATCCATAAACATCGCCTTGGTTGTGCAGTGGCTGAAGGAATTTCTCTGTGTTGAAAACAGTAGCCTTTTTTTTCTCCCACAAAAAGAGGTTTGCCTCATTCTTGTATGGTGGGAAAGGGAAATCTGAGCATCAGGCTGACCCTTGGCTGTGTTAGGCATAATTTTACGGGCCACCTTCAATTTTTTTTTTTACTTAATTCACCTTCTCTCCAAATGGAATAGTCCTAACCTCTAATTTCTCTTCATCCTCCAGTACCTTCCTTCCAGATACAAGCTTGACAAAGCTTGTGCTCTGGCCACAGCTGCTGAGCTGTCACTGATTTCATATAGCTGCTCACGATGGTTTCCGTTTTCTCTGTTCCATTTGCAGTGCACTCAATTTGCTACATTTCCCATCTCGGCAGACCGAGTGCAAGGTTTCATTTGAGCTGTCCACGGGGATGCTCAGATCTGTAGCCTGAGTGGTCACGGTTCATTTGAAATCCATCAATGTACATTAGTAGTTCAATTTATTTTTTCTAATGTTCATTGTCTTGCACTTCTCTATGCTGAATTTCATTTGCCATCATCTTATCTGACTGACTGGTTGTCTGCACTGCAGGGTAGCCCTTGTCAGAGAAAGGTGCAGAGATGAGTGTTCTTCTAAGCACTATCCTGCTTAAAGAATTTGCTGTGGTGTTGGGTCTCTTGAATTCTTTCCCAGCCCACTAGAATGGCTCAGCCAACATGCTGTGTGATACTGGGGGCCATTCTCTGGTCTCTTGCCCTCTGTAACTCCTAAAAGGAGCCGTTCAGCAGAGGGAGAAACATGATCAAGCCTGGTATTAGAGGGAATCCAAGCTATTTTACAGAAAATGATCTCAAGATCTGTGGATTATCTAGTGCTTTGAATGAGAAGTGTATGTGCCAGTATCTGCCTCTTGCAGCAGTTTTAGGGAGCTCCAGGACTCCCTTGCAAGGCTGGGAGTGTTTTGTCTTCTTCATGATTTGGTCTATCAAACAGCTACCACAGACAACTTCTTAAACTACTTTTATTGTATAAACAATCTTGATTGCTTTAGAAGCAGATAGTTTAGAGTTTGTAGGTTGTTTCCAATCAGAATCATGAACTTAAGAGTTCAGCACAGGCCAGGAGCTGTGCCTGTCCTCTCTCCTGATGACCCTAGTGAACGATTTTCAGGTGCTGGTATTGTATTGACTCTGTGGCCTAGGAAGGTTAGAAGAAAGTTAGGAGAGGAGAGGGATGGCCCAGGCCTGTTAACTCTTGTGGGGTACTGGGGACAGTCATGTGCAGCTTTCAACTGTATCAGGGACATCTGTGAGACTGGGCAAGTCTGAGCAAGGCACAGCAAGGAACCTGTTAAATCAGCTGCCTCTGTGTTTGTATGCAGTAGTGACTGTCGAAAGGCTGAAACTGCTTTTCCTCAAAATACTGTGTCTCAGCCACCTTGGCTGGAGACTGCTCTCAGACATTCATTGCCTGGAAGAATTTCCAAATGCCTGCAGTCTCACACATTCTGTGTAACAAGTGCTAAAGGGAATTTGGCTCTGCCTGTGCTATCAGGAACAGCAGCTTTCACCCCAGGCTCAGTCAGTAAGGATAGTGAAGCCTGCAATTTTGCTCAGAGATGGCAATTTTAACACCCTATGTGTGAGGACTTCCTGCTTTCCTTTCCAAGCTCTTGCCTATCCTGCCTTCCCCCATACCTGAGTGACTTCCAGATGTGTGGCAATGTCTGAACTTGCTACCTCTGTCTAAACATGGGCCAGCTGCTCTCCCTGACGCTCTGATGCTTGTCTCTGCTCTAGATGACGAGGGCTCCCCAAGGAGAGAAGAGCAGCCGGCGGGGTTTTGACGAGAAGGCTTACTTGTCCTCCAAGGTGCTGAAGGCTGGAGAAGACCCCTACCGCCAGCACGCTTTTAACCAGCTGGAGAGTGACAAACTCAGCAGCGATCGACCCATTCGGGACACCAGGCACTACAGGTACCCTGCAGCCCCTGCTCCGAGCTGGGGCTGCTGCTTGGTGCAGGGCGTCCACTGCTCTCCTGTGTCAGTCTGCAAAAGGATATTTTGGGTTTTTCTTTGCTAGCTATGGTCCACTACTTCTCTGAATTTCATGGTTTATCTGGAGAGGTCTCAAATGTTCAGAGAACCTTGACTAATTCAGTCCCAGCTTGTGACTTTTCTAACATCTCTTTTTCCAGATCCAAGCATCATCCTGTTTTAGCACAGCCCCTCCACTGCAGCTCAGATTGCTCATTGGACAGTTGTTTTTTGCCCAACTGCCCCCACGCTCATGGCTTCCCTCAGCATCCTTCTGTCCTGGCTGCACACAAAGCACACCTTTGTTGCAGCCTTGCTCTTTTCTAGTGTTTCTCACCTGCTGTGCCCTGGCTGTCTGAAGCTGGTTTGGTGCTTCTTTCCGGCCTGAACATCACTGGATGAGGGCTGCTGGGGTTGGGATGAAACTATTGTGCAAATACAGTGTTTCATGGCTTGCACAGTGCTTATTGTTCTGTCCTTGTTTCACTGAGGGTGAATTTGTTCTGCTGAAAAAAATCATCTTTCAATTGCTAATAGTGCTCAGGTAACTATTTTGTCATTTCTGGAGTACAAAAAGGTAATGCTGTAATAAAAAGAGGGTCTTGAAAACTGAAGGTTTAATAGTAATAGGATAGTGTACAATGGTCTACTTTAGTCCTAGACTCTACCTAGAACTACAGTTCTAGGTATGGTTGCAAAGCAACATTTCACAGCTGCTGGGAGCAGGAAACCAGGCATCTAAATTGATTGAAACTGTGAAAAGGATGCCAGGAGACATGGAGCTTTGTGAGCCTGCCAGCACTGACAGCCATCAGAGTGCTTTGTGAAGGCAAGCAGTCAGGACCTTGGTTGTGGGATCCAAGTCTTAGGCTCCTGTTCTCCAGCATAATATTTGGGATTGGCTTCCTAGTGACCTGGAGGCACTGGTGTCATGTCCTGTGTTACTGACAAGCCTCCCTGCCATGCAGAATTGCTGTTTTCTGTTAATCTGCTGTCATGTTCTGGCCTAAAATCAGCCCACTTCAAAGGTGAATTATTGTTTATTTTGATCTGTGATGGCATGCAGAGCATGTTTTTTGTGCAGAGCCTCATCTGTGCACTTCAGTCAGAAGAACAATATATATGTGACTCCCTGCAAAATAAACCTATTTCCATGTTTCTCCCCTTTATGGGGAGCAATTTGGGAATGAGCAATCTGTGTTTGAGAATCTTATGTTATAACAATATTGGAATAGTTGCTGGGGTGGCAACTCAGGATGATGACCTATTTCAGCTGACTGAAGTTAGGTTGTGGACCTGGCTCTCTGTTTAAGGAATGGGGGGAGTCTGTAGGCCACTAAAATATCAATTTTTCTTCATGCACCCAAGCAGAGCATGGACATACTTGACTCCACATCCTACAGGCTCCTTCTGACTTAGCATGTAGCTGTTTCTTTGATCCAAAGGGAGGGTCAACTTTCAAGCACAAACCTTGTCCTTGTTCTTTGTGATGCTGTAGTGATGCTGAAATATTGGGGAAACTTCCCCAAATAACACATACACCAGCCTCTTCTGCTTTCCCACTTCATGATTCCTTAATACATTTTGTATGCATTACATCATGGAGTTATTTTGAAACAATAATAAATATGGTCTGTCTCATGTCCGTTATCATATTTTCCACTTTAGTCTTTATCAAGGTTTCTTTGTATATTTGAAAATTGCTGTATGAAGCTGCTGTCCCCTTAATAAAACATTGCAAGGAAAAAGTCATAAAACAGTAGGATTGAAAGTGATGATGAAAACAGTAACAATTTAGCAACAGCCATGAAAGAATAGTAAGTAAATGTGGAAGTACAAGTAGTGGGTCTAAGAAGCGAATTGTATTCCCTCTCAGGATGGAAATTCAGTCTATGCAAAGCCTTGAGTTATTAAAGGTAGGTGTGGGTTCTTCATCAGACAGGGAATTAGAGCAGACTGACTGCAGTTTGACACTGTCTGGAAGTTAAGAAGGCAGACACTTTGGAGGAGCAGGTCAGCCCAAATGTGCCATGCTTAGCATCTGCCAGAACTGGATTCAGGATTCACATCTGTGAGTTGTTCCCCTCACAGAAACTTTGTTCTCCACAGGGAGAAGCAGCCTGGTGCAAGATAATCCTTGGTTCTGAGTGTGAGAATGTATGTACGTACCTAACATTACAAAGTCAGATGAGAAGATAGAAGGGATTGCTCTTCATTGCCAGGGGGGCTAATAGTGTTGAGCCTCAGCAACTCCCCAGTGGAGATCACAGCACTAGCGAGTGTTTTCCTTTCTGTCGAGTGTCCAAAGAATTTGAAGTGCTTTATACAGCAATGCCTGGGTATATCAGCTCCATGCATCCTTAGCACGTGTATGTCCTGTGCATAAATAAACAAGATTTTATGTGAATCACAGGAAAATCCAGGGACTAGAGTCCATGATGTTGAAACTTAGCTCACTATAAAACCCATATGGCCTCCTTAGCATGCAGCTTTGTGAGTTTAGGTATCACAGCCTCCAAAAGTTGCCTTTCAATAGGCACAGTTGGTTTTAAGCTCTGCCAGCCTTGGTGCAGGGGTTGCTGAGGCCTCCCTTGCTGCAGCTCAACTGTGCCGATTCTGATTTTAGCATATTGCTCTCTTGTTAGAAATTCCAGGTACACTGCTGCAGTGGCTACTGCTGGGTAATGTTTGGATTACACTTCTGCTCTCCTGTGCTGCAGGTGCACTTCTGTACGCTATGACACTGACTTGCCAGCCACCAGTCTCATCATCACCTTCCACAATGAGGCGCGATCTACCCTGCTCCGCACGGTAAAGAGGTGAGTTCAGCTGGGGTGCCACACCTAGGTGGTGGAGTCTGGAAGTGCTCTGGTGGAAATTAGGCATTTTCCAGCAGCTAGACACGCAGGGTAGCTGCAGTTCCCCAAGTGATTGCATTCTACTCTCGAGCTGGCCCACTAGGACAGGCCAGGGGCTTGGATTGGCATTGTGGGCATATTTTCAAATGCACAGCATATCTGTAGTTAGCCACTGTATGGCTCCAACTGGGGGAGTCATGAGGAGCAAGAAAGGGCAGCTGGACCTGCATCCACAGGTGAGAACAGTCTGTGTGAGCTTGGTTTGGAAGAGTGAGGGGGGACCAAAGAGAACACTGTGTGTTGCCAGGTGCAACTTGAGGGATGGAGACTTGGGAGGGACTGTGTTCCACACATGGAAATAAGCAGCCAGCTCCCTGCTAGGGCACGTGTTACAGGAGCTGAGGCTGGCTCAGTGAGGGCAGGAGCACAGCTTGCAAGTCTCTCAAGCACGAAGTGGTGAACAGCTCTGGTGGAGACCAAGCCCTTGCTCAGAGTCCCTTGCTGGTAAACAGCTGCTGGACCTGATGGGCCACCAGCTTTGCACACAACCCCTGCTGAGCCTGCAGGACACTTGCTATCTTGTACCAGTGTCTCCTCCTATCTGAGTATCTGTAGGGGCCAAATCGAACTAAGTAAATAGGTGGCATAGGGCCTGTCAGCATCCCCAAATAGATGGAAGCTTGCAGTCATCTGTACCACAAAGTGATGTTCCAGCTGCTCCTTCACCTCTCTCTTCCATCACCCCCACAGAACCCAGGGAGGCTCTTTTCCTTTTAGTTTCTACAGAAAAAAAAAATGCCCTCTGACTTCTCTGACTTATTAAGTAATTTCTCAAAGGGTCTCTGAAGCCTGCAAGCAGGCCCAGGAACAGCCTGTTGAGGCTGAAGGAAGAGTGAATTTTCTGTGTAGAAGGTTGAGCTGATGGTATCACTAACAGGAATGCATTATTCATCATTGCCACTTCTTCCCTTGACAGGCCCTGTGGACTTAAAGAAATGTGCTATGTGAATGGCATGTCTAGAAGGCTGGGTTTCTGCCTGCCAAGTTTGATGCTATTGTGTTTTCAGAGACCTGTATATATTGCATTAACACATTTTGTCTTTTTATTTCTGTAATTTCCTTTTCATTTGAATCATACAATACAACTCTACAGAGTCACTGCTCAGAAAATGAGCAGACTTGTTTGGAATCAGCTAGGGCAGCTGGAGGAGATTTCTGCCTTTTCAGTCATAGGTCAGACAGTAAACAGGCGCTGAGAAACCATGGTAGTAGGATCCTTAAGAAAATTTCAAGGTAGCCAATCAAGTAGCCAGATGCCATGATAGTTAAATGAAGAGAAGATGATATTCAGAGCAGAGTATTACATAGAGAGAGAAATGGATATCCAGATCCCATGGAAGTGATGTGTACTAATGAGTGTCACTGATGGCTGAACAGGCCAGGCTTTCTCAAAGCCAGCTCAGCTGAAATAGGCTGCTCAGGGCTGTGCCTGGTGAGTTTTTAGTATCTCCGAGAATGACGACTCAGCAAACTCTCTGGGCATTTTCTTCTCAAGGCTAAATAATCCCAGCTCTCTCCACCTCACCTCATCCATCTGATGCTCCAGTCCCTTAATTATCTTAGTGGTCCTTCACTGGACCTGTTTCAACATGTCCCACTTTTTCTTGTCCTGGAAAGCCCAGAACTGGACACAGCACTTAAGATGTGATATTACCAGTCTCTCAGATGTGGTCTCCTGCAACAAGAGCCCCCAACAAAGACCTTGAAAAATGAGTGACCCATCTGTTCAGATTGGTCCCTGCCATCCTGCTGCCACTGGAGGAGTGCTGCTGTGAGGAACTGGCTGCATTCTGCTGTGAATGGTGCAGTGGATGGAATTTCCTCCCAGACCTCTGGCTACAGCTGGGGTTTTCATTGCCAGATGGTTTACAGCCAGTGCAGGTGATGGATTTATTCCTTCCTTAAATCACATCAGAAGTGTCACTAATATATCCCTGTCTCATGAGAGATCCCGAAGGCTGAGTTCTTCTTGGACTCTACAGTACTTGCAGTGCCACACAACCAAGCATTGCTAGTAGCCTTGTCTTTTGAGCACTGAAGGTTTGACAACCATACACGAAGGTAAAGGCTCAGGTCACGGCTGCACTGCTAGAAGAGGCATAGGCATAAATCTGACTTACAGGTTGACACTGATGTTATAGAGGGATTTGACAAAGCTCTTCAGGGCCTCTTCTGTAACCTGAGAGTCCCGTCTTTCAGCAAAACTCGTCTGAATGTGCCAGGCTGAATTACTGCTCTGAGTGTAATTGTTGCGCAAGTCACATACACAGTCAGTGCACCAGCACTACGTAATTACTTTGCATCCCTGGCACTTTGGGATAAGCCAAGTATCAAAGGGACATAACTGTTCTGTTCTGTTGGGTTTATGACCTGGCTGTGAGTCTGCAGAGGACCACAGTGATATTAAGCAACAGGAAGCATAAAATTGCATTGCCTGCTTACCTGCTGACTAGTCAGGCTTGCAGCTTGTAATTATTTTTGTATCTGTAAGAGCTTTCTTAAACCAGGTAGAGCATGATTATTTAGATAATTAGAATGAACCATTTGAGATGCATCTGGTCAAAGCTAAATATGATTCTACTGTTATTAGGGGCCTTTTCCCAAGTTCAGTTATCATAATTACACTGTGGGGATGCTGTAAGAGAAATGGGTGTGAAAGAGGAAAACTGATGGCAATGAGCAGCACTAAAAGCAAAATTTTCTATGTCTGAAAAGCTGAATCTTTTGAGGTGAGTAGAAAATGTATTACCAGTTGAAGTTTTCATATGTAAACCTTTGCAGGTGTGGTTTTGAGTGTCTGAATTTGGGCAGTCAAAAACCAGGCATAAGACTTTGGGAAATTCTAAAATGAAATACATGAAAAGGGTACCGGGATTTAACTGATCTTAAACCCAGAGGGAGCCCAAATGTGCTCCCCTGAGCCAGATACTGGCTTACTGCAAGGTAACTCAACAAAGTAGCAATGCTGGTACCAAAAGACCTTGGGAAGTGAGCCAAGGATGATACTCCTGCATCACAGGCTTATTGCAGGATGATCTAAACGCGGCAGCTGTAGGGGCCAGATTCTGATCTGCATACCCTTCTTGCTAACCCCACATGCATGTGTGAACACATGGACTTTAATGCCTCTGGCAGCTCAGCAGTTGCCTACTTCTCCCTGCTGTCTCTGGGATCTCTGCTGTTGGGTGGAAACAACAATGTGCTGTTGTTGCTCCTTGAGGATGTATGTGTATGTCTGTGTATGAGGGAGAGGAGGAAATAGAGGAGTGACCGTGAGGAGGAATAACATATTCGCTCAAGTGCCCTGTTGCTTGTCCCTCCTGGCCTTCAGAGGCAGCATGGGCTGCATGCCTGCCTTCTAGTGTAGGCTCCAGCCATATGTTTCCAGTGTAGAGGGAGACAACTGGTTAAAAATATCCAGCAAGAGACTAAGAAGGGAAATAGGGAAAAAAAAAAGGGAAATGGGCTATCAGGCAAAACCCATGAACATGCCAGTTCAAATGGCTTGTTGCTGGCATCCTCAGTCCTGCAGGAGATGTGTGTCACTCAAGAGTTGCTTGCCTGCTTTGATCTCTTTTCCTTGCTAGGACATAGCTGTCACTCTTGAATCAGTCACTTGCTTGGCATCCTGGTCTCCTTCAGAAACAACTGTCACTCAAAAGGCATTTTGTGTGATTGATGTCTATGCATGATTAATCATTAAGCCATACCATCACTTTGCTGCTGCGATCATTCTTGCAGAAGAAAATGTCCACTGCTTTGTTGTTTGGTCGCTCTCTTTCTCTTTCTGATTTCAGTCACTATTGCAGGGACTGTTTGGTTTTGGTGCAAATGTAAAGGTGAATTGTCAGGCTCTAAGTCAATGGATTTGAACAGCTGTCAGTGGTTCAGTGCCTATGCAGAGAGCCTGTTAAAATTCTGATTAAGAGGATGCTGTTGTAATGCTAGAGCTTTTGGTGTAGTATCTCATTACAATGACAATTTAAATAATGGCAAAAAAGGATATTATTTTAGGGCAAAGGGAAAAGATACACCCTTCTGCTAATATCCAGAATAAACAAAATTATTGGTGAACTGAGGGGGGGATGGACGGAGGAGAGAAACTCATTGGCAGTGCTGCTGTCATGTCATGCAAGAGAGTAAGGATTCTGATACAGAAAGAAGAAGGAAGATGTGAGAAAAGGCAAAGTAGGTAGGGAATCCATGAGATTAAGGGGGAACCAGAGTCCATGTTTCTGCTGTAACAGGCAATTGTCATTTGGATTTTGGAATTCTAATCACACATTTTTGTGTCTAAAAGTGATTGTCATGGCAGTCTCTGCACCTCAGTGAAGGGAAATATTAGGATTACTGTGCTCCTTGTTAAAAAGACAGGGAAGACAAAGTGCAAAGAAGATTAAGTACCTTTCCCAAGGAGCCACAGCAAGTTAACTGCAGAGCTGAGAGAAGAACAGGACACTGTACAATGACCTGTGAACTCCTCAAGGGGTGTGTTCTCTCCACTGGGGAATCAGTGGACAGGTAAAGAACAGAGAACAGAATGGGTTTTCTTCCCCAGTTATGTTGAGTTGAAAGACCTGAAACTTGTGGAGAAAATATGAGCATTGCCAATAGTCAAGCTAGTGGAAGAAGATGTAGAATACCATTTTACAGCCATAATACTGCAGTCTGTCTGGGTTGTTTTGCACTGTGTTTGCACAGACAAGAATTTCAGTGCAGGGCAACCTTGTCTGTAAAATATGCAGATGATGGTTGTGCTGGGAGAAGCTGCACTTAGAATGACAGAGGAACATCCCCCCACCTCCCACCCCACCATACTAGAGGATCCAGAGAAACATGAGCCAAGAGAAGCAAATGAGATTCAGCTTTGGAAAATGCAAGCTCAGTCATCTAGGGACATGTAAGCTCAAAATACAAACACTATCAGAAGCATATAAAGCAATGTGAATCTGAAACAGAGTGGGATGTGTTACTGAGCAGCAGAACAGTCCGAATTTTGCTGTGTGAGAAAGCAGAAAGCTCTTCTGACTTCAGCTCAGTATGCAAAGCCATCAGTAATGTCACTTAACAAGATGGTAATTTGTTTCTCTACACCTTCATGGATGGGAGTATGGGACTATTCTTGTTGTCTATTTGCTATATAAAACAACAACAAAAAAATCCAAAAGAGAAAAAAATCCAGAAATTTTTCTCCAGTATTGCTCAAAAGAGCAGGTGCCACTGAAATGAGACAAGTTGTTAGAACTAGGAGGACAGTATTTGCCTCTGTTTTTAGTATTAAAATTTGCATAGCTGCCCTCTTCATTGGACTGCCTAAGTATCACTGAACAACCTTGTTGAAGTTAATGAGGACTGGTGTGTGCACAGAGGCTTTGGAGGAGGCTTGAAGGGGAAATATGATGTGTGATGGTAGTAAAGCCAAGAGAAAGACTTGAAGAAGTTCATGGAAAAAGAGTTCAAGCATTTTAAATGAATGAGACTGATAAGAGGTCGGAACCAAACTGCTCAGACTCCAGGGTACCAGAATGCTTTGAGCTCTGAGGAGGGCTCTCCTTGTGTGTGTCCTGCAGATGCAACCTCACTGCTATCCCAAGGGTATTCCATGGAATGGTGCAACCAGCCTGAGGAGAGGGGGTGCTTTCAGCAGGTGTGGTGCTGGTTTGAAAGACAGACAGGTAACAGCAAAAGAGGGGGGAAAAAAATCCAAATCCTGAATATTGGCAATACTTCCTTCCAAAGAAGTGAATTGGTGAGGAAGTCTGAGCAGGTCTCACCTGTTGCATTGAGATAGAGCTCCTTGGTGGGGAAAGTGGCAGCACTTTCTGCTCTCCAGCAGTGATGAGTTTTGCCTAGAGCCTGGCAGATGCGAATGGCCATTGGGCTGCCTCGGGGCAGGTGGTGCTCTCCATTTTGCCTCTGTTTAGAGGCAGAGAGCATGCTGCAGCATCCTTTGCTAGCTGCCCCAGGCAAGTCTCACAGTCAGCTCCTGGCTGTGGGTCCTTGTAAGGTCTGGCTGAGATGTCACAGCTCTCTGGGATAGTCTCACTTGCAGTTTGGCTCCTGCCAATGAGCACTGTTACAAGGGCAAGGTCACCACTTCCACTTTACTGGAGTTTGGTATTCCTGCTGTAATGCATAGCACAGCAGATTTCTATCAGTCCTAACATTGTTGTTATTATGGCAGCTCACAAAGTGTCTTTTTCTTTCCTGGGTCCCTGCAGTGTTCTGAACCGTACCCCTCCCAGTCTCATCCAGGAGATCATTTTGGTAGATGACTTCAGCTCAGATCGTAAGTTTGGACCTATTTCCTTTACACTTACTTCTTCCCACCTGTTTTCCCACTTTTTGTTTGCTCTCTTGAGTCTCCCTCCCTCACAGATTCCCTCTTGTCTGTATGCAGGAGAAAAAGAAAAAAAAGTAAGTCCTTCTATGTTTAATGTCCATGCATGGCAGAGGCCAGAGCTTCTTCTTTTTTTCTTTCCATTGGGTCTTCCTTTTCTGTCAGCGTGGCAGTTTTTGCTAGGTTGCCAGAGATCTCTGTCAAGTTTCATTATGCACCATTTGGTGAGCAGTTTAGCACAGATATATATGTAGCAATGGTGTACATGAGCAGGTAATTACAGACCAGGAGACAAGAAGAGGATGCAGTGGAGCCTGCAGAAAATTTCTACCTGGGGTCCTGCAGCCAAGCCGAGGTGAGACTGGCTGTCTGCCTCCCTGTGCCTGGGATCCCAGGTGTCCCTGTGGGAAGCTGTGGAAGAGTTACTGCTTTGGACAGCACCATACCTTCTTCTGCAGCTTGGCACAGGGATGGAGTGTCTACTGCATGAGTTCCACCAGACCTGCAGACTGGAGGCTCTGGAGTCTTTCCATCTGAACAGTTGCTCTTGCTCCTGGCTGTTGTGTAGTAGTTGTGAGGTGGTGGGGATAGAAGACTTCTTGCTTCTCCCATGATGTGTTCTAGATTCAAGGACAATCTAGTTATGTACCTTTTATAATAATTGATAATTACTCCTTCAGAACACTTTACAGATAGCTGCGAATGCCCACCTTGGCCTGCTGAGGTAAGGAAGCAATGCTATTTTGATTTTGCAGCTAAATACTTATGTAGCTTTGGCCACCAAAAAACGTTTTTAAAGGTGGGTGCTGAGATAAGGGACTTAAGTTTCTTAGGGCCTTTCAGTGTGATTTTAATAAGTACTGAGCTGTGCTCAGCTGTTTAAGTTCAGTGTTCTGAGCACTGCCAACAACACATTCTAAAAATTCAGTTCTCAATGGGCAAAGTTTTCCAGACCAACAGTGATGGATTTCTGGTACCTGTTCTGCATAGGGTTCAACCAGAGACTCCCATTTAGGCTCCTCAGTAAATAGAAACATTTTTTAAAGGTTCTATCGTATCACAGCTCTTATTTTTTCACTGGCAGCTGGATATTTGTGGATATAGCCACTTCCCTGAGACACTTTCATGGGGGCACTTCAGCAGATGTTTGAGGTCTGACACTTTGCTTTAATACCTGCCTCAGTTTCCCCAAATATACCGAGAGTCTGTCATCTCTGGCAAGTAGCTACAGGCAGAGTGAGGTACTCCACTCCTGCAGAGTGAATGACTTAATAAGGATTCTCATACCTGAAGCTGGGACTTGGCCAAGATAAGAGCATTGCCTTCCCTTTTAGCAGAGTTCCAGCAAAATCTTGATGCTCTGTAATTCAGAGCATCTGCCACTTCCCTTGGATGATGCAGCATCTGCCAAAGTGATGACGTAAGAGCAGTATTTCAGATTGCACATATCCTTGAGAATGGAAATGCTTTACAGGAACGTGCTAAGAGGTGCACTGTGGCTAAGGGCCTTTGCTTTCTCCCCAGAGTGCTCAGTCTGTGGGAAGATGACAGCAGGAAAGAGGGGACATGAGACATGAAAAGGAATATGGGATAAGAATGGAAACTGGAGTGAATTTGATGGAGCAAGAAAAAAGACCAAGTTAGAAATTGCTATTGCTATGACCTCTGCTAGGGCAGGAGTAGAGAGAGGATGACACAGAACTAAAGACTCAGTGCTCATTGGTACCTGGCTGGAGCAGGTAACTGTTCCTCTCCCTCATCTTCCCAAGGTAATGTAAATGAGGGATGCCAGGATTTTCTGGCAAGCTGCCAGCAAAGCTGTTGGTCAGGCATCCATGTGTCAATGTGATGGTGTCTCCAAGGAAGCGGGTCACATCCCAGTGGCCTTTATTAAATAAAATCAAGCGGAAACTGCCCTGAGAACAAATGGCAGGAAATGCCCAGATGAGCCACTGAAGGCAAAGAGAGTGGGTAAGATCACTTTATGTTACAGAACTCCCTTTTCCTTGGCACTTTGGTGATTTGCAGTCTTGGTTGCCTGTGTTCCCTCCATTTCATTAGTGCCCAGAGCCACGCTGCCAGCACATGCCCCATTGTTCTTGTGAAATGCTGAGCAGGGGAGATGGAGGCCTGGCTGCTCAGAGGATTGGGAAACATAGGCTCAGCTGCCTGAGGAGGACAGCAACCAGGCAGTGCTCTTCTGTGTACTCTATAGACAACAGGATTAAGGCCATCAGGCTGATTAATGTGATGTTAAATGAAAGCAGAATTTCCCCTCCCATGGAGAAGCAGGAGGACAGTTATTTGGGGCTCTCTGTTGAAGCCAAATAATTCATGCATGTGTGCCAAATGTCTTTTTTCCTTCCCCAAGCTGAGGACTGCCAGCTCCTTACCAAGATCCCAAAGGTCAAGTGTCTACGAAACACCCGTCGAGAAGGTGAGTGTGGAAATCTTTCTAAGTACAAAGACTTTGCCTATTTTTCTACATGACCCTGGTTGCCTGCCAGATGCTTACACATTGTTTCTTATAGTTACAGTTTGTTTTTTCAGTATAAGCATTTGGAAGCTCTATGGAGGAAGAACACAGCTTATCAACTCTCAGGCTTCAGCAGTCTCATTTAGTACTTAAGTAATGAGGAGTGGTGTCCAGAGGCCCTGGCTGGAACAAAGACCACATTTTAAGATTTTTAGAAATAAAGATGCAGATGTAAGTCTTGTCCTTTTAAACTCAAACTAACTCTGGCACTTTCAAGTGCAAGATAACAAGCCATGTAGGAGACGTGGGAGAAGGAAAAACAATCATGTATCTGTCATAAAGAGGTACAATTAAGGAAAGTTTTTTCTCATATATCTCCTACATATATAAATGACACTGACTTTCCCAGCTGCTCTTTAGTTTGACTCACATGTGCTGGCTTATTTCTAAAGCTGTCAGTGCACAGCAGGTTTGGAACGAGGATGTAGAAGGAGAGACAGGAATCACTGTTCAGTTCACAAAGAGCATCCCACATAGTGGGATGGTCTGTAAGAAAGTAAGGAGTCATCTGAGAGCCAGGGTGATATCTCTGCAGGGCAGAAGAAAGGACAAATGGGAATAAAGCAGATCACCCAGTAAAGAAGGCAAAAAGCAGAGAGTAGGGTTTGGCCATGGGGAATTGGTGACAGAGGCAGCAGGGTGCTCAGTGGGAGAGAGAGCGAGCAGGCAGCAGCGAGGTATCTGTGAGAAGGACTGGAAGGGAAGAACAAGGAGCCAGGTGAAAGTTCTGTGTCATGGACGGAAGTGACAGGAGAGGTCATTCATTGTGTGGTGGGAGGGTTCATCTGACTGTCCCCAGGGTATGCCCTGCCAAAGCTGCTCTCTGCTTCTGATGGAGATGTGATGCTACAGTGGGGATTCTGTAACACGCATATCAAACAAGGAGTCCCGTGGAAAAGAAATAGATATGGATCTATTCTTGGTAGATGTTTCAGAGATGTTTATTTCTCCAGCCGCAGGGCCGGGGCTCTGCCGAGGAACTGCTCAATCACGGGACCCGAGGGTCCCTGCCCACACAGGGGAACACAAAGCAACCGATGGGGAACGAGGCTGACCAGGGGCAGGGAAATCCCGTGTCTGTCCCAGGGCCCCTCTGCCAGGGCTACATGGCAGGGGGAAGGACCCTGACAATGTGATATAGGAGAATCACCTGCTCTTCCCCTCTAATGGCCACACAAAGAATTTTTTCTGAAGGAGGCTCCACTGTTTCCCTTCCTAACCCTCCGGCTCCTTTGCTGTCCTTTTCTCCTTGTAGGGCTGATTCGCTCTCGGGTGCGAGGAGCTGAAATGGCAACTGCTGACATCCTCACCTTCTTGGACAGTCACTGTGAAGTCAACAACGAGTGGCTGCAGCCAATGCTTCAGAGAGTGAAAGAGGTGAGCACCATGTCCCTCTCTGGGATGGATGGAGCTGGCCTGTCTGTGCTGGTGGATCCTCTGCCCTCACATGCCATCAGCAGTACTGGTGAGAACAAAGCCTGCCAAGGTACTCTTCAGGCAGGCTGTTACAGAGGAAGGCACAGCCTGAGTTAGATGGGCAGGAGATCCCTGATGGGATTCTGTTTTCTGCCAGTGTGACAAGGCAGGAGGTGCAGAGTGATGGGATGCAATGCTGAATGCTGGAACCACCAATTTGTACCTCTTTTCTCCTGCAGGCATTGTGCTTCCTAGTGGTGTTCACCTGTACGTAGGACAGCCCCTTGGGCAGCATACATTGTGCAACTTTTCCATGGTTTCCATCTCCCTTGCTGCTGGACCCTCCCCTCTGCCTTGTCAGTGCCAAAATTTTCCTTCCATTAATGTTCCCACTGAGCTACCAACATACATCACCTGCATGCAGGCAGCTTCCTAACACAGAGAAGCTACCTATGAGTGCAGGGATGTCCCTTTGATGGTTCACTTGGCAAAAGATTGATGTAAGGCATGAAGAGTGAAAATGAGGCAGAAATATTAGCAGCTGTCACCCTGACTGCGCTGTAGAGCTGGAGGGGGAGACCATACAGCTCTGCTGTAAGAAAAGGCAGGGGAGAGGCGATGGGAGAAGCCATGTTTGCAAGTGGCTGTGATTGTTTCCCTCTGAAAGGAGGATCCCATGAAGTAATGGACCTCAGGAGAAGGGGTGGAGGCTTTCATGATGCTTTGTAAGCATGTCTGATTAGCTTAATGTGAAGGAGCAGAAGAAGGTGAAACTTCAGAATTGGTGAATTAAAAGCTTCTGCATTTTATTCCTGTCCAATAAATTCTCTGTCTCAGAAGCCCATAGATATTTACTTTACTTACTGGTCTTTAAGCCAAGCTGCAGTGCCAGCATAGGGTTCCCTAAGCAGAAAGAACCTCACTCATTTCTTTAGGGAAGGATCTAAATTGCAAAAGCCTGGGTACTGGGTACCAGTTTTTTAGTGAGCAGATTTCAAGTCAACCTATTTCTGACCTACTTCCTACATTTCTGATGTGCATCCTATTTCAGATTTCAGTCTTGCCCTAGCCAGTCCTGGCACTGACTGGTTGGAGTAGTGGCTGGCACACCAGGCTGCCAGGTGGGTACTTGGCTCTCAAGCTGGGCAGACACACTCTCATTGGGCAACCATCACAGCTCAGATGGGAAAAAACATGAATGTTAACTCTTAGCAAGGATGTCCCATCCTAGCCAAGTGTGGTACGTCATCAGGAACTATTGCAAGGCACAAAATGAAGGTTTGATAGGAAAGGCACAGACGCTGGCAGCTGTCCAATAACAAGGTGCTGTTTCTGGTATTGCCATCTCAGCTTCATCTTAGATGTCAGCTGTCACAACACTGTCTTTAATGCCCTGTCTCATGATGTTGAAAAATTGTTCAACTTCTACTTAATTTAAGGATTGCAAAGGAAAACTGT
Organism: Corvus cornix cornix; assembly: GCF_000738735.6. Lineage (NCBI taxonomy): Eukaryota > Metazoa > Chordata > Aves > Passeriformes > Corvidae > Corvus > Corvus cornix. The sequence goes on from NC_046335.1 coordinate 34,259,830, forward strand.
AACTATCTATATGCCTTAATGGCAATAAGGTACTCACAATATCTTGATATTATAACGTATACAATGTGTCATATACACATATAAAGATATGATGTTTGCACTATGAATCTTAAATGTGGGGTCTTGATTCATAGTACTTCTTAGGAAGATGCTTTATTAGGGGTTTGATAATTTCTGGGCTGATGGTAATGAGTTAATTCAAGGATGGTTGAGCAGAAAGTGTGCTGTCAATAGATATCAAAAGCAAGCAATTAATTCTTGGGACAGTGATTCATGCCCTGTGACTTGGGCAGGAAATAAAGAGCTGTTCCTTAGCAGCATTCCTAGGTGTTGGAGTCCAACTCCTAGGAATTCCCCACACATCCATGGAGTGCAGCTGACTAGTACCCACCATCTCCATGTTTGGATGTAGTGGCCATAGATCCCTTGCACACATACCAGAACCATATTGGAGAAACCAGACAAAGATTTACATGTACAACTTTGTATTTCCTGATCTCTGGCAGCTTTGCCAGACATTCAAGAAAAGCCTGACTCCTATTTTTTCCCCCTTTCTCTCCCTCAGGATTATACCCGAGTGGTGAGTCCAATCATTGATGTTATCAGCCTGGATAATTTTGCTTACTTGGCAGCATCAGCAGATTTGAGGGGAGGTGGGTATAATGAATGGCTTATGTAAGTTAGACCTGAGGGATGGTGCATGAAAACTAAGTTGTATTCTCTCCAGCTTTCCGAGAAAAGAGTGTGATGATCTTTCCTGACAGATTATCTGTCCCTTTTTCTCTGAAACTTGCAAAGTCAGATCTTTTGAAGAGTGAGAACAAAACTCAACTACTATTTTCCTCTTGAACTTGAATCACTATCATAACATTAAGCAGTTTCAGGATTTAGTTGATTAACTATCTCACCATGTCCTCACTATGTGACATGTACACTGGAGTCTGACTGGCACTCCAGTTGCTGCTTTGATTGCCAGGCTATCTCGTGGCATCTTCTGAAAAGCATTTACACCTCTCTCCTCTCAGCTGAACCCCCTGCAGCTGTTCCTGTGTTCACCCCACTTCCTGGTGCCCTTCTACATCTTTTATGGCTGGGGCTCACTGCTGCACTGCTTGCCAGCCAAAGGCTACCTGTTCTTTGGCTACCCGTAACAATGGTATGAATTTAGTGACTGCACTATGCTCTGCTGTCCACCACAGACCATCTATAAGTCTTCAAAGACATGGTAGTTCCAATGATCTGCAGGCCTTTGTTCCCAGAATATATCACATCCCACAAAGTCCTTTATTAAAGCCTCATAACTTTGGAAGACAGGGTTTGCCTTTGGTAAGACGAACTGGCCGGATTACTATTACGTCTCAGACTGACAACACTCTCCTGAAGGTGTGGAGTGAAATTGAGGAGAGAACTGTAATGCTAAGAATGGTAGTGCCAAGACAGAAGCTGGTGAGGTCTGCATTAGGATAGACTATTGCCATTTTGGGTAGACTGTGAGGGAGGTTGGGGAAGGAACAGAGGGATAGCCTGTGATATAAAGGTGGAGACTATCACTGAAGCTAGTAGTACTGTTTTTACAATAAGAAAACCAATTTGGCATGTCTTTTCTTTTCAGGGTTTGACTGGAGCCTTCACTTTAAGTGGGAACAGATTCCTATAGAGCAGAAGATGTCCAGAACAGACCCAACTCAGTCTATAAGGTACACTCTGATGGACAGGGTACAGCCCTCCAAATGCCTTTACTAGGCCTTCACCAGTGTGGCAAGGAGGGTACAGGGACTGCCTTGCTGAGGACAAAATGCCACAGCATTCACTTGATTATGACGAACTCTTCATGTCATTTCCTGAGTACATTGAAGCCTATACCCTAAGTGTGAGAGTACTGCTCTCTGAATATTGTGAGAATAGCGATTATGTACTATCATGCACACCACCTCTGCAAGCCACCTCTGCTTCTCTCTGTTTGCTGTTGTGTTCTTCCTAACTCAACACTCTGCATGCCTCAGAAATCGCTTTGGGGTTTTTTAATCACCTCCATCTTTCAGATGAAAACTTAAGGAATTAAGCAGATAAACAGTCATCCAGCATGTGTAAAGCAGATCAGAGAACTGAATCTTACCTAGTAACATGGGCATAGAATTACTCTCACCTATTAAATCTGCATGTCCACAGACAAAAGAAATTCTCTTGGCTGGTGCAGGTGTTGCCAGCCTCACTGCCGGGTACATGGCTCTGAGACATGTAGAATGTAACAAATCCTGCTAGGAAAAGTCACCATGCTTGTCTGTATAGGCAGACGGCTCCCTGTTTGTAATGTGAAAGTATCATTTAATTCCTCTGTGTAATTTGTGAGCTTCTGTTTTGCACTCCAGAAGCAACCAGCTTGCTAACAGCAGAGCAGCAGCCTGTCACACCATGTCTAATTGGTGAACACAGTCATCAAACAGTGTCCGTCATTCCTTCACACTGTGCATATTTGTGTCAATGCAAAAGACACAGCATTACTCTTGTAGTGCTTGTAAGACCCTCTAACAAACGCATGAGGATGATCTAGTGAGGGGCATCTCAGAAACCTGCTGCAGGCTCACATTCCAGCGCTACTATTTTTCTCTTTTAAGTGAGGTATGATTTGTGAGGCCTGGACAAATTGCCTGCCCTTTAAAATTAGGTTTGTGGTACTACATATATATGTGGTTATTTTGCCTGGATTTCTGTTTTCTCTTCCAGAACCCCTGTCATAGCAGGAGGCATCTTTGTGATTGACAAGTCCTGGTTTAATCACCTGGGAAAATATGATACTCAAATGGACATCTGGGGAGGAGAAAATTTTGGTAAGTTTAGGATGCTTCAAGGGAATGGCACACTAATGCAGAAGCACTTCCCAGTCTTCATCGCTTACCAGAACTCTTTTTGTGAGAAATCTGATGTTCATGTCAGTGTAAGGTTAGGGACATGTTCCGGTAATCCCCAAGGTGGTCAGAGCTGTATTGCTGTCAACATGAAGTAAATGGAGACTTTGTGTGATCAGGGCTACACTCTCCTACAGGCATATGTGCTATATGCAGGAGCTTCCACAGTACAAGAAAGAAAGAGGAACCTCCTGATATTTAAATTGTTGCTTGTTTATGAAGAATATTCCTCCAGTTCTTCACATGACAGTCTGTGGTGCCCCAGCTCTGAAGTGGGCAGCCACTCCTACAGCCTCCTCTTGTACCTGTTTGTCTTGCAATTAAGTCTGAATTGCTTTCCCAGCTTGACAGGTCAGAGAGATACTCTTCCTAATAAACCCAGCCTCTTCGTAAATGGAAGTTGGTTACAAATAGATTGAGAAAGCAAACATTTGGAAGCAGGCTAGGGCATCACAAACATCTGAGGAATTCAGAGGCCCAGTGTAGTCTGTCCACTCATGTGCTGTTATGGGGCACGGTGCTTAAACCCATCTCCTTGCACTTAATGGTGGCACAGATATTCCAGGCATCTCTTTCTGCCCTGTGTGAAGGGATGCTGCAATGTCACCAGGTATTAATGACAAAAGCAAGAAGAGTGTTAAAGAGAGGTTCACAGAGACCTCAAGTATTCAGGACATTCATTTAGAAATGGTGCAGGTGGAGCTGAAGAGATAAAAGCCTTACTTTTTGTAGGGGCTTAAGTTGCCTTTTGTAGGCAACTTAAGTAGATTTCTCTGTAGCTAACACTGCCAGAAAAAAAAATTCTGTTTCTACAGCTTCCATAAATGTCACAGATTTGTAAATAAAACCCTTTAAAGAAGAATTTGTATGCTGTTTCCTAGCACCTGGAGTATCTATTAGAAAGAATTAAATGATCAGGAAGAGGAAACTTGTTTCTCTGAACACAGCTGGGAGAGTTGCCTCTTTCTGAAATGCTCTCTGAAACCAGGAAATAATATTTTGGGCTGATAATAGACTCTCGAGGTACCACATTTTAAAAACAAAATATCTTATAACAAGTGTTCTCTGTTTTCCCAGGTCTTGCTTCAGCTTTATGGTATTTGTTATATTAAAAAGAGAAATTAAATGGTACTGGCATTGGAATGTCAGCAGTGTTAGTAGCATCAGCTAAGCACTGTGGCAGAAGTAACAGGAAGCCTTTGCTCAGGCACAAAGATCCCCTCCCCTATGTCCCTCAGACTCCTCTGCAGCACCAACTCAGCTCCTTGCTGTCACTAGCCCTGCTCCAGCTGCAAAGCCAGCTACTTGGCCATTCTGCCATCCTCTGAGCTGCAGCTGTGTAAAAGCTGTAAATCCCAAAGATGGAGAATATTTCTTTGGGCTTTTGTCTGTCTGCTTCTGCCCACCTGGGAGCCCAGTGTTGTGGTTTGGTCCATATGTCAGTAGCATGACACTAAGTAGAGAGAGCTCTTTACCATAAGTAGCAGTAAATTATTTGCATGCTCACAGCCAATCTTCCAGGTAGAGCTGATGAAAACCATGAATTGCTCCACAGAATTTGCTTCATTCTCCTTGAAATAGCTCGTGTAAAGCCTGGCAGTGGCTGGGCCAGGCCGTGTGCGACTGAGCCACAGGTACGGGGCTTGCCAGTTTTGCCTTGTTATGAAGTTTTTCTTCAAATTCAGTGTCTCCTGTCACTTGTCCCTCATCCACCATCAAGTCTGTTGCTGTTGAAAGCTGAAGGATAGAAACCAACCTGGATTTGACAACAAAAAGTATTCATTTTCCTTGAAGAATTCAGAGTGGTTAATTTAGCCTCTTAAAAAAAAAGTTTACCATACTTAATTGAAACTGGGTTCTCTGATCAAGGAAAAATATTGATAATGTTCTGAAACATTATTTTTACTAAATATTACAATTTTGAGTGGAAAGGGACTGTTTGGATTAGGTCATCATTTGTAGATGAGATGAGAGAGTGGTTCTAAGATGGTGTGAGGAATCCTCTCTTGGGAAATGGACATCACTTTTAAGTTACGCATGCCAGACTGAGAGTTTTGTTTTTGTTGTAGGCCAAAGTGAGTCAGAAGCTCATTCCAGGAGAGCAAATATCAGCTGGACACATCAGCAGACAGAAACTTACATCTTGGGTTTTTTTTATTTGTTTGTTTCTAAAACCCTTCCTCTCTTCAAATCTGGAACTCCCTGTTAGAAAGAATCTGAAAATAATTAGCTCTGGATAAGAGTCATGAGAGAAAAGAGCTCGTGAGAAATAAGACAAAATACAGTGTAATCAAATGGGGTTTTTTTACTTAGAAGCTAGATTAAACACACTGTCTCCCTCCACCCTGCAACTCACTGTTTGAACTACTGCTCGGTATGCAGAGAGGAAAACTGTGGAGAAAGATGAAGGTTGGGAAGATGTTAGAGTGTATACATGGTTTCACACATCCATTAGATCCGGATACATAATTTCTTTTTAATTTATAAGCATCAGAGCCACATGAATCAGGCATTACCGGAGGGAGATCCCAACTGAGTAAAGTTTTTGAAGTAATCAGTCTGTACAATCTGAAGCCCTTTTGGTAAGGACTACCAAACCACCCAGATAATTTTCATTTTCCTTTTTCCTTCTCTTCTCATCACCACATGAATTGGAAGTGGGAAACCCCTCCGGTATGGCAGTGATTAAACTTGTGAGGACAGACTCATAAGCTTGAGCAAGGTCACATACCTTCTGTGATGCAAATAAGTGCCTGCACATCAAAGCTCCATGCTCTTCTAATCCTTAACAAAATGTTGAATCTAGCTTCAGGATAGGGTGGATTTCTTCAAGTAGCAGGATTCTGTCTGTATTTTCATAGTCATGCTATATTAGACTGGTATCTGCTCTGAGCAGTACCCCCAGCAGAGGCAACTGTAACACAGTCATCCTCTTTTTTTTCATTAGTAATAGAGCCAACCAAAATGAGGAGAAGGAGCTATTGTAGGGTGGATAACATAGAGGTATGAGGGAGAGGACCTAGATCTAGACATTGACTCCCTATGCCCTCATCTTGTTCTCTTCTTTCCCCTTGTCTTCTAATTTCCCCTTGTCTTCTAAACTCCCTGTCTTCCTCACATAATTTGCTTTACACAGTAAATTCTTCCTTTTTAATTCCATCTACGTGCCGGGATGAGAGTAACAGAAGTCCAAAACACGGGGTGTGTGTGTGTGTGGGAGTGGTCTCAGTCTGTTGCCAAATGCCATCCTGAGGACCTGACATCCTGACCAACCTTGAGGACCTGGTCAAATGCAAAGGTGTCTCACTGAAATGAGACCAAAGAGGAGCAGGACTGGAGAAGGCTTAGAAGTCCCTGAGCCACAATGGTTGCCTTCATTTTAACAAAGGGAGGACAGTGTCTCCGCTATCACCATGGCATTGCTTTCCCTGATTTTGCTGTTGCAGGCAATACACCTAGAGCAGAGGGGCAAGGAAGTTGCTCTTCTTGGAGCTGTTGCAGCTGTATGACTCTTGGGATCTCTTCCAGAGCTCTCTTTCCGAGTGTGGATGTGTGGTGGCAGCTTGGAGATCGTTCCCTGCAGTCGAGTGGGACACGTGTTCAGGAAGCGCCATCCTTATGACTTTCCTGAGGGCAATGCGCTGACTTACATCAAGTAGGTGTTGGGTAGTTCCGGGCAGCAGCTGGGCCACCTTTGTGTTGGGCACGTCTAAATAAGTCTGAATTCTTTGTTGTGCTTTTGCCTGGTGACAGAGAACAGCTTGTGGCTGAGCATCTGTTCTCAAGGGAAGGATGAGTTGCTGTTTTGTGTGAACAAAACCTGTTCCCTTCTCTGGTGTTTGTATTGGTGTTTCTTATTCCTCCTCAGTCTCTGGTGGCGGGGGTGGGGGAGGAGCAGTATGGCCAGGAGACACCCTGGCCATTCACAGATGCTGCCCTGTGACATATGTCTGGGTATCAGCAGTCCTTGGACATCTCTGGTGTCTCTGAGCTGTACATGCTCTGAGATGAGCCCTGAGGACAACTTCTACTGCAGGACAGATGGAAAGAGAAAAGAGATGAGACAAAGTGCTTGACAATGGAAGTGATTAAGCACTGCTGCAGGGCCCCAGAGAGATGGTGGAATCTCCATCGTTGGAGATTTCAAAACTCAACCAGTCAAGACCCTGAACAACATGACCTAATCTGAAGCTAGTCTGCTTTGGGCAGGAGATTAGAGGTTAGAGAGAGGTGCTTTCCAAGCTGAATTATCCCATGACATTATTCTAATCTGGGAAAAGGCATACTGTAATGCATGTGATGGTGACAATCAAGCCCGGTGTCTCTGCAGAGGAAATATGTGTGAAAAAGTCATGGTAAACTGTGGCTGTTAAATTTGTAACTTCTGAACTGAAGTGTTCTTGCAAGGCTTTGTAGACTTAACACATTCAATCTCTATCCATCCGTACTGCCCACTCTGTTTTGTGTTTGGGACTGTCCCCCACTCCCTCCTGGCAGACAGGCCTTGGGTCTGCCCACCCAGTGCCTGCTTGCTGGGAGGGCAGGTTCTGCAACAAAGCATCTCCTCAGCACAGCATCTGCTCATCCCCATGCAGGAACACCAAGCGCACAGCAGAGGTGTGGATGGATGAATACAAGCAGTACTACTATGAGGCCCGGCCATCTGCTATTGGCAAGTCGTTTGGAAGGTAAGCTGTCCCAGACCTTGAGGAGGGCTCTGGTAAACCCCTTGCTAGCAAGAAATAGTTCTTAGGTCTTCTCTGGGGCTAAGCGTGAGAAATAGAGGTGCTCTGAATGGCTGGCTTTCCAGGGAGGTGGTAGCTGGAGTGTCTGACTAATGAGGTTTGCTTCTAATTCACTTTATTTTTTCCCCAGTAACACTGCATAAACCATTTGTTAGCAGGAGGCCAAAGGGATCTGTAATGAAATTAGAAGACAAGACATTTAAGTGGATAGACAGGAATATTTTTTCTATCACAGCATGCAGCTGTTCTGGAAATGTGAGCTGTGAAGTTACTAGAGCTTGATCTGAAGTCCCTGTGCAGATGCAGAATCCCAGGGCAAGCATGGATGGCAACCCAAGCTGGATGGCACATGGGGCACGTTGCACTTGGTGCACTCCCCTCTTTCCTGGTGGATGGAAGGTAGTTTGCCTGGTTTGTAGGGCAGGAGAGAGTATGGCCAATGGTGAGATTTAGAAACACAATCTGCAGAATTGTGCTTCTTACAGCATCTTTGCTAAAGCTGTCTTCAGTCCACATGGGGCTTATTGTTACCAGCTTAACCAGTTCCCTGTGACCCAGAAATCAGTGAAGGACACCAAACCTGGGATGAAAGGAGAGCTTGCTCTCTGTGCTCTCAAACCCCTATGACTCCCAAATAAATGTAAAAATCCCAGGAGTGCTGTATTTCTGTGGGTTTTGTCTGCCAGTGAACAAATGGCTATTGTTTTATCAGTGTAAGGTCTTGGCAGATGTGGTTGTATCTCAAATGTGTAGCTGTGTGCACAGGATAATGAAGCATCTCCTACTTATTTATGACAACCAGCTCACTTTTCTTGCTGTACACTGTGCTTTATTATCATGATGCATTACATATCTTCATAAAAATAGCTTTGCCTACCTAATTTATCAGTCCTTGAGCTGACTGCAGCAGCTGGGCTGGGACCAAATAGCAAGTAACCCTGCTGCCTGTGAAGGAAACCAGACTTGCATATTGTATGTGGATATATTGCTCATGTGTTTTAGTGGCAAAATCTGCAGTTCTTGTTCACACAGACTTCCTAGTGACTTTGCTGGCAGTGTTGGCTGAATAAAAGCTGAAGCAGAGCATAAGGCTTTGATTTCAAGCAATTTCCTGTAGTAACAGCTCTGTGCACCTGCATTAAATCTAGATTATAGGGTGCAAATGCCTTTGCCACCATCACTGACAATTGGGCCTAAAATGGACACTTCTTCCCCACAACTTTGATGTGGATATAAAATCTAAGAACATTCCGCTGAGCTATATGGCCTCATGTTATATGTACAGTGGCCTCTGTGAGCTGAGGATGGACATGTACATGGGTACAGTTGAAATTCCTTCCCAACACACAAATGTAGTGTTGCAGCTTAAAGACAAGAGTTCCTGGTTTCTCTGCTCAATAGGACTGCTGGAGGGAAATCCTCTTCTTCAGCCAGCTAAAGCCAAACAAATCAGCAATGGGAGGACTGCCACATCAGACAGCTACTGACGTGTTGAGTTAATCTCCCCTTATACTCCCACCCTTCCCCCAAACTCCTTAAGAACAAATAATTAAGTTCTCCAGGTCTGAGTTCTCCAACCTGAGCCTAGAGCTGCTGCCATTGATGCCTTGATGGCATCCTGAAACATCAGGTGGCTACCTGAAAACAGAGGCTAGACAAGATTAAGAGCATAAAAGCAGGTATTTATTGAAGGGCCCTCAAAGGTACACCTTGGGCAGTCAAGAGGCTACACCCAAGATGGACCCTGGGTCACAGGTTTTTCACACTTTTATAAGTTTGGTCCATTTGCATATCAGGGTTAATTCTCCAATTACAATTTCAGGCAATGAAGTAATTACCCCAAGTTTGCCCCCCGTTCAGAGGCTTTAGTTCACATATTTCAGGGCCTGGGACAACAAGGTGTCCTTGGAGTGCAAACCTAGAGAGGGTTTGTTATGTCTAACCAGAATGAGGAAACAGTAGCTAACAGGCTCTATGAAGTTTCAGAGTTACATACTAAACAGTACAGGATCTGAAAAATATTAAAGTTAAAACCTAAGGTATCACCATGAGCTAGAGACTTGCTTTAGCACACACAAATGAATCATCTGTATGTACCTGAGCACAAACACTTTCTAGGCCTTTTCAGCATCTGATTGTTGTGCAGGTTTCATGGTATGCCTCTACAGGGGCACCCAGAGGCAGAAACGCTTTCCTGATCTTACAGCAGTTTTATTTCAATGTATTATTTAACAAGGTAGGGCCTGGGCCTTGCCATCGCTCTGAGCCAAAGGAAGTGCAAGAACAGCTCTCTGAAGGTGTTTTGTCTTCCATTTCTATTTCCTGCCATTTGCCTCTCTCTTCCTCTTTACCTCAGGTCACTGCTAGTGCTCTAAACCCAGCAACAATTATGTGGGAGAGTGCGTAATGGCAAAAAGTCACGTAATCTCCCTCAAACCTCCTGGCCAATCTTTGTTGTTCCCTTCCCTCTTGTTCACTGCCTTACTCTCAACAAACTGCCTGTGTTTCCAGTGTTGCAGACCGAATGGAGCTGCGACGCAAGCTGAACTGTAAATCCTTCCAGTGGTATCTGGAGAATGTCTACCCCGAGCTCAAGTGAGTCAGTTCTTTGCTTGTAGAAATCTCTGAAAGATTTGGGAGGTGGGTCACACTGAGAAGATGAGCCTTGACAGCAGTGGGCAAAAGAGAGACTTACACTTGGAAAAGGTTTTCTCTGTTCTTCTTTTTGGTGAGAAACCTCCTGTGTTTTCCTGGCTCGTATTATCACAGCTCTGCAAAAGGTCTGCCTTCTGTTCTGCCCCACACAGCTGTCCCTTGGAGATGTGCAACAGTGTTGTTTTCAGAGGTGTAGGGTGTAGACAAGTGCCAGAGCACTACGCCCCTCCCAGTTTTGACTTGGTCTCTGCCTGTTGGATGCTCTGCCTGGAGGTAGTTGGGCCAAGTAGAGCTGGACAGCCTCAGTGCAGATGTTTGGGTGGTTCAGAGAAGGCTCCAATGAGTGCCAGCACCAGCTGTCCCTGTGGCTTGCCCTGCCCTGGGTCAGTACACAGTAGTGTTGTGTCCTTGCTCAGCTGGGAGGTAGAGCTGTGTTGTTGGCATGTGCAAACCAGCACACACAGGCAACACATCTTTACTCCTCAGTCTGTGGCCAGCATGAGTGGAGGCTAAAACATCCAGCTGTAGTCTGGCCTTGACAGGTCCTTCCTGCAGTCTGACCAATGAGACAATGAGTATGTTAGCTGGGGAGAAGACTGAAAAAGCGGGAGGAAGAAGCAGAATAAATCAAGTGTGGATATGGCTTTTTACTGGAAACAGCCTCTTTCAGAATTTCAGAATCACTATATTAAACTGCTTAGGGTACCCCTAAAGACCCTGATATGCCTTCTGAAACAAAAGAGTACCAGTCTTCTCACCAAGTTCTCACTTCATTTTTGCCTCCTCCAGATATTTCCAGTGAATAGCATGATATTGTTCATTTTCTGTGAAATATAGGGGCCTGTATTTCAGTCAGGGGCAAATTACACCCTTATAAATGTGAAAGTACTGTGGACATGTCTGTGTATGAAGTACAATGTAGCTGTCATTTTACTTCAAGGATTCCTGAAAAAGAGTTGATTCCAGGAATAATCAGACAAGGAGGAAACTGTCTGGAGTCTCAGGCACAGGATACCACAGGGAATATGTTGGCTGGCATGGGAAACTGTAAAGGGACGGTGAACAATCCACCGGTCACTCAGGTAAGGCAGGCTTTGCTTTTGTGCTTTGCTCCTGCTCCTACCCTTTTTATAACCTGAATGAAGAGGCCTCTTGGGCTTTGGTGGGTTTATATGGAGGTGAAGGAAGGGAGAGTTTCACCCTGTAATGATTTTAATAGTAAGCAGAAAAGGAAGCTGTGCCCATCTCTCAGAGCTCTGTTGGCTCAACAGACTCAGCAGTCAGGAATAGAACGTTAAGGTTTTCATCACTCAGAGACAAGAGGTAGTGCTTAAATGCTCAGGGAGTGACAGACTCACTGAGAATCATTTTGGGGCTGTGCTTGGGTAGCACCCTGGCATGTGGGTAAGAGATTTTTCCGGGATCAGAAACCTTCCTTGCTCTGCCAGCTCAGCTGTAGCTGCAGATGACTTGAATTGTGCTGTTTTGCAGATGTGTTTCAGTATAAAGCACAAATAGAGTTTGAAAAGCTGACCCCAGTGGCAGTAATACAGTGCAGGTCTCCTAACTGCAGTGGAGCTGTGATGGTTTATATACAAGCTGAAGATCTGCACTCAGACTCTCCTTTAGTGCTTTGGTGACTGAAAGCAGCAGGGAAGCAGCTTGACAAAGTTAAGGGTCACAGTAGGATATTTTATGCCAGAAAATACATATTCACATCTGTTAACTGTTGGAAACTAGTTTGCAGCCAGCATTCAGTGTGCCATTTAACCTGACTCATTGCTCTGTGTCATTACCACTTGAAATCCCTGAAGCTTACTGCATTTTGTATTTCTTCCTTGGGGAAAGTATAGTAATAATAGTTGATTGGATCAGATATCCATCTAGTCAGAGGAAGGAAAAAATGAATTGGCTTGTCCCCTTTGCGTGCTGGTGATATATGAATATGCTTGCACGTGTTTTGCTTTGCTTGACAATCTATAGGTCCCAGATACCTGTTACAGAACATGTCTGCTATGTAAAAAATGCAGAAGCAGTTGTACATCATGTGTGTCAGGGCTCAGGATCCTCCTTGCTTTGTAGGCCTGAATTTGTAAAGCTGCAGAGCAGAAAGTTCCATGGGATCCGGGGTTAATCAGACACCTCAGATAGTGAGGGGAGCCAGCTGCAGGCTTTGAAATGGTCATGATGCACCCAGCCTGAGCACAAACTTCTGTTCAGGTGACAACTGCTGTGGTAGTCTTCCCAGGGAGCTTTTGGTAGGAAGAGAACAAAAGATAGAGGGTTTTTAAATATCTGATAGAAAAAGCTTTCTCTCCCTCATCTGATCACTGTTGGGATCCTAATGGAACCTTTCCTTTTCTTATTCCAAAGGAGTGGATATTCAGTGATCCTTTAATTAGACAGCAGGACAAGTGTCTTTCCATTACCTCCTTCTCTACTGGCTCTCAGATCACACTGGAAGCTTGCAATCAGAAAGAAGGCAGACAGGTAGGTAACAGGGCACCTGTTTCTAATGCCTTCTTTGCCACATATGAGTGTACCTACATTAGTGCAGCCAGCAGGGCAAACCAGTACTATCAAAGCACATAAAAGTCCTTTCCATCTTCTGCATCTCCCTCTCTGGTGTGTTTCATAAGCTTGGATGAATGAGAGAGCGCGTGACCAAACAGGAAGCGCAGTGTGTGGGTGTCTGCTCTGCCTGGGCCCTTGGCAGCGGGGTTGGCTCCAGCTCAGTAGCACCCAGACCTTGCTTCTTGGATAAGTTTATGTGCAGCCAGATTGGTGCATGGATGGAGCACAGCACCAAAGAGAGGTAGGTAAGGCAACTGCTTTGAGATACCTGAGGGAAGGGTGGTGTGTGCTATCATTTGGTTTTTTATTTAGAAGTGAGAGAACTGTGTTCTTTGTGCTGTTCTTTGGACACATGAGCAGACCTTTAAAACTGAGTGTGCACAACTCAGTTAAGAAATACTGACTGACATGAAGCACCATATGTGCCACCTGAACTGCTCCCTATAGGCAAAATACACAGCAGCAATGTTCCCAACAAAATGCAGGTCTTTGACTTATGCTGTTTCCAAGATGTACATCCCTGATCTGTCAGGACAAATCAATCATTTTGCCTTACAGCACTAGGTAAGGGATGGCCTCTGCAATGGTTGGGGTGCCCTCAATAGAGATGTGATGTGCTTTTTTATCAGAACTGGGCAAAGCACAGAAAGGAACAACGCAACACTGGCAGACAGCAGATTGGACTTGTTTCATTCCTAGTTCCCATGCTTCCCTCTACACCAAGAGGAAACAAACTTTCTGTCATCTAAGGCTGTGCTGACTCTGTACTTTCTGACACGTCTGTTTTGATAGCCCAAAGGTAGATGGCTCAGCCTTAACCAGTTCTCAGCAGCATCTTCTTTTGTCAGTACTTTTTAATGCTGTCTGAATCCTTGAAGTTAGTTCTTCCTGAAAGAAAGCACTGAAATCCAGTCCTGGCCATTTATGGAAAACCTGTATAGACTTTCCTCTGGAGGATTGCTTAATGCAGAAATGCCTTGAAGAGTTGTCACCATGAATACGCTGGGAAAACTCTGAGTTTGGATTAGTCTGCAAGGGTATCCCAGGTGGGCTGTGCTTGCCTGCTCCTTTTTCTTGCTGGCAGTCACTCACCCCCTTGCTGTGTAATTAGGTCACTTAGCTTCTTCTTATGTGCCTTGCAGTATTTTCCTCGCTGGCAGCAGAGAGGACTCTAGCAGCTGCCAAAATCAGCTGTCTTTCCCTGCTTCCCTTGTCACAGAAGGACAGGGTCCCTCAAGGAGGGTGGAGTCCAAGCTATATCAGAAGCCAGAAGCCACAGTAATACAAGCAGGCTTATTCTGCTGCTGGAATAGGATTTATTGAGTCTTGATGTGTTGATTATATACAGGCTCATTATGAAGACATACACACACTTAAGGGTGTGAGCTGTTGTTTTCCATTACCTTATGTGAGCAAACTGCACTTACATCAAGGACTTGACCTAGCAGATGATTTAACTAACTGACTCTAAGCAAGGATTTTGTTTAAGCATTTCAAATAATTAGAGGCTGATTTGAATTGCAGCTGCCATTCCAAACTGCCTTGCAGCTGAAGGGACAAGGTGGGGTGAAGTGGGAGAAATGCATTTGAATTTTTAATGTAATTTGGGTTGAAATGCTCTGAAATGTTGGGATCTTTTTTGTAGTCCCAAACTCCCATTTCAGATTTCTACTTGTAAAGCCAATTCTACTTGCAATGCTCAAGTTTGTTGTGTTTCTGGGGAATGTTGTTATGGTTCTTTCCTTCCATAAACACAACAGTAATTGTTGTTAATACTGACATTAGATTTTAATTAGCTAGAAGTCAGTCATCGTGTAAACTATTCCATTCTCTCTCCTCCTGATATTTGAGAGGTTGATTTCCAAGAAAGAGCAAAGCTGCAGGGAACAAATTCTCTCAGTTGCCCTACAACTTGCCTGTCTCCCCATGGACACTCACAGCCCGAAGTGCAAGTGCTGGGGGAGAGCAGTGCTTCCAAACTGTGCATGAGTATGTCCACTTCTCAGATCAAGTGGGCTACTCAGAAAATCAGAGGAGCTCGATGGAGGGTGGAGGGAGGGGAGCTGAGCTACTTTGGAGAGCTGGAAGTGACAAGCCAGAGCCCTGAGTATGTGGTCTGAGTGTGGAGGAGGGGAGCCTGGCCAACATGCATTGCACACATCACACGTACAATATCCTAGGAGGAGATGGCAGCATAATAAAAGTCCGGCTTTGAACATCTTTCCTGTCACTGTCATCAGAAATCTGTGGTGAAAGATGTTTGGGTTTTTCTGGATCTAGATTTCATGTCTGTGTCTGAGTCATGAAAAGCAACATTTCTGACAAAAGACTCTACATGTGATAGCTTTGGTTTTTAGTGTCCCGGGGTTAGATCATTATGACAGCACCACACAGCTCCTAAAGTTGGTTTCTGCTTTCAAACATACTGAAGCTGTGCCCATGCTACACAGCTGTTCTGCATTAAGCATGTCCCAAGGACAGATAATTTTATTGTTAATTTTGAGTGCTAACAACAGCCCATCTAACATATAGATAATACTCTAGCAGAGGCTTTAGACTATTACGAGTTGTGTCTAGAGTATTACCTCAAAATAAGTCTAGAATTTTGCAGGCAGGATGATACAAAACAATAGTCACACTTTAGATGATTTTTAGTGCTGTCAGACTCCCTTGGGTTCAAAGAAACCAGAAATGAAATCTATTTGGCAACATGATCCTGTTGATCATTCAACAGCAACAGCTGGCACTGCTAGCAGAGGACCAGCCAAAAGCTATTCTGCATAATCAGAACTAGATTTCAAACCAGATGGATGTTATCCATAATGTTATTTGGAGAATAGCATTTTTAGTTGAATGCGCAATACATTATTGCCTTCAGCTTTGTTTTTGGCTCTGACTGACAGTAGGAGTGGTGTTTTAATTTGTATTATAGCGAGGACAAATAGAAGGCAAAGTGAGAGTCAGACACTAAAACAAGAGAATGAAAATGAGAAGCATTGGCACAGTATTTCCCAACAGAACAAGAAATGCTGAGAAATCCTATTAAACAGTTATATTTCATTAAAATGTTCTGAAGGAATGAGACCTCAGCGTGAAAATAAGGACACTGAGTTTTCTTGTGAGACTATGTTTGAAATTCTGTGTCCCTTTGTATGCCATTGGGAAATTTTTCCCACTTTACTTCTCAGTATATTACCTGAAGATGAATGCAATTTTATATAGAGTATCCAAAAAGAAAAGGAGTGAAAGCCTGTCTATTTTGAAAGCACCTAACTCAGCATCTTCATGATAATAAGTAGGTAACACAATACTGGCAATATGCCATACCTTGAAAGTAGTTTTCAGGAGGCAAGAGTTTCTCTCAGTTGTGATTTAGTTTTAGAAATTTAAGTGCTCAAAGGAAGGCAGTACTTGGTGGATGCTGGTGTGAGCTTTTCCATCCTCTGTCTCTGCTCATATATTTAAAATTTAGTCTTCAAGACCAGCTTCAGGCTTCCCATGGCACTGCAAATACACTCAATTACAACTTACAGTCTCCTTGGCTACTCCAGTTATCAGCTCTCCGTACATTTCTGTTTGAAGTATCTCTGTCCTCATGAACAAAATTTGCCTTTCTCAGCTATGCCTCCTGAGCTTGGCTGATTCCACTGTTCCACAGTTAGGGTTTTGAGAGAAGCCCTGGACTGCCTGGATTACTGGGGGTTAAAAGAAAACTTTTGATTACCCTGAAAAATTAGACTAGTGTAAACAATTTCAGCTCTTGTATATGTTGGATAGAAGAGTACTGGCTTTTTCTGACTTTTCTCTTAGTAACTGCACATGGACTGCTTCTATCCAGCCACTTAAAAGTATTTTGAAATTATAGATAAAAAAAGAGGGAGAGAGAGATTTCCAAAAAAGTGGGGGAAATTTTGGGTTGACACTGGGAAAGAGGATCAAAACACAACATTTCAAAGAAAATATGGATTCTTTTTTTTCCTTCCTCCATCTTCACTCCAAACCTACTCTGACCAGTAAACTGTATTATCTCCATCTGCACAAGAAAGGGAGACCAAAGAGGATTTTCAAGCCAACATTTTTCAGATTGTGCAATGCCTGTATCTTCCAAAAGCTTTCCTTCCAAGTACAGGCCAGTCGTAATGTCTGGGTGCAGGAGAAGAGAGGACTCCCTGTAACGTGCACATGACATGCTGGGCTTTCCAGTGGTGTGACTCACTGAGAAGCTGATTGATTTTGTTAGCAGCAGTAAATGTCCTGCTGTGCCTGTTGCTGCAGACTCCCTACTGTCATCACAGTGGGTACCTGCTCAGCATGTACAGGTGCCACAGTAGCAGGTCTCTCATCTGAAGGAATAACATGAGCAAGCCTCCAGTGGTGCTAGTTTTCTCATGAACAGCGAGGGGGAAGAAGAAAATCAATGTCTCTTGGTAATTGCCTTGTCCTCCATCTGAAATCTCATAACAGCATCTTCTTTTACAGCAGGGTCTTTTGGTGAGCTGTGGGGTGCGTGGGAGAGGCAGCCAGCAGGCCTCCTCTAGCACATGCACAGGGGGATGTGGAGACTGGAAATTCACAAATACAGAGAGGTAGTGGGAAAGTGGAGGGCAAGGAGGAAGGTGGGCTTTGGAGAAGGTCAAAAGGCTCCTCACTGGGGTGTCTATGACACTGGAGATGCTGGTGGGGAGGCTGTCATGCAGCAATGGCACCAGCTAGGCACAGAGCACGGCTTGCCAGGGGAGAAGGCCCCCTCCTTTACACTCCATCATTACAGCTGCTGCTTTATGGTACTAACTCTTCCTCAGCTCTTTGTAGGGAGGCTTCTGCCAGATGGGAGCCAGATGGTTCTGGGACCTGTGTAGGCAGTGGGTTGCAGCAACTGGGGAGGGCATTGTAGTGCAAAGTCTACATTGTATCTCCCTGTCCATCATCACTGCGTTCCTCTGCCCCCTTCTCTGTTAAAATCAGCTTCTTCCTGCTGCACAAACAGCTCTCCTTTAGCGGTATCCTGTCAAACAGGGCTAGCAGTACTGCAAATTGGTGCTGCCTCTGGTATTTAGACTTGAAGAAATAGATGATACAGGAGCAACAGGTTACTCTGGGCTTTGCAACTGCCCTGCCCTCCAAGAAACATAACAGCTGCCAGCAATATGTGAACATAACTGAATATCTTAAACCACACAGCATGTGGCAGTCTTTTTGCTGTGCTACCCAAGAATTAAAATGTTTGTAGGTTTTGACATTGCCCAGATATTGCAGGAAATGTTTAAATTCCCTTTGCTTATCTTTTCTGCAATACCCTTGAGGTCCATCAGTGTTGTCAAACACTTTCTTCATCAGTCTCATGGGTTAGCCAAAACATCCTCATAATATTTCTAAGCTGTTTACTGACTGAGCACCCAGACCACAATTCTAACTGGGTCATCTGTGCAACTGAAAAGAATGAAGGGACAACCCCTGGAGCCTGGACCCCTCGATCTTCTCAACCTGTTGAGCTCAGCTGTGCCCCACTTAAGGTGAATGGCAGTACCTCATGTGAGAGATCCCAAATCCACAGACTCATTTCTACTTTTTTCTCTTCATTATCAGCCACAGTGTTCCCAGGTTTTTTTTCCAGCAGGGATGGAAAGTACAGCCCTTTCCCAGTAGAATTTTCAGTTCAAGGTTAGGACATATTTTTGTTTCCTGGTAAGTAGCACAACCAAAGTGGACCTTCAGGAAAGGGTTGTATATGGGACTTTTTGAATGTGATGAAAGAAGAGATGAGGGGACAATGGAAGAGAGAGAGATCCAGTCAAACAGTAGGAAGTATGATTTTTTGCTTTCTGTGGACAGGCTGCTTTCTGTGTTGGGAGACCTTTCAGTGCTTTGCTTTGCTTTCCATGGATTGGAAGGCAACCATAGGAGGGTTTCAAGTTTTGGCAGGTATCTGGATGCCCAGGACAGAGAATGGCAAGGAAACCATGA
Source organism: Corvus cornix cornix (assembly GCF_000738735.6). Lineage (NCBI taxonomy): Eukaryota > Metazoa > Chordata > Aves > Passeriformes > Corvidae > Corvus > Corvus cornix. The sequence goes on from NC_046335.1 coordinate 34,278,674, forward strand.
CTATAATACACTTTGAAAATGCCACTACTTGCTCATTTTTGTATTGATAGAATCACACAATCATAGAATATGCTGAGTTGGAAGAAACCCATCCAGATCATTGAGTCCAGTTCCTGGCCCTTCACACGACACCCAAGAGTCACATCATGGGCCTGAGAGCATTGTCCAAACGCTTCTTGAATTCAGACAAGGCTTGGTGCTGTGACCACTAGTGCCGTTTGCCTTCTAGATGCTTCTGAGTCTGCAGCCCTGTAACTCAGCTAAACCCTAACCCTACCTAACTGCAGGTATCGTTAGTACAGGCAACCAGTGATTTAGAGATGCTGCCCATACCCAGATTTTCATTCTCCCCAGTTGCTGGAATTTATTACCCTCAACTTGAAGTCACCGTTCTCTAGGGGAATGGAAGTAACATCATGTTTTTTCTGTCTTCTCACAGAAGTGGAAGATGAAAGGCAGTTTCATTCAACACTTTGTCAGCGGTCTCTGCCTGGAAAACCAGACTGGAAGAGTGGTGACCAACCCCTGTCAAGCAGGTGTACCTGGCCAACAGTGGGAGCTGCTACAAGCAACATGATGGTAGCAGAGATCTCCTTGCTTCTTTGTGCATGAGACTTTGGAAACAGAGGGGGATCAGGAAGGGAGGAATGGTTTTGTATGTCTGACCCTAAATGTTTTCACTGTGCCCATCAATAAGCCACCATTTCAGCTGAGCACTTGATGTTTTTGAGCTTTTCAGATAAGAAGCTGGGGAAGAGAGGGATCAGGACAGTTGTCGAAATCTTCCTATCTATTAAGTCCTGCTTTGTAGCTGATGCCTGTGCACAGCTGCACCTAGGGATGGAGAAGGACCTAGCCCAATACTTGGAGTGACCCGAAGTACCTTGCAGCTCTCCCCATCCTTTCCTTTCTCTGCATCCAGAGCTCACGACCTTCAGTCCAGCAGCTTTAGGCTATGCTTGTACAAACATTGGTAGCTCTTTGTCTTCCCTGGCTTTTTGCTCTAACATTGTGCATCATTTATGCATATGTCTCTCAGTGAGGACTGGCCAGAAGAGTCATCATGATCATTGGAGAAGCTGGGAAAGAGCTAGCAGATCCTGGGGGCAAGTTTGTCACCTCTTTTTGGTGGGCCCATTCCTTCCTCTGCCCAGAGTAGCTGCCCTACAGCCAAATGTGCTGAGATTGGGCAATGCTGACAAGAGAGATTGAAAAGGGACAATCTGTTTTACAAGCTTAACCAGGGATTGTTTCAGGGACTATTCCCTGTTGAATTCTTCCTTCCAGCTTTTTTATGTGTGGAAGGCCAGCCCTGCCTCCAAGAGTGACCCAAGCCTGCAAGTTCAGGGTCCCATGTTCTGGTGGAGGCAGTCAGAGAAAGGTGCCAACACATTGGGATGTTAGGAAAGCTGGGACTGTTCTCTGGCTGCTCTTCCTGGTGCTACCAGCCACTGCCCACTGCAGCCCACACTGAAGGTTGTGCACAGAGCTGCGTGGGCAGCACACACAGACAGAGGTGCTGCACATGGCTCAGGCCTGTGGCAGGAGCCCACCCAGATCCCCACTGTGAGAGACACAGGGGGACAGCCCCTAGGTCATAGCAGACTTCTTGCTGCTGGCTGGGCAGGACCGCAGTCCTCGTGCTTGTCTCTCCAGCTCTGCATAGCCCCTGTGAATACAGCCTGGCATGACAAACCACCCACTCCCTCTGTCTAGTTGCTTTTTCACCTCTCTTTGAGAAAGACAAGGCAGAAAGGCTAGGGCTGCTCTACTTTTGACACCCCTCTCTCTTCCCGGTGAGCACCTTAGGGAGAGATTAGCTGATGAAGCTGAAACTGCCCCTGCACAAATGCTGCCACAGTGCAGGCCTGCCCTGAGAGACCTCTCCTTTGTGTTCTGGAAAAACCAAAGACACTGGTGTCTCTAGCTAGCATCCCAGTCCTGCTCCCAGTTACCAGTCAGCTCTAGCTGTGTGAGTTTTCAAACCTGCCAAGGGACTCTTACCTATTCAAGTAAATAAAGTCCCCACAACCTTACCTTCTCCTAACTAGATCTGTTAAATTTTCCTTGAGACAGATTTTGTAAAACAACTCTCTTTTCCAAGAAACTGACAGGGGAACCAGGTGGTGGGACCACCCTCATTAGGCAAACGCTTGCCTGGATCCTTTCTGATCTGGTGTAGAAGAAACAGGTTGTTCGTTTGGATTCTGAACAGCTGTTTGCTTCTGATAATGTTTGTATCTCTTTTGAATTCTTTCTCTTAGCTTGGTATTAGCCCAAACAGTTGACAAAAGAACAGATAATGTTCTTCATACATTGCATGTGCTTAGTGTGAAAACTGAACAATGGTTTTTGTTCTTGGTTTAAAAAAATTAAATCCACCATGTGGCAGGGGCTCTTTTCCTGTCTCCTGCTTCACTTTGACATCAGATCCCCACCTCAGCACTGATTAGCCAGAAGAATGACCTGCCTGCACTCTGAAAACTCACAGGGGAGTTCTTTTGATTCTTACAGAATGGTGCAGCTGTTCTTCTGTGTGGAAATGAGGGCACTGACTCTGCAGTGGTTTCTCTTTCCCCTTATAGACATGCTTTGGGCTGGAACCACTGAGGTCAGGAGAGGGCAGAGAAGGAAGGAAAATAGCCTAGGAATGGAAAGAGAGTGGGCCAGACAGACCCATTGAGGGGAGAAATGCCATCCTATTAGCTACTGCATTTTTAAACAAGAATATACAGGAGATGGTCCTTCCAGAGTAGCATCATTATGCAGTAGGAGACAGGAGCAGTCAAGTTCTTACCTACCTGGCTTGAAAAACGTTGATGCAAAGACAGATGAAGGGCCACTGAGCAGGTACTGTTCGTAAGCTCTGTAAACAATGAAGTGTGAGAGGATTACATATTTTCATCAAAACGCAGTCTAAGTGGACCATCTGACCTCCACCCATTTCACTCTCCAGCAATTCATGGGCTGCAGCTAACAGCATGTTCACTCCCCTACCAGGTACTGCCTCCTTCCTCCCTGCTCCCACTCTGTGTGTGCAGCTTTCTTGCAGTTCCTTCTTCATAACCACTCTGGGACCAGGACCCAGCTCCTCTACAAACAATGCTCCTGACTGCTGCAGACCACAGAAGCCCTGCTTGTATACAGTCTCCAAGCTCTGGGCCAGCCCTGGTTCAAAGGGCTCTTGTCAGCACAACGACTGCTGCCCTCGACTGTGTGCTTGGCTCCAGTGCTGGAGGTTGCTGACTGCTCCTGGAGCAGACATACCTGGACTAGCTGTGTTGATTTGTGCCTCTCTTCCTACTGCTCTCCTGGCAGAGTGTGAACTGGCACCCTTCTTGGGCTGTAAGCTGGGGCAGCTGAAGATTGGACACTCTCCTTCTTCAGGTGCCCTGGCCTGGGGGAGGAAATGGGCAAAGGTGGACATATGCTAGATGTCAATAACTCAAATTGCTTGTGGAGTTTGGAGTTTAATTTTTTAATTCTGCCTGGTTTTGGACATGTTCTCCTGAGGTCACCTCCAACTGCTCACTTTTCTGTCAGCTAAAGCATTGCTTTAGCTCAACAGAGATCTCCCCACACACCATCTTTTGGAAGCCATTGGTTTCCAATGTATTTTAACAGTTGCTGAAAAGGAGGTACATTACAAAAGGCTGCTGTCAAGTGTGGGCAAACTGAATTTCTCATAATAAACGAAGTCTTGTTCAAATTCATTATTAGCATAGTCTCCATTTCCCTTGCATTGAAGGGAAGGAAGAACAATATTATCTCTGCTTTCTTCCCCAAGGTCCATGCAGTGCCATGTTTTGTAACAGGTGTCTCCTAGGATTTTTCAAGCAAACTGACTATTTTTAACAGTCAGAACAAGCAGCTGCTCACCCTTGTTTTCCTGTTTACTTAATAGTCTAGCCCCCTAGACTGTCAAGATGGAGCATTTGCATTGGTAATACCTTTAAAGAAAGCTGTTATTGTTTCAGAGCATCCAATGTAATTTCCTGTGCTGTGAACCAATGGGGGTTTATTTAAGAGGAGCTGAATCTACTGTTGTACAGAAATAGATTTCAAAAGGTTTATTTTTCCCACTCACTTGTAAGTTGCACTTTGCCAGATGTAATTTATGTGGAACCCAGTTTAGTTTTCCTTTTTCTTCAAAAAAGCATGTGCCAGAATCTGTTTAATGCCTGGAATAAAATCCATTTTGAAGTAAGTGTTTCAGCCTGTTCTTATTCCCCTTTGCTTCCTCTGCTGAAAAAGAGCATCCTTTCTTGCCAGTCCCCTCCTCTGTCTCTCACTGGGTTTGTTCCCTACATATACATACCCCAGTTCTTTGCATGGGTTCATGGGCTGCCTCAGGAGGGATACTGCTGGAGCTGGCAGAGATGCTTCTAGGAAACAATGGTGTACCAGTTGAAAAGGACTGAAAAAGTCCTTCTCAGCTGGATAGGGAGACAAGTATAATTCCTGGCAATTAATGGGCTGACTTAAGTGCTGAAAGAAATAGCTGGGGTTGTGGGGAATTAATTCTTCCTGTTACTCCTCCCTTGATATTTTCCTTAAGCTAGCAGCCTGCCTATTTTTTACATAAGCCTCCCAAAGACTTTTCTTCTGCTTCTGGCTTGAGGGCAAAGAAGCATCACAACCCACAGATGTCTCCTAGCATGTGCATCTCTGAGCTTCAAATATTGTAACTCCCCGAGGAGGCTGGTAAGATTTTCTAACCTCATATTATTTAAAACAATAAGGGAAAAAGAGAGAAAGAAAAGGGGGGGGGGGGGTAAGAAAAAAGAAAGCCCAGCCAGCAGTGTCGATGTGGAGACTTTGCGTTTAAAATCAAGGATTAACAGCCTGCCAGCTCACCTCGCAGAGGCTTTTTCAAACGAGGGTCAGCTGGGTCTGCCTCTACAGAAAGCAGCTGTGCCAGAGCTTCTGTCTAGGGAAGGAGGGTGAAGGTGTGCTGGAAGTCAGCTGGTGTGGGGGGAAACCAATGCTTATCCATGCTGCCTGATGTTTGAGTGGTGCGGGAACTCAATAAAAAGGAGAAGAATTGGGGCTTTCTCTCTTAGTGCTGCTCTTGTAGCAAGACACAGTTGGGCTTTGTCCTTGGAGCCCTGCCATACACACCCTGAGTGATGACCACCAAAGTGCCCTAAAAACCAGGAGGTTCTCAAGCTCTAATGGCTGGGAAGATTTTATTAGTCCTGCCTAGGAAAATGATAGGGTTCTAATCTTCTGAAGAGCCAGACTGGGGGGGTTGGGAGGGAAGGAGAAATGGGTGAGGGATGGGTTATCCTCTGAGGAGGATAGGATCAGACATGCAGCAGTCTGACACATACATAAGGTAGAGAAGAGTTTGGAGTAGAAACAGGTGCCTCCAAAGGGACTAGAACCTAGTGTGGGAAAAATTATAGGGGAGTAATTTCTCTGCTGGAGGCTGAAAACATAGAAACACCATGTCCACAGCAGTCATACAGCTGGGTCAAATTCAGTAGATGCTTTATCTAAAAAGGAAAATCAAGTGTTATTTGGATTTGTTGTTTGCTTGTTTGTTGGGTTTTTTTAAATACTCAAATACTTTATTTGAGAACTCACAAAACAGATTATTTTCTTAGAAATAGAGGTATTCTCCAGGCTACATTCAGTAACAAATCTAGGTGCTAAGGGACCATCTTTTTCTTCAGTTTGTTAAAAGGGATTTGCTTGATACAGAGACCTTATAGGGATGTCTCTTAATTCTCAAGATCCTCTGCTGTTGTGCTGCAGGGTGTGTGGAAGGGGATATCTCTCGCCCTCTAATTGGACTTCTTCAGCACTTTAGAAGTACATTCTAAGTTCAGAAGCATCTGGAAACCTGACTGCTGCTCTTCCTTTGGGCAAGCATCCTAACATACTCCCTGCATCCTTTCTCTTTTGGTCTCTACTACTTGGTGAGTGTTCAGACGGAGCCAAAGAGCTCCTGTGTCCCTCCCTTTTAGGAGGCCTAAGATTCATTCCTTCATCATGGCTTGTGAGAACTCTAAACAGAGCCAGAGAAGCCCTGGAGAACTGCAAATATTGAAATTAGATGTTTACATCTACCTGAAAGAAAACTTGTTTTCAGTGTGTTTGTTTTGCTGCTATAGTAGCAAAAAATTAGCAGTACAGTGCCCTGTGAAAATAAACAGGATATTTGCAGCATGCTGGGCTTCTGGCTCTGCTTCTGCAGTGGAGAACTCTGTGCCCATGTGTGGACAGGAGGCATTGCCCTTCCATCGCTCTCCCAGCTGGGGTGCAAGGTAGCAGCCGTCCCCATTTCTAGGCTTTGTTTCTGTAAGGCGTTTTGCAAACAGCTGTGGTACAGTCCAGAGCTGTGTTAAAAAATATTTCTTTACTGTGGCATGTTGCAAAGGAGCCACTGGGACAGGGACTCCTGGGGACAGGAGGGAAGTGAACAACCTTTTACTTTTTTGACTGATCTACATCTGTTTGAGAAATGGTGCTTAAATCTCACCAGTGACTGACCAGTCACTAAAATCAGGCCAGAATGAGGTAGTATTTCTTTGCTGAAAATGACACTGGTAAGTGTTCAGGCTTGCCTTTTTTTGATACATCCCATCTGAATGGAAATAGCAGCTTCTGACTTATTGATGAAACTTGTGCTTTACAAATCTGAGTCATTAAAATAAATTCTGCTTCATCTGTACTGCATGGTGGGAAAAAAAAGAACAAGAGAAAAGATAACAAAATAATCCACTTGGGACAAAAATGTGTTTTTAATGTGATTTTGGTGGAAACCAGCTTCTCTCTCTTTGATTTCCATGGAAACTAGTGCAGCTTACCATTGCCTGCAGCAGGGCTGAGCTTGGCAGTAGCAACAGCAGTGGTGCTCTGGGTGATGAGCTGGCCAGTGCCTGGGGGAGGCACAAATTCATGAGCATAAAGTGAACAAAATGGGTTCACTGACCCAAAAGGCCACCCGTGAATCCCTCTGCACCTCCAGATCTGTCTACTTTCTTTTCCCAATGGCTCTTCCTCCTGAATTTCGTGTTCAAGAGTGCAAGGCTGCTTTACCCTTCCCCATCTCGGTCTCAACTGATGGGTGGATCTCAATATGCCCTTCTCAAGCAGCCTGAGCTCCTTGTAAGCACGGTAGCTGTTGCCTGCCGAGGTGATTGTGAGCTCTCCCAGGCTTCATCTCAGCTCTTGAGGTCCCTTTTCCCCTCTTGCACTGGCATTTCATGTTACTGCCCCTTGGGACTGCCATGGGGTCTCCTGGTGGTTGTTTAGTTCTAACCTGTACACATGCTGTTGTCTCCTGTTGGCTTCCCTTCAGCAGCTGGGTGACCAGAGCTGGCCCTGCAGTATAGCTGTATTTTGGAAGTGCCCACAACAGTTTCAAAGTGGGACAGCTGCATACAAAGTATGCAGAACAGTTTATTTGAAGAGATGACATATTTTATGGTTCAGAGTTTGTGTGAATTTCTTTACCCACCAAAACAGCTTGTTTCCCAGTCCTCCCAACATATAATGAGGGCAAACGAGAAATCGTGTCAATGCTGGTATGTTTTGAAGGGGATGGCTTGAGTCTCACCCTTGCTGAAGAGATGCAGTGTTGTTCCCACTGCTGTGGCAAGCAGAAAAGCAGTGGAAGGGGAAGTGCTGAAATAGGTATGAGGACGCTCAAATGTGGCTATAGTTTCCATCGTAGGGAAAATGGGAAGAAGCTTGATGGGTGCCTTTCAGCCCAATTAGTAGTAGAGCAACAGGTTGAAGAAGAAAGAGATGTCAAAGGAGTAGGACTCTTCCTGCAATGGCTGGGGGTGTTTCTAGGACAAGACTGTTGGGTCAGGCTCTGAGGACAACACAGACCTGTCTCTTGTTTCTAGTGTCAGCTGCCTCCAGGCCTTCTGCAAGCTGTCCCATTTCCATTTCAGGAGACAGCTTGGCCTGTGCCAGCCAGCCAGGACTTGGAAGAACATGCTCAGACTGTGACTTTCTGAAGGGATGTTACGCTGCTAGCAGCAGGGTGTGCTGGTGTGAGGGTGTCTATATCTCAGGCTGCAGCAGAAAGTGGGGCACTGGGGTGAGCTGAGGCTGATGTCTCAGCCTAGTCTTGCATCCACCTGCTTCTCTCCTTGCTGTCTCTGAACATTGTTTCTTGAGTCTTGTTTCTCTGGATTTCAGTGAGGATCGGACAGTCCAAGGCTGGCCAGGACTGAACTAGATCTTTTCCACCCCTCATCTCAGTGATTCCTTCCCTTTTAAAATAAACTCAAGAGCCTTCAGTACTGCAGCTGGAAGTTCAGTGGGGAGAACATAAATAGGGACACTTAATTCTGAGTTTTGCCTCGTCTTACCAGGGACAGAGCAAAAGGAATGTGTTCTGCTGTCAGCCGTGATCCCCAGTGGCTGCAAACCAGTCACATCATCCCAACACAGCAACATGAAGTGAACTTGAATTCGGCCATCTAGGAAAATAGGACCCGTTTTTGTTATTGCTGTTTCCTAATAAAGCCTCTCCTGTGAGTCATTTAGTTCTTTGTTGACTTGTTTCCTTTCTTGATCAGTGTCTGAGTTCTCTGTGCTTGTGGTGCAGCGTGAAAAAAGGAAGCCCTCCCTCAGGCACCAGGCTCAGCACTTACTTGCACAGCAGCTGGCACTGCTGGGAGCTCAGGCTGGGCTGTACAAGCTGCTGGGGCCACCGTGCTGCTGTTGGGGCATTTTGCCTGTCCTAATCCCTTTGCTGTGCCCACTACAGCAGTGACCACCCTGCAGCTGGTATGTGCACCTACACCTATGGCCTTGCCTGCCCAAGGATGAAATTCTTGCTCTATTTAGTCCTTGTGTGTTCTGCTATCACCTTCACTTACATCTGATTTCCTCCTTTCAGGTCTTTAAGCAGATTTTATGGGTGAGGAGACTGAACAGAGAAACATTCTTCTTAGCAGAAACTGACATTGGGCTTTCTCCTCACGGCTGCATTTTTCTCATTTTGCAGAGTTGTGTGGATGTTATTCATTAGAGCATGCACTTGTGAGATTTGGGAAACAGACTTGGTCTGAATTGTTCCTGCTTGAACTAAATTTCTGTTTGTGAATTTTAACATTATTGACTTCAAGAATTGTGAATGGCTGAGAGAATGCTGCTGGGCAGTCACTTGGCTTTGTGGCAGAAGCAGCAATAAAGAGCTGGACAAAGGCAGGTGTGAGATTGAGAGCTAGAAGGCAGATTGGTGGTTATCCTGCTTGGTATTTCTTCAGCAGCAGACACAGGGAAACTGGTAATATAAATCTCGAAGGGCCTACTAGGAAAGAGAAATACAGCTAATGCTTGAATAGGCTCTGCCTTCTGTACTGGCCATGAGCAGGGAATGCTCTCTACAGATCCTCCCTCAGTGTCCAGCATCAGTTCCCTTCTGAAAAACCCTACCTATCTCAAGTTGTTAATCTGCAATATTGCTTAATACACTGATACTTCTGCCCATTAAGAACATCTTAGTACAGCTGTAGATAAAGGCTTGACTATGCTGGCTTGTCACCTGGACTGCCTCTGCTGCTCAGCATGCTGCACAGCGGGGAGCATGCCAGTGGTGTTTCAGTGACTCAGACGTGGAGGGATCTATTTCAGGCAGAAGTCATTTTCTTCAGGCCATTTCTCAGATTTTTGAGGAAAAGTAGCAAATTGCAGTAGAGACTTGTTCTCTACTACAGGAATTGCCAGGTTTGCTCAGCCTGATGTATTAGGCTTGCAGGCTGCTTTGTCCTTTTGGCCTGAGTAGTTTTAATCCATGCCCTAGACCAGGCTTACTGGCACAGGCTAGCACAGTGCAGCCTGACTGTGGGTGGAGATATTCAGCTGCCACAGGGGAGTCGGGTTCCCGGCTCTTACCTCCTGCCGTATATGGGATTTTCATGGAGCCTGTACCTCCGGGAGTTTTGTTTAGTGTAAAACACTCAGCGAGTGAGATCTGATGATATTGATGGAAATGGAGAATTAAAAATGCAACAGATGTAGCTAAGTCTAAAAGCGTACCAAGTGATCTTCTGCTTGGGGTGGAATTACAGAGTGCGAATGTTCAAGGTAGTTCTTTCACAGCTCCTCTCAAGGCTTCAGTGCAGCTTGTTCAATCTTTTGTATTTTATCTCTCTTAAACGGTTCTTTAACTGTAGGCTGCGCGCTATAACGCCGTTTAGAAGGACAACTAGTGATGTCAAAGTCCCTCTAATTACCCCAAGTTGCAGTGTCACCTCTGCTTTCTTTCTGAGGAGATGAAAGCCATGTTCAGAGACCCACTTGGTACCTGAGCGTTTTTCAAGGCAATCAACTCTTCCAAGCTCTTTTCCCCTCAAGCAATCTAAATGCTAAATAGATCTTTAAAATAATTACCATATCTAAGACGAGAAACCATTTTTCCCTGCAAACACCTGATGCTCATTAGGAACATTTAATGTGTCACACATCACCTCTGTTTACTCTAAACTTCCATGGCAGGAGTTTGTCAAGTACTGAGTTTATGCTGAAGAGTCTGAGAAAGCTTCTAGAGCACAAATCCTTTGTCCTGAGAGGGAAGAGATCTGTATTTCTTGGAAACTCTTCCATTTCTCCCCTCCCAGTTTGATTTTGATCTTATTAAAAATAAAAATAAATAGTGCCAGTGAACTACACCAGCCTGTCACCAGTGTAAGCCAGGTACCCAAATCAGAGATGAGTTTAGCCCAGAGCACCAGGGTTGTAGAAAAGTTAGCTTCTACCTGTCTTTGCAGCTTCTCTTTCCCAGGTTAGAACAGGACACAGCTGGGTCACTGGTGGCTGCCTGCAGCATCCAAGAGCCCTTGGCAGGACCAGCAGCTGCCAGCACAGCTGGAGCCCCATTTGTCCAGGGACATCGGTAGCATATGCTGAACTATGAATCCCCCAGGGCTGCCACAAGGCTTGTGCAGTGGCTTTCCCAGCCTGAGCAGAGAGTCCTGCTAGGGGAAATCCATAGGAGGGGGCTGCTCACTGTACCTCATATGGCTGTCAGGAACCACTCCCACCCTTGTACCAATGCAATATATCAGAGAAGGAACAGACTCTTTGGGAACCCAGGGTTTCTCAACCTTGCAGCTGTTCTTAGCTCTGCCTGCTAAAGCTGTTCCACTTTGGACTTCTCATGATAGTAAAGCTTGATTTGAACAAAGGGTGTATAATTCTAACCCAGTGGTTGAAGAGCTTTCAGTCTCTAGAGCAAGACCTGAAGCCCGAGATCGCTTCAGGAATTAATTTGCATTTTTATGCAGCAACTATTTAATTTCAAGCTCATAAACAGTGCCTGAAATGCAAGACCTTCCTGTAAATACTCCAGCTGCTACTAGAAAATGATAATTACTTTCCCTCTGGTGCAGGTCATCCTCAGATATTCCATACCAAGGATTTTCAAAGAGCCTCATTATAAGACATTCAGTGTTTTGTCCTCTAATCCCTCTTGCCAGCCCCAGACAAGCCTATACGGCTTGGTTAAATAGAAAAAGCTGTGACTCTTGTCTTTCATTTATTTGCAATGGCTGTGTTTGGAGAAGCTTATCAAATCAAGCAATATGGAGGAACACTTTGTTTCTGGGTTCCCTTAGCACTTACTCATGCAGGTGGTCTAAACACAGCTGAGACTAGAGTGCTTCTGTGTGGGTGTTGAAGCGGATCCTGAATTGTGAAGGCTGAAATGTGCATATCTGAGGTGTATCCAGCTTTGGACAACAACTGAACAGAGACTTTTATAATTCCAAAAATCTAATGATCCAAACGATTCAAATCCCACCTACACCCTTTGGACATGGGTTTCTGGACACCATACATCATCTGGGGTACAGCCTGGAAAACAGCCTGAAATCATCTGACTTCGAGTAGTGTTTTGGCTAGGATGCCACACATCCCTCTTCATGCACACTTCTTAAACTTCTTATTCAAATGTCTCATTTGAATAATGTGTGCTTCATTACCACAGGGGTTCTTATCTTATAATATACTGCAAACAAGGCTGACGGTCTTGAGTGAGGGGAGTTCTCAGGACCCTTTCATGGGTGTGCTGTGCATGGTAATGCTGTCATCTGTGAACTCAGAGCCTCCAGACACCATGTTCATTAGTGAAAAGGATGATAAAATCTCAGAGGGTTTTTTTGGTGTTGCTCAGAGGAGAAGCAACACTGCTGTAGAAATTCCCTCTGAGTTAGTAATACAACCTGATTTAGAGGACTGTGAACATGTGTGAGAAGGGTTATTTGGAGGCTCTCCCTCATACCCCAGGGTCCCCACCAGCTGATCTGTTCAATCACATCTTAATCTGACCATAATCCTAGCAAGCAAGTGAAAGAGAACTAGCAGGAAAGGCCGAGTGCCTGCAGCAGTGATGAGTGACCAGGCAGATCCTGAAAGCTGTAAAAGGTTTTAAGGAGATCAATACTCCCTGTGCACTCATTTCTAATTGGGCTTTATTGCAGGTCTCTGATTCATGTAGTTCATTAAATGGACTCAGATGGAGTTTCTATAACTAAGTTTATACTCCTAGGGCATGGGATCAAAATAACAGCAGCAAGCAATTGCCAAGGCCTCAGAACTCATCTGGAGTAAAGTAATTGCAAGAGTGCTGAAGCATTAGACTTCAAAGAAATGCGGATGTGGCTAAATCAGTATTATTAATTACATTTAAGTTTACAAAAAAAAGTTATCTGCCATGTTAAGGGTTACTTTAAAAACCACCCAGTGCCATGAAGTACATATTTCAACTAATTTTTTGCACCACTTGCGTTCTGGGCAACTATTTTCTGAGTTTCCATGAAGCCCATGAGTAAACAGCTCCTAAACAGTATCAGTTAGAGTTACATTGTCTCCAGTTCTCTCATTCTCAGGACACCATGCCCAAAACATCAAATTTGTGGAAACAACGAGGAAAATATGTGGAAAATACATGGAAAACCCCACTATTTTTCTACCTTAGGTCTGCAAATACCCTTTCATCTTCCCTGCAAAATATCTGTGGGAGATGTTTGCCAAGTAAACAAAAAAGTCCAAGAAAACCCCCCAACAGTAGAGTTCCTCTGTGTATCTGATTAGATACAAGTGCCACAAAGCCCATTAGCCAGTTTCTGTCAATGACCTACACCGAGTGTCTAGGGAAAAGTGCAAGAACAGGGGATGGCACGGTGGTCCTCTCCCAAAACACTCTCAGGGCCCTCAGTTACTTCTGATGCACTGACTCCCTGAGCCAGGGCTGTCATCTGTGCATTTAACAGCCACCATGGATTTCTCTTTATAAGGTTTATCTAAGTAAATAGGAAGAGGGCGTTTCCATTCTCTGAGGATCCTCTGCATTCACTAATTAGCACTACTTCCAGCTAGTGAGGGTGAGTGTCATGTTTTTTTGTTTCGACAAAGGTAGAGCAGGAGGTATCAGTTAAGTGGATGCATGTGTGAGGAGGGAAAAGGGGGAACTGCACCGAAGCGCTCAGCATTAAGCTGCTTAGCTGGCATTGGGCTGGGACCTGCATTTTGCTCTTGGAGCTAAAGGAGAGTCTGGGCTAGACACACAGGTAAATTTTTCCATCTGAATTATGTGTTAAATATGTTGAGGATGGACCTCTATTCTCCCTGCAACTAGGTTGGAGTGATGTCTAACTTCTGAAGACAGTATGCCTGGAGGTAGCAATGAATTTTCTATAGAGATAGTTTAAACAGAGAAATCAGATTTATGAAGCTTAAAATGTGTTATTTGAGGTGTGTTTGGGGGCAGGTGAAGGCTGATAAAAATTCTGCTGGCTGCTATTCTCCCATAAGAGGCATGTGGACTCTAAGCGAGCTGTTTAGGTGTCCTCTACCCAAGGAGAAGGAGGTCTGAGGAGTGAGACAGGGAGTGAAGCCAGCACACTGAGTAGAGATCTGCCTAGGTTATGCAACATGCTACCAAAATGTTTAGTCCATTAATTACAAGATGGAGGGAGGTGCCTATTTTTCCTTGGACTTTTCAGAAGGGAAATACCTCCTGGAGCTATGGCTGACCTGATTTGGGTGCCTCTCTGCCAAGAAACAGAGCAACACAGTTAAATGTAGATCCTACTCTGCTTATTTCAGACAAGCTTTGAGTTCCCTGGAATATCTGAGGTGAGACCTCATTAAGATCAAATACTTGGTTATTCTTGTGTGTTTCTTTCTCAAGCTTTCTAGTTAAAGTTATTCAATTTTGTATGAATAATGAGTGCTTTTTAGAGATGATAGAGGCAAGGAATAGAGGGTGCACTGAGTGATCACTGAACAATTGTGTTGTAAACACGAAAAAACCCCATGCAATTTTAGAGGCCATTAAATGACCATTCCTGGTTAAGACTAAGGCAATATCATTACCCTAGTATGAAAGACTGGTAATCTTCATTGAGAGCTGCAGGTGCAGTTATTTCATTGAACTAGGTTCAAAGACAAACTTAGACATGGAGTCTAAGTCATAGGAAAGCATGCAGAAAACTGCTAGGATTAGCAGCAGATGACTCGGGTTTGTACAAAATTGGTAACAAAACCCTCGCTAATGCTCACCAGGCACATGCAGCATGCAAGTTTTACTTGTGTGTCATTGTAAACTCAGCACAAAGAGTTTGAATAGAACCTATGAACTGGAGCTATGCCCAAACTTCATCCAGATAAACTGTTCCCACAGACGTAGTTAGGATTACTGAAATGAGAAAACTAATTCCTAGAATCTACTGTTTTCCTGTAACAAATCAAGACAGGTTTTACTTTAATCATTTTCAGACATAGTGAGGAAGAAGCATGTATTAATGGGTGATAATAAGAGAGCTGCCTTGTACTGTGCAAAGCTGAGCATCTCCATTCACTGAGTTTCAGTGGCAGATTCATTTCCCTGCTGTTTCCATGAATGGTAGGTTGTATTTGGGCAACACTAAGTAATGTTATAGCAGACAATACACTTGGTGTAGAAAACCTGAGGGAATTGACTAGTATGACAGAGGTGCAAAATAATTTTCTATTTTAACAGATGTACTCTTGCCTATTATCTATAGCTAGTACAAATTATTTATCATTTTACCTTGACACAAATATTGAAGTCAAAACTTTCAGACTTCAAAGACAAGTGGGTACCTAATGTGAGTGGCTTAGATGCTCACTGAGGCCGAGAATCTCTAGCTTCACCCACAGCCCATCTTCTGCTGGAGAACTGCTAACTTAAACTCCCTGCCCCCCTCAGTGTATGATAATGGTAAAACAATTTCTTTCAATGCTCCCCAGGGTCTAGAAAACATCAGTTTCATAGCAATTGAAAAAATGGGAGGTTTTAATTACTTTGCACTTGTAACCCAGCTACCCTTGATGTTTCTGTTTATTAGCTTGTTTGATGGATTGACTTTTCAGCGTAGCAGAGTTCCAGTACAATCAGACCCTTACTCAGTGGGGATTGCAAATGTGTGTAACTGTTTATATACTCTAAAGTCAAGCAGCTGGAGCTTTCCCCTCTTCTCTCTGACAGCAAGTTTTCCTAAGAAGCATCCTTGCTTTCAGTGCATCATGAACCAGCACAAACTGCTTGGCATATGGTAATAAGAGCCCAACCAGCAACTTTGCAACTTAGCCTTTTCTAATGCAAGTGAAAAATCTGGTAGTTCTTTCAACCTTAAAAATACTGTGCGTAGTCACATCTCCTCTTGCTGTTAACAGGTTTGTTAGTTACTAAGGAAGATAACAAGGTGGTCTTGACTACTACTTGTTTTCTCCACTGTACGTTGACGGTGCTGATAAGCACAAGAACAGACTGATCTAGAAACGAGGCTACTTTCCTGCTGTTGTTCCTGCCCGTATGATGCATTCTGATGGATGTCAAGATTTCAGTCCATTTTAAAAGAACGTGATGATCGCAGTAACAGTAGACAAGTATTTTAACCACCTAGCTTATTTCACCCTCAGAGCAGGAATGCAAACTCAGTTTTGCTTTTCACCATTCTCCTTCAGCATACTGACAGAGGCTGCAGAGTGGGATTCCTGTAAGAGTGATCCTGTTATTACTGTGGTGTCAAACACAACTCAAATTCTAATCTTAGTAGGATTACTCCCTGACCCAGTGCATTACTGACTGGCAGGAGCTTGCAATGGTAGATAAATGGGTGCTTTATATGTACAGCCATTTATCTACCGTGCTTGTCCTTGTTCTCAAAATATCAGGTAGTTTTTGGTTTTTTAAGTGACCAGCTGCTCTGCTTGTTCGTGCTGGCTAGCAGTCCTGTTCTCCCCTTCCCCACAATACCCAGTATCTCTTTTGTACATTGTGTGAAGTAGCATTATGCCTTTCAACAGCAGGGAACTGTTGATCAGCTCAGCTGAACTGAGATCAGCTCAGCCATCTCACATAACTTCAGTCTACTATTCACTTAGTGAATAGCCATGCCAGGAAATGAGTTGTACCAGTCTGGTCATACCTCAGCTTGAAGTCCATGGCAGGCAGTCCAGAAACTGTGGGAGGACTTCCCAAGTCTGTGATTAGCAAAGAAGCAGCATGGCTTATGGCTCCACAAGGCAAGCCCAAGTCAGGCAAGCACCTCAGTTGCTCTGCAATCCTGGCAAATAGATGAGGGCTTATACAGCTCCTTGGTCTGAGGCTAGGCTTCCATATGGACTTGCCCTTCAAAAAATTAAGTATTTTCATGCACTTTGAAATACTAGGTCTCTGGATTCCATTCTTAATCCCTGTTTTAAAATACTGCAGCACTCTCCTGCAGAAGCAGCCAAAATAATTTCCTTTATCGTTTACTGCCACGCTGTAGCAGGCATGACCAGCACAGTTACTTGTACCGGTCATTATGTAAGAAGCACCAGACAATTTGCTGCAGGCAAAGCATGCATGGGATGACAGATTATTTTTTGACATGCTGTCTGTAATCATGCCATTTTTTTTATGGCTTTCCTTGCAAAATGCTGCTACTGAACCTCACTTTTGTAGTGGCTGAACTTGGGCAGTTATCAGTATCTTGCTATCAAAGTGCTGATGCTTCTGAGGACAAGTGCAACTGCAGAAGGTACTACATGCCCTGCTGTCATCCATTACTCAGTAGGAGCCAAGAAGCAAAGTGAGGAGTCACTTTTCATGGCCTGCTAGAGCAGACTGCATTGCTAGAGTGCCAGTCTTCTAGCACGCAATAAGTTTCCAAGCGCCCGTAACCCTCTTCACTAAATTTCTGAAGGCAGTGGTTAGTGGGAGACAACTTTCCATATTCTTCTTTCTAGCTTGTTGCACATCAGATACTGTAGAATTCTTTCTTCCTTTCAGTGTATTTGGTGAGCTGCTCAGCTAAGCAACAAATCTGTTGTTTTCTTAATAGTTAATCAAGTAATATGCACTGAAGGACTATGGAAAACAGCAGCTCAAGAACTACACACTAGAGTTTTAACCAGTAGCTTATTTCAGAAAAAAAGACTTGCAGCTGAGTGAAAAGGGGGAAAAAGAGATGATGCCCAAGTCCCTTCTCCTAAAGTGATCTATAGACCACACTTTTCTATCAGCAGAAGGTGAAATCTGGCTCCGGAGGTATGAAATGACCTTTTACTTGCATTTTCCAATTCTGTGAAAACTTCAATTACTGAAATGACCATAGCAGTTTGTATGCTTTAAAAAAAAAAGTGAACTGATGTTGAAGTTAAAGCTTGCAAGCCTTCTGCTTTCTAAAACACTAAAAAACATACCTTCACAAAGTCCCTTTCAAAAGGCAGAAAGGTTAATTACCACCTGCTTTAAAGTACCTTCTTCCTACTTTCTGCTCTAATGTAAGAAATTTGTATTTTATACTTGTTTACTAGTCTGAGTTTGCACAGTTATTATAGTAGAGCCAAAATCAAGGAAGATTTTTTACAATCAGACCAAACTTAAGGTACTTTTGAAGGAAGAGCTGTGCTGTGTTCCAATGCCTGATTACTAGAGATTCAGCATACTCCTTTGTGCTTTTCACAGTAAGGAAAGAGACCACATTGCTGGTTTTCCTTAAATTGAAAACACGTCCACAGAATGAGGTAAATGTTTATTTGGCTTCATTTAAAGACTGCAAAATTGCATCCATGAGAATATTAGAATTTTTACAAAAAAAAAAAAAAATTGAAGTTAACCTCAAACATGTTATTTTAGTATGTGCTATTCAGGAGGATAAACTAGAAAAGCTGTTTCAATAACGTATTGAATTGTATTAAATCTGAATGTTATTATAGGGGCAACTGTGAATTTTCTAAGTATTACTTACTGTGTCAAGCTGGATATAAAATTTACATGCCAAAGTATTTACAGATTTAATTAACCTTAAGGGGATTAATATACTTCTGACCTACTATGTTTTGAAAATCACTATTCATTATAAAGGAGGCATGTTTTGATGTTAGCAGATTGAATTTGTTCTTGGGCACTATAATTCTAGAGCTAGTAGGTCTAATGTCCAACCTCTATTTTTGCTGAGAAAAAGTTTAACACCCTCACCCAGTATCTTTCTAAGAATTTATATCCCTTCAGTAATTTGATTGCAAGTCTTCAGTAGCTATTACTTATCACCTAAGTATTTTCATTAAAGCTTTACGATAGACAGTCACTTTAACCTCAGATTCTTTTCAGCCAGTGCATTTGCTGTGAGGTCCATCAGAAACTATTGATGTGTATTAGGAAGTTAAGTGCACTGCAGAGAATTGCATTCCTCTGTCAATCCCAGAACTGCTCTTGGTTGAGCATATCTGTACAGTCTGTTCCTATAGCAGGCAAACTCTAAAGGCACAGAGTACCAACCAGCCTTTCTTTTATACCTGCTCTACTTTTTGGTCTGATGTGTCCTCCAACCCAAACCTTTTCAGTACAACAAAATTAAAAAATATCAGCATTCAAGACAGATGGGAGCAGATATAACTTAATAGTGTGTGCAAACAGTTAAGTCGTTATTTTTTGTAAAGAGAAAATGAAGTTTGGGGCAGACTCCCATGGGAACAATCTGCTTTGCCTGTTCCTTTCTTGGGGGGAAGTTGTAAGCAGACTAATCCATAGTGCTTGTGATTTGATACATTCAGCCTGCTGTTATCCACCACCAATCCCAGAGCAGACACACGTGAATACAAACGCCTTGTAGAGAGATCAGCTGTAGAGTGCAAGAGGGTTGCTGTGTTTCCCAAAGATGCCCAGGGAAAATAGTATCAAGACTAAGCCAGAATTTGAGCTGCTCTGCAATACAGGAAACAACTGTTGGTTCAGTCCACGTGACCTCTGAAGCCCTATCCCTTGGGTAACAAGAAAAAAGATTTGTATTTTTTGACAGGAACCACAAAATTGAGCACTCAAATTTAGCTAAAGGGTAGTTTTTTATTTCCCATTAAGACATCTCAAGGACATAACTGAATGTTGAAAAACCCACAGAGGGACACATACTGCAAATGTGGTGAAGTACAATGCGAACAGCCCCAGGGGTTCAAATAAGGTAGGACCATTAGCAAAAGGAGGAAAAAAACCCCAAAACTCTGCTGAAGATGTTGTACTTTCTTCTCCATTTACACTGAAAAAAAAGTAAAATCCAACAAAATCCTTGTATCTCTAAAAATACAATCAGTCCTGGCTAAGGAGTTTATCAAGATGGCAACAGGATGACTATAATACAAAACGTTCACTACTACACTCTGTACACACCTGTTGTCCAAACCCTCCCCAAACCCATGCCATGATGGTGCCCCCATTATTTGCTTGCTTGCTGGGCCTGCCTGCGGAGGAGGACGTAGATCTTCTCCTTTATCCAGTCTTTGTTGTATGGTTGGTATGTCTGAGTATCAGCACGGTAACTGCAGAGGAAACACGAAGCAATGTCAGTCTGCTCTGTAATATGTTTACCAGAAGAACTTCACAAACAATTAATTGTCCTCAAGTGTAAGAGGCAGAAAGTTGTGTACAGAAGACAGTATCAGAAGTAGGTGGGAATTGCCACTTATCAAATGGATTATCCTGTTCTCTCAAAAACAGTTGCCCAGCACATCAGCCTGAGCCTGAAACAAAACTAGATGCTCCAAGGACTACTGAGTGACTGGATCACAGTGTGTTCACATTTAAATTCATGCATTTAATTATTTAAGGGAGACAACAAATAGAGAATCTTAGTATTCTAAAGCTCAGAATGCAGAAGAATAGTTCCACCAGGAAACAATCTAATTTATCTTAATGAGTCAAATACTTCTTCAACATTACTTCAAGGATTTATTTAAGCTTTCAAGTGTTCAACTTCTGTCTGGAATTTTTTGAAAATTAATAAAATCAACTTTTTCCAGGAGCAAAGGTAGATGGATGACAAAGGATTCTTGCCAGTTGGCACGGAGGGCAAGCTTACGTCTAACAAGGGCACTTCATAAAAAGCCAACTGAAAACAAGAACGCACAGATGCATTTTCTTTGCTACTCAAGGATAGTTGACAAAAGCAGTTCATTAGCAAGGGCCAGAGAATTCAGTTACTCAGGGCATGATGAATTAAAACAGAATGAGACTGAAAAATGAAAGCAAACTGCATGAAGTTATCTGTGTAGGCTCATGCCCTCCTTTCTCCCTCAGTCATTAAAGCTAATATTTTGTTCATGAAGATGGTACTCTCAGTGAATGCTTCAAGAACTACTAGAATCCTGGTCAGTCTTTAAATCTTGGTATACCTGTTTCTGATCAGATAAGAAGGGTGAGATGGTCAGTGGTAAGAAGCTGAGTAAAAATCCCAAGTTAATTCACTCCAGAACAATTTATAGTTCTTACCTAAGGAAAAAACCATAAGCATGCTGTTTCTTAGAAAAGTCTTATTATTTAAACCCCAGCATGACTGGATCAAGGCCAAAGAGCTTCAGTATATATTCATGCAGCAGCAGTTCTAGTGTACTGTAAGAAATGTTCATTTCAGGAAAAGTTACTGATTTCTACCCTCCATCCCCAAATCCATTCGTACTGCTACACAGCAAAAGCAGATATCAAGTACTTCAGGAATTTCTGTGAACACAAGACATGTCTGATACACCTTATGCTATGTGTGCCATCTGGTGGAAAACTGTAAGCTGAAGTAGAATTTGGCACAACACTGATTTTACAAGCCTAATTAAGAAAGGCACAAAACTATCCTAGAAAACAGCTGCTACTTCCTAAAACAAGTGGCTAGTTTCAGTCTGTTAGATAAACTGTGTTTCTCAAATTTCATCAGTCCAGCACTACAACACCTGAAGATCAAACGCGTTAGAATATGTAGGGACAAGGTAAATCTGCAGAACTGTGAGCTCATTTTATTTGCTCTACTGAAAACTTTGGCAAATGGCATTTGTAGTAAGTCAGCACCAGTAACCAGAATACAAAGGAAAACAATCTGATGCTCAGGTTTTTTAAAATAATTTTGTGTTTTAAACTGGGAAAGTCTGTTCAATGGACAGCTACACAAGTACTTGCAGTGGGATTTTGGCTGCAGGAATGTCTACACCACAGTCTCACTTAAAAATTTTCTGGTATTTTGAAATTCAAAAGCCTAATACTATGTCTTTTGTTACTTGAATATGAGATTTGTATCCTTATTTCTACAGCATTTCTGCAAAGTTGATACCACTGTCATATCAAAACATCACCTTGAAATTTATTGTATGGAAAGTACTAAACCTAACATAAATTTTTTTCTGAACAGTGAAATCTAACACTCAATTGCACCGTGCAGTCAGAATGGGAAGTGCACAAGACCACCATTGCTTGCCCCCAGCTTTGACACACAAATGAGAACTGGAGATGTTTTCACAAGACCAAGTTAACAATTAGCTAGGGCTCTCCAGAGGATTCCTCTGTTCCTTAACCACGTAATCAGCATTTACAGAAACTTTCATCTTGCTATATCTTGATCAAAACAAACGTTTGGCTGCAATGGACTTCTGTAGCCTTCTACCCCACCACTAGTACTGCCTCAGCTGAAAAAAATTCTGTAACCATTCTGCCTCCTGAGGAACTGGACCAACAGCACAAAGGTAAATTTAAAACAGATTCTAGCAGTAATAAAATAGTCAGCTGTATTAAACAGTTGGATTTCAGTATCTGAAATGCTGTGAGCTTATATGTGAACAAAACCCAAGAACTGCTGGTTTCTAAGCCTTCTTTAGAGATACCTTATATTTGTGCAATTAATTGGATTGGGCAACTTGTTATGGCAGCTGCGCTACTGCTGCACTACAGTTACTGCAAAAACCACATAAACTAGCATTATGTTAAACTCACATGAAAGAGTTTAGAGGGAAGACTTCTGACTTTCCTAAGTCACTGAAATGGACTTGTACAACTGAACTTACACAAGACAGCTGAGGTCTGCCAAGTCATCAATGAAGTCAAACAACTGGCTGATATCATATGTAATGGATGGACTGTTGGGATTCATTCTCTTCAGATGCTCTTCATACATTTTACAGACTCCTACAGAGAAACAAGATTAACAACACAATATTAGAAAACTGCTGAAACTTTTTCAGCTCTTGGTCCGCAAATAAAGTTTAGAGACTATCACCATAAAACCAATCAGATTTCCTAGAGTTAAAATTCTTTTGTTCCTAGTGATTTGCATTGAAACATAATACCATAAGAGCAGGTAAGATGCATGGAAAGAAAAGTTTTCATCCTCTAGGGGAAAAAGTTGTAGTTCTGTCAAATATGTAACTTTCCATGCAGTAAGCTCCAATGGAGCTTAATTTTAAGACAGCAATTAGAACACGTATTTCTACTGCACAAACACCTGAGAAACAGAAGAACTCGTAAGAATGATCATTCTTGATCCAAGAGTCAAAGAGGGTACTGAGGTAAGAGTGACAGCACAAGCCTGTATACAGATTTAAAGCACTTTTTAAAATTTAAGCTAGCCTACTAATAATTCAGGTACATTTGAGAAAAATGTAATATTAAAGTGAGCACAGAGATTTACATGGTCTTTATTATACTTTTGTTTGCTTCACAAAACTTCCTGCAAGACTAATGTTAAGTGAACTACAGCTCTAATATTTCAATCTTCTTTTCATGCTCGTTATGTGTATCAATGTCTCACAGGATCTTTACTCTGGCACATGTGCCATGAGACTGCAAATTATGTATCAACTGCATACAATCCTTTATTTAATATATTATTTCCAGTAGCAATCTTTCCTTTACAGTGCTAAGAAAAGATATGAGAGTTAGGTGCTGATCCTGCAATGAAATCTGCATGGGCTCAGAAAGAATATTGTCTACTCTCCCAAACTGGATGTGGTTCCATCTAGTTAAATCAAAACCAGACATTTAATAGAAAAAGGAAGTTTTAGAAACAAATAATAACTAGGTTTTAGTTTGCTAGAACATTAGTAAACTAAAAGTATGAGGGGTTTTGTGAATTACCTTTGAAAAGCATGAAGAATAACTTATTTTCTTACTAAGTTTGTGAATATGTCAAAAATAGAGTTTTAGCAACAGTTTTTAACTACCCTGTCTGCATCCACCCACCTTCCATGCACTCATTCACCGATTCATAATCAGCATATGTTCTGCCTTCTGGCCTCTTGGTAGGCTGGACAAGTAGAATTGTGTGAGACTGGAAAAGAAAACAAACACCAAAAAAATGATTGAATGATTGCACTTTGAATGATTTTTGTCTGAATTAAGTTATTTATATGAAAGAAGAAGTAAAAATAAGTATAATACTAAAATATTAGACTAGCAATCAAGGACACAGACATTTTCCAAATAGCATTTACTATTTATATAAGCTGTGTTAATAAGTTTTGTTTCCAACAAGTCCTATCAATCCTTATGGAACTTTAAAATGTGTAAAATCACCAGTAAAGCAGCTATTGTGTTTAAAAAAATACCACAGAAATAGTTTCTATTTAGACAGACAAGCAAAGCAATAAAGTTGATGTATAAAAGCTGTGGCATTAGTGCATTTACTTATTTTGTTCCAAATGCAAGCTGTTAGTAAAATTTTCAATGCCCCAAATAAAGAGCAAGGAGGGGACCCAACTTAACCACATTGTCAGTCTCACCTTAAAGGTTTTAACAGAAATAGCTATTTTGAGTTACTCATTTACCTTCAAGGGAGCACAAACGATACGATAAATCTGCACTTAACATTCAAGATTATTTCCTGCAAAACAGATGTACTGGTTTTTCACACTTCAATGAGTTTACTTAAACAGTAATTATGGCACAGAAAACTGTTCCAAATGTTGGAGTCCACAAGCTTGTTCTTCTGCAGGGAAGACTTAGATGATTGTACACTCTGTGGCTTCCATTATTTCCATAACATTTTTCACTTGGCTACAGCAAGTAACTTGAGCAAAGAAGCAAGATTTTTGAAGTGTACACAATCTGTGATCTAATTAACAGGTTGCATAGCACAGAAAGTTTGCAAGCATGCTGCAAATGGCCGTTTCCAGTGCTGCTAATTGGATCCAACATTTTCAGTGCTAATATATGAGGTGAGCACACAACATAGAGGCAATGGCAGGGTAAGACATTATTTGGCTTAACCAGCTGCTGACAGAAAAATCCTGACCCATACTTTGGAAATCAGTGAAGACACCAGTTCAGTGCTCATCAAACGCAGTGACAGAAAAGAGAAATGTTAGGATTTACAGGAAAAAAAAACCAAAACAGAACAAATTCTTAACCCACAAGTGACAGTACTCCCATCCTTGGAATACAGTTTTCAGTTTTTAAAATTCTGTTTCAACATGGCAGTAGCAGATTCTGGGAAGTTCAGGAAAATGTTACACAGACAAAAAGAAGGACCAAGACTTTTCCTAATCAGAAGTGGAAAAAAAGGGGAATTCTGAGCTGCACACTGTAACAACAAAAGTCATACAAAGGAGAGTAGATCATTTAAATCCACTTTCATGTATGCCAGAGGATGATAGATTTGAAAGGAATTCCCCAAAGGGGGCTGGTATCTGGCTGTTCCAAAGTGCATTGTACTTGAACAGGCATGTCTTAGCAGGGAGTCCAAATGATTGCCAAACATTATTATAAAATAATTTTTCCAGCACCTCTAATTTTAATTAGCTGATCACTGAGGAGCGCCAAATGAATGTATAAATTCTGAAATTATCCAAATAATCAGATTATAGAAAAATAAGTGAGCCAGACATGTAAGCTTCACAGAACTTCACAGCAGAAATCATTTGGGCTTCTGACTTTAAGCCATTTGTGACTTCAGATACTATATAATATCCATTACCAGATACTGGCCCAGGAAAAATATTAAAATTGGTACCATTGGATCATGTGTATTGTAGAATTAATGCTTTTCAAACATTTCTTTGGGAACTTGACATTATTTTAATTTAAGGGAAAAAAATTGATTTGATAAAATTGCCGCTCCTGTCATACCATGTAGGTACAAAAGAATGACAAGTTCAGAAGCCTGAGGGAAGTCTCTTCCAACTATTATTACCTGCCCTGTGTGCCTAGGTGACACAAAACGAAAACAAGGGAAGATCCATAAACCTTTTGGCATTAGCACCAGGTTACCTGGAAAAGCCCAATACGGACCCTTATTATTATGATGCATAAGTTAGATTTCTTTGCATTTGCCTTAAAAGCACAGTTGTACTGGCTCCTTTTCAGCAGGACACGGAATGAGACACCACATGGTTTACATTATACCAATTTCGAACTTCTAGAGAGCACTTTGGAAATTGCTCCTGTTACTGAAGGCAGAACCCTGTAAAACTGGTTAAAGCAGTGCCAAGAGCTAAACCAGCAAGACTTAAAAGCTAGGCAGCATCTGCCCAAGGAGGCTTCCACCAATTGTAGTCTATTTGACAAGGAAGCGTTAAAAAAAAAAAAAAAAAAAAGCCCCAAAACAATAAAAGTGGAAGCTAAACACGCATTGTAAGGGTAAGACGTGCAGTGATGCAAATACCAGTAGCACACTGCACACACCTAAATGTCTTGCAGTTACCTCTGCCAGGCACTCTGGCCACCAGGCACAGGGCTTGTAGCTGCCCATCATGGCCGAAGCCAACTGCTTTGGAGCAAGTGCCAGGCAGATGTGGAACTTCGCTGCAAACCGACAAGCAGCTGCCCTCCCACCGCAGGGCACCAACTTCCTTCAACAGACCTTAATTTATTAGATGAACGCATGAAACCACGATGATAGGGAGGCCTTTGAGCTTCAGCGTGCCATTCCTACAGCCCACCAACGCAAGCTCCCGCCTTTCCCTCTTCCGAGCAGAGGGGAGGAGCAGGGAAAGCAGCATGGAAAGCGCAAATCAGCCATTTAAGGCAGGCTCGCTCAACGGGCGAGATTCGCGGGAAAGCGCTGCGCTTCCAGCAGCGCCCTGAGAAGGGGCAGAAGGTGCCGGGGAAGGGGGGCGGGAGTCTCCAGCGCGCCGCTCCCCGAGCGCCGCCGCCACCTTTGTGCCCCCGCCCCGTCCAGCCCTGCCCCGCCAAAACGTGCTGCCGCCTTCCCGGGCCCGCACCATCGGCCGCGGCCTTCCCGCCCGCAGTGACCCAGGGGGAAGGGAGGGGAGGGGAAGGGAAGGCTGCCCGTGCGGGCGCGGTGTGCACGGAGCCCGGCGGTCCCGTCCCGTCCCGTTCTCACCATGGCGGCTCGGCTCCTTCAGCACCGCCGGGCAGAAGTGGCGCGCGGCGATCCCCCACAGGCCCCCGCGCCCGCCGGAAGCGCCGCCGCGCCAACGGCCGCCACCATAGAGCCGCCCGCGCCAGAGCGCCGCTCGCGCGCGCGCGCACGCGCCCGCAGGGCCGGCGGCCAGGCTGGCGGGGCGGGGCGCGGCGCGCGGCCATCTTTGCTGAGGGAGCCGCTCTCGGCCCATCGCGGGCCGCCGCCCGCCCGCCATCTTGGAGCCGGGAAGCGCGCGGGGGCGGGGCGGGTCGCGGCCCGTCCCGGAAGGGGAAGCGCTGAGGTGCCACTTGGCCGCCGGGGCAGCGGCTGTGGGTGTGGGGTGGGACCGCTGGTGCCGTAGGGTCCTCTCGGCCTTGTCTGAGGCTGCCCCGCCGTGAGGAGCCGCCCGCTTGCTCGCTGTCTCCAACCCCTCCCTCCCGCGTGTCCTGGCAGCGGCGCGGTGCGGGTGAAAGTTCCCCCGCCTCAGGTGAGGGCCGCTCCTGCCCCCCGGCCGCCCCCGGGCTGGCCGAACACCCCCGGCTGGGGGTCGAGTCGGCCGCTGTCGCCAGGCGAGAGAGATGGCTGAAAGCCTCTCCTGGGAGCTCGGTGTCTGCACGGGTTGAGGCGTGCGGAGGGGCGAGGTGGAAAAGTTGCTGTTGGATTTCGCTTCAAGGGACCGGACAGAAAGCGGCGAAATGGATGACTTCCCCTCCATCTGCCTGCTGTCCCTGGCCATGCTGGTCGCCTGCTATGTGGCAGGGATTATACCCTTGGCGGTTAATTTTTCCGAGGTAAGACACCTCCGCCAAACTGCTCGTTGGTTGCTAACGGAGAAACCAGAGAGATCTCCCAGTAGGAGTTGGTGCCGTCCCTTTGCAATCCGGCAGCGCTGTTAAGGATGAAGCTGTAACTTAAAAAGTTATGAGTGCAGTATTAATTTTCATTTAAAACTGCTGTGTGAAATTATGTTTGTTTCACAGTGTGTACAGAAGCTATTTAAACTTGCCAGATTTGAGTCGAGTCTCTGTTACGAGTGAAGTCTCAGCATGTAGTATAAGGACATGAATAAGCATGGCTGTTCTTAGAAGCTTGTGTAAGAAATTGGTGAAGTCACAGATTATCTCTTATTATGTGCCTGTGGGCTACTCAAATTAAGGCTTTAAAAAAAAATTCCAAGAATATTCTCAGAAAACCTTGGTTCACAGCTTGCACTGTTGAAAATTAAACCTTAGCTTTTTGATTACTGTAGAACTTCAAGTTACTGCCACGTGAAAGTCAATTGGCATTCTTTTGGAAAAATACCTTGGATAACTAAGGTACTGTTAAAGGAGAGGGAGACTTTCCTAGATCGGGTAAGTTTCCAGACAGTACAGGAGTTCCTCATTAATCATATTTGGCTGCATCTAAGAAATGGTTGTTGAGGTGATGACGATTGTCACAGTCTCTGTAAGTTTCCTAATATCCTCTGATACCCGCGGGTTTTTTTCCGGTCTAAATGATGGTTACTGTATGGAGGTATGGTGTAGTGAGAGTTTAGTTGTTCTAAGGTAGTAAGAGCACTCTTATGAGGGGTGCCCATTTCTCTTGGAAGTAGTGCTACTTTTGGGAAGCAGGGCGCCGGAGGAGAAATGTGCCTTTGTCTTCCATCAAGTCAGAGGGCTGCTTGCACTTGTCCTTTGGTCCCATTATTAAT
The DNA here is from genome assembly GCF_000738735.6 of Corvus cornix cornix. Taxonomy (NCBI): domain Eukaryota; kingdom Metazoa; phylum Chordata; class Aves; order Passeriformes; family Corvidae; genus Corvus; species Corvus cornix. The sequence continues at coordinate 34,306,961 of NC_046335.1, forward strand.
AGGAGGCTTTGGGAGCTGTAGACCCTGAGCAGCATAGAAGGAAAGGCTGTTCATTTTAGGAAAAGTACAACTCAACTAAATGAATTTCAACCTAACAGTGTATTTGGGCATCTTCACATGAACATCAGCAGACTTCTGTTTTGCCAGTGCTTCATCTGAAGCTTTGGTGGACCTTGCCTTATGTGTCTTCAGTGTTCTTGCTTCCACTGCCTTGCTCTTCAAAACTCAATTCTGTCCTGAAGCCCACGAAGGGTTTTCTTGCACATTTGCTGAGGGTGCTGCCTCATGTGCTAATATTGTCTCTTTTTAAATTTAATTTTGCATTTAGTTATGTATGTACTTGATAGTCACCTGTTAACTCGTAATTTATATTCAGTCTTGTTTGGAGGTAAGGTTCTTGATCTGTCTTTGTGTTTTCTTTGTATAGTTGAATCAGTGGTCTCTTAAACCTTTCTAGGCTTCCAGCAGCTGCAGGAATACAGGTCTGTTGTGGATCCAAAACTGCCTAAGCAGTAATCACATCTTATTAGCCTTTTGTGTGTGTGGTATTTTACCATCAGTACACAAATGTGCAGTCAAGTTTATTGTGGTATCTTAAGCTCTCAGAAATTCTTGACTCGGTTTTACACTTGATTTAAGTCTTTTATTTAAGATATTTTAAGGGTTTGCATGCAATGCTGGTTTAAAAGAGCGAAATATCTCTGTCCGTGATGCACAAATCCCAGCTAATCCTGGAAGTGTCTAATTAGAAGTTATAATTGTTTCGTTTAAAATTATTGCTTAGGATTCTGCAACAAAGACAATTTCAAACTGAAATGAATGTTTGGACGGTCCATTCTATAGTTTGCAAAAAGTTTTGTGGATGGCCACAGTGAGTAAAAATGCCTCTTCCCGCTGGCTAATGTAATGATTGAGTTGAAAATAAAAGTGAATGCTATGCATAAGAGACCCCAGATACTAGAGAAAAATAAAATTATTCATTAGTGTTAATACATTCCTTCAGATTATTTTTTTTGCCATGGAATTTATTACTTGTGTTCTGATCTCATGCTGTGTTCTATTGTTTCTATTAGATTAGGGTATTTTTGAAAGTATAAAACTCCAGGAAAGGCAGGTATGACTAAACATGGGTGGTAAAAGGTACAAACTGAACAGAGATTTGCCTTAGTTCTGTGTGCAGAGGTACCCTTTCAGCTTAATCCTAATTTACAGGACTCAGTTGGTCTAATTTAGGGCTGGAAACAGCACTGTACCAGTTCTGAGGCTATCTCTTAAAGTGTAGTCTAAATGTAAAAAAACCTAAAAAACCCCCAGGAATTGGAGCAGTTTGAATGTTGTGGTGGTGTAACAGAGGCAGAAACTGAGGCCACTTCCTGCTGAAAGCAGGTGTGAGTTTTTGATAGGTCCGAGTAAGAGTTTCAATGTCAAATATTGAGCAGTGGAACAGTTTGCTAATTTGAGGAATTTGAGATTTTTTCCATGGAATTTTAGCACTTTTTACTGTGTTGCTTTTGTTTTTTAACATGCAAATGTATTTAACAGAAATGGATAAAACTATATTACTTTCGCCTATCTATGTAGGCTGTTGTTACTAAATTTCTGTATTCACTAACTATTTTGTACTGAAGAAGATGTGAAGACTTATCTTGTAATGATAACTTGTTAGTCTGTATTACTTTAATGGACCTTTAAAATTCACAGGTGCCCAACTGAAAGCAAGCTATACTCTGTATTTGCAGTTGTAATAAAGCAGTATTCCTTCTGACAATTTTCTCTGTGTTTGTGTATGTATGCAAAAGATATTATAGTTGCAGATAAAAATAATGGTTTTATCCTTGTAAGATACTATATTTTTGCAAAATTACTTTATGAACAGCAGATGTTGAAAATTTATCTTCTCATGTAGACTGCCACTGTATGACAATTTACTAAGTATAATCATTACATACATTAGTATGCAGTGCATGTTTGTGGCAACTTTACACTTTGCGTTTTCCCCAGTAGCGCTGCAGTTGTTCCCTTATGGTCACATTTGGCTTGCTTTCAGGAAGCTGATTGTGCATGTCCCTAGTGCCTCCTGCTTCTTCTATGCAAGTGTTGCACATTTCGGTGAGACAGAACAATTTGTCATTACCGTGCGTGAAGGAGAATGGATGGCATAATAATGATATGCAACAAGTGGCTTCCTGTTATTCAAATGCTGACCTCTGTCTCTAGGTCCTCGGTAGTTAACATGAGTATTTTGGTGGCACTCAGACTTCATTGAGCATGGAAGATGATGATGGTCCTGCCACAAAATGTTTGCTACACAGTTGTTAGGAGGATCTAAACTCCCATGGTTGCTGCATGTTACGTGATAGGGGTTCTTACAGAAATTATGAGTAATGGCCTTTGCAAACTGTCATATTTTAGACCCCATTATATGTTTATATATTTGGATTTTAGTACATGGCTTTGACTTTAGCCTGTCAGTGTAGTCACAAGGAAGTGAATTGGTGAATTTATTGGTAAAACAGAATGTAATTAGGTTGAGAGGAAGAGATGTCTAAGCTTTTTGCCCCAAACTAGAATATAACTAGGAAGATAACTCTAAGTAATAGCAGCAAGTACTGATAAACAATGTGTGTTTTCTATTTTTGTTACAGAAATTCTTCCAAAAATATTAACAAAACTATTATTCTTTACTATACTATAAAAACATTAAGTTTATGTGTTGTTGGTACGGTTTAATTGCAAATGCTCAATATTTATGTAACAAGTAACCCCCTTCCCCAGCCTCTCTTAATAAGGGAGAGTAAAGAAAGCATTTTCATTCTTAAAGATGATACTTGTTTTGTACTTTCTTGCAGGAGAGATTGAAGTTGGTGACTGTTCTGGGTGCTGGGCTGTTGTGTGGAACTGCCTTGGCTGTCATTGTGCCAGAAGGAGTACATGCACTTTACGAAGACATTTTGGAGGGTAAGAACCAAACCCAGATGGCCTCGTTCAAAATAACTTAGGTCGTGGCATTATGATATACCAAGGCTCCCTTTTACGGTTTTTAGCATGAGACTGGTGGAAGAGCTTCACAGCAGCATGACACAAAGCAGGCATGGAAATGCAAAACTACCGTAGGCATATTGCATGTTGAAGGATGTGATCAGACTGTAGATTGATGACTCTTCCTGACTTATTGAATCATTTGTGTGTCTGGATACTGTACTGTTCATGGAATAACAGCCTTTTATGATAGGTCATGTGTAGTGTTTCTTATTCTGGGGAGAGTGAAATTTTAACTGCTGCTGGAACTTCAAAGGAGGTGTAAGGATGCCTTTGGCAGAGAATAAAATTATGGAGTATTTGCTATTTCTTTTTGTAGTTTAGACAGCTTCTCATTAAAGCAATTGCAGGAGGTGTTTTACAGATCTGTATCCCTGCCCTAATAAGAATTTCCTCTGAAGCTGAAGAACATCTTGGAATTAATATGCTTAGCTGAAAATTATGGTTGTATAGGGCTAATTCACAGAGTAGCAGGCATTTCTTCTTGGGTGATGGTGTACATTACACCTCTAAATCTCTGTGTTCAAGCATCCAGTTCCGGTCTACTGTCACTGTCTTCACCACCTCATCATCTCTAATGAAGAGCTCAAAGTGAGCAGAGATTGTGTCTTGCGGGGATGTTTGTGTGGAGCATGTCTTACCGCCTTAATAGAGCTCAATTTGAGGTTATGACATTGTTTTAAATAGCCAGTGCTCATCACCTCTGTTTGGAGCACACTTTAAATTTTGCTTTTGCTTGGAGACTTGTGCTATTAGATGGCCATTGCATGTATGAGATTTTTCCAGTATTCTCAGAATCAAAAGTTTGAAGGTAAATGGCAATGGCTTGCTGATTGCAGGGGAAAGCACTATAAAGTTGAGGCTGTAAAGAACCTTGCAAACATCTGGTGTAGTGTTGTTGCTGATCTGGGATTGAGAGGTAACTGTAGTCCTTTGCTTTCCTTGTAGTACTGGGTTTCGTGTTTCTAAACTTTTATATTTCATTTTAGTAATACGCTTTAATGTATACTGTTTTAGCTTCCACTAAATTTATGTTGTTCTGCTTAGATTTAGAATAAATGGAAGATAATACATAAAATCATGCTTTATCAAGAAGTGAAAGAAGCTCTGATTATGGTTTTATACTGTACTATAATTTGTGCACTCTGATGTCGGATGTCTCTAATGAGCTGTAGTTGTGGGTTTGCTCTCTATTCAATTTTAATTCTGAGTAGACTAATTTTCTCTTGTAATAGTACAGCTAGCAATGAATACAATTGCTGTGAACATTTGTGGGTTTTAATACTTTTTCACTAAATGGGGCATACTGTTCATGTATGACTCGACAGCTTGTTGTGTAGAGCTGTACGGGCTATAACTTTGTTAGTGTATGGCAGAAAAAGACACTTTCCAGTACTGTAGTAGTAACAGCAGAAGTATTTACCTAGGAAAAAAGAGTTTGTCTGTGAATGGCTTCAGACTTGATGTCTGACTCACAGTATTGTCTAACAACAGTCTATCTGTAAAATTTTTTTTATAATTGCAAAGGGGCAGAATTAATGGGTATTACAGATTTAACTACAAAAAATATTTCTCATATTTTTCTTAGAAAAGTAGGATATTCAAAATCAAACTTAAGACCATGAGAACAGCTTTCTCTTTTTTTTTTTTTTTTTTCCAAGTTCATCTATTTACATAATTAAACGTAGAAAGGTGCAACTAAGGGAAACATTGAGGTATATTAATGTAAGTAGAAAAACAAAAAGAGAGCTTTGTTTTCCCTCTTTCAGGTGTAGCTTAACTGACTGGTTGCTTGCTATCAAGCACTTGAGTGCTTTTCATTGATATGGAAATAATTTACTATTACTTCCGTATTTACCCACAAACTATGGAATAAATAACTTCTAATTTTTGACCTTGTAGGCTGAGAGCAAACAGCATATCATGACTTGGATTATTCTTTGATCATAAACCTGTGTATGAGTGTAGTGAAATCTTGGTTTGGGTACTACCAGCAAATAAAATTCCTTTGCTGACTTCAGTCCTTTGTTTTAGCTGCTGAAACTGTATAACCACTGTCAGAAAGATTGCCCTGAGTTTTACACAGATTTATGGCTTGAAATGATCTGAAGTAAAGTCAGCTTCATAACATAGATGGCAAAAATCTTGTGTGGTCCAAAGTAAAGATATGTTTGAAATCTTTGCTACCAAGCCCATTCTGATGTGCTTTGATTGTAGTAATGGCATTGTGATGTTTTGTACAGTGGGATGAACATAAACTTGTCTCATCCAAGAAGATGTATGAATATTCCAGCAAGATGATGACTTGCTAGAGTAAGTCAAGTTGTTGGTATAAGTTTTTAAAGCTTCTGAAGAGTAGTTGCTGTCCAAAAGACCTTCTCAAAATGAAAAAAGCATGGGCAAGCTTTAATAGCTTGTGTAGGGAAAAGAAACAACCACATATCATTCATCCCTAGGACTTGGACTTTGGGTTTCTGGGATGGTACTGACGGTTGTAGGTCAGTGTGCTTGACTAAGCTATTGTTATAGTCTGTATCAATGGGGTGTATCAATACTAGCTTGTTTGTATCTCAGCATCAGTTAAAGATGGTATTAAATCTATTATTAAATGGAACCTATTTTATCTCCTCATCCTGTATTTTCTCACTTAAATGAAAATAACGAAGTAACTGCTTGACGGTATCTCTGAATATTGACAAAACTGGCAGCTTCAATTAAAAAAGGAATTATACAGCAATTTTTTGTGAATTAATTTGTATTTAAAATGCAGCTTGGCTTATGACATATTAATGCTTTCTTTGCTTTTCCATGCTGAAGATGTATGAGGAGAAACCAGCCAGGCTTTGCTAAGAACACTGTCTATGAAAGACCTTAGACAAGGACTTCTGTATATTGTCCAGGAAAGTGTGAGGGAGGCTTTTGCAGAGGAGGAAAGAAGTGACTATGCCATGTCTAGTCTCCTGTCTCCTAATCTGTTCACTTGCCTTTCACAGGAAAGCATCACCCAGCGAGCGAGAAGCAGCATGTGATTGAGTCTGAGATGGTAGTGAAAATCCCAGCTGTACATGAGCATGGCCACGACCATTCCAGGTTGCATGCCTACATTGGTGTGTCCCTTGTCCTCGGCTTTGTCTTCATGCTGTTGGTGGATCAGATAGGCAGCTCTCATGTACACTCTACAGATGGTAAGTAAAGGTTCACTTCAATTAGACTTGCTAATTAGTCTTAATTAACAAGTTGCAGTTTTTATTTTTGAATGCTACTGGGATTTAATTTGTCCAGTCATGTCCAGAGTTTCAGTAGGTGCTTTAAAAACATAAATGAAGGTTCATGTGAAATGTTTATGCTGGAAATCTATCTCAAAATGGACCATAATTTGAGAGCTTTCCTCAGTAAGATGAAATAACTGTATGAGCACGTATGGTGTGGGAGTGAAGGGTGACTTGACACTTGAGTTATTGTCTGTTTTACAATATCACTCATAGGGGATTTCTTTGGCTCTCTAAAAACCTTCAGGTTAGTCTTATATTTGTTTGTTTTTTCCTACTTGATTGTCATATATGTAGGTAAAATTTGCAAAGAGCAACAAGTTATCATAAGTAAGGTGGCAGAGATTATTAGATGTAAGCTCTGTAACTGCATAGGTGGGCCTCCCATACTAGTCTAGAGCCTCACTTACTTTGAAATACTTTCTGCTTTGTATAAAGATTTGTCAGTTTCTTGCAAGATTCTAAAATTGCCTATGGTTGCCTTTGTTTCCTGCCTGTGACTTCATGCTCAGAGAGTGTAGCTTGACATGCACCAAAGGTGTTCCGTCATTTGAAAAGGTATTTTATTGCCTTTGGCTGCTCATTTTCACCCACACAATGTCCTCTGATGCTGGAATTTGGCCCTGAAAAACGAAGGAATTGATCTGAAAGGAAAAGTAAAACACACACACGAAGGAGGGGGAATATGTTTTGGCTGGATTCTTGTCAGTTCACAGCGCAACTTGTGCGTATGGGGTGGTACAGATGAAAGGCCAGTGCAGGGCCTATGTCAGCTGTGTGCTCCTGAAGAAGTGTAAATGGAGCCACGGCCATGGGTAGCTGATTTTCAGAGCTGTTCTAAAGAAACAATGGCAGTGAGGATGTTAGGGAGATGCAGGTAAGCAAGGATTCTTTTTCTTCCAAAAGAATCCTTGGTTTGTGTAGGTTATGACCCTTTTCTATGTCTCTGGTCATAGCAAATACCAGGAAAAAACTGACTGTGATCTGTGTTAGAGATACACACTGTAAAATAGAATATTAAGTTTTATCTAGCCTGTACACATCACAGGAGATGTAGCAGTGTTTTGTAATGTCTTTTAAAGAGACTGAAGAAGAACACTTTTCTCTTGAACCAATGTCTTGTAGTTAATTATCTACCGAGTGACTAGAAGTTAGTCTAAACTAGAAAAATTCAGTAGGCCAGAGTGAAGGTATGAAGTCAAATGTGACTCTTTGTGTTTAGTAATGGTCAATCCAGAACAATTGTAAAGGAAATGTTTTTTGTGAGTATCTCCTCCCGTTTTTGACATGAGTAAACGATTGCTGTCATGCAAGTGCAGCTTATGCAATTAATTAGTCACATAGGCTTCCCTTCATTCAGAAGATCAAGCTGACCAAAGAGAATGCATTAGTTTTTAGCTAGCTTATTTCCCTGATCTGGCTCATTGGGAAACTACATGGGTGCCTGGGAATGAAGAGACTGGAGGGCGAGGGGACAGGCAGGAGGAAAGGACAGGACTGGAATTTCTGTTTTGGCATCACTGCAGACTTAGTGAAGCAGCTGTGTAGGTGTGGTTGCAGTTGTCTTACAGACCACTGGGATAATTCAGTCATGGCTGTTCAAACTGTCTGGAATTAAACAGTTGAATAATAAGATGTTTCTATACTTGTGTAGGGCTTACCCACCCTGCAGCGATTCTTTGTAACAGTTTCACCACTGATTGTGTAGTGGGGGATATTGATATTGCCCTGTTGTGCTGTGTAATGAGCTAACCTGTAAATGTTCAGGCAATTCTGGTCAAACACTGGATCGCAAGCAGCACTGGCTGCACTTCTCCTTTGTGGTGTATAATGTCAAAGGGAAATCTTTGCAGCTGGTGCTGTGACACATAGACTTTATTGTTTACTAGGAACTGCCAGAGAAACACTGCATCAAAAACTGACCCAGACTGTCACCTGAAGGAAACCACAAACATTGAGCTGTGTGGGGACAAATCATCCTTACTCTTGCAGCAGTTCTGGATTCTTGGGATCCAAAAATAGCTTTTCTTTCTCTTGGTGGCACCAACCTTTAACATTTCATTTTAGGAGGTTAAGAATAGTATCTGCTTCGGCCTATGAGAGAGATCCTGCAAATTGCAAAGAATTGTCTACGAATCTGTCACTTGTTTGTTGGCAGAACTTCAGGTGATTTGAAGGTGTTAAGTGTCAAACTATTTTACAGTAAGTCTAATGCAGAAATACAGAAGCTGGTAGTTTTGAGTACAACTGCCTAAGCAGCTGGGAGAGATATGTACAGTGATACTCACAATTATTTTTTCCAGCATAGTTTATTCATTTGATTTCTATCCTAACTGTTCTCATGACTGTTTCAGATCCAGAAGCTGCAAGATCAGGCAATTCCAAAATCACCACAACACTGGGACTAGTAGTGCATGCTGCAGGTAATGCAGTTAATTGTAATTAATTGTTAGTGCCTGTCAAGTACATGCATTGCTGTGTGGGTCATCTTCAGGTGTGATGGAGACACTTGGGTTTTGCTTTTGAAGGTGGCTTTTTATTAAAAAAAACCAAAAAAACAAACAAACAAAAAAAAAAAACAAAAAACCCCAGGCAAACAAACAAAACAAAAAAAAAAAAAAGGCAAGGAGACCTAAGGATCTTCCCCAGATTTAACTGGGAGCTCAGATGCTTCACAGAGTTTTATTTGGATACAGAATTTTCTCTTTTACTCTTTACTTTACTCTTTTATTTTCCCCATCTGAAAGGTTGTGTGATGCTCACTCTCTGCCTCTTCAATTCCTTTGCTAACTCCTTTAGCTGCTAAATTTGAAAACAGGCTAACGTATTTGATGAGTAGTGTGGAACACCTTTGGATTTGCTTGTTGGTTGATGGTTTTTTTAAAAAAATACTAATTTAAAAGAATGGTACCTTGCAGGGAAAAAAAAGACATTATAAGGTGGAGCACAAAGACTTCACTGAAACACGTTTAGGCTGACTTGCAGACTGATTGTTAGGTGTATGTTACAGTCAAGCCATGTTCACATTGTAGTTCTTCACTATATATGTGTAGTATAAATATGATGCATTTTCATGTCCTGCTGAAGGTTGTTGTCTAGATAAGTCAGAAGATGTTGATCAAAAAGATACTTCTTCACTAACCAAAGTGTTTATATATTAAGGAGTAGTGTAGTATCCATTTTCTATTTCATTTAGACAGTATATTTATTGTAAGTGATAAAAAATATTTCAATAGTATTTATATTTGAAAAATCATTTAAAGGGTAATAATTAAAATTCTTGCAATGCTTAGTATCTAAAACAGGTTTTTTAATTTAGACAGGAAGTCTCTTTTAGTACAGAAGACCAAAACAACCAAACTTGTTCCTTGTTACTTGAAGGAATGTGTCAACACTGAGTTGATTCCTGGTATGGTTTTTGTGGTTTTGGGAAATATGAGACAGCTCCTGTTGAGGGTTGTCTGATACTCTGAAATGTTATGGCTTAACAAACAAAGGCAAGTGAATCCTCCATTGGGTTGCTATTGTTAATGGCAGTTTTCAGTAACAGAGCTTCTTAAATCAACATGTTTTCTACTGTCAGCCTTTGAGGGGATGGGGAAGCTCATGTGGAGGAATAATCCATGAATCTGCACTCCTTTTTCAGCTGATGGTGTTGCATTGGGTGCAGCAGCTTCTACTTCTCAGACTAGTGTCCAGTTGATAGTGTTTGTTGCGATTATGTTGCACAAGGTGAGTTATCATCAAAAAAATCTTAATTGTTCTTCAAAAGACTGTTAACACTCACAGGAATTGCTAAAGATCTACAGTTTCATTAGTGAGGTAATACAGAAGTGTTTAGTGCCATTGAAATGAAGAGGTTAGTACAGTGTCAAGGACCAAAAAGCACAGGTATGAGGTATGATAGTAGAGCACATGATTGTTGCTAAGTCTGAGTGGAGTGCAAATGAGAGAGAATTCGGACTGCCTGCCGCCTCCCTTGGTTGCGGAAGCTGGGAAAAGTCTCCCAAAAATAGGAAGAGAAGAGTAGCTCATGAAGAAGTGTGTCAGCTTCACACTGACTTCTGAAGCTAGTGTGGTAGTGTTTATTTACCAAACAAGAAAACCCTAGATTACTACTGCTGCAAGAGACATATTCAGAGAAGTTCTAAAGGGTGAGGCACAGAACTATATGCTAGTGCATTCAAGGAGGGAAAGCAGTTTTATGCTGATTACAACAATCTCTTGGTTCCGTGATGTTCATCAGAAAATGGGGAGGATATTTGTTGTGAAGGGTTTTAGTGTTTAAAGGGTTAGTCTTTTGAAACCACTGAATATCAGAGTACTAAATTACAACTTCTGGTTACCTCTGTTGTAGTAGCTTCAACGTCACTCATACCATTTCTGTAGGAGAACAAATCTTTTGCTGATGGTGACAAGCAAACAGTGGCTCTTGAAGATGGGGGTGATCTTTGCTTAATACTTGTGTGAATGTACCTATTGGCTATATAGGCTCCAAACATACATGTGCAGATGAAATTTGCCTTATGGTAGCATATGCACAGATTACAGTGGTTAGTTGTAAATTTATCAGAAATCTTGCATAATTACATGTTCAAAATGTTAGGAAATGCATATCTATTATGTCTTTTCTTTGTTCATGCAAGAAATTGTGGTTTACATAACTTTTTTTGAGGGTGGCAATGTCACTGTCATCTCTTAGAGCTTAACTTATGGCTATTGTCAGGTGAAACTTGCTTTTTTTATTCTTAATGTTCAAATTAACTGACTTCTGAAATTGTACAATTTTAGAGGAGGAAAATTTCTCCTATGAATATTTGGTATTAGAAGAGAAAATTATTTCTTCTCTGCTATCTTTTTTCTGTTCTTCTGATCCTGATTGATGCTTTTTTCTTTCTCATCTTTTTTCACTTATGATTTCCTTCTAAGTTTAAAAAAAAAAAGGATTCTCTGTATAAAAATGCTTAATGTATTTTAGTTTTATGTGTTACCTCAGAAATGTCAGGGTGGATTGCTATTGTCTTTTTGCAAGAAAAAATATAGTGAATTCAGTGTGTGAGTAGTAGGACATCTATGCCTTTTGGATAAGAAAGTGGATGCCAGCAGAGGGAAAAGGAAGTATTTGTTTGCTTCCTGGTGAGAAGAGGAATGAACTAATCAAAAGAGCTCTTAAGTCTTTGTTAACATGGAGGCTGACTGTTACCTGTCTTTGGGCAATTGTTTCCCTCCCCATGTTAATTGTAGAATTTTTCTACTGCAGATGAAGAACCTGTCTATCTAATGTGTGATAGTAACAGGACGAAAAGAGAAATGACCTAAGTTGATGGAGTCTTAGGGATTATAGTGATGACTCTAGTCAAAATGAATATTTTGGTATTTATAATGACTACACAAGTACGTGTTTTCTCATAGCCAGAACATGAGTTTCCATTAGGTTCCGTTATTAAGATGGGGCAGTCTGCAGAATGCTCTAGATTTGGGTTAGCTGCAGCATGCTAGTGCCTGCCCTGAATGTCTTCCAGTTCAGTCCATTTCAATGTAGTAAGTCATATTTCAACTTTTTCTCATCTTTCTGGGGGTTTTAGAAGGTATTGTATTAGCAGTGAATATTGTTTTTTGCAGGCACCAGCTGCCTTTGGCCTGGTTTCCTTCCTGATGCACGCTGGGCTAGAACGGAATCGAATCAGAAAACACTTGCTGGTCTTTGCGTTAGCAGCACCTGTTATGTCGATGGTGACATACTTAGGGCTAAGCAAGGTAGGTCCGTGGTTTTGTTCTGCCCAAAATCTAGCTTAGTGGTGAAGTTTGGGGAAAGGACTGTGATATGAGTTGCACATTACATAATTCCAAACTGCTTGAAAAATTCAGCAGAACGAAGATTTAAGAAAAGTTGATGAAAAGGTAGCAATATAAATGCACAAAAGAGACAATAATCCATGTTTTTCCATCAGAGTCAGTGATGTAACTCCTTTATAGAGTTTGGTATAGCTTTTTTTTTTTAGAAGTCTGATTTCTGTGTTTTATCCTTTCTGCTGCTCCCCACTGAGAACAATTTATTCATATACCAGGTTTTAGCTGATGCCTATTTAAGTAAGTAATTTTCAGCATTGTGGCATGCATTCTTCTTTTAATATGCAGGTAGGAAATAATCTCCTCTGGTTTCCCCCACCATCCCAGAAGTGGTCCTTTATATTCAAAGTCTGTGTCAGAAGTTGAGTCCTCAGCTAGAACAGTCTTTTTGCCTTATTCCATAAAGCATCGTTGTGTTTTGGGTCTGTGCAACAAATGGCCTGTGAAATGGAACACTGCACATGAGTTTATCATCTTTGTCCAAATTAAATGTTTCTGCTTCTCATAGCATATCCTGGGATGCTCCTCTGTTTCTGAACTGCGGTGTGTCATGCTGGTGACGTGCTATGGTGGCGTGTTGTAAAGGATATAACATGTGATCTCACAAAACTCAAGGCATGGGAGGAAAGATTAAATAAATCATCTGGGATAATCCTTTACTTTAGCTGGATAGGATTTATATTTGACATTACAGTACAAGAGACAGCAGAAAAAAAGGTTGCGTTTGTAAATAGAAAAGAGAATTCTCTTTGAGCACTCTTTTGAAGTGTTCTCATCAAGGGTTGGGTTTACATTTTGCCCTTCAGAAAGAACAGAGAATTGATAAGGCATCAGGGCTGTCACTGTGGTTTTATAGGTCCAGCTGATGTATCTTTCTCTGGAAAAATGACCTGAGAAATAAACACAAGAACTAAGATTACACCTGAGTTGGAGAGCATTCAGGAAGCATTTGAATCTGATATGTGGGTTTGCATTTCACTGCATTTACTGATGTGCAGCATATCTTAATCCTATTATGGAGGTGAAGGGGTGCTCAGTTTTGATGCAGAAGACACGTTTCTTCATGCAGTTTGCATGGAAATCCTGGAAGAGTTCTGGGTGTTTACGTCTACATACAAATAAAATATTGAATGAGTGATGTTTTGGGACTTGGTTCTGAAGAGCAGTGGAGCAGATATTTAAAGGCTAACATCTTATTTGAACCCCTTGTTTAAAGTCAATCTTGAGCATCCTCCCTAAAATTTGTGGCTTTGCAATATGAAATTTATTTTTTTTTCAAAACCTGTTTGGTATGTTGGCTGTGACATGGTCAAATAAGATGCTTCAGCAGACTGTGACTTTCTTGCTTTTCTGAGGGTTCTTTTGTAAGGGTTTTTTCTTTTGTAAGTCCAAAGTGAAGTGACTAGGAGGAGGGGTGTCTTTCTGCTCCCCCACAACTTTAGAGTGCCAGTTACTACATGGAAGGTGCAAAACACTAAAGTCATGCTAAGCCATTGTCATTGTGAGACAGGGAGAGTTGATAGAAATCCTTCTGTGCTTGGATACTGAGAGAAATTTTTTTTATTACTGATTGAAGAACTTCTGCTTATTCTCACTTTTTTTGCTGTTTGTGTTTCAGAGCAGCAAAGAAGCCCTTTCAGAAGTCAATGCCACTGGAGTTGCTATGCTGTTTTCTGCTGGGACTTTCCTTTATGTTGCCACAGTTCATGTTCTCCCAGAAGTAGGAGGAATTGCTCATAGCCACAAACCTGAATCAACTGGAGGAAAAGGACTCAGTCGTCTGGAGGTGGCAGCCCTAGTATTAGGATGCCTTATTCCTCTAGTTTTGTCCATTGGACACCATCACTAAACGCTCAAATTTCACTGTTCTTCTCCTCTATAAGACATGAGCAGTAAATGTCTGCTGCTCCCTTTATCATTCTTTTACCCATCATTCATCCCATCTACTTTATGGAGTTCAGAGGGAATCTTGATTGCAAAATGAGGAATACTGGGAAAGTTTTTAGTGTAGCAAAATGTACTTTGGCAGCCGGACGCAAATTCTATGTAACTTTCTTTTCTGAAGACACTTGCTATTTTAATTGTTACTTCTGGCCCTATTCTCAGGGAAGATGGAACTTGGAGTTTAAGAAAGGTGAGCAGGGAAGAACATAGCGACTCATCATGAAATTGCAATCACCAAAGTATTCTGCAGTTCAGCTTTTGCAGCTGAGAGCAAAACCCAAGGATGGCTGCGTTGTGAGAGGTTGAAGTCTCACTAATGAAGAAGGGGGTTCTCCCCCATTGGTTCTACATTGTCCTGGCAACGCGATTGGCCCTTGTGATGCTTGTCACTAATTGTATTGCAGAAATGGCCTACACTGGGAACTCTGGATAACACTGCTATTGTCACAGAAGTGTCACTTGATAGGAAAGAAATTATGTAGACAATGTGTAGGATTAGAGTAAGAAATCAGCTGGTTAAGAAAGTGCAAATGAGTTTTGCAGTGTATTCCATTGTTTGACGAAGGATAGAAGCAAGGAGAATAGTGTTTTGATTGTTTATTCAATTGTTAATAAATTCTAAAAAGGCATTGTTTCTTGGGAGATAGTCTTCTGCCAAGTCAGTCAAGTGTTAAGCACCAAAAATGTCAGCAGGAATTACATATTGGCTACTGTGATACACTACTGCTTCTGTTGAGAGAGATACCCATAGTGCTGCTTGAAATAGAGCTGCTCTGGGCTCTGAGGGGTGGAAATCTGATGGAGACAGCTGTTGAGGGACCAGAGAACTTTACTAGCTCATTTTCAAAAATCTGAGCTGCTGAAATCAGTAGGGGGCTGTGTGGGTTTTTCACTAAATAAAGGTATTATGGCTAACAAAACAAGATGTTTAGTTAAATATTAATGCTGCAGATAGAATACAAAGTGTTTCTAAAGCAGTTCTGAACAAAAAAATCCCACAAACCCACAAACAAAAAACCCAACTGGTGGATTCCCAGTGAACCTGTTAGACATTTTGCTTTTGCTTTGGGAATTGTTCATTTTCCTCTTACTGATAAGCATTAGTTTTGGTGAATCTGCTGGACAACTTTCTGCCAATTGCTGATGTCTCTCACTGCAGAAGAGTGGTAAAAGATCCCTCCATTTCCAAGGCACAGCTTTGTCTTATCAGGCACCATTTCCCTTATGCAAAACATGTTATACTCTAATAACTGTAGTGCATTGAAAAGTCGGGAATGCTTGACATGCACAGAATCAGCATAAAATTCTTTCTTTAGGGGAAAACTTTTTAATGCTGTACCCCTTTTAAGCTATACTTTGTCTGCACTTTTGAAGATAACATTGCCAAATATATTTTTCTTTTTTCTTTTTGGTTTTTTTAAAATGAATTTTGAAGTCTTGATATATCTTCTCAACTGAAGTGCTTCTTGTTTCTATTTGAATGAGTGTGACTGTTTTTCATGCCATTTGTTAGTTAAACTGCACAGCCCATTGTGCCTCATAACTTCTTTATGTTTTTGTTATCGTCCTGTTTGTCTGTTAGTTCAGAGGGTAATGGGTATATGGCCTGGCTCTTGGACTAGTGGTGGCTTTGTCTGTTGGCTCTGTAACAATATGGATGTATCCCAGGATTGAACCTAGTATTGATTCCCAGGAGTGCTTGTTCATTTGTGTGTTTTACTATATAAGATCAATGCAAAATTACTAGAAGTCATATTTTCCCATAAGACAGTATTTTCAGATAGAATTAGTGCTTCGGGCCTAAACAAGCATTTTTTAATATGAGACCTTAATATTGTGTTCTGAAAAGCCACTGCAAAATTAGTGATGTGGATGGGATCCTCTTCTGTGTGTTTTTCAATGGTGTTGTGTGTTTGTTTTGGTTTGGGGATTTTTACAGCATACATAATGCAACTGGTAAGTGACTGGTTTAAAAAGTTCAGCAGGACAGGTTCCTAACACATGCAAATGATACACGGGGCTGTTTACTCCAGAGTTCTGTTCTTCCTGATTTCTCCCTAATTACCTTCTTCCTTGATAATCTCACTATTTTACCACGTTTAATCTTTCCACATAACCGTTTCCAAAAGCTGGAGGGTTTGCAAGAGCAGGAGATAGCTTACTGCAGCACTAGGTACTTGCATTTCGTAAAGCAGTAAGTTTTTATTCTTTAAACTTTGTCCTATCACTTGCATGTGCACCCCACCCTGGGAGTTGACATCCTGAGTGCATTCCCCTTCAGCCTCACTTTGTGTATAACAATAGCAATGGTTTATGGAGGTAAGGTCCCATTTCATGGTTTCATGCCTTTTTGTTCCCGGCTGAAGCATGTGGGTAGTACCTTTTTACATGGACCAGTGTGTATTGGTGAGGATGTGGCAGCCAGGCTTTTCACTGCTGACATAACCTCTGGCACATTAATCATAGGTGCCACTGCTGAGAGGTCTCGTCATCTTTCCATTTTCCTGTCCTTCCCATCATGTTTCCAGTTTCTGGGGCAGCCATCAGAAATAGTAATACTCAGTTTAATGATTCATGAAGTATAGAGGCCAAGTTATAGCAGCAGGTGAGGGAATTTGAATTAAAACATTGGCAACTTAAAATTGGCACAAAAATTCTGAAAACATACTTTTCATGTTGGCATTTGGTTGAGTGATGGAAGACTTAGTGATTTTTATTTTTTCTTCTACCCATTTAGAAGTATCAACAGCATTTTGTTTTGGCTGCCTGTTATCTCTGTTGAATTATTATTTTCAATTCTGTAAGTGAAACTGCAGTGACTAAAGAAGCTTTTGGTTATGTTGATATGGAGAATGTAAAATTTTATATTATCAAACCTTTCCAAATTTTTAGTACCAAATGGAGGATTATTTTCTTGAAGCAGAGTATTTTAATGAGTTAAATTAAATGGTCCATTTTATTATAGCCCTTTCTTTCTACCTATCTCCCCATCTGTCACAGTAAATCCAAGCATTGCGTGTAGTCAGGGCCAGCTGGTATCATTTTCTACTTCTCAGGAGACCTTGGTGCAAACAAATTCCTCTTACTCTCTCTGTAATAGCCCTCTCTGCCTGGTTTTTTTTCTGTGAGGTAGGTGGCAGTAGGTGTAGCAGGTAAATGCTTAAACCGAGTGCCAGCCATGTCCCCCTTTCCTTCTGTAGGTCCCTCTAGGAAATCCATAATCTCATCACCTGTTTCTTTTCAGTTAATGGTTTCTTAATTGGCAATAGGAATTGGACTAAAGCTGTCTCTGTTGATCCTGATGTCTTTAGGTACTTTCCCTACTGTTCTAATGCTTTTATTGTTCCTTATATAAAGAAGGGAAGTATTTCTTTTTCAGTACTCAATGGCAGATGCAGAAGCTGCACTGACATTAATTTAAGTAAGGATGGCAGAGCTGTCACACCAAGACAGGATTTTTTTATTGTTGTGGCTTGTCAGATGGCTGAGTGTTAGACACAGAAAACCCACTGTTGACTAAGAACCATTTCCAGGTGGATTATATAGAAGGCTAATCTTACCCGAGAGGCCCAGGAAAACCACCGTGTTTATTCAGGAACTAGTTCAGAGCCTTCAAAGAGCTTTTGACAGTAGCAGATGTGTCCATGTGGTATCAGCTGATTGCAGAAAAGAGAAGGATGATGTGGAATAAATGTTCCTGCTGCTGCCTTCACGTTCTGTGCTGGGACTTGGGGAAAAGAAAAGAGAAGTATACTTGTATTCTTTTGAGGGTGGAAGGAGGAGGAGTGATTGCAGTATGGTGGGAAAATTTATGATGAATATCAGATTCTTTATCACAAATTTCAGACTCCTGTTCACATCAAACTTCTTTTAAAAATATTTTTTTTTCCTTACTGTTCTTATATCTCCTAGCAGCCTTGGCTTTCCAGGGAAAAACATTATGTGGTCATTGCTGTTTACCTGACTCCATGTATGGAACTGTAACTTTAATGTCTTTTTTCCAAACAGTTTGTACACAAAATCATTCCATGAATGGCTGCCTTATAATTTTTCCACTTTAATTGTGAATGGTTAAAATAATATTGCCGTTTTCAATTTGTTTTATTATATTAAATTTTTACTAGGTGCAGTGCTTTGGAGTTGGCTTGTCATTTACTGCATGGGGTTTTGTGACAGCTGTGACAGAAAGAAATGACATTGTTAAATGGGGATGCAAGCGATGCAGACAGTACATTTTATTTTTGTGGGAAGGTGTTTGCTGCTTTTCTTCATGATGTCTGAGCACCTCCTGCAAACCTGGAATGTGAAACTGCATCTTGGGGGGCAGCGTAGCAGGTGGCTTTGGATATGGCTATTAATGTGTTCAGAGGTATTAATGCAGAGATGATGTGACAGCTCTGCTTGAGCGGGGCGTTTTGCAACTTGTGTCTCTCACAGAGTATTTAGGAGTTGGCATTGCCCTGAAGCTGTCTCCTCCTGCACCCCCAGGGAAATCTCTGGAGCTTCCAAAGCTGAGACCTCTTTGGAGGGCAACAAGATGATGGGTTTAAGGTTGCTCCAGGGCACTGTTAAAAGGCCTGAGGACCCTTTGAAGCTACAGGAAATTGTCTTTATTCCATCCAGTGCTCTCAGTCTTATCAGTCCCAAACCCAAAATGCACACACTAAGTCCCTCCATTCTTGGAGTCTTTGTGATGAAGTAGTCTTTCCTATACATGTATGGGCTTCAGTGAAATTTGAATGAAAAGTCAGCTTTAAACCCTAGCCTGTTTTTTGCTCTTGTCTTATGAGGGAAGAGTGCTGGTGAAATATTTCATGCCCCTGTTACGTGGTTTATTGGGTTTTTTTCCCCTCCTATCTTCTTGCTGTTATCAGGCACAGAGTCCCAGCTCAGCTTTCCTTGTGAGTGCCCAGTGATCCTACTGCTTACCTGTTGACAGCTCTTCAGTGTTGCTTTGCCTTCACTGCTGATGCAGTTTTACTGGAAGGCAGCTCACCTTCCTCCTGCAGCCTGTAATCACATGGAAGCCTGTTCAGCCATAGCTCTCCTGTGTTTTCTCTGATGCCATGGTGGTCATTATAACTGAGAAAGGATTGTGCTCTTGCTGTGGAGAAAACCTCCCTTCTCAGGCTCCTGAATTTCTCTGGGTTTAATTTTCCACCAACATAATTTTGAGTGGCAAAGAATAGTAGGATATTAAATTTTAGTAGTGGTCTCTGAAACAGGTGCTCAGGCAGGGGTTAGGAGTAGTGCTTGGACAATTAATTCTGTTTTATCAGAGCTAAAGCTTGCAGGGCAGTCAGGTTTTTTTCCTATAAGACACTTTAAGCCACATTTTTAGGGACTATAGGTTTTAATAAAAGATTTTTTTTTTAAATCCTGTAAATTGCACATTGTGTGCTGTGATTATAGAAGAGGCAGACTTTTAGAAAAAGAAATTCAGTGGATTTATATGGCAAGATGCAACTTTAAAGAATGACCACGCTTTGACTGAAAATGTTACTTTACCAGACTTGGCTGGGACTAGATTTAACATTTTAAAACACATG
The DNA here is from genome assembly GCF_000738735.6 of Corvus cornix cornix. NCBI lineage: Eukaryota > Metazoa > Chordata > Aves > Passeriformes > Corvidae > Corvus > Corvus cornix. Next base: position 34,326,612 of record NC_046335.1, read on the forward strand.
TAGGGGTCAAATACATAAATGGAGGAGCAAATGTAAAGGTGCTTGTGTCTTGCCAAAGTATCTGCCATTGTGTGTACAATATTAGGGGTTTGTAGAAGAAAGTTATTACCACTGCAGCATTCTTTTGCTACTGTCAGGATTTAGGGAAAGGATGAGAATCAGGGTTGGGATACTTGGAATAACTGGGAAGTTGACTGCCTGTCCCAAGGCAGTCCCTAAGGAAGCAGCTGCATAGGCTTTTCAGATCTTTAGGTAGATCTGTGCGGTTTGGGTTTTGCAAGCCAGTGGTCTGCAATTTTGTCTGACATTGTATGATAGAACTATCAGCTGGAGCAATGCAGGAAGGAATAAAGCAATCTGAGCAGCTTACACATGGACTGGCCTTACTCTAGTAAGGTGTGGGGATGGTACTTGGCAAGTTCCTTAGCATATTGTGGGAAGGCACTGATTGAATGTGGTCAAAAGCACTGATTGCAGAGTGATGGAGGCTGGAAGAGACCTCCAGAGGTCAAATAACACCTTGGCTCAAGCAGGGCCACCTAGAACCAGTTACCCAGGACCATGTGCAGATGGCTTTTGAGTATCCCCAAGGAGGGAGACTGCACAACCTCCCTGGACAACCTGCGCTGGTGCTCAGTAAAGCAGGAAAAAAGTGTTCAGAGGGAGTGCCCTGTATTTCAGTGTGTGCCCATTGCCTCATCCTGTAACTGGGCATCACTGAAAATAGTCTGGCTCCATGCCCTTTGCACCCTTCTCTCAAGTATTTGTATACATTGATGAGATTTCTCTTAGAGCTGCTGAGTTGACATAGTGTATAGATGTTCTCCATACTTTCCAGCTGCCCTGTAAGCAGGACTGGGTTTCAGACCTGCCTTTTCAGAAAAGAGAAAGGGGAATGTTGCTGTTACAGGATGAGTGATGTGTGCATTTGCCAACTTCATGCATCCATTTAAGAGATAGCACTTGATGGAGATGATTCATAAGCAATTCATTTAGAAAAAGGATTTTTGTTTTTCTGCTGCACTTGCTGTCTACAGACTTATCTAAGATCCTGTGAGACAGTGTTTTAGCTCTTTCACTCCAGTGATAAGCAATCCTCTCAGCTGGTTGCTTGCTTTTGATTTTTCTGGTAGCTCATAGGACCTGTGTCATTAAGAGAGAGTGTAATCTCTTTATACTGGCTTAACCACAAGAGAATTTGATTAATGTAAAGTCAGTATGAGAACTGAATCAAATGACAGAGGTGCTGTTAAAGCTGGTACAAGCAGATGTAAAGCACTAAGAAGGGAAAGCCAGTATTCTTCCCAGACAGTCTTGTTTTTTTGCAAGCAAAACTCAGTTTCAGTGGTAAAGCATTATGCAGTGTATTAGCATTCTTTTAGTGTATTTAGTAAATATGTCACCGCAGTAACTGGAGACTTAATTACTGTAGTCTGTGGTAAATCCTTTCGGAGATGTGAGGAAGTGCTTTGGGTATATTTATGTTACAAGAGTTACCACTACAAACTTAAATATTTAGGAGCTGTGGTGTTGCATGCTTCCTGATGATTGCTGTAGAGTGTTCCTTCATTTGTTAAGGAAATAAAAATGTACATCAGCATTTTTATGAGAGACTCGTTAGGGATGAGCACAGCAGCAAGATGATGAGCTGTCGTCTATTGTTCCAGCTGACAAATTAAGCCATTCTTCTACTGATATGTGCAAGCCTTATCCAAATATCCCTGCAGGCAGAATTGCACAACATTCCACCCTCCTTATCACCGCACTTCTCCCTCTCGTCTGTGATGTCGAGAGATTAACGAACGCTTGTGGTGGATGGGGGTTAAGGAAAAATGCCTCATTCAAAAAAACTTGTAGACCTAATAAAAATGAAGCTGTATCATGCTGACTGACACCAAAGCTATATAGTATTTGGAAAATCTAAAAGCAGATTGAAATTATTAGGGGGAAAATGCTGGTTCTGTATCTGTATGCCCAGTATCTGAAGTGGTAATTAACTTATGATATATGATTATAGTTATGTTGGAGTCTGTGGATGTTAATGGGATTCTGCTGTGTGAAGAAACACTTTCAATGAGATTGTCATGGTTATACAGGGGTGAAGAGGCCTGCTGAAAACCCTGCTTATGAGCCTTACTACTACTCTGAATGACTTTTACTGTTGTACTTTTACTCAAGCATTTCTTGTCCTCAGAGGGTGGTGCTATCAGTAGAATGAGTCGAGTTTTAGGACTGCAATGAATTTCCAATGTTCTCTTGTCTCTTTTTGACAAAGAAATTGAGAGGCGACTGATCTTGAACAAAACTTTGTACCCCTGATACCTGCTCTGTGTAGAGATGTCACGTGAAGGTGACAGGGTACAAGTGAATGACTAAGGCAGTGGGTCTGGGAGCTTTTCCATGTTTATCCCTACAATCTAAACTATGGCATTATGAGAGAAGCCTCATCTACAAAAGCTGTGTGGCAGCATGGCTCACAGGAGACTAAAAGGAGATGGCCCTCTTAGCCTGCTGTATGTTGCAGAGAGCAATGTCTTCAATGTCCTTCCTTGCCAGGCAGTTTTTCTTTCATCTGGCTGCTGGCTCTCCTCAACATTGCAGGGTTTAGAGTAGAGCTGTCATGGTCTGCTGCTATGATAGATGGCAGCAGTAGATCTTTGTGCTCTATACTTAGATAACCACTTGAGAATGTGGATAGGAAGGAGGCAAGAGGTGTCTTGTGCCTGCCCTGTGTATGTGCACAGCAGGAGCCCTGACCTTGCTGTGACTGGCTCGATGAGCAAGACCAGGAAGGAGAAACTTGAAGAGGAGGCTGCTCCAACTAGCTAACTAAGGGGCATTGCACAATGTATAGGGAAAGGGTGTGAAGAACACTGGTGGTGTGGTCCCCGCAGTTTTCACTCCTGAATGAAGTCCTAATTGCAGTGTCCTTGCTTTTTAAGGCCTTGCCTTCTGTGATCACAGCAATGGTAGGTGTAAAGGAAGCACTGAATGTGTATGCAAGAGCAATATTGGTCTCTGTGTGCGGGGCATTTTACGAACTTCAAATGAAATAAATATGTGGGTTGGCCAGTTCTGTTTTCCTGGATATGTATTTATTTTAAAAGTTAAGCTTATGAATTCTTTCCCTCTTGTGACCCAAGAGAACAAAGTGGGTAGAAATTGGGGGACCACAATCAATATTGAAACCTTTGCAGTTGAGAAATGCCTTGTGCATAGAAGTCCAGCACCTAACCTGGTTTTAGAAACTTGGAGAATTCAGATATACTGACTGGTGTTGGAACAGCTAAGGAGTGTCTTTCTCCAGAATGGGCAGCCCTGGATCTCATTTGCTTCTTGCTGGAATTTTTTGTCAGATCTGAAGCGTGCTGGTGGTTCTCTGGTTGTTTGCCTGTTTTAATATGTAGAGGTATTACATTTTCCCCCTCCATTATTCTGCCAAAGAAATGCTAACAAATCCTTCTCTTTTGCAGGACATTTTGGCTGCCCATGGTACCCAAACTACTGTCCTGGTATATGTATTCTTGTGATGTTCTGGATTTAGTACCAGTGTTACACGTGAGGAGCACTGGGAAGTCAAGTTACCTGCTTAGATTCATAGAATATCCTGAGTTGGAAGAGACCCACAATGGTCATCAAAGTCCAGCTCCTGGCCCTGCACAGGACAACCTCAGTCAGATAAGGACATTGCCAGGTCTGGAAGCTAAGCCCTGGGATACTGAATGGTGCTTCCATGCCCTCGTTGCAAAGGCAGCACTTTTTCTATGCTCAAAATTAACGGGACTGAGTAAGCAATTGAACTTCCCCCAGAAGAACTGCTCTGAACCTTGTCTCTGATCTCTTTGGTGGATCTCTTGAGTGTCTGGGCACTACGGGGTGCAAAGGGCAAAAAAGTCTTTACAAGGTTTTGAGCTGTCCTTTACATATCCCATGCTACTCACCTGGCAACTGTACCATGGGTAGTCCTCGACTTTGATACTTTCTATGCAGAAAGCTTCCAGCAGCACTGGCCTAAGCCATTGCTGCTCAGCTGTGTCACCTGCTCAAGCCACGTCCTTGGTAACTGCTGTTGCTGTTGTCACATTTGGGATTGAGTAGAATTATGTTCATTTACAAGCAGGTAAGATGTAGCTAAAAGGAGATGCACTTGGAAAGGTAAATAGAAATGGAGGTGGTGTCTGTTCCAAGCAGCAAGTCCACCAGCTCTGAATGCTGTTACAAAACCTTGGGGAAAGGTTTGTTCTTTCCTGTCCCTCTGTTTGGAGGTTCAGCCACTCCTCCTGCTGTGGGAAGTAGCACTCCCATGGCTGCTGCACTCTCCCACATCCTCAGAGATGGGACTGGGATCTGACTGGCTGGGGCTGCTGGAGCAGCGTGGCTTGCAGGCATGCAGCACTGCCCTTCCCCAGGGAGGAAGGGAGTGTGTGGCAGTGGATTCATAGTCTATGGAAAGAAAGAAAACAAGTAGAGCTGTATTTATTCTCTGCTGTTGGACAAGTTGCTGGTTGGAAGCAGCCTATTTAACTACTGAAGCTCCAAACATTTTCTGTTTGTCAGCCATGTGATCACTTTGTATTTAGGCTTGATGGGGGGAAAAACTGGTGCCTCGCAGGAAGCCTGTGGGCTGTCTTCTAGAGGAAGCTTTCAAATGTGGCTGACCACTCTGATGTATTCTGAAAAATGGCTTTTTAGCAGAAATCTTTGTTTAACAAAATACTAGAGTAAATGAGTTTTCTTCCAGAAGAGATCTCTTAGTAGAATTAAAAAAAAAAAAAAAATTATCCCCTTTTCATGCTGAGAAAAACGGTCATTGACTATGGTGTCAGTTCCTGAGAAAACTGCCTCCCAAAAGCCAAGTTATTGGGCTGGCTGATTGCTGTCAAATCCCTTTGCTTCAGTAAACTGATACCTTATTTTCTGTCTTCCTCTAAGTCTCCTGAAGTTGTGCTACATCCACAGCAAATGGTTGGGTTAATATGACTCCTGGGCCATCCACCATGAATCTGAGTGGTTTTGAAGGGCTGGGACTGGTGAAGGGCTTTAGCTGGAAGAGGTCACTGAGACCACGTAATTCTTACCAAGGGATGATGTCAAATGGGGTTATACATCTGTAAGGGTGATGTCAGATGGGGTTGCAAATCTACAGAGGCATTTGACTTTAATGCCATTTGCTGAGCAACTTTTTTTTGAGTTCTGCAGAACAGCTCTGACTTTCCATCTGACACTGAAAATTTAATCATGTGCAAAAGAAACATGCTCTGTCAGTGTATCTCACTAGAGGTGGGTTGATGTTAGTTGTGATGGTAGTTGCTTTTGCTCTATTTGAAATAGCATCTGCACACAACTGTGCACCTAGGAAGCTGGAGCATCACTTTGAGGGGTACATGTGACATTTTCTCTTTGCAAGAATGATGTATCATAAATGAAAGTGGAGCTGGACTTCTCCACATTGTTCAGGTACTTGCTAATACCTCCCATAATTGCTAATGTTTCTCAGGGTTAAAAATGGCTATCAGAACCTATCAGAAGCTGTAAAAGGAAAGGGAATCTATCTTACTGGAAGGTAAGATCTGAATCTCTCCAACTCTGCAGCAGGTCTGATCCATGTCAACTTACTGGCCCCAGCCCAAGAAGCAGTTTGTTCTTTTCTGCATAACACAGTATTGAAAGGCTGCCCAGAGCATGAAGGTATAACTTTTCACTTTAAAAAAAATTTAAAAATACAAGCCTCCTCAGCAGCTGAAGTTAGCCACTATGTGTCTTCTTAAACTGAAAGGGAGCATCTTTGGACTGGAGTGTGGCCTGTGGTGAAGGCACATGGTGTAATTCTTGAGCATGTCCTGTGCAGGGCTAAGAGTCGGAGGTGATCCTTGTAGGTCCCTTCCGACTCAGGATATTCTGTGAAGAAGTGTTATTTCTGTATAGCTTGCGCTGCTGTCTGCTTCAAATGTTTTATTTTTAGTAAAATTTTATTGGCTTGATGTGTAGGAAAAATAAAGACAACTTATTAGCAAAATAATTGCCATACCAGTGCAGCCTTTTGCTCCACAGAAAGGTTTTCTTATTAAAGCTCCAGTGCTTTCTCTCAAGGATGTACAACTGTGTTTCCCCTTCATTAGATTAGTACACACATAAAGGAAATGTTAAAAGAGCCACTTTTACTACAGATTACTGTGTCCTGACACCAGCAGTTAGAAAATTCACCTTGCTGCTCTCTACTGCCCTAGCATTACTGGCCTGTCACTTGACAAAAGCAAGTTGCTCTTTTCCCTGGACTGTTGACTTTAAAGAATTTGCTGTAAATAGTCAGTGCCTTGCTTGTCTTAGAGGCCTGCAGAGGAAAAAAAAAAAATCTCACTTTTTGATGTTCAAAGCCAGAAACCTCTTTACTCCCTTGGTCTGTATAAGGTAAAAATAAGTAAAGAATGAAAAATAAGTAAAGGATGAAAATCTATTTCTCCTCACCTCAGGTCACTGCTGTCAGATCTTTGCATTGTTGGTGCAGTACAATGGCAGGGGCATTAGATCATCTATCTTTACGTGGGAGCTCTGTGGCTTTTCACTGCACATTTATAGAGTAAAGTGAGGCCATAGGGCCCAGAATAATTTTTACCCTTTGTGCAACATAATTTGAGAGAAAATTTTCCCTCTCCTGATTATGAGTAGTATTTCCTTCTTAGTGCTGTGTATGGAATGGTGTCTATAGCATTAATGCTTCTCTTCTGCAGTGCAGTGTTATATTCAAGAGTTAGAGCTCAGGTGAGATGGAGGCAGTATCTGCTGCTCTCTTCTCCACCCTCTGCCTCAATAGCACTCTGAGATGGGACATGTCCCATGTCTGGGACCAAAAAGGTTGGTCAAAACCAGGGTGAGAGAAAGTAACAAATTGTGGAGTTTGCTGACTCCCTCATCTTTTGATCAACTGTGACTTTTATCAGGGACCTGCATCTCTAATTTCTCTAATACTGAATGCAGTCTGTGAACCTGAGGCAGGCTGTCTGCATCTCCTCTCTTTAAGATGCTTTGCAAGTGCCTCTGACTGAATAAAGCTAAGTGAGCCCATGTCCTGTGGTGTGACCTGGCCTATAGCACATCCCAGGTTTCTGATTGGGAATGGGAAAGGACCATGTGTCTGCACTGTGTCTCTTCTGAGCAACTGCATTGGGAAGGGCTGACATGCAGCAATTATGGCATCCAAATGGATTCACATAGGATGGCACAGGTTAAATCGGGAGCAGACACCTCAGCATCTATGGCATACACGCCATACAGCGTGTACGCATCTGTACTGGTTATATGATATCCCAAAACCTCAGATGCTTTAGCAGCTAGGATTTTCCCTAAATTCTAATCCTGGAGGGGAGGGAGGACACAGTAAAGAACAATATAATGCTAATCTGCTTTCCTGTGGGCATTACAAAAGATAGGTTCTTTTGGCGAACGGTGTTCGTATCTGTGCAGGGAGAAAGGGTTTCAAGAGCGGAACAAGGACTTAGGGAACCAGATTAAAAAGCTTGCTGTGGGAGTACTAAGCAGGAGATGAACATGGACTTACCTGAGCTGTGTGATATATTCCTATGTGTCCATGTTGAGGCCAAGAAAGAGCTGGTACCTAAGAGGCAGGGCAGAGGCTGTTCTTGCCACATCTCCAAGATGCAGCAAGGCATGAAGGCAGGCAGAATTTTATGCTCTAACTTTGATCAGCAATGGCCCTTTAAGGCAGAGCAAGGCGTGCAGTATGGACACTGCCCAGTCCAAACCCAGCAGCCACGTGAACTCTCCCCAGGTGGGCAGTGCCAGGCTGGCACAGCAAGGGCCCCCCTCTGCCCCTGCCTGCGATGACAGAGGGAGTCCGATTGAACTTGCTGGCTCCCACTCGCTCTGCCCTAATTTTCCTCAGGACAAATCAGAAGAACCTGTCTCCGAGCGCAAGATTTTGGGAATATGTGTCAGAGATGCCTGTCAGTAAAACATCCGTCTTGCCCTAATTTCTGCATGGAGTGCTGCAATGTCGACTGAAATAACCTTCCAAGCTGGCTCTGGTGCAGAGGTATTTTGGCTTATGTTATTGCTAAGAGCTTTCTTTCTGAGGAGCTCTTTCTGGCTCTCTGTGTTTCTGATGTCTGACTCTCTTCACTCTTCTTTTTCCCTTGGGCTGGGATGTGTGCTGTTTTCAATGCATCAGGAAGTAATACGCAATGAGAAAACTCTCATCATCTGTGCATCAGGGAGAGAATTACTGACTGTGTGCTGAGCAGTCAAGTTATTGATTCAAACCAAAGCCCAGTCTCTCTGTCTGCTGGGCTGGTTACGTCCTGCTGGTTCATTGCATTTAATCGGATTCCCTGAGCTGCCACGCAGAGGGGGAGAGTTAGAACCAGATCCATCTATAATGTTCGCTTCAAAATCCAGTTCTGTATCCCCTTCTCCATCCATGGAACAGACGGATTCAGATGCTCTGGACATCAGCACCAAAGTGCAGCTGTACGGTGTGCTCTGGAAGAGACCCTTTGGGAGGCAGTCGGCCAAATGGTCCAGGAGGTAAGCCCGGTTGCTGAGGGATGCTCGGATGAAATACAAAGCCTAAGGGTTCTGGGATAAGTTAAGAGCCTGAGTGCTTGACTCTTCAAGTGCAGCCAGGCAGAGGCTGGGGTAAAACTTGGGGCATAGCTTCCCTGCTGTTCTGAGTCTGCTTTACACATGTGGCACCCCATTGTGCTCTCTTCTTTATCTGTCCAGACCTTGTGCTATGTGCACTTCAGGGTGGGAATAGAGACTAACTGCCTCCTCTGAATAATTATCTTATGAAAGAGGAAGAGTCAGCTCGTGTGTTTTGCCCCTAAACTGCCTTTGTTCTTTTAGCACTCAAAGCTCTTTGAGTCCTTTGGGTGCCAGAGGCAAGGGCTGAGCTGACTGCATGTGGGTCTGTATGTGTGTGTGGTCTGCAGGGGTCTGTGGACCAGCTCCAGTACTGCTGTGCTGCCTGACAGTGACAGCATGCTTGGAACAGCACATGCAGACTCTTCCCTGGGGAGAAGGTGGCTCTGAATTCTCTCCCATCTGGAGATGTAAGGGAGTTGTAAGCTGCTGTGTGTTGTCTATCAGCAGCCAGGAAGTTTGGAGCTGGAAAGCATTTGCCATAACCTTTAACCAAGGACAGAAGTAAGTTCTATAATACTGAAATGGTGGATCAGTTTAGAGTTGGTGTAGTTTCTTTATGGAAATCACTGGATCTCTGGCACTTACCTTTTGTGGGTAAGTACCTCTTTGCTGTAGTCTGCAGTATAGATACAAACCATTTCTAAATCCAGCTTTCCCAGCTTTGCTCTCTGTAGTAACCATAGTGCTGCCTAGTCTGTGAAGATGGCATAGCCTGACAAAAACATTACTTGGGAAGCAGTTTTGTTTTTGTAGCAGTCTTTGGCCTGTGTGTGGGTTTTATTCCCTCCCCTGCCAAGAACAGCCTATTTTCACCCAGAAAAGAATTTGTGCTGATGCTCCCTACTCAGCTCCCAAATATTGATAAATAAATGAATTACGTCTGGAAACTAATGTGACTGTGTTATGGAAAAGAAGTGGACAGAATAACAGAGGGGAAGGTAATTTGCCATGGAGGAGACTTTCTTAAAAGGCTCTCCCTAATAAAAATTTCTTGCAGGCAAATGGCCCATCTCTGCTCCCTCTGTCATTATTTATTTAGTGCTGTTCTATTCCTAGAAGTCACCCCCATCTTCAGCAAGTGGTAAATATTTTAGTGATAGCAGCTAGGAACAGAAGGGGAGGTGACTGTGGGTCAGGGATGATATGGAAGATTAGTTGCAAGCACAGCAGCTGAGGGTCCTGGGGGACCAGACACAGGTCAATGAGAGTTGAACACAGGGAATCTGTAGGGTTTGGAAGGAAGTGGGTACTGGAGTAAAAAGACTTGAAGAGAGGAGCAATGTGTTGTTGGTTGGTTTGTTTGTTTTATCATGGGATAGACTTGCTTTAAAGTAAAATAACCTTGCATGTTATTATAACAAATCGTTATGGGGAGATGAGCAATTCATTCATTTCCCCTTCTTTCCCCCCAGGCCCAGCAACACATAGCTGGTCAAGTGCATTTTTTTATGAAAAGGAGAAGAGATGTTTCCCACTCCAGATAAATTAAGAAAAAAAATTGACTATTGCTTGATGTCATTTGGGATCTGATCTCTGATAAACGTAGGTTTTGTCCTGAAATCTTGGACAACAGTACTACTCCCAGTCCCAAGGAAAGTCTTTCCAAGATATGGGAGATAAAACAGTGTGTAAGGGGAGGATTGGTCTCATCAGGCCGTGAGCCATGAACATAGGTCTGTGTGGGAGATACATGATATTTACTGGCTTGATCGCATTCACTTGGCTGTAGCAGCAATGTTTCTGGAGAAATTGAGAAGAAAAGCAACTGTTTAAGGGAAGGATGGAATCGGATTAGATAATAGATCAAGGAAAAAGTGTCCAGGCATGGTGTCCAGTACTTTGGTGATGGAAATCCCAGGTTTTGGAATTTCACATTGTCCCAGCAGAGGTTATGCAGGGAGCAGGGAGGGATAGCAGAGCTTTATTTTAGTCGGGGCTAGATCTGATGGCACCTGTGGGGACAGCTGGACTTGACTAGAGGCAGCTGTTTGAAGCATTTTCAGTCCTTCCTTTTGCCCATGCAGTGGTCTACTCTGAAGCCCAAATATTTGTGTGCTGCCTCAGGTACTGTCCAAGAGTGGGCTGGATGCTTCTGGCACTGGACCAGTGTGGCTGTGTTTATCTGCAGGGCTGACATCTGAGCATGCTGCCTTTCAGAGCTTGATTTTTGAAATGCCATTAGCAGCACCCTGATGCCTATCTCTTAAAGAAAAGAAGTTCTATTCCTAATGTGAATTTTCTTTCCTTGTAAAGAAATATCTTTCCAACAGAGAAGCAACTGTCTTCTGAGTTTACTGGTACTTTTGACCAGTCTAAGACTGGGTCACTGCTGGAGCGGCTTTGGAAAATCATATTCTTGGTCCCTGACTTACGATCTTTCTCTTCCTAACAAACTGCACCCCATTCTTCCTTCTAATGAATAATAAGCAATTTAGTCTCTCCTGCTACAAAAGTTTTACTGGTAATGGCATCAGCCTGGCACGGAGGCTGGAGTGAAATGCATAATGTGCATACCTGCCCTGGATATGGCATGAATAGGGTGCAGTAGCTTTCCAGGATGGAAGTGACACCTTCTTTACTATGAATAATCCCAGTCCCATATAGGAGTGTCATGCTCTAAACTGTCTGTTACCATCTATGTCTGAGACTTTGGGGTTCAGTAGGACAGTGCCAGGAGGGGCATTTGCTTGGTGGACAACTGAGTGTCAGAAAAGCAAGGTGGAGCATGAGAAGTTGAAAACAGGAGAGAACAAAGCACAAAATATGCTTATATCTCTCAGTAAATCCATCAGAGATGACAAGCTGGAAGGAGGGAAACAGCACAGTTAAGAGAGAATTTTTTTTCTTGAACTGTCTGTGGCAAAGCATGCACGTAACCTTGTTTACCACAGTGGCTACTGACAGTGGTCACAGGACAGATGGAAAAGATAATTATTTAGGACTGCTTTCTGCTCAGAAACCCCCTGGGAATCACACAGCTGCAGAGCAGTGTGTGTGTGGAGCACAGGGCAGCAGGGGCTGCTGAGACATCGGGGCTGCGAGAGCATGTGCTTCTCTCTCGTCCTTGTATGTAAACGTCCCACTTGCTGCTGGCTGCCAGGAAGCATCCCCCTCTTCCTGCCGGGCACCAGGGCAGGAGGCAGGCAGGGAAGCCTGCCAGGTGAGGAAGAGTGAGGGGCAGGTACTGTGGACTCTGACCTGACATGCTGATAAAGATCATTTGCTCATCAGTTTCCTGAGCTGTCCCCAGGGATAGAGAGCTGGGCTGATCTCATAGCTGGGATTCGCTGCTTGTGCTCCTGGACCGGTGCCCAGAGAATCACCTCTGGAAGAAAGGACCAGGGAGACTGCTGCAGTTTTATAGTGTAACTACTTCATCTGGGCCATTGTCATGTCAAAAACTTGTACAAAGATTAGCTAATTAATTTAATTAGCCCTCTCTGATACAAAGAGAGCACTTTCCCCTCAGAGATCAGGTATCTCAACTTGTCCTGTAGAGCTGTTGTTTCTGCTCTCAGTGACTCAGTGACATCTGAGTCACTCAAATTGTTACTGTTCCTCTGCTATTCCAGTTTAATTACACTGTGGTTTCAGCGGTTTCATAGTGCAGGATCCAGCAGCAGGGATGGGTGACCAGAGCAGCTGACCACATGAATGGCTCTTGTATTACCTGTGCTGCCTGTGGAGTGTGGCTGTGCCAGCCTGTCTCACCTCTCACACCTTTGCTGCTGCTGCTCTCCAAGGTTTTGAACTCTGCTCTATTTTTAAATTGCTTCTTTTTTGCGTTCTTGTTTGTATTCAAAATCTTCCCCTGCCTTTATAACACTCCCTTTTCTTCTGCTGCCACATCTGTGCCTAATTCAGATACATGTTCAGTGTCTCCAGTCCTCCAATCACAGTCCTAACTGGGTGTCTCCCCCCTTTCTCCCTTGGCCATCCTTTCCCTTTCTGCTCTTGCTCACCTTGCTGCTGCTTTACTCTTCAACCTGCTCTTGAGTCTTGTAACTCTCTCCTCTATTCCTTTACTTGATGCCTCTTTTCACTATGCTGTGTCAATTGTCCCTGGGTTGTTGTATGGAGACTTTGTCCTGAAGGTCATTTAAAGTGACAATCTTGGTTGCTCAGGTGTTGCTTTCCAGGTAAGGATAGATGAGGGAACATGATCTGAACATAAATACATTATGCCCACAAGCTAACCAGATTTTTGATGGTTTTCCTTCATTACTTGCAGTGGGATTTTGTTATTATTATTTTTTAAGCTCTTATTTTGTATATTTTCATTCCAAATCCCCATATTTTCTCTCCACATCTGTGAGGTCAGGGATCTAAAAGTTCATTTATCTGTGAGAGACACATCAATTTTCAGAGATTTGTGCTATATTTTGTTCTTATTTTTGCTTTGATTTTGGTTTCCATTGGAGCATAATCTATAATACGAGGATTATCAGCATTGAGCAACAAACAGTACGTAACAAACTAAAGCCTGGCTTTAAAATCACACAGAGTTAAAGATCAATATCTTTACCTGTCTGGAAAATGTTTCTTGAGATCATTCAGACTGAAAAGTGTCAAACAGGTTGAGTAGACTTTCTCCATGTCATGTGTGGTGTTGACTTTTGGCATCTCTAGATTCATACTTGTGCCCACAGTATCTGGTTCCCTCTGACTCACTGGACCAGGCACAGGCCATTGGGCAGGCAGGTTTGTTCTTTTAAGATGTTATTTCTGTATGTATTGTGCAGATAAGGCAACATTTCCCTCTAAAAAAGGAAGTCCTCCTTGAACTAAGCATTAGAGGCATAACGTGAAGATGCAGCTACTCAAAGGAAAACTTTCTTATAGAGCTAATGACCAGAGGTGGGAGGAAAAATTAATCAGGAAGGCACAAGGCTTCTGTTCACAGAAGAAATGTGGACAGGAGGAACCAGGAACAAGCCTTGTCTGCTCTCTGGAGGTCTCTGATACCTGCCTTGGCCCGTGTCAGCTCTGGGCCTGCTGCAGGGGTCATGGCTGCCTTTGCCATTAATGCAAATATCTGAAATATCTGAAAATGCCAGTCCTTGTTTCACCCAAGGGTGAGACATCAATTAATCTACTCCATCAGTAATGCATCCCCCAGAGATGTGCCCAGTGCCTCTGCTAAATGGGCAGGTGTCTTGTAGTTGAGCAATTCAAGTATGGGACAGCCACCATGGGCAGGGTCACCCCTTGCTTTCCCAGCTGAGGGAATGTTAAATGCAGCTCCTCTGGGAGGTGCACAGGAGCAGGAGTCTGGGCTGGAATGGTGGTGGTCCCCTGGGTGGAAGGTGAATAGCAATTGCTCCTACTCTGACGGCTTGCTTGACAGGCTGCACTGTGAATGAGCACCTTTTCAGTCCTCTACCTACTAAATAAGCTCAGCACAGAGGAGTGGTTTTTGCACTGAGTTGTGCTGTTCTGCTTAGAGAGATTTTGTCAGGCTGTGGTCAGGAGCAAGAGGTGAGGTTGGGCAGTCAACCACGATGTCCTCAGGGTATCAAATGTGTCCTGCTGAGGAAACAAAGTGCCTGCTTCTCCCCACCTTTGATTTGAGCATAAACAGGTATAGATGAGAAGATGAGGAGAAGAAAAAAATTGGGGAACAATAACTGCTGCTGGTGGTTGTATGTTCTGAAGACTTCTGGATATAAATATGCACGTGTTCAATGACTGTCACTTTTAAACACTTTGGAGAAGGTACAAAGTAGGTCCAGAGCTTGAGTTTGCTGCAGACTTTCAGAAGTTTAACTTTGTTCTGCATTTTTTTATTGCCCCAAGAGCCCACGGTCTCTGTTTCCATGGCATTTGGCAATTTCATCTGTGTTGCCAGAGCCACGGCAGAAGAGCAAGAGACAGAAGCTGATGGAAGCAGTAAAGCTTTCACCCAAGAAAAATAATTATAATAATTATTATTAATAATTATAGATATAATTTTATTATTCTGGTGATAATTCTCTGCCAGATTCAACATCTTTCTTTAGTTTTTGGAACTAAACTGGCACTGCCTGTGGAGGTCTCCTCTTGTTCCCTCCCAGAAACAAGAAGGTTTCCTGGGAATGTTCTTGTTATTCACAGAAATGCCTTATCCTTTCCAATTTCTTCATGATCTCTTGTCCTTGGGACCACATGAAAGTGATTTACACAGATGTGTTTTGTGAAGTGTAACAAGGCATTTAAAAATAATTTTCACCTTCTTGCTTTTCACTTTCTTCCCAAATCCCTTTCTCATGTCAGAAAATATGTACAAAACAGTACAACACATTTTCTTTGTAATTTACTCTTTTGAAACCTCCCTACTAAAGTTGTCCCCATTTTTCTTTTCAGCTGCTCTTCATAATTTTTGAATGCTGCAGAGATTTAGACCAAATTTAAACTAAGTGAGGTATCTCTCGCCTGCAGAGTGCATGCAACCTCAATTTTTGAAGAGAGGAGGGACTCTCCCAGGAGCATTTCAAAAATCCAAATAAGTTAAAGGTGGCACTCCTTTAATCATTATTTTGAGGACACACTCCAGTAAGTTAGAAGCTCGGCTTAAAGAAGCTGTGATATTTTGTGGCTGCTGCACAATGATCATCAGAGCATACCTGAGGCTAAGTGAGCAGAACAAGGCATATTTTAATGTTACAGATATGAGAAAAAAAAAATTCTATTTCCTTTGTAGTTGTGAAGGTCAGGGAGACTTTGCCAGGTGCTCTGCTTAAAAATATCTCTCAAATTTATTTCTGCTCCTGAGTGCTTTGGTGGCCAGTTTTTTGCCTCAGGAGTCACTTGGGGATGCTAGGCTGCAATTCTGTGTTAGAGTGGAAACACTTCCCTTCTGGCTTATGCTGAGATGGGAGGGAAGAGGGTGGCAGGCAGCAGATTGCCAAATGAGCATTTAGTTGCTCTTAACCCATGCGAGAGACCCTTGAATAAAAGAGCAGCTCTCTCCAACAGGTTGAATTCAACACACGAGCTAGAGAGAGCACACATGTAGAGATGGCAAAAGCCTGTGGTCCTGCCTGGGGCACAGAGCGCTGTCCCTGTGCCCTGTGAGCACACGGTGCCATGGTTTGCCCACAGCTCTGGTGTGTGCGTGCTGGGGTAAGCTGCAAACACAAAGTGCTTGAACTTGGCACTTGCTGTTAAGCACCAGCTCTTGGCTGTGAGCAGAAGTGAGGCACCTCGCCTCAGACTTAGGTGGGAGTAGTAAACTCTTCTGCTCAGAAAGCAGCTTTAGTTAGGTGGAGATTTCCTTGTGCTGTGAACCACAACCTCCATTTCACCAGAATGTATTTCCCTTCTCTGTCTTGAAGGTTCTTCATCATTAAGGAAAGTTTCCTGCTGTACTATGCTGAGAGTGAGAAGAAGAGTTTTGAAAGCAATAAATACTTCAATATCCATCCCAAGGTGAGCAGTGTTTGCTTGCACAAGGAGGGAGTAATTCTGTTTCTAGCTCCCCCTCCCCCTTCCTCCATGGGCCCAGCAAGTGAAGAAGAGATAAGTCCCAGTAAGTCACAAAGATCTCACAGGTCCAGGGAAGCCTCAAAAGAGAAAGAATCGCATTGGTACCTTTCCAGGATATTTAATGATTTAGCAGGCATATGACTTCTATTTTTTTTACCTGATAGTAGATATATTCCCTTGTTTTCATGATCTAATCAACTAATCTTGTGGCTATAAAAATAGTGCTGGCAAAGCCAGTGGTGGGGTTAAGAGCTCCATTTGCCTCTTGTTTCTAACCTGTACTTGCACTCATTAGGAGCTGGTAACCCACATGTCCTCAGTTCTGAGGAGTGGCCTCTGTAGCTCTGCTGCCTGGAGCTCCACAGGGTGACCCTGTGCTCTGAGCCTGCTTTTGTCCTCTGTAGTCACTGGAAGCTGATGTAGCACGTGAGCTTCCAAAGGAGCTGATTTCACCCATCCTGGTTGGGGGCAGCCAGCTGCCTGCGTGCCCCCATGCAGCACATGGGGGTTTTGACTGCTGTCAGTGACTCTAATGAATGCACAGCCTCTGTCATGATACCACACTGAATCAATTGGGAGATCCCTTCCTCCCTGATGAAAGAGTTCCTGTTTCCATGTTCTAGCTAACAGCTTTCCCTCCATGGTGAAGGCAGGACTGCCATCTTTACCCCCTTTCAGATGCTGGCTGGGAGTATCCTGGTGGTGATGAGAGTCCCTCTGCTTTTCAGGAACTGTGTATATTGCCCCTCCTGGGGTAGCCAAGGCAGGGCAGTGGCCCACAAGTGACTGAGGGTGAAAGTTCAGCTCCTGATTAGTTGATAGTTATATTTGATTTTTCTGACTGATTAGAGTGCCCTGGTTTATCTCCAGGGTGTCATACCCTTGGGAGGCTGCATCGTGGAGCCCAAAGAAGAGGCCAACATGCCTTATGCCATAAAGATCTCTCATGAAGACTTCCATGTAAGTATATTTCTTTTCTTCTCAAAAGCTCCAAACCCCACAGAACAGGTTAATGCTGATGAGCAGAGCTGTATTGGCAGTCTTTTCCCTCCCTGCCAAGGTGTGCCTACCCTCCCTGGACAGACTATCCTGAGAGCAAGGGTGACTTAACATCCCAAGTCCCCTCAAGGTTTTGCTGCTGCTTTGACAACCAACAAGGAAACTTGCACTTTCTGACACCAGGTTTTATGATACTAGCAGACCAGTAGACACATTCTTAGGAGCCCTAGAGCTCGTGTTGCCCTATCAGTATTATTTTTACTGTGACTGTTTGCCTTGTGCACACTTCCCAATGTGTGGTAGGCCTAGGTCATATTTGCTCCTGTGTGATCCTACTTCCCGTGTGGAAGACTGTGGTGGGCTCTCTTCCCACCACAGCTGTGTCCAGTTCATGCCATGAGTGCACAGAGGTACATAAGGCACCAGCATCTCTAATCTGGGTTTTTTTCCCCTCCCCTCCCCTCTTCCAGGGTAACATTGTTCTAGCAGCCGAATCAGAGTTTGAGCAGGCTCAGTGGCTGGAGATGCTACAGGAGTCTGGAAAAGTGTAAGCTTCTTTCTATTCCTTACTTGCTTTGTACTGCTCTGTAGATGTGTAAAGGATAAAGAGGAAGAAGCCTGACTAGAAGGGCTATGGGGAGTCAGACAAGCTCCTCAAAAACAGTGAGAGCTTCACTTCCCTTCTGGACCTGTCCTTTCTCTAAACAGGAATGCTCGAAAACTGATGCAAAGCTTCCCACCTTGGTGTGCAGTGTGTGTGCAGTATGGCTCTCTGCTCACCCCCCCAGGCTGTCATCTGCCAAATGCTGATACACTCAGTTCACCTGCCATCCCTCTCTTGTGCCTCAGAGAGGTGGGACCTGAGTCTGAATGGGAGCCCTCCTGGTCCATTTTGTGTGGGAAGCGAGGTTTGCCGGCTTGATAAAAGTGGGGGTCAGACAACTCCTCCATATGAATTTGGGGTGAAGTAAGAGCAGAACAGGCAAGGCACAAAGATAGCGTGCAGCTGCCCAGATGGCTCTATGTCCTGCTACGAGCAGGGACCTCACCAGCACAGTACTGACTAATAACCGTAATTGTGATGCAGTTCTGTGTCTGCAGGGTGTGCATTCCTTCTGCCCAGATCTGAGGGTGCTCAGACCATGCAGCAGCAGGATTTGGCCTCTCAAAACAGTTTAATTGTGAAATGCAGAGGCAGCCTAAATCCCAGGAGAGGCAGTGTTAGCAAAGCATTTCCAGCCCACCTGCAGGGGTGAGAGGGTTGCATTGCTGTGTGCATTCAGCACTGGTTCACACTCTGCTGAGAATGCTGGACAGAGATTTGCAGTTTGTTGGCCTGCAACACTGCAATCCCCAGCACCCAGGAGCCTGACAGTGCAATGAGCAGCTGTCCTGCAAAACCAGAGCAGGCTCTTTCTAAATCTCAGCAGATGCAGGAAGAGATAACACTTAAACAGGGATTTCACTTTCCCAAATGAGATATAGAAACTTCCTGAGTCTGTAGGGCAGAGCCTGCCATTCAGCTATGAGGCTTAAAGCAATGATGCTTTGCTCTGCCCTTCCTGGCTGCATTACAACCTGGGTGGTCTCTTGTCACTGTAGGGACAAAAGCTGTTTAACTTGTAATACCAGTGTGTGCATGTATGTGTACATGCTAAGGCAGTATCTCAGTTAATTGCAATGTTGTGAGGCTCAAAATTTTGGTTTGTAATAAATGGGGAACCCAGTGTTATGGTGGATCATCCCAAGCCAAGCTCTGTGCTGCTGCAGTGTGCTTGGCTTTGGTGCTGGGGGAAGCTGTTACCTCCCTGGTAGTGTATGAACTGCAACACAAGGCTGTCCATTGAAATTTCATGGGAGCAGGAGTCCCATGGGACACAAGACCCAAGGCAGAGGTCTGCCACCCCCTTGGCATGAGCAGCCTTGGCCACTACAGAGGAAAAGTGACAGAGTTAGTTAGCCCTTGAGCAGTTTGGAGATTTTTATTGAATAGCACAGGTCTGCACTTGCGTCCACCAATGTTAAGCTCAACTATTGCCAAGGGCAATAATTTGGGACCAAGTTCATCCTTCAGGTGTGTGTGGGAGGGAAGGAGGAAGGCAGCACAACTCGGGAGAGGTACTCACAAGTAAGCCCTGCACTGCTGCATTTGTCACAGAGCCAGCCTTTTCTCTAGTCCATGCTTCAATATTCCAGCAGTAGCATTTAGAACAGAAGTAGAGAGGGGCTGCTATCATACAGCAGACCACCTGCACCTAGCTGAAAATCTGCCTGAGACACCTTCCCTCCCCTCTCTGCTTCTGTTCCTGCATCAGAGAGTGGTGCAGCTCCAGTGCCAGTCTCATCAATGCTGATGGTAGCCTGCATGTGAGGAAAAGCACAGATTATGTGATTTAACGGGGTCAGGTTGGGAGCTAAACAGCAGTCAGAAAGGCCAGCATGGGCCAATAAATTCATCTGCAGTGAATAGAAAAGCTAAAAGAACACAGTTGAATTATTCTAGGCAACCTGTTATAATCCTTTTGTTCCTAGATGGACATTGTACTGCCAGTGGTACCGCAGCACTTAGTTGTGATCATCCTGCTGTTTTTATCGTTATTTAGAGCTGACCAAAAAAACTACCCCAAAAAACCAAAAACCCACAAACAAATAACCTCAAAAAACCCCAACCAAAAAAAACCCACAAATCCAACAACTACAAAAAAATCCAAACCAAAAAAACCCAGTCCCAGAACAAACTCCATAGACTGAGATATGGAAATAGGCAAAAGAGGAAAAACAAACCTAGGCTGGGAAGTATCCTCTGTCCTTTGTTTCAATTTTGTCCACTGCCTCTTTACATCTGGGGTGGGTCATGTCTATGTGCCTGCACAACTGGTTATTGCCTCCACCATCACAGTCTGCTCGGTGATCCCTTCAGTTCTTCCCTCCTTTCCAAGTTTCCTGCCCTGATAGGGAATTCACTGTGGAGGGGAACTGATGGTCTCCCCACGATTCTAATGTGTTGTGGCTTGGACTTACCACACTTGCCAGATCGTGAAAGCTTTTTGGAAATGCACGAAGGCCTGACTCCCAGACTGCCAGGCTCTCCTTCCACCCAGAAAGGCTTTGCTGCTGGTAGTGGGGGACAGGGGCACACATACACTCTCTCTGTCCACATCAGCCTTCCCTGAACTGGTAAAAAGTAAAGTTGGTGGGCAATGTGGGAGAAAAAAAATAACATGGTACTTATGTCCTGCGGACTATAACATGCAAAGTGTCTCCAAAAATTGGCTGTGGGTGCTCCCAAGAAAGGTAAAATGCAGCCAAAGCTAAAGAGATATTCCCAGTGCTGCAAAAGGACTGGAACAGACAGTGATTGAGATATATATGTGATGGAGGTTCTCTACAGCTTTGGGTTTGGTTTTTTTGTCAGGCAGGGGCTTCCTACTTGTCCCATGAGCCTTCCTGGCCCTGTGCTTTCTGATACTTTAAGCAGTGTAGCTTTTTCTGATGGAAACTCACTTGGCAAGAAATACAGACTAAAGAAAGCTGTTGCTTGCCCCTCAGCTGAAGTCACAGCCTGTACCTCCCTGTAGCTGTGGTTACACTGGCACTGGTGCCAGCAGATGAAGGAATAAACGCTTAAATGCTACACAGTGATATGAGTGCATTTTCTAAGTCACACAGCAGTGGGTGTAGTAACCTTTGAGTAACAGGGAAATGTCTTGTTAGTCTGGGGAAGGAAGGGAGCACTGAGAAGGTGAATCTGTAAACAGACACCTTAGAGGCTCTAGCTGTTTTGAAGCTCTCCATGTAATCATACGATAAACTCTGTCGTTCCCCCCACTCCCATCTTGACCTGTTTGCTGTTGGCTTCTCTGGGATCAGATTCATCCTTTAACAAGGATTGTTAGTGAAAAAACACATTCACACCTACGTGTTCTCACTCAAGATGAAGATGTTTACCTGTGGGCAAAACAGCACCTTTTAAATTAGTGTTTTAGTTTCCTCTCTACTTTAGAAATATCCTCATTAGCTGACAAGAAACACATCTATATGCAAAGAGCTTGGGCTGCTGGAGCTGTGAGCTGCCTGGTCCCTGGGGTGGTGTGTGTTTAATTTATTCGCCTGGCTTTTGTAAGAGACAAAGTACAGGTTGCCTTGAAATAAGAGATTGCCAAATTAACACTTTCCAAAAAGCTACAATTTCAAATGTTTCACAAAGAGGCCCAGTACAGGAAGCTTTGCAGATATTTAATATTAATAAGATCCCTTAGGAGTTAACAAAGATGGCAGAATTTCTGGGCAACAATTGCTGTCCCTGTATGCACATCTATATAAACAGATTGAAATAAATTTTATGTATGTTTTAATGTTATGCATTTTATATGTGTAGATATTTTTTCTAATGAAACATGAATAGAAGTGAGCAGCAAACTCCATTTCTGGTTCTGTTTTTGGTTTGTGTGTCCTTGCCCTTGGTGTTTAATATCTGTATTAAAGCCTATCCTGTCTGTCAACTCAATCAGTAATGGGCATCTGCTCCACAGGCACTTTTTGTAGCTTGGCTTCATAAAGTGTTTAAGAGATGTTGAGATACTCTGGTCCTACAATAACATAAGGTGCTCTTTGAATATGCCTGCTTCCTTTAACATTCCCTACTTGCCAGCATCTTGTCTGGCTTTTATCTCTGGTTCTTCATTGTCGGGAAAAAGCACTTGACTCACAGTGTAGGGCCAGACACCAAGTCCTAGCGGCTTACAGCTTTAGCAGAGGAAGGATTGATTGTTCCAGGATGGATGATGGATACCAGAAAGCCTGAAGGTAGAAGGCCATAAGAAGGATTCAATAAATGGGTGAAGTCTGAAGGGGAAGAGTGACTCTAACAGCAAAATATTGGAAAAGCTGCAGAAGACAATATCACTGACAGTGGGAAGTTATTAGAGTTAAAAGCTGCAATCAGGTTCTAAAGCCTGTCATTTAAAGGCTTCCACTTACATCCTGTTGCAGTTGGAGGCTGTGGATATGCTGGATTGGTCTGGAGAGCCCTTAAAATTAAGCTCAGTGTAGAAATCTCCAAAACACTGAAAGAACCATTTGAATAGCTGTGAGGTGTTGACATACAGTTCATGTATTAAAAAAAAAAAAATTACTGAATGCCAGGGAAATTTCTCTAATTCATTTTTGGAGAAAAAATTTAGGGAATTGCTGTCCCAACTGATAAGAGTCTGCATGTTTGAATTCCTTGGTAGTTTGCTGGGCTGAATCCCCTGTCCTAGCCTGAGGGACCCTTAGCTCTCTTACATTGCCTGCTTTCTGTCTGCTCTCCCTAGGACCTGGAAGAATGCCCAGCTGGGAGAAGCCATGATCGAGAGCCTGGAAGCTCAAGGACTACAGCTGGCCAAGGAGAAACAGGAATATTTAGGTAGGAAACTCTTGCTTTGAAAAGCCATAAAAGCCAAAATAGTAATTTTGCTTTTCCTGGAGTTGTCAGTGTGGTCAAGACAAGCAGCTACAGGTTTTCACTGGATGAAGCTTTTGAGTAGTCAGCAGCTGAAATTCAGGTCTGAAGGGAGTCAAAACATGCAAAAGTTAAGGTGGGATCTGGACATGTGTGTGGAGCGTGAAGGAGGAATGTGCTTTGGCCAACATGCTGCAGTCCTGCATGGCTCATCTGTACAAATATCTGCCACCCCTGAGATGTTTGGATGTGCTGGTTTCAGCTGCTCACAGGGAAACAGACAATACCTTTGTCTCCCAGAATCAGACAGCACTGATACTTCTGAGGCTGGTCACAGCTTTTCATGCATGAGTTTTCTTCACCTAGCTGGTGGGTTTTTTGGTCTTACTCTACTTCAGCTCTGTGTTTACTCACACTGCTCACATTGGAAGTGGGAGCATTTACATGGGTTTGTTTGAGGTATCTAATGGCAGTGGCTAATTTGTCAGTGCTCTCTCTGTAGACAGTGGAGAAAGAACAATTGCTCCAGATGAATGTAAAATAATTTAGGTATGAAGAGAGGTAGGTTATGTTGTCAAATCCCCTATTTAGGAACCAGCCTCTGCATGGCCTGGTATCTTGGACGCTCTGACTGCCTTGGGAGGTCCGGTTATCTCTTCCCCACATTGCCTGTAGCAAGAGCCAAGGGGAGAGTAGCTGTTTTAACCCAGATGCCCTCTAAGAGCATTACCCAGGTCTAATAGACCTTCTGACCTAGGGGCTGCTGGTCAGAAGTGTGGGCCCAGTGACTTGTCTGGAGAGTTACCTTCTTTAAACAATATAGCAGGAATTTGGGTGCTTCAGGTTGGTGATGCCTTGAGCAGGAGCTAATGGTATCTACTCCTAATAATCAAGCCACTGGAGGAGTCTTGAGGAGCTTTTTGCATTTCTGCATCCACACTGATCAGGGCTGATCTCACTATATGGTCTCACATGTAACAGTGATCATAACTCAAGTATGAAGGCATATTCACTCTGTCTATCTGAGCACCATTCACACATGTGAGGTGATGGATGGGCTTGTACATGAGGCAGGCAGGGAGAAGTGTTTCCACACCTGACAAAGGAAAAACAGGGGATCCCGAGAGGAGGACCTGAAGGAACAGAAACAGGAGGAAAATTAGAAACAGGAAAGTTTCATCAAAACATTATTTTGCAACCACCAGCACAAACTAAAGGGCTTAAAAGACTAAAGAGGTCTTTAGTACAATGAAAAAAAAGGTGATGAAGGAATAGAGGAATACACATTCTGTGGCAAACAGGAGATATTTGGAATATAAAATATATTTTTCACTGGATTCTTTGGTCCATGACAAGAACATTCAGAACTGGTCAATTGTCATAGTTGTCTACTTTCTTTTGACAGGATCTGTCTACTTCTATATAAGAACTATCACTTCTGCCTCATTAGCCTTACCTTCAATGATCTGTGTCCATCCTGCAGTCAAGCTTTGAGGTCAGGCACTGTTGCTGGCAGCTGGTCAAGGTTCTCTGGAGGAACACTGCTCTGGGGAATTTCTTGAATCCACACTGATTTACCTTCCACCCAGATGGGATCCAGGTTTCACAGCAGACATGGACTTTACAGAAGCCCATCAAGTCCAGGGCTTGCATTCCTGCTAGCAGTAGTAATCCTGCCAGCAGCAGTAACTTTGTCAGGTTCTCAGGGAAACCAGTAGCATCCCACTTGCCTGACATGAGGAAGATAAAAGTGCTGTGGTGAATCTGCCCCTGCTCCTGTGGCAGCCAGGTGGCAGAGCTGAGAGCTAAACCCGAGGCTTGGCCATGAGGAGCGTTTCTGTCTGGGTTCCTGTAAGCGTGGCTGGAAGCTGCCCAAGGCAGAGCCTCTGAGCTTGGAGCCTAGCACAGCACAGGTGCATCAGGCTGCAGGGTGAGGGCCAGAGCACAGCCTCTGCTGGGCGTGTGTGTCTTCAGTGCACCAGAGCAACTGATGCTGAGGGGAACTGCTCCGTACAGCAGCAGTTTTGTGGCCAAGTTAGGGATTGATTTCTGGGCTTGGCTGGGACACCCCAAGGTGACAATAGGGAGTTGGCAGTGCTGCCCAGAGGGTTAAGGAGGGGATGATGTGCTAGGCAGGTGAGGATGGGACACGGAGCTGCAGGAAAACTGACTGCTGCTACATGTTGTGTGACCCTCTGCACTCACTTGACCTTTCTATGCCTTGTTCCTTATCTGTGAAGCAGAGATAAGAATATTTTCCTGACTCAGCTAGAGGATGGTGAAGGTTGGTTCACTAATGTTCTTTAAGAACATTGAGAGGAAACCTTAGAAGGAGTACAAAGCAATATGGTTGTTTAGTTTATTAAGTTATTTGGCAGGAGGGAAGTTACAGAACGTCCCATTAGTGCCATCTCAGTCTTTGGAACCTCCCAGACAGATACATACAAAGGAATAGGGAATGCTGCATTTTCAATCTTCAAAAAGTCAGCATTTCTTGTTTGTAAATATCCCGAGGATATAAAATGTTTTTCTCTGTGCTTGGACTTCTTTTGTGTGTTTGCAGATAAACTAATGGAAGAAACAGAAGAGCTATGTCTGCAGAGGGAGCAAAAAGAGGTGAGTTCATCACAATCCAATTTCCTTCAACTGCCGTGTGGCAGGGCTGAGAGGTTGGGAGTTGTTGGTTTGAAGGCAAGTTCAGGGAGAGAGGCTTGTGGAGGCACAAGAGTCTCCAGGCAACCTCTGGGCCCTGTGGATGAAGAGAGGAATAAGATCTGTGTCATGAGATGGGTTGTGGAGGTGTATCCCTGCTCCCTTTCCCTGTTACTTTCCATGCAGTGGGTTTGTGATTATGTCTCCAGGGGGACCAGGGAGGAAGATCAATCAAATGAAATTCATACTCACTGGATTGAATAACACAATTGTTACTTGACAGATTCAAGCAGATGGTGGCAATTAAGACCCATCTCCACAGTTAGAAAGCAAGTAAACAGATACTGTTCTAGCATAGG
This sequence comes from Corvus cornix cornix, assembly GCF_000738735.6. Lineage (NCBI taxonomy): Eukaryota > Metazoa > Chordata > Aves > Passeriformes > Corvidae > Corvus > Corvus cornix. Next base: position 34,352,190 of record NC_046335.1, read on the forward strand.
GATACTGTTGTGAGAAACAAGGAGCACAAAAAACCAGTGTGGTTTGTTCTTTGGACACAACAGAGATGGGAAGAATAAGAAATGTTGCACTAGGGAAAAATCAAGAGAGCACTCCCCTAGATGTGACTATTATACCTTAATTTACCTTAGAATAGAATGGTTTGGGTTGGAAGGGACTTTAAAGATCATCTCGTTCCAACCCCCCTGCCATGGGCAGGGAGAGACATCTTCTGCTAGGCCAGGTTGCTTTATCAAGTTTATAATTGTTTTTCAAACTATTCCTAGCTTATAATTCCTTAATATAATAAAAGTAGCACATCCTCATGTTTACACCAAATCTCTACTGATTCTTAGAGCACCATGATAAAGTCACAGCAAGACAGCTGTGCAAGTGGATCATCCCGTTATGCTGTAGGCAAGTCTGCATGGATATAGACCACCATGTTACAACCTCGCAAAGTGCCTCGTGCTCTTCTCCAGCTAATCCAAAATGACTGTTGCTTCTCCTTAGGAAAAGATGGCAATGCTGACCTAGGCTTCTTAGGCCTATTTTTTCTTGCATACATTTCTGGAGAGCTAAAATCCAAAAGTGGCTTGGACACTTGCTTAGGGCTAAGCAACTTCTGCCTTTGCAGAGAGACATCTCCCTCTGGTGGGGTAGCCTGCTGCACAGCCACAGGGAGGGAAATGAGCTTATCTGAAGATCCTGGAACAAATCTCTGCCCTTCCAAAGGCATGCACAGTAACTCCATTGCCCACGAAGAGCAGATGGCACTGGGCTCATTTGAAGGAGTTTGATGTTGTGAAGGACTGAATGTAGAGCTCACTGAACTGTGGTTTCACCCTCTTGGGAGCCTGAAGGCTTCAGAGTAGTATGTTGGGAAAGCAGCTTGAACCATGTACCTGCACTATGGAGCAAGGGTCTTACCATGAATTTATCCAGTGCCAGCACTGTTTTGTGACTGGCATGGGCCTGTTGCAGGAGTTCTGCACAGCAGCTCTGGCTGCAAGGGGACCTGACAGGAGAGGGACCCTTGCTGAATTTTGGTCCTGTCTTTCTCCATCTGCAGTAGGTCTCAGTAGAACTGCTTTCTCTAGACTAGGGGAGGAGACTGTTTCACTGCGTGAAGGACAGCTTGTGGTATTTGGTGCTCTCTCAGCATGGTTTTATCAGCACAAAGATAGTGATGGGCTGATTAAACTGTGCAAAGCTTTAACTGAATGGTTTGTTTTCCTGCCCCAGTGGGGAGTGGGAAGAAAGGCTGAGCTGGCAAATGTACCACACTTCAGGCACAGCAGTTCTGGGGCTGCCGCATTCTGGGGCTGTTTGGCTTTTCTATACCTGCACATGTGGGTGCCTGAAAATGGTACATACAAGTGAGTCCAGCATTCGCAGGGAGTTTTGGACCTTCCATCTATATGTGGCTGAGCTGACCTGTGCTGGGAGCATGTCTGGGACTTCCAGGTGCTTGGTAACCTGGCTGAGACTTCTGGATGTCTGAAAATCCTCAGCCAACCTCAAATCCTTCTAATCGACCCAGACAAAAGTGTGGTGAAATCAGACACCCTGTAGCTCTACAGAGCTTGGGTTAAATGCCATGTTAAAAGTCCCAGGCATTGTTAACAGCCTCTCCTAACTGTGTTGGCTGAGCACATTCCTGTCTTCTCTTTTGGAGCAGGAACTTGAGCGTCTGAACCAGATCCTGGAAGCAGAGAAGCAGCGTTTTGAAGAGGTGGTTCGGGAGCTGCGGCTGGAGCAGGAGGAGATCAGACGGTACAGCAGCAGGGCAGGAAAAGGACACAAACAAACACACCGGGCAAAAGTGCTGCTGTGGTGGTGAAGCAAAACAGTCTGTAAAATCCACCTATTTTGTGCATGTAGGAAGGAGATGGTACATTGACCTAAACAGGAATGGTTGTGGGCTCTTTACCTGCATTTGCTATTGCTTGTGTGACCAATAGAATACAGCTTAGTTTCATTTTGCACTCAGGCCTCCAGCAATTTAATTTCAAAGGGCTGGGACACAAGCAACACCCAGATTAGTTGGGGTAGCATGGCAATGGACAGGTGCAAGATAGGATTTCAGAGAGGCAATTAGCTCAATTGACTGAGCAGCCATGTGCGGTCCAGACACCTGGATCTGAATTTCCACCATCAGCTGAATCACAATGGGTGTATGATATTGCCTCACCAAGACTAGTTTTGTCATTTTAAACGTTAACTATGAAAAATATGAGCAGCAAATGTATTTAGAAAGAGAAGGATCCAAGTGCTTTGCCCTGAGTGTTGAAAGGGCATTTTTTGCTATGGTCCTCGGTTTTTTCCCCCTTTTTTCTCCCTAAATAACATCTCAGAAAAGCCAGTGTGATTTTGCAAACCATTTTTGTTCTCATAGGCTCTGCTTAGATGTGGCTGCCCTGTCTGAGCTCTTTCAGTTGCAACCATGGCTCTGCCCTTGCTGGAGAAGCACAGTAACTGTTGGGGTGGGTTTGATGATCAGGAGGCACAATGAAGTTCCTGGACACCTGTAGTGTGTCCAAGGCAGGATGTGATGCTTCCAGGCAAACTCCTGGCTCTCCAGGACTGGCTGTACCAACTGATGGTTGCAGGTCCTGCACCAGAGACCCACAGCCTGCATGGCCTGGGCGCGGTCTGGGCACGGTCTGTGGGGCGATTGTTCCCCTGCAATAGCTGTCACCCTTTTTGCTTCTTTAGGGAGCTGGAGCTCACAGCCCGCTCCCTTAAAGGAGTGGAGGAAGAAAAGAAAGAGTTGCGAAGCCTGACACAGTCCTTACAGAACACCCTAGAGGTGAGTGACCACTCCTCCCCTCTGAGTGACAGCATTTTGGTCTGAAAGCAATGCTATCCCATGGAATGAATCCAACATCTGCTAATGCCAGAGTTGAAGTGCTGTACAGATGAACAGGCTCATTTGGTAGCTGATATGAACACCAAAATCCCCTGCAGAAAAGGATGAGAAATGACACAGAGCACAGCTGAATCAAAATTTTCTCAGCAGTACCAAGTGATATGGTGGTAGGACAATAACCATAATAAGTTGCAGTTTGGGAAGCTTAGGTGGAACACTAGGGAGAGAATTTTCACCAGATGGGCAGGCAGGCAGTAGGAGAGGCTGAGGAATCTTCATCGTGGACTGTTTTCAGACTGTAGACAGCCACAGCTGCCCATATCCTGCTGTGCTGACAGACTGGCTCTGGACAGCAGGCTGGACAAGAGCCTACTGGACCTCCTGACTGTCTGGTAGAATTTGAAGCAGCAGAGGGGCATTCTTTGTTCACAGAAGGGAGCATGATTCCCGAGGAAATAATGTACTACATGGAAATCTAGGAAACAGTGTCTTGAGGTATTAAAATCTTTCCTTACTGGTGGATTTGTGGAAAGTGTCTTTTCTAAATGTATATTTGTGAAATTTCCACACAGTTGGCATTCTGAAGCTGCAAGGTCATCCTTAATGTTTGTGTCAGATCCTGCAAGTTTGTCCAAAAATCTGTTCCTTTGGGCTCTTCTCATTGCCTGCAGTTATGGGTATGAAGAAAAGAACTGGAAAGCTATGGAAGTACCATTCCTGCCCTAGCTGCACACTGAACACTTCACAGGCAAACAGCATGCTGTGTCCTATTGCCTGCAGTTAGAAGTACCACAGAGGGGGTGCCTCCAGTTCCCACTAAGGAGCAAGCCGAGCAGGGAAGGCAGGGAAGCTGCATCTGTGATGCAGCAGGGAAGCACAAGGTTCCAGTCCCTGAGCTGTGTCCTTACTAGCATAACACATCAAAGGAGCCTGCTGGTTCACCCCTTCGTAGCGAAGGCTATGGTGGAGGCTTGCTCCCCATGAAGCAGGTATGAAATGAAACCCAAATTTTATTATTCCTGTGTTTAACCTGAGTGAGGCATGTGGATGTAAGGACGGAGGGACTCAGTAAGGAAGAGCCAGGCAGGAACAGGAGCAGAAATGTTAGACTTGGCTGATACTCACAATCTCTGTCCTTCTTCAAGGAGCTCTCCCTGGAAAAACAACAAATGCTGGAGATGCTGGAAGAAAATGAGAGCCAGGTCCCGCCTCCAACCAGCCCCAGCAAGGAGCAAAGTCCCATCTGGGGACTGCACTGCAGCCTGCGACAGATTGAAGAGAAGATGCAGCAACTTCTGCAGGAGAAACTCCTGGCAGAGAAAAGGTGAAGTGGGGAAAGAGGGCACTTCTGCTCAGGCTTAGTGGTGCCAAATGACGTGACTGTCTGCTGACTTGCTTTTTGGTTGCCAGCACCAGACAAGTTCGGAAGCTTGTCTGGTTCCTGTGGCAGGAGTTCAGGTTACAAATGCTTCAAAGGAGACAGAGTGAGGCAGGGCAGCTGAACTTGCTCCCAGTTGGGCCTGCTCCTTTGAAACCAGGACCTGGGCATGTGAAGGTGTTCGTGGCCTGTCCATAAGGAGTGTTTGGTGCTCCTGGGCCTCATCTGGGAGCTGAGAATGTTCCATTCAAGAACTGTGCACCTGGCTTTCTCCAGCAATGTCTGTGTTGTTGGAGTGGAGCACACAGCACTGCTGTTAGCATCTCTCTGCTCTGGGCAGTAAGGTAGTTAAACATGCCCCACCACGATACTGATCTCCTTTCCTTCCTGTGAGCTGTGTTGGGGTGGGAATGGTCATCTTTCTTTGCTGTGCCATGCACCAGGATGAAGGAGAATGAGGAGCGGTCCCGAGCACTGGAGGAGGAGCGGGAGTTTTACTCTTCCCAGTCGCAAGCGCTGCAGAACTCACTCTCGGAGCTGACTGCAGAGAAACAGCAGGCAGAGAGAGACCTCAAGGTATCCCCAGCATATGTTGCATATTGATGTCCCTGGGCCCAGAGCACTCCCATTTTCCCTTTCACTTCATTCCCTATCAAGCCAAACTCTTGGTTTTATTTAGTTTTCACATTGTGGTCACAAAGCCTCATTAGCTGTGCTTCATATTGCCAACCGTATCTTGGGTTGCATCCAGAGCAGCGTGGGCAGCAGGGTGAGGGAGGGGATTCTGCCCCTCTGCTCTGCTCTGGTGAGACCCCACCTGCAGTGCTGCATCCAGCTCTGGAGGGACATCGACCTGTTGGAGTGAGCCCAGAGGAGGACCACCAAGGTGCTTGGAGGGCTGGAGCACCTCTCCTGTGAAGACAGGCTGAGAGACTCAGGGCTGTTTGGCCTAGAGAAGAGAAGGCTCTGAGAAGGAAACCTTCTAGCACTTCCAGTGCCTAAAGGTGTCGACGAGAGCTGGAGAGGGAATTTTTACAAGGGCATGTAGTGATAAGGCAGGTGAGATTGGCTTCAAACTGAAAGAGGAGAGGTTTAGATTAGGTATTAGAAAGAAATTCTTTACTGTGAGGGTGGTGAGGCATTGAAACAAGTTGCTCAGAGAAGTTGTGAGTATTCTGTCCCTGGAAGTGTTCAGGACTGGGTTGGATGGAGCTCTGAGCAACCTGGTCTAGTGAAAATTATCCCTGCCCATGGCCGAGGGGTTGGAATGAGATGATCTTTAAGGTCCCTTTCTACCCAAAGCACTATGATATCATGGTAGCACATGAAATTGCCATCTTATATCTATGTAGCACTACTATTTATTTTTGTATTCTGAAGCCTGATTAATCCATTCAGTACAAGTCTTTTATTTGCTACTGTGAAAGCATAATCTATAGATGGAGGGAATAAAAAAAAAGTAAAAGAGGAAAGTAGACACAATAAAGAATAAAGATGATTTCAAAGAAGTGCTAATGTGGACATTGCAGAACTGAGCAGACATCTTCCCTTCTCACTTGTGCTCAGAAAACCAACCTTAAGACTTTTTGATCTTCAGTAACCTCTGCAGGAAGTTGGGTTCAAAAGCGGAGGAATTCAGCTGAGGGACCAGCCCTCCTTCGTAACAGACAATACATTAATCTATGCAAAGGTAACTGGACAAAGTATGATATTTTATTTAAATCGAAATAATGTAAAGGTTATGTTAATAATTGGCTGTTTGACACTCAACCTCCTTATACAAATATTTTGTCCAAAAAAACCTCCTGCGTGATTCTTTTTCCTGCACCTCCAATATTTTCTTATCCTGTAACCTTCTACTTGGCCAAAGTAAAGCTAAGTTGACCTAAGCTGTGTAGTCTTTCTCCTTTGCTAAACTAGTACTGTATTTCTAACTTCTCTTGTATTTTGTTTCTGAAACTAAGCACTGTACACCCATTTGTGGGAATTGACTGCCTTTATCTCAAGTCTGTCTCAGCTGGAATGGTGTCCTTCTGTTCCTGCTCAGCTGCAAGTACTTGCATTAGCACAAATTCATGTGTTAAAATACCATCTCTGATTCCATATGGTTTATATAATGGGAGGAAAACTGTGAAAAATGAAGTCAGAGTAAAGGAGAATTACTAAAATAGTCTGGACTTCAGATGCTGTCTGAAGACATGAGGAACAACTTTTATGTTGCCTTGCAATATTTCTAGGATTTCCATCACTGTTGTCCTTTCATTTTCATCCATGGCAAGTCCCTCACAGACCTTGTGAGTTACCAGGATGATTACTGAGAAACAAGCTGGTTTTCAGTTCTTATTTTCTTCCTCAGGCTGAGGTGAAGGTACGCATGGATCTGGAGAAGAGACTGAGAGAAGCTGAGGAAGCATTGCAGAGCTTGGAGCAAGGCCTAAATTCTCTGGATTGCAACAAGGAGAAAGAGAAGAAGATGAAAGCAGATGTCAGTAATTTGAGAAGTAAGTTAGTCATCCGTCCTCTCTACTGATGAGCAAATTCAAGAGAGGAAATACTTCTACCCATTTTCCCAGACACTAAAAGAAGATTCCAAATTAGCAAAGTTGCACACAGTGTGGTCTCCCAACTTCCTGTGCCTCCACCACACCTCCCCTTTGAGGAGCCATAATGTGCTATGCAGGTAATTGGTGTTTTGCCCTCAAAGGAGGTTGAAATTATTCCAGCCTTCTCTGTTGGGTGGAAGACAAACCTAGAGATGAGCAAATACTTCCCAAAATGTCAAACAGGGAAGGTGAGGCAAACAGCTTCAGGGAAACTGACTACTGACTAGGTCTGAGTTATAAGGAGTCCTCTGATTCCCCTTAAGGCTTTATTTTCTCAGCCTTGATTACAAAAATATTACCAGTTTGAGGCCCATGGTTGCTGTAGCAATGTGCTGATAGGTGAACCAGAAGGTGAAGTTTGGATCTTTAGTCAGAGCTGAATCACAGCATCAGCCCAGCACTGCAGTCCATGGGTCAGGTGTAAGAGTCATGTTCCTCACAGGTTATCCCTGTTTCTTTGCCTTTTTTTGTTTGTTTGTTTGGGTTGAGTCTTTTTGGGTTCTCTTGGGGGACATTAGCCTGGCATTTGGCTTGAGTCAGGCTTAGGAACTGACATTAGCAGCTTCAGTTGAGTGAAGTCTGGCTTGTTTTCCATGCTCAAAATAGTACAGGGAATACAGGGAGAGTACAGGGAGAGTGGTTATGAAGATGCTGTGTCTGTACAGTTAAGGCTTCATTTTCAGTGAAGGCTGGATGTACTGGGCCAATACAGAGAAGTCAAAAAGTCCTGTGGTATTCTGAGTACTCTTAGGTAAATAGGGATAAATACATGTATAAATGGTTTTATATCTATTCACATACTTATAATTTATATATATTTAAATAAAACAAGTATTATTTGGTAGTTTCTACATAGGATTTCTAAACTGAGAAAAACAGGCATCATTCTGAACTTCATCCCACTGGCTCAGAGCCATGGTAAGAAAACAGAGTTAAGTGGATATGCTGAGCTCAGCATTCAAGTAGATTTTCACAGGGCATAAGTGAGTAACTGGTACTGAATGTCTTCTGCTATTTCCAGCCTTGGATTTTGGGGGATGTTTTCTTCAAAAGAGTAAAAATGTACTGATGAGCAGAGTACTAGAGAAAATAAGGGACCAGCAATGTTTCCCTTAACATTAGTCCCAGTACAGATTGCCTCAGTCCTTCCAAGTGGTTCCTGCAGCTCTGCTCTGCCCTTTATAGAAGAGTTTGGGCACATTAGCACATGATGAGCAAGGGACCAGCAACAGGCAGGAGAACAGCAAGACTGGAATGGCAGAATAGATGCTGGTCAGACCACAAGAGGGGAAATGGCCCAGGAAAAGCAGTTTGTGTGGCAGATCAGGGCAGAATAACGTCAGAGTTTGAACATGGGGCTTTTCTTGGAGCCTGTAACATACATAACTATGTGCTAGTATTTGCTATGCTATTAAGAAATCCCTTACGATGTATGGCCTGGACATGTGTGCCTGTGCTGGTGTTGCCAACACCTTCCCTTCCAAGTTAGGCTTGACTGGTTTTAGAAGTCCTTCAAAGAAAGTATGATGAGCAAGGCTTCAGAGTCGAAAAGTTCATCACATTTTGGCAGTTGAATCATGAGCACTTGTGGGAATTACTGATGTGGAATAGATGGCTGCAGTTCCTTCTAAAATTTGAGGATACATTTGTTGGGAACTGGAGGTTTTTGTCACTTAGAAAATGTTCATTCTGATGATATTCTGGAGCTTGTTGTTCATGAAGGTCGTCATTACCTGGCTCAGCCCATCAACGAGTGCAGTCCCTTGTGACTGGTTCATTGCATGGAGTGTCTGTCCCATCACTCTCACGGTGGTGTTCTCTCCCCAGAGTTCTTTGAAGAGTGCATCCGCAACGCTGAGCTGGAGGCCAAGATGCCTGTGATCATGAAGAACTCCGTGTACATCCACAAGGCTGCCACTCGCCGCATAAAGAGCTGCCGCTTCCGCTGCCGGAGAACCAGCGCTTCATGGAACGACAGTAGGTATTGGGCAGCCTTCTGCTTTATATCCTGCAGGAGCAGGTATGTGCAGATGGGGCTGACAGAGCAGTAAAGCCTGCAAATGTTGTTTGTATTTCATGTTCCTTAGTAGCAGAATGGAGCTACAGCACTACTTGGAGCTTCCTTTCTCAGAGAGCAGGCACTGAGCCTGTGTAATTGTTGCCCATTTCTTTATATATGTTGAAAGCTAAACTTCTGTGATGGTCCTGGGCCGTTAAAAAAAACATACTTAAATATGACTTCATCAGAATGCCTAATCACAGACTGAGTTAGGCTCAGTCATGTTGGTCACATGGCTCGTGAACTCTAGTGAGGCTTTATCTTCAGTATGCGTCCCTGATGGAGAGTGCTGACCTTTCTGTGCTGTTCTTGTTTCAGTGAAACAGTCCCAGTCCTTCATCTTCTCGCATGCAGAAGCTGAAAACATTGAGGAGCTGAAAGAAGCAGCCAAAAGACTGAGCCGAGACCAGCGCTTTAGGAAAACTATCTATCAAATCATGAGGTCGCAAAAGGATTCTGCTTCAGGGGACAAAAAGTGACTCTTCTTGGGAGGGGGCTTCTGAGATCAACTTGCCATTCAGCTCCACAAAAGTTACAGCCTTGGGCACTAGGCTCAGAAGGGAGGTTTGGCATTTGGTGGGGAAGGTGGAGGAGAGCTGTGTGTAGGCAATCCCTTCAGTTATTGGCTTTGCTTTAGTTTGAGTGCTCCCTGTACTTGGCAGACCTTCTCTGCTGATCACTCCAGACCCGTTTGCTTCAGCTGCTTACATTAAGCCACATTTTGCCAAGATGCCACAGTCAGTGTTAGAGTGAACCAGAGACCGTAGTTTAGGAAGTGCCTCTTCTTTCCTTGCCTGTCTAGTCTGTCTGCCAAACACCAAGTGCTTCTGAGGAAGCCTTTAGCAGCCTATGTTCCAGCTAGTGTAATCTCCTCAGCTGAACAGAGCTCACCCTGCTCTGCCTGATCCTCTCTAGGAGATGGCTCGCTGCACACCCTCAGTCCTTCAGCACTTTGGAGGGGCACATTTCCTGAAGACTGCACCAGTCCCAGCCTCCCAAGCACAGGTTAAAGTATCAAACACAAGGGCAAACTTTTTGTCTTGATGCTACATCATTTCAAGCCAACAGCAGCAACACAAGGTGAAGACAACAGGAGGATGCTGTGGATTTGGGTCCAAGGAGGATCATGTACAGAGAAGAGCTTATAGGTAACACAGTGGCATAGATGCAAGCTGGAGGGGGGGTTGTGTTGTGTTGACAGAACATTCCGGGGCCACCTTTGCACATTTTTTGCACATCTAGCTGTGTCAGAACAGGGGAATATGTCCTAGGGAAGGTGTTATCTGCTGGCTATTTATTCATCAGCGTGAAGAAGCCTGTGACTCAATTCTGATGCCTTCCTCAACACCTCTGTAAAACAAGTTAGAGGGCAGGAGGGTGAGGACTGTCCAGCAACAAAACCCGCGACCACTTATAGAATTAAACAACGTCAGCAGCAAGCTGTCAGGGCTGTGGAAGTGGAGGAAGTCATCTCTGTATGTGCTGCAGTGAATAGCCTGTCACTGAGGCTTTGTACTGCTCTCTACCAGTCCTCTTAATTGCAATCCAGGCTGTCTTGGTCAAACTGGGACCTCTGTCAAGTCAAAGCTGGATTGGGAGCAGTGCTGTGAACAGCCTGTTAGAGGAGAGCTTTTCACCAGCCTCTGAGCCCTCCCAATTGCTCACCACGTGCTTATCAAATGGGAGAATTTGCCCTGCATGTGGTCATCTTGTGTGGTACAGGAGAGGAGTCACTTTGTTGTGGAACCCCTTGCAGCCTCTCCCACCTATTTAAGTGAGCAGCTGGCTAACAATTACCCATGCACTGCCTGGTGCTTACAGAGCACAGGATAAGCACACTCAGAGTAACGCCCTGTTTTCTCCTGTGTATTAATTGGGAAATAAAGAAATAGACAATACAAAGGTGAATAAAGTTAGCAGCAGAAGTACAGTTAGAGGGTCTTAAAGTGCAGATTTACTGTACCTTTCATGGCATCAGGACTCCTGGGTATTGTGCATGTCCAGTGACACACGGGTAGTTGCTTGCTACTGTCCCATTTGGATTGTGACAGTGTCCACTCACAGCCTTTGGCTTCTGGTCACCTACATAATTCCCTACCACTTTAGTGTTGTTCCTAGGGAGAAGTCTAGGATGAGGCTGGGAAGCAAGCCCTGGCTTACCAGCCAGCACAAGGGATTGGTGCTGGGTGGAGGAGCATCCTGTGACGGTGTGATGCTCCTGGATGGAATCACTCCGGTGTGACCAGAGGAAAAGCTTTGAAAGCACAGACGGTACTTCCCATTTCAATCAGTTACTGACTAATAACCTTCTGCCAGACATTGGGAGGTTTCATCCAATCAGGGGATCCAGTTGTGGAGGGTGATGTTTTTGTGATAACAGGCGATAAGCTAGGAGAAGATTATTTCCATCCTTCCTTAGCATACCTGATCCTTCTGTGGTTTATCTACTTGTGTTTATACACTAGAAAGCTGCAAATGAATTCTTGCTCCTACAAGGCTGAAGGGCTGTGATAAAGCAATACAGAAATGGTTTTTCCCTTTTTGCTGTTCCCAAACAATCTCTAGCTATTTTCCAGTTACAAGGTCTATATTATGTGATGCTGGAATGGATGGAATAAAGGATAGCTAGGGAATGTATCTGTAATTCAGGCAGTTAGGAGAATCACCCTGTGGCCTGCAAATACAGCATTTTTGTTCTATTATCATCACAGCCACAATATCAGACTCTTCAGAAGTATTGTATGCAGGAGGTAGCCACATCAGGTCTTCCTTTACTGTGCATATTGACAGCAATAAATAAAAGTTATGCTGACACAAGAATGAATTCCCGTGTGTTCTTGATACACTGTCACCAAAATGACATTAAATTGTCTCTGCAGGAGTTCAATTGTGACACTCTCATTTACTTCCAGCGCAGTTCCTCCGCTTCACTGAGTTGTGTTACGTGCTAAACATCACCTCTCAGAAGGACTGGCTGTATGTAAAAAGCTGTCAGCCTTGCTACCCACTTCCACTTTTACATTGTGTATAAAATTAAAGCAGAATCTCAAGAAAGCTCCCACTTGCTTACCTGAAGACAGTGAACAACTCTGTGGGTAACCAGCAAGATGTGCTCCGGGCCACCTGTGAGGAGGTGCTTTCCTTCAGTCATTCCCTGCTGCATAGGAATCTACTGCCCTGTAATTTCCCTGGCAGAGTCAGCATGGAGCTATGTCTGTGCACCACAGCATCCTCATTAAGTGACTGTCTCCTTTCAAAGGACACAGAAATTACTGATTTCAATGTTCTCTGTGTATTTTTAACGCAATGCAGTACCAGGAAGATGGCTTAAGGGAGCAACTCACCTCTGTTCAAATAACCTCCACCAGTAATCCTAGATTGTTTTCTCCTGCTGGGAAAACTAGGAACGAGGTAATAACTTCCTCCACGGAGGAGAGTTCTCTAACTTGTTCTCTTGTGTCTGAGGATAGAAGAAAATGTAGGATGGTTTGCACCTTTAAGGTTTCACTTCAGGAGTTGCAGAACAGCTAGACTGGCTCTGAAAAGCCCGTGGCCATTCTTCCACCACCTCCACCTTCTGGGTAATAGCTGGGAACTTCTTTGCCCTCTGAAGACTTTCCCTGTTGTTCCTGTCAGAGACACTGCCAAATGTAAAGCCCGCTGATTCTCCTCTGCATTGTCTTGGCTACTTTCACAATGTGAAGGATGGCTCCTGTTAAAGGTTCAATTAACTGGTTTAAGGGTTAACATCATTCTCCATGCAAGATGCACGGATGTTTCAGTCCCTAGTGAAGAAGCGTGGTTCCTGCTGAAGGACAGGGGTTTCGCAGCTCCCCTGGTGCCCACTGCCCCAAGGCTTTGCTCTTGCACAGAAGTAAATGGCAGAGAAAGGAAGGCAGCCCTAGCCCTGCTGCCCTCAATCTGTGCTGCCTCTAAAGCAGAGGAAGTGGATAAGAAATGGAAATTGCCCTTGGGGTCAGAAGTCAATAATAAAGGGTAAATGGTTGCTGGTGTGTGTTGTGCGTTGCTGTGCATGGCACACAAGTGACACAGGCTGGTAGCAGTTTTCAGCTACAAAGTATGGCTTTTTTTTTTAGCTCCAGATAGTAGGTAGGCTTTCTGCTTAGGACTTAGTGTAATATTAGTGTATCTCTATGGAAATAAAATGAGAGATTTCCATGGGAACAGCCTGTTTTGAATAGTTTTCAGTGCAGTCACTTTTTGTGGTTCTTAGAGGGACAGAAGCTGGCTCATGTTGTATCTAAGGAGGAGTTTGCACCCAGGAAAGTGACCATGCTCTAAAAGTCTTGTCCAAGGCAGGGGCTTTGCCTGGACACTTGGTGCTCCTTGGTGCTGGTGTGCCTCTGAAGGACACATTAATTCTGGCATCTTCTTCCTCATGCACAAGGACAACTCTGCAGTTTTTCACCTAGTCCGTGTACCATTTTTTACCCACCTAGTCTGAGCATGGCTTTGAAAGGGTGAAACGACCAAGCCAGAGGAATTGTGTAGTGAGTCACCTGAGAGCTGGGTCTGAGGTGGCCTGTTGGGGTGATGGTCACTGTGAGTTCAGCCACTGCATATGGTTTGTTGAACAACCTGCAGTGTCTTTCTGTGCATTAACATCCCTTTTTCTGTATTAAGTAACACTTACTTCTTACTGCAAGCTTAACCCCATAGCCAAAACGCAGAAAGATCCAATGGAATACTCACTCAGGTCTGTGAGTCCTTCCTGCTCTGCAGGATACACTGTAGTGCTTGAACCAGCATACAGATTTTGGAGTTTTTTCAGTGTTGGCAGATCTGGCACTTCAGAGGAAGAAAAATGATAAAGGCTGTTTTGTGGGGGTAACAAAGGCACCTTTTGCTAACTCAGAGGTGTTGTAATAAATAGCAAGGTCATGTGCTCTTATTTTGCTGTTTCCTGAAAAGTGCAAACTTTGCATTCCTTAAAATACTAAGTGAACTCTGCTTACCCTTGAGTTCTTCTTGACTGCACCCCTGCCTCAAACCTCTCTGTGGAAACCACCCAAGAGTGGAGGAATATGTCCTCTCCTAGAGCTGCTCTTCTCATTGGTTTCTTCATCATTAATTCTGGGGTGGGAGAAAGCTCCTGTTTTCCTGTTCCTCCACACATCAGTGGCTGCCCACAGGAGATGCAGCCCCTGCCTCTCCGACATGAGGAAAACAGGTTCTGTTTTTTGTTGCGGGGTTTTTTTTCTAAGTTCTGCAAAACAGGAATTAATATTTTTGGCATTTCTGTGTTAATAAGGAGGCTCAAAAACAAGCTGTTTTGGTGGGTGTGAGAAAACTGACTTCCTGCAGTGGAATTAGGCCCTGCTCAAAAGAGGTGTTGGATCTCAGCCTTGATGGCATATGGCTGGAGGCTTGTGTCAGTCACTGCTGAAAGCACGGCCACGACCAGGGCAACAGCATGTTTGGCAGAACTCTGTCTTTGGGACAGTTCACAAAGCATTCAAGGTCCCTGGGTAGCAGAGATGGGCTGTGCTTTTAGGTGCACTAATGTTACCAGCAATAAAAATGACAGAGCAAGAAGGTGGGAATGCTGTGGCTTTTGTAGCAAAGTAGAGGAGCAGGCTTTTAATGCAAAGATTGCCAGAGATTGATGGGATTGTAACTTGCCTGGGAGTAGCCACTGTTTTAATTTCTCCTTTTCTTTCCTGATCCTGCCAAAGGCTCACCACATATGCTTGTTGCAGGTGACGGGAAGGTGAGGAGGCTTCAAGAGGAATGAGATTGAAAGCAGGTGTGACTAAAAGCTGGAGTACTGCCGACCTTCAGTGGGTGTGTTTCAAAAACAAAGTGTGTGGTATGGCAAGCGCATTTCCATGACCTAAAGACAGCTGTTCGATTTCCTGGTAAGCAAAAAGCTTACTGAGTCCGAGCAAGGGGTCCAGCCCCAGGTGCTCAGAGAAAAGGGGTCTGCAGCTAAGGCCTCTTCTCTCTCCCCAGTTTAGATGAGGCATGCCCTGTGCTGCAGGAATATGATCCCTGTGATGCAGGGACATGGCCTACAGTTATTCTTTGTGGGTAGCTGTGTTTATGCAGAGGCTGCTCAGGGGAGCAGAAGTCAATCTTTTGGTGCTGGAAAGGTTTTGGGTATCTAAACACGGACTGGAAGAGATTGGAAATTCCTGCAACTCTCAAGGGATTTGGATGTTCAGAAACTCTTCTAGCCTGGAGCAGCAGCCCTCTAGATCCCTCTCTGATCAAGTGTGTGGTATTTCAGAGAGATGCTGCAATTCATGGAGGGATGTGAGGAATGGCAGTGAAGGCAGAAAATGTTTTTCTTTCTGCTTCTGCTCCTTCTCCTTAATTTCTCTTGCAATGGTTTCCTCCCTTACACAAATACAGATCAAGTGTGGTTCACTGTGGAACTTATTTTAGATTAAAAGAAACCTCTGCCTGCACATTCTATCTTTCCTGCCTGTGTAGGGGGAACGTGGGCTTCAAAACGAGGACAGAAAATTCTCAGCCATTCAGAGGTATCACAGATGGGTAAAATAAGTGTGCTTATCACATATATCAAGCTTGGATAAGGGGGAGTAGCGGGATACACTGTATTTGAAGCTTGAAGCCAGCTTGCAGTACGGGAAAATGAATTTGTTTGAGGAGATGTTTTAGTCCCTTGCCCCGGCTGATGCTGAAGGAGCTAGAAGAGAGTGTGCTCACTAAGTCCACTTTTAGCATATGGCTGGCTCCTGGTGCTGGCACAGAATTAGTTTTGATGGCTGCTCACCACACAGAAAATGCCCCCAGCTGTGACCAACTGCTGCTGAGTTACAGCCTTGTTCAGAAACAGTGGTGGTGGCTGTGGCTCCAGGGAGCACCCTCAGACCTGGATACCCCAAAGGATGTTGTGCATGACACCCTTCCCGACACACTCACAGCGTCTCCACATCATGGGAGACTTTGGCTTCGCCTTGCAAGTGGGCACGGGCTCAGCTTGCAGCTCTGCTGCCACCCAGGAGCAGAGAGCCCCGTGCCCACAGCTGGAGCTGCTGCCGCCGCCTCAGGCCTGTTGGATTCCAGCATACTGGGGCACACCCTGCCCCCAAGCTTTTAGCAGCAGAATGGATGGAAGCAAATTAGTGAGCCGGCCTTAGGAAAGGTTACTGGGAACAGGGGTGGGAGCTATTCCATTCCCTTCCTAAAGGGAGAAGAGCGTCTCCTGACCCCGGCCCCCACAGTGCTCTGCTATAAGCACCTGGTTCAGCTCCGAAGTGCAGAGAGGATTCAGAGCCTAGCTGCCAGGGGAGCTGTGTGTGGGCTCTGCTTCATTCCCAGACCAGGGGAGCAGAGAAGGGCAAGACAGAACAGTTGCTTTCCAGGTGAATGGGAAAGAAAGAACAGGCCTAGTAGGGAAGCAAAGAATAGCTGCTGTGGATAGAACCCTTGCAACAGAATGAAGTGTCCTGAAGACAGGAGGAGACAGACCTGAAATATGCTTCTGGGTCTTGGTTCTGGTGCACTGCTCACACCAGGAGTTTCCATCCTGTCTGTACTTGAAGAGGGTCACAAAGCTAGCAAACAAATACTGCTTTACACTGTGAGTGTATACCCCTTCCTGTCTATCCAGCTCTCCCTAGCTTTGAGCAGGATTGCAAGCTGGCTTTCCCTCACCTTCCCCTCCAGGCTGCTCCCTCAGCCTTCTGTTTATTCCTCTTTGGCTAGCTAGGACTGTCTCCCCAAGGTGGAAGTTAGCTTAGCCCCAGTGTGCTTTGTGGCACCTAGAAACAGTGGGAGGACAGTTCTGCCATGGTGGAGATGGGGGAGCAGCTCTCCTTGGAGTGCAAAGGAGGTGACACACGCCCTCATAGCTGCTCATGCTTTTTTTGTAACACTGCCTTCCTGTCTAGAAATATTATTCATC
The DNA here is from genome assembly GCF_000738735.6 of Corvus cornix cornix. NCBI lineage: Eukaryota > Metazoa > Chordata > Aves > Passeriformes > Corvidae > Corvus > Corvus cornix. Next base: position 34,368,994 of record NC_046335.1, read on the forward strand.
CTGCTCCGAAGTCCTTCCGACTTGAGCGTTTCATGCAGAAAATGCACAGTGATGGGCAGCGAACACCCCGGGCTCTTAACCAGGCACCTTCTGTCCCTTCTTCACAGCCCACCTCACATGGGGCTGTGGGCCACGTGTGGGTACAGAGCTGGGCAGGGTGGTGCCAGGTGTCCCCTCGCCTCAGACATGCAGCGTGAGCCATTTCAGAGTCTGTGTGCCAGATCCTGTCCCAGTGTGTTTCACAGGGGTGAGAGGCAGGCAGAGGAACCCATCCCCTCCACTGGACCTTCACTCAGAGGAGTTCGACATCTATCCAAAGGAATACTTCATAATCGGGTTTTTCATTTTTATTTTTATTGTTTTCCCTGAAAATAATTTGTCTAAAAGTAATTTCCGATTTTTCCTCACAGGCAGAGAGCAGACCGGAAAGTTTTGCCTTCAGATGAAGCCTGGTGAGCTCTGTGACTGAAGGTGGCCCTGGAGGCTCTCTCTCTCTACTGTAGCTGCACTGCCAGACCCACAGAGAAAGCCATGCATGGGCAAACAGCCCTGGCAAGGACAACAGCCTGTTAATCCTGCATTAGGGACATGTCTGTACCTCCACTCTGCAGCTGCAAGGTCAACTGTGGCCTCAGCTTTTCCAAGTCTTTCAGCAACGTGCTCAAGACAGGCAGCTGAGCATCTTTGCAGCTGCCCTGGATGAGGGTCGGTGGTGGCAGTGTCTGTGATCACAGCTGGGAATGCAGCTCCCAGGCTGGGGAAGGGGGCAGGCAGCCAGTCCCAGAGCAGGGGCTGGTGCACGAGGCTCGATGCTAACGTAGTTTTTCTGAAGCTAAGCACATCGAAAGCCTGATGTGCCCTTTTCCTTGCTGCTGCCTTTCCCTGGATAAACAGCCTCAAATCACAAGGGCCATAAAACTAGTGCATTTCCTAGCTCTAGCATCATGTAAATAAGTCAGGTCAGACAGCTGGTGTGCCAGAAATTTCCTCAACACTTTCCTATCCACATGATTTAACAGACTGAGCTATATCCTAAGAGCCCTGGAAAGACATCCCTCTAACATGCATTGGGGATGTTTTAAGTATCTCTGAATGTCAGTAAAAAGAAAACAAGAAACTGTTTCCTTGGAGGAGATGGTATGTGTGTCCCAGACAGTGGGCTCATGGGGAAAATGGAGGGATGGAGCTGCTGAGTTCTTGCAGCTGCAGTGCAGCAAGGGAGAGGTGGTGTTATAAAGAAAGATTTCCTGGTTTAAGGCTCTGAATTAATTTGAATTGTTTTGCAGAATAATGGGCTTGCGCTTACTACTGCTGTAATGGGATAGCCAGAGAATCAGAAGCTGTGGCTGCTTCTGCAGCAGGAGACATCAATTATGGAAGAAGGAGGCTGTGCTGTATAAGGTCAGAAGACAGTAGGACAGACGGGAGTATATTCATCTTTTTCTCTGCGCCACGGCAGGGTGTTAGTCCCCAAGGTAACATGAAATTAATCCTGTCTCCTTTCTAAGGAGAAATGGTTCAGTATTTGCCATCCCCACAGCCCTGATACCACAGCCTGCCATGTTATGGATGCTAGTTACAGTAGTAAAGCCATGACTTCAGCTCACTTTCTGGAGGCTGTGTGTGGAGAAATGTGAATTGTACAGAAGTGGGATGTCGGTACTCATCTTTAGATGGACAGCTGTGCCAAAGACAAATCAGATTTTACTTTATGGAATCTCCTTTCTCCTTAATCTTCAGAGATTTATTGAAAACAAGCTCTAATCTCTTCTGCTTGCCACAGACAAGTACGTTTCACCTACTTACCACAGGGTGAAATTTAGTGCCATTCTTAATCTATGGTGAAAAAGGCTTGGGGACAGGATCTGCAGCATGTCATCTCTGGCATACACTGGGGATTTCCCCCCCTGCATTAACTGCTGCCTGGACCAACACATTCCTACACACACCCAGCACAGATCCTCCAGGAGGTATTCAGGAGCAGCAGCTGGCTGTGGAGCACCTGGGCTAGCAGGCTTCCATGGCTTGGCTGCGCACTGAGAGCCAGAAGGCAGAGGAGTTCCCAAGGGAAACCTGGCAAACCCAGCTGGCAGTGCCTGAGCAAGGGGAAGCAGAGGAACTGGGGTGCTTGGTGGGAGGGAGCCCATCTCCCACAGCAGGCAGGATCTGATACAACTCATGGGAAGAAGAAGGAAAGCAGTTGCTGTCCCAGGCCCTTAAGACTTACTACTGGAGGGGCTATATTTAATTACATACATTTTCCAAGAACTATTTTTATCTAAATGTATATGGACCATTTTTGGGGGAAGGTGAATTGTTATCCGGGCTAGTTGCTATAATCTTTGGAGGCTGAAGGTTGGTGAATCCTCTGGAAGAGATGGTCCTGTTCTTGGTGGCCATGCTCTCATCTGGAGCATGGTAGAAATGTAGAGAAGTCATGAGTAAAGTCTACTTGTAGGGAGGAGGTGAAACTCAATGAAATGGAAAAACTAGTAAGTAGAGGTGCCAGGCTGGAGCTCCATGGGAGGAGAAAGCAGCTCATGCCATTCCCCAGCTGACCCGGTGAACCTGCGTAGCCATTTCCCTTTCTGGGGGCACTTTGTTGCTTGGTCAGAACAAGCCCTGGGTTGCGTACCCAGCCACATCCTTGTGGAAAGAAGCACACACATGGCAGGTACTTGATTTCCACATGGTTAAAAGGGGTCCTTTCCTTTACATGCTCTAGAAAAGAGATGTGGTTTTTCTGAAGGGGTTGTGCAGCCTTCTGCTATGGACAAAGTAATACTGAGGCTCGGACTGTGCTTTCTGCAGATCCTGGGGCTGCAGGGACAGTGGCCATGGGAGAGACACTGAGAAGGCCCCTGGCAGACTGTAAGGCAGATAGCTCTCAATGCATGTCCCTGTCTCTACTCTTGAGAGTCACTTAATGGAAGGGGACTCTTTTTTTTCCTAGTTAAGAACAATATAGAAGAATACGTAATGTCAGATTTCCCCAAAGGCACAGAGAAATGCAGGTGGGAAAGTGAGGGGAGCCAAGGAGCAGCAGTTGAGTGAAAAATCTAAAGCTTTATTAGTGCTCTGTTTTCCACATAGAGCACTGTGGGGTGTTGTCTCCTTTGCCTGAGATAAGAGATGGGGAAAAAGGACCTTTATTTGCAGCTAGCTCATCCAGGCCCCTTGCAGGGCAGGCAGGTTACTTACTCTGCCTGTGTCTCTGCTTGCCTCAGCTGTTAGGTTGGAGGTGGGTGTATGGCAAGGGCTCTGATGTCTGTGCCCTGCCCCAGGAGGATGAACAGCATGCATACAACCTCTGTGAGCTCTCTGGAGGATCCACCAAAATTAATAGAGACAGACATCTCAGAGGCAATCAGACCCTTCATGTTTTGAGCTAAAGTAATAAGAAACGTTTTTATTTTTGATTTGTAGCTGAAGAAGAGTGAAATTTGCTAACCTGTGTTATTCTTGTGCTTTAAGGTGGGAGCTGTTTCTCTCACATTCCACACCAGTGCTGCAGGAAGCATCTCCTGGTGGGAAGACGGAGAAGAGCAGCGCCTCTGGCTGCAGTGTGGCCCTTGCTGTTCACAGGTAAGGCACACGGACTTGGCAGGGTGTGAATGTTTCACAGACAAATGGTAACAACCGGGGCCTTCAGGGAGCAGCTGGGCTGCAAAAGGCAAGATGTGCTGAGAGAGGTGAGAAGATTTTGTTTGATTGCTTAGCTGCTTTTGAAAGGCTCAACAAGAAAGATTTAGCACTTGTGTAATTTCAATCAGGGTCTTTGGGACCTAGACTCTTGTAGAGATGTGGATTCCTCCTCTGGAATTCCTGTCATATATGTGACCATGAAGGAGTCACCTGGAGAGCTGCAAGCTATTTGTATTACCCAGCTTTGGGTAGAGAGCCTCACCTTGTCAGCCTTTTTCTGTAATCTCAGTTTACACCTTCCCCTTCCATGAAAAGGTGCTGCTCTTGGCAGCCACCAGGCAGGAGACCGTGGCTCATCCTCCCTGGCTCTGTGCAGAGGCTCCTGAGGCACTCAGAGCAATGCTGTGGGAGCTGATGCCCTGTGCTAGTGCCTAGTAACAAGCTCGCTTTGTAACTCTCTGTGTCAGGATTTTTCCTCACTCTTTTATGGTGGCAGCAGACCTGGGCTCTCTAAATCTCAAAGGAAGAACTTTTCCCTCCATTGGTGTGAGTTGCCCTATTGCAGCCCATTGCCGTGCAGTGCCATTGCCTGCCAGCCCTGCAGCTCTGCCCCAACAGGCCAGCTTACACAGGAATAAGACTTCCCACCTTCTGCTGAAACTGATGTGTAGAACCTATGCCATCTGAAACTGCATTTCTAGATACATTATGTTTCTCCCAAGGTCACTTCTCTTCTGGCCCAGTCGTAGTGTTCAGTTAGTTCTTCAGTCTCTTTAGTACATGGTGCCAAAAACATCCAACCATCAGAACCTTTTGCTCGCAGAGGGACAGGTTTGGAATAAGGGGTGTTTAAGAGAGGAGGATGTATGTACCCAAAACTGAATACCATTTTTGCTGTGTTTATCTTCCCCGGACACCAAAAGACATTTTGGGGCAGGTGGGAAGAGTCACGCTGCACTTTCATAGCATCTTAGCAGCATTACTTCCCCAGAAACAGCAATAATGCTGTGGCCTGTGGACTTGCAATGACAGTTCAGCTCCTCATTTTGTTCCAAGCCTTGGCTGCGTTATCTGTCAGGAAGATAATTCCCTGACCTTGTGGTCAGGGGATGAGTGCTTTGCTTAGTGATTAAGCCACTGCAGTAGATAACATGCCGTGTTTAATCCCTTTGGTAGCTGCTCCTGGAGTGGGGGCAGAAGGGGCTGCAAAAATACAGTGGCTTCCAATAGGTCTGGAGACCTCAGAAATGGTGGCAACAATGCAGAAACTGTGGCTGTGTGTGCCCATCCTCCTAAGTTAATTTGGTGGCAGACTGGAAAACAACCAGCCTATCTAGGGCACTATTTTGTCAAGTGATAGAGCCATATGGTGCAAAAACCCCACAGTCGTCTGAGGGCTTAGGCATGTCAGAAATCAGGGAGTCCCTTTGCGTACTGATCCTGTCTGCTAGCTGGCATACATAGAAAGAAGGTTTATAATTATTTTGCCTTCACTCTGTCGATGGGGGAAGGGACTCCTGAATAAACAACTAATCCTGCTGATTTGAACTGGGAAAGAATGAGCTACAACCTTTCCCGCTGCTTCAAAGCTGTGGCTGGGAGATGGCTGTAAAGCATGCAGCTGGCATGCTGGAAAGCCCCACCAGCCTGCCTTATATCCAAGCAAGTGCAGCAAATGCATCAGAGCATGGGTGCATGACCAGGTTTCAGGTTGTACAAACTGAGGGTTGAAGCTCACTCTTCTAGTGGTATTTAGGGTTCTGTCTGCAAGTGAATTCGGGGCGAGCTTTGACTGACAGGGTCTCACCTAGGAGGTTTCATCCCCACAGCCAGACTTCTGTCCCCTGCTTTTTGCTGTAATTCTGTTTCTTGCTCCTGCCAGAGAAGGAGAAGATGGACACATGAGCCCACATCCAGCTTGCCAGCAGTGAGGCACCACCATTCTAGTGGGAAGACCCTTGGGGTTTTTGAGCAATCCTCTCTTCCCAGGCTGTCACTGCATAGTTAAGGATTATGATTCCCCTTTAATCTGGCTTTTCCCTTTCAGAAGGTCCCTGCTCTCTCTGGAAACAGCCCCAGCCTCATTTTACCTCTGGCTGTGGCGCCACCTCTGTTGGACACAGGAATGTGCTAGTTGCCACCATGCGCTTGCCCTTGGGCAATTGACATTAGCAGGCAGGAACTGATCCCGGGTCTGGTGACTAAATCGAAATGGTTGCTTACAAATAAAGGCGGGGATGAATCTGGTCTTTGGGAAACACTGGCAGCCAGCAATCCAGTTCCCTAATGAGAACTGGACTATGGGCATGCTGTGGGTCTCTGGCAAACTCTGGCAGTTCGACATTAAATTTGGTCTTTAAGGAAGAAAAAATGGAACAACTTTAAAAGAAAAAGAAAACAAACAGAACAAAACCAACCAAAAAACCCAACCAAAAAAACCCCAATTCAGCCCCCCCTCCAAAAAAAGCAGAATTAAAACAGTGTGCTTCTTCATCCTGTGGTCTTGAGATACATACCTCTTCTTAGCTCATCCTCCTGATCCTACCACTGACACACGGTAAAATCCTTTCACTGCCAGCCCAGATTCAAATACTAAAAGAAGTGCTCCTCATCACCCTCTGCTTCACAGGAGAACCCTGGTCACGCTTGGCTGCTGCCCTAGAGCCCAAAGGGTGGTGGTTAAGCTCAGGCTCCTTCCTTACATTGTGGGCTGCTGCCTGACAGATGCCTGGGGCAGCACCCATGCAGGCCTGCAGTAGAGGAAGCCACTAGGTTGGGGTGCTCCAGAAGGCATTTCTCTGCTACTGTAATGGAGGAGCCTTCAACAGGTAGGAGACCTAAAAAAATTCACAATTCATCATACATTTGTTTAAGTCCTCTATGTGCTTACCCCAGGCTTCTCTTTTCCATCCTTACTCCCACCATGCATTCAGGACTAGTTTCTTTGCTGTAGTGGTATGAGAGCCATCAAAGTTGGAGATGTCTAGAACAGTTTTTCTACAATTTTCCACTCTGGCCAACCCCAACCCTTGCTGGAAAACGTAATTCCTTTCTTACCTGAGGTTTTAAGTACTTTCCACCATTCTTCATTCCCTGGGGGTATCTAAAATGTGTGAAACTGCTTGGCCATGTAAATCTGTTGCATGAGACATATAAACCATGTCTCCTATGATTTTAAGGATATATGAATAACTCATTTTGTTATTTCTTTCTTCTTCACACATTCTTTCATTTCCTCTGGGGAGAAATTTTCTCCCTTTGCATTTGTGCCTCAAATTTCCCCACAGAAAAAAACCTACGCTAAAATTATTCTCAATACATCTGATACATTGAGTCCCTGGCCAACCTTGCCTGCTTGCAGGATGCCTCCCTGTATCTGAGGACACTGCAGTGCGTTGCCATGGAGAGGACTCAGACAGCATTACTGGGTCAGCAGGTACTGTACAGCATGGGAGTTGATACAGCACCGGCGTCAGAATGCGCGGAAGGGGCCCTGCGGATTCCAGGAGACTCTGCAGAAACTCCCCTGGTAGCTTACAGCAAATTTTCTGTGCATCTGGGGACTCGCAGGCTGTGACTGAATCATGTGGCATCTACATTATAGTACAGTGTCTTTGCAGGGAGGGATCTGCAGTTTCCCAGAGATGGCAGGAGCTGCAGGAAATCTCTTGGAGTAGCACAGTGCAGTCTGATCAGAGATACTTAGAGAGGACAGTAGCTCTGGGTGTGAACATCATTGCCTTCAGGAATCTCTACTTCTACAATTTTTTTGATGGAACTGTAAGTAAAATGCATTGAAATACCCGATTCTGCAAACAGATTGTGCAGGTTCTTTGAAATATTGTAGGAATTGCAGAAAACTTCTGTTACAAGACAGAGTGCCTTCTGCCTGGAAAATATTAGGACTCACAGCACCCAAGAGATGTAAGTTGGAGTGACAGCTACCATGAAAAGTGATATGGAGTTATTTACAGCTAACCTAAGATGTCAGGTGCTCTAGCATTGTATAAAGCCCTGAAGCCCTCAGCTTGCCTAGCATTTTCTGAGAGCAGGCGTGTCACCTCTGGTTTACTGAAACAATCCTCCCTGGCTTTACTTCCTCCTGAGCAGCAGTAGGTAAAACTGATAAGAGAAAAAGCAACATCATGACTTACAGCTGTTACAACATATCTAAAATTCCTGTCATGACAGGTCATGCTGACCTACATGAGCTAGACATGAATTTACTGGCAGGTCATAAGGAGAAGCTTGTGACAGTGGTGATAGGATAGATGAATCTTAGGATGCCAGCCTGTCCCCAGAGCACCTGTGCATGACGTGATGATGACTGCAGAAAGGAAAGCCTCCCTCTTGGGCAAGAAGAGACACTGCTTCCCATGCCAAGCACTGGTGTAAGCAGGGAGGGCAACAGCTAACAACTTCCTCTGGGGCTGTTAATGCTTGCCCCATTCATGGTACTGTCTGGGAAAGCAATGCAAGGGAAGCAAATTAGCAGCAGTGTTGATAACTAAAAATAAAACAGTAGCATCCCTTTGCTATGCCACAACATCACAGTTCTTCTGTAGGTTTTCAATCTACGCCACCCAAAGCCCAGATTCAGACAGTTCCTGTAGTTGCTTGTGTACAGATGTCCCAGTTTAAGGAAGAGCAGGGCAAATTAGTTTTCTTAAAGCCTCTGCAGACAAGTGGAGACTTGGCTGCACCCTGTGGTCAGCTCCCCAGGTACCTAGCTGCAGGCAATGGGAGCAGGAGCCTCAGAATCAAACTAGGAAACAAGGACAGCTTGACAGCTTCAGGTGGGAGCTGAAAATGGTGCAGAGGCTCCTACAATGTCTGGATGAGGGCTGCTGAAATTCCTTGATGAGAACACAGTACCACTCTTCCATCAGGGTTCATTTCAGATGTGGACCCCCCGCATGGCTGTGTAGTGGTCCCTCTACAGTGAAAATAGTGCCTGCTCATGGATCTCACCTTCTCCTTGAAATCTGAAGAAATAGCTGTTGCTGGGAGGTAAACATGAAGCCTGCCTTGTCAGCATGTACAGGAGACAGGTGTGTAAGTAGAAAAGCTTGTGAACAGAGTGGTCCCCTCCTACGGTCTAAGAAATTGCATGCAACGGGGCACTTAAAAAAACTCTCACCTGCTGGCTTCTTTCAGGAGGGAAAGGAAAATGGCTTCCAGCTTTACCTACACATCTGTGTTTTGTACTCCCTTCCTCATTTATTTTCCAGTCTCTTACAAATCTTTAAATAATTGCCAAAAATAGCACAGCTTACTTTGGAGGTGATTAAAAAAGAGACTAAATTATCACATCACCCTCCTACAAACCAAAACATTCCCAGTAGCACCCAACAGACAAAGAGCCAAATCTCTTACTCCCCACTGTTTAGCTTGCTGTCTGACAAGGTACTTCTGTGCCAGCTGCTCTTCCTCTCAGCTGCACTGAGCTGCTTAAGCAGATGCTGCTTTGTAAACATCCAGGAACACAGTGTCCAGCACCAGGGTATTGACAAATTTGTCACCCAGTCTAAAAATATCAACTGATATGTGACCCTCCCATCCCACTGCCTGGGTACTGCTCAGGCAGGAGGAAATTTCCACCAAGCTCTTGAAAGCATAAGCTCTGCCAAGCCACTGTGATTTACATAAATAATGAAAAGTTTAATATATCTAGGCTGTATTCACTCCTGTAATAACTCTGCTGCCCTAGAGAGGAAACTAATGGGATGAACTGGGCCCCAAAACTTTAATGTGCTGAAAGAAAGTGTTACTGTATGCTGTCATGCATAGAGATCTAAGTGATTCTAGCTATCCAGGATGGTATAAGGATGCTCAGTCCATGTTTACTCACTCATTTAGCATTTCCATCTGTAGCTCCTGCCCATTTCTGCCAATGCACCTTCCTCTCACTCTGCCCCTGTCCTGGGCTCCCAGTGCAGCCTTATCTAACCTTCAGGCCCCCCATTTAAAAGTGTTTCAGGGTTTGGGGGCAATGTCCAGAAGTCATGGCTTAAAACCTCTATCCTCAATGAAGTATCAGCTGCAGATCAGGAGTCAGGGGAGCTGCCACAGCAGGGGCTCAGGGAAATATCCCTCCACTGGAACCAGGAGAGGTTAATTAGAGGAGTGCTCGGGGCTTAGGGAGAACATGAGTGAGAGCTCCAGCTAGATCAGGGAGGCCAACATGGCCTGGGGCAAATCACATCAGTTCTTTCTGCTTCAGTTTGCTTGTACTTAGGCTGGGGGCGATAACTAGTTTACCTCACAGCCAGGTCCTGAGATTAGATGCAGGGAGCTGTGTAAAGCACGTAAGAACAAAATAGCACTGGCAGTTCAGTTTTGTAATACAGGATGATTCTTACTGCCAGAGTGGTTTTGTAATGCAGAGGATTCCTTGCTGAATGGCAGAGATGCAGGAGGCAAGGGCAAAGTTACCAGAGAAAGACTTGGGTCCTTTCAGACTAGAATCTTACAAAAACAAGGTAATGTTTCACAGTAAAGATGCATGCTCAAAGAACGGGCTAAGGACAAAGAAGTCAGACCTAGAACTGTATTTTTTTCATGTCTGTCCTAAGATGCATGTGGGATGTGGGGCATATTCCATTATGAAGGCTCTGAAGGCTGGGATCCCCAGAGCGCTGGATGCTCTCTATGGATGAATTTATGAATGGAGAATTTGTTTCCAGGTGTCTTGTGTGCAAGAGCTTTGTAATTTTTCTCTTCTTCCCAGTGTTTTCTCTTCAAAACATCACCTAGTAGTATCTCACCAAAAAGGAGGCAAGAGCTGCTGCCTGCCTAGAAGCCAGAAGCATTATGATTTTCTTACTGAGCCTCCATACTGGCTCTTTACAGTGGGTGCTACTTGCTTGCCAAGAACTGGTGGGGCTGCACTCCCACAAGCAGTTGTATTAGGGCTCCGTCAGCTCACACCATAACATCCCTGAGCTGTGCTGCAAAGCAGCTGTCTCGGGGCTGATTTCCAGAAGGGCTAAGCCAGTGTCTTCCTCTTCTTTGCCTACGACAGCCTTCTTTTACAACTATGAAGGCTAAGTCCAATCCTAACAAACTAAATTCCCTGGGAGCTTGACTCAGCAAAGCATTAGAGCTTACATTTGATTGCTTTGAAGGAAGGCTGTGTGATGTGAGAACAGATCACAGAGCACTTCCCAGAGCACCCCTGCTCTCCTGGATGTAGTGGCTGCTCTACTAAGCATCAGCACAGTCCCAGGCCCACAGAGCAGAACTATGTGTGAAGACACAGTTACCATTCATAATAAACTGCATCTAACTAGCTTTGTATCTCATCCTTACATTTCCCTGCATCTTCTTTAAAACAAAACCCCAACCAAAAAAAGCCCAAACCAAAAAACCATGTTCAAAATGGCATTTCAACTATTACATTTTTGTCTTTGCCAGCAGGAGAAGAACGCCCACAGCTGAACGCAAGTCTTTCTTGGATGCAACAACTGAAGCAATGAGAAGCCATCCTCGGGTAGGATATGATAAGCCTGGCTGACTATGTATTGCAAATTCTGTATTTCCCACATCTCCCTGTCCAGCCTTGGCTTAATAAAGACATGCACATCAAACTAAGTCCCCTCTCAAACCTGTGAGCACTGCATATTCAGCGTTTGTTTAGTGAACAGAATTTCCCTGGTATTGAAGAAATTTTAGCACAGAGTTATCCCAGAGCTCCATAAGCATCCTAAGAGAAAAACAGTAGGTAACCAAGGCGAGAAATCTAATCCTCGCATCCCTCTTATTCATGTGATGAAAGAATTTATATAAACTGGCTTCAAATTTACCTTGTAAAATATTAACTAGTGGTGTTGTAGCTGTTCCTCCTAATAGCTTTTCAACATATCTGCCAAATTCAACCTTGACAGAGAGATTTGTGTTTTAGTGATTAATTTTGTGTGAAGAGGAAGCATGCAGATAAGATTGGTGGCACTCTATCTGGCACTGAAGGGCTCCAGTTTCAGCCTAGCTGCAGTTAAAAACTAGACAATCCACATAAACAAGACAGATTCTGAACATGCAAAATGTGTTCCATTGTGTTCCAAAATTCCTCCAGAGCTCGGCCAAAAGAAACTGCTCCTTAGTCTTCTAAGTGCTTCTCCTCCATGTTGCTTGCTTTGATTTTTAGTTCTCCCTAGCCTGCAGCTCAACAGCAAAAACACCAAATAAGCCCTATCTAAAAGGGCCATACTTTTGATGTGTGACCCAGGGTTTAATTTCTGTTCCTACAGAAATCCAGCAGCAGAATTCCTTCTCAAAAAAACAGAAGCATAAGCAGACCCAAGAAATACCTCTCACCCAAATTGCTGACTTAAATTTTCCATGCTGCAATTTTAAACTCATAAACTCAACTGAATTTCACAGAATTTGGACTTAAACTACAAGAGAAATAAAAAATATCCATACACAGATTAATGTCTTTTGAAAAAAAAAATATTTTTTCTCAGATTGCACATTCAAAACTTCAGCTGTACACTGCACAGTATAGGAACACTAGTTTGCCAGTCCAATTACCATCATGTAGGTTTGTGTTGATTAGGTCAGCTGTAGCCCCAAGCTGTCAAACTCAGTAAGCAGCAAGAGATGGACCCCAGGTGTAATTACAGTCAGTGGCCAAGATGTGTCTCCTGGGCTGCAGAATGTTCTCAGTCTGGGAATGCCCTTGTCAGAGGGAGGTTTGGATGGTCTTCAGGTAGATTGCAGTAGAGCTTATGGGTAAAAATACTGCTCCAGTTAGAGGCTGCCTGCTCATTCACCCAGCACTCTTTGCCTTCTTTCTGCTGTTTCCCAGCTCTCCCCATTTTCCCCTCTGCTAAATGAACCCAGCAGTGAATTTCAACCACAGTGCAATGACACAGGAAGCAAAAGCCCTCATATCCATGCTGGCAGGCTTTCTCTGCAGCCCCAAAGGCTACAAACCAGATCAAACATTGGCTATGCTGGAGTCACCGCAGGTTTTATCCCAACTCTAGTACAGAGAGCAAGGGCAGTTTTGCACTGGTTGGATTTGGGCGACCGGCCATCTCTTTTCTAGGTCTTTGCCGCTACAAGGGCACACATAGATCACTGCGGCATGGACAACATGTGGAGAAGTCTGTGTGTTTTCAAGGACCTTGTCCAGTGTTACAGCAGGATTTGTTTCATTGTTCTAATTGCTGCTTTGAGGACGAGGGTGAGGGGACAGCCCCCTTGCTGGAAACAGTAATGCAGCTGTCCTTTCCACAGCTACCAGATTTTGGTGTTAATTAATGCTTTTCACCAAGGGATGTTTTACTTTGATAACCACTCAAATAAATAAATAAATAAATAAATAAATAAATATTACTTTGTGCTTTGTAAGCAACATTTGTTCAAAGTCTTTGAAGTGCTTTGCCAAGCCAAGTCTTACTAATTCCTGTGAGTCCCAGCAACCCCAAGAGCCGAACTCCGCTTCTGTTTAAATCAATAGGAGCAAGTCCAGCCTCTGGGGACTTGCCTGGCATTACACAGTGAGCCAATGGCTGACAGAGCAAACATTGCTCAGGTGCCCTAATTCCTACTTTCATGCTGCCTGCCCTTAACACCACCAATTGTACCATTACTCAAAGAAGAGCAAGTTCTATAAAAATAAAAAAAATACCTACTTCTTCATTTTCAACACTGTTTGTGTAATGTCTCTAGCCTTGCAGGGCACCAAGGTGTATTTGGTCTATTGTTGCCATTACTGTTCGTTTAACACCTTCTTTAAAGCCTTCTAGGAGGGTTTTGACCTGCTGTTACCTCCTGGGAAATTCTGGTAATTTCTACCAGAAATCTACGCATGCGAGACTGCATGTCTGTGCCATATGTCAACCTTCTTCTGGTTTTCTCTTCTACTGTGTTGTACGTCAGAGACATCTGCAAAGAAACAAGATCCTGTCTGTTCTTGCTGCTTCTCCTCCATGCTCCAGATCTGACTGCTATCACCAGAGCAATCCAATATGGCGTCACGGATGGTGGAACAGAGAGCTGATGCTGCCCAGAGCCAGAAAAAGAAAAGCAAAGTGACTGCTTTGGATGTGTGCTTGCAACTCCAACTCAACAAAGAGTAAATGTGGAAACCTGGAGCAGAACACTGTTGTACTTGAATGCTGTGCACAGGGCACAGGTAGGCTTTTCACATTTCTGGTGTACTTAATTGCAGAAGGACTCAGTTCCCTCTAAACAGTTTTGAGTTAACTCTTATAAAAAAGACATGATCCTCACCTAAGAGAATCTGTAATGTACCTTATTTTGTGCATCTACTCTTTCTTGTGCTCTGTATAAGAATACAACTCTTAGCACCAGTGGACAGAGAAATGCTGCCCTGATCAGTAGACAATGATAAGAGCTGGGTGGATGTCTCATTGTATGCAGCTCAGGAGAACTGTAAGGTTGGAAGGGAACTCTGGAGGATATCTGGTCCAACCTCCTGCTCAAGATAGGGCAAATTGGATAGGGTGGCCGAGGGTCTTCTTGAGTTCTGAGAATTCCTGAGGGTGGTGATTTCCACTCACAAGTGACCTCCCTATTTTCCCCCAAAATCCAGACTCCACAGGTTCCTCCATTTTTTTAACTTAATGAACAAGTAGCTTGTGTGGGTGCTTGTCAGTTTGTGGACTGTCCACTAATTTCTCTCCTTTTCTCCCTCCTCCAAAAGAAAAGAAGGAATTCTACAGATGTTTGTAAGAGAAACTTGGAACGGAGATGGAGTGATGAAGATACCTGGGAGGGGTAAGAGTTACAAACAGCAAAAACAAAATTGTGTTTGTGAGCACTTTCAGACAGCTTCTTCCCAGCTCTGATCATGATGTCTGCTTACATGGCCTTCATCTGCGCTTTCCCTAGCTCGGTACCAGCGGCAGCCAAGGGGCACGCAGTGCATATGGCATTCTGTACTCCAGCCTTCCTCACCTTCAGAATGGGAGTGGAGCAGCTTTGAAAATGCAGTCCCGTAACTTTAACCCATCACTCCAGGCAGAATCAGCTTGGGGGGTTTTAGTTCTTATTCAGCAGGCTCTAGTAGTCAGAAACCTCTGTTTGCATTTCCAGATGGAAAGTGCAGCTGTAGTCATCTCTGGTGTAAACAATCAGTAACTCAGAGGCTTCAAGCAGATTTTGCAGCCCTCTCTGAGAAAATGCATGTGCTTGTGGGTTGGAGGACACAAAAACTTGCTTCCTCTCTATAAAGATGACTGAGGTCAGTCTTTAAAACACACCCAGAACGAAAAATCTATTTAAAACAGTATGTGAAATAGCTGCCACATTTTTGTGCGGTACCCTGCTCCCCCAAAATAAGAAATTAGGGTGGGTGTTGATTTTCATTGTTTTTTAAATGTTCATGCCGAGGAGCTTTCTGTCACATTAAGATGGACAAGCAGTGGTGGATCCTCACTCATCCATGGCAAGATCTTTCATTTCTTACTAAGGTGAGCATGCAGTTCTGCTTCGAAGGCCATCTTGTCAAAGGTACGCACATTTGTCTCCTCCCGCACCTTTTCCCGGACATGGAATGATGCTCGAGCAACAGACCTGGCATTTTCTAAGACAGTCTTCTTCTCCTTGAAGATCTGCTCACTTCTCTCCAGCTTCCTCTCTATAGAGAGGAGAATTTCCCTGCGCCGTAAGTCCTCATACTGTTCCACCTTTTGCTTGTTCATTTTCTGCACTTTTTCCTTTTCCAGACGGCTCAAGACCACTTTGCGAGCTTTTTCTTGAACAGCCTCTTCAGCCACCTGGGCAGCATGCTGGAGCTTTCTCTCTGTCTCTCTAGCCAGTGCTTCCAAGTGCTCCTTCTGCTCTCTTTCCTTCTTCTCTGCTGCCAGTTTAGCTCTCTGGATCTGCATGTCCTCACGCCTGGCCTTTTCCCTCAGCTCCTGGTTTCTCTTCTCCACAAGCTGCTCATAGTTCTCCTGAGCCTTTGTCAAACTCATCTTCAGGGATGCCTTCAGCATTTCCTTCTCTTCTGCCTCTTGCTTGGCCAGTTCCTTGAGCAAGGCCTCGTGCTTCAGCTTCTCTGCTTGGTTGAACAGTCTCTTCTCCTTCTGCAACTGCACCTCCTTCCTCAGCCTCTTCTGTGCAGCTGTGGACAGCTTCTCTTGCAGGAGCTGCTCCTCTCGCTCCTGGTGCTCCTTCTTGACCTCCTCCTTTGCCTTCAGGCTGAGCTCTTGATGGAGCTTTTTCTGCTTGTCCTCCTTGATGGCCCTCTCCAGCTTCTCCCTCCGCAGCCGCTCCTGCTTCTCTGCTTGCTCCCGCCACCTCTCCTCACACACCAGGAGCTGCCTCTGCTTCAGCAGGGCGGCTTCCTCCTGCTCCTGGTTCAGTCTCCCTCGCCGCTTCTCCACCTGGCTCTCCCACATCCGCTGACCCTGCAGGAGAGCCCTCTGCTTCTCCTTCTCCTCCTGCTCCTTCCGCTGCTCAGCCAGGCGCCGCTGGCTGTCCCACTGCAGATGGGCTGCCTGCCGCTGCTCCCGCAGGAGGTTGGCCTCCTGGTGCTTGGCAATCATCAGCGCTGCGATCTTCTTGTCTCTCTCAGGCACCTCTGAGAGGCCCTTCTTCCTCTTCACCTCCCTGACGATCCTCTCGACTCTCTGGGCAGTCTGTGGTGAGTGGCTGAGGTCGCCCAGGCTGAAGCTGCGCCCCATCAGGGCCCCGTTGGCGACGGCTACCCCCCGACCCGGCCGCCCACCTTGCCCCCGCGCTCCCGCAGGCTCTCCCCGCTGTAGGACGACGAAGCGCCCGACTCCGAAGAGGTCTTGCCCCAACTACCCTCGCGGCGCTTCTGCAGCGAGTCCAGGGAGTGGCTCTTGCCCTTGGCACCCCTCGATGCCCTGGCCTTCCCCCCGCCATAGGTCCGGGGCCCGCCCGCAGCTGCGGCCGCAGCCCGGGAGGAGACGCGGGCGGCGGGGGAAGGCGGCAGGCTGCCGAGGGGCGCGAGGATCCGCCTCTTCTCCTCTCGGATAATCCTCTCCCGCTCCTCCCGGCACTGCTGCAGCTTGCGGCGCCGCTCCCGCTCGTAGGCCTCGTAGAGGCCGGCGGCCACCCGCATGGAGCGGCCGGGCGCCTCTCTCAGCAGGTCCCCAGCGCCCGCGGCAGCAGCTCCACGGGCCGCACGGCGCAGCGGGCGCAGGCCTCCAGCGACCGCGGGCTGGTCAGCACGTACCGGCTGCCCTCCGCCGCCGCGCAGTCGAAGTTGTACAGGTCCAGGTGCAGCAGCGGCGACTGCTCTCCAGGACGGGCCGGCTCTCCCCCTGCCCCCCGGGCGCCGGGCAGGGCTGCGGGGGAGGCTCGGCCGGCGGCTCCACCATGGCTCGGCCTGCGGGGCAGAGAGCGGCGGCGGGTGAGCGGGCGGACAGCGGGCGCACAGACCCCTTTGTGTCCCCGGGCAGGGGCGAGGAGCGGCTGGGAAGGGGCGGCGGGGTCTGCACCGGGGGTGCCTGGGCTTGGGCTGTGGTTGTGCAGGAATGGGGCAGGTTGCGGGAGGTGTTGGGCGCGGAGGGACAGTGTCCAGGGCGGGGGTGCCCGGGGCGGGGAGCTGTGTTTGGGCGGTCGGGCACAGGGGCGGGGTGGGGGAGGCTTTAGGACGAGCGGATTGTGCCCTGTGGTGCGTGCGGGGGCGTTCGGGGTGATGGGGGTGCTCGGGGTGACGTGGGGGCGCTCAGAGTCCTCCGGCAGGTTTGGGCAGTGGGCGCAGAATCGTTCGGCAAGGAACGGGGGAGCTGGGGGTGCACGGCGTGTGTCTGGGCCGGGAGGGCAGTCTGGGCTCAGGGTGGCCGGGCTTGAGGATGCTTTAGGTGCGCCGGGCTTGGCGGAGTGGCGGACGAGGGTGTCCGCGCTTGAATGGTGAAAGGGGTGCTCAGGCGTGTCAGGCAGGGCTAGCAGCGGGACCGAGACCTACCCCCGGGACGCCGCCCGCAGCGCAAGACGGAGCCCCCCGCCCGTCCCGGTCCCCCGCGGCACTCACCGGGCGGGCGCGGCCGCAGCCCCGCTCTTTGTCTCGGTGCCGGCGGCCTCGGGGATCAGGCGGGCGGCGGTGGCGGCTCCTCCATGGCACCCCGGGCCCCACGCGGCGCCCTCTCGTGCGGGGCGGCGGCGGCGGGCACGGCGGCCGCCCGCAGGCTGCGGCGCCCCGCGCTGCCCGCTGCAGCCCCGCGCGGGGGGCGGGCGGAGGCGGGCGCGGGGGGAGCCCGCCCCGCAGCCCCGCGGCGGCGCCGGGCCGGGCCGGGGGCAGCGCTGCGGCCGGGCGGGGGAGCCGCCCCCGCCTCCCCGCCGCGAGGGGCCGGGCCGGGCGCTGCTGCGGCGGGCGCGGTGCGGGGCTGGCTCGGGGCTGGCTCGGGTGGCGGGTAAGCGCCCGGCCCGCGAGGAGCGTGTCCCTCCCTGCAGGCACCCCCGCTCCCTGTGTGCGCATCCCTCCATCCGTGCGTCCTGCCCTGCGCCTGCCCCTCCGAGCTCACGTCTTTCCCTGCAGACCTTCCCCAAATGAGCGGCACTTTCACGGTCGTGCCCCCTGTTTTGCACTGTTCCTGCACACAAACAAGCCCATCTGTATTTAACGTTAATGTAGACAAAGATAAAAGGGGTGTAAGAAGGAGCAGGAGATGCTAACCCAGTTGTACAGATGGCAAACTGAACCCCAGGGAGATGAAGGTGCCTTGGGCCGCCTAGGGAATTCACGCCAGAGCTGGAAAGGAATGGTAAAGCTCTCAGATTTCAGTTCAATGCAGTTTCCAACCATGAAACCTTATTCCTTTTGTGCCAGTGTAAGTTACTGCTTGATGCAGAGATGTGTCAGGCAATACAGTACACCTTTTTGAGTACCCACTTTGAATATGGTGCTTGCAGTTACTTTGAAATATCCCTGGTTTCTACAGGGATCCTGGGCTCAACAGCCTCAATGCAGTCGAGAAATGCTTTGCTCTGGAAATACCATTCAGCCAAAAGAGGATCGCTGCTGCTTGTGGAGGTGCAGAGCATCTGTGCCACTTAGTGGAGCAACTCTGATTTTTTCAGGCAGAAGACAGGAGTAGTAAACGCACCATTAGTCACTGTGTTATGAAGTCAATGATTTTCAGCAATTTCTCATTTAACTTCTGCAGGTACAGCTTAATATGCTTTGCTTTAATACGGAAGGATATGATACTCACCAAAGGACTTTCCAGGATGGCCCAGGACAAGGATACAGAGCAACAGAAGGACCCAAAAAGGCCTGGGAGTTCTTAGCAGAAAGCTGAGGAGCTGCAGGTTGGTTGTCATTTCATATTGTACAGGCAAAGACTTTGAATTGTGCTCATCCCGGTGCTGATGAATGCACAGGGTAATGATGCATCCACAGCAAGTGAGCAAACTCCACCAATAAGCCATATTGACTAGTCTGATCTCATTCATTCATCGTCATGATGGTCTGCAGGGGACAGGTACAGAGTTTGTTTATTAGTCACGAGAAAAATCCTCAGGCCAGGGAACAGCTCTCTGCTGTCTGAAGAGCCCAGTCTTCTGGCTGATGGGGCTAACCATTACTACTTGCTGTAGCACTGTAGCTACAAGCCACAGCCGTGTTCCCTCCTCATGGGAAATATTAAGCTGGTAGGTGTATATTCCAGGTAGGGTGTAGGCTCCTCCAAGTTTTTGGCAGGTTGCTATTTCAGCCTTCATTGGGACTGTATTTGAGCCTTGATCTTTTCAGGTTTCCTTGTGGATCTTTGGGAGTCCTGTAAGTGGTCTCTCCCAAATGCAGTTAAAAAGGGATTTATCAGGAGATTTGTAGAAGCAGCTGGATGTGACTTTAGGAGACATTACCACACACTATCCAAACATGGAATCATATCCCTACCTTGTCAAGACTAAAGGAGATTTGGGATAGGGAAGGAGGAGATCACTGGAGGAGTTTAAGTGAATCGCTGCTAGTGAGTCATTTTCCCAGACACAATTATAAAGCCTAATTCTCTGTTGGCTAGATACGTCTAGAAATATGTGTGCTGAGGTGGAGCAATACTATAAGGTTACCTTTAATAAACATTTTCCTGTTTTGCCTCACTACTAATGATAGCAAGAGATGCAGGGCAGTGGAAAACTGGAACTACAGATTGAGTGGGTGGAAATTTTTGTATCACTTTGACAAATTCTTCCATATGCCTTCCATTGCTCATGTATTAAGTACTTTCTTCCCATCCAGCTTTAAAACTGCCCATACCTGAGTTCTTCTCTGCTCTCTTCATGAGAACTATTTCACAACCTACTACAGCTCATTGGTAAAAGCTTTTAAGTTACTTTCAGCTTTGGTTTTCCCTCTCTTTGTTTTGTCTTCTCTAAGTAATTTGCACTCCCTCCTGCTTGGGTGTATGCCTTACAAATGTTTGTAAACTGTTTCTATGTCCCCTCAGAGACACAGAACACATACTGTCATCACAAATCAATCTCCCATAGTTGCACAAGAAGCTGTCACCTGTCTCCTCCCAGTGTGTCAGACTCTCATGGTAGCCACAGCCCTGAACTTAGGAGTGGGCTCCTGCCCAGCACTGAGCTCTGTGCTGCCTGGCAGGGTAGCTGTGTGCTCATTCCTGGTGCTGGAGCGTTGCCTTCCTCCTCCCTAGCTAATTTCTTTGTGTCCCCTTCTCTAATTATCTAGCTCTCCTAAAGCTAGATCAACATAGTTTGACTTTCCAGAACTCTTCCTTCCTCTGTCAAGAGGAATGTTAGTTCGTGAATTATTTCCTCCTTGCTAAATAGCCTTTGTTTTCCAGGTTGAATCCTGTCTTCCTCTAGTTTGCAATTTCTACTCTCTGTCTCAGGCTGTTTATATCATTCTTGGGACGACCCTGACCTATTGTCAGCTCTCAGCCTGTTCCCTCTTGCTTAGACTCTTGCTGGTTTTGCACCAGAGTATTTCTGCACCTTCCTGAGCCCTGCGGATAAGGGGAAAGTGACAGCCTTGGGGAGAGGAGAGTAAGGAGCCCTCTGACACAATTTTTGCTGGTATCTTCCAGGCATATTGCCCTTCTTTTCCTAGTTGCTGCTGGGACACAGGCACCAAGCATCTGCCCAAATATGTCCCTTCCCTGCCCAGATGCAGCTCCTGCCCCTCTCCCAGGATACACCAGACCCTCTCCAGCTTTTTCTGTCAGCTGGATGGTTTAAGCATTATTTTAAAACTTTAATGAGGTACTTAGTCTAATGTCTTACTGATCCCCATCGCCGTGGTATCCCTGGTTCTTTCCCTCTGAACAGCCACTTGTCACATGCCATAATCCTTTGTTTACAGTCCTGCAGCTCATCCATCTGAATGATTTTGCAACCTGCTATGTGATAATGCTGAACATAAAGTCCCATTTGACTTTATACATTGGGCTTGCCTGATAGCCAAGGTCCAAAGCCCAGCATGCGACAATGTCAGTGTAACAACCTGACAAAAGCCAAAGTCCTCCGTGAGATTTCGGTGTTGGTTCCTTTTTTACATTTCACATGCTTTGCCTTTGGTTTTTGTCACTCTGTGCTTCTGCTTTGCCTGCAGTACTGGCACAGCCTGCCTTTCCCTTCCTCCATGGGTGGCAGGATGCTCCTGCTGCCGCAGACTGCCTGCTGGGGAGATGTGGGCAAGGCTTCCCTCCTCTGCAGCCCCCTGCCAGGCTGTTCTGGTGTGGTGAGTGCACAACATCCTGAGAGACTTCAAAGTAACCAGCCAAAGCTGAGGCACTGTTCCCACCGCTCACAGCCCAGAGGCTCTGCCTAATGTTGTCATCTGTGGCTGACCCTCACTGGAGTCTCTAGGCAAATGGAGCTTCTGGCTGGGGCAGATGCACAGAGCAGGGATGCAGAGAAGAGATGGGGTGTGAGGAGGTAGCTGGGAATGGTGACATATGGTGGGGGTGATGCAGAGGGCTACTGCCAGAAGCAAAATGTTTGGCAGCCACTGGGGACAGACTTGCACTGCAAATACTATATCTTTCACTCTAATATAAAGCTGGAGTCTAAGGCCAGTGTGCTGACAGTGAGTTGTTATTCGTGTTTATCTTGCTGGGTAACACCATGGGGTGTGCTGTTTGCTGTCTCACTGAAACCAGTTAGTCCTCAGTAACTAAAAGATTTTGTTGGTCCTTGGCTGAAAGGATCTGCAGAGAGTTGTCTCTCTCTGTATTAAGGACTGGCAGCAGTGTTGCTGCATGGATGCCTTCTTGGAGTCAAGCTGAACAGCTCTCTATTTGGCTTTGTGCAAGTTTGGCACATCTGCAATAGTTTTGTATTTGGGTAAACCTAGTCAGTTACCAGGGCTGTTTGAAAAAAATATGGTAGGCTGGCAGAGAAAATGAGGGGGAAAAACCTTGTCACTGCATATTTCCATGGAAACAATATAGATGTAAGAGTAGATTTTATTTGGGTTTTGGGATATTCTGTTGTCAGTGGTTATATCTGGAGCAATTAGAATGTTGGCATATATTGGCACAAACCAAACCCCAGATGTGGCTGTTGAACCTAAGGCACTCAGTTCTTTTGGTCAGGCCTTGCTTCTTTAGAGAACTTATGGATTGTGGGGGAGTTATGGAGCCTCTGCACACGGTGAATCATGGAGGATTTGGCCCCAAGATCATAGGGCAAACTTAAGATGAGGTAAAAAAATACCTGAAATTAGTATGAGGATGTTTTTGTTATGAGAGGTCTGAGTACACCACTGGAGTGAGCCATGCAGGACTACAAACTACATGTGTATGAGCTAGTATCCATATACAAATAGTGCAGTCACCCAGAATAGTCTCTAATAAGCAAGTGCCATTGAGTGTAAACTCAACAGGAAGGTTACATCCTAATGCTGCATGGTTACATTTTCAAGCTGAAGCCAAAATGCAATTACATCCCATTCATTTACTTGAAAACTGTTGGTTTTGAGCAAATGATCAGTCTTCCATGCTGCTTCAGTTTCCAAGCTGTGCTATTTATTCTAACACAGCCTGGAAATCACAACATGAAGCTACTGAAGAACAGTGGGAAGTATGACATTGCTGGTGATACTCTTCAAGGGAAGTAAAATGCAAAGTGGAATCAAACAGAACAAACTGTCAGATTAAGACTGGAGATTTTAAATTATTTTCATTTAAACTAATCTGAGGTGTGTATTAGCTGAATAGTAAGATTCTTTCTCTTTTTGTATGATTTCTACCTTCAGCACTGCTTGGATTTTATTGGTTAGGTATTTTTAGAACTGCAAAAATCTCACATCACTCCTCCTTTGCCTATCAGAAGCCATCAGAACATAGTATTCTAGGATATAGTATTTAATGTTCCAATTTAAATATGAGCTAGTTTTCCATTCCTAGATTGTACTTGGTCTTGCCTGATGGTACTGTGCCAAGGAGCTGGCAGACAGAAGGAAGAGATTTGCTGTCTGCTTCTGCTCTCATCTGGGAGTGATGCACATCAGGGAGCATGAGAGAGGTCAGGATTTGGAATCTGGACCTTTCTTTGTTTTGTTATCCATACACCCATGCTTATGGAGTGTAAAGGATGTATATGGGGCCTTTGCATTCAGCCTGCATTGGTGTCTAATATGGCCTGGGGAGAAAGGCAGAGATGTTAAACCCATGATGCCTGCTCTTGAATTCAGGAGAACTGGAGGACAAATATTCCACTCATGGAGGCAAAGTGAACACACATGGGCAGGGTTGCATCACTCACCGACATTAGGTCCACAGGAGGTTGCCCAGGCCTGAGTTGCCCCTGCTGTTTTAACACTGTTTAACAATGACCTGAGCCACCAACACTGCCATGACTTTGGCCAAAGCCCCTTATGAATAATTCTGCTTAATTACCGGTGAATGGCTGCAGCTGAAGTCTACTACCCATAATGATAGGATTACATTTAAATTCCTCAAGTTATACCTATAGCTATATGTTTAGACTTTGGAGGGGATAAACTCTATTATTCTTTTACAACATGAGCTGGGATTATGAATTCCTTAGGCATCAGAGAGCATCTGTCCAGAACCGCAGAGGCCATACCAGTTCCAGTGCAGTTCAGAACTCATCATCTGAATCCCATGTCAACAAAACCTCCCCAAGAGGGAAAACTGTTCTACCTGAAGAATGAGTAATTGCAACTGGAGACGGTGCCAAATGGATTTTTCTTTTCTATTGGGCTGATTTCTGGGAATAAAGCCAGCTGGAAGACTGCTAGAAGAAAATCTCCTAGCTCTGATCATATTTGCAATCACTTTTTATACCAGATGTTGCCTCACAAAATATGAAAGTCAGCAGACAGTAGTTTTAGTATGCAGCTTGAAAAGGACTGAGTTTTCTATAAAGAAAAGAAAATGAAGATTTGCTGCTTCCTTGAGGTGTACAGAGTCTGTGTATAGCCAAACAATGCAAAATTGTGTGGAAAGAACAGGTGGGAATCCAAGAAGTTAACGAATGTCCTGTGACAAAAACCTGCTGTGTAATAGAAAGACATCTACAGCTACCCTTAATTTTGAAGAAAAAGTCAAGAGATGCCTGACTTTCTTAATTTAATTTTCAGAGTTGACAGAGGAGAAGCTGAGAGTAAATTTGGCTGCTTTTTGGGAAATCATGGAACATGAAGTTGTTGGAAAGAAGGAAGGGTTGAGAACAATGGGTGTTAGATAGGAACAGGTTCAGTTCTTTGCTTGTCACTTTTTTACTGAGCAAGTGGTGTGAATTGGTATCTATGGTATCTGTACCGCCCTCTTCCATCTGTGAAGAAGAATAATAGCACCTTCCCTAAGCAGTGCATAGCCAATGTGATAATGAAGCCCTGTATTAAATATATTAGATAAACTTGGCAGTGAGAGGGTTTCAAATGTTTGGAAGGTAACTTAAATTGCTTACAGGATTTTATGGTGAAGGAGGTCTTGTCCTTTGTCCTCTTTGAAACAGAATCCCTCAGACAAGCAAGAGTGATCCCCTTTACCTCTTTACTGTAACACATAAGCAATGATGCAGCTACTGTATCATTGAACGTACTAAAGGGATGGATAGTTTCCCATAACAGTTTTGTAGAATTGGTGCTTCCTATGCATGTGTATATAGGTCAGATCCTGCAGTTTCTCTCCTTGAACTAACAGTCTCACTGGACTCAGTGATTTGGGTTTTGTTGTACAATTTTTTTCTTCCAACCCTCATGCTTTCAAGCACAGTGTAGGGATGAGATTCATGAGATGATGCTAGTAGAGGTCCATGGCACTGAAGAACACCACAGTGAGATACCTGTGCAGCATGGCTGCTGTACAGTGGCACTGTGTCCAGGCAAATTGTTCTGCTGGGATTTGAGTGCGATTCTCTGGGACATGGGGTAGGTGCTGATTGTACCCAAATGAAGCAAATGCTAAGAAGGCAAATGTGATCTTCTGGTTTATTGGGCAAAGTGTCTCTGATAGAGGTGAGGAGTACACCACTGGTTTGCAAGCTACTGAGGAGACCCTGTGCAGAACACTGTGGGTTATTCCAGTGTTGGGAAATCCTGCAGGCAAAACTCTGGTAAGATTAAATTGAGACAGCAGGGCTAGTTAGGATGATCAGTGAACCAGTAAGCTAGCCTTAGGACAGGGCACTAAAAGTGCTTCTATCCTGTGGAATGAAATTTGAGGCAAGATGTGGCAGACTTTTAAAAATATGCAAGGGACCAGGCAATTTGCTCCACCAGTGCCTTTCATGTATCCTGCATTTTGCTGTGCTAACCCAGGGGCATGTCACATACACCCTCAGAAATGCAGACTCTGAAGAAACCGCTCCTGTAAAAAACAGGGTGGTTTGGTTGTTGACTTCAACATTAGCAAGACCTACAGGAAACTCCCTTTTCCTTGCTTTGAACATTTAGCCCTTAAGTGAAGTGGAATTAATACCATTTTGCTGTGTGGCTTGAAACTAGCACAACTGGAGCAGAAGTCAATTTGCTGTATTTGAAAGAAAATTAATTAAGGCCTCATTTGTTTCCCTCAGAGAGAAAAGCTCTGGGTAGTTTCCAGGAGATGATTTTTTTTGAGCTTCTCTGGTACAGGCCTATATGTACAGAACAAATGTAGTGCAGCTTCGAGACCCAAATCCCTATAAAATCGAGGTTGTGAGCTGAGTCTTCTGGCTCCCATGACAGCATGAAAGCCCTGGTGACTGCTCCACAACTGCATGTTGCATTTCAAGTCACAGAAAGGAAAAATCTCTTAATGCAGTGCATGTTTGCAGTACTCCAGGAAGGGAAATGTCATGGCAAGGATGGTGCTCATAGCCAGGTTTAGCCTTACCTGTTCTTCATCAGCAGACTGTGAACTCAAGTGCCCTAGCAAGGCAGAAGGGTGGATGGTGTGCCAAGATTTCTCTTTTATTCTTGTTTTTCCCGTGTTGCTTTAATAGTCTTTCGGAGATGAGCTGCTCTATTTACATCTACTCTGAATAATGAATAATGCCTTGCTAAACACAAAAGAGGTGTGTGGGTTCCAGTGTATGATACTGGAAGTGTAACCAAGGGCTAGCAGAATGGGAGATGTGTGCAGAAGGAAGTGGGGAAAAAACAAAAGCAAACAAGAGATGTATAATCTACAGGAGGCTAATGGGCTGTGAGGATTTCAAAAGCACTTAAAAACTGATTTACTCCTGCACAAATCCTACTTCAAACAAGTTGCCCATGAATAGGTCACAGAGGTGTTACCAGCAAGAAGGCAAAGGAAGAAGTGTGTGCGTGGCTGTCATGTATGCCCAAGTGGGAGATGCTGTTTGCTAGAATGAGGCATGGCATGCTGGCAGCTCCAAGAAGCAAAAGGCATCTCTGATGTGATGCCAGCTACTTGCTTTCCCACTGGAATCTGGATGCGAGGGTTGATGGAAACAGAAAAAGGTGAGTAGCGCTCCTGCGTCATAGCGGTAAGAGTGCTCTCTGAGAAAAAAAGGCTTGTGAGAGAGTCCTCTGAAGCCAAAAAGTCTTTGATGACTGAGCTGGGAGCTCAAGGGTGTCTGTAACAGCCTTCCTTAGAGTGAAGCTGTCTTAGTCTTTTGGTTTGCTGGCTGGACAGCAATGTGGAGGAGAGAACAAATGGCATGGAGCAAGTACAGCACTCCCTCTTTGTCTGCAGGGGCACACAGCGCTGGGGAGAAGGAGGTCACATAGAATGGTAACATTACCAGGGCTCATGGCCAAGGATAGATTGTGAGATTGTGTGACAGCCTGAAGTAACATTATCTCTTAGACTATGTTTTTTCTTCACTTCTGATAGTGCTTAGGCTGTCATGAGACCTTTTCCAGCTCAGCACTACCATCAGAAATCATATTTTATCAGTGGCTTCCCTTAGAAGTGAAGTTACCTTGAAATTGGAGTCATGTTAGATAATGTGGCACCTGAACAGACTTCAGTAACTTTTGAAGTTGTATTGGGTTTGCATGGCCAAGCTTTGGTAGTCAGGGGGAGGGGTACAGGGGCAGCTTCTGTGAGAAGTGGCTAGAAGCTTCCTCCATGTCCAGCAGAGCCAATCCCTGGTGGCTCCACAGACGCATGTGCCTCATCAAGGCTGGGCCAGTTAGAAATGGTGGTAATGCCTGTCCTTAAAGGACTGCACCCCATGGAAGAGTGACCTACACTGCAGCAGTTTGAGCGGGACTGTTGCCTGTGGGATGGACTCACGTTGCAGCACTTTGCAGAGAGCTGTTGCTTGTGAGGTGGACTCAGGTTGGTGAAGTTAATGGAGAACTGTCTCGCGTGGGAGGAATCCATAGTGGGACAGGGGAAGGATTCCTCTCCCTGAGCAGCAGGAGAAGCCATGGGTGATGAACTGACCATAACCCCCATTCCCTGTCTTTCTGCACTGCTGGGGGTGGAAGTAGAGCTCAGGAAGGAGGGAGGGGTGGAGGAAAGGTGTTTCGAAGGTTTTATTTTACTTCTTATTATCCTGCTCTGATTTTTTTACTAATAAATTCAATTAATATCTCTAATTCAGCCTGGTTTTGCCCATGATGGTATTTAATGAGTGATTTCTCCTGGGCCTGAACTCATGAACCCTTTGTTGTATTTTCTCTCTCCTGTGCAGCTGCAGAGGGGAGCGATAGAGAGGTTTTGGTGGGTGCCTGGAATCCAGCCAGCATCAACCTACTACAGAAGTCCACCATGGGATGGAAGGAATGGTTAGGTGTGTGCAGGAGGGTAAGAAGTACCATTTGTTTTCACAAGGTTGTGAAGGGCTTTCGGCAGTTTGAATGACAGAATACAAATTTCATGTCTGGGATTAAAAATATGTTTCTTTTATCTGAATAATCCAGTGGCAGGTCTGGATCCAGAGGGCAGCAACTGTCCCTGTGGGGCCTATCAAGGCATGCAGAACAGTGTGCATTTGCATCACTACGAGAGATGTTTTATATTGCTGTAGAACATGTCCTCTCCAGCCCAGCTTCCACTGCCATCCCACTGCTGCAGGTTTGCCAAAGGAACCAGGGCAAGATGTGGTGTGGGGTGTCCCACTGCCCCCATGTATGGGCTGCCCTTTTCCCTAGCCCTGTGCCAGTGAGTCTGACCGAATCCCATCGGTGTCTTTGCCAGAAAGGAGTGTATTGATGGACTAAGACTTCTGTGATAGTAAAACTCCCCCTGTGGAGTAAAAGCAACATCCATAACCATTGGATAAGAAATTGTTTAATTAGATGGGGCTGCACAAAATAAGCATGCTTTGACCTTCCAGTGAAGTTTGGCAGCTTTTATGCTTTAAAATTTCTATTACCAAAAAATTGAAATGTTTTGATGAATTATTTATTTTCATTTCTATTCAAGCAACCTGAAAGCAAACGTCAGGAAAATCGTGCCAAAATACCTGGGTTGAGACCATAAGCTTTGTGCCTTGGGGGGAGGTGCTCTGTTGGTGGCAACTCCCGACCTTCCTTTGTTGACACATGTAATAAAGAGAAAATGTTTCTTCAGAACCTGGAGCCTGAAAAGATTGGAACCAGTCGGTCACAGGCACTGGGCTGGAAGAGGGCTGTAACTGTTTTGTGGGCAGTTGGTGGCATTTACTTCCTCTGAAGCATTGGCAGTTGGCTGTTGCTGGTAACAGGAGGTTGGATCAGACTGGCTGGTGGTCTGATGCAGTGTGGCAAATCCAATGTAAAAGGCATTAGTTAATGTCTGTGTGATACTTTGGACATATAAGATGGTCTGTAAATGCTGATTTCTGTGATTCCATAATAAACAAAAAGCCAAGCGCAGCCACATTAGTGTATCTGAGGCCTCAAAGGAAGAGCATAGTATTTTTTATTACGGCTTGATACAGTTATAAAGAGAAATATGTATGAATGAGAATTATGGAAACAAAGTATAGCAGAGAAATTAAAAGGATCTCTAAATGTTTAAAAAAGTTGAACTGGTTGAAGCCAAAAATGTGATGAATCAGTCCCTAGTGAGAGGTCATTTTAGTGAGAATTTGCCAGGACCTTTCTCTGTGCATTAATGCCATGAGCAGAGGGAGTACCATGGCAGCCTCCTCACAGCTCTGTTATTTCAGAGGTACAAAAGTTTCTGAACTTTTCCGTCAGGTCCAGGACAGTTGCACTAATTGATCAAACCACAGCAAAACACAGGCCAATATTTTAATTCTGTGCCTTCCACCTTTGCATCTGAGATTTCACAAAAAGCAGCTGTGTGAATCAGCAGGTTTGTGTGCAGCTCTAGCTCCCACTCTTCCTTCCTGCCTTTACGCATGTTTTCCGGATGATGATGTAGTTTTTTCCTGCTTTTTGGTGTTGAAGTGCTTACAAGGGGAGTATTTATAGGGAATGTTTTGTGATGTATAATATTCATGTCCTACATCAGATGAAGTGATAAGGCATTGGTAAGCTATAACCTGTTATGGGCTTTTACTATGAATGATCACCATACTATTGCAGAAGAACAGTTAAACTTCCCTTTACCTTTCTAGTAGAACTACATATGGTTCCTTCCCCATATGAGAGGAAGAACAGCTCACTCTCCACAGCAAAACATGAATAATGTAGCAGATCCATAGAAGTTAGGTGTTATTTCAAGCAATAGAAGGGAAAGCAAAGCAAGGAAGCCTCCTTGATTCCCTTGATTGGGAGAGGCTGTAAAAAGCAGATGAAGAGAGAGGAGGTGGCAAAAAGGTGTAAGCATCCCACTACGCCTGTATGCACTAAAACCCTGTGAGCCTGAGTGTGACCTCCTTCCAGCCAGCACTGTGGCTCTGCTGGTGCTGCACAGCAGGACGGACCCCTCTGTGGCTTGTGCTACCACAGGCCTGTCGCCAGCGGAGTGACGAAGGGTCTGCCAGCAGGTGAACTGGTGGGACAGGGCAAGGGCGGGCTGCAGGACTGTGCCTGCCGCAAGAGCATTGGCATGGCTTCTGTGCCACTGTGGCGAGTCCGCAGCAGCGTGCCCATGGCCGAGTCTCCGCTCTCACAGCCGCGGCTAAGGCAAGGGGCACCCTCACCGTGCGCTGCCCCCGCGGCCCCGGCGACAAGGGGCTGGCAGCGCAAGGAAGCGGCCCGGGCTACGCAGCACCGTTCTCCCCTGCTGCTGCAGAGCCGCTTCTGCCCTGGCAGAGAGCGGCAGAAGGCCGGAGAGGGCTTCAGCTCCGCTCACAGCCGCTGTTCCCCGGTGCCCGGCCGGGAGCGAGCGCCACGTGTCCGTGCAGCCCCACGCCGCCCCGCGGAGAGGGGAGAAGGCTCGCAGCATTCCCGCCCGCCTCCAACAGCGACCGTCGCTGGATGCGGGGGCACTTCCCGGCTCCGCTCCGTCCCTCAGCAGCGGCAGCGGGCGGCTGCCGGGCCCCGGAGCGCGCTCCGCCCCCGCGGGGCCGCGCCGCAGCGCCCCCCCTGAGGCCGCGCCCCTTCGGCGCGGCCCCTTTAAGGCCGCCCCGCCCCGCCCCGTCCCGTGAGCTGGGCCCGGCGGCGCGCGGGGCGGGGCGGGCGGGGCCTGGCGCGCGGCGGCGGCCGGGGCGTTGGGCGGGCGAGACGCCGGGGCGGCCGGGGCGCGCGGCCGCCGACCTGCAGCGCCAGCGGCACCGCCGCCCCCAGCCCGCCCGCCGAGCCCGCCCGCCCGCCCGGTGAGCACCGCCGCCGCGGGGGGAGGGCGCGCAGCCGAGGGGCCGCCGGGGCGCGGGGCGGGGGCAGCGGGCTGGTTGCGGCGGGGCGCGGAGCCGGGCCCGCGCCGGGGAGCGTGGAGCGTGTGCTGGGCGGCGGCCCGGGCGGCGGGGCCGGGAGCCGGAAGGTGTCGGCGGCGTTCCCCTGAGGGGAG
Source organism: Corvus cornix cornix (assembly GCF_000738735.6). NCBI lineage: Eukaryota > Metazoa > Chordata > Aves > Passeriformes > Corvidae > Corvus > Corvus cornix. Next base: position 34,399,878 of record NC_046335.1, read on the forward strand.
CCCGGGGAGCACTGCCCGGCTACGGCCCCGCACGGAGCTGGCGGTGCTCGGGGCTGCGGCGAGAGCCCTTCCCCGCCCGGTTGCCCGGCCGCCTCCCTTACATAATGTCACCTGTGGTACCTGCGGCTCCCTCGTGTCACAGCGGCGGGTGGTCGGTGGTGACGGCAGAGCTGGGCTTTCTCTGAGGTCAGCGGTGTTAAAGTGTGTACTGGGGCGTGAGGATTCGCTTGGTGCGGGATGAACCTCTAGGATTTAAAGCCCCTAAAGTAATAGCGGATAAGCGTTCACCGCTGTCTTCTCTTTTTCCTTTCTTTTCGGTGCATAGGGAGACACAGGGTAAGTGGTGTCTGAGATGAGGGTGGTAGTGAACGCGCTGCTGCGGACAATTCAGCGTGAGAAACTTTGTGTCTGTTAGGATTTCATCTTTGCTTTCTTTATGGTGCCTTAACAGTGCCCAGAGGTCAGAGCTTCTCTAGCAGCTGCCTTTACACGTGTGCAGTGCTTAGGCTGAGCCTCTGCGTGTGTGCGTGTAGCAAATCTATGGTAAATCCCCAGTGGAAGACCTGGAACTCAAAAATAGCCACGCTAGGTTTCTCAGAACTGAAAAGCAGTAATTGTTCTAAGTATCCCTAAAATTGGGTAAAGGATGAAAATATACCATAATAAATTGTTCTTTTTTCTAATATACAAATGAAAATAGTATCTCAGGTTTTCATCTTTGTAGTGTTCTTTTAAACAGATGAATGCAAATACAGCAGTTTCAAGTGGGCGTATTCTCAAGGGAGTTATGTTATTGTGGGGAATGGACGTGATCTCAGTGTAGTTACAGTAACACAGATTTTGTTGAGTGGAAGGGAGTAAGAGGAAGTAAATATATAAATTTAAAATATCCTGAAGTAGTCTTTAGAATGGTCAAGAGCTAAACTGAGCTGATGGGCAGAAAGGATCTTGCACTTGTCTGTTTGCGCTTCCTAGTGGCTTTTTGTGCATGTTCCCATAAACGCTATTATGTAATGGTGCTTCTCTTGGCAGGAATCTATTGTCACCGTAATTCCTGAGGTTTCTGGAGCAATGCAGCTTGTTCAGAAGAGTCGTGGTCAGAGCAATGGGAAGAAAAGTCCTTAAGAGGAGGTTTTAACCTCTTTAATTTTTCATGCAGTAGGACTAAGCTCAAGACATCTGGATCTTTTCCAGAGTATCTTTACCATCCTCTGTTTTCAGCTTGTCTTTCTCTTCTCCTAGGCTGCACTGTAGCTGTCGGGCACCAGCTTGCTGCTTACGTCTACATCAGAGCTGGGAAAACATTGACTCTCTCCTTTAATAATATTTGTTATACTTCTCTTTCTAGTGTTTTTTTTTTCTTTTCCCCTCTGAACAGAAACAAAAGTGATAGAGCACTTAACTGTTGCTTAGACAAGAAAAAAAAATTGAGATAATGGAGAAAGGGAATTCTCCCAGTTCTCGTCTCTAGTTTGAACTTGTCTGTATACATCAAAGGGAGGCAAAATGCTTAAGCAGAGAAGGAATTTACATATTAAATGTCAGTGCTCTAAGGATCAGTGCTCTGTGTGGTGTCTATAGTTTATCGTTGATTTCATCCACCTCCTTTTCAGGTGTCTGCCATAAATCTCTTTGCAAGTCTGCCTCCTTTTCTTCTTTTTGTGACATGCTGTTTTTTGGGGTATATTTTGATGCAGAGAGGATAATTCTTTCTATTACTGTAATCTGGTGGCCAGTTGTGGCATTGGCAGCTTTACAGATCATACTTCTGTCTTTGTAAGTTTCATGTTGTTTCTGGTAGTAATTCTGTAAGCCAGACTTTGAGAAAAAACAACTTTTCTTTTTCTTGTTTTGAGTTTCATCTGCCCTCTTACATTGGCTTGTCCTGTTATTTAAATGAATGTTTTATGGACCACTAGAAAATACAGTATCATCTGAAAGTAGAAACGTATGTTTCTTCAAGGGCCACTGGGTGAAGGATGTGCTTGAAAGATCTGCAACCTAATCTAGCTAGATTTTAAAATTGAAGACCAATATAGAGCAGAGTGGCACATGATAAAGGAGTCATAACTTCCTCTTAGACAAGTCATTGTCGAAACTCAGGTGCCCCCATATTTCCTCTTTAAAGGCAGATGACTCTCTGAAGTATGGGTCTGGGAAAGTACTGATCTCGAGGCAGAAATTTCCCAGCCACAAGCGTAGCAGAGACTTTGGCTCTGTCCCCTTCTCTCTCTGCCTGTCATGCAAATTGACCACCTGTAGACTTTGAGGAGGACCCAACGTCCTTGAGTTGTGCAGTGCTCCACGTCTCTGCTGAAACAGTTTCCACGCAGTTATCAGCAGTTTATATTTAGTGCAGCATGTTGAAGGTGGACTGAAATGGCTGCTTGAGCACAGCTGCCTGGGGAGTCAGTAAGTAACTGAAATCACTAAATGTGTGTCCTGCCTGTAGTGTAGTGGTTTTGATGGAATTTGTTTTGTCTTGGGTCATGGTTGTTTTCAGCTACTTTGCTCCTGCCTGGAGAATTGTTACAACTCTCAGTAAGAGCAGCCTGCCATGATCTTAACCTCAGCTGTGCAACATTATAACTCTAGATTTGGGTTTCTGTGACTGTTCCTGTGCGTCACTTCTGCTTTTTATCGGCGTACGTGCTCACACCACAGCCGTCTACTGCTGTAACCTCCCAAATACGCCTCTTGCTTGTTCTGCTTTCGTGAGCAAACAGATGTAAGTTGCTGGCCTCTGTCAGTCCAGAAAGGTTGCATGCTGCACTTGTCTGTGTCAGGCCACTGCTGTTGAATTTTTTTTTCCCTTTTGAAAATTGCATTTCTTTTTGCTTGCCTGAGATACATCCAGAGAAGCCCTTTATCTATGAATAACTGCATGAAAGGTCAGTAGCTTGGAAGCCTTGCTTCAGAGTTTCCCGGACTGTGTCCTGTTGTGCACTCTGCTTGGCACAGGGACTCCCCACAGCTCTCCTGCCCTCTGAGCCACTTGTTGGCTGCTGTAACCAGCTGATCCCAGCTGATCAGGCTTAGCTGGGAGAGAGGCATCTTTAACTGGCAGGGTTGGTCCCACAACCTGCTTGCCTGAAAGACTGGGAGGGAGGGAGGGAGAAGAGCAGCCAGGATTGAATGCTGCTTTAGGAATATGTAAATAGAAACATGAAGGCATTTCCTAGAAGAGGGAAAGGGAAAAATTAACCCATGCATAGCATAGGTATTGTGGTATTAGTTACAGTAGTTTCCTTTTGCCGAAATACAGTAGTCTGTAATTACGTTTATCTAGTTGTCATGAGAAGTGTCATGTCCTTAGAATGCCACCTTACATATTTAATCTATTGTCATTAAGCTATTCTGGATACAAATGGAATGACTTCAGAAGTAACAATTTAACCTCCAGCATAGAGTGTAGTAGTGGGGAATAGCTAGATTACTTCAGTGAAGCACTCTCTGTCTTTTTAAGTCTATCTAATTCATCTGGCTTTGCTGTTCTGTAGTTATATGGACGGTATTTTCCTTGACTCTACTAGAAGTCTTGTTTATGCAGCTGCAAAAATTGATTTTAAGTTTAACCAGTAGAAATGCTTCCTATAAATGTCAGGAACTGAGCTTTTGTATGTACTAGAAAAGGTTTTCATCTGCGATTCGTATGCTGGCTGTTTTGTTACTGAGTAGTGGCAGCTCCTGCTCTCTCACAGGAAGCTTAGTGCTCTCATGTGGCTTACTACTATGATGCAGTCTGCAAAGTGTGTTTTCAGACTAAGCCTAGTGATGCTAATAAGAGACCAGTGAAAGCCTGGCCTGTTGTTTCCTTGCTTATTTATTTATTTAAAACTGATTATATTTGTGTATGGTAATTCAAGACATTTTTGAGGAAGCTCACATTGAAGAGCTGCCCTGCTTGTTTCCCACTGCCTCAGTTGTCCCCCTCAGCTTCTCTCTTTCCCTGTGTTTTGGACAGTGGGGAGGCTCCGAAAGTGGAGCGTACATGGAGAACTTTCTCTGCAGCACAAAGGATTGATGTGTCTCGTGTCACTCTGGTGATTCCCTGAGGGGAAGGGGGAACTGCTATCCTGGCAACCAGCCCACCAGCAGTAAATTGGTTTCCTGATATAAGTGAGTGTTGAGTGGAATGGGTTGGTCATCGCTGCCGCCATAACCTTGTAGACAAGGCAAAGTACAGCTTTTGGAGCTGGTTGAGCAGAGTCACAGGAAATTGGCCACTGGAATCACTTTTATGTGGCAAATGAAACACTGCATCGTATTTGTGCTATAGACTAGAATGGCTTTCATTCTCACAGTGTACACTTGCTATAGGAATAACTTCCTTGTAGGCAATTGAACTTTGCAGGGCTGAAATGTGCACTCTCTTAACCTCGTGCTCAGTAGTGAACCAGTTTCAATACTGTGCCTCTGTACACAGCTCCCTTAGCTTACACTTCAAAAGTGCCAGGACCATTTGGAAAATTTTAAAGCTGTTTATTTTCCTTACAGTTTATAATATTGCTGTGGTTTGCTGCTGTTCCTGTTTTTTCTTTGCATTGATTTAATGGGATTTTGCAATAAAATGAGTGGAAATTGAAAGTATCTCTGATCGAAATCAAGTTTGCTTGTTTGGGAATGAAGATAGAAAAGAATGTTGGTGTATTGGATCTCCTGCAGGATTTTTAGAGGTACATAAGTTTTAAGGGGGAAACCCTGCTGATAGGTTGGTCTTTAAAAAATAACCAAGCAAACCAAAACCAAACAATACCCTTCCCAAACTCCCAGTTTCAGTAAGTGAGCTTGAGGATGATGTTCTTATTCTATATAAAAATGCAGCTCTTTCAGACTATGCTAGACTTGTAACGTGATTTCTAACAGTAGCTGTTAAAGGCTGCTTGCTTTGAAATGAGCTGTAGTTTGTATGTGTAATGTTAAACCTATAGATTAGTGAAATGTTTGAATGTCTTTGACCTGTTTAGGTTGTTTGGATTTTCTTTTCTCTGTAAATAACTTCTTAAAAGTCTTCAAGGATGATATATTAGAGCAGCCCACACTTAACACAGTTTTATTAGGGGGATATGCCAGAATCCCCTGTGGATATTGGAGCCTATTTGTGCTGACCACTCCCAAAAGGCATTTTATTTGTTAGACCTAGTAAGGTGCTCTAATGTTAATTAAAACACTTCCCCACACTCCTCCTTTAAAGGAAAGGATGCATACTGGGTATGTGTTGCTCTCTAATGAGCCAAAAGCCAGCTGATGTGCAGTGAAGACATCAGTAATTTATCATTCTGTGCTGTGTATGGATTCATTCTGCCTGAAAGCTAAGACAGAAACTGCCTCTAAAGCACCCTGTGTAGGTTATCCTTTGGTGTTGGTATGCTAACTGAGCAGAATCTCTTTTGTGCCAAAACACCAGCCTGGAAGGGTGATTGACACGTCTGCTTTTCAAGAGAAGTGTCAAAATTGCAGAGCATTTCTCAGAGGGTATGAAAGCTTCACTTCTCCATCTGCTGCCGCATATGCCACTGGCGAGCCAGTGGCCATATGTGCAATCATCCTGAAAGCTTTAAAGCCAGCTTCTCTCTGAAGGCCCCTCACTCCTTTTCAAAGTCCAAAAAGGGCACGCTGCTTGCTTCAGGAAAGGGAGGGTCCTGTTTTCCCCTTAGGAGACTCGAGTACTATGTCTTTTTAAAGCTAAAGCACTATTGCAAAGAGCTGTGTGATCCTGAAATGCTGTGTACTTGTTCTGCGATGTGCAACAAAAGCGTGCTGGAGACTCATTGCAAGCTTTGCCCTGGTATATAAGTACAAAACCATACAAACTTACTAACAGAGATTAATTAAAAATCATTTCATGTGTATGGGGAGCAAGGTTGTAAGATCAGGGTTTGTCTTTTGGTAAGCATATGAGAGATGTGAAGAGCAGTTTGCTAGGTTTACTTTTCGTTTCATTAGCTGTGAGAACCTTCATCTCAATACTGTTTCTGGTTTCCTGTCTTGCAGGGCTTGCACACTTCTGAGACTTAAAAGGCTGACATTTAAATGTGACAATGAAATGTTTAGCAACAAAGGAGATCTTTAAGCAGGCTAGACAAAAATTCCTTTCAGCTGCATGGCTTTTACTCTCACTCGGATGACCAGTTTTCCCAGTTCTCAGTTTGCTGTTGTACTTTCCAATGGGGAGAAGGTTACCTTAGTAATAACCATATTTTTAAGTATTGGAATTTTTAGTAGTAATGTTGAATAAAAAGGGTGTATATGGTGATGAGACGATAAAACATACCTGTGAATTTTGGCACTGTAGAAATAAATTTCTCCTACTCTTATCTGGGAAGTATGCAGTATTTGCAATCACCAAAAGTGCATGTCTGATGGCTGGACTTGATGCAGTTTTAATATGGGTATGTCAGGTAACTTTTGGGAAGTTTTTGTCCCACTGAAAAAAAAACCCATCAACCAAGCTTGAGTGCTGCTGAAAAATATTTTTTGTAACACTCTGCTATGCTTGAAACTGTTCTCTTCTTATCCTTGAGATTTTTAAATTGAATGTGTGAGGATAGTTTGCATATTCTTTGATTTTGAGTAACTTGTGCAGTGTATCTCAGACTCAGATCTGAATTTTGTGGGTAATGTCTGTACCTGAAGCACAGCTGTGTGCCTGTGTCCTAAAAACATAATAGAGCTACTTCTACCCCTCAAACCTCCTGCTCTTTTATGTGACAGAGTGCCATTCTTAGTATTCACAGGGCTAATACCTACTTTTCTGTGCAGTTCTAGGTGTGTGAATCAACCTATCGTCACTGAATTGTCAGTTTAATCTTGCTAACTTGACAACTGTTGTATGCCAGCCTGTGTCAATACCAGGTAAGATGAAAGCTGATGCTGTTACTGTGTTTTTCCTGAGTTTTTGCTTTTAAAACCTGCATTTTGTCCAAATGCTATGACTCTTCCATGTTCTCCTCCTGCAGTGAGGCAGCGCCTTGTTTAGCATCTCCAGCTTTTGAAACAGGAAGCATTCTAAAATGTTCTTATGTTCTGACTCCTTTGTAGCCGTGCCTTACCGTTTTTCTTGACACCTCTGTTAACCTGGATTTTGTGATGTTCAGATACCACAGGCTGTGTTTTTCTTCCTTGTATTCTTCACTCCCTTACGACTCCCTGGTTTTGCTGTAGAAACTACTGAAGTCCTTCCTGCCTTCCAGAGTTGAGCATGCATGATAAGTCACCTGTACTATCTGACCTTTTCTCTTGAGCAGAAAATAGGTTTTGTTTTGATTTGATTTTTTTTTCCCCTACCTGCTCCCAAATGTTACCTTTGAAAACCTATCACAGAAGGATCTTGCTTGTGTATTGTATATTTGATGCTTTAGTTGTAAAAAGCTACCCAGATATGTCTTTCGGAGAATTAAACATAAAGCTGTTATTTGGACCTCATCCTTTTGTCCCCCTTTAGAGAAAGGGTGTAGATTTCAGGGGGGTGAAGTAGGGAGGAAATCCCTTTAATGCTTTCAACAAGGTTATTATCCAGTGCTCTAGGGGAGTCCTAGTGCAGACAAACTAATGTGAACCTTTGTTCTGATGCTAATCAAGATAGGGATAATTCTTCTGACTACGCCCTCTTCCCCTCAGAATCCTCTGGCATTCCTAAGGCGTTAAGCTCCTTTGCTACCTCACTTTTTGCTATGCCTGTCTGATGTCCTTGTTTTCTGTAACTGCTACCTTGAGTGCAAAGATTCGAGTTTTCAGAGGGCCTCATAAGGAATGCTTACTTAAATATTTTTAGATTTTTTGGGTGCTCCTGGGTGGTACTTGTATGCTTCAGTTTAATAGATATCTTGGTGGCTGTGCGTGTGTTTATTTTTTGTATCACTAAGTAAAAAACCCCAACTCTTTGTTGATGCAAGACACATTGGACTGAATACAGGGGCGTCTTCTGCTACATGTTGGGCCATGTAACTGGAACTTAGAAGGTATTTTTCATTCTGTCTCTTCTTGGCCAAAGTGAGCAAATGCTGTTTCTCAGATGCTTTTAAGGATTCCTTAAGAGACTAACTTCTGATCCCTAGTCCAAAGAGCTTTGTAAGTTTTCTAGTGTGTGCAGCCTAGATAATGTTTTGCTTTATGCCAGTAATCTGCTCTCAGTCTAAACATAATCTGCACAGCATCAGAGATAAGATTGAAGCCTAGGTATATAGCGAAATATGACTCTGCCGGTGATAGAACACAAAAAATAGTGCCTCTTCACCACATCTTATTTGTGACAGTGGGGCTAGGACGGTGGTGAAAATATGGTTATGTCTCATGTGAAATGCTTGCATCAGACAGAGCTGTTAAAAAATGTCACGCAGATCAAGAAGAGGAGGGAAGAAGTGTTTGGAGTTAGCCTCTTTAGCCTTTCCTTAGCAGTAAGAAGCTGATGAGAAGCTCATCCTTGTGCTCCTAAAAGCAGGTCTGCTAATAGGGCAGTGCCGTTAGTGATAGTGGGCTCTCTGAGGATCAATGGTGGCAATCCTCCATGGATAATCTGTCCTGGGTCTGGCTGGGCTGGCCTTCTGGTGAATTTGTAAGGGAGTTTGCTATCTTTCACTAGGGACTGTTCTCTCAATAGGGTGGTTTGAGACCCTTTTTGGTTTCAGTACAGAATAGAGGCATGGGAAGGACTTAGACAAGTTAAATATCTTCCCTAGAAGACAGAAACTGTGTATGTGTGTGCAGCTAGCATGAGCGTATTGGTGCAGTGCTCTCATGTTTCATTTTGGTGGAGTGCTTTTTCCTATTGCAGAATTGGAGACCTTCTGCAGTGATGATGTAAAAGTCTGACCTCTTTGCAAACTGCACAATTTTTGCCTGTGTAGACATACAATATCTAGATAAGCTGAGCCCAAAAATGTGTGCAAAAAGGTAATGGGGCAGAGGGAGAAAGGCTCCATCAGAAGATGCTCAACTGAGGAGACTGACTTGAAGTGCTTTCTGCCAGTGGCTATGCACAGATGCAGAGTACATTTCAAAGTAATCCAGCTTTGCTCCTTCATGCAAACCTGTATGGAAACATCAACTCTGGGAAGGGGTTTATCAGCACTTCTAAACAGTGTTGTTTTTTAAGGTTAATTCTGTTGACAATATCCTGAAGAGACATCACTACCAGACACAGTACATTTTATGTGGGCATAATTATGGGCTAAGTGTAACTGCCTTTGCCTAGTTCTATTAACCCAACAGTTGTTAAATCTCAGGAAATGCTCATTTTCAGAGTGATTGCTTTTACGACCTGAAAATAAAACCTGGAAGATGTATGTGGTGTTGGTTTTATCTTTTCTTTACCCTTGATTTGCATATGCAGGACATTTCCTGCAAATGGGTGCCCTGTACTTAGTTATTCATATTCTATCACTTTTCAACATCCTGCTCATCTTTTGTGATTTGAAACAAAGTAAGTTGATCCCTATTAGTCTGGTTGACTAATGTGTACCTCTGCCCAGTGTTTTCCATCTCCAGCTGTGCTTCTTGCAGAGTGATACACATCCTGCAGGCTCTCCAGGCATTTTTCCAGACAAGCCTTGCTGAATTTGAGATATGTGATAAGATTTATTTTTATTCTCTGATGTACTTGGTGTCAAGAAACTGTATTTGCTCAAGCAAGCTGGTATTTTATAGTCCTCCTGCATTGTGCATTTAATTGCTGCATAACTGATTCCTTCTGTATCAAGCATACATTGATTTGGGGGTCTTTATGCCAACATTGATTTGGGGGTTTTTTTGTACCATTTGTTTAACAGGCTCCCAGTACACAGGGGAATTCTGCAACCTCTTTCTACTTAAAGTAGTACTTGGAGTTGTTGAGAGGTATTATTCAACTTAGAAAACACAGGACTGTGTCTTAACAAGGGCTTGTGTGTTGAGCTTTTGATGGGATACTCTTCCTTTTCAGAGTAGGGTGAAAGAGCGGAGGAGGCTGCTGTCCTGCTAAGTTCTTTATTTCATAGTTCTATAGTTTTCTGAAGGCAGAGTTCGAGGGGGTCACATGATAAGGCCAAGCAGCAGCAGCAGGCAAACAGCAAGTAGCAAACAGCTGCTTCTTCTAATTCTAGTTCTAATTCTTTCTTACAGAAGTATAGATTGTATTTGTTAATTGACCAATAAGATTAACACATGATTCTAGTTTTCCTTTTCTTAACCTATCCTGGTCTAATTCTAACAGTCATAAGTCTTACACAACTGTTACATAGGTATTACACAAATTTGCGTATATAGTTTCTATCAGCTCTTATTATGTGAACACTCTATCTAAAAAATGTGAACAGTATAGTTCTATCTGTATTTTGTCTAAAGTAAAGAAATTCTGTGAAAAGGTAACACTGCTGCAGTAAAAACTGTGTTTAAGGTCTCTGCTGCAGCTTTTCAATCTTTAAGGCACTTAGCATATATTTCTACTAAAAGTTAAAAATCTTTATTTCTATTTCACTTTGGTGTGACTTCATGTATCTCAGCTTATCCAAAGGTTTTAATTCAGCCCCTGTGCTTTGGCTTTCCTCTGGGCCTGGGTCCAGAGGAGCTTTCACTCCAACACTCCTGTGTATCCTAAACTCTGAAGATACAGCCAGGCACTGTCAAGGTGCTCAGAGAAGTTAAAGGCAACACTTCCCTTTCAGCACCTCACACTGACTGTTCAATTTGTTTAATCCCCATAAATGGTGAATTTTATAGGATGGATACAATAACAGTGGTGGGGTTTTTTTTGTATTCCTTGCCACAAAGATCAATATTAAATGTAAAATCAGTAAATTTTATCTACATATTTTTTCCTCTAGGACTCACAATTACCTTAGTCTTTCTTGTCTTTGAGTTCTTCTCCTTCTTGGCTATGAAGCCAAAAGTGTTATATGTGATAATGATAGAATTCCCTCTTAAGTGTGTAAGGCAGCCTGTTTTTCAAATAGAAAAAAAATTTTTGAATGTAGGTAAGGTTCAGGAGGACAGTGAGATATTTTAAGGAGGCTTTTTGAAGCTGGCTTAATACTTTAGTATACTGGGATTATCCCATGAATTCAGTAGAGTTACTTCAGACTTGCACCATGAAGGTGATTGCTGTTACACCCTCCCCTGATGTTGGAAAGACTATCGCAGAGATCGTCTCCCCTTTTGGCCAAGGGAAGTAAAATAAGAGTATTGCACCCAGAGTGTGTGGAATGCCTTGAGGAGTGTGACGCTGTGCCCGCTGTCCAGGAGTTGGATGCTGAGAAAGGTATTTGACTTGCACTGCCTGTGAGAACAGAGACTGATGCCTCTGAAAGCTGAGGCTCTATTAGTCTCTCAGGAAAAATACCCGTGAGGTTAGGAAAGTTGATGAGTGTAGGCAGTACTAATGCAAGCTTTGTGTAGTGCCATGAATGTTGTGTAGCTGCTGCCTGGGCTTCTCTGCACGCTTCCTGCCTTTCAAAGCATCTGCAGGAAACAGTGCAGTAAATTAGATGGTCTTGTTTCGATCACTTGTGGATTTTTGCACACCTATATGTGTGCAGTTCTTGAGGCTAGATCAGTTTCCTTAGTATGTAGCTGTCTGTAATCAAGGTGTAATCTACAGTGTGCTAGGTAGTGCTCCCAGGTGAGAACACAAATCACAGTCAAAGGCCAGTAACATGCGATGGAGGAAGGTAAGGGGGGGAAAAAAAGGCATGTAAAAATGTAACTAACTAAAACTGAAATAGCCTGCTTCTTTTATGCGATTTTACTCTTAAGATGTTGGTGACATGAGTACATTTGGGAAGACAAACCTTGCAATAATCTACCAGTCTCCTGGTGTCCCGGAGCTAGTTCTTGGAATGCGATGATGTCACTTAGCTTCCTGTGAGGAAGAATTATCATTTGGCCATAGGTTTTTGCCTTTAGGCTGCATTTGGCAAAAGAAGTTTTAGGTAAATTTAATTCAGTTTGCTTTGTATTGGTATCAAAAACTTAACCCCCATTCATTCTATGATGAAGACATTGCTGGGGTGAGCCTTGCACGTGGATAACTTATGTTCTATAGGTAATTCTGTAACAAAGGGTGAGTTTACTTGATGTCTTCTGGAAGAAGAGTTAAAATAGCTGAAGTGCAGAAGCAAAAGATCATTGAGTAAAAATTATATGCTTCCATAATGAATGGCTGTTTCCAGTGTAATAGGGTGTAACGTGTGGCCGCTGCATGCCTTGTACTGCTGCATGCCGGTGTACGACTTCATTATGTTGTGGTTTTCCCAATGTGTAAGGCTGTAGGGTTGCCAAGCTTTCAGCTGCTGGTGTAGGGTTGTGCCAGCCACACCTGGCACACAGGGAGGTGGTGACCTTGTAGGTGTGCGGAACATGGGCAGCCGCAGGGAGGAAAAGCATTTAGGTGCTGCTGCTGCTGATGTCTTTCTGCAGTAGTGCTGAGCTAGACCTTACCTCCTTTTGCATCAAACAGAAGTGCTTCCTCACCAGACTTCACTGGTCAGGAAAGCTGAAATACTTGGTGTTCCAAAAACAAAAATCCTGTTGCTTTGGGGTTTCTCAGTGCCTCATGAACAGACTATTTAAAGGGACTGGGTCAACTGGAAATTGCTGTCTTTGAAAAAGTTTCTCTATATTTGTTCATGTAAGATTATGAGAAAGTTTGGAGGGTGAAATGTTACCTTTACGTTTCAGATCATAGTGTGCTCATTGACACAGGTGTGGTTGTTTTGATATCCCACAGAATACATCTGGTCCTTCCAAATTTGAAGGCTTGGTTATGCTTCTGCTTTTCTTCTGTATGCTACGTGAGGTAAGAAAACAAGCTGTCCCGTGTCTAAAGTTCAGACCTTGGCAGAGCACTGCTAATACCTGAAGCTTCTTTTAATTTGCAGAGAAAAAAATCCTTTAATTATTGGATAGATGACAAGAATGCAGATTGAAGTGAGACTTTTGAGGCAAAGCTTAGCTTTTAAGGTAGAAGCAATCATGGCTCTCCTAATGAAGTTTAATGTTGGCACTACAGAACTGAGGACAGACTTGGGGAAAGACAATGTAGAAGTCTTGTCTGTCCTGTGATATACTGGCCTTGCCCCCTTGATCTCCTTATCCTTGGCAGAGGGCAGGTGCCATGTGCAGAGTTACTTCAGCCACTGCCATTTTCTGCCGTCCTGTGTGCTTCTCTTGAGGTGACACACACAACTGCTGGTCTGCTCTGACCTTTTCTTCTTAGGCTTCCCCATGCAAGGGGATCACTGTCCAGCTCTGGTTTCAAGTGATCCTAAATAGATGGGCTATCCAAAGTTAAACACAGGAAAACAATGGGTTTTGTTTGTCTCCACAAAGTCCGCCTTGTCTGGAAACTGTAACGAGTCTGCTATGGTTTCACTGCTGTTAGCCACAAGCAGAGTGAATGATACTAGACAAAAAAAAGCCTAGAAGTATTTGTTATGGAAGTCCATATTTAATCTCTCCCTGTAGCCTTTGGCTTGCTTAAGGCTGTGTTACAACCTTGCTGATTTCCAAGACTACTGATTGCCCTGTGTCTGAAAATGCATTTAATTATGTGATGCTCTTATAGGCGGTAGGTCTTCCTTTTCACATGGAAGAAATGGAGACTACAGATCTTGCTGCAAATTGATTGTGAGTAACTTCTGGTGACATGGAAAAACTTAAATAACAATAACATAAACTGTGTGCAGAAGCCTGAGTTGCAGAAGGCTTCAGAGTCAGAAGCCTGTATCCAGCTTTCAGCTTCCATAGGTTTCTACACCACATGAGTGCACTGTTTCTGCTTCACTTTGGTGTGAAATGTATCCTTTTATAGTAGGATCATCAGTAAATGATGAAGGCAAAACATGTAAGAAAATGACACTTTGTTCTACAAACTTATCATCAAAAGCTGGCATTCATAAGCATAAAAGATGAAACTCTGGTCCTAAGATGAGACTTCTAGACAACTCCCTCTGTAAATATTTAGCCTAGCAATAACTAAAATTCTGATACTACATCTCCTTTTGCCTCTGGCACTTTGTGGCTGTGGGGCTGTTAGCCAGACACTTGCTGTCTGCGTCTCTTCTGTGCTGCATTGCTTTTTGCACCTGCTGCTTGGGAAGAGGCTGAAGAAGCCTTGCTGTCTCAGTAGTGAACTTGAACCCCACATGAGAGCTATACACCAGGTACCTGGGGCACTGCCTTTTTGTCCTCCTGTAAGCAAATGCTTGGCTCTGCTGAAGACACTTACGGATTACTCTGCATGTAAAAATGTTAATCTCTGGCTTTCTTGCCTGAACTCCCTTCCATAGGCGGAGAGCAAATACAAAGCGAGATGTATGGGTCAGGGCAATAATATACTTGGACTCAGACTGGAGTGTTTTAAAGGGGTGGAGAGGGGAGGCTGGACATGTTGCGACCCAAATAGATCTGGGAAATAATGCTGGCACTAGTTAATCTGGCCTGTCATTTTTCATTTTATTTACTCCTGGCACTTGATTGTCAGGCTAGGCTTTTATACTGTGTTCTCTTTGTGGCTTAGACTGCTCAGCACTGCTGCAAAATCCTTCTAATCCTTTTTGCTATCTGTCTCTTGGAACGAAAACTCAATTGACAGAGTGAGTACTTGAATTCCAGAGAGTAAGTGTGGATTCGGACTTGGGAAGAGTGAAGAACCATCATATATGACAAGACCTTGTTGAGAAGGAGGGGGTCTTGCAAAGGTGAATTAACCTATGTGCTATATCTTGGCAGCTGTTAAGGGCCTTTGCTAGTGTCAGGGGTCTTATCTGCTTTCACAACTAAATGGTACCCACCAACAGGTGTTCAAATAGAAAAAGACCTTATTGATCTGGTTTGGGGTTTTTTTAAGAGACAATGAGGATGCATTAAGATTGTCCCTCTTGCCTTGTAATTTTGCTGCATGGCAGATCCGTATGTGGGGTAGCACTGCAGAAGTAGAAGCCTTCTCAGCTGGCAGGCTTGTGTTCTGCAAGATGTTAGAAAACATTGCTGCCATGTGCCTGCCTTCACGTTTGTTGAAGAAAGACATGTTTCTGGGTGCTCTGATTGGAATCAACTGTGTTGGTTGCAATTCTGAGTAGTTCTTTCAAGAATTGAAGGTTGCTTCACGACTGTGGTTGAGATGTACTGTGCTAACTGTGCTTACTGCTGCCAAATGCTGCACAGTTCCAGAGTGTAACTGTAATCTGCTGGTGACAAAACTGGTCTTTCAGAGTTGCAGCTCTGACTTGGCTGTGGATAAATCAGGCTTATGTTAGGACTAAGCAAAACTCCTACATGAGCATTCTCATCCTCCTGTTTCTGGCATCTTGACATAAAAAGTGCCTTGAGCTTGACTGCCTGGGCCAGAATACTGACAATACCCGTTCCTTGGAAAGCCATATCTGGACTGGGAATGTTGTGTCTGTAACAGGGAAAGGGGAACAGGCATTTTTCCTCTTAACTTGGAAGGAATGACCTATTACTTTTGCTTTTAAATATGAATGAACTCATTCTCCTTACCTCAGATATTGGCCATATGGTATTCCTGGTAAAAGCAGCAGATGTTCTTCTTCTGCTGTGTTTTGCTTTGGTACACAAATTCTCTTTGTTTTCTTTCTGTCCTGTCTGCAGTGGGCTGTAATATTGCTCATCTTGAGTGGATCTGGTTACTGCCATGATTTTCTAAATGTGCATTTACAAATAAGGCACACAGTGCATGAAATGTTGCTTGTGGAGTGGATCTGATGTGTGTATGTGTCTAGGTGGTAACAACCCTGTGTTCTGGTTCAGTATGCTCAGCTCAACAGCTTTTCCCTCTGTTTTGCTGTTACTTACAGCCTCTGCACTTTGTTCTTCAACATAAAACCAGGTTGCACCCTGCCTTCTTTATGATAGTTTGGTTTGGTTTTGCTAGTGAAAGCAGTTTCTTTGCAAATCTGCATCACTTTGTATCCCAGTGCCTTGTTCTTCTAGTGAGAGAATAAGGATACTTTTGCATGGTGGTTGTTTTCTATGTTCTCCCTGCCAGTGTAGTTTGTCTTCTTGTGTACTCATGAGCTGCTGTTCCAGTTTACTAGGGAAGAGTAGGCATATGGAGGTGCACTGCAGTCTGAGTGCCATACAGACCGTGGCATTTAGCAGTTTGGATGCAGGAGTTTGAGAACTGCACCCGTAAAGAGTTGTTCTCTGTTGTGTCTTTTGTTTGCATGGATTATAAAGTCCTTGATGCATCCATCCTTGCTGGTGGAAGTAACTCAGATTTTCCTGTTTCATGCATTCTTAGGAATCCTCATGTGGAAAGGGGCACATTGCTTGCCACTGGAGTTCTGTTGCCCTAAAGCAGCGTCAGTGGCTGGCTGAGCGTGCACTGCCATGCTGACCTATGCGAAAACTCTTTCACGCATGCAGCTGGAACAGGCATAGTTACGAACCAAGCCCTTCTGTAGGCTTCTTGTCTGGGCATAGTTGAAGGCAGCTCCTTACTTCCCTTTCTCTATAAATCTAGCTGTGGTCAAAATTTATTTCTACTCCCTTTTCAGGAACCCTGCCTGCTGGTTTTCTTTGTAAAGATAAGCACATGTCAGTATGGACATATTTACTAAGAAGGGTGTCAAGCAACAGAGAATGTGGTGGTAGATTTTAAGATTTGTAGAATAAGAAGGAGGATTCGCTGTTGATATCAAGGAAGCTGCCATGATTTAACAAGAAAAAATTGTCCATTGTTCAGTAAGGTATATGGTGATGAGATTGCTTAATGTGAAACAATTGTTAGCTTTGTCTTTCATTTTTGAGAGAATGCAGATAGCAAATGTGGAACAATTTGAAGTGTGTGTGTGTGGTTGAGTGTGCTCTCTGGTTAACATGATACTGAGAGGGAGGCACTAGCACAGGTCTTGTGACCAGTCTGTTGATACTTTATCTCTTGCTTTATTTTGGAAGGCCTATAGCAGTGACATGGGGTGATTCCCCTTTGGAGAAAACATGTGTCTCTAGAGGACAGATTTTGTCTTTCTGGTGAAGGAGACAGAAGTGAGGAGGTGCTTCCCTCAGGGCTCAAGGGGTTTGCCTCAGATAGTGCACTGAAGAAACCTGTAGTATGGAGCTGCCCTTCCTGTCTGTGTTCAGAAACCACTAGTCCTTTTCGGAAGACTTGTGTCTGGGTGCTCTTGGGCCTGTTTTCTTTGATGCTGTAAGTTACCTGTGATGTTTTGTGCACTCTGCTTAGCATGTGAGGCCTTGTAGTTCTTACGTTCAGTGAGACAAGGTAGTCTTGTAGGCAGCTTGTACAGCAAAATACTGTCACTGGCAGGTACTTCTCGACTTCGTGTGGCCTGTTGGCAGAGCCAGTCAACAGACTGAACTCTTTTAAGCATCTGCTTGTGAAGGAGACTGAAACCTAGAGTGCTTTGTCTAAGGGGGAAAGAGTATGTTTGATGATGGTGGGATGAATGGTAAGAGTTATTCAGTTATGATAGATGGCTCTAAAATTTTAATGCTGCTCTTACTAGGAGACAAAACCACAAGAGGGAAACCTGCTGATAGCTGTGTTTGGGAACAGACTCAGGTTCCCTGAGAATCCCACTGGGCCCAGTTACAAGGATGCAATGAAGCAGTGTTTTCATCTTTGTCCATCTCAAAAGAGGAACAGCTGCTCTGGGGGTGATAAAATGCAAGGAAAGGCCAGATAAATTCTAAGACATTGAGAAGAGACAGATTTCTTTGTAATAGTCTCATGTGTATTTACAAGAGTTACTATAGCCTTTGAGGTGCTGCCACAATGTACACACTTTAAGCAAAAACAACAACAAAAAGTTGTTTAAACTGTGATGGACAAGACCAGTGTACAGAATGCTGGAGATGTTTTGTAGCAAACCTGTGTTC
Source organism: Corvus cornix cornix (assembly GCF_000738735.6). Lineage (NCBI taxonomy): Eukaryota > Metazoa > Chordata > Aves > Passeriformes > Corvidae > Corvus > Corvus cornix. The sequence goes on from NC_046335.1 coordinate 34,417,713, forward strand.
TCTGTCCCACTGCTCTCAGTTATTTGCCCCGCACTGCCATTGTAGCACCCCATGTTCCCTGCTGCAAGCATGCTTTGGCTTAGTATCAAGCTCTGAAAGGTGTGTTCAGCAGCAGCTCATGATCTCAGCCAAGGAGGGGGTGTATGCTTGTGTAGGTTCTGTCTCTTAAGGAGGCATGACTAAACTGGGAACGGTTAAAAAAAAATTACAAAATAAAACTCCCACAACCCCATTCCCATTTCTCCTCCACCACTCCCCCCGCAACAGCTCTCCCTACCACAAAACCTGCATGCTTTCTGAATGCTCATCTGGCATGGGAGAGGAGACAGTTTGCTCTTTTTCCTGGAGCAGGAGATTCCTGTGTTCCCATTTGTGGTTGTTTAGGGAAGCCTTTAGCAGGTATCTACAGGGTGGTGATAAGCCCTTGCATGACCGAACGTAGCCGTCACTGTCCGTGTGCAGCTTAGCCCTGCACTGAGCTCCGCAAAGCAGGGGCACTGCTCAGCCCTGCTGAGGGGGTGATGTGCCCGCACAAGCCTCCCTAGACTGCTGCTGCTGCTGCAGCCACACAGGACCTTGGCGAAATGCACAAAGTAACTGCCCTCAAAACCTTGCAAACTCATTCCTGTCTGCCCAGGGGCGATTTTTTTTCAGTCATGGGAAGTCCTGGAGACATTGCTAATGAGTTCAGCTGAGGAAATCACACAAGGAACTGTGGGAGAGGGAAGGTTCATGTGTGTGTGCAAAGCGTGAACTAGAACGTGTGCAAAGAGGGTAAGGAGGTGTGGTAGAAATCTTAAGAAGGAATGAAGGAAATGAAACAGAGGTGAGGCAGTGTTAAGACTTGAAAACGAAGGGAAAGAGCTGGAAACTGAAGAGGGTAGCCATTGGGAAAGAAAGTCTTAGTTTTTAGTCCTTTCATAAATCTGATTTTATAAATCAGTAAGTATCAAGCTCATGTCAGTGACTGTTGCTACAAAAATACAAAGGGGGTTAAATAATTTACCAATGAGAATTTGAGGGAAAACTTGTTTTCAAGTAGTTTTGCTCTTTGATTCTTGCTACTGAGTCAAATTTTTGGCGTGTTTGGGACAGAAATAACTCGTGTATCTGAGTGCCCTTTTAATTTCCTTTTCAGTCTTCTGAACTGCAGTGAGTAATGAACTGTAGTGCACAAAGAAAGCATTAAGAACAGGCGTGGTGCAGATTTTATTGCATGTTTGCAGTAGACCAAAGAGCTCTGTATTTCTCTGGGTGTGATATAGCAAGAACCTGCTGTGAGAGTAAGATCTCTGGGACCAGTGATGGTTCAGATTAAAGAGGTGGTTTCTCTCCACATGATGGTAGCTTACGATATCCCTGTAGCAGTGGTCTTTTTTTTGCTCAGTGTTTATACAGCACCTAGCACAGCATGGTCTGATCTGTGGGCTCCAGTTCATGCTTTTCTTTGAGCTGCAAGTGCTAATGAGACAAGGAGTGCTTGTGAAGGGCTTTTTTGCCTAGTCACATACCTGTCTGAAGCAAAAGTTTATCCTTTGGCATGTGCCCCAGGTTTCCTGTCTGCATCTCTTCCCTTGCAGGGACTTCTGCAGAGAATCACAACAACTAACTGTTTTGTAGGAAAAAGGATGTTAAAAAGTGTATGCTAAAGAGAAGGGATGAGAAATGACGTTTCAGCCAAGAGGCTTTCATTGTATGAGGGGGAGGAGCATGCAGCAGAGGGGGAAGCAGCATGAGATCAGTGGGCTTTTTATTGCACAGCTTGAAAAGATCCCACAACTAAAATCTGATCTAACCTTTGCTTCCTGTGTGTCTTACAAGAAATGTTTCCCATGTAAGGCAAGGAAAGCCTGCTGTAAGGAAGCATGTGGCTGTCATTTTTTTCAGAAAATGTGTCTCAGCATTCAATTGTAGAAAAACAGACCAAAGAGACCTGTGGTAGCTGCAGCCTTTATTGCCCACGTTTGTGCTATTTAAAGACTAGTCTTCTCCAGCTTGATTCTGGAGAAGTAGCAGGCTTGCCTAAAGTCTACTGACTACTTGTAGATGAGGGGATTTAGCCAGGCATTACTAGGGATAGGCCTGACATTTCTCAAGTCAATATAATTGGATTATTCAGCTGATGGTAAGCCTACACCTTTCCAGCAGGTTTCTAGAGCTCTGGTTTGACTCTTGGTAAACAATTTATTACAGAAGTCACCTATGCAAAGCCACCTACACTTCAGGTGTGGTTTTAAAAAGAACTGTTGATTATATTAATCACCCCTCTGAAGTTCTTTATGACTTTCATTTCTGATGCCCTTTTCCCCCCTTATACTTTTTCTTGACTTAAAATAGTGGAGGAAAAAAAATTCTGTCTCGGAAATGGGGATTTAATAATGTCTCGGCTAAAGAAGCCAAGGATTCCTTTATGCATCTTGAAATGAAGGTGCTTGCAGACCTTGGGTTAATCTTAATATCTAAAAAATAGTTTCAGCTCTCAACTTGAGCTAATTTCATGAACCAGACTCTCCCAGCACTGATGACATTAGGGCAGTAATGATCATGTCCCCTGTTTCAGTCTCCTCCTCAGCTTTTTTTAAGCTTCTGGAAAGTTTGAGAGTCCCATTGTAGATTGTGCATCTTTCTTTTGTTGCAATGTCTTTCACATTACTATCACTGGTCTTAACTCAAACCCTTTGCATTTTGTGTGTAGTCCTGGGTGAACACTTGTAGAAGGGAACCGGGATCCCTCTGCATGTTCTCATCTCTTGATTGGTTTGCACATGGGCTCTGTAGCCTGTTCTCAGGAATGTGCAGTGGGTGTTGAGCATTACTGTGCTCTGAGGTGACATGGTTCCCACAGGGCCAGCTCTTTCCTCTTTCTGCGTTTCTTCATTCCCATCAGATCAGGAGTCCTTCCTGCAGTTAGGAAGTCAAGATTAGTTTCCCAGAAAAGAAAGCGAGCAAAATTTTTGGGTTGGGCATCTTGGAACCGTTGATATTGCAGACCATCACCTGCTCTGCATTTTTTCTTGCTGGTGGAAGTACTTGCAGTGTTTGCACGGAATAGTGTTCCCTTGATGATGGTGATGTTGAGGTTGTACTGCAAATTCTACAAGGCCTCCCTCCTGAGAGCCTTTGTCTTTGGGAAAGAGTAACCCTTTATGTCGTGACTTCTGAAACTTGCTCTTGGTCTAGTGACAAAACCCAACAGGTTTTTTTGTCAGAAATAAAAATTTATCAGTGGGACTGCTTCTTCAAAGAACTTAAACTCCTGCCCAATTACACTTGTTTCATAGCAAATGTAGCCTAAATATAATTCGCTTTTTCAGATTTGATTTGTCTGCAAGGAGCTTGTGAAGACTGCTGATACCTTTGATGTAAATAAAGCATGGCTATTCTTGGCAGAGGTGATGAAACTTAGCCTTGGGCCCTCAGAAGTACATTGTTGAGTTCTGTCCTTACCAGCATGTGTTCCTACCTTTCTAAAGGGCTCACAGTAGCATTTCACTGGGATTTCTTTTCATTTGCAAGGGTGGTGTGGAGCAGCCTTTGCAGTGATTTCCAGCAGCTGTACTCAAGCACTTCTGAGGAGCAGGATTTGGAGTTAAGAGGCTGTGGCAGTGTTGCTAGAGACCAGGGAAGGGTATGTGAGTGTTGGAGAAAAGGCTTCTGATAGCTATTGTGCTCTGTAGTATGCTGTAAGAAGGGTGGTTTCCTCAAAATGTGCCTTGTAGTGTCCTGTGGAGCCTTAGTGGAGCTATTTATTTTCCACAATGCAGGCTTGTCTTTGTCCTCCCCCCCACTTCCCTCTGCGTGTAAAAGAGTGATTCTGCTTCATGAGGAGTGCAGATCCTGAAGTGCAAAAGGAGACAATGGAGATCGACTGTTGTCCAGAGCCAAGTGTTGCTTACACCTGTTAAATGCATTGTCCGGCTTATCCAGAAAAGCAGCTCTAGGTGAGTTAGAATGTGTATAAAAGCATGCAGAGACTAGTCTTTTCAACAAATGAAGCTTGCAAGTGGCTTTTCAAAAGATATCGATGGAAGTCCAGATAGCTGCAAGTAACAGACCACCAGCTCCTCTGGATACAGCTGCTGAGACATTCACAACATCAAGTCACCCCAAGTCACAGTCTCTCTGAACCTTATAGGTGGAGGTACAGATGACATTTGGTGTTTTGTTGGGGTTTTTTTACAGTTGTTTCTCTGCATTTAGTGAAGAGAAGCGAGGTTATTAAAAAAACACCAGCTCCCTCCCCCCCCCCATTCTTGGTCAATTCTTCTGCAGGGACCCTTTCTGAAAGCTCTGTGTAATGTATTTTTTTCTTATGGTTAAGAATGAGAAGCTCAGTTAACCTCTGCATGTGAGACCATTACCAGTGTGATGTTGATGTTTAGACCTTTCTGCAAGATTGAGGGATTTTTATTTGTAAAGCATTTACATAATTTAAATTTACATAATTTAAATTATGTATGTAAATACATACATAATTTAAATGGTTGCTCCGGTTTTTTTTTTAAATTGTTGCGCCAGTGTCATTACTTTCCTGTTACTCTTTCTTGTCTGTTCAAGCGATGCTAGGAAATCATTGAGCAGGTTTCTGATCCTGATGTCAAGCTGTTTGCATTCCTCTACATACATGTGGCATTTGTAGAAACTAACACTTATCTCCGTATGGGTTTTATTTAGAATGTTTGGCTTTAGAGGAAAAGGAAATTGGTAACACTGAAAGATGGTGTAAATGGATTTAACCAGTTGTTTTGCAGCAAATCCTTAAACTGCAGAGGCAAAAGGAAAACAGCTTTGTTGATGACAGCTTCTGACTCTCAAAAGACTAAATTGCGTACCAGATTTACAAAATGGGGAAAACAAATCCAATCTTAAGGGTACAGTATAAAAGGGTGCATACCCTTGAGAAACTCACTTCAAAATAGGTTAAATGAACATGAAAATCCTCTGCTGTTGAAAGTCATTTTAAATCACCTTCTCACTCTTTGGTGGGTCTTGCATATTAATTTTGTTGTGCTGTAAGCTCTCATGGCTGATCTCTTTATGCTGCTGCTTGGAGCACTGTGTTACAGGTAAAAACATGAAGAGGAGGACTTTTAAACAAGCTTGCTTTATACTAATTTTAATAACCTTTATTTAATCAATTCAGTCTGAGGGAAGCTTGTTTCCAGAGACAGGAAATTGCTTGAGGATTACTGGCTGTTGCAGGACCTTCATATTTATTTCAAAAATGTCGGGGAAAAAAAAATAATAGAATCAGTCTTCCTTTAAAGGCAGTTGAAACTGGAGTTGCTGTGCTTTTCCCATGAGGCTGAGTAGAGGTCACTGGGAATTCTGTGCTGGAGTGGTTTTTCTTGACAAATAGTTTCATGACTTCAGTGTACTCATGCAGGGTGCTTCGAGACACCTTAAAACCCCAAGCAAAGCAGGGAGTGATGTGTTTCTCAAGTGGATGTACTGTTCACTTAGCTGCTAGTGACTTGACATACTTATTCCTTACCTTCAAGATAGCAGAGAGTTAAATACGCCTGTCCTAAAATGCACTTTTTAGAGGGAATGGGGAAGGATCTTCCACTTTCCGGCTCTGTGTGTGCAAGAGGAGCAAGGCGTAGAGGTGTCTGGGACAGCATGTGTGGTATTTTTCATGATCATGTGCCCAGCCTATTGATATTTGAATATGCTGGACAGTTGAAAAAAATGCAGAAATCCAGTGAAGACTCTATCATCTGTCTTCTTGTTTGTGTTTCATGGATGCTTGCCTGGTAGCTGGCCCATTCGGGGGTGGAGGACTATGACTGGAGCCAGGAGGGAGGCAGCACCTGGGAGTGGTGTGCTTGGCTGAGGGACAGCAGGCAGGGAGGCAACTACCCAGGTCACTAGCAGGATGCTTTACCTCTACGTTCTGGTCCCAGTGGTGAAGAGGCATTGCCTTTGGCTTTATCCAGGGTTTGTCTTTGCACATTTTGAGTGTCAGGGGGAATCTGATCTTTGGAAGGGTTTTCTTTAGAGTTTTGAAGCTGACTGGATAAAGCCTAGCTGTGCTTTTGCAGTCCTAGGTGGTCTAGCAAAACAGCCAAAGTGTGAGGTAGAAGATTAAGTAACCTGTATGCTCTGACTCCTGGGCGTATCTCCTTCTGACCTAGCATGGCCGTGTGTGTGATTCTTGCCTGTGCGCAGCACCACTTTGTAGCCTTTCTCACTCTTGCACAAAACTCTAAGGTTTACTGCTGAGCTTTTTGCTGACTCTTGCTGTTCTGCTTTGTATAACTTTTTCCCCCTTTCTTTTTTTTTTTTTTTTTATTTCATTTGACTTTCTCTAACTAAGCAAGCCTGCATTACCTTTGGCTAATTTGGAGCACTCTGACTCAGCTTTCTGGCTTTTAATCTGCATGGAAACCACGATGCTGAAACCGTGATTTAGGGGAATGATTTAGATATAGAGCATCTTTATGCATAGTAAATGATTTTTTCCACAATTCAATGTGGATTGAAAATGGAGATGGTTTTAGGACCAAGAAGCCTGTACAACTTCTTGGCCCAGCATATTAGGCCGCTTGCTCGAGTCAGAGAGTGGTTTCACACACTTCAGGCCTTGGCAGCAAATCTGAGGTGGGAGCGTTTCCCCATCTGCTGCTTCCACTGGCCCCAGAGTTGTCCTGGTGCAAGGGCCCAGTTTCCCCAAGAAGGTCCTGAAAGTTTGTTGTTGTTGTGGAGGGGATGGTTGGGTGCGAGGTGGGTGTGGGAGCAGCAGCGTAGCGGTGTCTGGTCACCCAGGGGCAGGGAGATATCCTTCAGCCAAGGTAGCCTGAAAGTGCTTGGATGGTGGAGGGACGGGCCTCAACCCCAGCTGGCTCTGCAAAAGGGAGATGCTGCTTTACTGCAGGTCAGTAGAAGCTGAGGAACCATTGCTGCTGTATAAACAAGGTGCTGAGAGCTGCTAAATAAGCAGTTACCGTCAGGCAGTGCTCCTTGGCTGCCTCAACATCCTTTGCTTAACATTTTGTTGGAGTTTGTTTGGTAACAACTAGACAAAGGCCTCTCCTTGGGGAGTGGAGGAGTGGGGATCCCTTTGACACTTGCAGGGTGGTGCAGAAGACTGGTTGTGCTCCCTCTCCTGCTGCAAATCAGAGCACCCTGTGTCCCCCCTCTGGGCTACCCCAGTTCCAGCTAACAGTGATTTATTTTTTAAAGTATTTTTTTCCTCTAATAGCCATGCTTTGTAAAGTCTAAATGTCACTGAGTCAGGTGAGGGAGAAGTTGAAGCTTCAAACTGACCTTCTATTGAGATACAACAAACAGGTTTTATTCTGCAAACTCTTACTTCTCTACACTTCTTTCTGGCATGCTTCTCTCCCACCCCAATAATGGTGGAAATCTTTAACACAAAATCTAAATCTTTAACACACAGTCTTTGAATGATGGTTGTAGGTCTCAGATGATGGTTTGCTACTCTGCTGGTAAGGGATCTATCCTGAGGATTCTGCTTGGGGAACTTGGCATTCTCATGGTGTGTGTGTGTCACCTTGTGACATGTAATGAGCCACTATCGTTCTTGGAGTGTCTCTCTGGCTTGATTCTTCTAGCTTGTGCTGCTCAAATCAGAATGCAATTGCAACTGATCCCTTGTAAGAAAATCAAATTAAGCATAGCCTGTTGAGGGAAACCAGTTAGAGGAAAAAAGGTAGTGAGGGTCTTGTGCATAGCATTGTGTCTGCGAGTAATTCTGGTAATTGTGAGAGTGATTTAAAAGAAAGCAAGCTGTTTGGGCTCCTGTTCCCCACCCCTGCTTCTCCTGGCCCTGTTGACTTCTAAAATTAATTTATTTCACTTTGCCTGAAGTCTGAAATCCTCAGGTTGAGCATTGGGGTGGAGGCTGGTGTGCCTGCTGCTGGTGAGGGTGCCCCACTGGGGAACCTGCCGGGGACACCGGCAGCCGCCCTCAACCGCAACTCCGCGGGAGCAGGTCTGTGTGCAGGCAGTGTGCTAATTGTCCTGTGGTCTTAATTGTGAGGGTGTTGAATGGGGATACAACATGTTGCCTTCTTTCATTGCACACTGGCAAGAGTGATATGGCTCTGTGGAATAAAATGTGCCCAATGCCACTAGGATGGGTGTCTGTCGCAGTGAGTGTTTGTGGTAATACGTGTGCGTCTGTGCTGTTAGCACAGTGCATCCTAAGGAGGAAAAGCAGTAAGAAACATCTAGCAACTTTGCAGCTACTAAAAAACAAAAGTAAAGGGAAATAGTGGGCTAATGGACACAAAACTGAGCCATAGTGCTGAGACCTTTTGAAGGCCTGCCTTATTGAGATCTATTGAAGTCATTCTCTGCTGTGTTAGAATCCCAAATGCAGTCTTAAGGCCAAAACCAGAATTTAAAACTGTGCTTTTTAACTTTCTCGGTTTGGTCGATTATCTATCTTGTTGGAAGATTAAATTTTCAGAGGACTTAAGGGACAGTCTGATTTATCAGAGTTTTTATGTGTGTGTGTTTATCTTTGAAAAGACCTATGTGCTGACGGGCATTCAAACATTAAGGATTTGTTAGCCTGGAATGTTCTGATATTACAAAACATCTCTTGCTGAGAACTTTCTATATGAGGTAGGATACAAATAACAAGCACTGTATAACATTTGTCATCATTCCTTGAAAGTGTATAGTGGATATTTTTATATCTGGGAAATGTAATCATTTTAAACTTGAGTTGTGTCTCACAGCTGTGCTTTTAGGAGTAAATGTAAGAGTTTCTCCATCTCCTAATATCGTTCCTTGCTTAAATGTCAGACTGCTGAAGTTTAGATTTTGAGGGCTTTGATAGGAAAAAGACTTCTAAATGGATGTCCTCTCAAGTAGCTGAGCAGCCTGCTGGTATTGCAGCTGCATGTATAGATGGAGACTGATGCTTTTAGCCACATTAGTTGAAATGAAAGCACAAGAAATGGTAAGGATAGGGAAAAGCACGTTCTAGTAGTGAGGGATTATAAAATAAGCTGTTACTGTACATAGGCTTTGCGGTTCATTCTCTGAAACAGATTAACACAGCTGCATAAATGAGAATAGCATCCTGGATATACGAGTGACCTTACCCAATCCAGTGTTTCTTTGTCAACCCTGTTACTGAAAGTAACATTTCAAGCTTGGATGTGGTTACAAGAGGTTCTGCCTTTGCACGGCTTTTCTTTATTCTCCTTCCCTGAAGCCATTCCAGTTTACTGTGAGTTTTTTTCTTTTTTAGGACTTATTATTTTTGGAAGGCATTCTGGAACATTTTGTGCATATGGTCCTCTGTAAATGTGCTGTTGTACTGATTAAAGCTGAAAGTATGAAACCTAGCCTTTCTGATGCAGTGTGCCAGGGGGAAAATGCTGAAACAATAGTTGCTAAAGGGAATACTTTTCCAAATAAAGACTTTTTTAAAAAACCCACAACAAAAATTCACCCGAAAACAAAACTGGGAAAGATTGTGAGAGATGTATTCTCCACAGTCCCCCAGTCTCTAGTTCCTCCCATAGATTTCATAGATGACAGTATGTTTAAAAAAAAAAGTCCTTTAAAGCAGATCTAGCACTTTTTAAAAAAATAGCTGTTTGCTTTTAATTCACTGGTGACATGATCCCACTGCTATAAGCATTTTTGTAAGGGGGAAAATGCTGAAACAATAGTTGCTAAAGGGAATACTTTTCCAAATAAAGACTTTTTTAAAAAACCCACAACAAAAATTCACCCGAAAACAAAACTGGGAAAGATTGTGAGAGATGTATTCTCCACAGTCCCCCAGTCTCTAGTTCCTCCCATAGATTTCATAGATGACAGTATGTTTAAAAAAAAAAATCCTTTAAAGCAGATCTAGCACTTTTTAAAAAAATAGCTGTTTGCTTTTAATTCACTGGTGACATGATCCCACTGCTATAAGCATTTTTGTAATAGTGCAGAAATCTGCAGTGCATTGGAGTTGTGTGCATTAACCTAACTCTTCCCACTGCTCCTCCACAGCTCTGTTTTTCTTCTTACTGGTTCCTGGAAGTTCACAGCCTGCCTGTAACTAGCTTCTCCTTCCTTATTTGGAAGGACAGTTGGATTTTGATCTCTTATCTTCCTCTTCCCAAGTAAAACAGAAAAAATTCCAGTGAAATTCTGTGACTCTAAAGGAAACATCTTAAAATCTGGGGAGCTAATGATATTTAGGGCTTTCTCTTGGGCTTACCAAAAGAAGGCAAATTGGATTTTTATCTTTTTTTAAGTAATAAAATTCAAATCTTCTGTGAATGTGTCAGACCTGGCATGACAAGCACAGTATGTGGAAATGGAGAAGGATAATCACAAGATTGAGACTGTTACTAATGGTTTGTCTCTGATTCTGGTTCTAAAAGTTATGAGTGCTATTTGCAAGAATGAAAACTGAGCCCTGCTTTGCAGTTGTAAATCCACAGCTGACTTGAGCGTTTCCATCATGCATGGACAGTGGAAGATACTGAATACCAGTCCTTCTCCCCTTGGCAAACTGGCACACCTTGAAAAGCCTGTTCCTTCCTTGTTACTTACCTTTAAAAGGAATGTTGGAATTGAAGCTTGTTTGGTCCACTGAGGAATATCTTTGAGTCTGCTGTCCATTTCTCTGGGCTGCAGAAGGGGAGGAAGCTTGTATACAAAGGCTTGCACCCAACTGCCAGCACGGAAGTGGAATAGCTGGAGGAAGTGCTCCCTGCAATCAGCCCACAGAAAAATATGCTCAGCTAACCTAAGGATGACTTTTAGAGGAGCATCAAGTGAGATGAGGAGGCAAGCAAGGGAGGGGTGCAAAAGCATGATCTAGATACCAAAAAGACTTTAGACTGTGATAGAAAGGATAGAGAGGAGGAAGCTGGGGAGTAAGCTGTGCAAATTGGTGAATCTTGAAGGTTATTCACCTGAGTTAGGAATATTGGTGTGACTTTATCAGTTGTAAGGTACTAGTTGTCCAGTAGTGAAAAGTCCAGTTCCCTGGCTTAAAGCTTGGGTGTGCCTTAGTGAGTCTGTGGAGAGTTAGGCACATGCCATTTATCATAGATTAAAATGGAATTTCAGAGTTTAACCTGTCCAGCACGCTTCTTTCTGAGTGAACTCTAATGCTCCCTCTTGAAAATGGAAGTTGTGGATCACCAAAAATTGTTGGTTTAGCTTGTTGGGATTTTCTTTTTTTAAATTTAAAATTTTAAAATTTAAAAGAAGTGTTCTAGAATCCTTCATGGGAGGGAGTAGGTAAAAGCTAAACCAAAACAATTATATGAAAGAAACACCTGAATTTGAAGGTCATAGGCCAAACCCTTGGCACAGCTGGGGAACGAGGAAGGAAATCCAACCATTTGGATTCCACTTCAGCAATGGGGTCGTTTGCAGGAGGGTGTGTGCTGATTCCAATGTCCAGAATAAGCAGCTTGGTCTTTCCTAGTAATTCTTCTTTGTAGCAGGGAGTATGTGCAATTTGGCCGTCTGCTTTGTGCTGTGACTGTGCTGTGCAGAAATCTGCCTTTTTATAATTCAAATGTGAAGGTGTAAAATGAAGCTACCAAACACATTGTCTGGTTACTGGGCAGGAGATGGGGAGTGTTAAATGTTGTTTGGCTTTTCATATTTCCTCTTTTCCTCTTCCATCTCTTCCCATTATCGTGAATAATTGAGAGTTGGCTGTGCTGAAAAGTCAGCTGATTAAGATTTTTCTGAACTGCCTGCAGGTAACTTCAAAGGCTTTGGTTTTTTCCTTTGTGCCTAGTTTAAACTGAACAGTGTGACGGAATTGTGATGCTATCTCTAAATGTTAAAAATACAATTCTGTTTTTAAAAGCTTTCAACTAAACTGGTTTAACCACAGAAAATAAGTGGAATGAAGGATTTCTTCCCTCTGCTGTCACTTGGACTTGATTTTTCTGTTTTTTTTTTTTTAATTTAGCAGCCAAGAGGATGATTTTTTGCTTTAAAGCTTAACTGCTCTTTGAAAGCAGACAAAATAAGGATACAACAAAACCAGCAACTCAGGGTGAAGGTTAAATCCTCTGAACCACACTGCTTACATTAGATTCCTCTTGCAGCGTGACCATGAGGCAAGAACAATGCTTGTGCTTAGCTTTTCAAAAGCTATGCTGTGCACACCCATCACTCATGCCACTGCTAAGATATTTGCTGTGTGCATTCAAGAGTTAGCAAACACTGTCTGAGTATTATTCTGTGAGGGGGAAACCATGTGGATAAAATAGAGATTTCTGATGTGCATGAGGATAGCCAATGTTCTTTTGGTAAGTTTCAAGTATGGTATTTAAAAGCAAGCCGGTAGCATTCCAAACATTCTCAACACTTCCCTAAATAAACTTTGAAGAATTCAGGTTGAGGACCTGTTTTCCAGCAACAGTGACACAGGACATAACTGTGCCAGGAATTTTGAGCAACTAGAGAGCTTCAGACTGTCCAGTCTCTAGCTGTCTAGAGCATGTCCTGAGCATATGGCCTTCCAAAGAACGCTCTTCCATGTGGACCTAGGAGTCCTGCTGTGACAAAGTAAGAAAAATAAGAAAACTGAGTCATAATCCTGTGAAAATTTACACATGCTTATAAAGGGATATTGGATCAAGGAATATGATTTTGCAGCTTCTGAAGGTCTGGAAGAAAAATGGCAAAGGTCCCCAAAGAGCTTATCTTAAAGAGAGCTCCTGCCATATATGAGTGTGTCATCTTTGGAAAGGGCTGATTGTGGTTTAGGAGCAAGCAGGAAGTCTGGCCTGCGTGGTTTCAGTGGAAGCTGATGCCTGCTTGAGGACTTTATGTAGAAGCAAACTACTGCTCCTTGTGCAAACAGGGCTGGCCATGCAATAAGGGGGACTCTTGCTGGAGCATCACTGGGAAGCTTGCTTGATGCCAAGACTTGAAGAAAGATCTGGAGATGTCTGTAAGCTGGGAACAATGGGTACTTTTTTACTTGTTTGTAGCATTCCCTAAGAGGGTGTGTGGCTATTGACTTTGTGGATATAGAGGATGGTTTATTGTCTTATCCATATTTAGTAGGTGTTTTTCAAGGTTCACATTAAAAAGAAAGCAAAAAGCCCTTCACCTTTATTGACTGATATACTTTTAACAGAGAAAAATCTCCACTCCTTAATGTATTTATGGGCACTCTTGGCTGTACTAAGTATTATCTTTGAAAACGTCTTTGTTTAAACTTAATCCTTACATAACCCTTCAGTCTAGGCTGTGGCATGTGAAATGGGTCTGAAATGTCCTTGCTCTGCATACTTGTGCTACTGTCAGCTTCTGCCTCATTGTTCCTAGTATCCATTAAAGAAACCAGCCCATTCCTTAGTGCTTTGTGTACACTTTGATTCTCCCAAACCCCTGAATTGTTAAGCTGTGCCCCTGAGAGTATGTCTCTGACAAATGTGTGTGATCTACACTGCACTCCATCTAACTTCAGGCAGTGGAGGCCTGAAGAGGTGTTATGAAAGCTGCTTCCCCCTAAGCTGTAGGTTTAAGGAGTGTGCTAAAACAACAGTCAATTTTCAGAGAATTGAATGTCTGCCTAAATAGCCTCCAAATCAGCTCTCTTCTGGGAAAAAGGGATAGTTTCTTATCTAGTCAGAATCTCTCTCTTCTTCTGATTTCGCCAGGGAACAGTCAAGGCTAGGAACAAGTTTTGCAACTTGGCTGAAGCCCAAACGGAGGATCCTTGCAAGCCGTACCTGTACCCCGTGTCTTCTAATAATCCTGAGGGGTTTATCTATGCTGTTGCCCACTGAATGGGCTGGCTACCCTTGTGTCTCCTTCAAATTCACTGAATTAAATCAGCTTAGTGGGATGTTACTGAAGGCATAGCAGCATCAATTTACAGCATTCCTGGTGTGGCAGCCCCTGGCCTGTGAGAGACAGGATGCCTGGCAACCTGGGATTCAAGTGGCTTGGTAGCTGAAAAGAGATGTGGAAACCATACCCGATTTTAGAAGAAAGGAGAGAAACAGTGCTGTGCTTTGGAGCAATCTGTTAGTGAATCAAGAATAAGCAATAATTCATTCCCCCAGAAGATACTCTTGTTTTAGGTATTTCTAACTTGTTTGCTGTTCAGAGACCAGAACTGGACTGCTGACTTCTAGGTGCAGTCTTTGGGGGAGGAAGATGCCTCTGGGGAAGGGGAGCACACCTCAGGCAGCTCAGCAAATTTTGTGGTAATTGCATGCCCTCTTCCTACCTCTCCTGGCTGCTGTTATGTCACCTGACATGCATTGTTCCAAGGGCAGAGAGGGCCACCTTTAAAAGATACCTTGGCAATACTTTAAGAGGTTGTTATACTAATGAGGCTCCATTAAATTGGAATAGGAAGGACAGACCTTTCTTGATCTAATCAGAAGGGCATTTGTTGAAGATGGTGTATTGCTTTGTCAGAGCTGTAATTCTGTGTAGAGCAGTGACTTTTGGAGAAGAGCAGCCCTCTTCTGGCCTGGAGTTTAGGCCAGAGACTGGCCTCTTCCGACTGAATATGCACTTAGATGCCATGCAGGACGTCTGACTTGAGAGGAGGGGGCAGATGTACAGATTAACTGGCTTGGTGTTCTTCACATGGAGTGTTTTTTTCATTCCATGGTCTAATTGTTGCTGAAGGAATTCTAGCAGGTAAGTGAAAGTATCCTTATTCTGTTCTACATGGTGGGAGTTTGGTGAACAAAGCATTGGCTCCTTATCCATGGAATACATGAGAAATCTATAGGCTGTGCTATAGGCATAGTGGGATAGATTCTCTCCTCTCCCTCCCCCTCCAAATGAAGCAAGAAACAAAAGGGGTAGACAGAGTTTATTGTAGCAGCAGCTCCAGACTTGCCGCATGACACTTTAAATGTCATCTTGAAATGACATTTTGAGGCAGAGTGTATGCAGACAAAGAATTTTTCTAAAAAGAGACTAAAAAGAAAGATCCAAATTTTAAAGATAGCTCTTGAAAAGTGAAGTAAATATGAGCATAGCAGTGACATGGAGCTAAGGAAAAACCCTCTTTTCACTAGGATGGCTACCAGGTTTATTGACAAACACACATATTCCCTCCCATAATGCATCTACTGTTTTGCCTGAGTAATTGGAAATGTGAGTTGTGGCTGTTTAAATCGTGTGTTTCTCTAGACAGTGCGGGTGTATTGCTTTCATCTCAGAACTACTTAAGGATCTGAAGGTTCTGCCTTCCCCAGTAGTAGGAGTACTAAGCCAGGCGTCCTGTTTGTCCTCACAGGGTACAAATACAATATCTGCCTCTGCACTTCTCAGATCTCTTTGAGATTATCCAGCAGTTTCGAATTTCCTTGGGAAACCTGGCCTAACCCTAATCCCCCTTCAGTCTGAATATTCATTTAACTGAAGAGTCTGTGGCTGGATGGGGTTTTCCTCAAAATTAAAAGTATTCCTGTTGTCAGGTGTAAAAAAACATTAATTTCGGCAAATTTGTTTTCATTTGAGAGCTTCAGATGTGTAATGAATAGCAGGATACAAGTATTGAAATGTGTTTCCATATGGGGTTTTTTTGGTTGTTTTTATTTTATTGGTTGATTTGTTTTTTCCAGGGTGTTTTTTGGTTGGTTGGTTTTTTGTTTGTCAGTGTGTTTACTGTTGGAGTCCTTGCGGGTTAAAACCTGTAGGCTGGTGAAATATGTGTTCTGCTGGGTCTTCATTAAAAGTAAGGGTTCAGCTTTGTGCTTTCTCTGTTTCCCAGCTGTGCTTTGCGTGTTTTGTGTACAAGGCTGTTTTTGCTGTGACAGTGCCTTATAGGCTGTGGGTGAATCACTCAGTCCTCAGGTATGAGTAGTGTCACATCCTGCAATTTTAATTGCTGTGCTCTGTACTGTCAGATGATTATACCTGAGGTTTGCAAGTTGTTTTACATTCCTGCTCATAAGCGTGTGTTTGCCTGCTGGCTGGCTGTCAGGATTGCTGTGCCTCTCCAGGTGGCTGAAGAAGCATTTGATTAATTTATCGTAGCTGTCTAGTACAGTCTGCTTTGTCTTGCAGACCTTCTGAAAGGTGGTGGGGTGTAGGAAGACTGGCTCTCTTGAAGAATTTTTGAAACAAATCCTCCAGATGCTATGTGCTCTGGGGCTGTCTTGAAAGGAAAAGCTAAAATTAATTGTAAGCTAGGCAGTCTTCACATTTGAAACAGACAGTGAGTGAAAAGTTATGGTCTCTCTATAATACAGCTCCTTTTAGTCTTTGCTGTGTAGAAGATTGCTTTTTCTGCTCCTATTACTTTGAGTACTGTAAATACTTGGTAAGATTCCTAAGTGCTAGAACATGTAAAAGGTTTCTCTTTGTTTCTGACTTTCCCTTTTCCCTCTCCAGATGTTGTAGGTGTTTGGCTCAACACTTTTTCTTGCTTTGTCTTTGTGTTTTTTAGACCAAGGAGGTCCTGATCAACCAGATCCTTCAAGAATTTTTTTAAAAAGAAACTTTGGTGGGTAAAAGATGTGCCATGGAATGGTAGCACCAAAGAGCAACACAGGATCATCTCTTGCCTTGACTGGCCATGGGTTATTTCGTCTGCTAGTTATCTTTGGTACCTTTATCTTGGAAGCACAGTCCACAGGTAAGTAAAAACCTTTATATATGCTATAGGGAGGGGGGGATATGTATAAGTTTGGAAGTGGCTGTATCTTTTTAGGTGAAAACCGGTGATGGTTGATGTATATGTACACATCTTTCAGTACTCACAGGAAAAATTCCATCACAACTTGTTGAGCAGAGCATGAAGTGTCTGAACTGAATGAGTCTTGCATATTAGTAAATAAGTGCTTGTCCTTCGTCCTGTAGTTTTGATTCCTGTGGCTTTTTTCCCCCTCCATTCTCATCCCTTCACTGCAGCTGGGGACACTTGGAGCATCTCAAGAGCATGGACTGAGTTTTTGTTGAGTGAGATTCTCATGTAGACCATGTTATCTGTGTGCCCTTTAGCAACTGCTCATGTGAAGGGGTAGTAGCAGAGATTGTGTTCAGCTCTTTTGCACAACTGTTGAATCTGTTCAGTGTTTCCTTTTATGCTGTCTTCTGACACCTTAACACCTGCTACCTGCACTCCTCTATTGGATCCTCTTTTCAGCTTAAGTTTTCCATCTCCCATCATCTCTTGGTGTTTCTCAGATGGATAAGTGTTGTGAATAGTGTAAATAGCAGTGGAATGGGATGATACGAAAAATCTCATCAGAGATGAGAGATCTGCTTTTTAGAAATGAGTGAAAGAAGGAAATGTACTGGATACTCAGAAAGTAATACGTGATGTGAAGTACATGCTTGATTACCCAGTATACCCTGAAATATGTCTTTTTTTCTCAGACCAGCCATGATCTAGTTTTTGTCTGTAGAGAGATGCCTGGTCATAGGAGGCATGAGATGGAAGGAGGAGCTTTGTGTGCTCTTGCAAGAACTTTGAAGGAGTTAATCCCAAAAAGACATACAGATTTGACTTGAGCAGCTGTTGTAATGTAGAACATTAGCTTGCCTATGTAAAGAAAACCTCAGTTCTTGACATAACTCTAAAAAGTCCTATTTATTTGACATATCATGGCACCTGAGAATGTCATGTGACCAACATTCCTCAGCAGCAGTGTGGTAGAGCAGAATAAACAGTAGCTGCCAGATGCACTCAAAGTTGAGGTGATCCTGTATGGAAAAGTCTGCTGGTGCTGAAAACTTCTGGAGGAGGAGTTGATTTTCTTTTACTATTCCTGGCTCTTTGAGTTGGAAGGGAGAGACTGCTGAAATCAGATATCCCAGGCTTTTATGTCTTCCTGACCTGATTTTGGCCTTGTAGGTAATGAAGGGGTGGGGGGGACACCCTTGAGAGCATGGCTAATTGTCATGAATAGTTAGTGATAGTGGGAAAGGGACAAGATCTTCTTGGATCTGGTCTATCCATGTTTTTTTTTCCAGCCTTGCCGTTGTTGGTGATAGTGTCACTGCCTCATTTCAGATGTAGGCCTGTCAGATACGCCTCCCAGCCTGGGGCACCATCACCATCTGAAACTCCCATTAGGCACTGTAGCACCTTCAACTGAGACTGTAATCAGTATGCAAATGCCTTGTGCTGCACGGGCTGCTGGATGGGGAAAAGCTGCCACAGTACGGCAAGCCTTTTTAATGTAATTTTTGAGACATCCAATCACATAACAAAAGCACTAGTTAGGCATGCCAGAAGACCCGGGAGTGATTCTGCATTGTGTTTCCCTTTATGTATTCTTTTTGCTTCAGGGTGTGAAACAAGTTGTGGTGAACTGATTAAGGCAGATCATCAGCCTTATAATAAACAGGATTATAGTGGCTAGGCATGAACCATTTCCTGCAGGGGAAGTGAGAAAACAGAGGGGAGCCAGGATCACAGCAGAGGGCAAGAAACACAGGGGAAAAGGTCCTGGGGGAGGGCTCGCTGAGGGAGTGCTTCCATGTACGGTTTTTCTGAGACTGGGAGGTAGCAACCCAAATGCCAGTTGCTGGGAGGGATGGGGGTGCTCAGTTTTGCATCATGGGCCCAGGGAGCTGCACCTGCAGCAGTGTGCCAGCCATGAGTAACATTAATGAGCAAGTCAGCTGAGGAGCAGAGAGCCAGATGGAGAAACAAAGAGTACTGGTGAGGCGCTTGGAAAATCATCTTTCCCTCATCTTTGTCCCCCAACCACCTCACCATCCTCACTTCATTAGTTTGCATAGCAAAGTCATTCAGAGCAAGCAGAGCAAAACTGTGTTAACATGAAGCAAGAGATTGTATTAAATCTCTTGGTGGTAATGCTTATCTCGAATGTGGGGCTGATGTGACATGCTCACATTGCTACAAAAGCTGAAGAATGTTCTCATAAAAAGACAAGCATGGAGACAATGCCTGGCTCAGCCCTGAGTGAGAAAGCAGAGCTTGTGATTCATATGTATAAAACCATATGAGGTATATTGTATTGCAATCATTTTGCTGCTTAGAAATTCTATTGCTTAAGTTCCAGGAAGCTTAGAGATATATTCATGATCTGGGCAGGAAGATGTTCTCTTTGCCATGTGGTTAATGCAGAGAGCAGACTCATTTTCAATCAGCAAGCATCTTCTCTGTCCTCTGGTAATAAATCGATTTTATTTATGCATGGATTTTTAAGAAAAATCTCAGCACTTTGTCTCAAGCAATCTATCCAAATATCCTCGAGTGCCATGAGATGAATATAAGTTGCTTAGTCACTAAGCACACTGCAGAATTTGGGGAAACTGTTCCCTTTTCATGGGAAGATATCCATGAATATGAAAATAACCACTGCACATATTTTAACACAAAACAAATGCAGCGTTTGGTAGTGGGCAAGCAGTGAAGCTGTGGCAGAAGAGGAGGATTTATGGAAACTTGAGTGCTACTCAGAAATATTTTTTGAGCTTTATCACTGTTATAGCATTTTTCCTTGTCTGGCAAGTTCTCCAAGATCAGTTGCAGGAAATAATGAAGGAATGAGCAGGCAAGGAGACTTGGAAAGCTCCTCAGTAGTACTGAGGCTTAGTTCTTATCTGTCTCTTCTGTTTCTTTGAGGGTTCAACTGGAATGTAGCGAAAAGCCAGGAAGCTTAGTAAATAGAGGTGGGGAATTTTTGAAGCATTGGAGAAGAGCAGTGACAACCTTTTTATCTGCATTTCCACAGATAACGCTTCTCCGTTCTATTTTTGTTGCTATGACTTTTGTAATTTTTCCCCCTCTCCCTCCTATCTCTGTCCCTTAAAGCCTTGTGTTTATGTCTCATTCACAATAGTCCTCCTGCCTGGCCAGGCTATTTTTGGAAGAATGACAGTGGATCAGATTAAGTTGTTCATTAAATTTTAACATGTAGTGGGTAAAATACTCTGAAAGCTTCCTATGGTTTATGTTCCAAATGTGTAATCTCTCTTGGATTCATGACTGTCTCTGTCAGAAACCTATCAAAGCAGGTTGGGCCTTTCATTATTGATAATAGCATCACCTGATCCTGGGAAATGCAAGTAAATGTGTTGGTAAAAGTATTAAACATCCCAAATTAAGCAAATATCAATACCCATAAAGGAGAGTGTTTAAATATTAACCTTTAAAAATTAATAGTAATGCAGGCTCGGTGAATCTAAGTCCATTTAGGTTTAGACACAGTCTGATTTTTGTTGACTGCACATGTGAAATGCTATAAAGTTAGCTCTTTAATTTTTAGGATTGCCATTAAAGTGATGAATTGAGCTTGAATAAACTGAAACTACTTCATTCTTGTGTGTTGTCTCTGATGCAAATGCAGCCAATCTGCTGCTTGCTGTTCTAAGGTCTTTTCAGTGCCAAGGTTATTCTGCACAGAAGCTCTTGGATACCACTGGTATTTGTTTGCATTGCATAGAGCAGCTTGTTAGAGCGCACTCCACTCGTGGAGCAGATTCAGACTTGTTCCTATTCTTTGGGAATCTGCGTGAAGCAGAGTTTTCCTTTGTCTCTGATTATGCAGCTGAAAGGAAGGCGTTTACAGCTAGGGATGAATTCAATGGCCATGAAAACAAGGACACTATAGCATTGGATGGCCAGGCAGAAATGTGGAAGGTGTCATGCATGAACAGATGATCTTGATTCTGTATGCTTCATGTAAGTGTGGGTTTGGAGAAATTACAGCGTCAGCCCAAAGCAGTGTGGCAGCCTTCATAGAGAGAAGGGGGAGCATTTTCAGGAGCAATTCCTCTTTCCAGTCCCTTTGGAGAGCTTAATAAGAGCAGAGTGGTATGGAAGAGCATGGTGAGGAGCTGCAGAATAATGGCCAGGCTGCAATGGTGGCTAGGAAGCAGAAGCAGATGGGCTCAGAATTAGACTATTCGAATAATGATAATAATATTCACAATGCTGCACACAACTGGCCCAGGCAGTGTTATTTAAGTAAATGCCTTGAAGGGAGTAACAAGGATCTCAAGAAGCCACATAACTTGTTTAATTTTAATGAGTTTTAGTGGCTGAAGAATGAATTAAACCTTTGTGATGTTTAGCTAACTGCTGGCTTAAACCATGATAGCATAATAATAATAATAATCCTGAATTTTCCTTTTGTCTGTCCTAGGTTGGCTAAGCAAATCCAAAGGACCTGCATGTGAGTAAACTTACATTCACTGCTGTACTATGAGAAATGAGTGGGATATTTTACTGGTTAATATAAGTGTCTGTGAGCTAGGATTCCCATTATACTTTTTGTTGTGTTGGATAGGCTTGAAATTCATCTCTATGCCCCATTTTTGTTTTTGATCCTTGTATTTAGGAATGATGGCTGCCCTCTGAGAGAGGGAGATCAGCTTCATATCTTTCACTGTGCTTGAAGGGATCCTCGTGCCTTCTACAGCATTTAACTTCAAATGACTCAAGAAAACAACAAATTAGAATAAATATTTCATTAAATGCAGAGAGATGCTGCTTGTGAGAGTTTTGAGAGGCTGACAGAGTATTGAGAGGACAGGGAGGACAGGTTGAGGTAAAAAAAAATCTTTCATTTCCTTTAATCAAGAAATGTGAACATCTCAACATGATTCTTGATATATTCCATTGGATAATCCTGCTTTTTATTTCATGTACTCAGAAAAGGTCTAAAGTCTTCCCAGTGGCCATGTTATGTATATACACAACTTTGGAAGGAGTTGGGAGGCATATTTGGTTTCCTTATCTCTTCTAAATATATAAAATAACATTTTCTGTACATTTTTGTTAAACTCTGAAATATGATTTGTTTTGTCTGAACTTCCCCCCTCCTCTGGAAAAAAAAAAAAACCCAACCAAAAAAACCCCACAGGAACAAAATCTGAGGGGAATGGATTAATGAAGAAGAATTTAAAGGTGTGGGAGAGGAATTTTACCACCTACCAAATGTTGGTTTTCAGAAAGTGGGGGTTAAGAGAAGTGCTGATGGAATCATCTGGATCCTCTATTTTTATTCAATGTCTGAATATTACTCCTGGCAAGAAGAGTGGTATCACACACATAGTATTAAGGGACTTTCAATACTTGGCTATGGTTGCTGGCAGGAAAATAAGCTATTTTAGGGAAAACCTCAAGAGCTGTCTGGTCCAATTCATTGTAGCTTCTTGGGTTAGAATGAGAAAGATGAGAAAATGAGAAAGGAAACTGGTAGGAGTTTCATTGTAGAGCAAAGCAGGAGGGGTGCTGAATGTCATTTGTTCTTCAGGAGAAACTAGTTGTGAACTATGGTCCAGGTTCTGACTTATCACCATCCTAGTGTCCCTTTAGGACTGCTGCCCACTAGGTTGAAGATACAGATTTCTCTTTTTATTCCTATTTTCACTGAGTCCCTTCCTTTTTATTTGCTTGACTCAATCATTTGGGAACAGTTTGGGTTTTTCCCTAGTATTATGGGAAAAGTCCTGACAGTGGGATAGAAGAAAGTTTGCTTGTTTATTGCCTTGTCCCAATTCCTTTTCTGCTTCTGTCCCTTTTGAATCCTACACTGGTTCCCAGTGCAGCTGAAGCACTATTTTCTTAGAATATGTGGAATGTTTTTCATCTGTGCAACCCATGTCTGCCATTGTTTCTCCGGCCCTCATGTTTAACTGAGAAACCACAAGTCGTTACCGCTTCCTGTTCATGCTGCCAGCTGATGGTGATTCTGCAGTGGGGATGGCAGAGCAGGAAGTGCATTTGCTGTGGAACTGTGGCAAATTTCAGCCTGCAAATACTGCTGGAATAGCTGGTGTGTGTAAAGCTGTGGATATGACCTCAGCATGCTGGCAGGGGTGATAAGGAAGAAACAAGCAGTAGTTGGGCAAGGCGGGAAACTGGAGACTGTTGAGTCTTCAGCTTTTGTGGCTGAATGTGACAAGGCTCTGCTAAACCTGGTGATCTGTGTCTAGATGAGGACTGCTAAAACACTGCTGGTAACAAGGTGCCAATAGTCTGGAGTGAAGACAGGATACTAAAGGTATTTGAACAGCAAGCTCAGAAATGTTTGTACCTTTGTGAGAGTAATTGGAACAGGATTATAGCATTGTCACAAGAGGTTGTACCTGCTTATCTGTGTGTGCTGGTCTGCATATAAAAACACATTTTCCTTTTAATGAGCTAAAGCCTCTGGGGAGGCATCTTCCCCTGCAAACAGGAATTTCCGAGGCTCTGCTTCTGTAAAGTGTTGCATTGGAGTTAGAGGACTGCTTCCAGATGTTGTTAAAGGGATTTGAAGTAACCCCTTAGGTGTGGGGCTGCATAGATGAGTTACAGGATGGGCTAGATGCATTGGGCTGGAGGGGGCTTGTTGCTAAACTGCTGAAGAATAAAATGAGCTTTTGGCCCAGTCTAGTACAGTGATCCTTTTATTATGGAACAGGGATGGTAACTTCTGGATTTCCTGTACTGAGAAGACTGCCTAATCTCAAGAGGTTGTGGGGATGCTCCCTTATTGCTTGTGTACTTTGACATGGCTGGTGCTGGATGGATATGCCTCCTTTGCTCCTTCTCTATAGGTCCAATACTGTGAGTGCAAAAATAAGTGTGTTTATCCACCTGGCATAGTAAGAAGCATTTCAGTGGGAGCAGAAGCCAAAGAATTGAACAGTAGGGTAACAAAAGAACCATCATCCTATGGGCTCAGCATTTTAGGTCTAGCCAGTCATCTTAATTCAATTGGGAAAATAGTTCTTGTTCGAGAGCAGGAAAAAAAAAACATTGCTGCTGCTTTTGAGATACATCTTTACTTTGTCAGTAAAGGGAAAAATATGTCTTACTTGAAAAATGTTGCCTTGCTGTAGAGTGAGATAAGCACCTCTGGTGGATGTTGTCTTGAGTTTTCTGCCCACAGACAAAGGAAAAACATGGTAAGCTTTGACACATGCAGACTCAGAAAGTTGAAGGCTGCTGCTGCATTTCTGGCTAGAAAGAACATTTTCTATGTCCTGAGAAAAAGACTCTACCTGTCTGTAAGTGCTCTAACATCATGGATGGTGATTTGGGGGGTGAGAAATTGTGAAAGACCATATAGCAGTTTAGTGTAAAAGATGATGTAGGAAGGAATTTCAAGTGGAAGTTGCTGCCATGTTTAGAGTAGTATCTGACTTTCTCAAAGTTCTGCTTTTCTTAGTGTGTGTTCACTTTAGTAGTTAAAAGCTGCTTTGCACTTCCCCCTATCCTGCATTTGTTTGGCTGTCTCACCCCTGTAGAGGAACCCTTTTTGTAAAGAAGATAAACCTATTAAAGCTGCCTAACCCTGGATCCTTGTCAACACTCCTTGCCGATGATGATGCCTTCCAGGTGGGGTCTGTATGTCACTGTATGTATGGAATGAAATTATATTAGAGTGGGCAAGCGACTTCTGGTGCTGCCTTTATTCTGGACCACCAGCATGCTGGAGACTTACCTTCAGGAGATTTACCTGATGCTGCAGAGGCCTTTAGGAATGTGCTTCTGATGTGTCATACAAAGCCCTGATTTATCAGCTACTGATTTATCTCTGTCATGGAGGAAAGAAATGTGGATTTCTAAGAGTTTCCTTGCACCCATTCCACTTGTAACTTCAGAGCAGCTATCTTTGAAACTCAGAGCCCTGGGGATGCCCCTGCTGTGTAACCTGTCTCCAGTAGTTCAAGTTTTGGGCCTGCTGGTGTGCTTCTTGAAAAGGACCCGTACTGTAAGAGTTGTGCTGCAGCACATCTTCTCTTTTGCACAGACAAAGTGTGTAAAGTATCTGTAATGCTCTGTATTATCCTAAAGCTAGTACTTCCCTTCTGTCACTGGTTTTGCTTTCCCTAGCAAAACTAACAGTTGAATGCTCCTGGAGAACAACCTTCAGGTTTCATTGTAAACACTTTCTTTGGTGTAAATGACTTAGGTTGTAAGATACTAAGAAAAGGTTAAAGCTTTATCATTTGCCTGTTTAGGTTCAGCTGTCACTTTTCTCTCAAATGAGGAAATTATTAATTTTTCATATGTAAGCTGAAAAATCTGAACATAATCACAAGCTGCAATGAGTATGCCTTTAAGAGCAAGTCTTGGTGAAACCCACGAAGGTGGCAAGTTTGGTTTTTTACAATTTTATTGTTTTAGTCCTCCAGTTCTTTGCCTTTCCCAGCAAACTAGTCTTGCTGCAAATGTTACTGCCATTAGCCCAAAGCAGGGTTGACCTTTGAGCCTTCTCACTTTGAATTCTTTATTTGCATTTACTTCTCAAATATTTAAATGTTATCTTCAAGTTGACAGTTCGTGCTTTGATGGTAACTGTTTCCTCCATGGCATTTAGTAAGCTAGACTTCACTTTTGGGACAGTTGAGGGGAGATGTTCAGTGTTGGGAGAGCTGAGCTCTCTGTTGGTACAGGATCCTCATAAAGTTTTGTCACTGGAGCAGTAGTGAAACACATAGAGGCAGATGACAAGACTGGCAGTCAGGCCCTGTTAGTGCACTTGTGCTGTGGGGGAGAGGAGGTGTGTGCAGTGGTGACCAGATCGCTGTCTGCTAGCATAAGGCCATGCCTCTTGTGGGAAAAACCCACTGGAAGTGCAGTGTGGGGGCTGTGCTGAAAGAGGATAGCTCCTGTGAGAAGTTCTGCCTCCTCTTAGCACCCTGGAGAGCTGACTGCCTCTTGGCATGTGCCTCCACCTGTGGAGACTCCTCAGGCCTGGAGCACCTTTCCAGAGAACTGTGTTTTGTTTTGATGTGGTTTTTTTGGGTATATTTTTCTTGTCAGTTTTGCCTTGGTCATTTTTGGTCCCGCTTTAACCAGGTCTTTCCAGTCATGAGCTGATCCCATGTAGGAGTTGAGTCCTTGGGCAGGCAGTGGTATGACTGCATGGGGGAAAAGGGACATTACAGCCTGTCATCAGGTGCACAGGTAGGGCTGCTTTTAACATCTTTGATTCTTGCTATTGGTAAAAGGAAGAGGGACTGGTATAAGCTGCTAATTAGGGGTGTTGTGAAGAGATTCATTCTCTGACTACAGTCAAGGTGAGCAAATTCATAACTATTTTACTGCATACCTCTGGCCATTTGTCTGAGGCAGGTTAGGAGTATTTCATGCTTGACTGCATTGGCTGCCATGGAGGGATTTGAGAGGATGAAAATTAATGTCTGTTCTACATCCTCTGACAGCAGGGAAGCATCTTATCATTAAGTCTGTTTCTATCCACTGAACTCTTGACTTAATTAGTTGCTTCAGGTGGAGGAAATTTTTCTTCTGACTTTGGTTAGTTAGTAGCACCAAGGGAAGGGTGCCTGCAGAATCTGAGCTTTTGTCGTTTTATTTCTAAAAAGCTGCCACTGAACCCAGGGTTTCAAAGCTGCTTGCCAGTATGCACTGTGCACAAGTGAAACCAAACACATCTCTCTTTCCAGAGTGGTCTGTCACCTTTCTTCTTTCTGTGGCTGTAGAGGCTGGCCTCCTCATTAATTGAAGATACTTCTCTATAGGTAAGAGTTAAGACACCTAAGCAGGAGTGGGATGAGGGGCACTTATGTATTATTTCTGAGTTGGAAGGGATCCATCAGGATCATTATGTCCAACTCCTGGCCCTGGGCAGGACACCCCAAGAATCATACCATGTGCCTGAGAGCAATGTCCAAATACTTCTTGAACTCTGTCAGGCTTGGTGCTGTGACCACTACCCTGGAGAGCCTGTTCCAGTGCCCAGCCACCCTCTTGAAAAACTTTTTCCTGATATCTAACCTGAACCACCCCTGATGCAACTTCATGTCATTTTCTCAAGTCCTGTCACTGGTCACAAGAGTGAAGAGATTGGTGCCTGCAGGTCCGTTTCCCCTCATGAGGATGCTGAAGACCACAATGAGGTCTCCCCTCAGTCTCCTCCAGGCTGAATAGACCAAGTGACCTCAGCTGCTCCTCACATGGCTTCCCTTCCAGACCCTTCACCATCCTCATGGCCCTCCTTTGGACACTCTCTAATAGCTTAATGCCTTTTTTATATTGTGCTGCCCAAAACTGCATACAGGACTCGAGGTGAGGCCATACCAGTGAAGAGTAGAGAGGGATAATCACCAGCTTTGACCAGCTTTGACTGTGGGGTTAGGGTAGCTTTACCCACTGTCATGGTGAAGTGGGAATTGCTGTAAATGCAGCAGTGTTTGTGAACAGCAAATGTTCGGGTCTGTAGTTTGCTTTTCCAGTTAAGCTGTATTTCACTTGGTGTGAGACTTAGCTGGATTTACTTCTCAGGCATTGTGGTGATGATCTCTTTTTTCCTATAGTGGGAGCTTCTCTGGGAGATGGTAGGAAATGGTAAGTTGCAGGAAACACGTTTGTAGTAAATCCTGTAGTATTTACAATGGAATCATCACTTGAAGTTGGTTTTCCCTAACTGGTATCAGAGGCAATGAAAACTGAATTGAAAACAAAACTAGAAAGCCCTCTGGTAACCATCTGTCAATTGTTAAATATCACGTGATAGCAAGATGAAACTCATGGTGCCTGGTGTGGTCTCCAATCTCATCACAGCAAATAGGTCCAGTTGCTTTTGCCAGGGAAGTTAACTATGCTCTGCCCCCTTGGAGTAGCTTTTTCCATGGTAGGAATTTCTTCCCAAGGCCGAGCTGGTTCCCTGGGTGGTAAGGATAGATGTATTTATGTTGATTAGTTTCTTTGAGCCATGCTCTCCTACACTTACATGTGCTGTGCCGTTTAATGACCAGCTGTAATGATTTTTATTGTTGTGCAATTGTTTAGCAGTAGCAGGAGTGCAGTTGGGGACCTTTTGCTTTGTCTTGTTTCAAGTCTTCCCCGAGCCCATCTTTGTCCTGGCATGTGTATTCAGAGATCACAAGGCTGCAGCGCACGGCTGCTGTGCCCCCCGGCCCTCGCGTATGAATTCATCAGCTTGATCTTTGCACCCCTGCTCCTCGGGAGGGTCGGATGGCAGCTGCAGCTCCTGTCAAGCATGATGCCGGGCAGGGAGCTTTGGGGAGGAGAGTTACAAAAGGCTCAGTTTAAATCATCTGTGTAAGGGCACAGCAGAGCCTCTGTCACTCAGGCCCCATGCTTGTCTTCTGGTGCTGTGGTTGTAATGACATTAGCATTTCAAAAAGGGGATTACCACAACCCCCGGGTTCTGAGGGGAGAGTATTTTGGCTCTTACTTGAAAAGCTGCTTTCTGGTTACCTCTGTCAATTTTTCCCCCTCCTTCCCCCGTGGATCCTGATGGGTTGATGAAGGTGTCCATGCCATGTTAAAAGTGGGTTGTTGTTGCAAGGAAAGTGGTTGTTTATTGGCCTAAATGTGGGCTGGCAGATGTGAAGTTGTTTCTGATAACATTTTTTCTTGCTGATTTGGAGTGACTGCCTGAGAACTTCCTGATGGAAAAGTTAAAGGGTCTGTGTTGTGATCACAGCTGTATGCTAGAGAACTATCCTGTAGTCATGCTTACAGGAAGAAGTTATGTTATACTAGTTTTTCTTGTGTATTTCAGCCAAAGGAAATGGGCAGCACATGCATCATATTCATTGTCTGCCTTCCACTCATCCTGTGGTATGAAAAAACCTTTCTGTGCCCAGGCACAGGATTTCAGGGTGGTTCCTTGGGAAGTGATTGTATTTTTATAAGGTCTTGTTTAGTAACAAAAATTATTTTGTGAAACTTGACTCCTGACTCTTGCAATTCTGTTGCATTACCCTCACCTCTGATCAATATTCAGTTAATTGTTTTTCACTAAGTTCACTTTCCCTTTCTGATGTTACTTGTGCTGGAAACTTGCATTAAGGCTCTAAATATGCTGGACTCTAAATTTGCCCTTGGAAAATCCCTGTGGTTACTACTTTCTCTCCAGTTCCATAATCTATAGAAATGACAGGTCAGGCCAGGCAGTTTGGTTGACTGGTCCCTGGGGAAGAGAGAAAAGGAAAATGCCTTCTTTGCCTGCCAGAGAGAGGCAAGACTACTTTGTGCAATCTCTCCAACCATTTGGAGGTTTGTGGGCCCTAAAATTATTAGCTGGCCCACAGTGTCCAAAAAAGGAGCCCCTTGCCTTGACTGACTACAGTCGGAGGGCATGGAGCAGGACATGCTGGTGGTTGCCTGGAGCCTTGTCTGGAGCAATCCTGCTAGTGCTGTGTGTATTGCACTGTTGAATAGGCAGGGAAAGGTGTGTTTTGAAGAGACATTATTATATATGTAGGTTGAAGTGTTCACAGGCCTTAATCTTTTTGTGTGCCCCTAAGGACTTCTCTTGCATGTTCACACAGGACATAGTTCACCAAGTGGCTCTGCAAAGCAGTGCTGATGTGTCATGGGTGTCCCTTGCTCTGGGTGCTGCTGGGAGCAGGGTCTTCTCTGGTGATTCATGGCTCCTGCACAGCTTCCTGAGGGAGATGGCAGGCCTGAGGCATAGATAAGCTGTCCCTTGGGGCACCAGGGAGGAGTATTTGGTGTGCTGAGAAAAGGAGGCATTTAACTTATCTGTGTGAAAACAGGAACTGTGGAAGGCCTTCCAGTAGTGTGGTGGCTGCTGACAATGTGTGTGTATGCTTATTCAGTGTATTTTGAGCTCTGCCCATCTCCAGGCATGCCCTAATCTGCTTATTTCTGTGGAGGGCACTTCTGTCTATAAACTTCAACAAGGATGGAGTGTCTTAAACATTAGGTGTTCAATTGAACCTGCACAGAGGGAAGGTGGAGCTTCTGGGTATCCTGTGCTGGACAGAAAGCTGCAGTCATTGTGTCTTGTCCTCTCCTTTTTCCTGTTTCTGCAGATGCACCAGCACACACAGCCATGCAAACAATACCAGCTGTCTCCTTGGGAAGTTACAACCAGCTCTAGTTGTACAGGCTTTTGAACTTGCAGTTCAGTTTAGGTCCTGTGCATCTACATGTGTCTGGTCTTGGGATGTGTGAGCTTCTGCATTTTCTTTTTGAAATTCCTTTTCTGGTAGTGATGATAGAAATGAAATATTCAGTATCATGGTGGAAGTAGGCTGCAGAAAAAGTAAAACTGTAGATCTGAATACTGTGAGCTAAAAACCTAAGAACTAAAGAATTCAAGAAGCAACAAACAGCCTAGTTTCTGAGAGGCTGATGAAGTTTTAGGTTTACTGTGGGGGAAACCCTCTTATTCTTTCCAATTTCAGGGCAATTACTGTTTTACGGCTTGCAAAAGAAAGATAAGGACAGCAAAAACCAGAATTAATAAGCACTGGTCATAATATTTAGTGAGTTAAGAGCATTTATAATTATTATGGAGTAAGAGGAGGGGAAAAAGCATGAAGGAGAAAGTAGTTTTATTTCCCTTGCTCCCCATTTGGATTAATGAATTTAATTACTTGGAAATAGCTAGTAGCAAACTTGTGGCTTTTTTCAAATGTACTTCTTACAAGACTGCAAATTTTAAAAGAAGAGGCAATTCAGTAAAAATAATTGAAGACATAAGACCTTAACCGCTATATCCCTCATTGCAAGTGCTTTGTGTCAGATGTTGAGAACTGAATTAATTTGCCTCTGATGTATTGAGAGGGGAGAAACCAGGGCAATATATGATCCAATTCTAAATGCAGGGAAGCAAGTGAGATACTGATTTTTCTTTTGTTCTGTCAGCAAAAAATAGAGACAAATATGGAAAGGAAATGGCTATATGGAGTAATGGGATTCTGTGTAACAAGCAGCAAGAGTGCATGAGGTGGGAGGAAAGAGATGGGGCAGAGTGCCAGGAGAGGGTCTTAGTACAATAAATAAAGCATGTGTCAGAAATTTCTCATTTCTTGATGGGATAGTTTAGATTCCACTAAATTGTTTGTTCTTTTGTCAGCTTGAACAGGTCTTTTTAAAGTGATATGGCAGCTAAGCAAGTGAATAGCAAAGAAAAACAGCATTGCATCTTCTTTAAGTTAGGAAGATACCTGGTGGGATGGCTCTGATGTCAGGTACATTACCATCAAATGAAATTTTCCAAAGGGCTCATGTCCTGCTGGTAATCAATTAGGAGAGGATGTCTCAAATCATGCAAATGCTGCTGAAAACTCTGCCCAGTGTGTTTAACAATCTGAAAGAGTAATTTAGTGTTCTGCTGCTTAAATTTGTAGGCAATATATTACTGAAGTAGAGCTGCAAAATGCCCATGACAACTGAGTAACATGAGAT
Organism: Corvus cornix cornix; assembly: GCF_000738735.6. Classification (NCBI taxonomy): domain Eukaryota; kingdom Metazoa; phylum Chordata; class Aves; order Passeriformes; family Corvidae; genus Corvus; species Corvus cornix. The sequence continues at coordinate 34,448,776 of NC_046335.1, forward strand.
TACTCTGAGCAACAGAGCAACTGAGTAATATTTGGAAATCCATGAACAGAAGCTGGCTTTCTCCAAAGGTTACTTGACCATAAGCAGAGTGAGGAAGCATTTGAAAGAAGGCTTAAATCCATTTCCTTAAACAATTTGCAGTGGTGGCAGTCTGTTCTGAGTTGTTTCAGGAAGGCAGTGTAGTACCATATGCCTTTTCCTCTTGGTGTGTATGTATCCCCAGACAATACTATCTGCACCTATTGCAAAACCATCCTCGCTGTTCCTCTCGGCCACTGCAGCCCTGGAGATCCCCTTGACTGCAGTATAGCCCTGTCTATGCAGGCACTTTGCACTTCTAGGCAGAAACTCACTACGGCCTTGTTGCTCAGGAGGATTTCCATGTTAAGTTCCCATTGCCATGAACCTTGCTTTTGACCATTTTTAGTGAGGAGAGCAAGTCACTTGATATGTCTAAATTTTTTATCTGCAGCCACATGACCTCCTCTTAGAATGGACTGTTACAGGAAAAACTGCTTGTCTGGGAGCTTTTTGCAGAGTCTAGACTGGAAATCTGTTGCCAGTAGATGTGCTAGACTGGGATTAGAAGTTTCCAAGCAGTGGTCTTTGGAACACATAACAATAGCCCATGTAGTTTTGCCTGCCACAGGATGACAGCTTCTTACTTTCAAACTGCTCTAATTGTGTTAAAATAAAGCTTTGAATGTTTGTTTGCTTTTCAGTGAAAGCAATTTCTGTAATTGGCAGAGGTATGTGCCCTTGAATAAAAAGGTATATGATCACAAACTGCCTCTGTAAGAGGGCAATGCTCTTGTTGGAGCGTGTTCTACACACTGGGGTGACTTTCCCTGTGATGAGGGGTTTAAAAAGACCAGTAAGTGATAACTTCAAAAAGCACAGCTATTAAGAGGAAAACACAGATGCAGTTGGAATCTAGGCCTGGCAGTGTGGTTGTTGCAGGGTAGTGTGGAATCAATGCCTTACCAGAGCAGTATAATAGATACTGTGATTTGGTTTCTGTTTATGCTGTGAGCTAAGAGTAAATGTCAACTGTCTGGTTGTCTCTTCTCCCCTGAGAATGAGTGACAGTGACAGCTTTGATGTGCAATAACTAGGCTGCTGTGATTTGTGTTTACGGCTTTAAGTTTGGATGCTTGTGAGGGCAGGGCTATGAAAGTAGAACATGGCATTTGATATACGCAGATACCTCCACCCTACTTTCTGATAAAGCCATACTGACTGGGAGGAAAAATGGGGGAGACAAAGGTCCAGTGTCATAATCCAGGACTTTTCCCCGTGCCAGGGAGACTTCTGCTTTCTTTGTCCTCAGGCAAGATACAAAAAAAAAAGCATACCAAAAAAGAAGAAAAGTGGGCCTATCTTTGGAGAAACACTCTAGTTTTCCAGACATTAAGTACTCTATTTCTTGGGAAACCACTTTGACTTCTCGTGGGAGTTGACACAGTATAATGGTGTTTAGCCATAAAATAGCCTTTACACAATTGCAACATTAGGTTAAGAACTGAGAATCTATTTTAAGGTTTGTTGTTGGGTGAGAGAATGAAAATCTGTATCTTGACAGTGCTAATTCTTGAACATGTATTTTAGAAATAGTAACTTGGAAATGCGTGAATCCTTGGTGAAAAGATCTATGTAATCCAGAGGTTTTGGAAAAGGGCTTTTCCTACATTGGTACTAATATATCCCTTGTGAGATTTTAGAAGGCTCTTGTGTGCATGCACAGAAGGAAGGTGATATTAGCTGGAGGATGTGTTGTCACACTCCAGTTGAGCATTCCAATCAGTAAGTAGTGATTTGGGAGGACACAAGAATTCATATGTTTAGATGAGATTATTAAGTATTTCATTAATACCCTGATGAAAGATACAGATTATTTATGAGGAAGTCCATTTGGGAAGTAGGTACTTTTAACACTTCTCCCTTCTTTCCCAAACTTGAGCTACTTTCAATAGAGGGTAAGCTGTCTCTTAAGGAGCATGTCATCTGCTCTCCATGTCAGCTGCCAGAATATAGCTGTTTTTGTGAGTAGCATCCTCAATACTAAGTGTGGCTAAAGTAGCCTTTTCTAAAAAGTTAATAGAAAAGGCAGGGGTGGACAAGGGGCAGAATAAAGGATGGTGCTGCAGGCTGTCTAATATGATGAACGCTGTGAAATTGAGCACAACAGTCTTCAGACAGTCTTCGACTATAATTGGCAAGAGGAAGAAAGTTCTGGCAGTGTCTGTGGGATGTATCTGGTAAGAAAGAGTAACTCCTGTGTGCTGAGGAAATTGTATGGGGGTGGAGGAGATTGGAAGAAAGGAAAATTACCAGAAGTTTGAAAGACGGGTCTGTGGCATTTTTATACTGCCTTTTGTCCTGGTAGCTCCCTGCTGCCTGCTGAACATTGTTCTGCAGTGTCTGTTGCCTTATTACGAAGACTACTACTACTACTAATCTTACTACTAAGGTTTTGTGTTATTTCCTTCCCCTAAAAACTTCAAATATAATTTTCCCCAATCATGTGGAGGAGATGGGGAAACAAATGAACAAAGGAAAGGTCTGGGTAAAGGGGATACTGTTCCTGTCTTTAGTATCAGAATGACTTTGTAATACCTGCTGATGGTCTGTAGGCTTCCTAGATGATAGGTGTTCAAGACACCATGTGTTCCTAGCAAAATTGGCCCAAGTGATCAGGTTTGGAGCTCTCAGATTTCTGTTTACATTGTTTTCCTGTAATACTTATTCTTGATTAAATGCATGTGCTGTTCTGTGAAATCTTCTATATTGGTATGAAAAAGAAATCAGTTACAGAACAGTAACTGATTTAGTAAATGGACTCCTGGTTTTTCACTGGAACTGTATTTTACATGCTGGATGTTAATTTATCAGCATCAAGTGACTTCCCTTCATGCTGTTTTTCCCACTAGTTCTCAGGCATAAGATGTTATTTAAGCATTCTCAATGAGTCTGCATACACACTTGGGAGACTTCCCAAGTGTGTCTCTCTCTGGGGGGCAGTGGTTTTGCTATTTTTAGCTTGATTTCTTCAAATCTTCCATTTCCTTTGTGTGAGAAACTTCACTAATTGTAAAGAGGTTGAACCATATAGTAAATGAACCTCAAAGTTGCATGGGAAGCTTTCACTCCACTACCGAGAAACCTATCAGCACTGTCTGGGCATTTTTGCCTAACCCTCTGATGGACTGAGCTACTCCGAGCAGCTGCAGACACATTAGGGTGTAGCCTGAGACAGAAGTTCTACAGCTCAGAAACAGTTTTTGTAGGGACGCTATCTGTGCACTGTTTATTTTCACTGTTTCTGGGGTCTTCATTTTTGTCTGCTGGTGAACTCCATCTGGCCATAACTCTTGGTGGTTTATTGCCTCTCTACTGAAGTACAATCCAGAAGGTGTGATGGGAGAAATTAAAACATCTGCTGCAGGGAGAAAGAAAAACTGCATTAACTAGTGAATATTTAAATGAGGAAGAAAGACTTCTTAGTTCAGGAATGTTGAACTAGCATGGGAAGTGTTCAGATGTAGACCTGGTGACTGAGAGTGATCTGAAGTCAGCGGCCTGCACGTCTGGCCTAAACTTCAGCTTCCTTTCTGGAAGGGTGGCCCTGTGCCTTGTCTGCCAGCCTTGTGTGGGTGTCTGGTGCCTCAGAACTAACTGAGCCTGAGTTGAACCCTCTCTCTGGGGAGTGCTGTGCAGGAAGGGCTTTCTTCAGCTCCCTGAAAAAGTGCCTTGGGAACATGCATGAGGATACGGGGTGGCGCCTATATGTGGAGAGATCTTGTGTTTTTCTTGAAAGTGTGAGATGATCTTCTTGTGAGCTGCCTCCTCACAGAAGTGGGGCTGGCTGAGTCAGTGCCCAGTCAGATGTCAGGATTGATTGGCAGAAGCCTGGTGAGGACTGGGAAGGTGTAAAGCAGGTTCAGGGACTGGTTCTTTAGAGGGAGTGAGCATAACCTCTGCCCTCCCCTGTTTGGGTTTTTTTTTTCCCTAGGTTAAGGGACTATTAGATGGGAGCATTGACAGTGGGGAAGAGCTGGGATTTGGATACTTGCTTCCTACCACAAATGTTCATGTGATAATGTGGGAGGCAGATCTGGGTCCAGCTGTGTGAGGGTGAGGACTCTCCAGGGTGTTCTCAGAATTCCACTGAGCTCTGGCCCCAGCTCTGAGGAAGATGGGAATGCTCATGAATTTTTCTCTTTTGTGCTCAGCAGAGCACTTCCTGTGGCATTCAGGCATGCTGCAACAGCTTCCTCTACTGCGTTCTTCCCTGGGAAGCATCTGAAATACGCTTTTCTTTTCTGTGTAGGAACTTGAAACTGCTTTGTTCTTGCATGATTTGGGAAAGATTATGTTGTTTTTAGCTGACAGGCTATAACTTCTCCTACTGTCTTGGTTGCTCTTGCTTACTGTTTCCCTTCCAAAGCCTGAGTCAGGTGGTGGTTGTGAAATCTGTCTGTTAGATCAGTGTCTGTACATATATGTGCTGTGTTGACCTAGGTAGTGGAACAGATTTTATGCTCTAGGGAACCGTGAACCTATAAATAAATCAATCCTTTAAGTAATTATTTTGTGGTATTTTGAATAATCTGGCTCTCCCACCTCATCCTCTTTTTCAGAGGATCACAGAATTAAGCTCTTATAATGACATCTTGCAGCGTAAAATCAGCATTTCATTCTGATAGGTCTCTCTGTGATAAGATGGTATTGCAGCTCTTGAAATCAAATTTGAAATGTCCTGCTGGATTTGACAATTTAGACAAAAAGGAACATGTAGCAATGTAGTGGGTACTGTTATTATCTACTAACATAGTAGACGTAATAACATTAAACATTGATGAAACATGCAAAAACTCTCCTTGCAGTTAAATGCTTAAAACCCTCCCCCCAAATCCTATGACTTAAAGTACCCAACCCAAAGAAAAATAAAACACACCTTGCAAACCCCAGCTAACCACACTGTTATCTCTTTTATGGAGCTAGGTGGTTGAAGCAGGAGTTAAAATTATTGTCTGATGTGAGGGAATGCTGGAGCTGAGCAGGAATTTTCTCATGCATGTTTGGTGGAAGACGGCTGTGAGGAGGAACAGTAAGATTTTGGAAAGGAGGAGAAAAAACTGTAAGAAGCTCAGGAGGGACTTAAAATTTCTCCAACTTGATGTTGTAAATGCTGTCTGGAATTACATAGGACAACAAGGAAAATGGTCTCATGTTGTTTTGGTTCTTGTGGTATTCAAGGAAACAGGGTTTGGAACAGCATCTGCAAATCAACTGAATTGTCTGGAAGAACCTGGCCTGCAACGGTCTCTTCTTTTCAATAAGACACTGTCCTAGACCTCAAGGTCTGGCTGACAGGAAATTATAATAGTATCAATCAGACTTGGCCTGTTGAAGTCAAGAATAATCCAGGTAAAATGTGGTCACTGAGGTGTGATTCTTGGTGCTTTATGTAACCAAAACTCAGTTGAACATTTTTACACTGTTATGCTGTTAAATGTACATTGCCCTGAGAAATACTCCTGCTGGTTCAGCAAGAACTGACATGACTGGTGATGGTGTATATATAAGATGTGGCTGAAGGAAGCCACTTGAGAGTGCTGAGCAAATAAGTGCCTCAGAACAAAAAATGAAATTCAATGAAATATCACAAATAATATTTAAAAAAACAGCCGGCATGCAAGAAGCAGAAGAAGACAGGGTAGCACTGCAAGATGGTAATATGCAGCATTTGCATCCTCAGCCATGTGATAGTCCCTGTTTGTGGCAATAAAGGTTGAAGTAAATTCCTGGCCAGAGAGACCTGTGTGGAAGAACTAGTGAACCATGACATCCTTCATCTGGGTTGGCTTTTTTGGTATAGAAAATGAACACATGAATATTAAAGCAGTCAAAATAACTTGTAAATCTTTGTTGTTGAAATTAATTACATTGCTGACAAGAACCCTTAAATCATCACATCAGATGCTCCAAACTAACTGAAACCATATACTCACAAAGGCAGACAGGAAAGCTCTCTGGAGGGGGAGGCTGAGGCAAGGAGGCAAAACCTCAGCACAGCTGTTAGTGGAGCATGTCTCTAGGCATGGGTCTCTTGTGCATGAGCTCCATCAAAAGCAGCATGGCCAGCAGTTCAGGGGAGGTGATTCTGCCCCTCTGCTCCACTCTTCTGAATACTACATCCAGCTCTACAGTCTCTAACATGAGAAGGACATGGACCTGCTCGGGAGGGTCCAGAGGACACTCAGAAGATGGTCAGGGGGCTGGAGCACCTCTCCTGTAAGACAGGCTGAGAGCTGGAGTTGTTTTGATGCCTGAAGAGGCCACCTAAAACAGAGACTAGACAAGAATAAGGGAATAAAGGTAGGTATTTATTTGAAGGGCCTTCAAAGGTACACCCTGGGGAGACAGAGGCTAATGCCAAGATGGACCCCAAGACGGATGACAGGTCATGAGTTCTTCACCCTTTTATAGGTTTCGTTCATTTGTGTATCAGTGTTAATTCTGCAATTAAAGCTTCAGTTAATGATGTAATTTCCCCTCAGCTTGCCCCCCTCTCAAAGGCTTTTGGTTTATACTTTTTGGGCCTAGGAACATCTGGGTGTCCTTGAAGACAAAGCCTGGAGAGGCTTTGTTATGTCTACCTAGCATGAGAGAGCAGAAGTTAACAGGCTACAAGAAACTTCAGAGTTACACACTAGGCAGTACAGGATATGGAAAATATGGAAGTTAAAACTTAAGGTATCAGTTTCACCTGGAGAAGAGAAGGCTCTGAGGAAACCTCATTGCAGCCTTATGGTATCTAAAAGGGACTACAAGAAATCTGGAGAGGGACTTTTTACAAGGCCATGTAATGATAGGACAAGGGGGATGGCTTTAAACTGGAAGAAAGTAGATTTAGACTAGGTATTAGGAAGAAATTCTTTACTGTGAGGCACTGGAACAGGTCACCCAGAGAAGCTGTGGATTCTCCATCCCTGGAAGCATTCAAGGCCAGGTTGGATGGAGCTCTGAGCAACCTGGTCTAGTGGAAAGTGTCCCTGCCCATGGGGGGGGGGTTTGGAACTAGGTGATCTTTAAGGTCTCTTTCAACCCAAACCTTTCTATGAAAAGCAACCCCATAGTAAAGCATTGTGAGAATCTTTGTTTTGGTTTGTGGCTTTAACTTGGCTTTTTAATTGTTACAGAACAAAGAACCTCTCTAGGTTACCAGGAAATATAAACAAGAAGCAAAGAATATGTACAGTCTTGTATTTCTTACTGCTTAAAAGCAGTGAATTGCAGAGAAACAAGATTGAAATTTAGTAGTCCTTGAGGAGACCTGATTTCTTTCCTGAAGATTTTGTTTTGAAAATGGTCATGTTGTAGGGTTGTGGGTTGTATGTTTTATAATTTCTTTTTATGTCAAATGGGCAGAATGGTATTACATCTTTTCCTATGTTTTTATCAGGCATCAAGGGCTACAAATGAGTTCTGTCTTGGCAGTTGCTACTTCTGACCTTTTTTTTTTTTTTTATTACATGCTTTTTAGCTCGATATTTTGACATGCCTGCGCTTTGATTCCAGTGGCTATAGTGAAAGTGTCAAAGGACAAATAGTATTTCAAAGGGTGAGAATTCCTTTTACACATCTTCTCTGAACACTTTTTTTGCCAGCTGTGGAAGGAGCTTGTTTTTTGAACAGTTTCCCAATCCTGGCTTGTTTCTGTTCAGCTATGTTTACCCTGTGGGTGTTGGGGATATGGAGCTACAAAGACAGAAAGGAAGAATTCACATTTGCTAGGTATGCTTTTGACAATTGCTGTTTCATATCCATTGATTTGCTTAGAGCTGTTGGTAGGGCAAATGGCGATGAAAAAAACAAACACTTGGAAATAAGTACATCTGTATAGCAAGACAGTCTTCTCAAAGAAAGTGGCTGAAAATCTGAATTTTCTATACGCTGCATTTGTATGCATAATACTAAGTTGCCATTTTCTTTCCATGTACCATTTGATCCCCAGCAAACTCTGAGTGGGTGGAATGTGTGGGACTTTGCCTGTTCTGCCAGAGCTGATCATGTCTTCTGTGACTGGTAAATCAAAGTAGCAGCAGCATCCCACCAGACCTTGATGTCTCTTGCTAGTCATGCTCCAGTCACAAAGCAAGCTTACTGATAGCTTCACTGGGTTTCCTCCCTTCTTGCAAAAAATACTCTCTAATTACATGTATTGCCAGTAAATAGAGATTACATACTGAGTAGGTGTTAAGTTTCAGTGCAGGTTATACAAGGCCTGACACCACCTTTCCTACTATCACCTCCCTAGCTCTTAAAATGCCCCAAACACTGTTAAAATGTTAGGCAGTTTAGAGAGGTCACAGCTAGCTTGTTTCAGTAGAAGAAACTTCTGACTTTTCTTTGAAGATGAGTTCTTCAGCTTCACTCTATCTTAGAGCTTTTGAATTACTAGAGTTTGGATTGAGTCTGTATCAGCTGATGCGTTCAAAAAAGTGAAGCTCAGACTGACTGAACTTGTAAAAGTGGGAGTCTGTAGGACTGGGATCTCTGGGAAAGGCAGATTTGCCATGTGCAGTACTTCTGTCACTGTGTAGTCTGACATGCCTCCCACTTTGAACAGGATGACTTGAGGAGTGTTCAAGTGGGTCTGGGGTTTTTCTTTATTCTGTCCTGCTAGACTCTGTAAAGAAGTGGTTTGTTGATGCTGAGCTTTTCTAAAGCTGGTAGGAAGGATGACTTAATACGTATGGCTAACCTAACCACATCTAGAGTGAAAATACGACGTGTGCTTAAGAGAGGCTTTCCAGCGAGACAAGGACAATAATAAGTCTTTGCAGTTCTGCCCAGTCAGTGGTAAATTATCGGAGTGCTTGTTTTCACAAGTCCCGTGATACAGATGAGTCATTCTTAAAAGATAAACAGATCTGCCCAGATACTACATTCTGTTATGTTCAGTGGTCCTGAGCAGAGCCAAAAGCCAGAAGAGAAGTATGGCAGAATGAAAAAGTACTCTCCTTTGTGTGTTGATGTATCAGATTGAGGTTTCAGGATCACTGTCCTTACCCACCTTCCCCTAGCAAAGCTTTCAGTAGATGAATTGCATAGGAAAACTTCAGTAACCCAGAACTCTGAGCTTCCCAGTTTGATTTCCACACAGATGAAGGTGGAACTACATTTAGCACACAGTGCTCTCCTGTGCGCAAGTCATTACTAGATCAGCCTTGGCCAAACTTCCAAATTAGTACTTTTTGGATAGGCTGAGTCAGAAGCAACAGCTGCTGCTGCTGCAAGGATGAAAAATGAATCAGCTGCAAAAGGTTCATTAGTGAACAAAGGAGGCCTACCAGGGCAGAGCTTTAAAGTGACTTGCCTAGTGTATCTAAACTCAAAAATTATTACTTCAGAGATTCCCATGTCCCCTTGGACTTTAGGACTGCCTCATGAACAGACTCATGACTGTGCAATGATCTTTGTCAAGTCTCAGAGTAAACCATAGCAGAACTGGGATTACAAGGTGGGCATGAACTGGCCTCTAGGGTAAGGAGAAGCCAGTTGTTGTGGTGGTTGGTGGTGTCTGCCTGAGTTCCACCTCATGGTGGAAGGGGAGCAATGGACTCCTACTGCTGTTGGTGTTACCAGGCAAGTGATACGTGTCATCCTGAGCTTGAGTGGCCATGCTGGACTCCACAACAGGATCGTATTTTGGGAAACTCTCAGAGCAAGAACTTCTAAGGCCTTACTGGAAAAAGAAACCTGATTGCTGTACTAGGCGGAAGTTTCAGGAGTGGAAGTTTTGTAGTCATATGGAAATCCAAAAGCAAGTTAAGCCTCCTGAGGCACTGCTAAATTGAAGGCCTCCTGTCACTTGCTGGTAGAGACAAGTTTTGCTCTGCTGTGCTGTTATGGTATGTTTCCCTGGTGTTCTCACCTAGTGTCAATAGAGGGACTGTATCCATTTCAGTCAGGTCAAAACCTGGTGTCCAAAATCAGCATGAACATCATATTATGCTGAACAGCATGGTTATGCTTTTCCCTGCACTGTCTCATTGTTCTTGCTGAAGTGTGAGATGGTTTTCATGACACCAGAGCCCCATAGTGGGTATCAGGCTTTTATCCTAAAAAACCACCTCAGGGTATTGCTATACCCAAACTGAAAAGCCATTTAGGAACAGACAAGGAAACAATGGGATATATGTGCAGGTTACCCCTGAACTGAGACCAATTTTTAGTTTTATAAGTTTTGAGAAACAGGTAAGCAGGGACAAGATGACAAATCAAAGCTGTATGAAGTAAGTTCGTGCACAGCTGTCTGTTTCTTTTTTGTAAGACCATCAAATTATTTTGACAATTCTTATTATTTTTTAAATAATCTGCTCTTTGTTGCACCATAAAATGAAATTTAGAACTGGAAGAGCTGTCAATGAGAAAAAGAGATGCCTGTGATGAGTGTTAGCTGCCTCTGCCCTGTGTGACAAACACTTTTGGCTTTATATTTCTTAATCATCAGAATTTCAAACAAAAACCCATATGCAACTTTCTTAGGGGGACCTTCTTAATCAAACTTTTGAAGGGGGAGGAACCCACTCACATGAGCCCACAAGGCTACTGGGGTTTGGGTTCAAAAGCTGAATCTGGAACCCTGCTGATTATACAAAGTGTTGTTACAGCACTTGCTTAATTTCCTTCTTGGAACATGTGGAAGTAATTATAGGGTGGCTGGAAGAAGGCACAGGGAGGCTGGATGTTACAGCGGGGATACTGCAACACGTGTATCAATCAACGAGGCCCGTGGAAAGGAAATATATATGGACGGATTCTTGGTAGATGTTTCAGAGATGTTTATTTCTCCAGCCGCAGGGCCGGGGCTCTGCCGAGGAACTGCTCAATCACGGGACCCGAGGGTCCCTGCCCACACAGGGGAACACAAAACCGATGGGGAACGAGGCTCGACCAGGCGGCAGGGAAATCCGTTGTCTGTCCAGGCCTCCCCCTCTGCCAGGGGCTACATGGCAGGGGGAGGACGACCCCAACAGCTGGAAGCAGCCTTAGAAAACAAAAGCAAATGAAATGTGGGCCACTTGTAAATCTGTATTGTGCCCATGGGTGGGAGCAGGTTTCTGTATTAAATTAGCTTTTTTGCATCCACTGTACTGCTGACTCTAACTGCAGCCCAGATGCAAATTGTTTACACTGTCCTGGCAGTATGGGATGCTGTAAAGTATTGGTTAGCTGGTCTTCGTCTTTACAGGACATGAGTAAGCTTCATGAGCTTCCACATACATCACCAATAGCTTTAATTTATGTGTGTGTGTGTGCAGCAATAAGATTACTTTATCAGAAGATCTTAAAAGTACTTCTGCAGTTGTTCCCGGTTTGCTTCCTCCTCCTTGTTAATGTTTCCGGAATTAATTTATCATCCTGGCTTTGTTTAGAAGCACCAGGCTTTTGTCTTACGATGTGGTGTTATCCTGATGTCCAGAGTGCCCGGCACAGATGAGAGCCCTGCTGCAGCCAGCCCTGTGCAAACATAAGGCAGAGCCAACTCTGAAAAACTTGGCAGTGTTAGTCTCGGAGCCTGTCAGGCTGAATCACTTGGGAATGTATCTGAGGGAAGCATGTTACAGGTGGGCCTATTACAGGGAAAATAATACAGTTGTCACAGTGAGTAGCACTCTTCTAGGGAGGCAGATGTGCTGCTGGAGTGCAGTTGTGTTTGGTTGCTGCTTTCCATCACAGAAATCTTCCTTTCACAGATGCGTTTTTTGTTAGACCTGGAATAGGTCTAACATAGCATACAGCAAAGGCTGTCCTGTTTTGGAGGGAGAAAGGAACTTGGAAGGTGTAACGTTTATTTTTCTGCTAAAATATCAGTGATACTGGGAATTCTTTACCTGAAGCAAGCCTTTTAAAGGGCAGAGAGAAGTATGTTTTATATCCAGACAATCTGTAGCACTGTAGAAGCACCAGTGGCAGCTTCCTATAGCCCAAACATTTTGACTCTGGTAGAGCATAAATATAATTTGCATTTTAGACTAAGCTTTGATGCTAATGGTTTTCTTTTTAAGAGATAGATAAACTACTGGGGGAAAAAAAAAATCATATTTCTAATAGAAAGGCAGACAAGACCCATAATTAATGTTGCACTAGCAGGCTTCCTCCATGGTTGGCTAATCACAGCTGAGTGTTAATAAGCACAGAGTTTTTTTAAATACTGTTGTAACATGTTAATTAAGATAATTCGTCTCTATGTGTCTCTTGAGTTACCAGATGGCGACTGCATTGGTGGAAGGCTGCAATTAGAGTCTTTTCTTTCTTGCTTTTTCTTCCCCTGCCCTAAGGGGGGAAAAAAAAAGAAGGAAAAGAAAAAAAATGCAGCTTTAGTGTGTATGGGATGGCTGTGAGGGGTGCCTGGTACTGTACACATTTTAAGTGTTTGTGTCTAATTATATAACTGCACAGCTATATGATTATATATACAAATCTCTTTGCTTTGGTTCTTCTCATTTACCCACATTATGACATTAAAAAATAATAAGCCTCCTCTTCAGAGTATGCCCTTGCTGGGGAAACTGTAATTTCCCTGTGAAGACTCCCGTCCTGCTCAGTTTGGTCTTCTGTCTTTGAATTCAGAATAAGCAGCATCTGGAGCCAGTAAAGACAGAGAGCTTATTTTTCAGTGGACTTTGGCCTCTGCTTAATACACAGAACCCAAAAGAGGGTTATGTTTTGCAGTGTGTTTTTAGGAAGGCTTAAAATATTTTAGGGGCAGGGTCAGTGAGAAGTGTGTGCACTCACAAGGGAGGCCTTTTATTGACTTCTGCCTCCTGTAAGTTAAATATAAAGAGGTCCTTTAGCCTCAGCTGTTGTGACTGGGCCCCAGCAGCAGCTGCTGTATCGGGTTTGTCCCTTTGGGAAATGGCCCATCTGCTCATGTGCTAGAGAAAGCCAGAGTGCCGAAAAGGAGCAGATTCAAAATCTGTTCTCCTGCTTCCAATCCTCATCTCCACCCCAGAAATTACAGACCAGTGGAAAACCTGGGCATCTGGTAATCTCTATTTTATGGAGTGAATCCCGTCTCTGGCTAGAAACACACCAAGTTGTCAACTGTTGCCAGCTGGCAGAGGATGGCTTCAGTCTGGGTCCCTTCTCACATGATCTGTCTGCAGCTACTGTGTTTGTACAGTTAAAGCACACAGGTTAGTCCACTGGTGGCCAGTAAGCAAAAAAACCCCAATAATACCTTGAGCTACCTGAAAGGGGAGCAAAGCATGCTTCACCTCCACCAGGAGGGATCCACTTGTCCTCTAGGGAAAAGGCTTTTTAATGACTGCAGCACACATTTGTGTTGGAATTTCATTGTGTGGGCTAAAAAATGCTCTGAAGATGGTGGAAAAGGGCAAAATCTCAAATATTATTCCCAGATCAGGTCCTTGTGCTTCTTGGAGCCAGCCTGCTAAGAGAAACCCGGGTCTAAAGCGTGTGGCTCTTTGTGTTCGGCACAAACCTGCTGTTACAAGCAGTGACATTTGTCCCTGAAATGCTTGATGAGCCACTTCCTAGCCTAATATTAATCCAGGCTCTCTGCCTGGGAAGGACAATGCAGGAGCAGAGGGTGCGTAGTGGGAAGCTGCTGTGCTGAAAGCTTTTGAATGCATCCAGGCAAACATGGTTAGACGGAAACCTGAAGGTATTTAGCACTCAGAAATGGAGCTGGCACTCTTGCTGGAAAATGTGGGTGGAGGTGACTGCTTTTCTATCTGCCACTAAAGCACATCCCCTTGTCATTGCTTTCTCAACAGGAAGGAAGGTGTGGGTGGGGAGCAGCAGGGCTGTTGATCAAAGCTTATCAAGGTGTTTTTTCTCTCCAGACCAACTGCCTCGGAAGTGTTTCTTTCTTTGGTAAAAGACGGTGTTTACTTGACCTATCTAGTCTGAAAAGGGGTATGAAATGGTAACAGACTTGCTTCTTACTAAAACTAAACTGCTGGTGAGGGAGGGGCTGCCAAAAGAGGCTTCTGCTGTTTATAGGCTGGTTTGTGTGTACAGGGGAAGAGAAGAAAAACAAGGATCTCTTCTCTCTGGATTTCACACTGAAAGTGAGGCTGGCTAGTCATCTTCCTCCATCATCTCCCTCTCTGCAGAAAACTTCTGGAGCCAAACACCAGTCCTGTCTCAGGCAGAAGGAAATCTTGTGTGTGACTGAACGCCCTGGTGTAAGAAGAAAAATTCCTGACTGAAAAAGAAGCTTGTGGAATTTTTTTGTTCTGCAGTCACCCTGTTTTCCCCCTGCTCCCCCAGAGAATGACACAGCAGGAGATTTGGGTTAGAAGGACATGACAAGTAGCTCTATGTTCTTTGAATAAAATAGGTGTCTATATATTTTTTAATCTTTTTTCTTCTCAAGGCAGGAAACCACCTTTAGCCTAGACTCGTCAGAGCATAGGGGATAAAGTTGTCATGAGAAAAGCAGCTAACTTGGACAGTGAATTTCCTGTCTGATAGTTCCAAAGGGTTTACAAAATAAGTGCTTGTTGTTGAAAATGGCACAAATGCCAGTTGCATGTGTTCCTTTGGTTTTGGTGCTACTTTTCAGGTTTTTTCCTCTCAGTAGGTGCATAGTGGAATTTGAGTTCATCATATGCTAGGTAAGGATCTGTCCTACCTTAACAAATGCGGAAGTGTTTGAGACAATGTCTTCTCTTCAAGGAAAAGCTATGCTGAAAAACAAAAAAAACCCACCCAAACCCAAACAAACATACCAAAACAAAACCAAAAAAGACCCAAACCAAACAAATTTAATTAAAGTTACTTGCAGTGTGTTCTCTTAAGTGTAACCTGGGGCACTGGAGTCTGTCTGCAGCACTGGGAGGCTGATGTGTTCCTCTAGTTGCTCAAGCAGCTGCTAAGTCAGCTCAGTGCTGTGGCTGACTACCCTGCTGCTGTGGCTAAGGACAGTACTGACGCTAATATCTGGCTGGATTACATTCATGCTTCTCTGAGTACTGGTGACAGAGGCTGGGAGTATATCCAAGTACTGGGCAAAGGGAGAAGTAAATTCTTTCCTTATTGGCTTACTGAACAACCAGGAGATTAGCGGAGAGGTTGAGTAGCACCCTGCTGGCAAGAACTGAAATTCTGCACTGAGAGAAAACAATGTCTCTTCTCCCATTAGCAAATATGGCCAGAGCTCTTGTTAGGAAGCAACTGAATGCATTTGCTAAAGCCAAACCCATGTTCAGTATCACCCCTGAGTGGGATCTGCAGGCAACACTCTGCTAGAATTGCCAGACCCTACAGAAGCTGAAGAGAGCATTCTTGCTGCTCCCTGGCTTGCTCTTCTAGGCTGCTGACTGCATCAGGCTGTCAAGTTTTTATTGTGAAAAAGCATTATGTAAAAAAAGATGAAGCCCTGTGTATGAATTTGCATGCAAATAGCAACTGATAAAAACCCCACTATTGCTACAGGCCCATTCAGGGCACTAACTGGAAAAGAACTGTGAATCTGGCTCTGTTGTATTCAGCATGGTGTTAACCTGAAAATGCACAGCATCTGCAGAAGGCTTCAGACGGAATTGGTATTTCAGACCACCCATTTAGCTGTGGCAAGACCCAGATTGAAGGTAGGAGTAGAGAGGGAGTGTTACTCCCCTAGAGTTTGGAAGGTCCTTGCCAGAAATTAGTAATAGCTTTTGCAGTTCCCTCAGCTATACTGAGGTGATGCATACATGAATTATCCAAGTTGAAAATGAAAGTTTCTGTAGCAGGGACAAGTAACTGGAAGATAGGGATATCTCATGTTTATTTTGAGTGCTTTTCTAGATACGCTGTTTGTAAGGCTGGTGACGAGTCCTGTCTGAGAGAATAAAGGTGACAGTGTTTTGGAGAACTGGAGACTTGGACAGAGAAGTTCTTGCCACTGTGGAATGTGCTGAAGCACAGCTTTTAAGAGAGTGAACAGGCAATGACTGTGACCAGGAGGAAACCTTCCTGTGTGATAGGAGATATGAGAAGAGACAAAAAGGTGGCAAGCCAACCTTTTCTGAGTGACTCCACAGAAATCCTACTATAGGGCAGTCAAAGTAGTACAAGAGAGCTAGGATGAGGCTTCAGAGAAAACAGCATGAAAGAAATGGCATGGCCTCTAGCACTGGAACAATTTAATTGGGTGCTTATGTGTTCTGCTTCACAAAGATGTTTGCTCACCAGGTAAGACCTGCTGACATGAGACATCATGACAAGTTTAACCAGACTAGCCAGGGGAATATTTGTCTTGATTACGAGGGTGGTTTTTGTTTGTAGGATGTTTTTCTTCTGAGAGTCTTGATAATATCTGTTAAATGGAGTAAAAGTTGTAGATGAAGACAGAGAAGTACTGAGCTTAGCATCTTCCATTTCCAGTTTTCACATCACACAAAAGTTGTGATAGGTCTAAAAGGCCAGGAGGTGTTAACAACATCCGAGCAGGGCACATGCTCAGGGTATACAGCAGAACAGTTGTTAACACAAATGGCTTCCAAAGTGCTTCAGCATAGACCTGTATGGCTCCTCTGACACTGCTCTGGGGACAGTCAAACCTGCTAGAGCACTTGTGTAGTCAGCCAGGGATTTATCTGAGGTTGAGTCCAGCTTCCTCTTGAAGTTGCTGGGATTTGGGCCTGACTCATGTAAAGAGGCACTTTAATTTGTCAAAACTGTTCCTGTCCCAGTTTTAGTGACCTTTGTGCCCTGCTGTGGAGAAGAAGAAATATTACTGGATGTTCAGTGCAAAACATCCTATTGTTAAGCTAAATGCAGTTGTCTGCCCAGGTAAGGGGAGCAGTGCCATGGCTTGTTTTCCCTCAGTTACAAACTTACAGTTAGGCACTCTGGCAGATCATGATTTGAAGGGGGTTTATGCTTGCTTGGTTGGTTGGGGGGTTTTTTTGTTTAGTTGTTTGTTTGGGTTTTGTTTGTTTTTCTCATAAGAATGCATTTTGTTAAGGAGGATTGGGTTTTCATCTCTGTGTAGTCAGACTAGCCAGTAAAACATGTTAGTGACTGAAAAACAGTTCAGGTGCTTGGTGCAGAAAGGAGGGGTGTAAGATCCTTTGTAGAGTCCACGAATCTTACTAGTTGAAAAAAATAAAAGAGACAGTGCCAAACAAATAAGACTGTAGCGAGGTCTTGGACTTCTGTGTGGTGGTGTGCCTGTGCAAAGAAGGTTAATACTGGGGAGCTTTTATAATTCTGTGGCAATTATCCAGTCAGATTGAAGTATGATTTAATCTTTCTTTGTATGTGTAAGTGGAGTGTATTGTTCTTCGTCCTTGCCATAACAGGCTCATCCTGCTTGAGCTTTGTAAATCTTCTGCTTATCTGTGAATTTCACTCTCAGTGATCAAGAATCAACTGTGCTCCTGTCGTTTATGTTCTGAGCACTTAAACCCCTCACTTTTGTGTCAGCACACAACAGACCACGTGCTTCCATCTGTGGCATTGTATATGACCGTGGCTCGGGTTTGTGTCTGTTACATTATGCTGGAAATACTTTTAGTTCTGCATCAGGTTGGCGTTGAGGACCACTGCTCAGCTTCAGTTCAGCCAGGACATGGAAGAACCATTTCATCCTTTGGTGATTAGTGTAATCAACTTGGCCAGCTGACATCTCTTACTGTCTCTAAAAGAAGCTGGATTCCAGCTCCTCACAGTTGTCTGTGAATCTGCTGGAAGAGGAAGCAAGTGTGGCTTGCTACTTGAAGCAGAGCCTTGGGAAAGGGAGCTGGTGAAGGTGCAATGTGATGTCACTGTTACTGCAACAAAAAAGAGGTTCCCTAGTGTTGTGGTGATTATTGTCAAGCTGGCAACAGCTATTCAAAGAACATCAGAGCAGTTAACTCTCCTTGAAGGAGGACAGTATTTTTTCAAGTGACCAAAACACAGAAAAATATGGTGCTTACAGGTGATTTGGTGGGAAGCTGGGTGGAAGTACATGCTGGCTTAGTATTTTTTTTCATTTGTATATTAAAAAATTGTCTGTATATTAAATACCTAGTGGTTTGGAATGGCATTTGCTGAAGCTCCAGTGCCTAACTTAATTTCTGCTTGTCAATCTGGAAATGACAATTTCTTTACCTCTGAATAGAGTTCAGTGATGTTCCCTTCCTGTTTTCCAGCAGTGTATGCTGGCAGAGAACCAGCACTCTCAGGAGATGTCATAAACTTCAGTACCTCCTAGAAACAGGGCCTTTGGGAGTATTTGCTCCCTTTGCACACAGTGGAGAAATGCTTAAAAGCTATTTCTGTGCATCCTCAAAGCTTGATGAATCAAGATCCTGGCAACAGCTTTGCAAGCCTAGAATGTCAGTAACCCCCTAGGAAGTTGGTAACTTCTGTAACTTGGCTCTCTTACTCTTCCCTGCCTGGCATGAACATTTGTTTTAAGATGTCTCACAAGCCCTGGGATACTTCCAAAAACATGTGTTTCAGGAATGGAGTTGATGAAATTCCTGCATGTATCTTTCTGTTCCCAGTACTGAACTATCCTTCCACAGCCATGCTCTGGAGTGTTCACACAGGCAGCTCTTCCCATCCACCTGCACCTTCTGGCTGCTAACCACAGCCAGGAGTGGGCTGCTCTGGGTGTGCATTCTGGTAGCAGTTGGTGCACACCTTTTTTCACCCCTGAAGTGTCAGTGGTTTATTCTGTGGACAGCAGTAAGTGGGATGCTCTGCGTGGTTTTGTATTGCTGTGAATATACCAGTGCTGCAAACTCAGGACGTAAGCTTTGCTGCTGGGGACATAAAGGGTTGTGCAGAATCAGACTTGGGCTTTTTCTTCGATTAGCCCCAGTTTAGAGTGCACACGTGGAGGCAGTTGAAGAAACTGAAAGCTCAGGGCAGTGAAAGCTTAGGGAATAGGTCACTGCATTGTCTGTCCCAGGCATTCTGGATGCCTCTGTTATGCTCGACTGGGCCCTGGTTTGCAGAGGTGCTGCATTCTGTCAGAGATGCCAGGGAGAGGGAGCCAGTCCAGGAGGGAGCCAGAGGTATTTGACTTTCTCAGTTTTTCAGGTACCACCAGTCCATCATCTTAGCCACCCAAGCCTTGCCTTCAGCAATTTTCAATGCCACCAACACTGTCTAGCAGACCTCCCCAAAGCTGCAGGCTCTGAGATGCTTTGTTCCCCTGAGGTTGCCTTGCAAAGGACAGTCCAGGATCAGCTTAATCTTGTTGAGGGTGGACAGTGTTGATGTTCTGGCTGCGTGATCCAGACCTTTTTTATCTATTTCCCAGCACACAGGCAGTGTTCTTCCATCACAGTGAAGGTGACATTTTAAAATAGTTGTGCACTCCTGGATGCTGTGATGACAAATGAAGGTTGGGGGTAGAGGGAAGGGGAGGTGGCTAATTCTGCAATCTCTTCCCTGTGAATAGGGCAAGTCAGGCACAACTGCCTGAACACACTTATCAGCTGCTTCTGTCCTTTCCTGTGCCAAGTGGTCTGTGGAGGTGAGGAGGAATCCAGTTTGCAGTTGCATGGCTGTGCATCTCCTGAAGACCTTGCCTGAAAAGGCCGAGTCAGGGTTCTGCAGGTGCTTGATGTGGTGGTATTTCCAAGCCTTTGAGAGCGCTATTCCAATGTAAATGAGCGCCTGTTTCTTGTTGGCTGGCTGATTTTTGTACATAACCGAGAAATCTCATCAGTGTAGGTGGCACTTTATGACAGAAGGGGAACCAAAAGTGAGCTGCTTCTGTGTGCAAAAGGGCTCCTAGTGCAGTGGCCAGGCTTACACATGGGCATAGCTCAGGAGGAAAGGGAACTGTGGGACTGAGCTCTTTGCTGCAATCAGCAGAACGATGTTGTGCATGACTCCCAAGTAATTCCAGGTACTTGTTGTGGTATGAAAAGGTGTAGGGAAGTTGTCCTGTCTGCTCTCGAGTTTTGGCAACTCCACCAGTGCCTAGAGAGAGGTACGTGTTAAGCGCTAAAAATATCTCTGGTGCTCAAATGGGTCCTTGCAATTTAGCAAAAAAACCTCTCCTGGACTGCAGATGAACCAGGGCATTTGTCTGTGTGCTTGAATATGAAATGTGCCATTAATCTGTTGCTTTGGCTGATCCCAGCTGCCCTGAGATGCTGCACAGGCTCACAGTGAAAGGAGGTTTAGACTCACAAGGTGCAGGATTAAAACACTGGTTACAAAATTATTGCAGAAAGAAAAGATAAAAAACATGGAAGAGGTAACAGTTAAAACTCAGAGGCACAGGACAGTGGCTTCTCTGAAGCTTATTTAAGAATAAATCCCCTCAAGAACAAAGTCTTCTTGAGAAGCTGCTGCTTAGACCCCTGTTAACCTTTTCTGAAGAAGTAAATTGAATTGCAGTTATAAAGCTGGCAGAACTCATACCAGAGCATTTTTGGCTTCAGTCAGCACTTCATGTCAGGGTTTATTGGTATTTACAAGCACTACCTGTGCTGCATTCTCACATGTGATTAGGTTCAACGGTCGCTTGCACTAAGGCAGCATGGCAAATTTTTCCACAGTGAACGAATCTCAAGTTTTCTTTTGCTTCTTAAATCTTGCTCAAAATCCAATTACTTGAACTTTGCCCAGCTGTTTGTTGCTGTTTGTCCCACAGTAAATGGGTCACTTAGAGGTAGAACATGACAATGTGTGCTCTGGGGTTTTAAGGACAGGCCTGGGTCACCATGCTCTGATGGAACACCCTGGGTGGGTTGACTGATTTTCCATGCCCCAAAATATCTCAAGAGGGATCTATGATGTATTTTCTTTTATGAACTCTGGGAAGCTGATGTGAATTTTAAGGGAAAAATCTGGATTTCTCCATCTTTCAGCCAGGCAGATACATGTTGTCAGCGGAAGTTATTGGGGCTGTTCTGCAGGGTCATTGTGACCAGCCAGAAGAGAGGAAGTTCTGAGCAAGACAAATATCCTGTTTTCAGTGCAGTTTCCTCAATTTTAGTTTGCTATTTTTATTTGAATGGCTGTTGAAAATTCTGCAAGAAAAGTTCTGGCATATGCTATGCCTATACCCACTAGTCAGGGTAATGGAGGTGCAAAAAGGAATGTGAAGCACCTTCAGCACTCCAGAGTTCCTATAGGTAAACAGAGGGGTTTTTTAGAAATGTTTTCATAATATACTGAATTCCTTTATAAAAGTAGACTAGAATACTGGTCTTAGGAGACGTCCTCTTGAGGTGATCAAGTCCAACCTTTGACAGAACACTATTAGAGCTGGTGGTGGGGTCCGAGGCTGTGACCCAGGAAGAGGTGACCGGTCCGGGGAGATGGTCCCGAAAGGAATCACCTGCCCGAGGTTCGGTGTCTTCCTCTCAGCTGCTGGCAGAGGAGCCCTTGCAGAAGCTGTCAGCTCTTTAGTGATTACCAGCTCGTGATTCCAGCTCAGCTCTGCAGGGCAGCCTCTAGGCCAAACCAGACCAGAGAGAGAGACGAGAGGACCCGTATGGCTGGTTCCGCACGAAGGTAGCTTTATTGTGGGTTCCCTCTGGCGAAGGGAAGGCCAGGGACGAGAGCTCTCCTCCCCACAGAGGCGAACTGGTCTTCTTTTATAGGGATACAGGGGATCAGCAAGGGGACCAATGGATTACAGAGGGTCTGGAATAGACCAATGGGTTACAGAACGATCTGCATAGGGTCTCCCAAAGGATTGTGGGTCTACTTTTCCTCACCATGACTCAAAAGTAGTCACCTTTCCAGGGAGTCCTGCTGGGTGATTGCGAAATGTCTTATCTCAGCAGACATCCCTCCAGGGCAGTGGCTGGGCATATCCCACAGAACACCACCATGTAACTAAACCATAGCACTAAGTGCCATGTCCAGTTGTTTCCTGAACACTGCCAGGGATGGTGACTTCACCACTTCCCTGTGCAGCCTGTTCCAACACCTGACCACCCTTTCAGTAAAGAAATTCCTCCTACTGCAGCAAAGCTCTGTTGCTTTGATAAAGCACCATCTTGTTGGTGGCATATCTATGTAAAATAGTGAAAATCTGTGTGCTTTTACAGGCTTCTAGGGTGCCTTATGATGGGGCAGGTCTGCACCTTGACACTGCGTACCCATAGTATAGAGGGGGTTTTGCATTCCTCATTTGTTTCAGTAGGTCTTGTGCTCTTCCCCTGCCAGACTAATAGGAAAGCCTGGTTGTTAGCTTCACCGCAGTCTCTAATGAAATAGCTATGGGGAAAAGATAGCACTAAGGATTTCCTGGGTCTCTCTCATGTGGAATCTCTGTTGCGTCACTGTTCAAAAATATCACCAGTTTGGTGCCTGCCAGCTGGACTGTACTACTGGGATAATTAGCAGTATTTAGCAATCACAGAAACTTATCAGAGGTGCTTTCTACCATTGTGTTAACAGCCTTTCTTCTCGGTTTTAGTAGTTTCTTAATTTAGTGGGTGTTTGTTGGTGGAAGTCTGCCTGTGTGTCATATATATTGTGTAACAGGTGTCTTCCTCTGAGATGTCCTTCATGCTGCTTTCTCTTTTACCAGATTGTCCCCAGCCACCACAACCTGAGAATGGAGGCTATAAATGCCACCCTAGCCCTTGCAACAACCCTCTGACTTCAGGCAGTGTCATAGAGTATCTGTGTGTTGAAGGCTACATGCTCAAAGGAGATTATAAATACTTGACCTGCAAGAATGGAGAATGGAACCCAGCCATGGAAGTCAGCTGCAGGCTCAGCCCAGGTGAGCACTCCCTGACTCTAGAATTGCCCTTGTTTTGACTTTTCAGATTATCTTTAAACACTTAGTGTGATGCTGGGGAAGTCCATATGGCTGTCTCTCATTGCTCCAGCAATTTCATAAATGCAGCTCACAATCATGACTCTTTCTTAAAAATGTCTCTTCAGTAGCAGCCCATCAGATGCAGACTTAGTCCCTAATACAAGGAGAAAAGCCATGGAAAGGAGTATAAAGTAGGCAACTTCTTACTTACGTGGAGCCTCTTACCTTGAGGCTCTCATCCCAGGAATGGGGGAAACACTAATGGAAGCATTTTCCCTGCTGTCTGGTTTTCCTTGATGGGTTTGACAGTACATCTCCCTCAGTGAGTCTGTCCACATGTGTGTGCATGTGTGTAGAATCAGTCTTCCTTGCAAACAGGTTAAGTAACTGTTGGCTTCCTGTGTCAAAAAGCTTGATGGTGCTGCTTTTCACTGTACTGGCAGGAAAGGACATTGCTGACAAATGATTTCTGCTTCTCTCCAAATAGAAGTGGACAGCTTTTGCTTTGTGTCTCTCCCAGCTGAACAGGAATTCCTCCATCAAAGCAGGGAAGTGAAAAGGTTTGCAGGAAAGTGTTCATCATACAGCTCTTAGTTTGCCTACTACTCTTCTGGTTTTAACAGTGGGTATATTGGATAAAGGGAGAACTCCCTCCCCTCTTCCAGGTGGGCTTGTTGATAGAATCTTACTACTCAAGTCATCCTGAGCCAGCAGGATGTACACTTTGGAATTAAGTCTCATAATATATAAAGCAAAATGTGTCGGCTTAACTGGAAGGAAACAGAAAAAAAAAAAAAAAGTACCTTCATCAAGCTCTTTATGAAGTTCACTGCATACCTGTGACCTCTGGAACATCCTGTCCTGTCCCAAAGACACTGTCTTTTCAGTGTCTCTGCCATTCCAATAGCCCCTTCCTATGATTTATGAGGAAGGATCTGGGAATTTACCTGGCAGCAAATAGATCCTGAAGAGGCTTTTCAAATTCAGCATAAGCTTCCTTTCCACAGTGATCCCCCTTCCCCTTGCTGCACACAGGCTGGAGAACAAAGCTGTGCTATTACACATAGTATTCCCTGAATGGCGTTCCTGCATGGTGGCACTTGGTCTAGCTGAAAGATTGTGTTGTGATGAGCAGAAATCCCTCAGATTTCTTTAGCATCTTGAAGATCAGTGGCATTATCAAAAATATGGTGTTTCAAAAGTCTGACCCAATGAAAAAGCTATTGCTTTCACAAGACAAGCTTTGAATCAACTGTTCAGGGTCAGAGATAGCTGAGTCTTAACTAGTGGGTCTCTTTCACAGGGCTAAAAGAAGGAGAAGGAGGTGGGAGACTCAAGGAAGGCAGTAGGTCTTAAAATGATTGGTAGGGGTAAGATCCTACCTGCTCCATATAGGATAAATTAAGTCCCTAGCAGTTATCACATGTTTTGTGCAGCTCTGAGCCTGTCATCCCCATAGCCTTTTGGCAGTTTATTGTATGAGTTAGTGACATATTTTTGGTGTATGAGATGGTAAATGTTCTGGAGTGCATCCTGGATAGTGAGCAGTTTGAGAGCATCATGTACTGATGCTGAAAATGGAGCATCTCTATTTGCCTACCCTTGTTCCTGTTAGTGCCCTGAGAAATGCTGAAAGTTAAAATCCTTACTCAACCCTATTTGTCACAGAGAAAAATCTGCCAGTCACTGTTGGTTTTTTTTTTTTTTTTTTCCTGGGGAGACATCAAGCTACTTCTAAAAGATTTCAAAGAAACAAATTCAAAACAACTAAACCAGTAGGTTTGACCCCAAGAGATGATGCAGAAAATTGCAAACTAGGTTTCCATCTTAAATACCTGTTTTGGGCATAGATTTCAGGCTGTAGGCTTAAAAAGAGTGATCATCTCAGCTGAGAAAAAATGTTTTTTGGAACTTTTTCTATTGTTTGGCCTAAAATATGCTGCTTATTGTGCTAGATAATTATTAGCCTTGCTGGTGATATCAGGACATTGTCTAGCTTTTGCTCAGGCAGATGTGTATGTAACATGACCCTTACCACCATCTGTCAGTTCCCATGGCCTGCTTGCACTGCTTTTCTGTTTGCTCTGTGTTTTTCCAAAGGACCCTTGTATGTGCCTGTTTCATGTTAGGTTCCCTTTACAGCTGATGGAGAGGTGTCAGCTTCAGCTGCGAGCTGAGATAGGTGGTGTGCCTTGACTGTGTGGGAAACTCGGGTTCCTTACACACACCCCCAGGTGTAAGTCCTGAGGAGCAGTGTGAACGTTTTTCCTTCTCTGTGGCAGTTACTTAAGGGAGTGGATCATTTTACCTTGTGTTCCCCTTGGTTTCGTAGAAAAGGACTCCCCTCCAACAATTGGAGTGCCCACGCTGTCCATAGTAGCCTCCACAGCGAGCTCCGTTGCCCTGATTCTGCTGTTAGTTGTGCTGTTTGTTCTGCTGCAGCCGAAGCTGAAGTCGTTCCATCACAGCAGGTAAGTGTAGCTGGGCTTTGGAGGGGCTTGAGGCACACTGTTTCTTTGCAGTAGGAACCCATTCAGGTAGTTGGGTTAGACCTTTGTTTTGGAGCAACTTAGTTCCTTGCTTCTCTGTTCCTCTCTTCATCGCCTCAGTGCCATCTCTGCCCCATGCTACTGATCCAGCATTTTTCTGAAATGGTGTTCTGTGATGCCCACGTGCAGTCCCCATTCTTATGTGCTACCCAAGGAGTGACTTCCTTGTGCTTTTGCCTTGGCTTTGAACAGAAGAAATTACGGTCCTTACTAGCCTGGCTATAGATCAATTTCCTGCCTCTTCTAGCCTTGGATAGCTACTGAAGTCTGTGTCTGGGTGTATATATGTGCATCTTCCCCAGACTGTGGGGTCCTGTGGACCTGAATTTAGGCAGTACTGCTCTTTAGATACATGTGCAAGTCTGCCATCCTTCTCTGCTGCAGGAGGAGAACCCTTGTGGCCTGGCTTTGTGGGTGAGAGGAGGGACCTAGCCAGAACACTGCTGCCAGCTGAGGCAGACACTCCAACAGTGGGGAGGTTGAGAGGTGGGGCCCTGGAGTCTGCCCTCTTCTGAAAAGGCCCAAACTACTAGAAAAGAAAAATTTACTCTCGGGCCTTATGAGGCCAGGTGATTCATGCTGTGCCAAGCTGTCTTCCCCACCCTGCCAGGGGCTATCTGGCCAGCAGCAGAGGCAGTGGAACAGACAGTGCTGAGTGTTGTGGAATGTAGCAGTGCACCAGGCTGGACTCAACAGTGCTCCTTGCTAAGAGCACAGAACTGAGTCATGATCTTTGTCAGATTTAGCTGTGGAGGTTAGTGGGGGGGAAGCACTGTAAGCTTTTCAGATCTTGCTGCTAAATCCATCGGGTGCCATGAATTACAGCCCCTGCTCATGTTTAATGGCAATTCACAGTAGGGCTGCAAGACTGCTTGCCTGACCTTGTTAAACCACCGTTCAAGTTTCTGTCTGTTCTCCCTTGATGGTGAGAATTAGAGTTCTGCTATGGGAGGTTACTGGAGTTGTTGGTAATATATATAATAAAATAAATACTCAACTTGATTTATTTTTTTTTCTCCCCCTCTTTCTTTCTTTTTTTTGAGGCGAGACCAAGGTGTGTCTGGAGATCAGGTCTCTATTATGGTGGATGGTGTCCAAGTGGCCTTGCCATCCTACGAAGAAGCAGTGTATGGCAGCACAGGGAATTGCATTCCACCCTCGGACTCCCGAGTGCAGATCGTGCTGTCAGAGGGAGCTGGACAGAATGGACCCAGAGAGATGCAGCAGCCGGACCAAGGGGCCCACAATAGCTTTGAAAGAGAAGATGAAGCCCCTGGACATTCTGGACTGTGTGAAGCCAGTGGTTCCCAGCGCTCTGAAACTGTTCTTGTGCATCAGGCTGCTACCTCTTCCTGGGTAGCTGGCATGGCTAGCAGTAGACCTGTACACAAAGAGGTCCAAGATTCAGAAAGCAGTGACATACAGAGCCTTTTATCACTCACTTCCTCTGAGGAATACACAGATGGTAAGTGACTTGTGCAAGGAGCACTAAATGATACCCTTTTAGGAGTACGTTCTGCAGTTGACTATCTGGGATGAAAACGGCAAGGGATGCCCCTATGTGTGTCTGCCACTAGACCAGCTTTTGAAAAGATCCAGTCTCCATAGCATGTTTCACCTCTTAAACATGTAAGAAGTATTTAATACTTTCTTCTGAAGAATTCAGTGTTCTCAGACTGGGAGCCTAGGGCAGTTTGAGCAAGATTGCCTACTGCTTACTCTTGTTTTAGCAAAGGATTTTCAGAGAAATCCAGTCTCCAGCATCATAGGGCAAGAGCAGTAAAGTAACTATGTTTGTGGAAGCTGAGTTGGTGGGAGCGGGAGGACATGCTTGGAATACAAACCCTTTGTGATGTCTGGGCTGCTTCATTTTTAGACTATTTTAGTCAGCAGCTTCCTGCCACAGAGCATTCAGTGCTGCAGCCATAGCCTGCAAGAAGACTTAAGAGGGATGTGCTTGAACGTACTGTAGAGGGCAGAGGGGCAAGTCTGTTGAACAGTCAAAGCATCTTTTATTCCTCACTTCTGTGCTGTCCTGAAGGAGTGGCTTTGCAATGCCAGAGCTGATGTGAAGGTGTAGCTTAAGGTTGCTTCTGCAGGGTCTGCTGTGTCTTAGGCAAGAAATGTAACTGGCTTGTAGATAGCTCAGGGCAGAACTCGCACTTTCCACGGTATTAAGAAATATTTTGTGCTAGGAGGGTCATGGAGGACCAGATAGACACCAGAGTGGTGATGGAGTCTCTGTCCTTGGGAGTTTTTCAAGGCTGGAGCTGGTGATGGTGCCACTCGCAGGGGCAGGTTGGAGCAGAGTCCTCCAGAGTTCCTTTCTGCTGGGATGTGATGAGAGGGAGACCACTGCATTGTTATGTTATGGAAGTGCGAGCCTGTCTTGCTTTCAATAGTAATTTCTCTGGTGTGTGTTGAACTGCAGAAATTTGACTACTTTTCCTTTTTTTCTCTCCACTATTCAGATATTCCCTTATTGAAGGAAGCATGAGGTCTGCTGTGTTTGTCCAGTCTTCTCCATCTTGGATTTCTTCCTCCTCCCCTCTCCCTGCCTTTGGGACAGAAGCACTCTGTGCAGTCTTCCCCATCCTCGCAAGCTGTACCCTGGATACCTCCAAGAAGAGATGCCCTCAGCTGAAGATCCAAAGGATGTCGCCAGGTTGCCTCCTGGACGCACCAGTGGAGTTGGTGCAGCGCTGGCTTCCCCATTCCATCAGCATCAGGGGCTCAAGGAACAGAGTGGATTTGAGCTCTCCTCTCCCCTTCCCCAGCCAGATGTTTGACAGCAGTCTCTGAAGAGCTGCTCTTTTCTTGTGCCTTTCTCCTCCTCACACCGGCTTGTTGCAGCTTATCAGCCTTTCTAGCCCTTCTGCTGCCCAGAGAGCAGGGGCTAAACCCGCTTGCTCGCTGGGTGCAGACACAGTTTAAATATACATATATATGTTATATAGGCTCTTCTTCCAGCATCCTCTTTGTGATAGGGCAGGACAAAACGCCTCACTGGGACTGAAACTGGGCTTGGGAGGGATCGCAGTTGAGGGGCAGCTTGTGGTGTCTAGAAGAGCCTCACATGAGGTGGGCTGTGTGACAGCTTAGCGGTGCACAAACAGTTCACTGAGAATTGCTTAAGCACTGAAGGCTGAGAAGTCCAACATGTAGGAATGCCCTCTGCCCCACCCCTGCAGGAGTCCATTCCTGAAAATCACTTTCTCTCCTCCTTCTTCCTGTACCAGTGCAGCCCACTGGAAGAGGTTCAGGTGTTTGAAAATATCAAGACAAAAAAATAGTGAATTCCTAGTGCCATTGGTGCAATCTCAAATTCCTTTTCCAGCCACAGTAGGTACTTGGATCCTGGGTAGCTGCCATCTCAGAGGCTGGTGTGTCTTCCTAGCTTTATACAGCAAAGGGTCTGCTGTTTTAACCTGGTGGGCTCCAATGGGCCCAGAGAGAAGGGCTCCTCCCTTGTGGCTGGGGGTAAGCAGCATTTGTAAAGCTTCTCCTAAACACAGTGCCAGCCTGTTGCTGTGAGGGAAGGTTGAGTACACTGACAGCAGTGCTAGAGAACACCACAGCTCAGCCTCAAAACTTGCTGAAGTTTCGAGGATTGTTTTCAGTTCTGGTAGTAGGGAAGAGAAAATTCAGAAATATGTGTACCTCTGCCTGCCACAGTTATCTACAGCAGGGCAGACTGTCCGTGTTGGGACTCCATATCTGCAGGAAGTCACATCTGTCTGGGGTAGGTGTCCAATCCAAGTGCTGTGGTGGTTGTAAGGTTCCTCACTGAGGTCTGGACACTGTTCCATGGGATTGGTTTCAGCACGAAGAGTTGGCTTCTTAGATGCATGTACCTTGTCATAACTGTCTTGAAATAACCAGGGAAGTGTTTGCCCTGTGAGAAGCTGCTAAATTTTTGAGTTGAAGGAGCAAAATGTCATGGCCTTACACATCACGTGGTAATGTAAACAGGGATGCTATTTTTGCTACTTTGCTTTTGATTTACAATCCTCACCATCCTCATCCTCATTGCTACAGTAAAAAATATTACAGCACTTGACAAAAGTGATACAACATCTTTACATATAAAATCACTGTGGCTTAGCTCCAGTTCTTTGAAATGGGGATTGGCCAGTATCCAGCTATGTATCTGCTATTCTTTTTCCTGAATAGCTGTTAAATCCAAGGACACATGGAAACAGTGTGTGCTTGTGGATGGAAGAATCCTTTTTTCCCTATCCTTGTTGTAGAGAGATGTTAATTTAAAAATACAGTGTTTTAAACATCCTTCCATCCTTGCTCACATTATCTTGCATTAACACAAGAATTTGATAAATCCCATTTGGATGGTTTAGGTATTTTTTGTTCAGTTTGGATGGTGAAAATCCTGTGTCATTTTACAGTGGGCTGTGGTGTCCAGCTTCAAGCACTGTAGAGGACAAATGCTGTTTCCACATCTGCTCTTGGAATTTTAAAAAATAAGCATGGGAATGATGTGTTTAGCTTTTTGACTGTTGGAAATGGTCTAAGCTTGAGTAAATTCTCCTCCGTTGGCTTGTCAGGGGTGATGGAGGGGTTGAGCAAGTGTAGTGGTAAGGGAGTGTGGAGGAAAGTCTGTGTGACTTCTTTCCTGCTGCCTAACCAGCTTGGAGCAGGAGTTGCTTTTTATGCATTTAAGGTCCTGTCTGCTCAAACTGACCCTCAGCAATTCAAGGTATAGAAGTTGGGAACGTGTTGCCTTCCTGTAAGGGGCAGTGCTAGTGCCGGGTTGGTGGGAGAAGGTGGAAGCTGATCCCAAAGCCTGACCTTGCTCTGGACAAGCACGTGCATCGCCAGCAGAAAACACATCCTCTGTGGCCTGGCTTCCTCTCTGCTGTTGTAAAACAAGCAGCTGCTAGCATGGGAGAGAAAATTCAATTTGGGTGGGGAAGAAAAGGAAGCAAGCTCTACAAAAAGGGAGTGTTTTAATTTCACAGAATCACACAGAATTAACTAGGCTGGGAAATACCTTTGAGATCATCAAGTCCAACCTATGACCGAACACCACCTTGTCAACTAGACCATGGCACTGAGTGCCACCTCCAGGGATGGTGACTCCACCACCTCCCTGGGCAGCCCATTCCAGTGCCCAATCACTGCTTCTGTGAAGAATTTCTTCCTAATGTCCAGCTTAAACTTCCCCTGGTACAGCTTAAGAGTGTGTCCTCTTGTCCTGTCACTGGTTCCCTGGGAGAAGAGGCTGAGCCCCACCTGGCTACAGCCTCTTTTCAGGGAGTTGTGGAGAGTGATAAGGTTTCCCCTGAACCTCCTCTTCCCCAGGCTGAACAACCCCGGCTTCCTCATAGGATTTGTGCTCCAGAGCCTTCACCAGCCTTGTTGCCCTTTATCTGGATGCATTTGAGCATCTCAATGTCCTTCTTAAATTGGGGGGCTCAGAACAGGACACAGCACTCAAGGTGCAGCCTCACCAGTGCCAAGTACAGGGGGACAATCACTGCCCTGGTCCTGCTGGCCACACTGCTCCTGATAAAGGCCAGGAGGCCTTTGGCCTTCTTGGCCATGTGGGCACAGCTGGCTCATGTTCAGTCTGCCATCAGTCAGTACCCCCAGGTCCTTTTCTGCCTGGCTGCTGTCCAGCCACTCTGTCCCCAGCCTGTAGCACTGCAGGGGATTGTTGCGGCCAAAGTGCAGGACCCAGTGCTTGGTCTTGTTAAACCTCATATTGTTGGATTCTATAAAAATTGTTGGAAATGGCTTTACTAACAAGTGGGGGAAATGCGGAGGTGGAGGAGGGAAATATGCAAGTGTAGCTATTGTAATCAAGCATAAAAAGGCAGCTTCTGTTGGCCTGTTGAGGGTAAGCCAGCAGCTTCCAGGCCAGTCTCTGTGCTGGCTGGTAATCCCATCTGATGATTCCAGATCCTGCAGAAAAGCTCTATTACCTGCAGCAAATCTTGTGGGAACAGGCCCCAAGGATCTGTGTGAGCCAGAACACGGAACACAGTTTGGGGGCATCACGTTGCTTGTCCACATCCTCAACTTTAGATAATTTTGATATAAAATTAAGTAAAACAGTGGGGGAGGAACCTAAAAGATGTCTGACAACTTTTTCAAGGGGGAGGGAGAGCAAGGCCTCACTTTACTGGTTATCAAGTGATTATTATTCATTCGTGTTTGTTTTAATTCTGCAGAGGCTGAAGGACTGAGAAGTCTTTGGGTAGAGATATAGGAAAACCTACTTTGTACAGTCCTGCCTTTACTTATGGGAGCAAAGGCCTGGAGCCTTAAGATCCCTCAGATGTGAGCTCTGCTCTGACTCAGGAGTGTTCACTATCTCTGAGCTAAGAGTGTGTTCTCTGTGGATTTTCCCATAAGTAGATGCAGCCTGGATCTCAGTATTGTGGATGGGAAGCACAGAGGCTCAGCCATGCAAGATGTAATACAGTAAATGGGTTTTTTCTCTTTTTTTTTTTCCCCTGATGGGGCCACAGTCTCCATACCTTTTCTTCCCCCACCTATGTCTGGCAAAAGATTTGAAAGGGAGGCATTTTTTCTTATTTAACACTCCCAACATAATCATCTCATGCTCTGTCATACATGCTGGATCCTGTGATATTCAAGAACATTAAAATTAGTTAATTATATTGAGAAAAATAAAAATAGCACTTACTTTAAAGTTTTCCATTATTTTTGGAGTGATAGTTAGGGGGGGAAAAAAGGGCATTTCAGAAATTCAGGATATTATGTGCAATAGAAAAACTTCCTTGCTCCTTTCCAGTTCCATAGTTTTTTTAAAAATAAATGCAACTTAGTGCAGTGTTTACAGCTCAAGCATTGTAGAACTGGACTAGCCTGAGAGAACCAGGAAGTGAAGTTGGCAGTGACCCATGGGGAAGTGGGCCAGTCTCCTGCCAGGGTCTGCATCATGAAGCTCACCTTAAATGAGGAGCCAGCTTGGACTGTGTCAGAGCCTCCTGCAGCCTTGAAGGGTGTCAGGAGCACTGGTGAGAGCGGGGTTTGTGTGTTCTGGTTTTAAATAGCTTGTGCCTCCCCAACATTAACTGCAGAAGAGGTAAAAATTAAGTCAGGAGAGATGCGCTGTAGCATGTGAGCCTGTGGAGTTGTTGCTGAGTTAAAATGTGAGTTTGGGAGGGAGAAGAGCCTGATGCATTTTTATCCTTAACCACCAGGGAAGTTGCTGGGTAGCAGAATGTATACTCAGCAAGAAGAATGTTTTTTTCACCCCTTGGACATCTCTGCTGAGGCTTCTCCTTGGCCTTTCAGCTCCGGTGTGGTGGACTGTTTACTGCATCTGGAACCTTAATTTGGTCTTTCAGTGTGTGGAGAACTCAGGTGTGTTAGGAAGAAATCTGTTCCACATGCTTTGGGAAGAAACATCCTAAGATGCTCCCAGAGGCGGATGACTTGGGTCAATACTGAGGAGTGGAGCTAAGAGAGCAACTGGGTCAGCCATTGGAAGTAATCTGGGATGGTTAAGTCATTTGCAGCACAGAAAAGGGAACACAAGGAGGAGTCTAAGGAAGAGCTGAAAACAGAGGTTTACTGCAGGCTAGTGAGCTAATGCAATCATGACCAGGTTGTAAGGAAGCTTATGCTTTGTTAGGTGATTTAGCGTACACCAGCAGGCTTGCTGTATAAAAAAAAAACAAATGTACAACTGGTTGGACACACTGAGCTGTCCTTGCTGACCTTTTTAGAACATACTTGCAAAATGTGGTTTTACTGTTCTGATAGCAATTAAAAAAAAAAATCTGCCTTGTTACTCTATCCAGATAACTATTTAAATAAATTTCACTTTGGTTTTTTGTATATAAATGCAATAAATCCCATTAATTTTGCACATCCTGCCTCACCCCGTCCTCACCTTTCAGTCCTTACCAGGGAACAGCAGATTGAATTTGCTCTATGTGAAAACCTTTGTTTGCAGAAGAACTTGATTAGAAAACAGTTTTTCTCTACAATACCCTTTGAAAGTGCAAAGAGGTTTCCTAGAGCAGGCTTCATTTTAAGGTGTATTTTTATACAAGAAATAAGCCTTTTTCCAGTCCTAGCACACTAGGACAGAACACACCACTTCCCACATTTCAGGGCTCTGTGTTCAGCACTGCTTTCAAACTCAACCCTCTGCAGGTGATGTTCAGATCTATGTACCCACCAGAACATGTGGTGTTGATGCTCTGCATATGCTTTCTGTAAGCTATGCTTTTGCTTCTGTCCTTGAGTGAGAACAGACAGAGGCAACTGAGTTGTGCCGGAAAATGTTTTAGTTCAGATTCTCAAAGTTGCTTCCTTCCAAAAGAAAACGAAGTGAAGTTGTCTGTGAAGCAGATGTCCTATGATGCAGTGGGTAGACTGCTGGTAGTTGCTGGTGCAAGGGGAGCTTGATTGCCTTTCTGCATTAATCTTTCCTTTCCTGTATGTGTTTTCTTTTTATCTGAATTGCACCACTATGGAATTATTTGCAGAATGGTACTCCATATATATATGTGGGATTTAAAACCATAACTGATGCTGTGCAGGATGTCACTCAATTGGTTTTATTTTGCTTTATTTTATATGTATTTTCTGGTATCCTGTACATTGCAGTGGGTGTGAAGATAGTATTTTAATATTTGTACAAAGTTTAATTTAATTGTTCTATGTATATAACTGCATTTCTAAATTAAAAAAAATTCTTTTGAAGTGAAGCTATAATTTCTTGTGGGTTTATTTTGTTTGTTTGTTTTTAAACTGCTTAAGCCTTGTGGCCTGGAAATCTAGCAATCATTAATGACTATGTTGCAGTTGTGAAAACCAGGATGAAGCTAAAGCTAGGGAAGCTCAAATGGCTTGGGGAAGAGGGGTTCAGAGTTGGTGCAGCCTTAGAAGGATCATCTGTTTCCAAGTTCAGAAGCAAAGGCTGCCCTTGGTGTGCTTGCATAGAATTCCATGAGGAATGAGGCCAGGCTGGGCAGGGAGGAAAGGTTTAAAGAGATCATGTATGGTATGAGTGGATTTCAGAGAGGAAGGCAGGGTAAATATAATAAACAGCTAATTAATCTTGGAGTCTGTATAAGAACAGTATGTATAGGAAGAGAGTGTTATTTTTAGAGGGAAGATAGCTCTCATTGGTGAAATAATAATCCAAAGTGGGTAGCAGGACAGTATAGGAGACATTAGAGACACCTTACAAATACGTGGATTAGTGCACCTGTGAGTGCAGAGGGGAGGCTGGGGCAGGCACTGCTCTTCCCTCTTGTGTAGTTGTGCTGCATTGGGAGGATGGGAGAAGCAGAAACTGCAGAGGAGCAGACACCCATTGTTCTTTAGTGCAATATACAGTCCATTACTATTTTTATTAATGCTTGTTTTGCTTCAAAAACCTAAGGTAACATTGCCTTTTCAGGCAAGTGTACTAATGAGTGTTCCTTTCTTTTAACAAGATCTATCAATAATGTAATAGGAAAGGGAAGAAGGGAGGAGATCCTTTTGGCCAGCTTGTTCAAAGCAAAGTCTTTTGTGTACTTATATAAAAATCATGTGTACATGATTTTTATTCTTTGTGAAGGAATAGCCAGCTTAAAGAGATGGGAAGGGGTGACAGCTACCTTTTTCCTACTTCCATTTGTTCCAAAAATTATTCCCACACAGCAGACACATCTTACTGTAATTTTACTACTGCAAAACTGGAGCTCTGTGGCCTGTGCATGCCTTCCTGGATCAGGCAGTTGGCATGTGGGAGTCACTGGCCTCCAGGAATTTTTTTTCATCACTGTTTTTCACTGGATGATGGTCTCCTGCCACAGCAGTTCTGGCAGCCAGGAATGTGCCCTTCTTGACACGTTGGAAATTATTTGTCATCTCTGGTTTGAAATGGCAATGAGAAATGACTGGGAGACAAGCCTGAGGGAAGCCAGCCTGAGGTGGGTGGTCTGGGCGATCTTCCTTGACAGTTGGCCCTTTGGCTTGAAGGGCAAAAAGGCCAGGGCACACAGGAACATCTCTGCTTCCAGAAAAGCAGCCTCGCCACAAAGACTGACCCCGCCACAAAGCCTCTTTGAGAAACTCGCTCAGGAAAGGGGATAGATGGGCTGCTGCCCTCAGCAGGCGTCCTGTCAACGGCGCACTGCACTGCTTGGCTCCCAGACAGGATGTTCTGTACACGTGGATTTTCCAGGAACACAAAGCGCGGAGCACGGCAGCCCCGGAGCAGCCACGTGCTTTAACCCTGTAGCGGACGCAGGACGGAGCGCCTCGGTCCCTGCTCCTTGCCGCGTCCGCAGCGCCACCATCGGAGAGCTTTGCCCTTCAGGTGCTGTAGCGCTGCCCGTGCCGGGACCCTCCCCTGCACTAACAGCTCCCCCAGCCGCCGACTTGTTTCTAAGGGTGTCGTGAAAACGCAGATTCCCCCTCCCGAAAGCAGAATGCCAGCAGACTGTGTGCCAACAAGCCCCGTGCTTCACAAAGCGTTTGCACACCCCTCCTCACCTGCCAGGGCCACGCAGAGGGACTCTTACGGTGCTGGCACCGGGGAGGAGAGCAGAGTCTGGCCGGGACACACTGCCAGCCCCCATTCCTCATCGGCTGTGATACTTGGCAAAACTGAATGGTCTCTCTTGGCACCAACGGGGGTGCAGGGGAAGGGATGGGAAAGCACACACAACGGACTTCCCAATTCTCTCTGTTCCGTTTTGCAGGACAATGATGTTTACCAGCAAACTCCTCGCCTGAACCTTCAGTGAGACACAGGCAGAGTTAAACAGCCCAGAGAGTACCCTGGTATAAGGTGATTGTTCTTTGACAGCTCTTTGTCACGTGGCCCATGCTGAGCCCATGGTGTGTCTGTGGGACATAGCTCAGGCTTTTCATGTTATATCCATGAGAAAAAACCAGAATTTCGGGCAAGAGGGCACAGACTGGAGCCAGTATTCAAGGCACAAACACCCTTGACTCCTTGTCCGGACATGCCCCTCTGATCTGGCAGCTCTTTTAGTGGTTCGTGTTTGAGATCACGCTGACTTTAGCAGCTCTGCATGACATGCAGGGTTCATCTCCCAGGCCCATGTATCCCAGTGAGGCTGGGGGTCACACTTCATGGGACAGACATGCTCTCCCTTGTTCCCATATGTGTCAAACCACAGCACCCAGCAGCTCGGGCAGCCAAGCATCACTGGGCACAGAGCTGATGCTCTCAGGGAAGGAGGGGGAAGCCATTGTGGGCTGGAGCATCCTCCAGATACCGGAGAGCACCAGGGAGACCTGTCCAGTTCATCGGGTTCAGTGGTAGGTGGGGGTGGGAGGACAGGTGGGAGAGCTGGCAGTGGCACAACCTTCCTGACAGGCCAGTGGCAACTGGGGATGCTCTTGGCTGGACTGGGCAGAGCTGCTGGCTGCTTTGCTGGATTTGCTTCTGCCCTGGCTCTGCCCATCAGGCAGATCCTCCACAAAGAAGGGCTAACATGCTACCCACAATTAGAAGGTATATAATGTTCATCTTTAAACTCATATTCAAAGTCTCGTCATGTTGAGAAGATCAGCGGCCAGATTTGGGAGCAGCAGAGTTTTCCTAGGGGGCCAGCTCCTGATGGGAGCCAGAAGTGGAAGCCTGGTACCCAAGGGTACAGATATGCTGGGTTTCCCATTTTGTGCTCTTCTCCCTGGGTGCTACGGGGCAGTGTAGGGCTTCCTGTGAGTGGCAGGACTCCAAACTTGCTCAAATAACTTTTCTCCATCTTCATGAGCTGCCTGCACAGGATGGCAGAAATGTCCCTGTAACAGCTATTTCCTAGAGATTTATTATCCTGGGTTCAGCTTTGCAAACAGAGTTGTTACCATCCTACAGTCTGTCTTTCCCCTCATAAATGTAACCTGGCTCTAAATAATTTCTTCCTCCAGGAAGCTTTAAAATAGTTGATTTGTTAGTGAAACTGTTCAGTATTTCTCTTATGCCTCCCTGTTGTTTTTTTCAACAGCTTTACAAATTATTGGGAATTTTTTTCTTTGAGGCATCTCCATGGGCGGGAAGGCCCACACTGTCCTTGTTGACGGAGGGGGGGAAAACAAAGCACAGAAAACTGAAGTAACCTTCTCCAGGTCATACCAGAGGCTGTATTGCAGGCAGGGAAACAAATGCTTTTAACGACACCTTCCCCATGTCTTCTTCCAGACCTCTCCTTTAGCTGTGAGCTCCTGTTTGTTCTGCACGTGGTGACAGAGGAACAGCCCCTTTATTCCAGCCAGGCTGTGCCCAAAGGGAATGACTCAAATGGTAATTCAGAGATATTGATTGTCCTCATCGTGGAAGCCAAATGCCAAGGGTAACACCTGCTATGTAATCACTTTCTTCTTACTCTGCCCTATGGCTAATGGGCTTGAGATCAACCAGTCAGGACCCTGCCCTGGGGTATCAAATGGAGGGCCTGCTGTTCCCAGCCTAAGAAAGGTCAGTGGGGACTCTGGCAGTCGTGCAGGGAGGTTGCCTTTCTTCTTTGCTGAATGTTGGCAGCAAAGTTAGGAATTTCAGAACAAAGTGGTAAAAATGCAAGGGAGTATGGGAAGGGTCTGGGTGCAGGGGCACGTGGTGCTGTTCCTCTGAGGCACTGGAATAAGGTTTTCTTGCTTACTAGTGCAACAGGGAACAAAGTGCATTGCTGTTTTGGTTGGTTTATCAGTTAATGGGCTGGTCCTGGTCCCAGTGAGTTGAGAAGCAAGGATTAATGCCTTGTAGCTTCCTCATGCAATTAGCAAAGACAATTATGAGAGATTCAGGGAGATTAAATCTTTCTTTCTTTGCTTCTCCCTCTGTTCTGCATTTGGATGAAGTCATCTTCACTTTACACCTGGGATTACTTTTTGTAGTTTTTGAAGATGCCAATCACCATTGCATTTTGATCCTTCCCCCAGGAGCACAAACCCACCAGCAGCATTTTATTGCTAACCTGAAGCCAATGGGGTAAGGAAGGGACGTAAATGGGGGAAGGGGAAGCACTCTTTCCAGTCTCTCTCCAGCAGTGTCAGGGGTGACACTGCAACCCAAATGTGATCTTTCAGGGCATAGGGAAGATGCTTCACCACCCAGGTTAATGACTGATTTAATAAATTCTCCAAACACAATGCCCTTCTGGGAAATTGATGCAGTTTCCTTTGAAATTTTCAAAAACACAAAGTACGATTTTTTTTGCTTTGTAAAGTCCAAAACATCTTTCTTATTTTATTGGGTTCCATGACCAAGAAAAAGAAGTTATTTATAACTTTTATGTGTCTCCTTTTTAGGCTGGTGAGGGAGCAGGGGAATATTACTGCTTGAGGGGGATTCCCACCCTCCCCTACTTCTCAAAGAAAGCCTGCCTTGTTTTAAGTGTTTTCCTTCTGCCTGTCTCCACAGAAAATATAAGGGATATGGGATCTGGTATTCATTATAAGCTCCCAACAGAGTAAGATCAATGAAACTTTAAATAAAGCAGCTGTGAGCCAGTATGTTATTTGCTGTTGAAGTTAAAAACATGCTTAACAAAAATGGAGCATAATCATTTGGTGAGGGTCTTTGTTCCCTCTTTCAGAAGCTTGTGTGATATTGTCTTGTGGCTGGTGCTTCATAGTCACCCAAGGCAGATCTTGCCTGA
This sequence comes from Corvus cornix cornix, assembly GCF_000738735.6. NCBI lineage: Eukaryota > Metazoa > Chordata > Aves > Passeriformes > Corvidae > Corvus > Corvus cornix. The sequence continues at coordinate 34,487,712 of NC_046335.1, forward strand.
ATTTTCATCTGTGTACCTACCTAGCTACTGGAGCATGGAGCCTAGATCATGAAGCAGCCAGCTATTACATAGCTGTGGCTACTTTTACCTTTGAAATCAGGGGTGTCAGTTTAAGCATAAAACCACCCTTTTCTTCCTTGGATCTGAAAAGGATTTGGTAAAACAAAAAAACTTTTAAATTGTCTTCTCTTTAAATAGGGAACGATTTTTTTAATGCTCTTATTTCTTTTTTTTCTTCCTCTTTTATTCTAGCTTTGGGGGAAAAAAACCAAACCAAAACAAAACAACCCAAAATAGGATTGAAGCCCCAGTGCAGCTGTCAGGAACACTTCAAGTTTCCCTGTGTACACAGTTTGGTCGCAGCGTTACACTTTGAGTGCAGAGCTCAGCAGTATTCTCCCTGAGTCACTCTTCTCCTCTGCCATGAAGCTGCCTGTCAGAGTCAGTGCTTTATGTCCCTATTTCTATCTCAGACAGTGGAGCTAGGGTCATGGAGAGCATTTTTCACCAGACAGGGAGTTCATTTTCCCTCCTCTCAGCAGCACAGCCCAGAGCAGCAAAGGCTGATCAGGCCAGCCTTGTAACATGAATTCAGCCCAGCCTGAAGAAAAGGCCTCTGAGCTTCCAGGACATACCCTTTCACCAACAGATGAGAAGGAGGTTGGAAGGCACCTGTGGGAGCAGCAACATATTTAAGCATCATGATATTTATCATTTTTATCAGTTGTCCTGCAGCTGAGTCTAAGACATGGGAAAAACAAAGCAAAGGTCACACAAGAGCAATGAAATGATCAGAGGCTGGAAGGACTTACAAGAAAAGATGAAAAGGGATGTGTATCTCAGCTGTGCAGGGACAGCTAAGGAGGGCTGTTATTACTATCCAAAGGGAACAGTCCCCAGGGAGAAAAAAGGAGTCTTTATCCTACTTCAAGGGCTTGTAACTCAATGTGACAGGAGAAATTCTGAAACATAAATATGGGTTAAACAGACAAAAAATAAAGTGCCTTGTAGTGTCATTTGTTAAACTGAAGTGACTTCCCACAGAGAGCAGCAGAAGCCCAGGCTCTTGCCTTGTCTGTACACTGCGGAGGGGATGTATTTTCCTGTGGAAAGGCAGGAGGCGGTGGTGAGGAGACAGGGCAAGTAATGAAGGAGGGACTGACCTGCCAGGCTCTTTGTCTTCCAGCTTTCTGCCTGTCCGAAATAACCTGTGCCTGTTGCTTCCCCTCCTTCCCATTCAATGCCTGAATTTGACGGCAGTCACAAAAGAGAACTTTTCTGCTTGTGTATATGCTGGGAACTAGCAAACTGGGGATGTCAGAATGTCACGTAGCACTATCAGACCCTTGGAAAAGCTGTTGTGCCATTATTTAACGCACTGTGCAGCTCAGGGGGCTGCATGAGAAAAGCCATGGCTGTTTTAGAGCTGCAGAAATGGTGCCAAATAGAAGAGAGATCTGCACAATCATGTCTTTTGTTTTGGGCAGACACATATTCAGAACACTGTGGTAGCCAAACACTTAACTCTAGAGCAATAGGTGGAATATGTGCTTGGGTTACTGTGCTTTGCAGCCTGGTGTGCACTGCAGCTCACTGCACACCAATGTCAGGGCTCAGAGATTAACTTGGTTCGAGCTGACCTTCATACCCTAATACTGGCCTTTAAAGTCTACCCAGAGTAGCATGCTTCAGACAAATCCCTATGCTTAACAAATAAGAGATGAACCACTATAGAAGTCTTCCCTGAGCCTTCCAGCTGCTGCACCCTGGGAACTGTCCCACATCACTTCTATATTTGCTGGTGCTGATCACTCCTTAATGCCTGCAGATGAGAGTGCTTTGTGGCACCAAACACCCCCTGCTCATAAGCCAAAATCTGCTGAATTTTCTCTTACATTTAGATGACTTTTCCAGCACTTGTGGCTGCAAGAGAAATATTCAGAGAATTAATTGTCTTCTTGAGGGCTTGGCTGGCTGGCATTATGGGTTTGGGGAAGGGTGAGTTCCAATGTCCTCACTAGTTATTCTAGCTCTGTGTTGTTATATTTGTCACATAGATCATGGGATGGTTTAAAGCTCAAGGGCCTGATGTTACATGGTGGCATGGTCCCCATCAGGGAAAAAGCTCTTCAGAGATAAATTCTCTGGTGTGGATATGGTGAGACGTGGATCTAGTTAGTACTCCTCTGATAGCAGAGCCCTGTCAAGGGGGAGGAGTGATAGTTCTGGTTCAAAAAACCAAAATAATTGTTATTAGAGTAGCCCTGAAAGTTGAATTGGTAAAATGGAAGGAGAGAGAACAGCAACCAGGAGAAGCTGGGAGCAGAAACCTCCAGAAACAGGTCTGTCACTATTTTGAATTGACTGTAGCATCAAATCACATCTATAGAAAGATCATGTATACCTGTATCTTTAGGCAATTTGAAAAGAAAGACGTCTGTACTGGTATGAGTCCTTTCAAAGAGTTATAATGCTTATGTATACACATCTTTTCAAAGTAACTACAGCGGCATAAAAATTCCATGGAAGTTATGCATAATTCCTGGATGGTTAAACAGTCACTGAAATTACAGTTTGCTTTCCAGCAATATCTGTCAGAAGTCTGGAGGAACCAGAATGTCATATATATATATGTAAGATTTGTCCTTTCTTCTTTGTGTTTTAATTTATGTAATGTGACATCTATTTTAAACAGTCTCTAGTGATTACAGCTTAGTGACAGTTTTCCTGGACTGTACAAGTATGTGGTAGAATGTTTTAATGTTGTTTTTCCTCAGTCTAACAGTTGCCTAAAAATAAGAAATCAACCCACCAATGATGGGGCATGTACTATCCTCCCCAGACTTGAAAAGCATGTGAAAAGAGGGTGAGATGAACACAAGACACTTACAGCATTGGTAACACTCCAGCCTTCCACAAAGGTTTGACCTCTATTCCTTAAAGATAGCACAAAGCTATATATACTGCTCTTCATGAACAGCGGGGCATTCTGTGGTGACGGAACTGAAGTTATTGTTAAATCTTACCTTACTCTCATTCTGCCATTCACTTCATAACTTGGCTCTTAAATATCACACCCTCTGTTCTTGTCTTCAATGTGTTTGAAACTCTTCTCAGCCTGATTCATCTGCATGTTTTAACACTGCATGCTCTAATCTGTTTAACAAATTATTAATGCAGGTGTTGAATGATCCCTAAGAAGAGAATGCTAAGAGTTCCCTGACTCCCCAAAGGAATTGTCCCTAGGTTTGTCAAGGAGCTATTTTGAGTGCAAACTCTGAAAAAGTTGTACTTTCAACCTACAATGAATTTTACTTTGCCATTTTCCTATTTGCTTAAAAAATGGACCAAAAGATGTGCCCTCTGCTGAGAACAAAAACTGTTGCCAATGTTAGTCCCTGGGTCTTTCTACACAAAGAAGGTGGTTTGTCAAAGAAGCAGTATGATTTAAGCTGTTGGAAAGGTAATGGCAGACCATGGCCATGACTGCAGCTATGTTTGAGGGTAGCTCTAACACAAAGTTAAATCAGAAATGGGCTTAGGTGGCTTTCAGAAAAGGTCTGAAAGGGCCAGACAAGGAAGGACACATGATGGTGCAGATGATCTCCTATAAATAGCTTTGACCCCATAAGGTGTTTTTGTGGCAGTCTGCAGCTCGCTCTCACAGTGTTGTGAGATTTCCTCAGGTGTTCACATTCAGTGTCTAAAAGTAAACACACTGAGCTGGTGTAAACTTGTTCTGATCATTCAAATATTAACCCCAGGAAAAAAAAATTCCTTTACACTTTGTACCTGTAATCTTCATGCTGGACCAGGTTCCAGCTGCCCATCTGCAGCTGGCATAAATTTGCACAAAAGCTAACCTAAACTTTGTTGCATTTAAAGATAATGTAAAAAATGTGATGGTGCATAATGCCTTGGCACTATTGAATTTCTACTGGGATATGATCTGATGTGATGGTGCACTATTCTGTTGTCAATCTGCCTTGACTGCTCACAGTGGCAAACTGCAGAGGCATAGGCAGAGCCTGCTCCATATCCTAGAGAAGAGGGAATGATCAGTTCCTGCCTCTTCTACTTTTTCCTCAGCTACAGCCATGGAAGACTCACAGAGTCACCTGAATTAAAAGGTAAAGTCTGCAACCTCAGTGATGAGCTACAGATCCCCCTATACATAAAGTACCTCCAGGACTACCTAAATACTGCTGCTGAGCTATAATTAATGGGATGTTAATTATTACATTTGGCTAGAAAAGATGAGTGTGAGGAACTGTTATCCATGGGGCTCTGGCAGGAGGCAGCTGAAACAAGGCTGGTTAGGCTGTGAGGACTGTGGAAGAGTAGCTCTCAGTCAGGCTTCCTGACTCTACTGACTGCTCAGTGATACAGCCCCAGGGCAGCACATTTCACACGGAATTACAGTCTGCCGAAAAAAGGGTTCTACTTGCTAAATATACTTCTGGGTGGTGGGCAAGGGCTCTCAGCCTGACACTAACATTTAAGAAATTTATATTTTTAGATCTGAGCAATTTGAAAAGCTTAGCTTTCCCGAAAAGTGGAAAAACAGAAAAAACCCAGTGACAAACTTATTTCTGAATGTGTTATTCTATTATTTTTAGGTCAATTTCCATTTTCTTTCTCCAAATATTTTGAAGAAAAGCAATTGGTGCTCAAAGATCAAATTCTCTATTCAGTTTTTGCCACCTGCTTGAGACTTCTGTAAAGCAGTTCTTGAACCCTCATTGCTGCTACTCCTAAGAGAGCTACACTTATCTAGCAGTAACAGACATATGTTAGTTAGTCATGGAGCTTTGGGAAAAAAAGAACAGAGACTGCATAGGTAACTAAGAGTACAGGAAAGGAAAAAATGAAGAACAGTAGAGGAGATCAATACAGATAACCATAATGGAAGAAGTAACAAATATATTCACCAGTAGCAGAAGAGGATGCAAGCTACATTTCTGCTTCCATTCAAGAAGTCTTGCAGAAGTGGGCAAGTGCTGAGTCTCTGGCTACATGGCTTATACAGCAGCTTCACTGTGCATCTGCGGGACAGCAGTTTTTGCAGAGGGTCTTCAGCAATGGTAGGCAGATGCTCTGAATTGGAGTCTCTCTTTTTTTCTCTGCTGCTCCATTATTTCCCCCGTTTCCTTCTCCTCCCTGGTTTAAAACTGTCTGTAGGGTGAGGCCATATAAACTTCTTGTATCCAGAGCATCCTGCAGCAAGTTATGCTAGAGGCCTGCTATCAGTTGGTGAAGAACCACCTCCTTTTGCATGTTTTGACTCAGACTTCATTAGTTTAATTTGATTACTTTTAATTTGGAAGAGACAGCAAAGAAGTAATCCCTATCAACTGTTTTCCACAAGCAGTACAAGACATTAATGGTATCTGGCTGAGACTGTGTTTCAGCTTTCATTTAATCTTCTGCTGTCTTCACTTCCAAATAGTAACTGTATTTACCTAGTTACCTTGATGAATAAACTACAAGGATTTTAGCCTGCTTGTGTGGCTCTCAATAACCAGAATTGCAGGAATGTAGGAGTGTGGACACTACTGGGCTAGCCAGCAGCAGTAATATTAACAAGTCCTAGGTGGTCTTCAGACAACCTCAAGCCAAAGGGAGAAATGGTCCTGCCTGTTTACATAAAGCTCTGAGAAACTGGGTAGGAAACAGACATGCTTGCTCATGACCCTCACGTGAGAAGTCTGTGTGAGTAAAAGAGAGTGTGACCTTTATGCTGGTAACAGACCTAGGTAACACAGGCCTGTTCTAAAGAGTGATTGTTGTCTCATGGCTCTCCTCCTGACTTTTGACGCCTTTCACCCAGTGTTCAGATAATGACATGCAGGGAGATTACTGCTTTGCAGTTACAAGGACAAGGCTTTTTAGGCTGCAGTTTAGCACTGCTAAAATGAGCAGCTCTTCCTTAAAGGGGCGCACCTGCCCCTTCCTCTCTTCTCTGTTCAGGGCTAACCCTTGTTTTTATCCCACTACAAGCTGGTATTCATGGAGTTAAACCTTCAGAAATCTGCTTGCTGCCTTTTCCAGTACTAGCTCTTGCTGGTTTAGCTTTGTGTACCTGCTCACTCTGCAGACAGGAGAGTCCTGGTGTTGACAGGAACAGAACTGCCTGTTCCCATGGCACCTGTTAAAGCGCTGTAACTCATTATGAAATTAGCACTGTTAAATGTTAGATGGTACATCTGAATGTATCTTCCTCAGCAGGCAAAGGATATGATCCGCAGGGATAATCACAAGCATTGTCTTTCCTTGCTCAAAGTCCCTGTAGTGCAGATTCTCCTGTCTGTGCATCATCCTGGCTTTTCTCGCAGACGCAGCCTCTGTGCAGGACATAAATGTGCATCTTTGGAACCCAAGAGAGAAGCAAGCAATACTGACAGTGCCCTTGTCAAACCTTTAGCTATGCTGTAGCTTTTCTCATCACGGCATGCAGCAGAAATAACTTTCCCATTTTTGGGACTCTGCATGCTGTTGCAGTTTGAGGAGTGAGTGCGGGGGCAGTCATGTAAAGCTATGATGTCAGCACCATCACGTGCTGTATTGTTCCTGGGAAATTTATGTCAGTGACTAAGCATGAAAAAGAGAAATTCATCCCATAAAGCTCATTCATAACAGACCCTGGGTGTAACAAAGATGGTCCACAAAGGGAAGGGGTAGGGGGTGGGACTCAGGCCAGTGTGGGACTCCAGGTGACAAATCAGGAAAATGCTATTAAAAGGATCATACTGTAATTATCAAAATGCATCAAAAGGGGCAGTCTGGTGCGGCTGTACCTGCTGGCTTTTTGTGTAAAGTCAACTGATCCAGCAGTGCACAAATCTGGCAAGGACGGTCACAGAGCTGCAGCCTGTTCTGTACTGGAAAACTAGTGGGTATTATCTTCCACTTTCAAATGTCTTCTGCATTTCAAACAGTCCTTGGGATAATCTGTTGACTTTAGTGCAACCACCTAGAAGCCAAACTGATAAATTCTGCAGAGTTATGTGAAATGGAAACGAAGCTCAGCTCTCTATCTTGTCCTTACACACTGGGTTCCAAAGGAGGACTTAAGCAGAGAAGGAGCTCCGTACATATTTTACTCCTCTCATTCTTTGTTCGTTAGGGCCCAGAAACGCCTGATGTGCATGCAAGCCCTTGCCCGCACACAAGAGCAGCACAGCTTTTAGCGTGTTGTATACTGGATGAGTAAAAGAGCCCCGATGGTTGTACTTCACCCCTCGGCACAGCTTTCCTGGCCTAGGCCCCCCGGAGACTCCGGCTGTTTATGCGCTGCTGCCGCCCCAACATGGCTCCCAGCTGAGGGGCGGCAGCGCGGCCCCCGCGCTGCCCTGGATTCCCCGGGGAGGGGCGCGGCCGCCGCCTCCGCCAATCGCCGCGCGGGGCGGTGCTGACGCGCGGGGCCGCCTCCATTTCGCGGCGCAGCGCCGGGGTTGCGCAGCAGTCGGAGTCGTCTGACGCCGGGGGAGGACGTCTCTGCCTGACCGCCGGCTGTCTGCCGCCTCGCACTGCGCGCCCACCCGGCTCAGCCTGCACCGAGACCCACAGCCCAGGTTCGTGAAAGCTCCGGGGCCTTCCCCGCAGAGCGCGGTGCCGGCGAAGCGCAGCGGAGCGTGTACGGCGCGGGGCCCTCCCGCTGTGCGCCCGGCCGGCCCGCGGACCCGCGGTCGGCGTTGTCGCCGCTCCGTTCCGCTCGGTGCGCGCCGCGGCGGGGTCGGTGCCGCAGCCGGGTGCGGCGCGGCCGCCATTTTGTGGCAGAGCGATGGCGTTTGCTTTTCTTCCTCGGCTCGGCGGGGGCGGGGCTGGGCTGGTGGGGCGGCAGCTGGGCGGGGCCGGAGGCGGAGCGCCGCGCTCCTATTGGCGCGGGCTGAGGCCGTGTCCGCCCGCCGCCTTCCCATTGGCGCGGGGCGGGGCCGGCTGGCGCAGTGCGGCAGCGGGCGGTGCTGAGTCACCGCGCGGGGCCTGACGCGCCTGTCCCCGCAGCAGCGCCGCGCACACACAGCCATGAGCGGCTGCCGCGTCTTCATCGGGAGGCTGAACCCGGCCGCCAGGGAGAAGGATGTGGAGAGATTCTTCAAGGGGTACGGCCGCATCCGCGACATCGACCTGAAGAGGGGCTTTGGATTCGTGGTGAGTGCGCCCCCTCCAGCCCCCTCCCGCCCCACCCCCCCCCCTAGTGCTCACTCGTGTTTGAGGTTTATGAAGCTGCTGCTGAAGAAAATCCATTAACGTCCCCATCAAGGCACACTGCATGACAAATAAGTATCTGCTCGTTCATTGGAACGTAATTGTTTGTTTTTGTTGTCTTGGTTTTGCAGGAATTTGAGGATCCAAGGGATGCAGATGATGCAGTTTATGAATTGGATGGAAAAGAGCTTTGCAGTGAGAGGTGAGGTGTCCTATTTCATGGCTATACGAGCTTGGGTATCTAAAATAAGAATTAGTTTAAACTTGAGTTATGTTACTGGTATCGTTCAGACTATTTTGTGTTCGTTCGGTTCTTTTTTTTATTCCTTGCAAACTACAAGCATATATAAAAGAAGAAAAACTTGAAAACGTGTGGGTTTTTGTTTTTCTCTTCCCAGGGTGACAATTGAGCATGCCAGAGCACGCTCAAGGGGCAGAGGCAGAGGGAGGTACTCTGACCGGTTCAGTAGCCGCCGCCCGCGCAGTGACAGGAGGTATGTGCAGCTCCGAACCAGAGCAGTTTAAAAAAATGAGCTTTGGGCTCATCCCAAAGAACATGAGCTAGAATGAGCTATTAAAAGGTGTTACTTGCGTTTTGTCATTTTATGTGGCAGTAGGATAGTGAGGATGACAGAACTTCTTAGATATGTCTGTCATCCTTACACTCCCTCCTGCAAGTACTTAATGCCTGCCCTAGGTTGTTCGGGGTGTTACGTAGCTCAGGTTGTAGTACTAATGACGATATGCTGATAACAGCTCTTTAGATAGTCTTTGTTAATATTTAACGTGGTTATACTTTATTTACTAATACAAGTCTGAATTATTTATTTCAAAACAGAAACGCCCCACCTCTAAGAACAGAAAATCGCCTCATAGTGGAAAATTTGTCTTCCCGAGTCAGCTGGCAGGTTTGTTGAAACACGATTAACTATTTTGACTTCATTTAATGGGTATGTAATGTAATTATTTTGTAAAATAATTAATTAAATTAAAAGCTAATTTGTTAAAATGTTTATGTAATTAATATGATTTTTAGTAATGTAACTTAAATATTTTGAATGAAAGCTAGTTAACGTTAATTCATAATAATAATAAATTTATATGTTTGAGGATATATATTTTTTTTTTCTTGTTTTTAAAATCCATTTTAACCACATATTAAACCCTTTATTTGCCAGCCTATCTGTGTCGTTGGCCTTATGACGAGGAGTGCCTGTGGGTTATCCTAATCGTTCTGTCTTGGTCACTCTTGGTCGGGCCTGGTTGACTTTCCAGTCAGCTCCTACAATGTCACTTGGCCACCTCTAGATCTGTGTTTGCCGGTCTAGACGTAATCGATGCACTCCTTAAAGTGCCACATTGCAGCGGTCCCAGAGCGTTAACGAGATCTGATTCCTAAGTTGAGAGCTGTTCTTCCTGTAACGCTTCCGAATAACGAGGTCCTGGTCGAAAAGAGTTGAAAGATTGGAAATTAGGTGGTCGTTGGAATCCTGATCGCAGTAAAGTGGTCCTTGGTGACATCAAGCATAGAGAATGTCTGGATCCATCCATAGTCTCCTGATAGGGAGGGCAGTGCGATTAATGGCTTCCATCGACTGGGTAGTGTTCGGCAAGTGGGTGGCGAAGAGCCAGTCGGGCATATGTCATGACGGTATCTCCGGTCGCTTAATGCAGTTTGCTGCTTGGCTAGCCTAGGGAAATGTTAATAAAGGTAAAGTAAACTATATTTTTAATGACATATGGGGCACAAAATAATTGGTGTTATGTAAATGTAATTCTCTATTCGTATAAGACTTGTAATGTAAATGGAGACTGAAATAGTCCAAAAATATATGGGTAGTATTTCAAAGTCAATCCAGTATATATAAAAATGTGCTTTTTTATTTCTTTTTCTCTCTCTCTTTCTTTCTCTTTGTTATTTAATCTATAAAATCATTGTAGACTAATATTTACCTTAATGTTAAGACACTTTTATTAGCATTTTGCTTAAAGCAATATGCTTTTGTCATTTATTTCGTGCCCTGATACAGATCATGATACAGATAATGCAATTTTGATAGAATACAAGTATGGCAGTTGCCATGTTTGTGATTAATCTAACAATTTCTCTTCCAGTAGTCATAAGTTTCTTTTGTTTGCTTTAAACTGTTTTTGTATAGATAAGTGTCAGTTTCACTTCTTTGCATAACATAAGTGGTCTTGTGTTAGGATCTCAAAGACTTCATGAGACAAGCCGGGGAAGTAACCTTTGCAGATGCACACAGACCTAAGTTAAATGAAGGGTAAGCCTATCAAGTGACCTCTTGAAAGCTGTGGAGTAACCTGCATGTGTAATACTTGGGGAGGGAAGCTGGCTACTTTCAGTGTCAGCAGCTGCTCATGGCTTAATTTAGCTACCCTTTGAAAATGCATGTGGGAGATGTTTGGGGAGGGGAATTTTTCATGCTTCAGTGATAACAAGGGATAATTACCCTGAGCATCGTAGGGTTTGGGGGGGTGGGTTGGTTGGTTTTTTTCCAGTGTAAATTTCACTTGTATTGGTAACTACAATTTGTAATAATTTTATGTTTGGGGATTTTTTTTTTTTTCCATAGGGTTGTTGAATTTGCCTCTTACAGTGATTTAAAGAATGCTATCGAAAAGCTTTCTGGTAAAGAAATTAATGGAAGGAAAATCAAACTAATTGAAGGCAGCAAAAGGCACAGGTATGGATTTCTACTCTTACATAATGCTGAAGCATTTACTGAGAGACTTTGAAGTCAGGGACCAGGCAGCCGAGCTGGAGAGCGGGGATTGCCTGGTCACACCAAGGCCCGTGAGGTTGCGTAGCTGACCCTGGTGCTCTCTGTGCCCTCAGTAGGTCCAGGAGCAGGTCGCGGTCGCGCAGCAGGAGCTCTTCCGGGTCTCGCAGCCGCTCTCGTTCCCGCAGCCGCAAGTCCTACAGCAGGTCACGGAGCAGGAGCCATAGCAAGTCTCGATCAGTTAGTAGATCTCCACTGCCAAACAAGAGCCAGAAACGTGGTTCTTCCAGCAGATCCAAATCTCCATCATCCGTGGATCGGCAGAGGTCTAGATCAAGGTCCAGATCTGTTGACAGTGGCAACTGAACTATAAATAACTTGCCTTGGGGGCCCTTTTTTAAACCATACTTGCTAAAACTTGTGGTAAGTATGTGACTTTCTGTGGGGAAGGGTTTGGATGGGGAGGGGGGAGGGAAGGGGAAACTTTGTAGATGTGGACCATGGTGGGAAGGGTTATTGACTAATTGTATTACATGTTTTTTGATAACCCTTTTCTTGCTCACATTTTTTGTGAATGTCTGAAGTGTATAGTTTGTGTATATTGGCAGAGCTCTTTATAACTAAAGCAGACAAATTTTTTTGTACTCTGCAGTCATCTGGACACTTAATTCTCAGTATATGCAACTGTGAATAGCAACTCAAAAACATTAGTTTAATATCTCAGACTAATAGCTTTAGGCATCTAAGAGCTCTATATGTGCTTGTACATAAAGCTTTATTTCAGAGGGTATTTTTTTGTGCTTTTGAGACACTGTTTCAGCTATAGGTCAGCAGATTAAGTGCTGGTCGGTACTGGTAATAAAACTTTATTTTAAAATATTTTCATTTAATATGACTTGCACTACACTAAGAAAATGCCCATTTCACTGCCCTGTGGTAATAATATTCTATAAAGCACTCTTATTTCTTGATACCTAAGAATGAAATAAATAAAGTATAAAGAAACATTTCTGCTTCTAGTTTGTTTCTTAGTGTTAATAAAGTGGTGGTGACTGTGTTAAAATCTTTCTTGAAGATGGAGCTGTGGCAAAGTGATAACTCTTTTGGGCAGGGGGGAGAAGTAGCATCCTTTAAAATACATCGTGTGATGTCCTTGGATGTCTCTGTGTTCTGAAATAAGAACATTGATAATCAGGCTGACATAGTTCGTAGCAAAAAGGGGGAGTGGATGAGTCATTTAGCTTTTAATCACTTGGGATAAGAAGTGTGGAATGTTAAAGACATGTAGTCAGCATACTTCATCAGTGTGTTTGTGCACATGCATATGAGAACACTGAGGTCCAGACAAACCATTTTTGTAGGCTGTAGTCCTGGTTCTGGGGGTAGGGTGATAAGTTGGGTGGGAGTACTGCAGCAGGGGTTCTCAGAGGTTCTGTGTTTCAGTGTTTGTGCCTTCCAGTGGCAGCAGTCCTCTGCAATCCCTCTATTTTTCAAGGCATCACCCACAAGAGAACTTCAGAATTTATTTCTAAAAACAATGTGTTTTCATATAAAGTGCTTTACAAAGCTATTCTGGTAATTGTTGAAACCTTTTAAAAGATCTTCATACCCTAGGCTAGAATTTGGATAGATTGTAGGAGGCGCAAGGTGGTTTCTCTGAGAGCGAGGTCTTGGCCTTGTGGGAGGTCAGGAGATTGGTCTCTGCAGCCCTGCTGCCCTCTCCCTGCTGCTGCAGAGTTCCTGGGTGCCAAGCTAAGGAGGGAGGAGGAGCTTTTGTGTCTGGAGGTGGCAGTGTATAGGCCTGCCAGGCGCTCCCAGGAGCAGGCATTGAGAGGGGGTAGGATCCACAGTTAACTGGATTGTTAACAGCTTTGGGGCGTGGGAGGCTTCATTATCAGAGCCGTAGTGGTGCAGATGCGGGACCTCATCCCAAGAGGTGTGGAACAAGGAGGCTTTAACTTCCAGGGTTAAAGGTAGCATTCACGCCCACCAGGGTGGAAGGTCAGCCATGTTGAGATCTCAAGTCAGTTGATCCTTCTTACTTGGATGATGATGGGCATCTGTGTCCAGGTGGGACTTGGCTTCAACTGGAATCCAGGTAGCTGAAGGTACTTGGTGTGATGAAAGGCATCATAGACTTCTCTCTCTCAGGCTAAATGTGAAGTATTACGTGGTCTATAGGTAGTTACTCTGAATTCTGTTTCTAGACTGCACTACTTACTTGCCTTGCAAGCAGCATGAGTAGGTGTCTGCATTTTCCCAGGGGAGCTTCTTGTAATGATGAGCTTCCTGTTAAAAACAGACTCCAGGCTTTGCAGTATGGAGACTTACGTTGATTTCTGGCCAGAAATTACTCTGTGTTTATTAAGTGTAGGTTCTTGATGTGAACCTGTTTATTCTTAGTTGAGATGAACTACAATAGTTTGGACATTGGACATGTCGATTCCAGCCTTTCCTGGTAGAGTGTGTGTAGTGTGACCGTACCTAGGTGGTGTCTAGAGCAGGTGTGTTGAGTTCACTGACTGCTACAAAGGAAAGCGCATTCAAGGTTCATCTGGCTTTGGAGGTACAGCTTGCTGGGCCCAAACTCAACACACAAAAGCAGTTTGTGTGGCTGTGATCATGGTTTGTGTGGACTCTGCTGTGTGGGATCACTGGTACCACAGTATCCATTGGAAGATGGGAGCGACCAACAGCCCGTGGGCTGCTTGGCTGTGCATTGAGTCTCGCTGGCGTCTGCACAGAGAAACTTCCAGAGGTCATCTGGGTCTGTTAGAGAAATTGCATTAATCTGCAGTGGTATCGTGAGGATATGCTTCCATCATGTGCCAGCAGGACAGTTACAGGTAAGTGAAATTAAGAAAGGGACCTGATGTCAGCAGTGACTTTCTTACAGGCAAAACTGGGACAGTCACTTGGCAGCATGTTCTTCAGCTGTCCCAAAGGGTTGTCACAGTGGCTTTGAAGTCACTGAAAGTCTCCTTTCTGGGCTGACAGAGCCAGGCTTAGTCAGGAGCAAGGTCTTTGGAGAATAACTGTGGGTGCAGATGGCTCCGTGGCTGGTGTGTAATGAGCATGTAGATAAGTCTGACATAATGGCTGGAGACCTATGAGCTGGCTGCAGAAGGTGGAGCTTGGAGGGTTGGGAGAGTAGCTGCTGCAGAATCCATATATTGTTTTCCACTGTTTCTGCAATGTCTTGACACTGATTTTGTATCTTGAGCACTAATTGTGTCCACACCTGCACAGATCACTTTTGCTGCTTCTGAAGAAAGAGAAAAATGTGAGAATAGGCAGTTCTGAAACTAGGTTAGGGAAAGGTGGTGACAGCTACAACTGGGATTACTGTGTGATTTAAAATGAGAGGAAGGAACTTGGGAGCCTTGCCAGAAGACTGAAGCCATTTTCTTTCCAGTCATTTATGACTTGGAGGCTGGAAAACAACCCTTTTGTTACAGTAGTCTTGCCAGCACTTCCATGGCTGTTTCCAGTATCAACGGCTTTGCACTGAACACACACCCGAGGATCCAAATTAGTGTGTTTTTTCCCCCCATTAAGTTATCCTTCAGCATAGTTATAAGATGTAGTAAAGTGATCCTGAAGCAGCTCTGTAGCAGCTACTCTGCTGCATCTCTGTCTCAAGGCACTGGAGAAAGCTGGACTGGCAGCATCAGAGGGGTGACAGGTGGAGGATCTCATTTAGCAGTGCCTCCTTCAGCTATCTGTGCAGTTAGTCAGCTGAGCTTTGGCATTACGGACCTGCTGGAGTTGGAGAGTCTACTTCACATCTATACCAATATTGTATATATTTTTAAATTAAGTTCAATCTTTTTACATACTTCTCTAGAAAAAGATCCAAATGTTTCCTTCCTTTGGCTGCAGTACTTGGTAGTTCTGTCCTCTTCTCCCTCACCCCACTTCAAAAGCGACGCCCTTCAGGGAATCACTTAGCAGCTTGAAGCAAAGCTGGGATTTGTTGCATTGAAGAATATGTAATGTTTTTGTGTAGTTTTAGCCACACGCAAACACCCCTGTTCTTTGCTCAGTGCAAGTCATGACTTTTGCAGGGTGTCCAGTGTAGCACCGGACTGTGAAAACCTGAGCCCTGATAGTTTTGATAGTATGTAACTGTATGAAACATTCTGCTGGTGCAAGAAGTCCATGAAATTTCTAAGGTCTTCAGTTACCTCTGAATTTTTGACTCTGATTTAAATTTAATGTACTGGGTATGTAATCCCGAGTTAAAGAGCGACTGGATTCTGACTTCATTTTAAAGCAGTGATTCATTGGTAGTTATATTGTAAGCATGTGTGGCTTAGCTTGGAAAGCATAAGAAAGAAAGGAGCAAAGCTGTACCTGCCATTGACTTGCTTTATTCTGTCATGGGTTCGAAAGACCAGGATGAGCAGAAATCCCTCTCCAAGCTGGAGCAGCAAGTAGAGTAGTGGGAAGAAGTACAGGGGCTGATGATCTCTGGGGCAAAGGCGACCTTGAGGATAGCTGAGCAAAGCTGTGCGTTCTGGCAGCCAGTTTCCATGCACACTGTCTGCCTGCAACTGAAGGAGAAAAAAATAGATTACAGATTAAAATTGCTTCAGACAACTGAAAAAGAACCCTGCCCACCTTGCTGGTGTATCTGCCTGTGCCTAAAAGCTGCTCTGTCTGGAAAAATACTGCAATCCCTAGAAGGTTTTGCCTCCTGCTCCCCTTGCAATGGGCAGAGACAGATGATGTTACAAATGTGAACTTTGTTCATAATGGTATTGGAAGCCTTGTGTCCTGCTCTGGACTCTGCATCTTCTTGCAGGGAAGGAACCTCCTTCTGAGGTCATAAGAGTCCAACATACGAAGGTATAAAATAGGACTAGGAGGATTCCTACCTGGTTTAGGTAGGATGAGGAAAAGAAGGAGGAGCAGGTTTTGTATGCCAGGTTTTCATTCTAAATTCCTGGGGCTGTATCTGAATGCACTGACTGGTTTGGGGTAGCAATCAGCTGGGGAATAATTGTGTCACTTGGGGTTTGAGCTCTGTTGGTACTTCTCAGTTCTTTGGATTTGGGGTTTTTTGGGTTTGGAGTTTCTTTTGGTGCTAATAATTCTCCCAGCTTCATTACTGAGACCAGAGGTTGGAAATATGTTTAGCAGGTCACTAGTGACCTTAAGACAAAACAATCCATCTGCTTGTTCAGTGAACCTTCCATGGTGATCAGGTGCCTGTGTCAAAAAAAACCTGCTTAGCTATTCCTCCCTCATCAGATAAGCCAAGCAGAGGTTAAAGTAATTTCTCTTCCCACTCAAAGTATGGGAGTCAATGGCTTGGGACCAGCTTGTACTGTGTCTGGTTGTATTCCTAGGTCCTATTTTGGGTGACTGGGGTCAGTGTTCTACAGAAGTATATCCCTAAAATCCATGTTTTCACCATTGCTCCACGAAGCAGAGCTGCCATACTTCTCTGTTCCTGACGAGAGAGAGAGAGGGGAGGTAGGTGTGGAAGAACATACCAGTCATCGAGCTTGAAGGCTGCAGAGACAGCATAGCCCAGCAGGAATCCAGTGAGAGGCATTAAGGCAGAAGATCCCAGGAGGTGTTGCAGTGGGGATTCTGTAACACACGTATCAAACAAGGAGTCCCGTGGAAAAGAAATATATACGGACCTATTCTTGGTAGATGTTTCAGAGATGTTTATTTCTCCAGCCGCAGGGCCGGGGCTCTGCTGAGGAACTGCTCAATCACGGGACCCAAGGGTCCCTGCCCACACAGGGGAACACAAAGCAACCGATGGGGAACGAGGCTGACCAGGGGCAGGGAAATCCCGTGTCCCGAGCAGGGGCCCCTCTGCCAGGGCTACATGGCAGGGGGAGGAGACCCCGACAAGGAGGGATGGTGAGAAGACGACCATGATACAGCTTCCCATGTTGGCCACAGACAGAACAATTATAGCAGCAGATGACAGTAGAAGCATAACCATCCCTGCCTAAAATAGAAGTGATTGAGATGAGGACAAGAGAGAAATCCCCAGCAAAATCGGGCTCAGCTGTTAGAAGCAGCTGTACCCAGTTCCCCGTCCATCACGTGTGAAGTACACAGAGGGCATAAGTGACTTTCATGGACGTAAATGTTATCAGTAATCAACAAGAGACCATCACGGGCTGTTACCGAGAGAGACCTTAAATAACCAAATACCTTTCTGGTCTGTATGTGAAATGACTGGTCTTGCTGCACAAGCTGCTTGCTTCTCAGGCATTGCTACATGTCTCTGTCCAGGTCCCTTTGTGACTCTAGTCCACCCCAAGCAGGTGCCAAGGAAACCACTTTACTCACAGGTAGAGCCTAGTGGAGTTCTTGAGTTAGACAATAGTGTTTGTGGTTGTCTGGATTTCTGTTTTGCTGTTTAAATGCCTGATGTATAAAGGAGGCAGGGACATGATTCCAGGCATGAGTGGACACTTGGTGATCTAGTGGCTTCTGTTGGATAGGTATCTCAATGACTTCAGCAGCAACATTGTGATTTGGTTTTTGCCTAGTGCTAGATGTCTGAGAACAGTGGGGTGGGTTTCATTTGTTTTGGGATGGTTATTGTGTGTTTGGTTTTTATCTGGGTTCTGCTTTGGTTACAGCAGTAGTTGAGGGTGGTGCCTATGAGGTTCATTAGTGCTGATATAGCAAAAAACCCCCAAAGTTAAAACTGAAGCCAAGGAGAGCAATGTAGGAAGTTGGCTACAAAATGTCTGCCTGGAAAATATGGAGAACTTCTCCTTGGGCAAATATCGTAATCACTGAAGTGGTGAAGTGGATGTCTTGAGCTCAGTCCTCAACCCTGTCATTGATTTGTGTCATGTCTTAAAGAAGTTAATATGTCTGTGATTCTATGTTTGAAAACTTCCTCAAGGCCCTTGACTGAAAGGCCACTAGCACAGGATAGTTCTTACCTTGGTGACAAAGCCAGTGTACTGTGGTTTCTTCTCATTCAAGATGATGCCAATGGCACAGGGGATTAACATCAGCACCATGGAGGTGATTATTCCTTTGTAAGGTACCTTGCCCTCCAAATCACCCTCATAGAGTCCTCCTGAGTAAAGGTACAGAAGCAGTGGCAGTAATCCAATTGCCAGGACCATTGAGCATGCGGTCATAGCAGCACTGAGATGAAGAAAGGACCCCTCAGTAGAAGAACAACACTTTTTAAAAATGGAATATGCTCATCTGATTACTTGCCTGGACAGATGATTTTAATGTAAGACTTTACCTTGCTTTTTCCCAGCTTGTCACTGAGATCTCCCCAACATCACTGACAGGTTGTAGAAGGATGTGATATGAATGGAGAAGTGAGAAGATGACTCAAGTTTCACACAAGGTGAGAAAGGACCCTTGTCATGGGTACAGTTCACATTTCAGAAATTCACAACTGAGAGAAAAAGTAATACTTTGCATTTTCATGCTGGATCTTGCTTTATTGCTAGGGTTTGTTGGAGAGCGGTGTTCTGCTAGTTCAACGTTTCTCCCTGATGCAGCCTCTTCAGGCAGCGTGACCAGTTTACACAGAACTCCACGGATACATACAGCATATATATATGCTCTATGTACTGCTACATGGAGCTGAAAAAGTGTTCCTGCACCCATGTCATCAAGAGCAGCATGCCAATGCTTCAGAGAAAGGAACAAAGTCCCGTTGTAAACAGGGACAAATTAACTTACCGAGCAATATGGGTGCTTTAAAAATGTTTTGGACTTAGCATTTCAGTCTTTGTCCAGCTTCTTGCGGCCTCCTTATATTGATTAAATTAGTTTCGGAACCAGTCGTATGACTAGATTGGCCTGGACAATCAAGGGGTATGTAGCTTTCCTTACCTGAGGTTCATGTCCCCTCTCAGTGCCAGGCTAAAGATGTTGGAGAGGTTTCCCCCTGGGCAGCAGCCACAGATGAAGATGGCCAGGGATTCTGAGGTGCCCAACTGGAAGAGCTTGCCCAATAAGAATGCTGTCAAGGGCATGATGCTGTACTGAGCCATTACGGCTATTGCCACATCTTTAGGTCTCCTGAGGTGAGTTGTGATCTTGGCTATCTCCATTGTCCCAGAGACATCATGTTGATGAGGAGGACCACGATAAGGATTACATTCAGGGCTGTGTCTGTAGCCTGCTGTCCAAATGCAAAGGGTGGTGCCACACTGGTCAGAGAGGTGCTGCTCTGCGTGCAACCTGGGCTCCACAGTTCTGGGCTATCAAAAGCTCCCTTGGTCTTGTTCATCTTGCTGAGGGGTTAGGAGGCCCCTACTACTGTAAGTGGCTGGGAAGGTGAGGGAAGGATTGATTCAGAAGTCCAATAACATAACATTAAATTAATGCAAGCAAAACATGAGCTCTCTTTCAGGACACCACTCTTACCCTTCAGCAGCTGTTGAAACAGAAATCTGTGTTTAGAGCGATCAGCTGTGAACCCCATTCACTTTGGAAATACCCTGTGCAGTTTGTGTAGCTTCTGCTCTGGTCCTCCACCTCCTCCAGCATCCACCCTCACAGTGAGACAGCTGCTGAGAGCAAGACAGAGACAGTTCAAGGTGGGTAGAGACGACAGGTAAAGACGGGCACTTCATACAAAGGAAAATGAACCAGAGCTCCTCTCATCCACATGATACTGCTGAGGCCAATGCTTGAAAACATGATGCATCCAGGGTACTTTATTTTTAATGAGATTATAAAATACTTATTCTTCTGGACATAAATAAATCTTTTGATAGCAAGGTCTAGGAAGAAATTACTCTGTGGGTGAGTAATTTCTCTAGTAAACTCTTAGGGGCCTTCATGTCTCTTTTCCTGATGTGTTGTCTGACACTGTCTAGAAATTTTTTGGTTGCATATAGGAAATAATTCTCCGAGTCTTACCAACATTGAAAATATTATTCCCTCCTTAGCGCTGAGGGAAGGTTCTGCATGGTAGGAACCTCAACTGACCTCTGCAGTGCAAGGCTGGGCTCGATGGGCATCCAGGCCATCCAGGACCTGGGGTGTTCTGCACTGAGATCCAGCTGGGGCTGCAGACATGACACAAACTCTCCAGGCAAAGGCAAACAGGCAGCTGTCCCCCCACCCCCAGACTGGTCCCTGTGTGTGCTTTCAGTACAAGGCTGCACGGCGTGACACACTCAGTGCTCTGGTGTGCAGGGAAGCAGGGCCTGAGCAGCTGCTGCTGGGGTGGGAAGAGGGACTGGAAAGGTGGTTGATCCTCCAGCTTCTGCAAGGGTGTCTGCTGCTCATCCTGTCACTGCTCCCTGTCCCTGGCTTCCCTACACCTGCCGTGCTGGGGAATGGCACGTTGCCTGCCTTGCCCTCAGGTGTCATGCTTCCTGAACCCTCGGCAGGTTTTGCCTTCATTTAAGGCATTTATTGCCTTCAGATTCACCTGAGCCATCCCCTAGCTCAAGGGAGGGACTCTAGAAACAGACAGAGCCAAGCGCATTAAACTAGAGCAAAATGTTACCTTAGTGCCAGTGGATGCAGCTGTGGGAAGCTTTGGCAGATCACCCGCTGCTCCATCCTTTCCTGGCTGAGCTTGGTGAGCAATAGTACTCTTCAGTCCTTCTGCTTCAAGAAAATCCCCCTGGTAAGACCCTGTCCTCTGCTTGCAGGATCTAAAGCCTGGGTCTAAAAGAAGCCTCACAGATAGGGAAGTTGTTGTTAAATGATAGTTGTACTAACAGGACTGGGGAAGGGATTTTAACTGGGGAGGTTTGCGGCACTGTGGCTGAGCTCTAATTCCTTTGCTGGAGGGCATTATGATGCTGCAGTAGCATGTCCATTGCTTCTATTCATCTGGGAGCTCAGCAGGCTCAGCCTCTGCAGCCCTATTGCTCTGGAAACACTGCTGGAGGCAGGCAGGAATGTCAGAGCTGTTCTCCGTGTTCCTCCCCACTTGCTCTTGCTTTGGTTGGGAACTTTGTTTTCCAGGCAGGCAGCCAGGCCGGAAAAGCACCACCAACAGCTCAGGAGGCTAGCACAGGCATCCCTCATCGGGGGAAAGGAGCAGTGCCTGCGGCTCCCAGTGGCTCTGCACATCCATGCCCCTGGCTTCTCCCTTCTTTGTGAGCACCACACTGCCATTCCTGGGGACAAGGGTGCCTTCAGCAAGTCACAGATGGTGCCTTGAGCCCCCTGTGTCACTGTGGTGGCAGAGTAGTGCCTGGGCTCATTGCTGGGCCCTGACTGAGCAGGTGGGGTGAGGTGGCCTGCAGCACTGCGTGCATTTCGATTTTCTGCGGGCATCTGCAAGACTGCCAGGCACAAGCAGGGGCTGCCCAAGCAGCACACAGGCAAGTTCCATAAGAATCGAGAGAAAGTGCAGGAGCAAAGCTCACAGCAATTCCTTATCTCTTTCTATCCCTCTCTTCAGGATTTTTTTCCCCTGTGAATCCCTAGCCTTCCTAAAGAGATGCTTGTTTTTCACTGTGTTTGCCTTTCAGCTGTGTGCTGAATTTTGTAAGAAATGCAAAAAAAGTCAAGACAAGCAATTAAGTGGTTATAAATTGTCACTGCCTTGGCAGCACCTCCTCTTCCCCTAAACTCAGTGTAGCTCAGGTTTTTAAAATGACAGTGTTCTGACACTCTCATCCTTTGTCTTTGCAGGGCTGTAGAAGAATGTTTCAATGACTCTAATAATTAAAAAAATGCCTGCTAGTTGTTCATTGTTCAAGCATTCCTGCTGGTTCCCTGTAGTTAATGGAGAAAACACCACAGGAGCCAAGGAAGAGACTGGTTGAGGAAAGCAGAATAAATTAGGGTCGTTATTTCACACTGGTTTATGCTTGGACATCCAGTTATTTGACATGGGCACCAGAGCTGGGAGTTTGCATTCAAGAGCCAAAGAGCTGCATCTCGGCTCTAAAGCTGCTGCTCCCTGCGGTGGGACCTGGGAAAGGGGATGGCTGAAGGGATGGTTGGAGGAAGGAGCATGCTCTCATGCCGGAGGGCAGCGGGCCCGGGTGTTGAATGGGATCGCTGCTGATCTCGTGCCCAAGTCATCTGCCTCGGTTCAGAGGATGCTTTTGCCTTGCAGAAGCTGTCTCTTTAATCCTGGGGAAAGCGTGCCTTTTCCTTCCTTCCTTCGGCCACTTCCCGGAAGGGCTGAGTTCCTAAAAGGCAAACTTGCAGCTGCTCCTGCAGCGTTGTCCGCCTTTCCCCCGGGAGCGGAGCGGCGCTGCCCGGCCTGGCCCCGGCTCGCAGGGCTCTCCTGCGCGGCTGCTGCCGCTGGAGGGCACTGGTCGCATGCCCAGCGCCTCGGTGCTCGCCCAGGAGAGCACACCGCCCAAAACACACCGCAGACTGCTTAGATCGCCTTGGCGAAGTAAGATGTTCCCAAATTCAGAGGTACGGTCTAATGCAGTAGGCATCAAGGGATGCTTACCAAGCCGGAGGCATTGAAGGAAGTATTTAAAAAAAGAATAAGAAAATGTATACAATTTTGCAGACTTCCTGTTGGAGCTCAAAATGAGCTGTGTTGTGCTTTTTGTTTGTTTGTTTTGGTTTGGGTTTTTTTTGGTTTTTTTTTTGTTTTTTTGTTTGTTTTTGTTGGTTGGTTTGTTTGTTTTGGAAGGAGTTAGTGCTTCATGCTTTCATAATGTAGGTTCATAAATTCATCTGATAAATACAAAATGGCTTATGTGCCCCTTTCAGTGGTGGGGAGCTGAAGTCCAATTTCTTAGTTTGCAGCTGGGATCATCATCTCTTCTGTGTTTTTACAGAATTTAACATAACCTGAGCTCAGTCCAGTGGTTGTCCAAAGGCCCTGTTTCAGCAGATGTGCCCGACAGGAGCAGTGGTGCTCAATTATGTCAGATTTCACACTCTTGGCCCACAATACAAGACATGACTTTGACCTCTGGTGCCCACATCTTGCTCAGGTAAGGTTTGTTAAAACAGTGAGAACTGTACAGTTCTGTGCTTGGCTAATGAATTTGCTCATTTCTGTGTGATTTTGAGGCAATTTGCCCACCACAGCCCTGCCCACATGCAGGCACTATGCTGGAGTGGGGATGGAACAAGGAGAGCTTCTGCAGAGATAATCGTGATTTGTTATGACCTGTTCCAGCGGTGGCTGAGGGCTTCGTCCCAGCTGGAGACCCAGGCTGGACACCCAGGCTGGACTCAGCAATGTCAGCTAGAGCATGTGCCAGTTGGTCAGCAGTGAAAAAGAAGCTTGCTCTGATGCCTCCTCTCTGTTAGGGAGGTTATTTTAAATTTGAGTTTGCTGGGCAGGTAGGCACTGTTTATACCTTGAGCAGTGTAGGAAACTCTGTAGAAACAAATGCTGCTCCTGAGAGTGTGAGGTGCTTCAGCCATTTAGACAAACATTTCTATGATATCAGTACACGGAATCTTCCTCTGAATTTCTAGAGTGAGGATTTCCACCAGCACTGGGAAGTACCTGAAGGCCTTGGTGGGTGGGAAGGGCCCTACCCCATCCTTTCAGTGGTGTTACTACCCTAAGGGATTTTAAATTACTCCAGACAGAGAGCTCTGGAGAAGGGTGATGTTTATAGTCGGCAAGCCCAGGTTGCCATGGATTTCTGGCTGCTGTGCTAGATTCTCTCTTTCCCTAAGGAACCTGTAGCAGTGGGCAATGAGATGATACGTGGGAAAGATTCGTTTTCACTTGGTGGGAAGCAAGCTGCAGGTTTGGGGCAGAAACCCCCCTGCTGAGGGGGTTGAGGGAAGCACTGGGGGCAACCCATGTTCCCAGATACAAAGGGTGTTCCTGGTTTTTCCTACCTCTGCCTGCAGGAAGTATGTCAGTGTGGTGTTGAAGCAGGGCAGATTTTTTGTGAAAACCTCTACAGAAGGAAGAGTGCTCATGTCTGTGATGGTTATTTTTCTCTGTAGGAAGAGATATTTTTATTGTACAATGTAGTTAGTTATTTACTATGTAATTAGTGGGTCTAGTTAATCTTAAATATTTAATTTCTTTAGGGACCAGATGTCAAAGACATCTTCAGAAAAATTTGACAGCTTAAGTTTTCTTGCAACTTTGATAAAATGCTGTCAGCAGGACATTCCCTAAACGTGTCTCCAATCTGTATAGCCTTGACTATTGCTCTTAGCTTCTCAGGAGAAATGAACCACCTTGTCTACTGTTCGTTTGACCTTTGCAGGGTGATAACTATACAGAAAATCCTGTGTTCTCTCTGGGTCACGTGAGAAGCCTCTCTCTCTTGTCAGAGCTGCTCCAGGCAGCAGAAGGTTGCCCAGTCACTTGCCTAACTTCCAGCTGTGGATGCCGTACACCTACAAAGGGCAATTGCACCTTGGGCTGAGGCAAGTGTGTTCTTTTGTATCAAAGGTTATATTTTAAATTATTTCATTTGGTAGATTGTGCTCAAGTTCTAATGTCATAGCTTTAAACTGCTTCATTAGTGACATGAACTAGTCCTCCTTCCTATGTATTGAAGATTTAATACAGGAGATGGTTAGGAAAGTGGAAAGTAAGAAATAAGGTGTTCAAGAATAGCCAAGGATTAATGAAAAAGTCCGAGACCCTTATGCAAGCCCCTGGGGAGAACCAGGAAGTCTATGACAAGGTAGACTCATCACCCATTTTTTCCCCTCCTGCTACTGCCCAAACTCCCCTATGAAGAGCAGCCAAATTAACTTCATAAGTGAGAGAAATTTCCACATTAAGGAGAATGCATGGAAACTACCACCAGAATTACTCTTAGAAATAAGTGCCCAGGTGGCTGTGTGGGAGACCTCTAAAATCACGAGGAAAAACACTCTTTTTTTTGGAGAAAGAAGTAACATGTTAAGTAATGCAAGTGCAAAATAGAACTATGTTTAAAAGCATACCTGACCTTGTAAGACCAAGCTGACCTTTTGGAGTTACAGGGCTAATAAGGAGGAAAATGGTGCTGCTACTGTGGAGGCTGTGGCTTTGCTTGGTTCTTGCCTGTCCCTTCAGGCATCCTGGCATCATTGACTGCCGTGCCTAGAAATGACCTTGTCTCTCTTCTCTCCTACACTTGTGGTTACTCATGGACTTTGCAGGGAAGCTGTAGACTGTGTGTATTAGGAGGTCAGACTTCTCTCTCTCTCTCCCAAAGGTGTTAGGATGTTCAAGAAGATGACATGTCAGTTTCCTTAGCAGCAAAGGACTCCTTGAGAGGTAGAAATGGCTGCAGCAGCCACACTGCGCATTTTTGTGAGGCTCAGGAATGAAATGCCATTGACAGGATGGTTGGAGTCGCTCTAGATCTTGCTCCCTGCTCTGTTGCTGTCATCTGTGTGGGAAAAGCAGTGGGGAAAGCTTCCAAAGTGATTTGAGCTTAATAAGAGAGAAGCACAGCACATTCTTGGTACATAAGCATTTTCTTCTAAGCCTTCTTCTGTTTGCATGCACTAAAAGGCTGGTGTAAAAGGCTCCCACAGGACACTCACGGGGGCATCCTGAGTGTTCCAGCCCAAGGGAGCACCCCAAGTGGACATGGAGGACAGCAGGGATTCACAAAGTAGCACCATAGCTGAGGTGGGGCACCTGAAACCACATCCCAAGGGATGTTTGAAGCCTGGGTAGTCCTGGACTGCTGGCCAAGCTCGTGTGATCCACAATCCATCAGTGGAGAAATCCTAAATAAGTATCTGTGTGTTCAGCAGCACTTGGATATGGTGACCTGTTTGTTTACAGAGTAAGCCCTGTGAGTGCTCACTGCTGTGGTTCTGCCAACGTTTTTTAGTTTGGATTTGTGTGCTCCATTTACTTTGTTCCCTTTTTCTTCAACCTGTACTTGTTGTGACTGGACCCTGATTCAGTCTGAAGAGAGAGGATGTGCAGAGTTCATGGTCTTCACTTGCAGGGGAAGAGAGCTAGACCTATTTCCTTGCTTAGCGTCCTGCTGTGGGATGCAGGCAAGCCAATTTCTGCCTCTCTTCCACCATCCTGCTAAAGCCCTGTTACCTCTTCCTGGACTGAGCTATTGGCCTTTCTGCATGGTGCAGATGTGCCACAAAAATTTCAAGAGGACTGTCGAAAAAACTTTTCTTATTTGTGTACTTTACCCATCTGCCATCTTTGGAAGCTCCTTGGGCCCACATGGGCTGAGGTCTGTCTAGAACAGCAGCCTCTGGGTGGCTGGATCCCAGTTTGGGTGCCAAACATACTCCCGGTCCTCATGAATATTTTGCTGAGTTTCTGGGCTGGTGGAAATCTCGCATATTAGGCACTGCTGTGTTATTGGTATTCCTGTGGTCAGCCCCTGTGCTTGGGGCTTGTCCAGGCACCCAGGCAATGGCAAGCCAAACCCAGCAGTGCAGTGCAGTGCTTTTGTCTTGCTTTAATTAATTAGAGTAGGACACAGCTATTAGCAGCATGGTTTTGTTTCCATTTGTTCATTCTGACAGCAACTGAAGGAAGCCATTATCTCTACAAGAGGATGTTTCAGCAAGCGTTAGTGTAAATAAAGCTAACAGGATCAGTGCAAAGGAGAGGATCACGTTCTCTTAAGGACAGCAATCGATAATCAGGATGTTACATGCCAAATCTCTTCAAGAGGCATTGATAGCGGGTTCACACTCAGATCAGCCTTTAATCTTGGAGGATCACTGACCTCTTTACTGGCTGATACATTTCCCACAGTCTACCTGCCCTGTAACACAAGTCTCCCTGTAAGACGTGTAGCAGATCGTTCAGTGCCTTCAGACACAAAGAAAAGAAGTTGATGGCACCCACCTGCCTCTTTTGGCCAAGACATTTCTGTATGCATCAGGCTAAAGATGGGAGGTCAGGTGTGGGCTTGACACTGGATAATATTTCACAATCTTCCCCACTCCATGAGCAGCAGCAACATTGAGCACACCATAGGGTCCTAAAAACTGTGTGCTCCTCTGGCCCCTAAGCCAGGGACAGCAGCCTTAGTTTTAACTTTCCTGCAGCACTTGGCTGCAAGCAACATTTTTATTGGAAGCAAAATGACACTGAAGACCTGTTCTTCTTGCTGACAAATAAAATACTTAAGCACTGTGATGTTGGTTAAAAAATCTTCTTAAAATTTTTTGTGCATGCCTGGAGGAAAATGACGAGATATATACTGCAGGGTGTTCATTCTTGAGATCTCCAGTGTTTCCTATACCCCTCATTTCAGTGTAAGTCTTCTGATCTTTGCTGTTTGGCCCAAAGCTCTGGGCATTAGGTGAGCTACTCAATTTTATTTTACAAAAAAAAAGTTTGTAACCCTCAGGGATTTGCAGAAAAGTTTGAAAATGTGATCATAAACTTCAGGAAACCAGAGTGCAAGTAGGAAAAGCTCAAATGTTTGTAATTTTCTTTAAAAAACAGAACAAAATGCCTCACAATTTTAAAGCTGTGATTCTCTGGAGCCTGATGCATAATTTTTGAGTATGTGGGGTTGGCAGTGCCGGAAAGGATGCTTTTCGCTGCCCAGATCATAGTTTTCTGCTGGGAATTTTAATTACCAGCTTTAACTGTTTCTGCACCTTTTTCTTGGCTGGCCTCTCCTGCAGCTGAGGAGCCTCTCCCACCTCTGGGGGCTTGGAAGGGCAGCCAGAGGTGGTGGCAGTGGCCAGGATCACCCCAGTGGCAGAGGCTGGGCTGTTCTGCCTGGTTGTGTCTGGCCACATCCTTCAGACCTGCTGGGCAGCAAAGCTTCTCCAAGGTCTTGCAGCCCGCTGTCCAGGTGGGGAAGGTCCAGGGACCTCACCAGGGGCAGCAGCACCCCTTGTCCCCCACTCAGTTGCAGAGAGGGGGTGTGAACAGCTTGGCTTGGAGGATTGTCTCCCACCTGCAAAGCTTGCTGTAGGGATGTGATCTTCCCTGAGGGCTCACGAAGGGCAGAGGCTCTTTCCTCCAGGGGCTTGTTTGCACGGCTGGTGACTCCTGGGAGTGGGGCCGCAGCGTGACCCTGCACTCGGCAGGGCACAGAAAGGCACGGTGCCTTCCCAGAAATCCTGCAGGGATACAGCAACACTGCTGGGCTCTTCCTCCTCTGCTTCTCCCTTCCCAAGCCACCTCCCTTGGGTACTGCTCTTTCATATTTTTAGAAAGCACAGTTGATGTTTTTCAGCACTGGCTTTGCACATCAGTAGCCATTGCACAACGAGCTCTCGGGCCATTTATTTCGCAAGCAAGGGCTGAACCCTGCGACAGTGTTTTCCGCCACCTCGTCAGGAGCACTCTGGGCTCTAGCTGCTTCAAAATGGCAGCTATTGTTCTGTGTCTCTGCCCTGCTTGAAACCAGGCCTCCCCCAGACGTGTTTTAATAGCTCTTCTCTGTGATCTATTTATCCCCACGTGCCTTCAGGGGGAGTGGGGAAGGGCTCATTCCTATTTTAGGCACCAATGCACCAACATGCTGCAAGCAGCCCCTTTCTCTGCCTCCCAGCTTTCTGAGGGAGTCCTAATTTAATCTAGCATGAGTGCCTTGCAGAGCTGGAGGGTCTGGAGGCTGGCCATGCTCACTACACCAGGGTCTGTGCTGCATGGGCACGGGCCAGCCCATCCTTTACAGAATGATGCCTGCAATAGGGAAGTTATGATGCGGCCTGCTCAATCAAAGATTTGAATTTATAAAAAACAAAATATTAGCCCTCGGGATAAAGGAAGGCAACAATGAGCAGCGGCTTTGTTTTACAGCTAGAGGATGACCATGGAGATTAGTGGAGCCACTTATTACTTTTGGTAAGAGAATTGGCAAGACAAGTAGAAAACTTCAGAGGCTACAGGCTGGCTGGGCAAAGTTCAGTTGTCCTTCCTCCCTGGCTGGGCTTGGGGACTCAGTATGTTAATAAGGTGCACCCATATTAACATTTTATATCCATCATTTCCCACAAAAATATCTTATTACAGAGAGCTTGTTTCTCCACCCCCCTATAGTAAGCAACTGTGGGTCGTGTGGGTCCTGTGAAACCACCCTTAGCTAACCCGTGCCTATGTCCAACTAATCTTTCAGGGTTCTGACTGTTTTCACATTTTCTCAGCTGGGCTGAGCGCCCTTCCAAATTGACAGCCTGATGCCAGCCACACTGATTTATGTTCCCTGAGAAATACAATTGTAACTATTTCAATTACAAGAGTCCTCGGAATCCTAAATGTCTCCAAAGTTGTGAAGAATGCCCCAGTCTGGGACCACAACAATCCTACCTCTATAAATTTTTTCCCACTATATTTTCCTGAATTTGCCTGCATCCGGTACTTCAGTGGGAATGATGTATTCCATTCCAGATGTACTTCCAGCATGTGCACATCTGCATGGCACACTATCTGCTTCCTCTGACATGATGCCCACACTTCCAGACTATACCAGGACTCCTTTCTCTCACTAAGGCTTCTCCCTAGGAAAACACCTTTTGGTTTGTCCTGCTCCTCCCTGTATTTGCTCATCCACTTTGAAAATAAGCTCTCCATAACCCAGGATATTATTTGTGTTTGTTTTGGGCTTGTTCAGGGTTTTGCTAGCAAAAAGGGCACAATTCTGGCAGGTTCTTAGGACAATGTGCTTTATTTCAGGCACAGGCAAACCCGTTGCACTTAGCATGTGTGCAAGTGGCTGTGCAGTGCTGCATTCACCTACAGAGGTATATAAAGGGTAATGATAATGTTGCCCAGAAGGCTAACACATCAAAGGCCAAGGAGCAGTTAAAATGTATTATGAGCTGTTGGCAGTGATTGTGGGGGGTATTCGTGTGTTGCTGATTTGGACGGCCAGAGTAAATGAAAACCCTCTGGATTAATTGGTACACCAAAGAGATTTGGAGGAAAATGGAGGCTGATGGAAAATGACAAACAAGGGAAAACATAGATAGCTGTGTGTGCTGACCTGCTGTGGGGCGCTGCTGATTAACTTGCAGCTCCCTACTGTGCCCTGGGAAGCCAGGCAAGAGCTGGGGGTGCCCCACCAGCAGCTCATCCAGCACTTTGGTGGGAACAGACTGAGCCCCACAGTGCATCTGCAGCACCGCTATTTCAGCACAGCCAAGTGGGTAGTTAGAGGTGAGACTTACCAGGTGTCTTGTGACACCTGGACACTACGGGACAAGAGTTTAATTACTTTTAATGATGTGGGGTGCTGGGGGAGGGAGAGGAGGCCGTGTGGTGCCTGGTGTCACAGAGCAACCGAAGCTGGGAACTTCAAAATGGATTTGCACAGAGGCTGCTGGCTGAATCAGATGACAACCAGAATTGAATGATACGGTCCCATCTTTAACTAGGATACCCACATTGCAACTACTGTTTTATGGTTTATTATTAATGCTTCAATTTCACATAAATGGCATCCAACCTAAGTGTTACACTGGCAGCCATACAAACTCCAATTGTACCAGCTCACTGACATGCTAATTGAGCAGCTGGAGCAGGAGCACTAAACACAGCACCAGGTAAGTCATGCCCTTGCAGACCACCTTCCTGGTGTTTGGGGCAGGGTACTCATGCTGAGGATAGTGGGCAACTGGGGCTGACCTGGGGGTCTTTCATATGTCCACACTGGGGCTGCGAAAGAGGGTCCTTGTCTTCTTTCTGATTAGCAGCTGTGTTCACCAATGGGTTTCTAGAGAATTGTGCCAAAGCCAACCTGCCATAACTTGTGCTGGTATCAGTGATCTCTCATCTGGACATCACATGGTTCCTCCTGCCTATTACTTCCTCTGTCTTGCCATGGTCTGACCTACTCATCACTGACTCTGGTAGAGACACTTTTTTACTGCTAGTCTTGACTAGACACCTCCAGTTTGGGTGGTTTTCTGTTCTGTTCCACCAGTTCCTCCTGCAGCTCAGAAGTTTGTTTCATTCCTGTCCTGAACTCCACGCTTTGCATGTTTCTCTCTTGCAGACTTGAGGAATCCTTGTCATGGGAAGAAAAGCACAGAACGTGATGTGCTTCTGGTCATCTGGTGATTTACAAGGTCTCTTTCTTCTCTCATTGTCATTTCAGTGCATGGAAGAGGGGAAGAAAGAGGCTGCTCTAACTGGCAGGTTCTCCCAACCACATGTCCTTTTGGCAACTATGTGGGTGTGATGGGGATTGAAGGTAAAACAACACAATTCTAGAGGGTCTTCTCTGTCCTTTTCCTGAATATAGTTTTACAAGAAATAGTCGAGTAAAGCTGGCAGAAAGACAGAGAAGGAAGGCGTGTTACTGTATGCACAGGTAGGATTGCTCCTCTCCCCAAGACCTTGACCCAAGTCTGTTGGGCTCCCATCTTGTCTCCCAGCTCATGGTCACAGATTATTTAAAGCATGGCCCAGCTCTGCAGCCTCTGTCACTACCCATCCCACTGTCCTTCTGCTGGCAGTCTCCTCTTCTGTGGGTGTCACAGGAAAAATCTTGCCTTCTGCTTGTGTCTGGGGGCACTGTAGCAGGGTGGGAGAAGCAGCAGTCTTCTCTACATTTTTATTATAGTGAGGCCATGAGAATGAGAATCACCAACTTATTTCTGACATGATTCTGAAGAATTCCTTGCTTCTCCCATAAATCCGAGACATATATAAAGAATTTGTTTTCACTCTTGAACCTGAAGACAAGCATAAATTTTAAAATCTATTTTTAAAGTAAATAGCATTGTAATTTATAATGTTATAATGTTAAACAGAAGTTTTTGAAGTGCTCTCATCCTTGGAAAAAAGAGAACACTTCGTTTTTTGGTGACTAATGATGAAGTGTTTTCTAAAGGTGACTGAGCATAGCACAAAGAGTCCTAAATATATTTATTAGCTTATTAAACATAATTAATTGAATCTGGTTGCTAATGGCTATGACTTTGCAAGTGAAAAGCACTTTTGGTTAGCTAGACAGTTTTTTATTAAAGCACAAACATCCAACATTAAAACATATGCAGCTTACTGAATAATCATGTTATTTGTCAGACAAGCAGAAGTATCATCACTGAAGTGCTCCCAAAGAGCCAAATTGGGTAATATACATAATTAGGCCCCGTTTGATTAGATATGTGCCCATGGTAACAGCCACACTCAAGATCCACATATTAGTACAGTCTTGAAATAATCTTCAAGGGGGATGATGGCAACATCTGAAGCTTCACTGAGGAGACTTTTGGAACATAACCTACACACCAATTTTCTCTCTTCCTGTGGTTTTTCTTTATCTTATTATCTTCTATTTTTAAAACAATGCACGCCTTGGTTCTCAAAGGTGATATACTGCTTCCACAAAGTGTCACTACACTTTTACCCCTACAAGGAAGATCTCTTACTCATCTGCATTGCATTTTAAAGCCTAAAACCTTCATATATTTAAGGATGGAACCCAACAATTGGCAAGGCTGCTGCAAGCTGTTTCTAGGAGGTGGCAACAATTATCACCTGGAAGGCAGCCCGGGACAGCCCTGTGATGGATAAAGTCTTCTGCATGTTCTTTTAGGCTTTTGCAGAAGCCTCATGAAGAAACTGCAAGGTCTCAGCAAGAAACTGATTTTGCATAAGATACAAGCCTTAGAGAGCCCATAAGCCCTGAGCTACTGCCAACCCACAGGGAACGAGTCCAGAGGGTACTGTTTGGGCGACAGTGGAACCCAAGAGAGTGTTTAGCTGTAGATGCAATAGGAATTATTCCTGCAGTTTATTTTTACATGCTTAGAGGTTGAATGAGTTTGGAAGTGTTGGAGAGGATCTGAGAATTAGCAAAATGTATTATTAGTATGCATTTCTTATAGAAAAGGAGAGAAATTTAAATCCTGGTGAAACACTATGTCCAGCGTTGGTAAGGGGTGCTGCTTTTGCAGAAATGCTGGCTGGGAAATATTTAAAAGCAGCTTTTTTTCCCTCAGTAAGGAAAAGACACAGAAAATTCCCCCAGGTGAAGGTATCAGGGAAAGACTGGTCTATAGCAGGGAAACCTAGGCAATGGGTGCTGAGAGTCTGGCAGGAGAGGAGCATGGGAGTCTCAGTCCTGGCCAGTTTGGTCTAGAGGGCTAAGGTGTGGCTAATCTGGTCATGTCAGCTATCCCACCAGCGCAAGAGAGCCACAGCATACCCCTAACAGTGTCCTCACCTTATAGGAGCAAGACAGGACCTGGCCTCAGGGGACTCTATCTGAAGATATGTCATGGAGAGGAAGTCAGCACGGAAGGACCGTGAAACAAGTGTATGAAGATATTTTAGAATGTCTTTTAGCTTTTTGGAAGAAGAAGGCTATCCTAAGTAAATGGGAAACTGAACAGCTAAAAAGCTTTGCTGGGCAGAGAGGGAGCACAGGGGAAGATTTTATTCCCTGGGTTAGCTGTTACTTGGCACAGAGAACGGGAGCACTTTCTCTAAGGGGCCAGTGGCACAGCCAGCCATACATGTAGCCCTCAGCTGGACAGCAAGAACACTGTGTCCGTACAAAGTTGTCAAGCTGTTGTTGGGTGCAATGTTAGGATTATACTTACTGAGGTGAAAGTAGATACATGGATCCACCTGGGGCAGCAGGAGCATATAATCTTTCTCCATATTAGCATGTTCTTAACTATGCTCAGGGGAGAGGATCCTCAGCAGTATAAATTAACATCACAGGTCAAGTTATACTGAAGTTGTGAAATTCCTACACCCTTCCCTCTTTTCTTTAAGTACGTGCTGTTTTTAACACTGGTTCCCAAAACAGGAGATTATTCAAAGCAGTTTCTTGTTATTCACATCAGCACCAAACTATGAGGTCTGAAATTAGTCAGACCAAGCCCTGGGTCCGCCCTGGATGAGAGCAGGAGGACTGTAAACTGGGTTGTGTGTGAGCCCTGTGGTGATGGTAGTGATGACTGTGCCAACCCTAAACACTCTGTTTTTAAGGTATCTTGTGGACAGCCCCCCCCCGTGTTTGACAGCACACTTGTACTGGATATTCCCAGGCACATGGGACCTCCTACAGACTGAAGGGCATTCTCTGGTGATGGGGCTGGAGGCCTGGCAGCTCTGTGGTGGTGAAACTAGCCCTGGGAGAGTCTTGGGGGTGCCACTGGAAGGCACAGTGGATGTGCTGTGTGTGGGAGTGAGAGTGCTCACACACATGCAGTGTTGGTCCCTCCTGTGATAAATGGCTCTAAGTAGAGCTTTGTGAAATTCTGAATTTCTGTTTTTCAGAACAGAACAAACTGGGGCAAAAAATAGGAAAAATTGTTTCCTGGAATTATAACCGTCATGTTCAGAAATGTTTCCATGTTCTGTTTTGACATTTTTTTGGATCAAAGTGAAGCATTTTGACATTTCTGAGGTAGGAATGTTTTGTTTCAATTTGTTGAGCTGACATGAAATGTTTAGTTTCGAGTCTGCTTAACATTAAAGTAGGCAGTGCCTTTCCTTGGGTTTGGGTCCCATTCTCTCCTCTGGGCTGTGCTCCCTGGGAGCTCTGCCCAGCTCCCATAAAGCTTGGGCAAGGTCCACGTTGTTCTCAGTGAGTGCTCAGCCACAAGCCCCATGCACAGGAAAAAAGAGAGGCCTTTTCGGGAAAGTTCCTTTCCATGCTGAACTCAACTGAAAAGAAAAGATTTGTGTCAGTTGAAGCAAAGTGCTCTGTTCCAGTTCACCGCCACAAAACATCATTTCTTGTCAGCAGCATCCCTGTCTTCCCATAGGCACTTTTTGTGTTGCAGAAACTGTTTTCCGATTTAAAAAGATGTCCCAGTGAGTGCCCACATAGGTGTTGATGTGATCTACACCAGTAAGCTCCAGGAGGTCTGCAGGCTGGACCCCTGGACTTAGTGGAGGAGCTGCCCTTTGGTGTTGGTTGAGCAGATTTCCCAACGAGCTAAAGACCCTAAAGACCCCCATTTGCCTGGTTGGGGGCTGGCTGGAGCTGGGGCAGCCTCTGGCTCAGCTGTCCCCAAGGGAGATGAGGGGGCTGCAATAGGGACCAGGAGTGTGTCCTGCGAAATCAGCAGACTCTGCTCTTTTCTGCAGGTGGCTCTGCAGGCTTCCTGGGATTTCTGATGAAATTTACGCAAAAGTCAATTCAGAAGTTGCTTTGGTTCATTCTCAACAGCTCTGTATAGGACCAGGCGGGTCCTGCTACTCACTGTGAGGGATAATTGAACTCCTTGCCCTCCCCCTTTCCTGGGCAACAGCTTCAAAAGATCTCCGATTTTGCTCACCAATCAAGCAATCTCATTTGCAAAACAACTGCAAGGGCCCTGAAAAAGCAGAAGGGCAGCTCCTTTGTTAAATAGTGCCTTTTGGTGACACAAAGGAATCATAAAGGTGATGGAGCTGCAGCCTGGACAGCCACTTTTCCTGGACTGTGCAGGCTGGCTTCCCCCCCCACCCCGCTGTAATCTCAGACCCCGAGTCTAAGGATTATGCAAGGCTCGAGCCCAGGGAGAACAAGGTGCACTGCAACTATTCTTAGCTCCAAAAATTATTCCTGGCTTTGCTTTGAAATCTGAACCAGGGTTAATTTCTCTCCCCCTTCCCCCCCGTCTGTTTCCTCTCCTCTTTCATGTACCTATTTGCATAGACTGTCATCGTAAGAATTTCCATTAAAATTGAAAGCCTCCTTCCTGCATGTCACCTCTTGCAGCCCCCTTCCGCTTGCCCTGTGTGACTTTTGGAGGGCTGGAGAGCAAAGGTCCTGTGCTAGCATCACCTCCCGAGCCCTGCGTTCCCCCTGCCCTCAGTCCTGCTCCTCCGTTGCTATAGGAACATCCATCAACTTAGGAGTGCCAGAGAAAAAGAACAGAGAGTTATCTTAATTATTTAATGATTGATTAATATATGTTTATAGAGCACTTCAAAACAGTGCATAATTTTGTGAATTGTTTATTAACTGGGCAAGCAGTATAGTTTGCTGAACATCCTCCACTCTCATTGTTTCAATGGGAGGAAAGGGTGGTAGGCAGTTTGCAGATTTTGTAATAGTTATATTACTAAGAGTACTAGTAGTTCTGCTTCAGGAAAAAATCTAACAAGAGCCTTTGCTTCAAGTTTTCATAGGCAGGGCTGTTCTCAACACCTGCCACTAAGGTTACTCAAACACCTCCATTATAAAGACCTATGCTCAGCTGTTCTTTGGCAACTTTCACCCACCTGGAAAGAAGAAATGAACTTACTTCTCCTTAAGGCTGAATAAAAAGAGGAGGCAGAGAGTGCTTGCAGCTGGTGGTGAAACATGGCTGGCTGGTAGGGGAGCCTCAGCTGCACCACTCTGCTGGTGTTTTTGTCAGGAGGCCACGGAGGCCTTTTGATAAAACTTGTGTGCTCTGTGCCTGTAGTATCAGTTTGGAAGGACTGTGTAAGCAGGCTCTGTCAGCTGGTGAGGAAGGATGGGATGAGGAGCATGGTGCTGGTGTTGTGGTGTACTGCCATGTTCCCACATCCAGTTGAGGATGCCAGCTAGACCGATACCTGTTGCCTGTGCTGGTTGTAAATCCTGGGATCTACCCAGCCTGACCCAGGTAACCTGCTGAAGCCAGCCTGCCTCTGCTCCCTCCAGCCCCCAGGGCATTCTTCGGGTCTGGATTTCCCTGATGCCTGACTGCTCTCTGGCTTCCTCCCTCTCCCGTTAATGAGCTGTGACTATTGCACAGCGGGATGCAAGGTAAATGTAGACTGGCCACCTGAAGAGCTCTGTGTCACTAAGCATGGGAGTGTCTGGGACATACAACAAACACTGCCTTGTATGCTTGAGAAAAACCGTGCTGACTGCAAGTCTTCTTGGTGTGAGCTGTCATGCACCTTGGAGACCTGTAGGGCTGGTATGCCCTCGGTGTCAGGCCTGATGGTCCCTATAGGTGCAGGAGGTGAGACAGAATGATGCAATAGAATACGGGCAGCTGATGAAAGCTGCTGGTCCCTGCCTGACTCAGCCAGGCTCCTTACCTGAGTGAGGCCTGCGAGACCACAGCTGCTGTGGTGGAGGATGACTGGGAGGGTAACAATTATAGCTGGTGCTCTTGGAGGGGCTGTTTTGCCCCTTTGTTTGTGCTTAGTATGAAGCACTACAGACCTGTGCTGCCATGGGATATGCGTTGATCAGGTGTGTGATGTGTACAGCCCCCTAGTTTTTAAGAGGAAGTACAGAATGAATACAGAGGCTTGCTAAATGAAAAAAAATAGTTCTGGATTTGCATTGGTATTTAGGAGGTATCAAAACCTTGTTAATTTTAAGGATTCTTGGACTTCTCAGCCCCTGTGAATCCATCTTCTGTAGGGCAATCATCTCGTAAGGATGCCTTCACACGTAGCAGCTACCCTTCAGGTTTTTTTATGGGGTTTAATTATGGATTGCTGCAAAAAAGTCTCTGCTTCACCTGAAGAAAGCAGTAGCAGTATTAGGTTGTTATTCTGTAGTAGTTCAGCACTAGAGGGGGATGTAGCATGTGCTTTACATCCAGCAGGTTTCCTATGTGCATGCAACAATATTTTACAGTGGTGTTTATGAGGAGGCTGTTTCTTTAATTGCCAACATAAAGATTTTTGTCTTGCAGGGGCAATTTTCTTGCATAGGATAAAAATCAGGCTGCTATTTGCCAAGCCTTAAAAGACTGTGCTTGTAGTCAATTAATTTTGTTGTGTTTCGTGTGTGTCTTGGATATTGGGGCCTCAGAACTTCAGGCGATTCTCGTGTCCTTTTTTTTTTGGTTTTGGTGTACGGCTGACATGGGCAAACAGGCTGCTCTTTAGTTTGACTGTAGCTCTAATCCAGGCCGTTGGCTGGAAGGGTCTGAGTTCTGCCCTTCTTACCAAGGGGAC
Organism: Corvus cornix cornix; assembly: GCF_000738735.6. Taxonomy (NCBI): domain Eukaryota; kingdom Metazoa; phylum Chordata; class Aves; order Passeriformes; family Corvidae; genus Corvus; species Corvus cornix. The sequence continues at coordinate 34,525,329 of NC_046335.1, forward strand.
ACTTCATGTGCTGTGCTGTGGGGCTGCAGTCTGCTGTGGTAGTGAGTCCTGCAAGTAGCTGAACAAAGTTGTAAAGCCAAACTCATCCAGCTCCACTTGCTTGGAAAGCTGCACGTTTCTGTTTTCAGCAAAAATGGCTCTTTGACTTTGAAGATGTCCCAGTAATAAAAACCAGTTGTCCACTTCATGCATGAGCAAAATACTTGGCAAAAAAAGCTGCTGCCTTGAGGTTTTGCAGAAGCTGGTCAAATTCCTGTCCTCTTGTTTTCCTTCCCATCTCCAGTGAGCAATTCTTATTCCATGTTTTATGCAAGAGTGCAGGAGTGTGCCAGTGTGAGGAGGTGACTTGCTGGCCTGTTAGCCAGGGAATTTCTCCGTGTGCCTTTGGCTATGATACTTTGTGAGAAGAGCAGCCAGGCTGGTGTAGGCCATGTATATGCGCAAACATGGCTGCAGTAAAAGGTGAGAATGTCAACTGCTGAAGAAAACCTGTATTCAGGCCAGTGGCTAAGGACTCTCACAGATCCAAATTTTGGCAGTTTGCTCTATGGGAGATTGTCATGTGTGCCCCCATGCCTTCCTCTCCTTTCTGCTGCTTGTACCCCGGAATTGCATGCGGCTGTGGTTCCCACCTCGCACTGAGAGAAATGCCAGCTAGCCAGAAAAGATGTCCCCATTCACATTTCCACACAGAAACTTTTCTTTCCCTACTTTTAGTGCCTGTAATTACTTCTTTACTCCAGTGCCAGCAATCTTCCATCAGGCATCATTATTAATGGAGAGAAAAGAGAAGGGAAGGGAGGGAGAGAGAGAGAGTGCCACAAAACTTAATTTAATCACAGCACCCCATGCTCAATTTAACAGACACAACAGCTCAGAATGGGGTCCCTGTGCAACGGGAGGGCAGGCAGTGGAGCGTCCCTGGAAAGAATTAATTGTGGATGACAATGTGTAAACAGTGCAGATGAATAGGGCATGCAGGTGTGAGGCACCGGGGCCATCCCCGGGACTTTTTCACACGAATTTCAGCTCCTTCACTGCTGACCTGCTCCCAAAAACGTGATTAGTGTCGGCGTTGGGAAACCATTCAGGGTGTCAGGATTTGGCACATATTAACTAGCCCTGGGGATGAGGGGAGGGAGTGCATGGGGGCTATGAAAGGAGGAAGTCTGGTGGACAAGGGGATTGTTAAAGGGCCAGAAAACCCTCATTGCTCTGAGGTGCCCTTGCTGCTTGGGAGAAAATGGAAAGGAGCCAAAGCAGGACTCCAAGGCACTCTAGCCCTTACTGAGCTATGTGGAAAACAAGATAATGCATTGTGGAATACTTTTCTTTGAGTGTCTGTCATAAATATTAGTGATGTTCATATTAATGACTTTTCTCGGCTGTAGCTTTCCCAGTTCTAGACACTTCAGCTTGAGAGACAAACAGTCAAAACAAGCAAGAACGTTAATGACACAACAGTGCTGAGAACAGGAAATATCTCCTGGGTTTCATATGGAGGTTATTCAGCAGGCAAAAATCCTGCTTCATCAATATGTACCCTATATGTACACTGATACAGACAGGGGGTTGTGTAAGGGGCCCAATTTACCAAGCATGAGGTTAGACGCTCTTAAATTATGTTCCTTGTGCCAGCCTGGCCTTCTGCATCCAAGCAGGGTAGTTACATGCAGAGAGTAGACAAGGTTACTGATATTTTTTCCCACTCATAAGAATGATGCAAAGGGAAGGACAGAACTTGATGAGGACTACTGTGAATACCAGTGCCTCTGATGGACTCTGTTCTGTTCTTTCTTCCTTGCTGGAAATCCTTTCCCTGCCTGTCTTGTGACTTGGGCAGCATGGCAGGAGTGCTGTGTAGGTGCCTTCTGAGATTCACAGCTTTGTGCTCCCTCGACCACTGCAGCCCAAAGGCTTGGACTCCACATAATACAAAAAAAAATAAAAGTTATTCTAATTGCAAACATACCTGTGGATGTGAAGGTGAGGTTGGATCCTTGCTGGCCTGGTGATGAAAAAGGGTATTGCCATTCGTGCTGGTTTGGCAGCATATCTATGTGGGAGGCAAAGTGGATCAGCCCCTTCCTAGGCTGTTTTGGCTTGCAGATGGAATACGTGGTGAGGGGGGAACATGAAATATCGTCACAGAAACCATGAAGGCAAATGTATGCAATAGAAATCCCACCTCAAATTCAAAATTGCACTTAGTCGCTGTGGAAAATTACCTACTTATTTTGCTTAGTAACTCACAATTATATGACAGACTAGTTCAGCATCCTTTTGAGAAAAGTCTGGTGCTGGCTATTTCTGCCTTCAAGGCTTATTGTGGGGCTGAGGGAACACGAAACTTCTGTGCTTGGGTAATGGAAGTTATGCCTTTGGTCCTGATTGTGGCAATTGTAGATGATTTCTCTGGTAAATCTCTGGAAAATAGCAATGGCAATGTGGGAAAGGTACTCCTTAAGCACTAAAGTAACTTGGCAATGCTTGTATGCTCAGTTAAATTGTTGGAAGAAGGGCAAAACTTGTTTGCTGTTAAGCCCAGTGATATCTAGATTCATAAGGAACAAGAAATAATGGCACAGGCTTTATGCAGTGCAAGCCTACAGCTTTGAGATGAGACCCTCCCTGCCTAAAAAGCTTCCAAAGAGCTGGATACCCCACTGAAGCCATTCACCTCAGTTCTCTGGGACTCCAGAGGGTGCAGCACCTCACTTATTTACAAGCCATCAACAGGAATGAACAACACTTGTTTCATTGCAATCTGCTTGACTGACTTCTGTTTCCAGAAATGGTGATCAGTGCTATTAGAATGTCTTCCCCTGGTCTGCCTCCCAACCAAGTATTCTTGCCTCCTGGCACCCAGATATCAGCCCTCTCAGAGTGCAGCTGGGAAACCCTATGCTGAAAGGACTTTCTTCCTATGAGCTGTACAAGATAGTTCTTTTAAAAATCATCAGAACTACGGTAATTATGTACTGGCTGTTCTTGCCAAGGTGAATGTGATGGTTTTTAGCCTTGTTGCCCCAGACGAATTCCAAGATACTGGCTTTCTGCGTCATTCAGGACAGGGAGCTGCATCTGCTGCAATATGGCTGTTTCTCAGGGCCAACTGCTGCTCATCCTTTTAAGTGCTTTTTTTGTTCGTTTGTTTTTGGGTTTTTTTAATCATTATTTTGAGAGACATTTGCTCATCTCTCTAATTCTGCTTTTCATTGAGGAAGAATGATGTGCTAGAAATCTCACCAGTAACACAGCTGGTAATTTACCCTCTGGGAGGGAGAGGGTTGTAGGAGCTAAAGAGATCAGCTCCACAGACACCTGACCTAGGGGCTATTGCAGGGCTGTCTCCAGGCAAACTCTCTGTATCCTACACTATGAGCTAACTGGAGCCTAACCCATACACCAACAGAGACTGGTTTCTCAGGTTGTGATATTTCATCAGTTAGAGAATCCATCAAATGTTCTTCATTTGTACTTACAGCTGGATCTGTAGACCTTCACTTGTACTATATTTAAGCCACCAGCTGCCACAGAACGAAGAAAGGTGATGTTGAGTTGTGTTAGTTGAGGTGTGGAGGAGATGGGGCTACAGGAAGGTCAGTTATTTGCAAGGCAGTGAAAATGGGACAGCTGAAGAAAGTGAGGATGTGGGTCCCCAATCAGTAGTGTTAAGACCATAGCTCTAGCTCAAAATTTTACAGAATCCTCACACCAGCTGTTTAACATGGTGCTGCATGTGAAATATGCTCCTGTGGAAACAAATTACCCTTTCTTTTAAGGATCTCCAATTAGTGCAGAGGTTCTCAGGCTTCATGAGAAATCAGAGCAAGGAGAGAAGTGCAGAAGTCATCCAGGGATGTACGCCTTCTCCAGGCAGTCCTATTGTTGTCTGTGGTACCAAGCATGGGGCCTGGGCCTGGCCAGGGTGGTGGCTGGGCTCCTGGGTACTGTGATCTTTGCAAAGGTGCTGGTCGCGTTGTGGTGCAGGTGGGAGGATCTGCTTCCCTTCCAGGCTGCAGAAACCCTTGAATACAAGCTCGTTGTGATGGTGAGTTGAGTGATGGATTTACCCACAAAAATTTGAACTGTTTACATTAGAATTCCTGATGGTATTCCCAAGTTATTGTGCAGTATGTTGCTCTTTTTCTTAGTGCTTTTTCCTCACATCAGCTGCCCTTTTTCAGGCCTATCAGCTTGTTGATCAAGCCTAGACCCCCAAGCATCCTGAGCCATGTCTTCTGATCCATCGCACTGGTTAACCAGGTGAAGAGCTCTGATCTAAAAGCAGATATAGCTGAAAAGCAACTTGGTTCCCTGACTTTTCTTTTTAATGTGTGTATGTACATTTAATGAATGTAGCTTGATGTGACAAAAGGAAAAATGTACCGTTCTCCCAAACCAAGGCATTAATATTGAAAAATCCCCATAACAGTGGGAAAAAAATCTCTGAGGCAGCAAAAGGGACGTTGCTTAAAATTAAATAAAAAGGCAACTGGGTAAACAGTTCAAATTATGTAGAATTCTTAATGGTGGTTCATTTAGCTCTGCTAAAGGTCCCCAGCTTTCTCTTGCTTTCTCACAAACACTTCTGCAGTTGATATTGGTTATCGTATCTGATTAATTTTGTGATATACTGAGTCCAGCCTTGCACGTGGTTTTGTGCTGTGAGAGAGCATTCAGTAAAAAACTTGGCTGCTTTCAGCCCCCTACCAGTGTCTTGGCAACACTGGAGTTTTCCAAATTGCTCTTAGATACAGAACCTGAGTAACTTATTTTCCTAGTAGCAAGGCTGGAGCAAAAGATGCCTTCAGAAGAGGTTACAGCAGAAGGCAAGGAATTGGGAGCTCTAAAGCGAGATGAAGCAGTCTGCCCTAGGAAAGAAGACCTGAAGCTCTGGGTGCATAGGGATACTGGCACCCAGGCTAGGACAAATCCTGGATCTGCCAGGAGAAGGAGACCTGGGAACATCGAGAAAGGCTGCGAAGTTAAATTCACTGCTCAGTATTCAGTCCAATGAGAGATGTCTCACAGCTTAGTCTCCACAGGGTCATTCATCACCTTTTCTTAGCTGGTCTGCTTGCAGGTAGTGCTGGTCTGGCTGCAGCACAGAAATGCAGTGGTATGGCAACACTGATACAGAGAAATTATGAAAAGCACAGCCTCTGCTGGTTCATGGGTGATATACAATGAAATGTTGTAAAACTTAAAGACAAGATATATTTCTCTCGAGTTGGAGATGGGTTGACTAATTTCAGTAAAATAAGTCTGTATCAAGCCTTCAGCCAATGCTCCGATGAAGTACATTCTGAGTTACAGGATTTGGTTCATTGCTGGCTCCAGCTGCAGTGGTCAAACACAGGGCTGCTTGACAAATGCCCCCAGATCCATGAATCATGTATCTTATTATCCATTTCTGTGTTTCTTGGACTCTTTCTTTACCACCTCTGCATCTCCATTTCCATTCCTCAATCGAGAGAGACAACTTTCACCTAACTAGTTTTTCCTCGTAGTCCTGGTTTTGCCATATATCCATTTCTGAGTTTGCTATTTCTGATGCTGCTAACCAGGTTATCTCAGGCTTATGTGCTATTACGGGTATGGTTACCAGGCATGCTGGCCTGGCAAGGCTCTATTTCCCAGAATGTCCCCAGTGCTCCTCTCCAGCTCTCTGTGTGGTTCGGCTGTTGCTCACACACGTTCCCCATAACCACATGAGGGGAAGAGCCAGCCCTCACAGCACCACCTGTACCTTTTGCCAGCTTCTCACAATATTCCCTCTCACATTCAACTTTCCACATCACATCCGCTCTCTTGCCCGTTATCTTCCAGACTCTTTCCAGCTAGCTCAGCCTCAGGCCATGGCCCTGCTGGCAGCTTGGTGCCTACGGTGTTAGCCCCAATTGCCCACCTGTGGAGTTATTTGCTTGTAAACGATCCATATGAAGACTATTAATGTATTTATTTGAAGACATAAATCAACTTGTTACTGAAAGGCTTGCCTTTTTGAGGATATATGACAAGGCAAAGGTTCTGTCTGAGCAGTTGTATGTTCTTCTTTCCAGCTAATGCCAAAACCCAGGACTGTTTAATAACAAAGCTGGCTCAAAGAAGGTGGTCATGAAATGTTTGTGGATGTCCTTTCGTGTTCCTTGGCAAGTCTATGGTATCACTTCTAGTACCCTGAGGGTGGTGAAACGATTCAGCTTGGTTGTTTCTTTCACACCTTCAAGAATGTGTGAGGTGTCATTTTGGATCTGCTAAGCAATGCTGGATGCCTGCCCAAACAAAATTGCTGGCCATGGGAACAGTTGAAGTCCTTATGAGAGGCTTGGGGGAGAGGGCACGAAAGCAGCCAATGGCAAAAGCACCCATGAGGTGTTTGTCTGTGTCTCTGCCCTTCCTTCAGCACTCCAATTTTGCACCTCTGCTGAGCCCCAGTGGAACCAGCTCCTCCTGCCCAGCCAAGGGCAGCAGAAAGCTTTCTCCATTCGGGGTGCTGGGTGAGCTGAAGCACCTGCAGCCACACTGCTTGCTCCCAAGAGGGACAACTGCTGCAGCTCTGCTCTCACCCTCCTGCCATCCACCTGCTCACCTCCAGCTCCTGCTGCAGCAGTGCCAGACGGCTGGCACTGCTGGGCTCTTTATGCCCTGGAGGTTGGCACACCTGGGGAAAGATCCTTTACAAGGCAGACTCTCATGAATCTTGGGCACGATTTGTAAAAAGGTAATTTATAATAAGGTAAAGAACTTGTTGTGAGGCCACAAATGAGAAGGTAGCCCACACCTGAGAGAAATGGGTCTACCTTAGTTTTCTGCCTTGAAAGCTAAGTGAGATTATCCTAGTTATGAGTGCCCATTAGATTTGTATCCATCCATAGGCTTCAAATGGATTGCAGCAGCATCACTGCTTAAATCTTCACATTGCAGACTAAATTCCTACTAGATTAAGCCTATTAGAGAATATGAGCTCTTTATGCACAGTCTGTTTGACTTCTGTTTGCATGGCAAGATTTTGGCCTGTAATTATTTCTCAAATATGTTGGGCTACTGTGTATCCTAGGTAATAATAATGTAATTTATATTACCTACTTTAAAAAGCCAGAGAAATTGGAATTTTTTTAAGAGAAGGTAATGTTTAGAGAGAGACTGAGATGCTGAAAGATCTGAAAATACCTCCTAATAGAAATGCACAGAAAGCTCTGTTTAACCACACCAAAGAGTCTCATTTTCTCCATATTTTGGGCACCTTTGTCTTCCTTTGGATATACAAAAGGTGAAGTATTTGGCTAGTTCCCAGCCAAGATTGCACACCCAGGATTCCACCCAGCTTCTCCGCTCCAGTCATGCACACAGTTTTACCTGTTTTGCCAATGAAGGCACTGGTGGGCTCTGCAGCCTTGGCTGGTGCCAATGCTCAGCCTCAAAAATTTGAGTGGTTAGGTGTCGGTGGCCACACTCTGGGATGGCTGCAGAAAGTTTGGCTGAAAATGTTTTCTGAAAAATGTATGAGGATCAGTCCTCTGACAGCATACACATTTCTGCTTTGCCAACTAATCTCAACTTACTGAAGAATCAATCTTCTCTTTGATGCATGGTGCCTGGCAATGTATTTCCATCTTTGGGTCACATTCAGGAGACATTATTACTGCAGGCAATGAGAGAGGACATTTTACAGCAGGCCTGATGGCTTGCATAGGTATTCAGGGGCCAGATCAAAGATCAGTGCCAGTATCTGACTCAGCTGGTACCGCCAGACCTGAGACAGTCCCATGGGTGCCCCTAGCAGTGATGCCCTATCTGGGGTTTTTGGAGCCCAGAAGGGACTTCTAGGCTGATTCAGGTATCAAAGGGTCAACTCGCCATTAGTAAAAACGGATGTGTTGCACGTGTAAGTGGGGAATGGCTGTCTCTCTGGGGAAGGGCAGCTGGCACGTGAACAAACTCCTTTTGTACCTCAAAGGTGAAGAGAGGCCTGTGGTTCTAATATAAAACCTTGTTTTAGTAAATGGAGATCACTCGGAAAGCTTTGTTGTAGGCCTGAGGCAAAAATAGCACATGCTTAGGGGAGGACATGCACAGTCCAGAAGCAATGGAGGTTCTTCACAAGAGTGGGGCAGGTCCTGTGCTGCCAGTGAGTCCCTGTACCCACATGGATATTGTCACTATCACCTACATGCCTCTCCCCCAACAAGTAGCTTTGTGGAAGAGAAGTCTCTTTGGCTGTGCTGAAATGACATGGGAGTGTATTCCTCCTGTGAGCCAGGAGCATTTCTGAAGAGCTTCATGGACTGTGTGGATCAGACTCTGTAATGAGCACAGTTCAGGAGATTTGCAAGTTCTGAGGAGACCATAGGTGTGCCCCCCAAGAGTTCTACTCTTTAAGTCAAGTGGCACATTCTATGAGGACTCTTGTTTTCTAAGGAGCACCCTTTGGCAGAGGTGCCATATGCATGGGGCTCTGGCATCCACCTGCTGTGCTGCTAAAGCAGGTGTGTGTATTTGGGAGGCATTTCTACACACACAGGAGGGGTGCTTGTACATAAATATATATCTCTGTCTCTTATGTGGCTGTGTTCCTTTGAACTGATCCAGTATTCCACTGAAGTGAATGGGAGGTGGGTAAAGCCTACAAGCCTACTCATGGGAGTACCAATTTGCATGAACACATCCTTGTTTTGAAGCAGGCTACTGTTCTCAGCAGACTGCAGCCTTTTCCCCTTCTCCTTTTGTACTTTTCAGTATGAAAACACTGCATATACTTTGCCTCTCCGAGGTGCTCCTTGCGATACAAGAAACACATCTCTGTCAGTGCTTTATGTAGCCTTAGCACCTGAGGAAGCAAATGGCAAGCACTGGGGACTGATGGTGCTCAGCACACTCCTGGGAAGTCCCCTTGATCAGCCCCATAAGCTGTGTTCTCTCTTCCTGCTCTCCACTTTATCCCCAGTGTGCATTACACTTGCCCCAGCTTTGCAGAGATAATTTGCACTCTCCTAGCTCATTAGCTGCTATCCCCTCCTGTCCATGGGCAAAAAAAAGCCCTTACTGTTCAAAAGAACACATGCAGCAATCATTAATGCTGACCCTAATTGTGCCAATTCAAACCACTCAATAGCTCTAATTAAAACCTCTCTTGTGCAGGGCACTGAACAGTAACAAAACTGTCACCCCGAACAATCAAATCATGGAGCTAAGAAAATTTTTTCCCCTGTTGTTCAAATGTTGTTGCTGCTGTCAGAAGGGTCATCTGAAAGGATTAAGTATGGGGCTTTTGTAGCCTGCAAAGTTGGCAGGAGCAGGGGGGGGATATCTAAACCCAACCAATATCTTTTGGTCACAGTTTGAAATCAGAAGACCCCAACTTTTTTCCAGGTCTCCTTTCATCCACTTTACCCACCCCCACGCAGCAAGCAACACCTGCAAAGTAGACAGGCTGTTGGTTATGAGACACATGGACACCACAAGTCAACTTAAACATCTGCAAAGGAGGGGGTGAGGGGGAAACCCAGGCGTTCCTATCCCTACAACCTTGTTTCTCAGGGTCCCTGACTACACTTTCCTGTGCGCCATAAATAACTCTGCAATTACATTAATTGGTTGCATATTTGTTGACACAGGGGTGGACAGGGGTAGGTTATGGTGGGAGGATTTTTGCTTTCAGTGCAATTTTATACTAGTTTCTTCAGATGTCCTTTAATCCCCACTCTCCCTCCCCCCGTTATTTATAATTCTCATGTCTTTCAGAATAACTTTATAAGCCTGTGGGTGGGAGGGGGGAGCAGGAAAAAAAGAGTGTTAAAATTAATTTGATGGCACCCATGCACACACATCTGTTCTGCTGTGTTTCCCTAGCTAAGTCTATCAATCAAATGGAAAAGGTTGATATGTATCACAGTGGGGTATTTCAAAAAGCTGGATGCAAACAATTGTGTGCCAGAAGGTTTTATTCTGCACTGAGTTTCTGACAGGAATCGAAAGATCAAAATGGTGTAGATGTATACCTATATTTTATTTTACATTTCCCATTTTTTTAAGAAGGTAGTGAAATTAATAGCAATATAGTTAACTACTAGAATTCCAGTCTCGGTATCTTTTGTTCTATTTATTGTTGTACGTGTCCTGAAGCCCAAACCTGGGACAAAATGTAAGAGCCTGACACTGCTGCAAGCACTTTTGTATCTGTGCTGCTATTTTAGATCATTACAGGAACAACATGCTAGCCACCCTATGTGGTTCTGGGTTCAAACCACCATGTCAGAGTATTTGCTATGGGGTACTTAACTGAGTCTCTCCTTCCAGTACCTCCTTGACTTGCTTTCTTTTGCTAGTAGTAATCAGAGTTACAGTGGGAAAGTTCATGGCATGTGTGTTTCATCTTTCCTTTTTTCTTCTCTCCTTAGCTGCTGTCCCAGCTGAGAAGTAGGGAATAGGATGACACAGCAGTGCGCTGGCAGTCTGCCTCCTCAAACACCCTGAGCACTTTCTGTTAGAAACCAACTTCATTGTTTCTTGTTCTGACTGCTGGGCTGTGCCATGTGCTGTTACAACATTGCCTTGTCTCAGCAGTGAAGCCGTTTCATTTAGTGATGGATAAAATAGCCCATAGAGTACAGCTTGACTCAGCCTTTAAGTATTCAGCATTGGTTAGTGACGAAGCACAAAATCTTGATGTATAAACACACATTCTTTATGTATAGAAGCAACAGGACAAAACCTAAGAATGTTTTCATAACATTTTGAGGTGAACAGTCTCTTCTTGTGCAAAACTCCTTGCAAACCTGGCCATACAAACAGATATGTTCAGGATATGGTCTATTTTCACCAGTTTGCCTCAGATCCTGTGAGTACTAGCTAGGGGTCAGCAGGGGGACCACAGTCTTTTCTAAAAATGGAGGTGTTGCGCTGTGATGTGTGATGGTGCTGACCCACTTCTGCCTTTGTGCCACCATTGAGTGGTAAAGCAGCACTCTCTCGTTTTCAATGGCAATATGCTCTTACAAAGGGATGAAGAGAAATAGGTGACACTACTTTATGGCATTCAAATGAGTGCATTTCAGAGCAAGGTCCCTTCTTCATCAGCAGCATTGGAAAAAAGTACCAGAGCTCTTTGACAGTTTTGTTGTCTGTTGGGGGCAGTGGGACATAGCAAAACATGTCTTATACTTCTTGTCACTTGCTTAAGAAGGGGAAATAAGGCACAGACAGGGTTTTTGACCAGCTCTAGGTGCTTTCAGCTAAGCTGAGAACAAACCCTGGGATCCTAGCATCTTGTCTAGCTTCTGGAAAGCAGCAGCTCTTTTTCTGAGCTGATTCTTGCCTGTCTTCATATAGGAAGCTCTGTGTGTCTCTGTTGATCTGTTGAGCCGAGGGTAGGGGATTTCTGTAAAATACACTCCAGTGTAGATTCCCATCGCTTTCTGTATGGATCTCCCACGGTCCTGTCTGCCCTTCTGTCTCATTCCTTGCCCCCATTTTCTAGGCAGCAATGCTGGAGTCTATCCTCTTGACTAAGCTGTTGCACTTTAATTTTCAACAGGCCCCTATTGCTCTTGCACCTTGTGTGTGGTCTTTGAACGTTATGTGGCTCGGCAGCTGGGAATAGTGAGTGGGTGGGCAATTTAAAACAGAAAGACTCTGTATCAGCACAGGGCTGAGGTTTGAACTCTGCTCAGCTTTGGATACATGTAGCTGGTTCTCAGGGCTGTGATTTAAGTGCCGTTTTGCTGGTGTCAGTGTGAAACTTAAATCAGTGCTAAGAAACTGGTAGGGAAGAAAAAACAAACTTTGCCTGTCCGATAACGAGTGTTACTCTTGGCCCTGATGAAAAACTGCGGGATCAAGACATCTTAGAGTGTATTCTGCTGTTTTGTCACCATTTTGCCTCCACAACTGAGAAGACAAAAAGTGTCTAATTTGATGTCAGGGTTTCTTTGCTGGAGTACATTTCTGAGCTGTTTCATGCTATTTAGAACGCAAATCTGATTCTGAGTTTCCTGAAGATATGGACTGCTAACAGAGAGAGGCAGATGAGGGGGGTGCCAACCCGTGGGACAAAATACTTTATTGCATTCATCTGAGCATCCCTCTGAGACAAAGTAAATGTGCTCAAGCAACAAAATACAGTCCCAATGTCATGACCTGTTGAGGTCACAGGGCCTGGTCCTCAGTCTCTTCCTCCTTTTTGTTGTCTGTGCTGGTGGAGGATCACATGCAGGGGAGGTCAGACAAGAGACCTTGCCTTCCATGTGCCCTGGCATGATTCCCACACACACACACACAGTTCTTTTTGCACTTTTGATGGTGAGCCCACTCTGCATGGGCAGAGAGTTCTTATGTATGGGGGATTCACCACTTGCTCTCCTTTGCATTTGCAGCCCAGAGTACCAAGTCCTCAAAATTTCAGTGCAGAGGTAGTTCTTCCCCCACCCACTTTCCGTCTATCCCACCCAGGTAGACAGGATGAGCAGAAAGAATCCTTGCCTTGATAAGATTGATAAATGAGGTTGGAACAGAGCTCTTCTTTTCTGGAGTCCATATGGAGTCCAACCCAACTTCAAACTCATAGCTGACAAAATAAAAAAAAAAAAATTGGCAAGTCCCTAAGTACTTTTAAGGATTCTAAAGGTGAAAGATACGGTCGATTGGCATTCTTTTTAGAGCCTGGAGTGATGTTACATTTGCTTCACAGAATTCAAAGGAGTGCACAATTAACATTAGAAATCTATTAGATATTTGGAAGAGTCATTCAATTTTCCAGTGCCACATATATACCCATCATTCACCACCACTGTAGAAGGCCTTATATTGATTTTTAGCATTATTTCCTATAATTTGCAAAACATAAGTAAGAGTAAAAAGGCCAAAAAAGGAGAATAGCCTTGTTTTCAAAGAGCTGGCTGATTACAGACCAACATCAGCTATGTCATTGTAGTGGTTCCACCCTTAAAGACAGGTATGTGCTGCAGTACCATGAAAAAACACACTGAAGAGCAAATGAGCATTACTGCCTCTTTACTACATCTTGCACTTTACTGCATTCCTTTCTTTTTGATTTCATTCTTTTCTGTTTTGTTTTGATAATAATACTGGTGTATGGACAACAGCCTCTTCCCATGATGGAATAACATAGGTTGGTGCATGAAGGTTTGGCTGGGTAATAGGACCAGATGGATGGGCACTTGTGAGAGGTGAGGGTCTGGCAGTGGTGGGAACTAATCAGGACTACTAGCAACTCTGGGAAACCAAAGTAGTGCAGCCAGGACCAACACAATCTAATATACTTTACAGAGAAAAAGTCTGAACAGAATTTCTGTATGAAGTATAATGAATGAAGTGGCAGACTCTAGATGGATTTCATGGGAAAAGGCTTGAAATCCTGTAATGTTTTTGACAAAGCTTTCTGTTCAAGTATAAGTGAATATTCTGCAAAGAGCTTCCAGGATGAAAAGCCCAATAGGATACTTATTTTTTACTAACAGGGTTTCTGTTTCATTCAGGAACACACACACACACATATATATACATATATATACATACATATATATATATATAGCATCCATAAAAAGCTGAGGCTCCTTTTTGTTGACATGATCCAGTAAATACACCCCAAAACATGCTGAACACCCCAAAGCAATGTGTCTCTTTCTTAACAAGTGTGAATACTTTGCACTCAGCAGCAACTGACTGTTACTCTATCATGGGAAGAGGTTGTTGGCCATATACCAGTATTATTATGAAAACAAAAAAGAAAGGAATGCAGTAAAGTGAAAGATGTAGTAAAAAACTGTGTTGACAGTGGGATGACACTGTAAAATTGCTGTATGCTGTGATGTGAATCCTTTCGAACCCAATGATGTTCCACCCTCATAATCAATGAGTCAAACTTACTCCTCCCCACACTCCCAATATTCTACCTCTGTCTGGGAAGCTGGGGAAATTGTATTCTACTTCATTTTAGGGTGACTGGACAGACTTTCTCTTCCTGTGGTTGCTATTCCTAACTGCATAGGGTCACGAGTGTGCTCAGTTGTGGCTTTTCAGTCTTTACTCTGGACTGCCTTGAACTTGCCTCTAGATAGAGATTTGCAGGTGTCAGCATAGTAGAAAAGGTTCTTCTGCTACTGCAGGTTCTCAGCAATTAAGGCCTGGCAGCAATTGATAATTCTCTGATTAAAATGGTCCAACTTATTCAATGGGCAAAAAGTTACAAAGAAAAAAAACCAGCTCTAAATTCTGCATTGTTACAACCTACAAAAATGAATCTTACAGCAAATTTCCCATGTTCTTCTTTATCCCTTTTATTAATTGTGACAACAAGTGAAATCTAAACCTCTTGCAGGAGTGATTGTAGCATCTACTGACTTAAAAAAGAATCTTTAATGGTAAATTAGTCCCTAAAAGCAATTACCTCATATTTGGAGGCAGCAGATTATTCTCTATTGAAAGCTGAGTAATCATTTCTACTAAACATGTGCAAGAGGGGATTCGTGCCCTGATGGAAGCTGTGGCAGATAAATCCCATGATGGTTCTGAGTGCCAATACTGTTCAAAAGAGGACAATGATCTTCTGCAACTTGAGGACAGGACAAGTAGAAGCAGAGGCAAATAATCAAAGCAATCTAATAGTTCTCCCTGAACAGTTGTCAAGACCACCAGTATACATGTCCTGTGCCATGAGTTTGTGGTGGTGCACATGATATGCAAGCACTATGGCAACGAGATATTAATCATCAACAGAGATGGGCACAGGTTGGGGTAAATCTTCAGAGGTGCAAGTTGTAGGCTGTATCTCAAGTACACAACAAGCCCCAACGGTACCAGTTTCAGCGCTACCTCAGCAGCATTGCATAGTTGAATTCATTGTGGCTGAGCTTACATCATCCTCTGAAGGATCCATTTGTTGGGCCTGGTATACAAATGCCTGGACACGAAGAACAACTTCTCTTCCAGTTCTGTATCCTTCTCTCTTTGTGGTTTTCAGTTACAGACTCTGGGCAAGTTCTTTGCTAGTGAGACATCACTGATTGAAGTGGCACTGTGCCAGCAGTATTTGGCACTCTGAGTGATGGCAGGGATTTTCAGAAGCGTTTAAGTGAGAAGATTAGGTGCCCAATCCCTCTTTTGTTTGGTCAATAGCCTTTTCTTTGCTCATCAGCATTTCTGCAAGGCCACTGATGCCGAGTTCAGGCACTTCCTACTTGCCAGCAACCTGAGAGAAATAACAGACAATTTAATGGCACAAAGCTTTCTGTTTCTGTAATTTATTTTATTTACCTAGATTTTTCTTTGATGATGCCACGCCAGTAAAGTGCACCTATACTAACTAGAGTACCAGGCCCAGTGTGCTGAAGAGTCAGGCACACATTTTCAATGGTGAAAGTGACTCACCACTGGAAAAAAACAATGTATTTTCTCTCTTAACGGTGTCTTTAAACAGAGCTTGGATGTCCCTCCAGCCACCTGAATGTTGACTTGCTGAGATTTTTGGGCTCGGAACAGCTCAGTAAAATTTAGTGGTGATACACAGGCCAGGCTATGAAGTCTCTTCTGCACTAAGGCACTTACTATCCACAAATGAAATATTTCTCCCTACGGAGAGGCACCTGGCCATGGCTGGAACTACAATGTAGCAAGGTTATGAACAGCTTTGACCATGAAGGTCAAAGGGTTCTGCTCACCCTCTCTGGAACTCCTACTTGGTGTTAAGATGCTGTTGGTGTCAAGGCCTCATAGGCATTGGTGGGTTGGTTTCTGGTGTAGCTGGTATTGTTTATCAGGGATTAAGAAAACAATTACTTTTTCATGGTGGTAACAAACATTTATCTAGCATAGAGATCCCGATATCCTTGTGTTTGTGGGTGAAAAATACACCAAAGAAAGACATCAATGTTTAAAGTACAAGTGACAAAGAACACATGAAGGCAAAACACAAAATAGGTCAGATGCAAAAATCCCCCTATGAAATTGGAGAGGAGAATATAGGCAAGCGTAATATTGTTATCTGGACCGGAATTTAATCAAGACTTAAGTATGAGGTGATGTGGTACTTCAGTGGTGGGATCACTGCCTCAACAAAACTGTACTAGATTCTGCCTGTCTTTTCATAGATTCAGATGTGCGCCAGTATAACTTGTCCAACCTCAACAGAGCTGATCCTGATATACACAAGGACACTCATATTCAGATTTCCCAGCTCTTCCCCTCATCTTCCCTTCAAGGTCTCTCTGCTCATGTCATGTGGAATGGCACAAGTTCAGGTGTGGATCAGAGAGACTTTGAAATGGAAAATCAGAGGATACCACAGGCCATACTGGAGAAGAGCTGGCAAAGCTTAGAACCAGGCTAGTGGAGTGGCGAGGGTTAGGACTAAGGTAGGCTTGTATGGGGTACTGTGTTTGGAGTCCTAGAGAAATCTGCAAGCCAAGAATAAAGAATACTGGCAGAGCTCCATGTGAGTAACAAACGGCTTATCCTGTCTAGGCTAATGACAAAATGGTACATATTGGCATTTAATTTTTTTTTTTTTAAGGAAAAGAAAGATTAAAGCAACCGCTATACCTAAACACTCTGCTTTGCTCTGATACGATGCCAGAATTACATGACTTCTACTGTGTAACAAGGTTCTTTGTGTGGGCGTAGCAGCCCCTCCCCATACCTAGCGGATACACTCTAGGGAATTTTTGCAAGTGCGAGTATTGCCTGTTGGAAGGTCACTGAGTAAAGAAAGCTAATACATTGTATGAAAAAATGTCATGTTTTGTTGTGTTTCCCTAAGACCACCACAAAAGAGTCCTACATAAAGGTTATTATCACTATTACATGCACAGCAATGACCCCCCCATGCATATTACTCTGCAATATGTTGAGCCTCTGCCCTGCCCTCCATCAAACTCAAGATGGTACTTTGAAAATTAAGGACTTGATGTAAATGCCAGCCAGTCTAGTTCACAAGATATCCCCACCACTCAGTCCCTCTGCCAGGTAGAGGGCTTGGCATTACTCTCTGCCTCCAATGCTCAGGGTCTACATCTTGCTGCCATTACAATGCCATGGTACTGCTCCCTCTTCAGACATGCCTGTAGAGACTGGGCCTTGCTGGTAGATGTAGCTCTGTTTTCTCCTCTTCTCCTGCTTCTGCTCCACAGCTGCACTAACTCACCTGTTGTGTGACGACGCTCATTTTCTACCCAAACTTCCCATTACTTGGTGCCTGGTGCTTGGACGAACTGGGACCCATGTGCAGTCTCTAAGGGCTTGTCATCTCAAGAGGAACTAAACTTGAACTTGGGATGGTTTCCCAGGTGCAAGGTGTGTATTACCAAAGACCCCAAACACATCACCTGCACGAGGTCTGCAGGATTACCTGGGCAATGCAAAGCAGTGAGTTGGGGGCTAGGTCTGCAGCTGGGAACGCAGAGGAAGATCTTCAGGGAGGGGTAGACTCTGTGGCTGTGGGTCAGCCATGTCCCGAGTGTCGGCATGGAGGTGGCACGACGACCTGCACTCCCTGAGACACGAGCTTACTCCTATAGCAGCCTTGGCCCCAGAGCGCAGGACCGAATGAACACGGTTTGTGGACCATGAGATGATTTCCTTTGCCAAATTTACTTGCTCGCTAACCCGACCCGGCTGCACGGCTCAGCTGTCACTGCCCCCGCCCGGGGCTCGGGCCGTGTATGCCCGGCAGAGCTTTGAGGCGGCGCACAGCCCGGCAGCCCCGCGGGGAGTGCGCCGCGCTGGCTGGCCATCTCCCGCGGCCTCGCACACGTCCGGCCGCCGGGAGCCCCAAGCGCCGCCCGGGAGCTCCAGGTGCCGCGAGCCACGGGGACGGCGCCCACCCCGGGCCCTGCGCCGCGCCGCCCGAGGCCAACCTGCGCCGCCCGCCGTCCGCCCGGCGGGGGGGCGGGGCGAGAGGCGGCGCGGCTCCGGCATTGGCCGCGGCCCGCGGCGGCCGCACGGCGATAGGCGCACGGCACGGTCAGTGCCGGCCGGCCCCGCCCCGCCGCGGCTTTATAACGGGCATCCCCATGGCCGAGGCGGGGAACCTGCTGTGGCGGGACCGGCGCTGCCGCTCCGCCCGACACTCTGCCGCCCGGGAGAGCCGCCTCCGGTGGCTGCAGAGCCGCGCCGCCCCGAGGGACGATGGTGCCGCGGGCCTGGCGCGGAGCGGGGGCTCGCCCGTTCCTGCTGGCGCTGCTGCTGGTGCATCTGGCGCCGGGTCGCAGCCACCGAGCCACGGGGCCCCGGGTAAGTGAGCTGCCGCCCCGGCGCGGCAGGTTGCCGTGCCCTGCCGTGCCCCGGCCCGCCGCCCCCGCGCTCTGTCAGCGCCGCAGGTGGAGCCCCGGCCGCCGGGCAGAGACCCTGGCCCCGCTCCCCCCGGGCGCGGACCCTCGCAAGGGCCTCCCCGCTCGCATATTAAAAGCCGGGTATCGGCTGCATGCGAGAAGTTCATACACCGGTATTAACTTGTTGGTATTTATTGCAGAAAAACACGGGAGGGGGGAGGTTGGCAGGCTGTGTTTTTATATTACTCGGCTTGGATTTAATGTAGCCCCTGTTCCCAGCACATAGCTTTAGGACTTTTCTTTTTTTATGTTCCTGAGCAGGGATTAAATGAATCCCTGTAATAAAGCTAGATGCCTTCAGCCCAGGCTTCTCCCTGTAGGAGTCTAGCTCTGTTTTTTTTAATCCGACAGTGTTTGACTCTTACTGGGGCTGTTCATTTCACTTACCAAACTATTACATTGCTCTGGGGGAGAACACAACGTTTTTCTAAATATGGTTGTCCCAGTGAGTGAGTGTTACCACTGCAGCACCACTACGGAGTAGCGTGACAGTTTTCAATTATAAAGCTGCAAAACAGTAGCTGTTCTTCAGCCAATGCTGCAATGAAAGCACAGCTCTGGGTAAGTGGAAAAACTTATCTCTCTGCAGGCATGTTGGGTGCATTGGCCGTGTGCATTCTTGACCCAGCAGTCTAAAATGCTATGAAGTGTAGTACCTAATTAACTTAGCCCATAGTTAGGCAAGACCAGGAGTCTTTGAAATCCCTACTCAGCCCAAGTATAACAACAAGAGACTTTAGTGAAATGTTGGTTTTTTTTTTTTCCTAATGGAAGTGTTTGACCATGATGGCTATTAAATGCTTCTCAGAGCTATGGAAAGTGTACAACTGGCTGCACTGATGTTGTTGTATTCAGCTGTGCTGTGTAGCCTCTTTTACGGCCAGATGTGTAACAGCAACTGTTAGTTCTGATCTCACCAGTTCTTAGTCAGAACTGGTGTGTGCCATAAATTACTGGCGACCTGCTTTAAAAGATCAACCAACACAGGGGTTTTTATGCATATATCTTTATTACCTGATATCAAGCATAAACCTCAAAACTGGAGTGATTCCACATAGAGAGGAGCTTTAAAGGTGATAAGTAAGAGTCTGGCTGGATGACTAGCACTTTCATCAGCACCAGTATCTAACTGCTTTAATGAAGCACAATTGAAACAACAAAATAAAAAAATCCTGATGGTAGTGCATAATTATTCAATGAGCCTGTATACCAAACAGTTTTCCTATATACCATTTTTTGTACTGTACTTTACAAGGCAGTTTAATTGCTCCCTGTGCTGTGTTGTCTTGGAGTGGGAGCTACTTCAGGAGAGTGGAAAACCAAATACAAAGGACTACTGATTTACTTTTTGCTTGAAGTAAGTAAACTGACTTGGCTATTTCTTCCTTCATGGCTGGAGAGAATATCAACTGTGAGCACTAACATCTACAGTTCTGTAGGAGGATGTGCCTTAAAGTTTTAACTTAGTGTTTTAACTTATGAGCTCTTAAATGGAAAGCTGTATATTTCCAGTATGTCCAGCTCATGAAATCTGCCTTTTTGCACCTCAAAGTGTCATAATTAAGTGCATGTGAAGGTGAGGAGTTTGGTTTATTTGGTTGCAACCAGGTTGATTGATATAAGCCCCTGAGCTTCATCTCTTGCAGTGATTAGACATTGCCAGTAAAGTTGTCATTGCCAGTAAAGGTGCCATACTTTCAATTCCAATAAAAATAAAAATACTTTATTATTAATTTCTTAAACAATGACTACCAGGTTACACCAGTATGTATTTCTCATGTGGGCTTGCGATCAAGAGTGTATTCCTGTCAGGAAATCTCCCTGGGCGGGTGTCCAGTGTTGCAGTTCTGGGGGGTCTAATCTTGTAGGTGTTCAATTGCTAGGTGTGGTACCTGCTCTTTCACACTCCTTTCTGTATGGTGAGCACTAGAACTACAGTATTTTCAAGCTGAAATGCTTTTAAAGGTGAACAACAGTTTTTAGTCCTACTCAGTGAATTCAAATGAATTCAAAAGCAATAATGCTTGAATCAAGTCCTAGATCTTCCTCCTTGCATTTCCCTTGCTACTGTAGTGTTCTAAGATAGGCAGCCAGCTCTGTTACTCAATACATAAGCAGAAGAGAATGGCATGCTACTGTTTGCAGAAAATGTTGAAAAACTAGAGGTATTGAAGAGAAATAGGTATATCTACATCTCTTGTGCCAATAAGGGATGAAACTTTCAGATGAAGTGAGTTCAGGATAATTACTTGAATACCAAGGTAAATTATAAGTGCAGCTAGTACCTACAGGTCTGTTGAGGAACTTCTGGCTCTCAAAAGATGTATGAAGCTTGCTGTTTCTTGTTACAGTGAAACTATGAACAGTGATGTGAATTCCTTAGGCTTGGTGTCAGTGACTTGTAGGAAACATCTGGCTCTTGCATATATGCTGTTGCCCAATGACAGTTAATAACAACTGTCCCAAGTGGAGCACCATAGGAAGTCTAATATCTTGTCCTAGAAATAACTTGGAAGCCCAAGGCTGCTGTGTGACTTGTTTCCTCAGCTGACAGACTCTAGTAAAGCTTCTGCTGCGTTAAACAATCACCTGGTCACTTCTACTTCTGTAGCTCAAAAGAGCATTGTGGGACTGTACTTGAAAAATGTCTGTTAGAAGGATGCTACCTTCTGGAAAAAGATAATCAGGCTTTATTTTCTATTCATATTATCTTCTTGTGTGCCTCTTTGCCGGCATGAGATCTGAGGTGTGTGACAAGCCAGGTCACACCCCTCCTTGATCCCAAAGCAATAGATGGGGAGCTTGACCGGGCTGGCTCTTGCATCTCCTACTGTGTGGTGCATTTAAGCAGTATTCTTTCATAGCAGATTGTGCCACTAAGCTCTGTTTTCCTCTATCTGGATAATTAAGTGTGACCTTTGTTTTTTCTAGTTCAGAGAGAGATCTGTGTCAGCCCTCTGCTATCTGAGTATAACTCCTGACCATTATGAATGTTATCCATTTATGGCAGAGAGCTGTTGGTGACAGTAATGACAGATACGAGCACAGAGAAATGGTGAATGCTTGCAGGAGGCCCAGAATGCGCTGCAGCAGTCAAAAGCTGTCCTAGCAACAGGCTTGGATTTCTGGAAGACTGGGCACCTGTGCCCCTCCAGTGACTTCAGAGGACTAAAAGATGGTAGGGGAGGACAAGGTATCACTATAATTTTCTTCATAGTTCCATGCATGGAAACATGTCATATCTTCCCTTGAAAGGCATGCTGGGGGAAGACCTTACAGTTCAGTGCTGTTACAAAGAAAGGTAGTAAATAGTAAAATTGTGAAGCTACCAACAGATTCCAGTGCATAAATTGGAGTGCTGCAGAGCATTGGGAATTTCCTGCTGCAGTTGGCTACTAGTTAGAACACCAAATAAGAATCTTGATTAAAAAAATGCTGAAAAGGCTCCTGCAGCTTTGTTGGTAGGTTTTCAATGACTGAATTTTGTTTCTTGGTTTGAACTTAGTCACCACTGTGCATTGCAAGGGTCTACACCAATAATTAGCAACTGAAGCACTTTAATGCTTTTAGATTTCTTTACCATTGGGGAGATTCATTTAATGAAGAAACAAGTACCCAAAGGCAAGTCTTTAGAAAAGAGATAGGACAGATTTGTTACTCTACGGCAAACAGCTTTTGGTTACAGATACCCTGTTTTGGTTGGCTGAGGGATGTTTTTTACCCAAGTGGAAACTCTGGAGCTATACTGCTTATTTCTATTTCTCCTTGCTCCTGTTTAGACCTTTAATGTTAGCTAAATTCATTTATGTGTACTAAAGAAACTGCTGTGACTTGTGTTTTTTAAACAGTGTGCAACTGTGGTGAAGAACAGGATTAATTCTTGTGCAGAAAAGTATTAAAACATTATGTTCCTATTGGAACAGTGGGCCCTGTTCTAAACAGAAAAATGCTGTAGGATTTGACTTGCTCTGTGTAGTCTTAGAGTTGGTGTTTTAACTGCCTGAACTTCAGAGTTGGCTACAAGAACATTTCCACTCATGTTAATAAACTATGCTGTTAATGAAAGATTTCTGGCCAGCAAAAGATTAGATACAGAAAGAGAAACTGCTCATGTATTTTTTCTGGTGGTGGCAGCAAGCTCTGTAGCTGGTGGAACACCTACAATGATAACCTCTTGGACTAATTTTCCAGTTTCTAGCTCTAGTCATGTGCTAAGGTAATCTTCACAGTGCAGAGCAGATGCTCTCTTGGCTTCTTTCATTTACAGATGGCCTGAAGCAATTGGTAAGATGACTGTAAACTCATTTCAGTAGTATAGTAGCTCTGAAATATTAATACTGCTATTTAAATATCTTAGATGTTCTTATCCTGCCATCTCAAACTAATTGCGACATTACTATGTCAAAAAAACCCCAAACAAACAAAACCCCATTTGTCTCTTACTTGGCCGGTGAATCCCAGTTCTTCTGGTGCTGGCACATCTGACAGTGCAGTTAAATGTTACACAATAAGCTTTATGCTAACATTAAAAGCTAAACGTGGAAGCAATACAGGTGGAACTGAAGCTGATCCGTGAAGGCTGCTGTGCTGACTGCCATACTTAAGCATCCTGTGAGACAGTGTGGTGGCTTCCTGTCAGAGTCCCCTGGCAGCTGCCACGAGGTCTCTGGTGCTGATGCACCATCCAGGGACTTTGTGGCACAGCAGACCTTGAGCCAAGCTTGGTGTGCAGTGGGAGTAGTTTACTGCTTTGGTCCTCAAGTGACGTTCTGGCAGAGTAGCAGCTGTTGTGACTTCAACTGTGAAGCTTACGAGCTTAAGTGCTGTCATTGCATTGGTAGGACTCTAAGCTTCCTGTGCTCATTTGTGAGAGGCTCTTCTGTTTGTGAAGTTCTTGCTCTAACAGTGAAGGCTGCCACTGATGTGGTATATCCATTCCATGCTGGAGCTTTCTGGATGAGGAGGGAGGTCAGTGTGAGATTTGGTTATGCAGAGAAACTACCAGGATGTCATGGAACTGGTAGGTAACTGTCTGCCTCTTCTGACTGGCTCACGTGAGCAGTTACAACTTGTGTTCAGCAGCTTATATGTGAACCATGTGAAGCTTTCTGTGTGTGAAGACTTTACTGCCTGTAGGTATGAGAGTATAAGGAGTATTCTGGCACCAAAACCCTAACTGAGAATGCAGCTCTGTGCTTTTTTTTTTTTTTTTTTTTTTTTTTTTTTGGTGGTGAGGGGAGGAGGGATTGTAGCTTTAAGAGAATAACAACAGGAAAGCATAGCTAATCACACCAGGGTGTAAAGTTTTATTCAGGACAGTGAAAACCACCCACCATACAAAAGAGTTCTTTGTATATGGCCTCAAGTAGGCTATCAGCAGCTCTTCAGCCTGAGAGCAGCTTCCCCAGGATAAGGCCTTCCCTTGAAACCAGCCTCATGCCTCCTATCCTCGATGATTTTTCTCTTTATTAAGGTAGGTTCCTAATGCAATGTAGGCTCCTGTGGGATGCTGCAGTAACAATATAGATGGTGTTAGCAATATTCATGGGCATTATAAAAGGGTCATCTGCTTGTTTGGTGAGGGAAACATTGCCTCATATAGTGGGCCTGTCCTCTGCCCAATGCTATTTATTAAAAACTTGAGGTGACAATTATGGTTGTTATGCTTCCCTACAAGAACTGCTCCAAGGGAAGCCGGTGCTATCTGAGTAGAAGGCCTTCATGCCTTCATGGAAGTGCAGCCCCTACAGTGTTGCAAGTGATGATGGAGCAGACCTGCTTTGGTTTATGAAGGGATTCACTCTAGTCTGTGTGGCACTTTTAGGGTAGTCTGAAGACTGGCCTGAGCCTGACTGGATGATGCCAAGGTGACAGTAGCAGCCTGGAGTAATACCCTTGGTGGAAAGCTGTCCTGTCTCTCTCACTGGAGATATTCAAGAACCATCTGGATGTAGCCCTGTGCCATGTGCTCCAAGATGACCCTGCTTGAGCAGGGAGGTGGGACCAGATGACCCACTGTGGTCCCTTTCAACCTGAGCCACTCTGTAATTGTCAGATGCTTCTGTTGTGTGTCTGTGCTTAGAGCAGTGGCCTAGAAGGCCTTGTAAGCCTCCAGCTGCCTGGACTGTCAAACTCTTTGCTGGTGGTCTCCCAGCTGTAGCTGCTCAGAAGGATATGCCTGCATGTTGGGTTTGTGCATTTTTGCCTCCCACTGGCTTGTGGCTGGGCCAGCTGCTTTTGAGGGCTCACTGACAGAGGTTTTCATTTGGAGTGGCACGTAGCTATGCAGTGGGCAAGTGAGTGGTAGGTGTGAAATGAGAGCAAACTTAAGTACCTCCCCCCAAGGTCTGTGCCTAGAGATAGGAAAATAACACTAGTTACTATAGTAACAGAGGCTGCATCATTAAAGGTTGGCTCAGGGTTTTGGCAAGTAGAGTCTGGCAGCAAAGCCTAGACAAGCAACCCACCAGCGCTGCTGGCAGACTCTGCACGCAGGTGGAGGAAGTCATACAGAAACTGGTGTGTGTAGGCAGATAACTTGTTCTGCCATGGGCACCTAGACTCCCCTCTTGGGCTGGAGCTGGAGTTCTGTTGCCTCTGGATGAAGTAGATGAATGAATGTGAGCAGGACATCATACCTGAGTAACTGCCACAGAGGACCATACTGCTCACTGCTTGAGTATAGACCCAGAACATGTGCCAGAGTTCTGTAAACTGGGTTGCCTTGCCCCATGCACTCTGACTTGAAGTGGCTAAGGGGAAAGCAGCAGACTGTTTGCATGCAACATTCCTTCTCTGCAAGGCATAGACTATTGAGATTCTATTCTGTGAATCTATTGAGATTGGCTCGGTAGGCTGCATGGCAGCCCTTGTCAATCTGAAGTTAAATTTGATTCACTGCTGTAAGAGCATTGGCCTGATATAATTTTTCTCTATTCTGAGTCTCTTGACTAACTGAAAGAATGTAATTTTATCCTATTCAGACTGGAAGAAGTGTGCTCTTTCTGTGCCACTGAGCTGTTGCTTAAAGCTGGGGTTGAGGGGGTGGTAAAAGTGAGGGCTTTCTCATGGGAGAGCCTCTGATAAAAAGAATCATAGTAAATGGAAGGGAAGGTGTGTAGGGATGAGAAAGATGGGGAAGTAGGACAGATGAAATAACTTGTTTTTCTAAGGTTTTTCTTGGCCACTGGTCCAGTTAATGATAGTTGGAATCATATCCAGAGAGAAGTGCTGATCCTCAAGTAGGGAGGAGAGGTTCCAAACACTTAGTGGGCAGATTCTGTTTCAGAGTTTCTCTTGGCCACCAGTCCTCTGTAACCATTACTTGGGTCACAGACTAGAAGGAATGTGGAAAATGTTGTCCATCCCTGTTCTCTCCTCTGTTCCATGACTGAGAATTATCACTTGAATTGCACAGGGAAGCCATATTCTGCCTTCTGATGAACAAAGTCCACTAACTTAGCTGCTGTATGTAGGCTTATGATGCATGGAATGGTGCTTGTTCTGTAATTTCATGGAGTCCAGAGTCGTTGATTGACAACTTTTTCATCGGTTTATAGACAACCCAAAATATAATCCTTAGTTGTAATTCTTATACTTTAGGGTTTGACACTCCAACAAATGAAAACAATCCAATACAGCCTTAATGTAAAGGTAACTGTCTCAGATTCTATGGCTATTGTGGGTTGCACAAGAAGCAGCATGACCATGTATGGTATGGAGGGGGAGTGAACTGGGAATCAAAGAGATAAGGAAGCATCCTTAGGTGAAAACACCTGGTAGAGGTAGTGGTATCCTTTAATGTCCAGATGTACACTATCTCTAGATCTTGCTTCTGTGTGTACCATATACATGCTAGTCAGAAACATGTAGTATGGTAATCTTTTGTTGCAGCATGGACTCCCTTGAGTCGCATGAAGATTAAAGAACCTACTCTAGCTAGTACATCAAACCACTTCCCTTCCCACTTCTTTGAAGCAGATTTATATGCATTCTACACTTGGGCTTAAACAAATACATGGTGGAACTAGGTGCAAGTTAAGAACTAAAAAGGCAGAAGCTCTTGGGTGTAATTTCCAAGTGGAGGATATTAAATGAGTTGGAGTTTGTGGATACTAGCCAGATAAAGGGGTTTCTGCCTGAGCCAAGAAGCTGCTTCTGATTTGGGTCTAGTTACCATACAGAATGGTGGTAGCTCTTGTAGGCTTCTGCCTGGAGTTTTGCATTTGGCTTATTCCTTTGCCCTTAGAAGTGAGCAGACAAGTGTTGCAAAAGAAGATAAGCTGTGTGCAAAATTAGCTTTTAAAAATGTGTACGCATCTGGAACACTACAGGATTATCAGCTCCAAACTTGTAGGGAAATGGGAGTTTTAATGTGTATGCTTCTCAGGCTCAGTGGAAGCAAATTACTTTTAACAGAAATCTGTGAGACTGGTATGTGTAAAATGAACAGGGGTGTTAATGCAATGTTTTTTTTTCTCTACTGTTTTCTTTTGCTCCACAGTTCTAGAGATTAGCTTGACTTATTTCCCTTTCTGTGTCTTAACCTCAAAATATGTAAATCTAGAAGAACTTTATCCACCTTTTAAAATTGAAAACAATACCAGTATCTACAGCCAAGGCTTTGGAGCTCTGTCAGGTAAGGGATTGGGGGTTAAGTCCTGCTGTTGTAGTAAACCTTCCTGCTGTTGTAGTAAACCGTGGCCAGTTGGATTCTCAGTGCTGCTGCTGGTGGTGTTACTTGACCTCAGTTAGCTGCAATGCATCTGAAATATTACTGGAAATTAGGCTAGATGCAGAAATCTGTCTGACTAGAGCTTTACCATAACTTCTGAAAGTGCTTGCTATGGGATAGGATTTCTTAAATGCACTGGACACATGTAGAAGTCCAGGGGTTTAGTTTTTGGCTGTAAGAGAATGGTGCTTCTCACTGCTGTACCTGAAGGCTTCAGGTTATTCTAGAGATACTATCCTGCAGCTTTGTAGGTAAAAATCTGAAGTGATGGCCAAGTGACACTGCTTATCTGGATAGGTGATGCCTTATTCCACCAGTAGGTATTTCAGTGGTGGCTGCTGGCTGTGCTACCTCTCTCATGCTTTCCATAAAGGGGGTGAACACTGAAGAATTTTGCTATGATTTTTTCATCAGGGTTGCTACAGTAGCATTCCTCTGACTTCTTCAGTGTCTATGGGCTGTCTTTCCTTCTTTATTATTGCATAAGTACAGAGAGTATTTTTATGAGCAGGAATCGTACCCCTAGGCCTACGTTTGAAAGTCAAAGCTGTCTTCTATGGGCTTTAGCTTGTTAGGTGCTCTGTAGAGCCAGGGATGTTCTGCTTCATAGTCAGGATGTTCTCTGAGTGGCAGTAACTGCTCTTGCACTCCCTTTACTTTCCCAGTTTAAGCTTGAACTGTAGAAAGAGTAGTAGGTGCAATTTCTACAGACTTTTACAAAATGGACATTATTTGCTGCTGGTGGCATATTAATGATTGTTAAATCCATTGTCTAGAAGGGGAAGTATGTCAGCCCACTTTTTTTTTTGGGGTGCTCATCTTCAGGAGCTCCCAGGGAACTGAGTGTTCTCTTCACAGGGAACTCCGAAAGTGCTTTATGCTCCAATTTGGTGGTGGTTTTCTTTTTTTCTTTTTCCAAATTAAGGACTCTTTCATTGAGGTAGTCTAGTTGGCTCTGAAGTAATCTGGATGTTACTGTTGTAGCTGTTGAAGACTTAAGTTTTCCAAGGCTGTCAGGTTTTGTCCTCTCCTCAGTTCCTCTGATGTAACAAATGGGTTGGTAGAAAAAAACTGTGTTCTGTTGTGCTTGAGCTGTTACCTAAGCTACTACCCTTCTTAAAACTTGAAAAGTTGTTGAAATCTAACTGTTGGAGCTCTCCTGAACTTCCTAGCTCACCTATCAGTTATGCATACCCTGGAAAATCAGGATTACATTTAAGGTGGCTGATAGAGCTGTAAATAACTGGACAAGTTAAACATTTGCCATTTTGTTACTAAAAGAGGGTGTCTCTTAAGGGTGAATAAGACAGGGTCTGGAAAGCAATCAGTGTGAAACCTTGGCTTTTCTTGTCTTCATCTTCAGTTGTCAGTGAGACTATATAAATTTCAGGATTTTTATTGTCAGCAATAGATACCTAAGGGAGTTCCAAACTAGCTGGATTGTGAAGAGAAGTTAAGCTTTTCTTTACCATGAAAGTGCTTCTTCACCTGAAGCACTTTGGCAGCAGTATCGGAGCTGAAACTAGCTGTTGCTCATTAGCATACTGCAGTGTATGTTTTGCAGATTTCTAATCTGGATTTGAAAGCACCCATAGGACAAAGCATCCTAACTCATCTGCACTGTTTTGTAGAATCTGTCAGTGTGTAAACAGGTACGATGTGTCGCTGTTAGCTTTTATCCTAGGAGGATGAAGCTATCCTGGTTTGTGTGTATGTGGTTCTTGCATGAAAGTAATTAAAAAAAAAAAGTCAGTCCAAACTTCCAAATCAGGTTTTGCCTGTATAATTAACTTAAGAAAAATGCAGTGTATCTTCTAGAACACTTTTTTGGTGCTGAAACTGGAACTGAGTTGGAGGAAAAAAAATTACCACACTTGAGTAAATTTAAGCGTTCCTAACACCTGTCCCTCAACATTTCTGGATTTGGCCCAATTGTATGACAAGTACATTTTGAGCCCAAAGATTTGAGAATTGGATCTAGCTTGAATAGCTGGTGTCAGAAGCAAACTAAGTTTTTAAGTTTCCTGTCAGAAATCTAAGAATTTACCTAAAAGTTTTCAAGTTTTGCTTCTAGTTCTGTTGGCAAACAAAGCTAAAAATGGTTCAGCAGTTGCTTTACATAATCGAAAGACTTTTCCCCTGGCCTCTGCTTAAGTCCCAGAATCGGGAAGAGTTCAGTGGTAGAACCTCATGCAATTTGAAGAGAAAGATTTGATAAAAATAATCAAGCAACAGTGTGCTCTCCAGTGAATGACAGTCCCAAATAGAAAGTTTAACTTCAGCTCTCTGAAAGTTTTTCTCTGTAGCAAAGAATACAGAGTTACAAAGGCATATCTAGTTTTTCCCCCTATGTTTAAAAAAGGTAGGTATCTTACCATAGTAACTGTTCTTTCTCTTAAACTTCATATCTTCTCAGGTATCCTATGCAACTCTTTGCTCTTTATTGCTTTTGTTAAGGAAATTCCCACATCTGACCTTAAGTGGTAGGCCTCTACTATAACTACTTCCAAGTTAGCCTGCCCACTAATAGTGTCACCTACAGAATAGCTATAGGTGAAAAGCTTATGACTAGCTTTTCCTTTGTCTAGAATCCTGTCAAAATCTGCTTCATTTCCTCTAAGATACATACTCTCTGGGTGTGCCTCTGTTCAGGCAGGACAGCCAGAGTGGGAGAACAATTCTGAACTTGGTAGTTTTTGCTGAACTCTGCCTGAAGCCTTCCTCCTGGTAAAGGTGTGTCCAATTTCAGGAATTCATGCTTTTCTTTGGAATCACTGGGGCAAGTAAATCAAGTTAAACTGCACATATATATTCCACTTGACATGTTTTCCTTCAGTTTGTTCAGCATTGATAAATCCACTTGTAAAGATATAACCAG
The DNA here is from genome assembly GCF_000738735.6 of Corvus cornix cornix. Taxonomy (NCBI): domain Eukaryota; kingdom Metazoa; phylum Chordata; class Aves; order Passeriformes; family Corvidae; genus Corvus; species Corvus cornix. Next base: position 34,555,291 of record NC_046335.1, read on the forward strand.
CCTTTCAGGGCAACGATTAAGTGCTGCATGTCAGAGCAAAAGCTGAAGATGACTTTCACTTCTTTCCTTGTTTTCACCTTGCATGAAACTGTGGAGAATAGAAGCACTTGTATTCAGGAAGTGCCAGAAGGCTGATTCTAGACGTGATGAGGTCACCTGAGATTAAGAGGACAAAATAGGGTGTTATCTTTGGCTTGTCTCTGGTTAGTATTTATTAGAAAGCAAACTTAGGGATTACCACAAACAGCCTAAGCCAAGCATGTCAGTTCTTCAGTGTATGGTACACTGATGTTCACGCATATCCATGCATTTCCTAAGGCAACCAATTAGGATCAAATGAGAAGAGATAATCTTGTTAAATCTCATGCCAGTGTTCAGATGGGTAGAACTGTACTTATCTAAAATTGCTTTAGTGGGACTTGGTAGTGGCTTTTGTTTCACTAGCAGATGTTGATGTAAAAATACAAGACTCTCTTGGCATCTGTTTTATTGTGAGGTGATTGACACCAGTGCTAGGCATTGTTTACACAAAACATCTGAATGTAGTCACAACTGGATTCAACAAGATACTAACTGAAGACGTTTATAGATGCTGACACTGATGAAGCTTGTTTAGCTGATGACCTCTACTAAATTGCAATCAGGATTTAATGGATTTGAATAAAGGAAACGTCTTAAAATAGGCAAGGGACAGAGTTTGAGGAAGTATTTCTTACCTAAAGAGCAGCGAGTACTTTTTTTACTTTCCCCAGCTCCAGCCTTGCTTTTCTGATAAAGCAGCTGCTGCAGTATCAACTCTAAATGAAACTCATATCAAGCTGCTGCCCTGGTTTCCTATTTATCTTGAGCACTTGGCTTAGAGCTTCACATCCCTGAAATGAAAGAAAAGCACCAGGAAGTTTCCCCTTACTTTAGGGACTGACATGCCTCTATCTTGGGTATTCTTTGGGGAGGAAGTTGATGGTACCTGGTGACATCTTGTTCTCAGTTGGGGATTATTAGAATGTACAGCTGACTCTTGGGAAATCTTTCTAGATATAGGGCAACATCTGTGTTAAATCTAGTGCTGTGTGCAGAGTCTGCTCGGCTTGAACAGTTTTAGTTGGACCTACTGCTTTCAGACAGTAGCTTGATTTTGTAGGAGGCTTCCCTTCAAATGTGATTGCTGTTTGGGGAAAGTTTTTGTGGAAATTGAGTAAGATTAGAAAGTCATCCCACTTTAAAGCTCAAATGGCACTGATTCAACAAACACGACTAGATACTAAAGAGACAATTGTGAAGGGCTGAATGAATATCTGGCAAGTGTCTGTCTCAGTTGAAGCTTGGACTCCACTTCAGTTATTGCAATATAAGCTCTTCGGCTAGAAAAGGTCAACAGTTTTAGAAAGACCGGATAGCTCAGAATCTCCGAGTTGGTGTCAGACAATGACAAAATTAAACACAACTGTAATTAATCACTTGCTTTCACTTAATTCCCCATTCCTTCCCTTGGCTTATTTACTGGTTTATTCACTTATGCCAGGGAAAGCTGCCTTTCTAGATTTCAGACCATCCATGTATTTCTTAAGCCTCACTTACGCTACAGTATCTCTAATGACAAGCAAGCTGGCACCAAGTTATCCACAGGACCAAACAGCATGGCCTGTTCTTGACTGGAGTGTGAGGATTGTGCCTAGAATCTGGAAACTGGAAATGTTTCTGATTTTGTCCTTGCTTGTGTGGTTGGTTGACCTTGCCCAGCTGCCAGACTCCTCCTCACTTCTTCCCATGCTCCAGCATGGGTTTTTCTTAGAGACTGAAATCTGCTCCATCTAAGCCACTGCAGTAATTCACAAACACTTCATTGATCTTACACTTTAATGCACTAATGAAACTCTATTACTTTACTTGCATTGCATGCTTCCTTTTGGCAGGATATTGTGGAAAGTACAAGCTTTGAGTAAAATTCAGTAATTTTATTAAAAAAAAATCTATCCTAGCTATACAAGTACCACTGCATGAGCTAAGATTGTTCGCAATTAAGTGCAACAGGCAACAAGTTTAGTTGGGTACTCTCAAGCTGTAACAGCCTTCTGTTTCCAGGCTGTTTTTCTGCCCATAATCATTTATGCTGCATCCGTTCTGTGGTCTGTGTTTCCAGGCTCATGTCTGGACATGTTTTCTGATCCCTGGCTCTCTGTTGAACATGTTGTTTTGGCCTGCTGTGAGCTACAGCCTGACAACTGCTGTGTCTGGACTGACAGATTTTGTCTGCTGGTTGTATGGCTGGAGCTGGATTTAGTCACTTGTCTTGGTGTCAAGGCTGGACGAAGAACAGCTACTGGAGGTGGTCTAGACAGCTCTAGCCTCTTGGTTGAAGTGCTGACATATTGTGGAAGTGGAGCAGCTTTTAGAGTGTAGAGCTCTCATTATGATACTGCAGCTCCTGATAGCCAGCCTGTGCTGGCTGTAGGGATGGACTATGCTGAAAATGGGCTCTTCATTTCTACTGGCTTAGCACCTCTAGTTATCAGGCAATTTAAAACACTTGGAAGTGCTTCAGGAGTTCCTTTTGTGCTACATACTAGTGAATTAAGTAAAGTTAACTTTTGAAATAGCTTCTAAAAGCACAGTAATTAAAAAATCCTTGGCTGCTTGCAGCTGTTATCTTTTGGAGACTGGACACTCAGCTTAGTGATAGTAGGTACATTTCTCCTGTTTCAGAAACCCAGCTTCTTCATTGTTCTCAAAGAGTAGTTTATTAACTCATCCCACCATCCGCATGCTTGTACATCACTGGATCAGAGATGTTGGTTCAGTGGTAGCACCTGGTATTTGTCTCTAAGGAAGAGGTGATGGTGTGACTTATGAACACTTAAGTGCACCAGCTGCAGTCTGGAAGTGCTACTATGAACTTTAATGCTGTCTGATTATAAAACCCCCATGAAAAAAGGATTTACAGCTCTGAGGTTCTGCTGCAAGTTAAAGATAAAACACTGCTTTCCTTTCCTGTACTCCTAGGCACTATACTGACCTAGCTATGCTTCTTACCCTCTGTTCAGAGGGTTCCCAGGTTTTTTTCTGTTTGTAATACAAAGTTCTTCATTCTGTCTCCTTAGAGAAAGCAGAACTTGTGTGTACTCACCACGAGTTGATAGCTGATAATAGGAACAAATGTTAATGTCTACTAAAATCACAGTGGACCCCTAGTCCACCCAGATTTATGTTAAAAGTTGCAGTATTCTGTTATGATGTTCCAGTCAAGTGTTACATGCATGAGAAGTAACTTTACTTCCAAGGAAGTGTAAGACAAACTATTTCTGCAGCCCTTTGGAGTAGGCTAAGGCTCTGTATAGAACTTGTTGAATAGAGAGGATTTATCCCCCCACACCCCCCCCAAATGGGGTCTATGTCTCAAAGCAATAGTAGATTATTTCTTTGCTGATGTGAGACTAGTTAAGTGTGTCTGGGCTAGCTTTAGTTGAAGACTCTACTTTCATGATAGGCACACTTTGCTGGTGTCCTGTGCTGGTGGAACTTCCTATCTGCCCTGCACCTAGAGTAAGTGTAATTGAGCACAGGGCTATCTACAAGAGTTTATCTGCTAAAAGAAAACTGTCCATCTCCCCAGCAGAGATCCGGGGTGACTCATATGTCCCAACCTTGGAATTATAACTTGGCATTATAATTAGTTTTATCCTGCCCCTGATTTGGAAGCTTTCCCTGCAAAGCTAGTATAGTGGTTGGTGGGTAGATCCAGACCGTTTACGTGTACTTTTGGACTCTGCAAGGATGCCCACCTTTGCCAACAACTGTACACACACACCTGTGATCTGATAAGGGCATTGCTTGGACTTCATGAAGTTGGGTTAATGACCTGGAGGTGCTTTGAACTGGCATACCTGGTCAAATGTTGTACTTCCCCTTAGTGAACTGCACAGTGTGATTGTATCACACTGGTTATGACACTGCTGTGTGCTGCCCTGGGCAAGCTGGTTTCAAACTGAATGTGGAGCAGTACTTGAGGGTATGATGTGGCTCCTCAGAACATGGAAGAGTTATCCACAGTGCACTAGGAACTGAATTTTCAAGAGGTGTTGGTGGATGGCTTTGGCCCCATATATACCCTGAAAAGTCTTTGTCTGAATAGGGAAAGGAAACTTAGCCCTCAGGCGTGATGGACTAGATCTAGCCTAGCTAGGGCATACTGTTAATTGAGGCTCTTAACATCTACATTCTCTCTGCTATTAAGTCCTATGGCCAGCTCGTGCAAGGCTCTTGACAGCTGCTTTTTATTTTTCATTGTCAAATATTTAAGTACTTCCTTGAAATAGAATAGTGAGATGATTCTGGTGAGTGCAGGGCTTCTCTGTTCAGCTGTTGCTTGTTAAATGTGAATACAGGATTGTCAGTTGCCTTCAGTTCTTCTTGTTTAGGTTTGCAGCATGGGAAAGTGGAAATCTGTCATGGGTGTCCATAAACACAGTGTGTTAAAACATTGTCTGCAAGTGTGAACAAGGCCCTTGATGGGAATGAGGGAAGTAGAGCTGGAATTTGTAGTGATGTTGAATTTAGCTCAGAAGGAAAGAAGAGGTTATTTTTGTCTGCATATGAGGCAGAGAGTGCTCAGAAATCTGTTCTGTTGTCTAAATTACCAAAGAACTTGAAAGGAGATGGCAAAAACTTGACCAATATGCACAGTGGTGTGTCAGGGTGGGAATATATGGGTTGATGTGATTTCTGGCTTCATTAGGTGATGAATTGGTTCATGTTAAGCTAAAGGCTGAAATCTTGCATGGAGGCAGTTATGATAACCATGGGGTGTTTTTCATGTGGTTCTAGGCATGAGCATCCAGTGGTGATGGGATCCTTGTGGAGAGAGAACTTCTTGTAGAGGGAGATGATAGGGAAGTCTGAGTTCCCTATAAAGCAGAGGGCCAGGTGTGTCCCTTGCCCGTAATCCTGCCCTCTCGTGGCTCTGGCTGTACAGGGAATGGCTGCCTTGTGACCCGGAGCACCAGCCTCGAGTGTGCTGCTCGGCAGGACGAAGGAGCTGGAGGGGTGTGCTGGGCACACAGCTGTGCTCTAGCGATGTAAGGAGCAACGATGGAAATCATCCAGGAAAGACTTCCCAAGTGGAATTATTAAATATTATGGGATGCTAAGTATTCCAGAAGCGAGATCTGGAGGTACTTACACCTTTTTTAGTCTGAGTATAAACCATTTCTGAGAGGAGCCCACTGCGGAAGAGTGGCAGCCTTCCCTTCTCTAAGCGCCTGGAGGTTCGAGCAAAGAATCAGATACTTTGATGATAAAATGGAAAGCTAGCCAAGGCAGAATTTCAGAATCACACAGTACCGAACTGCATCAGCAGTGTGGTAAAACCTGTTTTACTTCAAACCATGGAGATAAAATGCACACCAGTTTATTTACAGTGCCATGGAAGACTGTACAGGCTTGGGAGCTTGGAGCAGTTGGAGGTCTGTATGTGCAAGTTAGCTGCAGGTGTACTCTCCTAACCTTTAGGTTGATATGCTAAAGGAACTGCTTAGCTTTGAATGCTGTTGCCTGTGTGCCCTCTTACACTGTTCCTTGTTGTTTTGAATAATAAAACTTAGGATGTTCAGTGTTTGTGTGTCTGTAGAAGGTTAAAAGGTGTTTGGTTGCCTAACTGGCTGTCTGCACTTGCTTACTACCAAGAAGGAAAACTGGTATGTGCCATGACTTTCTGAGATCAAAACCACTTGCAAGATTCTGCCTTTACGTCTGATCTTTAAATTTACTGTGGCTTCTAGTAATGTATTAGTTCAACTTTCATTCAGCATGTTGTTGGTGAAAGTCGATTAAATGCTTTCATTCCACTTGACTAGTCTGCCTGACCAATAATATAATTAATTGACCATTTGTGCCATTTAGAGGTGTAGGCATTGGTGTGCAGCATACTGATAAGGTATCTCAGAGATGGCTTTCTTCCATGCTTAGTTATAAAGTGCTTTGAATTGGAAATTGAGCAATTACCTCTGGAAGCAACTAAAAAAGGCAAGTGGAAGTTCTAGCTAGATGATAGTACTGAATGAACAAAGATTGAGTTATGCATGTAGCTTTTGAAGACAGTTTCAAGTCCCATCTGTGTGTGCTTGTGGATTGGAGAATCTCTGTTCTGGTAATTTGCTCAAGTTGTTTTATGTTGGACAACTCCTAAATAGCTTCAACATGCTAAAAAAAAAAAAAAAAGAGCTTAAAATGCAGTAAGACTTGTATTTTCTTTTTAGATTGTGTTCTTTGAAGTGTTGCTCCCCCAGTGTGTTGAGGGTTTGTACCAAGAATTGAAGGATTTAAATTCACTAGGCTTAGGCTCTTTACTGTTCAACAAAGTAAATCACAGGCTTGGTAAGAACTGTGTTTTAAGGGTACCTTGTCCTAATACAGTGGGTGTATAATTGCCAAAATACATGTCTGATGCTTATTTTTGATGTTCAGTGATTTTACTTCGCTACTAAGAGAATAAAGCTCTTGAATAAACTCAAGCCTACTGCAGCTTTGCATTTCTTAGTTATAAAGTATCTAAACTTAACTTGCCACATAGTACTTCTGCGCTGACAGCGCTGGATGACTGAGGAGTTAAGCAGATGCTGACTACTGCGTCAGTCTGTACAACATGGGCTTGTCCAAATAAGAAATAGGTGAAGAGAGAAACTAGTCAGGCTTCTGCTCAAGTCTGGTAACTGAATCATTCTTTACAGGTGAGAAAATCCTTTAAGGCTCTCAATCACTCTTTCAGCAGATCTTTGCTCCAATAATTAAGTGTTGAATTGGAACTGTTCAGCTTCTGGTTTTATTATGGATACTACACTTGATTATGGTTGTGTTGCTGCATTTATCCAGTCAATCCTGTTTGATACTGAACTTGGTGGACATTCCTGTGCTGGATGGGGAAGAGTAATACTGAGATGGCAAAACACTTTCTAAAGCAGCCATGCAACTTCTGTAGCTGCTTTGAGCAGCTGGCTTGGGTGGATCTGCCAAAGCCTATAACTGCTGGTCTCTGATAAAGGTACATGCCTGAGATGCGATATTTTTAACTCTGGGCTTGTCAGCAGCTGAGTGGATTTCTTTGTGAAAGGGAATGAAGTCAACAGTACTCCTACTTGATCTTCTCTTCATACGTGAGTACACTAAGCTGGATTGTCAACAGTGTATATATTCTGCCACAACTTTGTAGAGTGGGAACAATCCAAAGGAATTGCCCTGAAAGTTTTCAGGAAGAACCTATGCAAGTTGTGAGCCATCTTGAGAACTAAATGCCACATCAGTCTGGATACTTTTTCTGTTCTTGTCTGCCCCTTTTAGATTGAGAATTTGAAGGAGGTCCTTGCCTTTTTGCATGTGCTTCCCCATTGCTTGTTTTGGGGTGCCTTTTTCTATTTCTGCTACTAGTTAGGTGGATGACTTTATTTTTTCTTTTGCAGAGGAGCTACCATGTGTTTCTAGACTTAGAGCTGAGAGGAAGTGCCATCACTGGAAGCAAAAACAAATTCATGCTTCACTGCTTCTCACAGTGCTTTCTATCCCACAGGTTAGTTAGGTGATAGGAAGGGACAGTGCTGGGATTTTCTGTGTTGTGCTAACCTCAAAGGGTACTCCTCTGAGATCCTAAATGGTACTTGGCTGTGCTGTAGTTGGGTTGGTGCCCTGTTTACACTTAGTTTGCCCCAAAGGTGGGAAAGAGAAGGGAGGAATGTCAAGTATCTTCAACTTGCCAGAGGATGTGATTAGGTAGCTTAAGAGGATTTTCAAGTCTTTCAAATGATGAGTAAACATGTCAAATGTGATGGAAAGCTCCAGAGTCTTACATGGATGCTCTAAGTCTCTTTGTCAAAATTGGAGCATCAGGATAGTGTTGAATTTCTAGTTTTGAGCAGACTCCTTTGATGGGGAAGGTACCACCTGTTGTTGGAGGGGCAGGCAAGCTGTTGCAGCTCAGTGAAAGAATAACTTGCCTCTCTGCTAAGGAGGATTAGTATGTTGTGGTTTTTGGGTAAGCTACTAATGAAATTATAAGTTAGTTTTATAGGAAAAACTGGCATGTTACTCTTAAGTGGAATTGGAGACTTGGATCCATGCAGGTTAATTATTGGATTTAGATTATTACATATGTAACCTCTTTAAAAGCCCAAACAAGTCAAGTAACTCCACAATAAGCATGCCACAGGCACTCAACTGGACTCACTCTAGCTTTGGTACCGTTGCATATTTCTACCTAACCTTTCTTTGACAGATAAAAAATTGAGGACACTACATAGTGGTAATCTGTCTTGTCTGCAGTGCAACACTCATGCAGCATAAGAGAACAGTGATAGGTTTTTGGATAACCCTCCCTATTGAAGGGATGTTGGCTGTACTGGTTAAGTTAAAGCAATAGCACTGCTTCATTCCCTGCTGTCCAGTGTTATCCACCTATTTCCTATGTTAGACATGCAGGCTGCATCAGCAAGTGCCTCCCTATAGTTCAAGCACTGCATATAAATGAAGTCACAGCTGTAATTGCTCAGAGCTAAGAGTAAAGAGCTCTGAGGTGTAAGGAATTAACTACATGCTACACCTGACCACAGTGCTGCATTATCTACTCTTCTCTTGAGTGTGCTTTTGGTAACTACGAACATGACTGGAGGCTGAGGAAGAATAGCTTTCCATGCGTTAAATGCCCGAAGAATGGTGGTAGATTGTGCTCTCTTTTTATCTTTTCTACTAGCTTGTTTTGTGAATTTGAGTGAGTTACCATCTCTAAAGGTTTTCACCTAGAGTGGGATAATGCCTGCCTTACAGGTATGCGTCAGAGCCCTTTTGCTAGTAAATATGCTGTAGTCCACAGATAAAAGAAGTCTTAGAAGTGCAAAACCTCTGAAGCTGCACAGCATGCGTATAAAAATCCCCATTAAACAGCTGTTTGGCAATGTCTAATGCAATTTCCAGTTAATGAGGGATGTTTTAAACTGTTTTTTATAGTCCTCTTTATTTCATAAGGGGCAGCCAAGTATGTATCCTGTTACATTTGATGGGATCCTAGTTGTTCCTGTTCCTAAGTGGGACCTCAAATTACTCTTGTTCAAGTGATGCACAGCACCTAAGAGAATTCCTGCCTGAAAGCTCAAACAAGAGCCAAGAATGTTTGGGGTGTTTTTGTGTCTGTGTTGGCTTGGGAACTGCAGAGAAGAAACTCTTCCAGTCTCATTCCTGCAGTCTGGTAAAACTTGGAGTAAGATACACTAGGGGGTCTGGTTTATCCTCGCTTCAAATTTGAGAGTGGGAATGTTCTCAATAGGAAAAACTGCTCTTCCATATAATCACAAAAGCATTTCATGCTTTCTAATAAATCTGAACTTGATAAAGATGCTGATGTAAGTAAGCACAGTCCTTCGTAATTCAGAGAGAAAATGAAGATTTTTGTGCAGACAGGCTAGAAACATATGTTGGGGGGTGAAGGCCAGTGTCTGTGAGAGAACTGGAGGATTAGTATCTACTGAAGCCACTGGTGTTGGGAAAGGGAGACGGGCTTGAGGGTGCAAAGAATGAGGAAGGGAGCGTATCTGGTGCATAAGGCTTTGATTGCCTACAGGCAGTCCCACCCTGGCGCCTTGAGACTGGTTTGCAGCCTCTGAAATAGCAGTGCTTTGGAATGGAAGTGTAGATGTGTCTGTCCCTCCCTGTTTCTTCCGGAGGATGTTACTGGGAACACCATTTCCACTGCATGAGTGTACAGCAATGCTTGTTCACTCAGAGGCACTGGTTAGTCAAGGGACAGGCTAACACTGTAGAACTTGCCCTTCCCCTCCACACCACAGAGCCCCAGTGCAAGGAGTAGGCTTGCTGAGTGGCAAGAGATGACTTGGCTGTCTTGTATGGATGATGCAGCTTGGAGGCTACCAGTTGATAAGTCCTGACAAGTTATTATGCCTGAGATGGCAGTAGTCTCTCACTGTTTTCTGTAATCCTCAGTTATTTTGGGCTACCTATTTATAGACATTGTGTCTGAAACAGAATTCATGCTAATTGATGTATTGATTTGCTGCAGAAGGACATGCTTGCTTTGTAAGAATTCCTGCAGAGGGGAAGAAGTTCAGAGCTAGAAGAACGATACTATCTGTGAGCTGCCTTGGCACTAGATGTGCTGTCTTCACTGCTTCTAAAACATCTCAGAAGGAAACAGGCTTATTTTTGGCCTTGTTTCCTCTTCACTGTAAAGCGCAAGAGGCTAAATCTTAAAAGATTGTGGACAAGGGCCTTGGACTGAGGCTCAAGCAGATAGAGATCACTGCTGATAAACCATATTTGGGTTGGCTAGAGATGAGTTGTTAAAAAAACCTTTGCAGTGGGCATTGTTTGGAAAACCTCGTACAGTCCTTGTAAAGATCTTCACAGTTGAATTCTGTGACTCTCTTACTGGGCTTTAATTTGACCCTTTTCTTTTCCATTTTGCCTGCTGTCCTTTAAAGTTCTGTCACTATCTTTCCTGATGTTCAGTTTCTTTTTGCTGCAAGTTTTCTTGGCAGGTATGATACTTCTTCCTTAAATGCAGAGCTGAAGCTCCTTGCTGATGTAGGCTTGGGTACCAGGCTGGTGCCACGTATTACCACCATGTAAAACAGTTCTTAAGACAGTAAAAAGTTACAGGATTTCTCTGGTGTTTCTGCTTTATTAACAGTCTTAATTTCATTAAGAATAATGACTTAACCTTTCTCAGGCAACATTTCTCCACCTTCTTGAGAAGAACAACTTAAGCTTAGCAAGCTGAAGAGGTCAGTGGACTTGAGAATCCCAATTTCCTGTGGTTAGGACACAGATACTCTTCCAGCACTTGAACCTAGTGCAGACAGTTTAGCAGGTGGGAGGAGTTCTAGAGGTTAGCGAATGGTTCTGCTAATGATGACCATAAGAATAAATTCTCTCACAAAGAAGCTGTTGAAAAAACCTCGAGCCGATTCCTTTATTAAAAAGGCACACAGCAACAAGAAACGTAGGGAATTGTCCCATGCAACTACCTACTGTCTTCTGACTACCAGTTTAGCTCTTTGATATCTGACTCTACAAAAATGAAAGTAACTTCTGCATTTGGATAAACACCCTTTGCATATGTGGACATTGCATAAGGGTAATAGAAATATGTAGCTGAGAAGTCAGAACACCTGTGAAGAAAGTTATTGCAGGAGTTTATCAACTGCTTATTAGGTGCCTCAAAACAGACCTTTAGTGATATTTCTGCAGTGGAAGTGTGGTATATATTTGTGAGGGACAGTTTGCTGTGGCTCTAGCATCCTGTGTTCCAGTTAGTGAAACCAGACTGTGAATGCAGAAAGCAGTGTGTTCAGGATTGTGGTGCTGCTGCTTTTGATGGGCTGGTGCTGATCAAAGAGGGGAGGAGTATCTGGTTTTTGGTGCTCATGGGGAGAAGAATGACTGGCGTGAGCCTGAAAGGGGTAAATTTTATCAGAAAATACTGTTATGCTGGGGAAATGATTTTAAGTAGAAAATGGAGTGAGATGCCCAGGGACAAGGTGACAAGTCTTAAGTCAACAAGCTAGCTAGAGTGAACCTGCCAGGCAGGTCCCTAATTATGCATTGCCTGCATTAATCCGTTATGGCACAAGTCCATTCAGGTAGCTGTTGCTATGGATGTTGACTCCCTGTTTTGAGAAATCCTGGCTAAGTACTGAGAAGAAGATGAGCAGTTCCAGTATCTAGTTATGAATCTATCACGTGGCACCACCCTGAGGGGTAGTGCTACTCCAAACCAGTAAAAATCTTTCTGTCTGGACTATGTACTACTAGGGGGAAGAATTTTGTCTGAAAATGTTTGTCATGGTCTGCCTCTGCTGCTAAAGATGACTTATGCTTAAGTAGAAAAAAGATGAGGAAAGAATAGGATTAACTAGTAAGAGTGACTTGATGGGGTTGGTTTTCGTATGTACTTACTATGTACCTAATATATTTGACAAGAATTCAGGTTAATTGCTACCCATTTAACAATATGGTCTAGGCTGTAAAATTTTGCATGGGCTAGGTGATTTGTGCATCTTCCTGTAAGAGCAATCTCCTGGTTTTGAGCTAAAAAGGACTCTTTTGGATCTTCTTCCTTGCAGAATGCTGTTTTGGAGAAAGTACACTATTTCTGCCTCTTTGTGATAACATAAATGCTGGACAAGAGCTCTTTTCTATATACAAATATTAAAATCAGGGCTGCTGCCATTTTACAGAATCATCAGGTCCTTAAACTTTCCTGGGGAAGCAACAGTAATCATCTTTGAACAAAAATCTCATCTCTAAATTCACATTACATTGAGTTTCTGTTAGGATGCTATTTTCATTCCTTGGTTTGTTCTCTTTCCAGTTCAAGCTAAGCCTCTTTTTATTAGTACTTAGTCACCTGAAGCATAACACACCTTCAGAGCATGCCAGTTCAGAGAACTGACTTAAAGAAAAATGTTTGGGCAAGTGTTATTATCACAAGGTGACCTGTGTGTTTTGAAGAGACCAGGCACTCCAGCTTTGCTTTCTGCTCTTTAGCAATTCATTCAGTAACAGGCTTTTAAGGATTCATACTTACATTCTGGCACTTCTGAAAAAGCTTCTTTCTATGCTCAAGGATATATGCACATCCTGCTTCAGGCTTTCTCATGAAAGTTAAATCATAGAAGTAGTCCATTTGTGGACTGCAAGCCTGGGGGTTGTCTAATTTAGAGGACTTTAAGTGATTCCATTTTAAGAAGAATTCTTAGATGAGGATCCCTCTCTGATGCAGTCCTCACACTCTAATGCAATCTACTTCTGGGTATGAGCATGGAGAATGGTGAAATAAGCAAGGTATATAAATCTGTATTGTAGCCAAAAGCTGCTGTCAACCTCTTTGTGTTCAGACTTCAGACTTCTCTCCCTTAAACCTTGCTCACAGGTGTTCAGAATCTGGCTCTGGTTTTACCTCCTAAAGTGTCCCCTCCTTTTTACCTAGGGATTAATGATGACTAAATTTTCTTGCAAGCTCTTTTCTAAGAAGTTTGTGTTGGGCTCCGCTTACTAGCGAAGGGAATTCCAGTGAGGGAGGGAGAGGGAAGAAGGAAGCTCCTTGGCAGAGCCTTCACAGACAGACTTGGGAATTGCAATAAGTCGTAGTCCTGTGTGAACCGTAACGTACTTGTGCTCTTAGCAGACTCTGGTGACACAGGATGAAGCTAGCTGAATCCAGAGAGTGGAATCTCTGCAGGACAGCTTAATATTGTTTTCAGATGGTTTCTATTTTCTTAAGGATAATTCGAGTTTGCATTTTTTTCACGTTCTATTCCATTCTGCTTTTATTTTGGGTAATGCTAATGCTTTCTTGACACTGTGTTGATATCCAGGTGTAACTGTAGCGGAGTGCTTCTAAAAATCTTTGCAAGAAACTAAGCTACTGATTCACTGCCCAGCAACTCTGTGTCATCCAGGGGCTCGTTAGTAATCAATTACTAGGCTACACTTAGCTTTCTCTGTTGCTGAAAACTAATAGGAATAAAATCTCAGATTTCAGGATGTAAAATTTGTCATCTGACTTGATTGATCAAAAACACACCAACATTGAACTGCCTTATTTCTCTAGAGTCACAAGTCCTGGGAAAACAAAAGAATATGGTGGTACTTGAGCTGTAACCAGTAACAGAGGATTGGGGATCGAAATAGTATCCAGTGATAGAGCTGAATTGCTGAGGTAATTAGGGTTTTTGAGGGACTGGTTAATAACTTCCTCCATCTGCCTGAATTTTAAATGAGAGGCTGGCTGGTGAAATTGCTTGGGTTTGTAACTGTAAGTGGGAAGAGAGAAAAGGCCTAGGAAGCTGCAAAGGTTCAGAATGGATGTGGCGGACCTGGAACACTGATGAGGGATAGAAGTGAACTGGCAGCCTGGCATGCGAAGAAGATGATGGTGCCTGGTGCAGGAGCTGGTAACAATGTCTGTATATGTAAGATGTTAATGTAATTGCTGGGGGGAAAACGTCTTTCCAGAGTCAGGTACAGAGTGGTCTTTCTGTGTGTGAGAACTGGCAGACTTCAGCTGGGAGGAACAGAGATGACTCTTCTTGACTTTAATAGTTTCCTCAAACGTTTCCGTGTTTTCCAGTTAGGCACTGAGAGCAGATGAAATCTATAATACCTGTCTGAATCTTAAGAGAATTGGAATTAAAAAGGAGCAAGGACAAAGTGCGAGCATGTATGAGTGAGAAATGGGGAGCGTCTGGTTACAAGGAGACTTGACTGGAGAAATGTGTGGAGCAAACAGTCATGGCAAAATCAGGATTGACAAGGATAAGAACTTGGTTCAGTCTGGAATCTTTACTGGGGCCTACATCTTCAAGGTCCTTGAAACCTTGTAGCAAGGCCAGACACAGGACCATTTCTCGTGCACCTATTAAACCAGTTTTAATGAAACTGTCACTCCAAGTTCTTAAACCGTATTTTTTCTTGGGTCACAGTTGACCTAAACTGACTTAGAATCTGCCTGGAGTCCTATCAAACAACATGAAATAATTTTTTCTTAACTCTTCTCTTCCTATTTGTGCAGCTGGGTTTCCATAAATTTCTTAAACTTGTTTACCTCTCCAATTATCTCTTGCCTCCTGGTATAGACCAAAAAAGCTTGTAAGAAGTGGAATGATACCTGATTCAGCATGTCAAGATTTTTTTGGGGTAAAACTAGGACTTAGCAATGTTTGCTAAGACAGCTAGTGCCTGGGATAACTTTCTAGCTTGAAGAGGTTCCCAAACTCAGGGGACAGGAGAAGAGAGGGGCCCTCTGCACCAAAACAGGCTCCTCCTCAGCCAGAAGCCTGCTGAGAACAGTCTTGCTAATATTTATACAGTTCTGAGCTGCTTTTTGGGGTGTGCATCACCACAATCTAGGCCTTCATTATTGCCATCTATCTACCTATTTTTAAACAAACCTCAACTGAGATGTGCAGCACTTACAGCTTATAGTAGCTAGAGCTCTCCTGAGGCTTACATTTGAGCAGGGTGAGGGAGTGTAATTTGTTGTTGTTGTCTTGTTTGGATGAAGAAAAATATATGGTGTAATTCTTGCATGGGTGGCTGCAGGTGAATGGGGAGAAGTGATTACTAATACTTCATCTCCCTTGTTTTCTGCCAATGCCTGCCTGCTGTCCCCTCAAGCAGTAGTAGTATCACGTGAGCAGTAAGCAGCCTACCCTTCATTCAGTGATAAAGCAAGTCCTGCTTCTTCTGATCCTTTCTGCTGGTGTCACTTCTTCCTGGGATCATGTTTTATTGGCCACAGTCCAGGCTGCTGTAAAGGTGGGCAATATCCTCCAGTGAGAAGAGCAACATCAATTATTTGGGTCAGAAACACAAATTTCTTCAGATGAGATTGGCCCAGTAGCCTCTTAAGGTATAGAATGCATGAAGAAAGAAGGAAAACTGCTTAACCCTTTACAGAAGCTCACTGTAGCTTCAGATGTGGTGATGGTGTGAGTACTACTTACTGTTCATAGTCTGAAGCAGTCACAAAGCTGTATGTGGAAGCTGGTATCATGGCCTGCTTTAAGTCTGTCAGCTAAAAATGTCAGTTTGGTCTTTGTCCACTCTGAGAAGTCTGACCAGTAAGCCTGAATATGTGTTTGTACTGAGGCCAGGTCTTAGACCAGACAGAAAGAGACCCAGAAAATCTGAGGAATCCAGATAAAACCTCAGATGTTTTCCCATAGCTTTTTCAATAACATGCCCTGAAAAGGAAGATGAGAGACTGCAATAATCTTGCCAATTATCTGTGTCAAAGATTTATTGTGCAGAGGTCTCATATTTGCTTATATTAAGACTGCTATCCTGCTCCCTTCAGGGAGGCAGACAGCAAAAATAGACTGATATGTATATTAGAAATTTTTTTAGCTTCCACTAGAGACACACACAAATTGCAGCACAAAGTTGGCTGACCACTACCAGAACCCCAGTGAAGTGCAATTGGAGGAAACTTAACCTGGTGAGTGCTGTGTGAATTTGGACTAGAGATGGCTACTTGTATGGAATGCTATCAGTCCTAGACAGAACAACTCATGTATGGAAATACCAAAAAAGATACCTAAGAGAACCAAATATACCCAAGCCCACTGGCTTGGATAGCTTTTAACTGCAAGGAGCTTGGTGACAATGAAAATTAACTTCATTGTGTTTAAGGTGAAATACTGTAGAACTGGAAATACTCAAAACTTATTTCCCCAGAAAATAAGGAATGCATGTCTGCTTCTAGCAATAAGGAAGCAGCATGAGTATTCTGCAGCTCCTCACTGAAAGTGTGGAAAATAGTTGTGTAGCTAGAATCACCCTTTCTGCAACTTGAAAGTAAACACACTAAAATAAACAGTTCTATAGTACAAAATGTTGTGAAAAAGCTGTCAACCTGAGGGCGAACAGCCTGTATGAAGATCAGTCACTAACACCTTTCTGCATGGGTGTGAGGGTTAAATGTATGTATAATACTGTGAGGAGGAAGGGAAGTGCTTTGGTGGGAAAGGGATTTTGTATCTTACTGGGGAAACTCATATCAACAGTCTAGGGCAGCATCAAAATTCCTGTAAATACTACTTCTTTTCAAGGCACCACCATCCTTGCTTCCCATTCTACCTAATTAGACTGCAGACCTCATAGCAGCAACCTGACAGCTTGGAGATGCTTCCCCTTGCTACAGGAAAGACACTGAAGGGCTGAAGTGTGTCCAGAGAAGGGCAATGAAGCTGGGTCTTGAGCACAAGTCTGAGGGGCAGCTTAGGGAACTGGGGGTGTTTAGTCTGGAGAAAAGGAGGCTTGGGGTGACCTTACTGCTCTCTACAACTGCCTGAAAGGAGGTCATAGCCAGGTGGGGGTCAGTCTCTTTCAGGTAACAAGTGACAGCACAAAAGGAAATGGCCTAAAGTTGCATCAGGGGAGGTTTAGATTGAATATTAGAAAAAAATTTTTCACTGAAATTGTTGCCAAGCATTGGAACAGGCTGCCCAGGAAAGTGGTTGAGTCATCATCCCTGGAGGCATTTAAAAGATGTGTAGATATGGTATTTAGGGACATAGTTTAGTGGTGAACTTGACAGTGCTGGGTTAATGGTTGGACTTGATTATAGAGGTCTTTTCCAAACTAAATGATTCTGTTCTATGATTCCTTGTAGATCTCAGCAGGAGAGGTTCTGCTGGGAACGTCATACAAACCACATCTGTCACTTCAGTATGGAAAATATGCCTGACCCGTGTAAACAGATTTTCATGCTAAAGCAGGTTTTTATGCTAGTATGTAGTAATATTGCTGGGTAGTTCAGCAGTAGTGATAAAATGCAACATCTTACTCCCAGGCTATTGGAAGGTATGTGAACTGTACTTGAACAGTCTGGAAAACTTTGCACACTAACAACTTACTGGTTTGAAGTGGTGTTGCCTAGTTTGGCTCTTCAGTGAATGGCAGTGCTATAGAGATGCTTGACCTGTTTTTCTTTCCTCTCCAAGTTCAGTAGTCAGCACCTAGGTTACTGCTATAATTTTTAAGAAAGGCACAAGTAATTACTGTAAACAAATCTTGTCTGCAGAAATCAGAAAGTATATTTGCTCTTCTGAATGTTGTCTGTCACTCACAGCAGATGATGGCTTTAGAGCTAACCATGGTGCCGCTAACAAGGGTCCTTCCTTCTTGCCTCACACAAGTATTTTATCTTAGAAGTGTTTCTCTGTAGCGCTTCCAGCTCCTGGAGCAACCAGTTCATACATCTTGTCTGTTACGGAAAGGTTTTTATCATATATTTAGACTGTCATATTAATGGACGGTTTTTTTGAGGCAGGAGCGGAGAGCAGAGTTAGTGTCATACCAGCAGAACTGAAGATCCTATCCTGAAGCTTTTGTGCACAGCAGCTTCTTCAATTTGTGATCCAGAAAGATTTTGGTAGTGGGAAAAACCCTGCTACTTCCTGTGCTGTCCCAAAAGGCTGTAACTGCCTGACAGTCCAAGAAAGCGTTCTCCAGCACTTTCTTCATACACAGGATGGTTATCCCTACAAAACTGAAGGAAGCATTTAGTTTAAATGTAACTAGAAAGATGAGAATTACTGTTAAACACTGTAAAATACAATGCAAACAGAACTACAGAATGAAGTAATGAAACAATGAATCTTTCCCTTGGGGAGTTGGGAGGAAAAGTTTATTTCTTCTCTTTTGACAGGAGTTTCATTTCTGTTTTGTACTTCTTTCCTGATTCTTTCCCTCTCAGTCTAAATTCCTGGCTGGCACATTTTTTTTTCTTGGCTAGCAGGATTGGGTTATTTATTTTGAATTTAAAACTTGCCTTGCATTTAATGTGTCTGTTTGGGTCACTGTGGAATACACTAAGGTGGGTTTGGCACTTGAAGCAGTGGGTATTAAACCAAGCCTGGGATCCTTATGATGTCAACAGGATCCTACTGAAGGGCTATTCATAAGAGTCTCTGCTGGCCTGCTGAAGCAAGAGTTAAGATTTCTAAATGGTGTTTTTAAAAGTTATCATCTGACTTGTATAAAGCTGAGACTCTGACACTACTTGTCTGTAGATCAGATGCATGTGATTTAGTGTCAAATAACTGCATGTGTTGGTAGGTGGACATTACTACTGCAGTGATTTTTAGGGGGAGTGAATAGTACCTCATAGCAGTTAACTGAATCGTTTATTTATCTGTTAACTGAACAGTTAATTCTCTTCTGCTAAGGAGAATATGTCTTTATTGTTGCCTCTTAATCTATAGACTAGAACTTCAGGGATAACACATCCTCTATGATGTTAGGAAAACCCTTTAACAACAGTGGAATAATGTTAGTAATAAATGAGAGCTGCTGCTGCTTTTGCAAGCTACTCTGTATTTAATAAGAGTACATTATGTATGAACAAGGTGAAATACCAGTCTTTTCTTCAATTTTGCTGTATCTGAAACTTCAGAGGAGTAATAGAGCAATAGGGGCAACTTCCTTTATTATTCTGTATAGCTTTGAGGCCTTTGGGGGCTGCTAAGGCTATTACTCTGTATACCTGATCAGGCCAGAACCCAATGCTGAACATCTCTGGAAATGGCATGGTAGGCCTCTAGAAGGAAACATGTCAAAGTTCTGTTCCCAGACAGTGCTTCAGAAGCTTTGGCACTGAAGTGCTGATGATAATACATGTAAAGCCACATGAAATGGGGAGAAGCTCCTGATGCAGCCATCTTTGGTTAATCATTGTCTTTGGATCATGTAGGGGTAAGAATATAGTTAAGGAAAGTGAACCCTTGAGTGTTCTCAGTACCTTCTTTTTTAATATCTCTTCTGTGCAGTGGCATTTCAGACTTGGCATTCATTTAGTATGTGTCTCCTGATGGGGAGCCAGCCCTTGATAGGTTTTGAACTAATGAGATCAGCTATTTCTAATATCTACTTCTTGGTTCTGCTGTTGGCAGGAGTTGCACCAAACATAATGAAGGCTGGATGCCAGCTTCAATTTGAATGCCTCTTTCAGCATTTCTGAGGAATTGATTTAGGGACCAAAGCTCGTAGAGCTATTGAGCTACAATTCTCCATCCTGGAAGATCTACAGGGGCAAATAATTTGTGATGGAAGAAGTGCCTTTGTATCGTTTTATTTCCATTGGAACTTAACCCTGAAGATGTGGCTGCCAAACTGTGTTTGTAAACTATGTTCAATCATCATGTCTTCTTACCGAGATTATCTTCTAGCAGAATAGAGCAGTTCCAGAGAATAGTGATGGTCTTCATACACCTGCTTTGTTTACAGTAATGGTGTCTAATGCATATGGCGGTGACTGAAAGGCAGCAATGGTTGTGGTGTAGACTAGAAAATGGGAAAAGGGTATCGGGTTTGAGGTAAAGTCAGCTGTATCTTGCTGGGAGTACTTGCATAATGTGCCTTTTGTGCATGCCAAAGGGAATGGTACTTATGTAGGAGACTGTTCAGGAGGTTACAAAGCCGTCTTTGGTATGGCTTGATATGTGCTTTTTGCAGTGGACAGTCTCTGGCATGGATGGGAAGTTTTGTCTTATTGGGGAGAAGGGGTTACGGGAGGAGAAAATACCATTTTTATCTTGCTAGTTTGGGATGTTTAGAAAGCTTATCAACTAACTTGGAGACTCCATTTAAAGTAGGTGCCCACTCTTCAGCAATAACACTGTGTAAATAAAAGGGCAAAGTACTCCAAGTTGTTGAGAGAAAGACAGCATGAGGTGCTTAAGAGAAAGGGATGAGGATGAATTGATTTCAGGTGATGAAGACAAATTATAGGGGCTTTGGATTTAAAAGGAAGCCCTTTATGCCTTTATCAGGCTATTGATGGAAAATCAGCAGAGAATTTGTACTTCATCAAACAGATTATTCATTTAAGAATGCTTCAGCAAACTTAGTTGTCATCAGACATGCTTGCAGTTTATGTGTAACCCCACAGCAAAGACTCATGAAAAACTTGTATCAAGACAGTTCTAGTACTACAAGCTCTTGCAAATGGGGAAGAAGGTTTCCTAGGCTGACTGCATAGTCAGTCTTGCTAAAAGTAGTACAAGAGGGAAAATAAGCTCAAGAAAGTATTATTTCACAGCCACTTTCTGTAAGTGGCTAGACTTCCCACGCCAGTGCAGAGAACTCTACAAATCCTGGGGCTGACTTTCAGTGGTTTTTATACAGTGGAGGGTAAGAAAGCATGTACTTCAGCCTCCATGGTTCAAGAGAACTGGGGCTGAGAGGAAAACATATGTGCAGTGGTTTGAAGCATTCAGTATGCTAATGTTTGGGTAAGTGTGGGGATCACTCTTCATGGAAATCTTGCTTGAGTTACTGTGCTTTGTTGAAGCATACACCTGGTATTACTTCAACCCTTCTGCTTTTCTGAGAGCTGCTTTTGAGAAAAACACATCTCATTACAATGGAATAGCTGACTTCTCACCTAGTGACAGCACGAAGTTGTAATCCTGCTACATTTGCTAGTGGAGATCAACAGCTTCAACTATCATTATGACAGACTGAAGTAGGGGATATAGTTACTGAGGGATTAACTTGGAGTAGGTTATGCAGAAGGATGTTTTGAGTTTGTTTTTTTTTTGAGTTATGCTGAATATGCACAGGACTCCTTAAACTGGAAAGACTGGATCGTATTATTAAACAATACAATTCACTGAAGACAAGATTCCACCTTATATATAAATGGAAGTTTTGCTGTTATTGTCTTGGGACAAGAAGTTCATTGCCTGTCTGTTCAAACATTTGGATTTTCTATCTGGTTCAACATGTATAGTAGCAAAGGTAAAGAGAAAAAATAGTCCAAGTTAAACATACCTTCTCTTGTCAATGAGTTTGACAAATTAAATTTAATCTTAAATTTGTTCTAGGCTTACATGTTACCTTGCCTGCAGGACTACTCTGAGTAGGAGAGTGAGCTTCAACAGAAACTGAAGTAATTACTTCAAATGAATTAAATCAGTCTCTACCTTAATACTGCCAGACTTACTAGAAAGATTTAGAAGTTGTGTTAGAAACATGAGACTTAAGATGAAATTTCTGGTTTGTGTTTAAGTTTTGGTTTCCTCCTCTGCTCAGATGATTGGTGTACTGAACTTATGAGATGCTTAAACTTGTGACTTACAAAATTGAAGTTTGATTTTTATGAAGGTGATACAGACATGTGGATATAAAAATTGTGCAGGAGAAGGGATTATTTTAAAATATGAAATGAACTTCTTGTCCCTGGTGTCTCTGGCATTTTCTTTCCTGCAAGTCAAATGTAGTTAAGCACTTCCATAAACCTGCATGTCAATAGCAAAAAGATAAAATTTTAGAAGTTCGCTCCCTGACTGCAATGACTTTTTTTTTTTATGAACAACAAAACCACAAGAAAAAAACTGAGAGAGCTACTCTGACATGAAGTGCAATTCTAAGGGTTTCTCCTGAACCCTTGGTGGACTTTTCTCCCAAACCTTTGGTGGGCACTCCGAATACTCCATTAGGCAGCGTCTCTGGATCCAGTACCTCATCTTCTAAAAACAGAACACAGCTGCTGCATCATGTTTGGGGATCAGTTTGCAAAGAAAACAGAAGTATTATTTCCTAGCTAAAGTCATCTAACAGATGAAGCATAATATTTAAGTGCTGCCTTTCATTGTAGTGGCTTACACTATCCTCCTTCAACCTTTGCTTTGTATGAAGGAAGGGAAAATCTCTGTAGAAAAATGAGGTTTCTAGCCTTTAAGAGCAGAAAACTGTCTTGAATTCAACTCATACAAATAAATCTAGAGTTTGCCAGCTTTGCAGTGAGATCCCATAGATTTGCCTGTCTTTACCATCCTCATGCACAGTCTCTGTGCTTTGAACCCATTCTTATTTGCACAGCTGGAGGCTTGGGGTTGAAACATAAGTGGTGCTTTAACTTAGGCTAAACTCTTCACATTGCATGAGGGGTGGCTCAAGGAATAAAAGTATTACAATATCTTTCTTGTAAGTTCCTTCTGCCTGGGGAAAGTGGCCTTCTGAAATTTGTTGGGAAAGCCTTAAGCCTTGGTATAAAACTGTAGGATGCTAGAAAACCCCCCCTAAGGACTGGAACTTCTTAAGATGCAGGACTTTGAGAAACTTTGTCTTAATAACATATTCTTAAACCAAAGTTATCCAGGTGCCAGTGAAGTACAAAATTGTGAACATTTCCAAAAAGGGTATATTAAAATCAATCTCTTCCTTCCCCTGCTCCAAAACACATGACAGACTTCCCAGGAAACTCACTTCAAAAGCCTTGTTTCACTTGCTAGATTCTGAGGCTGGATGGGCACTTTCAGAACAGAGGCTGGACAGCCTGGTCAGCTCTTGGGAGTTTGATGGCTCTGGCTGGTTGATATCTTTTTACACATGTAAGATTGCAAACCCTGAGAGAGTTTTTTAAAAGAGTTTCAGATTTTCCTCTTTGTATTCCTAGAAGCAAGGCATTTTGGGTCTCTGGCTCAGAACAGCATCTCTGACCCCTGTGAGACCTGCTAGGCTTATGATTCCATGGCAGGAAACTTGGCTGAAGTCCAAAACCAGTGGTTGAAATTGAAGTGCTTGTGTCCTGTAGGCAACGTGCCATGGGGCTGAGAGTCTAGCCATGATTAAAACTGGAACTTGGCTCCAGCTCTGCCTCCTGAATGGCTAGTTGCACCAGTTTGGAGCCTGAAACCAAGGCATAAAAATGTGACATGATTCTTTCCAACAGCAACAAAAATGAAGAAGTTTATAGTCTCCCTTAATGTGTAAAATGGTATGGTTTTCCTGGGGAATTCTCTCTGGGAAGGACTCGCTCATTTGTACTTAAGTCAGGCCAGTCTGAGTACTTTGACTAATGAGTGGGTGACCTGTGCCATATGACTATACCTAGATGAATCACACTTTCCCCAAGACATGTTCTAAGGGTCTTCAAACTTGAAATCTGCCAGAACAGGAGAAAAGTATTGCATGTGCTGTTTTGTCTGTCTCAGGTTTGTTAGGCGGTAGCACTCTGCAGTGCTAATCTGAAGTGAAGCTGCTAAATAGCAGAGGCACCTCTGTTTTGATCTGTAGTGAACTCTAGATTTGTTTCTCAATAGATTTTCACTTTCTCACGTTCATGTCATTTGTGTCCCTTGCTCCCTCTTTTCCCTGAAGCCTTGCTAAGGCATGTTACTGTGGTACTACAATGCCGTGGCCATTTCTCGTTACCTCCATCACAAAAGGCTGTGCTGTTCTGTTTGTGCTTATAATGTACCCAGATGGTGAATAGAATGAGTGACCACCAAGCTCATTTTCACTTGTGGGGTCAGACCTTTCTCTGCTAAATAACACAAGTGTTCCCAGCTGCTGTGCAGCTGCAGGGAGTCTGCTTTCCTTCACAGGCATTAAAAACCCTTTAATCAGTGTTTGTTGTTTGTCAGCAGTGGTGTTGAGGTGTGGAGAAAAAGAACAGATATGCTTTGTTGGCAAAGTTAACTTCATTCTGACCTCTTATCTTTCCTTTTTCTTTTCAAGTCTGAAGAAGCAGAAAGCAGTTTGGGAAGCGGTTTCTGCTAGCACCTGTGTAAATGTATTTGCTAAAGGAGGTTTGTGTCCTTATACAGATAGAACGTTTGACATAGAAGGATGCTCTGAGAGTTGCATTGAACTGGAAACTCATTAGGGCAGGGACTCAAACTGGCTGGAATAGGAGCTGTGCAGATTCCCTTAGTGTAAATAAATGTTACATATATACAGATACTGTTGCTTAATACTAGTGTTACTTATTTTAGTATTGAGTCTATATTCAATGGATTCCATTTGCAATCTGGTCAATTTTAACTTTTTCCTGTAAAATAGATTATTCCTTCTAGTTTTGGGAGGGGGTTTGTTTGTTTTGTTGTTTGTTTTTGGGGTTTTTTTTAGCCGGGGTTTTGTGTTTGTGGCGGGTGGTTTGTTTTCCTTTTAGTTCTACTTTTAATAGCTTTCTTCTCATGAAGGAAAAGGGAGGAGATAAAGAACTGATAAGCCATCTCCAATCCCATTTGCTTTGGATGTAGTCTGTTCTGAAACAAATGGGAACACAGAAATCAAGAAGAAACTTTGAGAAAATTCAGAGCTAAGATAGTTATTTTCCTCTTCTTTCTAGATGAAGCTTGGAAACCTGCTGGTGCTGCACATGTTTGCAGGGTTGCTTTTTCCCTGAGTCCAGGTTTGCTCGTGCTGTGTGTCTGTGTGTAGAGCACCGAGCACTGCTCTGTGAGTAGTGATTCTGTTGTTTGCAAAGCCTGTTTGTGTGTGCATCCCGAAGCTGTTGGGACATCAGGCTTTTATTTGAGATTCAAGGGTCATTGTAGGACATTTGGCATTAAAAGCAGAATACTTACCTTGCTGCTCTTCCCCTGGAGGGACCAGAGAATCACATTCCTGTCTTGGCTGTGTCTGGGGAGGGTGGGTACCAGGCATTAGGGCACCTTGTGCACGTTGCTCACAGCCCTCAGCCCGGCTCAGCAGTACCTCCAGCAGTGACCAAGGGGCTCCTCTGGAGCAGGGCTCTACCCCTGGGAAAGCAGTGCCTGCTTGCTCAAAGTAGGAATTATAAAATAAAAATAAATCCAACTACATAGGGATTGTGGTCCTAGCTGTTAAAATTACAGAACCAAGTGGTCTCCCCATGGCAGACACGTTTCAGCATTCATCCATTCTTTTTCTTCATGCAGCTGAGGTTGCTTACAGAGGAGGACATGCTCTCAGACTGGCAAAATGCTAAAGGAAGATTTTAGAACTTGTGCTGGGCAAGAGGGAATGTATGCTCAAAACATCTAGTATATTAAATCTTTCTGGGTGGTCTGTATTGACCATCACTTCTGTAGCATGAATGCTTACCTGCTAGAATTGGGACAAAGAACTACCATTTTATACCTGAATGCTGCCAGGGCTGCTAAGCAAAGATATGGGCTGTGAGCTATGGTGGAGCAGGTGCCCAACTGTAAGGGGGAGTTTTTGAAGCCCTTCAGATCTCCTGGAGATATTGCTGGCCTTTATGGCAGTACTGTTCGCTTGCGTGAGAAGAACTCTGATCAGACAGGTGGGGTCCTGGATCCTTCTTGAATTTAATGCAGACTTACACAGTTACAATCTACCTGAGCAAAACAAGCACCATCTTGTGCAACTACGTAAACCATAAACTTTTTTGGCAAGGCAGGTGTGGCATCTTCAGTGTCTGGAAAGCACCGAACATGCTGTGTGGGCTCCCTACTGTAATCCAAATTACAAATGCTAAAAAGGCTTTGATTTTTTTTTTTCTAATTTTTTTTTTTTTTTTTCTAATAACGTGGTTCTTGGCTTAATTTGGGTAGGCAAGAACTTCACAGACTGCATCGGGGTGCTCTGCATGTTTCCTCAGGCCCTCATATTTAATCAATGTCGAGTTGTTTCTCTGTCTGCAAGGAGGCACTTGAGAAAAGCTCTTCCACAGCCTTAGGTTTAACTTGTTTGTCAGCCCTAAGAACAACTTTCTATTCTTTAGAGATGCCTTTTCTGGAAGAGGGGGTGTTCTTGATGTACAAGCCCTCTCTATACTAAGTATTTTGGTACAGGCTGCAGAAAGTTTAAGTGAGTTTTTATGATACAAGCTGACTTTAAATAAGTTAGTAGTATGGTTTGATGCTGGGAACCAGGATTCTAGGATTTTTTTTATTTAACCTCTGGATAACTCATATCTGCGGAACTCGGCTTCTGACAAGGAATTTGCAAAAAGTTTCATGCTATTAGCTCAAGCCTTCAGTTGTGATAAATGGGAGATCTGTATGTTCCTTCTAAACCAGAATGGCTCCTGTGTTGGACTGAATATTTAATTGCTGCATGTGCACCATACTTTCCTATCAGGTAGCTCTGCTTTGGAAGTCTGTTTATATATACAGAAACCTGAAAGCCTTGTGAGTCTTTCAGTGTCTCTGACATCACATGCTGGGAGGAGGCTTCAGCATCTTCAGTCTGTTGCTTTTTTGCTGTGTGTTTAGTCACTACTGATCTTTGCATTTTGGGGGCGACAGAAAGACATTACTGTAGCCAGAGCAATTCCAAGTTAAGTTGTGATAGTCCAACCCCTGAAAAGAAAAAATCTGGTCCAGCTTTACAGTGTTTTTATAGTCTAGTCCAGGTCTCTATAAACCATTTAAAATTGCCCATTTGGAGCAGGTGTTGCCAGGTTATAGAATGTGTTGCAGAAAAGGAGCAAAAACATTTCAAAAACACTGTGCTGTAGCAAATATGTCAAGTCTGTGACAGATGAGATTTTTAAAAAAGTTTGTCCCACCAAAAGTAAAATGTGTGCAAACCTTGCTTACTTTTCCCAGCTGTCATGTTTAAATAGGAGGTTTAGTAATGCATTAGTCTTCAAAAGATCCAGCAGTACAGTATGAAAATATGAAACTTCTCAATTGTTTTTCATTTAACTGGGGAGAGAAGATTTTTTTGTAATGAAAAAAACCCACCGACAACCAAATTTCAGAGATGTATGTTCTCAGAGTGGTTAAAAACCAACCCAAACTAGGCTTCGGGCAATGTTTTTTCAACAGCTTTAACCTCAAAGCATAGAGTAGACAGCTTTGTAGGAAACTGTAACACCAAGGTGATTATGGCAGTGACTCACACTTCCCTGTGAGGCATCCAGCTATCAACACACTTGGAGAGCTGTGGCTTTGTGCATTGCAGGCAGGGTGTCAGTCAGTGCCCATTTGCCAGCCAGCTCTGAACTGCTGAGCTCAGAACTGCTTTGGCAGCGAGCTGGGATATCAGTGTGTTAGAGCTGCTCTGGTGTCCCCAGGCTTGCAAGAGGCTGTAGAAAATGGGAGGTAGGGAAGGGGAAGTGCAAGGCAGGTTTGACTTCCCTTTTCTTTGCTTAATCCTCATGGAACTTGTTTGAAGAGTCCCCTGAAATCTTCCTGTGAGCAGGTGATTCGGTTTGGGTAATAATTAAAGGTCTGACAAACCACTAAGTGGGGTAGTATGGGAAGAGAAAAGGGCTGCTGCTATCATGCCTTACCAAAAATTTCTACAAGTGGTTTTGGAAAGATGTCTGTCAGTTTGGATCCTCAGGAAAACAATATGAACTTGGGAAAGGGACCTGGGTGACCCTACAGGCAGTTCAGAGTAGAGTCCAGGGTACAGCAGTAAACTACTTCCAGATGTTGGGATTTGCAGGGAATAAGCAGACAGACGATGGGCACTAGTGCTTTGTGGGTTTCCCCATCCCCAAAAATAAGGCAGAACACCAAGGAAAACAGTAGTGATCATGATATGGAAGGAAATGGTCTGGGTGAGAAATTGGAAGTTTGGGATTGTTCAAATTACAGAAGACTGATAAGGAATGCCACGTTTGTACAAAATGGGTTGCATCATAATGGAATACTCAGGAAGAAGAGGTATGCAGAAAGATGATAGAAATTCAAACTTCTGAAAGGAAATAGGTTTTCACATAGTGTGCAATTAGATTGTGGGATGTGTGGAATGCAATTGCCAGCTGTGCTGGATGTCATCAGGAAAGAACATAAGGTGACTTTGGGAGTGTGCAGGTATGCTCTTGCAGGTGGTATTTACAGATGATATAAACAATGCTTTCAAAATCATCACTGGTCACATAAAACTGGTCACAGGTTTGGTTCAACTACCAAGGCCAATCTTGATAGGTTATTTGGATTCCTCTATTTTTGGTGATAAGTTTATTATGTCTCTGACTAAAATTGTCTAGTATCTCTAGTACCAGATACTGTTTGTGGCACAGCACTGGGCAAGCTGGGCTGTTGTGACTCAGTATTGCCCTTCCCGTATGGGTTGTGTTTGGCTTTGCACATCTTACTTTTTTAGAGGTGAGGCAGAGTGAGTAATGTTTCCGTTTTATTAAAGAAAATGGAATGGCAAAGACCGTTAATTTTTTTTAAAGATGTATGTGTTTCATTTAAAGTTCCCTTCAGGCAAAGTCAGCTTTGGTAGGCAGCTGAAAATGCATTATAGTCATATTGTTATTGTCATAAAGAAAAAAAATACACCATGTTCTGTTTTGGGAAACCAAACAAAAGCACTATTTTTTTTCTCCCTCCCTTTTTCACTTCCTTCAGTTTTTAATAAGCGACCGTGACAGAGACCCTCAGTGCAACCTGCATTGCTCCAGGTCCCAGTCCAAACCCCTGTGTGCCTCTGATGGCAGAACGTACGAGTCGATGTGTGACTACCAGAGAGCCAAATGCCGTGAGCAGAGTCTCAGCGTGACACATCGTGGCCGCTGCAAAGGTAGGTGGATTTCAAATGCCTCTGAGAGGCGAAATGGGAGCCCTACTGAATTCTTAGACCCTTGAGTTTAATACCATGTTCTGAGAGTAATATGATTTGGAATTGTGCATTCCTGCAAGCATGGGTATCTGAGTCTCAGTTTAGGCAGCAGAGTACGAGCTGACTGAATTATCAATGAAAGAAGGCAAAGGAGCCACAGACATCAGTGAAAAAGGGCTGAAATATGTGTCTGCAGACAGAAACAACTGACCCCATGTAAGCACAAAACCAAATCCTGAAAGCAGACTTCTTCCTTGCTACCTGTGCTGATGAGGAATCAAGATATCTTTGACCCTTGGACTGACAGGAATGTGGAGTGGGGAAGAATATGATGCACACTAGATGTCTAGTCACTTTTCAGACATTTCAGCCTTTCTGTGCTGAGCTAATTAAGAAGACAGTGCATGCAAGGCGCTTTACGTGGCTTTTTTGATTTTTTTTCCTGTTTGCTGTTACATATCTACTTAAAAGTGTGAATAGTGTCCCTCAGTTCAGCTCTTCAGCATAGTCTAAAGATGAAGGTGAAACTTTTTAAAGAATTATCGGTGTCTTGTCACACAAATGGTTTGCATTTGCCGTGAAGTGAAAAATAAAGTGGAGTCCATTTTCTGAGATCACAATTGACTCAGAGGGCAGGTGGCACAGGTGTTTTTAGCAGTGGATTAAAGTGACAGGAGAAAGTCATTAAAATCCATGTGACAGAATAAATACACATTCATTTAAGCCTGGCATTTGTTTATGAAGGCTTTTTTACTATTGTAAAAATGTATTTTGGTGCATATTGTGATTCCAGAGTCCCAAAGAAGTAACTGAGACTTTTTTGTCTTGGGCACAGGTAAAGTACACTTTCTTTCTGCTCTCTGATGCAACTGAAATGTTTAGCTGAAACTAACTTGCATTCTCCTTTCCTTTTTCCTCTTAACCTGTGGTACTATACAGTACCTAACAATCTGAGAGTGTTTGTAAACTGCAAGTCTTGCTTTTAACCCACTAACACTCCTACCAATCCCTGTGAAGTAGGAATATTCTTTCAGCCATGACATGCAAATTTAACCTAGCTGGTAATTTCCATATGTGCTGCTCTTGAAAGGTATTTTGTTTTTTTGGCTGCATTAGGAACATGACCTGTAGTGCATAAAGATCACAATTGTTGGCAAATCCGGGCAGCTGTGGGACAACTGTGCTGAACTACAGGCTGTTGGCTGGGTCTGTGTTGTGTACTTGCAAAAAGGAAGGTACTGCCAACAGTGTTCATGCACCTTGAACTGCAGCTGGACACCGGGTATACCCTGAACAGCCTTCCCTCCTCCTCCATGACAGATGCTCTACAGGAGAGCTCCCATGGAACTGTGAGGGATCCCATGGGCCATCGAGCTCAGTCACATACAGTTGTGATAGACACTTTATCCAAGAACTTATCCTTATGAAATGAGAAATTTTAACTTGCCCTTCACTCTCTGAAGGGGTGTTGCAGTGGGGATACTGCAACACGCATATATCAAACCAGGAGTCCCGTGGAAAGGAAATATATATGGACAGACAGATTCTTGCTAGCTGTTTCAGGGATGTTTATTTCTCCAGCCGCATGGCCGGGGCTCTGCTCAGGAACTGTTCCAGTCACAGGGCCCAAGGGTCCTTCTGCCCGCGCAGGGAACACAAACCAACCAATGGGAACGAGGCTGAGCAGGGGCAGGGAAACCCCGTGTCTGTGCCCTCAGGGCCCCTCTGCCAGGGCTACACGGCGGGGGAGGGACCCCAACACCTCACCCGTTTTATTTTAATAAAAAGGAGAATGAAAACAACTGGATAAACATAACAAGAACAGTTTCAAAACAAAACAAGCCACCCTCCTGAGTCTTTAAATGTCCAATCAGATTCTGTGGAACATCTTAGGGCTGACAGAAGGGAGACAGGACTCTCTGAGCATGCTTTGTGGGGAAACTGAGGCAGGAGAGGGTTTAACTTCTTCCCTCCCCCTTTTCATCCCCCACTCGGCATTGGAAAGGGATTTTTGGGGAAACAATTGGCAAAAGCATGGTTTTGTGAGGGAAACCATGGGTGAAAAAACGGATTGGGAATACACTGGGGGTAATAGGACATAGGGTAAAAGGGAAAGGTGGGATTAGGAAAGGGAAACTGTAGGGGGGGCTTACAATGGAGATATTGTCTAACATGACTACGATTTTTTGCATATATACTGCCTTTTACAGAAACACCACCAGGCCCAGTGACCTGCGATGCTTGTAACCCTTTTCTCCCTAGTACAATATTAAATTCCACCACCTCTCCATCTCCCAAGCTTGGGATGCATTTTTCAGGGTTATTCTTTTTAATAGCAGTTCTATGCACGAATATGTCTTGCTGGTTGTCACACCTTGTTATAAAACCATAATTTTGCTTAACATTATACCATTTTACTATCCCTAAGGTCTTAGTTACTATGATTTTTTCCTTTTTCCGAGTGGCTGCTGTTTTCTGTCTCGCTGCGTCTTTGCTCTCTCTTTCCGGTCGCTCCCATGTTGGAATTGTCGGGGCTGCTCGTGCCTGCGCGCTCTTCCCGGGGTCGCGTTCGGGCCGCGCGGGCCGGGCCGGGCCGCGCCGCTCAGTTCTCCGTGCGTCGCCTCCTCTGGTCGCAGTTTCGCTGCCGATGCCGGGCGCTGCACCCACGTCTCGGCCGGGCCCCCGAGCGACGACTCCCCCGCGCCCTGCTCCAGCGCGTGTTTCGGCTGGGCGCGGCTCCGCTCCACCGCCATCGCCGCCCGCCGCCGCCCGCGCGCCGCCCCTCTCGGTCGGGCGTTCATGGGGCTCGCTCCACCACGCGCTGCGCGGGACCGGGCAGGCACCGCCGGGTCCCGCCGCTCCCGCCGCGCCTCGCTCCGCCACCGACACTGCGGCTCGCGTGGCTCCGCCTGCACGCGGGAACTGCCTCGCTGCTGCTCGGAGAGCGCTCGGTGCACGTGGCCTGGGCCGCACGGTCCCTGCGCCAGGCTTCCCTTCGCCAAGACACAGCTGACATTGTTCAACAGTCTCGGTAACTAAATAATATTCACGAAAATATTCTTCCATCGGCATATATTTTGACTCCAGTATTAACTGTGTCCAAACGGTTTTCCAAAAGCCCTTGGTAAGAATTAAATCCCAAGAAACATAGAAAAAGTTCTTAAACAACCATGCCAGGAAGTGTTTCAGTTCTTTTTGAGCTTGAATCAAGCTAAAATTTACAAATCGTTGTTCAAGAATCATTTTAAGTTTAAGATAAATGTCCATATGCGGCTCTGAGAGCCAAGAGTCTTCCCACCGTTCCTCCATAGTTTAGATACGGAATAGCAAAGCAAAACCAAGAAGAGGAATCCAAAGTTTTCAGGGTTTACTCACACAAATCAGTCGCTTAGGGATCGGGGATCGTTCTACTCACAATTCTCCACCATTTGTTGCAGTGGGGATACTGCAACACGCATATATCAAACCAGGAGTCCCGTGGAAAGGAAATATATATGGACAGACAGATTCTTGCTAGCTGTTTCAGGGATGTTTATTTCTCCAGCCGCATGGCCGGGGCTCTGCTCAGGAACTGTTCCAGTCACGGGACCAAGGGTCCTTCTGCCCGCGCAGGGAACACAAACCAACCAATGGGAACGAGGCTGAGCAGGGGCAGGGAAGCCCCGTGTCTGTGCCCTCAGGGCCCCTCTCCCAGGGCTACACGGCGGGGGAGGGACCCCAACAAAGGGGGAAAAACAACAGGCAACTAAAAAAAGTAAAAGAGAGAGTGTATTGTGGACAGCAAGGCATAGTTCTGCCCCCCAGATTACCATAGGCTGCCAGTGTATATGCTGATGATTTGAACTGTGCTTGTGCCAAGGAAAACAGAATGGTTTCCATAGTGAGAACAGAACCTTTTTGATTCAACTTAATGCTCTGTTCTCTCTCAAGAAACTAAGGACCTTTAAAGATGAAATCTTGCCAGCCTTCTGGGAGCTATAACCCTTATTCAACTCTCGTTCGTTGCTAGCTTCCTCATGTGCTTTTCAATGAAATTCCTTCAGTGCTAAATTATCTGAACTCCAAACCCTCACTCACACATCACAAAGGGTTAAAAGTCAGGAGTAGCTTAAAATGATCAAATTATGGCATCCCTGACAAATGGAGCCTCACTGATGAGATTCTAGAGAATAGTTCCAGATGGTATAGCTGTGTCTAAAATACACAGCCAAGCAATCCTACCTGGATCTTTTCTTAGCTGGCATCATAATATTTGATGTTAAATGAGAGTTATACCTCAAAACTTTGCAGGGGTGAAGGACAAATGCTTGTTAATCTTGACAGCTTGCCAAGAGTCATTTATGCAGTGATTGTTATATTGGTATATATCTGTGGCTTAGAAAACATTTATGGTCTGTGTTAACTGGTTGCTTTCTAGGAACTTGTTTGGCTTATTTAATTACAATGTGGGAGTGTTCTAAAAGTTCCCTTTGGATTTATTAATTAGATGAATAAGTCTGCTGGTACAGAGTTTGTTCTTGGATCACAAGCCACTGTGTGGAGTGAACCTATCTGTAAGTTTCTGGTGGAAATTGTACCAGGACCTGCAGCCTTTTTCCTGGGACACAGGAAATGAACACAGCTTTTGGCTAATGTTCTAGAAAGGCAGGTTTTCTGACTGATGGGTTATTTGAAGATAATCTTCTCTACCTACTATTTCTGTTGGACAGAAGATGATGTTTTGAAATCACTTTGTCTGCTCGCTAGATCCATGTGTTTTGTCTTCAAACTTGCTTTATTTTCCCTTGACTGTGAATAAGAATGTCCTTCCTTGGCAGCAGTTAGTAAAATATAAAATGTCACTTTCAATGACTTCGCAAATTTAGACATGTTTCTAGGCATGTTCTGAATAAATTAGGGAACTCTGGAGTAGAAATGGTACGTGGATATCAAAAAAGGAACAAAGTGCTTTGGCATGAAAGGAAGACAAGAAGGTGATCAGGGGCAGTCAGCATGGATGGGGAAGTCATGCTTAACCAACCAGGTTGCCTTATACGGTGGGACAACTGGCTGGATAGATAAGGGAAGAGTAGTGGGTATTGTCCACCTGGATGTTAGCAAGGCTTTTGACACTCTCTCATGATATCCGCCCAGGAAAGCTCAGGGAGTGCAGACTGGACATGTGGACAGGGAGGTGGTTTGAGAGCTGTGTGAATGGCAGGTCTCAGGGGATTGTGATCAGTGGCACAGGGTGTGGTTGGAGGCCTGTTGCTAGTGGAGTCCCCCGAGGTTCAATATTGCATCCTTTATCATTTAACTTGTTCATCAGTGACTTGGATGAAGGGACAGATGCCTCTTCAGCAAGTTTGCTGATGACACAAAGCTGGGAGGGCTGTGGAGCTCTTCAGAAAGATCTGTGGGTTGGAGGGATGGGGAGAGTGGAACCTTTTTGAAATTCAATGAAGTATGGGGTCCTGCACCTGGGAAGGAGTAACCTCCTGCACCAATACAGGCTGGGGGCAGACCTGCTGGAAAGCAGCTCTGTGGAGAAGGATCTGGGGGTCCTGGTGGACAACAAACTGTCCCTGAACCAGCAGCCCTTGTGGCTAAGAAGGCCAATGGGATCCTGGGGTGCATTAGGAAGATCAAGGGTCAAGGCAGGATCAAGGATCAGCAAGTCAAGGGCGGTGATCCTGCCCCTCTACTCAGCCCTGATGAGGCCTGACCTGGAGTGCTGTGTCCAGTTCTGGGCTTATCAGTACCAGAGAGACATAGACATTCTGGAGAGGGTCCAGCAGAGGGTGACAAAGATGATGAGGGGACTGAAGCACCTCACTTGTGAGGAAAGACTGACGGAGCTGGGCCTGTTTATTCTGGAGAAGATATGACTCAGAGGGGACCTCATCAGTGTGTGTAAGTATCTTGAAAGGAGGATGTCAAGAGGATGGATCCAGGCGTTTTGGTAGTGCCAAGCAATAGGACAAGAGTCAATGGGCAGAAACTGGAACACAGGTAGTTCCATCTGAATGTGAGGAAGAACATTTTTACTGTGAAGGTAACTGAACACTGGAACAGCTGCCCAAAGAGGTTGTAGAGTTTCCTCCCCAGAGATATCTGTAGCTGTCTGTACTCAATCCTGAGTAGTGTGCTCTGAGGGACCCTGCATTAGCAGGCAGTTTGGACAAGATGGCCTCCAGTGGTCCCTACCAACCTGAACCATTCTCTGTGGATGAAAGAAGTTTGGAATTCCAGGACTTGACCTAAATGAAGTGGAAAACAGTGGGGAGAGTGAATACTGGTTGATATCCTGCACAATAGATAGGGAAGTTTTTGTAGTTTGCTCAGGTTCCATTTTTGCCTGTTTTGTTCAAATACACAGATAATTGAGTAAATGGGTATGAACCTGTTGACTTCACTGTAGCTGAACTGCTTCATGTCTGGTGGAGACCTGGCCTGTAGGTGAGACAGTTACCTAATGGAACTGAAAATAGTTAAAAAGCTGCTTGGATCAATTTTTGCTCTTTTAACTTTGGATACAAACATAGGAGAATTAAAATTAAATAGCTTAAATAGATTTTGGTGGTTGCGTTGTATTGATTTGCTGCTAGTGTTATGTGAATCCTGGAGGTGTTTTACTTTGTGTTTTTAGGAGAGCTTGGGTCTTTATACCATGATGTTGTGTCAATACTGCCTCTGCCTGTTGAAGAGAGGATGCTGGAATTCTTGGAGCCTATTCAGGAGTGCAGTGTGTAT
The DNA here is from genome assembly GCF_000738735.6 of Corvus cornix cornix. Lineage (NCBI taxonomy): Eukaryota > Metazoa > Chordata > Aves > Passeriformes > Corvidae > Corvus > Corvus cornix. Next base: position 34,590,841 of record NC_046335.1, read on the forward strand.
ACTATGAGGGACATGGTGGTCTTGTTTGAATAAACTATTCATGGATAAGATCAGCCATGGTAACTAGCCAACTTCATTACAAAATCCAAAATTATGTGCACCTGCATTGTGCCGATTAGGCCAGGGATGTCAAAAACATCACTTGTAGTTAACAATCTCCTGGTTGCCAGCTGCCAGCTTGAGAATTAATTTTCTTTAAAAGGCAGCTTTCTGAGCTACAGTAAATCTGTCCCAAGTTTGAAGATATTTAAAATAAAATTAAGCAGGTCTGCTTTCAAAAGAAGTTATGCTGTTTTGGTTTTTCACCTAATGTAATGGAGGTAAAAGTGTCCAGTTTAGTCTGCTTGAACCATGAAACTGGAATGCATTAATGCCATTCTGGTTTATAAGCATGGTGTTTGATATTCCAGAGAACATTTCTAAAAACAGGGAAGAAAGTGCTGAAACACTTGGGTAAGCAGGTGAAATGCAGAATAGCCTATATGAACCTACAATCATAAGATCAGGCTTTAGTAAAATTTGTAATGTATCTTGTTTGGGGTGAGCTATTTGGCAGCTACTTTTTAAACACTTGGCACTTATGTAATACTTTACATTTTCTAATTAACAAAGCAAAAATAGCAAGGTGAAGTCATCCCACTGAAATCACATGTTGATACAAACATTATAAAAATACCAGCCTGTGGAGTGAGGAAGAGAAGGATTGACAGTCCTTTTTAAAACAAACCAGTAAATGTTGATCTTAAAGGCACTGTTTTTACTGGAACTGATCTGTGGAAGACTGACAAAAAAGATAGCAATATGCATGCACCTCTCCACCCAGCGTGGTATATAGGTGTTTGTTCCAAATCAAGGTTGTAAAAGGACTGGCGTGACCTTTGGAAATCAGTGAGGGAGGATGGGAGAAGTAATCAGTCCTGAGTGTCCATGATCAGGAGGAAAACTCTGTCTTCTCTGTACTTCAGCAGTAATTTGTGAGGAGTCACCACTTGAGCCAAGGATTCAAGTGCAAAAGATGCTGCAACAACAATGAGCTCTTAAACACCATGGTGTAGTGGTGGTGTGCTATGAAGTGTGCTCTTCTTGGTGGGAGTAGAGAGTTCAATCTATAAAGGCCAGTTAAAATTGCCAGGAGGGATACGGTAGCCTTCGCAGTAATGTGTTTATATTATCTGCCTAAAGTAAGGACTTAATCTTGTGCCTGTTTCTCTGTTCATTAGACAAATTGGACAAAGATCTGGGTTAGTTTCCCTTCTGCCTGGGCTTCTAATGTATTTGTACTGCAGGGGATATCACAAGATGTTTGTTTTTACCAGCTCTGTGCTGAAGCATCCAGTTTGTCGTGTAGTTGTGAGCGTGCCAGCACTAAAGCAGATGCTGTGTGTAAGTGCTTTATGCTTCTGTTTTATGTTCAGGAGGGGAACCAAAAATGCTTGTCTGCAGTCTTGTATCCTCAGATGCAGAGACTAGAAAACTCTTTCATTTGGGAACTTGTGGTTTGATTGTCACATAAGAAATTCACACCTGGTTTTTTTTCCTTGCAAGTGCACATCTACATTATCTATGTTGATTTTTTTTTTTTTTGCTACTTGTCTCCTGTGAAGCAGAAGTTGAAAGTGTTTTCAGTCAAGCAGCTAGCTATGAAACAGGGCAGGCACACCATCTGGTTTTGTAGTAATGTCCTCTGTCATGCCAAGCAAGATTAGACTCTTAAGTTTGTGCAGGAGATCTGCAGGTGATAGGTGTTCCAGTTAACACCATTGCCAGTGCTTCCTTTTCAGCTGAAAGAGTGAGCATATGTTTGGAAGGGTCAGTTGGCAGGACTATCCTCCACTGGAGATGTGCAAATGAGGTCTGATCATCTGCTCAGGTTGGCAGGCAGGCAGAAAGGAAACTCCATGTCAGAGTTTATGGATAACTAGAAAAAAAATACAGTGTAAATTTTATTCAAGTCTTTTACTCTGTAACAATTTCACTCTTTATACAGGTGCATAATAGGCCCACCTGAGATCAAAGCTCCGTGTGCTTTGGTATTGTGCAAACACCCAACAAACAGATTAGTCTAAAGATAAGAGACATAGAATCAGAAAATGGCATGAGGTCACGGGGGGTGAGGTGACCATCGTTGGGCAGTGGCAGAATTGATATAGGTACTGTTGCTTTCTAACCCAGTGCCTAAGCAGCTGGCATCTGTACTGTATACTATTGCTATGAATCATTCTTTTTCCAGAGAAAAAGGTTCGATTTTCATAATTTCAGAAGCCTTGTGAAATCCTTCTTGGGAAGCAATGTGATATGTTTAAAATGAACTGTGTTGGCAAACTGGAAACCTAATCTCTCTGGTCATCAGTTGTGTAAATAAAGTACTTGGTGTGAAAGCTTTGGTCTATGTCTTTATCAAAACTATTTACAGCCTTGCCATTGATAATATATCTAGAGATACCTAGATGGAAGTTCTATTGCCACACAATGTGAATTCAATTGATCTAAGACCCCAGACTGACTTTCTAATTTAATGCTGGTATTAGTGATTCTGTTGTCAAAGCTCATGTGATCTATGGAACAGAATGTGATCTTCAGGGATCCAGTGGAATTTTTTGTTAACCAATATGATTTCCATGCCTAGTAAAATGGGGATTGAAACTTGTTCAGTCTTTATGGTGCTGCTAAAAGATTCTGGTGATAAGATTTTGAAGTTTCTGCACTGAAAATCTTTAGTCAGTGGATTCATGGGAGAAGAAAGAAGGTGCTAGTTCCTGTGTTAAGAGTGCCATGGAAACAAGATATTCACTGTTTTCCTTCTCTTTCTAGACTGAACAGCAGTATTGTTAGACCTCATGTTTTTAAATGTAAACACTGAATGAATCTGTATCTCTGCAGGGCAGAACTTTCCTCTTTTGACCCATCAGTCATCAGAGTTAGACTTATCTGGGTATACTCTGTAATAGTGAGCTGGACCTGGAAGGGGTTAAGGTCATGCTACACTTCGCCATCATCTGAAGTAAAAGCTGAAGTCTTAACCCCTTCAAACACTGTTGGCAGAGCAAATTTTTTTCTTGGCTCCAAAGTGAGTAACTGGTGTGAGAGTTATAATGCACACTCAGTTGTAAGCACTGGGACTAGAGGTAAAAGCTGCGTTTCAGGAAAGCACAGGAAATGGCATATCTGCTTCATCTGAACCACACAAAGGTGGAAGTTCATATGGGTGACCGGCTATTTCAGTATCTTCCTGCGAAAGTTGCTCAGAGAAGAACTTTTGAGGGGGTCATCACTTCTTTTCCATATTGCTCACTGCTCGGCTTGAATTACTTGGTTTATATCCAACCATCCAGTTTCAGGCTAATGGCCTTTCACTGCATGAACATTGTGCTCCAGTGCTTGTTAAAGAAGCTTCCAGGATCCTAAGATGATCATAAAAACTATTGACTAGGAAATTAGGCAGCTCTTAATTAACTGGCTTGTAGTTTGTTTGTCTAGGTTCATATTAGTCTTTAGGATGATGAGTGCTAGCTCCATGTCTACCTGGTGAATGTGTGTGTAATGGTCCTTTATGCTTTATATTTATTTGTTTCGGGGGTTTTTCCCTTGCAGCTGTGTGGTGCATCTGGTAGCTTTTGGAGAGGCCAAATGGTGTTTGTGATGTAAGTGGATTTTGCTTTTCTCTTTGTAGATGCTGGCCAAAGCAAGTGTCGATTAGAGAGAGCTCAAGCGCTGGAACAGGCAAAGAAGCCCCAGGAAGCAGTCTTCATCCCAGAATGCAATGAGGATGGATCATTCATGCAGGTAAAATTTCTATCTGCTTCATTCAGCCAGGCTTCAAGTGTCTGTGGGAGATTCCGTGTTAAGACATGAGCCAAGCGATGATAGCAGAGTGGGTGCACACTCTGACTCAGTTACTCGGGTAAAGATTTGAAAGCTGGGGACTTCTTTAACCAAATGGAAATTTTGATTCAGTCACAATACCTTAAAAGACATATACATATGCAATAGCATCCAGCTCCAATATAGAACAGAAACAAATGGCATTAATCTTCAGCATTGCATAGAAAGTAAAACAGTTGCAGGGGAGGTCAATTTTTCTGTGAAGAGGAGCTGTAAAGAGAGCTGTGGCTCACACAGAGCAAGGTGGACCCAGCTGAATCTGCTCTCTGCTTCATCTATCTGAGGAAAAAAACGGTCTGTTCATCCTATTCCTTCTGCAGGGTACTTCTTGTACTGTATGTCTTGTAGTGATTTTGGCAGAGAGGAGATGAGACTGCTTTGTTTGGGTTTTTGATTCTTCCCTGTTCACTTGCTGAAGTTTGCCAAAACAGGGTAGAAATGAAGAGTGATACTTGGTTCTGTTACCATTAGCATACTGAGTAGTGTCCTAGTGCTGACTGAACTTGCTGTTAAAAATGGCTCATGCACAGTTTCCTGACACAGTTTCTGCTGTCTGCTCAGTTTTGCATGCATCTAAAAAGCCAAAAATCTGTAACCCTGTGACCTCTACTTTGTGAATTTAGGTAAACCGCAGAATGATTTTTGCCTTACCTTCTATACATTGAGTACTGCTCTAGACACCTTCTTTCTCAGAGAAATTTTAGGATACATTGGTTGCTTGCACAGTCTTCTGAAGGTAAAAGAAATTCCAAAATAGAATCAATATTGGCTTTAAAAAGATAATAAAGGCAGAGAGCTTTGGGTTTGGTTCAAACATTTTGTGATGCCTGAGGGAAAAGGAGAGAAGATTTTTTTTTGTGATAACCCACCAAAAATTTTATTCCCCTCCTCAGCCTTACCCTCTCATTATCTGGTGTGTGGGAGTGTTTTTGTTTTGTTTTTGTTTTTTGATGATGAAGTGGAAAAAGCTGTATTCGTCCTGCAAACTTTGCTTCTTTGGAGCAGCATTATATTTCTGTACAGTGTGGACACTCATGGGAAGGCTGGGATAAGAGAGGATGGCTGCAGTTTCTTGCAGTTTAAATGCACTTCCAGTTGCTGAAAATTGATTTTTTTGTAGAGCTGCTCAGATTATGTTGGCACTGGAGGCTAATGTTTGTAAAAGCTAGCACAGTGGGCCAACATGGAACAAAGTGTTCCATGCTAAGCTTCTAGTTCAAGAAAAAAGGGGTAAGGAAAGCTAACTTTGAAATGTCTATCACCTGTCCATCAACTTCTTGGAGAGTAAAATAGGTAAAATTTTTATCCTTATAAGCTGGACTGATAGTGTAGTTGATAAAGCTTTGTTTCAGACAGGTTTATTTTGAAGGTTGGTACCAGTGTCTGGATTGTGGCAAAGTTGCTGGACTTTACCTTGGCATATTCCTTAGCCAGTGTTGGTTGCCAGCCGAGGGGCTGCATGAAACTGCTTACAAAAACTGTGTGTTGTCAGTAGACAGCCAAGTGATATTTCGCATTCTTCCTCCATTCAGTTCTATCTGTGAACACTAAAGTGCTTTTGTTTTACCTGGCATGCTGAAGGAAGCCTCTGATCTTTGTATCTGGAATTAACTGAAATTCATATCATTCCTTGGTTCATAAAAATACCCTACGTTCCACATACCTCATGAACCAGCTTCATCAGTTATATTGCAGCATTTAAGGTAATTGTCCCTGCATAAGATTTAAGTGAAAAATAATGTCCGAGAAAGCTAACTAGTTTCAAACTGCATTAGAGATAAATCTTTCCTTTAGCTTCTGGTCAAAATGAATTAAATTTTTATTTTAAAAGGATGTATAAAAACTAGAATTTTGGTGAACAATCCAAATAGTTTTGCTTCCAGCAACTCATGAGTAGATCTCATCTGGTTGGAGGTATTTTGGATACTGCATCTCTTGTGCAGAGAATTGATGCTCCTGGGTTCTGCTCTATAGGGAGGCTGTGTTCTTGAAGTCCCTGAGGCCTTGATGAAGTCAGCTCTGGACTGTTGTTAGTTTATTCTGGTTCAACACCCAGAGTGTTGCTCCATCTTAGACTCCAAAATCTCAGTTGGGAAGTCTACAACAAAACAGCATCTCTCAATGAAGTTTCTAGGAGAAATACCCACTGTGCTTTTCAACATGGAATCCTCATCCCAACAAGAGTCTAAGCAGATGCACATGTTTCGGAGTATATACTCTGTGTGTAGAGTTGGCTAGGGAGACTTTTTCAGCAACTTCCCCCTTTCTGCATAACTGTTATTGAAAAGGTGTTTTATGTAGAAGAAAAATTCTGATCAGAGAGGAAATGAAGATGCATGCTTGTATTTAGAATATCAAATGTCTGAATTGTCACAGCACTCATTCGAGATGCAGATGACTTGCTTTCAGATCATCTTGTTGAGCCTACTGAACACAGTAGATGTTCAGGCCCACATCATTGTCCTTGCCATCAGACTTCAAAAGAGTCTGATTTTTTTTTTTTTTTTTCTCTAATTAATTCATTGTTGGAAATTCTTGAAATTTTTGTAGGACTGAAAAACAAGAGCAGTACAGATGTGGGAGAATTTGGTAGTAGTAACTATGTTAAGAGAACCTGCTTGGCCTTAACTAGATTGAACTATTGCTTTTGTAGTTCATCATAATTATCTTGATTAGAAACCAAATTGCAATCACTCTGGGTAAACACTGAAAGTGGGGCTGTTCTTCTGAAAGCAGCTCAAGTTTGCCCTTTCCAGCTCCTAGAATTGTACCCAGTTCAATGCTGAATTTGGGGCTGGATCCACTGCAGATTGGATGGGGCTGTAGCGCGGCGAGCAGAGCAAAGCTCCTCTGCTGCTCTGTGAGTGGCAGCATGCACCACATGGGCAGCAGCTGCAGGAGGAAGACTGTGTTCACCTTCCTCCTGCTTCCCTGCAGGGTTGGATCTCCCAGTTAGATGTGGCAACAAGAGTGAAAGGGAGGAGGGCCTAAAGGCAAAGACCTTAGTTTGGCTTGCATTTAAACTGCTTTGTAGAGAGACATCATGCATGTCTTAAACACTTGTATGATCTGTCTGGTTTTCATTGCCTGTGAAATTTAGACTGAAAGCAGTGTTGCCACTGTTGATTCTGTTGCTCAGCTGATCAGTTTTCCAGTTTTCCTATGTATGACTAGGTATAATGGGGTTTGTGTACTGCATCAAGTGGAGCAGGCACTTGTCAATTCACTGATTGTCATAACTGTTTCTATGCAATGTGTGCTGCTTCCCATATTGTTCAGTATGTGTATTGCAAAGATCTTATCGAATCTCCTCTTAGTGCTACTTACACATCTAAAAATGTGACATGGATTTGCAGCATGAAGAGGTGGTAGCACTGCAGGCATGATTGGATGACTGTAAATGGGGAGCAGACCTGATTAATTCCTCTGGAATTGCCATGTCCTTATATTTCAGTCTGTGTGGGGAATATTACTTCCTATAACAAAATCTCTCTACACTTAGCCCACAGTAATATAAGCAGGCAGATAAAATTTGAGTTATTCACAACATAAGAATGTTTGTTAGATATGAGTAATTTGATTAATTGTAGAAAACTGAGGTCATGTACTGTTGTGCAGAATTGAACATGACTAAAACCAGTGTCTGTTCCCAAGACTTTTGCCTTTTTGCTATTATGCTGTATTTTGCATAAATGCCATTCCTTTTCCATGCTGCACTTAACCTGCTGTGATCTGTTCTTCATAAACAACAGGCACTAGTGGTTAATCGGCACACTTTCTTTTGCCGCCTAGTGCGACTGGGCTTGTTGCCATGGGCTGAGGGAGACTTGCATTCTTCATAGTTTTCCCCCAAGCAGTTTTTCAGAAAAGGTTGTTGAGATTTTAAATGGGATCTCTTTCAGACAGATTAATATAAACATGAATAATGTTAATCCTGCCTTGGGGGTGTAGTTTTGTGGGACTTAGTGGTATGTCTTGCTATTTGCTGCCACCTTCCACTGTCTAGTTGTGGTTTCTTTTCCTCACAAGTCTGCATACAAGTGTCTGAGGGCAAGTCTCCTTGGAGAGTTTCTTTGAGTTTAGGGTTCTTAAAATCTGGCTCCTGGTGCAGTTATGACACAGCACTAAGATTTCTCTTAAAGCGAGTACATCAGTCAAACCTGTTGTCTTATGACAGGATCAGCAGGATCAGTGAGTGGGCTGACTATCAGAGCAGTTCTGCATTAGCAGATAGCTTCCAGAGCATTCCCACATCTTGTAATATAAGTCTGCTTGGAAAGAGTGATCTATATTATGGTCCATACCAACAGTTTCACTCCACACTATGCTAATACCCATATAAAGTTCTGTTTTCTCCCAGCTTCCACAAACAGCTCTTTCTAAAGATGTGGGGGAACCTTTTCAGCTTTCAGTGTGACTTCATGATCCAAGTCTGCTCCTCGGTATTGGCTAGTGTAGCATGATGCTGGGCAGAATTATGAACTTGTGTCTTAATGCAGCAAGGTACTGTGTGGACATGTCCTTCATTCCCTGGATGCTGTCTATTATCCCATTATTCAGTGCTCAGATTCCAGCAATACTAAGCTCTCAAGGAGTTCGCCTCTCCTTTCAGAAGAACACAGTCTATCTTGCTAGATTAAAGAAACTCTTTATAAAAAGTATCTGGGTTTTAACTGGTAGGTGGTTCTGGCTTTTTTTATTAAAAGACATCCCTTCTAAAGATGGTAGCTGTAGCTTTCTGTGAGTACTGCTCTGCAGGTTTGCTACTTAAACACTTGCTTTCTTTCTGGGGCTTTCATTGTGTTTCTCATTTGCATGTTGTGCTAAAGATAAACCATGAATGGGTAAGGAAGTAAGAACTTTGGTTATTTATGGTGTTTCTTCAAAGAAGTCAAGATAGCAAAGGAACAGGTTCTTAAAGCGGGAGTGGACATACTTAAGGAAAGTGACAATGTAGGGTCATTCTTAGCTTCAAAGTGTCACATTCTGTGTAGAAGCATAAAGCCTCTCTTGGGGACCCTTTTCCTGAACTAAAAATAATATACGTGCCAGCATGTGTGATGGGAATGCCCTTGATCATGACTAAGATCCTTCTGCTTCAGATCATTTCTTTCCCTGGTTATTTGAATAGTGAAATTCCTATGGAGCAAGAATTTCTTGAGTGGTTCATGGACTTGAGGGAGGTGGGTGCTGTAAAAAGCCCTGGTGGGAATATTTGCACAACACCATTTGTGAAGAATTAAATATGAGTGAAAAAGTGACAAAAATTATTTAAGGGGCTATAGTCCCAAAGAGGCTTGAGCACAAGATGCAGACTGACGCATAGCTCCCTAAAATTGCCTATAAAGGTAAGCAGGCTTCTGACAATAATCAGCTGACTCCTAATGCAGCAAAAAGTATGACAAGATCCAGGGTCTCAGCATTACAGCAAGACATGTGAACCAGAACAGAGGCATCACCATGTAGAGTTAAGATAAATAACCATCAGGCCAGTGTGCTGGTTGTGTACCCCACTGACTTGGGTTCAGAAGACTTTCTAGCTGAGCCTCAATGGCTTGAACAAAGGAAAGACTTGATTAAAGAACTGCTGTGTGACACTGGCTTCTGCTCCCTGGGTCAGACTAAATGACCTGCTGACTTGGAGCTATTTATTTAGCTGTTTTTGCAGTGTTTACAAGGAGCACCTGGATGCAACCAGGATTTGGAGCCTTGCCTAGTGCTGTGAGTGCAGTCAGTAGCTCTGCTGCCTGCCCTTAGCCTCAGCAGTACCATTCAAAAACTGGATGTGTTTCTTCTTTTCTCATAGAAATATAGCTTTGAATACAGAATGAATGTTCTTCCCTTCTCATGTCTGCCCTCTATTGTGGAAGGAGCCAGGAAATGTTTGTTTGATCTGTGATGGGATAGGAATGGGTTGCTAAACTTTTCATAAGAACAGCACTGAGGCTAGTCTGAGTGTTGCTATTCCTGTGGTCACCCCAGTGCTTGTGCAAGGTGCTTTGAAGCCTCTTACAGCAAACTACCTCTTTCTGTGACTCCATGGAAACTGGTTTCAGCCATCACAGAATTGCTGCTTTGCCTCTGTTCTCTCTGTCATATATGTGTGTGCAATTTCTCTCTCACTTCCGGTTTACATTTGAGTAATAACCCCTTGATCCTCCTTTGTCAAATATCTATAAAGGGATGCTGCTTGCTTGTTTAGAAGGAATCCGATTCTGGCATTGCCAGTGAGATACTGAAGAAACCCAAAGAATGGCTTCTTTTTCCCCTGAGGAGCTTAAGAGGCACAGTCATCTGCCAGTGACTACTCTTTTAATGTTTCCGTATTGTAAGGAATTTTATGAGAGCAGGTATTTGATCATGTGGCCAGTATATTGGCTGCTGTTTGATTTCACACATTGTAATGGCAGGGTGGAATAGAGAAGCTGCTGTTGCACTTTTAATTTGGGGACTGGTGATGGAGCAATTTTTCTTGAGTTTGTCCCTCATGCATTTCATCCTTCAGTTGAGACACAGGTAAGATGTCCTATCTCTCCATGAAAAATAGGAACAATGTCCTGATGAATGATCAGGATTGTGGCTGCTTGTAGTGCTTTAAAATGCAATTGGATTTTTTTTAAAATGTAGATGTTAATGGGGAATCTGTTGAAGACCTCAAATAATTTACAGGTTTTATTTGTCTGATTTCCTATTATGTAACTTAAAATGCTCAGCTGTTGGACAGGTCTATGTTAATTTGAGATATCAGATTGTGTCATGTGCCTTTCCAGCAGTAACAGGCATTCTGTAGCTGCAGCTTGATTAACAATCAAGTCTATTAAGTATATAAGATTGTATTTTAGTATATGAGATTGCGTTTCCTCTGCCTCAATGCTTAGCTTTAGAAGACTGAGAGCCAAAAAAGTCAAACACACATTTTCTAATGTGTATTTTGGTAGAGTCAAAATTAACTCAGTAACTGAAGATTAGATCTGTGCAGTAAACATCTGTCATGCTTGCATAGTTACTCTTCTGATTATAAGTGTTTAAAAATCTCACTACTTTGAGAGTAGGATTAGAATGAGATTGAATTTCATGTTGACAGATGAAATGTTACTTAGAAATAAAAGCTCAAATGTAAGATAAATGGAAAATTTTAAAGTAAACCCCCACATTTTGGGTATTCCTTACTGTACATGCTCTGAAATAGTTGACATTTTATGTTTACATACAGTGCTTAGAAATGGTACTGGATCAGCTATTGCCTTTACGCTTTTTCAGTGTCATACCAGTCCTGTGTAGCTGATGAAGAGTATACCTTTCCCCCCAGCCTTTAAGCTGCAAACTCTAGGCTGTAGGCCACTGTTGTTATGACACCTAAATATGCTGAGACCTGGTCAGGTATCACGGTGGAAGGTAGTGTGTCTCAATGTGAAGACATTCAGGAAAAACAACTGCACTGATTCTTGAGGTTTCTGAAGTATCTATTCTTCATGAGTAGCTGTTTGGCCTTTAGGATAATGGCTGAGATTTAATTGCAGTTGTTATCTGTAGAAGGGAAGTCCTTTGGTGCTGCAGTAAAACATGTGGTTGTGGTTGTTGTGAAAGTGCTGTCAGTCTCAGATTTTTTTCTTCCTATTTTAAATGGCAACATGGGGGAAGAAAGGGTCATGGGATACCAGTCCAAGGAAGAGTAGCATTCCTTAGCCTAGTTATTTACAAAATTACTTCACTTTTTTATGGATGTAATGTGCTTGGTTTGCATAAATGAGTGTATGTAATTGGTAGCTCTCCATTGAGGTGAGTTACATAACATAGTCTTAGTTAATGCATCTATCCTGAATTTGTGTCAATGTATTTTTTTTGAGTCCTCTGCCATGTACTTCGTTATTTTTCTGAAGGCTTGGCTTAAGGACTATCAAGTGACTAATACTTGACTTTTTAAAATACTGAGTACACTGGATTTTTTTTATATTATGTAACATGGAGTGGTCTTGCCGTATGAATTCAAGACCCTATCCTGGAATTTAGCTTTATCCCTTGGTAGGATTTTTACAATTCATGCTCGGATGTAAAGACAGCTTCTTGTGCTGTTGGGAATGTAGTTTTGTGTGTGATTATGATCAGCAAAGATAAACTCCAAACACAAATCCAAGCAGTTCCATCACATTTGTTTTGAGTGTTCAATTGATTCGATTGAGCAATAACAAATATTTTCTAACTCGTTTTTTTCTAATTATAGTCACAGTGCTTTTGAGTAATTTGCAATCCATTTTGTGATCTATTGGGAGAAGAAAAATGAAACTGCAAATAACAGTGACAGTGACTGCAGTAACATGGGTACATGAGATTACTGTTGATTTTGGCTACTAAAAGTAAATGCTTGAGGCAAAATGATTGATTTGCACTTTAGTAAAACCCAAGATAAACAAGTAAAACCCAAGATAAACACGACGTACCGTGTTATAATTGCTCTTAGATCATGTTTTATGTGATATTCAAAGCCTTTTAAAAAAACTGTCATTAAGTCTCTGAACAAACTTTGCTACCTTAGGGCATTGAAGCCAGCTGTCAGCGAGGGGCAATGACTGGTTTTGCTCTGAAGGATCCCTAATGAGGGGAACAGCACAAACACCCCATCACTCTTCTCTTCTGTGTGAAGAGGACTGGAATGGGAAATTGGTTTCAATGAACTTTTTTGGAAAAAGAGAGAATGGACAGAATTCATTTTACAAGTAAAATATAAAGGCAGTTTCTGAAGTGGTCTCATTTCATGGCCTTTTTTCAGAAATGTATTGAAGGAGTCATCTCTAGTTTATAGTAACATAGGCACTTCCATACCATTTCAAGATACTGATGTGCCCATTTAGCCACAGCTGAAAGTGTGTTTGCTAGAAAGGATTTTGGGACCTGTTCGTATTTGCACTGGTGCCTATACAATGATAATTTACTTTTATCTCAAAGATGTCAAAGGCATCCTGAATTTCATCCAAATGCTTGCCTCTCTAAAAGCTGAGGCAAAGGCTGTAATTAGATTTGTTAGGCTGAATGAAACTTCAGTGCTGCTGAGTTAATATCTGCATAGATGTTACTAAGATCAGTCTGCTAGATCAGGACTTACCTATTCTTACTTGAGAGGTTCTATGTCTGAATTGGTAATTCTGGTGTGTTTCTGTCGCGAAGGAAGGAACTGGCAACTCTAGATGTTCAGTTCAGAAGCAGAGCTTTAAAGTCAATCAGGATGAATTTTACACTGTGTACCTTTTGACTCACTAGAACCTTCATCAAATGTTCTTAAGTCCGCATCAATATATGAGGAGCAAATATGTTGGATCTTGCTCCTGCTGTGTAGTTTGACATAGTAACAGAATAGGGCTTAAATCTATCTGGAGAAGGTTTGTGAACATAACAAGTCTGTATTGCATTTTTCCAGCCATGTTTACTGAACAAAGTGCTTTTGAAATGCCTACAGATGCTGCTCTTAAGCAGTGGCTATGGAATTTGGGATAGGGTGGCCTTTCCATAACCCAGCTGGGATGCAGCAGGACAAGTTTTTAATAGTAAACAGTAAGTGGGATATAGCAGAGGGTGGAATGAGCTGAGACACAACTCCTAGCTAAAGTGTTTTCAGATGATTACTTTTAACTTCTTTTGCCACCTGAATTTCAGCTACAGGAGTTGGAGTAAGAGAAATAACCTTTCTTTGGGTGGGGGGGAGGTGAGGGAAGAAAAGATAATGATATCAAAGGTAGTCTTCTGTAAGACCTCCTTGCTCTGAAGCGTGTCTTTGTGATACATCTGGGTTGGGACTTCCATTAAGATGCTGAATTATAATGAAAGTGGTTGGTGATAGAGTGAGAAATGAAATGCCTGCTCTTTGTTTTATTAAACAGGTGCAGTGCCATACCTACACTGGATACTGCTGGTGTGTGACACCTGATGGCAAGCCTATTAGCGGCTCTTCTGTACAGAACAAAACTCCTGTATGTTCAGGTACTGTGGGAGTGGCTTCAACAAATACTTTTTAACCAAAGAGGGTTGGGGTGAATGCATCCTTTTGAGAGAGCCTAATCTTTTCAGGTGGTCAGTTTACCCCACTTAACGCTGCAGTTTGGGCTCTGGCATGTCCACCCTGCAATTAGGATACAGGCACTTCTGCAAGGCTCAGTAAGAAAAACCACTAAGGTAACAACCTGTGGCAGCCAGGGCAAGAGTCAGTGTTGCTGTGTATAGCAAAACCGAAGATCTGCTGAACAGATGGGATAACTTTTTTCCATGAGCTATATTTTAAAGAAGTGGGTTTTGGGCTGTATTTTGCAGGACACGGAGTAATTTTTTGTACGGGGTGATTTCAGTTAATTTATGAAGGTGGTTCTGTGCAAAACTGTCAGTTTCTGGGGTCCTGCTGTTATAATGAATTTGGGTCTTTTGACCATGTTACTTAGTTTAGGATCCATGTGTTTGTGTCATGGGGTGGGCAGCACTGGGCTTGCACCACAGCTCTCAAGAGGGAGGTCCAGAACCAGGCTGTTACTCATGTTTATTAAGTGATGTGTTCCTGGGCACTCAGCCTGGCATTACTTTGTTGCCCAGCAGTCTATTGAGACCAAATCCACAATTTTCTTTAAAACGGAGTAATGCTGTTTTTCTTTCTCCTCGCCATTCAATATGGTAGCCCATGGCTGAAGTGGAATGAGATTGGGCTCTAGATTGTCATGTGGATCAGTAGTAGTCTAGCTTTGTGAGCTGTGGCGAACAGTGCTGCTGTGACAACACCACAGTAAACACAGGCAGTGCTGGGAAGTGGTTCTGTACTTTGGGGAGAGTTGCAGGACAGCACTAGAACTGTGCTGCCCTTCTCACTTTTGTCTCTCCCCCCAAAAAAAAAATTAAAGAAGAAAGAAAAGGCAGTAGGCATAGGAGTGTGCTTCTAAAATGTTCAGTGGTGCCACGTAAACACTGCTGTTACATCTGGCTTCATGCTCTACAATCTGCACCTCAGAGGTTTTTAATACGGTTTTCCTCTCACACCTTGCAGTGTTTGCCCTTTATGTGGAAGCATGATAGCAGTCAAACCTTTGGGGTTTTGAATTTTTCTCACCTTATCCAGTGTCTTCTTGGCTGTAGGGTGTTCTGTGGTAATAAGCAAACGTAAGTGACTTGTATAAGGGTTTGAGTTGAGTGGGAGAGCTGTCTGAGAACCAGTGAGCCAGCGTACTTTGAGGAGATGCTCGGTTTTTCACAGGCATGTGTAAAGGAAAGAGTATTAATATCCTATTTTAGTGTAAGGTGCAATGCTGCAGTAATCTGTCTTAAACCTTTAGAATATGACTTTGACACCATTTCGAGTATATGATTTTGGTAGGGTGTGTTTTAGAGTTTTACTGATCTATTCAGTTGGTCTTGTGCTGTTTATAAAATTGTGTTGCAGAAAAGTGAAGTCGTGTTGTAGGACACAGATGTTAGGCATATGAAGACTGATACTGAGTTTGTGCTCACTACTTGTAATTCAGCAGTAATCTGTGATGAGCTGATCTGCAAGTGAAAGTGCCCAGGCAACAGAGTTTACCTTCAGAGTTTGTCTTGATCAGATTCTTGGGCCTGTCAGAGCTGCCTTCTTTAAAGCTGACTTTTGATCCATGTTTCCTGAATGTTCAATAATCATTGGAGCTGTTTAGTAATGGTGCATGAAAGAATCAGTTTCCTGTGAATAAAGCTATTAAAAAAAAAAAGAGAAAAAGCTTGTCATAGTTTCTTATGCACTTTGGTAATGGATTTATTTGAAAAGCTTTTATTACCTGTTCAAGTCTTAGTAGAAAACGGGGATGAAGCACTAAAGCAGAGTGCAGAAACAGGCATAGAATCATACATACTATGTGACGATCTAACTTACAGTAAACAACCCAAGATGTGTTCTATTCAAGTACATGCTGGATCTTATTCAGTGTCCCATTTCAAACAGCTGGGGATGTTCAGGGGTTGGTTGAAATCAATTTTCTGCAAATTGTCCCACTTAATCCCTTTCCTTTAGAATACTGTGCTTGCATTCCCTGCACACTCGCCCCATCTGTTTTTGATTTGTTCTTCCTGACATTTGCAAACGAAAGAAGTGACTCTTATTGATCTTTCCTTCTTGCCCTTGGATTTTTTCCAGGTTTCTTACTAGCATGCTGCTCTGTTGAGATCTTTCAAATCACAACATCCAGCTACTAAAGATTTCTTGTTTATCCTTATCCCGATTTAACATCTTAATGCATAAAACTTCCTGTTGCTTTTCACATTGGTTGAAGCCACTGGCTTTCTGAGTCCTAAATGGAGCTGTTGACAAGTAAAATAGATGCTTTATGGGTTGAGATATTGAGTGTATTAATGTGATATCATCTGTTCTGTGTGATTGTGCAGCATCTAAATTGATGTCTTTTTCTTTTTCTCTTCTTTTTATTCTCCCCTTTAGGTTCTGTAACTGATAAACCATCAAGCCAGGGTAATTCGGGAAGGAAAGGTGAGTGGAGTCCTGTGCTTCACCAACTTGTTTTGTAATAGCAGCTGCCCAGCCAAGTCCCTTAAGATAGCTCAGAACACGGCTTCCTAACCAGCTCAGGGTGCAGGGGTGGGTGTGCTATCGGAGCTCCCCTTCAGGAGGAAGAATAAGATGACCATTCTGCTCCCTGTGGAGTAGAAAAGGGTGTGCTCTGCTCTGTGCTCCTCAGCTGAGTTGAAGTACAAGAAAGCTGAGCTTCCCAAAGGAGTGGCTGGCCCAGAATACCCTCTGCTTGTTCACCTTGAAATAACATACTGAGCATTTCTCAGTAGAATCCCTAGAGATTATGGAGGCTGTCAGTATGACTGGTACTCCAGGAAACAGGAGTGCCAATGTCATGGTTGTGGCTTTGTATGCACTGAAAGGTGGGGGTTTTTGACAGCGCATAAAACCCTCTGGCCAGCTGGAGCAGTGCTGGATTAAACCTTAGCGATGCTTGGAAACCTCACAGGCATTGATTCTTTATGCTCTTGTCTTCAGTCCTTGCCTGTCCTGAACAAGGCATTAGACGGGTCACTGTTCTTCTCCTGTGAGTATTTGTAGCTCTTCCCTGTGTCCTCTGGTTTGCATTCACCGAAATGGTTTCGGGAGGGTTGACCACTGAAGCATACATTGAGGAGCAGCCAAACATGTCTTTAGGCCTTTTCTACACCCTAATTTTCAGCCTTTCTCCCCTCTAGCCCCAGTTCAGAGTCAACTTTTGAGTTTGTCTCCATACTCCAGGAAAACTGTGCTGAATGCATCCTCACCTCTGATGGTGAGGATGAATGCTCTTTCCTGGGAGAAGTTCCTGTTTTGATAACTGAAGCAGGATTTTTAGTGCTAACTCTCTAAACCAGTTATTCCTGACACTTCAAAACCCAGGAAAACACTGACTTTGATCCCAATACTTTAATTTGAGGGACATCTTCCATGCTGGGAATGTCAATGAGGTCCTGAAAGCACTTAATAGGGATTAGGTTGCTCTGTTCAGAGCAGAGATGTATTTTGAGCATATCCGCTCTCCAGTCTATTGCTTGTATATAATAGCTTAAGAAAAGGTAAGGAGAAGAAAGATGCAGGGAAAACTACTTAGTTGAGACTGAATGCTGAAGCCTGTTTCTTATTTTAGGTAAGGATATGTCTCTTTAAACCTGTAATTATGCATTAATGTGTAATTGGCACCTGAACACATGGTTATAATTCTGTTAATGCAGTCATTGCTAGTCTAGCCTGAAATACAAGCAAATCAAATAGCTCTTGAAATCTGCATTATTTTTGAGTTATTTGTAAGCTTTTTACCTGGGTAGTCCTGGTCTGTTGTTCTAGAATTGAAAGCAGCTGACATTGGATTTCATGAGAAATAGGAGCAAAAGGGGAAAACATCTAAACTTGTTTCTTCTTCTTCACTCCCTTTATTAACTCAGAGGTTGGAACATGCAAAAAGAAAACTGTAAATGGTATGAATTAATTTAAAATTTGTAATATAAATTGTTTCTCCTTGGTGCTGCCTGTGGCATCCTGTTTCAAGGATGGTATGCTTGGTGATGTGGCTGCAGAAATGTCCTGTGCAGTAACTGTCAAAGGGGAAACATTTCCCTTTGGGGCCAGCATGCTTCAAGCAGTCATGTAAACTTTCTGTCCCCTGCAGTTCTGAATCTCTTTGTATCTGCTGGAAACCCACACACAAGCAAGTCTGGCCCTATTCCATCATGTTAGGAAAGTACTTACGAGCAGCTATTTAACGGGTCTTTTAAAATCAAGAGGGCTTTTAGAAGCTGTAATAATTTGGTTTAAAATTTGATGGACACAGGATTACTTTTTCATCTAGTGATGAAAATGGCTAATCTAAAAACGAATTCATCCTTCTTATCAGTGTTTTTTCTTGACTTAAGTTACCTTCATTCAAATTTCCAGTATCAGGTCCTGTTGTAAGGAAGCTGGAATCAAGAACAGCCTGGCTTTCTTGAAGTAAGGAGATTGCTGCATGTCTGGCTTCTCTGAAGACTGATGGCAAGCTAGCATGCGCATAACCATCTGTTCTAGCTGAGTGTTCAGACACTTGTTGCAAAGATTCCTCTTTGCCAGGTGATCAAAAGGGCAGGATGAGGAGGGTCCAGCAGGAACTGGGTCAGTGATGACCTTTCTATTGTAGAGGCACAACCTGTAAGCTTCTGATATCTCTTTGGGCTACTGCTGTCTGATTTGGGAGCTTTTGGAATTTTCCAATTGCACAGCAGACTCCTCCCTCTCTCCATCCCTGAGTGAGGGTCTTATAGTCAAAGAGCGTATCTGGCACAGATACGCTCTTTGGAAGACAAAGCTCTGGGGAAGACAAAGTATAGCTAAGACTCTCAAAAGTGGTTTCTTTTGTCTAATTCATACAGGAATGTAAAATATGAACTAATAGACTTTGTGCCTTTCAAGTCTTCAGGGCAAAAGGGTGGAGGCTGCTCTGCCTTAGAAACAGTGTGGACGGGGTAGGCTTACGTTGCTGGGTAATAAATGAAGACTTTACTAGCATATTAGCTCTCCTTTTGAAGAGGCAAATTAATGTTGGAAGGAAAAAAAGGCTGGTTATTGGTAATAACTCTTTCTCCAAATCTTTTGCCCTCTTTTCCTTCCTGTTTAGCTCTAATTTCTGGGGCTCAGTAGGTATGTTGGAGTACCAGAAGATGTGAGGTAACATACGATTCCACTCACAGGCTCTCTCACTACTGATGAGAAGAAAACAAAATGGCTTTGTGTTCATGTGGCTTGGCATGTAGTTCCAGAAGTGGAGCTTTCTGCAGAGAACAAGCAAGCATGTTGGCAAGAGATACTTCTTATTTTTAAATTCCGTGCTCTGATTATCCATATTTACATTGCTGCTGTTTCTGTATGATGCAATGCCAGTTACTCATACAATTTACCCCATAAGATAATTAAAATCAAATTAAATTGGCACCAAACTTAAAACTTTAAAATAGGCCATATTGATTTGTTCTGTGTCGGAGAAGCATTCAGCTGCTGGAAGGCAGTGCAGACGTGGGCCTGGGGAGATGGAGGCATGTTTGCACAAGGTGGAATGGAAACCCAGGCCCTCCAGAACATGCTTGCTTTGTGACTTTGCAGTTCAGACACTTACACTGACCTTTCTATGCTGAATTTGTCCTGCAAATGAAGAACAAGTTCCCGAGACCTTTGCCAAGGAATGCAATTACTCTTCTGTAGGATTAGGATATCCAGAACCTGCAGATTTCTGTTGCTGTCTCTTTTTTTTTATTCTGACTTGTTCTTTGTATAGTCCTTTCTTATGAGGAGCTTCTTGCATTACTTTGCTCCAGTTGCTGCTTAGTTTGAAGGTCCTGAGACACTTGGAAAACGCATGCTGTCCTCTAGAGGTCTGGATCTCCCCAGTTTCTCACCCTAGGATGTTGTTAATGTTTTAAGAAGCAGTGAAAGGCATCCTTAGAGCCAGTGTTACTGGATTTCTTCCCTGCCTAAAGAATGCGGGACATTTCTTTCCAGCCAAAGGGAAATTGTGCCATACTTTGAGACAAAAGTAGTAAACATGAAACAAAACAAAGTTTTATTTTCTTTATCTGTGAAATGTTGGGGCTTTAGCTCAGATTTAGCATATTGCAATCAGGAGGAGTGTCTTTTACAGCCACCAAGGTGGTCTTAAAAGTAGGCTTGTTAGGAATCAGAGGGATATAAAAAACAGCCATGTAACTGCTTATCTCTGTAAAGTCATTTGCTCTTCCTTCTTAAAACTGGAATCAGAGTGAATTAAAAGTGAGCAAAGAGGAAATATGTTGAAGTGGGGATACACTGTTCTGGACACTGTATGGTAGCATTTTTAAATCAACTGAGTGAAGGAAATGGAAAGGGATGGTTGGTTCAGTGATCTGGGCTTTAAAGATGATGCAGCTACAGGGTAAATTTGGGCTGGAGTAACTTTCAGTGTGTCATGAAAAGTCTTGAGTGGTATGAACTCCCTTTTTCTTTTAGAGAGTCTTTTGCAGTGCGAAAAGTTCCAGGCCTGTTTTGACTTGTCTCGTTTCCCTATTGTAAAAGCTGACAATAGCATCTGCCATTCCCTGAGTAATTGTTGGTGAAATGTAAGCAGTGATGGCCCTGCAGAAGGCAAAGCCCAGGCTGAGCTTGTTGTACACTTACTATCTTACACGTAGACATGACTCTTGTATGGAGCTGCAAAAAGCTTTCTTCAATGAGTTTTGCAGCCTGCAAGAAAATGCTGAAGCACTTTGAGAAACCTAAGATGAGCAACTTTAAATTCCTGCCAATTAAATATGTAGAATTGGGCTCGTTTTTGTGGGTTTAACTGTAAGAAATTAGTTTAAAGGCAGGCTTTGTTGGCAGGAAAATTCTGGGCTGCAATTGTGGGCAAGTTGGCCCATTCTGTGGCTTTTTCCCTGCTGTTTTCCAAGAGTCTTACCTCTAGAAAATGCTAAAGGCCCAGTTGTGCAGCCAACAGACTGAGCAGTTTGAATCAGTAATGAGCCATTACTGTGAGTCAGTAATTAGGCTGAGCGGTAAAGGGTGAACACTCTCCTCAGGCAAACCCAAGTGAAGGACCGCTTGTGCTGATGTAAATAAATGGAGCTGCTTGTACCTGGGCACCTGGAAGCTTTGTCTGCTGGTGGTAAGAAGTCAGGTGCAGCTGGCACTAATTCACCTGCCCTCAGCTCGCAGGGAGAGGAGCACATGGCCTCCACAGGGGCTCGAATGTCTCACAGAAGAGATACTATCTTGACAAAAACATTAAGTTGAAATGTGACTAAAGCACCAGACTGGGACTTGGTCTTTACCTTCTCCAGTTCTTTCTGGATTCAACTAGGTACTGATAAAATCTGAAACACAACTGTGCTGTTACACAAATCGAGCTTCAGCTGTGTCTCCAGCTGCATAAATACTGAGAATGCTTTGATGTCATTAGCAGTTTTTGGAGAATACAGGAAAGATAGAGAAATACTGTGTGGCCTTCATCAGTAAGATGAAGTAAATACAAGTTTGCTGAGGCTGTATGAAGTCAAGTGATGGTTCTAGCTGGTGAACACCATCTTATGATTAATTTTTTGCAGAACATTAGCAGGTAGCAAGTCTGCAGTGCTACCCAAACAATTCACCTGGATCCCATATGTTAAGTATATAGATTTAAATAAACAATATATACTAACTTAGAAATCTGGATGGAGGAGAATGTTTGTGCAAATATCATTTTCTGAACTGTTTAACTTCATCATGTATTAGCCTAGACCAGGGCTGATGTGTTTGTCAGGTCTCTTACAGGTAAAATACAGGTTGAGCACAGGTGTGCTCAAAACGTGCAAACAATTTGATGCTTGCGGATAGAGCTGGGTGTGTAGTGTAGCTATGTGGAAAGTTAGACTGCTGTGCATATGTAATAAGTCTGCTTCATGAAAGCAACAGATTTGCTATGTGTGTGTGCTACAAGAGTGCTCCAAGTCTTTCAGATGTGCAAAAGCTTGATTTGTTCTACTGCACACTGATGGTCACAGTTTCTCAGTCTTCCCTGTTAAAATCTGATAGAGTTAGGAAACAATCTATGGGAGAAACATGAATATGTGCTGCTTTTCATGAAACTGACTGAGAAGTTATGGGGAGAGGTGAGTGTAACAAAAACTGTCCTGCAACAGCTCAAGTGGGCTGTGAGCAAAAATTTCTGTAGATGGAATTTGTAGCACATAAGATTTTGGTTAGCCCATATTTATATTTCCAAGCAAACTTAGCAGTGGAATTGAAGTTCTCTTCCCTGTTATAATATAAAATAGTTCTGTAAAAAATACTATTTACTTAATCAGTAGGTTTGCCAGTTTGTAAATAGTCAGAATTCTCTCTGGTTCCTATTGCTATCTCCAGACTGTATATAATCTACAAAATTATTTATTAAATTCCAGTTAAATGTAACTGTAGAAAGCAAGTTGATTTCACAGGTATGGTAGACTGCAGTTTGCCAATATGAGAGATTTAATTAGATAGCAAGAACACAACTTTTAACTGGGAATTGTGATCAATTTTTGTGAGAACAGAGCAATGTAATTTTACAATACTGTGTATATTGGATCATTTTTCCAGAGCAGAGCAATGTTCTAAAAAGCTCTTAGATATATCACAGGAAGCAAACAGATTTTTTGAAATATTAGAGTCTAGAAGTAAAACCTCAAATTTGTTACCTAGACAGTAGAACTAAAACCAATCCTTTTGGTTCCCCAAATCACTGCCTTGTCTGAAATGGTTTCGTTTTCATCAAGACTTTTTTGTGGGCCTCAGAACATATGTATCAAATTTGAGGCTGAAGAAAGTTTCATTGGCAAGTATAAAAAGAAGGCAAATTCTGTTTTAAAGTGTATTTTGTTTGATACAATGCAAGAATTCTGCTTTCATCTATAAAGTAGCAGTTCCAATCGGTAGCTTAGTCTATATAATATGACTTAATAAAATTGTAGTTTACGAGTGTTGTTATAGCAATCTACAGACAACTCATGTCTGTAATGCCTTAAGAACAGCTGTAAAGGTTTTTAAATTATTAAGTCATAGTATTGAGCAACCTGGTGAGTAGATCTAATAAGTAGACTAACAATTGATTAAACAACATCTGTTAAGGTATTATTAACTGTTTATGTGCTATACGTGGATTTCTGGTGTCTGATCATTACAACTTGCAGAGAAATGGAATAAATTTGGGGTCTGTGAGCGGGTTTTGTTGTTTAAATACTTCATGTAGGCTCAAAACCTTTTTTTAAAGAGTTGTTGAAATTATTCTTCTCATGCTCTATAGAATTTAGCCATCTGAATGTTAGCATTGTTTTCTTTCAAATCAGAGTAATGCACCAGGAAATGTGTTTTGTCGTGGTGCAGGTGTTTGGTCAAGGGGCTGGAAGTACTTTCCTTTCAACTCCTTTGCCCCATGAGCTCTGTCAAAGTTTCTCTATAAGAGAGATAAACTATGAAATTGTGAAGGGAAAGCTTGAATGTATGCAGACCATGTGTGCCTGTAAATAAGGTAGGGAGAAGCTAGAGAGGCAACCCCAATGTTTGTTCAAGTTCCTGAGATGGCACCTGGGGGAATTAAGGCTTCTTCACAACAGATCTAGCTGGAATAACAGCTTTCCTCTGTGTGCTCATCTGGACTTTTGTTCCCTGTTGACAGCAAGGGAGCTGTACTGCAAAATGCTTTGATAAAAGCTAAGGATGGGAGAAGTCTTCCCCACAGACTGAACTTTTCTGGGCAGTATCTGTGTCTTTTATTACATGTTCCAATGCTCAGCTTGGTGCTCAGTTTCTGATGGGACCTTTAGGTGCTGCAGCAAAGCAATTTGTGTAAGGATTTGGCAGGTTTCATCTTGACTGCTCAGCTGCTCACAAATTGCCATTAAATGAGGTGGTTCTTAAAATCAGTTGTCTCTGGTTAATTTTGAACAATCCATCTGTAGATGTCTGGCAGTCTGTAACTTGAGGATTGACCTTCATCTTAAAATAAAAATATTTTAATGTTGTGAATGTGTTGTCACTTATACCCTGTGTACACTGAGATGCTTTGTTCTGTGCATACACATTTCCTTCTGAAACACATTAGATCCCTTGGAGGTCCTTCTAGCACTACTGTTACCGTATCTGATTCCCTCTGTTCTCCATTCTTTCTCGTACAGAAACTGTTCCTTTGGTTTCATCATCAAGTAGAAAACCTCCTTTAGACAAAGTTCAGATCCTGGGGTGAAAAAGCTGGAGCTATGTAGTTAGAGAGCAAAGTTGTGCTTACTCACTAAAGCTCTGACACTCCTCTTTAATGATCCAGGGAGGAAAAAAACTTGTGGAAACAAGCGGTGGAAAAACATCTGTTTCCCCCCCCCCCCCCCCCCATCCCTTTTTCTTCATTTTCACACATGCAATCATGCAATACAGATATATCAGTGAGGTATCCATTCTCTTTGCCTGCAAGGAAATGAAAAGGCATATTGTAAGCCCAAGGCTAGTCTGGTTGTCAGCCAGGAATTAGTCCTCTAAAGGAGAAAGGGAGAGAGGCTGGCGAGAGAAGAAGCTGGAAATGAGGAGCTAGAAGGGGAAAAGTACACTCTGAGATAGGCTGACTGCACATGGCTAGAGGTGGAAGGGGTCTTGTGCTTCCTCAGTACGCAGGTGTTGGGAGAAAGGAAGGCAGCTTATACACAGGCATGTGTCTGGGGGAGCAGGGTCAAAAATTTAGACTATTTACTTAATCCCTTGGAAAGGCTTTTTTCTCTTCTGTTTTCTTTTTGTGTTTAACAGACTGCTTTACAGGGGACACGTGTGGTAATTAACACATGCAGCTGTAGGGCTTCAACCATATGTCTGAATTTCAAATGGCCATTGATCTGGCAAATTTGCTGCTGTCTCCAACCCCCCACTTATAGGCCTTGAAGATGTGGGAGAATTTATAGAGTCTTTACCTTGAAGAGACCAGAGCTGGAAGGAGAGGAGTGAAAGGGAATGTGAGTGATATTGGGTAGAGAGGAAAGGAAGACTGGTATTCTAATCACACCCTTCATGCCCCTTGCCCCAGCTCACCATGTATTTTCAGGTAGCTTCTAAAATGTTTCCAAAGCTAGGGATCTTGTTATTACTATATAAAGCTTGCATAACACTTGTTAATTTTTTTTGTTGTTCAGCAAAGCAGTCTAAGATGAGAATCAGAGCAATGTCCTTGCAGGCATTTCAGATGTGCTCCCTTTTCTACAGCTGCAGATATCTGGGCTCTTACACAGCCTACAAGTGACAAGGTGGTAGTTGATCATGGACTCTGAGCAGCCTTTCAGGAGAGGTAGTTGAGGAGGGGGTGTCTGTTGGGCTGTGTGGAAACAGAGAATACTTCACATCAAAGTAGAGGCTCCTGAAAACAAGTGATATATTGTAGGTAGAATAAAACCAGAGAGGCTAAACTAAACAATCCTAAGGTGGTTGTTGCTTTTGCCAGCAGTGATCAGGCAGCTGTTGACAGTGCTGTAGAGCTTTTTGCAAACTTTGCTCAAAGTTTGGGGCAATGTCAAGTGCTAAAAACCTTGCTATGAGATATGGTGCCTTAAGCAAAATATTTCTACGTGTGGAAACTTTTTTGCTCCCTGTTTTATTTCAAATGTCACTCAAGGCAGTGAGCCAAACAGAGGATGGTGCAAAATTAAGATACTGTAGCTTAAAATCCTGTGGTATCTGTAATACTTGTAGTGTTTACAGGGTGAGATAAAAATGTGTTCTTCTACCAAGTACAAAGCTATTAAAACGTTAAGCATCTCCTATTCTGCTTCCCCTCCTTCAATCTATTTTTAAATGTTCTCAGTGCTAGCTATTGCTGGTTTCTTGATCTCATCACTCACTCTACAGTGTAAGTAATGCTGACGCTTTGGAGGTGTTTCTGCTTTGGATAAAAAGAAAGCCACCAACAAACATTCCTAATTGTCTATACGCCAACTTTTGCTAACTGTGATTTACCCAGCCTGTGTAATATTGCTGCTCTGTTTTTCTGTGTTGTGCTGCTTCTCTCCAGTTTCCCTGTGAAGCTTAGTGCCAGGACTGTCTAGAGCAGCCATGTATTACTTTGCCTCTTCTAACTCACCTCCCTTTTCTCTGTTTATTACTACAGAGTACTCCTCCTTGGAACAAGATGGCCTAACATCCCTTGTATGGATTGTCAATAGCTTTTCCAAATAATTTGGTTGTAGCCTATATTGATATGTACTTGGATACAGTTTTTACTACACAGATACAGAGCCTAATTCTTCTTTATTCAGTGTTTAACAATTGAAAGGAAATAAGCTTTAATAATCTCCCTGAAGAAAAAGGTTGTTTCAGTTCTTCCTCTCATCTTCATTACCTTGATCCTTTTCTGTAGAAAAAAAGGGGAAGTGCTGGATTTGCAGCTGTATGATTGCTGGGATGTATTTACCACAGCAAAGCTTTTCTATGCCATGTGACCCATGAAGGTGTCTGCTGGTCAAAATGAGCCTTGGAGACTC
Organism: Corvus cornix cornix; assembly: GCF_000738735.6. Classification (NCBI taxonomy): domain Eukaryota; kingdom Metazoa; phylum Chordata; class Aves; order Passeriformes; family Corvidae; genus Corvus; species Corvus cornix. Next base: position 34,617,235 of record NC_046335.1, read on the forward strand.
AGTTTTGAAACTGAGTGCCATCCCTACAGCTGGCTGCCATTGGTACTTGGTAAATAGGTCATCATTCTTCAGCAAGTGTTAAGTAGTCATGATTTTTGGTAACAGGTAGTTTTTGGTGCTGTGTGTTATGGCCAGTCCAAAAAAACATTTAGTCCTCCCTGATTCTTTTAGCTGTGTCTCCATTTTCCTTCAGGTGTGTGTTTCAGTAGGGGGATGACATTAGACTCTTGAAGGACAGCTTCAAGTATACAGCTGAATGAATAATATTCTTTGCTCCCATTGGGAGCCTCTTTCTGCAGCCTGTATGTGTTCTTTAGCTTTGAAGGCATTCCAATAGCCTTCCCAGGTGTTGTCGTAGCTGATTTTTTACACAGTGAAATTGTTGCTGGTACATAAGGAGAAGAGCCACGCTCCATGGTGGTCGAGATTCATTTCTTTAGCCATGCAGAACATTGCTAGCAGCTGTGAAACATCAGTCTGCAATGACAGGCAGGCTGAGATCCTGTCTGAAAACTTACCCAGATGACTGAAGCAGAGCCTGGAAGCTGAGCTGGGACTCTGAGCTTTGTTCCCCTTCTCCTTTCTCAACAAGTAGTTGAACTTGAGTGTTTTAAACATTCTTACGTTGCTAGTGAGGATGGGCTCGTAGCTTGCCTGCTGCTAGAAACTATGTTCTGAAATTATCTTAATTATTCATTATTCATTATTGTGAAATCAACGTATAAGTCAACATATGGCACTTACATGTAGCATTTCTAGGCAAGCTGTTCAGTGGGGCTAATGGACTCTAGTCCAAAGAGAGATTTTAGTGTTGTCCCTGCTGCTGCCAAGCTTATTTCAGAAGATATATGAACAAAGTAAAAGCGAATGAATTTCGACACCATGGGATTGAGGATATGGTCATGTTTCAAGGTAAAAGTATTGTATAGCTTATACAGTCATTAAAAAAAATGGAAGTTTTGATTATTAGCTCAGCAAAGTAGCTAGAACAGCAGCCGGATAGAAAAGATGCAGCAATACCAGGGAAATAGTCCCTTCTGCCAAAGAATTGTAGTATTTTGCCTATGATGGAAAGGAGGAACTAAGCTCAAAGGGAGAAAGGCTTGAATCTGATAGAGTGGAAATGATAGATTAAGAAAAATTACTTGTATCTTAGCAGCTCCCTCAAGAGCCTTTGAATGGATATGCAGGTTCTTTTACTTTTTTTTTTACCCCTCCCCCCCCCCCTTTTTTTTTTTTTTCCCCTCCTGGCAATTTGAGCCACTCTGGGAGTGAACTTAAGGTTTTTGACTTAAATCAATACAATTAAAACCATTAGCAACCTAGTTGTCATTCTGTTTGGGGCAGTGACATTAACTGGAGGCTTGGTTCTGTAGGTAAGAGCTGATGACAAGAGCATGTATTCTAAGTCACTGGATGATTTCTGTCTAGTTTAAGGAATAAAACTGCTGCTGGGATTGTTGCAGGAGGGTGAGAATAACAAGTCTCTGAAAGTGGGGGAGGGCACAGTGGGGACAATGTATCCACAGCTTGACAGTGATTCTATGTTGATCAAAAATAAAGCTTTTTGTGCAAATCTTACTGAAGATGGTCTCGAAAGTAACATGACCTTTATTACCTGCTTCGCCTTTTTAACAGGTAAGGTTCAAATCTGGCTTTGGGCATTTATTTTTCCTATTACTTCCACATTTTTGAAGAGACCTGTTTTGCCTTTTGGGAAGGAATTTGGCTGTGAAGTCTGAAAACTGTAAAATTGCAATAAGGTAAATCTATGTGCAGTGGCAGGTCTTCTCCATTCAAGCTTCCTTGCATTTGACCTCAGAAATGCTCTGATAACCAAATGAAAATCTGATCATCCGCTTCTTTAACCCATATCTTATGTACAAATTGCTTTTATAGAGAAGATCATCTGTGTGTTGGAGTTTGGCCCAAAAATGAACTGAGAGTTCTAGTTCTAAACAACAGGACTGTGTGCAGTTTCCTTATTTTGAGTTACATCTGTACTCACGCTACCTGAGGGATACTGCTGCTTCTTGTCCAAAACTCCAAGCCCACAAAATTGGTTGAGACTGTGGTTTACTGTTTACAATTTGGAGAGAAACTGGCTGCAAACCAAGAAATCTTATTTCACAGGTTTTGAGGTTTTGAATCCTTCACTTATTTCTCACTAGAACAAAAGAGAGATCACACAAACTTGTGGCTCCCTGCTGTCCTCTCAAATTAGTTGATTGCACTATATTGGGGATTTTAGCTTGAGAAAGGGGAGAGCAAAGGGTGAGTCTCAAGTTTGAATTAGATTAGTGCTCTTAAATAATGGCTTTAATAATCTTAAGGTAGTTTGTCTTCTGCTTGGAAGCATGCCCATATACTTGAGGAAAATGTTCTTTGGAATGCTACATTTCTGTAAGTGTGTTAAAACAACAACTTTTCACAAGTAGTGAAGCAAATTTACATCACAAGAAAGCTCAGCTTAATTCTCTGATCTTTATAGCTGCTGCTTGTTCCAGTAACATGTAGTGTCTCTGAATTGACACCAAAATCCCTAAGAGTGTTGCCATCGAAGTGGTAAATTATAATGGCTCAGTTTTCAACTGCCTTGTCTTCCATGCAGCAGTACTAAGATGTTTTTTCTCCCCAGAAAGGTTTGCATACCTTACAGAAGGGAGTCAGGTATTTTAAGGGGTAATTACCATAGGGCTTGGTTCAACCTGTAAAGTTCAAATCTGAATCTGGATCTGAACTTTCCCAGAGGCACGGGATGGTTTTGGACATTGTATTGGTTTGACCTGTTATAGTGCAAGCTCTGAAGTGCAGGTCCAGATGTGGGCTGGGATTTTGTATCTTCCCAAGTATGAGACATTAAGGGTCAGTTTTACATGACACACAATTGAAATAATATAAAACTGGATCTCATGTTGAGGAAGGTGTCTACAGCATTATGTGTGAAGGGTAATACCTTGCTATGTCTTTATTTTTCAAAAGAAGCTGTTTAAAGGCTGAAAAGAATGAGAGGTTAGAGGGCAGGTTTCTTTTGGCTAGTCAATGTAGAACTACCTTTAGAACTTATGCAGTAAATAAGCACTTTGGATTTTAGAGAGATTCTGTCTGAATCTCGAGGTTGAATAGTTTCAAAGCCACTGAATCCCAGAGACTAGAGCATTGCTATTAATGAGTGCTGCTCCAGACCCCTTTTGACACGTTTGCTTTTGAAGGATCAGGCCTAGGAAGAGTGGGCTCTTTGTTTGTGGTCAGAATAAACTCATTGTACACCCAGACAATTAACTCTTCAATCGACTTGCCAGCCTCTGTAAAGCACTCCACTCCCCTCTCTGTCTGCCTCCAGTTCTATTCAGACACTTAAACACACCAGTGTTTTTTGTTTATTATTCTGAAAAAGTCCTTCACAAGAATAGTCAGAGCAGATCAACATTGTCCTCCCAGCAGCATTTATCTCCGCCTGGCAGAGAGTGTGTCAATCAGGAATCAAAAAGCCAAACAGAGGAGGCTTTGAATTGTGTCACAGGGGTCAGAGTTACTTCCAGCTGTCTGTGCATGGGATAGGTTTTCTTGCAGGGCGAAGAATTGTGCTGCCAAACAAACACTGCGTACATTGGATCACAAAGTCCTTGGGGCTTGAGTGGCTTTTTTCATGTTGATGCACCTGCAAGGGAGATGTGAGAAGGAAGTGGGGGGAACTAATGCCTTCCAGAAGGCACGGGGAAAGGCTCCTTATCCTATCTGGTTGATGCCTGGAATGCAGTGCTGAAATAAAGGCTGCCTGCATCCATATGGCATACAGAATAGTTGACGTAGGAAGAGAAAAATTACTGCAGTGACAGAGCAAGTCAACCTTGGCAGTTAAGAGCTCATTAAGCCATACAGAGCCCTTCCATGTTTAGCACTTAGGCATATTTTCACCTTTTAAAGTCCATATCCAAGTGTTTGGGGGTTGTTATATCCAAAGGGAGTACATTGCTGCTGTTTCTTAAAATTAAAGCAATAAAGAGTGAGAACTTGGCTTTTGCTGATTTGGTTTAAAAAGTTGGGGTTTTTTTCTTAACAGTTGTGGGATCTCCCTGCATAGAAGTGGTTGGACTTGACGATCTTAGAGGTCTTTTTCAACCTAAATGATTCTATGGACAGGAGTGTGAAAACTTGGCAGGGAAGTCTATCTGCACTGGTGTGTTTTCATTTCAGCTGCTTGCAAAAACTTATCTTGATTGGCCAGATTGTAAGAATTTTTTTGCGTGAATGCTGACTTTCTGCGCTTATATTGGCAATATATGTCTGTACATAAAAGTTCGCATAGACTATTAAATTAATTATGACTTGCTGAAATTATTTCATTTAATGTAGGGAAGGATTGTGGTTAAGGCAACAATTTTCTCCGCCCCTACAATACTAGAAGGGACATGTATTTTTGTTTAAGACCCCATGTAGTGCAAACACAAAACACAAGTTTTGTTGTATTTTTTCTTTTTTTTTTTTTAATACTTAAAATACCCTGCACCTGGGGATAATACATAGAAATGTCAAAGACAAAAGTGCGTCTTCAAGATTCAGGAACTGCGTGGATACAAGGAGTCTAATTGACCTGGCAGGTCTTTGTTCATCTGACCAGAGTTACTAAAGCCACAGGAATGAGTATGTATGACTTAAGTCCCTCAGGAGTACCAAAGCCTAGGAAAGCTCTTCTCCCTTGCTGTTGACTTGACAGGTTTGCTAAAGGTGGACTTTGCTGCATCAAACAGGACATGCTAAGAGTTCACTCATTGTCCTGGCTCTCTGTGCTCTAAGTTGCTTGTTTAGCTTTAGCTATGCTCTCTAATGACTGAGCCAACACCAGGTGATGGTAAGTGAAGAAACCACTTGACACTGGAAGAAGGCTACCTCTTCCCAGAGCAGAGCTGTGCATTTAAAATTGTCATCTGCTTATTCTCTCAGTCTGACTCAAGTCTGGGAAGCATTGATGTTCAAGCTATAGACTTACAAAAAAGACTAGATTTTGTTTAAAGCCTGGATGATTGACTCCGTCAACACCTGTGCTCTTCAAAATGGAAGAAGTGTTTACAGATTGCCTCATGGATTCCAGTGAGAACACAACATTAGCCTCCCATACCACATGTCCTACCCAGGAAAAATATACTCACTGCACAGATCATCTGTATACTTGCATCATCGCATTAGCAGGCCAAGACCTATGTGCTTCCTCAGCAACATCGACCTTCAGTACATCACTTTTATCTTCTAACTTTTCCTCTTTCTACAGCTTCCATTAGGTGGCTTGAGTCAAGAACGGTAATTCACAGCAGCAGGCAGTTACTTGACATTTTTCCACAGTAATTAATGCTTTTTCATGTCAAGGAGTTTACTTTTCTCCTGATGTAACTTGAGTTGCTCATGGCCTCAGTGCTTGTCATTCAGAGTAAAATGATCACTTTAACAGTTGTCCTTTGCATGAACTGGATCTCGTTCTCCCTCAACCCCAGTGTACACTACAGTCATTCCAGATGTGGATGCCTGCTAGATGTTTTGCAAGGATAAAACTTGGGGAGGGGAATTCTAGTGGTTGCATAAAAAATTCTTGCCCAGCACTAGTAGTAGATCTGGGCATGCAACTAGTTGTTCCTGTTTTGAGTCATTGTCAGTCAAATACAATAAAAACTGTTCTTGCTTATGAGCTTCTGACAGTAGCAGAGCAAGAGGGATTCTGGTTTATATCTAAGGTATCTTAATGTGAAAATGGCTTAGGGAGTTTCGTTTAGACCTGCCTGTTTCACTCTTATCCTGTGGCAAGATAAAAATACCACTTTAAAGTTGACAGCAGTTGAGCCAGAAAAATCTGCTTAACTTTTGCAAGTGTACCTAGAAAAAGGACACCTACTGGAGGAGTTTTATAGCTTTAAAATGTCCCATGAGGAGGTATTCTATTGCGTAATACTGCCTGTAGTCAGTGGTCTTGGGAAAAAAAAGTGGTATTCATGCTGTGTTATGAAACTTGGAAGAGAAGTATCCCAGTGAACTCTTCCTCAAGGCTCTGAAAATATTCTTCAACCAAGGGATGTGGTTCTGAATTACATGAGTTCCTGGTCTGGAAGCATTGCTATTTAGAGGGATTAGGAAGTAACACTTGATCTCTTTAATCTCTCTGTGACATTCTGCGTATATGGATCTATTGCAGTGACATGCCGCTTTTGAAAGTGTGGAATTTAACAGCTCTTTGAAGAAAGGAGGAGACTGTACTCAGTGAACATACTTCATTACCTTTGTACCTGAAGTAACAGTATTCTGTACTTCTCATGTAATATCACTGGAGACTTTAGGCCTCTGGAATAGTTTGGGGTTTTGTTCTAAGTTGAAATATTTATTTAAGGAATACAAAATGTTTGTTAGACTTTCAGGTATGTAATATAGAACTTAGTCCTTGTTTGCGAGGAGCAGTGGAACAAATGTTCAGTGTGACAAACGGAGTATTGAGTGAGAGGAAAAATCAAATAAGAGTAGGCAAGTATTAGGGTGGCTTTTCTGCCGAAAGGGAACAGCAGTGAAACTTTTTGCCATAAGCTAATTTGAAACACTGAGACTTACTGAGAATTCTCCAGTTTAAGAAAAAAATTTAGTAGTTTCAGAGTAAGAAGCTGGCAGCTGGGAAGTGAGCATGGTGTTTTTAATGAAGTGCAATTTTTGTCTTTTATGTGACTATTTCATGACCTTTAAAAAACAATCAGAAATATCCCTGGCTTTTGATTTTTGAAATATGGTGAACATAATTACAGGGCTCTTGTCTATTGCATTTTTTCTTGTATGTGTGATGAAAGAACGGTAGTTGCTTGAACAGGGGAATAATTATACTTTTCTCTATTTGCAAAACCCTTAATACTGTACTGGGTGCTGCTACAATGTGGACTGAGTGACAATTTAACCTTAGTAATCCAGTAAAGAAATGATTGTAATTTATTGAGCCATTTTACTGAGATTATCTTAAACAGTAGCTTTGAACTGAGGGGTTTATTTAATACTCTCCAGTAGCTTAATGGCTAACTTCATACAAAAGCTGCTGCAAAATTCTCTTTCTTCAAGAAGAATGTATTTGACAAATTGTAACTGCTGCTGTGTTCCTTGCACATACATGAATGTGAAAGAACCCCCATGAACCTGAAACATCCTGTGTTCTGCCAAATTTCAAATAATGATTTGGATCAAGTGCTGTGGCTCAGATCCACTTCTAATTTTCCTCCATTGTTGGCTTCCGGGTTGCTGCTTTAAATCTGAAAAGCAGTTCTGTAATTACTTGGTGCAGAAGCATTCATGAGAACAATAAGAAGAAACTTATTATTGTACTGGTCCTTTTTTTAACACCAGGTCTCTTCCTGTTTTGTATAACTTGAGAATTATTCACCTTTCTAGTTGTTCTATGAGTGTCTTCAGCAGCTTTGCGTTGGTTTCTCAATCTGTATAGCCAATCATGCTAATTACATACTGTTCACTGCTTCATTATAGTGTAAAGTGCCATCCTAAATAAATAACAAGCCATAGCTGTGGCTCCTGGAATCTTGCAGAAGCAGAGCAACATGCTCTAGCATAAAAAGTGAAGATCAGCTATTTACTTCCGTCCAAAGAGTCTTTAAAGGGCAAAACCTTCCTCCTTGTAATTGAAGCAATATTCAGGAATTTTTTCCAAGTCAGTTGCTCAAACTTTGAAAAAAATAAATACTGCTTATCCAGGTTACTGGTAATGCCCAATAACAGGAAAGCTCAGAACAAGAGCTGACTGAGAAATGATAAGTATTTTTTCTTCCAAGTATTTTTGTTATGCTTGCAGTTAAGCATAAAACTGAATACAATGATGAAGAGGGAAAATGACAATAGGGTGTCTCTCATTTCTGTCAATGTCCTTTATTTCAGTGGATCTCTGAGGTTGAAATGGAATTATCAGCATGTTTTTCTTTCTGTGAATTAGACTACTTTGTGTAGAAATGCACAAAATTAATGAATTGTGGAAGAGGTGTTCAAGCTTTTCCTCACTTTCAAAAGTGCAAATACAGGTATGGGTGGAAAAAGTCTACGAGCTTCTGTTTTCTATCTCTGCCCTTCCCTTCACCTTCCAATGGTCTCTTACTTCTGTAAATGGAGCTGATACAAGAGAAGGCTAAGGGCAATTATTGCTGCCTCTAGGAAGGACTGTCTCTTGTGCCTTTCCTCCAAACAGTGTTTGCCCCGTGCATCTAGTGATCATGGAGATAGAGGCAAGCCTGGCTTATCTGGCATGGCCTCCTCCCTCCAACAGGTTTTCACTGTGTAACTTTACATTTTTGGTTACTGCCCACTTTGCTGCCTAGTGTCATTCCTGCCCATAACACGTGCAAAGAATAGTTACTAGAAATTGGAAGCTCTAAGTCACTATATTTCAAACAGGGAAAAAACCCCAATTCTAGGCGTAGTAGGTTGACCCTGGCTAGATGCTAGGCACCCACCAAAGCTACTCTTATCACTGTGCTCTGGAACTGGATAGAGGAGAAAATGTATCAAAGGTTTGTGAGTTAAGGTGCAGGAGAGATCACTCATGAAATACTGTCATGGGCAGAACAGACCCAACTAAACCTGAACTTAATGTAAGAGAAATTATTTTTCCACAATTTTGCTGTTAGAAGACATTACTACCACATTGCAATTAGAGAACACCTTGATGCAGTCATTGTAAGAAAAAAGATTTGCTTTTGACCATCCCTTTCTAACAGCTCTGCAGTACATGCTGGTGCCAGGTTCTGCACAGGTAAGTTTGAGAAGAAGAATTTTTCTTTTGAACAAAAGGAATGAGGAGGAAGACACAATAGGACAGCAATCTCCAGAACTGTTGCTGTCTTCAGGAAATGGCCTGTGTAAAATTAAACTGACTGAAACTAAATAGGCAATTAATTGCCTTTTGGGGAGACTACCAGATGATAAACACCAGTGGTTTGTGGAGGGAGTGGGGAGGCTTTTTAAGTGTACTGAAAGGGCTTGATGCATGTTTTATGTAAAATGTTACTGTTTTTAGCATAAAATGATTTTGTTCTGTCTGTCTTCTCTCTCTTCTGGACTTGGCCGGGCCATGTACAAATCCCAATCATTCAACAGTACTGGAGAGTAGATAGTATTTACCTCAATAATGGTAGTTTCTTTTCGATTCTTTTTAACCCTCAATTCAGATGATGGTTCGAAGCCAACGCCTACCATGGAAACCCAACCTATTTTCGATGGAGAAGGTAAGAACATTCCTTAAAATAACAACAAAAAAAGCTATTTCCTTCTCTCTTTTCTCTAGGATTTATGGTTCAAATGCTTTCTTTATCCTGCAAAGCAGACAAGCCAGTGAGTCTCATAAGTTATCTAAATTTTAGAGTGCCCTTGGGACCTCAGGCACTTTCCCTAATCTTTTACATCCTCCCCACTTTTCTAGAATCCAACAATAACACCAGTTGATCAGACTCCTGGTGTAATCTTGGAGGGAAAAGTGTGTCATAGCAAGTAAAAAAAAAAGGTGCATCAAATTGGAAGTAGCCACTTCCTTTAGACTGTCCTTACCCCCTTACTATCTCCACTTTGACGACACTAATGCTGGGAGTTTCATAACCTTTGCAATGTGTTACAGCTTCACAAAAGGAAGGGTAATGCTAAACCACAGCTTGTGAATGTTGACTTGGAAGAAAATTGCTGGGAGGTTTCTTTATTTAGCGAATGCTTTCATTGACGCACATACTATTTAAGCAAATGAAGTCATTGTCCTGGGCCCACTTAATTCATGGCCCACCCAGGCAGTTTCCTTCTCAAATAGGCAATCTTGCAATTGTATTATTTTGGAGAGGGAGTATCGGACCTTAGTCTATTGGAGGCCTTTACACAAGGATAAAATGGCTGTCATCACAGAGGGTTCAAGCCTTTTAACATACAAACATAAATATCAGTGGTAATAGTGGTCCTTTGGTAGTGAATGGGACTAATAGCAGCTGCTTGTATCTTGCATATTGCTTGGAAGTAGTGCCTGTTTCCTACAGGTTTAAACCCTCAACCATTATAGTGAAGCTATGGGCTGAACTATGAACCACTCTGTGACCCATCTGAAATTGTGGGGCATAGGGCAGTGAGGGAAAGCCTATGCATTTTCATAGGGGACTGCTGTCCTTCGTGCATTTTTTAAACTGGATCAAAGGCAGAAATGAAGACTACTGAGCAAGAGTATATTTCCTGCCTTCTTGTAAAAACATGTGCTGTGGTGGGGTTTTATTGTTGCTAAAATAAACTTATTTAATGGCAAGATGCTGTAGTCCTATCACTTCATATTTAGTGATTGTAGATTTGTAACAATCTTATTGTGAGTTTTAAGAAACAGCAAGAAAAGCTCTCAGAGAAAAAACAATCTCAAATAAACAAAGGAGACTGAAGCTATGCTGGCTCTCTCTTCTTTACATCATAAGAAAGTTCCTCTTGGCAGTAAGCTGATACTGTATTAAATTACTGTTGGCAGTCACAAATTTCTGACCTTTAAGTTTTCTTCTGAGAGGGTGCCCATAGGTATTTAAAGGGAAGAATGTACTAGTAGAATGCGGGAGTGAGATGATGTGGTTAATACAGCCTGTTCAGAAGCTCTTTCTAGGAGAGTTGCAATGTTTTGGTCTTTCAAATAGAACTGGACAAGGCTCTTGAAGTGTAGTGAACACACCTTTTCTGGTTCTTCTGGTGACAGGCAGAATCTGAAAAGAAGTGTTATCCTATCTTCTATGAAAAACCTTTTTAATCAAAAACCTTCACACTGATTTGTAGGTGAACTCAAGTCTGATAAATGAGCTTGGACTGTATGATGAAAGATTGCTCTCACAAACGTTGCATTGTATTATTCAAGAGCTTATCTCCTCGGCTTTGAGAGAGAATGAGTCATGCAATGGCTTCCTGTTGTATTAGCAGTGTCCCTTATGACTCTGGAGAAGAGACTGACAGGCAGGTTAATCAGGCTATGCATCGATGGATAATAATTTCTAAGTTTGTCACTCTATATTTTGTCATCTCTATTAGTAAAGTTGGACTAAGGAGACTTCAGTGGTGGCTGTAACATAAACAATTAATGGTGTAGTTCTTCGGGTGTCCTATGCAGCACCAGGAGTTGGACTTCAATGATTCTTGTGGGTCCCTTCTGGTGCAGGATATCCTGTGATTCTAAAGTTCTGAGCAACCTGGTCTGTTCTTGTAGCTGACCCTGTCTGGAGCAGAGGTTGGACTAGACACCTCAGGATGTCACCCTGAACAATCCCTTAATTCTATTTGAGCAAACATGTTGTGATACTTCACTAGAAGACTCCCAGTGTCTTGAGTAGGTCTTCCTGAGGAATGGCTTGTACTTGGTATCTTACACAAATGACAGAAAAGGGCAAAACAGTTATCCATTCACCTGTGAGGTCTGAAATTTTCATAGATGTTCAAAGGGGTTAAAGTTCAGATCCCATTCCACTTCACTGAATTTGAGAACTGATGGGTTCCTGTAAACCTATATATTCAAAGTCAGGTGGCCAGGGTGGAGCTGATATCAACACAAATGGACAATAACAATGTAGATTTTTTTTTCATTTTTTGCCTTTGGTTGCCTACCTTCCATACACTAGGGACTGACTTTTTTTCAAAGGGCATTACATACTCTCAGCTGCCCCTGAAATTTGTGATACCTTTTGGACTTCAGCATCTCTGAGGTGAAGGTTCACCTTTCTCATGTTTTCATCTGCATTGGAGGATAATGAAAATTCACATTTCATGCATAAGTTCCCCTCCCACTCCCTACCATCCTCCCTGAGGGCATAACAGAGCAGTGCCAGAGATAATGTAAATCAGATAACTTAAATTCTCCCATCCAAGGTTTGAATCATAACACAGCCATCTCTCTAAAAATTATTTCATATTATTATAATGCAGATCTTAGAGATGCTTATAGTGAATCTTTTCTTAAGACAAGATTCTCCTCTGCTGAAGAGTGTTTTATTAATGTCCTTGGTATAGTTTTAAAAAATTCTATTCCCTCCTGCACTTCCAGGCTCTGTTTTTTTGTTTTCTCCATCTATTTAGTTTCCATGTGCAAGGTGTAATGATTTCCTAAAGATATCTTCTTTAAACATCTCTTCTTTTTGGTAAACTTCACCTCTTAATTCAGTGGGAATCTATTCTTTCCACAGATCTGTTGTTCCGACGGGTCTGTAATCCAAAAAAATGTCCAGGTTACCTGGACTGAAAATAGATTTTTATGGTAGATTCCAAGGAAATAATTTCCTCTTCTTTTTCTTTCTCTTTTTTCACAGAATTCCTCTTTGTGCACCTTTCAACCTCACTGAAAGATGTACACCATTGTATTTCTAAAGGTCTTCATCCATTCTTCAGCATCTATTGACTTTGGTTGTCCTTCCTTTTTCAGCTGTAGACATACATGGTCCATATGGTGCAGATTCAGAGCTAAATTTCATCCCAGATTTAAGCATTTAAGCCCCTTTTGGGGAGAACTACCTCAAATTAAACATTGGGTAAGAGCTAGGAAAGGGAGAAGCACCAAAGGAGAAATACTCCATAAACCAAAGCATGTAGGTATATGTATTTATAGAAGTACATGATGGCTGACTGTTGATAAAATAGTGTAGTGAAACTGGCAGATAAGGCAGTTTTTGATATTCCAGCAGTAGTAAAAGTTTGTTTAACAATGTTCAGCCTATACTTCTTTGTGAAAAAATGCCCTAAACACAATTATTATAATGCCTCCAATCAACGTGGCTGAAAACATTTAGGAAGGAGAGATTAATTTTCTTTTTTTTTCATGTTCTTGTAATTTATAATCAGTTTCTCTTTAGTCAGCCAGCTTCTCCCTTTGCTGAGCAGATCCATGTAAATGTCAGCAAGGTAGCAGGAAAACTTATGTGAAAAGTTCTTAGAGGAACTTAAGAAAAACCTCAGGATGTACTATTTAAGTTGTGTTCTTGTGGAGACTGAAAACTTTTTCAGAAAATATCAGTCCTGAAAATATCACTTGAGGTGCTCTAGCCCATGGTAGCAAGTACTGCTTTGCTCAGTTCTAATCAAATGCTGAGGTTATGTCATTTCAGTGGCTTAGGGCAGGTTCAGATGTGTTTTGAAGTTGATTATAACACCTCAGAGGAGATGCTCTAAGCACTTTTTTTTCCACAAATTTATGTTTGGATGTCTTGGTTAGTGCATCAGACATGCTTTTCTAACTAGAACCTATTTCTTTAACAGACTTCCTTTCAAGTCTTTCCAGAAATATCTTCATGTCTCTGCCTATTTATTTTGGATTTTGTTGTTGCTTGTTTTAGGGAACTGACTGTGGCCAGGCCTTCTTGGGCTGTTAAAGCAATATTTAAGGTCTGGATTGACTTTGTAAAATCTGGATTTCATATGTACTTCTGGGGGAAACAGCATGTACTACAGCACCCAATACAATGTTTGTGATCTATGAGTCTTGAGGAAAAAGGCTTTAGACTTGAGAATGTAGGAAGTGAGGGGTAGAGGGAGGAAAAAAATGTTTTGCCAGCAGAGGTATACTTTCTGGAACAGGAAGATAATGAGAGAACCTTGTGGAAGATTTACAAATGGTGGTTCGTAAGAGTTGGAAGACCTCACCAGGGGATGAACCTGTCTGTACAAAGGTGGTAGATCAGTTAAGGCATGACTGTAGCCAACATCTTGTTTTCAATGAAGAGAGACTGAGAGAGTTGAGGTTGTTCCGAAGATACCTTCTAGCACCTTCCAGTCCCTGAAGCCAGCCTACAAGAGAGCTGGAGAAGGACTTTCTACAAGAGATGTAGTGACCGGACAAGGGGGGATGGCTTCAAACTGAGAGATGGTAGGTTTGGATCAGGTATGAGGAAAAAATTCTATACTGGAGGTTGGTGAGGCACTGGAACAGGTTGCCCAGAGAAGCTGTGGATGCCCCATCCCTGGAAGTGTTCAAGGCCAGGTTGGACGGGGCTTGGAGCAACCTGGTCCAGTGGAAGGTATCCCTGCCCATGGTAAGGGAGTGGGAACAAAAGATGATTTTTAAGGTCCCTTCCAACCCAGACCATTCTATGATTCTGAGTAACAATCGTGTAATTTACTAGTTGCTGCAGTTCATTTAAAGCTGTTATTTTTATTCTTTCAGAAATCACAGCACCCACCCTTTGGATTAAGCACTTGGTCATCAAAGATTCCAAAATGAACAGCTCCAGTATAAGAAATTCAGGTAATGTTCCATCTAAAAAGAAATAATTCTTTTCACTAGTCTGTAGTTTGTCACCATCTATTCTTGTTTCATTCTTTCTTCACTGAGCTATCAAACTGCTAGGGGCACTTGCAGCCCAGACGATAAAGTAATTTCAGATAAGATCTTTTTTTGTATCCAAAGGGCCATAATCAATGTGTGATGAAGGATGTTTGTTTCCACAAACCGTAACTGGAGAATCTCTTAATTTCTTCATCTGTTAATTCATCTTAGCCATCTTTCATCTTTATTCTGTTTGCTGTTCAGTGTGGATATATGAACTGATGCATTTGGTTCAAAGATCCAGGCTGTGGTTTTGGTCTAAGCAATTGCAAAAAATACAAAAAGGGGCTTCTTTTCTAGTGAATTCAAGATTCTTCTCTTCAGGGGATATTTTTTGGTGGAGAAATTATTGGATTATTTCACAATCAAAAGTAGTTTAATTATGTCTGGGCCTAAGAAAATGTCAAGATTGTTTTGTGGGTAATGGAGTGGGTGAGGGAAGACCCAAGCCTAAAAAACAGCAAAGAAGAGATCATGAACATGAGTGGGAAAAGGGCAGGCAGGAAGATGTGAAGTCATGGTGTAAAACTTGAGATTGGAGATGAGCATGAAATTGTGGTGTGGAGTCATTGAAATGAGAAGAAACTGGAGAATCTGAAGAGGAAGGTTAGGGATTCTTAATAGAAATGGTTTCTGTCTGATATTTTAACTGAGGTGGGAGAAATGAAGAAATTAAAGGGAATATAAAAGAACAAAAGTGATTTAAGAAGCCATGGATTTACTTTAAGATTCGAATAGGAGATGCTGCTATTACATATATTTTATGAAACATATATGCCTAGAATGGCTGTTGGAATAATTCCAGTCACCTGAACAGATAAATTGTGATACAACTGAAGTGCCTCATCATCTGGTATTTCTGGATTAGCTAGGGAGCATTCATGACAGTTCCTTTAACCTCCCTCTGCCACTTCCAAGCTGCAGGGTGAAATTAGTGCTAGGCTGGGTGAAACTCTCTTGCTGCAGAGTGAAAGGCTCTTGGCAGGAGGACAGCCAGCATTGCCCAGACCACAGTTTTAACAAGTCTCCTGTGCTTCACCTCCCAACTGTTTTTGTAGCAGGGTGGTCTGTGTAGGATCTGCCCGTGGGAATCATTCGGAAGCTTCAGATGATGTATAAGTACCAGCATCCTTCTTTAAGGATGTCTTTCGGGGGAGAGCAAACACAGCTTCTGTTTTTTGTTAGCTTCTGGGACAATCAGCAGCTGACAGTGCAATTGAAGGTGATAGTTTAATATTAAAATCCATTGTCACGGGTCCTACCTATCTTGGAGACCAGCTTTCCTTCTAATACAGCAAGCCTCATAGCTGTGATGGAAAGAAGAGTGAGTGCTAAGAGGTTGCAAAGGGACTTGGGAGCAGGAGGGTCTGTCTTCTACCATTTCTTGGCCTGACAGAGACAAAGTAGGCTGGCTTTCATGTTGTAAAGGCAATCACTTAGATTGTTTAGTCAGGAAGCTGCCTGATGTAAACTGGCATTTTGTCCACAGAAGTGTTCCTTGTGTGAGCTGACTTCTGTCCGCTTGTTTCAATTGTTTCTGAGTCAATTCTGTTACTCAAACAAAATTATTGTGAGTGAGTGCATGCTACAAGTGAAAAATACATGATCTTCTGGAAAATTCAAGAGCTGTATAAGAGGTGGTTTATACAGCAAGCTAAAAGGAGACGTGGTTCATCTGACTCAGCCTTACTGATTGCTCTGAGGCTCACTTGCTATAGGGTCTCACTAAGAGACTGGGTTGCCAACTTTTATCCCCAGATTTCCCCACTGGGCCATACAAATACACAGCCATCTCAGTTTCTTACAAATTAACTGATATTAAGAAATGCTGTCTAGAGCTATATTTTAGGTGATACAAAGTCTGTTTCTTTCAAATAGTGAAGCCTAGTCACCTTGTTTGGTATCTTTCATTCTTTTCATCCCTTGTAATATATGTTAAAGGCAATGTACAGTAGATGGGCTCAAACTGCAGAGAAATTGGGGGGGTAGTTATCATTTAGAATCATGTTTCTTCAAGTGTCTTCGAGTCTGTCTTGGCTGCAGATGATGAAACAGCTGTCATGAGATGGGCATGCAAAATTGGGGGATGTTTTTAATTGCCTTTGGCCCAACTTGAAATGCTAATGCTTAGCACATTTCCAATTTTTAAATTTTTTTTTAAAGGGTTAAGATAAGGTTTGCTAGCACAAGATTTGGATTCTTGGGTTTGCTATTGCCTCGGCTGTATTGTCTATCTGAGCTTATACTAACAGTCTTGGAGCAGGCAAAAAGCCTTGTATGCTTTTGCAGTGGTTTAATGGGATCACTGAAATTGGAAGTGAGAAAAGAGAAAAGATCTAATCTACTACCTTAGGGCTAGTGAATGTTTATTCTGTAAGGAGAGCAGCATTTTCTACTGTACCATAAATGCCTTACATAATAAAGATTTTATTTCTTCCCACAGGAAGCTGCTCTGCTCTCTGAATTCAATCTCAGGTTTTTTCTTTTTGTAATATCCAGACTAACTCTTCTTTTACTTCCTATTCCTTGGAGTTTGAAGAGTGAAACACTTAGCCGTGATGTCTCTTCTCCCTGTGGTGATTGTATGGCTCTGTCCTTTGCAGAGAAGAATGGTACAGATACTGCTGTCAGAGCACATGTGCTGTTCTCTAATCAGCCCTGATGCTGGGTATCTTGGAAAGCAAGCGCCATCACTGTGTCAACCATGAGGAGAATTTTGGGTTGCTATGTGGAATCAAACAGACTCTTTAATTTGCTGTCATTGTCTCTGATCAATGTAAGCTGAGCCATGTACCAGGCAGCTGAGCATTGCAGAGCTGGTGGCACCCCATGTAATATATGCTGCCTGTATCCTGTAAGAGCTGCATTTGAAATCTGAGTATTCCATCTTCTGTTTAGTGTTGACAAACAGAAGAGGTTCTTCTGAAACTGATCTCTTTTTTTTTTTTTTTTTGAGCACTTACATTTTGTTTGGCACGTGTAAATCCTAATTAAGCTAGGGATCAGGAAAAGCAGAATGACTCCAGCCTGGTGATTAGAGCACTTGACTGAGAATCTATATGTCTCCAGGCATTTTGCCAGTGAGTTTTTCTATGCTCAGTAAAAGAGCATTGCTAGGAGGGATTGCTAGTGCTGTTACCCCAGCCCACCTTAAAGAATTAAATGGCACCCTTTTCTCAGTAGGATGAGATGCAGGTTTAAACCTTCTCAGCCAGAGGCAGGAACCAAAATATGAACATCTGGACTGTTGCACAGCAGAAAAGTTGTTCTTCTATGCTTAAAAACTACATCTTCTGTCTGTCTGAATCCTACAAGTCCCAAATTCAGTTTTTGTTTTTGGGGCAAGGGGAGGGTCTAGATTAACATGATATTGTTGTGCCAAGATGACAAAAATATTTTTTGATGCTTCTTCCTTTTCCCAAACATGCACATCTGCACGTGCATGCACATGGATACCTTAAGCTAACTAAGTTACATAACACTGCCCTCTGTGATGAGTCGTTCCTAACACTGCCAGAGCAGGAGTTGATTCAAATGGGATTCTTGCAATGACTGTTCTCTAATTAGCATGGCTGGGAACTGTCTTTTCATTCTGCTTTTACTGTTTCAGCTTCCTCCCCTCACCCCCAACCTATTCCAGCCTGCAACAGTCAAAGTGATTATTTTTTTTAAAGTTCTTAATCTAGGGAAGGATTTGATAATGTTTTCCACTTCCAAGAAATCTAATGGCTGCTTGTATAGGAGCACCCCATCTCCACTGAGGAATCCAGGGATTTTCCTCACTGCCAGAGCTGGGTTATCTCCAAATTCATTTGTGCTACTTAGTGATTTGGTTTTAGTTAGCAAGAGTTTCCAGCCTGTATCCAGCTTACCGTGACAACCTTTAAGAAAACCACAGAATGATGTAATGAGCCCCTGCATGGAAAAATAAACAGCTCTGGAGAAACCAGCAGTAGCAGCCTCAAGTAAATATTCTTCAGCCACTGGGGTTTTGAAAATGACGTTATTTGAAAGGAAGAATGAGTAATATATTAAGGTCACCAGCTGAAGACAGGTTTGTGTGTGTTGTGCCTAGTTAAAAAAAAAACCAAAAAAAAGAAAAGAAAAAACCCATAGTTGTTTGCTTCAAAATCTTGCTTGGTGAATGGGGACCAATTCCATGTGGCCTGTTCTGTTCAGCTCTGGCACCCAGGCATCGTGCTAGCATCTCATGATGGCATTCCAGTGATAGAGCTTTCTCCTGTCAGGAGCTCTTATTGGACAGAGTATAACTGAATGAGCTTTGAAAACAAGAACGGTGGTGTTCACATTTCTTTTTCTTGAGTCAACCCAAAGCCCAAACTTTAGGGCTTTTCAAAGGGGGAAGCCACTTGAAAACTTCACATCTGTATGTATTCCATTGTCCACCTGAAAGGGAGTCTCTTAACTCTTGGGTGCAGTTTGTTTCCAGAGATCTGCACAGTGAAGTGGGATGTGATTATATCAAGTGTTACTACCAGGACCTGGGTTCTCTGGTTTGTCTGTGTTCCTTAAGGGGTCTTTTTTCCCCACTTGGCAGGAAAAAAAGATAAGAAAACACCCATGGCACCCCCAAAAATGTTCTCTCTAGTACTCAACTAGGAAGTTACACCGTTTTGCTGCATGCCTCTCTTAATGATCAGGGTAGTAATTGCCCCAAGGGTTAATGTACTCATAGGTATGTTGCCATATCCATATGGAGGCTTTCTGCAATCCCATACATTAAAAAGGAGTCTGCTTGAGACTACACTGAGAATTAGTGTAGTTCCTCTTGAGTCAGGTGAGATGAACATATAATGGGACAGAGCTTGAGAAGGAAGCTCTTTTCAAGTTTTAGTGGGGTACCCCAAAAATAGCCAAGATTAGACAAGAGTTTAATTTGTTTTTAGGACTTTCCTTTTCAGAAGTGAAGCTAAACACAAAGAGCTTGAATGCCTATATTAATTTCCAGAGTGGGGAGACCTTGCACCTGTGTTTTGAATGGATAGTTATTTGGAGTTGGAGGAAATTTTTTCATGCCTTGGAAATGTGGAACACTGCAGAGAACAGGGATCCACAGGTAGATTTAGATGAGGTTCTTGAAAAGCAAAACAGTGCTATTAATGGGGGTAATTTCACACCTGTCTTTATCCTGTCTTCTCAGCCTTATTGCTTAGGTGTCTTGTCCTACTCTTGGTGCACAGCACTCCCCACCTTGTTATTTAAAAACATGAGACCATGGACTTCTGCTTCTTCTGCTGCTTTTTTCCTATTTTCCGCTATTACTAAACTAGCTGTGTTAGTTCCAAACTGGCTGGCTCTCTCTCCATGCCACTTCTGGTAATGTTACTGTCCAAATGTCTAATATAGAACTGTAGCCTCTTCCCCAAAATCTGTGGCTGATTAATGTTAGGATACCGAGGGGAGGAGATAGCTATCACTTTGGCAGGAAAGCAGGTTGGTTGACAAGGGGCTGTAGTCAGGAATAATTGTGCTTTAGGAATGTCTAAAGAAGATGTTATGGTGGCATTTGAATTGGAAAATTTTGGTGCCTATGGATGACATTCTAATGCTGACTTAGTCCTCCTTGGTAAACATTTTCATGCTTCTGTCTCCTCTGGGCATAACACCTGGAATTAGTTAAAGGCTTTTGAATTTCTCCCTAGCTGAAGAGGAAAAAGTGTCATTGATGGTGTCAAGAACAAGAGTTCATGGGAGGGAACCAGTGTGTCAGAAAGCTTTTGTCTTTTCTACTGTCTTCTATTAATGTATCCTCCTTGGTTCTTTTCCTGCATCTGGACCCAGTACCTCCCAACACAATGCTCCTCTAACCTGTCAAAACTATTGGGCTAAAAGTCTGGGACTGTTGTCCCATCTGCCACAACTATTTATTTTCAGACCTTTGTATTAGACCTCCCAGTCCTTTTTTTTAATGAGGGTTTGTTTTGGTTTTGTTTTGAATTAATTTCAATTTAGATTCTGGCTTGATATCAAATAAAGCAATTTTAAGAGAAGCTCCTGTTGAGTATGAAATGAAAACTTACTAATTCCATTACATTTTCACAACAAATATATGCTCTTATTTGCTGAGTTCCTGCTTTCTTGCAAGCCAAAATGTGATGTTTCTTCCTTATTTATTATCCCTCCCTTCCCTCTGGCTCCATCTGTGGTTCAGGCATCCTTTCCTGTCTTGGCTGCTGCTTGGGAGGCCTCTGTCTCTTCTTCCGTTTTGGAAGTTCTGAGAAGGGTGATATGTGTGATGCCCAAGGGTGATTCTCCCACGGTCTCAGTGTGACAGGTGTGTTTGGTGAGGAAGGGAGTATGTAGGAGAGAGCAGAGGCAGGGGGAATGGAAGAATCTAGGACCAGGACCCTTCCCAGACAGCCAGCAAACAAAGTCATAAATAACATGCCACTGGGGACCAGTTAATCTGCTCTATGAAAAGGTGCAAAGTATACAAGTGGGAAAAATAACATTGTATAATAATCAGCATGCAACCATAGGTGTTAAACCATATGCAGCTAGCCAAATAAATGAAGCTCCCCTTGAGTGCTGTGCAATAAATCATTCCCAAAGAATTCAGTCACTCTCCCCCTCCTTATCCCCCAAAGAAAGAAAACAAATTACTTTAGATGTGGAGTCATAACTACTACTCTGCAGCTGCCAGTTCAGGCAAGTGGACAAGGAGCAGTAGGAGAAGGGGCAAAGATATAAGAAGCTGGGGTAAAAGGGGAAATAAGAAACAACCCCACATTTAAAACCTCTGGGGATTTGGTGGGGAAGGGAAAGGAAATAAGCTCCAGCACCAGGCGTTACCTGGCCATACAGGGACAAACTGAGAGTGGTCAACTTTGTGGAGTTGGTTTTGCTTTTTAGCAGAAGCTGATTCAGATTGAAGGGGCTGCACTGATTTGGTGAAGTAATTCCTTAGCAGCACAGTGCTTCTTGCTGTATTTAATAGCACCATCCGGCACAGTCTCGTTTGTGAATCTGCGCTTCAGACATCCATTTGAATGTATGCTGATGCCTGCAGAAAGGCTGCACATCTTGACTCACCTTCCTGCCTCTCTTGGAATGTTCGTGTCAAACTCACCACATTTCTGAGGTACCACAGTTAGGGAGGAGCTGTTTCAAGGTAAGTGTCATTACTAGCTCCTAGATAACCTCTGGAAAAGGTTTAGACCTAGGTAGGCTTCTGAAACCAATAGCCCTGGTGTGGCTTGCAAGTGATTTGCAAAGAGACAAGTGAAGAAAAAAAAGGGTTCAAAACACAGGTCAGTGTATCCCTATGAATATCTGCTGCCCCTAGTGTTGTCCAAGAAGGCTGGGAATATTACCTAGTACAGTATAAGGCTGTGAAGGAGAAGAGCTGCATTCCAGAACTTTGGAAAACCCTACCCCTCCCATGGAGGTGTCTGTTGATGCCAGGTTTAGAGTGAAGAAGTTCTCTACTTTGGTGGGTCCTGGAGGTGGAGTGAGTAGATAAGGGAAATGTGTGAGGCTCCTGAGTAGGGCTCGTGGAGCAGCAGCATGGGAAAGTATCATAGAATCATTTAAGTTGGAAAAGACCCTTAAGATCAAGTCCAACCCTTAACCCAGTGCTGCCAAGTTCACCACTAAACCATGTCCCTAATTGTCACATCTACATATTTCTTAAATGCCTCCAAGGATGGTGACTCAACCACTTTCCTGGGCAGCCTGTTGCAATGGTTGACAAACCTTTTGGTGAGGAAATCTTTTCTAATGTCCAGTCTAAACCTCCTGTGGTGCAACTGGAGGCTGTTTCCTTTCCTCCTCTCACTTGTTACATGGGAAAAGAGATCAACACCCACCTTGCTACAACCTCTTTGTTGACCATTTCTTTGCTTTCAAACTGACGTTATCAGAGCTATGAGCTGTGTTTTAAGAGTCCTGTGTATAGTTTGGGGAGGGTATGGGGCTGCCATCCGTGTGTTCCCTTTGCCTTGGTGGTCATCTTATTTTTGTATTTTGCCAGACCACTAAAATAAGCAAGTAGTCAGTGGGAGCATGTGAGTACATTTTGTGGCGCAGTTCAGGGATGGCTTAAGTACATGTTTTGAAATGGTGTGTAAGTAGCTGGAAAGACCTTGGCTGGAAGATCCCAGGGGTTGCATATGAATTGGAAAGAAGCTGGGCAGAGAACCCACCTTCAGAGAAAAAGATGGGAGTATGTTTAAAAAGCAAGGTAGCATTCGATCTCGTGGGACACTTGAGGGAGGAATGTGTTAAACTGGCTGGCCTTACTCTGGGTGAATGGAGTGACATTTCTCTGGTTTCCCCAGCTGTTATAATGCAGGGAAGTCTGTGGTCCTGCTGGTGTCAGCAGTCTCCCACTCACCTTAAGCTGACTGAACAGGCTCCGGTAGCACAAGGCTGCAGCTTCTCTCTGGAGCTCAGCCTGCCAGAATGCATGGGCTCCCACAGATGGAGGGACTGTTGCCTGTGTAAGGCTGCAATTCAGAGAAATCCCATGGGGAACACTGACTTCAGCCATAGTGTCAGTCTGTAGTACTTCCCTTGCCTTTTAAGCTAGAGCAGGGACATCCATCTCATGACATGGATGAAGTGGGAGCAGTTTCTCTGTCCCATGGCTGATGTCTGAATCCCATGTTATCTCATTGAACTTCCAAAGCCTGGATATTCTACCCAGAGACAGTTGACTGGGTAAATATCCAAAAGTGAGTGCTAGCTTCCTGTCAGAGTCAATTCCCTCTGCCTCCTTATAAAGTGCAAAATATTACAGGGAAAAACTGATCTGTCACTGCATGAAAAGGCTCATCACACTATAAACCTGTCTCTCTTGCCTTCTGTGCCTCACCAGTAGTAGCATTAAATATAATGTTGCTGTAGGTAGGAAGACCAGTCTGAACCACTTTTTAGCTGCCTGTGACAGTTTTCAAAGACTTTGTTTGGTGTCCTATAATTGCACAGTTACAATACTGTAAAAACAGTTGTATACTCCATCTAGAAGAGGTAGGCAAATTCTCCAATAATTGCTTTACTAGCTGTTCCAAGGACTATTAAAAAACAGGTGTGGAAGTGAAAAAAGTTTCCCAATAATGCTAAGGCTCCAGTGGAAACACCTATTGTTTTTTGTTTTATTGAACAGCATTCCTCAATGTGGAAAGAGTGCAGTGAAAAAGGAGTACAGGGAAAATGAATGTATTCAGAGACAGGTGGCTTATGTCAAAGCTAGGTATGCCACAAGCTCACAGTGCTTAGAAACTATGTGAAATGGAAAAGAGGCATTAGGGAAGAAAAAACACAGACTGTGTAGCTTTGTCTCAAAATGACAAGGGTAGTGTCTAAGGTTGAAAGATTTTTCTTCTGCTGAGGAACCATCCTGATGTCAAGAAGTGAAGAGGCTGCATTTTGATGCCAAATTTCTCTGCTCAGACTATAGAAACTGTTGTCATTGTGAAGATACTGCACAGGTACAGCTGTCACACACAGGATATGGAAGCCAGGTGCATTAGAGGGGATCAGACCCCATAATCTGGAAACTTAAACCAGATTAAATATCGTCAAGATTTTAGTCTGTGTTAGAAAAGAGGTTGCCTAGTCATTGAGGATCTGCTGGAGTTTCTCAGCCTGCGTGAGGAGAGCAAGAAAGACCTGAAGAGATTCAAGTCGTTTTTTCCCCTTATTTTAACCTAGGGGCATATCCAATTAATTAATAACAGCTCTGACACACATAACCTGTTCCTAATGTGACAACAGAGATCCCACTGCCTCTTCCAATTAGTGAACAGTTAATCACCAGGGCTTTTTTATATCAAAACTAAATCTCCTTTCTCCAAGTAAGCTGTCTGATACTTGAACTACCCATGGGGAAGGAAAAAAAATTATCTATGTCTTTCTTTTTTTTTTTTCTTTTGTAGAACAGCTTTTATGACTCAGAAGACTGAATGTCATCTCTAGACTAAACAAATGGAATTCTTTTAGCCTTTTCTCATAGATCAAGTATCCTAGACCTTTGCCTGTTCCCCTTGCTCTCTCACACCCTCCTGCCAAAGAATCTTCCTGTCCCTCAAAGTGCAGTGCCCAGTGCTTGTACACAGGGCTGATTTAAAGGCTCACCAGTACTTAGTGCCTGTTCCTTATGTGAAGCCCCTGTCATTACATTCCACAGCTGGATTTACCTGTTTGGATTTTTTTGTTGTTGTTGTTTGCAATGTCCTGAAGTTGCAGACTTTATTGTGGTCTACCTAAGCTGCTGACCACTTTTTCCAAGTCTTGCTGCCTCGCCAGTAATTTTCTCCCCATGTGCTGGATTTTTCCTTGCTGGTTGTTATGGTTTGTGCTTGTAAGTTGTGATTACACTGATTTAAAACCATTTATTAAGTGTGGCTTTGAATTTTTTCCTGAAGTTCAGTCTGTAAATTGGATGCTCTGTTCCATTGGCCAGAGTTGTCACTTAATTTGATACAAGTCTCATGGTAGCTTTCAAAACTGAACAACTGTCTCACACAACTTTGGAGACCTCTTGTCTTGGAGAGCATCTTTTTCTTATCCTGTTGTGTTAGGTAACTATCTCATAGTAATTGTATGTAGGTTGCATTTTTCTCATTTGGTTATGAGAATGACACAACTTACAATATGCTCTAATGAACCAGAATTTTTTCAGAGCTCTATCTAATGCATTGTTTATGAACATGAAGATATTTGCAGGTTTTTTTCAGGATGATGTACTACAGCCGTAAAAAAGGCATTGTTCTTCTTCTGCCGTCCTTCAGTTAGTCTGGCTATAGCTCTAGGAGGGCTAGGACTGTGTGACTGACTGCTTGTGAGATGGGATGGTTTAAAGATTCCAAGGCCTGCCTGAAAGGCAGTTAGAGTTGCAAGGACAGGTAGCTTTCAACTGGCAGATTTCAAGATGTGCAGGTGTTGATCTTTATTGCTGTGTGGGGTGGAAACCCTGTGGAGCACACTCTTTTCTTAGCTGGGCAGGACGCAATGCCCACAGGTTCTGCAAAATGAGCACAAGTTGTGCCTCAGAAAGTCCCTTACTAAGTTTGCTCTAATCTGTGCTTTCTTGAGCCAGTCCTCCTTATTTCAAGCTATAGGATAGATATTGAATAGGCTTCTCATCATGTAACACTGGTGGGAATGCAGTGCAGCCTTATCTCTTAGAGCAGAAGGAAAATAGCAGGGGAAGCATGTGTTCCTGGATAGCTGAAGTTTAATGAGCCACTTGGAATAATGCATTTTTGAAAATTATAACCCACCTGTTAAGCCTTTGCATTGTACTTGTTCAGCACTGGAACATGTAGTAACATCTGCTTCCTCTGTAGCCTATGCCTTGAGAAATGGAATTGAGTGCGTACCAAGGTAAAGCAAAGATTGCTCAACTGGTACAGTGTGGGAACACCTGCAAGGTTTGTTTTTCTTTTACCTTCACGTTAGCCAGAAAACTCTGGAGGGACCACGATCGCAGACAGAACAGGGTGGAGTGGGTATCAGTACTGATGACTAACAGAGGTGTGGAGAGATTTATGCTATGCCCATGAGCCATATTTGCTCAGCTGTTATTGTGCTTCTAAACACAGAAGGGGTTGTTTCTCTCCCTCCACCCACAGCCCTGCTCAGGGGACAGGCAGTAAGGGCCTATTCACTGCATTGCTTTGCTAGTCCTGCCAACACTTGTGCATGTGCATACTTAAGGCTTTTCGAATGGTCTTTCTGAGGAGGAAAGGATGCAGGTTTGGGCTGCTGATGTAACCTGTGCTGAACTTGCTTTCTGCCCACAGCTTTTGTAAGCTCCATTCTGGGATGAGGTACCTGTTCTCCTGGAGTGGACATGGGTCCTGTTCACTTCAGAGCTTCCGTATACAATCTAAAAGCAGCTTTAAGCTGATGTACATGCTGTGATAAAATAACCAGTTCAAAGCTCTTGTTCTGTGCCACAGCAGTGTAAAGGCACATGAGAAACTGACCCTGTCTGAATTAAGGTCCCCTGGGAGACAGGCAAACACTTTTTCTCACTGAAAGGAAAACTGAGGCACAAAGACACTTAGTCCTCATGTTTGGGTTGGCAGAGAAGGTCAGTAGGAACTTGGCACTAGATATCCACGCTGCTCCCCTTTGTTCTGTGCTGCACTAATGCCTCACTGAGAGGAAAGTTGGGAGTTGAACAAAAAAAAAAATTTGGGGTAGATGTGTTTGTGTTTTTTTAAATGTTATTTTGAAGTGAGGTCCCTGTTGCAGCACTAACAATGGGGATTGGTCAAGAATTCTTCAGTAAAAGACCTTTTCCTCCCCTTGTGATGAATGCTTGTTCATTAAAACTTTTTGAAGCTTTTTGTAGGAATTCCATGGGAAAAGCTTTTCTGATCCAGACAGAATTTCTGGTCAAAAGAAATGAGAGAGAGGAAGAGAAGGAAATCTGCCCTGCCTGGTACAGCCTGTCGCTCTGGGTTTAGGCTATTCACAGGGGTTCATTGGGGCTGAGCAGAAGCATAGAGGGAGGTTAGACCCTCTCTTTTGCTTAATTTGGAAGAAAGAATCCTGTCTCTTAAGGGTGTAGGAATCTCTCCAAGGTGGTTGGTTTTGGTGCTGCAGTCTCCCTCTTTTAAGAAGAAAAGATTTGGGTGCAGAAGAGCAATGTTCAAAAAATAATCTTCTGTGGTTGGATGGCAGATGTTCCTTATGTCCCACCCTAATCATCCACAGCCACGGTGAATGATGCTTGGTGCTTTGGGTCTGGTAGCAATGAGAGTTCTGTGTCAGGAGAGCAGCTGGGGGAGGCTGCCTCATCCCCAGTGGCTGCACATAGCCCTGCAAGATGAGCATGAGAACTGTGAAGCACAAGCCTTTGGCTAGATGCTACTAGACATCCTCTCTTCTCAGCTTTGTAGGGTAAACAAGCACCCCATCTCTTTAATAACCATATAGTTTATTAAACAGTCAGACGAGTCCCTTACCTCGTCCATCATTTTTATTTTTATTGTGCAGGCAGTAGATGTATGTTTGAATGTGTGTACTTAAGGGACCAGGAATGAGAGACCTTTTTATGAATCTGACCATGTATTCCTCAGAAGGCCATTACTAGGGGGAAATCGTTGCATGAATAATGTGCAACTACAGATGTCCAAGCCCTGTTTTCCTGCCATAGCTCATGGCTTCAGAGACACTACTTTAAAAATATGTTTTTATGAGTGTTAGAAGCAGTCAAGGGTAAGAAGGAATAAACAGTTAGCATTTTAGAGCTGAGCAGTTGAGGTAAAATGGATATTTCTGCCAATGACTCTTCTCTTTGGGTGTGCATACAGTCCCTATTGTTTTTTTCTGTAATTTGTTTTTTTGTAATCTAGATTTGTTGCATGAAGGTTTCACTCCCCAACAACAGCAAGTTGGCAAGTGTTACTTGGTTTCTTTGCTGATGGTTAAGTCAAAGCAGAGATGGCAGACAACAGTAGAATGTGACAATGCCTTTAAAATAGATAAATAAATGGGTATAATATTATTATTTTTTCTAGGAAGACTGTTTGTGCCCCACTGACTTGCTGTCTTAAATGTTCAGTTTAGGGAAAGAAGGAAAACCTTTCTTTCTGTGCCTGCAACTCCCATTAACAAGGAATAGGCTTTTAAGTACCCTACATTTATAATAAATATATGCTAGTTTCTAAGATGACAGCTTAATTTCGTACCTGGCATTAAACTTTCTAGCTTGGCCATAGGCTTTCACTATTCTCCATTAACCTGGCCTTGGCAACAACAGCAAAGTTTCCAGTAAGCAGTTTGACTGGAACAGGAGGACTTCAGTGTCCTGGAGCTGGGATAGCATTTGATGGTCCCTTTGTTACCCGTGAGACCATCTTTCAGGGTGACACTGCATGCAGTTCATTCCAAGTCCCATACTAGCGAAGCTGATGGTATGGATTTCCCAGCTGATTTTGCTGGCTTTTGAATACCTAACTGTTAATATTAGTGTTTATTTTTTAAGGGAATTAAGTGCTGTTAGAGTGGTAGCTTGGAGAAAAGAGTCTCTTTGGGGACTAGTGCTAGTTAATACATTCTGCTTACTAGACAGATGTCACTGAAGGAAATTTCCACAAGGCTGTTGTCAGAGTCAATGTGTTTGCTATTCTGATCTCTAGCTCAGGGAAGGCATGGTGAATCTGGAAGGAGTTCAGAGAAGAATCGTACCATGTAGGACTCTTCAGCATGTAAAAGAGACAAAGCAGGAATCTGTAAAGCAGGGAGGAACTTCCACAGCAGCTACTTCTAGATGTGTACTAGGAATGAGTAAAGTATCATCTCCCTGATGTTTCAGTTGTACCGCTGTCATTGCTAATGATGGGCTACTGAATGCTGGTGACAATGGCAGAGCTTGCATCATTACATCTATGTGATATCAGCTGAACAAAGCCTGTAAGATTTGTTTCACTCAGCCTTTAAACACCCCTCAAACAGAAACAACTACCAATTAGTTATGTATTCTGGTAGTAAATGTGACTATTCAGTTCCCACAAATTTCTGTTAATATGTGCAGAGAATTTTCTCCATTTTTTCATGGCATAGGACAAATGTGTAACTATGTAGATTTTTTTCTGTGTAATTTGCATACCTAACTGCAAATGTTTGTAAAATAAGATACTAATTCATTAAAGACATTTATTATTTTTTTCTCTTGATTTCAATAAAAGTGGCATATTTCTTTGTTCTGACACACAAAGAAAACACAATTTATTTTTTTCAGGGTAATTTTTACTGAGAGTTTTGCAAGACTCAAAGGACTTGAGAAATCTTGGTTTGACTTTGTGCACTCAGGAAAGCTTTTGGGATTTAGATAGAAAAATTCCTGGAATGTAGTCCTCTTTAGCAGAAGTTTTTCTTCCTTTTGCTTATAATATAATGATGATAGAGAATTTTGCCCCTGCTTTTTTGCTTCCCCCAAGCTGCCTGAGTGATTTACCTCACCTGATGGCCAAGGTGTGAATTGCTGTCGGCAGACTGTGGGTAAGTGGGGCCCGTTTGATGTAAGTGGTTTGTTAGGGAGCCTGCAGGCCTCTGGCTCAGTGACTTCTCTGTCCACGTACGTCTTGGGAACAGTCTTTCTTTTTTTTGGTCAGATGTGAAATCTGTCAGCAAAGTGAAGTCAGCTTAAATATCAGCTGAAGCTTGAGTTCCCTTTCAGTTTTTGTTGACTTAATCCCCTCCTGCTCCTTCCCAGTAAAGTTTCTCTCTGCTTGAGTCAGATTTACCGACACTTAAAAGTTTTTATTCTGTGTTTCTATTGTGTGGGCTTGTGTGTGGCAAAATTCAGGTGCCTTTCACATTCCCAGTCTTGACAGTGATCTGAAATGCTGAGGAGAGTGAGGCTTTTTGGGGTCTCTGAGACTCAGCTGCTACAGTTCAGTTAGAAACCAGTAAAAATGCTTCTGGTACCCAGGCATGCTGTACTCAGGTGGTGCTGTGCAGACCTGCTGGAGTCTCTTGTATCTGCTGTTACCAAGCTGTGAATCGGCACCCTTTCTGTTCCCCAGATATGGAACAAAACTTACTCTCTACAGCATAATGTATCCCGGAAATACAAGATACAGCTGATGGCATACCAACAGGCAGGCAAAATACAAGGAACCTGAGCACGTGTTAGTTGTGTGCTGAGCCAGTCCTGGGAGCAGGATACTGAGGTTGTGCCGTGTCTGCTGGCTGATGATGCAAACATCTACAGATTTGGAATGAACCTATGGTGTCATTGCTGGTCAGTGGAAGCATTTTATGTATTGAAAGCTTGAGGTGGCTCTTGGCTGTGGCAAGGAATTACAGGTCTTGTGGCCTGGTTATAAGAATAAAATTAAAAACACAGTAAACTGCAGGGGAGAGGAAGGCTAGGGGAGAAGAGGACAGCTGTTCTGCTTCTGTTTTTCATCACTCTCCTAAGGATAAAAATTAGGAATGAGATTGTTGTCTTTTCTTACCCTAGACTTAGATGTGTTTTCAGCTGTCTTGACTGCTTGCTTTTCCTCACTGTGATACCTTCAGTAGTTTGCAAAGTTGAAATAATTTTTCTACTCGTCAAAGGGCCAGAATACTTGGAGACTTATAATTGAGAATTTCTGGCTGTTGAGCCAAATAAGTCTTATCATCCTGCAGGTTCTCTGTGCTTCTCTTCCCCCTTAGATGGCTGGTCCATGCACCCGTCACTCCTTTGCGGGCAGTGCTAGAACTCTGTGTGCCAGGTTGGCTGCAGAAGCCACTTCTGCGCTTCCTCCTGTTTTGTGGTGCATGCCACTTTTGTTCTCTTTGTTCTCTATTTTGGGAATAGCCTTTTCTGTGTAATAGGTTATTAAGGGACAGGGCCTTACCCTCAGTAGAAAGGAGTGTTGGATGTCCTTTGTTTTCCAGGTGAGGACAACAGTGGAAAGTGCTGGAGAAGTGATGGCAGTGTGGGTGGAATGGGATATCCCATTCTGTTCCCTGCTGAGGTGTGTGCTGTCTGCACTGGATTAGGCCATGTTAAAACATAACCTGCTCTTCTTGGGATCATGTTGGAGAGGTGCTGTTGAGAGGGAGGAGTGTTTTGCAGTCTGGAGAAAGAGACAGAGGGGCAGGGCAAGGTGTTTGCCTTCTTTATTTAACTGGAAAATACAAGTCCCAGTTTAGGATCTCTCAGTTTGCAAAAACCTAATCTGGGAAATGCTTACCTCATGGCTGCATTAACAGTGAATTATTGTTACTTGACAGTTCATTTCCAAAGCCCAGGTGATCAAGAAGAATTTTCCCTGCTGTTACTGGCATCCTGAGCACCTGGCAGTCAGTGTCTGTAGTCCATAATCTTGTTGTGTCACAGCTAAATGTAGGAGAAAGCTCTCAGCCCAGAAGTCCCAGAGTCCCTGAGGATGTAGACATACTGATGGTGGGTGAGAAGGAAACAAACACAAAGGGCTTGTGATGTGAAGGGTACCCATATCCTGCTGACCTGAGGAAAGTGATCTTGATTTGATTCTTTTTCCATGCCCTCCAATCTCCCTTCTGTCTTCCAGAAAAAGTTCATTCCTGTGACCAGGAGAGGCAGAGTGCCTTGGAGGAGGCCAGGCAGAACCCCCGGGAGGGTATCGTCATCCCCGAGTGTGCTCCAGGAGGACTCTACAAACCAGTGCAATGCCACCAGTCAACTGGGTACTGCTGGTGTGTCCTGGTGGACACAGGACGGCCCCTGCCTGGTACTTCCACTCGGTGAGAGCTATAGGCAGGCCTGGGGAGGTGCCTGGCTGGAGAAGATGAGACGTAAAAAAATACAGCTGCAATATGAGATCAATTCCTCTCTCTAGAGCAGTCAGCTCTACACTGCCTTCCCTAGAGCAAGCAATGCTGTATGTGATGTTCCCCGTTGAGGGTTACTATGCAGCTCCCTCTCTATAGTGGTTGGTGGACATTAACTACTGTCCTTGCTTTCCTCTGTGTTAAGTATTCATGCAAAGCAGCCTTTTTTTCTTCTGGCTTGCAGCTTTTGTGAGGTAGGAGGAATGGGGGCTTTGCTTAACAATAAAGATTATGGGCAAGAGCAGTGAAAAGACAAGTGTCTTTGTTGCATTATCATCTGCTTTATACTTCCATGCTGCAGCCACTTGAATCCTGACCAGCAGGGATTTAGAAGACCGCTTGTTGTGCATGGGTAGATTTTTAAACCAGTGATAGATTTTTTTTTTTTTTTTCCCAGTTACTTTCTATCTTGAAACTACTGAGGAATCTTTTCTCACTTGGAGTTTGGAAACAAATTGTGAGTCTGGCAAGTTGTAGAAACAGGCCAGTAAGAGCTGGGACTTAAATCTGGCTAGATACATTGATTCTGCAGAGCATTGACAACTTTGAAAAAAAATCTCTGCCTATGCCCACAAGAATTGGAAGAGGGCCTTGTGCTGTTTGTGAGTTTCAGTTGATAGCTGGTACTGGACTTCGAAGTATGTTCTTCCTTCTCTTTCCACTTCTGCTGCTGTTCCTGACTGTTCATAAACAGTCAGATGCTTGAGAATGGTATTTCTTCTGGAGGTTTATTGGTTTCCTCTACAGTAAGCAGACAAGGCACAACCCTTTGACCCTGAGATTAGCTCACTTGGTCAAAGCGTGGTGCTAATAATGCCCTGGATGTGGGTTTGATCCCTATATGGGCCACTTACTTAAGAGTTGGAGTCAATGATCATTGTTGGTCCCTTTCAGAACAGTCTGTGATTAGTGATCATGTGAAGAAACTAAACCTGTATTACATAGTTTAGCTTCTGCTGTTCTCCTTTTTCAGGTATGAGACCCCAGTGTGTGAAAGCGATGCCAGATCGAAGAGCACAGAGATTGATGATCCCTTCAAAGACAGAGAACTTCCAGGTTAGAGGAACAAGATCCTGTCTTTGCCTTCTTACCTTGTCTCACCTTGGGACTCTCAAAGGGCCAAGAATATTGTTGAAGAGGTGGGGGATTTTCCTCACAGTGCATGCTTTACCCTGGGGTTTATTCTGGGTTTTTTTTTTTAAGATCACCTCCAGTTTCAGCAGTGAACTGGAAAAGGCTGGGAGTGTCCTGGGGTAGCTGTTTATTGCTTATCTGCCCTTTGAAAACATTTCTGGGATTAGAATTTTCAGGAGAGAAACCAGGATGCCTGGAGATACCCTGGGGGAAGAATGGGCTCAACACTGAATGTTCCTTAAAGCCTGACCAGGACAAGATCCTTTCCATTTAGCAGGGTTTTTCAGCAGCTTGATGCTCCCTGAGTCACAGAAGAGGACAATTGTCAGTGGACTGACTTGCTCCCTTACACTGACTGCATGGACCAGGCAGGACAGCACTCACGGTGTACTAAGGTCCCTTACCTAATGGTGGCTTCTCACTTAGCTGGACTTTATTCCTCATTTTCTGGCTGGGGCACGTTTTATTTCCCACTGCTCCTTGCTTTATATTCTGCTTTTCCCTCTTAACAGAGTGACAAGCGTAACTTGCTGTTTGCCTACCTTTTTTCTGCTAGGAACACATGCTAGGCATTGGTGTTGGTGCAGCTCTTAAAAATGCTATCCCACCTGCCTGTGCTCTGTTTTTTCCTTCTGTCTCCCTTCTGAGAAGCAGAGTGAGGGGCCTTCACTGACAGGTCAACCATTACTCTCCTGGGTGGGGACTGCTTGAAAACAGAAGCTACAGTGGGTCCCTTTGCACCATGAGGGAGTGGTGGATGCCAGTAATTCTGCAGAAATAGCTGGTAACTCTGGATCAGCTTACCGTTCTATGGCTAGCATAAAGTGAGTTGTTCCTGAGCAGGTTAGCAAAGGAAATGAGATTTGTTCTGGATCTGCCTTGTGTGTCTCCTTATTCTCTTCCTGCTGGCTCCTGACTTCAGACCCCAGACCTTTCTGCTTAGCAACTCTGCCCTCAGCAGGGCTCTCTTCTATGCAGCTCCTCATTTTCACAAGCCATGTAAAAATTTCCTATTGCCTCCCTTTCACATTCAAAGGAAATCGACCAATTGCTTCAAATATTATGTTGTGGGGTAGGGGGAAGGAAGCCAGCTAAATGGATTACATTAAGGCTCATTTCCATAGAAAATCACACTAAAATAGAATAACCTTACTTCCTTGATTCCCCATCCTCCTCTTCCATTGCTTTACTGCCTATCCATGCACGTCTCCCCTGCCTCTCCAGAAATCCTCTGAGAAATTCCTTTGCTCTTTGGCTTTTTCTTTGAGACTCTATTTCTGATCTCAAGAAGACAGACTGATTTTGTTTCCCTCCTCCCTTCCCTTCTCCACTGAAGCCAGACAAGGGGACAGGAACTGCTTGATGCAGAAGAGGAGACAGGATACTCTCTCTAGCTTAGTGGTCTGGTCCCAATATCGGATTCCAGGGGATCTGCTCTCTCTGCTCAAGCCAGTTTTCTGTGCCTGTGTAAACTTCAAGCTCCATGTTTGGCTGCATTGGTTGGTATGATTGTTGCCCAGAGAAGTTTTGAATGCCCCATCCCTGGGGAGTGCTCAAGGCCAGGCTGGATGGGATCCTGAGCAGCCTGATCTAGTGAATGGCATCCCTGCCCATTGCAGGAGGGTTGGAACTATTAGATGATCTTTAAGGTCCCTTTTAAGCCTAGCCACGTTCTATGATTCTGTGATTCCTAGCACTGAAAATACCTATCTATGGAGAGATGGGGAGATGGAGGATCTGATCTTGGTTTGCCTGCCTGAGAAATGCTGTGCTGCATGAACTTTTTATGCAGTCTTGAGGTTTGTTTAATTAGCTGCTCTTCTATGCAAAATTTACTGATGAGCCAGAACTGCAGGGGGTGAGAGAGAATGTTTCTTTTATTTTTTTTTCTGTTCTTATTTCTTAGCAGAACCGAATGTCAAGAAAAATTCCTGCTTTAATTTGAGACTGATTGTATCATTTGCACTTAGCTCTGTCAGGGGCACCCTTTACTTTTATTCCTCTTGTAGAGGTTTGCCCATTCCTTAGACCCTCAGTGCTGCAGGCAGTGCACTTCTTGGCCTGTGTGAAGAGACCCTGCAGAGGCCCAGGTGGGAAAGACATAAGTTCAGATTCTTGCACACCTACACATAATCTCTTCACAACCTGTCATGACTGTGGCCAAAAGTAAAAAAGAAAGAAGGAAGGAAAATGTTGCTTGTACATAGCAAATGGCAAACTGCTAATTCCTGCAGATGGTGAGATGCTGAGAGCCCAGGGAGATGACTTCTAGCAAATAGTTTTTCATCCTTTTCATTACCTCAACAAAAAGCTCCTTTAACTGAGTGGTCTACTCTGGCTGCAATAGCAGCTTACCCATTACAATGCTGACATTTTCTGGACCATATGCCAAACAAGTGCTGAGGGGTGTGCATGTGTATAGTGTACATAATACAGAGACAGGCTAGGGACTGTTGGTTAGCTATTGCAGAGGACAGAGCCTGTAATACTGCAAACGAGGGACTTTTGTCAGATCAATTTGCAAGCTGCTTTCAGCTGTCAAGGGATTACAGTAAGTTTCTGGTGCTCTGTTTGTGGTACGTGTTCTTATTTTCTTGTTCAAGAAAAGCAGAAAGTGTTGACATTGCTCTATGTTGCTGTGGGAGGCTGTTTGCTGATGTCTGCTGCCTAATCAGCTGAATAATTGGTAGTGCATGGTGGCTTGGGGAAAGAGGTGAAGGATGGTGGTGATGGCTTCTCTGTCACATCAACAGAAGGCAATCGGATGGGAGGTGACGGGTTTTGGACAACAGTTTTGAAGGTGGTCTGTTGAAGTTAAGCATGCCTGCTTCTTGGTTCCTTGTTCCTTAGCTTGTTCCAGGCTAGAACAGTTGTTACCATGTTTACGGGGTAGTAAATGAAGCTTACTTTAAGCAGCCAGGAAACAGCATAGATTGCCTTTTAAAGGTGAGGAGATGGAGAGCTTCACTGTAACAGTCTGGCTCTGTTTAGGGTAGGAGGCTCTGTCAGTCTGTGGTTATGATGGTGGGGAGCTAGACGGCCTCAGCACTAAGTAATGGAAATGGTTTCCAAGTTCATCTTCAACCCACTTTGTCCTGCTTAAGCCAGCAGTGACTGGGGGTGACTACCACATGCCGACTTCAGTTTGACGTATTTCCTATGTAGTGTGATCATGCGAACAATGAATTATTGTGGTAGGTGCTGGCAGGCAATGCTTTCTGTGCCTGAAGAGGAGAATGCAAGCAGCAGACCTTGCCTTGTGCTCTGGGGTACTTTAATCTGTCAATTAGGGCCTTGGAACAGCCACATTTGCCTCAGAAGATGATCCAGGAGTTAATGAATTGTTTTGTAAACTTCTCTGCAAGTGTCACCATGGGAACTCCCGTCTGCCAGGCACTTCCAGCACATCCCTGTGGTTTTGCTGGTAGAGAACTGGGTGAGACCTTAAAGCCAACCACACAGTCTTCCTGCCAGATATTGTTGATGACCCTGCATGTGCCTGGACAAAAGCTGCAGGACAAATTGCCACACAGAGAAACCCACTGAGGGATTCTTCTGCCTTTCCTTAGGGACTATGTTGATGGTTGTTGCTGTCTTAAAAACAAAGGAGGTTCGGACCGATTCTTGCTGAATTTGGGTAGGAGATCAAGCCTGTGTGTTCTTGCATTAAACCTCCTCTTTTCTTTCTGCAGGCTGCCCAGAAGGGAAGAAAGTTGAATTTATTACCAGCTTACTTGATGCTCTGACTACGGACATGGTACAGGCTATTAACTCAGCAGCACCTACTGGGGGTGGGAGGTGAGTCCAGAAAGCACTCCAGCTGAATGCCACCCAGGTGGCTGCAGAGCTCTGGGTGCCCCTGAGGTGGGGGCAAGAGGGAAAAGTGTTGCTCTGACTGATTTGGGTTCTTCTGGGTTGCTGGGAGAGCATCTGAGGCTGCTTTGTCCGGTCATCCTAGTGCTGCCTGCTTCCTCCCCCCCCTCCTCCCTGGCAGCTGCTCCACCATAAAGGTTAGTATAGCCCATTTGAAGTGTGAAATGAGAGCTCAGTGGGAGGAAGTGACTTGTTCTTTTGTCCCTTGGTGCATGAAAAGACCTAATAAAATGCAAATGGATTGAAGGAGACCATGTGGCCTAGTGGCTACCACAGGGAGTGAAGAATGTGAACCAAATTCTTGGCAGGACCACTGCTGTGGTTTTTGCTGTGAGGCTGCAGCCAGCCTGCCGATGAGGAGAGGAGCTGTTTTTCATGGCCCTCCCCTCTGACCAGCTGCCTGTCCACCCCTTTTGGAAGGAGCAACAGGTCAGGCCTGTTGCAAGAGGTGGGCAGAAGTCTGTGTTTCTGGGGAACTGGCGGAAAGCTGAGGCTGTGTCTCCCCTTCTCGCTTGATAACAGCAGATCCCTGCAGTGCTGCATTGGGACAGGCCATTGCAAATGAACCGTGATGGATTTAAAAGTGCTACACTGCCTCAGCTAGGCAAGGCTTCTGTGGTTCTGGATTTGCCTGACTATAAAAGGAGTCAGTGCTGGGGCAGATGCAGGGATGGCACAGTGACTGGTGTGCTCATGCTCGTAGGGGTCTGGAGATGGAAGTGCCTCTGCACACATGTTACTTCCGTGGGTATTGCTCCAATGTGTTGACAGTGGTGTTGGTCCCCTGCTTTCCTCTTTCATAACGGAGAAGGAATCAGTGCCATCTTTTAACTATTCAAGACTATTCAAGGTCCTGGGTGGCATGGCCGTGTCCTTTGGCTTCAGTGTGGACTACTTGTGAACTCATATGGTTTCAGCTTCACATTTGGACCTTACAAATCAG
Organism: Corvus cornix cornix; assembly: GCF_000738735.6. Taxonomy (NCBI): domain Eukaryota; kingdom Metazoa; phylum Chordata; class Aves; order Passeriformes; family Corvidae; genus Corvus; species Corvus cornix. The sequence continues at coordinate 34,654,797 of NC_046335.1, forward strand.
GCCAGTGACTTGTATGTGTGCCTGCATGCTGAATATTCTGTAACTCGTTGAATTAGCGCTATATGCCTAGCATGTCTGTATTCATATAAACAGGATGAAAAATGCCCCAAGGATGGGAAATACATCGTTCTCTCCCAGACTTAAGCATTCCAATGTCAATTCTGTCTAATTTGCATGGTTCAAATGCAACAGGCAGGGGTGGTGGGAAGCCCTGGAGAGTATTTGATATTTATTTGGCATCTTTGGCACTAGGACTGAAACACAGCCAATGTAATCATCACTCTTAAAATAAAGCTTAATATAAACCAATGTTGTAGAGACCAGAGATGTATGCCCCCACTGCATTTCTATAAACCAGCAGGCTTGCTTCCTAATGTTCCCCAAGCTTTGTGTATTTCTCAGCTTTCAATGCAGGTCTTTCTGGTGGAATTTTTCACTGCCCAGCTCTTCGCACAGTCGTCACATTGATTTATTTTCCACTCCAATGTCGGCAGCCCAGTTGTGAGGGGAAAATTAAATCTTTTAGCAGGCTGTCCTTGGTAAGGCGAAAGACTGCTACCACCCAAATACTCTGCCTGCCCACAGCCATGATTAAATTCTGATAACTGCTCTGGTGTAATTTTCCATGTGCCTCAGCTAGACTAAGTGTGTACCCCAAAGAACATGTGTCAAGCTTTTCCAACCCAACAGGCCATGACGGGACCATTTTTATTTTTTTAAAGTAATTTCAGGGAATTTTTGATATTCATGTAAAAATTTCATCAGTACATCTTTCATTTCATATGGGTTTGTGGAGTTGGGAAGCTGTCTCTGTGCAGTGCGTCCTGCTTTTCAGGAGTCCCAAGGGGAGTTATCTCTTCAGGAATTGGCTTCTGATGGTGTAAACAGGTGGATTCTTCGCTGGGTAAAAAATGGCTGGACCCAGGAGAGTGGCTGGTGGCTAGTCACAAGTGGTGTTGCCCAGGGATCAGTATTGGAGACAGCCCTGTTTAATATCACCTTCAATAACCTGGACAAGGGGATCAAATGCTCCTTAATCAAGTTTGCAAATGACGCCATGCTGGGTGGAACGTTGATCTGTGGGAGGGCAAGAGGGATCTGGACAGGCTGGGTTGATGGGTCAAGGCCAATGGTATGGGGTTCAATAAGGTGAAGTGCCAGATCCTGCACTTGAGTCACAACAGCCCCATGCAGTGCTACAGGCTGGGGGAGGAGTGACTGGAAAGCTGCTCAGCAGAAAAGGACCTGGGGGTGCTGGTCAACAGCAGCTGAACATGAGCCAGTATTTGCCCAGGCAGCCAAGAAGGGCAGTGGCATCCTGGTCTGTATCAGGAACAGTGTGGCCAGCAGGACCAGGGCAGTGATTGTCCCCCTGTACTCAGGACTTGTGAGGCCACACCTCAGATCCTGTGTTCTGTTCTGGGCCCCTCAGTACAAGAAAGACACTGAGGTGCTGGAGTGTGTCCAGAGAAGGGCAATGGAGCTGGTGAAGGATCTGGAGAGTTAAGTCCTATGAGAAGCAGCTGAGGGAGCTGGGGTTGTTTAGTCTGGAGAAAAGGAAGCTATGGGGGGACCTTATTTCTCCCTACAACCACCTGACAGGAGGTGGTAGTGAGGTGATGGTTGGTCTCTTCTCCCAAATAACAAGGGACAGGATGAAAGGAAATGGCTTCAAATTGTGTCAGGGGAGATTTAGGTTAGATATTAGGAAAAACTTTTTCACAGAAATGGTTGTAAATTATTGGAATAGACTGCCCAGGAAGTGGTAGAATCACCATCCCTGGAAGAGTTCAAAAAATGTGTGGATGTGGAACTCAAAGACATGGTTTAGTGGTGAACATGGTGGTGATGCTGGGTTGACAGGTGGATGTGATGATCTTGGAGGTCTTTTCCAATTCTGTTGGACGTCTCCTCCAATTAACAATTTTATGATTCTGTATATATCTGAAATTGTCTAGGTGACCTAACTTGACTTTGACACTGGAAATGAAAGCTCTTTTCCAAGATGAAGGGATATTTTACCTATTGGGTTAGTTTAATTAATTTTTAGCCTTAACAACTAACAAAATAACTATTTATGACAGTGATTATCCTGTATCTCCATGGCCAATCTTTACTGAGAAGTTCATGTTGAAAAGAAAAGTTAGAGATCTGGCTGTCTGGTATTTCTTAATATCAGTCATGTCAGTTTTAATGTCTTAATATCAGTTTTCTTATTTGTGAGGCAAGCTTCACTTTTGCAGGCTCTTCATCTTGGTGCCATCACGATGGCAGAACAGGTTCTGCATTCAAACACACACTGTAGCCTTCTTTTTTTGCTCCTTTACAGCATTTCATGCTCCCGGGCCTTTTTTATATTTTGAGCAAATGCATCCCATTATCCAAGGTAAATTTTTAACAAATCACCAGCAAAGCTTATGCCTGATGCAGGGGGCAGGCCAGGCAAACATCCAGCTGTACCCCCCCCCCCCCCCCACCATGTCAACTGTATATTGTCCTATTTATTTTAACCAAACAGAGAAGCCACATGTAGGAGTTTGAGGGCAAGGGGGTGGAGTATTCCCGTTTCTCTGTGGCAGCAGAGAGATGATACAGGCATACAATATGTGTCTACAGTATCAGTATTAAAATAAAGGACTAAACGCAGAGAAGAGCTTTTCCAAAGTGTTGAGGACTAAGAAAGCTTAACAGTGAGAGTCTTAAGGAGCTCAGACTTCCTTAAGGTATTAAAAGAAACAAACAAAAAAAAAAAGGTTGGAAGTTGATTTTGTAAAATCTGAGTCTCTCTATAGGGACAAAGGCTCTGCAGGCTCTTTAGTCTAGCAGGGAAGAACATGATTAACTGAATATAAACAAACTTGTGATCAAGATTTCTTTAAAGCGAGGGCAATTCTAAGCCAGAATGAAGTCATGAGGGAGGTGACTGATTCCCTAAGGCTTTCATCTTAGGCCTGATGTGTTTCAGAAAGACTTGCTTTAGTCAAACCTGAGTTATGGTCCCAAGAATAATTTGATTCACATTCTGTGGGTATGATATACAAGAAATCAGATTAGATTACCCTGCTGCCTTCAGTCTGAATCTGGATATGTGAGTAAAAACTTCTGTGTTTGCTGAGTGTCTTTGCAATTAATGTCCATATTAACTTCTTTTTTTTTTTTTTTGGGTGGGGGGAAGAAGGAGTGAGTGGGGTGATGAGGGAGAAGCATGGGGAGACATCAGAGACTGGCATTTGAAATACTACATAGAGCTGTGCTAAATTGCACCCAAAAACAATCTAGTAGCAGCAAAGTGAGGCAGTAGCTTGGATTCTTGCATGCCCCATAAGCAAAACCTGATAAAACTTTTGGGTTTTTTTTTAAACTGGGCATGCTTAAAACAGCCTTGTAATCCCTTATAGGTCTTGTCTTGTTTAAGAAAGTTCAAAGCTATTGACTTAAATTGAGTTACTCTTGCTTTACAATAATGTAAATGAGATGAGAACTTCCCTTCCTCATGGCCCTAGCTTATATTACAGCATAATACCCAAATAGACTTCATTTAGAGTTTTGAAACAGAAAATCTCTGGTAAAATTCATTCTTAATTTTAAGTTTATATTATAACTCAAAGGCACATCTTGTTACTGTATGTCTTCAAAGTAATTAAGGGAGCAGTTGTAGGGAATTGGTTTATTAGCCAGTGTTTGGTATCCCTGTTGGAAAAAAAAAGCATTATTGAAATTATTCACAAGTACGTACTATATAATAGGAACAGCACTTAAAAATTTAGACTTAGCTTTAGTACCTTTTAGTCTGTTTTCTAATCCTGATATAGTCATATTACACAGGGCCTAAACTAAACTAGATCAAAGCGAATCCCAGCCTGTGTTTCCCTTATCTGAGAAATTCTCTTTGGTCCCTGCCAATTCAGAAATGAGTTTTAGTTGCCAAAATGTGTGCATTATGGCTTGCTGCATTATCAGCAAAAATATTACTGCCCTGTGGAATTTAAGGTGAATGGGCAGCTTACAACAGCCACCCTTATCATGTAACACAGCAGCTATCAGTCCCTTAATTTAAAGTTGCCAATTATTCCCCATGTAATAGCCTCAAAAAGTACTCCAGAAAATGACCCCGAGGTTCCTTTTCATGCTCTAGTTGAACCGTTTGAAGCAGGCAAGCACAGCTCAGCACATCTCCAGGGTGTTCTAAAGCCGATCCATGTTTTAATAAAGATTGACACTTTTAAACAGCGCGGGGAAGTTGATGCTCAACTCCTGTTGCATTTTAATTGAAGTTGGATACCAACTTCTCTTTGTCCTCTTATGGAAATTCTAGCCTGATTAAAGATACAGGAGAGTTCATGTAAGAGGAGGGTCTTTGAGCAGTCAATGAGGAGTGAAGGGAGGTGATTTTTTAATGTTCTATATTATTTATCCTACAATCTTTAGAAAAGTTGTGTTCAGAACAATGTTTCATATACAACTTAGCCTAAGGAGAGGAAGAAACTGGCCTGTAATAGGAAGATAAGTTTTAACTGTAGAGGAATTATGCATTTCCCATAATGAATTTGGACTGTGTAGTACCCTTTTGTTTAGTCTGAACACAGCTTAGTTTTTTTGTTGGCTTCTTGATTCCTTGGCTACAGGAAAGGGGGAATAATAAATACAGGATCCTTTTGCAATTCCATTAGAGTAATCCTCTCTGATTCAAACCATGTTTCACTGTTACAGACTTTAACTTTAGGCAACTGCAAAGAACAACAAAATGGGTGTAAGAAGTTGAAGCAGAGAAGTAACAATTTTGAATTTTACCTCAGTTTGTTAAACTCATTGCTTTCCACTGCTTAGTGCTGGCACTTCGGTGGGCATCATCAATGCAGGCATGGTCGTTGACTGGAGGGGTCAGTCCCTCTCCATCAGTTCTTCATTCAGCAGCAGCACCAAGCAGGGTATATATATCCTTGCAAAATATTTACAAGTCATAGAAACGTACAGCTTTAACTCCTTTAGACATCCTGACCACAAACATGCCTTGTGTGTTGGGAATGAAAGCTGGACTAATTTTTTCTTTTTACTCGTTGCATTTGCTAGCAGCTTCTTGTCCATCAAGTATTCTTTCATCCTGGAATAGCTCCCTCTGGTTTATAGGCTCTGCAGTCCAGCTAGATGATGGGCTGATCTTACGGCCCTTCCCTCCTTTTGCCTCAGCTGCTAGTGTTGCTACATAAAGTTTGTATTACAAAAGAATAGATTTTCTAAGTCTTCAAACAGGTGATCACCTGATGGGTACTTAGAGATTGCAACCTTGCTTTCTGTCCAAGCAGTAGTTTGTATTAGGATTTTTTTGTCACTGCAACAGTGCTGTGGATCCATGCAGCCTTTGCAGTGGGGCTGCAAGTGTTCAGGGGCCAAAGGACCAGCTTTGGTAGGAATGGACTTCAATTTATTTAGTAAAATTTACTGGGACATATTACACTTTGACATCATGGTTCTATGGAGCATATTGTGATTGCGCATGTACATGTTTCTGTAGGGGAGTAATGTCTCAGATTTACTGCTCTTGTATACTTTACCCTATATACCTCCCCTTCCTCCCTGCTCCTTCACAGGGAGCTAACTGCTCCTTTCTCATAAGGGGCCTCAAGGGCTGAAAAGCATTACAGATTGCATGCAAAGTGCATATTCAGGCTGCCTGTTTGATATTTTGGCAGTCATTCTCTGATCCAGATTTCAGTGCAGCTTACAAAAGTGTATGCCTGTGTTTTTGCAAAGCCTCTTTGCATTCTTCCAGTTACACCAGATGATGTGAAGGTATTCTGTGGGAGTGTGCCTCATCTGGAAGATAGTATTGTTAAAAGTTCCAGTACCTTAACACACGTATCTCCAAGCGCAAACCACCTAAGAAATAAATGTTCTGCTATGAGGGAGCTCTTAGCACATTATACAGAAGGAGGAGCAAGAGCCTACTTGATGCCAACAAATTTGTAAGAAAGCTGAGAGCTGGTTTGCTGTCTTACGCTGTTAATGACACACCATGCTTTTCTTCATTGGTGGAATACTGGTGGGCTTATGCTGCATAATTGAGCTGAACTTTCTGGCTTATGTACAAAAGCAGTCCAACAAAAGCAGGTTACATTTGGAAAATCAGCTTACACAGAACTCCTTTCTTCCCTAGCACTCATTCTTTAGGACTGATTGTTTTGCCACAGAGTGCTAAAGAGAAACAATTAGGAAGAAAAACAAGTACAGCTGTAATGCAGTCAACATGAGAAGGCTGTCTTCATTTTGGTAGTGTCTGTTCTTACTATGTCTTACAAAGCTGCTACAGCACTGAAGCAAGGTACTAGAATTCAGTGGATTTTAGTGTGATTAGTGTTAGAGCAAGGGATGTTGGAAATTGAGAATGTACAGGACAGCTTTGTTCTGTCTTTGTGGTCTGAATGAATAAATGAAGTTTGTATCTGAGGGCTGACTTTTCTTGAAACAGTAATGGGGAGGAAATAGAGGGACAGTCCCCTGGAATACTGCCAAGTCTGTGCTCACTGGGCAGTTAGAGCCCCAGACTTACCTGAGCTGACCCAGCAGGCATGGTTGGTGTCATGGCACATCAGCATAGCTAGGTGGCCTAGCAGCGCTGTGTAGTTGCATTAATTCATGTTTCATGGGCGGTGCCTAAGTGCGTTGCAGGGGCAGCGGCCGAAGTCAAGGAAGTTACGGCATTGTAACTTCATGCTTCTGTAGTGTATCATGGAATTTCATGAGCCAGGGAGATACGGCTGCCCTGAGATGATGGGGATGCTTCCTGTGCTAGGATTCTGGATGATAATCAGAGAGGACAGGCAACTAACCATCTCAGGAACTGTAGTCCTGCTAAGCCAGCCAACAGAAAGTGGTAAAAATTCAGAAATGGCTGTATCTTCCTTTTTCCTAAAGTCATAGCCATAAAACTAATTCCTTTTAGCTCTATTAGCATGCTGCAGTTTTCAGCATGAGCTCTCAGCATGTTTGTAATGGCAAAGATTGGTTTATTGTCACTTCATGAGTCAATGTATTTGTATTAGCCTGTGAATTTTCCTGGTTCTCTCTGTGGAAGTGCTGAAGAGAGCCATGTTGCCTTTCTTGATAACTCATAAGAGCTCCTCCTTGGTGTGCCCCTGGAAAAGAGGTACTTTTAAATCCTGCTTCTGAGTGCCTCTTCAGTAAGTAGTGAGAAGCTCTTGTCTGTTGTCTTTCTGCTGTTGGTTCTAAGATACTCTGCTATTTTCTCCATTTCTGCCTCTCTAGTTGTGGGCCTTCAGTAAATGAGGGCAAGCCAAGGCATGGACAAGGGGAACCTCACATGCAAAAGCTCAGGTTTTATTCTTCTACCTCAGCAAAGTATTGCCCATGGTAATACAGAACTTCTCTGAGGCTGTTGGAAACATGCTAGTCTTCAAATGATAGCCAGCTTCTTTCCAAAAGGGAGAGAGGCCAATAGCTGTGTTAATAAATGTCGTAAAAACAAGACACAGGATGTGTTTCTATTCTCTCCTGTCATCCTGGTCATTGCATACAGTTTAGAAAATCCGGACACTCTCTTAACCTCCTGGGGACAGTTTTGCAATTTTTGCTTGTCCATAGGTGATTCCAGGTGCTTAGCTGGTATTTTGGCTCCCCAGACTAAGCCAGACTTATTCCAAACCCCTTCTTCCTCCTGCACAGTGTTTATCCCATTGTACATTGACAAGATGGTGTGACTGAATGCCAGCCTGCCTCTCAGTTAGGAATTAAATGAAGGAAATAGTTTCAAGTAAAACCCTGGGAAAAATGTAATGCAATTTTTTTGCCTCTCTGTACTGTGTGTGTTTACTTGTTGCAAGGATTCATGTATCTCTGGATAGGGGCTACCTTTCTGATTTCTATCCTCATTTGTAAAAGCCATCAGAGAAGGTTAATGAGGATCTCAGTTCTCCACCTAAACTCCAGTTCTTGATTTCTGCATGCTGCAGATTCCCCCTCAGAAATGATTTAATTTACCATGGGGATAGAGTATATGAGGTAGTATTTTTCAGGCTCTGTAGCTGAATTTTAAAAGCAAACTGGCCACACCAGAAAGTCAAAAGAATTTTGTCTCTCCTAGTTCCCAACAAAAAAAAATTCAGTGACCATATAAGTGTAGATCCTACTAGTTTCTGAAACAAGGTCAGTGGCAGTCTTGGAGAGCATTTTATAAGGTACTTGGGTTCGTATTTCTCCATCAGTTAAAATACCCCAAACTCACACCAGAATCTGGCTGCCTGCAGCAGGCAACTGTTCCTCTCTCCTTCCTGAGGAAGGAATTTATGCAGCAGCTGGATATGTCTCCTGGAATAAGTCAGAGCAATTAGTGCCAGCGTAGCATGTCTGACTACCTATCCACTAATTTCCATGCATTGAAATGCTTTATTCTTGGAAGAAAAAAAGGCTCAGGTCTCAGCCTCATTTCAGCTTCTTTTCAGCTTTCTCTGTTGGCACGCTCATCATATGGAGAAAGGACAGACTAGCTTAGAAAGAGTTTCTTCCCTGGTTCTCAGTATCACTGAGGAATAAGCACCTTTCCCACTGCTGCTGCAGAGCACCAGACACTGCTTAAATGGTGTGACATAACAGTGCCTCTTCAGTGATGGCACGATGTTGAAAGGCAACATCCTCTATATGTGTGTCTATAGCTGTTGCTGTTCCTCCTTTTTTTTTCTTCTCTTCCTCTCTGATATTGTTATTGTCTACAGAAAGAAAAAGTGAGTCAAATAGCATCAAACTTGTAATACCACAATGAGTAAGAAATGAAACAAACTGAAGTTGCCAGCTCTGTAGTACTGCTTTTAATGGATTTGTGGTGTTTGTCTGCTGTGGAACTCTTATGTGTAAATCAGCTATGTGAAAAGCATGAAAAATGCTGAAAATACAGCACAGGAGTTCAGATTATATAAACAGATACAGGGAGAATATTGTGTCTTGCCAAGGATGCTTTCAAATAATAAATGTGTCTTGCATTAAATTAATTTGTTCCCTTTCTGAAGTCTAGAAGTAATGGTCACAGAAACTAGCATGACAGCTGACACTCATGGCTCTCCTGCTGGCAATTTTTATGGGAGCCCAAGGGTCAAAAGGACCAAGGAGATTGTCTCTTGCCCTCTAATGAGGATCGTTCTGGGATTAGGCAGAATTTCAGCAACTGGTGTGAGGAGAACCAGAGCTACTGAGGATATCAGACTCCAAGATTCTCTCAGCAATTCACTTGTTAATGCTAAAGGAGATTTTTAGAAAAAGTTTGTCTGTCTCAAAAGAGCCCAGCTAAAAGGAGGAGATTGGAAGACTTGTGTTTTTTGCTTTCTTTAAATACGGCATAGCACTTGCCTGATTTGATGAGCAGCTCTTGCTCCTCAGCTTGTGCTTGACAGTGTTGGTGAGAGCACCCACTTGTTGGGGGCCTGTGCCTCCTCTGTTCCAGGTTCTCTGAGCCAGACCCCAGCCACACACTAGAGGAGCGAGTGGTACACTGGTATTTCAGCCAGCTGGACAACAACAGCAGCAATGACATCAACAAGCGGGAGCTAAAGCCTTTCAAACGCTATGTGAAGAAGAAAGCCAAGCCCAAGAAATGTGCCCGGCGTTTCACTGACTACTGTGACCTCAACAAGGACAAGTCAATCTCACTTCAGGAGCTGAAAGGGTGTTTGGGAGTCAGCAAGGAAGGAGGTGAGTGTCTTTTCTTCTTTTACTGCATGAAAATAAAAACTGAATTACAGCAAACTCAGAAATCTGTTTTCTCCCAGCTGTTTCAAAAGTGTCACAGTTTGTGTGAGCACATGAGTGGGATTAATATACTGCCATGCAAATGTAGTTTGTTACTTGTATTTTGGCTCCATCTTCTATGCCTTATCACAGACCTTTGTGCTAAGCACTATACAGAAACAGGGCAACAGATGAGCCTTGACCAGAAGTCTGCTTGTACTGTAAAGTCCTTGGAAACTGTAGTTCAGATCAGGTCCCTTCTGAATAATACCCTGCTAACAAGATTCTGTTGTCTCAGCCATGCAGGTTGGATGATGTATGAGCCAGCACAGACCCAGTCCTTCTCTGGAGACCCTGTTGACTAACAGAAACAATATTTATTTTCATTGCTAAATTCAGCATGCAGGAAAGTGGATGATGCAAAGAGAACAACTCAGAAAGAAAGCACAGGGCTGTATTGTTGCCCTTTTTCAGACTTAAATTGTACTTCAAGACTGGGGGAGAAGTAAGGCATGAGAATAACCTATTTTCCTTTCTGTTTAGTGTCTGAGCAATCAACCTCCTGCCTTTTCTTCCTTTTTTCATCTTCACCTCATCATTTGTTGGGACCCGAACCAAACAGATATTTTTGGAAGTTTTAGGAATTGAAACTGTTCAACCCAAATTCAATAATTATCAGTCATTCTTGACTGTGGGCAGACTTGCTTGGCAGGAGAAGGCAAACAGCAAGATTCCAGGGGACTAATTTCCTGTGCAGGTGTTTTGGCTGTGCAGACAGCTGTTGTTTTAAGTGTTATGGTAGTTGGGAAGGGTGGATAGCTTTTTTTTCTCCCATCTTAATCTTTCCTTAGTTCTTTTCTCAGATTTAGCACGAGTGGGAAGGGAAGTCAGTACATTTGAGTGTTGGGAAGTTGCATTTTCTAGGTGCTTTGCAAACATTTTAGTTACCATAGTAAGCATATAGCTTTACTTGTCAATTGTGAGAAGCATTCAGCTTCCCTAGCCCAGTGGAGGTGTTTTTTTAGTCATCAGTACCTCACTGAGGAATGACATACCAAAATAGCAATCCTTAATTTTATTACCTTCCCAATAAGATGAATATGCCAAATGAGTTTTATTGCTATTTGGCCTGGAATAAGACACTCTGGAATCTGCTGCCCTGGCCAGCTGACTGTTCAAAATTTAGTTTATGGAAGGGGAAAAAAATCAAAGGGAGGGAAGAAAGAAAATGTGAAACTTTGAGCACATGTGAAGGGGAAAGAAGGCAGCAAGACATTGTTGTGAGTGCCTGTTTGTCCAACTATTTGCTGAGAATACAGCCTTGACCTTTCATGGTTTGTTCTGTTGTATGAGGACAGGACTGGGGTCAAAAAGGGGCTCTGATCTTGTTCTATCGTACAGCTCCATATACCTACTACAGACCTGATGAGCCTTGAGGATCAAAGATAAATGGGTAAGTTAAAGGATGGTGAGGACTAAAAAGCAGTGCAGGGGGCAGTGCAGAGAGCAGGTACGTGTAAGAAAGAACTGAGGGAGAGCGCTCTAGAGGTGCAGTAAACAAGTTTGTGATGGATCTTTTTTAAGAAGTCATGAAGTTGTGAGGAGGTAGATGCATCTTTTCATGCTTCCTATTCATAAGAACTGCTAAATTTAGGAACAATCAGTATCTTTGCCTTTGATACAGTCCCCCACAAATCCTTTCTAGATTGGAGGGAGATGGTTGGACTACTAAGTGGATAAGGAATTGGCTGGGTGGTCACATCCAGAGGGTAGTAGTCAATGACTCAAAGTCCCTATGGACATCAGTGACAAGTGGTGTCCCTTGGGGTCCATACTGGGACCAGTGTTATTTAATTTCTTTATTTATTAATGACATAGTGGGATCAAGTACACCCTCAGCAAGTTAGCAGGTGACACAAAGCTGAGTGGTGCAGTTGCCATGCCTGAATGATGGGATGTCATCCAAAGGGACCTGGACAAACTCAAGAAGTGGCCCTATGGGAATCTTGTGAAGTTTAAGATGACCAAGTGCAAGGTCCTGCAACTGGTTCAAGGCAATCCCTGATATCAACACAGGCTGGGGATGAACACATCGAGAGCAGCCCTGCCCAGAAGGACTTGTGGGTGCCAGTGGGTGAGAGGCTGGACATGACCCAGCCGTGTGCACTCCCAGCCCAGAGAGCCAATGGTGTCCTGGGCTGCATCCAGAGCAGCGTGGGCAGCAGGGAGAGGGAGGGGATTCTGCCCCTCTGCTCTGCTCTGGTGAGACCCCACCTGCAGTGCTGCATCCAGCTCTGGGGTCCCAGCACAGGAAGGACATGGACCTGCTGGAGTGAGTCCAGGGGAGGGGGCACCAAGGTAATTAGAGGGATGGAGCACCTCTGCTGTGAGGAAAGGCTGAAAGAATTGGGATTGCTCAGCCTGGAAAAGAGAAGGCTTGGGGTGACCTAACTGTGGCCTTCCAGTACCTGAAGGGAGCCTATGGGAAAGATGAGAGGGACTTTTTACAAGAGCACAGAGTGACAGGACAAGGAAGAATAATTTCAAACTGAAAGAGAGTAGGTTTAGATTAGATACGAGAAAAAAATTCTTTGCCGTGAAGGTGGTGAGGCACTGGGACAGGTTGCCCAGAGAAGCTGTGGGTGCCCCATCCCTGGAAGTGTTCAAGGCCAGGTTGGATGGGGTTCTGAGCAGCCTGGTCTAGCGAAATGTGTCCCTGCCCATGGCAGGGGGGGTTGGAACGAGATGATCTTTAAGGTGTCTTCCAACCCAACCCATTCTATGATTCTGCGATCTTACCCCTACTCTAACTTCCCTTTATCCTGATCACAGATTCATGTAGTCAGTCCCTGTATTTTGCTGTTTCTTCTCTGTACCATGGCCTCCAAAGATCTGCTGGGGTCACTGTGGGTCCAAGCCAAGAGCTAGCTAGTACTTTCAGTTGTAAACTGCTAGTCAGATGAAAACAAAACTTTCCATGGAAATGTTTGTGTTTCAGCAAAAGCTTTGTTTGAAAGGTCCTTCTGGTCTGGCTTGGATGAGGAGGGGTTGGAGGGAGGCAAGGAAAATTTTAATTTCCCGTTGATCTACTTCATTACAAATGAACTTAGCTCAGATATTCCAAGTCCCATTTGGGTATCCAGTAGCATAAGGACTAAAATGAATTGGGTCATCATTCCAGGTGATTATGCCTCTTGCTAGGCAAATTGAACACTTGTAATGGTTTTGAAAATCAAACATAATACAAATTTTCTAGTATTTAGAAGGCTGAGGAAAACAGATATTAAGTGTTCCGCATTTTTATCAGTGTTTTGCTTTTTTTTTTTGGTGGCCAGCTCCACCCAAACATGGAAATAGAGTTGGTTAAAGGAAGCATAGGGCATAGATAACACATTACTGTTACTTGTCTCTCAGGGCCTAGAGAGTCCAAATAAGATTTATATGTGGGGATTCTGCTGGGATATTTGGAAGGGCAAACCTGAATCTGAGCTCTTTCCAGCTTAGAATCAAATCTATCCGAGATGCCTAGTTCTGTCTGTGTCCCCTTCTTTAGCAGGCTCTTCATGTCTGTAGTAACCTAATATGTGGGTACTGCCAACCAATGGTTCTCCAGTGAGGAAAACAGCTGCCCAGTCTATCAGAAACCTTTCCTCTTTTCCATCCTTATGGTGACCCAGAAAGCTGCTGGCAAATCTGCTAGGTCTGGTGTCCACTTTGCACAGCTCTTGTCCCTCTTTTTAAACCAGACTTGTTTCTATCAGGTGCCATTTGCATGGAAAAAATGCCATTCTTGGATCTCAGAATGGAGTAGCCACGTAAGAGTCAGCCTTTGAGTGTTTGCAGAAGCCTGCAAATAGTTTCTTAAACTGGGGCAGAACAGGCAGGCAGGGCTTTTAGCTTGGAGTATGCCAGAAACAGTCTTTGCCATCACTTGATCTAGGATTGTCTGTTTGAGGAATTGTGGAAGGAAAACAGACTGATTTACAGCCTGTTAAAAGTTAGCATTCCTCAGTGTAGTCTGCACAGCCTGAGTTAAGGGGGGAACCATCTGTGATCAAAGAACAAATTTAGCTCTCTGCATTAGTCAAAAGGCAGGATCCTTCAGAGGACATAGACACACATTGTAAAGCTTTTCTGGAAAGTTACTGGACCCAAGATTAATTGGAGTCCAGTGATGTTGGAGAGAAGGGCTGTAGTTCTGAGTGAGGCTTATGCTACTTGTGCTGGCTGCAAAATGCTGGAGTTGAGTTTTACCTCTATATTCTTCCAAATTCAGAAGACAAAGTCAGCATTTTGTGCCTGCCCAAAGAGGAGCTAAGGGAATAAGCAGCAAAGAAATGTCCCTCTGCCAGCTGACGGGAAGTTCCCTTCTGCCAGTTCAGATCCCGTGATTACTTTGCTATCCAAGAGCTTGTCAGATGGTAGGTGTTGGGCGTGCTTCACAGGCCATGAGGACATCTGAGGTGGAACCCAGCCACCAAGAGTGCAGTCCAGAAACAGGATTGAAATACCTTAATTAAAAAGTGTATGTGTGTGTAGTTAAACAGTATGTCACTTTCTACTGCATCTGAGGAAATATTACAGAAGGAAGGAAAAGTGATGGACAATCTGAACAGCAGATTTCATTCCGTGATGTTTTGGACCTTTCTTATTGCTATCTTCAGAAGTAACTGCATGCTTGGGAGGCTGGGAATGAAGTTGCTCTCTATTATTACTGTGCAAGCAGCTGTGTGGGAGAAGGTAGCAAAGAGCAGTCACCTGGGAAAGGCCTCTGGACCAATGATGATAGAAAACAATCTGAGTGGCCATGAGAAAACTGTAACCAGGTAATGACTGAATTAAAAAGGAATTTTAAAGTACATTTAATTGCTATTAGATTAGAATTGAAGGAGCTGCCCTGGTTCAGCGCTTGGTTTTGTTTGTCATGTTCAGATAGTCCCCTTTGAAGAAGTGCTATAATTTGCCTTTAATCTTGACAAAAGTAAGTGATAGTATGAATCAGGACATCAGTATTGTGTTGAGAACACAAGATAAGGCTGTTTCTCTCCCCAAAAGGTGAAAGGTTTGCTCAGTATGCCCGAGAAATAATTTCTTCCTATAAAAAGCTGCTGGGGTTTCCTTGGGACTTTTTCTTTTGAAAGACACTTGGCCTAATCCAGTGTGACTAGAATTGTTTTCCAAAACAGTGTGCTTGTGAGGATGAGCAAATACTCTGCTTTATGAAACTTTCTGGATGATGGGATGTTACCCAATAATGCCCAAGCGTTTCCCAGTTATATGTTAGTAACCCACGATCACCACTTGCCATATTCATTCCTCTCTTTTGTGTCAGCAGTGCAGTGTTGTTGTGGCAGGGTTTTGCCTTCGACAGGTATACGTGGCTGGCCTGGTTTGTATGGCAAGCAGACAGCTGAAGGCTGCTCTCTGCCCTGCGGAAGGCAGCACTGTCTCTCCCCGGAGTAGCAGGGGATGAGCTGCAGCACGGCTTCCTGCACGGCTGCATGGGGCTGTGCCCTCGAGCACACCGGCCGTGGCAGGGAGGGATGCTCCTGCCTTCTGCACACACCGGCCTGGAGCTCCCTGCCTTTTCCCAAAGACAGATGGAGCTCTCTCAGCTCTTTCTGGAGATAGGTTGTGCTCCTGCACAGCACTGTGCTGCAGGCTTACCTGCACTGGGTGTTAAAGGCGAGAGGGTTCTTTTGGTTGCTCTCTGGATGCATGGCCTGGCAGTGCCCTCTGGGGCTCTGGGAGCTGCTCATGAAGGGTCCAGGCTGTGAGTGCTAGTCAGTCCAGGCAGATCCTCTGCCCCTGGCAGTGGATCCTCTGCCCATGGCAGCAGAGCCATGTTTGACACATGGGCATCAGCGAGCCACAGTGCTGCTGATCCCAGCAGGGCAGGTGGCTGGTACTGGGCTGGTGTCTGGGGGCCTTGGAATAACTTACTGTGCTTACACAGTTTCTCTTAGTAATGTTCTCTAAAGCCAACAAGTGGTGCTTTGCAACCCATTTTAGTCTTGACCACTGTCACCTTTCCCTCCCCCTGCCTTTTTCTTCCCAGTAGCTCCGCTCCCGTCTTGCAGCCCAGCTTCCTACACCTCTCCCCTGCCCTCTGAGCTTCTGCCCATCTCATTCCTGCACAGAGTGGCATGTGCTGTAGAGTACTTGATGTGCAGAGCGAGCGGTGCAGTCAGGTCATGTGCATGAACAAATCAGTCATAGGCTGGAGTGGAGGGTGGCAACAGGCTTACTGCTGCTGGCTGGGAGCAGGAGTTCCCATTTTCAGCTAATCCCTCCTCTGAAATCAGACGAAGCAGCTCACAGGAAATGTGACATGCTTTCGAGAGCTCCTGTAATCCTTGAGCTGTCTGTATCCAGTGCACCGTAGGAACAGGCTTATTTCTGAGGTGAGAGGCCCTTGCCATGAGCTCCATCTGGTGTAGGGTGTGTGTGCCTGTTATCTCATAATGCAGTCACAGCTCTGCCATTCTGCCAGGTATAATAAGTTCAGGTCTTTGATTTTAGGCACCTGTTTGTTTGGTCCAAGTGAAAGATTTAATGAACCTTGGCTATCTGTATTGCCGGCACCTTCACTCTTCTGCCTGCCCCCTTTCTATATGGCATTATTTTGATTGCTTGGGGAAACTTTGTGATACTACTTGCATCCTTCCTTTCTTCTTTCTCCTTCCGCAGTTCAGTTTAACCTTGTAATTGTTTCTTGCCCATGCACAACCTCTGGATTTCATGATACTCAGCTACTACAACACCAAGGATTTAACATCTCTCATCTCAGGCACATTGGTTAGACTCTTGCATGTGGCTCTGAAAGGAGTGTTGGCAGGACTTGCTGTGAGCATGCTCAGAGGGGCTCCTTTGAACCTGCCCTCTGGCAACAGACAAGGGGAAGGTTCCTTTGTCATGCCATGGCATTTACTGCCTTTAATGTGGTTCTTGGATTTTACAGGTAGCCTGAGCAGTTTGCCCAATGGAAAAAGACAAGGCCTTAACCCTTTCAGTGAGTATCTTGTCAAAATGTTGTTTTTTTTTTTTTTCTGTGAAAAGCATATATTGCAGAATTCATTCTCCCCTGCTCTGCCATGTTCATGAACAGCAATATAGAAACAGCTGGAAACCAAAGTTGTTCTTAAGAGGTATAAATAGACCAACATGCAGCTCCACTGCATCATTTCTAAGTCCAGCTCTATGTCTTTTGCTGGAATAGATAATACATTTCTAAGGAATTAGAATAGGATAAAGTAGCTATGGGATGAATACTCTCCTATCCTATTCTCTCTTCTTCTGTCAAGCAATAATGTAGGAGATTTTTTGTGTTTACATTATATTGCTCCATGGACAGGTTCCCATGAAGACTCTTCTCTATCATGGTGAAGGTCTGCTCTCTCCTGTATTTTGTGGCATTGAATCACATGGACCCTTTCATCAGGCATGAACAACAACACAATTTGCTTTGATTTTAGACTTGATGCCTCATGATTCTGTTGAGTACTTCTCATTTTGGATTGTAAGAAGCAGTGAGAAGT
This sequence comes from Corvus cornix cornix, assembly GCF_000738735.6. Taxonomy (NCBI): domain Eukaryota; kingdom Metazoa; phylum Chordata; class Aves; order Passeriformes; family Corvidae; genus Corvus; species Corvus cornix. The sequence goes on from NC_046335.1 coordinate 34,672,067, forward strand.
TCTCCCCTGCCTCTATCTTCAGCCACTTGTTCTATAGCTGTCCTGCATATGTCTGGTTAGACTCCTTTTTGTATTGAGAAGACCTAGGCTGTGTATTTGTTTAATGCCAGAAGTCTTCCTACACCTCTTGCTGTCCTCCTTATCTTCCTGGGGTATGTATCTGGTGCTGGTGAGATGGGCTGAACAGAGAACTGAAGATAAAGATCAACTATACCTTGTACATTGATGATGTGATGTTTCCTGGTGTGTCCTCCATTCTGAGTACGTACTTGACTTTTGCCTGCTGCTAAAAGCTGAGCAGAGGCATTTGAACAATTGCGTGTTGTGGCTTCAGCCTCTTCCTCATCACTTGAAGTGCTCAGTGCAGGACAGGTCATCCCCACTCCCATGCTGCACTGCACTTACAGACATGGAAAACAATCAGTTGTTTTTATGAGCTGGTCATTGAGCACTGAAGGCACCTTGTGCAGAGCTGTGCAATCAATTGCAAATATGGCTACCTGAAATAATTTTGCATTTGACAATATTTGCCCCCTGTGACAGGGCATGTTGATCAGCACTGATCCCACTGAGGCGTTTCCTCCCAGTGAAGTAACCTTTCTCCTCTTTGAAAATCAAATCCCTACTTGTGCTCTGTCTTTAGCATGTTTTCACCTGTAATTAATCCACAGAGCTCTAGCTCTGATCCCATAAGAGCTTTGGGTTTTTTTAAGAACCTTTGATGAAGGGCTTAACAAAAGCTTTCTGAAGAAAGGCCTCCTCCAAGACCTGCTTGTCTGCTAGGGAAGGAGGCAGCTGGCTGTGGCTGATGGGGGAGATGGTGGCAGGGCAGCCTGGCAGCAGTGGGTTTCTGCATCAGCTGTGCCAGGCAGAAGAGCAGAGGAAGGGATGTTGGATCAGTTGTTTCCCTAGACTGCGTGCCCATTTCCAAGGAGGGGGAGTAAAGTGGTATTTTGTGTTTAAAAATATGTCAGTCCCTAAGGCTCCATGTGACTCATTCAATGCTTTTTTCAGCAAGGCTGTCTCATTAGCCCCTGGTTGTTTTCAGCCTCACAACTTACTCTGGGATCTCAGCTCTCTGGGGCCATGGCTTCAGCAGAGGCTATATTGGATCTTTATCAGTCAGGTTTCTTTTTGTTTTAATTTGCCTTTTTCCCTTACTTGTTCTGTTTCTGTTCTGTTTGTCTTTCTCCTCCTTGCCCACCCCACCCTACCCTTTCAGTAGGTCGCTTGGTGTAGCAGCAGAAGACAAGAAGGGAAGGCAGGAGCTGACCCAAAGGAAGAAAAGATCCAGTGACAGACCGACACCTTGCTGCTTGTGAGCAAGCACGCAGCATCAGCAACATCCAGCATAGCAGAAGTGGCACCCAGAATGTTTGCACTTTTAAAATAATGGTTTGGGTTTGTTTTTAATTGCTTTTCAATGCCATTATCTAATACTTCAGAAAGTGGAGGGAAGCAGGATCATGACTTTTTAAAATTGGAACAGCTACTGATGATGTAAAATTGAGTTCACCGGGACTCAAAAGAATTTTATATACTGTATATAAATATATATGTAAATTGTACAGTTGTCTTGTACAGGGGTTGGAGTCACTGTTCTGTTCCTCCTTTTGCTTTTGAAGGCTGTTAGGGTTAGAGGGACACTTTGCATTTAATGGATTATAGTGATGCATTCATTTCTGCCACCAAACCATCATTCAGTGGCAAGCCTTAACACCCCCATGCAAAAAGGAGCCAGTGTGTCAGCATGACTTGTTCTTGCAAATATACACGCAGTGCTCCAGATACCAAATGCTTCTTGAGAGCAGCTGAACCCCTTTTCTTACCATAAATCCCTCTGCAACTCAAGGCAATTGGGCTTTTGAGAGCACAGATTTCACATAAGTATTGGTACACTGCAAAGCTGCTTAAAGTAGGGATAGAAAAGGGTTGTATTAGGGATGTGCAAACGTAGTTTGTGCACCCGTTGCAAGTTGGGCAGAAATGAAATACAAATGCATTGCTATTCAGGCTCAGATAATATGCTTAGCAAAGATGTGCCATGCCTCTGGAATCTAAAGCTGTAGGAAGGATGTGGGAGCCATAGGCCCAGTAGAGTCAGTGGAGTGAAGACTTGCATCTTCCTCTCTGACAAAATGTTCATCTATATGTTGTACAACAATAAACATTTTGAGAAGCCTGCTAAAAGCAGCATTAGCCTGCCTTGTGCTTTGCTGAAGGGCAAAGAATGTACTTGTCAGTGCAGACAAACACAGTCATGCTGCTGGTCCCCAAGAGTCTGCTTTACTTATGTTTCAACAGTACAGCTTGGGCTGTGCTCACTGGTGAAGGTCTGTCAGCGGCGACTTTTCTTGTCCTTGGTGGTTGTGTATCCAAGCTCCCCTTCTGCACAGTGGTGTGCCTGCCCACTTTGCCTGATTTGCTGTTGCCAGTACCTCCTGGGTACTGTGACACTGAGGTGTGATTAGCAGTAACAAAGAAGGCTTGGAGTGAGGAGTCTGGCCTTCTTGGAGGCCACAGGGGCTGTTTCAACCACTAGCAGTTTTACCAAAGTTGTTTCTTTGGCAAGGGCGTCCATATCAGCAGTCCTAGGTTTGGGCAGAGTGTGGTGGGACACGCAGTGTTTTGCTTTGTGTATTTCCAACCACTGGCAGCACTTGCCTGTTCTGAGCAGCCTCCCACTTCAGACCTGGTCATCCTTCTGCCACTTGTCTCTGGACCAAGCACTTGTTAGAAGAAACTCTAGTGAAGGTGATGAAATGACAAGCTAATATGAGAACACGCGAAAAATTGCTTGTAACAGCAGTGGGTTACTGTAGAGACTGGACTCATCCCTCAAGGCTCTTGTTGCTTTGGTAAAAGATGATAGAACACAGCATCTTCACTCAGTCATGTCATCGTGACAATAGCATGATAATACATCACCAAAAAAAGTGTCCTGATGCAGTAAGTTAGTGCTTGTTGACAAAATGGAAAGGTAAAAAAAAGAAAAATTAACAAGCTTTTCTATAAATAACCATTTAAGAGTAGTAATAACTCTTCCTCTGGGAAGTATATTGGAGCTAATGAAAACATATGACATGGTTGAAAACACCTCTGGTAATATCTGAAGTATACATCACACCACCATAATATAAAGAAGTCATCTCTTCAACAAGAGCAGATCCTGCTGCTGGATCTTCATGGTTTCTCACATACAGTGTATGTGCTTTTTTGGCCTGCAAGCTCCCACCTTCTTGATTGCTTCTTCTCTTTTTGTTTGTTGTTATTTTGGATTTTTTTTTTAATGCCCAGGGCACATCTTTTATGTGTTGAAATAATTTGGTTTAGTGTATAGTTAGAAATGTCCCTGTCACACTCACTAATCCTATTGTAGAGAGTAAAGAATGAAAGAAACTGTATAAAAAAACCCCCTCTCCATTTTAATATTCTAGTTTTAGGGATTAAAAGTTCTGGCTGCTGGGTTGGTTGGTGTTTGGTGCTTTGGGGTTTTTTTGGGGGTGGGTTTTTTTTGTTTGTTTGGTGGTGTTTTGTTTTGTTTTTTGTTTGATTGGGGTTTTTTTAATGTATAGTTACATCCAGCAGAAGCAGACAATTGGATGCCTCTAGGAATTCTATCAGCCAGGCACTGGGGCTGGGCAGTGCCCCACAAGATTGTGGGGGGACTGCAGAGCTGCTAAAACTCACTGCATCTCCTTCTGGAAGTAAACCAGCCAGCCACCACTCCTGCTTGTCACATAAATCCTTTTGCTGACCTCCTTTTTCTCATCCTTGCGTCCTTCCCCTCCAAAAGGCCTGTATTCACATGCGGTTTGCAACTAAAACTGGGTCAGTTCTTCAAGGAAGGCAAACAAGGGGTGGCTGTTGGTTAAATTTGGTATTCGTGGGTATTCCTGTTGCTAGGCCAGGCTGACTTTACGGATGGATTGGGGAGCAAGCATTACACTGCTTTCCCCTTTCACAAGACAAGTCCAAGTCTCTGCATCCTGACTTGCTGAATTTGCGTGGGTCTCCGAGCAGCTTCTGGCAGCACTTGTACATTGCCATGGAAGGCCCAACCAGCATGATTGTGGTAGAGGTCAGGTTACTTGTTCTGGGTTTGTGTTGGAGGATTGTGCAGACCGTACTGGTCCTGATTCACATAGCTGTGAGCTGTCCAACAACCTGTACTCATCAGATGAGAGCAGTGCCTCAGCTGCCCACTTCCCCTCTTGGTTTTATTTCCAGTCCACCTGGCTGCCAGGCCAAATTGTCCTTATCTGGTGGTTGTAAGCAGTCTTCTGCTCTGCCTTGCATCAGTAGCATCTTCCTGAAGCTGGAACACAGGGAGTGTCAGTGTTGTGCCTGAAAGCAGACCATGGGCTTGTGTCTCCTCATCCTTCAAGTTGTCCTGGGCCTCTTCAGCTCTACTTTGAATGATGGCTGAAAACAGCTGGGACAGAGAAGATTCCCAGGACTCAACAGTGCAAGTCATCTGTTCTTGCTGCCAGAAGTAAAAAAATCTTATCTTTTCTTGCTGATCTTCCAAGGGCATAGTGTGTTGTAGGAAATTGAGTTACAGTGGGATTCATACACATGAAGGCACTGCTTTCCATGGCCTGAGTTTATATTGAACTTACCCTGCCCCAGCACATTTCTGCCTATGGCATAATTTGTTGAACTGAAAGGCATCTGTTTGGTTTTGGTTTTGTAATAAAATAGGTAACTTTTGCTCCAGTGTCTTGTGGTCGTTTCTTGTTGAATCTTGATTTCCAGTTATCCCTACAGGGCTGTAGGAGAGGGAAGGGGACTCTCCTATTTGGAGAGTCAAGTGTCAGTCTGTGGTTGGGTTTGGAGGTCTGTGGTGTTTCTCCCCTGTGTGTAAGCAGGCTGAATTAAAACAAGCTCCAGAGTGCATCTCTGTGGTTTGATGACAGCTGATCTGCCCAGCCTGCTTAGAAAGGCTGTGAAGCTTCAGCAGGATTGTAGAGATGATTACAGAAGATGGGGCATGGGATCTCATAGCACAATCTCCCCCACCATGGGTAGGAGACGGGCGCTGCAGCTTGTATGTCCTCGCCCCTCCCTTTCACATGGGAGCCTTCATACTTTGCTTTCCAGGTCATGCCTTGCTACATGGGAGCCTGAAATAGTATCTTCTAGCTGTTGTCTAAAACCTTTTAATCCTCAAAGATGGTAAGTAACAAGTCATGCTGGAAAGCTGCTGCTACTGTAAAACATAGATTTTTGTAGGCTACAAGGAAGTGGCATTCATCAGAGGCTGCAGCACGAGATCTGTGGCAGAGGAGGCCACACACTGTCCCCTTCAAGTGCATTTGACCAGCTTTGTCATCATTGTCATTTCACTTGATTGCATGTAAATCTCTTGCAATGAATAAGGACACAACTTGTTTATGGCACATGGAAGGCAAGGCAGTTGCAGTCCCAGGGGAGGGTTTCTGTTTGTATGGTAGTCACAGGCTGGATTATTAGCAGATGGCCAGAGAGGGCTCTGCTAAGTCTTCAGGTGCAAATTCAACAGTAAAAGAAGGAAATGCAGAGGTGTGACAGCCAATGTGCATCTGTCAAGAACGAACTGGCAAACCAAGCTAATTTCCTTGTATTACCAAGGGTAACAAGTTCTTGGGCTAAGGGAAGAGCAGCAGCTGTCTGGAGTTCTGCAAGACTTAACTGAAAACAGAAAAAGGATCTTTTTCAAAAGAAAAGCCCAATTCCTTGGCCATGCTTCCTGGTTCTGGAGTTGACATGAGGTACCCCAAGAGGCCTTCACCCTTTTCCTGGCATTGCTGCCATTCTTTAAGCAAGTCAAAAGAACTGCAAAGGGCTTGCTTCTGCCTCTGCTTCCGACAGTGACGCCGCCAGAAGACTTTTCATTCTCTTCTTCCTCCCCCTGCCTTCTTTCCTCTTTTATGTAACATAACTAACAAAATCGACATGCAAAATGTTGACCTTCTGAATTCTCAGCAGCCAGCCCTTACGAGCCATTTCAGGCAAAATAACCTGGAAACTGTTCAAAAGCTGATATTAAGTTGGACAGAAGGATCTGCAGAAGTGATGCTCCTTAGTTTGGAAAACACCTTGAATAGAAAGAGGGTTAAAAAATGCCACCTTAGAAACCAGGAGTCTTAACAGGAAGTGTTTGTTACAGAGTGTTTGCCAGAAAACCCAAGACCGGTTACTTTGGGAAGCAATAATGCTTTCTGTAATTCTGCTGAGGGCCTCCTTACTGATTTTAATGGTGGGTTTTGTTTTGCAAAGGGGCCTTGCCTGTTCACTCCAGGAGTTGTCTAGCTGTCTAGTTGTTCAGAAAACACCACAAGCTCTATGCTGTGTATTGTAGCACAAACCTACATCCCCATCTCCTGCAAAAGCATAAATGAACATTTATTACACATTATGTTTTCTTTCAGCACCTTGGCACTTGGCTGGGGGTCTGCAGCTGAGGCAGAGGAACCATGGCCCCATGGTGTGCTCAGCCAGCCCACACCCACAGGCCAGGCAGTGGTGGTGGGTGGCTCTCTGCCCCCAGCTGAGCTAGACCTGCACTGTGCTGCAGGCAGAGGGGCACCCAGGGTGTACACTGGGTGATGAGGGAGGCAGCTGCTTGTGGCTCCAGTGGAGATTGAGGTTTCCACACCTTGCCTCCTCTCTGGTGCCAGCAGGAATAGCTCAAGTGTCCTGCATATATGACTCACGACTAGGTGGCCCTAGTTTGGACCTCAGAGGGGTTTCTTGGTGCAAGGTGTGGGAGTCTGAAGTACAGATTAATACAGCTCACCTTATTAAAATAAAGAAATTCAGTGCCAGTACAAAACAGGTCCTTAACTCATTGCTTCATGGTGTGTGAACAAAGAACTCTGGTGCAACTGTTCTTCTGTAGCATCTCAGTGCTGTGCTTCAAGCACTTAAAACTGCAAAAAACTTAAAAACTGCAGTTTGAGTGCCCAGTGTCTCATTTCACAGCACAGCTTTGGCCTTGCATAGCACAAAGTGCCACTGCTATCTCCTTCAGTCATGGTTTTGGCTGGGACCACTGAATCGATTCCTGCTGGCTTCACCATGTCAGAAAAGAGCTGACACAGCATCTGACTGGAGAGAGAGCTATTTCTGAAGTAACTTGGATGTTCCCACTCTGAGCTGGCAGGTTGTCTCAGAGAAAGTTGTGTGAAGGTGGCTGAGGCTGGACTTGTTCAGCTGCAGCTTGCCCCATGAATGTTGGAGCCATCAGCATTCCAGTATCTCTTCCAGTATCATTGGTGAATACATTCTTCTCCCCAGACTTGGGATGACTGGACAAGTATCCCCTTTATCTCAAGTTCCTGTCACAGTCCAAATTCCAGTTACCAGGCGTATTTGGGGAAGGGTGGGTTTCCATGGTTGCAGATGGACAACAAGGTTTCTTTGCAGTCTGCTACAGTGGGTAAAAGTCCTCTGATAATTTTAGCAATGTTTAAGCCATTAACTTGAAACAATTTTAACAGCTCCAGAGATGCAAAAATTTGCTTTTATGTTGGGCTGCAGGTGAACAAATCCAGCCTCAGCCACCTTCACACAGCTTTCTCTGAGACAACCTGCCAGCTCAGAGTGAGAACATCCAAGTCACTTCAGAAATAGCTCTCTCTCCTCAGCCAGATGCTGTCTCAGCTTTTATCTGTGATAGGGAAAGAGGCAAACCCTGTGAGGTGGGTACTGTCTCTTTGTCCTTACTCAAGTGAACTCAGCTGTGGTAACTCCCCTGCTGGGGAACTACCATTCATACATAGCCTGAAGGTTTTCATCTCTGCTGATGGGCCATAATGGACTCAAGTGCAATAATGTTTGTGCAGCTATATCATCTTAGAAGGTGTCAAAGACTCCCAAAGTGATCCACAGCACCACATCATCCAGTTTAAACTCCCTGCCCCAGGGAAGGTACCTGGGTGTTCCTACCTGAACCATATAAACCCAACAGATGTGTTTTGGGGATTGCTCCCCACCACTTCTTCGGGAGTTCCCCCACCACCCGATGGATCCAGTCTGTAGCCATCACTTTGACCAAGAGACATCAAAATTGCAACAACCAAGTCTCATTGTGAGGCCTACAGGTGAGACCTTTTTACTCTTATCCTTTCCTTCTCTTTCTTACGCATTTTCTTAAGCGGTATTTTTATGCTTTTATATTGCCATATCACTATATGTAGTAACCAAAATGGCTATGTAGCTGTTTTACAGTGCAACCAAATGGTTCTACAATAAACCCTACGTGTGTATATTTACAAACAGCACTCATTCAGTGTCATTTCACTCTAATTCACCCCACAAGACCTATTAGTAGGAACCTGGGCTACCCTTGCCTTCTGCAGTGGGTTCTAACACAAGCGTTCAGATGTCTGCTGCAAGCTTTTTCTCCTCAAAATGCACTTGGGTACCAGACCTTTGTAAAGTGAGTTAATCTAAAGTACTTAGACTCCAAAAACCCAAAAAATCAAATGTAAATGAATTCAGAGTAGGCAAGATCTGTGAAAAGATGTCCTAAATGATAAAAGAGACCTGGGGGCTGATAAAAGGAGTCAAAGCCCAAATAAGAAACTATCCTGCTGCAATAGAAATGAAGGGAGTGTAAGCAGAGATCAGTAAAGTGGATCAAGAGCTCTTCAACAGCCTGAAGCATAAGAGGAAAAAATACGAAATGTGGGATGGGTGTTGGAGCATTGCAGACTGCACATGAAGTGCCAAGGGACTTAAAGAGAACATGGCAACATCACCTAACTAGTGATGAAGAAAAACCTAGAGAATTACAGACCTCATATCTCTCTCTGAAAACTTAAAGGAGCAAATTACTGACTAGTTATTCTCTAATCCTACAAAGATGTATAAGTTTGTAAATAAATGGCAGGAATGGGTTTGTTGAGGTTTCACTGAGGACAAATCTTTTCAAACTAATTTGATTCCATTCTTTGACAGGATAACTCGCCTCGTGGCTAGGGGGGAACAGCACTAGATGTGATATGTCTTGACTTTGGAGAGGCTTCTGGCACTGTCCCAGAAGACATTCTCCTAAGCAAGCCGAGGAACTGCAGCCTATTAAGATTCACAATACGTTGAGTTCAGTGTCAGAGTCAGAGAGCTTTCTGGGGAAATCTTCCCAGTGATGGTCCAGAGTCCCAATCTAGTCAGTATTTTCAGCAGTAACTTTTGGAAATTGCTTTGCTATAAATTTTCCTGGTGATATCCAAAGTGGGGTGGAGTATTGGGAGGCCTGGGGGAGGTGTCTGTCAGCACCTGTGGAGGGTAGGATGTAAATGGTTGGTAAGTTGAATCCCTGTCAACAAGATGAGTTTCAGCAGAGGCATGGGATGACCTGCCATGAGGCAGCTGTGAGAATGTGGAAACACAAAGTGAGACCCTCTGGGCAGCAGTCCTGTAGAAATGGCTTCTCAGAGGCTGGAAAAAGAGAAAGTGGAGAACCTGGAGGACTGTGCCCCATACAAAATCCTCTTACTATAAGGATAACAATGACCTGTTTTCTTTGCCCTTGTCAATAAAACAAGAAGAAAAAATTAGCGATGCCAACAGAAACCCCACAATTGGCTTTGCTTTCGTTTCTGCCCAAGATGCTCCAGAAGAAGAGGAGGCAATCAAATCTCTTCTGGTAGCTTTAAGAGCTTATTTGGACACCCCTTGTGTTAATAGAGACACAAAAGTGCTCTGTACAATATGTCTTAGTGCCAAGGATGTGCCATGGGGACTTTCTGAGGACACCTTTGAAGCTTTTGTGTTGAGATGTTATTCCCTCTACAGCTTTTTCATACACCCAGCTTGTACTCATAATTCCTATGGAATGGAACCAGTGTTTCTGTAATGGAAGCTTATTTTCTTCTACAGCAGAGGCATCTTCCTGGGAAGGTAACTTCACAACTTACACCCTAAAATAAAGTCTTTGAAGGGGTTTTTTTCTTTAATTACCCAAATTTCATACATGTTTCAAAGTACTTCCTAGGCCTGTGGAGTTTTTTATTGCATTCTTGAAACTGGGCCAATTTCTGAGTGCATGCCAGCAATGACTAGTAGGTGGGTCACAATAATTCTTTGAGCCACAGCTCCCACTCAGCTTGCCATGTACATGGCAATAGCAATGGTACAGCCTGGGACATGGGCGATTGCTTACATTTAAGTGCAGTGGGAGCATCTGCTGAGCTCATCCACCTCACATCATGCCTTTAGACTCCATGTCTAAGCTCAAACTACACCCTATGGCACATGTGGCTAAGTGCAATGTGGAAAAGGCACCAGGGGTATCTGCTGTTGGCAGTGGGGCAAAAGTATAAGCAAACCCCACCAGCCACCTGTAGGAATGCCCTGGGCCTGGTCTGCCCTTACCACCTATCTCTGGGCAAAGCACAGACCTCCTGGGTGAAGGGAAGGCAGAGAGGAGGGGTAAATCTACTCATGGTGTTAATAATCTATGAATTTAAATGCCTCATTTAAATAGCAGGAAGCACTTAATCCCCTCCTGCTGCAGAGGCAGGTTGGGAGCACTGTGTGTGTGCTCTGCTGGGCGCTAAGCGGCACTGGCACACACAGCTCTGTCATTAGCAAGCTGGCTGCTGCTGGCACATGCACACGGATGACAACGTCTTTTAAAACATTTTTTTTCTTCTAATACTCCAAAGGTTATTCTTGGTGACAAGTGCTTTCCAGCTTGTGGCCGGGGCTGAGCAACTGCTGCTCCCATTTGTGCAGGCTGGCTCCTCCTCCACTGAGGCCATATTCAAGCACAACCAGATCTCTCAGATGCCTTTCTGTTACCATCTAGATCTATACCTATGTCCTGCTGTGCTGTCAAGAGGTGGATGAGGTGAACTGTAGGTGAACAAAGGTCTTGTTGCCTCTTGTTTATCTCACCAGTGTCCAGGTACAATACCAGGTGTCCTCCAAAATGTTTTCCCAAATCAAAGGGCTATGCTGGTGGAGATGTGCAGGTAGGCATCATCCCACTACAGCAGCTGAATCCTGAAGAGTCACATGCAGCTGATGGGGGCTTCTCCTCACACATGGTGCTGTGAAGAGGCATCCCGTTGGTACTTAGGGATGGAGAGTAGTGGAGGGGTGCTTCTATGCCAGGGACAAATGACTTACAAACCAGTCCAGCAGCCCCAGACACGGAATCAGAGGAAATAGGCATCACAGAGTATTTTTGTGGTTTGTCTGAGCTTGTTCAGAAGAGCCCTGATCACACCAACACCACAGTAACTGCCAGAAAGGTGATAAAATCCAATCCACGTGCTGCAACTGCCTCCTTCCTAACTTAAAACCTTTGCTCAAACACTTCCATTTCTCACTGCACTGTACCACAACAGATTGCTGATGCTTGCACACTTCTCTGACTCATCCCAGTCTTCTCTGGCTTGGCCCCCTTTGGTCCTAGATCTAAGCCTCAGAACCTGTGGGAACCAGAATACCTCTGTGCAGCAGTGGCAGCAAACCAGCCCCAAAGGGTCCCAACACCCCCCCCCCCCCCCCCCCACCCTCCCTCGCCCCTGGTCCCATCACTGGAGTCAAAGGCAATGAGCCAGAGCCAGAGCTGGAACTTCTGTGTTTCCCCTCAGGTCAGAAGTAGGTGTGGGCAGGAGCCATCCAGCAGGGCAGGAGGTGGGAAGTGACCCCACAGGCCTGTGGAAGGAGGTGGGAGTGTGCAGGACTCAGTAGGGCAGTGATCTCTTTGTGGCTTTGCCAAGCTCTGGCTGCCCAAGGAAGCAATGTCCGGGGCTGCCTTTCCTACTGCACGAGTGCCCAACCGGGAATCCTTCCACCCGCAGCTGGGCATTTGGCATTGCACTGTGAGGTGCCCAACCCCCTGTCTCCCCTGGAACCCTGTAAGTGGGTCCCATGCCGTCAGGCAAAGATGGGAGTCTGCAGTTATGGGCTGCACCAGCTGCCCCTATGCTGCAGAGGGCAGGTAAGAACAGTTCTAGCTAAAGGGCCACTGTAAAGGGCACTTCTATGGTCAGGTGTCCAAATACAAGTGGAAAAAATCAAGTCAGTGATGATGCTGGGTGAAGAGGCAGCATGGTACTGACCAAAACTGGGACACAGTTCCTGGAGAGATTTTGGGGGACAGGTGAGTGTCTCCTCTTTGCAAAACTTCTCTTTACCCAAAGGCTGATTTTTGACCAGCACCCATGCAGTGCAGCATCACCAGGCCAGCAAAACCTGTGGGGTGCTGTGGGTGCCCTCTGTGGCAACAGTGATGGGAAGGCAGCCAGAGGTACCACTAGCCCCACACCATGCACGGCCCTTAGAGGATGTCCCTGTACTGTGGTAGGCCTCTGGAACAAAGCAGCTCCTTTGATTGCCTTGGCTTTTCCCTCCTGATGTCAGGATGTGTTATTTACTCTCAACCACAGCAGGGAGGCAGAAAGGGAAGATGTGCAAAGCCCAAAGCACGAGGGCTGCTGGAAGGGGCCAGCTGCTGTTATTGCAGGCTGCTGTGGGAAGCTGATGGGAGAAACAAAGGGGAAAGATCAGCAGCAACAAAAACAGCAGTGAAACATCCTCTCTGCCAACTAGGCAGGATCAAGTGCTCCAGGGTCCTCCCAGTAGTACCCAACTGGAGGGCTGGGGTCGAGAGGTGGGGGGGCAAACCAGCCAGAGCCATTGCAACCAAGTCCAGGCAGCTGCCCCAGAGAAAACAGAAGCAAGCAGATAGCTAGACCCAAAATGAAACATAACAGCTTCAGAAAAAAAAAAAAAATCCCCAAAGGCACCAAACCTGTTGGGTTTTCTTTTAGCTTGCGTGTTTTTTAATGGAGTAAAAAAGGAAAATAGAAGGAACATGCTGTAGATGTCAGCCTGGTGCAGATCACCCTTCTGCATGGAGGGCACCAGGGGCCCCATACAGTTCCCTCATGGCAGCCAGTCCTACCACCCCTCCTCTTCCCTGCAGTCAGCTGGAGAAGGAAGTGGATGAAAAGCACACGGTGGATACAGCACAAGCACAGAAGAAGAGCACAGCAGCGCCGCAGGCCGGCCTTTAGCCAGGGATGGCTATGCTGGCACGGGTAAAATAGAAGTACAGCAGATTCTCTATGTCCCAATTAAAAGGTGCAACAGTAACAATCTCCCCTTGAGAGCTGCACTTTAAACCCACACGAAAAACATTTGGGGACTCTTGTAATTTTTCTTTTACTGTCCCATGTGAACTCTGGGGCTGATGGGCAGCGTGGCAGTGGCAGCAGCTGCTCTTGGTGGCTGCTGGCACTACTGCAGTCAGAAGGATCAGCAAGCTCAACGAGAGCCTGGCCTCAGGGTCTCTTGCCCATCTTTTTCAGACCCTTCCCAAAAGGCATGGCAAAGGGAGGTAAGGAGGCAGATGTCAGGTGCTTGTTAGCTTCAAACCCAGTGGCTTTCACTCATTGTGGGCTCCCACCAACAAAGCTCTGGCTGCTCATCTGAGGAGGATCCCTCTTCTCTGCCTCATGCATACACATTTATATAGAGATAGAGATATCTGGTAAACATTCTGTATGAAAATAAATAGTTCATCTGTGTGGTAAGAACCATCGTTGCCTCCATCTAGTCACCTGCTATGTTACATCTCTTTTTGTCCATGACAATCTTGTTCCCACTGCTGTTTCCCTAACCCATGGGCACCTCCTCCCTGCCTCCTGGGGCAGCCAAAAGCACGACAGCAGGCAGAACTGTATCTTTTGGCAGCCCTTCTCTTTACTTGCTGCCTCCCAAATTTCGGCTTATTTTAGGGAACCTGATGAAAATGGTTCCCTTTTACAGCACCTGTTTCTTGACAGAAGAAATGATCTTCATCTCAAAAACACTTTACAAAGAGTAGGATTTTAATGTTCTCTTCCAGGGCCCTCAATTAAGAAATATGTGTCTAGATAGCACTGTTTATATAGATATAGGTATAGTTTTTATTTATTTTATTACCAACCCAACATTTCAATTTGCAGCTGTTGATGTAACTCATGACATACTCTCATGGTGGTGGTGGCTTTTCTTCTTTATCCTTAAAAAGAAATGCATTTCAAATTAAAATTATGCTTTTTTTGTTTGTCTGGTGTTCCTAAAAGGTACTTGAGATGACGCAGGAGTCCTGATGTGGGTGGCAGTTTTTAAGCCTGTACCTGTCAATGGCCTGGAGACCACCTGCAAGGTGCGGGTGCTGGGAAAACTGGGGTAGCAACTGAATGGAAGGGCAGCCACACCACAGCTCTGGGTGGGATGGTGCTGGGAACATATGGGAACGCTATCCAGGTTTTCCTGAATTCATTTCCACCTCTTAGCAGGAGGACCATGCAGCAAACCTGCCACCACCACCATCCCAAGGAACCAGCGCTGCTCCCCCCAGAGCAGGCTGTTTTATTTCTTTAACAGTTGTAAATTAACATCATTTTCTGTCCCTGCAGTACCACAAGCTCAAAGTTAATTATACAAAGAGAAATGCCATAGTCAAAATATACATGACACGTATTGTATTAAGAGGGTTGGGGGTTTTTTTTCCTTCTTTTTTTTCTTAGCCCAGGCAGGTGATTGAGATGCTACATGCTCCAGCCTTTGTCACTAAATGTGTGTGACTGTGTGTCTGTGTTTGTATTAAAAATATATCAGTCTTGTGATGTTCTTAAAAAAGAAAGAAATGGAAGGCGGCAGGGGAGGGAATGGGTCATAGTGAAAAAGTTTTTCGACTGTGTGTCTTCAGAAATACACGTTCAATTCCAGCACTGACGGCAGCTTGAAGCTTTGAGTTTAAATTTGTAACATTTTTCGGATTAAGTAGTTAAAAAAAATCAATCAGCGTGCTCCCCCAGAACCAAAAAGCAACAAGCAAACAGAAAAAAAAAACACAAAAAAACCACAAATTCCTGAACCAGACTTCTGTAATTCTCAACCAGTAAAAATAAGGAAACATCTCCTTACAGTGGAGGGGTGCTCAGCAGGAAAGGAGACGACCCCTGTGGGAGAGGTGGCCTTTGGAGATGGTTGAAACTTCATAATTTCATTGAATAGGGTCAGTGTCTGGGTTTATTGTGTTTTATTTCAACACTTGCCATTGTTGCTTTCTTTTGTACCATTTTTGGATGGATTTTGTCTCTTTTTTTCCCTCTCTGATGGTTTTGCTCTTCTTGGCACGCAGCTGTCCGACCGTCTGGGCAGTGGCAGCCCCCACAGCCAGCCATACCCTCCAGTGAAACCACGCTTCCAGGACTGGTGTCCGGTGAGGTAACGGAGGAGGGGGTCCCTCCCCCGGCAGCACCGTCCCTCCACCGCCTAAAACCCCTTGATGTAGCAATAGGCCTCCAGGGTGGCGAAGAGGATGTAGAGCAGCCAGAGGCTGACGAAGAGCAATGTTGTGGCCACTTTGCACCCCCGGGGGCCGCCCAGCTCCCCCCCAAGGTGGGGTCGCCGGCGGTAGAGGAGGACGCTGATGCAGATGAAGGCGAAGATGGTGAAGAGGGTGACAGAGAACGCCAGGGTGCCTGCTGACACCTGGAACTCCTGCCCCTGCGACGCCCAGTAGATCGCTGCCACTGACCACGCCAGCCCGATGCCCAGGAAGACGTTGACAGCATTGCTGCCTGTGACATTGGTGATGGAGGCGTCAGCGTACATGTCCTGGATGGCTGCGGCTTTGCTGGCGAAGGTGTCTGGGGTTGAGGGAGAAGGGAAGGAAAAATCACTGGGGGTCCAACAGGAGAAACAGACAACACTTCATGTCTGGGGAACAAGGGAGGCTCAGGTGTGGCACCGACCAGGTTAGGACGCAGACCAAGAGGTGCACAATCCCTTCCTAGGTTCAGAGATCCCATGTTGCAACAAAGCGTGGTGCAGACCTTGCCTGGGGACAGGGCTTTGAGGATACCCTTCCCAGCTTGAACCCCATCCCATGACAGCTTCTCCCCCGAAACCAGGAGTATCTCCAGAGGACTCATCTCCCACCCCATCCCCTCCCTGTGGCCGACCTACCTGGTACAGAAGTGCCGAAGGCGACGAAGATGACGGCAGTCACCGAGTCCTTGAGGCCAATGGTGCAGCCGAAGTGGGAGGCGAGGTCACCGATGACGGCTGTGAGCATGCCGATGATGAGGATGGAGACGACGAAGCAGGCCCAGCCATTGCAGTACTCAGTGGGGGGCACGCAGGCAAACAGCACCTTCCAGAAGACGGTCAGGAAGTGCATCACATAGTCAAAGCAGGACGGCAGGCGCTCCTCGCCGGACTCATCCTCATCCTCATCACCTGCTGCAAACAACATGGAAGGAGAGATCCAGCATTCATTCCATTGGGACAGCTCGTGCTTGTCTCCTCCACCCCAGGGCTCCAGGGATTCTGCTCTCCTGGGACAAGGTGGTATGGCACTGGCCATAACAGTAAATTCAAGCCACAGCAGGTCCTTCAATGATGGGTGAGGCTTGGCAAAAAGAATGCCTTCCAGCCACCCCAGACCCCGCAGGGATGGGGAGTGATGGAGTGGGGTGTTGTACCCACAGAGGGCCAGCCCTGTGCCCATCCACAGGCAGTCACATAGGAGGTAGTCATCCTGTGGAGATCACTGTTGAGTGGCATGAAGAAATTACACAGGCAAGTGATGTTCTGGGCCAAAACTAGCAGAAAGTAATAGAACTGGGAAACTGGAGAGATCTCTTGATCTTCCTGCTCCAGAGCATGGGCTGGACCATCCACTGCCTCCTCTATAGCTGGGTGGAAAACACCCCTTTGGGGCAGATGCCAAACCATCGAGGAAAGGTTCAGAAAGATGTCCAAGTGCAATTAATGGCACAGATGTGCCTAAAATACCTTCCCCACAGCTGTCTGGCTCTGAAAGCAGTGAGCTCTCCCAGGCAACAGCTGGCAGGTCTCTGGGCCTTTTCCTTTACCAGCTACTGCCTCATGAGGCAACATCTCCAGTCTGCATGTGATAACCCTCCCTACTCCCAGGAACTCTACTGGCTATGACAGGACAGAACAGGACATCTTCCAGTAGGAGCTGCCTGCACTGGCCAGGATCCCAGCCAGGATGGGATTTTGCTGCCTGTACACTATTCATCACATCACCAAAGCAGCAGGAGCACTGCCAGCTGATGCAGTCTTTGAACACTGGCCTTCAGGAGGGCTCTGCACCAGAAGATGGATCTCCCAGGCTCCTCACTAATGCACCTGAAAAAGCCCACTATATTTGGAGCAGAGGAGCTCTTCGGACTGGCTTTGATAATGGGTGACCACAGCCAAGCATCACTGACCAGGGAGATGCTGTCATTCCAGGCTGCATGAACCCTGTGGATGTTCATGTGGATTTTCTGATGTTCCCCTCACCTGCGCTCACAGTAATGGCCTCCATGAACTGGTCCCTCCAGGAATGTGTCCCTACAACCAAAGCCAGGTTTGTCTTCTTAATCAGCTTGTCCACGGTGCTCTGTGGTGGGAATAAAGATGCACAGCAATTAAACCAGCTGCTAGTGGGCAAGGATGATCTTGCAGTGCACTGTGGTCTCACAGACCCTTTTGAAACTGTGGAAGTGTCACAAGCACTCTCCTACCAGCTAGATATGTCCATGACTGGAGTTGAGCCCACCTCCTCCCTGGACTGGCTGACCCAAACCTCACCAGAGCCAGCTTGTTTGCCACACCTCAATCCTGATAAGGTTTCTTCTTCCCTCAACCCTGCCTCACCAGAGCCAGCTTTGCTCCTGCCTTCTCTTGCCCACAGGCTTCTTCTGCTTCCAGCAGGACCTTCTTGCCTTTCTCCCTCCACCCCCGCCAACCAACTAGCAGCTGCTACTTTTGACATTTCCTGTAGACTTCACCGACCCTTTACTCCATTACATACTTCTTTTCCTCTTTCAACAGCCCTTTCCCTGCACATCCTGCCCCATCAGTCCTGCTCTCTGAGGCTGCTTGACAGTGCCACAGGGCTTTCCCCTCCTGGAAGACCCCTAGGACACCTACTGACCTTGAACTCATAGGACTCCTCAATGATGACTTCCAGTTTGGGGTGTTCGCCGAGTATTGGTTTGCCCATCTCTGCAATTCTCTTGGCTTCCTCCTCTTCAACTGTCATCTTCCTCTCAGCCACCTCTGTGAAAGCAAGGCCAACACCAAGCTGTGGGCAGCAGCCTGCACCTCCAGGGCACCATGGGGGCTTGTCTGCAGGGCCTGAACAGGGGCTTCTGCAGTGCCCTCACAGCTTGCTGAGCTCATGCAGCACTTTGGGGGACAGTGGTGGGGGGCAGGGGTGGGGTGACCACAGAAACAAAGGACCAAGATTTCTGAATACCAGTCACCAAGAACATAGGCAATGTGTTTTTAATTTATTAAAAAAAACCAAAACCCTTGAATGTTTCTTCAGTCTGCGTTGGTGCTCTCGGTTGACACACACCCTCCCATCACCCCTGCAGCAGCCACAGCTTTGGTGAGACCAAGGTACCAAATCATTCTGTCATTTGGCAGAAGTGCCCTTTAAGATGCTTCTAAAACCCTGACATGCTCCCTGATTTGAATAACAAGAGACAGAACCCTTTTTTCCCCCTTTGAGTAGAAAATCATGGTTGGCACCTTGCACACTGAGTGCAGTGCTTGATCTGACACTCAAGACACAGATAGTCACAACCACATGTAAACCACATGTGAACTGGAAAAATTAACAAGAAGAAGTAATGAAACAAGTAGTTTTATCCTTTCATAATGCTGTGAGGGTGCTGAGGCACTGGAACAGGTTTTCCAGAGAAGATATGAATGCCCCAACCCTGGAAGCTCAAGGCCAGGTTGGATGTGGTGTTGAGCAACCTCAGGAAAGGTGTCCCATGGGAGGGGGGTTGAAACCAGATGATCTTTAAGGTTCCTTCCAACACATTCCATTCTGTAATTCTATATTTAGTTTCTGCTGAAGGAAACCAAACCAGGACCCCGGGTCAGCAGCATGCTGAGATGACCCTGTGTCAGGCTCAATCTTGCTGGTGACCCAGCTAACCCGGCAAAGTGCCTCAAGAGGGTCCTGGTTGCCCACATGGGAAGGAGCATCCCAACCAGCTGGAAGGGTGCCCTGGCAGTGTCCCTAGGCCTGACCCAGATCTCCTCTTCCACCCACATGCCCAAGTGTAGGCACACGCTGATGTGCTCTCTGTAATAAAACTTGGACATCTCAAGAAAGGGGCTGGGTTTCCCCTGGCTTTCCTGTGCATGACCAGTCAGGGTGTACAGCTGCAGTATGGGGTCCAGCTGAGCCTGGGAGTGGGAGCTGGAGCTCTTAAGAATCTGGAAGGTTCTTAACAACCTGGGAGGGCATATCACAAAGGCAGAGCATCTTGTTCTGGCTAAGCAGTGGGTCAGATGCTACCTGAGATTTCCTGCAGAGGTTACAAATGCCCAGGTAATGCCTCAGATGTGATTAATTCCATGTGGACTCCAGCAGATCTCATACTTCACACCAAAAATCACATGGAAATGATGCAGTCCCAGCGAAATCTATTTATAAACTTTGACTTCTCTCTTCAACTGCCTGGCTAGATTGACTGCAAAGACTGTAAACCTTGCAAGACCTGCAGATTTTATAAAACATACAATAACTCATGTGGCAGGTGACATTATTATAACCCATCACAGAAACAGGAAAGTTCCATCCATCACTTGAAATCAATGATGTACATCAAAACCATCACTGCCTAGCTCCAAGACACCATAGTCTGGATTTAGGAATCCCCGTAGATTTAGAAAAAATTTACAGAGACAGAGCAGCACAGCACCTGGAGAAGAAGGGCAATGCAGGATGCTGGGGGGGCAGGGGGCACATTTTTTCACTAGAAGGGTAGTTAAGCATTGGAATGGGCTGCCAGAAAGGTGGTGGAGTCACCATCCCTGGAAGAGATCAAGAAACAACTGGACGTGGCACTTAGTGCTATGGTTTTGACATGGTGGTGTTTGGTCAAAGGTTGGACTCAATGATCTTGGAAGTCTTTTCCAACCTTTATGATTCTATGAGTGGTTGATTCTATGAAAATGTTCTGCTTTACACTACACTTGGACTCATGAACTGATGATTATCAAGATTATCAAGATCCAAGGTACTTATATTCACTGGACAAGGAGTCAGATATAATGTACATCCTTTTCTAAGACAGAACGAGAAAGTCCAGTCTCTTCCTCTACCTGGGAGTGTGTGAAGATGACAAGCTGTGCCCATTGAAAATGCTGGTGCTCACACATCAGTTGACATGGCACATATGTATGTGACTTTGCTTCTGTCTGAGCTCTCCATAACCTGAAGGTCAGGGGCGAAGGCACCCTCAGCTTCACAAAGCCCAGCTTGGCAGATGAGCTGAGCGCATGCTGGCATGTGCTGACAATACAGAGCTGAGCAAAAGCACTATGGCCATCCCAGCAGGGTTGCAAAGCCCAGGCTTGGTGACAGTCTGACTCGCTACAGCCTTCCCTGGAATAACTGCATCTGAAAAGCTGCAGTCACAGTTGCGAGCGCAGTCCCTTAGGCTCCCACTCCCTGGCTGCAGTTGCAGAGTGGAGAAAGCAAATGTCTGGAATCTGAGGAGATGCTCTGGAAAAAGGGAGGATCAGGCAGAATTTCCTCAGCTTAACAACTCCAGCAGAAATGATACAATGAAACCTCAGTCCCCAATCTAACTGATTTGACAAAAGCCTTTGGCATGGTAAGAGAACACAGAGCCTCACGCAAATGTTATGCCTCTAGGCGAGGCTGAACTGCAGGCAGGTCTGTAGGCACATGCAGTGCAGCAAGCTTTCTTATCTCCAGAGGAAGTGGTATCCAACAGAGCTTTATCCCAGAACCTGGCATCTTTCTTACGCTAGTTTATGTACTTGCACCAGGCAGGACAGTGCAAGATCTGAAGCCCTCCCTGTGGAGGAAGATCTCCTGCGTCTCTTCTCTGGTGTGCCAGGTCCAGGGCTGTTGGGCAGGCTGCATGCCTGTGTCTTCAGGACCTTGCACCTTCTAGCAGATGGCTTTGTTGTCTCCACAAGCTACCTTTGGATCACCTGCTGATTCAACGAGCAAGGCAATCACTTGCCAGGCAGCTCTTAGAGTAAATCAAGCAACACAACCATGTCCAAGAGTTGTTTGTCAGCCTAGGGGCTGGATGCTAGCATGAGCATGGGACCAGACACCCCACAAAGTGAAGGTGGTGGGAGTCCTGCTATTCCAGAAGGCACCTTGCCAGCCGACTAAGTGCCACCAGAGGCACCTTCAAGCCCTAGGTAGGCCACTTGGAGTGAAGAGACAAGCTGACTGGCAATGGAGACCTTCAGCCTACTGACAGCACATCCACAGAGACATGAATAATGGAGGCCCTGATGTCACCATGCAGCTCCTCTGCCATGTGTATGAGGAACTGGGGTGCAGAGGCAAGAATATAGGCACCCAAGAAGTCATGTCAAGAGCATCCCATGGGGACAGATGATTGAACATGACTGCCAAGCTAAGTCTTTCCATGTCAGCTGCAAGCAAACCACAGGAGAACAGGCACAGGGAGCACGTCCTAATGGGTACCTCATAGAAATATTAATAGTGGAAGCTTTTGGATAAGGAAGAAAGGAGGTAATTCCTTAATGTCTCATTAAAATGCAGTCACATTTGTGAATGTGCAACAGGAAAGCAAAGCACAAAAACATAACAAATTTCAAAGGTGCACCTGAAAATATTTAAGCTGCCATTGTATTTACACTGAGGCTCCATGCTAATGTAGGAGACAAACACAGATCAGGACTCCCATGTCAGGTATGTGCTGGATCTTGCTCAATGCACTTGTGCAAGTGACCCATAGGTGCCAAATACCAGGCTGCTGACTGTCCTCTGAAATTAAGGCAGTGGCAGGACGGACAAATTTAGGAGCACAGCTGACATTTTTTTGCCCCAAACTATACTTGCCATACAGTTAAGGGGGGAGCTAAGCACCTTCAAAGAGTGATATGAAGCACCTACATGATTTCACCAATTCTGCCCACCTACTGTTTCGGACACATGAGCATCTTGTGGCAGGAATCAGTGCCAACCTCTGCAAAACACCACATCCCATCCTCAACCTGTTCCAGGCCTGTTGGGTCTGCCTGTTTCAAAGGGATGCTGAGGGCTGAGTTGACCCTGTGTGTACTGACCCAACAGCTGAAAAGGAATAAACTCTTACACCAACCCAGTGGCCGAGAACAATCCCAATGTTCCTGCTTTTCAGGGAAGTGCTTCAGCCAGCACAGGGTACATCATCCTGCCTGTGGAGCCACAGGAGGTTGCCCCTGCAGCAAGTGTGGAACATGCGCCCATGCAGTCTGGTATAGGGCTGGGGTCTTGGAGGGCTCCTCCAGGAAGCAGAGACAGGACATCTGTGAGGTGTGTCACACATCACCCCAGTGTGGTAGCCTGCAAAGAAGACTACCAAGGGCTAAGACAAATAAACCAGTGAGGATGGGGGGGGTGTGTGTTGGGAGACAGATATTTAATTTGCAAGGTCAAGTCTGTCAAGGTGAATGCTGCCAAGCTGCAGCTTAATTATTAGCTAGCCTGATTTCTGTTTGTATCTGCATCAGTACCTACTTTTCAATGCGGATTGCACCCTGGACTCCCTGCTGTCAACTCCAAATAAGCCTGATAAGGTCTGGCTGGAATGAGGATGAAGTCCGCTTTTGCTTGGGCTGTACCAACGGCCACAGCTGATACCCACTAGGAAAGGAACAAGGAGAGGTTTTTAGATAAACCACTCCATGCTCTCATTCTGCTTTGTTCAAAGCTATGACAGACAAGGAGGCTCAGCAGCTCCTGGTTATGGTCCTGCCACTGCTGTGCTCTGCAGCCCTGGGCATGTCCCTGCCATGCTCACTGCTCAGCTTTCACCCCATGTCTGTCTCTGTCTCTCTCAACTTATGCCTGCAGGGCCATCCCAGGACTTGAGCTGCAGTGATCTGCAAAGCGCTTTCAGACCAGCACATGAGAGACCATTTCTTGGGCTCGAAATACTGTAAGCATATCCCCTCCTCCTTATATTTCTTACAGGGAAAGGGGAGCACTGAACTGGGCTCCCACATCATGCATTGCTTGCCCGCTCAACCACCTTCAGACTGGGGGGAATCAAATGGGAACTAGACATTGCCTGTGGCTTCCTGGACACATTATAAATCAAAGTTAGATAAAGACCATTTCTATGGTGTAATCTGGCCCCTGCATCTTTTGAGCTGAAACAGGGCAATGGGAAGGCCCTGTAACACCATCAAAGAGGTAGATACTCATCACCTAGGCAATGCTGCAAGACTACCAAACAACCACAGACCAGTTTGTATTCCCTGACACTTGCTGAATAAATTGGATTAAAACCAGCAATGTATTCAGGAAAGATTGCTGTGAGGGCTATTTCACACTCCTCGAGTTAATCTTGTCTCCATCCATTTCTGGAGTGGTCATATATCTGCATGAAGGTCACCCCTTTTGGGGACTGTGCTGCTAGGAAGAAATTAAAACAACAATTAAAATGGGATCTTGTTTTTTTTGTTGGGGCTTAATATGATATAATCCTGGTTAAACAAAGTAAATAGTGAGCATGAATGAGTTCCTCTCTCCAGAGCACTGTCAAGCTGTCAGTCACAAGTGGGGAAGACTTCTGGCTGAAAGACACTCTGGCTTTGGAGATTAGCATATGGATATGCCCTTTATGGAAGCACATGCACACATACAAGCACTGGCAGCCTGGGCTGCTTTCTAAAATGTAAGGAATCTGCTTACTTAGCCCTGAAAGCTATTTTTGAGACATGATACATCCTGTATACATGCCCCAGTGTTCCTTAATGCTAACTGGGAAATGCTGCACATTCATGAGAGGGAGGCTAAGGCACAGAGCTGGGAACTGAGCATTATTCCCCTCCTGGCTCTGCCTTGAGATTGCTGCTGACATAACCACCCCCGACTGGCCAGACAATTGGCATCTCTGTTCCCCAGTCTTTGCCAGTGCAAAGTGGACATGGGAGTTTTAATGCATAAATAAAGAAACATATTTAGAAATATTTTCTTTGAACTGGATGAATATATAGAAATTATGATACAGAAGTATCTACCATTTAGATAATTCCACATCCCTTCAAAGATTTAGATCACTTGAGCCCAAGAACTTTCAAGCAAAGGCTGTGCTCAGGCTTTCAGTGACTTTTGCAAAGGCTGGAAAGACCTGCAGAACAGATCTTCCACTGCTGGCAAAGGCAGGGACAACTGGAACACCTATGCACTTTGGTATCAAGTATTTTCCTGTATAAAGAGTATACAGAGAGATCTGTATACTCTTTGACACTGCCAGTGTCAAAACAGAAGGTTAAAAAAACCCCAGACTCTCAGCTACCCTATTCTATTCTGAAGCCTGAACAGTTGGTGCTGGACACATGGCCAAGCTTTGCATGGCCTTGCAAATCTGGCTCAAAGAGCCCATTTGGAAGAAATAAATGCTGAGAAGAACCTGTGCCCTGCCTAATTACTTCACCTTGTGTAAAATTCACAGCACTGTTTTCCTTGGGAGGGCCCTGCAGGGCTGAGGGGCCGAAGTCAGGATCCCTCATTTCACCCCAGGTAAGGACTCCTGGGACAAGAGAGGCATTGCCACTTGGCCTCATCCATCAGGGCACCCACACCTTTTGTGAAGAGAAGGGATCACTCCTGTGAGCGGGGGCTGTGCAGGTGCTGGCCCTGCAGGGGCTGCCAAAGCGTTGCCATGGCTGGCGACAGGGCTGCAGAGGAGAGCCAGGGCAGTCCCAGGGACACATCCCTAGGAATGGGATGCTGCCCAGGAAGAGCTGTGCAAGCTGCTCCAGGAGGCAAGGGACGAAGCGCAGGAGTGACGGATTCCACTGAAACGTTCAATAATGCAGTTTTTAAACAAAGATTCCTGCGCGCCTGTGTAACCTAAATCTAACATGACACGGACTAAACGAGGATGCTGCTTGTCTCCCTGCTGATTAGCTGTGATTGCTGCTGAGTGACACTCCAGCACATGCCTGCTTGCCGGCCTGCTGCTGGATTGAGGCACATGTGGGAGCCAAGCACCGCGAGCCCAACACACGTCACATGCACAGAGGGCACCCTGAGGCAGCTCAGCAAGGGGGGAACCCCAGGGACCCCTCACCAGACAGAAGGCTCTCCCTTATGAACTGAAAAGTAACTTTTCATTGCTGGTGACCAAGTTCTCCAATAACGGCTGCCAAAAGCAATCAGGCTGGATCACAACAGAGGGAGGAAAGTTATGTTATTTTAATAGGAATTATTTGGTTCCCGGGGTTCTGATCAAATTAGGCAGCTACTGAATTAAAGCAATGAAATTACTGGGAAGCAGGCTGTGCTCAACTTATTTTTAGTCCTCCTGGATCTGAAGAGGTAACAAAGGAAACCATCCAAACCATTCTGAGGAGTTTTCCATAAACACCCTAAGCTGGTATTTGGGGAACTGGGGATTTCTGCCTGCCACTAGCAATTTTCTAATTAGTCCAATAGCCAACGGGCTCAGGACATCCCCTGTGCAGCAGATTTGGCATCCTCCAAAAAGGGGCAGGACTGAAGCCTGCATGGCAGATGCGGCTCCTTTGATTTGCAGCACAGCTCAGGCATCATGAATGCTTTGGTTTTCAGCTCTGCTCACAAACCTGTGGGATTTTGAGCTCCTCTCTGCACCCTGCATGCCCACCCTTATCTTCCAAGAAATGCTTCTTAGTGCAAATTCAACAGTAATCACATCTGGAATTGAAGGAATAATGACAATACAGGAGGCGTACATTGCACCACAGTGGGATAAAGACAGACCAGTGTAATGGGGATTTCAGGCAAGGAAGAGGGGCTCAGTATTAATACACATGAAATCCTGACACAGGGAGAGGAGATGAAGAGTGCAGAGCCAGAGCTGAGGGTGAGGAGGGAAATGGTGCTGGTGCTGATCATATTCTGGTAGTACTGCTCTGGCGCTGGGCACACCCTGGGGACCCCCCAGGATGGGAGGTGGAGAGCACATGGGTGAAGGCACTGAGGGGTGACATGTGACCCTCCATGGGAAGGGGACACCTGCACAACCTTGTACCCTTGCCCACCCCAGGCAACACTGTCCCACACTGCAGGGATGCCACCTCCCTCCAGAAATCCCTGTCTTCCCCAGTGCATCAGCACAACCCAAGCACCAGAGTTGCCTAAAGAGAGGCTCGAGTCACAGCTTCAGACCAGGCACAGCTGTATGTGTTGCTTTGCAACTCTGTCTGGATCATTTCCCCCAAAGTGCAAGGAAAAATCTGGAATATGGGAAACGCTCTTAGATGTCAATCAATTGCTGTTATTTTCTTAATTGTACTGCTCTTAACTAGTTCATGCTAGACACAAACACCATGAGCTAGGGTTGTCTACAACACAGCAAACACAAACATGGGGGGTCTGACCAAAGGGGACAAAAAGAGAGCCTGAGCAGCCAGAGGAAAGGAGAAAAAGCACTTACCTTGCGTGAGCAGTAGGGCTGCGGTGAGAGAAGAACATGAGAAAGACAGAGAGAAAAAAGAAAAAAAGGGGAAAAGTTAGTATCTGATGGGGAAAAGCTGTTTTGCAGATGAAGGCTGTCAGTGAGCAATGGACACGGTGCAAGGCAGTGTGCGAGCTCACAAGGGCTGCATGTAGGGAACAGGCTGGGGAGCAGACACCACAGCAGCACGATGGAGAAGAGACTGGGGTGCTCCAGTGAGCACCAGAGCACTGGCTCCCCAAAGTCACCCCCTCCCCCCAAGCAAAGGCAGAAGGATGGGATGCAACTGGGGGGAAGTGGCAAGGAGGGAAAGGGAAAGGGGGCAAGGAGGGCAGTTACTCTTGCCATTGGGGCCTGATACAACCCTAACTGACCCAAAGGCATGGGAGGTGCCACTGCTTAACGGGTAGGTGTCGTTGTGGCGGGGCTTGGCACAACTGAGGACCCCCAATAAACTTGTAGGTACTGAGAAGAGAAGGTTGATGGGCAGCTCAACGAGGTCAGCAGCATCAGGAGGCATTGATAAAACAGGCAGCCTCCAGTGTCAATAGGGGCAGGGGGTAACATGGCCATGCATCATCCCTCAGGATGATGCCCTGGCTCACCTACACCTATCCCACATCCCACAGGTACCACTTTCAGCGGGTCAGGGTGCCTAGAGGAGCATAGGCACATGTAAAGCATCACTGCTTGAGTCCTCCTGGTTCTCTTTGTTCCAAACTGCTGGTTTGCCTGACAGTGCTGCATGGACACAGGCCATGTGACTGCATGGTCCTGTGAGATTTGAGGTGGGAGGAAAGGAGGAGAAAGGGGCGAAGGTTCTTGCAAGGGATGACCTGACCCTGGTTTTCCATACAGACACAGCTCAGTCCCTTGGGCAGTGACCCCTTGACCCTCTCCTCTCATGATTTCCCCACTCCCCAGAGCTGTCACAAAGAAACATCTGACTGGATCCCTCTTAAGTGTTATCCACAGACAGCCACAGCTTACATCCAGGTATCAAACTAGCTACAGCAGAGTCCGTATAGCAAAAAACCTCAAACGGCCTTTGAGAGGGGCCAAGCACCAAGTCTGTACCTTAGCTTTAACTTCTACTTGTCTTTCAAACAGCAAACCAATCCTTGAAGACTCGGTTGCATGTGATGACAGTATTGTAATTACTACTAACACTTATTATCATGCGCTTTTAGTCTCAGAAGCTTAAAACTCTGTACAAAGACTGAGTCAGTATTAACAGCCCTATTTGACAGATGGCGAAGCAAGCCAAAAAAAAAAAAAAGAAGCTAAAGGGAACATTTTGCAAACTCAGAAGTGGGCTGGAGTCCAAAAGTGCTAATTTTCCCCGACTTGCTGGTTCGAGCCTCTGAAAAGCAGGACTTTTATACAGATGCACCCAATTGTATCTGTGCCATTTGAAAGTGATTTCCTAAGCAATTTATCAAAGGTCGCACAGCGCATCCATGGCAGAGCCAGGGAAACTAATCCTGAGTCCTGACACCCAGTCACTTCCTTGCTCTGTTGAGCAGCAACCATGGGCACAGCTTTCCCAGCAGTTTGCAGAGAGACACTGATCCAGTCATGATCTTCATCCACCAAGCCATCTCCCAAGCTGGAAGTACTGTGGGCAATCCAAGAGATCTCCCTTGTCCATGAGGGCAGGTAGAGGCACAGTGAAAGAGGAAGGTAAAATGGAGAGGCTCCTTGCTGAGCATCCCTTCTGTTTCAGGGTCAATTCCTTTTGAGAGTCAAAAACTTTAGGGAAACCATTCATGAGTATGTTCTGCATTAAGTACAGTGCCACTGAGCCACAAGATGCAATGGGATGTTTGCTCTGCCTGCACCACCTCTTGTCATCCACGCACCTCTCCTGGAGTCTCCAACAGGCTCATCACTGCCCCTGGTAGCATCTGGAGTTTCCTTGTAGCTCTGTCCTGCTGCAGTTCCTGCTGTCATGTGACCTCCTTACTATTCCATGGTCTTCTGGTTCTCCAGACAATGTGCAGAAATTTAATTTGCCTTTTGCAATTACAAGCATCAGTACAATGGGTCGATTTGGTGTTCAAATGTAATATAATGAAATATTACTGGGACCCTAAGCTACTGTGGCTATTAAAAAAATCATTGGCTCCTCATGTTTCTTAAAACTGTTACTATACTACTCTGGGATTTGAGTTTATTTTTTTCCCCATTTGCTTGTGAGCCTGAAAAAGAACAATTTTTCTCCCTTTCACTTATGATATAATACATGAATATTTGAAGAAGCCTATAAAGCTATGAATGAAACATCAAGAATACAGCATGCAGAAAGCCAAAGGATTATTTTATCTTTATATTTCTGAGTGAATGCTGTGCATGCAAGCAAGAAAATGATTTCACGGACTACAGCTTTCTTCCTGCACACACATCTGCTAATGTGCCCTTAGCCCTGACCTGTAATGTTTTCTGACAGCCCATCTGGGGATGCTGTACCTGTACCAGCTTCACTGATGGCCTCCGTGCTGTTCCCATCCCACAAGCCTCCTTCCACTCTCCCCAGCCTGGGCTGCATCCCTCCAGTCCTCTCCAGGGCACCTCTCCCTCTCCTGCACTGCTGCTCTGCACATCACGCTCCTTATGGGGCCAAGCCAGGCCACCTCACTGCTCTTGGCATCTCAGGTAGTCTCAGAGGCTTGATGTGTACTCTTACAGGGAACTGCTAAAATTAGCTCCGCAGCCAAATCCAAAATAGCAATCCCCAGTATCCCTTACCTAACCCTTGCATGGTGTGATTGTGGACAAACACATGTGCCTGCAGATAAGGGGGCTGTGATGCTGACTCACCCAGGAGAGCCTTTAGCTCTGGATCCCAGTTCCTCCTTCACTGGGGTTTCTCTGCCTTGAAGGCTTGGTTTTGACTAGGTAAAGTCAAAATTGCATGCATGAACTCTGCTTCCCCTGCCACCCCTGAAAGTGGACAATCTAAACCTGAATTTAAAAAAGCTGCTAAAAAATCTGTTTACTAATAAGCCATTTCATCTGCATGCTTTTGATACAGTTTGAGGTCAGACTCTGCTGTGACATGCATGTTGGTGTGGGTTAGAGATCAGGAATTTCATTCCCTCCTGCTTTAACTCCAAAAAGCTTAAACCAAGAGGAACCAGGGTTGGGACTGAAGCAGATGAGCAATCCAGCAATCCTGTGTTTACAGCAACCTGATGTACTGAATGCATGTCCTAACCTTTTTCTAAACAGTGAAATACTTTTCTTTGCTCTTTACCTCACAGACTATGATGCATGCTTTATTCTGGACTCATTCTTCAGTACCATAAATCTTTTCTAATCAGTGTCCCTAAAGACTCAGAGAAGCCACTGTGTAGATAAGAGGATCCTTGTTAAAGGCCTGGGATTTAGACAGTGAGCTGAAATGAAGGAGGGGAGGATGAATTTTGAGGAGACTCCCAGTGGCACAGCAGGGCAGTCACAGGAAGCCAAGGCAAAGCGAACACACGGCCTCCATCCCCTGCCCACTCAAAGGTGACCAAGAAGTGACCATATAAAACACAGGCTCAGTTCCCCGAAGAGATAAGGATCCTCCATCTTCCAGATGAAACTGTCCACAGGCTCTGCCTCCAGATTTGCTCACTGAGGTGAGCAAACTGTTTCCCTAATAGATTGTGAAGAGCTGTAAACATGGGGGTTTTTATAGGCTAAACAAGGCAGAGATTTTGCAGCATTAACTTGAATGCTATTATTATTGAAGTCAATAGCAAAGCTTTTGCAGACTCTAAGAGACTCCTCTCCATCAGGAGAATCAGCAGCGTTCAGCTTAATCACAGAGCTGAGAGGAAATTATTAAATCTTGAGGGAATGAGGTAACAGCAATCTAACATTTTTTTGCTATTCTCATCAGCAGCTGATGGGAGTTGATGAAGAAGGAGTTTCTTAGTATCTGTCCACACTTCAGAAAACTGCAGCACATGTGCTCATGTAGCAATACAGCTTATCTTTAACAGGTACGGATCTTTGTACCAAGTCAAATAATTCCATCGATATTTTGATATAGGTAACTTGATGGATCAATCCAAGCTGGGAATTCTTCCTTCTTTGCAGTGTAATCCTTCCTCTGTGACTCCCAGCCACATCCTCCCCCCGGGCACAAAGCTTTCCCATCAGAGGTGCTGACACTCCATTAGAAGGAGATGCGCTATGAGATTTGTCTGCACCAGTTGACTCTGTGCTGGCAGGGCTGAGAAAACTTCAGACAAAATCTTCCCAAGCCAGGGCATGCCAACCAGCTGTTAACAGTGTTTGCCAGCCATCTGTACTCCCACATCCAGCAAAGTCGTATCTTGTGGGAGACATGCTTTCTGAAGCAAAACTTTGCATGAAGGTTGTCAGTCCCTTTTACAAAACATAACCCTCAAGACTCAGCCTTCAAGCATCAGCCCTGAGGTTGAATCTTCCACCACTGTCCCATGAGCTGAATTCTCACAAGCTGATTCCCAGTCACCCTCATGTAACGTATTTTTCCAAATGCTATTTTCACCATTATCTGCAATCAAGTGAAATCTCCCGGAGTAGCCTCCCTTGCCATTCAGGCTGTATCAGCACTTAAGATTAGCCACAACTTAAGCAGAAGAGCAACTTCATCCAGGGAACACAAAGCAAGTTTTTCTCTTGTAATCCAGGACTATGGAAAAAGTGTGAAAGCTGATGTGTGAAGAAAGTATTACTCCAAAATCCTGCTGGAACAGCAGCAAAATCCTCATTCTGAGTTGTGAGCTGACACAATAGCAGAGTTGCCATGAGAGCAAGAGTCAAACCAACAGACAGCATCTTGTCATAAAGGAAGAGACTCGTTTCACTGCAGGAACCCTTTAAACAGGTGCTGAAAAAAGGATGTCCAGAAATGTGGTTCAAGGTGCTGGGAGGTTTCAAAACCCTGCAGCGCTCAGTAAACAGGGATTCAGTTTACATGACTGTGCATATAGAGGAAAGGTGAGACAAGAAGGATTTGAAGATTAATTTTTTAGAAACAGAGAGGATAAAAAAGTCAGGAAACCTGGGAAATTGCCAGCAGGATAAAGAAAAGCAACATTTACCTTCTTGGCTAAGCAAAGAATGTGAGTCTCTCTCTTTGATTTCTTTTTACTCATTCATTTCAATATAACAAGCTTGCAGCAAGTGCCATCTTTGCCAGTGCTCTGTGCATCTGATATGCCACTACTGAGTCAGTAGTGGTCGTCATCACAGGCCAGGCTGGCAAGATACCAATCTCAGATCTGTTCTCATCTCTTTGAATTATTGGAGCATGTCAACAAAAAGAGCTGCTATAGTAAAACTACTTGATGTGATTTGTTTGGATGATCAGAAAGACTTCGAAAAACTCCAGCTGCAGAAAGTGATTGGTGAAAAAGAACAGATGACCTGCAAGACAAAGTAGATGTAGCATTTATGTAACAGGAGTAAGTGGCCAGCTCTCCTTACGGCAAGGATTAACAACTGAGTGTCCCAAGGCTCAAAGCAGCATGACACTGATGTAACTGGAGGTGAACAGTGAGAAGCAGCATCTGCAGATGATGCAAAATGTTTCTGTTAAAAGGCTGTATCAGTGGCTGTCCTGCATTCTGCAAGCCCTGGTCAACCTGAAGACAGGCATTTGCATTTGGATCACCACAGAAACACTTCTGAGTAGAGATGATTTTTCCTCCAGTAAGGTACTAGCAAGTGCAGAGAGCAAGAGCAACAGGATGAATTTCATGCTGAGCTCTGACCCTCACAGAGACCCTCCTGGAGACCCCTGTGCCCCACAGCTCTGGTTAGGGCTAAGGAGAAATTCCCTTGACTGGAGGTGACTGCTTTATATTGGTAGGTGTACAGGACAGCACAGACAGCAATGCAAATCAACCATGTGGTAGCAAGCCCTGCTCACACCTGCCATCCTCCTCCACTGCATGTCTGTCAGGAACCACTGCCACCGCAGCCTGCAGCAGTGTGGGTACCCTCAGGGACAGCACACTGGGTCTGAATAGCACCAGGCTCCAGACCAAGTCCTGCATCTCAAAATAAACCACTCAAACTCTGCCCCAAGCTGGTTTGAAAAGCACATACTACTCCCTGTCATCAGCTCTGCCATCACTTCAGGGAACATTTCACCCCTGATTTCATCACTGCCACACAGTTTGTATCCCTAAGGTCAGCTAGGAGCTGCCCTCTGCATGGAGAGGTCCTGGGCCTGGTACAGGCCCTCAGCACAAAGCTATGGCAGGGCAGGCACAACTGGCTGTCTCTGAGTAACCTGGATTGCAGATTACATCCAACACGACCGCCACTCATCTGAGGCACCCAACGCTACCCTGCTTCCAGAGGAGCCAGAAGAGGTTTTGAAGACACTGTGAATAGCTGAGAACATCAACAGTTCCACAGCTCCTTAGACACAGGCTCAGTGTGACACAGCTAAATGGGGAGTAACAGCAAAACAAGGACACACTGTCAAGAAACCCACATCTTTTGCAGCACAGGGAACAAATGCATGGGTAGCCAAAACCCACAGAGACTCTACCTCTAGAGCAACCAAGCCTGAACTCCCAAGGAGAGGCAGAAGCTGTGCTTTGCCCTTGCCACGTGAGTCGCGTGGGGGCACATCCATCACCACAGCAAATCCCCAGCAAAGGCCAAGCTAGGGGACTGTGGTGTGGGATTTTCCCTGTCTGTGGGCGCGGGGCAATGGCAGCACCTGCACAATGCTGGCAGGAACACGTGTGCTGCAGTCAGCATGAGCATCCCTTCCCCAAGCCACATGGCACGTCGCACGATGCCCGAGCATGTGCCGGCCTGTGCACAGCCTGGGCTGCCTCCTCTCCGCCGGGAGCCAGCTGCTCATGCATGCACTCCGTGAAGCTGCTGGCCACAGCGTCTGCTCTTGATCACTGTCAATGCTCTCTATGGGAAAGCCTCACGTAGCTCCTCATTCTTCATACCAGGCACAAGGTAGGCTCATCAGAGATGCCGCAATGTGCAGCGCTATGGAGCTGGGGATCTTTCCAGATGCCCTGGATTAGTGTAGCGACTGTGCCACCTTGTGCCAGCAACATTTACAAATGCAGTTTAATCTTCTGCCTCTTAGATTTTAAAACCATGGTGCTCTCACTCTGACTTTTCTCTAATGAGGTCAACCAGGGCCCTGCATCTCCTCCCTAGCATGATCCTTTACTTCCTCCAGGCAAAAGAGGGTCCAAGGGCGTGCCCTCACCTCCTGGCCCGCAGGCTCTGTGCTGCAGATCACTTTAGTCCAGCTCTGATCTCCTCTCTGCCTGTTGCCACTCAGTCACACTGACTCCAGCTGATATTGATGTAAATAAGAGATACATGATACAGCAAACTGGCTTCGTAGTCCTAATAATAATGAGGACGTTTTACAACTGGTCCACTTCAGGGGCCATTTGGATTTTTTTCAAACACTTTTTCTTATTCAGCCAGGTGCAACACAATCTGTATAGGAAAAAGAAATGTGGGACTTCATAGAAACAGCCCAATTCTGTCTCTGTATCCTTATTCTGCTCATTGTTTAGAAAAGGATTCAGGATTCACAGAGAACAGACAGCTGAGAAAAAATTCACGGTGTTGCTCCAAGCTGCCAAGTGGGTAAGCAGAAGGCCAGAGGCCTGTGATTTTCCTCCTGGACCTCCTGGACTCATGGATGGGAAGGGACTGCATGGGTGTAGTGAGCAGATACCTACATGGAAGCTGTGGCACTATATAGTTCTTTTATATGATGGGAAAAAAGCAGTAAAATAACTAGTGGCTACAAGCTGAGGCCAGACAACTTCTACCTAGCAGCCATGCTCACATCTTTACCTTGGAGGGCAACTGATTGGTGGGACATACTCCTATGGGATATGGCAAGGTTGGTCACTGCTTCTGCTCAAGAGCAGTTGGACTTTGGTGAAATCCAAGGGCCTGTGCTTGACGAAGTGAAACCTGATATCCCTCATTGCCTACGGGCTGCATGCAGGAAGCAGTCTGACAGCATTAAAACATGGGTTTACATTTTACAAGTCCACGGATGCTATATGATACTGACAAGCTAACGTAACCTGTGTCTATCCTGAACATCCTATGGAGCTGTGTATGGGTGCTTGGACTGGCCAGAGGGCAGCTGCTGTGCTGGTGAGGTAAGAGACAGAAGACGTTTCAGCAAGGGAAAGCTGTGCTGTGCAGTGCATGGGCAGCTGCCAGGTGTCCCATCACCGACAGCAGCACCTGAGAGCAGAAATAAGCCTGTGGCCACACACATCTGGCTCTACTCTGTAACAGGCACCCAGAAGATGGATTTGAATTCCCTTTTGTAAAGTGCCTCTGTTTAAGTCTTGGCCCTCCCAGGCCACCCCAAAGCTAGTGAAGCCAGTGGCAAGACTCAGTGAGAAAGAGGTCAAACCATATAGGACAAGGCCAAAGATGCATGGAGGCAAGGCACAACCATAAGTCTGGGTTTATTCCAACTATGAATCCTGGTCTGCTGGGAGATCCTGGCTCTCACTGCTGATGAAGTAGGACCTCAGCAGAGCTTCACACCCTCTACATGACAGACTGTGATTGTCTGTGACACATTAAAGGGGTTTTCAAACGGAAGACATGAAGAACCACTTCCCAAAAAAAGCAAGCCAAGTTACTTCACACCTTCCCTCTTCTCCTGTGGGCTTTTCACCACGCTTCATAGGGACCCAAGAGCACCAAAGTAATGCCACTAGAGGCAACAACAGAGGGAAGGACAGGAGGGAGTACAGGAGGAGCTGAAAGGGGCAGCCATGCATTACACCCTTCTCTTGCCTTTTGCATTCCCCAAGGTCCTGGCAAAGAAGCAGGAGCAGGGAGAACAGCAGAGGTGTGCTCAGAACAAAAAACAGATCAAGACAAGGAAACTCAATCAAAATAACACAGCCTCCGAGGCTCAAGCATTGCACAAAAGGAGGATCAGAAGTAAGCTAGGCTCTTAAGGCAGAGATCACACAGAAACAGGTAAGAGCAAGAATACAGGAGGGCAAAGAGTAAAAGTCGATCCCTCTACAGGAGGAGGAGAAAAGGAGGAAGGGTAAGGAGGAGAAAGAAGGTTATATTTTCTGGATTTGGGGTTTGGATACTTGATTCTGGATTTTTTTCTTTTTTTCATTTTTTTTCATAAAGGATCTCACACCTGATATTCCTCGTTCCATCCATTGCGGTTCACCAAGGGCAATGAAGAAATTCTCCTGCCTTTCGTATTCCTCCTCATCTACTATCTTAACCCTTATGGTCTTCCTGTAGGGACAACAAGAGAGACAACTGTGTACAGCGGGTCGGCTGGCTGGAGGTGAGGCGGCAGCAGCAGCGGCGGCGGCGCGGGCTCCTGGCACGCAGCCCCTTCCCGCTGGGGCGGTGTGCGTTGGCCTGCCTGTCGGACACGGCATCCTCGCAGCGGCTCCTCGGGAGCGGGGGTGTTAGGGCAGAGGGGGCTGGCAAGGGAGTGAGGAGGGAGGGAAAAGTGGGAGGAGGACCTTGCTGATGGTTAGTGGAAGGTGACTTCTGCAGCGCATTTTTTTCAGTGTCAGATGGTAATGGAAAGGGTACTGGCTGCCTGAAAAGTGCCAGGGACCACCACCCTGAGCTACCCACTGTGTTTTAGCTGGAAGACCAATTTCTTCTTACCATTAATAATAAATACAGTAATAATACCCTCATGATTAATAATAAATTTGCAAGGACTCTGGGCTAGGAACCAGAGGAGAAGAGAGAGACACATTTCCCAGTGGGGTGAGGTAGGTCTCTGCCAGTGGCTACAACTCCACCAGCTGCAAGGGAGGCTGATGGTTCTAACTCCCATTTTTAAAATGGCACATCTTACTGCTTTCTCTCCTTGATAGTATCTACCTCATCCTCCTCTCCTGTTCCCCAAATGAGGACAAAGCCTTCCCAGGGGATGGACACCTTTGCTGGGACCTCACAGGGGACACAATGGGACAATGCCTCCAAGGCTCAAAGGGAAATGCCCTGGGCACTGGAGCAGGGCTAGCCTCTTCTCCCTGAGGCCAGCTCATGTGGCTCCCTCCAGTACCCCTGCAATGCACACAGATGCTGTGAGCCCCCAGGCAAACCAAAGCGGACATCAGCTCCTCCTTGTGTCAGCTCCTGCTCCCAGAGTTGCTCTGTGGCAACCAGACCAGGGGTTGCACAGCCTTTGCCCAGACCTTCTTAGAAGTCACAGAGCTGCTTCTCTGCCAGGCCTTGATTCCCATCTCTTTCTAACACAGGTCTGACTGGAACAACCCATAGGACCAGGGTTGGGCAATGGTCTCCTGAGATGCTGGATGTGTTTCTAGCCAGCATCTTCCCACTGACACTACAAAATTTGTTTGGACCCTCCAGTGGGGATGGCAGAAGGTTCCTCTCATGTCACCACAGAAATATGGACAAGCAGGACTGCTCTCCATCCTGCTCTCTCTCCTCCCCTCACCACTTTGCCTCTCAGCAGCCCCAGCATCACTCCCCATGCCACCCCATGGGTACCATGTGACACAGTGTGCGCGCACAGCAGTATTTAGGGCAGAGCAGTTGGAGACAGAGAGACATCAGAGGAAGAGGAGGAGAGGAGGAGGAAGGAGATGGAAGAGAGGAGGAAAGAAGAACGTTAATGTTAGTCTGCAGGGCCAGTACTACACCTTTCTGTAAACTCATATCCACCATGCGGGGGCTCATCAGCTCAATGAAGAAATTCTTGGTTTTTTCATACTCCTCATCATCAATTACCTTGATGTGAACTGTTTTGCTGTGGACGGAAAAATAATAAGGGTCATAAAGGTGAGAGGGGAACAGAGAAGCAAAAGTCAAGGAAGGAAGGAGTTAAATGGGTACATTAGAGAGTCAAAGTTTTCTCACCCACTGAACAAACTCAACATGACCCTTTGAGAAAGGCTAAAGCCCCCCTTCTGCAAGTGACACTGGCCAATTTTCTGTTTAACCCAAGGGCAGAATGGCAGGCCAAACTACAAAGTGAAGTTAGACAAAAACAATCCCCCAGCAAACTGGCTCAGGGCTCATCCTGTGAGCAGTGAGGTCTGATGCCAGCAGAGAGGCAGGCTCCCCTCACCCTGTTACCCCTGTGCACACACACACACGTACAACAGCAGCCACACAAGCACACACACCCCACTGGCACCATGCTGCTGCCTCAGCTTCATTGGCCTGCTCTGAGAAGTGCTGGCTGCTGGAGCAGCTGGGCAGCAGATCCTGTGTCTCTCCTTTAGCAAATTTCTTACAAGTTCTTGGACCATTTTGTAGGAAAAGAAGTGCTCACTGTGCCATGGTTTCCTTCACAACAAATGCATGCCCTATGCAGAGGTTACTGTCCCACAACTTTCACATGCAAGGGGAACAAGAGAAACAAGTCAAAGACTCTGCCAACCCACTGCCTCCTTACAGCCAGGCTGCACTGACTGTTGCAAGCTCAAAATGACCCCTGCACTCCCCTCATTTTCCCAGTGGCTGCGAAGTTTCCTGCAGTCCCATCCCTTGCTTGTGACTGAAGAGATTTGGTGCTTTGATTCTGAGCTGGTGTAACACCCTCTTAAATACAACACTGTCTACACATGTAACTCCTCTGAACAGGCATACGCTGGCCATCTTGGGGCTCCTGGACTTCCAGTTAACCCCAACCCCAAGCTGGAACTGCATTTTTTAAACCAGAAGTCAGTTCCACATAAAAAGCATTTCCCTTACCTCAAAACAATTGCCCCAAGAGCAACCAGGCAAGTTGCCCCTTCTCCCAGTGAAAGATCCCCTGCTTCCCACAGCTCTGTACCCACACATGGCCCTGCAGCTACAACCTCCTCTTTCTTCCTGCCCATTGTGAGCAGTCAGATCAGCCCCAGGTGCATGCTGTGCACAATCAGTCTTGACTGGCAATGGGAAGGAAGAGAAAAGCAGGACTGGCAATCACATAATCTGGAAAAACAGACCCAAATTCAAATCTCCATGTGGCTCAGCCTGTAGCCTTTGGCATTAAATATACCCAGTATCTTTGATCCCACAGTGTTTCAGAGAATAAGCAGTCCAGCCCTGCACCCTGGGGACGCTGTGATCCCCACCCTGGGGATGCTGCCATGGCCAGCAGCCTCTGGAAAATCACTATTTCAGCACAGTATGGGAGCATCATCACTGCAGCTTGCATTCCTACTGATACCGTTAATGACCACAAAATTATTCGGTCATCCTACAATTTGACCCTCAAGTTATAATTGCTCCTGCACTCTGGCCGTGGAAATCCTGTTCCCTGTGCTGACTCTGGTCTTGATCTTTGTCCCAACCCTTGTCTTTCAAATGATGGCATAGGGGTAGGAGTAGAGTTTGGACAACCTCTGCCTACCCTATCCAGTGCAGGAGTATGCAAGAAAAATCACCTCCAGTTCTTCTCTCTGAGCTAAATTAGCTTTATTTTTGCCAGTGCTTGCTCTACCCATACTCTGCACCAATGCCAGCAAGCCTCCTTTCCCCTCTCTAGACTCCTTCAATCTCAGCTAATCCAGCCATAAGGATGAAGGATTTTAAATGGTATATCTCCTGTGTAAATGTTGCTGCTCTGTTAAGACTTCATCACGATGATTTTTTTGTTGCATTTTTGTTGGAGATGTTGAATTTGGCTTTTGAACCAGATGTTATCTGGGCCCCTGATACTTTGCAAAGCTTGTTCAATTTGCTGAGGTAAACCTACAGCTGATTCATAGCTCTGATCTTTTCCTTGCTCATTACTACAAAACAGAATGTGGGATTGTCAAAAGCAGCCAGTGCTTCCCAGACGTGGGTTGCTTTTAAAAATCTTATTCATAACTACCATTGCTTATGGTTTTACCATTCTAGGAGCTTCAAAATACTCGGTATTGCTTGTCTGCAAAAATTTGGAAAAAACACCACAGACCCTGTTTCCTGGGGGCCAGCTTATTGTGACAAAGCTATTCTAAGGCTTTATACAGTTAATATTATGCATGCAAACCATTTGAGTTTTCTTTCATACAACCTTCCCTTCCCTTCCCTCCCCTTCCCTTCCCTTCCCCTTCCCCTTCCCTTCCCTTCTCCTCACTGCATGCACATTTTGTTAAGCACAAGGAGCTCTATGTGCCCTACTAAGCACTTCCACAGTGCTGAGATTTCCTTAAAGTAGTCTTCTTTTTATTGTAAAAAAAAAGATAAAAACAGTTCAAGAAAGAGAAAGACTTGCTGGGGATCCCTAGAGGCTAGCATGGCAAAATGCTGGCTTTGCAAAAGCAGGTCCCCTTGAGTCAGGAACACAAACATTCTGGGCTCCTAGACTAACTCAGCTCTGCTGCAAACTGGACCATGACCACATACTCAAGCATCAAGTGGCTTTTCCAAAAAGAGAGTCTGAATTTGGTGACCAATGAGTAAATTCCTGGTTTCCTCGTTTGCTACAAGCTTTTAAGGAGAAAAGGACCTTTTACTCAGCTCTTAAACAAGAGGTGAAGGACAGATCAAAGTGACAGATCAAAGCTACAGGTGCCCTCCATGGACACAGGCTGGGCCTTGCACCCCCTCTCCCCATCTGACTGAATCCCAAAGAAGGTGGCGCCCAACCTTCCCAGCTTTGCTGAGAAGTGGTGAGTGCCCAGCAGGTTCTCCACCCCATTAAAGCCTTGGGAACACAGCAGGAGCCTGGAGGTGATGCTTGGGGACCCAGGTGGGGTGGGATGGGGGGTAATGGGAGCCAAACTGCAGCCACTGCCAGCTCTCGCTCCAGAGTCAGTGCATTGCCAGACCTCCCTGTGCAAAGAGGAAAGGAGCAGGGCAGAAGCTGGCAAATACTGTGCAGTGATGGGGGAGGCAGGCGAGGGCTCACATACCCAGTGCCACATAACAGGGAGCGGTTAACCTTTCACTGGGATTTTGTGGCAGAGGGAAGAGTGGCATCCCTGCTCCTGGGCCACTCTGCAGCCTGCACAGATAGGGGCACAGGGCTGGGTTTGCACCCTTGAGGGGAAGTGCCCTTCTCTTGGCTGGCTGCTCCCATGCCTGTCACCACAGAAAAGTCAGTGCTGACAGAGGGGGGGTTGTGGTGGCCCATCAGGGCACCCCTCCCAGTCCGCTACGGCTGGTGAGGGCTGCCCTTTCCCCCGCTCTGCAGCTTCCCTACCACTGCGAGCATTTCGCTCCTCTCCAGGCCTATGAAAGCAACAATAAATACAGCTGCGTCCTGAGCTGTCAGAAATTGTCTGGAGGCCAAAACACCGATTGCTCCCACACAATCTCATCTCTCACCTGCAGCCACACCGAGAGCTGCCTCCTCGGAAGGCACGAAGAGTAGAGGAGATGGATGGAGAGAAGAGCTGGAGTTTAACACTGCCCCGGGAAGACATCACGTTAATGTGAGAGATGTGACAGAAGGACACCGAGAGGCAGAGAGCGTGTGGGAGCGGGAGGCTTGGGAACATTTTGCTGCAAGAACATCATGACAGCTTCTCGAAATTAATGGAGGCAGAGGCAGGCACGAGAGGGGCTGGCAGTGCAGTAGCCCTGATGGGCATGCTCACCACAATGGGAAGCAAGGAATCTGAAGCCTACCTTGCTCAGCTGAGCAGCTTTCATTCCCCAGCCTCTGGCCACTTCACACGGTGAAGTGTGACACTTTGCAGCCTTCCCCACTGTCTCTGACAGTTTGACTGGGGCCAAGACATACTCAGACAGCTCAAAAGCAGAGAACAACAGAGACCACCCAAAAACCTCTCCTGGCAGCAAGGAGCCACTCTGCAAAACACGAAGCCCCACTGCCAGCACCAAGCCACAGCACAGTCCGATCTCAACACCTGCATGAGTACAGTGATGGGAAGGGCTCTTTAATTCAGGCCTCGGTGGAGCTTTCAGCAGACTGAGCAATGCTTTCAGTTTGGCCTGTGACACAGCAGGACAAGACAAAAGCCAGCACTCCCAGGGAACACCTGGCCATACAGAGGTCAGGATAGCTGCTCACTTGCTTCTTTTTCTCTGAGGTCATTGCAAGCTGCCACCCAATAGTCCTCAGATGAATGCAGTCCAGGCTCTGCTTACAATATGCACTTAGAAACAACCACTGATTTTAGAAGTTAGGGATGGAAAAGCTCCTCTGGGGAGCAACATTAAGAATGAGATTTCCCTGAGTAAGCAACAGAAGATAAAATGAATAGACATCGATCTTCTCCTAAAGGACCTTGTGCACATGATGTTCCTAAATTCCTCATCTGGGAAGTACAGAAGATAATCTATAAAATCATTTTATTTGACAACACGTCCACTTCCAACACATAAGGCAACAACTGGATGGTTATTTGATTAATGTGCTAGAAAATACTGAGTATCTCTTTGTGCGGACACTCTCATTTGCAGGAATTATTGCTGAGAAGGTTAAGAGGATGTGTCTGTGTGTGTCTGTGTGACTCTGGAATGTGAAACAGCTCTAAAAACAGTGCAAGTCAGGAGATGTCACATAGTATATACCACTGAAACAGGCAGGGCTGTGCAAGGGCACAGTTTAGAGTCCCTGGTGGGATGCTGTTAGCCAGGATGAAAAGCACAGCAAGGTAAACATCCCTGGGGCAGTGAAATGTACCAGGAGATGTTCAGTCACTTATTAATGTGAATCATTAGTGCATACACCTTGGATCAAGCCACTGTGTTCTTGACACATCTTGATATACCCACATCTTCATCTGATTTGCTGTGGGCGCAGGTTCCTGCAGCATGAAGCTCAAAGCATGTGGTACCAGTCTGACTCTTCCCCAGAGCTCTGCACAGGGTTGGGGTTTCAATGTGAAGCAACAGATAGGGCCTACCTGCTCTGCTAGAAGACTTCATAGAGAAGTCATAGAATCATAGAATATGCTGAGTTGGAAAGGACCCACCAGGCTCATTGAGGCCAACTCCTGGCCCTGGGCAGGATAACCCAACAATCACACCATGTACCTGAGAGCATTGTCCAAATGCTCCTTGAATTCTGTCAGGCTGGTGCTGTGACCAGGAGAGGTCAGGTGCTGCTACCCTGGAGAGCCTGTCCCAGTGCCCAGCCACCCTCTGGGTGAAAAACTTTTTCCTGATATCTAACCTGAACCTCCCCCGACACAGCATCATGTTTTTTCCTCAAGTCCTGTCATTGGTCACCAGAGAGGAGAGATCAGCACCTGCTCTGACGTTTCCCCTCATGAGGATGCTGAAGACCACAATGAGGTCCCCCCTCAGTCTCCTCCAGGCTGAACAGACCAAGTGACCTCAGCTGCTCCTCATGTGGCTTCTCCTCCAGACCCTTCACCATCCTCATGGCCCTCCTTTGGACACTCTAATAGCTTAATGCCTTTTTTACTTTGTGGTGCCCCAAACTCCACACAGGACTCAAGATTATGCCACCTAGTGCAGGGGAGAGCAGGAAAACTGCCTGCTTTGACTGGCTGGCAATGCTGTGTGCTTGAGGCAAACCAGAAGGGATTAAATAAGGTTATGAATAGTGGGGATCTGTCTTTGCCCAGTTCACTGGGAGGTGGATATTTAACACAGCAATGTGACAGTGCTCACAGGAAAGGTGAAGAAGCCAGCAAAAGAAGCCTGATTTGATGCCCATGGTTATATGAGGTTGTGCATCAATAACCCAGAGTAACAAACTGAGCAATTTTAAAGCCAAGAATTATGCAGTCATATAGGACAGACAAAGACAGGAAGTGTTTGAAGGGCAGAATCATTAGATCCAAAAGCAGATTCACTAAACTCACCAAGGAGATGCTGAGTGATCTTAATTTCAAGAAAAAATCATGGTAATTTAAGAACCTATCCAGATTATGACCAATACAGGCAGGTTGCACATTGGTCTTAAGATCCTGTTTATGAAAGAATATTTTTTGATTCCCATGGGGATTATGGAGAGGGGGAACAGCTTTTCAAGCCTCCAGCTGCAGCCACTGGGAATAGTCACAGTTTGTTCTAGCAGAAAGGTCAGAACTGAAGGTGCCTTTAAGGTCAGATTAGATGTTGGTACCAATTAACTAAGCAGATGTCAACAGGATAGATGAACTGTCAGAACACAGTTTCAAGCAGATCATTGATGTGCATGTTGCTGATGTTTGAGTTACAGAAGAACTCGTACTGGTGCAGAAGCTGGAGACAAGCCACGGCAGGCCAGTTTCCAAGAACTGGCTGTGTTGTTGGTGAGGACCTTGGAAGAGCAGCTGTGCAAGAGTTATCCTACTTTGTGTAGCAAGCACATGGGGGACAGCCCGAACAGTTTCACGACCAGCCAGTCAGCTATAAAGTAACACAGCCAAAAGCTATCCCCAGAAATTGAGTTTTTTCTCTTCCGTGTTTTCTCTTTTGTTGTCAAGTTGGCTTATGGGGTAACCAGATGGTAACTAGTTATCTTTTAATTAAAATCAGCTGATAAATTATCAGATAACTATCATCTTCTCATTAAAACAAGCCTCTTTGCAGAGCTGATCACTATATGACCTATGTATTTCTCCTGTCAAGCCTGAAGCCATACAAGCAAGTCAGTTGATACTTGCATACTTTAGTTTATATATCTATGCAGTGCCTGTGATCCTTATTTCTCACAGGGACTTGATAGGGGACAGTCCCTACTTGCTTTGAACTCCTAAGGTGGCAGATGATACAGTGATGCAGCCAGAAAGAAGATGAGGGAAAAGAGCAGAGAGAGCTTGAAATGGTGGTGGAAGCATCACTTATTCATATGAGTATCAACTTATTCTGCTTCATCTGACGTGGTTCCCACTTGAAGGAGCTGTGCACTTCGGCAGGGCACCTCCTCTTCCTTGCTGAAGTCTATTTAGGTCATAAGGGAACTAAAAGACCTCAGAAAATAGGTCTGCAAACAACTACCACCCTGCCTCTGGGCAGAGCCATTCTCACCAAGCCATTCCTGACAAGTAGGTGTTGCCCAACTGCTTCCTAAAAGCCACATTATAAAGATGGTTTACTGGACAATCTTTCCCCATATTTCAACTCTTTACCCCTAGAAAGCCCTTTGTAATGTCCACCCAGACTGACAAGGCAGGAGGGGGAAGAAG
This sequence comes from Corvus cornix cornix, assembly GCF_000738735.6. Classification (NCBI taxonomy): domain Eukaryota; kingdom Metazoa; phylum Chordata; class Aves; order Passeriformes; family Corvidae; genus Corvus; species Corvus cornix. The sequence goes on from NC_046335.1 coordinate 34,716,612, forward strand.
CCTTTGGCACTGCCCCCTGGAGCGGCTTCCTGTGTTGTCCCTGCTGTTCTTCCTGCACAGTCAGGGTCTGAGACCGGCCCAGGAGACCCAGAGCCCTTCTGCAAACCTCTATCCCTGCCACACATGCAGCACACAAGGGATTTCTGCTCCACTCCTGCAACAGCCAGGGCCAGAAACATCCAGCTCTGCTCCAGCAGCTCACAGGCACAGGGGAAAAGGTTCACTGGAGAAGACACTGTGCAAGAAGTGGCTGTACCCTGAGGTGGAGACTACAACCCCAGGCCAAAACCTTGTGTGACCCTTCATGCCTGCTCCCCAGGACTGTGTGGGACAATGTGCAGGACCACCAGGAGCTCAGGGGCTCTGCCTGGTTGGCTGTTAGTAGTGTAGTTTGTTCCCATCACACCAGATCTCCTAAGGCATAAAGGAGGAAATACTGACACGGAAAGGCATCTTCCCTTTGTGTATTCCCCACGTAATCTTGGATAATTAGTAAATTGGCTCATGCTTCAATTAGAACTATTGAAAATGCTTTAGTAGCTGACACATGATAATTAAAGGGACATAGCCAAGACTAAGAGCTGTATTTTCTAGTCTTTACTTGTATAAGAAAACTTTAAAGTGTTACCAGTGAAAGATTTATAGTGATAGCTGTTAAAAAGATAAATCCAAATAAAAAAAAAAAAAAAAAATTGCCTGTTGTGGCTCCTCCATCCCAGATGACAACACTAAAGGAGTTTCTTTGTCTTTCTGGTCATCTTCATCTTTCAGTTTGTGCCTGTTTCTTGCACAGCAGCCCAGCCCTCGCTTCCCACTGCCACCCAACAGCGCCAAGAGACATGAAACGCTGCCAACATCACATGACGGTGTTTCACACCTACGTTGTACCAGTGTAAATAACTGCACCAGCAATGAGAAATCAGAGCTGCTAAGTTGCAAGTGAGCCCATTAAGCACTTCCGTGCCATGCAAAAAAAATCCTTAAGTGCCTAATATGTTATTCAGGGCAGCTCAAGAGATGTGGTATATCCATGTGTCAGCCATGGGAATCACCACTGGAGCTAGTGAACGGCAAATGTCTCACACTCAACTTGGAAGCCCTGAAGAGCTGGAAAGAGCATGGTAGGGAGGCACCAAAGAATGCTCCGTGAGCTTCCATAATGCAGTCAGCCCTGCCAGACAAGATATCCAAAGCACTCTATATTTCACTTAGTTGAAACATGATAAAATACTCTAATATACAGGGTTCTTCAAGGAAAGATGCCACAGTTTGTTTTTAAGAACTTCTGAAAAAAAAGGAAAGATCAGAGCTTGTCAAACCTCCCCCCCCCTCTCAGCTGAGTCCCTGTTGCTGATCAGCTGAGCTATTTAAGTTGGGTTGTACAAGCATAACAGCCCAGCTCCACAGGTTTTCTTTTCCTTATTCAGTTTAATAAAGCTGCTTGGGTTCAAATATTGAAGCTGTGTGTACAGACACATGTGGGCCCTCGTCTGGCCTGCTCCAAGTCAGCTTCTTCTTGCTGACCCTATGAGATTTGATGCTTCAGGGCCAGGGGAGAGCAGACAAAATTTCAACAGCCTCTGGAGCTGTTTGTTGAGGTCTGTACAATAAGTACATGTCTGGTACAAGCAATAATTCAACTTGGCAGCCCATGAAACCAGACAGTTGAGGTGGGTATCAGGCTGGTGTAGGTGCAAAGCATCGCCAGGGCCCTGGACGTAGAGATTTCTCTCTTCCCTACCTTGGGCAGGTTCCCAGGGAAACAGCTTCAGTGAGGAGATTCTGTGCCCTTTTCCTCTTAGAAAGAAATTTTAGAGGGAGCAAAACTTCAGCCACAACCACACTGTGGCGAGGGAGGGAGGAAGGGAGGAATGGAGGGATGGACGGAGGGAAGGACGGAGGGAGAAAGGGAGGAAGAGAAGAAAGCAGGAAGGAAGGAAGGACATTTATTCCTTACTAAAGGTCTTTGAATTTTACTGCTTCCATCTGAGTCTAATGCACCACAATAAATGACTATGATATCAAAGTCCATCATGAGTATCAATGGCCAAGAAAAAGTACTAGAGATCTTTTGTTTGCTCTAGAGAATGGCTCCAAAGATTGAGAGGGTGCAGGACCGGGAGTGCTCTGGACAGGACAGGGTAGGCTGGACTACCTCAAAGTCTCTTGAGATATCCTGAGCAAACACAAAACTAGGATTCAGCTGGAAGGGACCCCCTGTCCCACCACAGTGCTCCTGAATTCCACCTGCAAGACAGACACTTGTCATTGGCTGTCACCCCTGGTTTTAGACATTTCACTCAAGGCATGTAGATTTGGAAGCTATATTTAGATGTCTTCTCTATTCTTCAGCAACAGGGTTGCCATGGAGATGCTGGTGAGGATGAGAAGGTGGGGACAGAGGGGGAGAGGAAGTTGAGGAATGAGAAATACTAGATTCAAAACAACCCTCGCCAGCCTGGGAAGGCTTTAAATTCCTCCTAGGGCAAGAACTGCTGGAGCTTGTTAGCCGAAATGAGCCTCTGGCATTGCCTCACAGCATGACCCTGCCACACATTGCTCAGTGCTTTGTCATGGCAGGTTTGAAGACACACAAGGGGCTGGCCTTCAAGCACTGCTCCTTTGGGAGAGTGTGGCCCCATTGACCTGATCTTGCCAAAACAGAACTCTGGGAACTCCATGAATGTCCTGCTGCTGCCATGCTGCTTTTAAGTTCATGGTGACTCCATACTTGGTCAGCTCCTGCCATAGCTGGGGTGGCTTTGTCTCCGCTGCCAACAGCAGAGGCAGACAAGGAGCTGTCCTACAATTACTACACTGCTGATGTCCAGGTGTTAGAAAGATAAATTACTTGTTGACAGAACTTGCTTGTTAAAAGTTTGGGGCTTGACACGCTTCAGTGATCTCAAACCCAGAGGGAGGTTAACAAAGCTTGGGGAGAAGCATGTACTATTGATAGTGGACACAAAGAATGCAGGATTTAGAGGCCACAAGGACATCTGGCAGAAATCCCAAGATAAGGAAGAAACTAATAAAACCAACTCAGCAACTGTGCTAAAATCGGCTCTGACTGAGCAAAAGGTAATTTTGACATGGGGAGGTTGCAACCAGCAACTCATGAAGCACTGACTCAGGAAACCAATGGACTCAAGAGAAAGACTGAACATGTGGACTAATTAGCATGAGAAGTAATGAAAAGCTGGTAGAGCAGAGGACTGAAATAATTTAACCAATAGACAACAGAATACTAATTAATAAGAGCACTATGTAACTTGTAGCCAATGAACATTAATGCCTTTGTTTGCTAAAATGTATAAATAGTGAAAAGTTTTTATAGTCCTTGTGCTAGCTTTGTGGATTTGTCACCCAGCACCCCCTTCTGCACAGAACTGTAAATCAGTCAAATACCTCGTCTCAGTGTATGGATTGACCTTTTGCATTCCAGGTGAAAGAACCTATTTTGGGACAACACCGGCAATGAAATTCAGCTTTTCAAGAAGGGTCAGGATACTCCCCCCAGTCCCCAGCACGGAAGCTGGGATATCTCAACACCCTCTCTTTTCTAGCTCCTGCATGTGACAGCATCCACAGATTTCAGTGCTCAAAGCACATCAAAAAGGGTGAAGAGCAAAGCCAACTTTCCCATCACAGACGCCTCCAGATACCAGCCTCGCAAGTCCCTCTGTCCCCTCCCTCACCCTGCTCTTCCCACACACCCACGCAGACAGTGCTTTCAGCTCTGCAGGACAGCACTCAGCACTCAGCCACTGGAGTTGCACTACATCCAAAGCAGCAAGGCAGAAATCTGTAGGAAATTAATGAGCTGCAAACAACACTGTGCAGCTGCCAGCCTGAAACGAGCCCGCTCTGCACACCGCAGATACAATTATTATATATGAACAAAAGAAGCTGGAGCTGGAGTCGGGGTGCTTTGGCTCCGGTCACAGGCTTCTTGTGACCAAGATAAGGGGCAGCACAATGAATTGCCACAGCAAAATCGAAGTTGGATACCCAACCATTTACATAGAGCCAAGATACTGCATCTTTATCCAAGGCCCTGTGCATTTGATCAGGCTCACAGTTCTGTTCTGTAGCACTGAAAATAGGGCAAAGGATACTCAGTTACAACATTTTCATTTCACTCTTTGGGGCTGTTTTATTTGTTTCTTACAGAAAAAAAACCACACTGGGAAAACCAAACAGGACCATTTTCTGAATTTCCAGGAGCTCATGCCTTGGGAGAAGCTGCAGATTCCCAGAAGGAGGCCAGCCCTGCTGGGCTTTTACTTTCAGAATCCAGAGCTTTGCACCATTAAAAAACCACCTCCTTGTCCATAAATGGAACAAAAATCACGTCATTAGCCAGCTTTGCAGTGAACCAGAGTGCTTCAGAAGGGTTAAATCTAGGAGCAGTGCAACCCTCAAGCCTCGATTAATGACCCAGCTTCGAAGGGAGACGGGCTGCCGCACTTCCTCCCTGCCTTGCCACAGCCTGGGCCCTGGCAGGACAGCCTGGCTCAGCCACACAGGGGGAGTGCTGCACACTGGCATGACCCCATCCAACAGACCAAGCACACCGTGGCCTGCACAGCATTCACTCACCCAGCTGGTCTCCTGCAGAATCACAGAATGGCCTGGCTTGGAAGGGATGTTAAGGATCACCTAGTTCCAACATTCCTGCTGTGGACAGGGATACCTTTCACTAGATCACGTTGCTCAGAGCCATCCAATCTGACCTTGAACACTTCCCGGGATAGGGCATCCACAAGTTCTCTGGGCAACCTGTTCCAGTGCCTCACCACCCTCACAACAAAGAACTTCCTCCTAATATCTAATCTAAATCTACTCTCTTTCAGTTTGAATCCAGTCGCCCTTGTCTTGTCTCTACATGGTCTTGTAAAAAGTCCCTCTCATCTTTCTTGGAAGCTCTCTTCAGGTACTGGAAAGCCACAATTAGGTCACCCCAAGCCTTCTCTTTTCCAGGCTGAGCAATCCCAGTTCCCTCAGCCTTTCCTCACAGCAGAGGTGCTCTATCCCTCTAATCATCTTGGTGCCCCTCCCCTGGACTCATTCCACCAGGTCCATGTCCTTCCTGTGCTGGGACCCCAGAGCTGGATGCAGCACTGCTGGTGGGGTCTCACCAGAGCAGAGCAGAGGTGCAGAATCCCCTCCCTCTCCCTGCTGCCCACGCTGCTCTGGATGCAGCCCAGGACACAACTGGCTCTCTGGGTTGGGAGTGCACACTGCCTCTCATGCACCAGCACCATCAAGTCCTTGGCAGAGCTGCCCTCGATCTGCTTTTAGCTAAGCTGCTAAATGACCCACATGAGAGACAGCTAAACTCGTCCTGGGATCCCTGGCTGACAAGCAAGAATCTCCTCCTGTCTTCTCTGTGTGGCAAGAGTTAGTACCAAGGCCCTTCACCCATCCTAAAAATTTAGCCTACCCTTACTCCAACATGCCCCTCAACTCTTGTTCCTGTTCTTGCTGTCTAAGCCCTCTCACTAGAACACCCTCAACACCTCAGACCTTAATAAATGATGCTCTGTCTTCTGCCTTCCAAGTTTTGGTAACGCCACTGAACAACTGCATGAGTTGGCTGGTCCTGTCAAAGCCCAGCCACAACTCTGATGCCCTCTGCCATATATCAAACACTCACTGAATGTTGGGTTTGTGGGCTGGTCTCACATACTTGTCTCCATCTGCAGTTGGAACTGCAACTAATAAGAAAAAAATCATTCTCATCCCTAGTATGATATCCAGCTTGGTGGCAGGAGCAGCACCCTTCACCCCAGCATCAGTAAACATGTCCTCAGGGTTTGAGACACAACTGCTCTGAAGGCTAAAACCTCACAAAGGTGAATCCTGTGTGATGTCAGAGGAAGGGCTGTTGTTTAATGGGCTCCCTCTTTGCCCTCCTAGCCCATTCACTTTAAAAAAAGCAATGTCATGACTCAATCAAGAGTTTTGCCCATTATGGGACCTAGAAAACTTTTTAGGACTTGAAATCCCAAGATAAAGATCTTCTGAAGAGAAAGGAAAAGGTGTGAGGGAGTTTTTTTGAGCTGATTTTGATTTTCTTCTGAGAAGAGGTCCCATCCCAGCTCTCTGCCCAGCCAGAGCATAATTGGGTTGCAATGCCATTGGTGCCTGAGCACCGCTTCCTCCCTGCTCCAGCCTCTGCTTTCTTCCAGCTCGTTTCACACGTGCCCTGCAATGAGTGTCAGTGCTCTTACGAGGAGACTGCTATACACCAGGGAGACTGGCAGGAGCAGGAGCCTTCTGCTCTGTCTGTTTACTAGGGTGTCTGTCTGTGTTTATCAGTGGCTTATTCTATTTTTCAGAGGCTGTCCCTTGCTCCTTGCCATCGCATTGCCCCATGCTTTCTTTGCCACCCTAGAAAGGCAGTGGAAAAAAATATATGCTGAGAAAGAAACCCTAAATGTTAAAAGCCCTTCAAACTGATGCCAATCAGCCATAAACTAGACCTGAATGTGCACCTCATTCATCTGAGGTTCTCCCCTGGCTTCTCACCTGTGGGTAGACTGCACTTATCTTTGCTCTCCAGAAGCAGAGCTGAAGCAGAGAGGATATCAGACTTGCTTGGCTTCACAGGCAGCAATCAGCTGGAGCAGATGGGAATGAAACACACAACTGAGATTCCCCCCATCGCTGGCTCTCCAGGCACTTGCCTGGCCTTCCTGCCACCAGGGAACACCCCTGGCACCCGGGGCTGCTGCTGGAGTGGCGCTGGCCCCGGGCTGCAGTACAGCAGCTATTTGTGTCCATCTGCACAATCATTGCTGCAAGGGCCCAACGAGGAGTGCCCTGGGCCCTCCAGGTACTGATGTGCGCCCTTCTCGTTTGGTGGGTGCTACCAAGCAGGAGCTTACCACGCTGCGTCTTTGAAACCAGAGTCAGGCTCTGAGCAAGGGTCAGAGGAAATAATTTAGAAGTAGTCTGAAAAGCCTACTTTCACTTGAGCTGTGCAAGACTCACAATCATGATATTGAATCAGGAGAAATGAGGCTGCCTGGGCAAAACATTGCTTGGGCTAATCTCATAGCAACACTGAAGGTGAGTTGCATGTCCTACAATGGTAAAGGAGTCCCTGTGAACTCCTGCAAACCTTTTTCAGGTCCTAGTGTTGAGAAAGGTCTGTGAAGCCAGCCTTGAGGCTGGAAATAACTCCCCATGAAAGACTTAGAGATGTTCTACAGCCAGAGGAAGCCTGCAACAGCAAAAGCTGGCTCTGTCAGGCACACTTACCTACAGACAACCAGGTGGCATCCCACTTACAGCAAAATAGAAATCATGATGGGTTTGGTGGTTTGGGTTTTCTGAGGTTATTGTTTTCTTTTTTGGTTTTGTGATTAAACATTTATTTACCAGTTGGTGTCTCCTGCAGGGACAGGCATTTGGAGATCTGCGACTGGAAGAAGGACAAAACAGGCTACTAATAATATTGCCATCTCTTTAAAAAGCAATGATAGTAACAGTCCCTACTAGCCCTTGGAGCTTCACATATGACTCTGCTCTGACAGAGTGTGACTGTACAGGATAGCAGCATTGGGCTCTGTTTAATTTTAGCCCAGCTGCTCCAGATCAAATTTTCACAGCCTCCAACAAAAGACATAGCTTTTATTAGAGGCAAGAGTTATTCGTTTACAGTCAAGCTGGACTCCTTCCTTCTCATGCCTCAGCACAAATAATAATAGTTTTGCAGGCTAAACAAGGCTCTCCTGGCTATCTGTGAGACCCACTAAAGACTGAAAGATTGCCCAGGTGTAATTCAGGATAAAAATCTGATTTTTGGAACATTTAGCACTGCTGGGATTCAGTGCTGAGAGAGAGAGCGTCTAGCTCCATGTTTTGAGCCAAGAAATCCTGATAGTGCAGAGATGCTAAAACCTCTTTTTTTGTCTTCTACTTCCAGCAACTCTGATTTGAAATGACAAGGAACAAACATGTGGGGCAGTTTGGGGGTTTTCTTTAACTTTTTTTTTAGTATTTTTTTGTTTGGTTTGGTTTTTTGGGGTGTGTTTGTATTTTGCTTTTACAGTAAGAGCAGATTTCAGATCATTCAGTGTCATGTATTTGTCAAACAGGGAGATGGGCTTAAATCCAGTCCTTCCAGAAATGGATTTAGGCAACATTGCACCCAAGACTGGATTCACCCTGAGCATCTGTGACACCATCTAGCTACATTTTCTTCTTCTGGGGTGTATGCACTTAGATGTGGCGTTGTTTTCCCCAAAATGTACATGGCTAGGAGTGCAGTGCTGCTCTTCAGCTGCGCTCTGATGAGTTTCTTCCTACCCCTCCAGGTGTTAAGGTTTTGCTCAAGTCAAGAGAGATTTCTTATCTTTAGTCTAATCTAAAGAGACCCTCATTCTCTGGAGCCCCCGGCAGAACTATGCCACCACCCTAAAGCTTGCTTGGCCATTAAGCCAAACTCTGCCTTGCTGCATCTTCCCCGTGCTCACCTCTAGCAACACTGGGGGCTGCCAAGGGCTGCCTGGCCTGAGAGAGCTCCCCTGAGCAGGACATGTCTTTTGGCTGGTGCTGGTTCCTGGCAGACTTCCATCAAGGCAAGATACAAGGCACATCCCGGTCCCCCTTATGCAACCACCGCCGGCTAAAAATACAGCCGCAGCCCCTGCAGCCCCGGCCAGGCGAGATGCAGATTTAATGAGGCTTCCATGGCAACGGGCTTCACTTCGGCAGGGACCGGGATGCAGGGGACAGGGATGCTTGGGGGGAGAAGTGCTCCTTGGCTGGGGGAAAGCTGCACAGTTAAAAGCTTGTGGCGGTGGGGTTTGAGAGTTTTTCCTTGCTGATATTAATAAAATTGTGGAGTGTTTGGTTCAGTTAACTGCAGTCAAAGAGGCAAGCTGTGTAGTATTTTTAACAGACAAACCTGGACCTACTTCCGCCAAGAGAATAAATATTTCCTAGTCAGCCTTAATTAAACTCTGTCACCCACAGGCAGAAATGTTAAAACAGGGATAAATCAAGGAGGCTGTTTCAGTCTACCAATACTATAAACAACTTTTTCATCAAAAAGTGGGTTTCTCATGGAGTTGACAAAATGTAGCGGTAGAACTGGCCGGTACAGTCAGGAGACCTGGGGACAGCTAAGGTCACAGAGGAAGTGGTATTGGTTTATGTTTCATGGGTGACGTCTTCTGTGCCACTGCAGGGGGCGGGGAAACACAGTAAAAAATCAACACTGTTGATGAAAAATCTGGGATAAAAAAACCGTTGCAAGCATGGCTTTTCAAAGAAGAATAAAACTGAGATTATTACCTCCTTTCCTCCATACTGATCTTCATACGCTGTGTGCAAGAGTAAGGACGTATGCCAGCCAAAACCCCACTTTGGTGTGCAGAGCTCTAAGTACTAGATCAGCAGCTGCTGTCCTGTGGCTCACAGGTGTTTATGGATCCATGGATTATTTCTGTGAAATGTGGAAAATACCTTGGACAAGCTAGCCTATTGCTAGTCAGATTAAATTTGCTATTCAGAAGGTGACATTGCTGAGTGTCACAGACCAAAATCTCAGTTTCCATTATAAAGACACAGTATTTTTCCAAAATGCAGATTTTTTTTTTCACAGGAATTTCCTCTTATTTCTTCACACAGTGATGTTCCCCCTTGTCCTGAGACACTACTTCCTATCTAAGTACTAGCAAGAATAAAAGCAACTTAAAAAATAAAGGTATATAGTAACATCTTCACTTCAGTCTTGAGAAACTGAGGCATGATAAAATATCATGGGAAAAAGAAATGCCCAATCTCTGCTCAAATCTACGTATTTGGCACTGGGAACTTATAAATCAGGGCCCTCAGAACTGCTGCTTTTTATTGAAAATTCTGGCAATATCAGGTGCCTCTGAACAAAGGCACCCCTAAATCAAATGACCCAGCCAGGCACCCAAACATGGTTTGAAGCCAGTATATCTGAATGTTAAAATTAAAAATCACTGTTTTCTTCTTCTTTCTGCTCAGGTCCTTGTATTCAGACATCCTTCAACTCAAAGCAGTCTCCCAAGTACCCCTCTCTCTAGAACGAGCCATTCCTGTTGATGTGAAACGTCATCACTTGGAGGCACTGAACCCTGATATAGAAGCTGATTTTTTACACATTAGCTCCCATCTGTTACCTCTCTCCTGCTAAACCAGGTTCATGTTTATAAGCCTACCGAAACACAACAAGAGGCATTTCACAAACCATAATAGAAAATCATCTTTGCCCCATGGAAAGGGCCTGCTGCTAGGATGAAACATGGCTTGTGTTAAACTACACACAGCATTAAATCTGTTGCCACAAAATGAGATGTCAACAGCACCAGGAAAGTTTAAGGGACCCGCGCAGAAAACTGTCCATAGCCACTTGCTAAGGCAGAGACATTTCCAGCACAGCAGCAGCCCCAGTCCTGACCACCTGTGGTCATCAAGCTGGAACAAAAATACTGTCTGTTCAGGTATCCTCCTTTCTTCCTCCCTGCTCCTCACAACACAAGGCTGCGAGGCTGTCACCTCACCATCAGTCTCCCCCAAGGTGCACACAGAGGGCTCTGCAAGATCTCCCCTCCCCTGTGGCACCACAGCTCATGCCAATTCAGTACAGCTGGTCACTGGAGCTCATTCTGGTCTCTGTGCCATCTCCTCTTTACAAAGGTGATGGATGCACAGGTTAGACCATACAAACCTGCTCTCTCAGGATATTGTAGTCTGAACCTCAGTGGTCACATGTCATGATTTTTCTCCTTTCCCGTGAGAACTCTACTAAAAATAACTTTTGACACGAAATAGGCCTGGAGAGTCATTTTGTCTTGTACAGCAATGCAGTTCAAAACCCAATCTCATCACCCCACTGAGTTCTGAAATAAATGAGCAGCCATCAAAGTTGTATACTCCCTTCTCTGCACTGACAGAGGACAATGCAAAGGAGGAGCTAGTTCAGCATCTTCTTGATCAAAGGAGGTCCCTGTGATGCAGGAGCGCAGCACCAGCGGGGCATGGGGAAGTCAGCCAAGTCCACGCCTTTACCTACACGAAGGCAAATTTTCATTTAAAATTACAGCATGATCCACTATCATTCCCCATAATGTGGAGCTAAATTATGAATGGCACATAGAGAGCAGAGGCCTCGTCTATCTCAAGCTCCTTAGCTTAACCTAGATTTCCCTAATCAAAGGAAATGCATCCCCCAGTACTGGGGATGCCACCATGCAGTCCTTGCTCTGCCTCTGGGAGTGTCCTCAGTTGTGACTCTAAGAAAGTCACTTCTTTCCCCACGTGTAAAATGGGAACAAGCGCTCCTTTGCCTCTGAAGCATGTCATAAGCATGAGTGTATTTAATATTTCAAAACACTTCAATATTATGGGGGAGAGAACACTTGAAATGCATAAATAAATAGAAGGAAAGTTTTTAAAAAGAAGTAATATGCTTTACTAGCTCAACTACTACTGTTCTATGAACTTCTTAACACGTGGGATTTGTGCCCAAAACATACTCAGTTTCAAAACTGGGATTTCTGTTTGAGCCTGTATAAAAAGGTTTCTATTGCCTTAAATTGTCTTTTCCATGGAACTCATACCAATCAGCTGGGCTCAAGTTTCCTCTCTCTAGAGACTTACATCCTTAGGCCATCACAGTTTGCAACAACATAAACAGCTAATTAACTTCTTACTTAAAAGTAAGAGCAATAAGAAGGCATTCTCAATTTCTTCTGGAAACACTTGGGCTCTCCACCACAGCTCTGGCTTCAGACAACCTAAGATGAAACTGACAAGATTTGCTGCAACAATATATTCCACTATTATCTCACTATATTTGCTGCTCCAGTCATAGGGAAGGCAGCACACAGAGAGATGATTTGTCCTATAACCATCCACCTTGCTAAACAAGTTCATACAACCTGGTGAAACAAACGCTAACCCGCAGGAAATGGCAAGACACGGAACTTAATGGGCCAAGCCCTTCAGAAGGCTCTTAAACATCTGTTCAGTCCTCACCAGGACTGTGGAGAGCCTGAGACAAGCTCCTATAAGACTGACCTCAGTCTCACAGCAAGGGCAGTTGCTAGCTTTTAAGAAATACAAAGTTGGTCCTGGTCTCTTCTAAAGAGCAAGACCCCAGGTAAGTCTACCAAGGACATCTGAAAAGCACAGTATGTTTGGAGATGAGCAGTCACACTGCAGGAACTGGAACCATGTAACCTGTCCCACAGACTCCCCTTCAGAGCCCAGAGCCCTGCCCTGGAGGATGGGAGCAGAGAGGATGCCCCAGATGGGACATCCCAAAGCACCACCTCTCCTGCCTGCCTTCCTCCAGTCATGCTGTCATTCCCAGACAGACTGGAAATCTTGCTTTACTACATATACAAAACGAGATAACACCTTTTTTGGCCCCAAAGCAACTCCCACAGGCTTTGCACATGGGTTGTTTTCACACCTCACTGTGAGGCAGAGAACTCTGGCAGGTTTCCACCTCACCAGGCAGCTCAGCCACCTGGCCTCAGATATTCTCCATGCTTTTTCGTGTTCTCTCCCTTTCCAGGATTTTTCCTTAGGGATGCTCTTGGCAGGGCAGCCTTCCTGGACACCGGCCCCATTTTTCTACTCTTCCCACCCTTCCTGGCTCCACTCCCAGGAGTTCCTGTGCAAGATTCTCTGGATCCCCAAGAGGACCAACATGGGACTAGTCAATGGTGCAGAGACAGGCAGAGAGCTGCCTGTAAAGGAGATGAAGCTGTCAAGACAGGACAAGCTTGGCTTCCATGGACCTTCTCTCTGCTGGCAGGAGGGTGTCCAGCAGCACGACACTGAGACAGGGACATGTGGCACATAACCCGAATGAAGGCTGTGGTCGGCTCAGCTCCTTAGTCCATTACAGGAGCCCTGCTGTGTCCTCGGCTCTCACAAACCAAGAAGTCAGCAGATCTGTCAAGAGTGATAAAACCTAGCCACGGAACCTTAGACCTCTGCTTGTTATCAATTATGAGGCTTGCTGGCAGCACTTACAGGCTTGCTGTGAATAGGAAGGCCACAGTCATTTCTGGCAATATGGTCTCTTACAGGACCCTTCATGTCCTAATGTCTCACATGCTTTCATGCATTTACCCTTGCAGCATGCCAATGAGATGAGAACTAAAGGAAGAATTAAGGTAGGAGCTGTGGCTCCCAACCACGGTGTCCAGCTGGCACCACAGAGCTTCTGGCTACTGGCTCCTGTCTGGGGAGAACCCTTAGAAAAGGGTTGCTAAAGATGGCACCTAGGGATGGAAAAGGATGCCTGAACACTGGTAGGGTCTTCAACCAGATGCCTTCAATCAGATTGTCCAGAGAGATTTTGGTGGCTGAAGCTACCACCCCATAAATCAGAAGCATGCGTGGCTCCCCTGGCTGCTCCAGGAATGAACCCCTCTCAGCCAGGTGAGGCTGGCTCCTGGGCAGAAACCTGGTATAGCCAGGACCACCTGAGTTAGAGCTGAACTTACTGAACAGGCATGTTTTTACACTTACCAGCTGAGAACTGGGCAGCTTGCTTCTCTGAGTGGAGCACTCAGAGCTGGGCCCAAGGCTTGGAGAATGTTCTACAGGGTTTTGAACCCCTTGCAAAAGCATCTCTTCTACTTCACTGCTTTTCAAACATTAGTAACATGTGGGCAAGGAGGAGTCAAACTTTGCCTTGTATTTCGCTTGATTTGCAAGAGCTCATAAGACAAGGCTACACACAAAGATAGAAAGGGGGTTTTTTTGTTGTTATTTTGTCTTAAGAATAGGTACACAATCTGGTGTGCTGGCTGTAAAGGGAAGTCTGTAGTAGATTACACCCTCCTTGAAGGCTGTTCTTGCATTTGGGTCAGACAACAGGAGAGGAAAGACAGAAAATAAAATCATCACACTTCTTTTTTTCCTGATTCCCATACTCCGGATTTTAGAGAACAAGCTAGAGATGAAGCTCCTGTTAAAGCACGTTTAACAAACAGCTCTGGTCTGCAGCTCATGCATAAGTGATTCTCTCAATCTGAATCCTGATCACCTCTGGGGAACAGCCTGCCAGAAGCACCAAAGGTGACAGATGTGTAGTGTGTGTTTTGGATAAAAGCCTATCTTCTGCATAAGGTAGCTAAGAGATGGTGCCTAAACTGAGCCTTGCCTTATTACCCAAAATGAAGACATCTACAGGCAGCTATTGTTTTGTGAAAGGGAAGGAAAAATAACCTCTGTGATGGAAGAGGAGGGAATATAAGACAAAGACTAAAGCAGCAACAGCAGAAAAACTACAGTCTGAGTAAGAAACAGGATTCAGTCTATGCAAATATCTGGCTTTCGACATGTCCTCTTATCTCAGCCTGCTCAGTCCTGGGGCTAGGGACCAGAGGAGGGTTTGCTTTTGTCCTTTTGGGTTTTGCTATTCAGTATAACTGCTCAAATTAAAAGGGGCACCATAAATCTATACTGTCAAAAGGAAAATCATTAGCTCAAAGCCCTAAAGAAGACACGTCTGAGGGCTTGTACCAGCTCTCACATGACTGCTAGCATCCCACACTCACTTCCTACCCCATATCAGAAACCCATCCCCTGCCTTAAGCCCATTTTCTGAAAAAGCTGAGCATGAATTCATGAAAGAGACCCTGTCTGTTAAGCTCAATGGGAGGGAAGAAAACCTCACATAAATGTAGTCAAGTTGTGTCAACTCCTCCATAGACAAAGGGAACCTGCCGTATTCCCTAAGAGTAACTTGTTTGACAAAAGGCGGATCTGCAGTCCCTGTTCTTCTAAGACCCAACAAAACAGGCTGCAAGGCTGAGCAAGGCTGAGTTTATTGCTCTATCTGGTATCTTCTCATTTGGCTCTAATCCCCTCCAATACACAAGCAATATTTCAAATGCTCTTGCAGAGATGGGGCTCTTCTGAAGACCTGACATTTTTATAGCCCTGGCAAACCATCCATTTCTATTTAATTTAGTTCTTGACAGAAATAAATATATGCACTGAGATTTACATATGGGTAGACAGGCCAATATTTTCAGGCTTGCATGCTGAGGGCTGCATCTGTACTGCAATCACTCCTGTAGCTATAGGTGGTGTCAAACTCCTTGTGTTGGCTATCACCAGCGGCTAGCAACATATCCACAGCAGTGTAGGGCTCCTCACAAGCTAAAGCTATCTGTAAGTCTGGGGAAAAATTAATTTACACTATTGCTCTCCAAGTTACCACAACTGTTTAAAACTGTTTAAAAATTCCCAGGTCTCCTTCTAAAAGCTGCAGTCACAAGCACAAATGTCTCCAGAATCAGAGGCCTAAAATAGAGGTTTTATCCTTTCTGCACCATAACCACCCCCCAGGATGCTACATGAACACAGGTCCTGCTTCCTCTTCACATTTATAGTAGTCTCGTTACTTCTGCTTGAGAGCTTTGGCTTTAGCTTCTCCAGACTGCTTACTAGAGTATACAAAGCTCCTGCCAACTCTGGATGGAGGACCTCCTTGATGTCAGGACATAGCTGCTGCCTACACCACCATGACTGCCTCGGGGAAGCAAGGGCTGAAGCAGGCAGCACTTGATCTCACCCCCGCTGAGGGACTGGAGCATCTCTTCTATGTGAAAAAGCTAAGTGAGCCAGGACCATTCAGCCTGGAGAAGAAAAGGCTCTAATCAATGTATATAAATACCTAGAGTGAAGTTGCAAAGAGGATGAAGCCAGGCTCTTGTCAGTGACTCCTAGTAAGTGTATCTGAGGTGATCAGCACAAACCAAAACAGAGAAGACTCCTTGTGATCAACAGAAAACACTTCTTTACAAGGGTGACCAGGAAGGTTGTGTAGTTTACATCCTTGGAGACAGTCAAAATACACCTGGACAAGCTCCTGCATAACTGGCTCTAGATGGCCCTGCTTGAGCAGGGGGAACAAACCAGATGACCTCTGGGGGTCCCTTCCAGCCTCAGCCACTCTGTGATTCTGTGAAAACTGAATAACCAGGATGACAAAATGTGAAATGATCAGTGTGAGATTCCTCCCTTCAATGGAGTAAACATTCTTCAAAGAGCACAACAAACCAGAAGTGGCCCAAATATGTTGCCATGTACCGGGAGTACCGTGAGAAAACTATCACAGGCAGAATATGCTTAAGCTGATGTTCTGTCTGGGACTTGTGCAAGGTCTGCTAAGACTCAAGCTGATTGTAGCAATAATGTCTCTGCTGTGAGCTCCATTGCACTGGCCTGCATGTTTTAATTAATACACTGGTACCTACCTCCTTCCATCCTGAAAATGCTTGCTATGCCACTGGATTAACACAGGGAACAATTTCCTCTCCACTCCCCTGATTCAGTGACATGTCCATAGAGGAAAGAGGATTGGTGACCCTTGTTCTGAGACGGATTAAACCACTGGCTGGACTTCCACAAGCAGATTAAGGAAATGACTGCCTATCCCTCTGTTCTGAAAGGAAAATTCACCCCGATCATTATGAAGGCTGAAAATTGTTGAGAGAAAAGTCAAACCTTGCCCTCCTGGGATCTTGAACTAGAACAGCCAATGCAAAGTGGTAAAAGGATGTTAAATGTTTCAGTGACTGAAAGAACACGGAAGCCAACTTATTAAAAATCAATATGGTAGTCAGTGGCTCTTAGACCATGGTCTGTGGGGAACCAGTGGCCTGCAGAGTGTCCCTACATGCTGCTGTTGCAATAATAAAGTATCTGTCACTTTTTAAACAGGGACCCCCCCCGCCCTTTCTACTCCTGTCCAAGATTCACAGATTTTCCCAAGACTATTTTTGACCAGCTGGCCTGAAAGAGAATCTTAGCTTGTCTCTCTGCACCAGGCTGTCCTGAGGCTCCTTTTGATGGCAGACTTGAAAGGTGCAGAGGGAGCCACAAAAATGCCCCGCAGAGGACTACAAACCATCTCAGGAGCACTGCAACTTGTTCATCAAAGGGCCTGTAAAGAAAGCAAGCAAACAATGTGTCATGTTCAGCAGGGTGCTCTAACCAGCCAGCTGGGCCCACTGCTCTGAGATTTTCAGCTTATACTCTACCTATGATTTTCACTAATTTTCCCTTTTGGATAATTAGCCTTGGCATTGTTGTTTACCTCAGGGAAGAAATGGGGTCAAGAACTGAGAGTCTGGAAAACGAGAGGAAGATGATGGGGAAGCTAAAAATGTCAAGAGGACCACCTAAAGGAAATCCCCAGGTGCCACCATAGTAGATGATTTTCAAAAGCAAAAGAACAGGAATTCCCAAACCCCCTTCATTTTCAGCTCACTCTGAAGAGCTCCCTTACAGGGTTATCTTGAATAGATGCATCTCTGATAGAAAAAGCTGACCTGAAATCTTATAAAAACAAGGTCTCTTACGTTTCTTTAACTTCAGGGCCAGAAAATCCACATAGCAGCCTTCATCTATTCAGGGTCTGCGAGTGCCTTCTAGCCCTTCGTTAAGCAACGTGACTAACGCTTGTCACGTGTGCTTTATTAACACTCCCTTCCTCCCCTCAGGCTCTGGGTGCAGAAGGCTCTGGATACAGCACAGAGTTTTGCCTTTATGGGGTTTAGTGGTTTTCTTTTTTCAGGGTACTTGCTGCTGTGTGGTCCTGTTGACCACAGGAGGGTGCCCCACATTTATAGAGGGAGGGGGGCAATGTCTGGGGAGGTCTCTTGCTCCAGTGGGAAGTGACTCCACTGCCTGGCATGGGCTGCGCCTGGCAGAGCAAACCACACAGCACCTTGGCAGGTACAGCTCGAGCCTGCGCTGAATTTAACCACAAACATCACTCTAACAGATTACTGATCCTGGGCATGGGACTAGGGTGGGATATACCTCTTGCTGGAGGAGAGGACACCTACGCCTAACAAACCTGACAAAGTTGCAAATGCTGTGTGAAACACACGCCTAAGCACAACCAGCCGTGGGCTAATCTCACCTGGCACACCAAAACAGGCCGGCTCAACACTAATCAATTCTTGAATCTCCGTCATGGTACAAGTAGTTTTAAATCAGGCATCTGAATGAAGTTAGGGCTGTTACAAAGGGAATCTATCCGTGGGTAACACAAAGAATTTTGTTTCTTTCTTCTCAGTGTGGGCAAACAACATCGTGAAAATCCCAGCTACTTTGCTTTGGTGACCTGAGGCAGTAGGTGACCTTATCTCTCAACCAATCTTTGCACTGCCTCTGTCTCCCTCCCCCTCCATGCTGGGGATGGCAGAGCAGTGCCGCTGGCACGCACAGTGAGTCAGCAGCCGCGCAACTCCCCGATCATGGAAATGTTCCCGTTCCCACGGCTTGCTCACAGCTTTGCAACTAAGATGGGACACCCCAGTTTGTGACCAAAAAGATGTCTTAAAAGAACGCAGGTCCTCTAATGCAGTCAACACATCCATCAAAAAATGCTGTCTGGGCCAGGGTATATGCAGAGGGTTGGTCCCCACCACAAGCAGCCTGCAGGAGCCTTGCTGCGGGCTCCACTTTCCAGAAGAGAGGAGCCACCTTCCTCCTGTTCGCAGGGCCTGCAGGACATTCCAGCTGATGGGATGGGATGGGATGGGATGGAATGGGATGGGATGGGATGGCCATGCAGTATTTCTGAGAAGTCAAAACAGTCAGTGAATGAATGGTGTGTTTTAAGTTTCTCAGCCAATGCTCCTGTGACTAAAATAGCTGAATCTCTGAACTTTTGTTGCTAGCATCTGAACTGAAGTCCACTCCTGAGATTTCAAAGGAGTTTCTTTAGCTTTTTAACTTTTCACTGCTCTTTGCATTTCCATGCCTGGGCAGTGAAAAGGCTAAGCAGACTAATGCTTTTTAAGCAGTGTGAGGATCATGTTCAGCATCATCCTGGCAATGCCAGACCTCTTGAAGTTCTAGCCTCAGCTTCTGTGAAGAGACCTGAACTCATTTAAACACTCCAATTCTGCCTATACTTTTAATCAAATCCTTTGAGATCACCTTTGGGGCTCACTGTCTTTGTTCTGCAGCCAAGAGCATGTCCCACACCTTTATGTTGCCCTGACTTCAGCCAGAGTCAGTGGCTCTTTTCAGACCAAGCAGCACAAACCACTAAGGACCAAACCCAGGCTTCTGTGTTTGCTTTGTGTGGTACCAGCTTGTCCTGCAATAATGAGGTCCCCACTGCATTTCCATCACACTTCAGTCACTGTACATCACTGGTTCTCTAATGAGGGTGCTTCTGAGATAAGGGGGATTGAACTCTGAACCATCAATGACAAAGGTGGTGTGGCTTTCTGCCTACCTCTCAGGATGTCCCCTCTGAGGTCTGGATGTCTCTAAAAAGAGTTAACTCCTCCCACTGAACTTCTATGCTTTCACCCCCTCTCTGTGCTGGCACCCAGAGAGTGTTCTTTACTAGCCACTCACCTTCTCACCAACAGAGATATCACCAGGAAAGCACACTCCTTTGTATCTTGCATAGGAAGTGTTGACAGCCTTGTAATATTCATTTAAGGAAATATTCACCACAGAATTCCACTTACTGCTTCCAAGTAGTTTGTACTCATTCCTACTGACTTTGACCACATAAGAAACTGTTATGGTTTAATTAAAATGGGGTTAAAATCTGGTGCAAACCACAGTAGAGACATCAAGTAGGTCCCTAGCTTACATATACTTTTAAAGAAGCAACATTATTTGTTCCTTGGTGTTCAAGCTACAAGGTTAATCAAGTATTAGCATTCATATTTGCGAAAAGAAATAACCTGTTTAAGAGCTATCTGTGCTAGATCTGACTGTTGATCACCCTTTTAAATTTAAACAACAGTGTATTATGACAGGCTGAGAAAGCTGGGTTTGTTCAGTCTGGAGAAGGCTCTGGGGAGACCTTATTGCTGCCTTGCAGTATTTAGATGAGGCTTTGAAAAAAGAGGGAGAGTGACTTTTTACACAGGCAGATAGCAATAGCACAATGGGGAATGGTTTTAAACTAAAAGAGGAGAGATTTAGATTAGATGTTAGGAAGAAATTCTATTGTGATGGTGGCAAGACAGTGAAACTGGTTGCCCAGAGAAGTGGTGGATGTGCCATCCCTGGAAGCATTCAAGACCATCTTGGGTGGGGATTTCAACCTCAGGAGTGATACTTAAGGACCCTTCCGACTAACATCATTCTAAAATTCTATGATCACTATTACTGGAAATGGCTATGTAAAACATAAAAATATTAAAATATTCCCATCAATCTTTAAAGATCACAACTATATTTTTGAAATTCATTTTTGTCTCAGAATTTGACTCTACATATCCATCCCCAGCGGTAAATTCACTCCTGAAATCAAATCTGTCAGTGGCATGGAGTTTAATTTGATCTTGTGACACTCTCCAGCACTTGCTACTGAGAGCTAACCCATTACATTCCAGACAACATATTAAGCTGTGACATAACAGCAGGGTCACACAGACATGAGTAAGAAGCAATATGAGAGCCCATAAGCACCCTGATCCTTCACTGCTGCCTGTGCTCTGAGTTACTCATATTCTGCAAGGGCAGAAAGATGATACGGGTTTCTGCGTAGAAGCCTGAACCACGGTGCAATGATCAGAAGCCAAAGGTTAGTTTTAGTCCATCACAGAGGTGACTGTTAAGAAATCATGCAGAAAACTCTGACCCAGAGGGTCAGGGTGGGAAAGTTTGAGAGAGCTGCACTTGGTTTTCAACTACAAGTACCTCAGCAGGTTGCATGTACAAACCTCTGGCAGCTCATAAAAAGCAGTCATCTACACATACGCCTACTCATCCCTGTGGTGCAGACTTGTAGATAAGAGGTAGCGCTTCTCCACAGTACAAATGATAGGTGTGGTGATACACACAGCAATGCATCCTAACAGAGTGTACCAACACTGATACCTACGTGCTTAAACATCATCCTCACTGGGAGACACGGGATCTCCTGCCTGCCCACACTGTTTCCTCCAGGAGAGGATGTGCTGCTGTGCCAGAATGCAGTGCCTTTGGTGGCAGCATCACCTACTGAGGGGTGAAGGATGGCAACCATCCTGGGGTGGGGAAGTGAACATTAGGCAGAGCATCTTCCTTCCTCCTTCTTGCTGCCCAGGAGGTGAGGGTGAAGAGGAACAAGGGAGGAGGAGGCAGAAGGACCATGGATCCATCAAACAAAGTGGTCTCCACAGACCTGGCCTTGGACAGGGTAGCAGAAAACCTGCATATTCAGAAAGCCATCCATTTGGCCTAATATCTTAGGAACAGAATCAACAGCAGGAGAGAAAACTTAAAGAGTCTGAGGTCTTTGTGGTATAGATCCATCCATGCTGCAGTTACACTCAGATGGAAGGGGTGAAAGACAACAGTGTGGTACCACCATACAGATGGGGCTTCACTGCTGCTCCACCCTTCTTACTGTGGAGGATAGAGACAGATCTGAGTGACAGAAAAGGAACTGGACTTCTTTGCTGGTTTGGGGATAGAGTTCACTTTCTTCACAGTAGCTAGGATGGGGCTGTTTTGGATTTGTGCTGAAAAGAGGCCTGTTCTGCATCTTGTATCACTCCATCTACCAGTGGGCTGGGGAGGGGCACAAGAGGTTGTGAGGGCACACAGCTGGGAGAGCTGAGCCCAACTGACCACAGGCATATCCCACAGGATGTGGAACCATGCGCAGCATGTAAAGCTGGGGGAAGAAGGAAGGAAGGAAGGGGGTACATTCAGAGTGACGGTGTCTGTCCTCCCAAGTAACCACTGCGTGTGATGGAGCCCTGCTCTCCTGGGGATGGGCAAACACCTGCCTGCCCATGGGAAGTGGTGAATTAATTCTTTGTTCTGTTTTGTTTGCACTCACGGCTTTTGCTTTCCCTATTAAACTGTCTTTATCTCAACCCATCAGTTTTCTCACTTTTACCCTTCCGATTCTCTCCCTAATCTCACTGAGGGGAGAGAAAGAGAACAGCTGGGTGATGCTTAGTTGCTGGCTAGGGTTTAACCATGACAGCCTCACAAGGGGAACACCATTCAATTTCCACAAACAAACAAGAAAGAGAAGAGGAAGCCTTGTCCTCAGAATCTACACCAGACAAGAGTTTGGGCAAAATCAGGCTATTAACTCCAATGAAAGTCTCTCAGAGGGCTCTTTCCACCAACTTTAATCTGGGATGCCTGCCCAGGAACAGAGAGCACTCCTGAAGGTAGTTCTTCTCTCCTACAGTCATGTATTTCAGAATCCTCTTTGAACAACCTGCCCTTTGTTACCCAGAGAGTAGAGATCTCATAGAGATCACCACAATGCATCTTCCAGGTGCAGAGTTAAACCTACTAGAGTCTCAAAGAGACTACAGATCTCACGTTTTGATTTCTGATTTCAGAGCAAGGATGCTCAGATCTGGATCTATAGTAGCCAGAAATGTAGGGCTGTTGGTCTCTGGGTTGCTCTTACTGGAGCACCACGGGACAATACCGGGTCACTGCAGAATGAAGCAACCAGGGCTTCTGTGGCACTGGACAAAGCAACTGCTGGAGATCTGGGCCAGGTACTGAGGGACAGACCTGAGATCACTCTTTGGAGCATTTGGCACCTGGAAGTCTGAGAAAAAGACCTCTTAACAAGCTCCTTGTTAGCTTCTTCTTCATGGACATTTTTGGCTCTCATGAATGTAAAATAAGCCTTTTCTATAAAGATGCTGATGACACAGCTGGCAAAATCCTTCCTTGAACATGGTCAGGGAAAAACTAAGGAAAGTAAAGAAAAGACATTTCTGTGGGCTGCCTTGGTTCTCTTTGCATCTCCCACATCACAGGACCTGGAGTGAGCTGCCCCACTTCCCACTTCCCCGAACTCCAGCTGATGAGACGTGCTGTGAAGGAGCAAACCAGAAGCAGCCTCAGCAGACTCCCCAAAAAAGCTCTCCTCCAGAGCTTCACCCAGGACCTTCAAGCTCTTCTTCAGAGGGGAGCTGCTTTTCAGCTCTTGCCCCCAGTCCCTGCCGGAGCTACGCTGCAGGTGTGTGTCTATCACGGCTGTGCCTGGCTGCACATACGCTGCCAATGCAGTTCAGACCGTGACTGTCCCTGTCTCACCACAACAGACCTCTCCTCCTGCACATCCCAGCTCTTCCATCACCAGGCTGTGCTCAACCAGTGCAGCTGCTGTTTACCACTGACACTACATACCACCGAGCCCTCTGGCTCCAGGCGCATGCGGGCAGCTTGTTCTGCCTTCTGGGCAGCAGAAAGCAGGACACCGGAGCACATATAGACACACGTGCTTCCTGCTGCATTCTCCCACACGCCCTGCCAGATGACCACCTGCAGCGGCGAGGGAGTCCTTGCAACTTAGGCTTGATGTTACTCATCCCTTATTTCCAAACGTGATGTCCAGTATGAGAGTGGGGGAGTCTAACAGGTCAGTAAGGCATCCCAAGGTGCCTCCAAGAAAACAGGACATTTATAAAACAGAACTGTGTGGAATATCAGCTGTATTGCACATCATTGCACTAACTGCTACTTGCTCATACCTAGGTAAACAAAGAAGCCAAGAGTGCGCAGCCATTTCATTTTATTAATTAAAGTGACTGGCATTTATACAGCACCAAAGCACTTTGCAAATCTTAATTATGCTTCAGAGCAGCTCTGCGAGGTGAAACGTGTTCTCATTTACATACAGCAAAAATGAGACATACTGAACTAAGCGACTTGCCAGTGCACTCAGGAGCTCAGTGGAAAAATTATGATAGAATCCTAGATCCTGCTACCTTCTGACCCCATTCCCTAGCTGCTGCTCCCCACCTTGTGTGCTACCCCACAGCTCTAACCTTGGTCAGATACCACCACAGGGACCTCTAAGCTCAAGCAGCCACACGTGGGTGGGATTAAAACCAGCACAGAAAGCTGAAATGTCCTGTTCTGCCTAAGAGATGCCTCAGGAATCTATAAAAATTTTATTATTTTTCATCTACTGAAACAGGTGGAGAATCTACAGCCAAGGCTTCAGAATGCCTCCAAAGTTCATTTCGCACCACCCAAGGCCACTGATTTTTATTGCTCTCACATTGGAGAAGACGAATACTGGGAGTCTTGAAACAGAGTCATTCCTACTGAGAAGCATCCCCAGCAGCCAAAAGAGAAGAAGGGAGACCCTGGTCTCCCCAGGCTGCCTGCCCTGTCCCTGGGAGAGCTCCACACGTGCTCCCCATGGTCACAGCAGTGAGAGGGCAGCACCAGACCTGGGGGCTGCTGGCAGTGACCCTGCCCAGCCATCAGCATTGAGGAACAGACAGCAAAGGGGTGGCTGAAGGGCAGAGGGGGAAGGCCACCGCTTGACACAGCATCAGGAGCAGAGTCTCTTTGGTTTGTGGGGAAGAGGAGGAGAGGGGAACGAGCAGCTTGACACTCCACAGCTGCGGCAGGTATCTGCTCCCATATCTCTTCGGGTGGGACCTTGCTCTGCAAGAGCACTGCTCTGGAAGCGAGTGCCTGCCTGAGGGAAACAAGCCTGACAGATATTTTGCACAAATAATTGAATTATTTTTAGATGCTCAACACATCCTCTTGCAAGACAGCTAGCCACACAGAGAACAGATCTCGCAGCCCCTTGCTAATCCACTGAAACAGCTAATCTCCTTAACCCCTGTAGCTCACAGATAGTGGCAGGCACATGACTTCCCTTGAAAAGGCACTGCACCTTGTGACTTCTACCCCAGACGTTGTGCCCAAACAAAGGAGACCTGCACCAGGGCTTTTTTTTTTAGCTTTACTTTATAAAGAGAAACGTGCATCCAGATAGGATGCCAGCAGAAAGGGACCAGGACAATCCAAGTGGGGAAGTGCCCTACAGCAGAGAGACCTTTCCTCTCCTCCTTCATTCCCTCCTTTGCTGTTTCTTACAGCTTGATATATGCCCAGGCATGATTCATCCCTGCCAAAGCGAAACAGGGTCATCAGCAGCCATCCCAAAAGCATGATAGCTGGGTTGAGGGAGAAGAGGTTATATAGCCCCAAGATTAAAAGCCAAAGGCCTGGTTTGGTTGAGCATGGAAAAGAAGCCCCTGGAGTCACCTTCTGTTTTTCTTTGACTTTTCATTACTTTCATTAGAACAATCTGAAGCATCTTACTTTGAAAGGCAGCTCAGCCTCAGTGTTCTGTGGATAACGTTGTGCTCAGCTCTGCCCTCACACTTCACAAGACCAAGGGTAGAGTCTGATCCCCATAGGCTGTATCATCACCTTTTTGTCTACAGTGCATGCTGTAAACAGCAGGTCTGTAAAATCTTATCAGTTGAAGTAAACCTGTGAGATAAACAGCACACAGAGCAAAGATCCCTAAATACATGCATATACACATTCACACAAGGCTCAGGGGAGTCAAGGGCTGTATCTCAAAATTTCTTTTCTCCACATAGCCAGGACATAAAGATAATACCCTGATATTTCAGTGCTGCTCAGGAAATATTCCAACAAATATGAGTTTGGTTGTATTTCAACTATCTCTATCAGCAAATCTGCAAAATTCATGGAATTGGGACAAAAAGGATCACACAATATATTCACAGTGGCAAACATATTACTGCATCCAGGAGAGATGCAGGAATTGCCCAGTCATGGATGCTGGTATGGCTGTATCAGTTCTGCTTGCTGCTAAATGCTTTGAAGAAACTCTCAACTGCTACAAGACAGACAGAGGTGCTGTTCTAAAGACAAGGCTGCATAATAGTTTGACATAATACATACCTGGATGAATTTCTAGCACAGTTAGGATGTAGAGGCAATGGGTTGGATAGAGTGGTATCATCTCATGAAATGAAGCCACAAAGGGTAATGATTCCTTTTAACAGCATGCCCCAACCTGAGCAGATCCCTGCTCTGCTGCTGGGAGAACCTGTGATGAGTTCTGAGCTCTGCAGTGTGCCTGCAAAACTAGTGATGAGTCCTGCACTGTGCGCTAGTGCAGAGGAAAAGGCCTGGCCCTTCCCAAGATCTAGCCACATTACTGCAATCCTGCTTTATCAACAAACATCCACCAAAAAGTCTCAAAGTTATCAGAGTCCAAGCTCAGCCCAAGGTGCACTGAAAGGAATGCTAAAGTTAGCCCTAACTTCTGCAGACACAGCACAAGTCCCATCACTGGCAGTGGGTCTGCAGCAACAAATCTAATTTACAGATTACTTTTCCAAATTCAGCAATATTTTCAACATAATTACAGCAGTATAAGACTCAGTGTTCAGGTCTTAGATCTTTAGGCATCCTAGTATCCATTTATATCTCCTGTTATCTGTGCTACTGTGCAAACTGCTATTTATGAAGAGCCTGTCTGCCAACAAGTGATTTTACCTACTCTGGAAACATAAACCTGCAGAAAACCCTCTGAGATGCTGTATCAACAAATTAAAGTATTACCTCTGGAATAATTACACCTTTTTTTCCTAAACTGGAAAAAAATTAAAAAGCCGCCACTAGAAGAAAGTGGTGGGTGGGGTTTTTTTAAAAGCTTTTCTGTGCTATTCAAAGAATCACCAAAGTGGATGAATAGTCAACTGAACAGCAGATTTTCCATGAGTTTGCACAAGAGCACAGCAAAGCTGTGTTCTGTCCCTCCCATCTCAGTTTTGTAACATTAAGAAGATTTTGGTTTTTTAGGAGTGTCACAGTAGTACCTCCCACCACTAACAAAGTCAAAATTAATGTTAAATTAGCATTAATATTTAAAGTAAGTTATTCTATTCCATGCTTCAGTGTTTGTGAGGAGATCAGGATAATCTCTCTGAGAATTTCCAGTCGGCTTCCCTGCCAGGGCATCTGCCAGATGACAACTGACACTTGCGAGTATTTGATCTTGTTCAATACTACCCCCTCAGAAACACGATTGAGATGCATGGTTTCTTCAAACAAGTCCTTGCCTGGGACTTCTGAGTGGGGAACATAGTTGGATTACAAGTAAAAATTACAGATTTTGGAGCAAGGAAAGGCCCTTTTTCCTGCCTGCCCTTTCCAGCAGCCTGCTGGGGGTGTTCCACTGTGAATCTTGCTTTCCCATCTGACTGCACACCCTGGCTTCCCTCTCCTCTCTCTCCTGTTCTGCCCAAGCTATGTGAGAAAAAAAGCAAAGTCTCCCCCTGCAATGCCCTGCTCCCTGTAGAGGGCTGCTTCTTCTCACAGCTCCCACTGACCAGGGCACCACTCACACTTTCTGACCTTGCCCACAGCCAAAAGAAATTGAAATTTAGAAGCTGCAACTCAAAGGGAGAGCAACTTGTGATGCTGTCTGCAGCTCGCTGCTTCTCTGGCCTTGATGCACAGCTAGGATCACTGGGGACCAATGAGCTGGATGGATGTTTCTAGCCAGAAACCTTGCCTCTTTTATAACCACGTCTCCCCTGTGAGACCCCAATGTCTCCCCACTGGAAACATTGTCCCCTGCAATTTAGTGCCAGTGCAGCAAGAGGAAATAGTGCCAATGAACACCAGCCATTCTAAAAAAATACTCCGGGGATTGTCTGGCAAAGGGACAAATAGTCCCAGGCAAAACTGATGACTGGCTCAAGCCATGCAAACACCTGTTTAGTATAACTGCTCAGCAGGATTTCTAAAATCAAACCTCCCCTGCATATTAGGTCCCCTCAGAGGGTGTCCCAAAGACAACCTCACATCCTCTGCAACCCAGTCCTGTTAGTATCCTATAGACACAGTGCATGCTTGCCCTCTTCCCAAGAAGGACCTCTGCCAGTGTTGACTGAAGAACCCCTGCCTGGGACAGACGGATCCTGCATCTCCATGCACCGGCCTTGGGCATCACATGTCCCCTGTGAAAAACTCCAACATGTCAAGTCATCAGAGTTAAACAGTACCAGGCTACCAAAGGGTTAAAGCCAGAGAGACTATTGCAAAGGCAATACGAGATGAAATAGAGCTCAGCCTTAATACATGAGAGGGCAAAGGCCTCAGGGGGGCTTTTGCTGAAAATATTAATAGGATCAGCGTACAGGATTCACTCCCATCCAAAGGTCAGTGCCTATATATCAGCTAGCAAAGGGGCTGGATGCCCTCCCTGCACCACGCTGTCCCCTCCATCCCTGAGGAGCTCCCTGACCTGCTCCTTCTCAGCAGGTCCCAGGTAGCTGCTCCCAGGCTCCTGGCTTTCCCTGCTCCACAGCTTGGCTGGAGCCCCAGATCTTGCCTTCACACTGCTCAGCCTACCAGCTGGCCCTAGGATGGGGCACAAGTGAAATTTCCTTCTTTGCAATGGCTGTTAAGCAAGATCCAACAAAGAAGCTGCACACACGCTTCTTTCTTTCTCATATTCAGCCTTATTTTACTTCATGGAAATAAGCCTGCAGGGATCATTTCATTTATGCTTCTCACTACTACCAACTCCAATAATGTGTTTCCTCATTTGCATCAGCAAGGGATGTAAATTTCCCCCAAAGAGCCCATGATCCACCCACAAAACCCTCCCCTGAGCCACACAGAAGAGGAGCAGAGGGAAGAAAATAATGGCCGGGACAATCTAGAGTAAAAGGGAAAAATCCAGGAGGAGAAGAATCGTGAAGAAAGGGAGCAGGAATAATCTTCAATGCTACCTTATGGATTCTTCAAGTAAAACTGAAAAATAATGTATTTCAAAAATGCCCCCTGAACTGGGCACACCTCTAGCCACTGCATTTTGCCCTCAGACGCTTGCTGCATTCACAGTGAAACATCAACAAAAGCATAGAGAAGTGGCCTGTGGAGCTGGGATGCTGGAGTGTCACAGCTCATCACAGGGTGGAGAAAAAAACACCCTCGAGCTCTGACAGCTCAGCTCTGCATGTCACATCAGTGTCCATTGAGGAAAGCAGGCACAGGAGATGTCTCAGAACAAAAAACACTATACACAACAAAAGCCATGTCCGTGGGAAGAGGAAGGAGCTCAAGGGGCCAGTGGAAATATGGCAGAATGATGAGGAATGAAAAGGTTTGATTTCAAGCTACCTAGAAAATTAAAGTTAAAAAGACCATGTCTAGATGTATAACTCCCTACTAAGGACCAAAATTCCTTTTCCATCACATTTTCCATCATGTTGATAGCCAGAGTATCATGCATGATATTTGTGTTGTGGTTAACAGACTTCCAGGAAGTGAGGAAGCACTTAGGTGTGGAACAGCAGGCTCAGGTCAATGTGTACATCTGAATGGTGACATGACATTTTTGTGACCCAATCCTGACTTCCTGAGGGCAAAAAGGGAACCTTTTGGGCTCAAGCTCACACAGAGCTTGCTCCTGGCTAGGAGGCACTAAGGTGAGTGGCATCAGCATTCCTCTTTTGCACAAAACAGCTGAAAGTGGATCAACCCAAAACCCAGAAATACATGGTCCATGCAGGACCTGTTGAGGGAATGGATGGGAGAAAAGCTGGGATCATTCCCCACCAGTTGCTATTTGGGGACCAAACAGTTACAGATCCATTACAGTATCTCCTCTCCTACCTGTAGTTCCTGGTCTGACGGGGGCCATCATGACCTTATGACATGAACCATACAACATTGTCTCCTTTGAACTTCAGGCACTGACCACGTAAGAGCCCACCATGAGAATTGAGACAGGAGTGTTTTCAGGACACTTTCCAGGGCCTTGGTAATTCAGGAAGTTGCCAGCAGATCTGGGGGACTTTAATCTTGAAGTGGCTGGTTCCTACACAGCCTCCCTAGGAAGGCAGATTAATAGCTGATGGCCAACCTGGGGTTCATCTCACATACAACAAACAGCTGTGACATCCCAGAAAAAAGAGCAAGCTTCAGACACGCTGAGCATATCAAAGATATGCAGTTAAAAATAACTAATGCTAGAAATGCTGTGTAAAGCAAACATTTCACCAAAATACAAGAGTTACCTTTTAGAGGATAATCATGGAAGCAATCTTGTATATACAGCCACAGTGAAGTTTTGTGCAGTTCCTTATGTCTCAGAAGGGTGGGAACAACTCTTGAGTTCCCTGCCTGATGTTTGCTGCTGAGGTAGTCTCCTAGAAGCGCCTCCTGAGATCTTCAAGAGGCAGAAAGTGAAGGCATCCCAGGCAATCCCTCTACCAACTTCGTCTTCACCAACAGCTGTGCCTGCTTTTCCAAGAGCAAAAGCCAGCTGGGTTTCTTACTTCCCAGAGAGTGCTAGACAGAGCCTGTCCTTACCCTACCTCCCACAACAGAATAGCAGACGTCTGCCACATCAAGCAGGTGACCTGTTTGATCCACCTCAACATCCTGGCAGTGCCCAACTCCAGCTGGTTTGGGCATGGTGCCTGCGGCACACCAACCTGTATCAGAGGTCTCTAAACAGTCTTTGCTTTCTCCTGGCCCTGGCAGGCATTCAGTTCCTGTCTGAAAGCTTGAGGACTCCTTTCATCCTAATTTGTACAACTGGTGATGCTATTCTTATTCAGAGAAATGTGTAATTCATAGAAACATTGTTCACAAATGGGAGCAAAAAGGATTGTGCACGGGAGGAAAAGCTCTTACCAAATACAAGGTTGCAGCAGAGCTCACGCTGTCTCTTCCTGCTGCAGCCCCATCTGTCACAGCTTTGCTACCCTGACAGCATTGTCTGACAGACCATATCCACCTATTCCCTCCTTTCCATCCTTTTTCACTAGTCTTTTTCCTTGGGCTACCTCCAGACCTCAAGCAGATCCACAGGCCAATCTAAGACATTTGGTTTCAGAAAGAAGTATCTTCTCCCTAACTTCTCTCCCCAAGGCCCCAGTGCTCTCTTCAGTCTCTTTCCAATTACCTCAGTGGATCTTCAACTGACTGCTTACTGGTGTACAATACTGAATTCAGATTTGGCAACAAAAGGCTCCTCCAAGAAACACCCAGTGCCACCACCTCATTCAGGTGACCACAGCAGAAAACAAGAGACTCTTGCTTCTTTCCTTGTAAGATTTTGGCAGCTTCTTGGCAGCTGAGAGGATTTTTAGAACAGATCAGTCATATCTGCTGCTCCAGGTACTCTGCCAGCTTTTTGGGGATGGAGGATGTGGCTAAGGGATGGCATCCCTGAGTTCTCAGAAGACCTACACAGCTAAGTTCAAGCTGTGTCAGTAGCTCAGCTAAGTCAGGGGTGGGAATTCATCAGCTGCCATCTCTAAGCTTTGTCTTCTCCAAAACCTTGAAGGACATGGACACAGACAACCAAGGGTGAGACAGAGTGAAAGGAAAAGTAGGAGGAGGCAGCAATAATGAGGGATGAGATCCAGGAGAATTTTGGGATTTGCCTCGTGCTGTTCACTGAAGGGAGCATCACACTTGTCCAGGCCTATGTTACACTGGGAGGCACGACACAGAGAAAGAAGATAGGTGATGCTGGCCTGGCCTCACAGACAACTCACCTCTATGGAGTACTGCTGGCATGGGAACAAACTCCTTTGATTCCATGAGCTGTGGGCTCAGGCATGAGCCTGTCTTATATGAATGGACAAGACCCCCCGGAAAGGGGAAGCACTAGGAAGGGATGGACTCTGCCAACCCTTGTGAGCGAGGTTGAATGATGTACCAGCACTACCCCCGCATGGGAAGACACCAACAGCTCTGCAAGCACACAGGGCACCACAGTGTTTCCCATCCCCCTGCCATGTGCAGCTTGGGAAAAGCGCCTTGTGAATGTGCAAATCCCACCCCGAGGTCTCCTGGGTCTGTAGGGGGACCAGTGCCAAGACAGCACATGTGACAGCAATGGAGGGCATATCCTGTCTGATAATCTCCCACTTGTCCTCTGTCCAGGGAGGAACGTACCTCTCCTCTTGCTTCATCTTCAAACTGAGGCTTGGTAGAAATACTGTGTCCCACCAGGAGGCTTCTTAATTAGCCAAATGACCTTCCAAAAATAGGATCAAGATGTCTGCCCCAGACCAGTAGTATAGTTCAAATATTATCTAGGTATGAAAAAGGATATTTTTAGAATGTTAGAGACTTCACAGTTCTTCAATAAATTTAGAGAGTTAGACAGGCACTAGGGAAGTCCTTTCTCCCACACCCAGAGGGGTCACAGAGATACCTAAGATGCAATAGGAAGTTGCTGATTTTTGCAGAGACAGAGTTAATTTTCTTCACAGTAGCTAGTATGGGGCTTTGTTTTGGATTTGTGCTGAAAACAGTGTTGATAACACAGGAAAATTTTCATTATTTTCCAAGCAGAGCTCCCACAGTGTCAAGGCCTTTTCTTCTTCTCACCCCACCCCACCAGTTAAGGCTGGATTGAGGTTCGTAAGGACAGATACAACTCCGGCAGCTTCATAATAGACTGTGGATTATAAAGTATGATAAACAGCCGCCTTCTCGTAGGCCAGGCACGAAGTGAATAGCCCCTAGGCACAACAGCTTGTGCTCGGCAGCCAGTGCAACCCAGAAGAGGCAGGACAGCAGATATCCTGGAGGGCATTGAAAGAGGAAGAGGAGGAATTAACCGTGGCACAAAGCTGAGAAGCAGTGATGAGAGAAGGAAGACCAGCCACAGCAGGTATGCCTTCAGCCTCATCAAACAGGGGAAGTTTTGCTGACCACGGTGCTAATTACAGAGACAGATGAGACCCACTTTTAATTGCCTAGGAAAGGAGGCAAAAATAAGGGTTGGAAAGAATGATCTACCAGTGTGAGCTGGCAGGACCTACAGAAGGTGGCAGAGATAGACCTGGAGCAGCTATCCTGGGACTAAATCCATCTCTCCATGCTACCTAGAACTTAAAACGCCTCAGCTGGAGTACAGGTTCAGTCCAGGGTGCTGGACCTCCAGAGAGATGTGGACCCAGTCCATGGAAAAACAAAGAGAACAACTGGATGGTAAGTAGAGTTGGTTTACTTGAAAAAAGGTTAAGGGAACTGGGATTACCATACAGAGGAGGAAAACATGAGAGAGGAAGTGCCACTTTCAGGCACAGCGTTCAAAGATGTAAAAGACCTATTCAGGAAGAAATAAAGAAAGAAAGGATCTGGGGAAAATGTATTTTCCATGTCCCTGATGGATACAATAAACAGTATGAGGCTGGATTTGGAGCAAGGCCAACTTAGCTCAAAAATCAGAAACCTCTTTCTAATGTGTTAGGATAGTGAGTTTCTAGAGGGTATTGTACATGCCTCTGCACCAAAGATTTTCAAGAACAGACTGGGAAAATATCTGTCAGAAAGTAAAAAGGTGCAAGTGGCTCCGCCCTAAGTTGAGATGATGTTGCACCTTTTTTTAGATGGCTTTTTATGCCCATGCTTCTCAGCTGAGCAACCAACAGTCATTGTGCTTAACCGGGACAGCAAAAGAGGGATACTCCTCTCTTCAGAGGGATCATCCCTTGAATTTTGTAAACTGTTGGCCATCCTTGTAACACTCCACAAACTGAGCTGCTTCTCCAGAGGGATTTCACCAAGAGCTGCCTCCTTGCCTGTCCACTCCCTCCACAAGACAGGCACTGCACTGACTGCCACTTCTGGGAAGCAGGCTGGCAGCAGGGAAGCAAGAAATCTCTTCCAAGTTAAAGCAGGCATTAATGGTGACTGTTGATGGCAAACTACAAGAGCAGACTAGTGGCATTTTCTATAAATACCAGAGCCAACAAAGGATGAGCAACAAGGCTAATTTGAGAGCTGGCTAGCTGGGAGATGAAAAAGCCCTTTGCTTACCCAGTTTGACCTCAGACTGCCAGAGCACTACACTGCATGCACTGTGGTAGAGATGCTATCAATTACCTGCCCTGCCTAGACATTTGGCCCCACTGTTTGGGTGAGACAGACTATGAATTAAGGATGTGAGAATTGGTTTTAGAGAGTTAAGACCCATGTCCATTTTTGTAGCATCACCAGTTTTAGAAACGTCATTAAGAATCTGACTTTTTTAAACTTCCCCCCCTATTTCTTTCCATGTTCTCTTGCCAACAAACTGCCAGATCCCGCCTAGAAATTCAGTGTGCTGAAATCTAATTTGAAAAGATAGTCTTGCTTCTAGCTGAATTGCTATAAGAAGTATCCAAATTTCACAAGAAAGACAGGAACATCCCTTCTAGGTGTGGAGCCTGCGTACAGACTTCCTAGTCCAGCATTTATCTGTAGGGGAGAAGAAATGAGAGCAGCATAGGGAGAGGATACAGACCTCTGTGTGTGTCTTTCCTGTCCAAGGATGAAGATGCCAGACTACAAGGATGCTTCCTAATGGATGCAGAGCCACATTCTGAAGAGTTCCTTAGGGTGGCAATTAAAGGACATTAAAGCCAGAAGGATGAGCTACAAGCCACATCAATACCTTTCATGCCATGACTTATAAAAGCTGGGCTTTCTAGCTTAACAGTCCCTTTGCTAGAGTTACATTTTACTCTAATGCTCATTTGAATGACATCAGAGGAAGAAGTGACTGTCATTGCTAGAGGGGCCACAACCACTTCTGTCATCACACTGAGCTGTGATTCTTCTGCCTTTAAAAGAGAGCAGCAAAGAGATCACAGAAGCAGAGAGATGAAGATTCTCATCTAACCTGCTGAACTTAATGGGGGTGGGATGGGTGGGAAATGACATGCATTGAGAAATCCAAGCAAAGGATCTCTTAGGCAGGCCTATTACTTGTCTGACCTGGACTGCAGACTAGAGGTTTTGTCATTTACCAGCAACCAAGGACAGCACTCTAGCCCTACCCAAACAGCAGAATGTTGCTAGCTGTAGGGATCCCTGGGCTTCACCTGGTCGACACAGTTCTAATGGGCCATGGCAAAAATGAGAGATGACACACTGTCATTCTTCCCAGCCTAAAGGAATCTGGATGACACATCTGCTATCCTGTCCTTATCAAGTCTGAGAAAGCATCTCTGAAATAAAATCAGAGGAGTATGTAATTATGCATGCATGTGCTAAGCTAAGAAGTGCCAGTGTTACGCTGCAGCCCCACGTATAAACCTGACAAAGTGGGAAGATCTGCACAGAGAACCCCGCTAGATTTAGCAAAATAGCTTTTTCTGAAAAAAGCTATACATAAGTATTTAAAATACTAGTTACAATGTTTTGGTGGGTATTAAATACTTATTTACTACAGAATACAGTTTTCTCTCTGCAGCCTGCTGGGAAGGACTGTTGACACCTATCCTCAGAGCTCACATCCATGTGATGACCCTGAGGTCTGACTGCATTAATGCTGTCTGAAAACATATCCAGGGCCTTTCCTCCAGGCATGGTGCAGGAGGAGAGGCCGGGTGCAGACCTACACATAACATTCCCTCTCTCCCATCCCTCCAGCTGCCCAGCCTGGATCCTGCCATGCTCTCAGAGTGACAGCCTGCACCCTTCCAGGACACACAACCACTGATGCTGCTGACTTTGCTCCAGCCAAAACAGTTCCCTCTCCATGTTGCAGGAAGGGCTGGTGCCTAAGGGTAGGAATCTCACCGGGGAAATCTGGAAGACCCCCTCAGCAGTGCTGGCAGCCACCTCCTCCAGGCAACACATATTTTACCAGTACCAGTCCTTGATGCTGCTTTTGAAAAACACACGGAAAAATTTTTAACAGGAAAAAAGTCAGTCAGCCTAAAACCAAAGATATTTGGTCTTTGGGGCTGTAGGTTTTAGGAAAAAAAAAAAAGTGGGCTAAAATGACACAGCTAGCTGCTAACCTCCTGGAAGCCAGGTGGCCAAGCATTCCATCAGTGCCAGTCAGGACACTTCAGGGTAGGGGTTTTTTTGTCAGATTTGTATCGCTCCCAGATTGCTGAAGATCTGCAAAGACACACTGACCCGAGCCCTGGAGAAGTGCACGATCTGTCTCACTCGGCTGCACCATGGCTGTAAGCCCAGCTCCATCTTGAAGCTGAGCTCTGTCTGCTGGTGGGGACTGTGGAGCAGCAGTGATCCCATGGGGACTGGGCTGGATCCCATCGGGGACTCAATGCTCAGCTCATTGATGCTAGCCCACCTCCCACTTAAGATTTACTGCTGCTTCTGGCAGTCAATAAAAGCTTGCAATGCACTAGGCAGGAAACCTCCCCTCTTCAACCCTCCCACCCTTCCAGCTAGAGAAATCTGGGAAGATTTATTACAGCAATAAAAACAAAAGAGACGGAAAGCTCTGAGGGAGTCTCCAAGGCAGGCAGTGCTTCATTAAAGCCCAAGCAGGCTCTTGGGGGGATGCTGATCTCTGGGAGAGACCACACCAAACAGCAGTAAGCAATTCATCCACTGGAAAGGGAAATGTCAGCCCACGCTCATATGATACCCCAGCAGAAGGCTAGAAAAGATAATTCAAACAGAAGGGAATACTGGGCTCTGGGCTTTTCATGCCCCTGAATGGAAGAGAAACCAGATGGGAAGGGAGATGCTCAAGCAGGGGAGCCAAGAAGCAGCCACACGAGAGCATTCCCATCCTCCTACTCCCATCACTGCATCTCAGGCTCAGGCCATGGTGATAACCATTACTCTGATCCCAAAACTTCACACACTCCTACCAAGGCACTTCACCCATGGCACGGCACTGCTTGCTCTCCTGGTGCAGGGTGGCTCTGAGGGTCTGAATCACATGCACACCTTGAACTGCTGCAGGCAGATCTCTGGGTGAAGACTCCTCTGCAGGAGCCTTTTTCTCACCTCTGCTCCTACAAACTCCAGTCACTCCTTCCCAGCTCCCAGGGGGGTTCCTTTCTAACACCCCCAGATACATGGAGCATGAGATCAGGTCTCCCTGGCTTGTTGCAGGCAACATGCAGTGCTTACAATGCCTTCCTTCACATAGCCCCTTCAGGTGCACATGCTCCCAACACAGGGACCTACACACTGGCAGTCTGAAACTCTCTGGGAAACACTCCCCACACACCTCCATCACCCTCAGCACCCAGACTGGCTCCTCATAGCCAGGCTGGCATCCACCAACCTTCTCCCTGGACAGATGTCGTGCATGGTGTAATGTCACATTAATGGCTGTGCTTTTGCATTTAAAAAGAAGGGAGAGAAATCCTTTAAGCCTGAGAAGAAGGAAAAAGAAAATGTACTCCTTCAGGAGGAAGAAGGGAAAGTAATGTAGCAGAGAAGAGCCCTAGTGGCCCTAGAGACTTTAGTCCCTTTCTTCCCCTCCGCAGAACTTCATGGTTTAACTTCACAAAACTGCTGTTCTGCCTTAGGTTCATCTGCAAAACAGGCTGCAAGATCTGTAAGGAATGCTAGAAGGTGCTTGCTCTTATGGAGGCTGTAAGGCAGACTCCTTCCCTGTCTGCAAGGCAGACTCCTTCCCTGTCTGCAGCAGGGTCCCTGCCCTGCTGCCTCCTGACCCAGGGCAGGTGGCTCCACAGTGGGGCATCACACTGGGACTGGGATAATTTAAGAATCCTTTTACTGTTGGAGATTTTCACATTCACAGAGACAGATGTTCCCTGAGGTTAACCACTTTTAACTCAAGCCTGGATTTCCACACAGTAAGGCGGCACACGAGCCGTGGTTAAAATCTATTCTGCACCCCAAATCCTGTCTCAGATGCAGATATGCATTCAAACCT
The DNA here is from genome assembly GCF_000738735.6 of Corvus cornix cornix. Lineage (NCBI taxonomy): Eukaryota > Metazoa > Chordata > Aves > Passeriformes > Corvidae > Corvus > Corvus cornix. The sequence goes on from NC_046335.1 coordinate 34,754,068, forward strand.
GCATTTTCTGACAACACAGAAACATGTAACCAACATGTAAGCCCTGAAGGATTCTAGATGAAATGTATCTAAGGCTACACACTGGGGTTGTGACAATCAGCCCCTCATCCCATCTCAAAGATCTCAAGCTACAACAGCAACTTCACTCCAGGACGACTGCATTTCAAGAGAACAGGAGGGAACAAGCAGTACCTTGGAAAGTCCATCACAGTAATACTCTAACCCCTTCCAACGCTGACTTATTTGGTACTGTTGATAAGACAAAAGCAACAACCAAAAAGAAAAGAGTAAATAAAGGAGGAGGTGATTTTCAGTCCTCATTTTCAAAAACTAAGTGCTCAAAGCTTTCTATGCTCTTAAATAGTTGGCTAGTTCTTTCCTCCATGCAAAGCTCTTCAGCTCACCTTTAAAAGAAAGAAATGGATGATTTAAGAGTCCAACATTTCAAAAGCAAATCTCCACTCCCCACACAATAGGCAATAATTCAGCACAGCGATGCTGCCACTAGTCACGCTTCTCATCTTCCCAGTGCACCTTTCCTGTCACTCTCTGGTAGGGGGAAATGGATGGTAGATGCTTCCTGTTAGGTCAGGTTTCGGGGTAGGAAAGACAGGAAATGGGTGACCTTGCAAACACTGCCAGCAAGTCACAGGTGTCAGGCTCAGAGGTGACTGGTGGTCTCCTTTGTAACTGCATGGCTTTGCTAATTAGATGCTTTGAACGCTAGAGTATTAGAGGGAGACACATTAAGCTCCCCAGAGCATGGTCAGTGTTAGAGGGACTCTATTATTTTTGTTGTTGCTGCTGTTGCTGGTATTTGCACGTTTGGGTTTCGCCCTAAAATGGTTCCCACATGAAGCAAGATTGAATGAATCAAGTCAAAAGATTACCATTTTTATTTATTTACTTTTAACTGTCACTTCTGCAAACCCAGCCTAGGATCTGAGACTCAGACATGACCTTGTCTGCTTTCCCTGGTAATAAACACCTTGTAATTATAGAGGAAAGCCTGGTGCTGACAGACAAGCCAGAAGACATCCCAGTCTGTTTTTCCATACTCTCCTGTTTGTGGAGGACTGAGAATAGTTTACCCATGCTGCCTGCACAAACAGAAGCAATTCACACAGAGAAGACCAGGCCTTGGAAAACTTTAAAGCTGAAAAGTTGGTAAAAGAAGGGAGCAGATACTATTTTTTTTAAGTCTGGTATCCATCATGTCCCCTGTGTCCCTGTGTGCAGCACAGCTCAGGAAGCACACCATAGCATGCAGTCAACATCATGCCAACTGTTCTGCCACAGGCATGGAGAGCATCTCCAGTGGGAAAAGCCCACCACCACAGCAAGAGTGCCGGCCACCAAGCCTGGAGGAGCCAGCATACCATTCCCCATCGCTTTCCCAGCACCTCATGGGGAAGGGGCAGATCTCAGGGACCATCCCTTCTCCAGCAGGCTAGAGCAGGACACCTCTCTACCACAAGGGAATTCATACCAAACCTTTCAGGGTTTTTCCCAAGGCTCCAAGTTGCCACCCTGCCACCATTCAGCCCAATGCAAAGTGATAGTTTTCTCCATTACCACTGAAAGATGCTAAGCTGTGAGCTAATGTGCAGTTCAATTAATGTACTTGAAAAATATATTAGGTCCTCAGAAGGAAGTGATACTTAGTCCAGTAACATGACACTGAAGATGCCCTGTCTGATGTGAATTTAGTCCTGCATTCCCCTGAGTGCAGTCCATGCCACTGGATATATGTAAGGACTTGACCCTACACAGAGCTCTGCTGAAGCCAGTGTCCTGCCACACTGACACCCAGTGCAGGACAGATGCCTTTTGCTTCATCCCTACCCACAGCTCTTCTGAATCAGTTCCAGTCTTCCTCAAAATCACTCTGATCCTTCTTACATGTCCTCTCTTCAGGCAGAGATGCTCAGTCCTGCACTTCCCAGGAACAGAGCAGTGCAGGAAGCAGTGACCAGGGACAAGACCCAGGGCAAGAGACTTTCCATGATATTGCAGCGTTAGAAAAGGTAATGGCTGCTACATTACCCCCATTTGCCATGTGGGGAAACTGAGGCACAGAGCAGTAATGCAGCTTCCCCACAGCTGCACAGCAAATCAGAGGCAGATCCAGGAGAACACAGCTTCCCCCATCTTAGGTTACAAAACAATGGTTGAAAAAGGGAATCAGCCAGACAGACCTAAAGTAGCCACAGGCATGTTACCAATCAATTGAAACAGACTTTCCTGCTTGCAGCTGTCTTAGCTGCCCTGCAAGTGCTCCCAGCTCACCAAGTCTGGCCAGTCAAACCACCACTGCAGTCTTTAAATTAAACTGCAAAGCTTGGTCTTGGGCTGGCCTAGATGTCTATCATTCACCCTTTTATCATTTTGCTGCAAGGACTACTAGAGTAAGTGAGCAGGGATGCTTCCTCAACTACTCCCCTTAGAGCTGCATCATATAATGCTATTAAACATGGCCAAAATGGGAAAGATGCTCAGCTGCATCACCACTGGGAAGAAATCCCAACAGAAAATATGTCTAATCTAATCCTAGTCTACTCAGTTATGGCAAATGAAGCCATAATAAAGGTGTGATTGCTCTTTTTGGCAGCAAGGGATGGTTGTTGGGTGGGTGTTGAAAGTGCAGTACATCAGACCCAGGTCAGGCTGAAATCCAAAATCCAAGCTGTGCCTGTACCGCGTGCTCCACAGCCAGCACTGCCATGGAGCTGCACTGTTGCCAGATCTTGGGGGGGCCACTGGGTGCCCCAGCATGATGGCACAGTCCTAGACAGCAGTTCCAAGTGGTCTTTGCCGGTTTCTTTGAGAACTCAAGACCTACAACAGCCTGTCTTCTATCCCCATCATCTGTTTTTAGCATGCTTCCAACATCATGTAAGAAAAATACAATCTAGCAACACTGGGAAGGCCTCATCTGCCTGGGGATGCTCTGGAAAATTAAGCTGAATTAATTAGGAATGGGAAGTTAAAGCATGAGAAAGCCCTATGTTGATGCTCATGCTCTGAAGTAACATGACCTCAGCTCAGTTTAGCTTAATCTTCCTGTAAAGGCAATTAAGGTAGAGTAAGGTCCTGGGAATGAGCTCACCCACACAAGGAGTTAACAGGCTTTAACTAATGGCTGCAGACAAAGGCTCAGTCAATAAAACTATAACTGCTTCAGCCTGGTTTTGAGAGACTTGAGTCTGACTGTGCTCATGGCATAGCCACCAACCTAGACACCAGCACCATCACACTGTGGTTTCATTCCTTTTCAAATTTTTCCACAGTTGCTGGTCATATCACCATCTCTACAGAGCCACCACATGCTTCCTGAAGAGCAGTATCACCATAACCTGTGCTCAACCACTCCAAATATACAGCTGGTACCAATACAGCTAGAGGGTGTTTAAAGAGCTATTAACCACTGCAGTCATGCTCTACCCCACCAGCTCTGGTCAGCACAAAACATTTCTAAATGCCAGCCTATCGCTATCATTTGAATGTTATTTTATTATTTTGTAGCGTGAGGATAAGCACTTGTTTCTTGATTGCAACAGTAAATCAAGAGAAAGATGTCTGTACTCAACCATTTAAAATAAAAGATCCCCACTTAAAGCATGATTTGGTTTTGCCACAAAAAGTGAAGCTTGAGCCTGCAGCCTTAGCTCAGCAGCGCTCTGGCACACATACTACATCAACCAAATTAAGGGGCAATATCAAGGAGAACACAGTGATGGCAGAATTATTTTTTTGTCCCATGGCATGACAAAGATGCTTTCCCAAAAGTAATTCTTACTCTTCACACACAGTGCAGACATCAACAACGCAGCCATGTCTCATTATTTAAATCCCATGAAGCAATAATCTATCAGTCAGTGCAATACTGCTCAGTACAGCACATCTCTGTGTACTACAGAACAAACTTCCCAGAGTCCCTATTGAGAAAAGAGCTTAGTACACTACTCTTACACAACATACTAGAAATTAAATATAACAGCACATAATGAGAGAACCGCTGCAAGCTTATTTAGGCCACCAAAGTTTTGCAGCTAAAATAGCTCCGCAGTTAACTCTTTCACCCTCCACAGCAAAGTGCTAATGGATAGTGAATGGCATAATACACAGCCATTGACTTGGAAGGGAACGTTTGCCTAAAAAGCTTCGAGCAGTGGCTTTCAGCCTGCCATTTTGATGGCAGACTGCAACTGCTCCTGAGGGATTCACAAAAGGTTACTGGAAAAAACAAGACGTCTGTACTCTATAAGACAAAGTCAGATGTTTCTAAAGGCGCTCATATATCCCCCTAGAATATTTTGAAGGCAGCAAAAACTGAGAAGGGCTGAAAACTCCTATAAGAGGGACAAACTCCTTATTTTATTTCACCTGGTTTATATCGGTGTAACTCTCTTAATGTGATGGGAGCATCTTCAGATGTACACAAGTGACTCAGTAAAAATTAAGAGAGAATTAGGCACAGGTCAATTCAGCTGCACATGGCAGGATCAGGATAATTAATCTGGTGGGAGTACAGTGGATTGCAAAAATCCAACAAGATGTTTCACATATGAAGCTCTGCATGTAGAAGGCAGAGAGTACATTTCATAATCAGATAAACAGTTTGTGTCATTAAATATCATTTTATAATGACACACACTGGGGCAGTATTAATGTTCTGTTTGGCATTATTGACTTCTAGGACTTAATAATGCAAATGGAACACTCTCTTAACTAGATTTTTTTTAAACTGACTCCCTTGAGTTTAAATGAAGAATGTGCAAGATAAAGGGTATTCCTCTCCACCCCAGGGAAGGCTTTCACACAAAAACACCTTTCATTAGACATGCCACATCCTCGCCCTGGACAACAGCACTCAGGAGGCCACTGGATAGAGGTGTACCCTTGCAGATTTCCTTAGCAAGCCTCCTGCCCCAGCTCCCACTTCAGGCAGCCTGCCCAGTGTGGGTCACTGGGGCACAGAATAGCCATGCTCAGCTCCATGCAGTTTACTACAGAACAAAAGTCATGCTAACAGTGGAGAGGCAGGCTAAGGAGAAGCAAAGCAGGAGTGGCTGCAACAACACACAGTGTTCATGAACCTCTATATCAGAAATAAGCTGTGTCCAGAGTCTGCGTTGCGCACAGAACAATGTTCCCTGCCTGATGCCAAAAGTGTCATCAAATGTCCATCCTGCTTACATGTACAGAACATTAAAAACCATTTATCTGGGCCTGGCAATGCCCCTGTTTGCAATGGTCCCGCATCAGGGTGCAAGCACTTCATGGTCTGTATGGATAACTAGCAATGGCACAAGGTACCTTGGTCCTGTCCAGCATCAAGTCTAACTCCGGAATGAGCAGAAGGGAATGAGATGGTCTCCCCTCTGTATTCTGGCTCCCAGTCACCATGAGCTAGAGACCACCTGTGGCCCAGTCTGTATCCACCACATTGTGCTGAACACATGGGGCTGTGCGAGAGACTGCCCTATCTAAAACCTTAGAGCTCGCTTACTGGAGGTGACACCACCATTATGCAGGATGTTCCTCACCTTTTCTTATATTTGCATTACTTGCCAATCCTGACTCCTTTCTCCAAGGATGTTTAAAGCGTATGAAGCAGAGGTGCACTTGGAGGTAAAACACACGTGGATTGAGAAATAGAGGGTTAGAGAAGGAGAGGAGATAGAAGACGCATATAGAAGCATACACAGAGAAAAAGAGAGAGGAAAAAGATTATGAAACTCCATCTGGCTTCTATCAAGAAAAATGGAGGCTTGGTCCTATTCCCAACTGCACAAGCCCCTATTGTTTAATGAAGAATCAGTATTCAAGCAATAATCACAGTCAGCCCCACTGTACAATATCCAGTTGTTCTGCATCCTCTCAGGGCATGTTTGATGAATTCAGTAAATACTCCTAACCTTAGGCTGGAGCGTTGGTGGCTCTGTCACTGGATGGCACAGCTCACACAGGGACAGTGCCAAAAAGTACTAATTTCAAGACTGATCCCTTAAAGCATTGGTCTGATAGTACAACAGGCTGCTATGCCATGCCGGAGCATCCCCTCTGGGATTTGCAGGCTGCAGTTAGCAGGTGAATGTGCCACCTTCCCTGGGGCTGATGAAAGCACCTCAATCCCTATTGATTGCCAATCAATAGCCACTTCCCATTTCTCCCTCTCCGTTTCTGCAGTAGCAAGTGTTAGTAATCAAATACGAGCGGCAGGCTGATAAGATCCTGTTATCAGTGCACCAGCAAAACTGGATTCTAGATCTAATCTCTTATGTCACATTTTCAACCCAAATCACTGAGATTTAACCCTCTCAATAACTGAAGTATGTAGCCACAGCTGCTTGAGAGAAAATTTCCCAATTTCCATCCAGGTCAAGAAAGCCAATGGAAAAGCCAAATTCCTGCTCTGACTGAAATCCAGGGAGAGCAGGATCAATTGCAGAAAAGGCCCCTAATAATAGGAATTACTCCATCTTCTCATGGCTTCCTATTGTGCTTCCAAGTCACCACAAGGAACAAAAATGCTATGCAGCCAAAAGAGTATGAACTGCCCTTTTATTCCATTTTTCACAAAGAAATACCACTAAAAACTGAGGTTCTCAAAGAATACTTCACAGACTGCTCTTCTGGGCCTGTGAAATTTCCATACCCTTTCAGCTAGGAAAATAAAGTCTTTCCACTCCATAGGGGACTTAAATATTTCAGTTCCTACTTGCACTCCAGTCCTGGCAGACCTTGGTTAAAATCTCATGTAAATAGCCCAATTTCATGGCTATTTACTGACATGTCGTCATGGCACACAGCCATCTAGGGACACCTGGGCTGCCTGAGAAAGGAAGCTTTAAATAAGCTGTCATGACTGCATGGTTTGTGCTCTTCCAACCGATCAAGTCCAAATGACATGGAAGTAACTTGCCAAAAAACCAGCAAATACTAGCAAAGAGATGGTTAATGCAACTCCCTCCACCCACTCTAACTGCAGGAGTCTTTCTACTACATTTGAGATGCTTGAGTTCAGGCTCTCAGAGGACTACTCTATTTAAAATTGAATGTTAACAGGAAAAAATAAAATCAACCAGACTTCAGGGTTCAAAGACAGCCAGGCTGGCTATTGTGTACTTCACATGAAATACATATTATCTGAGATACCAAGAAGATGGTGCTTCTTCCCTCCTTGTCTTTAGCCCTTTTTTGGACTATTATTTCTGCAAAGCTTCTCCTGCTTTTTAGCCCTTTCTGTCAAATCTGCTACAACACCAGTGTCTGGAAGAGAAACCTTGCTCTGTGGTCACCACTACTGGTCTCCAGCCAGTTTCACACACAGTGTAGACCAGGGGAACTTATTTCTGCCCCACAATTTCAATGTGTGATGGACACTTGAAATTTAGACCTGAAGGTCAAAGCAACAGATCACCAGGAGAGGATGTTGCTACATGTCCTCAGCTATTTCCAGCAGCCAACAATTTCTGTGTATACCTGGGCAGGTGGACAATGAATAACACATGGTGAGTACATCATACATGTATCATGAAAAGGGATGTTCTCCAACACTGCCCAGGGGTTCAGCAAGAACAACACTTGCCAGACTGGGATGTAAGCTCTGCTGCAGAGCTGTACTCTCCCCAGGAGCTCTGCTGCATGTCTAGTCTAGTAATAGCTCCTCAGCTGGTCAGCATCTAAGAGCACTTACCTACTTCAGATGGGAGAAAGTAACAAAATGGGCATTGGGTGGGAAATTCCAAGTTCACCAGCTTTGAATTCCCCAGACCAGGGAAGAAGGTGGGCATGCCAGGGAGACCTTCCCTTGACACCCCAATGAGGGCCAGAGCCACTTCCATCCTTTAGAGGAAACAAACCTCTGCCACTACCTGCAAAACCCCAAGTCAGTAGCAGTGACAACTCTGGCTAATATTTAAGACATGCTGTGCTGCTGGCTGATGTCCACAGGGACCACCAGGGTCTCACAGAGCTCACCCTAGGCACCAATTGCCATTGAGACAGAACACCATGGAGGCACATAACTGTGTGTGAGCCTAAATTCTGGGAGTCAGTTACAGAAGGACTCTTGGGAATTTGAACACCAGCATTGCATGGGTGTCCGGAACTGTGGTTTCTTCCCTGTGTTGCTGATATTGATCCTTCTTATAGAGTTCACTGATTGCTGGTTAATTATATGTTGCTGATAAATCAATGCACTGCTTCAATCTTGATTTGCTTTAAACTGCATGAACCAAGCAGTTTCTCCCTGCAGCACAGCTCCTTCCCTGCAGAGCCATTCCCAGCCAGCCAGCCCCCAACCTGCACTAGGGCAGTGGCTTACCCCATCCCAGGCACAAGAACTGCATTTCTCTCTCCCAACTTCCCAAGGCCCATTGGTCCCTTTCTGCTGTACACCAATGTCCCTTTGGCCAGCAACCCACACTCCAGCATACCGACCTTTCTATCGAACCACAGTGCACATGGGCTCACCAGGACAGGGCTGCATGTTAGCCCATCATCCCTGGCATGGATTAGGATGCTGAACTGTTCAGGTCTTATGCTGGCTTCTCAAGGCTGTGGTTAAGAACTGGCTACCCATTAAACCTCACAGCACTGACCACTACCTTTTCAGTCTGACAGACCAGACAGCCTGTTAATCCATCTTGTATCGCCTATTAAGGCTGTATCTTCCCACTCTGGCTATAATGACGCTATAGAAGAACACATCAAAAACCAAAAGCCAAGATAAATATCACCTGCTGCTCCCTCCATGGCCACCATCTCAGGCATCTCATCACAGAAAGCCATCAGGTTAGTCAGGCATGATCTGCTACAGTAAACTCATGCTGACTGTTCCCAGTCACCTTCTGCAGCCAGAAGGAGCACAATCTAGCATATATCTACTCCCAGCTGGTTGTACTTCACTGAAAAAGCTTTTCCTTGTAGGTTCTCAGTTTAGTCAAGGCTAAAAGCAATTTAAAGTTGCTAAAGTACCCGAACAGTCTCTGGTGAAAGTACTGAGTGAATAAGGGCTTATAGTGGTGGGCATGTACCCACATCACACAGCCTGGCATGAGCTAACTAACAGGCTGTGAGTGACACCTTGCCACCTTTTATGGATGGGACTTCAGTTCCACAGTTCTCAGAGGTGCTCACCAGAGTCTGGCAACAAGTCCTTATTGGGTCGGTACAGGCAGCAAGAACAGAAGAAACAGTGGCGTCACCTTCTGTGCACAAAAACTGTGATGTGCATGCAAGAGGAGGGAGTGGTGTGCCCAGTTGCTGCAAAAAGGCAGAAAGAGATCAACAGTTCCACAGCTGCTAAGGGGTTAGCAAGAGGTTGATGCTTTAAATGGCAGGGCTCTGGTGAGACATTCCATCCCTGCAGGAGCCTTGCAGCAATAGCTGACATTCAGATCCAAGCGGGCTCCTTGGAGAGGGCTGTGGGAGCCAGGGTCAGCAGTGCCACAGCATGCCATAAAGCCCGCCAACCTATCACTGTTCCCAAAGAGTGATCAATGTGCCCCATCTGGGCGCGGCAGCAGAAGCATCTCAGAGGCGACCCTGGAGAGGCCACCTCAAGGGAGGCTTTGCCCCCAGCACCTGGTGCCCATGTAGGAAGGAAGCCTGTGATTTTGCTGATCTGCAGATTGCGTTCCTGATGAAGAAACTGTCTGGTTTCTAGTCCCTGCATCCCAGCCGTGTCAACCACTGTGCTCTCCAGAGCCTGTGTTTTCAAGTGAGCACCACACAAACTCTCCCATCACCCATCCAGCACTGAAGGATACTCCCCACCCAGACGCTCACACCTAGCTCATTGCATGCTCCCCATGGAGCAGCACACCCCTCCTTCATGTGACAGCCACGCTACTGCTGACCATGCCAGCCCCCAAACCTGCCCAACACAGCATCTCCTAGTCCTGGTAACCCCCTGCCCTGTGGTACCTCACAGGACCACAGGCTGCCAAACACAGCATGCCTATGGGCACTCACTTTTTCTCAGTAAATAAAATGATCTTGCTGCCCAATTTGTTGAGTAATTTGGGATTCCCTCCATACAAAAGGAGAAATAAAAACACAAAATATCTTTAATTGCTATGAGAAACCGCCCAGGGCAACCAAATAATATTACCTCAATATTCTTCAGGGCCTCTCAAAACTCTGCCTACAGGAGGTCAGATAACCTTGACCATGCTACTGTCCCACCTCCTTGTTACAGAAAAAGCATGCAACTGCTCCTAAGGCCTAGTGAAGCATCAGCCAGCTGGTAAAAGGGGTTTCCCCAGGAACAGAAAGCCAAGGTGTTACACCACAACAAACATATGTGAGCAGTGAGAGTTATCCCATAAGTGAAAACCTAAGTCAAATGCAGCCAGTGAGAGCCTGCCCCAAGTGTTTGTCTATGTCTCCTGTTCTGGACAAGGATATGGTGCTCAAGAGCCACCAGGATTTATACAATGATTCAATGTTTTCTGTCGTGCCAAAACTCTTGCGCAATGTTTGGAGTTGGGGATCATCATTACAGATACCTAGATGCCAAGAAAAAAGAAGATAAATATGGGGAAGAATGCTAGTTTTCTCTTCACTCCAAGCCATGCTCAACAGCACTACTGCCTGAAAAAGAACAGATGTCCTCTCAGTGTGCTGAACCATTCACTGGCAATAAGTAGTGGAAGCAGGTAGGCTCCAAAGTGCTAGATTTCTTGTTCTGGGGTGGGGGAGTAAAAACAGCAGAAAGAGCAGAGATCCATTCCTCCTTCCCTTGTCTTGCCTCAGCAAGACTGAGATTTCCTTTCCTATCAGTTAGTGGAGAAGAAAATAGGAGATGATTCATCTCCAAGACATTCCCATTGACCAAGAAGCCCTGGTTGAAGTATTGGCCTTGCAGAAGGAAACCCAGCCCCACATTAGAAGAGAAGATCAAGGCCCCATGGTTCTTAGCAAGGAACTCTCATCCATTTCTTTTTTTCATTCCAACCATGATGCTATCTGCCTTTCTCCAGATTACCTAGCAATTCACAGCAGAGCTCCTCTGAGCACTGGACACACCCCTACCAGGGCCCTGATAGCCAGTGATTCCCTATGGAACTGTCCCCAAGGAGAAAATCACACAGAGATCACAGAATCAATTAGGAAAAGACCTCTGAGACTGAGTCCAACCTGAGACCAAACACCACCTTGTCACCCAGACCAGAGCACTGAGCTCCACTGGCCTTTCCTCAAACACCTCCAGGGACGGTGACTACACCAGCACCTCCCTTGCCCTTTCCACTATCCAATCACCATTTCTGTGAAGAATTCCGTCCTAAAAAAGACACTGCACCCTAGTGCCACCTAAACAAAACTCGGCTCCACCTTTGGTGATTCGCTCCCAAAATGCCAGTCAAGGACACACATTGGGACTCAGATCCATCATCTTCAAGGTCAGCATGACGTTCTCCTGCTTCCTAATGGGAGCAGACTTTGCTCATCCACTGTCTCCATCTCTCAAAGGTCCTTGTCTCATATTCCAGAAGTGTCCAGCTTGCTCAGAGCTCTGGGATCTGAGGGCAAAAAGACACTTTGAGGCTGACAGACAGCAACTCAACAGAATCCACAGCAACTACAATCCTGTGACAGGTGAGTTTATTCACGTCGGTGGATGAACTGTCTTTGAGAGCCATCCGAAGCTGCTGAACTACAGCGGGATTGAGGGCAGCCCCATCTTGGCAGAACATCATCAGTCCTCTATGGACTGGGGGTATTCTTCAATCACAAAGCGGACAACACTGTTTCCCAGCTGACTTCTACTGTGGGTCAGGAAATTCCTCCACATTATTTCTTTAGGTACTCGAAAGTCACACCAACACCCCTCCCCCCACCCTTCCTCTCCAGTTTTCTGCAGATTGATTGAAGCTGATGCCTCTTGTGAGAGTTAATTGGAATTACAGTATCCCATGGAAGTCCTCTACACAGTGGTCAGTGTTCCTCACTTCCAGTCTAAAACCATTTCAGATACTGCAGTGCTGTGGTTCACACCAGGGGGTCTGCATCTCAACTGGTAGTACAATTACTTATCTACCCAGAACATCCCAACTTGTATTAAAATCTTACAAAATATCAGCAGAAAGGTAGGACACTGCCTATTATGGAGCTTAATCCCTTCAAGCACACTCTGTATCGCTGGCTATTACTACACAATAAGGGGCAAAAAAGACAAGTTTAAAGGTGTACAGAAAATTTCCCCATCTTTAAAATTCCCAAGAAGCTTTAGAGAAGATGGCAAAGGCAGAGGTGAGCAGCCCTGGCTGGAGTGGTCTGAAGCTTGGGAAGAGGAATGTGGGTGCAGTGATGCTCACATGCTGCTAACAGGTTTATTCTGCTGGCAGGGATTCCCTTCAGAAGCATTTGGGTAAGTACTGTACACCACCGAGTTCAATCTGTGCTAAGCAGATTAGTTCCTTACCGGTGAAAGGTTCTGGGCAGCAGCGACAGTTGCTCACCATGTGATATGAGGGGGCTGTCATTATGTTTCATAGATATGATATAATTATATGCTCCCTGGAGGGTACTTCTAATTGAATTATAGGGTGTCTCACAAGTATTCTGGGCAGCGGTTCGAGGAAGCTCTCACCACCCAAAACAAGATAGAGATACCCTTTCATTCCATTAGATGTTCTCTCCAGGGAGCAGGCCATTACCTTATACAGCAATTCACTTTAAAAAATAATCTCCCCCCATCAAATTGGAAGAAAGGTACCCTTAGCAGAAGTTTGTTGATGCAGCATACTTGTTCCTCAGGCCTCTCCTCCACAACCTCACAGCCCTGAGAAACTTGTTTGCCTGCTGCTGGGACAGCCCTACACCACAAGGGAGAAATCCCTTTTCAAGGGCAGTCACCATTCCCTGCCCAGGTAACTGCTGGCCTCCATTCCCAGCGTGGGGACAGGAAATACGGTGCCACACGTGGTATGACACATCAGGCTACATGTACGAGGGAGTCTCAGCCTCCCTTCAAAAAGATCCCAAGAAGCTGTCTCCAAAGGCATTTGGCCTTGTCCCAGGCCAGGCCAATCAGGGGCTCCAGTCAATACAGCACATGCTGGGAAGGGTCCTCCCTCAGCCTGCTCATCCATTTGTCCTGCCTTCGAATGCCCCAGAGCTGTGAATGGCCACTTTGGTCCCTCAGAGACAGACGGTGTGACCCCAGCACAAAGCAGCTTTTTCCCCTGAGGCTGGCCATGTTTCCATTGCCTGGGCACCCAAAGCCAGTGGCCTATTTCAACCCTTGGATTTTGCTCTCCATTTTAGTCTGGACTCATTCCACTCATTCCTCATGAACCAGATCTTTCCAGAGGAGCTGCAGCACCAGGCTTGCAAGCCCAGCTGAGCTGCTGTCTGCACCACGGCACCTCACCTCCTCCAGCTCCTGGATGGCCAGAAGCACTGCACAGGAACACACAGGGGATCTACTGCTCCCCATAGAGCTTAGAGAAGAAAAAACCCACCTGCCACTTAATGATGTTCTCTCAGCACCAAAGGAAGCAGATCCTTTGCTCTCTACCCTCTCCTCTGGGCACTGTGCTCCAAGGAAACCACTCTACACTCCTCTCCTGTTCCGCCACTGCTGTCTACAACTTACTGTCAGGCCAGGGGAGATGTAACATCTGTTATGCCTTTTTTTGCTGCCCCATACCATATAAAGGATGGGTTAATCATGCCTCTGAGCTTTTTTTTTTTTTACATTACCTCAAGGGAAAGCCAGCACCAGCTGCCCACCACAAAGTCTAATGATCTACTGAAGCTGCCATCAGCTCTGACTCCCACAGACCATGTCTAGCACTGCTCCACTTCTCAGGCCACAAAAAGAGCAAGAAAGACAATCATGTCAAGAATTTGCTAATTATAGGAAATTAAGACTTTGCAATAGGACAGGCACATGGTTGCCACTGAGATAGTGTGCTCAGCTCCTCACGCTTTCCCAGTGCTACAGCCTCTCATACCAGCAGTAGCCAGGCTCCTCCACCCTGCCACGGCCTTCAGGTACTGGTCTGCAGGATCCAGCTGATGAAACCCTGGGAGCCCAGCTACTAGGCAAGCAGTTATTGCTCATACATAGTCTGCTCACTGTGCTTCTGCATTATTCAAAGTTCTGCCCAACACTGGTGGTGTCAGCTAACAGGACACATCTGGTAAAAGCTGTCAAATCACATGTTCCCTCTCCCCAGCTCCACCACAGAATGAGAAAACTCATGTGAGCTACCAAAGCCAACCACAACCCACCCCAAAAGTAAGCATTTCCAATGCCTTAGAAAACAGAGCATTTGATGTCTTGCAAAGCCAATACACTGGTCCTGGCACATCCTTCCTAAATAGCATTGTGATGTAGTTGTCTTTACTGAGGGAAACAGAATAGCAGTATTAAACCAAAACTCTCAAGCAGATGAGATAAAGGAGAGACCGACCCAGGAGGGAAGACAGGTAAAGCAGAGATAAGTGGAGCAAAATTTCTATGTTAAATATTGATAGTTTTATCCCCCTTCTTTCTATAAAGGATAGAAGTGAAGCAGCACAGTGCTCAGGCGGGTGTTCTTCTGAGGGTAGGACACATTTGGCTTGCTTATCTCATGGAAAGAAAACAGAAACACAAATAGTAATTCCTAATCCATTTCACTTTAACAACATACTTTTACGTAGAGCACTAAAGAGGCGCAGCAGCAGACAAACCATCAGTGACACACTCAGCCAAACAGCCACAGCACAGGCAGGAGCTGGAAACTCTTTGGAGAGGTGAATAGGGAAGAGAGAAGTCTCCTTCCTCCCCAGCACCTGAAAACAACAAAGGAGATTTTCCACCATTTAACAGAAGGAGCAGGAGATCAGAGCCATGGCTTTTGCTCACATGGAGTAGAGCATCAAGCCCTGGCCTGCTTTTAACACCCAGAAGGTCTCCACAGGAGGATGTGGAAGCAGAGAGGCAGGACGAGCAGAGTCTGTCAGGAATGTGCTGTCCAGAGGAGGGTTTCCAGTCACTGCAGTCCAACCTGGGGCTGCACCATGCTCCCCACGGAGCTGCTCAGGCTTTGCAGCACCTCAGCAGACATCTCCACTGGCCTCCTAAGGACAGTTCCTGCAAACCCTGGCAGGAAGAACTGGTCCTATCTGATATTCAGAATTCCACCTCGCTGCCCTTCCAGCACAATCCACCCAAAGGGTCTGACCCACCAAGCAGCCAGTGCCTGCTCAACACCAGGACTGACTTCAGCTGAAATGCTCACAGCAGTACATGCTGGCACCCAGCACCCAGGCAGAGACTTGAGGGGCCTCATCTGTCAACAGCCCATCTGCTAAGACAGCTGTAAATATGTACCAGTCCACATTCCTCCCAGCTTTAAATCTGCTGTTTTCACTGAAGCTAAATGGAGGATGAACTTGGTCCCCCTGGTGTTTCAATCAGCTAGCATAGCAAATTCTTTTATCACCTTTTTTCCTGACATGAGGTAAATAAAAATCAAATCCCACTGCTAGCAACAGGTCAATCAGCTCTTATTTGAAACAGCTGCCATCTTGCACCAGCATGAGCTGCGTCTCTTTAATCACATCAAAAACGTGCTGAAGGACCTCTGGTTGGGGAAACTTTAGACTCTGCTCTTCTCCTCATCTCATTTACAGAAGATAAGCCCATACTTAACTCAAACTTTACTGGCACTCTGATTTGTTAGAAGTCACAGATACTTTATAATGCTGCTGTAGGTAGCAATCCCACCGTTGACTTAAAACAAAAATATCCCAGCATGTACTTGGAATGATATATGGTCCGTCAAACTTGCCACCAGCATCACTTCTTATCCCCTGAAGCTGCATCATTCAAACGGTACTTTCTCCTTCTTCTTTACATGTGGGAAGCAAATACAACCTGTGCGTCTGTAACCCTGTGTGCAAAGGGCATGACCTCTAAGTCACTCATTTTGCAAAGGTGCTCCACTCAGGAAGGCATGAGTCAGTATGAGTAAAGCAGGCAAATCCACAATAAACTTGTTTTATCTTGGATCAGTTCTGGCCTTTTGTTTGTTTTTAAACCCCAAACTTGGTTGTGTCATTTGTCAGGGTGAATTTCTCTGTGTTTACCCTAAACCAGGAATATCACTGCCTCTCCTATACCTCCCAGAATGTCCCTTTGAAGAGCCTTCTACTTGAAGAATCCATAAGCTTCCCAGGAGCTGCTGAAAAGCTGATCTCTGCCACGTGCCTCATTTTTGAGCTAGGGTCCCAGGCCTCCCCTGTTTAACACTGTCACATAATGCCTCCTTTGATGGGCAAGAAGTCACAGTCCCCGAGACAGGATGTTGTTTGTCCTTCATGGACAGAGGGCAAGTATATCCCCCTGACACCTGCCAACAGGACTATCTGGGAAGGTAAAGGTCAGCTCAGGGCTTCTCTTCTTCCCAGTGTGGTGTCAAGGTCTCACATTTCTGCAGGCTGGTTTTACAGACATTCCAGAAACAGTCCCCTGACACCTTACACTAATCCCCTGCAGGTCACATCACCTAGACCTCACAGTGGGGCGGACTGTAGCAGAAGTCAAAGCATCTGTGCATGTACGTAAAGGAATTAAGTTAAATTCTAAGAAAACTGACAGGAGAATTTCACAGCAAAAAGCAAATACAACAGCCTTTAACCACTGATGAAATAGAGGGGGAAAGTTTGCTTAACTGGAGGGCAGCTGCTACTGTTTTCCCTTAATGTGAATTAAAATAGGGATCAAGAACTTCTAATTTAAGTGTAGGAGCAGGAAAAGAGAGCCAGAAGGTGCTTACCCACTAACACAGATGAACTAGAGAAAAGTTTGGAGGATTTAATCTCAACAGGCTCTAAAGGGAAGGAAGCATGTCCTGAGAGAAGGAAAGCATCAGCCTCACACAACAAATTCTCATTGCCTGAAGTCCCACTAATAAGTCTTAATTTTTTGAAGGCTGTCTTCTCAGAGCCCGGAGCCTTAGGATCAGTGTATGGTGTATGAGAGCTGTTGAACAAGATTTCAGACTAGAGTACCAAAATAATTTTGTTATTACCTTGGTCACTAATTGCAGTCATCACAGCTGATATAAACAAAGCAAAGTCTGCTGATGCAGCACACCTCCATGTCATGTAGCCAGAACTTAATTTAGGAAAATGAGCATCCAAAACTGCAGCTCCTGTTGTCAGCTGGGGGGAATAGTGAGATATTCCAGTTACTGCCTACACCTGTACCATCCCAACTCTCAACGGCTGGAGAGAGGCCAATGAATCTGCAAAAATTCAATGTGGTCCTGAGTAATGGGAAACTATAAGCTTGATGTACACAGACCTTCTCTGGATAGAGCACAGGTCAGCAGTTCAGGGAGATCAGTTTTTATTCCTGTCTTTACCTTTGATCTGCTGGGTAATCCAGAAGGAAGAGAAATCACTTTCTCGGTATTTTTTCCCCATCTGCAAAATGGGAATACTGTCTCTCAATCTCCTTTGCAAAGTGCTATGAGACCTACTGATGACACACCAAGCAAAAGAGCTAAGTATCAATCATAGCATTCCCCTCAAAATGACACAACCATGACTGTGTAGGTGATCAAATTAAAAAATTAAGTTGACAGTTTCCTCAAGCACAGCACGGAAAAAGGAAGGCCAGTTAATGATTCTAAGCCTCAGCGTGACATCCTTCAACCAGAAAACCGCCACTCCCTTTTCTCCACTATCACCTTCACCAGATCTGCTGGGAGAAGCCAACAGCCATCACAGTAGGAGAATGAGCAAGGGGTTAGGGCCCAGGGTCCCTGTGTCCAAGCATGGGTGGACAGGAGGGGAAAAGGAGAAGGAAGGGATACTGATGTTCCTACCAAACAAGGGTGGCACGACACACAGGAGAAAGAGCAGCAGCACCAGCATGTGCTGTCTGCGCTGGGGCAACTGTTAACCAGCAGCCTTGGGGCACAGCACCAACGTGACCTTGATCCAGACAGGACCACCTCTAGCCAACCACGAGCACATAAAGACGCGCATTTCATGGGCTCCCTGCCAGAAAGTGTCTGAAGCCCCCAACAGAAGGATGATTTTTCACTGTGCAGTGCCATGGCAGCCCTTTGGAAGACCAGCCTTACCAAACTAAGCACATACTGGGAGACAGCCCAATACTCACAGTGAGTCCACGCTGCAGACCCAGCCATGCACACAGCAGCCTGGGGATTCTCTGGGGAGAAGCAGGCAATGAGAAGCAACATGCACAACATCCTGCCTGAATCCTGAAGGGAAGGAACAGTATCTCAATGTCTATCAAGGCAGGCTTAATATGTTTGTCTCCAGCAGTCTCTGTATGAAAGGAGCAAATAGCCCTTCTGATATTAAGTGCTCTGCCTCACACACGCAGATAAGGGACTCCAGGTTTCCATGTGTTACTGAAGTATAGCCATGCTGACTCTGTGAAGAGGCTTTGCAGGCCATTGAATACCAGTTCAACACCACAGCATCTCTCAATAGCCAGTTCCTTCCACAGGCAACACTCTGTGAAGGCTCAAGGCAAATGGCTGCAATTCTAGTAGCCTGAACATCCTGCAAGTAACTTACCAACAAAGGCATGTACCAAAGTAGATCTCTTGGCCTAAGCCTTAACTCAGTACAGCTGCTGCAAGTGACAGGGCCACAGCAGAACTTCACTGTCTAGCTAGCATATCAACTAGCTACTGGTAACTTGTGTATCTTCCCAAACTTTCTAAAACAAGACACAGACAAATTTCCATATGAATTTGAACAGTTTTAAACAGAAGAAACAATTTAAACAGAGAAAATTTAAATTAAATTTAATGTCTTGATAGGAGTTCTCTTTATAATGTAAAAAGAAAATCCTTTAAAACTCAATTCATTTTTTGCTTCTGGCTCTTAATGATTTCTTTATTGCTTAGACATGATAAAGCAGCAGGGTCAATCATTCTTCTACCTTTCCATACCTTCAAGAACCTAGCATTTATTTCCATACAAAATCTTTTAAAAGAAAAGTATGCAGTCATCATGTCAAAAAAAAAAAAAAAAAGAAGCTTTTGATTTGATTGATCCTTTTACTCAACAAGAGAGCTACTTCAGCTGCTTAGGTTATATCTGTCCCTCACTGGGGCAAGAGTTCAGAAATAACAAATGTATTGAAAAGGAGGCAGCATAATCAAATATTTGAGACTTGATCAATTCCCTTTTCAAAGATGACATGGCTTGATTTATAGCTATCCAACACTCAAACACACCCATACACACACACACACACACTGCATAGGATCATATTTCAGTAATAATGGCATTGCTTCAAGCCCCCTCACCTCAGCCTGCTTTCTCTTGTGCTCCCATCCAAAAGTGAGTAAGGAAACTTTGACTGTGTTAGTCTAGAAAGAATCACAGAGGCAATAAGCAAGACCCGCTGGCAGGATCCATTTCCCTCTTGTTCTGTAATGCTCACATCAACTCTGCTTTTTTTAGTCCCATATATTTTAGGGAAAGCCTCTCAAAACCAACCCTGAGACAGTTTATTTTGTCTTGTTATATCTAAGTGAAGGCCTGTTCTCCATTTAGTTTCCAGGGAAAGTTCTTATCCTTGGCCCTCGGGATCTGGTAGGTGGCAGCGCCTCTCCTATAGTTTGATCTCAGGGATGCTGTGTAAACCAGTGCCCCTCAGACTAATTTACCCATTGCTATACTTCAGGAGGCCAGCCTACAAACTGCTTACAAATCACCTGCTGCTGCACAATGCAAGGCCAAGTTTTTTAGTTTGTGATGGAGAACGAGCTGAGAGCATGAACTGAAGCTTTTGCTCTAGTTCAGTTTACACAGATCAGTGCTCCTCCATGGCTGCAGTTCTGCAGATCCTTAGCATACATGCATAGCCACGGCAAAGCTTAGCACTGGCTTACATGTTTGCAGGATGCTGGTAAATAATTTCCCTCCTCCATGAGTCAAAAAATCTTATCAAAATGACTCCATGAGAAGACTGAGAAGGTTAAGGCAGTGAGGTGGGCATGCTGGTGTAGGAGTTTTATACCGGTGTGGAAACTAGAGCCCAAGTTCCACTTTTCCCAGGCAAGAATCTAATCAGTAGGCTGAAGTGGGGAGCATGTTAATTTCTCACTGCTTTCTTTCAATACCCTTAGTATTGCCTACTGACCATCTTAGTCTCCCTGCTTTCCACTCTATTCTGTACTGGGCTTGGTGGACTCTTGCTTCCCCCTTCAGAGTGCAGGGGATGTCAGTACCTTGTGGTGGATCCCCCCTCAGTGGCAAGGCATCTAAGAGGCAGAGCCTCAAATATTCAGCCAGACAATGCTCTGGCTTTTTGGTGACCCAGTGTCTTCAGACAGCCTTGTACCAAGCAATACTGTGACTCATACACTGCCCTCTGGGTCAGCAAAACTGTACCAAACACCCTATTCACCCATCTTCCCAAAAGGGGCTGAACAAACTGTTCGTTGGAATAGTAGCATTATGGGTCTGAACTCCAGATCTAAGTCACTTCAAATTTGTTTGCAGCCTAAATATTGACTAAAAATTATTTTTCTGCATTCAGATTTAGAAAGCAGAAAAGGAGGAAAATATTAAACCCATCTACTACTGCTTCCAGGTTTCTACAGCTGCTACAACTTGCACCTCAGAGAAGAGTTAGCAAAATGCAGCATCTGACCTATGTTCACTGAATTTAAAGGCCAAGGACTGATTACTGAAAATTACCTCCACATTTCCAGACCAAAATTCCTGTAATTCCTGGAGGTATGAATAAAGGAGTAAATAGGGAGTGAATAAAGACATGTGCTGGCTGATACGATCTCCCTCCTTGTTAGGCTTATTAGTTTAGGTGCTGTGTTGAGCCACTATACTAATTCTAGCTTCAAAAGAAATTAATCTCTGCTAGCCACATGGTCTCCATGGCCACTGTGGCTAGTGGGCTTTGTTCCCACCAGGCTTCTGATGCAGAAGTGAAAGTCTCATTAATGACTCAGGTGTGGGCACCATTTTAAGTACACTACAAATGTCTTGCCTATGTTCTAGGCCATTGCTGGGTCAAAAACTACAGCATTAAGCAACCTACACAGACTTGTTTCCTGGACTGCCTTCTTTTCATTAGAGTCTGTGCCACAAGGATGCACCTGGTCCTGCTGAAAGTGATTTGTTTTAAACCAAGTGAAGCAACTATATAGGTATGCTCTGACCTTCTGTCACACTTTTCAAAGACAAAATGAAGTCTTCCAGTAGCCAGCACACGAGAGAAAGGGAGTATAGTTTGGAGTAAGATGGCTCATGGGCTTTCTCTCTGGTACCCCAAATCTGCTGGCCTTTCACTGATGGGTCTTCTTCAAGCAAGGAAAGTCTCTCTGCTTCAACACCTGGTTGAAGCAAAGTAGTACCCATTATATTTTAGGTAGCCTGCTCACAGGAGACTGTAACCACAAACCTGACATTCTGCTTCAGTTTCTCCACAGAAATCAGCTTGTGGCTCAGTTAAGGAGACTAACCTGCATGGCCCATCTTCCCAAAAAGCCCAGATTGGGACAGCTGATCCCCTTCCAGCCCCGACAGTGGCTGAAGCCAGCCAACAGGAGCTTCTCTTCCTTTAACAGGAAGAGCACATACTTATAATCAAACATCAGGACTGTGGATATTAGCTGAATTAAATGGTTTAGTGGGCTAAGACAGAAGGTCCTATCAAATTAGGACATCCCTATTTAATAAAATTTAATATAGCAATATCCTTCCGGGTACAGTATTGGGAGGCTTGGTACAAATATTTCCTTTCTCTGATGTCAGATCAAGTCAGCACAATTCTTCCTGTGATAGGTCAAGTGATTAGGTTTCAGCAAAAAGGAGCCTATGCACTTAACACTCGGGAGTTTTAGCATCAGGCTCGAACATCTGTCCTTCTCCCTACTCAGCTAAGGGATTTTTCTCATTCCTCACTAATGTTAGCAACAGGTACTTAGAGCAATCAGACATTATCGCCTCTCTGGTCTTTATTACTTCCTAGCTTAGTATCAGCTACTTAGTAAGCAATAAAAAAAGCTGAACTAATAGCATGGGTGCTGCTTCCTTTCTTTGTTCTGTATGAAAACACTGGGTCATGGAGCCACATGGGCAGGCTGTGATCTGCAATGCTTTAGACCATTATTGCCATTTTGCCATGGTATTCTATAAGGGGAAAAACCACAGGTAGTAAATGAACAGACATACAGAGATCATAGGGAAGGTGATGTAGGGAATATGGGTAGACCATAAAGTCATAAAGGCTGCAAGAATTTCAGGTCCAGCAGAATAGCTTTGCAGCTGTGCCTGTGCTGTGAATTAGCTGCCACACAGACCTGCCAGTTGCACAGACAAGCCTAGGGACACAGGTATGAAGTATTGCTCCTGTGAAAATAAAACCCCGTGACTACTGAGCAGCTCTTGCATGCCTGGGAATAATCATTGTGAAACCTTTCATCTAAGGATTGCAAAGAAGTCCTGTGTTCTCTGTATTTGGTGTTCAAAAAGAGGCTTTCCCATATTTGCCCAGACAAGTAAAACCTCGTCCTTTTCCTTCTCTCTCTTACCTTAACTCTCCATTAACCCTTAGCTTTAGTACAGGACCTCAGAGAATGATATATTTTCCTCCTATCCCCTGGTTCCCAGTATTTCTAAGCCTCAATTTGTCATTCCCAAGAGGGAAGGGACAAGAGTTTTGAGCTCTTAAATCCTGCTGTCGGCTCTTGCCTGAAAGAGGTAAGTAGGGAAACTGATGGAAAGCTGAAGAAAGGAGCCTGTCCCTTGTCAGCATTCACCTGTAATGGACTCAAAATGTGGGGTTAAATACCATAACTAGATCCGAGAACAGAAATGAATGGGGTACTTACACAGTTTCATCATTCTTGAACTCCAATTCCCCGTAAGTGTCTTCAAAGTCTTCTCCACCTCCTTTGGCTGTCCCTTCTACTGTCCTAAATGGCACTATGACTGTACCCCGCGCACCTGATGTCCTTAGGACTTTGACTTCCATCACACCAATGCTCTCACTGACATGTATAATGTCACACTCAAATGTGAAGATGCCAGCATGGTCATCATCCAGGATAGTCACTGTGGCCACACAAGGAGAAGCCAATATGGCCTTTGGGTATGGGGAGTTACTGAGCTCTGGAGGTTCCTCGCTCTCCACCACACGGAGGTTACTGAGCCGCACAAAGAAATGCTCATCTTCCTCAAATATGTCATCATCAATAATTCCCACTGAGAACTCCTTCTGGGTCTCCCCAGACTTCAAGACAACGGTCCCCTCTGTGAACTCATAGTCAGCACCAGCATTGGCAGAGCCATCCTCTGTTTTATAGTCCACATAGATGGTCTTGGACATGTCCCCTCCTTTCCGCACCACTGTCAGGAGAACAGCACCACAGTTCTCAAGACACTGGTAGGAGCATGGGTCAAAATAAATTTTGGAGATGAACTCCTCGGGTTCCTCTGGCCGCACCTCATGCAAGCTAGTGGTTCTCTTGGCTTGCTCAGCTGCGTGCTTCTTCAGAATATTGCCAGCTCCCGTCATCATTCTGGTTGCTTGAATGCGATAAAAGGCTCTGCTCTTCTGCTGATGAGACAAGGCATAGTAGTTGGCCATCTCCACCAGCTGGTCCAAGTCCTTTTCTGGGTGCTTTTGCTTCAGGTCCTTTAGGATCCGGATCATCTCTTTGCGAGATTCATCCACCTCCTTCCCCTCCATAGTCACTAAGTTCCCATCTAGAAAGTGAGAGTTCATCATCTTGCCATCCATCTCAATTCCCTTAGGGTGATCACCTTCTGATTCTATGATAATGCCCCTGTGCTTGTCAGTACGGTACTTTTTGTGCATATACTTATAGAAAAGCAGACGTCTGTCTGCAATCCAGGCCAGAACGACACAAAGTGGAAAGAAGAAAAGCGTGAGCAGGCCTTCCCAAACCTGAACCACACCTGGAGAGAAGACAGCAAGGATCATGTACAACCAGATGTAAGCAAAGATGCTCCATGCAGCTGTGACAAAGAAAACCCTCAGGTGTTTTATCTTCCTGGTTTCCCCATCAGGGATCACATAGACACAGATGGCAATGATGATAAACATATTGAAAGCAGCGCTGCCAACAATTGTAGATGGCCCCAGGTCTCCAGCTATGAATCCATGCCCACACACTTCTATCAGGGACAAGAGGATCTCGGGAGCAGAGGAGCCCAGAGCCATGAGGGTCAAGTTGGAAACCGTTTCATTCCAAATCCGAATGGTGGTTGTTGTGGTCTCTCCATTGGGTTTCTTAATTGTTATTTCTTTCTCCTGTGATGTAATGACCTCTATAGATGCCATGAAACGATCTGCAATGATGGAGACTCCAAGGAACATGTAGATCAGTGCTACAAAGTATACAATAACACGGGCAATTTTGTCCCCAAGGGATGGGTTTTCTGGGTACCATATTGGCAGGATAACACCCTCCTTGCAGTCAAAAGATCCTGAACACGAGCTGTTTTGTACTGTACTGGTTGAGTCTCCCGTCAGGCCAGCATCCACCTGCAAACCATGCAAAAACAGCACAAAAGTAACCAGCCCAAAATGGAGGAAGGCCGAGGTGACAGGCTGCAAGCTTAACCACGCCATACACAAGATGCAACTTCCACTGTGTAGATCCAAAAAGGCCGAGAACCTGAAACAAACAAAACAGAGAGGGGGGAGGAAAGCATGAGAGAGAAGGAAAATGCAACATTTACCCAAACGCACTTCAGTATCTCACCACTGAAGAGTACTGGTACAGATGCATGGGTTGTCTCTCTGTCACTCTGAAGAAGGTACTTAAGCAAGGACTCTAACAAACTGCAGCATTTACATGCCCTGCAGATGAAGATCAACTGCTAGAAAAGTAATTCAGAGGAAAAGTGTATATATATTTTTTAATATATATATATATATATAAAGATAGCTAGTTCCTGACCTACAGCATGTGCAACAAGAGAACTGAGTGCTCAGCTGCCACTCACCCAGTGATGCCACGGTGATCCCAGCACAGAGCACTTCAACTCAGCACAAACAGTCAAACCCAAGGAGCCCCCTGCCTCAGAATCCGGGGAATAAAACAAATCGAGCAATCTCTAGCAACACAAAAAGTACCATTTAAGGCCACTGAGCAATCTCCAAATGAAGTTCATTTGTAGGACGTAATTCGGTTATAAATTATGGAGTATCTTAGTGGCCGAATCATCCCCACAAAGAGCCCCTCCTAACAGGCTGCAGAGTCTGCAGAAGGGTCCTAGGGCTCCCCCAAGCTTCTGATGCACAGGGTCTCCATGTTAGAAGGTAAAGATTTCAACCCAGAAATAGGGCAGAAGACTCATGCTCGGCAAAGTGCCAAAGGCCATTTATCACTAGCCTCTCCTCCGCCATCTGGACAGTCACATTTTAAATCAATAATCCTGCTTTTAAATGGTCACAGAAACCTACAAAAATGCCACATTTAAGAGAAGTTGTGCTCATAAAACTCAGAAGACAGAGCAAAATGCATGTATCCACCAACATTCCCTTTGCATCCCTAAGAAATTGATATATTTTCAAATTTCCTCTAAAATGAAAGTAACCTCTAACCTAAAATACCATAGAAAAACAATGAAGCTGATCAATGTAGCACATAGATTTGGCATATCACTGCCCAATAATACCTTCTATTACTTACAGACTACATTGCTGTAGGGCTTGCACCACTTAAAATTGGATTCTGGACCCTTCACATTATCATGGATCATGCTATTCTCCTTCCTTCATAACGGGCCTCGGGAAAAATTTGATCTCAGGCTTAACCGGCAAATCACATTTGTGAGTCCAGACACAGGCAAGTATCTCACAGGAAACATCAAACTTAATAGTGGCATAATCTACAGCACTTGGAAGGTTCAAAAGCCTTAACTCCCACTAACTTTCATTGAGGTTTGTACTGCCAAATGAGCAGGCCTGGGATTCATTTCCCCTACTGTAACTACCCAAATCTTGGGCAGCAAGTCAAACGAAGTCTCTTAGGCTCCCTCTGTAGTCAGAGGAAAGAGACACTCATTTCCAGGGGATGATCCTTCCTGTTCCAAGATGTATTTGACCCACATCTCCAGAAGAGATTATGTCCCTTCAGAACTCTCTCCGCTGTCTCCAGAGGGTGCCCAGTCAGGTAGTTTAGAGCAGATGCCTAAACTTCAGATGACAGCAGTTCAAAGACATGAACTGGCTCCTGAACACTTGAGGAGATCCCCCCCTCTCTGAACTGTAAATATTCCAGACAACGTTATCGTGTTATCAGCAGCAATAAATGCATCTCAAATGGCTATTTTATCATCATGTTGTGTCGCTTGCCTGTTTCCAAAAGCGGGTGCAATCTTCCCAATATCAACAAAAAACATTTTCAACTTTCAGATAAAAATCTATAAAGACAGCAAAACAGGACGGAAAGCGTGAGCACGGACTGCAAATGAACAAAACTGTTCCTGACAGAGCACAGCAGAGGGGAGAGAATTGATTATGCAGTATCAGGATCACAAATCCATATCTGACACCCTTGATATTAAAAAACA
Source organism: Corvus cornix cornix (assembly GCF_000738735.6). NCBI lineage: Eukaryota > Metazoa > Chordata > Aves > Passeriformes > Corvidae > Corvus > Corvus cornix. Next base: position 34,780,642 of record NC_046335.1, read on the forward strand.
ATACAGTTCTTCATGCTATGTGGACTAATTCAGAAGAGTGAGATTCTCCCACGTTCGCCTACATAACTTCCCACTCCAATGCCTACTTATCTATCCTCCTGTCTCCCCTAGCCCCAGTGACTGATCGAGCTCCCAGGGATCAGAGGGACCTCAGCCCCAGTGAGGGCTGTTAGTCCCAGCCCCAGCCTTGAAGTCTTGCTAAAACACCCCACTGCCCACTCAGGGTCACAGGGAGGACTGAACTGGCCAGCACATATGACTTAGATTCAGTTTGATGCTCCCATTTTGTCCTCCTTCCTTCTCTACATGGTATTTGCCTAGCTTTCTGGTTGCAGGGTGTTAGGAAACCTCTGAGAAAGGGTCAGTGAACATGCGCAGGGTGACTATGAGCCGCAAGCCCAAGATCTCCAGGCTGCAAGGTAGATGTGTGCACACGACAGCAAAGATGACACATTCCAGGTGCCTCTGACGCAAGGTGCACACAGAGACCAGCTGCATGAGCACAGCAGCTCCAAAAACACCCCAGGCACATCAGATCATCCTTTTCCATACTGCAACTGCTGGCAGGTATCCACCAACCTCTTGACACTTTCAGCTCCCAGCTCCTATTTAACTGTACCACAGCCAGTAGGTGCTGTGTCTTCCAAGATCAGCCATGTAGAAATGGCTGACAGAAAGACAGGAGTCATTTCAAGAACATATAAGTGACTCAAGCACCTAAATTTGGTTTCAAAAATAATTTAGGAGTCTAACTATCACTTAAATTCAGAGCATTGTCTAGGAATAGCGCAATGACTAAACTGCCCTCTGAAATAAATCACTGCTACCACCAACCTCCTTCTCTGTGGGACAAACAACTTCTGTAATTAACACTGTCTACCTTCTGCAATGCCATGATGGCTTCTATTGCTAGGTATTCCTCGACACTCCAGGACCTTGCTAGGTCTGCTTAAATTTTAATTCAATTTTAAGCAGAAGGTAATTTTACTACTATTTATCAAACTAATAATATATTATTTCAAAGACAATCTCTACCAGGGTAGCCTCTGTTTATGTGTTAGGACCTCCAAATTCAGGCTATGTGTTGCAGACTAAAATCTCAGAATTTGGGAACATTTTTTCTTCGTTGATTTTCACTTGCTTTGACATCAAGTGGAGGTCACAATCATTTTTCTAAAATGATACAATAATGCAATTCTTTGTCACAGATGAAACTTCCCAGTGGGATCAACAGGAACTTTGCTTACAGCCATGCTGTCTAATAAGATCTTAATATGTGTTCATTAACATGAAAAACAGTAACCTAACCAATCTGAAAAACACAGTTAAGAATTCTTGCGGTTATCCCCCTATGGAGAACTGTGGCAAAAATGCTTTATAACAGAATAAAAGCATTAAATTTGAAAACTGCTCTGAAGAAAACATTCAGGTAAAAGTTTAACACTCAGGTAATGGAGGATAGAAGAGTTAAAACTCACTCTGTAGCTCCAGGTCAGCAAGGTTGCTTACACAAGGTGCAAGTTCTCCCTCAGATATATCTACTAAACTCAGCCCAAAAACCAGTGGAGGAGAACTCCAGAGCCTGCCCAGAGTGCTGCAGACATGTCCCCCACTCCTCCTCTGAGCAGCAGCATTGAACTCAGCAGGGCTGGCTATGACCAGAGCCAACCTTCAGAGTGAGACCTGCTCTGAGCACCAAGCCTCCAGGTGGCCTTGCAGCACAATCCTGAGTCACTCCTAGGCACTCAGGAGGCGTCAGGGTGTCACCCCTCTGACACCAGTGCGACAAAACACATCCACATCTGGTGCAGGGAGGTGTCATTCCAGCAATGTCACTGCCCTGGCCCTACGGGATGCAAACAACAGGAGGCTGCGGCAACAGCAGAAAGTTAATTGGTACTGGGTGATCATGAGGATCATAATTTCCACTACCTCTTTGCTATCAGACATCATTTTCTCCCACAGGTCTCTGCCCTAATACTGTTTCCAAACTGAATACACACAAATAAGGGCATAGGCAGTTAGGGGACCAGAAAGTGTCCCCTGTCTGGTAGGGTAAGTTCAAAGCAATCAATCAATGCAAAAGAGAGACAAAGTGCTGTGAGCATCACCAGGATAAGCAAGCATTCAACAGCAAGGCTCTGGGAAGACATATAGGAGTTATTTTAGCAGAAGGAACTCCTTCTACAAGAGTTGACAATGGCCACATGATCTATAAATGCATAAATAGAACCCATAAACAAAAAGATGAGTCTTGAAATATTTTTGAAGACAGTCCAGAAGGCAGTATGGACCATGCTCGTCACAATGAATGTCTCTTCCAACCTAAACCACTTTATGGTTCTACGAGACAATTCTATGATGTAATAGCTTGAGTTTCAGAAGACTGATGGTTTGTCTATTGTGGATTTGTATTTGGCATAAAGCTGGCAAGACTATACTGATCCCTTATAATTTAGCTTTTTATATACAGCTTCTCGCATGACTCTAAAGGTAAGACATCAAGTGGAGGTCAAAGGAAGCATTTACAAGAAATTAAATCAAGAGGCAACATAACACAGTGATGGCTGATAATACATAACCTCTACATGCCGGGTTCCTAGAGTCACTGCTCATTAAATACAAAACCAAAGGCAACCCCCTAAGTCCCTAAAGGGTGTACCTTTGAAGGCCTTTCAAATAAATACCTCCTTTAATCCTTTACTCCTTCTAGTCTCTGTTTCTAGGAGGCCTCTTAAGGCATCAAATTTCTGATTTAGGCAAAATTCCCCTTAAAAACCTTTGGATTTGACCTGCAAATAAGCTTAGGTTTTCTGGCACCTTCCTCTGCTTCCCCTCTTCCTCCCACTTCCCAAATAAATGAGACATGGGAGTACATCTGTGGCCATATATCCTCTCTCCCTGACTTGAGCCAGGAAAGGCATCTGATTAGATCTTGGCGCGGGGTGAGCCCCACTCAGGCGTGGGTGCTGCACTGGGGCCAGGCAGAGATAGTTCAAGATGCACTTGACAAGCATCTGTCCCACACAGAGCAGATACAGAACTGCTATCAACATCATCTTACAGCCCCGCTCCAAAGCTGGGGGAGACAGAAATAAGGCTCAGCTTAACAACATGACTTCACATTCCTCAGTTCCAAAGCACATAAAAGCTTTTTGATTGAACACACAGGGTTTTTTTATAACCATGAGCAAAAACTGAAATTATAGCCTTTCTGCCAAAGAACACAAGTAACTGAGTTTTCACAGAGGAGGTATTATACCTAATGCACACTCCTCCCTCCCCCAAAATAAAAGCACAGCAAAATATTTCATATAAAACAAAGTCTATTTTTCAATTGTCTCCACTGAAATGCTACTGAGCCCTTTGCTCATCACTACAAGAGTAGTATCCAGAATGCAAGTTAAGATGTACCTGCAAGCCAAAAGCCACAGCAGTATAATTAGATCCATTTTGTCTGACAAGTACAAATTTCCAACACAGACTAGGCCTTAAACTGTCAGAATGATGACACACACCTGCCTATCTGAAACGAGCACAACCAAGGAGCCCAAGCTGACTTTACACAGGTTATGACACAGCAAAGAGGTAGTTTACCTCTCTACTACTGCATCAGCTAGTTTTTATGAGGGAAACAGCAGCATAACTCATGTCTAGGCCATGACAGATCCCCACAGTTCGGCTCAATGAAAAAGTTATGGCAGAGAACTGTAGGTGCTTGATGCTTTGCACTTCACAGTAAACATGCCGAAGTCCAGAATTAGCTGGATTAATCCCCTTGGTATGTGTCAAAAGGAGCCTTTGTTTTCTCTCAAGATGGTGTAGAAAGCTACCATAAAAAAAGCTACCAGCTCTCTTAGCACGTCTTTAATATTTACAAGCTGGTGTCTCTACTAATTTGAGCAGTACCTACCATTCTAAAATGGGTGTTAATTAACATAACAACTCAAGTCTAATAATTCCTTATAGAAATGCTGCAGTGATGAGATCCAGTTACAGTTGGTGATCCCAGGGGCTGGCCCCAGCGGAGCACAAGTCTGTGTACAGCTAGAGCAACCTCCAAACACTCAACTTGCCCTGGGCAGTCCATGCTGGTTTTTCTGTATTTTAGTATCCATGATGCTCCTGGAAAAGCAGGGGCATAAATAGCTAACCCATAAAGATGCCTGTACTTAATTGTCCCCTTCCAATGCCCCACTGACTGCACTTGACTGGCCAGGCATTTTATTTCCTTTCTCACACCTGACCTGAAAAATATCTATATAGGATAGCAGATATATGGATAGAGGAGCTGCAGTCTATGCTCTGTACACAGACATGTATAGGAGGTAGCAGACACTGCAGAAAACCTTCAGTGGACAGCCACAGCCACACTTTAAGAGCCATCCTTATTTACGGCGTGGGGTAGTGCAGCCTCCTTCAGAGCCACACTGTATTTGCTCTTCCACTCCCCATACACATCCATGTCTGAGACTCCTCAGCCTGAGGGACAGCAAGAGTTACTCTTTTTTTCCCCAGAACCATAGCCTTTTTTACATTCAAAAAACAAAACCTGGTATTTAGGCTGACAGAGAGATTAGTAGTGGGCACCCTCCTGCTTAAAAGGCAGTATTATCTGCTCAGATATAGATGAGCTTTTTCCTTTTCATGAATAGTACACAATCTCACTGTTGTTTTTCCAGGACTTTCAAGCAGGCAATTCACACAGGAGAGAGCAGGGATCTCTGGAAGCCATCTAGTTCAAGCCCCTGGCTCAAGTAGGGCCACCCAGAGCCAGTTGCCCAGGACCACATCCAGCTGGCTTTTGAATATATTCAAAATATATTCAAAAATATATTTGAGGATATTCAAACACAACCTCTCTGGTCCACCTGGGCCCGTGCTCAGTCACCCACACAGTAAGAGAGTAAGAATCACAGCCATGGGGTCCAGGCCTGCTTTTGACCACCACATCTAGGTGTCAGTGTACAGGAACCCAGAGCAAACTCACCCCATGTACAAACTGCACTGGGAGGTCACCGCAGGGCCTTGGTGACAACGACACATGCATTTGGCAAAAGTCACTGTTGTGACCTTTCAGAAGTCACTGGGAAGCCTTCATTGCTCATTTAGAGGCAGATCGTCAAGCATCGGTCTTTTCAATGCATTTAGAGTAATTTCTAAACACAATTAAAGCCTTTAGGTGCTTTTATCCCAGTGCAGGTGAACACACCATTCTTCCCAGTATGAATGGCCCCAAACTAAGAGGGCAGGTACTTTCAGCCACATTCTCCAGACTCCTGCTTTTATGCTCATGATGTGAAAGGCCCAGTGAAGACGCTGGAAGTTCTTCCTCTTAAGTTTAGGAGGTTGAGGGAAATAAAGAGGTGGAGTTACTTGGCCACGCACTCGATGGTCCCCCTGCCTCTTCCATGGACTGCAGCTTAAGGAGACAACGTGGAACACCTGAAACACATGGGGTCGTTGCACCAGGCACTGGCTCTTCTGCTGCAGCCCTCAAGGCACTGGTTTTCATCACACTGTCTTGCTGGTTTATTAAGAGCAGTGAAGACCATTTGGGGAGCAGCGGGGGAAGGGGAAAAACATTTCAGCAGTGTGAGGGAAACTTCTTGTCAGCGAAAGACACTTTATGTACTGCCCGTGGCAGCACACAGGGTGCGTTATTTACTGCTCCTGCTTCACAAACATATTATACTGCTGGTTCAGGTGCCACCATCAGAGTGCAACTTATCTCCTAGTGACTCACAGCATCCTACAGATGACAGCAGCAACTCTGACATTTCTTTAGCATTCTGGTGACAGATCTGCAACTGCTACAATTAAAGACCCTAGGATTTGTTGTCAACAGTGCGTTTGTGCTGCAGAGCACGTAGTTATATGCACACAGAGGTGGGCTAAAATGGTACATAAGAAGAGAAGAGGTGGTGTAGTCATACCTCATCTTTAGATCCTGACTTAGTTAAGAAAAATACAAGTTTTCGACAGAAAACACCTATTTGAGGCAAACAAAACAAATCATGTTGTTTTGTGCTGCTGGATTTGATGCAACAAGTAGGCAGGCAGGGAGCCCTTCCCTGGCTGGCTCACAGGCTCTTGGGACAGCCACCAGCCAGCCATGCTGGGTGCTGATCCCAGGAGCTGGGGCACACACTGTTCCCATCCTCTGGAATAGCCTGTTTATTTCTTAGCTTCTCCTTCAAGGAAAAATAAAAACAAAATTTATTAATTTTTGTCTATATACAGCAAAAAAAAATAAAAAGAAGAGTTTTTACCAAAAATGCCACACCACATACAAGAGAAAGTATAAGCCCTCCGCAAGTCTGTTCAGAAGGGCTCATTCCTGGCTCAGTAAGAAAGAAAATATTTAAAAAGTTAATGGAGGCAGAAGCAGCAAATGGGGCAGTGGGAGACTGGGCAGAAAACCAGGAGGGGAGAGGAGAAGGAAAAGGTTACACTTGGGAAAGCATCTTTACTACTGCAGTAAAAACAAGTCGTTGTTTGTCATATTAGATAGGAAAAGCCCTCACTTAGCCTAATTAGCACAGATTTCACTTATTTCAGAGTAGCTAGACCAGAGACAGAAGAGTTGCCTGGTCCATGCCTCAGGGACTTCCACTGCATTGTTCCCCTTGTGGCCATTATTTCCTAGTACTTTGTCCAGCCAAGTCTTAAATTATCCAAGTCATGGCATTTCCACAACTTCCCATAGAGACTCCACCATGATGTAATTTATCTTGGAGATTTTAGCCGTCTTCCTTATATTTAGGATGAAATTAAGAAAATTTATGCTGCTAGTTCTCATTATTGTGTCCTTGGAGCACTCTCAACCATTCTCCTCCCTGTCTGAGATTTACATGCTTCAGATACTTGTAAATAGCTGTTCTCCTCCACAGCTTTTCTTTGGCCAAAGCACACAAATTTATTTTAATCTCTATAAATTAGCCCAGGCTGCCCTTTAATCATTTATCTTCATCTCCTCTTGATTCTCCATCTTTGAGGCAGTCAGAAGCAGACCGGTATCTGGGAGAGCCATAGCTCAGTGCCTGCTCTCACCAAAACCAGCAGCAGATCCGCTCTCTTTGCAACAGGAAAAGCCGAGCCCAGGCAGTGAAAACTTGCCTCTCAGCTCTGCTGTACAGCAGGTTTTCATGAGATACTGGACTGTTACAAAGGTTGAATCAAGACTGATATACAGGAACTCTCTGTGTTGCTCACTTTTTAAGATCTCTCCACCTGTTTGTTGTGTGTCCCCAGCACAGTGGGGCTGGCACAGGGAGCACAGTGCTGACTGGCATGTGTGGAATGAAAACAGAGATTTCCAGAGTTTCATCCCAAAAGTCAAGGTCTCCAGCTGAGATGAGGGAAATACACTGTAACACGCCCACTGCTTCTGCAGATCTGAGCACAGCAGGAGGCAAGAAAAATGCACTGAGCTATGGGTTATCCTCAAAATACCTCCCACTTCACTTGGAAGGTGCCAAAACCTGTAAATTCACCCAATTTGAATACAGTTATCAAATAAGACTCCACACAGCACCCTCACCCTTTACTGCCACATATCCCCACATCTCTCTTATTGACAATTCAGATATCTTAATCCTTTGGTGTTTGTTCAGCTGCTAATTCTGCAACTGCCTTAAAAAATAAGCCCTTGCATCCACCATGATTAATTCATTCTTCACAAGTCCAGGCTGTTTATTGCTCTTTGTTCATTTATACACTAGCTGTTTACAGATTCTCTTTTAATATTAGCTCTGTTATTTGCTAGAGACTCAAGTCATATTTACCATATGGTAATTGCAGAGATGACATGGACAACAAACAGTGGAAGCTGAGCTGCTATGGCAATTACAGTAAGTGGCAGCAGTCTCCAGGCTATCTGCTGCCCCACCTCCATTTCTTCTCTCCCCACCCTCTGACGGCTTTCCCTGTGGGCTGTATGAAGCCATATGCCACTCTGATCTCTACAGCAAAGACAGGCAGAAATTTGTTCTTCACTACAGAATTACCAGACAGGTTGATTCACCTTTTTCCTTTCAGTTTGTGTTCCAAGTGCAGGTCTGCCCTCCCTGGCTGGCTGCCCTGCTCCGTCCTGCCAAGGGCAGGTAATCTGAAATACTGTCTGGAGCTAGACACCCTCAATAACCACATCTTCTTTCTCACCATTACAACCGTACTAACCTCCTCCTCTGCCTCATCCATGGTCTCAGTGTGCCTCAGATATCCCCCCGAAGGAGTTGCAAAGGATCACATTTCAAAGGGTGGTTAGAAGCTTAATGAAGCAGCTCCTTTTAACCCACTTGGGCAGCTGGAACCCATTGAAATCACAGATTTTCCACTGGACACCAAAACATGATTTAAAAATCCTGCAGAAAATCAAGCAGATGACTATGAGAGGCTACTGCTGTTTTCTCCAAAGAGTTTATTTCTTGATTCCTATCAGGAGCACTGGCAGATTCCATACCCAGATGTCATAGGGCTAAGCCAGGTAAATTCATGACTCGGTCCATTAAGAAGATTCAAAAAATCAAGATTACCTATATACGTTTGCCAGCTTGGGGGCAGCGCATACAACAAAGCACTTTGTTTGAAAAGAATGAGATTCTCCCCTGTCATTTCAAACATGCCTGCAATGATACTCTCCCAATTCCCAGCAGTCAGCAAGTCTTAACTTAGATGCCAGTGCAGAACATTTGAAAACTGGATGCAGGGCATCATGTATCAGAAGAATTTTCTAGCAACATATATAATAATCATACTGTTGTTTATCTCCAAAGTGAAGAAATAGCATTTTCCTAGTATTCAGAGCACGCACTTACATCAGCTTCCTCCCCTTAACCCTCCCCTCCAAAAGCCTGTTTTTACACAAAGTCATCTTAAAAATTAGAACTATCTTTCCAGCCTAGTCAATCTGCATACCATAAGAGGAGGGCTGGCAAGAGAGAAGAGGAACAGAGTACTTAGGACTAGATTTTCTCTGGTGTAAATCAGCATAGGTCCAGTGAGCCCCAGTCAGCAGAGCCAGCTTATTATATTGAAAGAGTTGCCTGAGGAACTTTGGCAACATTTCATACAACAGAAACCTCCAAAAGGAAACCTTCATCTATTTCTTCTTCACAACCCACATCACACACAGCAGCTGGGGGGCATCTTCCTACTTCCTCCATACAACTATATTCCTGTTCATCCTGCCTTGGATCCTCCCTCCTCCCAATATTCCATGCTGGCCCCAAATCTGCTACAACTAGTCCTGCCAACAGGAGCAGCAGCTGAGTCATGGGAGATGACCACTTCAGCCAAATGCACTGAAACCAGACAAGAGAAGGAGAACATTCTCCTTCCCCCCACAATCCCTGGCTGCAGCACACAAGGCTTGGAGTCTCTCTCCTCCACCATGTGCCCAGTGTCACCTTGGAGCAGCACATGAGGTGCCATATCCTGGAGGTAAAATGACAGGAGTCACTGGCTGAATGCGGGTGCTTGAATAACACACTCATCCCATGCAGCACTCTCTGTACAATCTATTTAAGCCACCAGGGAAAAAAAAGAGGACAGCTTCTATCCTGCCACTGAGGGGCACAGCCTCCATTATGGATGCTAGTAGTCCATATCTCCACCAGTTTTACTCAGGAGCTTGAGTCCCCTTTGGGGACAGGGACAGCAGAAATTATCTTTTCATCCTTTTCTGCAAAGAGAAGATTAAAACTGAGATGTGTTTAACTTGCTTTCAAGTCCAAATCTCTCCTAAGACCCTGCTACAGCAAGAAAATTGCAGGGTCCCACTCTTGCTGCAAGTTCCAGTGAAGGACTGACATGAGCAAGAGCTGAGGCAGGAATAACAGCCTGTTTTCACACCCCAGCTAAACACTCATGCCCTACGCCTCCTGCCTCAGCCCAGAAAGACTCTCATGCCCAGCCATACTTCTGTGGTGGTGTCCTGAACCCAGCTCTTCCTGACATTGCTGGTGACAGCAGCTCCTGTCATCTGGAAAACCTGTCACAAGTCACAGGCAAATGCTTTGCCAAAACAGAAGCAACAGTCCCCTAACACCAGCAAGTGAGGAGCAATGGGATAGGAAGAGTGTTATCCCAGGCAGAGCCACCATTAGTTGCATTCAGGTCAGTAACACGAACAGGTAAAAGAACAAGCACAAAAGATCTTTGACAAAATGATGGTCACTTTTCAAGACATAAAAAGCCTTGAAACTAATCCATTTTGCAGTGGGAGTTCAGTGAGCAGACGAATAAAAGTGGGTACTCAATGAATTTGAGATCTGTATCAAAACAACCCTCCACTCAGCAGACATCGTTCCTCTGGCCATTCTCCCTGACCTCTGATCTCTGCAGATACACATAGAAACACTTCTGGATCATTCCCCTGACCCCTCCTCCCACAGCACCCTTGTGGTCCCTTCCCAAACCCAGCTAGCAAGACCATGGCCCCTTTGTCTGGGGTGATTGCAGCAAGGCCCCAATACCTGGTAGCTGTTGGCTCCCACACAGATATTTGCAAATTATGACCAGACCACCTCTTCATGCTCTCTTTGCAACAGTAAGTACATGAGGTTTCTGGAATACTGCACAACCCAACATAACTCCCATGTCCCCTCCCCTCAGCCTTCTTTGGGAAATTAGCTTTGGTCTGAGGGACGGAGGTGGTCAACCAAGCCAAAAGAAGCTCAAGGCCAACACCAAGAGAAAGTTCACAGACTCAGGGTATTTTATCTAGCAAGCACTAGAAACTTCTTTAACTCTATGCTGTGCATTTGCACAATCTGTGGAACACAATGCTGTAAGAGATAAATTAAATACTCTTAAGACTCAGGAATGTGCAGGGAACACTGAAAATACCCGTAGATCCACCAGACAGGATGCATCCCTTCTCTTGCTCCAGTGCATAGTTCAGCCTCACTGGTGTTTGTGAAAACTGCTAATGTGTGTGAACAGCAAAAGCTGGAAAGGCCCTCCCTAACTGAGCATCTGCACCCTGCCTGGGCCAGCCTCTTGCTTTGTCCCAGCAGCCAAGCCCACACGGACCTGAGAGAAGACAGGCACAGAGGATACGTGGCAGATTGCAGATTGAATTTGTGAGTGATGCTGTTAGAACACTGGGAAGCTAGAAGGCATGGAGTTGTTGAGGGAAGTCCGGAGTTGGGGCAGCTACCGCGAATCATGAAGAAATCTATATACTTAAGAAGGAAAAGCAGAGGCAGGAAAAGGCCATGGTTCGGGGAAAGAGGGATATGTGTGACTCACTAGGATGCACAAAGCAGCAAGGAGATGGATCTAGACAGGCAGCAGGCAAGCCAGCAGATTTTTGGGAGTGACGTAGGTGTACCAAGTGCAGCAGAGCATCTTCTCACCTTCAGTCTCCTGGTGTGATTCCCCAGAGGGGAGGCAGCTCCATCATGCTCTGAAGGTTAAGCTGTGCCTTCTGCCTGGCACAAGAACACACTGCAGCCAATGGGTAAAACTGCCTACCTACTTAAAAGCAAACCCCAACACTGCCAGGAGGGACAGGCTTTATTTTTAGCTGGGACACCAGCAGGGTCACTGCTGGTGCTGCATTCCCCCATGGAAGCCAGGGTTTCATGAAGTGTGCTGTGTGCGCAGGGTCACTGCGGGGGAAACATCCATCAGGTCAGCTTTGGGGAGATGGATTATTTAAGTTAAGAGAAGAGGAAACATTTACTAGAAGAAGTGAACCTGAAACTACTCTGGAAGGTTAAAATGAAATGAAAAAATGAGGCTTAAAGAGTCAGAGTGGGCAATAATTTATGAGAGGCCAATGTCTAGTGCACCCATCTCCAAAACACTTACACAGGAGAATACCCCATCACAGCTAACTCCAGCAGCATTCCCTCTGCCTGCCTCCTATGACCCAAGCTTTGAAAGGCTCATTCTTGTCTAGGGGCTGCCAAAACAAAAGCAGCATCAAGTCATTATCCCTCATCAGAATCCTTCGCAAAGGAAAAGTACACAGAGAGCCACCTTGCCCCACACCTTGGCAGACAACAACACTGAGAGCTCCACCTCACTCTGGTCCCTAGGTCCTCACACGGGGCCCCGGTTAGCACCGAGGCCAGCAGCCTCCCCCGGACTCTCACACCAGCCAAGTGCAGCACCCGCGGCGAGCGCACGGCAGCAGCACAAACTGAGCCCGCGGCGGTCCCGTGAGGACAAGCAGGACACTAACAGGTCCTCCCTTGCTAGTGGGTTTCGTGGGTGCAAACCTAATAGAACAGTTGGCACTGCTCCCACTTGCACTCCCAGGGAATGCAGGCTGGAGGCTTCAACATGGAGAGATTGCTGTTGATGAAGCGCTGAGTGCTAGTGTGAAGCTTTCAAGGGACTTGAAAGAATTTAGAGCAGAGGGGAAGTTCTCATTTTATTCTCTTCTTGAAAAACCTGAGTCCATTTGACATGTTGCATCTGAGAAATAGCTTAGCCTAGACCCTCTGATTTATTTTAATCAGGATCAACCCCTGTGCATGTTCTTGGGAAGATTTTATATTAAAAATTTCTTCTTTTCCTGCTTTTTGTGCCTCTTAATAGGTTAAGAAGTGCTTTGCAGACCCCATCACTATTAGATTCTTTGCAACTAATCTGCATTCAGTACTATCCGTTTCATCAAGTGCAGACTTCAAGACTGAACCAACTCCAAGCCTTAACTGCTGCAGGCAATTCAGGCAGCAGCTTCACAGGTGGAAGCAGGGCTTCTTAAGCCAACCAGAACATTTTCCACCTCTGGTCATTTGTTACCGCTCTGCTCTAGCTCTCCCCTTGTTACTGGCATAACTGTTTGCATGGCTAGGGCGTGAATAAGGACCAGGAATCCATCTGGCAGAAAAGCAAGCTGAACTCACCACCTGGACACACGTGCCACTGTGCCAGTATCCTGCAGGGGTGGGACAGGTGCATAAACAAGCAGCCAGGGTGGGAAAGCTGTAGAAAACAAGGTCCAGATGACAAGTATGGCAAGTGCATTAGCTGTATGGGCAGAGGCAGGTTTGCCTCTTGCAGCAGTGAATCCTGTAACACCCCTTGGACCATGGAACAGCCTTGTCGTGCAACACAAGGGCAGAGACATATCCATTTTTCCCAACTAACATGCGTGTTCAAGAGTCACTGCATAATCCCAACCAAAACCAGAGAGGAGGATAAAGGTGCTTATTACGGTGAACTTGAAGCTCAACATCAAGATACTGCTTCCCAACAAGGAAGGCCTCCCTCAAGGTGGTAAACCAAGACATCCACACCTTAATGACCCAAGACAAATCTTCCTGACAGTAAACAGTATGGAGAACAAAAGGACAGGTTCTTCACGCTGAGCATTATTCCAAGTACCCTCACCGGTGCAAGGCAGAGGCAGTGCTGCCTTTGTTAATTTGTGTGGGGGGAGCTGTGGCACTGGGGCAGTGGTGGATTTCACAGCCTGCCTGGACCCTGGTCTGGGAGACAGACTCTCTCCTAGCACTACTCACATTGAAGGGAGCTAGGACACATCCAGAGTGAGCGGCAGCCTGACTGCAGAGTGATGTGCAGACATGCTCTAACCCTCCCTTGCTTCTGCCCCTGCTCCGGGGATGGAAACGAGCTTCCACCAGCATGCAGCATATGAACACACTGGCAGGGCACCTTGTGTTGTCAGCACTGGAGTCCCACATTCACTCCTGGACATGTCACCTTCAACACAACCTCAGCAGTCAGATCTAAGTGCCCTCTCGCAGGTACATCCCTGCATCACTACACTTCTTTTGATTAAAACTGTATTCTGCGATGCTGCTGTTTGCTTTGAGACAGCCTCCAAGTACCAGCCTAGGAGAGAGGAGATGAAAGCAATGCCAGTGCAGTCTCATCTGTCTACAGTTTCTAAAACTCTTTGGCACCTCACTGGTTGCAAAACATGCCCAGCAGCCCAGGATATTTAGTATTTCTGATTGCTCTTGACCTGGCTGTCTCTGCTGCTGTCCTGAGTTAGGAGGCTTAGGTAAAAAGACAGCAGAGTACAGGAAGGCAGCAAACAGAGCAAGCTCAGTTTTGTAGCCTTGAAATAATCTGCTAGTGAATGGAAACAGAAGCTTCTCCCTAAATCTGAGTGCTCTAGAAGAGCTCCCTGTTTTATTATGATGGAAAATCCTCATTGGAGTGTTTCATTAGAAAACAAGCTATCATAAAAGAAATGTTAAGAGCCCTAAGCTCCCTTCTCTCCCATGATGTCAACTGTCAGAGACATCAATGACAGCTCGACTGTGTGATCAAAGGCTCTAGCAAGGGGATTTAAAGACGGAATTACCAGAAAATTGAGAGTTGAAGGAGCATGGGGGCATGATCATCACCTATTTATAAATGTGTCTTATGGGGCAAACTAATTACTTTATGATGCTGTACTACAGGAACAATGGCACCTGGGTCTCACTGTGACACCGACAAGATGGGGTGGTGGTGCTGCCTTCAGAACGGCATGACACATCCCTGCTGCTCATGCTTCGTTATTCCTGCAAAACCCTGCAAAAGAAGTGCCTCGTGGGGAGGTTGGGAGGCCATCATGCTGAACTTCAGCAGTCACATCTGTGATGGCCCTCAACCACAGCTTGCAGCTTAAAGCATTAAGGCAGAGGGGAAGAAGAGCAGCCAGCTACAGTCTATACCATGTTAGTCCTCAAGCAGCCCATAAGCCCACTGAAGCTGCAGGAGACTTAAGGTGCTTCCTGGATCTCATTCTGCACGTAAGCAGGGACATGAGCTGGAGCTCCGCTCCAGCCCCAAACCCCACAGGTGACCCCACGTCACTGAAATCAGCCGATTCAGGACCATGAGCTCAGCAGCAGAGGGGTTCTAAAGGTTCCCCAAGAACGGCTTATCATCTCATGTATCTTTCAATGGATGAAACTCTTCAGGACAAAGACTGCAATTTACTAGACATCTGTATGGCGCTTGGAAACATGGGCCCCCAACCAGGCTGATGCCTTTAGGAGCTACCGTTATCTAAACAGTAAATCAACAATAGCATTAATCTATGCCACAATACCTCAACACAGTGGGTGATGGTAGATGGAGCATCACAACTATCAATTTCCTGGCTTCAGAGACTTTTTTTCCCTATTAAGAAGATGTTTTTGTCATAGTAATTTAATTTCCTTCACTTTTTTTTAAATATAGAATTAGATATTACTGCCTGGTTTATAAAAAAAAAAATTGGCCAGCAATCAAAGCTATCTTTTTAACTGTGAAGCACATGAAAGGCATCTGAAACATGACAGCAACAAAGAACAAGGAACTATTTGTCAATGCCACTTGGTCATTGGGGAAGCTTAGGGGAGGAGACTGGTGCTGTTTGTTTAAAACAAGCAAACAAAACCCTGACAGACAGACCATTTATCTGTATAGTGCTTCACTTGAAAATACTGGCGAAGGGAATACATCTTCACTTGGTTTCTAATAAAAGTGCTGACACACGCTGTTGTGGCCTTGCCCTGCCTTGGGGATGGAGGATGCCTCTCACAGGAAAGACCCTTTGAAAATAAGGGATCAGGCACAACACAGCAGCAGGTCAGCCTAGGCCCTTAGCAATCTCTTACCTGTACAACCTGCAACACCCTAGCATCTGCCAAGCTCAGACCTTCCCTGACTTCAAACCTACCAGTTTCAGAGGAAAGCAGAGGGAGCAGGAAGGGTGGATTCATCCCTGGGTACCTCTTTCCTTCCTCCAAGACAGCCAAGCTGAGGAACAGTGCCCTGAGCATCCTAAGATTGCCATGCAGAACAACTCTCCGTGACTCCCAACAACACAGTCTGCTCCAGTCTGACTGGATCAGACAGGGCAGCTCCTGCCCTACACTGGCCCAGCAAGAGCCTGTGGAGCACAGAACAGTGCATTATCCAGGCTGTGCTTGGTACTGCTCCACACGTGCTCTCCTGTTCTGGGTGCTAGTGTTGAAGACTGCTTCCCACACTGCCCAGCGCAACGGAAAGGACTGTCCCACCTGATGAAAGGACTGTCCCACCTGATCTGCCATCCCAGGTGCCACCCTGTCAGGTGGCAGCTTTGCAGAGCAAGAGTACGATCTCTGTAAAAACAAGTGCAACACAGAGAGGCGTTAGGATAGCTACAAATCTGCCTTCCCTCTCACCCAGTAGTTATTGCAACCATGTCCTTACCAAATCCCCACGCAGGTAGCGAAATACTATTAGTGATACAAATAAGACCTGGGACCTGAAATGTACCTAAGCAGTACAGTAGAGGTATGCAAAACCAGAAGCATACTTGCATTTCCACTGCCTCACTTGGGACCTCAGCAGTGGGATTACTACAGTCTGTCCTACCTTGGGCATTTGAGCAATGCTTAAACTACCCATTTTGGCTTTAGGGAAAAAAACCCACCAGACTGCTGTACTGCACCTTCTGCCTAAGGCTCCCCATCAGTCGTCTCTTCCCCACACTGGTTGATACTACACCCTTCTATTCACAACATGGGGTAGCCAATCTACCTCATGTTGCACACTCACGGCAGAACTGAGGGCTCCTGGGCTGCTCCCACTCCTCCCCAGCCAGCCCTCAGCAGTAGCTGGACATGCTCTTTTTCAACATCACTACCTCTATTCAGGAAACAAGTCTCATTCCAGTTGAACGCAGAAGCACGAACATGAGCACCAAATGTGACTTTCTCAGCTAAACCATGATCAGGGTAAACAAATGCTTCCAACAGCAGTGGATGGAGCAGGATTAGGGACTCCCTAGAAATGCTAGTGCAGCGGAGGAGTGATTCCTTTCCCCGCTGCACCAAACCTACAGAGCACCTTCAAGGCCTCTGTGCCTTGTGTCCCCCAAAGCCAACTCTGCTGTCCTGGGCCTCCCGCCAGTCTCCCAGGGAGCACAGGATGAGTACTCCTGAATGGGAAGGTGCTACTGACTGTTACCTAAGTCTTCCAGCCCTGTCATCTCCAGAAATAAAAAACCAGCTCAACAAAATCACCCTTTTGCTTTATACAGGGATGTGTGGAATTAAAGGAACACACATATATAAGCATGAAGAGGGGAAAGATGTGTGTAAGGTACCCATTCTCACCTTGTCCCTTCAGTGTTTCCCCCTAAATCTGAAACAGATTTTTAGGGTAAAATCCCCAGAACAAGCCAAGGAACTACCCAGTAAGTCAGGAACCCAACCATTACACTACAGCTCCATTGGAGGGGGCAGAGGGGGAAATGGCCATGGCCTCACGTTTTAGAATAACAGTAAAAAACACCAAAACCAACTGCAATGGTTTCATCTCTCACCCAGGGTGATCGATACTTCAGACACAGGTGAAAAAATATGAAGCCCTGAAGCAAGGCTGGGAGAGAGGCAGAGTACGAAATGAGCCCACATTTAGGTCAGCTCTCATGCGTGTGCATGTGTGTGTGTAGAGTTCCTGTCCCCCTGCCATGGGGGGCTGCGGGCCTGCCGGCGGCCCCGTGCCCTATTTAGGGCAGCGCCTGGCATAGCAGCTATATTTGACACCCGGGGTAAACAAGCCGGCCCCGGCGGACGGAGCGCGACAGCTGCCCAGGACGGCGGCCCCGGCGCCCCCGCCCCGCGGCCGGGGATGGCCCGGCCCGGCCTCTCCCGGGGGAAAAAAAATGAAAAAAAATTTTTAAGGAAATTTAAAGGGGGGGGGGGAGGGGAGATTTTAAAAAGGAAATTTATAGCACTGCATGAGAGCCACTTCCCCCGCCTGGCAGCCCCGGGCACAGCCACCCCCCGGGCTCCCCGGCATCCCTGCGGGCCTCGCCGCGCCGCCGAACCGGGGCACCCCTGCCCGGCGGCGGGAGGGATCCCGGGGCGGCCGCGCGGTGCCGCGGGACCGGGCAGCTCCTGCCGCGCACGCCCCGCCGGAGCCCGCCCGCTCCGCCAGGCCCCGGCCCCCGCAGCGCCCGGCCCGGCCCGGCGCCCCCTCCCCGGCGCGCATCCACCCCGCAGCGCCCGCTCCGCGCCGTAGGCAAAGCCCTCCCTCCGCAGCGCACACACACACACGCACCCCCCTCACACACACACACACACACACGGGCACGGAGCCGCCACGGCGCCGGGAAGGCAGCGGGAATGAAGCGAGCTCCCAGCGCCTGGGCAACGCTAATTCCCCCCGCTATCCCGGGAGATGAGCCGGCAAAGAGCTCTCGTCCCCCCACTCCCCCGGCACCCCCCGCTCCACGGCCATTCGCGTGCAAGGCAGAGAGCCCCGACTGGCAGCAGGACACCTGCCCGCCAACCTCGCGTCTCCCACGGAGAAGGGGTGGCACCCCCTTACTTACCCTTTCTGCCGGCTTTCCTGACTTTTTTTTTGGAGGGTCGGGCTGGGGGATGGGGGGGAGGGGGCTCCGCTGGCTCCCCAACACAAATCCTTCCGGTTCCTAAAGGGAGCTCATCGCATCTCCCGGTGATTCACCGACGGTGTGTGCGGGTACGGGGGGGTTCGCCTTTGCATGTCAGTCCAAGTTGCCTCGCTCGCTACAAAACCTGTGCTCCCTTTTGCAGCTGTCAGGGAGAGCGGGGAGGTGCATCTGGAAAAGGGGGTGGGGGTGGAGGTAAAATGTTGATAAATCCACCAGCCTTGATCTTCAGCTCCGTGTGGTGGAGTTTGGGGAGGGAAGGGAGATCTGGCGAAGAGGGAGGAGGGCGAGGAGGATGGAGATGAATGGGGGTCGAGGGAGGGGGGAAGAGAAAATGGATTGTACCCCAGATTGCCACTGAATCTGCTGGGCTTCCCCCGCTCCCGCGCTCACACCATCGGGGCTCAGTGCAGGCTTCCCAGCATTACGGTGCACGGCAAAGCGCTGAGCCTGATTTCTGGGAGCCAGCGAGGTTTGCACAACTGCAGCAAGAAGCCAAATCAAAAAGCCAATCTGCGAGCCTCCAAACTCCACGTCACCTATCAGCTGGGAGCGAGCGCTGCAACAGAATTACAAGCCATGCATATTTATTCCTCCGAATCCAGGGGGGGATTTTCAGATCGTTTAAAGCGAGGCACGGTGAAACCAAGGCAAACCCTTTCCAAAATAAATAAAGGCAGAGCACGTCTTGCATGTAACACGCGCACACACACCTCTATGAGGTCTCCATCGGTATATATAGATAGAGATATACACTCACTGAGCGGGGATCACTCCTGTGCCATCCTAGTATATTGGCTTGACTTTGTGTATTTCAAGCAAGGAAGGGGAAGAACATGGTAGTCGAGCCTCAGAGAAGAAGATATTGATTGCTTATCTGAAATTTAAAGCATCTGCCAAACACTTCTGAGAGATTAAATAGAGGCAATATAATTACACAGCCAGAGTTGGTCCTGGTATCCATTTGAAGCTGCATGCTTTAGTCTGTGCTTGCAGAAACCACCCAGTTATTTTTTTAACCAAAGTCAAATAAGTTGTGAGACAGCAAGTCATTTTAAGGTAAAAATACACATTGCCTCCAAAGTTGCTATTTGACTTTGGCAGAAGACTACTAGGGGCTGGTTTCCACGACCATGGAACAAAGCAGTACATTTATGCCTCACACAAGACACATCATGGTATTTGCACACATTTGCCTCCCCTTAGGTCCCCTCTGTTTTTGCCACAGCAGTTATGGGCAGACATGTGCCTCCAGGAGATTTACCTTCTGGCATAGCTTCTCACTTCTTTAGAGCCCAGGTACTACAAGGCAACAATCCCTGACACTGAGCTATCCTGCCAAAGAACGGTCTGTTTCATCCTCCAGAGAGAAGCTGTCCCCAGATCGTTTGTCCCCAGTGACTCCCCATACCCCCTGAGGTGATGAAGGCCCAGAAGCTTTCTGGTGAGACCTGAGCACATGTGCAAGTGCAAACCATCCCTGTCAAAAGCAGCTGAATCAACTGCCATGAGAAATTCGAGCCTGAGTCCTACACTGGGCAAGAACTTTTACCTCAGCCAGGCACAGGCAGCAGACATACAAAGAGGGAAGAGGAAAGGGCAGAACACTTACTGGGAAGGTGACATGTAAGAAAGTTGAGCAGGCTTCATGCTGCCAGAAATTGGTAAGAAAAACTGCAAATGGGCTGTGGTCCCCTGCAGGACATCACAGACCACTAAGTCCCTAAAAGTCAGCTGGTACATTCTAGTTATGGCTTCATAACAGCTATGGCTCCATAATAAGAGCAGCCCCTGGCCCCACAACTCAGCACAGAAGGGATGCAGAGACCTGGCAGAGCAATTATGCATTCTGGTCAGGCTACTCACTGTTATTAGTTAGAGCAGGGCATGGAAGTGCAGGACAGACAGGCAGCAGGAGGAGGCCACAAGGGGACAGAGTTGCTGCAAATAAGTACAAGATGGAGGTACAAAAGATGGTGGCAGAACACCTTGTGGGTCCCAGACTCAGCCTTTTGTCTCCCCAAATGCCACCTGCCACTCCTGGTGTCCTCAAATGACCCAGCAAGGCAGCTTACCAGGTAGGAATGTGGTATGGGATGCACATGGGCCAGAAGACATGGCAAGATCCAACATATTCTGAAGTGCCTGACCTCAGGGCACTGGCCAGTCCTGCACAGGGCTGCAACCCTGAATGAGGCTCCTGTGTGATGTCAGGGAGGAGAAGGGCTTCCCAGTGCCTGGGGGAACACAGGCACATGTGCATTGTGGCCCATGGCATTAAAGTGCCCAGCAGTCTCAGTCAAGCTGCAGAATAACCCTTACTAACATCAGTACATAAAATCAACAGCACAGCATCAGTGGCTGATACCCAAGACTGTGTGGATGCAGGGACTCTGGCACCGGCCAGTGACATCCGATCTCCAGGTGGCCACCTCCAAACCTCACACCCCTGCCAGGGAGGACAGCCCCCAAGGGTGGCAGCTCTCCAGTCACCTCCAACACCAAGCAAAGGAAACCGCCCCAGGTGGCACAGGGAAACTCTCCCAGCCCACAGCTCATCATCAGGCAGTTCCAAACAACTGCTTGTGTTTAAGGCTCAGCAAGAGTGGGTCTGGAGCTCAGGAGCTGCAGTGCAAAATGCTCATCAGCAGGAGCAAGCCCTGGGGGCAATACACAAATTTACAGTTGACAATAACTTAAGACAGACAGAGCTCTTTATGGTACACAGATGTTTCATTTCACCTCATCCTAGTACATAAAATCATGCCTAATACACTTAAGAAACGCTCCGAGCCATTTCCCTCTTTCCTTCCCTTCCATATGGGCCTCATCTTACATTGCTCAGCTCAGGCAGAAATTTTTCATTACAAGAGGGAGTATATGAAATTTTTTATCTCCTTAGTCTTAAAGGTGTGCTTGCAAAGTACTAACCTGAGATGAAAGCAACCAAACCATTTATATAAAAATACTATTTCAAATAACCCAAAACAACACAAAAAACCAACCACCTCTTGTTTATATTAGCTTTAACAATTAAAGTACAGGGAAATTCCTGGGCTGTTTAGCACAATCTCACTAAACAAGCATGGATATTAGTTTTTAATGACTGCCAAGATCACTCGATGTTTCAAGTGTTACCTCACCTAAGGACCAGAGCTAATGGTTTTAAACTTATGGAGGCCTGATTCAGACTAGGTATAAGAAACAAATTTTTTACAATGAGGGTGGTGAAATACTGGCCCAGGTTGCCCAGAGACATGGTAGGCACCCTATCCCTGAAAACATTAAAGGTCAGGTTGGACAGAGCTCTGAGCAACCTGATCTAGTTGAAGATGTCCTTGCTCATTGCGGAGGGCTGGAACTAGATGACCTTTAAAAGATACCTTCCAACTCAAAACTATTGTATGATTCTAACCCAAAACCACTGCAAGTCTACCAAATACTAGTATATTAAAAGAACACAGAGCAGGTAGAGTTAGAATGGACCACTGGAGGTCATCTGGTCCAACCTCCCTGCTCACACAGGTCCCCTAGAGCACATTACTCAGGATTGAGGACAGATGGCTTTTTGGATATCTCCACAACTTCTCTGGGCAACTGTTCCAGTGATCGGTTACCCTCACAGTAAAGAAGTTCTTCATGAAAGTGTGGGGACTTTTCCCATGAACAATCAGGACCTTCATACTTCTCTCCAACCTGTCTCCAAGCTCCTGAGATTTGAAGCAGAACAAGAAATGGAGGCTTTGCTCCTCCTTTCCTTGGCCGCCTAAAACTAGAGATTTTCTTAACTTAATCCATAGCTTCAACATCCCATGACTTCAGCCTTCTGCTGGCAACCATGCTGATAATAAAGATGCTGACAGCAGAATGTAGTCAACAGCAGTGCTGTTGTTAAGGACAATGTGCATAACAGGCATTGACTTGCTCTGCCATGCCAACAGCATCTATTGACATAAAAACCTGCCAGTGTCCTACAAGTTCCAGAGAAAACTCTGGGCATGTGTTAGCTGAGTCTGAAAGGATCTATTCTTTCCCCTTCATTCATCAGCTATGCACTTAGCACATACAGATAAGAATTTCACACAGTTGCCATCCAAAATTTCAGGTGGATAGGGCCGTATTATTGTTTTATTGTGGCATACATGATGATCTGTACGTTTGGCTCCTCCTTGGAAAATTTCTAGCTGAGAAAGGCCTTAGGAATTGCTCCCACTATTGCTGTCCTCCTGTAATCTTTCAGCCCTTGGCCTAATGACCCAAGAATGGCCACAAACACTATATTGTTCAAGGGCCCTTGTTCCTTGAATACAAGCAGACCAACTGCTCCTGACCTCAAGTTTGTACGAAAGGGCCTGGCACAGCCCCCTTCTCTCATTCAAGATTAGACCTTGGTGAACCTGTGTTATGTTTTGGGCTATTTTTCCATAGCTGTGCTTTTCCTCCCTCATCAGCTTTCATCAGGTGCCTGCTCACATTTGTGTCAGAAGGGATGAGATAATGTGACATTTTATTAGTATGATGCATTTTCAGAGCCTTGAAATGAAGTTTTAAATCTGAGAAAAAATTACTTTCTAGGCAAAAGAGGAAAGGAGCCACCATGTAGAAGGCAGCTTCAAGCCTATCCATGATTACCGAGCAAATGAACCCAGATCAAATGTAAAATTCTGTTCTTTTTTTCTTACATGAAAGCCTGTTTTGCAAACATGGTTAGAGCTCCAAAAGCCAAGCTGGGCTTTATACACATAACAGTGTGCAAATTCTTATTGAACAAGTCATGGGACACCTGGGACAGTCCATGCACTCTTCACAGCCCTTCCCATAACCGGGGGACAATTCCTCCACAGGTCCTAGCAGACAGGGGGCTTGCCACAGACGGATAAGGATTCTTTGTGTATCCTTTGTACACTGCTCAGAAAGGAGTAAAATATGGGTTTAATCTTTCTGACCCACAGGTGTGTCTGAGACAGCTGTAGGTTGCAATAAGATCCTCTAGTCTCATTGCAGAGCTTCCCAAGAGGTTAAGCCTGGGGTCAGAGGCCACCTTCCTCTGAGGTCTGGTTTATAAGGAGGGGCAATTCTTTGTGCAGTCATCTTCACTCTCACAAATGATTGCAGAGTAATGTAGAGACAAGCCCATATGGTGACTGATACCACAAACATGTCCTGGCCTCGGCTTGCCAAGGGTTTTCTTTGCAACTGAACATGGACCTAAAGAAACTTTAGGCAGCATTCAGACACCATGTAGAAACCCTCAAAAAATGAAAAAACCTAACAAAGGATAGCAACCAGTCCCTGGGAATTCAGGGCAAGTCAAACCCTTGAAAACTGATGAGAGTGACATCTTCCAAAGAATCTACCTGACAATGGAAAATGAGGGTACACCCCACAACCAGATTTTGATCGTGGTGGAATCCAGGACACATGTTAATTCCATTCCAAAGTTTTCCATTTTAGCATTGGCTTCAGAAACTGTTGATCCATGGATTGACCACTGCAGATTGCAGAGAAGTGGACATCTGTGGTGGAGCATACCCTCCGCTCAGGACAAACACCCAGGGGGGCTTGGTCTGGCAAGCCCATGTGTCCTGGGGCAGGAAACAGGACTCATTCAAAGGAGATTTTTTCAGCATTTTAACTGCCATCCATGGGTGTGGTCAGGGGAAGCTTCTCAGGTTGAGGAGCTCTGAGACTTTCCTTATCTTTGGTCTCTTGGCTTAAGAGCAACTCTATTACAAACTAGGTGATGTGTTTCTTAAGGGTTTTTATAAGAACAGCTATTTCCATGAAGGACCAATGGGACTCTGTGACTTACAGCATCAGGCTATGCGCCAGGACAAGGGGCACATTCAAAAAGGCCATTTCAACTGCAGTGACGTGTAATGAGCCACCAGCACCAACAGTGCCTGGGGTACACCCATTTTCTCAGTTGCAGAACAAGAACATGCAGCTCAGATGACAGCAGCGGATTGGATCTGCTCCTCCTCCACTCTCACTGAGGACCAAGGAACCTGGACTCAGAGGAAGAGGTTTGGTATGACAGAAGACAGCAACAAATATTAACATGGCAAGAAGCCTGTAAGCACATCAGCACATTCTGATGGGTTCTTGCACGTGTCTTACAAAGCGTGGAAGAGGATTTAGCGCACAAAGTTGTCAATTCATTTAACAGCTTCCCAAAATAATTTTGAATTCAAAAAAATCAATGGGAAAAGTTCATATTTCATTGATTTTGAAACCCAACAAAGACAAAAATCAATTGCACCACCACCACTCTGGTTTCCCTCTTAAACACTGGCACCAAGGTGGTTTTTTCTGCTTCTTGCACCACATGCTGCCTAATAGCATGAAAAGAAAAAAAAAAAATCCATGTTTCTTAAACTAAGCCAGTGCTCCATGGAGCAGAGGATTCACAGCAACTCTAGAGCAGTAGCTGGTGCTTCAGCCATGCACTGCACACAGGCTGGCTTTCTTACATCTCTTTCAAACCCTTCCTTCTGCATCCCATGCCTTCATATTCTGGGTAAGCTACTCTCTGGCCAGTGAATTTGCTAACAGGTTAAAACTGTCCTGTAATGAAAAATGGTTGGGGCTATGTTACATTGTGGACACCATATCAGTAGCAGGAGCACGTCATCCCCTGTATTGGCCTCCTAAGGGTCTTCCACAGCAATTCAGACTCTCCTGCAGCCATCCTGTAGCTGCCCACCTTCACAAGCAGTGCCTGGCATGGGGTTGTGGGTGCTCAGCTCATGGCCAGCAAGTGCTGGTGTGGCTGAGGGTGCCCCTCCTCTAACCTCCCAACAGCTTCTGTCTGGTGGGCTGGCAAACAAGGCTTCACACTATGATTTGTCTTCACTTTGAGAGTGCAAAATGCTGGAGCTGAAGGTCCCCAGCTTCAGGGGATGTTACCAGATAGCACAGCTAAAGACCTTGATAGCACTGTCCAATGGGGATAACAATAAATGCTGGATAAAGATAGAATAAAATTTTACAATTCCCCTAAGGTCAATGTAATAATTTTCTTAACAAAACAGCTGAGACCTACTAAAAAAAAGTCTCCTATGGAGTAGTGTCTCTTCCTTTACAAATCTGGGACAAAGTGAAGAGTGCCAGATTGTCTCTTCCCCCTGAGCAGTTAGCAGAAATCCATGCTTCCCTCCAGGAGGATCTGATCCTGGTTTATAAAAATGGGGAGGGGGAGTGGGGGATGGGGTGTGGAAAAGAACTATAAAGTAAATTAAGATCAGCTGTTAATGAAAGTTAATAGTTTAATTAAAGGAGTGAGCAGCTTGTGCATGGAGAGACGCATCCGTCTCTAGGATACACGTGGCTTCTGTCCAGATCTGGCAGGATCCAGGAAGCACATATGGGATGAGTGCTTCTGGTGCAAAGTCTGACCCCAGACTGCTCTGATGATGGTGGTAAGACAGAGACAGTTTCCCTGGGAAGAGGCCTGTCATCAGGACACCACACAAAGCCTGCCACCTCCCTCAGCACTGAAGACTTGACTTTAAATATCTAGTTGTGTTGCAAAATCATTTTTCTGATATGTGTCATGTTTTGGGATTAAGTGGATGATAAAACACTGGTTATCCCTTTAAATATTAATTTATTCAGGTTATCCTAAAAGTTGAATTTACAAGAATATTATCTCTTGTTTTAAAAAAAGTGCACAGCCACAAAAAGACTTTGGCACATGCAACATATACCTATCACAGAATGGGCCAGGTTGGAAGGGACCACAGTGGGTCGGTCTGGCCCAACCTCTCTGCTCAAGCAGGGTCATTCTAGAGCACCTATATACCCACCCTCAGAGCAGTCAAAAGAATTCAGATAGAAAGAAGTTAATTTGTTGAGGAGAAAGACACAGCTGTGTGCAAAGAACAGGGTGGTCTTTCATAGCCTGGGGTTTCTTTCTAGAGGGGTTTCTTCTACATACAGTGTGTATTTTGTCCTGTATGTTGTACAGAGTCCTACACTCAGTCTCTGCCCTCTCCTCTGCCCCATTCTACACTCTGTCTCCCAGCTACACGTACCTCTTGTCTTTGCTCCTCTCACCACACACCCTCTTTAAGCCCCTCTTTGTGTTGTTCCTGTGGGGATATGGGTTTAGCTGTTGCTCTTTGCCAACACTTCACATAAACTGCAAGCTTGGAGTAACTCTCCATGATAATTGATTTGTATCCCAGAATGTGCAGAAGCAGTTTTGCTCTGGAGATAACAAGGGGAATAACTTGGAATGGCAGAAGCACTTCAGCCTGGAGAGCCTTGGGCTGCCTATCTCTGGCTGTCAGTGTGCTCCTGGCAGAGGGAGGCTATGGCCATTTTGCACAGGCTCTGGTCTGTGTGGTTTCTCACATTCATTTTTGCACTGCTGACCATCTTGCAGCTACAGAGCAGTAGCTTCCAGAAATCCCAGTCACACAAGTTGCTCACAGCGTTGTTTACCAAATACACCAACCTCACCCCAAAGGTCAGGAGCAGAAACAAGGTAGGAAAACACACCTCATCTCCACATGCCACCAAGAGATTTGTCAGGGTTCACCACTGTACCAGCCACCTGAGCCACACACAACAGGAGTGACCCCACATCACTCAGCACAGCTGACAGCAGAGAAGACCCAGCTGGCAGCGCTTAAGGTCTCACAGTAGAGCCCTAACATACCATGTACTTCCCACAGACTGGGCATTCCAAGCCTCTCCTTCCACCTGCCTAATTGCTCACAACTGGGAAATTAGGATTTTGGAAACTGTTTCCTGGCTACCGAATTTCCCTGCGGTAGGCTAGCAAGTCCCAGAGCTATGAGAGGGTCAGACCTGCTGGTCCCAGCCCTGCCCAGGCTTACTCCAGGATCTTCAACAGTGCCAGGCAACTCCTCAAATGCAAGTGGGCATTAGTGATCTCCCAAAGCCACTGCAAGGGCTAATTGCTTGACCCTTGTTTGCAATGCTGTCCAGAAGATGAAGGCATGGTTCAGCACACTCATTATGTGGCTCATTCCAGAAGCAGTATTTACTGGGCAAGGGAAATGGCATCCCAGGAGTGGCAGCCTTACCAAGCAGCCTCCTTCCCCAGCATCATGCGGTTTTGCTCACACTGCAAGAACAGTAAACCCTGCAGTGCTTAGATTCCCTTTCAGTTGGTTCTGCTATAAACCACTGCATTCCCCTTTCAGCTGCTGTCCCTACTGCCATCATCTCACTGGTTTCAGCTGCAACTAGAAATGGACTGAGACCTCATTCTATATGGTTATACTCCCATGGTATTCTATTTAACATCTTCCTAGGGCCCCCTCAAGTACTTTCTTGAGAAGGAGAGTGTAGGGATGGCTCCATGTCCTACAGGGCACAGACAGCACTGCAACTGCTGCTGGTGGACTAGGGAAAGAAAAGCCATCAGCTGCCACAGCCATCCCTGGGGAAAAGACCAATGCTCCCCTCTTCTCCACTGGCTGGCAGAGCATTATCTCTTTGGCATCTCCCCTCTGCCCAACACTATCCCGTGGATCGCCATGCCTCCAGGCTTCCAAGGCTGCCACCTGTCACCTACTACCCTCAGAAGCCTGGCAGCAGCTCCCTGGCTCAAGTCTGTGACAAACCCACTGCTCCCAAGGGAGGTCAAGGCATAGCTTCCGCTTCCACATGCTGTAAGGATTTTAATCCCATCCCTGTAACAGCATGCAGGGACAAAAGCATGCAACAGAGCCATGAGGTGAGGCTTATTTCATCATGCCTTCAGAAAGGCAAAAACCAGAAAACACCTTTTATCTAGCCTCTGCATAGACAGGTTCCTCCTCATTTCTTTATTGGTGGTTTTACAGTTTTTTACTGCCTTGATGAGACAGAGCTGCTGCCATGTGGTATGGACAGGCTGCAAGAGCAGCTCCCCTGTTGGATTTGTTTGGTAGGTATATTGTGATTTTAAGTCCTTTGTCAGTTTCCATGATCAATGAATGTGCATTCAAGAAAGGAAAAAAAAATAAAAGAGAAAAAAGATTTTATTAGAAGGAGCAAAACCTCAATGAGTCCCATCACTTCCCCAGCTGCTGCTGTGTCTAATCATTTTCATAGTATATCAGGAGGTGTGAAGTCACCGATTAATTTTATGACAGAGGTTTTTTAATCACAGAAGGTGGGGATGTGAAACCTTCCTCTGAATGCACTGCAGCTGTGGGTTCATTCTCAGCTACCGAGTCTTCCCCCCGTACCCCGGGTGCCACTGGGGAATGATGAGACAGAGCTGTCCAAACCAGGTCACCAGTTTTCTTTGGCGAAAACAGGCAGACGAATGCCAGTCCTTGCTATTGAAACGTCTTAGGGTGCTTGAGATACTGCACAGGGGAAGTTCCCTGCACAGATTTCTCAACAGCACAAAGTAAATAAGACACATTCACATTTTCTCTGGCTCTTGCACCTCTCAGCAGCAGTGAGAGCAGAGCTCTGAGCCTGGGTGCTCCAGCTGTGGAGCATTAAGCACCCAGACTCAGCCTCCAGATATTGTCTGTATTGTCTGAGCATTCGCTGCTCTTGGCCAGGTCAAGGGTCCCCACATCTTGTGAGACCAGTTCAGAAAACAAACTCATGAACTTCAGACAGCTGGAGGACCTGCAGATAATCCATCCTGACCCATATCCACAGCTGCCAATGTGAGACCTCTCTGTCACCCTCTGCATTTACAGAGAAAAGTGCAACAAGTTTCCAACCAGCCTGGTGTTACTGCAGTGCGTGGAGGGCAGTGCAGGGAGCTTCAAGTCCTTGGAGTAAAGTACAGATGAGATCAAGCCAAATCCTGATCCTACGGAAATCAGCTGGAACTTTTTCACTGTGAGAAGGATAGTGCACACCACTCTATGAGAGCTGCTGAAGAGGCAGTGCAGAACAGTGAAGGGCAGAAAGCAAAGCGTGCTGCATCCAACACCTTTCGGGGAAATTCACCAAAGCAGAATGAAATTTGTACTCTGATCAGAATTTCACAGCCACCAGTCCCCTCATGGAGCACAACAGACCTTTAATAACAACTGCTTAGTTGATGCCTGCTACTGAAAGGCAAGATCACAGACAAAGAGGTCATTGGTTTGGTCCTGACCTTGAACTGGACTGGAAGTTATTGCAGTCCCACTAGCACTGCCTGACCCTCTCAACAAGAGTGCAACATGCATGGAGACTTCCTGACACAGCCTACATCCCCCTTGTATGCTGCAGATCTTCCTCCTTCACACACCAGCCTGGCACAAGGTCACCATCCTTCCTGGCATACACCCTGACAGTTTGTTGTTTAATAAACTTGGAGGGGAAGAGCACCAACCTGGGGCAGCAGCAATGAACCTGCTTCCCTGGCATGGAATGGTGTTAGCCAGCATCAGTGAAGTGACAGTCCCCCAGGGCACTTGCCTTACAAACAGGTGCAGGTACTGCTTGCTTTTCACCAGTGTCCAAACCAGACTGATCAGATCAGAACACTGGGACAGAGAGAAACCCTTGAGCCAGGATACAAAACTAAATCAAAGTTTTATGGGCTAGGATAAAAGGGGAAGTACTTCAAAGCCTGCAACCCATTAATTGTCCTTTCTGCTGTGGTTTTGCCTTCCCCCTTGTTTTAATATGATGGATCACTTGATAATGACAGGAGGTCGCTCTGACCGACATGTACACCCAGGATAAAGGGGAGCAGGAAATTGGATCTGAGGCTCTGTACTGTATTTCCATGAGTCCTGGAGCCACCAGAAAGAGACCCTTGGTCGGGTTGCTAATGCCGTCACATTCCCCACAGCTGCAGACATGCAGTCCTGTGTTCAATTTCCTGCCATCACTCCTTGTGTCTAATGCACAGCCAAAGAGCAGGAGTATGAAGTGTATCTGATTTAGAGACGTACACTCATCAGGCACAAGCTCTGGCTACAGTAGGAAATTGAACTCTTGATGAAAATGGCTTTCACCAGGGAGCCTCCTTGTCCTCTCCCAGCCTTCCCATTCTGTATTGTCTGGGGCTTAAGGTCACAACTATTGGCTCTTTCACCAAGAGAACTGCTTTAGTATCTGCTTTTCTAGCCCTACTTTTTCTATCCACTGTGAGGAAAGCTCTTTCAGTGCACTGAGCCCCTTTCCCTCCCTCTTCCTTCCTGTCCCAGCTGCTCTGGACCACTATGGAGGTTATACACTGAGCATACCACCTTAGCCACCTTTATTCTGCTGCCTCCTGCATCCTATAGGAAAAGCTGGTTTGTCTGCTGAAGGGAGTGGGACCACAACATGGCAGAGGTAGATTTTCTGATACAAGAAAAAACCTCCTTTGGATTCAGATCTGGCCTTGCAGGAGATATCAGAACATTGGGAATCTGTTCCTGTTGTGGGCTTTGCTGGATCCTCTAAGTCAAAACCCATTCCTTGCTTCCTCAGTTGTTGGGCAGTCAGGAGGACACTCTTCTACAAGAACCATGAGACTTGCAGGTGCAAAGACAGCTCAGACATGGCACTGGGGCACTAAGTTCTGGATCCTACCCCGGTGATAATTTGAAGGAGGTAAAGCTTGTGAATCCCAGCCTGGGGAACGGCATTGCTACTGGTGCCTTTTTCTGAACTGGATTCAAACAGTTTCATATTCTAGAGGCTTCGGAGTCCAAACCTGGGGTCACAGCTTTCACTCATCCCTTGCTATGGACAGCTATTTGTTCTTTTAGACTGCAACCTGAACAAAGACAGATGTAGTGAAATATTTAGGCAAGGTTTTTGCTCAAGTACAGTCAGGCAGTCCTAAGCAAAATGCCCCAAATATTTCATTAAAACAGTGTATTTTTATTTTAGATCTATGGGCTGGACAAGCATCTGAACATGCATGGGTTTAAATTGCTTCCCAGCTTTGGGTGATCCACCCTACATCCCCCAGCAGAGCTAATTTAATTGCCACACCACCTGGAAAACTACCCAGCAACAATATTCTTTGCCTTGCTGCCCCGCCAGGCTGGACTGTACAGACAAGATATTGATGCAGCAACCTGATGTAATCAAGAGCTATAAAAGGCAAAGCAGTAAATCATTTTGGATGCAACAGTCTGTGCACTTAGCCGTTTTTTATGTTTTCCAAAACATCCAATAAACAAAACTGCATTTAACTATTAACAGTCACATAGCAATTCTCCTTGCAAAGCTTGTGCTCTCACAGTGGGTGGTGGTGGGGAAGGAACATGGCTTGGAAGTAGGTCAAGAAGTGTCCAGAATTAGGAATTATTTTACTTCTTTTTTTTCCTTTCCTGCAGGTGAGTCATCTGAAACTTCTCGCTGTTGAGCACAACTTTTGGAAAAGGTGGCTCTCACTTCTCCTAGCATTAAAGAGTCAGCCATGTTCTTTACTGAGCTTTCCCACAGTGCTCTTATGACTGACCATCAAGCCCGCTTAAAAGACCTAAAATGAAAGATACAGCTCTGAGGGAAGCTTGTGGAAAGCTAACTTTGCAGAAAGGAAAGGAATGAAGGGTTAGGTCTGTCTCTCACACCACAGTTAGAACCATCAACCCTAAAGGGCAAGAGCTGCCTGGGCAAAGGCAGAAATGCTGCTGCAGCTTTCCTCCTTTTCTCCTAGCAGCAGCTGCCATTCCCCAGAGCTGCAGGTTCAGGGAAGCTGAGGAAAAACACACAAGGACAGTAGCAAAAGAGCCTCTCTCTAGAGGACCAGGAGGCCAGAGTCCTCTCCACAGCACAGAAGTGGGTTACGGTCTCCTCGCTTCTTGGGACTCAGTATTTCAACACAGACCACAGAAAAGCCACCGGACAGATTTCAGATACTCTAAAGTGCAGTTTTGTTCCAGTCCACGAGATGAGCTTTGGTATTTCTTTGTATCTCAAGACTCCAGTTTCCAAATAAAGAGTCAGTCAAGCTATAAGGAGAGTAAATGAGATCAATACTTCCTATCAGCTTTTAAAGTGACTAAAAGACAGCTGAGAACCTGGAAAGACCCATACATTAGGCAAAACCAGGCATTTTCTCATTTTACCTTCATCTACATTCCTGAGAAGCAGGGGAAGACAAAGCCTCTTTCTTTACCTACCCAGCCTCAAAAATAAGACAAACTTGGAGGCTTCAGAAGAGAGAAAACCGTAGCAGCATCTCAGGCTTTCCTTAAGAATTGTGGCCCACCTGACCAGCCTCCTCCCAGCAGACTCATGGTAGACGAGTGCTCTTGAACCAGCCTTGTCTGCAGGTGGGTGGTTGGTGGCCAAATGCCCCTGACAGCTGCAGAACTAGTTTAGCGTACCCCAGCTGAAAATTTCCCCCATTGGCTGACATTTAACTGCCCTGTTTTTCCCCAGGATTTATCAAGAAGTCAGGCACTCAAGGTGACTCATCGCCAGCTAAGCCCGAGCCAGCAAGAGCTGTCACACTGCACAGTGCTCTGGCTGCCCAGGGGGGCTGTCAGTAATGCAGTGACCAGATCCTCCCCTGCCTTAACAACTTGGGCATCAGCCGCGTGTGGCAGGGCATCACTCGGGTTGGATAAACCCCTCCTGTGCGCTAGAGGTGTGGATGATGAGGAGCTTCTCCCTCTGTATTGCAATGGGACAATGCAGCAAAATTCAGTGTCACCAGGGCACGTAGTGAGCATTCCAACTGGCTTGCATGCAGCCACACCCGGATAAATAGGAAGAAAATCCCTAACCATAATCACCTGTCAAATATCTTGCCCCTTCCCCCCACTCCCTGTCAGCCTGCTCTTGATTTTCAATGGGTTTGCAGTCTGTTTAGCCTGAGGATAAAGCTGAGCAGGTGAACCGGAGGCAGCAGTCCCCACAAAGCCTGGAGCAGGAGGTGGCAGGGACACCCAAGGGAGCTGGGCAGCAACAGCCCCTTCACCACCCTGCTCGGACAGCACAGCCCTGTCTGCACAACAGACCCGTGACGCCCCTTCTCCTTCTGGTGCAAACGCCGGGCTGGGCCCACGGGCAGGTCTCACTAGAGGGCAGCAGGATGCACTTAGAGATGGATGCTGCAGAGCCAGCGGGGCCAAAAGGCAGCCAGCCCTCGGGATGCCCGAGAGCAATAAACAGGACAATACACAGGCCACGGCTTGGATGGTGCCACCACTACAGCCCACACATGGGGCCGGGGCGGAGCCGGCCCCGTGGAGCCCTCCTGGCCGTGTGGGCAAAGGGAGGGCTTTATATTTGGAATTATGCCGAGGGATCCAGGGCAGCTCTGCCTGACATTAATATGTTTGGCACGGCATGAAAAAAGAGGAGCAAATGGAATAGGAGGCCAAAGTAGCAGCCTTGATGCAGGACATGAAAGGAGACATTTGTTATCAGATCAGAGACAAGGAGGCGCCTCTGGAAAAAAACACCACTTGAATGGCTGCTGAACAGCTCAGCTGTGTGATGGGCAGGAATTTGGAAAGAGCTGCTTCTCATTCAAAGACACACAAACCTGCCTTTCCCCGGCTTATTTCACAGAACAGTTATGCAGGAAGGAGATGTGGGATGAAGCAGTGTTCAAACAGTGCTGCTAAATGCTGTGGAAGACTGAACTGAGTGCATAGGATGAACAATAACAATGAAGCAACACAAAGTTTGTCACTGAGATCTCTGTACTAAAAAAAAAAAAAAAAAAGAAGTGGAAATTACTCAGTGTGGGCAGGTAATCCTCTGTTTGAATAGTGTAAACTGCATTTTTTAGGTTTACTGTGAGAACCAGATTAGTCCAATGGCACTGAACATAGCACTCATTTTTTGGGCCAGGATCTTTCATTCCAGTTTAGGCTGTAGTGAGTGCCTGCTCCAAAGACATTTTTAGATATATGGTATGATTCTCCTTAGATACTAGACATACTGTAGATGACACCATTAAATTTTTGTTCAAGCTGATTAGCACTTTAGTACAGAGAAAATAAACTGTAAACAGCTTGCTGCTGCAGAAACAAGGGTATGTACCAGCCATGATGCAGCTCACCTTCTCCTAAGAGTCAAAGAAAAATCTTCATAAGACTACACAAACCACCCAGAATCAGTCCTTCCACCATGGAAATGAAAAGGTCTGAAGGAGCACAGCAAAGATTTCATTAGCCATAGCCATGCCACCATGGAGAAGGCAGCATCCAAATACCACTGGGGAATATGTTTCTGCAGATAAAGGGAGGTCACCATCACTGGACTTGCCTAGGAGAAAGCTCCTAGGGGACCATGGGATTTTAGACCTGGAAGCACCTGCATAGACAAGTGACATTTGACAGCAGCCAAGAAGTGGGTAGGGTCAGACCCCAAATGTTAAGTTATGGGAGCAACCAGCCTCTGGTACAATGCATTCTGGCACATGGCTAGCTTTCAGTAACTTAAGATGTTAAAATTAATATCTTATATTTTTAACTCATCTACACTATTTCAAGCAGAAGTTTTTTAGCCTGAGGCAGGGATTACTCAATGTGTTTAGATAGTGTGGCTTCTGTAAGAAGACAGCCTGGAGGAGGTACAACGCTTTTCCAAGGTTTTGTGACAATGCCAATATCAGAAGAGAGGACTTCTGACAAGCCCTGCTATTTGTTTGCACAGCATGTGCACAGCATGACATCTCTTTCAGCTCTGCTCAGGTGGTTGCACATCTTTCTGCCCCTGCAATGTGGGCAGAGGAAGAGCTGCCCAGAGGCACCATGCAGTGGTCCTTGCCTACCACCACGTCCCACCTGCAATTACACCTTGAGGCGCCGAACGGGGAAGATGGTGGTGCAAGAGGCACCACAAAACATCAGGTCCAGTCTGGGCAAGGGAGAAAAAAGCAGAAAAAGCAAATCAGACTTTTTCTGAGCTGTGGCAAATTGGCCCTGGAAAAGTAGTGAAAATTATTAGAAGATAAGGAAAAACTAACTCCCCAAACTGCCTCTTGTATTTAAAAAATCGCAAACACTTGATGGGTTTTAGCTCCTTAACCTGCATTCTCCATCTTTACAAACACAGGTCATGCAGATTAAACAAGAAAGGTGAGAGGAGTGACAAGAAAGGACGGTGGTGGGCACCACCAAAGTACACTCCTTTCCTTAGCAGGCAATACAGCTTTCCTCTGACTGCTGTCATGCCATACCCAAAGCTTGCCAAAACCACAGAGGGACTAGGGAACCTCTCCTGCTGAAAAGCACTGCTGGGAGACACCAGCATGTAGGAGCTGATGGATACACAACATTGCCTGTGACTGTTACTGGTTCAGACCCATTCTTACTCAGGAGCTCCTTGCTTGCTGCTGTCTGTCATCCCAGCAAAATGGCCTTCCTGGGCTCATTCTGCAGATGGGTGTCTCCAGGAGGAGCTGTGGTCGCAGTGCCCAGTCAGCCCTCTTTGTTCAAAGCCTTCAGTGCTGGTTTAACCACAAGGGAGGGACGGCTTGCCTTGCCCCAGCGCTGTCCCCTGGGATGCTGACAGAATTGGGAGAAACCACTGGCAGGGGAGGCACACAGGGGCTTTGGTCTGCAAAGCTGAGCTTGCTAAACACCACAGAGTCCTTGGCTAGGCAGCAGTTCTGGGACACAGCCCTGCCAGCAGCTTGGCTGAGGAAAACCATGGCCACCAGTTCCTTCCCAACCCACCCATAGAGAGAGAGGGAAAGATGCCTTGAAGAAAGACTTTGAGTTGGAGGACAGCCAGGATTTGGCCCTTTGCAACACTTGAATAAGCTTCTTCAGCTATATTTGGACCACTAAAATGCTCCCTTGTTTTGAGATGGCTTCCCAGAGCAATGAGGTGTTCCTATGGGTCTGTGTGCTGTCTCTCCTCCTGTCTCCATAACACTCTGATCCCAGCAGCTGGAAACATTGCCCAGGCAGAACAAGACAAGAACACAAGTAACTTTCCTGTGTTGTTAGGGAAATGGAAGCAGGACAGCAAGCCCCAACCCTACAAATGGTTATCTTTGAGTGCATAATTCTTAATTATATACTTAAGCAAAGCCTAGAGTAATTTAGTAAGTAAAGCATGTAATTCCACTTTAACTGATGGGTGACTCCCTACAGCAAATGCTTATGTGTGCTCAGGGCTGCTCCCTAACTCAGCCAAGACTCACTGGGGAGCCAGAGAGGCCTCGTTTGGGTGGCACTGGGGGTGCTTTAGCAAGGTACCATACTGCTCTGCACACAAGTGGATGACAAAGCCATGTCCCAAATTTGTACCATGAACCCAAGTCACCAAGAGAGCAACTCTGGTTTACTGGAAGAAGGGAGGTGGGGGAACAGATGCAGGCTGAGGAAAGCTATCCAGTCCCGTCCATACACTGCAGTGGGCAGCCCTAAAGGCTCCCCACCAACTCTGCACCTTTCCACCTTCCAGCATGGCCCCAGCAGCCGCTCCAGGGGCGCCGCAGAGGTTGTGGGACCATGCTGCTGCCCAGCCCAGCCCAGCCCCCTCCACTGGTGCCTGCTTGCCAGACTCATGGCCTGGCTGCTCTCACAGAGCCTCCATACTCTTAGCATGAAGGTTTCCATTTCTACCTTCAGTCAAGTCATGAAGCTGGATATCAAGTGAAAATATACAAGAAAGAGGAGAAAGCCAGCACTGTGGCTTAATTAATCTTATGTGTGGCTGCCATGAAGCGGGAGGAAGCGCAAACATGAGACCAAAGTTGTGGCACACTGCAGAAACAACACACTTCTGGTGCCAGTACAGTGGAGAAGGGATTTAATGCAACACTCAAGGGAGGAAGGGGGAAGAGATGAAGGTTGCCTGACACTTTTGGGCACCTAAAAGAAGCTGTGTGAGAAAAGATCCTCTTTAAAGGATTACAGCACTAATTGCACATCTGCTTTGTTCAGTAAGGAAGGTCACCTGAGCCACAGACGACACCTTCACCAAAGCACAGAGAGCTGCAGTGAATGGCCTGGGCATATGGCAGCCAACCCTCCTCAAGTTCTTGTATCCTTCATGTTTCTTTACCTTCCAGAGGTGAAAGCATCCCACCCAGCACTGAATAATGTGCTAAAAACTAGTTCCAACCACTCCTATAATTCTCACAGCTGGTGCCCCTGTTTCCCTGCAAAGCTGAGCCAGGGGGAACAGAGTGAACAGCTACAAGTGACCTCTAATCATGTGAGCTGCCTGCTATCAGCACCAAGAAATTTGTCCACTGCAGAGGATCATTGTTCTATGTAGTGTGAATTACATTTTGTTTTCTTACCATTGTATGAAGGCTAGGCAAAGGTTAGGAATTACTCCATTTTCCTGGATGTACCAGAGCAAAGACATGACATGTCTAATTGCAAAGGGAGATACTGATAGACTTTTTCTACCTCCTTAGTAAGTGAGGGACAATTTCATTCAAGAGCAACATCAGTAATTTCTCCAAGGCCAATAGTCAGTTCAAACCAGACAGCACAAATGCTCATTGGCATTTCAGAGGTGAACAGCAAGTAAACATTCATAGTTGAACAGATACCCTGCTCCCTTCCTTGTGTTAGATATGATTTTTTCATAGGCAAAAGAAAATCTAAAAGAAAAAGGCATTGCTCAGTAGCTTCCATTAAGGCATGTAACATTACCTTGCCAGGGCTGCCAACCCTCTGGGCAGGAAACTGGGCGAACATCCCACAGCATGTTGCATGCACTGGGTTTTATTCCAGCTGGATATACTTTGGAGGGTAGAATCACCTAGGAAGAGATGCGTGAGGAGACAACCAGCAGAGATGCATGAAGGAGGAAGCCACATAAAACCAAGGAGCTGGAAGGGGGAGGAAGCGTGCAGCAGGAAGGAGATGGGTCTGTCCTGGCCAGCACAAATATCACTCATTCAGTGCATGACTCAGTCAATCCACCCCGAGCTTGACATTTCTCTTGGTAGAAGATGTCCTCTCCCCACTTTCTCCGCTCTAATGCACTGATGCTTTCATTTCAAAAGGTGACATGATTACAAGGAATGCTAAAAATACACATGGGCTTTCATTCCACTCCCCCGTCCCTGGTGGAACAAAATTTCCAGCTTTCCTGTTAGCCACAAACAGTGATTTAATCTGAAAGGCATGGGGGGGGAACAAGACCTTTGCTTTTTTTTCATTATCTCCTCCTTTTACACAACACTGTCAACCAAGGCTCAGACTTAAGAGCCCAGTCTAGTTCTTTGGACAACCATTAGTTAGCACTCTCTTAGTCCAGCCAAAGGAGAGAGAACCTTTCTCCTGCCCATCCTTCAATCTTTCATCCCTTCAGCATGATTAAAGCTCCAGCCCAGTAGCATCCAAATTGTGCTTGCTATTGTCCACTTCTACTCTCCATGTCCTCACAGCCCCTTCCTTGCCGTAAGGCTGAGGATAGAGCAGACACACAGAGCCTGGGTTCATCACACGTGCAGCAGCCAGACACTCCCCCAGAACACAAGCCTCCCAGTAGCTGGGCACCACAAAGCTCCTGCCAACTGCCTGGCACCCCTAGGAAGCCCTGGAGGCCAGCTCACAGGCTGGGTAAGTTGTCCCTCCTGAGGGAATACAGCTCATGGATGCATAGATCAGGTGTTCCAATGTTCATTCCAGACAAGAGATGAATGCCCAAGCAGTCTCTCCTGCACAAAGTCAGCTGAGCATTTAAAACCAAGAGGGTTTAAGAAAACAAAGAGTTAACTATACAAACAAAACTTTCCTTGCTCCAAATCCTCAATGCACTTGCAATTCTTTGAGGAAAAAAAAATTTTAAAATCAGCCTATGGATGATATCAAACAGACTTTTTGCAGGGGAGATCTTCTAAATGATGGGAAAGAATTTAATAAAATTACAGTTTATTCATATAACATTAGGTCCCTATAAACTTTATCTAGCTTTAAATGCTTTTATATAACATCTGAAACATGTTAATTTTTTGCTGTGGTTTGAAAGATATATCAAAATACTAAGTTATGGTAATTCCTGCCTATGCATTAGGTATTCAAAATAGAAGCCTTAATTGCAAGCTGCAAATGCTATAAATGGCAGGCAATAAATCTCAACAACAGGGGATCAAAAGGAAAGAATACCCAGTAACATGGTTGTTTTTATCTAAAACCAGGACACATTAGTCTGGTACAAGACCTCAGTTGTTAGAGGGAAAATTTTCCCCTCAAGTGACAGATTCTGTGAAATATTTCTGTATTAGGACAATTAAGAAAATACAAACATTTCTACTCAGGATCACTGTCAGTATGCCACAACTCAGAGACTGACATTGGCTTTTCTTTGTCTTTTCAAAAGAAAATGTCTTTTGGTCTCTGATTTGTACAGACAAAAGCAGGGACTATTGAAAGATACTTCTTTAAATACACACTCCAAACTTTTCAAAATGTCATAGAAGAAAAGGTGACTGAAAGCAGTTTTTGTTGTCCCCAAATTCTCGATTCTCTTAAAATCAGATATTTACACATCAGAAAAGCTTTCTGAGGTGGACATTTTGTGGCAGCACATAAACCTCGTATAACAACTCCATAGTGAAGACATCTTTATGTACAAGCCCAGCACATTCACTTTATGTTGTAGTTATTGATCAAGAGATCGTTTAAGTATAGAATTTGTATTAAGGGCTAAGGAATCACTCCTTTGGGAACATAGAAGCAACTTCCTTAGTAAAATCAGAAACAAGAATTCTCTCTACAGAAAAATTAAGCAGAGAGAAGACGATCTTTTGCTTCAACTACAGGTTATAAGAATCCATTACTTTACGAGATGACTTTATTTAAAGAACTTTCACGTGTGCTTGAATCCACTGAAACAGTTTTTCAGCTCCTATGAAACAAAGTCAAAACTGAACTGACTACATAATGCATGTGTGTGTATATATAAATAAAAACTAAGAGAGTCTCAAAAAGCTCCAAAGGCATTCTGCAGAGCTGCTGACACAAGGATGGCACAGCCTGCACCCCCGCCCCCTGAACAGACTGCTTGTCTGAGTGCTGCCAGGACCCAGGCACCGAGCTGCAGCATCTGTGAGACTGACAGCAGCGCTGCCAGGCCCTTCCTGCACGGTGTGTTCCATTTCTACAGAAATGCAGTGTTCCCCCACCACTGAGCAGCCGTCAGCGCCCTCCCAGTGCACAGGGTCACTGCTCTGCCTCCATCACTTACCCCATCCTGCCCGAGGCTTTGCACCAAGGCAGCAGTGCAAGGCAGCAGCTTCCCAGCTCAGCACTATTTCCTGACATGAAGAAATCCCCTGGCCTCGACATCAGGAGGGGCAAGGGGGCCGCAGGCTAGTGTGACACTTCTCTATCTCATCCTCTGATGGGATAATGAAGTCCGATTTCAGGTAGTAACAGCTCCTACTCCACATCGCAGGCCTGAGGCCATGTACTCACAGAAGAAATAAGCTATCCTAGGTAAACAGATTTTACTTGGACTGAAAATTTTCAGTGTTTATTCACCGATTTGTTTTGGGAAAGCTGTTTCATTGGCTTCCCTGCCATTATTGATTCAAATAATTCTGCTAATTATTTGGAACACAGCTGGAATTTGCCCAGATGCTGCAGTTATCTGGGACTCACCTAACAAGAGTCACCGACTGGTAAATGAGGTTCTTCCATCAGAGAACTCATTGGATTACTTACACTGGAGCAAGGCTCACTGCCATGAACAGAAATGAGAGCCTTCCTATCCCCTAAGGAGGGCCCAAACGCTCCTAGGTCTGCTCAAATCTCTTCAAAGAGACAGAGACAGAGATTGCCTTCAAATTAACCATGGCTCATTATTTATGTCTACCCTTTCCTTTTTTAGTAACAGACCAGTCATAATTATTAATCATGATTGTTTTGAGTGAATCTAATTGCAGTGTTCCCTAAAGCATAGCTTCCTCCACACCCAGCCAACCAAAATAGAAAAATCACATCCCAAAAATAGCAGCAAGAGACAGTGAACAAAACCTGGACTCCCACAATTTGTGTCATTAGATCAGACAGATCTTTGAGACAAAATCAGCTGAGAGACTAACACTCTGGAAGATATTGCTGCCTTCCTATAAAAGCCAGCCAGAGGGGTTTTGCAGCAGAAGTCCCCTACATCCCTCTCTCCGCAAAGATCTGGCTGGTGCTTCCCCAGAAAGTGGCGTTGGAGGGCACATGGCCAGCCCTCCCTAGGTGAAAGGCAAATTCACAGCATCCTACATGTACCTCCTCCACAAAGGACAGCTGCAGAGACAAAGGTGGAGGTTTTAAGTGATCTCTGCCGACACAAAGACTGGAAGATATCCTGTAGTTACTGTGTTTGATGTAGGAATGCTGGAGTGAAATGCCTTTAATTGAGTTACACACAAGGTTCCACTGTATCATTTTATGGTCTCTTCCAGAGATAATATATATTATTTCCAGTTCCACAAGTGACTTGGGAAAAAACACAAAACAAACCAAACCACGCAGATCAAGTTAATGGATCTATGCATAAAAGCCAGGATTAGATAAAGTTTTCAGGCACTAAGTCTGGCTGGCAATTACTGTGTCCCATGTGGATACTTAGCTCTGGATTTAGGAAGTTTACAAACCTAGACAGATACAAACATATTATCACAGTATTTTAAGGTCTTCCTACACCAGAGATGTTTTTCCCTGGTGCCAGAGCCCCATTCATGCAGGGGTGAAAAGCTCTCAAAGGGCTTACCTGTGGTTATCTTCCAAAAATGCTGGGGTTATATATCCTCAAAGCAATCATAAAAAAAGTAAAGAAACTGCTATTGCAGATAAATGTTTTTAGTGGCTTTCAACAGAAAGAAATCAAGCTACACTACAATTTCTCCCACTCTTGAACACTGAGACCCACCTGCCTTTTGAAACAGAAGTAATTCAGGGCAATGCATTTCAGCTGTACTTGCAAGGCATGTTAAACGGGACTTGACTTCTAAAAGCTGCCAGGTCTCTTAAAGAGTAGGAATGATAGCAGTTACAGATGGGTAAGAGTTAGGAGGTCACTGAGCCCAGCCTGCTGCCAGGCCAAGCCAGGCTAGAGTCCCCAAAGAGAGTACAAGCCAAGGGTCCAACTGATACTACAATTGATCTTAGCCAAAAGGTCAAGAAGTGAGGATGGGAAGGGGGCTGAGGATAGACGTGACTTGCAGCTGCTTTTATGTCCTCTGCAGAGGAGATGCAGGCAAATCTCTCTGGAATGATACTTAGAATTTTTCATGTTAGGCAGATGGTATTTGACTTGCTGCTCTTAACACATAATCCTGAA
Organism: Corvus cornix cornix; assembly: GCF_000738735.6. Lineage (NCBI taxonomy): Eukaryota > Metazoa > Chordata > Aves > Passeriformes > Corvidae > Corvus > Corvus cornix. The sequence continues at coordinate 34,823,144 of NC_046335.1, forward strand.
AGGTCTGTTGCAGTTATCTACTGTAATAATAATGCTGTTTTACATGTTACAAGAAACCTGAAGCAGCATCGATAAAGTAGTCTCACAGGGCCAGTTTGGTGACACTCTCTTTGTGCCCTTGCTGTACACAAGGTTATCTTTAATGGCAGAAAGTATCTTTATTGCTCCCTGGTGACTTAGAGGAGACTGTGGATCCTCCGACCTTATTGCCCATACAACATAAGCTTTGGCTGAAGGATGGTCTAAGAAAAACTTTGCCTTTGAAGTAAGAAAGATATATTTCCTTATCTTATTTCACCCAGCAGACAGGACTGCATTCAGTCCTGCCTATAATATGACTTCCCCTTGCCCATGCTGTGATTTTCCAGATTTTGTCAGAAAGGTAGCTTACACACATTGCCTCTGTACTAGGCAAGGCTGGGATTGCAATTTCTATCTAAACATCAGTGTGACACACTAAGATATTTATTGACCTTTGTAATAAGAATTTACTGAGATAATCCTTTTTTAAGCTGCCACAAAACACATCAAATTTTCAAGAGAAAGAGAAAATAATAAATTTTTTAAAAATGGCACCATCAGAGTTGCCCAAATTTCCAAACTCATTTAGAGCTGAGAACCCTGTTACCAGAGTCAAGGGAGAGATGCCAAGAGCACTTGCAGAGGTACACAGGCCTTTGCTGTTTTTGCAAGCACTCATATACCAAAGTTTGGTCTCAACATCCATGAAAGCCAAACAAGGAGACTTCTTGGGATCCAGCCCACCCAAAACAGGACTTACAAAGGCAAAGCAATCAAAACTCATCACTCAAGTGCTTTCCAGGATCAGTGGAAGGGGAGAAGCAGCAGAGCACAATTCAACACCCACCTTGGCAGACACCTACCTTTGAATGAGATGATCACTGCATGTGACTTGATGTAAATGTTTGCACACTTGACTTCTATGGAGCTACCACATGTCAGTGGGAAATGAGCTCTCTTCTGTGTAATCTGGACAGGAAATCATTGCACAGAGCCAGCTCCTGCTAAGGCAACCATCCTCATCCCTCAGAGGTGATCCCTGCAAGTCCCCACCTTGGCAGGGCATTGATGGTGAAGGGACACTACACTCCAGCTCTCCACTGTGTGTGTACAGAGAGGAAAATACATTCTTTGGGGCTGCCTAAGTATGTAAGTGTGTGTGTTTCTATCTACACATGTATTTGGTATATAATGCAGGCGCTCTAAAAAACAATTTACAGTTATATGACAACACATAAGAGACTTTAGGCATTACGTATTTTCCAAATTTCAGTTCTGCTACACCCGTTACGCAAAGAAAGCAGAGTCCTGAATCCTCCAAGGGCAAAAGGAACTTCCCCAAGGACAAAAGGAAAAGGCACAGAGGAACCTTCATCAACTGCTGCGGCAGTTCCTAGATCACAGCATCTCCAGGCTGAGCACAGAACTAACACCTGTTCTCCTCCCAGTTTCTTGGCACTACCTGAACACACAGAAAGGGAAATACATAAAGACTGTATGGAGTATGTGGCTGTTAAAGTGGATAGTATACACCAGTGACAGAACTTTTAGGATCATGAGCAGTATGTGTGAGAAAAATGGACCTGTCAGGTAACACTGCACAACCCTGTGTAGCTTCAAGGGACAAAGACTGCTCAATTTTTAATTTCTGTTGTGAATAATTCATTACAGGGGTAAGAAATCTTCTTGAATAGATGAAAGACAGAAGATAAAGGTCTCCTTCTCCTATTCATATTCCAAATCACTACCCAGCCAACTGGGTCTGTCCATACAAAGTGCAAGTTTCCATATCCAGCTTTTTCTTGAAAAGTCAGAAACTTCAGCCCACTTAAAAATGGACATGTTCTATGCTGGTCTTGGAAGATACACTAAAATTCAAACATTCAAAGTAATATTTAAGACATTTCAATTTCTTATTATTTAAAATATAGGGAGTTTTACATTAACTGAAACATATTGTGAATATTCCCAGCTGTTCCTCTGCAATGACTTCTCTAAGCCAAGTTGCAGAACATTGCCTATCATAACACTCTTAAATCTTCCCCAAAAACCCATATCAGGGTCAGGGTAAACTTTTAAAAATTTGATCAAACTGTATTCAAGTTCATCTTGCTTTAAGGGATGATAAAAAAAAAACCTACAATTTTTGCTGTCTATTACTCCAGCATAGCCAATTAGGATGTTAGTACTTCACAGGGAGCACTGAGCCCAAAAGGCCTGTTATAGGAAACGTGCAATCTCAGATTTTTGTACTGAAAATGTCTGTTTACCTTTAATCACATCTTTAGTCACATCTGAGCCGGGATGTTTGCAAGGCAAAAGAGCATCTGCGGCGGTGGGGTGGGTAACCAAATAATGGTGAGACATGACTCCTGAACTGTATGGACTGTAGACACTTCAAATACACATGAACATGAGTAGGACTGAAGTATTTCCATCTTGGATTGCCAATTTGTTGCTAGACAGGTAACTTAAAATTATGGAAGCCGTGAACCAAGCATGTAAGCAGGGGTGATGTCTTTTTTTAGACTGGGAAAAACATTGGGTTTCTTCTTAATGTATCATGACATATGAGCATGCTGTTTGAATAGCTAATAAAAAGTGACATAATCTAACAGGAACTAAACAAATAAATTTAGGTTGTGGAATTAGCAAAAGCAGGGAGGAAAAGGAACTAGTTTTTGAGATAACTTCATCAGTTAATGTAAAACTTACATTGTCATTACCTGGCACAGCAGAATATTGAATGCAATAGGGGGTAGGCCTTTTCTTACGAGTTCCTGAGTAGTGAAGTGCTCTGTTAAACTGCAAGAGTGCCACTTTCTGCATGCAGGCGTGCACACCTGATAGGGAGAAGGCTGGCATGTCCAGCCACAGGGGTGTGCAGGCACATCCTCATCAGTAAACAGCATCAACACTCACCAACTAACAGAGGAACTGACTGGTGAACGCTGAAAAAAGATCTTTTACAATTTTTTTTTAAATCTGGTTGATTGACATTTTGCAATCTGTTCATTGAGAAAGACCTATTTTTGATAGATTTACTCTTATTGAGAACACTTTCTGTGAAAAGTTTTGAAAACTGTTGAAGCATTTTGTGCTGTCAATCTTTTAAGTCAAAACTACATTTTTAACATCAGTGGTGGTTTTTCATTTCCAGAGTTAAGGTACCTGAGGAAGAAGAATCAAGAATGGAAAAACATGAACAACAAAATAAAACATTGTACTTCACCCAAATAAAAGTATTTCTAAAACTGTTAACTTGCAAAATATTATACCCGACTTTTCATTTGGACCTGAGTATTTTTTGAGCTCAGACATTTTTCCTGAGACAGAAATAATTTTCCTTTCTATTCTATCCAGAGGGACTAGTCAGAAGAAAAGACTGTTTTCCATTACTACTTTTGTCCCTAAGCGTTTTTGCTTTCCATATTTCTTTTATTTTTTTTCTACTTTTCTTCCTTCCCTTTCTTAAAATGCCCTATCTATTAAAAAGCAGAAGAAAATTGAGTCTGGAACCCAAGGTTCTTTGCTCTTGCTTTCCTCTTTTCCTCTGTTTATTCAGAAGGAGTAAGAAAAGAGCTATATTAAGCTGAAATTTTATTCTGCTGTCCTCTGTTGAACAAAAGATAGTCCCCTAAAGCCACTAAATCACAGATAACACTTCTCTGGGCAACATTATTAGGAACTGACAGCTGGAGATAGATGAAGATCTCATCTTTTAAAGAAAAAAGTACTTTTAATTTCCTTTGTACATAAAATAGAGAGCACAGCATTGTGTATCTGAAGATAAAAAGAGACCCCAGTGTATGCTGGGTGCCATCCTTACGGCGATATAATGCTGGGTCTGTGTTCTGAGCTTACATTGAGCTTGAATTCAAATTCATTTAGAAACAACTATTCCTCAATTCATGGAGACAGTGAACTTCAAAAAAAGAGGGTGACATTTTACAGCCAGTTCCATTAGAAAAGAGCAGCTCAGAGAATGAATTGTTACCTTTTGGGAGGAACACTGGAAGACAGGACAGAAAGAGGAGGGAGAATGGATCTGTAAGGGAGAGAGATGGGCTTGCCCCTGATCCTCAAGGGATCAGCCATACTCCTGGGAGCCACTAAGCCTCCTTGAGGTTGATACCATAATGGATTTGATACTGAACACACACAATGGAGTTGGTATTGAACATCAAGGATCTCATCGACTACCTTGAAACATACATGCTAAAAAAGCTGTGGTCATTTTCTCCACCAACTGAGGCACATCATGCCAGGCTCCAAATATGCCAGGTGAATGGGCATGAATTTCTTCTACAGAGGCACTGGCAATACACAGTAAACCCTTATTTCTGGGGGACTTTTGTGATGTGGTGTTTTTTTTCTTTCTCGAGGGACCTGTGACTATGACACATTATACTATTCATATTCGCAATGTATATGCATATTTGACATATCTTTTCTGCAGCACTACCACCTGCTGCTTTGGTTGCATTTAATTTTAACACATGTCCCAAGCAGCATGGAAATGGTGAAGGTGAAACTTGGTTTGCCTGTGTTAAGCAAGACAGTTACACATGCAGTTAAAGCACATGTTTAACAAGAAAATATGGTCAGTCTGATTCCAGTGGCATGAAAGACTGCTTTTGGCTGCTGGGGAGAGTACGTTTTAAGAAAAACATCTGTATGATGATTTTGTTTCTAAGTCTAGAGACTATTTGTGTGTTGGCTGAGTCTCATTGCAAGTCCTTGTAAGAAATGAAGGCCTAACACTAAGCAATTGCCTTCCTTCGATTAAAGGCTTCTAGTTAGCTAGTCTAAAATAAGAGTGGAAATTTTTTTGTGAACCTTACTCCACTGAAGGATGAAAGGTGGTTTTCCACTGAAAACACTGGCAATAAGCAGCCCTTCTAACCATAAAAGCTTTAAGGAAAATGCTTTTACCATCTTCATGTAAAAATAGTTATTCTGCTTTCCTAAGACTTCAAATCATGCCCTTCTCTGTTTCTTCATTTAATTTTTTTTTTTTCAAGTGGACATAGTAGCAAAGGATAATATTAGGCTTTCCCAGTTCATGCAGAAATAAGTACCTCTGGAAAATACAGAATATAAAATGAAACTTGCCCTGGCTTCAAGCTGGAAATGCAAACACAGCAAGTCAGAGCAAATGCAAGATCATCAAGAATTACAAGGGTGTGTGTAGTTAATTCACAAGGTGAAAACTACTGTTTTGAGTTTCACCTATACACAGGCAAGCACAGTGAAACACGAAATGTCCATGTAAAACATCCAATGAACACTGACCTTTAAATCTCCCTAAGTTACTGTTTCTCTGTGAAGAAATGGATTTCTTCCTCTGCTTTTTGGGACTGGTCCCCAGCTGATGATGCAATAGATTTAAATTGCTTTTCATAAGTTTCTGCATTCTATATTCTGGTCTAAAACTCCCATCACTCATGTCTTATTACACCACAACCTATCTTTTTTGGGGTACTGGACCCTTTTTCAAGACCTTGGAAGATCACTATGAGCAATATTGCTCGTTGCATTCTGATTCTGTAAGTTTTTAACGTCCAACTACCCATCCAGATGTATTTAGGAACTTTGAAATTCAACTGCTGAGCTATTCAGTAGTTTTGAAAGCTTTTTTTGCAACACAGTAGCTACAGCTTTTGCTAAGGCTCTCCTTCATCTGCTACAGCTGAATTGAGGTATTGAGCATTTTGGGTCACCCATGTGTCTGCACATTCAAAGTGCTGTAGGAAAACCACACTCAATAAGCAGGATCCACAGGGCAGATCTCACACAGAGGTCTGGGCAGCATATTGAGCTGCAGACAGCTGCCACTGGAACCATCCAGGCAGACACCCATGTATCTGTGGTGCTGTGCTGACCTCTCCCTGACCCTGGAGACAGGTGCCCCAGATTTCCTCCAATTCTATGTCCTACTGCTTTTCTTGTTATGGAAGAGCCCAAAGGCCAACCTTGCTACAGTTCCTTTGAGAGATAAACGCCTTCTCCTTTTCTGTCAGAACACGGATTTTCAACTGATTTTTCAGCCCACACAGACACCTAGCCAGACTTCCTTCTTTTACTTCTAATTTCAGCAACACTGATTAGAAGATCTGGCTTCTTCAGTTCTCTCTTCTACCTTTGTAATACTGAACACCTCTCACTAAAGCCTTGCGTTCGCTCCCCTCAGACCTGTGTATCCCAGTTACCAAAGAGGATGCAAAAATGTCAATCAGTGTCTCAGACTGACAATTGTATTTAATTACCTCTGACCCCCTCCACTCACAGATGTTTAGAATTATGATTCAGGAGCTGAACAAAGTTGTCTTCAGGAGCCTTAGAGATAACTAGAAGTGCTCTAACTGGTTTTCAAAAGGATAGTTCAAATAAGCAGCCAAACTAAGCAAGAATTCTGAACTAATTAAAGTTCGCCTCTCCTGCTACTGCTATGAACTATAATTCTCCACATTTCAGGAGTGCCTTCTACTTCAGGTTGCATGACAACTTAAGAGACTTAATTGGCTCTCAACACACCTTTCAAAAGTATTATTTCCAATTCAATGGGTAAGAAAAGCACAGCATAAAACATCAAGCCATTGTTCAAATGCATAGCAATAAAGATGAATTGCTGAAATGGCTCTTCCCATTTTATGAAAAGTACAGCTTCTGTATCAGCTATTGTTGGTTCGGGGGTTTTTTTAATTCATAAATGAGTCAACATTAAAAAAATTATTAAAATAAGTCAGCAATAAAAAACATGGTGGGTTTTTATTTTAGTGGACATTCAGTAGATACAGCCTTCTAAGATGGAAATTGAAGAGAAAGGCAAGTTGGAAAGTTTTCCAACTGCACATAATTTTTTCTCAGAGATGCTAAGATAAATCCATTACTTTCCAGAGAGGCCACTTCAGAGGCAGTTACAAATATGGCCTCAGAAACAACAGGATTTAGTGCCTAAGAAAAAGGGAAGGGTGGGGGGACCCCACAACCAGCAAACAATCAACTAAGACTGGGTCCTAAGTTAGGACCCCAGTTATTGCTCCATATAAATAATTATTTACAACTACATTCCAAACCTGCTGAAATAAGATGACCATTCCCAAAACGGTCTTTGCAGAATATCAAATTATTAAAAATACACAGGCTATATCAGTGAGTGTTTTGTTCATCAAGAAAACTGGTAAGCTTAAGGGCTTCATGCAAGAGAAATATCTTTGCTTCTTCCCCTGGGGGAAAGGGCTGCTTCTCCTACACACACTGTTCTTAGAAAGCCATGTGTTTATTTCAGGAGCAGTGCTGGTCCATATTGTGAGCCATCGTGCAAGCCTGGCAGCTGAGCACGCCTCTCCATATGCAAAGCAATGGCAGCTTCCCATGTCCTTCAATCAAAGCAGGGAAAAGGAAGATGTGCATCCTCTCAAAAAGGCAGTGAATTTGCAGAGTCCACACCAGTGGGGAATGTAAAGATACATTTCCAATGCTCTCACTGTAACATCAGCCGTGATGCTGCAAGAGTCCCAACTGAGAGAACACTTGTCAGTGTAGCCAAAGCTCTGATGTCCTTCAAGTGATCAATATTGCAGTCAGTGGAACTGCACCTGAACTCGAATTTAAGAGTTGAAAAGGTGCTTAACAAGTTATGCAGTATTACTTACTCCTTATTTGTCATGTTTATATTTTATTTGCCTAATGACAAAACAAACCAATTTCCTCCTTGTCTAGGTCTAGCACAGTTTAATGCCTCTGTATTCTACTTTTTCACTGGTTTCCCTACAGCATTTATTATTACCTACTCTTGTATTGCTCCTTTTATTTGTCTCCTGGATGGTTTAATTTGTTCATACTTTGATTTAGAAGCAGAGATATCTGTGACATTGAACAGGGAAACACACAAACACACAGCTCCAACTTTGTTCCAGATTTCATCCACCACTTTCTGATGGTTTTCACAACTCGATCAAGAAGAAAACATGCACAAAACATGCCTAAGATATTTCATGTGATGCTTTATGAATTCCTTTATAAGTCCCTAAAAATCAGTGTTAATTCTTCCTGAGTGAAAGACTGGGCCTCACCATTGAGATACTAAAGAAAATTAAGTGCTGAGAGAAGATTTACATGAGGGCAAGGAGGCTGCCCTAAAAAAGTGTCCAAAAGGACATTCAGATTGCATTTGACACATCCTGCAGAGGGAAGTAAGGCCACACCTTTTCCAAAGACAGTTCCAAATAGATTTTATAGGTGTCACTGAGAGTTTTGAAACTAGAATCTACTGTTAATGTGTGCTCTACTGCTCCATCCCTCTGATGAGGAGTTTCACAAGTCTGTTGAAACACCTTATCAAAAGCATCATTTCATTTGAAAAACTGAGTAGATGCTTCTTCTTTGAACTCTCTCGGCAGAAGGGTCCTGAACGTTAGCACAATGTCCTCTAACAGCAAGTGTTTAGCACACAAAGATAAATATAAAAAGAGAAGCATTTCAGAAGAACTGATTGCAACATAAAAAATTTCAGTGCACATGCACAAATATACATGTAGTAATACATGTAAGATGAGCTTTGCCACTATAGTGGTTCAAGAAGATTCTGCTACAATATTTACTCACAGAGAAGCAGCACAGCTCTTTGCAAGAAAGGTTCTTCCAATTTAAACTGAGAGGTTCCAGTGCAGAGGTCCTGCCTGCATGAAGGTATCCATAAACTAATTACAGAAATTTAAACACAGCTAAACAAATGTTATTTGACCAATTATCAGCTGACAGTATATGCCTTTATACAGTCCCTGGAAATGAAACACAAGAGTATTATTAAGCCAAAACTGGAGTCACTGTTCTGAACAGCTCATATGCCTGCAGAGTCCCTTCCAAGCTAAAGAGCCTGAAGTCATGCAGGGGCTCCCTGAAGCAGCATTTATCTGGTCACACACATCTAGATGACAGCACTGTTGTTCTCATTAGGATGACAACTTCTGGTACTGACAAGTGACTCTTAAAATGTTATTCCTTGCTAAAGCAGTTTTGAATGTTAGAGATTGAAAAATAATGGGATATTCTCAATAGAAGAATCAGCTTTTTTAATTGAAAATTAACATATACAGCCTGTGGTACTCTACGCAAATGGATGCAAACAAAGAGCTTCATATAATGCAGCGCCTTCTGGGCTGATCTCACAGTTACTTATATATACAACAGCTGAATTGTTCAGTGCAACTGCTCCCATGTCTGTTCCTGACACTGGATTAAAAATTAAGACAGTCCAGCCTGAGACTTTTTTCCCAGATGCACCAAATTAGGCTTGCTCAGTCACTCTGTCTTGAGACGGAGAGCCTCCCGCCGTTGCTTCTGAACCGTCCTGGAATCTTCCCACAGACTGGGTCCTCTGATGTTCTCCCAGTTATCCAAGTTAGATTTTTCCAGCTTCTGCAGACAAACAGCAAAAATAACAGTGTCACTTTGACAGATCCATGATTTAAAGTATGTATGATTTCAAACTGAATTCTTTTTTCACAACAAACTCAGTATCACCATTGAGTTCATGAACTTTCATCTACCCTGCATGAGAAATTCAACAAGAAGGAAAAAAACCCAGGAGTTACCCATATAGCTGCATAAATGACTAAGATAGGCATTACTGCATGTGCTTGTCAGCAGGTAAGTAACATTTAAGGACAGGAAGCACTGCAGCATCTGAACATGACTGAAGACACCTTGTATTCACTTTTTCTCCTCTCACCTTGTTTTCCAGATCTGTTCTTCAACTGCAAGCCTGCCAAGCACTGAAGTAGTAGGAGTGACAAGCATTGGTATAGCTCAAACAGAAGTATTAGTAATTAGTGACCTGAAGTATCCTGTCAGCACAAATACAAAGCATGTTGGATTCATTATCTAGCACAAGGAGAGACAGCAACGGTGCAAACCCCTTCAATCCATATGGTTTTAACTTGAGAGAGGTATGCAATGCTTTCTGCTGACTAGTTTCCCATGGCACCCAGCCACCACAGATAGGCCTCTTACTAAGTCATACATGAGATATGTTAACTGACTGAACTGTCAGGTAGTGAAAAACTAGATTTAATTACCTTCTTGCCTACTCCTATCATCCCCCCTCAGACCTACCAATGACTGAAATATTTATCTAGACTTAGAGGCAACAAATATGAAGCACAGACACCCTTCTGACCTCACCTACCATGTGCTGCCATCAAAGAACACAAACATGTGTTGCATCTTCACCGTCCTGTTGGCAGAGGCATATCTGTCCCTCCCCAGAACATAGACAAGTCTCACATGCCAGCTGTGGAACAGCACATTGGATATGATGGGGAGACTGAGGAGAGGGTCTGCACCACTGCCAGAATAAGGTCACACTGACTGTTCTAGTAGTCCTAGATGCTACTGAACAGGGCAACACTGCGTACCAGTAATGAATGATATGTACTGCAGTGGGACTTAAACCTGATCTGTGATCAGGGCCTCATCTCAGCAAATGCTGTAAAAATACACCAGAAAATACTTAACCCTGCCCTGAGCCTGTGGCCTAATTTGTCTACTATCAATCATTCAAATAAATGACAAACACCCAGGCACTTGAATAATAGTTGCAGAAAAATTCAACAGCTGTAACAGAATAGACCTGCTGCTATTAGTTCATGTTATGTAAAAGTTTCCTGACTCTTCTACAATTGAGGAAATTGCAATGAGGTTTGTCAGATATCAAAAGAAATTAGGCAACACTCTACAGAAGATATATCAGAACACATGCACAAACATAGACTTTCACAAGGTAGGAGCAACTGAATTTTTTGTACAGTAGAGTTGGCATAGGTCTTTCTGAAGAATTGTCTTTACTACTGTATACGTCTTATGCTTAGCTGGTACTTCATTTCAAACAGAAGGGATTTGAGCTGACATGGAAGGAGAGAGAAGGAGGAAAGGTACTCATCATCCCACACAACACAGACTATCCCCTCTGATTGCAAATTCAGAATTTAACATCTGATTCTAACGGAAGCTTCAAGGAAACTACACTGAAAATAACCTTGTGCTTTAACAGAAAGGATGCGTGCTGATTTAATTAAACACAAAGGTATCACACAGCTGTGAGGATCTCAGCTATTCCCAAAGTTGTTTGGCTCCCAAAGTCTGAACATGAATCAACTTTTAAAATAAGTACAACAAAACTTGTGGTATTTAAAGATAGGCTACATAAAGAAGTCTATCAAAAGAGACATGCATACTGAAGATCTTCACCAAAAAGTTCATATTAATTTGCCCCTGAAACTTCACAAAGGCTTTACAGAGAGGAGGTTTGTCAAAAAGAGGAAGTATTTCAAAACTGTAATACCCAAACAAACCAGTACCACAAAGTATCTTGGCAGTTTCCAATAGAAATCATAAAGGTACCTAGAAAACACACTGTGATACACTGACAAAATAAAACAACCAAGGGTTACACGCAGTGAATGGCACTGCCCAAGATGACAGATAAGATCTGTTGATCAATTAAAATTTAAAGAAATAAGGATTCTAATGCATACATAGGAAGACTGTATTTTTATTTTTTATTGTCATTATAGAGATCATTAACATTTTGTGTCATGTATAAACACCGTGTAGTATCTTACTGCAATTCAAGAAGAAAGCAAATTCCTTAATACCATGGCACAGTATCTGCAAGATTTAGTTTATGGGATAGCTATCAGTCATCAGAAGGCAGAACGATTAAACATTTCAACTTTCTGAACTGATACGATGCATTTTGGAATAAGAGAGCACTCCTGTTGCATGTGGATAGGCATAAAAAGGAGTACCACCACTGAAAGGGGATGTGAAAATCTGTTCTGCAATGCTTTGCTATTGTATAGCTATTTTCACATATATCTGTCCTGGTTCTGGGTGGGGTAGAGTTAAATTTTTTAATAGCAGCCAGTATAGGGCCATGTTTTGGATTTGTGTTAAAAACAGTGTTGGTAACACAGGGACGTTTTCATTACTCTTGAGCAGCTTACACAGTGCCAAGGCCTTCTCTGCTTCCCACACCACCCCACCTGCCAGTGAGCTGAGGGTGCACAGGAGGGGACACGGCTGGGGCAGGTGACCCCAGCTGACCACAGGGATATCCCACACCATATGGCACCATGCTCAGCATGTTAAGCTGGGGGAAGAAGGAGGAACAGGGGGACATTCAGAGAGATGGAGTTTTCTTTCAAACCACCTTTACATGTGATGGCACCCTGCTCTCCTGGGAATGGCTGAACACGTGCTGCCCATGGGAAGTGGTGAATGAATTCTGTGTTTTGCTTTGCTTACACCAGCACCTTATGCTTTAGCTATTAAACAGTTTTTATCTTAATCTGAGTTTCCTCACTTCTACTGTTCCAATTCTCTCCCCCAACCCATCACGGGGTGGCGAGCGAGCGGCTGTGTGGGGCTTGGCTGCTGGGCTTAAACCAGGACAGCACCTCACATACAATTGAGTAAAACCCTACCCTTGTTGCTTGATCACTGACATGAAAATTCTTACAACAGTATCACCCCAGAATAAATGGCTACATTAGATGTAGGCTAAAGACATGCACATAGCTACATTTAAAATTCATCTTAGTGATGAGAATAAGACCAGACTGACAGTCCTTCTCTTAATTAGGTGCAGCACAAGCTGCAAAGTTACACATCTCCTTCAGATTGCCTGAGCTGTACAGTGCGAATTCAGGTAAGCATCTAGTTCTGCTCTCAGATCAAGTTGAAGTCAATATCTTTCATTCCATCTGGCTAGGTCTTCTTAATTTCTTATTTTTTTCATTTTAGCCACTTGGACTCTGCCTACCTAACTTTATGAAGACATCACATCACATGTTAAACTACTTCCAGCTTTTACTAAACTGAAATTCATATGAACTGGAAGGCTAAAAACCAAAAGACTTCTTCTCCCAATTCAAATGTGATAAACAGTCAATCATTGGAGACTACAATGAAATGTAATTAGATCAGATCAGCAGCACTTTTCCTGCTTGTCTAAAATAGCCCAAAGGATATTGAAAATTAGCTGTTTAAAGTAAGATCAGTATAGTCCATTAAATCTACTGATTCACTCCCTAAATCAGCTAAACTGCCTCTTAAGAGTACAGGACTGACAGAAGCTGTAAATTCAAGGAAAAAATTGCAGTTATTCAGACAGGCACAGTGAAAAAGAAAAATATGTTCAACTGTTTGCCACACTTGACTTTTAAGACTTGTTAAACAGCTTGACTGGTGCAAAGGTACCCAAAAGGACATAAAAAGACCTTCTTAAGGTCTAAAAGACTTCTTAATTGCTGGTTCAAATGCCTGGCTTAAGCAGAACTCATAAGCCTCTGTCAGCCTTAAAATAAAATAAAATTTTGAGAAGAGTTTGAATTCTACTCTTGCAGGATAGTCTTCATGCCACAATACACAAACTGAAGTCTGCAGAAATTAATTTAGAGCTATTAATGTTCAGGCTGAGTGAATTCAAGGTGGCCGCTTGCAAAAAATGTTTGGCTTTAGTCTCAGTTTCTCACATGTGAAAGGAGGGATAAGGGAATCCTGTTTACTTTACAGCTTGATGAAATAAATTCTGTGAGGAGCACCACAGAAAGAAATAGCTCTGATACAGAGAGAAAATTATTTCCCATCATTATAGTAAGCAAATCCATTTGCAGACAAAAGATGAGCCAGGGAAAAATATCCTCATGGCTGCAAGAGGCAATGAAAGAATTAAACCAATTGAACAGTCTGTTTTTTAAAGGTGTCAAAAAAGCTTGAAGAGACAAAAGGTACATTGAGGAGCTCTGTAATGACATATAGATGAGGAGGTACAGAATTACAGCTAACACTGAATCTGCTGTCTTGTGCATGACTGAAAATCCTAACTTCATCATCACACTGATACGGCTTTAGCGGGGTTTTTTTATAACTCTTTCCCAGAGCCATCTTTTTGATATCTCATTTTCTTAATATAAACTGGGTGTTACTTACTTTGCTTAGGAATTAGGAATTTAATATCTGCAATTAGTGATTTAATAATCCGGGATTTAATAGCCCATGATTAGTCATTTAATCCTCAGCTTAAAAAAAAGTATTTTTTCCAATTAGAGACTGTTTAGTTTTTATGATATTAGTAAACAAACAAGTTATCAAGCAGCAAACTATGGCCAGAATAAGATTTTTTTGTTGTTCATTAAGGGAAGAATTGGTGTGGGTGAAGGGCAGACTGGCATGTAAGCATCCAGATAGCTGCTTCTCCTTTTGGCTTTGCTGAAGACTGGCAAAAACCAATAGAGGCTTTGTTGCTTACTTCAGTGGCATCCAATAGCATTCATCTATGGCACAATTAATTAACCTATGGTGAACTGGTTTAAGACAGTCTTTCCCCATGTGCTATTTTCCCTTTAATTATGCCAATTCAACTACATGGGGCTGTGCTCTGACCAGAAAAAAAAAATAGTTTAGTAAAATAAACTCATACTGCTTATGAACAAATCCTATCTAAGCATAGGACTATGCAAACACTTGAACTAGCATAGCTGAAGAAAACATTGGGTGGAGAGAGAAGAGAAACATCTTTGAGTGACTATGTGTAAAAGATGTATATTGAGGAACTATACCATCAGTTTGTCTGTGCAACCTTTTCCTGATCCAAAGCATGCAAACAGAACTTGCCTCCACCTCAGAGGTGTCCCAGAGTTTAATTACTGTTCACAGAGTACTCTCATAGTTTTGTGTGAAGGTGTTACAGTGATACAAAGTGCTTAGTAAACTAAACAATTATATCTCTGAGTTAAAACTACATGATTACACAGCCTTGAATTTTTAACATAACAGAAAACAACACGAGACAGACTTGCATCAGGAATTAGGCCTTGCCACAATTTCCTCCTAATTTATAAACAGTTTTCCTTCTTAAAATTCAGAATCTCTTAAAAACCACATTAAATCTGAGAGGATAATGCAGTGCTATTTATGCATTACACCTGTAGCTCACCCAAGATGGACTTCTCAGTCCAAAAGATTTATGATAAAGTCAAGAGAACGCATGCATGGGTCATTTACTTTCAGCGTATCTTCTTTTCTTAAGCAAAAACGAAGCTCAGAAAGGTCCAACATAAATAATAGCATGAGTGCAGCAGTACAACTTCAAGATCAAACATCCCAAATTCAGCAAATTCCACTTTTAATTAAGCAATTAAGTACATTTAGGATAGTTTTCATTTCTCTCGTATAGAAGCTATGGTTATTCTGCCCCAGAAAGAGAGGTGCTGCTTACTAAGATTTATCCCTACATTTACAACTTGGGAGACCTAGCCAAGTCAACAGGACCACGGAATTTCCCAAATCTGACTGCTTGATCTTGCTAACTTTATATCATACTAAACTTCGTAAAGGGATGTCCTAGTTACTGCAGCACAAGTCTCTAAAATAGGAGCAGCCCGGGAGAGACTTTTGGGATGTTTGCAGCAACTTTTTCAGCTAAATAAAGGTGAACTTGACTGAAGGCAGTATGTGATCTTTAACAGTGCAGGAGACCAGTAAGAGTAAAAAACGACAGTTCTGCTGCTGCTAAGAAGAGCAGACAGATTTCTACAGCACGTCCCTATCTGGAGCCCAGAAAGCCCTCCTGACACCACAGAAATGGGTTCTTTCAAACAACTTCCTAAGACTATGAATGCTTGGAAGTGTGGAATATTTTTTCACTTTCTGTATATAAAATCTGGCACAGTCTGTCCTTCTAATAAAGATAAAAAGATACTCTAATAAAAAAAGGATGAGGTGTACCAGGATAAAAAAATATGAGACCCATGAGTCACACATGGTGTTTTTCCTTCTGAAGAGGTATGAAAAACAAGGTTTCTTACGTGAGAGGAAAAAGCTGCAATCAATACCACAGCAAAGGGCTACAAGATTACCACAACAAGAAGTGATCAGTTACCACTATGAAACTAACAGAAGTGTGTGGGCATAAGAAAAGAAACAACTAGAGAAGGTTTACAACAACAGTGTCAAATTAAACTTAAATCCAGGCCGTTAAGTAACTACTTTAAAGTAACCACACTCCTTCAAATCAGCGGTCAACTTTACCAAACAGTCGACTCTTCCGAACTGGTGGGCACAATCTTCTGCCTCTCACATGCTCCTTGTCTATCCTGGTCTCAGTTAGTTCAGGTAACATTCACACAGTTAGTGTAGTTTAGGACTTCTGCTTCTCATCTACAATGCCCTCCTGATTTTCCACTCACTTCTCTTCCAGAACTTGCTTATCAATTCATATGCTGAAACAGAATGCTTTTCTCCGTGGGGAAACTATGATTTGGGCTAAATGTTAACATGACAATTTCAAATCTTTCAGCCATAAATAGTTTTTCAGTAACATCAATAGCTACGGTTGATTTGTGCTGTTGGTCAATTTCTCATAGGGAAAAAAAAATCCTCCTGTTCCTTCTCTGTGGCTAACACCCCCTGTCTAATTGATGTGGACAGTAATAGGAGTGTTATTCCCCCACTATACTGCCAGTGACAGTAAAGCTGCTTCTCAGCAATACTGCTGAGACACACAATGAAGTCATGGGTTAAACTTGGGAACTTTTCTATTCAATTTTTAGAAGTTTGATTATTTAGCTAAGAAATGTGCAAATTCCATGGTCAGCTTCCACCAGAATCTTGCATCTCATTTTTCTGTTTGATCAGTAAGCCTGTTAGGACAAGCTGTGACCCATTCCCTGACAGTAACTTGCTAAAGCAGACTACATTTTTATAGTATAGTTTGAACATTAAATAATAACAATAATTTGAGAAGCAAAGAACATGCAAGAATTGTCTAATAATCTTTTAAAGTATTTCACATTTAGACTTGATTGTCCATGTGGACATCATCTAGAAGTACACCGACAATCACAAAATATTCCAGATAATGTTTTTGAAATTGGCCAAAATAGGAGAAAAAAATCTAAGAAAAACAAACAGGAGGATATTCTTGCAAAAAGTCACTTTGCTGGCTGCTGAGACAGGAACTTCCTTCAAAATTATCTGTTTTGCTGTATCATCTTCAGAAGCAGACAATGAGAGAAACATACACGGCCTCAGCTGTGTAGCTAAATTCCCACACACTACACTAAAGTTACTTCAGAGATATTTCATACCAAAGATCCAACAATTCCCCACTGAGAGCCCATTATTATGGCAGAAGTGCTTAACATTTCCACCTAGCCAGCTGCACAAGAAAGTGTTCCCTATACTGGCTGCCTGGCAGAAGCTAGCAGCATTCCTTAACACAATAAATTAAAGAATTCAGCCATGATGTGTGGATACAACTTTCCCTACCCAAACTTTTGGGGGTTTTTTGTGACTGAGACAACACACAGTGTTGGCCCTAGCATGGTAAGAGTTGGTCAATTCACGTGGCATTAAAAACCAAGGAAACAAGCATGGAATGCAAGCTGGTACTAAGGATTCTATTTTGGAGAGAGGAGAAAGGGTGATGAGATTATTTATAACAGTCCCAACCATGTTTGCTGTCTGACTGTTAATCACTCACCTTGTTTTCCATCTATGAGACATCAGTGTCTTCTTATTGGATAAGGAAAGTGCAAATGCAACATAACTGAAAGAAACAGCTCTCAGTTAAGGAAAATCCTGTGCTAAGAGATGACCAGGAAAGAATTTACAGGACTATTAAATAGAGATGCATTCCAGAAATAACACCAGATAAAAGTGATACCCTATGAACTTTACTCTGCAGGCTGTCCTTCTTCCTGCAAGAGGCTTTTCTACTAGGATTCTTCCTGTGCCATACCCATCACCAAATTCCACCTTCTTGTGTTTCTCTGCAAAAAACTATGAACATAGTTTATAGTTTGAACACATTGAACTATGGTACAGGAAACTACTAAGATGTCAAGAAGAAAAGGTCAAAGCTATAGGTGGCTATGGACTGCACATCCACTCAGAATAAAATGCCTAACACAAACTATTTGAACTAAAATCCTTTCCCATGGCAGTTTCTATTGATGATAAAATAACACAACTTTGTACTTCTCTACAAAACATTGTGTTGAAGACTCATAATGAAATAAAAACATAAAAGACCATTTCACATGTGAAAAAACTGAAATGCAAGAAACTCAACTCGTCCCAGACAACCTGGAGGGCAGTCAGAATCTAATGGCTAGGTTGGACAATGCACTAAGAAAGAAGAGAGCATGGAAGGAACACAGTGATTAAAGGGGTAAGAAAAGTATCTCAACCTCTTTATTTATCTCAACCTATTTACTGTCATAACAGTCACTAAGGGGGGATATTTTCCCAACATCTTTGTCAGCTCTCAAACAGCTCAAGGCATTTAGCCACTAGTATCTTCACAGACACTGAAGCGTATCAATTCAGCACACTGATCTGTTAATTCTTAAACAGCAACAAAATCAGTAATCCTCTGGTACTGATAATGACAGCAACAAGATACTTGCAGATTTCAATGACTGGCATCATCCTGATGTCCACATACTTGGATGCAATTACCATGTTACTACACTGTCACTCCCTGAAAAAAAGTTTCATCCACTCTGCTGGCACCACAATCCCTGAAGTTAAGTCAAATGAGCATTAAGTGGCCTGAATCTTTTTCAGAAGAGCTTATTCAAATTCTTCTTTTAAGACAGTAAATATATAGGTTATATTCCCAAAATGCCTCTCCATATACCTACTCTTAATTTTTGAACTGTCCTCAATATACATTTTAATACTGCAATTACCAGACTTCTGCTGTAATTGTTAGGGCAAACAATTAAAAAACTTCTGTCCAGAGCTAATGTTGACTTTTTGTGATTTATCAAATTATAAGGAACAAAACCTGCTCAATATTCATACTCTTTAAGTCAAGAAAACAGCATTTTCTACTCTGACCATTTGCAGACCAGCATATTACATCAATTATGTCATCCTTGAAAGCAGTTGAAGGAAAACTTTACAAAGTTTTACAGTTGTGATATTCTGAAACACAAAGGACTCATTTTTCTTGCTGTTGTGTTCAAATGATGTTCCCATCTCCTAATAATGGATCTTACTTCTAATTTTACTATATTTTCTGCAATGAAAAAATGTTCAATAGCTATCACCTTCTTCTTATGAAAGTATTTATATGGAAGTAACATTCTTCTCAGTACCTTTAATATTATTTAAATCTTCAAGTTTCTTTTAAGGCATTTTTAGAGCCCTAAGCCGGTATAGTCAGCCTGTTCTGCAACCTAATCCATTCTTAAAGGCCTGTTCAAAATGCAGTTACCAAAAGAAGAATCAGAATTTCAATCCCAGCCTCATCAGTGCCATACTCAGAAGTAAAATCACCTGGTCATCTACCATTCCTGTTTATATTCATACACTGAATTAGCTCTTTGTGCCACAAGATCACACTAGAAGATTCAGCTGAATTATTTATTCACTGACTCCTAAATCTTTTCCAGAATGCAGTCCACTCTGGCCTGCATCTTCAGTTTTTTAAATAAATAACTTTGGCTACTCTAAAAGGTACTTTTCACTTTTAATGGGCCCATCTTCCCAAGTAATATGAACAGCTCTCTGTCCCTGCCTTGCCATGCTTTTACTACTGCAATAGTTTCGTATCACTTGCACATTAGTAATTTCACAATTTCTTCACGTCACTGAAAAAAATACACAACATTGCCTATATGTCCAAAATCTCACAGAACTCTTTCAATAGCATCACCTTCCTGCCCAGTGATGATTCCCAGAGAACCATCAATCCCAGACTGACATTTTCAGCAGCCACTGAAGTCTTCAAAGCCCATTCTTAGAACATGGCTATAAACTACCAGAGTCTAGAAGGTATTAAAAAACATCTCATTTGATTATTAAGGGGTTTGGAAGCACATCTGATTCTAATACAAAGGACTTTTTTCCCTAAAAAAAAATACAGATATGTTTTTCGAATGTTGCTACTTTGCCAACATGGTTAATCATGATTTTACATCCTCATTATTTTATTCTTGGTTTGCTGCAACACCATCCTGTTACTGATATCCTTGTCAGCTTACTTATCAGACAGCTCTGATGCCCTTAGCATCTTTTATCAGTCTTCTCTGCTTTATAAATTACTCATTTACTGTTTCCATAGCAACCCTTCATGTTTTTATTTATTGTGATATTTTTTCCTCTACTTTCAATTGCTATTGATTCCCACTGAATATCACATATTTGATTCAAACTCCAGTGATTTTTTCCATTGCAAAATGTTAGTCAATTCTTAAGAAAGCTTTTATTTGCTAGAAAAACCCTTAACAACAATTCTATATTTTGGGGTCTGATGTAACTGAGGCCAGCTTTTTTAGTGTTTATTAGACCATTAATTTTGCAGAAGTGTAGAAACCAAGTGCTAGAATAAGGAATGTTATTTTTAGACTGCATTAAACACATGAAGAGGAATGTACTATGATTGTTAAACAACCACAAGAATGTTTTTCACTCATCGTAAGAATGAGTTTTTTTATCTTCTTTTTTTAAACAGTATTTTTGTCCTTTCAAATAAAATACTCTAGGCTTTTCTCACAGGTCAAACACTTGACATTTTTTACAGTGTGTTCTACAAGGCCCAGCTCAGCAGCAGAACTACATTCACATTATTAGTACCAGCATCACTAGTGGACAGAGCTGTGATTTATTAGGCTAAGGGGAACAGCAGGGACTAATTGGTCATATGAGGACAAAAAAGTGTGTGAGAGGAATGCATGAACAATGGAGAGTGTAGGCAAAGGTAGCTTGCTCCTTTGGCATGTCCCAAGGCACAAGATAAATGCCATTATTAACAGATCTGAGATACAAGAAATGCAGTATGAATTATACATGTAAATTCTTCCTTCCTCAAAATAGTATCCTGACCAGAAACACTCCTGTATGAAATAAACTTTTTATAGTTTGAGAAGATATAATTTAGTAAATTAGAAGGTAAGAAAAAGTCTTTATGTTAATTTCCTCACAATAAATCAGGTCTGTGATTATAACTTTTTACATCACCACCACCACCACCACCACATCAGAGACAAAATGCAGACTTCAACATGTTTGAAATATTGGAAATGTCTTTATTTTTTGCAATATGTCCATACGGGCATATATGTGTGCTTATAGGAGAAATTATGACATTCTAGAAGAATTCAGTATATATTCAATATGTACATTTCTGTAAGGACAGTAAGATATTTTTAAAAGTCTTGGGGAGGACCAAAGGACATTTGCATGTATCAGGCAGCCACGCTTCAAAAGAGCTGGCATGGTATCCTCAGTAACAGCTGCAGATATAATGCCAATAATATTGTAAAATAAGGCTTCACATATTAAAACAGTAACTTTTTTTTAACTGCCCTTGATCTCTTATCACACCATATTTAGTAACAGCCACCAGTGTAATCCTTCAATGTGACCTATATATTGAATTAGAAGGTGTTCCTAAGAGCTGTATTTTGGACAAGTCAAAAAATAAAGGAAGGAGAAAAATGTCCACCCAAACTCCTCTAGTCTGGAACAGCTGGGGTCCACAGAAAACTACTCTCCTAAATGTCAGCTGTAACTTGGTGATTGGTTAGATTTTGTCCACCAGAATACAGAGGTAACAGTGACTTAAAATTGTCACACACTC
Organism: Corvus cornix cornix; assembly: GCF_000738735.6. Classification (NCBI taxonomy): domain Eukaryota; kingdom Metazoa; phylum Chordata; class Aves; order Passeriformes; family Corvidae; genus Corvus; species Corvus cornix. The sequence goes on from NC_046335.1 coordinate 34,844,826, forward strand.
AGTGTGGAGCCTGCAAAGTATGTGCATGACTGCTGGTAGTTTCACAAGTTTCACTGAAGCAAGAAATTAATATGTGCTTTCAAGCTGGTGCCCATAGTAAAGTATATATTGATATTAGAGTTCAAAACAACAATCTAAATCTACTTTCATTATGCAAATCCATTTGTTTTGTTGAACTGATCTGCCCTCTATAACACCCAAGCACTACTCTGGAAAAATTTCAGTCTGGGAACTCTCTACAGTTTAGATTAAGAAAACAGTAAGATGGCTTCTGCCATTTCTGTCCATCAGAAAAGAGCCTCATTACCCAAGTAGGCTTGTAATATATTATTATACCAGATGTATTTTATTACCATTGACTTATCCATAAAGATAATGCAGTTATGGCTATTTAAATAATGTCCTTCAACTATTTACTCATCTTCTGAAGAAAAAGTAAGGCATGTCTGAATACAGATTGGTTGATATTGAGGTTTGGTATTGAGTTTGAGATGTGGTTCTTTTCACTGCTTGTGGTTCTTTTTACTTTTTCTTCCACATAAATAAATCAGAGCAGCCTTACAGTATATTGAATGGAAACGGAGAGACAGCAATCCCAGAGGCAATCAGAACTTAATGGATTTGTAAGTTTTGAGTCTCCATTGGAACTTTCCATCTTTTTATTCCCTGCACCAGAAATCACAATTCTTTATAGCAGGGGAGAGCCCAAAACTATTTGCAATAATGTTAAAAACTAGCAGATATTTTGTGAAATTAGGCCTGTGAAAATACAAAAGGTAAGTTTTATTTTTATTTCAAACAAATCACGAAAGAGTAATAGAATAGTAAAGTTTTATTATCAAGACCATGTACTGCCATTTGGACACCTATGAGAGTACGAGAGCAATGGGTGCAATCGAGATTCTTCAAAGGCATGTGAGAGAAATGTGCTATGGGAAGAAAACAAATACCTGTGTTCATTATAAAGGCTGCAAAGACAGATGAAGTATTAGTTGGACATTTGATTCAATTAATTTTAAAACATTAGGAACAATCTTAAATAGCTTTATTCTTTGTTTCTGGTCACAGAGAGACTTTTTCCAGTTTTTCTAACACGGTTTTTTGTAGGCCTGAAAATCTATGAAACTCTGGGTATTAAGCTGGTTAAAACACATTTTAGAGCTCACTAGTATTTGAAGAAAATGCAATGCTGAGGGAAGAGTGAACTATTTCTCTATAAAATTTTCTGAAACCATGTGAAAGGAATGACAGTTGTTTCATAAATTTCAGAAGCAAGAAATAACATAAAAGCACATCATGCACATTGTTCTGTAATTTGGTCTGAAGATCATCAAAACTCATGCAGTAGAAGTGTTGACTTACATTCACACACACTCCATCCAAGGCCAACATCAGCTCTACATTTATAAACTAGGTTTAACCACAGAAATACTGAATTTATTTGTACCACTGTACTTAATGCCTGGACATCAAAGTAAAGCTGTGTTCAGAAAGAAGCACTCTGTGTTCAAAAACCTTTCTTTACATAAAACCTTGTTTTTATTGGACATCAGTGAGTCAAAGGCAGATGGTTGATCTAATTTTAGTTAGGGACAGATACAACCCACCAGCAGCCAGGGTAATCAAGGGTAGCCAAGGTTATGGGCCCCAAGCAACAAATTTATTTTACCTCATATTCAGATTCCAGTGTCACAGTGTTCTGTTTTAACTTTTCTTTCAAAGCTGGATCAACCTGAAAGACAAACAAAAATACAGCAAAAATGTTTGCTTTTAAGACTATTTTTTTATAGAAATCTTAACCTCAAATAAACTAAATATTGGTATATGCAAACCCTTCTTTCCTCTAAATGAGTTTATGTGCCATTTGTTCAGATACCAGGATGATGAACACAGCACGAGAATCAGGCTGAAATGAAACAGGTCAACTGCCAAATTATTAAACTCCAAAGGAAAACACATTTTTAACTATAGCCCTGCACTTGCATTACCTTAGATACTTAAATCTGTCCCTGTTTAGTTTAAAAGTGTTAAACTAAACAAAACTTAAATAAAGGAAACGAGCAAAAAAGGATAAAATTGTGATCATGTAACATATTATACTCCTGAATGCTGAGTTCAGTGAATAGTTATACAATATATCCTGGTTTTCAAAGTCTAAGCATGAGTTGAATTTCCAATTTTCTGGTGAACACATAGCTCTTTCCTAGTTTTGATTCTGTACTGACAGTGCTGGTGTTTCCTGTCACCTTTCAGAGATGCTTATTGAAAGAAAAAATCTAAGAACAGACATGTCAATGAACCACAGCAGACACATTTCACGTTTTAACTTCTGAGCCCGGAAGAAGTGATGTTCATCCCTCCCTCTGCTAAATAACATCTGTCTCCCACAGGTCTAAGAGTAGAAGCAAAGGGGAAAAAGATAATTAGCATTCTTCACGCTTAGAGAAAGCATTTTACCTTCTTCTCAAACAGCCACATATGCAGTATTCAGACATAGTTTTTAGGCAAACTAATTAAAATACCAAATAAATCCACCATGACAGAACAATCTCATTTTTAGAGCTTAAAACCAAAATAGATGTGTAAGGAGACTGGTCGTGTGTGTAGTTACACCCCTGGTACACTAGTCCAACTACAACTAATTCAGTGAAGAAAAGTTGTTATTCTTAATTTGCTGCTTCTTGATCTGAACAAAAAGGGCTCAGTTACCCTCATCACAACCAACATCAAGCATCTAAAACTAGTCTAGAAAACAAAAAGGGAGAATACACGTAACAGAATTTGCCTGGTCAATGCGAAGATCCACCTTCGGATCCTCCCCTAACACAAGTTCCTACTCATCAGAGGTACTTTAAACACACATCTATTATCTGTATTGATGGGAATTTCTCTGAAGAATTTCCCTAGGCCATAATGCTCCCCTTGATTACAGACACTGTCGGTTACTTAGCATGCAGCCTGTGAGACCTCAGTTCCTAAGTACGGATTCTCAGACAGGCAAGTCTAACACCATCTGTGCATGGCCAGAGGTTTGATTTCCCTATCTCATCAGTGATCTGGGCATAGAAACACACACATTTGCAACCTCCAGACTCATTACACTTGGGGACTAAGCCAAAATAATTAAAATGGTTAATGTTTGTACTGGATACAGCTCCCACCTTCTTGGTAATTAAAAAAAAAAAATCGTAAAACAAGATAGTGTCTCTGCACTGGCCCTCTACATCAAATAAAAAAATGAAATGCTCCATCTCTGTCTTGGCATTCAAGGCCTCTGTAGAACTGCCCCTCATTAAAGATGGATTGCCTCTCTCCCGTGACCACGACCTCCAACAACAGCCATGCTTCATTAGAACAACGAACCCATCCATCACATGTGCAGAAATCCAAAGTCTTTGGGCAGCCAGACAGGCTTTGAAGCTTGCTTTCACAGAGAGATGAGTGATTGTGGACCTCACTGTATTCAGAACTAAATGCAAACACTATTTGTTATGCTTTGTGTTCTCACAATACACATATAGACAAGGGGAAATAGAAGCTCCTGTAAGTAAGTAGCAACAGTTTTATTTCATCCTACATTTTCCCTTCATTTAATAATAAGGCAGACAAAGTATCATGGTTGAAACACCATTTTTACCTAATTAACCACAGCCAGAATTTAACTTACAACGACAGTTCAATATCGCCATTATCAAGTTTTATTTTACCAATTTTTAGTGTGTTTGTTTAATGTGTGGTGTTTGCATGGCCACATTTGTGTAAGGCAACGGCAAATAATCAGTTAAGCTACTGCTGCTTCTCCTTCCTTCCAGCCCTTTCTGTCCTGTCTTTCTCCTGTCTTCATTCTCCTCTGCCTGCACAAAGACAGCTAAAACTGAGACAAGGCATTCCAGTTTGATGCTGTAGCTTTAGTATAAAGAAAAATGCAGAAATGAAGCAGCCTAGTTGAAATTTATTTTTAAAAAATACCCTGCAAATGTAAAATGAACAGAGTGCTGCTTCTTAGGAAGCAGAAATTTTATTCGGCAAATTAACTTACCCAAAAAGAGTAGTTAAACCCTGTTTTGAGGGCAAACTATATACACATTTTAAGGTGACTCTGCAAGACATGTTCTTGTGCTCCAAGTTCCACCAAAAAAAAAAGTAAAAAAGAGGAGCAAGTATGCATTTCCTCTTCTCTTTATCTTTTTTGTTCCCTACATACACACTTACTCACATAGACTAATTTAAACATACTTGAGCCTGCACAGCAATTCAGTCACCTGCACATTCTAATGCCTTGACTGCAACCCCTGCGTTTCAGCTACCAAATGAGATGGATGGGCTACAAATTTTTTTAGGAACCCGTATAGGAGTTGAGAAAAAGTGTATTATAAAGTTTTGTTTCCACTGTGTTCGTACGATGCTGCACTATCTTTGAAACACCACAAGAACAACAACAACAAAAAAGGAAAACAGAATGATGCTATTTTCATTCTGAAAAGGCAGATAAACATCAATATGAGCCACAATCACAGATCATAACCAGGGAACACTTCGTATGGGGGCAGAGCCAGCAAAGTGCCCATGCCAAAGCAGTAGCTCCGTTGTATTACACATCTGCCACAAGATCCAAATACAAACATACATTTTGCTTCCATGATGACTACTATGCCAACACATATTGCCAAATGAGCTAGAAGCATTCAGCTATGTACTGGCAAATAAATCTTCAGCTAAATTATGGATACAAATCTGTATTAGTAGATATGATGATGGCAGCAGACAAAGCCCAAATGCCGTAACAGCCAGACAGTATCCTCTCCACCATTATTTAGGAGGCAGGAAGGAACAGAAAAGCTATTCCTTTACACTAGAGGACTCTTCTTGTTTGGCAAACTGTCAGCCGCTCCTTTAAGAACCATTTAAATTCAAACTTTTGTCTCTAAATGTAGAATTCAAAGATGTGTGCATGTATAATTACAGCATAACTTCACATTAAATTCTTACTGAAAGACTACTGAAATACTTGATGTAAGTATTTAGACAACCTTCATGAAATGCTGTCTGCAAGGCTTTGAAACCAATACTATAAATACAATTTTCAAAGGCTTTACTTCTTTTCTTTTTCTGGTGTAGGTTTTTTTTTTCCTTTTTAGCACTTGCAGCAAAAATGAATGAAACATTCTCAGTATTCTGCATTATACAGGCTTATCTCATATTACATCAACTGAAAGGGCAAGGGCCAGTGCAATATAAAAAAATCTCAGAAAAGGTTTAAGAATCCAGGTTTCAAATTAGAATTTTGTCCCATTTCACACTCCCACCATTCCTTCAGACTTACCCTTACTTAACTTCAAAAGGTTCCCAAAGAAACAGACCTGAAAAAGATTCTTAGATGGCTAAAAGTAATAGAGGTTAAGCACAGAAACACTCTTAGAAATCTTAGTCGGCAGCTACTTGAGGCTGTAAGTAACTAAAAACCTTTTAAAAGGTGGCTGATGCTTCTCATTTTAAGGCTGACATTTTGGTTTTTCAATTAGAACCTGGACAGCATGTCTAGGTGTTAAAAATGGTGCACCTCGGGGTGCAGACAAGGGGCTTCATGACATAGCAAAGCAGGAATACCTGGTGCTTGCAGCCCCTGCCAGAACAGGGACTCCTGCAGTGCCCTGTGAAAAATGTACACTCAGTAAAGGGAAATTGTTGTTTGTGACACAAGTATTTCAGGTACAGTTACAAACTTAAAAGTGCGGCTACTAAAATAATTCTTCAGCTAACAATTTTGTATTGATACTCAGTGACCACAGCTCATTTTGGCTCAGAAGCAAATCCTATGGGCAGAGAGTGAATGAGAAATTTGTGAATGTCACTAACTTTAGCTCCAGGATAAGGAAAAGATAGCTCTTCCACAAGGGAGCCCAAAGAACACCATCACTACCCCCTTTGAAGTTTAGAGGCGTGGAACACTTCTCCATATGGGCACAGGCTAAGAGCACTACGATTGTTCACTCTGGAGAAGAGAAGGCTTTGGGGAAACCTGATTGTGGCCTTTCAGTAAGGGGGGCTTACAAAAAAAACACAGACAAACGTTTTAGCAGCCTGTGGCAACAGGACAAGGGCTGACAGTTTTAAACTAAAAGAGGGTAGATTTAGACTAGGTATAAGAAAAGCTTTTTATAATGAGGGGGGTGACACACTGGCCCAAGTTGCCCAGAAAGCTGGTGGACGCCCCCATCCCTGGGAACATTCAAGGTCAGGTTGGATGGGGCTCTGAGCAATCAGATCTACTTGAAGATCTCCCTCCGCCTTGCAGGACTGTTGGACTAAAAGACCTTTGAAAGTCTCTTCCAACCCAAACTGTTACATGATTCTATGAAACACAGGAATACAAAGCAGATTATCAGTGTCACTCCTGTTCAGCATTCAGAGAGGAGGAGCAAGCTGACATTCCAAATTTCAGGGTAACATCCCAACTGTCCACAGTACACATATGCCTGGATCCATAACTCAAATAGCCCATTTTCACAAGCAGTCTTTCTAGGCTATAAACATTACTATTTATTTGTCCATGTACTATTTGTGGCCATGGGGTTTAGAGAAAACCAAGACTTGAATGTATCACATCTTCTAAAATGATGGGCTCAGTTAGTACACAAGGAAACTGTCAGGAGACAGCCATGTCATGAGAAGAGGATTGTGCTTTTAACAGTCTCCTCTCACATAAGTCAGTGCAGTACATTGCATACTTGTGTCCTGGCATGTACTGACCAAATACTTGTATGCCAAAGTCTTACAGAACTTTCCCTCTAGCAAGCATTTCCAAAAAACAGTAGAACATATTTCTATTCTAAAACTAGTTTGTTATTTTTACTAAAACATGAGCTTCTGTTCCTACCCTATCCTCCACAAAATAATATCCCACTGAGAAAGATTTCAGCTTTGGAAATGGGAGAAGACGGTGGCCTGAATTTAATGAACATGAATTAAAATTCAGATTTTTATTTTTCCATTGCCCCTCCCAGCATAAATAGATGGGACACAATTTTCCTGCAGTATCCACAAGACAGATAGTCCACAAAATTACTGTTTAAATGAAATTTTTTAATTTGTTCTCCCCACCCATTTTTTAAACTTAAGAGTAAACCAGAATCACTAACTCTAGCTCTTCCATAGCATATCTTCTTTGAAAACATTTATCATATGGAAAATCAGCAATCTTGAGTAGATCAGTCAACTTTAATATTCCTTGAGAAGACTCCCATAAATTGCTACAAAAGTCTGTGTCATAAATATTCTAAGTTGTGGTTTATGAGCAGAGGGAGAAGCTGTAGACAAGAGAGGCTAAATACCAGGACTCAGGAAATGCAGTGTAAACTACAGCCAAGCTGAGTGCTGTTCTACTTAAGAAATTAAAGGAACAAAGCTTGTAGAGATTGTAAGGTACAACAAGGGTTGTACGTATGCCAAGCTCTTTGGCATACAGTCTTAGGTAACAGAGAAGGGCAAGGCAAAACATACCATTTTTGTGCAACTTCATTCACAACAATCCTTCAACTATATTACTTAAATATTTAATACGCAAAAAACCACTTACGTAAGGCTACTTTCTTCCCTGTGAGGGTGGTGAGGCACTGGAACAGGTTGCCAGAGAAGTAGTGGGTGCCCCATCCCTGTAATTGCTTAAAGCCAGGTTGGATGGAGCTTAGAGCAACCTGGTCTAGCAGAAAGTGCCCCTGCCTGTGGCAGGGGTCTGGAACTAGGTGATCTTTAAGTCCCTTCCAATCCAAATGACTCCATGACTCTGTGATTCTATACTGCATAGGATAGGATCTAAGCATATAGACTGGATAGGAATACTTATGAACAGGGGGGAGACAGCTGAGACTAGATGTAAACCCTAGCTTTGTGTCCTTTGACTTTTTCCTATGATCTGCATAGAATACAGACAGTTAAAAAAAAAACATTTCATCCAGCCTCTGACAGAAATCGATGCAGACATTTCTAAAGGAGCAATATAAATCGTTGTTACAGCAGCAGTTCCCGGAGTTACAGTACACGGTGCACCAGTGATCTCTCAAAATCCAAACCTTGTACTTGCTTCCAAGTGCCTTGTACTTCCTTGACCAAAAAGAGAGACCTACAATCCCAAAAAAAGACCTACAATCCCAAACTCTGGACCATACTTTTTCATGTGATAATGTCATGGGAAATGCAATTAAGTTAAATGATGACCAAACTATCCCATAATACAACAAACACTTAAGCATATCTAGATTTCTCCCATATAAGGTCAATAAAACTAACGAGGATTCTAGAATTTTCCATTCTGAGAAGAAAGTACTCATCATTTAATTAATTTTGGTATGCTTTCACATCCAGTTCGATTTTCAGTTGCACATTTATTTATATGATTTATACCAAATTAGTGCTGTAAACCTTGGCTCTGAATATGCTAGCATAAATTTAATTTCACAGTAAAATTCAGTACAAATATGTTCTTTTTGGCATAAAAAAAAAGGTGTAAATTTGTGGTGCCAGTATATAGGAAAAAAACCCACCCTTTTTGTCTCTAAATAGAATATACTTAACAGCTAGAAACAATCCAAAATACAACTTTGGATGGAACTCCAGCAGAGTTAATTTATTTTGGTCATATTTTTTGAAGATTCCTTTTTAATGGCTATGTACCTACTACGCGAGTTAGAGCTGGAAAACATGTAAATATAGTTTATAGGGGTTTCTTTTTTCCCTTACGGCTTCCTTAGTCATATCCTACCTTTGCACAGAATCAACCACTTTGTGGTAGCTCTGAAAAACATGAAGGTCACTTAAGTTTCTGTTCAAAGCAAATAACTTCAAGAGAGAAATCGTGACTTGGCAGCTGAAGGCAGCATGCAAGCAGTGTGCGCTCATCTCATCTGAATCTCTTCGCTGCTGTGCTATCAGACAGAAGAGGGTTGGAGAGGGTGTCCTCGTTAGCTCTGTACATCAGCAGGAATACCTGTGTTCAGGTGCTCACAGACTGTTCAAGTAGGCTCATCTGTACACTGTTCCTGGCAGCAGCTCACTTGAACAATATTGTGGAACCAAAGGCACTGTACAGTATCTAAACCACTATTTTTCGCTTGGTGTGTCAGTTCAGAAACACAAAGGAATTAATTTAAAGGGAAAAGTCTATCTCATAGGAGACTAAACCTTCAATAAAAGCACTGAAGCTTCAATAAAATTACACCAAAAAGTGCTCAAAAAACCCCAGCTCCCAAAAAACTCCAAACAACCAACCTTCTCATGCAGGAACAGAGTCTGATCCTTCAAATGTAATATAGAAACATAATACAGTTTAAAAAATGCACGAGCACACTTACAGATTAGGAATGCTTTCCTTAATCAGCATTAAACATCTAAAAACATATATGCATTTCTTTTCTTCTCTTAGTGTGTAAGTTAATGCCTAAGCCCTATCTTGAGGCATGTGAAAATACACTTGCTACCCCCATACAAACAACTCGTTTCCAGAAACCAACAGCAAGAAAATATACATTAACATTTTTTCTCACTGAAAATAATCAAGAATATAAAATGAAACAAAAAAGTCTGCAGTTTTTAACCCTAAAAATGGTCTAAATTATGTTTTAAAAATTCATTTTGATTTATACAGTACATATCTGGTTTTTACAGAAATTTATTAAGTACTGAAACAAATTTTGGCTTTTTCATGTCTTTTTGAACAGAAACAATTTTTAGGATCCAGTGTGAACTTATCAAAATTGTTTTCAGTGCTCTGAAAATGCATTTCTACAAATAACTGTCATCTTAAAATTTGCACATGTTGAAGGAATTAACACTTCTCATTCTACAGTTCCCATTGCATTTAAGTAAAAATACTTTCCACACTGACATCTAGTGAAGTTTTACAGTAAGAAGAAAAATCATATTCTAATACTTTGTACTTACAAAAGGCTTTAATATTCCAAATTACTTATACTTTAAATTACTAGAATTTGCAATGCACTTGTACATCACACAGTACTTTCTTTTGAAGGTATTTTGCCACTATTTTTAATAAATAACATGTTTATCTGTCAAAGGGTCAGACATTCTGATGGGTATATTAGAGAAAGTTACAATGGTAAAATCTGGTGTAATTAACATATGAATAGCAAAGTTATTGTTTTCCTTATAAGGGCTTAACATCCAACGTCAACAAAACAATTTAACTAAAATCAGTGGGAATTATGAATACAGAATATTTTAATTCATTCATTTTAAATATTAGTAAGGCAAGTCACCTGTCTTCTCTAAGCAGTATCCAAAAAGCCTGTATTCGTACATTTGCTCTGTAATCAATGAAGAAAGGAAGGTTCCTCTGGGAATACCCAATTAGCCTGCTGCCCTGAATCATCCCAGAGCTTAGCCTTGGTAGGCTGTACAGACAGCACACAGAGTCTTTGAGGGTTCAGAAATGGAGGCACTGTTAAGGAGAGCACATGAATTCCTTGAGCCCAGAGCTGCCCATCTACTCACAACAGGCACAAGATACAACCTCAGATACCTTCTACCCTCCTTGAGCTGTGCTCCAGAGAGGCAAGAATGATGCTCTACCAGCTACAACATTAATTTCAGAACTTACTAAGGTTCTAAAGGCAAAGTCTCATTTTTATGCCTCATCAAAAAAAAAGGCAGTTAATCACTGCCTGACATAACATACAGGAGGCTCAGTGCTGACTCTGGGGAAAATGCATCACCTACTGAATGACAAGCAAACCAATAAATGCTTTCTGCAGTGACAGATACTTGAAGAGAGACAGATAATTCATTCCCCCCCTCTCATTAGTTGGTTTCACTCTAGATACGAGTTTGGGCTCTGCTTGCTCAGACTGCCATATAGCTGCAGTTTGCAACAGCACCATTTGGCTTCAAATGAGGCTTCAAGCCTCAAAACACAAAGGAAAACAAAGGGAAGGTCCATTTAGACAGAAATTGCACTTAAAATGGAAGCATGTCTGGGCAAAAGGTTTTCAACATTTTCTTTGTAAAAACGATAGTGATCTAGAAGTCCAAAAAATCCTTGGGACTGAGAGCCCAGCACTTCCGTTTGAGCTTCAATCTGCTGACATCACGGCTATTGGCTTTTCAAGATGAGTCTGGAAAGCTAGATGTTTTCTGGGGCTTGAGGGAGGTGTTGGGAAAAACAGCTGGATATTAAATTATATTTTGGCTTAAAGCTGCCTGAAGCTATGTTACACACTTGTAATCACTTCAATTGCAAGGCAAAAATACCAGTAATTAATTGCGGCAATGTGACAGGATTTAAATAAACCAAACAGAATTCTTGGTAGTATATAAAATGTAAATATCTGAAAGCTATCAACATTTTATGCACTGAAATTAGTTCCACTTGCAATGGCATCAGAATGAGTTTCTCCAGTTAATAACCTTCTCTTCATCTGAATCTAATCTTGACAACAGAACCACCATCGAGAAGTAAAAAATGGAAAAATTGCTTCTGTTTAAAACAAGGAACTCTTAATACAATACACAGTGCAAGTATTTCATCACAAAGAGGCTCAATAATCTGAAGTAATATCTTAACTCCAAGTCATCCTACAGTGCTGTAAGCTGTCTGTGGTACAATAAGCACTGTGTCTAGGTGGATCCAAGCACTGGAAACCCTTCAGAAGTATACACAGCGTCAGCCTCAGAATGTGGCAACAAAAATCTTACTGAATCCCAGAGTTCACTCTGGTTTTGCTTTTTACAGAAAAATGGTGGTTTATACACTAAACTGAAAGGATGTCTGAAAAAAGAAAACATACATCTCTGTCTGGTATCACAGCAAATTCAGTAAGCAGCTCTTCACAGACAATGTAGAGAAGTCATCTGAGCTCAAGTAAAATGGATTAGCTTTTGCTGAAATCAGTGCAAAAACATGAACCGAACACTAGCAGCTGAACCTCAAATAATCTTCAAGAATAACACGGATAAAGAGTTCATTTCCATACAATCCCTCTGGACTGAACTGAAACGAGAAAAAAAACATCTGAACATCTGGTACCACCACAATACTGGGTATGAAAACCTCTTGCTACCCTTTCATTTTTGTGCCACGTTGCAGGACTGAAATTACTACCTTGGATAGTTCTGAACCATGGTCAAAAAATGCAAAAGTTCCAAATTCCGCCTGCAAACAGAAATGAAGTCACTGTAAGGGTACCTGCTTAGCCATCATTAAGGAGCCAATCTGCCTGACTAAATAAACAATTCGAAACCACTCCACTAAGCAGGCCACGCCTGAAAGCAAAGTCGGCTTTAATTCAGTAAAATATGCTTCATGATATAAAGGTAATTGACTGACAAAGACTTTTTTTTTCTCACCTATAAGCAATCCTAAATGTATGCCTCTCACATTCTCTATAGCACCAAACAACATTTCAGTGTATTATTTTCTTAATTTTTGGAGGACCTAGGGCCAAGCTCAGTAATGAATTTAGTCTTTGAAAATCAACTATACGTACTTACTCAAGGAAATTAGACAGTTTATCATTAGACTTGAGACCCAGGCCAACCTGACCTGCTGAAGGAAAAGAAAAAGAAGAAAAAAAAAATCACCAACATCAATTCCTTGCCATGCAGTGCTTGTGTAATTAGCTTACTGAAACCAATTAAACACATGAAGATGCAGTTATAAATAAATAAATGCTAAAATGCTAGATGAGAAGACTTGATTATTCTGCCAAGTTCAGCGACAGATGCTAAAATGATTCCACATTCCTTGGCTGAGAGGTTTAGAAAGGATACCCATCCCATCCAAAATACCCCGCCAGACACCAACTGAAGATACGATTTTGTTCACACTCAAATCAAGCAGGATGTTTTTAATACAAACTCCTATGGAATCAGATTCTCCAGAATACAGGAATACCTCAGGCACAAACAACTAAATAAGAGTTCCTCTACCTTCAAGCCATCTCCTAGTTTGTCAACAAAGCTCCAGCAAAAGAGCATCTAGGGTGAGCTTCATCTCACCTAATTTTATTCATCTGAACTTTTGACTTGAAGCATGAAGTCTCTATTTAGGCTCTTCCTCCCATCAGCTGTAGATGGGCATTCCTTGAGAAAGTCCCACTTAACGATACACATCCAAAACCTCTAAATTGTCTGCACCTTGAAGTTATGTAGAGGTTTATCTCACCTGTTATTCATATTCATACACTAAAGAAGGTAATTGTCTCACTGCAGTGGGGTAATAATAAAATCTCAAGCTCAATCTCTCGACTTTTCAATCCGTCAAAAGAGAAAAACGTATTTCTCAAGTATCTATTTTAAAATTGAATTAAACCTCTGTTGGGGCATTTCCTCTCAAACCTCTTCTATGGACTGCCTGGATAGCTATCTCAAACCAGGCATTTCATTTAAGACAATGGAAAAATGAGCAAGATGAAACCCTGACTTAGTGCACAGCACCACAAACGTACATTTAGATTTAACTGAGCAAATACTGAAATTTCACTTCCCTATCTTTAATAATACAGATAACCCATTTAGAGTCTTTTGACTATTAACAATGCTAATTTAAATTGACCTTAACATTTGTAGGGGGTGTTTGCACACCAGGAAGCCTAGAGGATGAGGCTAAATTCATCTAAATCCATTTGGAATAAAATAAAGCAGAAAGCCTGCAGAACACACAAGGTAATTGAGTGCATAGGACAATCTGGGCTGAAAGCCTTAAGTTCATTAATTGTCATTAGAACACTGTGGACTTTGCCAGTCCAGTCTAATCACAATGACTTGGCCTATCCACATTACTCCTTGAAATGGTGAAGTCCATCAAGTTTTGGTCAGACTGAGGATCTTGGGGAACACCAAGGTGTAATAGGATTTCAAACACCGATGCTTATCCACTAAGAACTGCAATAAGTATATCTTGCAGTTTTCAGTCAATAGAAGAGTTTGTGGAAGAAAATTAAAAACACACCTTTTCATCATGCTACCTAGTTCCGTTTAATTCTTAGTATCTTTGATTGCCTTTCAAATAGAGCAAATACTTGTTTTTAACACAGAAGCAGGTACTCAAGATAAACAAGTCAGCTTGCAGTAAACCAGCTTCAGCTAGTAGCTCACGGTATGTGTAGTGAAGGAGACAATCTGCTGACATTCCACAAATCTAAGTAAAAAAACCCATTACACAATTTGTGTAATTTTAAACACTACAGACATATTCAGAGGTTTAAGTGATTCTGTGTTAAAATTTTCACCTCATATGAAACACATTATTTAAAGAAAAAAATGATGCCACATATAGAAACATGACATTATTCATAAGCCATACTAAAATTACACTAAACACTGAAGTTACATTTTATTCTGTAATGCTTCTTTTTCTGAAAACAAACAACAGAACAAGCTAAAGAAACAAACCAAACTTCTGCTGGGGCACAGAAATCCTGTCCAGATGGACTTCATAGGCAGGTAAAATAGAAGCAGTGACCAACAGGCAATTTCCACTGCACTGCTTCAGGACATGCCCATACGTGCAACTCCCATAGACATACCTGAGGCAGTATACCTAAGGACAGCAATATGACAGCTAAGGCCAGCCAGCAACAAGGCCCGGCCTTGTCCAGTCACTTGCCGATGTATTCCCTTTTTGGGTGGATGTCGAACCTCATTTAAGCACTGTGCTGCTGCTGCAGTTGCAACCATCTCGAGTCAACAGTGTGAAACTCTTTGCACATAAGTGTGAAACTTATGTGTGTGAACAGAGCAATGTTTTGACAGCAACACAAAAGCATTCTAATAGGCAGATACCACCTCTCAACTATCCACTTATAACAATGAGAAAATGCTGGACTGACTTCCTACACCTGGTCTGAGGCAAATGTCAGGTGTGCTCCTGCTTGACATAAAGGTCTCATGGAAAGTGGTCAATTCTCTGCTGCTATCTCTTCCTAGCTATTTCACCCTGACCCAAACACTTGAATTAGCGGATCTCACCTGAGGAAATTTTTTAATACTAATATGAATTTAAATAATTCCATTTATTTGAATTAATTAACTTTCCTATTTCCTATGTAAAGTAGAGCAGCATTAATTACCTATATTCTACAGACTAAGAGAGTGAGATAGGCAGAGAGGAGCTCTGTGGTACGGGAGGTAACTGAAGAAAGAACCTGAACAAGACGGATACAAAACTTCCAGTGAGATCAGTGGGTGTTACTTAAATCACCTGCTGCTGTGGGTCACCTGGCACCCACTCATGAGATTAAAGACACAATGTTAAAGAACAGCACTAGGGACCAACCAGCAATACTCTAAACCCATAATACCAAGTATAACCAACCACACAGTTAATGCATTTACATCACTGTCAAGCCCCAGTATGAGAACTGCTGTAAACCAGAAAAGTCAGAGTGCCATAAGTGACCATGTTAACCTTCTTTTCTCTTCCACTCCTCATTCTTTTGCTTTTCAAAGGACAGCAAGGTTTCCAGAATAATTTGCACACCACATGTGCTCTTTTTCCCAATTCAAGGTCCAGGATCACAAAATGAAAGCTGAGCTACTCACAGTTACATAATTTCCTGAATTAGGACCTTAAGACAAAGCAAATGTACAATAAATGAAGATTAACAATGGGAACACTAACACTCTACATGTGTCAATAAGCAATGCCTTATGGGTAACTACATGCCAGTCAGCTGGCCAAAAACACTAGCTAAGAAATTTTAAAGGCAATCTTCAGTCTGCATAAAGCAGGCTTTACACTCCTAGTGTGCTTACTGAGTATGCTTCCAACCACCACCACCACTCCTTTAATACTCTTTCTGGGTTTACAGTGTTATTGCTCATAGAGAATGGTGAAAGAACAGGTCAGGAACTTTCATTTTCATCTGGATTTTAACTCCTGGAATGCGATGCAACAGTCATACATATTTAAATGCACAACTGATTCGAGGGTAAAACTCACGGAGGAGAAATTGAAATTCTGTCATTTTGGCTCTTTACTGCCTCTACAGAAAACATTAGTATTATTTCTTAGCATTCTACTTTTGGGGTATGCTCACTTTGCACAGGACAAAGGAAAAGTGAACAGGATCTTCATAGTTTGTAAAGAGAGAAGTATGTAACACTATCATACATAACCCACAGCAGGAAATATCTGCAGACTTCAAATGCTAATTTATGTTTTGTTTCCTAACAAAATCGTATAGAGATTTCAGCTTTCTTAGAAGTGCTTCTGCTACACATTACCCTGGAGGAACTCACCCAGTCCTCTCCCATCCCGAAACTCTGAGAACCTGCCTTGCAATGATACTTCAATAGAGTCATTTTGGAGCTTAAAAACTCTCTTACTCTAAAAGGTTTGCTGATGGGGGGAAAGCATAAACTTTTCCAGGTAGTTAATATGTCGCTTCCCTTCAATTCTCTACTTAGCCAACAGTACAGACTACACCCCATGTTCCAAGATTCTTATATCCAAAACTAAATCTGAATCAGCAAGCCTCTACAACACCTGGAATGACAACAATGAGTACACAGCAAATAAAAATGATTGTTATATAGTTGAAAAAACCATTTTCTGTATATTTAAAAGAAATAAAATTTTCTTTAAAAAACTATAAATAAGCATCACCAATTACATACAGGGGAAGACAAAGAAAGGGCCTAGTCTTCCATTTATGAATAAAGGCATCTGGAACAATGCCTATACAAACCTACTAATTTCTTTGTTAATTCCACCTTGTTTTCCCATAAGCATACCTGGTTTTCTGTAACCAATTTTGATCTGCATAAATTCTTCCCAGAAAGTGAACAATTACCTAACCTAATGATTTCTCCATTAATGGACATTTTGGCAAGAACAGATAATGGAGAAATCCTTGATTAGTTTCAGGAGAATTCTGACTAGCATAAACAGGCATTACATCAGCCAGAGCCTCAGAGCAAGCTTCCTTTAAATGCAGGACATTCATTGTGCTGAGGGAATATGACTGATCTAGGTATCCTGAGAAGATCAAAGTGCAGCCAAAATGTTTTTTTGCTTTTGCAAGAGATGGGCACATCTGAGGCCCTGATACCCAAAGATGTTATTCTAAATGGATGAAATACATCCCCTCTTCAGCTGCAGCTCTAGGCTCTGTCTCTCTCTGTCCTATGCACTGGCTGAGCTGCAGTCCTAGATCCCAAGACACAGCCCAAATGAACAAGAGGACACAATCCTTTTGCAGCCCCTTCTCAGCCCCACTCCATCTACAGCTCTAGGCTGCCTCTCCCAACCCTAACGCTAGCCCCAGCCCAATGCATCGCAACCAAATCATACTCCCTCAAAGGTCCAAACCACCATTTTCTCTTGAATTTTAATTCCTTTATCAGGGAATGTTCTTCAAAACTCAGTTTGACATCAATAACATAGTCATTATTACTAATGCAGCTTTTTTCATTAAGCCACAAGAATCCAAAGTGGCAGCTAGCCCCTCAGTCACTGAAACACAGACTACATAGCTGCAGTTCTACTGTAGTGCTGCCTTTGAATACCACTGTCCACTGAGCAGTTAATGTGGTTTCCCTCTAAGCACAGTGTGAAATTAAGAGTGAAAAAGGAAAAGAACAGGTACTTTTGAATGCAAAGGATCATGGTTTGGCACCTGAAATGTATTAGAGGATTTACCACAAAAGGATTAAGTTCTGTCTTTTTAGCAGTTGAGTTGGCAAGAAAACAAATTCAGGAATCATGCTTACAAAAGGTGACATACTAGAGTTTGCACATCCTTAAAGTATAATCAAAAAAGATAGGCACTCAGGTGTTATGAATCCTAGCCTGCTTTAAGATAGGTTAAATTTGTGCAACCTCCATTTTTTCAGCAGTAAAATGTAAAAAATAATCCTACCTTTTCTGACAGTAGGACTATGAAGCTTAATTCATTTAAATTCTGTGAAAGCCTTTTGAGCTCCTTGTATTGAAATTGTTATTTAATTAAATATTCTCATTATTCTGAAGGAGCAGCTGTAACAAAAAAAAATATCTTATTTCTTTTATTGCACATTGCATTTTGCATGTAACTGTCCAACCCCCCCAAAAGAGCACTAGTCCATCTGTCCCTGTTCTGATAAGGATTTACGATAGTCAAACTATGTTATATGAGAAAAGCATCAGGGTTTTAACAGCACTTTTAAATTCCTTATATTAATTTTCTTTTCCTGAGTTTCATGTACATTTTAAACTAGATTTGTTTATCCATTAAAATACATTCTAGTCTCCTTGACTGTCTTATTTAGTGAATTAGAATGGCTTTCAACTTTATTTTTATGGACATAGAAACAGAAATGAATGGAACACATTGCTTTAATTTCCCCATCTACAAACAAGCCCAAAGTTGGTGTTGCTAGTTCTGAGACAATACTGCACTGTTCTTCACTTAAATGTCATCTACTTCTGAATAAAATCACAAGGAAAAGAAAAAGAAAACATAAAAGAGATGCTGCAGACTTAAGTAATACTGGTTAGAGCATAACTCTGAAGTTCTCTTTCAGCTTTCCAGAGTTTAAGAACTCCACAGTGAAGTAGCTTCCACTCACAGCTCTCGTGTACTACTGACTAGTTCAGTGATGCTTCCCTTGATTATAAATGCTGGGACAAAGAGCCTCATAGATCTGAATTAGTATAACCATTAACACTGTTTTTCCCTGGGTTGTGGTCACAGTGCAGATCATGGGGGTCAAATGCAATACACTGAGTATGAATCTGACCAAAGAACTAACAGAAACACAGCAAGCAAATTCTTGCCCCTGTTGTGATCCCCATCTGGTTGGAGAAAAACTTAAAAGGCCCCAAGTGGTCCTAAAAGACTAGAAAAGATAGAAAAAAGCTACCCAGAAGACAGCACTGGAGAAAAAAATTGTAAGATTACTCTCCCTGGTCCACAGGTTCTGTCATATACACTTCTGAGCAGGAGTGGCCACATGATGCATGGAAGGCCATAGCCAGGTGTGCAACACAGAGAACAATGAGGAATGATTAAAGTAATTTACATGGTCCACAAGTGTCTAAGACAAAACAAGGGGGTCTCCAAACTCAACAGCTCAGGATCTCAAAGATTTTACCACAGTAGAAAGCCACAACACCCAGAGTCATGCACAGTATTTTTCTTGTATATAAAGTGGTCTTTAAAAAAGCTTTGTGCAATCTGCAAGTCAGCAGCTCTGAGACCAGAAAGTCTCTCTGCATTGCAATAGCAGAGCTGCATATTACCAAACTAGGGAAAGCAAGCCAACATTACTTTCTGCTGAACTGACACGCTCCCTTCAGATCATTTCATATGCAATTTGGAATAAGTGCTACACTTGGAGGTGTAAGTAGCACTAGCAAACATGTTATTTCCCTCGGACAGAAGGTTTCAGGTCATTTAAAGAAAAGCTTCTTACATACAGTATATTCTGACACAATGGGTAGAGACTAGCTCCTGTTTCTTTCACAAGGCTTAAAGAACAGGATGTAGCACAATGTCAAAGGTATCTGCTTGTCTCAGTCAATGCAAAGCTGAGCCCCACAAACCATCTAACATTATATACTCACTGCCAGATATTGTTTGAAAACCAAACCTTTTAAAATATCAGTTTTCTTAGTCTAAATTGGACACACTGCCCTTGTAGTAATCTCCTTCTAGATGTGCTACACTTCTTTCTCAGGATTCAGAATTGCCACTTACAATCAACCAAAGGAACAAAATGTTTCTGTTATTTATGTTGATTTTTTCACGGATGGTAAAAGGATTCATCATCATGTCAGCCCCTTTATTGTTACCTACTCTGCCTACTGCCTATGAGACTCAGCTGTAGCTCAGGGCCAAGCAGTGAAAGGCAAATCCCCTACACCAAGTTTGCTTGTCCTATCAATTCTTTAGAAAGCAGCATGTAGGCATAATGAAACGAGAAGCAAAGAAAACCATTTAAACTACCTTGCCATGTAGTTTGTGAACATCATATCTTATCTGAGCAAATTCACGGAGTCCAAAAGATCCTCCAATGAGATAGAGCTGAAAACAAAATGAAAACAGATGTGTTAGGGAAAAGAATGCTTTGCACACCTACAATAAATACTGTGCATACTGACCCAATTCATTTACCGAGGGACTCTACTATTTTTCCAACAGAAACACCAGGAGCTGAAGAAAATAATACACTGGAAGATAAGTATGGGTGCTTTCTTCCACTCTCTGGGCCTGGATTTCACACATTTCCTCCTTCACACAAAGACAGCTGCTACATGACTCAGACTTTCTAGGGACTTCCTCTCCTCTCCTCTTACCCCTTCTTTTCCCTCCCCATGTGGTTTCCTGACATAATGACAGAAAAGAACCTTTACCTCACTGCCACAGGTTTTATTCTCATAAATTTTCAAACTCTATGGGGAAGTAACAATGCCACACTGACTTACTCTGATGTCTGTGGGTAACAGATCTAATTAAGCTTCTGAACAGACGGTGAGTGTAGCTATAGTTCAATAATATATTATCACCCAGGCTAAGAAATTATATCCAGCACACCTACCCTTTTATTACTCCGTAGTTATCCTGCAATTTCCTCTATGCCTGTGAAGCTCAAGAATTATAAATGGAGAAATGGGGGGGCTTCATATCCACATAAGAAATCATTATATTATTCTTTCTTATAACAGACTGATATCACAAAACTGTGTATGTATTTTTACCATTAGAAATGGACAGACTATCCAAAGATCAAGTATTGTTTAAAAAAAGATACTTGAAAATTAGCTTAGAAATCCAGCTACTTTGTGTAAGTCAGGTCCCTTGCTACTGCTCTGACCTGACAGAGTGTCTGCTGTTCTCTGTTAATGCAGATGCACAGGACGCCAAAAAGCGTCACATCTAGAGACGCACATCTAAGGAAGGTGGAAGCATGAGGAAGCTCTAAGGACCTGAGTGAAGGTAAAAAAAATAACCAACCCAAACAAAACCCACCACCACCACCCTCTTTCATCATGCAACTTTGCTTTTACAGCCCTTCATTACAGGCTGTTGCTGAACTGCTGTTTTCTACACACTGCTGGCTGATTTCTTACTACATATTAGGTTTGCAGCAATGGCCTGTGTCCAAGAATTGTTATAATTATGCTGCACAGGTAGTCAAAGTGTGTGTTCTTTCCAAAAAGTAGAAGTTCATGTCACTGTGGCCACAAAGAATTAGAAATTAGAAACAAAACCCCGCCTTCTACAGTTATTCATTCTCAAAGTTGCAGAACTGCATAATTTCCCACCAGGCAGGTAAAACTACTCACAACCATGTGAACACTCTCTCCACACACACTTAGATGGTGGTAAGGTACAGACTGGTACCCCAGAACTGATGTACTCTGTCCAAAGAAGAAGAAACCCTTCACTAATAGCCAGGAGTTAAAAGTTCCAGAGCCTCTTTCTGGCCTTTTCAATAAGCCTTAAAATCTAGCTGATAATTAGAAACAAATAGACACAAATTTTGCAATATGAACACCCAGTTGCAAGGCCACATACCACTGATTTCAGAAACCCAATCAGAAAATCATCATATGGTACCAAGTCCAGCGACTAGAAATATGAATGACCAAAAACTGGATGGCCTCATACTTGTGCCATAACCATTTCAAGGGATTAATGCAGATATTGAATCATCAGAATGCTCAGTAGAAAAAAAAAGAGGAAAGAAAAGTCTTCCTTGTATCAGTATTTTGGTAAGAAAAAATAACAGAAAGCAGAACATAAAGTGTTCAAAATGGTTAAAAAGAACCTGAACATTAGTCAAGATTTATTCAATCAAATCAGAAGATTTTTCAGATGAAGATATGGTAGCACATAATGCTGAAAATCTCAACGATCAGACTGTAATTGAATTTTAACATGGTTGATGCCTCAGCATTAATTTTCATTAGCTGATCTTCTTTAATTCCTAACAAGTATTATGTTAATTAACAGCCACTGTGTTACTAAACTTTAAGTCCTAATAAACACAAATCTGAGATGCTATAGACAAGTTTATGGATGTTACAAACCAGAGTTTATTGCCTTTTTTTCATATTAGTATGTTGTCAAAGAATATCTACGGCAGGGCAAAAGCAACTGCACTAGAAACAGTTCAGTTGTTAAACCAGGCAGAAAGCAGCAATTACTTGTGACATCAATTAAAAATTAATTTGCCCAACAATCAACTTGCATGGAGTATATCCTGTTATGAGATGCAATATGAACAACTGGAAGACTTTGGCTTACAAAGTCATGCTGCAAGCTGAAAAAGAAATAGTACATTCTTTAGCTTTAAAACTCTGTAATGTGCACTGCAACAAAGGAAAATCAAGTTGAAGGTTGTTGCATGAATTAAGTCACGTGCTACTAATTTTGTCTTATCACATCCTATCACATGTTTGCCAGTAACCATCCATGACACGGTGCACTTTACATTTGCAGCTACACACAGTAAAGAAGTTGATACACACACACCCCTCTCATTTCCTGTTTTGGAATTCAGGTTTTGGCCTGACACTGCAGTTTTACTCACAATACCTTGGTACTACCAAGGGGAAAAAACCCACTTGGTTTGTGATGTACTTTTGCTCTTCATACAGCAGGAGCAGCATAACAAGCCTGGCAAACTGGCACATTTGGCTTAGCAGGCATTACCAGTACAGTTGCCTTTACATTTACAATACTGAAATGGCTGACTTATCTTACCATGAAACATCAGTTAAGCTCCATCAGAGACAAAGCACATTGATGCTGTAAGAAAGTAGAAATGCTGCTGAAATATTACACAGTGTAATGCTGGAAGGTTAGGACTAAGATTAAATAATTTTGCGAAGTACAGAATACACACAAAGAATATAAATAATATGTTTACAAGTCCACTTTACCAATGTTCTAAAGAACAAAACATGATGTCTGAATTCATTTCAAAACCAGACCAGAATCAGTCATATTCAGCACTTATTTAATCAACCAACAGCATGTCAATATAGTCAGCTGACAGCCCTGAGCATGAATTGCATTCATCTACACAAGCCAGAGCAGCAATGGACAGCTATTCAGTCAATTACCTTTTTGAAAACTGTGTTCAAAAGCCAATAAAAGAAGGTATAAATGAATTTATGCAACTATAATACCATTAAAGGTAGCACAGGACTCCGTGACTGACAGTGCATTGAGTAGAAATACTAGTCTTGGCTTTAACTGTTTCCTTTGTCTTCTGCTGCATTACGAGGGAAGATGTTCTCACTACCTTAATTTCAGTTAGCTGTATTTACAGACAACAGTGAACCAGCAAGAGTCACCAGTCAAAATAATTAGCAGCAGGGTAAGACTCAAAATTTCCAGCACCATTATCGGCTTGTTGGCTTTGCACAGTCTGTATGTCTCACATACTTTTCTAGTTCCCAAAGCTGTAAAACAGAGATAATCTCTACACTCCTTGCAAAATGCTCTTCAGTTAAAAAAGCACTACAATGGACAAATTTGTCCAGTGTAACCCAAAAGCAACAGTGAAGTCCAGTATGTTCCATCCACTAGTCTAGGCATAAAGAGACAGTAGAAGTTATTCAGGATGCCAAATAAATATAAGTTAGGTTGGCAACATTCTAATGAAGTCAGGATCAAGTTCACTCTCCTGTTAACTGAAGGGGGAAAAGTAATGTCACATATACTAAAAATTAAAATATTTTTTTTCATTACAATTTTAGAATCATACAGATACTTAATGTACATGATAAAATATTAAGGCACTGGCATTTGAAGGATACTCAAGCTGGAAAGTTCATATATACCTGCATTCTTTTATTGTGAGAGAACTATTCATTTTATTTGCTTCACAATGCAGAGAAAAAAACATTATGTAGTGAACATCATCTGTCTAGTTACTTGAATGCTCTCAGCAGATTGATGAAATGATAGTAACTTCTCATTTCTTCCTTTACACCAGAAGTTTAACTTAGGGAGGCAAAAATCATTAACCATACTAGTTAGCCAGCACTTAACACCACAGCAAACAGCTTAACAGCACTGCTAGCACAACCCCCATTAAAGATCCCACATTGGATTATTCCTTTATATTTCAGTGAGTACACAAAAAAATCCCTACAATGTTGTAATGCAATTATGCATGCATGGAAGACTTGCATGTTCCAAAACAAAATGAAAGATAGGATGTGACATAAGAGCACCATCTGTCACATACACTCAGCAACCTCAATAAACATTTTATGTAAAAAAATGACATAAAATTCTCTTTAATAACATTATTTTTAAAATTCTATTTGTTCACATCTCCATTGGGAAGTATGTTATGCAATCAGTTATAGATGGCATCAGACTGATCCCTTGAACTGCATCTTAGGATGGGAAATACTTGTATTTGTCACCAACTAGAGTGGGTGGTCACTGAGTGCTCGTAACAGCAGAACTTGCAGCAGATCCCTTTTTTACCTTCCCGCATAATCTAAAGCGGCCAACTTCACTTCATTGGGCTAACAAAAGAATAAGAAACTGTTTCTCTGGCAGCACCAGCAATCTGCCATATTATAAGGCATCCCTGTTGTTAGAGAAAGCCATTCCTACTACAGTAGCAGTTGTGAAAGAGATTATTACAAAGCCACAAATCCCTAAATTAACCAAATCACAATGTTTAGTGCTGGCAACACAGATCATGTGGTGGTAGATGATGTTATGATACATATACAAAGAAGGAACATGGTAATTTTCTAACCTCTTCTTCAAGACTGCTGCTGCAGAACTCTCCAGCTATTCATCATGAGCTTCAAAACTAGAGCAGTAGTGAATTATTTTAGTTCAGTTTGCAGTGATCACAGCAAAGAGAGTTTTGGGGTTTCTTTTTTAAAAAACTGTCAGATGTGCAGTGCATGACTGGTGAAAGATGGCAATTTGGCAGTCCAGAAGACTGAAATCTCTTTTCTTTTCTCTAAATAAAAGTAGCAGGGCAAATTGCCAGTCCCAGAAAAGACCAAGCAAGTCATCTTAACCTGAAGCGCCCCCCTCTGCCAGCTCTAACTCTGAGAAGTTTATTTCCTACAGCCATTCCTGCACTTGGCTCTAACGCTGAAACTGTGGAGAAGAGAGAAAAACAGCGCAAAGTCTTCTCAGAAACTTACTAAATCCTCTCTTCACCTTCAATGGAAGCAAAAGAGAGCCTACCTTTACTTCTTGTCTGCAAAAAATGGAAATAACTCAGTTTGCACCAGAGGTCTCCTTTGGGGGAAAACAGAAACCAAACCCATGCATCCATCAGGAGTTATTTCATTCAAAGGCACATCAAGGAAGCAAATGGTCTGACTTAATGAATATGCTAGAATCACACATTGTAGAAGGCTGAACTGCATTACATTCAAAAATGGATGACATATAGCAGTAGATGACCACATGGATACCATGCTGGCATTCAGGAAGAGCAGCTGGTATAAACTGGAGCCAATTGTAACTGACTGATAAAGCAGAGTGTAGTTTGCACAGCATGTAGAACACGTGCAGAATATTAAACTTGGCCCAAGGTATCAGGTTAATTGGTTCAGTGTAAGAGCATGTTCAAAGCAATGATTTTAAAGATTGCAAATATGAATGGCTACAGGCCAGAGAACAAAAAAAAATCCTGTCCATAACCTTTCAATCTTACTATTCAATGTCTATGAGAAAACAAAACCTTTGTTTGTTAAAATGTCCAGTTCATGATAGGTTTTAAACCAAAGAAAATGCATGTAACAGAAACCAATCTAAGAATAATACAGAAGAGATAGAAAACCATATGTTCCTCAATGTGAGCATGAGCAAAAAAGGGCATTTTCAGCCACAGCATTGTCATTTTGCATTACACACATTGCTTGGGCTGGTCAGACAGCAAGGGAATTTCACTCTGCAGCTGCAGCTCTTCAAAATCCAAGTCTGCTATGGTGGTTAAGCTGCAGTTTCTGAACACCACCTTCATTTTCTCCATAAGCTTCTAAAAACCAAAATTGCAATTCCTTATTAAAATTATAATTTCCACTACTCACAGATTCATATCTATCCAAGGTAAACTACAATGAGAAGGTGTTTACATCTTGTGGCAAGCTGGTGTCCTTCTGATGTGTTTATTGCTCAAAACTGCAATAAACTGAAACCTGCATGAAAGAACATAAAAAGAAACCACAATAAGTGTTATTTCCCTCTTGCTAATCCTGGACAGGGAATGAAGATTAAATGTTCTGTAGAATAAACATGAATCTTACACTTTTACCATCACAATCCCTTGAAGAAGTTGGAGGCCTAGAGCAGGACTAAACACACAGAGTGAAAACAGGCAAGTTTGTACTTATCTTTCTGTTCTGAGGCTCCACAGAGAACCTCAGTTCCCCCAAGTGCCAGATTAGTCCATTCTAACAGCATTAAACAATGCAAATACACTCTTTATGTGTTGAAATGAAACAGAGGGGAAATCTGAAATATTAAAGAGTGCCTATTTCTTTGTCTCGCGTATCTGGAAAACTGTTCTCGAAGATTAAGAACAAAAAATTTAAGGCATTGATTCGAAAGGAAAACTCAGAAGTTTTAAGACCTAACAGTCAACTGAAAGATGGAAGTCAGCTAATTCAGACTGCACAAACTGGAGTCCACAGAAGCCCATTCAGCCTGAACACTCTGGCTTCCACACCAGCACAAGCAGTTCCAGGGGTGGTTTTGTCTGGAACAGCTCCACACTGTGGATTCAAACACACACAGATGAACAGGAGATGCAGAGCAGAAGCACAGCAGGAGCCAAAGACGTATCTCATCATAGGCCTAGGGACCCAACATGTATAATACAGGCTACTGAAGCATAAAAACAGCACTCTGTTATTCACTGATTGGGAGCAACAACTTTTAAATTCTAAAAACAGTTTTGTATTTATTGCTCTTCTAGGCTGCAAATGTAATACTTGTGACTTTTACAGGCAATCACAATTTATCTACAAATATTAGAATTCAGAATTATCTTCTCATGGGTGAAAGTTAACTTCTATTCATCTCTCAAAAATGTATTAACATCTAAATCAACTGTTCTGCATATGTCAAATTTTATTGTAAAGTTACATGAAGTAATAGATACTAATAAAAGTCCTGCAATTCAGTATTATGAATTGTTCAAGGCAATAATGTGAAAGACGTTAGCAATAACACTGACATATCTAAAAGTGAAAAATGCTGATTACAGTAATCCTTCTTCAAACAGTATCAGAAGATAATATAATAACAGTTTCTACTCATAGACACTGATAGCAACAATAAGATCTCAGAATCGTGATTACTCCCAAGAAAAATTTTCCATATTTCCAGTGTTCATAGCCTTTTTTTACAGGCAGGTCCTCCAGAATCTGTGGGGAAAAGCGTGCCTTGTATTTAGCATACCCCAGGACTCCAAATTCAGCAGTTTTTTATGAAATGAACTAGAAATGTTGAATTTAAAGAAATCTATGAAAATTTAATCCATTAATCCTGTAAACTTTCACTTTAAGTAACTCACAGGATAACAAAATATCATTTTATATATCTGCAAAACATTTCTGGGCATCAGTTCTTGCTCCCAGGTGACCCTGACTTCACACCGGTGAACAAAACTAAGCCATGGACATGTAATTTCATGTCCTGATGTCTGGAAAAGTTGTTTTGGTTTTGTTTGTCAAAACAACTGGCTCATTAATGAGAGCCTGAGATGCCACTGACCTTCTCTAATGGTGCCTGGAAGCACTGACCACATTGCTGCAGCATTGTTAGGGCCTTGTTCTAATCTGACCTTTTTTCTTGTCCTGTACATGACACACATTCTTGGTGCCCCCTGATGAAATGTTTATCAAAGTAAACTTGCACTGTTCAAGGCAGCAGCGTAGATGGCATTGCAGTACAGCCTGTGGTAATGATCACTGGTGGAAATAGATTTTAGGAGCGTATTTATTAATAGAAAAATCTTGCACTACTCCAAGCTACTTGTACCTTCTCCTTTGGCAACACTAGGCATGCCATGTAAAACACCAAAGACAAGATCCAGGAGAAGCAAAGTACGTGTAAAAGCAGTCATTACAGGATGAGGGGGGAAAAAACCCACAAAACTCCAGAAAAATGAAAGGAAGTCAAAATCTAGAGCAGTAGATACGGAGAATGTTGCAATATAGTGTAAATCTGAAAACCTGCATTACTAGATACACAGCGCAATATACTTACGTTAGGAGTGCAATAAAAATCATCAAATGAACCATAAACTCTATTTTCTTTCTGCTATAATGTCACTTCAGATACTCAGAACATAATTTTTCCCCTGTAACATACTGACAGAACTGGAACTGCATCTATACATCCATTTTGCAGCTTAAAGAGTTAGAAAAATCCTTGCCTTGAATCAGATGGAAACACAACCACAGAGGCGAGTCTTGGAAAGTGGTGTGAGCATATGAAACAATACGGGGGTTTTTAACATGTGTTCTACATTTGTTACTACTTTGCAATTTTGAAATCCAAACTTGTTTCCTTAATGATATAGAGCCATTATTTAAACCTGCCAGAAAAAAAACTTCCAGCAGCCTTCAAACATTCCAAGTGTACCAGAGAAGTGACCTTACATGTTCAGTGTCCCATAAGGAAGGTCTGATGCTGGATGCACCAGCTGCAAGACCAAGGAGCCTTGCTCTCTCAGGATCTTACAGAAACATCACTGCAGCAATATGACATTGACAGACACATCCCTTTTGGTCAGGTAGAGTTGGTTGTGGAATACAAAGCAGCAGAGACTGAAGCTCTCCTTTTATAATAGAGCCACATATGCTGAAGACTTGTACATTATGCTCCATGTGATAAGGAAAGAGTTCCCATAATCAAAATAGGAAACAGAGATGTCAATATAGGTGACAAAGACTTTTAAGTTACCACAGAGGTAACTTAAAGCCCTCTACTGCAACAGCAATTTTTAGATAAACCTGTAAGGTTGCTGGAGTTCATCCCAGCATCTCCACAGATGTTACCATCTTCAGAAACGCTTTGGGACTACTCACTTGATCACACTCAAGCTGTTGAGACAATCCATACCAGGTTACATCACTGTCTCCTGCATGCTTACACAGAGATACTGTATCTGCAAAGTTTACAAAGTTACAGGAATTTTCACAAATCAAGGTCTCCTGCAGGTTTAAGTGCTACCCCCTGCAGTTTCGTTGGTGCTCACAAAGAAACACTTTTAGCTACTGAGAAAGTATGACTGAAAACTGTGATTTACACATCTTACTGACTTACACACTTACTGCTGTCAGTGTGAGGTTCAAAGATCAACGAAGAAAATTCCTTCTCCACTGAAATATTTTAACAGCCCAAGACCAAATGAACAAATAAAAAACTATCAAGATAATTTACACTAAAAAGTAATAAATATTGTAAAGATATATTTGCAGGGGGTGGAGGGGGGTGTGTAATGAGACATTCATCTTTCTTTGAATTAGGATCTCTTTAACCTTGGAGCCTTAGCAATTTTGGCACAGGGATTTTTCATTCAAATATGCAATATAAAAAGGCAAAATATGAAAGCCATTTGATTTCTTTTTCTGCCAAAAAGCAAATATGGTACTGATGAAAAGTTCAGCAGTACTGAAGAATAGGCCCGCATCAGTCTAGTGAGAAAAAAATTATGTACAAAATGTAATAATCTAACAGAAACCTTTGGTTTCAGTATTATTAACAAATCCAGCAGAACTTAAAGGACTGCAAAGGCAGGCTCCTTCTCATTCTTTACCTAGATCCACTGTCATTTTTGTTGTAATTGATCTTTTAGCACAATCTGTTCAGCTTCAGAGATGCCTTCAGAGTTCCATAGACAGCTGGGTAACTGACAATTGCATGAATTTTCCTTTTTCTTACTCCGTGGGAAGCCTTTGGGCAGCAAGACAGAAACATTCTGAAGTATTCACAAGGGAGAATAATTTTAAGGCAGGGAGACATGAAACCCTGGAAAGAAATATAATAGAGTATTTCTCTATATAATATTGTGTCTGGAGGAAAGAGCTCTGTCGTAACAGGAAGAGAATGCAATTATGCAGTATAAAGTCAAAGAAACCAGTCTTAAAAATTCCAGCTATGACCTATATGGAAAATCCTGCAGAAACACTGGGGATGGCCAAAAGGCCCGTGATGCTGAAGTCCTGGCTCCAGCACTGAAGCAGAACTGAGACAACCTATGCCACTGCTGCCAGATGATTGTTCAAGCTCGTCTTAAAAACCCTAGTTACATATCAGAGTGCTCTTTCCTAAAAAAGAGCAGTATTTTCCTAACACGTGATCATTTATTTTGGGGGTACTTTCCCAAGTGATGAAGAGAAACCACCACACTCAGTGTATGACATACAGAGCTTTGCAGACTTTTCTAAAATAAACGAAGTCAATTCCTTCAAGCATTCCTTAAAGGTGGAAGGTTGGCTTTACCTTTTATGTTGCTTTCCTCTAGACTTTACAGTTCATCATCTCCAGAATGGCACCACAGAGCTGAAAAATTACTCCAGCTGAGGACTGAGTACACTGGAAGAGTCCTGTTTCATGTTTTACTCTACTTTTGACAAGTTCCTCAGTCTTGTAATGACATTTATGTTTTTTCACAATATTACAGCCCACATTATTGCTGCAGGAGCCACCTTGCCTCCAAAGATACCTTTTAATTCGACAAGCACGTGGTAACTACATTTTATAGTATCTTTTTAATCCTTTAGAGAACATAAATGATAAGAAGTGTATCTTTACCATACTTCTCTGAAATGCAATTCTCACAAGGAAGATAATGTAGAAAGTTTTATCAAAATCAGAATCTTGTGTATCAGTTGAATCTCCTCACTTACTACACCAGTTAATCTCATATATTTATTATTTAAAAGCAGTGGTGATTTTTTTTCCTCCACTAGGTCACCACCTCTAAGTATCTATTATTTAATCACGTAATATTTTCCTCAGGCCTTCCACAGAGTTAAAATTAAACTGAAAAATACTAAACTGTCTGGTCTTCCCTGCTTTTGGAAGAAAAAGAGCAAGCCTCAAATAATTACATAAATAAAAGCACTGTGAGCTAAAACTATATTCAACCTTTAACATCTAAGCACAATGTTAATTAACTGAAGAATACTGTCAGAGCACACAAAAAAAATTACATGAAAAATCCAAAACCAAAATAAATTTGGTCTGAGCATGAAAGCAGCACAGTTCTGGACAGCCTCTCAGGTATACATGCACGCAGCAGGATATCTAAAGAGCTGTAACACTGTGCTTGATCACTTTAAGAAAGGTGTTATAGGCACAGTTTGTGTGCAACAGCAGGGAGTGGAGCTGCTGATGCAAATGATTCGTGTAGTTGTGATATTATCACACTGTTTTGTTGGTTTGTTTGGTTTAACTGTTTCCATTTCTTAAGAATGCCTTCATCAATATTTCGAGAAAAGATACTTCAATGTATTCAATTGCATGAATAACTTCCATGAAAGTCCTTACTCTAGAACCGCTGTAATATCCCTTTAAAACAATGGCCTTAAACTTTTTTAACTAACAAGCGTCAATGTCCTTCTTTGGGTCACTCCATTTTTCCAAGGCATGCTTGAGGAAGATGACACTGATTTCTCTAGTAGCATTATAAAAGTGTTGGAATTATCCTTTGCCTTATTTATCCACTTTGAAATTTGCTTACTTTTTGCAAACCAATTGTATATGCGGATAATGAGACATGAATTGCACAAACAGAAACTACGCTGGCTTTGATACTGCTTTTGTCTTCCTTCCTGAGTTTTTATCCATAAGTGCATCTGAGTTTTTTTATTTTTCCCCTAATGAACACAGGTATTTAGGACAGGGAAGTGCAATCTAATGTGCACTATCTACAGATGTAAAGTGTGTAAGAGAGTCTTATAATTTTCTTTTATTCTTTCGACATTATTGATCTTTCCTAACCTCGACTACTCTAAAAAGTTATGCCTCACTCACCACTTTGAGCACAGCTGCTACCTATAACCCATCAACTCATTTCACTCAAAATCTTTCCACTTATTTAGATGTACAAATTATCACCAACAGTGCCACTACAGTTTAAAACCCATCGAAAAGCTAAAGAAAGTAAGACAAGAAACACAAGTGGTGCTTTACAGAAAGAAAAAAACAAAACAAAACAAAACAAACCACCGGCAGAATGCATTTTCCTAAGCTGCCCGTTAGGAATATCGTTAGGTGTATGCTTTATAACAGCATCCCTTGAGCTCCCAAGGCCTCCGGGCAGAGCAAGCACACGGCTCCCGCGGCCCCGCACAGCTCCTGCCGAGGTGGGACCGGAGAGCGCCCACCCGCGAACACGCCTCTGCCTCCGCCTGCCCGCAGAGCTCCGCCCGCCGCTGTGCGGGCCCGCGCTGCCCCCGCCGCGCCGCTCACCAGCAGGGGCACCCCGAAGGTCATCGTACGGCCCCTCCACAGCCTCCGCAGCTTCTCCATCCCCTGCTCCCGCCCCGCGGGCCCGGCGCCGCCCTCCCGCCTCCGGCCCGGCCCCGGCGCTTCCGGCGGGACGCGGCTCCGCCGCCACGGCGGCAACGCGCGCGGCCACGCTGGTTCCGCTGCGGCCCGGGCGGCGCAGCCGGGCATTCGCCACGGCTCAGGCCTCTTCCTTCACACGCATCGCTCCGACGCTCACATCCCCCACCCTCACACCCTCACGCTTTCCTTCACAGCTCGTTGACGAACGCAGTTGAGAAGGCTTAGCCACGAGCCGTATCTTTCATTCTGTAGCCTGCTTTCCTAAGGAAAGAAGATTGCCATCCGTGATCATCTGTTTTTCTGCATTGTTATTCTTTGTCCCAATCAAAATGAACCAAAAAAAACCTTTTCAAAACAAAGTTGGCTACAACAGTGCTAGTGGACAGCCTTATTCTGATATTTAGAGCCAATAGTCCTTAATACCTTCTATGAGTTAAGTGTGCTGTGTCATCCATCCCAACACGTCTCAGCTACAGCCACATGCATGGTGGTGGAGTGCTGACCTGCTACAGACAAGAGCACCCATTCTTCAGGCATAGGCTGCGATGTTTTTATATATTACTGTAGCCAGAGGTTCTGCCCTGTTCTGGTAGCCTGTGGCAATGGCAGAGTGGAGACAGGAGAATGACAGGTCCTCTTTTACATACTTCTGAGTCACTTCACAGCCCTTTCTTTCACCTTCCAAGTCATTGCTGATGGCAAGCAGGGCAGGGACAAAGTGGAACAAGGCACTGCTGCCTCAACTCAAAGAGTAATTTAAAAACATTTTAAAATGGAATACTGATGATCCCTTCCCTTGGTCTTCTCCATTAATCGAGGAAGTGGTGGGGGTACTTAATAAAGTTTTCTGAATATGTTAGTAAGATAGCACATATATACAAACTAAAATGAGAAGAAAATCAAACACATATAAGAAGAAGATAAGCTAATATTATTGCAATCCAGTGTCCACTAACTTGTTCTGAGAGCCTTACCTGTCTAGAGATGCATAAACAGAACTGAAGAATAAAAAAAATAACATAGCAGGAAATGACTGCTACTTGAGTACCTCAGTAACTCAAAGGCAACATGGGTCTGAATTCCAGAGATAAAAGCTCTCAGCTGGGAGCAGTGAGAGCAGGAGAACAGGTCTGATGGGGATGGGATGAGCTGGGCTGAGCCTGAGGGATGAACTCATCAGAGTCCAGGCTCAGTGCTGGGAAAGCAGCTCACCCAGGGCCTCTGAAAGTACAACTGTCCCTCCTAAAGAGTTTGAGAAAAATAGGCCTCAAATCACAGACTTGTGAAGAGGAAAGCAACTGACCAAAAAGAAATCAGTAAGAATAATGTCATGAAATTCAGGAAGTTGCTACTATAGATAAAGTCATGCTGAGCAAAGAGGTTATTACTTACTCCCCTCCTCTCATGCTTCCCCTGGAAACAGTTTGGTTTGTACCTCTACTATTCCAGTGTTAGGTTAACCTCACCTCCAGCCTTACTGCCCCACCTGAATACTATTAGGTCACTGCTAGAGACATAACTCACAGCTGCTGATGCCCATGTGCAGAATTGGTGCCCTCTCATCCCAACTTTTATAAGAACACCAAAAGTCTTGGCTGTAAGAAGAAGGGTTAAGAGTTTGTTCCACTGCTATGGGGTGCTCTTGTTAAGATTCATAAGGTATTCTTTTGTTTTCATTGATAACTGCTGCTGTTGATATCTAAAATTTTCCACGTGGTCTTATGCAGAGAAAGCAGCAAGAGAAAGCAAATGTGTAACTAAATACAAATATAATCTAATTATATAATAACAATAATTTTGTAATAATTGGAAGGATAATAAAAACGCCTAAAACAAACACACTGTGCCAGAGGTGAACAGTAAATTAGGATTTTAAAATGTCTTCATGTTTAATAATCTAAAATGCTATTAAATTACAGAGGTAAAGCCGTCATCAGTATATATTTTATTTCCACAGTGTCGCTTTGTTCTTTTCATTATTGGTTGATCAGTAACCTTGAACAGAGAAGGGTGAGGAGAAACCGTTTTGAAGATTGGAATATATTATGGGTTTGATTTACGGCAGAGGTTTGATGCCTCCTTGATGTGACCCCTACTGTGATAAACAGATAGACAAACATAAAAGTGGGCAAACAAACATCTGGGGGTTTTATGACATTCACAGCTTGCCCCAAATGTTGTTCCAAATACTTCAAGCATATATTTATGTCCCCAAGTAGGCTAAATGTGGTTTTCTTGTCCAGGTTACTACACAGCCAGTTAAGCATTTTTTACTTTGTGAAGTACTGTGAGAGGGTTTTCTGTGTGAAATGTGCCTGTGGAGCCCTAGTATGTGAAATGTGCCTCTGAAGCCCATCTCCTAGATGTATACATGGTGCTTTATGTGGAGGTCAAGTGCAGAGCAGAAACAAAAGGATGATGGTTGGCTGGCTTTTGTCACAACAACGGGAACTAGGTGTTTCTGACTGCAGGTTCCCTGGCCTGGACAAAAGCTCTGAGAAAGCCTCTTCTCACTTTCCCCCTGAGAAGGACCTTTAAAATTCACTGCACATAATGTGCTGCTGACTGTTGGCAGAAACCCTGGGAACTTCAGACAAATGAAGCTTGCTATGCTGCAATGGTTTAGGCTGCAATGACCACGACTGCAGGGGAATACAGAGTGAAACAGTACATTATGTAACATGGTTTCTGGGCAGTGGCATGGAGATCAGGATGGAAATCTTATTAAACATCCCTGGACAAGCCAGACTAATCAAGATTGGTATTGGACTGGTTACCAGAAGCTGCAGAATTACTCACGATGCAGCATTGGCTGTGGGCAGCCAAGGTTAAGAAGGAACATGACTTTAGTTCAGTACAGAACTTGCAGCGGTTTGTACAGAGGATGAAAATGAGAGGCATATTGTAAAGGTTTTGTTGCCTAAACACACATCACTTCAGGAGGCAGTGGAGTGAGGCCATCCTATGAGTTACATTTCCATCTAGTAGATCTCTCCAGAGCCTCCTGCTTCACTCAGGACATGCACATACAACAAACCATTAAACGTTGTCTATGCAGACATGATGTACATCATAGCCGAGACCCTCAGCACACTCTCCTGTATACCTGAGCTAAAGAAACAGCTGGTTGGACTTAGCACATGTTTATGACCCAAAAAAGGGAAACAACCACCATCTTAAGGGCTTGTAGTTCTCTCTGGGTGCAGGCTGGAAGTCCTGACTTGGTAGTAGCTGTGGAGAACAGCATTTCTGAAATGGCAACTCCCTCTCAACACAGTGCCTGTTCCTTTTTCATACTCCTTTGTGTAGCCAAGAGAAGTTGCAAGGGAGAGAGGGGGCCTGGATTTCCCCTTTGATTCGTTCCTACACCTTCTGACTAGAATTCCTAGTGAGGTGATTGACTGGAAGAGTGTACTTGTCCTTTCCTCATCCTGTGCTTTCTCATCAGCTGTCAGAATTAGCATAAATACATCCAAGGACCAGATTATTGTCAAGAGCCAGCTTGGAGAGGCCAGTGAGCCAGCTGTGCCCATTTTTCATTCAACTGAAATAGCGCACACAGCGGAAGGCACCATGGTGGCCCATGCATTGGAAGGGTCATCTGTTCTTTCCAGATGTGGCCCTAAGTTTCCCCCTTCCACCTCCAGAAAGGGAGGAGAAAGGAACAGGTTGACATTCTTTGGGTTCACCATTTGTTTTTTACCTTCTTGGGTTGGCTCGAAAATAGGCCAGGGAAGGATGGCTCTGAAGCCATATTTTATGTCTGCGAGTGCAGGAGGAAAATCTGCAGGAAATACTGACCTTCCAAACAGATTCACTCTCCTCTTTCTTGTGCTCAGGAAGGCCATTTTCCCAAATACAGCCAGCAAATTCCAGCTAGGAGAGAGATTCCCCCAGGGAATCTGGGGAAAAAAGGAAACCAGGAACACTGCCTAGAATTAGGAGAACTGAGAGGGGTCTGTGCCAAAAAGCACCAATAGGGTCAAGAGTCATCTCTGCATCTACTTAGTAGCTGCCTCTAATCACCATGGCCCCATCCTCTTTTTGACCCCAAAGAAAAGCCACTGTGACAACATTCATTTTCTAGGTTCTTTGTTATTATTTTCAAGAGCAGGACAATCATTCAAGCTCTTAAATTTGAGTACTGAAAACCGGTGGTTGTAGAACAGGAGCACCTTTCATTTGTCCTTCACATGAGTTAGAAACCTGATAATTACAAAAGGGATGGATCTGAGTAGAGTTTGTTGCTGGTCTAAGAGATGAGAAGGTTGAGTTCTGGCTCTGGTTCCTTCACTGGGTGTGGGCAGGTGATTTGTCATAGGGGATGGGAAAACCCAGCCAAAACAGCGAAGAGGCTGCTGGGCTTAAATGGGTAGAGGGAGAGATAAAAAGATAAAACAGTTCCAGAGAAGGAAGATCACAGTATGTGCACTCTGCCCATACACATGCTCTCATGCCTGAGAGAGTCAGCAGTTCTCCATAGATCAAGGATCATGAAGGCCCTGGGAAGAGAATGCAGTTTAGTCGCCACGATCCTCAGTTCCATGTTGGAACTCACAGTCATTTTGCCAAGCAAATGTAGTGGCAGTCCTTGGAAAACCGGCTGAAGTATAAAGGGTCTTCCCTCCCCTGTGTTGTCTGTTGAAGAGAGAAACCAGTGTGTGCAAAAGGGTGTGAGAAATAAACAGAACAAGAGAGCAGGGATATTTGGGGAAAACTGTGCAGTTTAGACCCGGGTATGTCTACAGGTTCGCGATGTGCCTGAGGCTGAGGGGGCTGCAGAGGTGGAGGGGGACTCCTCATCCATTGTGTCCCCTTGTTCCTCCTTGTGGAGGCCAAGGCTGATGTGGCTCTGCAGGGCTGCTGGGGTCAGCCATTCCTTTGGGAGGCAGCTCTGGAGGAAGGGGATGCACGAGCTGAAGTAGGCCAGGCGGTTCACCCAGCGGGGGATCTCTTTCCCACATAATATCTGTGGAGTAAACCAAAAAGGAGCATGGTTAATAGCACCAAAACATGTGTAGAGGCAATGTCATCCCCACCTGCACGACCACCTCAACAGGGTGAATTCCCTGTTGCTCAGAACAGAAAGGAGCATCTCCTACAGTCAGAAACAGCTGTAATTGCCAATGTCCACACAAGTGCCCGACCTGCACAGGGACCCCTGCCAGCCAGAGCCCTTGTCAGCATCATAACAGAGACCAGGAAAGACAGCTCATGGCCCTCAATGGCATTGGTGACTCTGTTCTCCAGGCAGGCCATGGGTAAAAGGATAGGCCTGCTGGGGCTTCTCAACCAAAATAATGACATTCCTTTTCCAAGTAGCTCAAAAAGTTTGGAAAAATATTTAGGCTGTTGCTGGCCAGACCTTGAGGAGCCCAGAAGCTGAGTATGGCTAGGTAGATGGAGATGCCTGAGAAGCTGTTCTTGCTGCTCCTTGGGCTGACAACAGTGGATCAGTCAAATTACAGTAGCTGGGGGTCCTTTTCCTATCCTACTATACCACCCTTTAATTTCTCCTCATATGGTATTTCCTAATATGGGAAAAAAAACCAACAAAAAACTCCCAACCTAGGTTCTCAGTAGCCCTGTTCCATTACAGATGCTCCTGGCACTGATTTGGATTACTCTCTGCTAGCACAGAGAGTTTGTTTTCCAAGGTCATATCAAATTCAGTGCAATGAAACAACTTGCTGCATACTGCAGACCCTTTCTTCTGTAGCATTTTACCACCCAGACATACAGGTGCCAGATTTTAGTAGCTGTATCTGGCTGAGACCACATAAAGAATGCTTCCCTTTACATTTTACTATATCCCTTACCAGATGCAGAAGAGACACACATGGAACTGAC
This sequence comes from Corvus cornix cornix, assembly GCF_000738735.6. Taxonomy (NCBI): domain Eukaryota; kingdom Metazoa; phylum Chordata; class Aves; order Passeriformes; family Corvidae; genus Corvus; species Corvus cornix. Next base: position 34,883,195 of record NC_046335.1, read on the forward strand.
CAGCAGGCATGCCTTAAGAGCCTGTCTTTAGTAAATATACTGCCTGTGTGTAGGGCCCTACACCAGTATACTAGAGCCTAAAGTCCATAGCAGGTTCAGTAGTCATAATACCTGAATTCTCCTTCCCTACCTGTGTTGTTTCCCATGGAGCAAGAGAGACAGAGAGGAAACTCCATCCCGCAGACCTTGCCCCACAATTTACATGAATTAGTAGTTCCAGGGTTGTCCATACTGTACCTTTTGCCAATATTAAATTCCTCTGCTCTTCCTCCCACCTTCTTTCTGACTAAAACTACACTTAATTTAATACTAAGTACTGCAAAAACTAAAATGGTGTTTGTCTGGAGTCCACTAAGATGATTTGGTGAGAAGTCTTTTATTGGCAAGGTAATAAGAGGATTTAGAGGGCTTAGAGGTTTCAAGAAGTTTTCAGGGAGAATGGAACATTTTCTAGAGGATGGGCTGTGCCATGTTACAGCTGTTACGGCTGACGAGCAGCTGGTCCTTCATGCATATGGCCTGGGCAGAATGCTCTAAGCCCCAGTCCAACAGTCACCTTGAGCATAAGGGAATTAGCTTGCTCCAGCACTGTGGAGTTTCCAATGAGGTGTGGAGAAGGCAGCAAACCTGTGACTGTGCTAATTTGACTATGGAACTCACTTTATTTTGACACGCATTGTTTAAAAATCAATGTGTGAAATTGGAGACAGAATCATTAGGTATCAGAGAATGAGCAGAGCCATTTAGCTGCTAAAATTACTTGCAAGCATAGACTGTTCTTCACCTAATACACTCCAAGGACTTTTATTTCAGTTCTTACCAATGCTGTATTCCACTTAACCTTAGACACAGCTATATGAATCTGTATTTTTGAAATTTTTAATCTGGGGACAATTACTTTGTTAACAACTTTTTATCTCCATCCAGATTCCCTGGTTTCCATTGCTAGAGCTGTTGTCTGAGTCTATAAGTGGATAACCTCTCCACATATGCTTAAGACTCATTCATAGAAAATTTACTGATCCATTTGGATTTTCTCACCAGACATATCAGACAATTTTCCCAAGAATGCTGTTGAAGTTTAAAATTGTATTCCATGTGTTCTACTCAAACATTTTGACCTACACTACACTACACTACTTTGACCTGAGACAAAGTCACAAATTGCACTACAATTTCCCTCAGATTTTGTAGCATTCCTCTTTCTTCCTTTTCAGGAATTTAGGCAACATATTGCCGGTATAGAAGATGACTCAGTTTAGGCTCCTTGTGACATATGCATGTATGTGAGTTTAGTTCTCAAGCAGTTTAAAGTTTTAATAAAGTCTTCCTCCCAGATATTAATAGAACAACTAAACCAGGGTATGATTCTTTGGAAAATTAGCTGAAACAACAGAACAGCATACAGTAAGATGGCCTGAAATGGAAATGTTTTTAAGAGTTGGGTCTATTTTCTAAGCAGATCCCCTAGCAACTGAAATAGCATTTCCCAATGTGGAAGCAATGCTGAGATGTTTGCCTTTTTTTTATAGGAGCTTCTTCACCCAGAATGAATCAATAAGGCAAGGAAGAGCCAGAAAAAGAATGAAGATGTGTGGGCATCAGGCCATCAAGCTACAAAGAGCAGTTTGTGAAGCTCAAGGATAATGATGAAGGTTTCCCTTACCTCAGTCTTGCTTGTCATGTCACCTCTTGTCCATATAGCCTCGTTACTATTCCACAGCAGAACACAACGTTCAATAGGAGCAAAAGAGCAATGGCAGGGAATGCTACCAACACTACAGTCTGCTTCTGTGTTTTTTACTCCTTGCCATAAAGCATATTGTGCTGGAGCATCCAGCAGTGCTTAGCTAATGGAGAAACATCAAATAAACCTGGCTGCCCTGGGATTAAGCCAATTGAGTTTAAATAAAACAGCACAAGCAAGATGAAGTGGGTGTTTTCCAACTGCATATGAAGTCACAGAAAAATCCATATACTGCAGCTCTTAAGAGAAATTCTCCACTGAAAACCACTCACTGCAACGATAAACTCACTGAATGATGTTACCACCCATTGCTTCCATCAGCAGAACCCTTTTTCAGATGGTTTTAGAGTTCAAGATTTCACATGAGGTTCTTTTGCTTCCTTACCAAACAAGTGGGGTTTTCTCTTTTGAAGGAGATGAATTTTTCTGTGCTAGGTCATGTGCTAACTCTGACAGGAGATGTAAATAAATAATAAACTGTTACAGGTCAGAAATTGCAGCAAGCACAACTTCTGATTGCCTGAGACCAGTTCTCGCTTCAGGCACTTGGGCGAAGGCTGCACATACTTGCAGCTTCCACTGAGCGGCACCTGCTGACAGAAAGCCAAATCTCCCATAGCTGCAGCTTCCTCTGGGGACTCTGAGTAAGAACTCTGAATGACCCGGCCGGCACCTGCAGAGTCAAGTGGAAACAGCCGTTCAGCCATCCATGGCTGAAGCCAAATGGGCAGGAGAAATGGGACCTGACAGTTTGGGTGCTTTTTCTAGGCAACTGTCAAATCCACACCAGGATTTCAACTCATCAAGAAACAACTAATTTGGGATACAAAAATATCCTCACAGCATCTTAAGCTGTATCATTTTGCACTAAAAAGTCACTGGTTAGAATGTACAAACTGCCCTGCACCTTCTCCCCTCCCCTAAGTGTCCTAGGAGCTACATGTCCCTGCTGGGCAAAGCTTCAACACTTCCCTGTAAAGCTTTGTGGTGGGCAGGGGAGCAGCCAGGCAGCTGGGAAACATGGGCTGAAATGCCATCCAACAATGGAAGATGCTGAGTCTCCTGCCTTCTAGAAGACAATGTTATAGATGTGCTGCGTTTTAAGAAGGCTTTGGTTCTATGGGCATATGCCAGACATTATCTGAGATAGTCCAACAGGCTGAGCCCCTTTCAAAAAGAAGACAAGGGCTGATCACTTGTCGATCCTAAGAGAAGGCTCTCAAATGTAATAGGTTCTGTGTTGTGCTGGATGATGCAATTGGGGCAATTCAAGCCATGCACAGAAGTATAACTCAAGGCACTGAAGATATTTTTTTAAGTGAGCCCTCCCAGAGGCACCAATCCATGAAAATCAAGATGAGCAGAGACAACATAACATTCCTCAAACAATACAAGCTAATTACTTCAATTCTTATCTTCAAACTGAGGCTTGGAGAGTTCAGCACTGAACATCTGCTGAACCACCCACTGCCTCTTCCACTTAGCAGCCTTGCTAAAGATGAGGTGGCATCCACATGGGACATGTATGATTTGAGCTACTGTATAGTGTTTCCCTCGGTATTTCTTAGAGAATGCAGAGGGTTTTTATTGGCACCTGAGGAGTCTAACACACACCTCAGAGCAATTTAACAGCAAAGGCCATAGAGCTCAAGGGGAATCATTACAGTATTTGTATAAGATGGTTCCTACAAGGCCTACATAATACAGCATAGATTATGTTTATCAGAATTTCAGAATAAGGCCATTAGATACAAACCAGCACATCTGCCCAGGCAAGAGCAGCCAAAACACATCCATAGAAAGAGAAAATGGCAATTCAATCCATGTAGTTCTTTGACACATCCAGAATAAAACAGTGACCCAATGCAAAGGGACATCTTTTTTGCCACCTCACAAAAACTAACCTGGTAGCATAATTACCCAGTGCTGGCAGAGCTAAGGGAGTTTGAGTGCATCAAGGAACATCCCTACAGCTCTGCACCCCTGATCAGCTGCTGCACATAGTGTGTACACTGAAAATAACATTTCTGAAAGAGAATGGACGTAACCACCTTCACAACACACCTGAAGGTACAGTCTCACCTTGGTGGAGTTGGCATGCTGGCATCAATTGCTTGAAACAGATTTATAGTATACTTATTGTGTAAAAATTACAGTTTCTACTCTGGGGAATTTAACTAGCCTGTGGGGATCAACAGAATAGATGAAGTGCCACTGGGCTGTGAAGCTGCATGCAGCACACGTTCAGCAGAGCCAGGAATGGCCTGTGACTTACAGAGGAAAGGGTATAGCTGAGAAACTGTAGATGAGGATAAATGAGCTCAGTAATGAGGCTGTGTTCTGGGAGGTAGGAACCTGAGTCAAAGGCAGGAAGGTAGCAGCCAAGTCAAAGGAATTCTAAATGATTTTAAGCAACTGCCTGAAATGCCCCCATTCTCCTATGCAATCCTTTTTTTGTTCTGCAAGGGGCAAGACACTGCAACTCCTATGGGTCTTCTCCAGGATTGTGGGTGTTGTAAAGTAGAGGTAGCACCTGCACTGTCTGTCTGAGACTAGCCAGGAGTGAGGGAAAAAGGAAAGCATTGAACGAAGGGACTAATACCCATGGTTTTGCTCCCCTTATGATGCTAGTTGGAAATGTGTCAGTCACCTCTGTGGATGTGTGGCAGAAGGGCAGAGTTGCCTTTCTGCAGCAGTCTGCATGCAGAGATGGTGGGGTAGGCAGCTCTGGGTCAAATGAGACAGATGGCTCATGGCACCTCAGCACTCACAGGACTGTTCCAGCTTCGCTGGCCCAGCCACCAGTGCAAATGTAACACCTTGTTGAACCACATTCAGAGTTGAATTCTGAGTGGCATCACTGATTAGTATGTACCAACACTGGAGCATGGCAATGCCCTCTGAGCATGAAGGTCTTTGTAAGGAGCACTTATAAGCACAGACAACAGCTGCGGGATGATAGGGTAGGTAGCAAGTGGCCTCATAATGGATGACCATTTGGGGAAAATTGAGTATAATTAAGTCTGGGCTTGTTAATGGCATTTAAAATAAAGAATATCCCACCAAATGAATGAACAACTGCAATTTATTCCTATTATCATGATGGCATGAAGAGGAATTGCCTTCTCCTAGCAGATGCTGTTTCAAGACCAGTGGCTGAGAACAGCTGTTGCTTAACAAGGTTGTCCTTTCAAGTGTTATGGACATGCTGAGCATGACCAGGCCAACCCATATGCATAGAGGAGAAGACATTCAGAGTGTCTATTTTTCCTGCATAGCTAACTAGAAAAATCTTGTGTTTCAGTCTCAAGCCTTGTTTCCTAACATTAGTGAGGAGCAGATTGCTGCAGATGGAGATACAATGAGAAGGGAGAATACAAGAACTCGTAGGAATGGGGAAAGACCTTCTGTCTGGCAGTATTGGCACAACTCCTAAGCAAAAGGTTCCAGTCTCAAAGCCTATCAACATAGTCAAACAGTTCATTACACTCGTCACACTTTTCATTTAGCATCAGGCAGTGGTGAAAAGGACAGGGATATTTTTTGCCATCTTCATTTGTGGAAAGGAGGCACTGTTCCCAGGCATTTGCACACACACAGACTCAAAGGCTCCATGAGGGTGTGACCAGGAATGAACTCCCCAGACAGTGTGAACTAACTTAGCTCCAAGATATTATGCTCATTTATAACAGATAAGGAAACAGGGGTTTCAGTTTGGTAAGACAGATGCAAAAAGCAGATAAAATAAAATAGATGGATAAACGCACCACATTTACACCAGCCCCAGAGAGCTCAAGTTATTTTTCTTTTGTTAAATTTCCTCTAAAAATATCTTCACTTATAATCTTTTTTTTTTTTTCTTTGCTATATAGATCACATTATAGTTAAAACCTAAAATAGCTGCAGACAAAATCAGCCCTTTTTCAAAAAATTGAAATGATGTGCTAAAAACTTGCCATTTAGGGGGGGTTGATTTCTGTTTCAAATTACCTGCCAACTCATATTATTCTCCTGCACAAGTAGATATGGGGAAAGAAGATGGACTGAGAGCTGAAAAGTGCATATAAAAAATTATCCCAGTAATAATTTTTGTTGGACTATTCAGGATAGCAAGGCTAGAGAGGTTAACAGTAGGGAAAAAATTATATTTTTATAGAAGCCTTCATTCTAAGGAATTCCCAAAGACTTCATAAATTTCAACTTATATGCAACCTACACCTAAAAACGTCATTTTACCACTGCAGAGACACCATATCAGGAATGCAATACAGCAGTTTATTAACTACATGCAGTCAAAATTGTGCATGCATACAGGCAGAAACAAGAGGTAAAACTACATCCATCTGAAACCATGAGGATAAATTTATGGGTGCAGGGCATCTTAATAAATAAGCTTCTTTTAAACATATGTGGCAGCTAGAAACCAGAAAACAAACACAGCCTGTTCTCCATGGAGCTAACAACATTCAAAGGCTGCTGCACTAAGCCAGTCTTTCTATCAGCTTCACTGAGGACTGGCTCAGGCACCAGGAAATAAAGCTTTACTAATGTTCTTTCATGTCCTGTGCCTGTTCATTTGTTGGTTTCTTCATTTCCTTCTGTCTTTGATGTCTGTTGGGAGCATCGTCTCCCCTGCCATTAACAGAATTGCACGTAGGTTTTCACTCAACAAAACACCTACCTCCTCTGCAACAGAGGCAACTGAAAAGCAGTTGTTGACTAAGGAAGACGTCAGCATTATTTGCCTACTTAGGATTTGCTAAGGATTGGTTTATAAAAACTTCTGCTGCTTTTGACTGTGACTCAAATGCCACCTGAAGCTCCTTTCTCTGGTGTTTAATCCTTTCTCCGTGATAGCTTTCAGGCTAAGGAGAGCTTCCTAGATTTTAATAACTTGATGATAAGAAGTCACATGCGCCTGGGGATGGACCTGAAAAGCTTTAGTCTTGAATTGTTCACTGATGATTAAAAAACTGCCCTCATTTGATCCTTGATTCAGGAAACCTGCCTTATTTCAGAAAATCTGCTGAAAATCAAGCTTCTCTGAAGAAAGCAGGATTCTGAGGTTTGTTATATGCTGTCAGTTTTGCTGTGGCTGAAAAAGGATGGGTGAATATTCAGAGAGAAAATAGGTACTGACTACCATCTCCTGCCACTTCAGCACAGCTCCACACCCTCCACAAGTAAAACACAATCCCCCTGTTCTAGCAAAACTCCAACCACATTGACAAAAGGCAACTGGGACAGCCATACCATCAGGAAAGAATACACCAGACAGAGCTGTACAGCCAATAACAAAGGTATCTTCTGGTGCACTGCAGTCACAAGAGATGCGAATTTCCTGCTATCACACTGACATGCAATGACAGTGCCTCTCTCTGCTATTGTCAATAGGACAGATCTCGACTAATAATACCAAGGAAAGGGTAAATAAGCCCTAGCACCCATTCTAGACCCAGTGATCCACCTGCAAGCAAACTTGATTGCACCAAGATCATCCCCTGCCTCTCAAGGAGATTCAGATGTGTGGCTTTACCAAGTATTTCCATCTGGCATGCAGGTTTAATAATATCCCTGTGGTGTCAACATCAATTGTGGGTATGCTAGATGCCTGCTACAGCCCTCGGTAACCATCAGGATCCACTGTGCAGACTCCATCTGTTAATCTTCAGGGCATTTCCTGTTGGACACCATCCTTTTAGGCTGATTTGAGAGAGTCCTGGTGACTTAAGGAGACTGGAAGCTATTTACATCCCAGGTTGAGTATTGCAGTGCTGCAGCTCTAGGATTCTGGCTGAAAAGTATTTGATTGTGACAGGGTCCAGAATCCTTGCCTTCTAGGAGCCAGCCTCATCTAGGGTGCTAAAGAATTTTCCAAGGCTGACATCAGCCACGTCAAATGCTTAGAAGACTCTCTTCCCCTCCTTCGTCAACAAAGAATAGGCCCAGCTCACTTTGCTACCTCCAGTTATTTTTTCCAAGGCCACTTTAGTACAAGAACAAGATCACCAGTTCTCCAAAATAATTTTCTCTCCCTAGAAACTTCTGAAAATTCTATAACTTCAAAATGAGCTTCTAAAACACGGACAATAATTCTGATTTAGGCCTCTCTTTTGTCCTGCTGAAATGTGTTATCTCCCTGTTTATGTAAATAATTAAGGTAGGACAGTTCCCACAGGAGAGGCTGAGGGATTCCCTGCTTCAGAACATTTTGTGGGTGATATTCAGGAGAACTTTTCCCGAAATGTGGGACAAAAGGTAAATAAATCCTTAGTCCAACTTGCTCTTTGGCACCTCAGCAAGCTTCTCTCTTTCAGTTACTTGTGAATGAGTATGTCTCATCAGCTGGAAGTTTTGTTTGAACCCACAAAATATCCTAGCAATAGTTTTATTAAAACTATCACATCCTTCTAAAAGGCTCTGCTTTTGAATACCTGGTTTACTCCAAAAATCCTAGTTCAACTCTAATAATTAGTTCAAATTTTAACCATCTGTCCAGATGGCATCTTTGAGCCCTGTTCCCTAGATCCAATCATTTGCATCAAGAAATGCTGAGCAATAAGGAAACAGATCTTTTAATATTTAAAGCAATAAAGGGGTGAAAAGGATCAGTAGGCACAAAAGAAAGCTGGATAATGAGATACCAATCAGTTTTCCTTCAGAGTTTTTAACTCCTGAAATCCAAATTACCTTTAAAAGCCTTCTGAAGAATGATCAAATGTGGACACGTTGGGTCTGATCTTTTTTAATAGGTTTAATAGGTATACAAGAAAGATGAGATAATTTGGGAAGCAAATAGGGATTTTTGACTGTGCTTCATCACCCTTCAGTGATGTAATGAGATTCTGCTTTTGAAGACTCTGAAGGGATTCATACAAGACCATTCAGGTGTTTCTCAGGGTATACAGAGGGTTTTGATCTTTTCCAGTACTTAAGATAAATTACTCACACAAATCAAAAAGAAATCATTCCTCTTTCAAGAAGATGAAGGAAAGATGTGATACAAGATTAAAATCTTCTGCCACTGCTGTCCTGAGGTAAAGCTCCAACATGAACAATTTCTTAGGCAAATCAAACCACTGCCTCTCAATTAATTTCTTAATTATAACTTCATATGTTATCAAAAGGTCCCATAAGACCCACTGAGTTCATTGCTTTCCCACCACTAGTGAGGCTATTGGGGATTAAAAGGGGCCACCTTCCCTGATGCTCAGAAGCCACACTTCTTTGATAATCATGTGCTGTATGTCCTGTAGCAAGGTGCTGGAGGGTTTCCTTAAATGGGGATAGTTGCTTGACGATAATCACATTAATGAAAGGAGAAGGAATGGTTTCCTTGAGTCATTTCACTTATCTTCCAGTTATGGTGCTGATTCAGAGGTGTTTTTCTCCCTCCCCATGGTGGTTTGTCCTTTTCTGAGATGTGCTGTAGCAACTGTCATCACTCTGGTAAGACCACAGCTCCACAGCTTATTTAGAAAACTTCAGAAGCATAGAAAATTGCTGGTGAGAAGTCAAATGAGTTGTCTTCTGTTTGTGAATGGGATAAGCAGCAAAAGCTTTTCCAGAGTCTTTAAGATCCAGTGACACTTGTGATCCTTACACTTAACACTGAGGAATATCACCAGAATGGAGAAGAACCTCAAAACTGTAAACCATCCTCCCTCTGATCCTCTAGTTGCTGCTATCTCCTGTGAAGAAGCTGTCCTCAGGCACTGTACACTCACCATATGCCCACCCATCAGCAGGGCTCATATTCTCATATGCCCAAACCTGTCAGTCAACCTTTCACCTTTACGTGTATTTGGAAGTACAAGCTGTGCCAAGTATGCTTTTGCCTCACCCTGGATCTGCCTTTCACCACTCCAGATTCTATTGTAGGCTTGCAGGGAAATCATGAGCCATGCTCTTGCACTGACAAGAGCCTTCTGACAGCAACTTCACAGTTCCCTGTGTCTGCATGCTCCGACCCTTACGCCCAAAGAACAGTCAAACAAGTGTGTAACTGCAAGTCTTTCCTGGCACCTCACAGCACATTTTCTTGTGGCCCACAAGTGTTTCTGCAAAGCAGTGGCAAGGATAGAACCTAAGACCTTCAAGTCCTCACAGGGGGACTTGGAGTACAGGAATTTCTTTGAGTTTGGCTTTTCCCTGCCTTTCTGTCTTCTTAAGAGCAATTTGTAACTTCTGTCCTTTTTCTAACTCACATCTCCATGTTTTAAAAGAATCAGGAAATTCAACAGTTCATCTCATGGAAAGAACTAATTATTTTAGCCTTTCTTTTTTTGTTTTAAAATGTTTTTCTAATGTTCAAAAGCCAATATTTTTTACCATCTGGCAGAGTTTAAATAGCCTTTTCATCAGCCAGGACAACTCATAAAGAACATAAATATTTTGCAATTACTTGAAGGGCCCTTTGAACGTACTGCTGTAAGTATACATTGGAGAGGATTGTAGGGGATTGTTAGGAACAAAGTAACTTAAAACAGATAATCAAACAGAAGGGCTTTTTCCAATCTTGACATAGTCTTAACTGAATTCCCCACACATGCATAACTTCCCCACTGGAGTACTAAAACACAGAATGGTACATGAACTCAGAACAGGATGGGAAGTTTGGGATCTGATGATGATGACTTCAGTGATTTTTCTTTGCACAAACTGTAAGCATAAGTCCTCTAAAGGGACTGCCCATCCTATTGGACATACTTCAGAGAGTATGGTAGAGGTACTACTTGATTTTGGGGACTGTCAGCATAAGCAACATGAAAGGAGAAAGCTTTTTGTAGGCAAGTTGCTAATCCCAGTTGATGGAGCTCTTCGTTTTAATCCACAAACAATTTGCTTAAGAGGTTTATAAATACAGGTATCATGACACCATGTTGCAGGAATCAAGTGGCTGAGGCAACCTTGACTAGATTTTCACTGCTAGAATCAAGGTCCTCTCACATTTCCACACTGACATAGATGGTGAGGGTAAAGGGAGGCTGCAAAGAGGTATTAAGTGGTGTGTATACAGTGAGCTTAAATTGAAGCTGGGCAAATGCACAGGGAATGCATCAGATTTCTTTCTTATGATTATCCATCAGGAAATTCTGCCCTGCTTTACATCAGAACTTCCTTCAAAGCTAATTAAAGTGCTGTGCAGACACTTATGCTTTCTGGTAGTTCTTCACTTCTTGAATAACCCAAAGATCCTGGTGAAGAAGAATCCACAGGAAGAGACTCCTGATCATGCAGCATGTTCACTTACAGAGAGAGCTGCCATAAAATGGCATTGGAGAAGATGAAATCTGAACTGCTGCAGCTGAAATGGCAGCATTCTTTGTTTTCTTTCCAGAGAAGCTGGAAAGCTTTGTGAGTAGACCAATGCCTCTTTGCTCCAATAGCTGCTCATTACATGTCCATAGGGAACTGGCAAAGCAGGGAGAGAACTAAGTCTTGAGCAAGTCAAATATGCTGGACAGTCTGCAGTAGGAAGAAAGGAAATTCAGAGCTAAGTGGCAATGGGAGAGTAAGAAATAAAGCCCCTCGCAGCTTACAAGTGATGTGGGCAGGAAGTTCAGAAGACTCAGAAGAGATGCATGGATTCAGGGAGAGGCTCAATGCCACAACAGCAAACAACAAGGCTGCAATTGCACTGCAAAGTGAGTTTTTTCAGAGGCAGATAGTAGATCAAAGGCATGCCCAGTGGTTAAGTACAGCTTAGCTGCCTGTGCTGGACTTCCTATAGTCCAGGGATTTTTCAAGATGCATGGCCAAAAGGCAGAGTCACAGTCATAGGTCCAGACACGCCTCTAACCATCAGCAGTCAGCCTGCACGTAACTCTTAAAGACTAAGTTACCAGTTATCATGGTGGGACCCAAGGCATCATCATCTTAAATGGGAATTTGACAGAAAAATATTTCCTAAAGAGATGTAGATGGAAGATTTCTGAATGGATGTTCTATTTGTTGAGAAAACACAGGTAAAGGAAAAGAAAACAAAAATATCTGAAAAAAACCTCTGGTTTCAGCAGTCCTTGTGAGGATGAGGAACTTGTCCTACAAGTCCTGGCAATTGGATATGTGACTGTTGTCTCACAGCATGCTCCTGAGGAAGCTGATCCAGGAAGGAGAGCCAATCCTACACCTCTTTTGCCTTCCCTCTGCAGAATTGTAACCCCAGCCAGCAGCACACACAGCTACACTTAACCCTCAGTCTATATGACCACCCACAGCCCTGCCAAAGGGACAACTTCTGCTTGGATACTAATTAGCAAGCCCACAGCCAGCTGAGGAAATTAGGGTGTCTGAACACAGCTGCCTAGCACAGGGCCTACAACCAAACCTCAAGGCCTGCCAGACAGGTCTGTGTGAACACACATTAACTCAGACATCACCACTCGGCTATAAAGCTCTGTCTCTGGTTTCGCATGCTGAAACAGAACAATACAAGCCAAAAACCAGGAACTAACACTGGCAGATGAGAGAGCTGTCATCAAAAGATTTCAGAGCCCTTTTAGAAGGAAGCAAATAAACCCAGTATGCAAGGAGGGGGACACTTTGGCGCAGCACAGGGATGTGACCCGCCTGGTATTACCTGGGAGGCTCAGAACAACCATCTCCTTAACTGTGCACAATGGTTTATGCCTGTGAGCAGAAAAGCCTAAAGGGCTTTTGGGAGCAGAGCTGGTCATCCCCTCTTTCATGCTAAAAAGCATCCTCCACCCCAAGCCCTCTCTGGGGTGAAAGGGCATTGTGATATCTATAGCATCACCTTTCAGATGGGCTACAGCAACAGAAAGATCAAGAATTTACACAAAAAATCCTTGGCTCTTTTTTTTTGTGGCTGGAATTAAATCCCAGTTCCAGTGTTTCATTCTGTTGAGCAAAATTTCTACATCTTTTCTTTTAATTCTTTGGATAATTTTTCCAGTTTACTGTCTTTAACTGTCACAGAACATGAGTGTACATAAATAGGTGCTAAATATTTTTGTTGTTGTTGTTATTATTATTACTTCTTCACAGATGACGAGTCTGAAGAAAAGAGCAGTACAAACACCAAAGAGACTCATCTCATAATTGATTTTTAGGCACAAATATAATTTCTGTTTTCTGCCCTATGTGGTGACACATATCTACACAGGCTTGTTGAGCCAATCATCATGTACCCAGCATGTTCTGTGCACTGTGAGGATGCATCTTGTAGTTCAACATGGAAGGGACTGGAGCTTGCTAATGGGGTGGTTTTTGGTTTGTTTAGTTTTAATGGGAACTACAGCAAGAAGAAGAGGAAAAAATCACTTAGGCTGTAAAGAAAGCATTCAGATGTTGAGAATAGAAACTTTCATTGCTTTCAGTTCAAGCAGGTTCTGCCTTAATAGATTTCAAGCAGTCTTCCTCCAAAAGGTCAGAAGTATCCCAAGATAAGCTATGCTACTTCTCACCCAGCTCCAAATTGCCAGACTTACTGTATTTACAAGAATGGATGGGGATATCTATTGTAAGGCAGCCACACGTATTCCTCATGTTGCTGACTGAGGCATATTGAAATGCTGGGACTTTTGCTTAGTGTCTTACCACCAGCTATTTTTATAAGAATTTCAGCTCCCATTTTCTGTATCCCTGTGCTAGAGACCATCCAGGATATTCTGCTCCTGGGCCTGCTGTCCAGCTCCTCCGGGTTTGCATTTGTAATGCATTAGAGAGGGTTGATAAACACAGGCATATGTGAAGAGCAACAGCAACAAAAAATCCTGCTTGCCTATGAAGGGCTTATTTAAACTGACGTAAATCCCGAGTAAATTCTGCTCCTGGGAGCAGAAGTGTCAGAACCAGCTATTCAGGCTTCTGCTTTACTATCTAGACAGGTTACGGGGCAATGAATGAGCACTCTGAATCCACCAAGAAAGCTCTTGCAGGAAAACTTAACCCTAAATTCCACTCCTATAAAGATGTCCACTGAAGGCATATTGAAAACAAAATTTAAGATACAGTACTAGTTTTTTGTAAGATCTCTTACTTGACTTGTGTTAGGAAGGCTGGACAAGGAAGGAGCAGTGAGGGATACACTGATATGTAGCAATAGAATCAAGGAAGAATGGCTTTGAGCTTATGGCTTGGAGACAAGACAGACATTTTACCTTTCAAAGTACATAGTAAGCAATGACTTTATTTCACTGCTGCAGGTAAAGGATTTTGTTCATCTTTTCTTAATAATCCCACAGCTTTCTCCTGGGTTTCCTTTTTAATTTTTAAAATTCCTATTTTCTGTTTTAGTAATTTGATTATTTGATTCCAAATTAGTAGTGTGGCTAACATTGATTTGCTCACTGTACTTCTTGGAACTTCATTCTCTGTTTGCACCAATTCAATTCCTTCCTGTTTGTTTTAATTTGTTAACATTTACAGAAAGGACTCTATATAATTAATAAGGATGGAACCAATAGAGAATTGGTGTTCCTAAGAGCCTAAGTAGGTCCCTTGTAAATCAATTACTGGTTCTCAGATTCACTATGTATTTTCTTACAAAATCATGCAGTACTTTTTCCACTGACCTCACTTTGGGATCCGTGATGGGCTTGTTTGGGGATGAATGAACACTTGTGGCAAAAGAGGTTATTGGCATAGGACCCTTGCCCCATATGATGAAGAAAGGCAAGAGATGTGTGATTAATTAGGATGGGGATTCCAGAGGGAGAAATTAAAGTTTCACTGTTACAGCAGTCATACCCTATCATGACAAGTTATATTCTCTCCTTGAGTTTGCCATAAAGCAAGTATGGAAAGCACAGAAAGTTTTTATAGAAGGTTACTTCCATTTTGTGCTTTTCCCATCTTTTTCTGACACTGGGTCAAGATCTGGAAATCAGATTTACACAAATGCTGAATAGTCACACCTTAACTGAAACACACTTTAACCATCTCATCTGGGAGGTGAGGAGGAAGGCAACTTCCCCCAAAATAATCACATCTTTGGGAATCAAAAATCAGATACCCCAAATCAGCAGACAGATGGAATAGAATTTGTGTTTCTCTGTGCTTCAGTTGTCTCTGAATAGAAGTAACAGTTCTGTTGTAATTCACAGTGGTTTGAGAACATGAAAATGAATAAGCACTGAAGATGTCTATAAGAAAATCTTTTTTTTTTTTTTAATAGGTTTTGGTTGGTGCAGATTGAGAACATGAAAATGAATAAGCACTGAAGATGTCTATAAGAAAATCTTTTTTTTTTTTTAATAGGTTTTGGTTGGTGCAGATTAAATAAAGAAAAAGAACACCCCCTCTCTGAATACTGCAAATTTTTGTTTCCAGAACACTGATATACCATTTTTATACCTTTGCAGATCATATAGTGTTACTTAGGTTTGTTATAAAAATGATGCATATTTGCATGCTAACCAGGTCTGTCCTTTGAATTCCTGCTCAGTGCCTGTTCAGTGAACCAAATTACAAGCACTCCTAATTTCCCACACAGTTTAGACCAAACGGGATAAACCTGCCACATCTCTACCTCCTGATCCCATCCCTTTCAACAGCAAAGGGCTTCCAGAAATATTAAGGGCAGAGATATTTGGCTATGGGTTCTGACCTGGCAGGGTGTGCTGACCCCAGTTCCCTTTCTGTGAGCATTACTACAGATCTGAAACAGTAAAAAATAAATGAATAAACCCCATTTGTGCCCACCTCAGCCAGAGCAGAAGAAAAGTGATTACAGTTCTTGTGCATCAAGTGGTACGCATTTCCTTTGTATTCCTTGCCCAGCTCTTCCATAATCTTATCCACATCCTCTTCTGTGAAGTCTGTGGTGCCCAAGGCAATAGATTCTCTAGTTAAAAACAAAACATACAACAGGAAAAACAGAAAGATACAGTGAAGAGTGTGATACATACTGAGAGAGAAGGAAATGATCAGACACTGGCAAGAAGGACAGGTTAAAATGTTATGGACATGCACATCTAAGGCTATCAGAGACTCTCACTAACAGAATGGCAGAGTAATATCCACAGCTTTTCCACAAAGCAAGTTATCACACAGGCAACAGCCCTGAGATCTTCTTGCTCACCACCAGGGAAGTCTCAGCTCTGGGGGTTTACTCCCACTCTACCCATCATTCCACAAGAGAAATTTGTATTACAACAGAGAGGGTCGCCTGGGCCAGGAAGGAGCAGACTGAAAACTTTCTGCAGAAGCCTATTGCTTCTCCTGATACTCACTCACTAGCACTTGCTCTAAAATGACCCTCAACATAAACTGGCAGTCTGGGAAGGTCAAGCCCCCCTGCCATGGACATTTCCTTGACCCACAGTCCCACAGTCTGAGCATCTTGAACAACACAAGAATGCAGCATCCTCTCAGACTCCTCTAGCAGCCAGTCTGTCCCTTGTAACAGAGCAGCAATAAACACATGTGATGACTTCAGGTACTCTGTGCAGTATCCACAGATAGGGGGTACTCATAAAAAGAGAAGTTTTATTTTTTTCCCCTGTGCATTGACTCTGTGTAACAGGTGAAACTGGGAGCACAGAAGATGAATAGAATGGGAAAAGAGAACTGCACTCTTTGTAAGTGTGCTTTTTACACACTCTCTTATCCACCTCCAAAATCCCTGCAGGGCTGCCTTTGAATCAGGATCATGTGAAGGATGGCAGTGGGGAGAGTGAAAGGAGGACCCAGAGGACAGGACTTCCCTGCTCCCTCTACACCGATGGCTACCAGGGGCAGAGGGGGAGATGTAGAAAAGGGCCCTTACTTGAATTTAAAGGTCTCGCCAAGTTCTACCGCACTGCCAGGTGTGATCTCGAAAATCCCACTGAAAGGGTAGGGATGCCCTCCATAGGCAAACTCTGACAAGGAAAGAAACAGACTGTGAGTAATTGAATGAACACCATGTCAGGAAAAATTCTATGGCAGCTGTCTACATGGCTCAACATCAGCACCAGGGGCTGGGCTATTGCCAAAATCTGTTCCAGCCAGACTCTGAAAGCTGTTTTCACTGCCTGGTTACCTATTGGACTGAGGATGCCCTCACAGCCTCCCTCCATGCTAAATGTACTGCTTTCCCACAGCACCAGGAAAACTCTCCGAGTCTGTCCCCATCCAGGTGGCTTCCTCTCAGTGGAAAGTTCTGCACTGAAGGCATCTGGATAAACTATGAGAGGCTGCCAGTTACTGAGCTGGAAAAAGTAATTTCTAGAGTAGGGAGAAATCAAATCTTCCAGAGGGATTTACAGGCAGTGAGTGGGAAGTGTTTGCAGAAAGCCAGGCTGATTGTACTCTGCTGCCTCAGCACACAGGTCAGGCCAGGGAGTCCCTGCATGTCATAGAGGCCACCTTGCATGGCCTGTGAAACACAGCCTGTGATCCACCCAGTGTCACACAGGCCATCTCACGGGGCCTGTGAAAGCCTCTGTGCTCAAGATGGAAATGGCACCACAGGGGTTCTGGCTACTGCATGGCACTGGCTAAAAATACCATGAGTGAGCAGACAAGTCATTCCCATTTAATGCTGAAAAAGGAAACAAAGTCTGTGATGCTAGTTCATCCCTCCCAACACTACAGATGTTTTCCAGATCCCTTGACTTTTGAAATGGGTGGCTCTAATCAGCTTCTACCCCTTTCAGACAATTTCAAAAGTCTTACACAACATTTTCCTTTCTTTGTAACTCTACTGTTTCAAATCAATAGTTTCCAATATCTAAAAACCCAGATTCCAAGATTTCTAGACCATATGCACGCATAAGGAATTACTGGAAAACAGATGTATCCTGACAGGGAATTAGCACAAACACATCTGCAGGCCTTAGGGCAACCCTTGATCCACCTCTCTTCCCCCTCCCTCATTTCTCCCACTCTCTATCCCCCTCCTTCACTACAGAATGGCTTTCCAGCATTGCTCCTCCTATCTGCCATCCTGCTACACACCTGCACGACCTTTACAGGCTGCAGTTACATGCTGAATAGCAAGGACTACATGGTTCATAACAGAACTGCATGAGTTCCTCCTATACTCCACAATGGCCTCCGAAAAGAGAATTGGCTGAGTTTTTTGTTTTTCATTCCTCAAAACATTCCTTGCCAAAAGCTGTAAGTTTGGGGTGCTTTTCCATATCAGACTAGCCATACAGTTGTCCCCATGTTCTGCAGGCAGTAAAAGGGAAATACTTCATACCTCTGCCGTAGATCTCGATGCCAGAGTGGAAGACACCAATCCCCAAGGTGGAGGTGTATTCATTTATCCAGTACTACAGTAAGAGAGAAGCCACATTGGGAAGCATTAGTGGAAAAGAAACACATGATCTTGGTCTAGGGTTTATCCCCCATCTCCCAGCTCCTCTTAAGGATCAGAGTGATTTTGAAATTATCTTGAGACAAACAAATTGAGACTCTTACAGACCAACAGAAGTGGGTACTCTGTTTATTCAGCTGGATGGGATTAGTTCTCCGAAAAACGCTCATCTAACCTTTTCACCTAAGGCACTAACCTGTATTAAGATACAACTGGACCTGAACCTGCGTAAACCCAGCTGCTACAGGATGTGTGATTATTTATCTATCTTCTCACCTAAATACCTGACACTGAGTCAGCTTTATCAATTCGCTTGCCTTATTTGATTTTCAAAATCTGGAATAAGAGAATCCCCAGTTATTTTCCACACATCTTTTTACGTCACCTCCCAACACCTACTTATTATTAGCTAGGTTTTAGGCAAAGACATCATAGATATGGAGGTTTGTTGCCCCAATAGGCCAGAGGAGCACCCCTAAGTAATTGACTATCTAACATCCATAAGTGCTTTATAGAAAAAAAAGGAACTCAGAGCTAGTCAACATTTTGCTGAGAAGTACCATATATAATCAAGCACTGAATTCAGAAGAGACAAGGGTCCAAGATGACCAAAATTTCATCCGAATCAAAGACAAATTTTCAAGAGATTTTAACTGACTCCATTGCTCTGGAGCCCAGCACTTCCCTGTGACATTTAGAGCAGAGAAGCACTGCAGTCCGGTGCATGCATGTGATGCTGCTCTGCCAAGCACTGCGCAGGGCCTGTTTCCACCACACCGTGAAGGACAGTGCAGACACCCAAACAAGTCCCAGCTAAGCTAATTCCAGAGCAGGAAGCTGTACAGCCATGCCAGGGCAATGCTGCATTGAGGATTATTAGCCCTGCTCAGCATCAGTGTTTATTAGGTCAGCTGCAGAGCTGTGCTGCTACAGAAATGATGTTTTCAGGCACTGAGGAAACTGCCCATGCCTGGTATATTTACAGTTCACTTACAGCTGCTGTGGAGTGGAGATGCATCTTCTAGTAACTCAGAGCAACTAAATTCTGGTTTTAATCTGCCACTGCAAGGAAAATGAGTATTGTTCACTTGTTCTTGTACAAGGACATGACAGGTTCATTAAACTAAAATTCTCTTTTGAGTCTGGTAGCAGCTTCTTGTGGAACCAGGATAAGCTGCACCTTCCCTGTGTCTGGTGTCACTGAGCTGCCATGGTGTGAATAAGAATCCCTCTGCTGTCAGGCAACCAGAGGTCTGGCATACTCCAGCTACTGTGCTTGCACTACTTGCTTATGTATTTATGATGACTGCAGCAGCTCTGTAAATCACCTGAAAATGCTTTCTGCAAAACCACTGCTACTGTGAAAAAACACAGTAGCTTTGATATGAAAGCCACAATCCCAAGCCTGACTTAGTATATGGCTAATCTTGATATCTTAAACCATGTCCCCAAAAATGCTTGCCTCTGGCAGTACAGCAGTTCCATTTCCCTCCAGAAAAGCCTGTAATGCTTCTTGTTCTTTGTGAGTTTTTTTTAATCACAAATGATGTATTGTTGCAAGAGGGCAGCAAACCACCTGACCCCAGCTGGACCTCTGCCCACTGCTCTCTGCAAACCTTGTGTAACCTCCATTTACTTCTTCACTTGAATTATGCAAACTCCTGTTTTTAGGGTCAGGTAGCTCTCGGCCTCTGCCAGTTGGGACAGCACATCAGCAGTGAACCCTGGGTTGAACACCTGGTATTTAGGTGCCCTTGCCTTCTGCTGCCCTTCCCCACAGTTCTCTGTTGCCTAGTTCTCTGCAGCAGGAATATCCCTACTCTGACTGGGAAAGAAGATAGGGGTGGCAGCCACACATGACACCACGGGACAAAAGCCTGTCTCCCCTCAATTCAGTTCTTTAATCTCCCACACCTCATAGAATCGTGGAATCTTTAAGGTTGGAAAATACCTCTAAGATCATCAAATTCAGCCATCAACCTAGCACCGCCACCATGTTCACCACTAAACCATGTCCTCAAGTGCCATATCCACTCATTTTTTAAATACTTCTAGGGATAGTGAATCCACCACTTCCTTGTACAGTCTGTTCCAAAGCTCGACAACCCTTTCCGTGAGGATATTTTTCCTAATATCTATTCTGAACCTCCCCTGACAGAACTTGAGGTCATTTCCATCCTGTTACTTGTCGCCTGGGAGAAGAGACCAACCCTCACCTCACAACAGCTGCCTGTCAGGTGGTTGTAAAGAGCGATCAGGTCTCCCCTTAGCCTCATTTTTTCCAGGCTAAACACTCCCAGCTCCCTCAGCTGCTCCTCAGACTTGTACTCCAGACCCCTTTACCAGCTCCATTGCCCCTCTCTGGACCCACTCCAGCACATACTTCTTGTAGTGAGGGGCCGAAAACTGGACACAAGATTTGAAGGGTTTCACCAGTGCTGAGTACAGGGGGACAATCACTGCCCTGGTCCTGCTGGCCACACTGTTCCTGATACAGGCCAGGATGCCACTGGCACACACTGGCTCATGTTCAGCTGCTGTTCACCAGCTCTCTCAGGTACCTTTCTGCCAGGCAGCTTTCCAGTCACTCATCCCCCAGCCTGTAGCACTGCATGGGGCTGTTGTGACCCAGGTGCAGGACCTGGCATTTTACCTCACTGCACCTCACATGATTTGCCACAGCCCACTGATCCAGCCTGTCCAGATCCCTCTGGAGAGCCTTCCTCAAGCAGATCACCATTCCTGCCCAACTTGGTGTTGTCTGCAAACTGGCTGAAGGTACACTCATGGGTTAACTCCTCAGACAGTCTCAGGCAGTCTCAGCGAGCTTCAGAGAAACACTGGTTTCTCAAGTCCTACTGAAACAACTCCCACATGATATGGTAAGTAGGTTGTCTTCTTCCCCCAGGCTAAGCTATTGTCTCACGGCAACAATAAAGCAAAACATGCCCAGCTCACGACAGCTGCTTTGCTTAGAGAAGTAACTAATAGGAAGAGAAGGGAGACTTTTTAAATTAGAAATACTCTTGTCAGTTATCAAAATCAGGGCTATCTGGAGAGCCTCATCTGCATCAGGCTTTGCATTTCAAACAAGGAAGCTACACTGAAAGCCACTTGCAGCTACAGCTTTTTCTTCTTCCATGTAAAAGTTTATGTTGGATCCAAACAACAAATAAGAAAACAATCAGGAAAAAAACCCTCTCCTTGATTGATTACTTGTTAGAGTGATGTTCTGAGACCTGATCACCTCATACATGCAGAGCACTCTCAGATCACAAGCCTGCCCTGTCCCCCAAGCACTCTTGTTTGCAGCACAGAATTTCAGCCCCTGCAACCCATCCTGTCCAACTCCAGGAGCAGAGAGCCAGGCTTCAGGACAGGTCTGAAAGCACAAGTGATGAGGAGGCTCCACCATAGATAAAGAAGAGAGGAGCAAAAGTGTTTCTATGGCTGATGCCAGGTGTTGCAATATAATGACCCTCACATGGGCATTTCTTTATTTAACTGGTGTATTTTTTAGTATTAATTCCTTTAAAGGAGGCATGATGGACTGAAGTGCAACAACCTCAGCAATATCTGAGTTGGAACTGAACAGAAGCTATCCTGATTTAGTACTTTCTTTCAAATAATTGCAATCACACAAGGATGTTATTGAAGCAGGGTCTGATTTACATCTTGGTTCTATTGTTACAATACTGATATGTATTGTATCATGTATATGAAAGTGCAAGGCAGCTCTGAATCATGGCTGTACTGTCCTTATCTCACCCCTGTCTCCAGGGTGCTGTAGAATCTGCCTCCAGTGTGTGACTGAACTCACAGTGAACGCCTCACAGCACTTTGGCACAACCCACAGCTCGTCTCAGGAGGAAGCCATGCTAAAGTGAACATGTCAGTCACTTGCTGAGCTGGAAAAGAGAATCCAAGCCAGATTTTAAACCAGGTTTGTACACACATGCACGAGCTGGCCTTGTTTTCCAAGAGGTTTGCAACTCCAAGCATAAGAACAGCAGCAACAGTCAGCAAATACTCATCTCTGGAGTAAATTGGTTATTGCTTAGATTAAAAACAAAAATCTGCAGCCTGTTCAGTCAGATGAAAAGAGCCAGGGAACTGAATACAGCAGTATCTTAAAGGGAGTTGTGATTCATGCTTGCATTGCATACTGCCTGGAAAATTGTGCCCTAAACCTTACACAGAGGGACTTGGAGTATTCTGTCTCATTTCCATCTTCAACAGAGACAGAGAACAGCTCAGACAATAACTGAGGCAGGGAGAAAGGCTAACCAGGCTATAATCACTTCATAACAGCAGCAGATAGCCCAGAACCCAAAATTCAAACCCAGAAAGGAACCTGAGCATTTAGTTTGTAGTGTACAAGTTAATAGCTTTTAATGAAGGTCCCTGATGAAGTAGAATTTGAAAATTTTCAGGTTTTATTTAGGTTTTCTCTGATTTTCTGTTGGTTTGGTTCAGAGATCACAATAACTGGTGAGATAGTTTAGATTCTGGGAGATACTCTGAGTCAGTTTTTGTGTTATTCACTTCATTTATCCATCCCACAGAGATAGAAGTAAAAGCCTTTCCAGAAAGGAAAGAAACTAAAAAGCTTCATTATATTGATATGGGTCTTTTAGGTCTAGAATGGAGAGGCAGATGATGTGATACCAGCAGATTATATCATCCTGGGAGTTTTCAGAGCAGGAGTTCCTAGGAACTCATACCAGAAACATGGGTTTCCAGATAGAAGAGGCCCATCCACGTTACCACAAACTTCTGCCATCAACTAATACTATGCTATAACATTGAAGTTTTCTGCCACTAACTCTCTCTTCCCTACTTCAGACCTACTTCATTATTTTCCACAGTGTGTCAACCAAAATCTTTCCTGCATCAATGTGCTAAGCAGTTTAACTAAACAGCTCCCCAGATGCTGGAGACAAGACCCCTCCTGTGAGTATCTCAGATATTCTGTGCACTTGATACTTTCTCTGAGCAGCCAACACACTAAGCAATATTCCATTTATCACCCCAATACAGACTAGATATTCCACTCCACAATATCTGTTCACTACTGAGCAAATGCTAAGCCTTCCTTCCTTATGATCTGTATGAACACATAGAAAAGAAATGCACCAGGAGTTGTTAATTAAATCTGATTTCAATAAATAGCTGCAAACTCAGAGTACCCAGTGTCATAGATCCTTGCTGAAAGCTCTATTCTTCACCAGGCATCACACACAAGCAATGTCTGAGCCAGGATACCAGGCTAGAGAGAGAGAGCTCAGCTCTGACCTCATCTGCTTCTCTGATGTCCAGGTATGGCCACACACTACTGTGACCAAGACACCTTTACCGAGGACGGGTGCAGATGATGAACCAGTAACTTGTCCATATCTCTTCTCAAAGAACCATCTGCTTGTAATTCAGAAGGATTACTTCCTTTTCCCTGTGAGTTCACTGGCAGATCTTACTTCTAGGAAAAAGGAAAAAACCAGTAAAGGATGATACTTAAATATTGCTAGGAAGCAAGAAGTGTATTAAGGGATTCATGTCAACACAGGTCCAATAAGAGACTGTCTGCCCTACCACCTGAGCTTGATTTTAATCCTTTCCTTTTTGAGGGCCAAGTCACACACTGTACTTGGCCCTTTACAGGGCCTCTTTATAGGATGGGGGATCTGGCTTGCTGAAGAGACCCTTGGCTCAACAATTCCAAGTGGAGAACACCCAGGGCAGTGCTTGGCCCCGGCAGTCAAGTTACCTAAGCAGCCTCATGAAGACAGGCAAAGGATTGTGTGCACTAACAAATACACTGGTCAGTCATATCTCAAACACCAAGAGAATCCTCTGCAATGTTAAATCTCAGCACAAAAGGCAGTCTTTTAAAGGCAAAATCAGATCGATGCAGGAGCCCAGCTAGGGGACATCAAAGTAATACCTCAGCATTATGTTCTGAGATGCATTGATCCAGAAATTTGAGAGCACAAAAGATAAAACTGGAGGGGAAAGCTAGAGAGCAGCATTTCAGGAAACCAGCAAGTAAAATCCCATCTGTTTACAGCATATAGCCAGCAGCTTCAGAAGGGTTTGTTTCCCCCAGTACATCTTGCGAAATCAAGATCCAGAATCTTGGGCGCACAGAGGTGGAAGGAGAGGGCCCAAAACAGATCACAGATTATTCCCCAAGCAATGCTTGCAGGGGTGAAGGAAGCTTTACTTCAACTACAGACGTGCAGGACAGGGAGCTTCCTGCAGATCCAGGGCACTTCAGTCATACTGCAGCAGTGCTCACTTATGTTCCACGGCCCCAGGCATACACACAGTCCTGCAATATGTCCCAGTCCTTCTGCTGTTCACCCCCTCTGCCCTGGAGCTTTAGTGATAAAAACTCACTGTCATGTGGGATGATGTCAAATTATACAGCATGGCTACTATTAGCAAGTTTTTCTTTAGCAATTGGGTGAGACCCAAGCTCATTTCAGTGTAA
Organism: Corvus cornix cornix; assembly: GCF_000738735.6. NCBI lineage: Eukaryota > Metazoa > Chordata > Aves > Passeriformes > Corvidae > Corvus > Corvus cornix. The sequence goes on from NC_046335.1 coordinate 34,907,702, forward strand.
CCCATGTCTCACACCATTCTCCAGGGGTCCAAGGTTTGTATATTCATCAAGTCTAAAATGCTATTTTCCTAATATACTGTGAATACAGATTAAGTGGGAAAGGGTTTAAATACACGTGGGCAGAACAGCAACTAAATAAAGCTTAACAGAGTATTGAGGAGTGATGACGCAGACCTGTCTTTGGTACTTCACACCTGGGAAAAGCTACCTGGGTGGGCCCTCACTCCAGCACACACAGAACATGGTTCTTCCCAGCTGGAGGATCATCCCGTGTCAGGTCCTCCTCACTGTTGGCAAAAGCTATCAGTCTGCACGTCATGGACATGGGTGTGAAAGCACATCAGGTCACTCCAAATCCAACCAGCCAAAAGCACCTGCTTTAGTCAGGTATGTTAACTTTCAACTAAAATTCCAGACAGTGTTAAAGAAACAAAATACTGCAGTAAGCAGGTCTGTGTTTACAAACAGGCACAGCCTCCAGTTGCAATAGGCAATGACTTTCAAGTCTCAAGAAAAACAGTTCCCAGGGTGTAGGCATTGGCCTGCTTGCAAATAACCCAACTGGCAGAACTGAATAAAGCTCAGGAACTACAGGTTTTCTTCCAGGAGAGCATTCAAGTACTGAGAAATCTGCAGCTTCAGTGCAGCCGGAGAGCTTGAGATATCTCTGATGAGGCAGGGATACAGGGTGACACAAGGACGCCTCTCAAGGACCCCACTTCATACTCAGACTGGGACAGGAGAACTGGCTGAAGAACAGACATCTGAGGAGCAGCCACAGAAAGAAGAAAATGACAAGGCATCCTTTGGGATGCAATTGCTTCTGCTCTGCTTCATTTTGAATGAAAGGAGCTTCTGCTAAGAATACTTCTCCACCCTTCGGGTTAACAGACTCTAATAAAACAGGAATTTCCTGGGAAACGACAGCCTGATACTCGAAATTGATGCTGCTAAACATATTCCCTCATTCAAACCCACAGATACTAAGAGAAGAGACCCAAGGCAAGATGCTCCGTTTCAGCCTTGAGAGGAATGAGAGGCCAAGCCTCTGTGGGACTGCAGCAGCCAACTCTTGGCTTAGCAGCTCTTCTATTTCAGCCAAGTTCTGCTCTGCAAAGGATCTTTTCTGCTCAGGTTGGGCTAAATACATTCCTTGGCTGTCTCCTCAGGAGAAATTTCTTCAAAGTTTACTGTGGCTTTCCAGACATTACTGTCATATGCATCTGAATTGCCTGATACATGAGCCAACAATAAAACCTTTACAATCATGAGGCATAAAGAGCTTATTTCAGAGGCTTCTAAAATGCTGTGTGTGGATTAAAAACTGACGCTGCTGCTGAGAGAGATTGGAAATCTACTTATGCTTCAATGTTGTGACGCAATGTGATTTTACTGGAAGAATACAAGGACAGAAGAAAATATTAATCATTCTGCGGAAAGGAAGCAGTGAGCATTTCAGAAGTTAACTTTTGGGTGTATCCAGAATATTTTTAATTAAAAATTGCAAACAAGATTTAGCTGTGACAATGGGATACCTCCAGCGTTTCCACTTACAGCCTCATCCTGTAAATGGCAGGCACAGTTCTATCTCAGTCTACTGGTATTACTTGAAGTCTTCTACAATTTTCTGCTTTCTCCATTACAGTTTACACTTTCTACCCTGCTACAACGCTGGCAGGCATTGTCCTGAGCAGAGCTTCCTTCCTGCAGCTACATCTGTGAGGTGTTTATAAGTTCACTGCTGTGTATCTTTGGCCTCAAGGCATGCATACCTGAAGCTGCTATTCAGAAGGCAGCTGACCCGGTGTGCTCTCTGTTAAATACAGTTCTCTTGTTGAGGAGAGCGAACTCTCACCCAACTCATGTTTCAGTGCTTGAGTGGAACCTGCCTTACCAATGGAGACATAAGGCAACTTGCTGGCTAAAATAAACAACTATTTTCTGTCTCTGCAGAATGACCATTCCTGTCTCTTCTGTTTGTAGGTTCACACAAAGCCAGCCCACCAGCCCAAGGGTTTGTCACACCAGTCATGACACTGATGGCCCATCTTGGCTGTGTACAGAACATGGTATTTATAGCAGACTGTTTACAACATACAAGAAGCAATACGCCATTTTTCCAACCTCCACCTGTTTCCCTAAACTTCATTACTGACTGTGCCTGAAGGAGTCAGCTGAGTGGGCCAGGGTGGGACTGGGGACATCAAACAGAAGTCACTGCGGGGGAGTTGCTGGAGCATGTGCCACTGCCAAGAGCCTGTCCCACACAGTGATCCTATAAGCAGCCCTGAATAAGGATTATCCATGCTGTTGCACACCACTTTACATGCTGTATCCCCCTTAGTTTGGACAACTTTTATGACAATCTTCATCTCAAGTATCTAAAGCCAGAAAAAAAGCACATCCATTTGCAGGATTACACTGAAATGTATTCACTCATGGAATGTGCCTGAGAAACTCACACGTGTGAGAAACTTAAGGAAGTGATAATACCTTTGTCTTAGATGCATTCACAATGACAAATTGAGAGGTATTCAAAAAGAACAGTGGCAAAATGATCAGGGAAGTGGCAAGACTGACATACAAGAATTAATTCAGAAGAGCTAATAGCTTCGCAAAGCAAAGACTGCAAATGACAAATTTGCAAACATTTGAAGGGCTGACATGAATTATGGGAGAATACTTCTTAAGAATGATATAAAAGATTCAAGTAGGAGCAACATACTCAGCTTAAAAAGAAGAGAGACTTTGACTAAGTGCTTAGAAGTTTCCTTGCAGCAAAAAAGAACAAGAAAACATTTGTATGACTGAAAGCCAGATATTGAGAAAGCCTTAGTGGGCCTGTGCAAGACAGAGTATTGAATGGTCTGAAATGTTTTCCTCTGCTAATGTCAAGGAGGCTGTTAACATTCTCGGCTGAGGGTATTTCAGATGCTACACACCTATCTGCATGGTGAGCCCTCAGCCCAGACTGTCAGTAAGTAGGCTTCCCATCAAATAGGATTCAGGCGAGTTGAAAAAAAAAAGCAAGGGAAATAAATACCCAACAGCTTGGTTCATCAGGAGCTATCTGAAGCACAGTGGAGATGCTTTGGCTCTGAAACTAGGTTGGCCTTGACACATCTGGTAGGGTCAGCAATATAGCCTTAGGGCTCTCTGTCCTTCATCTTGCAGAAAGGATGTAACTGAGAACTGTAATAACAAATAGGGCTGTTAAATGATTTTTCAGATGTGAAATAATGCTGTGGACCTGCTCAGAAAGGAAACATTAACCAAGAAACATTAGTATCTCCTTTTGCTTGTTTGTAAGGATCCTTTGCTGTCTTCTGTGGACCTGTGGACCTCCAAAGAAGAGACTAGCCCCATCCTGATGTCCAGCATTACAGAGAGAAGACAGACATTCAGTGCATCCTTTGAAAACACACTGCAATTGATACATCAGTCCTACCTAGGCCAAAGCATCTGCTTTGTTCAGAGTAGTGCAGGTAATGTGCACCCTGAGTCCTCCACAGAGCAGCTGATTGACAAGCAGCTGTAGCATATCTCTGAAGTGCTGAAAAGCACAGTCCATCTCTCTGTTTTGGCAGCTTATTAGCAGGGATTTGAACTTCAGTCTTTCACCTCCAAGATGAACACCCAAATCACCAGCCATAGCTTCTCCATCAAAGTGATGCATGCACATGTAAACAGCAGAGGAGTGAGAGATTCTTGCCACCAAATAAACCACCAGCTGAGACTTTTCTACCTAAGGCTTGTCTAGATCCCTGCTCAGGTTCCTGAATTTCTCTTCCATGATAGCAAAATGCTAATATGACACTGATTCTTCCTTATTGACTTGCCCCCCTTGGGAAAATTCCTGCCTGGGCAAACACAAATACCTACTTTTTGGTTAACCCAGGCACACCAACAGTCCATGCCTGACCACCTGAGGCAGATTTCTTGTGGTCTTTTCTTGGGTTTCTAGTGAAAACAACCAAAATACTAATCTCTTTCAAGCTACAGTATAGTTTGAAACACCCTTCACGGTGCTGTTTCCATTCATAAGTAGTTCAGGAATGAAGTATTACTCATCAGGATCCAATTCATAGCCATAGCCTTCAGAGCCTTTGAGGCAGAAAATGAATACCTATGACAAAAAAGTCTGTCTGCTCGTCCTGTTAACAAGGCTTCATGGCTTGGTGGAATGGAGTGCTCACTCTTTTTCCTGAATGGTGTTTTGTTTTCCATTATCCTCTGACAGTGACTCACACCTGTCAGGTAATCCAGACAAACATACTCAATCTTCATTTCATATCATAAGCCTGCCTTTTCTGGCTTTTCAGATCAGTCTGCCTTTTCTCCTAACCGTATCTAGTCAGTGGTAGAGGAAGGAAGGATCATCTCCAAAATATCCAGGCTATGACCAGCCTGAAGGGATGGGATGCAAGAGACTAACAAAGCCCCTCTTGTGACACATACGACCTTGAAAATTTTGGTCAGCTGCATGCAGGCCACTTACAACTTTCTTTTGTCAGTGATGACTACCAAGTGGAAGGAATACCCGTATTTGCATTGCAATCCAATTTATTAATGCTTTCACCAAGGGCAGCAGCCTCCTAGATACACAAGGCAGGGACATCTCTCTTTATACCAAGGAAGTATAAGAAACTGGTTAAAACAATTTCTGGCTTCTGCCAAGTTTCTACATAGATAACTACTTGGAGAAGACTGAGGTAACAACAAAGTAATTGCAACCACAGCCATCAGAAAGGGATAAGAAGTTCCTTTATGATATCACAGAAGGACCATGAGCACCACAGGCAATGGAATAAATACTTCTTCTTGTTGCATTCCATTAATGCAGAGCACAGTAACATATTGTTTTCAACCTATTGTGTAGAGACCCAAGGTAGACAGGAAACAACTTCAAAGAAATCTGTAGCCTGGCAGGGTTACATTTGTTAGACAAGAGCTGACATCTTCAGTGGAAAAAAAAAATTAAAAATGAGAGGCACACAAACATTAAAGGAAATAAAATTATTGCCCCAAAAAAGGGAGAGAAAAAAAATCTTGGGTTCAAACAGGAGGTGGTAATCTTTGAACATCCACAGAAAAACAGATGAAGGATAGTTCCATAGCTAGGATGTCAAAACAAGGACTGGAGATATATTCCCTGTTCTGCTATGGGCATACCACAGATTTACTCGGGACCAGGCCAAAACTGAAATTTCATCAGCATGATACTACATTCACATTCAAAACTGTGATTGTCCAAATTCTTCTTCAAATTCCCTTTTACCCTGAAGTGTAAACCATCATTATCAGCAATCTGAATGGAAGGCCTTCCTATTCCACTATAGTGTGAGTTCCATACTCAGATAAAGAGAATCCCCAATAGAGATGAAGATCCCATCTCTCCTTTCAAACACTGATTGTTTGCTGCTGGAAGTCCACAAAGTAGGACTCACCCTGGGGTTCCTAATGGCAGCATTAGCACCTCATAGCCAGGAGTTAAACCTACCCAGGGGTGAATCTGGATCCTTACAGAAAAGTAAAAAAAGAATGTGATATTCTCTAGATTTTCTCCCTGTCCAAAGGCTGTGTAAGGTCAAAATTACATGTTGTATAGGCATGTAAATTCTCACTCCCTGTCTCATTCCCATTCACTTGCCAAAACCAGTTGAGCCTGTCCTGTGAGCCAACAGCAGATCAGAAAAGAGCAGGGTAGGACCTGTTTGCACCTAAGGAATCTATACTCCATGCTGGCTTTGGTGGGACATATTCAAATACCTCATAGTGTCCATGAGAGAAACTGACTGTGTACCACTAACATTAGTTTGCTATTGAAAAAAAAAAAAAAAAAAAAAATCGATATTTGTCTCCAAGCTTCTGAGAAGAGAATCTATTCTGCAGCATAGATGGGGGAAACCCTTTCTCAATGTGAGCTGAGATTTTTTCCTGGAGAGATTCCAGGGGCCTTGCCTGGCTGGCAGGGTGCCTAACCAGCTTAGCTTAGAAAAATACTGGGAAATACTGATTCCTGCAGCTAGCAACCTGTCCTTTTGCCCTACAGTGTTTGTCCTGTCTTGGCTAGAACTCTTCAAATACAGTGCCAATTTCATACAATGTCTCATCTCTCTGCACTTCATATAAGTAAATGGATATGTGTGCATTTTTGCCATAACTGTATACTCTCTCTCTGTTCTTCCAGCACAACTACTGAAGAATCGCATTGCAGTGATATCTCCAGATTAGAATTTAAGGGATAAAACAGAAAGCAAGGAACCTGAATATAGCAATGATAAAATGCTGCTGTGCCATGGAGATTCAAATACATCTTCCCTCAAAACCTGCTTTTGCTGGTCTGAAGAAGGAAAAAAAAAAAACAAAACAGTAAAGCAAGGAATGTTTCATTGAGAAGAGCACTGTCTCAAGAAGGGGTAATAATCTAGCTCAATGCCAAACTGGGTTGTTGGAATAATTATCATCTACAAGGCACCAAACTGATATAGAAACACCAATCAGGGAAGTTCAGACAGAAAATCGTTTATAACCCATGACCCAAGGGCTTCTATGCTGAGTGACTGTAGCACTGTTTAAAAAGACCAAAGATACTAAACACAAATAACTTAGGAAATGAGTAAACATTTCTTATTGTTGGCATTTACCTATTGCATGCTGACAAAGTGTTTGAAGGATACTTTTGCTCCCCCCATATGAAGATGCAAACAGAATGATTAACGTGCAGCATGCCACTGTGTCTGGGAACAAATTAAAAAGCTGTGGGAGTATCTTAACTCTGATGTAATGTGCTCTGCTTTGGTTTGGCTGGGGGCTACAGGAGGTTTTTTTTTGTTTGTTTGTTTTTTCCCAAGGATTCCCTCTGTCTTTATTTAATGAGCAACACTGGATGTGCAGCTCCAAAAGCATTTATATAGCCATCCCTTGCTGAAAGACAGAGATGGCTGTTAGGAGCAGTGCCTGGCAACGAATCATCAGCATTTAGTACCATGAAGATACTGTTTTGTGTGCAAACCACTTCAGATTAAAATGCAGGTGTTTGTCCCTTCAAAGGGACAGCCTCTGTGCTTGCTTCTCCCAAGGGTCACACACCACTGCACAGGGAGAGGCACAAACCTAACAATGCAGCTTCCTTAGAAAACACTACATTATCCTTTCTTTCTTCTCCTTACCCCCACCTCATAAACAGCACAGCATATGTTGGACTAGCATTCAGGCTGCCCTAAATATTTCCTTTCTTCTGGGCACAATAATAATTTTACACTTGTGTTAAAGCAAGTCTTCTGTGCTACTCTGCTGTATGTTGTGTACATCTAGAAACAGATCTGAAATGACCCAAGAGATTCAGACAACTGCTTCCTTCATGTACTTGCATCATACAGTATCTCCACATCTGAAATGTACCCAATAAAATCAGGAATCGAAGGGGAAGAGGGAAGATAAGGAAATACTTCAATAAGACCAAAGAGGAGAATTTGCCTTATGTAACAAGCTTCCCTGGGAATATTTCTCCCTCCCTCTCCTCCTCACCACCCCCATTAGTATTTATTTCTATAAAAATCCATTAGATACTGCAACTATATCTTGGCTCCTATTTGCTTCAGTGAAAAGAGAAAGGTTGTATATTTGTACCATGGCGTACAAACGGTGTTGTCTGCCAGATCCCTCAGAGAGCTGCCAAAAAATTCTCCTGCATGCAGAGCAGATATCTAATCTGAGCTGTGGCCAGGCTGATGCAGGAGAAAGAGGTAAGCACTGTGATGCTTCACCTAGCTCACAACATCCTCTAAGATCAAAGACATCTGCTCTCAGATTAAGCAGTCTCCCTAGACGAGCCCTTTTAAGAAGCTTCTAGATGCCCAGATATCTATTGAAGAAAAAGCCTTGTTTGGCCTTAGGAGGTGGGCCATTGTCAGCTTTCTCAAAAGCAGATTGCAACTCATTTCTAGAAGTGAAGAAGCACACTCCAAGCACACCCCCATTTTGATTACTACCTAAAATAAGAGCACGTACTCTTAATAAGACACTATACATGACCCATATTCCATATTGACCCAGAAATTCTTCTCAGAGAACCAGAGACCTAAAAAAATCATCACACTCTTTCCAGAGTGATCCACAGTGCAGAACAAGGGCAAAACCCCATTCAGTTGGTCTCTGCTTTGATACAGACACGACTCACACAAGTGATTAAGGGTGTTGTTCAACAGATGTGGATTTCAGTTCCCTTGAGCGGCTTTTCTTTAAGTTCACTCATGCAAGCTAGGGAATACAAATAGTCATAAAGCCCTAAAATTAAGCTAATTATCCAGTAAACCAAGAGAAAAGAAAGATTTCTATTCCTATATAGCAGGGAAGTAATCTGGGCACTCTAGCAATGAAAGTCATGCAAGTGATGAATGGATAGGTCTGAGACTATTCAGTTCCCACTCCATATATCTGCCTTCTCCCGAGTTAGATGGATGCATGCAAGAGGTAAACAGATTCATCAAACAAATAAGATCAGCAGCCCAGCCTGATATATTTCCTCTTATGTGAAAGTTCCATTTGCTCTATAAAGTACGAGCTCAGTAGCATTTATATAATTCATTTTACTGTGCTTCCCTTTAACACCACAATAATCTTGTTTAACCTCTCTTACTGGAAGAAACCACAAAGGGATAAAATCCCCAAAATAATATAAAACTGGGCATCATGACCAAAGGACTGCTTGCATGAGTTCTCATCTCGGGAGGGGTTAGTGTCACCAGATGGAGTTCTGGTGTTTGCATGCTTCCTATCAGATCTAGATGAGAAGTAGCTCGTAATCTCTTTGGAGCCAGAGCTCTTTCTCTGGTTCCTATTTACAAAGTGTCTTTGTGAAATATGGTGGAATCCCAGTTCATGGCTGAGGCTCACAGTTGGCATCACGAATGAATCATTAACAGCAGGATAAGGCAAACACCAGCATATTGTAAACTGGAGAGTATTACCTCCTACCACAAGAGAACATTGAGAAAACTTCACAAGCAAACAGGACATATTTGCTTGTGCATCACATGTGCAAACATAAATACAGGCTGAATGTGTCCAACAAAGCCTTAGAGAGCAGCAGTGTTTTAACCCTCTGCTTTCCATCAGGTGGCCAGCTAGCAATAAGCAAACATGCCCAAGACTGTGTACAAAGCCGGACGTGGACAGGCTGACAATCAGTCTCCTTTCACATATGCTATTTTAGTAATCAAGCCTAGAAGCAAGCCCAGTATTGCACCAAAGGTGCAGCACTGCAGATTGGTCCTTGGCAAAACTCCTTATAGGAACAATTTTTTCCTAATCATCCTCTTCCAGAACACGGTGACTTCCACAAGCGTGCTGCTGAATCCCTAGGAATGCCTTTGCTTTCTGTGGCAATAATTAGCCTGCTCAGAAGACAGCCTTCTTCAGCAAGTAAACTACAGAAGATGCAAATTTTTAAACTCTCACCTTACTTTATGCTCCAAAGTGCATTTGTACATAGTGAACAACGAGAGTAAACACACAGCTTGGTTTGCTACCCTACAGCAGAAATGTCCAGGTAACCAGGTATGAAAACAGCACTGGATAGAGAAAAAATAGCCACCAATGCATCTTTTTTCCTCTCTATTTGTAAAAAAGGACCACCTATGGTGACATGAGCTTCGTTTCTATTTTGTGTAATTGTGTATCCATGGTTTCTACCTCACTTGAACACTAATACCATGGGGTTTGTGCACCCATGTTTGCAAATACCTTCTTTGCTTTCCCTTCCAACTCAGTTCTAGCAAGGCACATGCTCCTTCTCTCTGTTTGATCAGATGGCACTACACAGCAGATGTGAGCAAGACCAGCCTGGTGCTGAATCTCTGTGCTGGTGCCAGTCCTAAAGAAAAACACTCATGAGAGAAAGAATGCCAATTAGGTTCAGCAGAGAGATGGGATGGAGAATAACGTGATTCATGTCACAAGTGAGCCTTTGGAAGATTGATAAAGTAAACAGGAATCAGTCTTGAGTTTTAAAGCCTTAAGAATAGCCAAGATTTTGGAAGCATTCAGATGCTCTGTTTCTTTGGCATGTGGAACTGCTTGGCATTGTGGCACTCAAATCTCAGTTCAAGTGCAGTCACAATAAAGATTTAGACATCACGAATGCACAGATTAGGGGTGGGAGAACCCCAGAGTGTCCAGCATAGAGCACTGCGGACAGAGAGCACTCTTACTGATCATTCCTCACTCAAATTGTCTCAGGAACCTGTGCTTTCCAAAGTAGACAAAAACATTTTCACTTTTAGCTTCTAGACAAACCTAAAAAAATAGAAGAATAGCCTCTCCAGTAACATTTATTTCTTCAATCCTTCCTCCAACATGTCAGAAGAGAAGTCTTTAGGGCCAAGTGATAGCAAAGCTGTAAAAGGAGAACTTAAACGTGATACCCACTGTTGCAGAAAAAATAAATTCAGTCTTTCCATCAGAGTTTTCTTGTTTCCACCAAAATAAAACTGGTGAGATTCCCATGCTGGAACCTCCCACTTTTATTTTTGTAGAAGGAATAGGAAGAGTGAGGAAATCAGAAGAGGACTTAGCTTTTCACCACTACATAGTCCACCTGCAAACTCCCAGCAAGGGCTGTTAATACAGAAGGTTACATTTACTCAGGAAAATTGAATGGAATAAAGAGCCAGAGAGGACTAGTCAAGAAGCAGAGGTCAAGCTCAGAGAAGCCCCAGAGCTAAATTTGTGTGAAAGTGTTAGAAGGAAGTGTCATATAATGCTTGTGCTGCTCCATCTCCCAACTGTGGCCACAAGCAGGCATTGAGGGAAGAATAATGAAATTGGATTAGATGGATCCTTGGTCTGAACCAGTCTGTCCATTCTTATGTTTGTGTGTTCTTTTCTGTGAATAAGAATGAAAACATGGAAAGGAAACCTTGGAAATATAAGGAAGGAATATGTTTCAAAGATGAGCTTTCACCTGTCTGAAAGACTGGGCAAGCTTATAAACCCCTGGAAGAGAATCTGCCTCACGCTTTGGTAGTCAGGATACAATTTAAGCAAAGGTTTTGAGATTACGCTGTAATTGCCCAATTAGCTCTTGCATGCAAAAGGGATTCTCTTCTATTTATCCATATCCAGCAGGGCAGAAATCCAAAGCTTTCTTCCCACTGTGGATTTGCTCTTCCAATTCATTAGGATTAATTTCTTCACCACCCACACAATTCTCTGAATAGCTTCCTCCCCTCCTGCCCCACTGCCACCTGTTAAAGTTATAAAGATGATTGGTGCTCCTTAAAAGCAGCACAGAACATCTTTATCCATCTATTTACTGGCAGATGCTTTCCCCCCCTGCTCCTTGGCTAGACTATTTCTTTCCAAAAGCCTGCAGTCTGTCAAGCTGTCCCCAGAGCACATATGTGCATGCAGTGTTTAACCACATCACCTCCTGTAACCCCAGTGTGTAATGTGTTCTCATCCCCCCAACATCCTAGGTAGCATTTTATTTTGTCAAGTACCGAGTAAAACAAGAATATTTTCAAATCAAATCAAATTAAATGATAACCTGTGTAAATGGGTCAGCATAAAGACTTCAGGCTTGTCTAGAGCAACTGTTCTTATTTCTAAAGCAGAGGATAAATTTTGGTGGATTAACATGTATGTAATCCTGTTGTCAAGTCATTGGGCAGAACGGGGACTGACTGTTTCTCCTTTACCTCCTCCTATCTCAGTCCAAAGCTTATACAGAGTCATGGGAAAAAAGGGGGGGCATTAATTGCTCATGCTCTGGGTCATTTACCTCTGTGTACTAAGGGACATCTTTTCAGAAAGCCTCTTGAACTGTATTACCAGAGATGCTCTGTAAATTCATCAGTTTGGGAAGAACTGCCTCTGATCCTGTTGGCATCACAGTACAACATGTAATCCTAGGAGTTTTCTTTCAAATTGGAAATAATGATAACAACAGAGGTCTGCACTTTCATTTTGAAAAGACTGAGTGCTGGAAGAGTGTTCTGACCCATAGTTCCCTTCGGTGCTGGAAGCTATCTGAACTCCATCAAAGGAGAGCACAGTTCAACTGGGAAGCCTCAATAAAACACTTTGCTTTGAAACATCTATCACAGTCCTTAAAAAGAAATCAGAGCATTTTCAGCATCCACAGCTGGAGAAGAGTAAGAACAGTCTCACAATCCTAACTCCACATCAAAAACCAAGAGACAGAACAACAAGTTACCGATCATAGAGTCACAGAATATCTCAAATTGGAAGGGGCCCATAAGAGTCATTAAGTCCAACTCCTTGTTTCTCCCAGGACTATCTAAAACTAAACTATAATGACTAAAAATGTTGTCCAGACACTCCTTGAACCATGTGAGACTGGTGCTGTGACTACTTCCCCAAGGAGCCTGTTCCAGTGACCAATCACATTCTCAGTGAAAAACTTTTTCCTAATGTCCAGTTTGAACTTCCCCTGACACAGCTTCATTCAATTCCTCATGTCCTGTCATCAGACAAGTCAGCCTCTCTGCAAGCCATTGTCTCAGCTGCAGATTGGGAATAACAGCCTTTTCCTTCTCCAGGGAAATAATGGGAAGTACCCTAGAGAAGACTGAGAAAGGATCATGCCCTGGAGTGGAAAAGGCTAAGCAGATCCCTTGGGTATCCTGTTCCAGCACCTGCAACAGCAACACAGCATAGAGACACATTTGCTTTAAATTGTCAAGTACCGTCAGCAGGGTCCAGAGCACAGAACTGTTCAGGGGGAGCTAATGTATCCTGTCACAAAGCACAGCACACAGCCCCCTCATGCTGCCTTGTTTTCTTACCCACTGCTTTTGCATCGTCCATCCCTTGAACAATATCCACCATGCTGCAACTTGCGTGTTTGCAATTTGCACACTGTCGTCTTGAGTTGCTTGGGCTTTCCTGACAGAACTAAATGAATAGCAAATTGAAATCTCTCTTTTCCTCCCCCTTACTTCACTCTCCCCTTGCTTTTGTACATGCTGAAGTAAAAAGCTTCCTCTGACTCAGATTTCAGCTGTCACAGATTTCATCAATTTTTTCCTAGGAAGTCTGGATGCTAATGACAAAAATAGCAGCTGTCTCTAAATACTTCATCTGCTGTCTGTGGTCAAAGGGCAGTAAAGGCCAGGAGCAGGTGTGGTGGGTGACTGCTTCAGAAAATCCCCACCCTCGCCAGGCAGGTTCTGGTGAGAAAGAAGTGGGACCACCACCCTCTGATTGATGGGAAGGCCAGGGATAGCTGTCAGGGCACGCAGGAGGGATGGGGCAAGAAGGCATGTGCTCACCTGGACACAGGTCAGGCAGTCAGCAGGATGCAGGGCTGCTGCCCCTCAGCCCACTGCCCAGAAACCCTGCTACTGCCTCCCATTCCTATGGGAATCATGCCCACCCAGGCAGCAACACTCCAGGTGCCAAAAAGCAGTCAGGCTTTTAAACACCCAAGTATCCCACAAATAGGGCATCTTACAGGTGAGATGACTCAAGACGAAGAGGTTGAAATGACTTGCTAGAAATGCAATTGAGATGGGAACTAGGACTAAAGTTTGGGTATTTCTCTTTCTCAACATCCAGTGCTTTACTCAAAATGAAGGTTTGGTTGTTCTCGGCCAGAGTCCAAGGACACACTTTGTTGGCAGCATGACACAATCTGTTTAGAACTTTTTGATCCCCACATGTTCAAAGCACTTGTACTTTCCACAAAACATTGTGGTATCATTGAACACAATGTTATGTTTGAACTGAAAGGAGGAAAAAACATCTCCATCTATTTTACATGTAAATAAGAGCTGGTCTTCTACATAGTATCTTGTAAAGAATGAAGGGTGAGTTTGACCCTTGATGAGCTAATTATTGATAATCTACCATCAGATCCACTATAATTTCTTTCACTTTGCATGAAGATATCCTGGGATAGAAGGAAGGGCAGAGTGGAACACAGAGGTACCTGAGGACCTAGTCATATCCTAGGGATCCTAAAGAGCACAATTTCAGTCATGTGTATCATCCTGCCTTAATGGGTTCACTTACCTGCAGCACCCAAGGCTTCCCACAGTAGGATTTTAAATGGTAGCAGGAAAGTGTAATATTGCCTAAACCAGAAATAAAATGCTGGTGCCATTCCATTTCCACTAGAATTGTCCCAGCTAGAAGTTAGGTTCTCATGTCTGAATACTTCCAATATAAGAAGTGCATTGAGACAAGTTCAGTGGTTTTCTTCTTCTTTCATGCCTACTCTTTGGTCTGTTTCTTCTCAGTCTTTTAGAATAGCGGGTATGAATTAGAACACAGGTAAGTCCTAGAGCTCCATACAACCTCAAGTGTGTCTCTGTTTCTAGAGCAATAGCAAGCGGAAGCATACCACACAGAGGCACAACAGCCACCCCCCAGTCACAGAAAATTAGCTGTGCCACCCAGGATTTAATAGCCTGGCAGGTATCTTTTAGGGAGCTAAATATTGAGGTATTTTCCTAGTAGGTAGGTGTTCATAATGGGCAATATATCTGTAACTGCAGTAGCATTACAGTTCTCATCACATGCAATGGTACAGCACCAGTTCTGTTGCCAGATCCATGAAAGAAGTTTAACTTTCTCTTGTGTTTTCCCAGTTTGCACATGTATTGCCCCTGCTAGTACCAGGTCATCTGGTGTGGGCTCAGATGAGATAACTAGCACTTCTGGGTGCTTAAGTTCTTTGACAGAACAGCAGATTTACAATAATGAGTGGCAGAACACTAAAACCTTTGTGACTCGACTGATAAAACAGTTCTCTGTGCTTCATGGGCCGTTCAGATGCTTGACATGAGGGATATTGAGATGATTAATAATTAACTGGCTGGAGAGACTGAGAGCTCAAGGACAGATGTTTCCCATCTGCAATTTCCTGGAGCTGAGGCTGCACTTTCCAGGAGAGAGGGAGGGGAGCTGGTAGGGTGAGAAGGTGACAAGGTTGGTGTGCCCCTGGAAGTCAGCAGCCTTTTTAAGACACTTTGCTTTTATCTCCCAACACAGAAGAAGGTATTATCCTGCACTTCTCCAGGTGGCTTTCACTATCCCAGGCACTGGGGGACCAGAGCAGCAATGATCCCTGCCAATTCCTGGTGTCAGCTCACCTAAATGAGATGCATCATTAGAAGCTGCATTCATGTATTTAATAGGCTTGAACATCAGCTTTAATGAGACACCTCTGAGATCTCAGGAGAGGTAACAGACAGTTAGAAATATGCTTCAAAGTCCTGTGGGTATGAGAAGTAAAATCCAAGTTCAGAGGTACCAAGTACAGGATTTTTAAGTACCTGATGTGTTAGAGACTATTAAATTGTTCTTTACACTAAGCTTTAAAATTTCCTCTGCATCAATTTCTTTGATCCATGAATGGCTTTAACTGCATTAAAATTAGTCAGAACAGCAGCTGCAATAGGCACTGAACCGCATATCTCAGAGTAATTACACATTACAAAGGGAATCCTTGAAGCATTTCAATAACATGCCATATAACAAACAGCACTTGAAAAGCCCACAGATGGACATGTGAGCCTCCTAGCATAACTTTACTGCAGAGATGGATTTGGATGGTAGGATGTCACTTGTACTCCAGCTTGCTTCCTGCTTCCCTGCCTTTCTCTCAGGAGTAGAGGGCGTTTCAAAGAGTGTTGAAAAAGTTTTGGTTGATCCTGTGCAGTTGAAAACTGTGGAAAAGAGATGTGTAAGGAATCTCTTCCTCCCCATCCCCTCTTCCTTTTACCTCCCAATTCAGCTCTCTGGTGATATGTTCCTTCCTATGAGCTCTGCCTGAATGCAAGGGACAGAAGAGTACACGCTCAGCAGTCAGGGGGATGTATAACCAATCTAATTAACACGGTGCTGGGATGAACTCCTGTCTGTCCTCCCTTGTTCCCCAGGAGTGTCCTGCCTGTTTGCCAAGGCCTCTGGCTACCATGATGCAGAGCATCTCTTGCCAGCAGCACTCTGCCTGGGGGAGGAGTCAGAATTTGACCCAGACAATAAAAACAACTGAAATTTGTGTGGATCCATGTGGTTTGCATTTTTTCATCCTCCCAGAGGCTTTTGCTCAGCAGAAGTCACAGCTCTTGCCTGTGTTATGAGAAACATAAGGGGAAAAAAGGATTTCTAGTACTTCCTTTCTTCTGGTCCCAAGAACACCCAAGCTTGAACTGGATCCATTTAATTTGCCCCTGTTTCTTCTTGGCTTACACTGGAATTCATCTGTTCTGTTTCAATTCAGTACAACCTATTCCTCAATACCCTGTCCCCCAGCATTCCCACAGTAGCCAGCACACAAGGCACAGTGCTTCAGTAGCAGAAAATAGGTCTATTCCACATCCCAAAGAGCTGCCAAGAGAAGATAGCCAGCTGTCTTGGATAAAAAGCAACCAAAAAAATTAGAGTGAATAAAAGTACAGCAAATGGCACTGCAATCAAGAACAATGAATGTTAGAACTGGAGACAGATGGTGGGTGGATTTCAGCTTGGGGATTTCAGCCTGGGACATGCTCTGGCCTCCACAGATTTGGAAAATTTCAGCACTGCCTTCCCCTCTTTCTATAACGTCTCCATCACAGGGTTACTTTAAAGGTACAGTAGTCCTTGTATTCTTAGTGCTGGGACAGAGAAAAAAAGCTCCACAAGTAACTGACTGTGCAGGCTAGGTAGACAGGTAAGGAAGAATGGGCAGAAGAGATCCTCTCAGCACAACAAAGCCTGACATCTGTCTAAAAATGCCCTGATTGAAAACAAACCAGTAGGAGGAGGGATGAGCAAGATTAACCTCTTATTTCCCATGAGGAGGAAGTGCTTTCTGCTCGTACCGAATAACCAGACACTTGTCCAGGAGGGAACAAACCAACTTTCTAACCACCTCAGCCTGCCAGAGGGAATTTGACTCTCCACCCACCTCAGAGAGAAGCAGCCTGGTCACCCTATCATAGTGTATCTGGAGTTCAGCTTTCTCATTCCTTTGTGGTGAAGCAGTTTTAGAATTGTATAAAGTAGAGAATAGATTCCTTTCACATAAAATACATGCTCAGTGTGCCATAGAACAAGTGTGAGTAGCACTATAGCTTGGCTCCAGCCTGGACAACCTGCTGGAACAGCTAGGATTCACTGGAAATATTCACTCTTCTGCTAAGTGAGAATTTCAAACAATACAGAAATATTTTCACACAAGAGATGGACCAAATCCAGAGTTTCCTGCTGTCTGCGTCTCTGGCAGACCTGTGTGAAGGGACAGTTGTGCTTGAGTCCCCCAGGGATTTTAACCTGGTCTCTGTCACCCCAGATGCATCAGCACACTAAATGGTAGAAGCCAAATGCAGAACTAGTACTGCTATTCCCCCAGCATGTAAGCAGCACTCTTCACAGTACCTCTGGGTATGTCATGCCATCTCAAATACCTTAAAACAGTCAAGACATCTCTACAAAGTTGATTGCTATAACAGAGGATCAATAAGGGAAAATACCTCAACCCTTCCTGAGAGAAATCCAGAGGTCAGACAAATACCCTAAAATGTCCTTTTATATTGATGCTTAGCTAGTAGAGCCTTTCGTTTTCTAGATATGTGATTTGCTAAGAAAGCACCTGAGCCTTGCCTGAAAATACCCACAACTTAGACCTCTTCTTATGCAACTAGAGCAGATAGCTGAGGCTCTTGCCCCAGATGCTGCCCAAGAGCAGAGATTAATGACAGAGGTAATGACTTATTGGATCAATCCCATGGTTAACCTCTTGCTCCTCTCTTTCTGCCAGTTCTCACATTCACCAGGCTAGTCCAGAGCTGGGGGAGATGACAAATATAGGGCAATTATAAAATAATCAGCTCCAAGTAATCCCAAACAGAGCAAGACACACAGATGAGCCAAGAACAGATGTCTAGAAGAACACTGTGTTCCTAGGGAAAGGTAACCTATGGTAAAGCCTATAATTCACTCTGGAAGGCTACACTGGGCTCCTCATACACTCTAAACCCCGAGGCAGCAATCAGCATCTAGGAAGCTTATTTTCTTGCATCAGGATCCAGTGTAAGTCACTCACTAGCAGATACTGAAGAGAACAGCAAAGGGGTTGATTGTTCCTTGTGGGTTTAAGTATGACCATATGGAAAGCAGAGTAACAGATCTGTGGCTGAAGGTTCAGCAAACCATGTAATCAACAGAGCTTACATGGGGCCAGGCCCTCCTTTCCCAGAGATGTGGATCTATCAGGAGTCACACAGCATTCGACTCATGTGTTGACACGCACGATGAAGGCACTAAACAGGCTGAAATACTTCCAGCATTTCTAGCATCAGACACTTGCTTCTGCAGATCAGCATTCCTACCTATGAGAGATCATTTATTTCTCCCAGATTTTATTCTTCCCTTATCATTGCTTTTCTAGACACCTTAAGATTATTTGTTTAAAAATTAAGTTACCAATTTTCCAGTCTTAGGATGCAGCCTCATATTTTGCTCTGAGATGAGAAGTCTCACAGATTCACATGCTGATAGATAAAGCTCTGAAGTGAGGAGATACCTACTTTCTCTGCTCTGGATCTTTCACACTCAAAACCAGCCAGTGGTCACCTAGAACAGTAGCAAATATTTTTTCTTTCCTAACAGTTTAAGTCCACTTGTTAGAGAAAGAATCATTAGACCTGTGAATTTTGGTTTTTTTCTTCCCTAGAAGAAATACAGATTTTTTGTATTGATTGGTCTCTGCCTCCCTTCCCAGCTTCAGCTACGTCATCTTGGCATAATGACAGGACCAAGAGAGACTGAAACAAACAGAGAATTACAATAAGGGCAACTCAGGTCACTAACATAGCTTTCAGCCCTAAGACACTCATTTAAATTCAGTTCATTGCACTAATGCACAACTATATACCTGCCGATCACTACACTTAGAAATGGATCTGACAGCTGTTCCAACTTAGTAGCTCACTAATGCTCAGCTCTCCCCTACAGAGGCTCCCACTGCATGTATAACTTAGTCCCTGTGGGCTGCCTGAGTAGGAAGCTGGATGACCAGCTGAGCCATGACACCAGAGCAGTTCAACCTATACACTAGGGATGAGGTAAAAAAGCCAGGAGGGTCTGCTTTGCTACTGCTAGCATAAATTTGTTAGGAGAATGACAGTCTCCAGTACTGTCAACACATCAGCTTTCATCAATAGTAAGAAGGGTTTGTTTGGTCTGGGGGGTTATTTGTTTGTTTTAAGGAATAGCCAAGTAAAATTAGGAACCTTGACAGCCTAATGAGCCAGAAGCTAAATCTTGCTGGCAGAAGTGTCATGTTCTAAAAGGAGTCTGCCTTTCTGTAAGGGGAAAGCCCAAAAAGCACCAGAGAAAAAATCACTGGAAACCAACTTCCATATGGTTTCAAGAAGAAACAGTAATTTCTCTCAGAGCTGCTCAGAGCCAGGCCAGGGGATTGTGACTTTGCCTGTAGATGGGATTAGAGAACAACTTCCAGTAGCAGCAAAAGTAACTCTGGATCTTCCGTATCTCTGGGTTAGAGCTGACCTTACTTGGAGCCCCTGGGCTTACACCTGAAATCCTGCACAGGAGACTCCTGACTCTGCAAGAGTTCAGGCTGCCTTGAAACGAGTGCTTTAGAGACACCAAGTCAGATTGTCACCTGCAGGAATCAACTCAAGAGCACGCATGTGGGAACTGTGGGCTAATGACAGGATCAGTGAGGCTTTGCTCCAGAAGCAGAGTTCACACGTTTTTTTACACTGTGTTAGCTTTCCTAGGTTCTCCTCACTTATAAGGGTTTCTTACATTTGCTGCTGTAAAGCAGAGTATGTTGTGGGGCAGTTTTCCTAAGGCATGCAGGACTAACAGAAGTGGCAACTCCCGTGTTGCCCTAAATGAGTCAGTTCAAGTCAGTCCACTGGGCAACAGAGCACTGGTTCAGTGAGCTTGATGATGAGATAAATGCCATGGGCTGGAGAGACCAATGCCCTGTGTACAGTCAAGAGACAGCTCTTGAAACATCTCATGCACCAGCATACAGTAGCCAGTGACAGGGCTGCAGTGCTGGAGAAGATCTGCAGTAACATGGACAGGTAGCTGGCTTGTCACCCTGACAACATCCAAACAGACTGTTCCCCTGATGGATAACACATCTCCAGGCTGTTGCTAAGACAACAAAAATCCACTTATTATGCATAAATGGGCACACTTCATTGCTGGACTTATTAACCCGGGCCATGCCACTTTCTCTTCTTAATTGATTTAAATCAGATGACATGTTTGGATTCCTTCTTCTTGAAGGAATGGACTCAGCTGCAGCTCAGTGTATTAATCTTTTCTTCCTCCAACTGATTTCCTCTCTCCAAAGATACAAGAGAGGAGGGAAGCCTAGCTGCATTTCATTGTCTTCTCACAGGCTTGAAGCAGGCACTGACCAGAACACAGTGCTCAGCATCACCAAACTGCTTTCCTTGTTCCTCTGCTCCGGCATTCAGGCAGGGCAAGGGAGTAATCCCACCCTATGACTACCCTGCCTGAGGTCAGCATGCTGTCACTCAAATGAAATTGATGCAGTCTAGGAGGAAAAGAGAAGTAGAAACAAAGCCTAGTTTTCCTCACCTGCACACACTGCCAGGCTGCTCAGCCTGATTTATTTGAAACCTCTAATGTTCTGCCATAAAATTTGCCATAACAGCTTTTTAAAAAAAATTATTGACTTTTTATTTTCAAAGTCAAGAGCATTTGCACTGGGAATTGTTGCACCCAAGAAAACTGAAGCAGTCTGGACAGACTTCTCCTATCTTGGGCTCAGGACTCTGCTGTTATCCAGGGAGCAGCTTTTCCTGCCCTCCTCTCTCATTCTCAGCAGTGGTCTGTTTAGTCTCTCTGACCTTAACCAAGAGTCTTCCCAGAGACTTTTTGGGCCCATAATAGAAAGTATCATAGTATGACACAAGAGTGATTACAAACCCTGAACCTATATGCAGCATATGCATAGTTTAATAACCTGAACTCGGTTCTACCAAACAAAGAAACAAACCCAATCAAACCAAACAAAAAACCAGAACAGGAGACCAACTCAAAGCTCTAGGAAGATGCATTCAACAAGCACCTGAGGGCTACCTGATTCCTCGCACTACCACTTTTGAGCAGCACTGACTCCTCCCAGAAACAAAGAGCGTTTAGCACTCCTGTGGGACGTGCTATAGCACTGTGGGGAACCCATTTGCAGACACCAGGCCCCTGTTAGCTCACCATTCTGTTTTGCTATCCAGTACCCTGTGCTTGACATGGTTTGAAGACAGAAGAATGAATACGAATCTGGATAAATGAAGAGTCAGTGATAAAGTAAAATTCCAAGCATAAAGTCTTCCCCTTTTCCTTCAGGAATTTTAGGATTTATCTTTGAGCTTATCTCCACAACAAGCCTATGAAGAAGATTAAAACACCCCAGATTTTCCCTAGCCAGTTCTTATTCATGGAAGAGGGGATTCTTATGAGTTTTGTGACTGGTCACAGAACAAATAAGAATATGGTGCACCTACCACACCCTTCCAGGAACATGGCAAACTTTTGAGTGAACAGTGTGTTTTGGAGAACTGAAATGATTCAGATTTGGCTAATAATTTTGGACAGAAATGACTGGCAAACATTTGAAGGAAAGGAAAATCAAAGAATTTCATTTTTATATATATATCTGTTAGGGGTTGCCAAGGAGTTGCCAGAATTTAAGTAAAATCTCCCAAAGGCAATATTTTGCTTTTTGCTCTCTGTTTGTTAAATACATTCAGTTTGGCCAACACATGAAGTAAGGAAAAAAAAAAAAAGGAAAACCTAGTGACTGTCCATCACTTAATCTTTCAAGACCATGTGTTCTACTATTGACTTAGAGCAACTGTTCAGCTCATCACTGCAAGAAATTTCACAGCTATCAACTTACTTGACAAAAAATCCCTCTTGCTCTCCATGTGGCTTCCTGGAATACCAAATAGAGCCAGGTGATGCTTCTCCTCACACAGCAGCTCACAAACACCTAACAAGTAGCGCAGAGATGGGGCCACCACCTGCACTAGGATTTTTCACTCTTCTGACTAAGCGAGCTAAGAGCATCTGAGACCTTTACCTACAGTAAGCACAAACATGTTCACATTTTTCTAAGTAACTAGATTTATTCTTTCCTCCAGATAATGACACGCTCCATGATCTAGTCAGTGCTTTAAAACAATCACTTCATAGAATGAAGTGCTTTGCTTGCAATCCTGTTCCTGCTTTTGTAATAGACTCAAAGGCTCCTTATATACTAAAGACAGAGGTACAAAACATCTCTCTTCCTTCAGTCCATCCACAGTGACCTGAATATTATTTCCCTCTCATTCACTCCAGAGGGGATGACAAGTAATGTCAGTGGAATCAATGGAATAACTGTGGGACAAGGCTGAGTAAGAGGGTCCCTGTCTTGTTCAAATGGACCCTACATCACTGCTCCCTGGCTCCCTGCTGACCAGGGCTCTCATTCTCCTCTGCAACACATCTCAGGGGCTCATTTTCCCCAGCAGGAGGAGTAATCAAAGATGCCAGTAGATCAAAACAACAGTTTTGTATGTTATCAGCTGCAAACGACAGTGGAAATTCAGGACAACAATAATAAAAATAAAAGAGGGAAAACAGTGATATGAATATCTTTGCCTTTAATATGATAGCGTGAATGTGTTATGCAATAAGCTGAAAATATAATGAGAGCCCCCAAACTTGAATCTCTGCCAAGCAAACTAATTTTAGTGAAATATGTTTAGCTTGTTAAAGATTTAAAACCAGGAAATAAATGCAGTTACTCTTCTGCCTGATTTAAGTAAGCAACATTTATTAATGTACAGTGACTGAGTAAACTATTCCAAAGTAAGCCATAAAGACTTAAAGTGATGAGGGAACAGGATAAAATCCTGACTAAAAAAAGTCAACCCTGTGATCTAAGTAAGAT
The DNA here is from genome assembly GCF_000738735.6 of Corvus cornix cornix. Classification (NCBI taxonomy): domain Eukaryota; kingdom Metazoa; phylum Chordata; class Aves; order Passeriformes; family Corvidae; genus Corvus; species Corvus cornix. The sequence goes on from NC_046335.1 coordinate 34,930,665, forward strand.
CTGTTCCATGATAAACAGCTTATTGAGGCAGACTGGAGGGAAGAGAACTGCAAGTTATGAAAGGGAATTTGATTTATCCCTCTGAAGGTGAAGTGGTAACTGACTGATCTGAGCAAACTCTGTCACAGACTTTATAGACCTAGTTATTTCTTGCAGGTCTCCAGCCAACAATTGACTTAGGTTAAGTCCATGCAAGAGCTGGATTCAGACTGGGAAAGAGATTCATCCATGATCAACCCCCTGATCCATGTTGTTATTCTGTGTTCACACTTACACATTAAATCAGAGTTCAGTATTCTGCACATCTACTCTTTAAAATGTCCTAATTGAACAGCAAAGCCCACCTGCCCTGTCTGTTTTCCAAGTGTCCAGGTGTGTACAAGCTTCATACAAGCTCTTTGGCAAGAGATAGGACAGGACATAACCACCCTGTGTGCTGGGGGTGATGGAAGGTTGCTTTTGATGACAATATTCAGAACACTTGGAATACCCAGTGATTTTTGCCCCATTATTTCATGCTGAAGAAAACAAGCCTACAAATAGATCTACTTGCTTCAGTAATTTGTGCAAAACACCTCATTAAATAGCAGCACGTTTTTTGTCCTTAAGAAGCCTGCTACATATCCAATGGGTAAAAGGATAAATGGCTATAATCTTTGAATACACAAGACTACACAGAGTGGGTATTTCATAGTTGCACAAAGCCCATAATTGAACTTCTACCCTAGGGATAAGTTTTCCTGCAGTGTAAGTGCTTCCAGTTGCCATACAGGGGTCATGGTTTTTGTCAGGAAAGCAGAGCTTTACATCCAGTTAATTGTGGTTCCCAGCTGTCTTTTCTTTGTTGTTGTTGGGTTTTTTCCATTGAGGCTAGTTTTCCAACAGTCATTCAAGCAAATGTGCTCATTTCCCAGTTCCCCCGCAATTCCCCACCACAGTGTAACAAAGTGCAGATTTTGCATGGCTACATTCCAGGCTTCGTGGTGTTAAAATCATAGCAGCAATGGAAAAGCGTGTAGCCTCAATAGTCATAATGTAGGACTTGAGCTACGGGTGACTCAGTGGTAGTCAAACAGATGCTATATGAAAATAGAATGGTTTCTGTGTACAGACTGGTTAACCCATGGAGTTAGTACTTACACATGAAGATTTTTGTGGTTTGCTAAGCAGCAAAAACTACTCAGTCTGAAGTAAACTGATGACCTCAGTTCAGTTCACTGTGTCTGGGTGTCCACCTCAGAACACAGTGACCATGAACAGCAAGCTCCTTCTGCCTTAATTACTTAAGGCTTCATCTTTGGTATCAATGAATCAATCAAACATAAAAAGGTAAAGACCATGTCCATCCAGTATTTGGATCTCTTCAGCTCAGTTGTGAAATATTCACTGGTTTGGTATGAATCAACAGTGGCTGAGAGAGGAAAGCTTAGGCCATAGTCTGCTGCAGAACAAACTAAAAAAATTGCAAGGAAGTCAGTGGATATTTTAAAAGGACAATGCAACTCCTTTATTTTCCTCAAAGGATTGATGATAAACTCTTGTGCATGCATTTGCAATGTGAGTCCCTTGTTATCAGGCACTAGTTACTACCTATTTGGGTTACCAGACCACCTGTTGGTTGAAGAACATCTTGGGAGAGTTCACACTTCAGGCTGCTAAGCAACTGACCATTAAACACTCAAGACCAAAGTCTTGAGAAGGATTTTACACTAACTTGCTCAGCTTTACCAATGATAGCTCTGGAAGAAGCAGCTTCAGCCCCCTGTACTTGTGCTTTTTGGACTGCTCACCAATGCAGATACAGTCCTACCTAAATAATTCTTACCACTCACTCTTCCCTCAGAAAACAACCCACTTGTTTTAGTTCACAAAAGGTCCCTTGATCCTTGTGATAAAAAGACGTTTGACTTTTACAGCAACCCACTCCTAATCTCTTCACTGTCTATTCTCTGGATTTCCCCAACAGGGAAACCCACACTATTCTGTGGGCTTCCTGGTAAAAGTTGTCACTGCCTGATGATAAAAAGCAAACGTATGCTGTAATCTTAAATGTCTGGAGCTGGATACTTAGAGTTCAGTCAGCACCTGGGCCTTACAAAGTTGTATTTTCCCCAGAAAGTAATTTGTGGAAGATCTGAAGACTACTTTTTAAAAATCATTAGTTGGTAATCAAAAAGCAAAGGTGAAATACATAATCATCAAAACAATCCTCATCTGAACATGCCTCTCCTAAGCTTCTGTCAGACCAGCAAGCAAATAGGTTGTTCCAAGCCTTCTTCTCTTTGGGAGTTTGTGCTAAGACTTGGACCTTCTGATCTGCTAGCACAGAAAACACCCACTCACATTCCCCCTTGCAAGAGGAGGTCAAGGAAAACCACTTGCTACCCGGTAAACTTTCAGGAAATATTGCTGAGCAGCATGTGCCCATGCACCTTTCTGTGCTGAAACTTCACCAGACAATTTCTTATTCTTGTTGTTGCAATTAACCTTCAGAGAAAATTATTAACTACAATCTTACGCATACAAGGAATTGATCCAGATTATTAGCCTAGAAACTATGCCCTTACTGCAACGCTACAGCTATTTCTCCTCAAATGAAATCCTGACCCCCACCCCACAGCCTGGTAATGCTTGCTCACTCAAATTTAAAGGAGAATTATCTCTTACAAAGGCAGAGGTGATCACATTTTCTTCCTTAACTGGGGCACTGGAAATTAAAAAGTCCTCTCCTCACCCAGTGCTGCTCCTGAAAGATTCTGCAGAAAATCTGGGGCAATACCTGTAATCTGGCCCAACATGCTAAACATTAAAAAAAAACAACAAAAAAAGAGCAGGGTCAGCATCATCTTTGACATGATAGGATGACAGGCTTAGATGAGGAGTTTGGAACAGGGAAGACAGGGAGGGGGAGGGCATCAGCCTCTCTGAGGATCTGTGCTTGGCTCCTCTTTGTACAGTGCCTGCCCTCCAAGCATGAACTCCCACCCAGCCCCACTCCCCCTCAGCCAGTAGTGCTTCCTACTCACCATGTCATAAACATTCAGAATCACTGGTTCATTTGCCATTGTTGATTGCAGTAGAGGCTGGATTAAAACCTTTCAGTCCCTGCCAGATGTGTGTTGATGCCCCCAGGGTATGATTTTACCCTGAGCCAGATAGAAGAAAATGCCTCATCCTACAGTCGCTGAAGGAAGGAGCATCGAGGGAGGAGGGAAGGAGGGAATTCTCACGGTTGGGTCTGTGTGTGTGTAAAGTTGGTTGCAGGGAGGCAGGAAGGCCTAGGTTGGGTTTGCTGGTTGGATAGGGTTTATTTTAGCCCTCCACGCCGTGACAGATCCAAGGTTTCTTTCTAACTCTGTAGTGCACCTTGGAGTCTGTAGACTCATACACCACCGTAACCAGGCACCGTCCAAGCTCTAAAATCCCGATCCACAGAAGACAGACTCTGAGCCCCAAATACAAGCTCTCTTCTGGCACCGTGAGCAAGGTGGGTGACAGTAAGTGCGGGGGGATTTCTCGGCAGCACGGAGTGCCGCTACCGCAGCGGGCTGCCAGCAGTACGCAGGAACCCGGGTCACCAAGGCACGGAGCGGGGCTGGAGCGGGCGCCGAGCTCACTCCGTCCCGCCGGCGGAGCCCGGAGGCACCCCGGGATCTGTCCGTGGTGCTGAGGCCGGTCCGCCCGGAGCCGGGATCTGGGCGCGGAGCTGGGGTTGCTCCTCCCGGAGCCGAGATCTGTCCCGCGGTGCTGGGGTCGGTCGGCTCGGAGCCGAGATCTGTCCGTGGTGCTGGGGCCGGTCCCGCTTAGGCACTCGGTTGAGGGTTCTCCGCCCCTGGCAGGACATGGTGAAGAGGCTGTGCCAAAGGGATTCCAGCGCGGGGCTCGGCGGTGGGAGGAAGAGGAGGAGGGGGCTGGCTGCCCCCGGGGCAGAGAGGGGATTCCGCAACCCCCATCCTGCCCACGACGTGCAGGCAGACCTGGCGTCAGCGCCGAAGTTAGAAGGCAGTTCCTCGCGGGAGATGATGCGGGATTACCTGGACTGGGGCTGGAGGGAGGAAGATGCCAAACGGGCGATGCTTCCAGCCAGGGTACGGGGCTGGACACCCCAGCTTTCTGTGCTCTGCTCTCCGCAGGGCCAGTCCTTATTTCGCGATCAGCTCGTCCCGAGCCGGGCAGCTCCTACTGACTGACAGCCGAGGGGACCTACCCCGTCCTCTGCTGGCTGGATGCATCGCTGCACGGCACACGGTGGGAGGGCGGGGAAGCGACCAAGAGACTGGGCAGGGCGAGTAGTTTCACTTCTGGCAGCAGCAGGGTCTGGAGTTTCTTCCGTCCTAGAGCTATTTAACACTCGTATTAGGAGCGTGCACCTCTGCAGTGTCTTGCCAGCAAACACTCCCTTCTGACCTGGATGCAAGAATCAATTATAAAATGCACTGCGGTAAATTCATCTTCCTTTTGCTCCTCCTCTCTCTTTAAAGGGAGAGCAGAGTCTGTGATGGTGCTGGGAAAGAGTGCAGCTGAGAGGGGGAAAAGGGGGTTCCTGCTCCCGGAGATGTGCAGTGGTGGGGAAATTAGCACTCTGACCTTAAACGTTCCTACACAACCGACTTCCAAAGCAGAAAAAAAAAAAAAAAAAAAGCAGGGATGACCTCATCTGAGTTGGAGGCGTATCTGAGGCTGAGGCTCTCTGCCAGCTCACAGCCAACCAGATCTGAATGAAAATTGCAGCGAGGCCGTTACATCAGCAAAGCCCAGCATGCCTCAGCCCTGACTTCAGCCACATGCGAACCGTCCCGTCCGGAGAAGAGCTCACCTCCCTTTGTCAGGAGCGGAAGGACAAGACCGCAGAGCTGCAGCCTTGTAAAAGACTTGTTAAACAGTGTGCAGGAGAATTTCTACTGAAGGCAGGCAGTAGGAAAAGGAAGTGAGTCCATGTCCTGCATAGCTAAGTGCCGGCCCAACAGTCAGACAGAATTTTCCTCCAGACAGTGCCAGAGGAGATGCAGAATTGCTTTGCCCTAATAGGCATTTTGAAAGTGCAAAGCCACAGCTCAGTCTTGGGCACAATGACATGCAATGTGGCAGGGACTCCAGCACTGTAATTTCATCTGGATTTTGGACATGGAATTTCATTCCATGGGTGGGCTGGATAATTCCACACACATGGTACAGGGACTTGACCAGCATCCTGACTTTCCCCCCTCCCTTGCTCTCCAGTCCACCAACTCAAACTGTGCCATGAACCATCTGTCTCAGCAGCCTGGGTCTGAAGGAGCAGTTTGTGCAGGTGGGTAAAGGTGCTTCCTCCTCCTTACCATCTCAGAGTCCAGATAGTCTTCAGAGGATAGACTGAGCCCCCACCGTCATTTTAAAGGCTATGGAGCAATGGAAAGCTTCCTCTGCAAGAAGCTAAGCAGCATCATTCATGCCCTAACTTGTGAGACAAACCGCCTACTGAAACCCAGAGGCTCCTGTTAAACTCTCACATATGCCCTGAGACTGTCACTTTTGGATGTGTCTTGCTCTAGAGATGGTGATGTTTTAAGGAGACTTGAAAGGAGAGGGAATAGCTGATATTAGACCAACTGATGTAACTGGAAAAGAAAAGCAGCATTACAAGGTGTTCCCACACTTGCCCACATGCTTATTTGCTAAATTAACTCCAATGACTGCTGTGCTCAGAGTTCACTAAATTAAAGATTTAAATCAGATACACATTTCAGAGACAGAATCTATAAATACTTAAGATTTGGGAAAAGTTACAGGCAGCCACAAACTTTGATGTTTTGTCCTGTAAACATTTCAAAATTAATCACCTAGGGAAAAAAAAAAAATAACATGACCAGAATTCCACTTCTAAACTTAAGATATAGAAGAGGGGGGAAGATTAAAACCGAAACATGTCTTTAAACTAATCATATTGCTTCAAGAGATCAAAGCCAGTCTAAATGTGCATTTGTTATTTAAAGGACTTTTGCTGTAGGAGAGACAGTAAATGTCACTTGCACATTAAGACCTGGATTCCCTCCCTCTAATGTGAAACAACTGTGAGAGCTACATTACAAATGTCATTGCTTCAGGCTCCCTTTTCTGCCCCTTCACAGAAAGAAGTTGTTCCACGTGGTGAATTAGTCTCATCAGTATTTCAGTGATCCTTTGAAAATTCCTTTTTTTACCCCATTCTATTCTAGACAACTTATTCTAGCTCTGGATAGAAGGGATCAGTCTGAATTCAAAGGGCTCATTAATATGAGTTGTTTTACAGTCACACAAACTCTTCACAAGCCTTAGTTTGCTTTGGGCTGTATTGAAGTGTTTCATCAACAGCTCGGGCTGATACAAGTTGAGAAAGTGAACTGCTCTGTTTCAGGAGCACGAGTACAATCCCACAGATAGCCTCACTGCCTACAGGCACCAGAGCCTGTATCTTGCATTGTAAAAACATTACAACTTAAATTAATTGTAAATACAGAGGAAAGGGAGATTCTTCTTACTACTCGTTAGAGCAGCTGGAACTAGAGCTTTGGGTTGTATTTTGAATTCTTTTTTTAACCACTTATGCTGGTTTTAGGACAAAGCAGACACATTTTTCCACACATACACCTAAAGCTAGACAGCACCTTTATTCACATTTAAGCAGCCTGTTGCAAGCCCGAACTTTCTCAGATTCTCCAACTTCCTAGCACTCCCTTTAAAGGGTATTTATCTGTGGTCATCCCCACTTACTATTATGGTATAAGTATGTGTGCATGTTCAAGGATGGGTGTCTAGAGGAGACAATGTGGTCTTACACATGTTCTTTGATTAAGGAAGAGGTGAAAAGGGTTAAAAGGAAAATAGTGCTGCTATCCAACGTGGACTGAAAAAACAAGAATCAGGTACAACCTTAAGGAATTACCTGGTACATTAACCAAGGCAGTGAGTAGCTGAGAACTTCAGCCACCTCCTCCAGGTCCGAGTCACAAAAGTGGCATTGCTGGGCACTGTAAACAGAGCTGAGACATTCCACTGGGGCAAGAACAAAAGAACAGCCGTGCAACAGAGAAATAATGGCTGCATTAGAAGTGATGGTCTATCTGAGAGCTTGTCTACTTGTCTTGCTAGTCAGGAATTCTAGTTTAAATTAACACCTTTCCTTAATCTACTCTCATGTGCTTTCAAAGGCTCAGAAGCAACCCAGCAGACAATGGGGCTTTCAAGCATGTTTCACAGCAGGGCTGCCCAGTTTAAACTTCAAGACACTTAATGGTCTTCTCTCCACATCAGGTACACTACCCCTGGTTGTCCATTATATTTTCTGACAACTTGTCATTTTGAATTGTATAAAATGCTTCTATGCATGTCAAGTTGTCATTATTATCCCATTCTGAGTACATTAGTCAAGAGTATCCTTTATAAAGAAAGTATAAAATGGCTTTTGAAACACTATTAGAGACAATATTTTTTCAGATCTTTGAGAATGGTGGAAGGTGTTCAAGAATGAAAAGGGAGTTGCAATACCTGTCCTCCATCTACAGCAATAAATCATCATCTGGACAGGTGCTGAAGCTTTGTGACCTTATTCTGGGAGTGTGAGAGGAGGTATTTTGATTAAGGAGTTTGAAGGAGTTTAATCTCACTTCTAACCAAGGCACTTGCACATACCAAGGATCCGACTGATTCTGGTCAGACTTGAGTATGGGCTTATGGGAAAAAATGGGGAGGGAAAATCAACACAGAATGCCAGCAATGTGCTTTTGCGCTGTGTAAGGCAGCATGTGAAATATTTAACTTCTTACTGCACCACAAAGGGAAAGAACAACACTCGAATTTGATTACTTCAATCATTTAAAATATTTCATCCAAGACTGTGGGGATTTGTAGTTCAAAGCTAGATGTGCATTAGTAGAAGGGGGAAACAAAGTTAATATTTGCATTGAATTCCTCATTGAGTCAATCCTGATTTTGCATTTCATCTCCCTTCTCATTGCAGCTACACTTCCCAACGTTTTAATACAAAGCTCTTTGTCAGGAAGCAATGAAGGCTGACAGCTCCTAACATGGCTGACAGGGCAAGGTCTCTGCCCTACCCAGGTCTCTGTCCTACAGGCCATGAGCAAGGTGTGCAGGGCAGGCCTGCAGATGGCCATCACATTCAGCCACAAGTCCAGAGCATCAGGGAAGTTCATAAGAATAAGGCAGGCCTAAGGTCAAGCCAGGACATCAGCCCACATATTGGGCCCAGCAGAGCAGAGCTGGAGACCAGTATCCCATCTATGTCACAGGGGCAGAGACTTATGGCCCCAGGCTGGGCTGAAATGGTGCTCCTGGGCCATGGAGAGGCCCCAGGGGAGCACAGGACTATCTCCTCTGTTTACATAAAGCACCACTGTCAACTGAGAGCCAAGCAATGTACACAGAGACTTTCAACCTGAAAACTGGGATGAAAATGCCAAACATTCCTGTTTGTTCTTATGCTAAGGATTAGGAAAGTAGTTGTTGTTATTATTGCTATTAAAAATTCACAGCATAAACTATCATGAGTCAAAAGCAGCCAATGGATGCAGTTAAAAGTACACGGTAATTTGTTTTGTATTTCTGGGAAGCAAAGCAGGCTTAGTTTCAGAGGGTTTTTCCACAGCAACATCTTCATACTATTTATTTGCATTATGCTATAATAATGCTTAGAAGCTGTGGCGGGGGGCAGGGACCCATGCACTGGACACTATATGAACACAGAGGAGAAGAGTGCACCTACTCAATGAAAAGTGGTAATTAAAGAGATGTGACAGGTGAATGGCAAGAGAAAAGATACATCATTAACCCCATGTCACAGAGGTATGGGGAAGCAAAGTGACCAGACTTCAGCCAAACAGCATAATCTGCTGCATAGTCAGGACCAAAGAGAACTAAGCGAGGTGCAATGCCGCACTTGTAAAGAAGACAGGAATTGATATCATAAGCTGTGATCCAGAAACTCAGAGCCTGCTTAACCCTGACTGTGTCTAAGCTGCCTCCCTCTTGGACCAGGACAATATTTGTTCTTCTGCTGAGTGTGTCCAAAGCTACCCCAGCCAAGGCACTGTTGTCCTTCACTCCTGCTGCAGTCTGACAGACACCCAGGAAACAGCATGGTGGCATGTAATACCCCCAGATCACTTAATCTGCCTGATGTGCTCTGATGCATCCTACTGTGTTGAACACAGAATCTTGAAAAAAAGGCCAAGCTCCTTCAAAAACACCCTGTTGGGGTCATTGAATGCCTTTTGTATAATCACCTGTTAGTTAGATTAGAGGGAACTGGAAGCCTAGTCTTATGTTCTCACAACACCTTACATCCTTCTTGCCCACCGCACAACAAAGGATTCAAGAGGCCTGGGCTCCATTCCCAAAGCAATTTACGCATTTAACACTGGGTGAGGACAACCCACAGAAAAGGAAACAGAAGCTCCAGCACTTGTTCCTAGGCATATTCCCCAGCTACTAAGCTACACTGTTCCAGCACTCTCAAGCTGTCTATTGATTAGTGCCCAAGGTCTCTTTCTCAGTCAAGCTATCATATTCTGCAGAAAAATTATTAAAGCTAGTGGTACAGGATGTTAATTAAAGAGATGCATATACGCATCGCAGCTTATTCACAGAATTTAGGTATTCCTTATTCTGTATCTAAACCTCCCTTTTCAGTCCTTTCATAGAACCTGAACCTTTATAAAGGAAATAAAGAAATCACAAAAAGTATTGAAAAGCGTTTCAAAATTGGTCCTAATATTTAACTTTTCCATTGCTTTTCTAAATGCTATGTTCAAAGAAGGGTAAAATGCAGCTTGCAACAGCTAGTCTTTACAGCTTGTTAATAGTGGTTAGTAATTACAGGTACTCCACTGTTCTCTGATTGTATGAATTCCCTTACAAATCACTGTGGTTGGTTGTTGGGGTTTTTTTCAGAATACTAGAATGTAATTCCCTTTCCTTATTTTACTTGCCACTCATGTTGGATGATTAGCCAGCAGATATAATAGAATGCTGCAGTTCTCTGGGGCTATTATAGCATCCCAACAATACAAGGAACCTTCTAGCTTCCAGAATAACACAAACACCCCACCCAACAGCAGGTGCATCCACAAATGCCTTTTGATCATTTCAGTACTACTATGACCACAATACTACTATGACCAGCTTTAGCCAGTTGATTTTTTTTTACTAGTTTTAACTCCTCACTTAGAAACCCCTGCTATTTTTAAAGAGTGAGCTATCAATCTATGCCTAAGCAAAGATGGTAGCTCTCTTAACTCACCAGGAGTTCCTCATCTCTTGTTTGGTGAGATACAGAGACTGGGCAGCTCATTCCCTCAGAAAAGCAAGAAGGTATGGCTTTAGTATTAGACTTTTAAGCTGATTCACTGGATCTCTGAATCTGGATAGCTTTTTACAGCTTTACAACACTTACTGATGGGTTTTGTTTAACCCAATAAATTCTGTACGACATGCTCTAACAGCCCCCTTTATGAAATCTGTATGAGCAAACAGGCTGTGTCTAACCATTAGACATATGCGCACTTCTCAAATGACTCTTCCAGTCAAGCCAAAACCTACTGCAGTGCATTCTCAAACAAAAGTCATATATAAATGCATTGTTAAACAGTGCAGGAAAGTCTGCTGATAAGAAAATCTAGTAGGATTTGGAGATGAAACTCAGTAGTTTTTTCTTCTCATTACTCCCACCCTCAAATTATCATATAAGCCTTCTGTGGTACCCATTCTAGCTACCAATGTTTTTGAGCACTGTAATAATGTAAGCTGAAATCCATACCAAAGAAAAGCAGGAATGGCATCCCATCCCATCCCACCTACACTCGTTCAGCTTAGTCTCTGGTCTTACTTGGCAATGGCAAATGAGCCTGCTGCACAAAGGCAGCCTGTGGCAGTGCACATTTTCCATTTTCTGCCTATTCTTGTTGGCATCATGAGAGTGGCCCCATGTTTAGTCACCATTTGCAGATTTTCACAAAGGACCTATCTGCTAATTTCTTACTAGTCTAAATGAAGGGAGATTCTGTTTAACTGTGCCAAAGCAAAAAGCTGTGTTTGTTTCTACAGAGCTACTGCAACACAAAGCTTCAGATTAAATACATTTGTTATTTAAGAAGACAGAAGCTAACACAGATGTCTTGGGAATGTATTGGTCAGAAATTAATTATTTTAATAGATTTTCCCCATCGTACATTTATCAGCAATTCTGTAACACAAGAGTCAGATCATCATTGGAACGGCAAAAAAATGTGAACCCAGCCACCCAAAAGGTGAGGAGAAAGAATTCTGTCTTGAAACAGTGATGAAGATGGTTCAACTGACAGGTAGGGCAGAGAGACCAGGAGAAGCACAAAGGCCTCTTTCAAAGTTGGTGGAGTTCATGGATGTAAGGACATGTTTCTCACCCTTCACTAACCTACTTCATCCTGCCAGATTTTGGGATGCTGTTCCCACCCTGTACCCTTGCTAATGTCTCTGTCTCTTCCTGCAGTTTCAGGACCATGGCTTTCCATGAAACACAGCCAAATGGCTATTCTGCAGTAACCACTCTCCTAACCCAAGCACACCAATTTCCTTTCAGGAAAAAAGGAGGAATCAGAAAGAAGTAGTCCTGGCTCCCAAAGGCATACATGGACAGGGTAGGCATCAGTCTTGGTTCCCCTTTCCCAGAGCCATTTCTCTCCCCAACAATCTGCCCTGTGACCCACCCAAGGACAGAAGGCAATTCTACATGACTTCTTCAGGTGGCAGCGATGCTACTATCAGCATTCCAGCAGAACTACACTTGCTGCCTTCATTACCCTGCATATTCTTAAGACACGAATGCTATGAAATGCCACAAAGCACTAGTGGTATGTCACTAACCACTCCAACTTCACCACAGAGATGGCAACTCCTGACAGGACTACTATCAATAGTCTCTGAATCATTTTGAGATGAATCACACTGTTAAGAAATTTAATAGTCATGCACCAGCTTTCTGCTTCCTTACCAAGCTCAAACCTTACAAATTATGAGCAATACTTGCATTGAACAAGGAACTAACATTTTGAAGACAAATAATCTCTAATTCTCCCTGTCTTTTCTGTCACTGGCTAATATCAGGGCAACAATTTTCAGACTGCTGATTAAAATCTTCTGATGAGATGGACTTAAATGAGATGTATCTTTAAATGAAGGGGAGAAAAGATTGTTACAGGTACGTTTTCCAAGTAGTTTTTATCTTTCTAAATATTCGTGCCATACTCCCTGCTCCCCAAAGAATGAAGAGGCTAGGTGGCACTGCAGACTAATGGACTAGCTTATTATTATAGGAATTAATTAAGTGAATTTGGTGATCTTCTCAACAAGCTCCATAGCTAACACAGATTTCTTCAACCCTCAGTCACTGAAGAAATCTAAGGCAATGGGCCTAAGCACATGATTTTGTAAGGTCAGTGCTGAAACGAATAGCCAATGGGAGAAAACCCACTGCTCATCCTCATAACTTCACTTGACATCATGGAGTAAGTACATAAAAATACTGCTTCAGTCAATATCACTTCAGACATATATCAGAGTTTGCTTGTTCTGCCAGTTCCTCACATAAGTATCATGAACACTAAAGAACACACATTCTTGACTACAGCCATAACCTAACTGAGCAGAGACAGTGACATTTGCTTCTTTCTGGTTAAAAAATACATTAATAAAAATTAAATAAAGTTAAAAATAAAATAAAATAATAGAGCGTTTTTCTTCCTATATTGCCTACCTTGCCTAAGCAGTATGCCAGTATCAGAGGACTATCTATATTCCTATTAAGAAAAAATTATTTTATCAGTGAAGGTGTTATGCACGTATGGTCCTGCTGGCTCACAAAAATATACACAATGTTCTATTTCCACCAACAAAGCAAAAATCCCATAGCAGGCTTGCTCCTCCCCTGTGATTTGCTCTGTCAGCATCACTTCCAACACCTTCTCTCTCAGTCTTGCATGCTCCATGCACACACACATCTGCATCTTCAGTTCTCTGCATTTTCAGACTTCCCCAGACCACATACCTCAGCTTTGTTCAAACCCCATCCTAGAATCTACTGCCTGTTGATCCCACCCCCTGACTCTGGTTACTTTATTCCACAAAGATATTTCATTTGCCTTTCTGCATCTTGAAAAAACACACAGTGTGTGCCTTGCCCTTACTGGCATCTTTGCACAGCAGTAATCACATTCCCCTTCTATAACAACAATAATTCTCATGTATAAAATAACAGCAAGGAAGAATCTCCAGCTCTGATTTAGGGTGAAGATCTTAGTTTAAAGGACAGGCGTTTCCAGAATAAAAGCTCCTACAAGATTATTACTTAGAAAATGACTCCTTATGGAAAAGCAAAAAACAGTCTTAGTGGTATTCTAACAGAGGTAAGTACAAGACATAGCACTTCAGGACAATAATAGCTTGAGATAGAAAAAATCTTTCAGCTTCTCAGATTTGACACACCTACTTCTATAGTGTAATTTTTCTTCCCTGCTTTATGACTAGCATTTTGATTGTCAGGTGTTAAATCTAACATTATGACATGCCATACAATGACATGAGGATTGTACCTTTCAGTCTTCAGTAGACCTTGTCTAAAGAACCTGGGAATTTAAATTACGCCATCTGCTCTTTCATCTGCTCCAACAGGATAATGCTGTGGTCCTTAAAGCACATCACACCTGCTACCTTGAGTTCATATGCACTTTTGTTGCAGTGACACTGGAATATTTAGTAAAAACTTAGCATCATCACACTCAAAGAAATAAGCTAAAGCTCCAAAGATACCAGTTATTCCCAGACTGCACTCGTGCCCTTTATATGTCTAACTGGAGCAGAAAGGTGCTAACCTCCTCTTCAGCCCTCTCCCTTTTACCTACCAGAGGGCTGTGAATTCCCAGACCAGCATCTCTTCCTTTCTAACTCCTCATGTCACCCACCAGATGTGGGGAATGGCAGAAAAATGTGACAGTGCTGTGGCATGTAAAAGGCAATGAGCAAACCCCTCTTCTTGCACAGAATTTGCTGAGTAGGAGACAGGCTGACATAGTTTCCCCAGGGTCTGTAACAGAGCCCTGGGGTAAGAAGTGTGCAAGAAGAAATAGTCTCTGCATTTCACCCCTGTGCCATAATCAGCACCATTGTCCTTTCTCCCCAAGAAGATGAGAAAATATCTTGTTTTCTAGTCTTATCCATTTTCCTCCCAGGTTCCTCTTGCCATAGAAGATATCTTTGAGTCCAAGAGGAAATACTGGCCAGAGAGCTCATGCTGACACGATGATTTCATCATCTCTTCTGCAAGGCCAGAGGGCAGCCTTCTGCTTCTGTAACCCTGGAACAGCCAGAAGAGGGAGATGATGTACAGAGAAGCTGATGGGAAAAGGGGAAGGAGAGGGGGGAAAAAGTCAGAGGCAGCAGCTGAAAACTGACCCCTTTTGCACCCATCTTCTCAGAGTCTTGGCACATCTATGTCTCAGATTTTCAGAGGCAAGGACACACCAGACTCAGTTTCTTATCTGTTCCCAATCTCTGTTTTGATTTGCACTACAAACTCTGCTTAGTCCTTACTATCTATTATTTGATGAAGGGTAGGGAACTAACTGGGCTTCTGGCAGAATTTCTTTTTATTTTTAGAAGTGATTAAAAAAAGGGAGGAAAATAAATCAATTGGGTTGCAAATCAATGGAGTTGAATGGGCAGTCCTCGTTGATCTAGAAACCAAATATGTCAAAGTAGCCATGGAAATACCAACTGCTTCTGGTACTCTTCAACAGCTATCAAACTCAGTTATAGCACTACAGCAACACCACCTGTATTCTTTGTGAAACAGACCCAAATGGTGTGTCCTATACATTTTCTGCTCACCATTAAATAAGAAAGATGAAAATACCTGGCAGGAAGCAGCAGCCCAGCACAAACCCTTTTTTGGCTTAGATGTACCAAAGCAGCAGATGAGAACTACACCACCTTAGCACTACCATCAGAGCACCATGGCTGGCAGACCCATCAGCCTGCTAGTGTCTGGGACACAACTCTAAGTGGGAACCAACAGAGACTGCAATTAATCTGTTTATACCAATGGGAAATTTTACTATCTGAGTGAAAAAGAAGAGCGAGTTCTCCCAGTGCCAAAGCAGCAGAACTAAGCTATGCAAGGCTCTGCTGTAACACAAGGGCATGCTTCTGACACTGAAAGAATGACATGCTTCTGACATTGAAAGAGTGACTAAGCCAAGGGTATGGCTTCAGCAGAAGGAAAACAAAGGAAAATGAAAACAATTTTAAAAGATACAGTGTGAAGATATGCTGAAATGGGTGGGTAGAGGGTAATGAAGGAGAAACGTGTGATTAAGATTCATCAGGCCTCCCCTATCCTGTCCTGAAATTACCATCTGTATTGCTCTGGAAGCTCTTCTGGGATGGCAAAGACTGTACCAATTTCAGTACACAAGGATTCAGAGATTATAGGCCCAACACATCATCAGAGAATGAGGGAGAAGGCAATCAGACAATGAATGGGTTTAATACAACATAGAGACTGAAACTAATCAAACTGTAAAGTTACAGGTACAGATTTTGATCATCCCCAAACGAACCTGGATTATTGGAACAGAAAAGGAAAGTCTAATGAAACTGACAATATTGGCAAGGACATTTTTCCACAAAGGTGCTCAGGGTTTCATGAAATATTTATGCAAATAGGTGTATATCCATACGTACATATAGAATCACATACACATAACAAACTTTTGACTAGAGTTCAGTGCACTGTTATTCTCACTTTGCAAGAATCCCTTTGCTCACTGCCCCGAGTCTCTCCCTGGAAAATGGAGAAGGGAATCTGCTTCTTTTGGTAAATCCCACCAAGACTGCATGGGGAAACAATGTTTCCTGGAAAAGGAAAACAAACAAGCAAGCCAAAGATCCCAAACAATGAGCCTTCTGGATGAAAAAGACAGCTTTTACTAAAAACACATAGCAGTAGAACAACTCTTGTCAATATGAAGAAAGGAACTCCTTGCAAAATGGCATTCCAGCAGGAGATCAACCTTTCTCCTTCCCCAGCTTAAAAGCACCCCAGGCTCATCAAGCATTAAGGCCTCAATGAATTAATCCTTAGAAATTCAAGAGTGGAACTCCCCCTTTTAGCTACCAAGTCACACACATCCACATCCAACTCCGAGAGACATCATGCTAATAATGCAGGGGTGTTGGCTGTGTTTTTTATTCTGGGCATACTCCAGAGGGGCTCTTGAAATCTCACTGTGCTGATGGAATTCAGCTTGGCCTCATTTGCAACTGTTACCAAGATCCCAAATGGATCAGATACAGGTCAGTGTTTTCCATTATACCAAAGTGCATTGCTTTTGAAATCTCTATGCTAATCATATCCCTTGTACCTGGTATGAAAAGAGAAATTCAGATGCTAGGTTCTAAAAACTGTTGGTTTTAATGAAATTTCTTAAAATCTGCTTAGTGGCATCTCCTGTCCCTCCCACTCAACTAAACTTATCCAACCCAGAAATGTATCCTGACCCCAGCAGCTGAGGGACAATCGACAATATCCTTTGCACCAGTTCAGCTGTGTTTCCGCCAAGATACAGCTGTATCAACTCAGAACACCTAAACTGTCCATCTATGAAACCCACTGCTAGCAGAAAGGAAACTCTCACATGAGGTCTTTTAGACATCCATAGGGTGTGTAACAACAGAGAAATAATCCTACTTTCAATTCCAGCAGCATTTTCATCAGGGCTACATCCCCATCTCCCTTATACTTACTCCACCACCCATCACTGGTGAAAGATGAGCCTACCTCCCTGGGACTACAGTGCAAGAGGGAATCAATTTCTGTAGGAACTAAAGAATCACAACAGAATGTAATCTGAAGAGCTCCCTGTAAACTGCCTTGTGTTGTCTCATCCCAGCTCTAGAATCTGTGAAGGATGCAGCGTCCAGAAGAAAGCAAGTAGGAAATAGTAGGAAACAGAAAGTAGAAATAGTTCAAAACCACCATCCAGCAGAGTGCCCAAGTTTACAGAAGTTGGCTCAGGACCACAACAGCAGAGAAGTGGCTGTCAGTGGCTGTAAGTAGAACAGGTAGGCAAAAGATGAGGATTTAGGAGAAAGAGACAGAATATAGAGCTACAGGAATCGAGATGCAGCTATCAGAGGCTTGTCTCACATGTGCACAATGGCATCTTCAACCACTCGGGACTGTTAGGAACAATCTTTGTACAAGTGCTTGCCACACCTTGAAGCTCTACTTTTCCTTGATGTATGTTCTACTGGAACAGTTACAGAGTCAAAATTCTTTGGTAATCTCATCTTTAGATGTAATCAACAAGGGTCATACCCTATCCAGTGTCTAACTTGGGCAGGTCAATCTATAAGGAAATGAATACCTTTGCTCTCATTCATACCAACCCCATCCTTCCATCACGCTGGCCCAAACCATACTTTGTTCTTTCCTGCAGACTCAGTAAAACACTAGCAATGCACAAGTCTTAAAGTTATGATGGTCCTTGTATCTGGAGTCTCCCAATCTCACTGAGTTACACTACTTTCTCAGGTGAGGGGAGAACATGCATAGGCTCAGCAGAAAACATTCTGTTTTGGGTTTCTGCTGGATACAACATATTTCCTGGAGGGTGCTCCGCTATCAGTGCTGCAAGCACAATGCTGTTTTCAATCATCTTCCCATTTCCCCTTTGACCAGCTCACATTGACACAGACACTGCCTGGGAAGAACAGCACCCACTTTCGAGCAAAGTTTGCTGACTGCAGCTGTTGCTGGTCAGAAGTAGAGAAGGGGACACTTTGCTCCTCTCTGAAAAGCCAGCACCAAGATAGATTTATCCCCAGAGTAAACTCTCTGCACTGATAGAAATGAGAGGCTAAAAGAGACCAGATGAAAACTCTACAGGTAACCACTTGAGAGCCAGGTCTTCTAGGAAAGCTTTTGCCTCTCTCAGAGAAGCCCTGGAAGATCAGGAGAAATAAGCTTAGCATTAGTCCTTTGCTCAGCCTGAATGTCGGAAGTCTCTTCTGTTTGCTGGAAAAAGGCCAGGCCAGAGGTCTGAGCACTGGTGGGAGAAACCTGCTCCCACTCAGGCAAGAAGACAAAGTAAGCAAGAGGAGAGGACATGGCCACAAACATTTTGCCTTATGGCAACTCAGTTCTAACCCAGCTCCCATTGCACCTCCAAATTGCAGAGGTGACAGACATGTTCTGCTTACTGCTTACTAGAAGAGTGCCAAAGAGAAAGGATTCACTGATATACCCTCTTCCTTCTCCACTATCAAAGAAAATGCTACTTACCTAAATGAGGAGGAGTTTTCAGCTACATGAGACAGCTACAGGATGGGTATTCAAAGAACCAATACACCCAACTGAGCAATGCAGAATATGTATAAAACAGAAGCCGGTTTCCTGAATAAGCCATACCTGCCAAGCAAAATATCTTGTTCTAACACATGGTGCCTTTGACATTTGCCTTCAGTCAAGAGGAGACTTAAAATTCGTAAGTGCCATAACCATATATAATTCATCAGCTGTCTCTATAGGACTGAAAAATAAATCAGATCAAAACCATAATCTGTTTTAAAGATGCTTATTAACATGTTGTTCAATATGCCAAATTCATTTTGCTTTGTGTAGTTAAAGGATTCCTTTTTTTAGGATTTTTCTTTGGTTTTGAAAGCACTTTGCCTTAAAATTAATTACACTTTAAAAGGGCTTTCCTTCTCAGAGTTCATGTTGTTTGCTTTGCTTTTTAAAAACAACGTAGTTTTCCCAATATATTGAAACTATGGACAGAAGCCTCACTGAACTCAGAAGCAACATCAGACCCAAAAGACACAGGGAGTAGAAGAGATTTCAGTGCTGAGAAAACAAGAGCAATCTCATGGGTTTGGGAACCATGGCATGGGGGAAAGAGGAAGTGTCCTACCACGCTCAGAGAGTAAGGCAAGATGTAGGGAAAGAAGGAAAAGCTCATGTGCCAGTTGCACGTGGGTGATGAGGCGCAGCCCAATTCTGCAAAGTGCTGAGGGCTCCTCACGGTGATGAGAACTTGTGGTGCCAAGCCTTTGGTTGCTAAAGCCAAAATGCTCCTATAATATAATGCTTTTAAAAAGGAATTGCCAGTGATTCCTCACAGAAAAAAAAAAGAAAGAATACCACTATTCTCCCTACTACTGGGCCTCCTTACAGTTTTCAGCATATGCCCACTGGCTGATGCCCACTTAGCCTAGCTGAACTCACCATGCTGTTTATAGACAGTAGCAGATTCAGGATGTGGCCATGATTCCGGGGGGCAGGACAGAACAGGCCCTGGGCAGCAGCCTCTGTGTCACACAACCAGGACTGCATCACTGTGCAAATGCTGCTCCATAGAGGAGATCCCTGTCATTGCCTCTACTGATCCCCATGCAAATGGGCTTCCCACAAGGCTTTGATTCACAGGCTCTATGTGAGCAGCACTACTACACTTTCTACAGGAGTTTGTAAAGACTGTAACTCCTTTTCATCCCTGAAAAGCTGGGCACAGTGATAGCTTGCCCTGAACACTGCAGAAAATTAATTCATTACTTTTTCACTGCCACCATCATGGTTCCAGACAGCCCAGGCCCTGCTTCCTCCACCCTTCCAACCCCAGAGCACTGTAATGGCTCCAATTCCTTCTTCTCTGCTTCTAGATGCCTGGGTACCAAGATCCAGGGACCCCAGGTGTCATCAGCATTGGAGGCCATTCCATCATATCGGAGGAATAAGAGATCCCAGGAGTAGAAGCTAGCAGGGGCCAGAGTAAGGCTTTTAGCATCTCAGTGCAAGAGGCAGCAGCTGCAGTATTCTGGGATGCCCCAGCACTAAAAATAGTGGTGACTGTAGAAGAGCTGTTCTATTGACACATACCACCATACAGCTTGATACATGCTGAGCTGGCCATACCCGCTGCTGCCTACAGCAGTTGTGTTTATAGCTGCAACCTGGAAGGTATTTCAGGATTAAATCCAAAGTCTGCTACCAAACACAGACCCAGACACACATTCTCATACCTTACATGTCTAAATGTTGACTTTTGAATAGTTCTCAAACAAATGGATTTTGTAGGTAGTTCATTTATAATACAAACATGCAGAAGTCCGCATATTGAAGATGTACCTTTGCAGGGCATGCTTATAAACATAAAGCTGAGGGCATGAAAATGGAGATGAAGTAGTTCTCAGCCAGAAGTGACAGCCTTCAAATACTATCACTCCTGGTTTAACTTCCATTAAAAATGACAGGTTAAAATGGCTCTCACAACTGTGCTGCTGTGAGAAGAAACCACTGCCAGTGCAGGTATCTCCGAATAGACAGCAGTAGTCTAAAGAGGAACTCAGATTATCAAATTTATGTAGCTCTACTCCACTTAATTAAAACACTTCTAGTAATTAGGGAACCCCACTGGCTTTCCTCCTACCTCCAGATCCTCCTCCTCCTTGAAATTCAAATTTGAACTGCCCTGAAGCATGGAGAGTATTTCAACTCTGGATTGATTTCAAATTAGTAAGCAGATGATGCCAAGCAATGGAGTTTGGATTGACACTTCAATCGAAGTTCAAGAGAGTAAGACTGAGATTGGAAATATGTATTCACCTTTATTCACAGATAACTACGGACATTCAGCCTTTCAATCACATCAAGAATGAATCTGTCACATTAGACCTGGTAAATCTGCATCATTTAAATGTGTGGCTAAATAAAGGTTAGTTACCAAACATTGTCACCTTACTGGCAAATCGATTGTAAAATAACCTTTTTTTGTCCTATAACTGGGAACAGTGTGAGCTAAGGAAACTCTCAGCAGACAAAAAGAAAATGGATTGAAACATAATAGAAATATGTCCAAAAAACAGTCTGCAGAGTAAGGGTCCAACAAAAGACACTGACAGCAGAAGGGATTAGATACAAGTATATTGGAAATCAAACCCTGGAACCCAAGTATTTAATTCCATAGTTGTCAAACTGACTTCCCCACACACACACACTTCCTCTAATTTGTGGAAAACCTGTGAGGCTAAAAGAAGGGCATTGCATTAAAGCCAGATTAAGAGAGGGAACCACAATATCCCTCTTTTTTCCTTCTTGAAGTAGTCCAGAATCAACAAGTAAGCAACTAGGTCAGACCTAGTTTTGCAGCCCAAACCATATTTTACCATTTTGTTCTGAAAAACCAATAAATAGGGAAAGCCATTTTAAAACCATAAACTATGTTTTCTGCATTTGCATGCATCACATTGTTCAGCTTTGGTAGAAGGTTTAGCATGAGCAGTATCTCACCTCATTAAATCCAGCTACCCTGCGAGCTCAAAATGCACTCTGTGCCACTGTTAGCAATGCTACTGCAGTTCTACCACTGTGCTGTTGAATTCAGGAGAGATTCCAGCCTCTGTTTCTGCCCATTAGGAAGACTGCCAGCTGCTTATTTGCCTCCGACCTTCCTGTTGCCATAACAGTTGATGCTTGAAAGAGGGAAAGATAAAGCCAAGGAAAGGAAAGGGCAGTTTGTGGATAAAAGAACCTTATCTGCCAATATCCTTAAGTGATCTTCAATTCTGAACAAGATACAAGAGTGGAAGAAGCTGGGAATGGAAAGCAGCTGTTAGAACACCACTAATTACATGGTTCTTCACAGAAATAAGGTAACTACCTCTAAAGGGTGTATGTATTACTCCCTCAACACTACAGGGTCACTATAGCTTTATTAAATTGTCCCAGAAAACAATGCACTACCTGTTAGGAGATCTTCCACTTGCTTCACTGCAGTATTACTAGATCACTCCTTCCTGAATCTTTCTCAGCGCTATCATCTGTAAAGGACTGGCTCTGAACACTATACAGCTTCAGAGTTTGTGGGAGGCACAACCCAGTCCGTGACTCTTCACTGAGCTGAGCACTGACAGCTTCCCAGAAGAGTCCCTTAAAGAGAAACTCCTTCCAGAGGGAGTCATTTGGGTTGGCACTCTTCTGACCTGCAAAATACCAGCAAAAAGACTAGAGAGTTAGTACAGCTTTCCATTGGCATCTCAACCAAAAATCATACTATCTCTTAAGATCAGCTTCTGCTCTGGAGGACAGGAGCATAGAAAACACTGTATTGTTACAAAAAGGCACAGGAAGTGATCTGGAGAACTGCAAGCAGAAAGAATCTTACTTTCCTTTCTGGTAAATTTGAAAGGCGAAGGAATAGGAAAACCTGAAGTTCATGGAGAAGTGAACAAACAAGAATCTCTATCCACAGCTCACCTGCAGAAGAAGAGACTGCTGCTCTCTCTTTGGAATAATCTTTGCATTCAATGACACATCACCAGACACATCAGGACCCTGAAGCCTATCTCCATGTGTGGAAGTTTAGCTGACTTGCAGTTTGATAACAAAGGTAAGAATCTATCATAACCAACATCGTACATATTGAAACTAACAGAAAACCTATGAATTATTTAGTATGTTCTCTGAAAGACTTTAGCAGTCTGCACTCCAAACATGAGCATACATCACTGTCCAAAACAAGGGCATTTCTGGG
Source organism: Corvus cornix cornix (assembly GCF_000738735.6). Taxonomy (NCBI): domain Eukaryota; kingdom Metazoa; phylum Chordata; class Aves; order Passeriformes; family Corvidae; genus Corvus; species Corvus cornix. The sequence goes on from NC_046335.1 coordinate 34,953,266, forward strand.
GTCACTCATGCACTCTAGAAAAGGGCCAAAGGCTTACATTGCTTTTGGTAGAGGGCTGCACATACAGAGCGGCAGGAGAGTGAGAGATGAGTCAGGAGAAACACCACAAGAACCAGAAGAGTAGAAGAAGAAAGCAAAAAACCTGACAGAACAAGCAGATATGGAGAATAATTCAGGGAGTTTTGGAGTGAGATCTGGGTAACTCCTTGAAAGAGACAAGGAAAAAGCACAAATGCTACCTGCTGTACTAGATGAGAAAAGGACCTTGAATAGTTTTTTGAAATTAGAAGGTAACATCAAAGATTCCTAATTATATAATCACTTTCTCTAGTATTAACAACCCAAAGGGATTTGGGCTGTGTGCAGCAAAGCATGAGGCCTAGATTTTGAACTTTTAAGTGACTAGATACACAGTAAAAACATGCAGCCTTATTAAGAGCGGCAACTCTTCCAGAGAACTGGAAAACAAGCTTGTTTTTTACCTAATTTCAAAAGGTTCAGATAATAATCTGGGCAAGTTAGACCTTGCTCACTTTCTTAATAAATCAGCTGAATGGCTCCTAGAAAGCAGAATCCTGAAGTCATCCTGAAGGATTATGGTACAAAGAAAAAGTATCCTCTACTGTACATCTTTGTAAATCTTTTCTCAATAGAACATTTAGCAGGAGAGAACTAGGGACCAACTCCTATTTTTGGGGGGCATCTAGTGAAGTTCCTCATGGTGGAGTAATGAATAATTTTTATTTGAGTTGCAAGAAGTAAAATTTGACCATTCTGAGCTATGATTGAGGACAGAAAAACAGGAATAAATGAAGAATTTTCCTCAGTGACAGAAGGTAAACAGCAGGATCCATCAACTTTTAACACTTGGAAGTATTTTGTTAAAATTTGAACTGGAGGAGACTAGCAATACAATAACAGTATTTTAAGTGATACCCTCATAGAGATTTTATACAGAGAAGTGATACCTTTTACTTGACTAGTTTAAAATACAAAAATGTCTTAGAAGGTTTTCTAGTTAGTGACTTAATTTTCCCTTCTGCTAAGCCTCTAGTCTAGTAAAGAGTATCACCAATCTAGTTCAACCACTAGCTCTCCCTACTGAAAAATTTTTCAAATATCCAAGAGGCTTGATAAGGCTTTCTCACTAATTTCCAGAAAATGCAAAGAAGTTTTATACTGTTAATAGCAAAGGTTGTAACCAAGAACCATTTGGGAAGCCAAATATACTTCTTCCCGCAGCATTTCCCTGGTAGAAAAGCTAGTAGCCAAATTTTGTTTTCATTTCAGACAAAAATTTTATCCTCCATGGTCAGAAAAACAGAGTTTCATGAAAGGGATACTATGATAGAGTTTGTCTTATGAAGCCACATTCTTGCCTAGAAGACATCAAAAGCTCTAGATCTTCATGGTGTGTTTTTATAGGTTGTGCTACTAATGGGCGAGAGAGAACCTATATATATTTCGTATCGATGACTCTTACATGACATCAGTATTCTAAGGCTGCTATTGTAGCAGGATTTGTGGCCAGACACAGATGCTATGGGACATAGTCAAATCTCTTTCCACTTGGGAGCAGATCTTCATTGTTACTGGGCAGTTGTTCCTTTCCCTGATCTCCCATAACTATCCAAGGCATCTTTTGCAATAGCTGACCAGAGGCAAAGTTATCTGTGTGAAGGTTCCTTCCATTCAGAGAGACGATAGGACTTGAACAGAAGCTCTGCAAACCAAAAAACAGCAGGGATTTGGATAAAGATCAGATTCTAGAAAATAGTTGGTGCCTGTGAACTACTGCTTAGAGAGCTATGGCATTGTCCACTTAGATCAGCTTTTCACAGCTTTTCTCCACTCTAAACAAACACTTGGTCCAGCAATTTGTATGACATTTGGACCCAGTTCCCTTGTTGGGAGTTATCCCTCCTGTGGAAATGTTCATTTCTATCATCCTGAAAGAAGCACAATCAATGCAGCCTCTTCTAAAAGCAGGGAACTGCAGTTTAGGCAGTGAAATAAGGGAAAGGCAAGAACATCCCCTCTCTTTAACCCAGGTAACTCCACTCATGGGCAGATTTTCCTCCTGGCATGTGTAACTAGATATTTCTAGTGTGCCACGTATTATGGGTTGTAAAGCTAAAGATGTGCTGGGTGAAATATTAAAGCTCTCTATTCTCTGCCCTCTTCCTGCTTTTTTAAGGTTATTTCAACAATTGACATGTATCCTCTTAGCCAAGGGATAACAGTACAGCCAGTTCCTGATTCTGGCATAGATCATCTTGCTGGAGAAGATCTCCATGCAGCCATGTGTGCAAGCAGCTGTGAACAAACGGCTACAAGCGCCAGCTCTTGAACAGTCTGTGTTGCTAAAGGCTGGGGATAAACACACAGGCCCCCAAATGATAAACTTAAACCATACTAACAACTGTTTCAGAAAGAGTTCTTTCATCAATAACAGCTATTAGCACATCCAAGTCTGACTCATCCCTTTCACCATCTGCACAATGTGTCATTTGCACTAATCTCACATTTTCTTTGCTCTACATTCTTCTTAGCATTCGTGCTTCCCAACTTGCAGGAACATTTTTCTGACCCTTCCCTATAAAACAAGAACCATCAATGTGTATTTAGATAACAAGAACATTGCACTAATTTGATCCTGCCACCTTGGAAACCAGTGGGTCAAGAATTGCTAATGAATCACTAATGCTCAGTGATTGTACCTTCAACAAGCACTGATTGTACAGATGGGTCACTTCTGTTAACACATTATTATTGCATTCTTTTCACCCATACCTTGCTACACACTTAACGCTATGTTCAGATAGATCAAGTATATCAAGCACTCTCATGGAAAGTATGGGCGCTAAAGCAACTATGCACTGCAAAGCATTTACCAGGGCAGTTGTTAAATGACTGCCATTACTGCTGGTTTCACAAAGCAAGCACTCTACTTTCAGCACCTTAAGAGTTAATCCATATGGGAGATGTACAGAATACCTTTAAAAGGCATGTCAAGCAATTTGAATTTCTGAATCAAAATCTCAGGAGGACAACTTTGTGGCACACTTGGATTTCCCTCCCGCTAGTTCACCCCTGTCCCACGCCTTCCATTTTGGTGCTGTTAAAGTAGATCAGCATTTGACAAGTAACAGCCATTTGACAACTATCTGCCATCCTCCTTCCCCTCCCACCTCTCCCCACTGCCAGAGGAATCACAGCGGGAACACCAGCTTAACACTGGGGGTTTTTTCTCAACGGTAGATGTTGAACCTCTGCATCTTCTGTTGTTTAGCACCGCATCAGAAATGGTTGTCCCTGTTAAAGGGCAGCCTACAATCTCACCTCTAAAATGTTAAATATCATGACTGTCAGAATCTATTTCAGTCAGTTGAAGCCTTTGAGAACAAATCCCTTTACTTTTAACTGCTTCAAAATCAAGGCTTTATGCAAAAAAAAATGCCTGCATTTTGGGCAAGTAGGACCTGCTTTGCAAAGAATCAGCACAGATGCTTCCAAGACATTGACAGAAGCACAAACCTTGTCCTTTGGCAGCAACTGTTGAATCCTCAGGGTTATCCAAACCTTCCTCTCTCTCCAGTCCATCTTCTGTAATTCGGGCCTTTCCCACCAGCCCACATCTCCATACTGCACCATTCACCTTGAACAACAGCATACACGTTCTGACACCAGCATCTGAAACAGCATTTAGAGACAGCAGTAGCAAAGTGCTTTCTCTGAAGCAGCATTTTGACTAAGCTTTCTTGTTTTTTAACCACAGCCACGGAAGTCCACGTGCTGGATTGTGTTTATTTTCTAGCTTCATAGCACAGCTTCAGAGCACATATTCTCATTCAGCTGATCAGTGCTCTTACATTCCCTGTTTAGGATTTTTAGAAGTATTTATGCGCTACAAACAAATTCAGTAGTGAAATGGGACATACCAGCAGTTAAAGGAAAGATTAATTAAGCTTGACAAGCAAGGAGAACTTGAATACAGAATGAAGAAGGCTTTCTCCTCCTCATCCCAGCATGTCTAAATGTCGATGGAAGAACATCTAACATCCTTTTTCAACCTCTGAGCAAAATGCAGTGGAGCCCATAAAACACTGTGTTGTGTAATTTCACTACAGATTCAAACACTCTCCTCTAATTAATATTAGAAGGAAATTATCAGTTTGATCAGATTCCTTGACCATATGCTTGACCTACACAGTGCTCCCCCAGTGTTTTATAGCTAACTGGCAAAAATGGGACCACTGCTAGGAAAAAAAATCAAGCAATTTAAGAAAAAGGGACTCCAGACTGACATTTCTTTGCAGAACTGTGATCTCCAAGTGCTGGCCTGGCAGACAAACTGGCTTTTTGTGGCACTCCTGCCATAATTCAGCCATGTGGCATGTGACAGCTCAGCTGGAAATTGGAAGGCCCACACAGATGCAGGGATTGGGATGAAGGGGCCTAGGAGTTTGGTTTCTGCAGTGTGTCCCACTCCTTGCTTCTGTGCCTTTTCTGGCTTTACTCCATACCCGATTTCTGCTCCCTTCCCATGCAACCCCAACATGGCAAAGCCAAGGATACATGCATACCTCCCATGTCTAAGAGCACTTTGCAGGCAAAGGCATTATCTTTGCTGTCAGTGTGTGACCAGCACACCTTTTTGAGCATCAGCTGACAATAGTCTGTGAAGGAACATAAGCAGAACTGCATAAAGCCTTCTCGACATTCATTAGAGCCCCTTTTGAAAAGTATTATTTACGCAATGAAAGAAGAAAAACATTCATATAATCATGGATTACTACTCACCTTTAATAATTAAATTTCTGAACCATATTCCCAAGCTTTGTATTAACTTGCTATATTTAAAAAGAAGGAAGTGAAAGAAGCCCTAAATATTACAATTATTTTATCCCCTTTCTTATTCTTTTTTATTATTTCATTTATAAGTTTACCAAAACATGCTGAGGAGCAATGACTGAAAAAGACCATTTGGGATAACTGTGAACCCATTATTTCATGTACTGCATCTGGACTCCCATACAGGCTATGTATTTAAGTGGGACAGCAAATATCTCACTAATTAAGCAAGTAATTCTTTCATAGTCTCTAGTTCCCCTGGGAATCTCTATACTAACAACTTAACACCAGATTGCTAGTATCTCAAATATTCTAAATTTTAAAAACATCCTTAAGGATCCAGGCCTTTTTGCATGAATGAATGTTAATAACCACAGAATCATCTAACCTAGACTACTTCCCATTTAACAACTTGATGTCTTTCAATTAATATCAGCCATCTGCCTTGAAAACTGTGAACTATAAATTTCAAGTGATTCAGAGAAACAGAGGTTCTAGCCTATTTGTGTTATTAGCATCCAGAGTAGCTCTGTGGTTCATCAAGTACTTACTATTAGTTAGGTTAGCTGAAGTAGGCAGCTGTGTCAAAGGTGAAAAAACAGCAGCTTATGCCTTACACTGCTATTTCTCCATTCCCAGAAAACAGAGTTCAAATCAGCCAGCCCCAGCTGCATTCCCTGGCTTCCCCCTCCGTGCTCCCCAGCCCTAGCAGTCCTACTGAACCGGCTTCAGCTGTCATTTCTTTTAGATCTCATTTCATTTTCTTTAGGAGCACACTTTCCTCACACATTCACTATGAACAAGGACAAACAGATTTTCTTCAGCCCTTTTTTTTATCCACTTTACCTTTCCAAAAAAACCCCCTTTTCCCAGAGATGTTAGCCACAGATCAACAGACAACCCTGCTCTCAAGCACAAGAACAGCTTTCTTTCTGAAATCTGCATGCCTTTACTGAACTTTCTTTCTCCCTTCTTTCCCTGGAAATAGTCTGTCCCAGCAGAATGACATGCTTAGCATAAACTGCACTTCTGCTGCACTTCCCTAAGTGGTGGATACAGTCATCTGGCAGGTTAACTCTAAGAGCTGTCTATGCTGCATATCCAACCCATAGCAGGAAATGGGATACAGGTCTAATGTCAACTGCCAAGCCCTAACAAATACAAACATCATTTTCCCAGCAGCACCATGATCAGGAACTTGGAAAGGGAAGACAGACATGCGGTAAAGACAAAAAAGGGCAGGCCTGAAGCTGTGAGTTGTCACAACATCAACACAGGTCTTCAGAAGCATTCCCAAAGCTGGAATCCAGCTGTTACTGCTGTAGAATCCAAACAACCCTGCTTAAGATATTGATGCTTAGTAAGATACTTCATTATAGCATCCCTACCCATGGAGCAAACCTCTCAGGGCTTCTTTGGACTCAGTTCAGTGCTGACCAGAACCTCTTATTGCTCCAATTGTACAGCCTCCCCTCCCTCACACACATGCTCATGGCTCCTGTTCTGGTGATCTGTCCTCCTTGACAAACCAGACAGAACAAGGGCAGTCACAGAATTAAGTGCCAACATTCATGTTCCAAATGGAAGAGAAAATGAGTAAGTGATACCAAATCCAATAGCTAGCTCAAAGCAACTAAGGGAACCCAGTTGAATTAACAAGTATCAGTACTTGCTGACACAGAGCAAAAGCAGCAATTTTTCTGTAACAATTGCTTATGTGTCATGGCAAAAAAATGCAAGCCAGGCACAAATGCTAGGCTGCTGAGAGATGGTGAAAAGAGATGAGAACTTTACCAAATGGAAACATGGCTGGAAGACCTGAACACAAACACGAGCATACTGCTTGGTGAACACTCTCAAATCATTCACACGCTGCTTTGAGTAATTATCCTGCATAAACATCACACTTACAATTCCTTACAAAGAGTTTCAGCCTAGAAAAGTTGGTTTGGGCAGCCAGGTAAGAAATACAGTCACTCTACAGCAAAGTTTGCCCGCGATCAGTTACAGCTGCAGCAGCAAGGACAAAAGCTGTCAAATATGACAAGGAAAGCTGTTTTTTGAGTCTGCTCAACACTGCTCTTCGTTAACACCTGTGTACGTTCTCATCGCATGTGGCCCTGTCTTGAAGGAAGCTTTGAAAGGCCTGGAGTGGAGGTGGAAAGAGAACAGAGCTCCAGAGATGACATGTACCACACATTGCAACATGGATGTAGCCTGAGTCTGCCTCAAGTGTCATTAGGAAAACCCTGAGAACAAGGGTATAGTTAAGGCCCTCCTTCAGAATTCTTTGTGTAAGCCTTCCTTTGGGCCCCCAGCCTGTGGAACACTGTCCCATTAGTAAGTTATCTGTTCTTTCCTTCAACGTGGGTAGAGAAAAATAAGTTCCATAAGTAAAGCCCACATCAATAAATTAGGAGAGAGGACAGGGAAAAAGACTGGCTCATAAAGCTCACCTGACCTAATCCTTACCCTTGTATCAGCTTCTGTCAGCAAGAGAACAAATGAAGTTTACTTACCACTCAAACATAATCTACTTAGTACTATGCAACATGCTGATACATGTATTTTAAAAAACTCAATGCCATACGCTATCAAAATGCATCCATTAAACAGACAAAGAATCCGATAATCAAGAGATGCCAACGGCTACTGAAAAATCGTAACCATGGGGGGAAGTTGCCTCTGTACCAAACTCCATTCACTATTTTTGTTGATGATCCAGCAGAAGGCAAAACCAGTACTGCCAATGATAGTGGACTGGTAAATAATACAGCAGACAAGGCAGAGAGACAGTAATCTTGGTTGGTCAGTGCACAGCCAATGCAAACAGGAGGTGCAGTCATTCAACAAAATGCAAAGTCAGACACCTTCCCCCACACCATGAAGGTCACATTGCATATGGACAAGGATTTAGAAGCTGGAATATACAGGCACTTAACACTTGCTTCTGGTGTCACACTAGGACCAAATGGAATCACTCTTTTGACCTACAAACTGAGAGAAGTTACCCCTCATGGGGCAATGGTGTTTTTTTACAGATTCCTTAGGGCAAGAAGGGCAAAGCTGTATGCCACTCCTAACAGACTTGTAGAAGTTAGTTAAGAAAAGCAAGCTCTTGGGAGCTGGCTTAAATGTGCTTTGTACTTATCTGTATCTTAACAACAAAAAAAAAAATCAAAGTTTGCAGATAAAGATGGTATTAAGAACTCCAAGCATGGGGCGCTGGCACTGTCAATAGTGGGACTCCCGTGTGGTTGGAGTGTCTGGATTTTACAAAGCAATACAGAAACTGGAAAGGTACACAGAGCCAGAGAAACTACTAAAAGAGAGAAAGTACCCTACACAGAGAATCTGAAAGGGCTCAGTTGGCCTCATTTCCTAAAAATAATGTGAGAGGTAAGGCAATTACAACACATAAATCCCCTCAAAGGGAGGGACCATCAGTTATTAGAGGCCTCTTTAATCTGGCACTGAATAAGCTAACAAACCAGTTGTTGGAACCTAAAGGCAAATTGAAAGCAAGACACCTCTCCCTCCCACACACTCCTTTCTAGTTTGTGTTAATTAAAAAGCACCAGAAGTAGTGCATCTACCAATCTTCAGATCAAGTTTGGCTGCTTTCTCACTGTTATGCCCTAGCAAAATATGTATTATTAGCACATACAATTCTGAAGACTCTGAAACACGAATGCCTAGAATATACAGAAAGTCAAACTAGACAGATTTGTCTTTCAATTATGGACCTGAAAATCCATTCTTCAGCAGATAAGCAAGTTGACAATACATTTGAGGGAACAGATGAGAATCGGAGAGAAACACAGCTATTTAAGAGTTTCAGCTGCCCTCAGTATTAATGGCAAATGACTTCTTAAACAAAACAAACATAAATTACAGATAGGATGCTTTTTGTCTTCAGGATTTCAACTTACCTTTTTTTAAAAAAAACAGAGATTTAAGTTGTAACAAAAGGTAAAACTCTCTCTGATCACTTGTATTTGCAAGCTGTCCTCACTAGATTTTTTTTTTAATTTGCTTCTTCTGCAGTGATAGAAAATGTATATACAGCATTTAGTGCGAAGATGAAACTCAAGGCTTCAGAAACCACATGGTGGAAAATACTTTGAAAAACATGGAAAGGTTAAGTGAGACAGTCCGGCTTCTGAGACAAAGTAGTATGAGCGACAGTTCACAGGAGAGCTTGGGGCTGAGGTATTTTCCACTTGGGTTGTGTCAATAAATAGGACAAGAGGTAGCTGGGGATTAGAAAAGGGATTGTTTGGTATCAGGCAGATACACAATGGTGTTCCTCACTTATAGACTGGATGGTTTAAATCCTGAGTAAAAACCACTACCCAGACTTCTGAAAAAGCTACTGAGTGGCAGTTCAATAATTGTGAACACTATGCACCAGAAGGGCCTTTTCTTTTTTAATAAGCCATGTCAATTATCTGGGCATTGGATATAAACCTCCCCCTCCTTAATAAACTGCTTGCAATATAAATGGCAATCATGTCTGAACAGTATCAAAGTCCCAAAGCTGAAAGGTTAAACAAACAAACAAACAAACAAATCCCAGAGGTTTTGCTTTCTCTTACTTCAGTGGGAAATGACTAAAACTAACCACTACCTTCCACAAATCCTCATTCTCCTAGCCTGTTCCACATACTCCTTCTCATCACAGAAACTCAACTCAGGCAAAGGCTAACAAGACAGGCCATTTTCTCACTGTCTGCATCTTTATTCTGAAGGCTGTGATACAACAGCATCAATTTCTAACCATCTATCTTAATAAACACATGTGCTCCACATGGACACCACAGCCAAATACTCAGAGCAGGTCACAAACAAGCTGGTTCACGCTGTATCTGCAAAGATCTATCTACACAGCAGCCCTTCTGCTATCAAGCACAACTGGTTTGCAGGCCAAGGCAAGTCACTGCACACATTAGCCCAGGCCAGTCAACATCAATATTGTTCCCAAAGTCCCCTAAGAACATGGAGCAAAATTCCTTCTTACTTCTTCCCCTTACACTAGAGAAGTCTATATAGGCCAAAGCAAGATTTCATGTGGTCTAAGTGCTCTGAAACTCTGTGGTGATTTAGGAGTGCCATGTTCAACAGCATACCACTTCTATCTCCAGCAGACAGCGCTGAGCAAACACAACTATTTCAAATACATCAGCAGTGTCCTACAGAACAATAGAGAATAAAGATAAGTAAAGCACCAAGACACCAGTTTTTTGAAAACATATATTGCATATGTGATCTCTTTTTTGGCATCATACAGACCAGACCATGCATTTTGCTTTTCTTTTACAAAAACAACAAAACACATTGATTTCTTGGAGACAAGAGAAACAGGTCTTACCCCACAGAGCCTCCTATAAGCTGGGGCATTTAAAACTATTCAAATCACAGTGAGGAGATGAGACCCTGCAGGTAAATTCAGTCACATGCTTTCCAGAGGAGGGTCTTTTCCCTCTGGTTTTACTTGCTAAGCTTTACCCCGGCTTAAAGCTGACAGCCTATCTCCTGAACATCACATAACTCTTCAAAAGCAACAGCCAGGACAATCCCAGCCTGCTCTCAGCTTCTCCCTTTCAATCATTGTTAGATTCTCCTGACTGCAGAGAGTAAGTGCAAAAAGTAACCCCCCAAAACAGACCTCTAACCTGAGAGATGCAGACTTCAACCCACTTAATGAATGGAGGAACTATTGCTTCACTACTAATTTAAAGACTCTTCTACAGCTTCAGCAAATGCCCAAATCTCTTGCCACCACTTATCCTTGTGATTCAGTTGTCTGCTTGTCTCTCTCCAGTATGCTAGCATTTTGCGGAAAGCTTTCTCTTACAACCCTGACCCAAAAATGAGCAATTATTTTGACAATCAAAATCTTCTTCTAGCAGCAGGCTATCTTCTATCTTTCCACAACTGGCAAAATACCTCACCAATACTGCATATTACTGTTAAATCAGCAGCTACACTGATGATTTTACCTGTGAAACCACAGATCAGATTTTACACACTTAAGGCATTTATTTAGCAACGACCAACAAAACTTCAATAGGAAAAGTAATATACCCTTTGCATTGTTTCTCTTTATTCATGGTTCAGACAGAATTCATTAGATTCAAAAAAAAATTCTGTGGAAACAAGGCAAAGCCTCTAGTAAATGTTTTTGATTTAAAACCACCCAAACTCCCACTCCCTTTAACCAAAAGTTACATCTTAAAATGTGGAATAGATGAGTGTGTTTGAAAGTTCACGGTGCAAAATAGAGGAGGATGGCAAAACCTCCTCAGATTTGTCAAAAAATACAGCTATCCCACTCTTTACATAAACACAGTCTTCTCCCTTCCCTTTTTTCTCTCTGCTTCTATCCACCCTGCAACAAACTCAATATATAAGAACATCATCAGCAGCTTTGGTGATAGGCAATGATCCTTTCTGGCATCAGTCTGTGACAAGATCGTTGATTCTCTTATCTTTAAATCACATCATAGCTGTGTAAAACACGCAGTGATATCCCAGACGTGACCTCTTCACATCCGCTGTCGATACCTCAGCAAGATCCAGACTGCTGTCACAGCAAGCGCCAGGCCTGGCACAAGAATGGCTGCTAGAGGAAGCCCACCTGATTCTCCATCTCCTCGATGACCCACAGGGCCATTCTGTGGCTGCAACTACAAGGAAAAAAAAATTATTTATGTCAGAGCCCATAACAAAAGAGCCCCCAGTTCTGTGCCTGGACCAGGTGGTTCTGTAAGAACGTTCAAAATTGTTTCCCCAGGTACCTGCAGACTTCACACATGGGAGGGTGAAAACAGCTTTGGATGGACTGAACTTCACTGCAGGGTGCCCAGTCATTACCACGCACCCTCATGTTTCTCTGCCACTTTCTAAACTAGGACTCAAGTGGAGCAGGACACACCTCATACAGCAGAAGCAGTGACACACACATACTATTTCCTGCTCTCTTTACCAGAAAAACGGCATCAGTAATTCTCTCTGTTTTTCTTGCCTGCTTTATACACTGGGTCCAGAAGACTTACTCCTTTGCTAAGGGAGTAGAAAAGGGATCTCAACCCATCTCTCCCCACCAACATGCTTCGGGTAGATCAGTATTTCTTTTGTCCACTTCCATGCTAGGTGGGGATTAAGGATTCATCTCTTTTTTATATCTAAGATGGTGCCAGTATATTTAAACTATAGCAATCCATATTTCCTATTATTGTAAAATCATTTATGTTGGAAAAGACCTCTAAGGTAACCAAGTCCAACCATTAACCCAGTACTGCCAAGTTTACCATTAAACTAAGCACAACATCTGCACCATTTTTAAATGCCTTCAAGGATGGTGACTCAACCACTTCCCTCAGCAGCCTGTTACAGTGCTTGACCACCTTTTCAGTGAAGAAATTCCTAATACCCAATCTAAACTTCCCCCGGTGCAACTTGGGGATGTCTCCACTTGTCCTGCCACTTGTTGCATGGGAGAAGAGGCCAACCTCCACCTGGCTAAGCCTCCTTTCAGGCAGTTGAGAAGAGTGATAAGGTCTTCCCTGAGTCTCCTTTTCTCCAGGCTAAACAGCCCCAACTCCCTCAGCTGATCCTCATCAGACTTGAGCTCCAGATCCTTCACCTGCTTCATTACCCTTCTCTGGACACGTTCCAGCACCTCAGTGTCCGTCTGGTAGCATTGGGCTGCACACACATTTCAACACTAACATGAGTGATGGCCTCTAAAACAAAAGGACATCTCTCTCCAGTAAGATTTTGGCCACTGAAATAAAACTGGACAACTTGAGATTCTGTCTTCACACACAAACCTTTACCCCAGAGAAATGAGATCAGTGAGCAAACACAACATACTCCAGCAAAACAAAGACCTGGGGACTTCTCCAAACTCACCTCTTCACTGATATGGTTGCAGCCGAGGCAACGAGAGAAGGTCATAGGTCAAAGCAAATTTTTATATGCACATATCACACTGAGCACCTGGACACAATACTCTTCTTCCTCATGAAATAGCCACCAAGCATAGAAACCAGTCTAAACTGGGCCAGAAATAACCCTAAGAAACAGGTAAAACATACCCTGCGCTGAATTTTCAGAGACACGTAATAGCCTGCATTCCTGAACAGTTCCACAGCATCCTTGTGCCGCAGATCCTTCAAGTCTTTGCCATTGATCTAGCAAAAAAGGAAAAGGAAAACCAGATGCTGAAGGTAAAAACAAGCAAATTTTTAACAATGCAGGCTAACATAGGAAGGATAAGACATAAAAATCTTCATCTTTCACATAATTCTTCATTTGGGACATGGTACCATAATCAGAAAGATCCAAATTAATTAAATAAATCATTCACTCATCTTATAGATGTATTTTTATATGTTGAGATAGAACATGAGAAACTCCAAGCAAAAACACAGAGGTACTGAAAAAAAACTACCTAGAAGCAAAATAAGAATATAAGACCACAGTTGTGTCAATAGCAGCTTCTGATGTTGTTGCTTTACTGGAAACAAATCAAAGGTGTGATTCTGACAGCTAATGAAAAAAAAAGAGCAGCTACAGCAAAATTATTATTTTAAGTCTCTTCCCTTGTTTCCTCTACTGGTGTACCTTTGAAACCTCTCTGAGAGAGTATTGTAAACACACATTCATAAACATACTGATGTAACAAAACCAACCAAAAAAAAAATTACTTACATACTTATGGGCATCCACTTGCAAGTGTTAGGATTTTTCTTAATTTAAAATAATATATGATGGCACAGGGTTTTATAACCTACTTGATTTCACTCACTACGTGATTGTATTCATCCTAATTTTTTCTTTTCATCCCCATTACCCCTAATTGTATCCCCTAAGATCACATCCAGTGCCTCCTTTCTCTTCATATTTAGACACCCCAAACACAAGTACATAAATATTAAACTGTCAAGGAAAAAGAGAATAATATTCTCTGTTTAACTTAATATCACTTTCTGGATCAATAATAGGCTCCAACTAGTGCAAGGCAGTCTACAGAGGCTAAAAAGATTACATGTGGAACATATTAAGCAAGTGTAAAATAAAATTAGGGAGTATAAAAAGGTTGTGCATCATACAAGGACAGGCTACTTCTTCACCCATCACTTTGTGAAGCTTATTTCTTACATGATTGCCAGCTATCTGAAGAACCAGTGGGTGTGAACATCAGCCACCTGAAAACATTTTTCTAAAAGGAGAAGCAGTCTATGTTATTCTTGAGGAGCTGAAATGAAGAGAATTTTACGGCCTAAAGGTTTTATAGTCTAAAAATCCCCCTGTGCAAAAAGATCAGAAATCGTGGATTGCCAATCAAAAAATGTAAACTGAAGAGGTGGAAAACCTTTAATTACATGTGTGTAAATGATAATCCACTGTGAGCAAGAGAAGGTCTGATGGATTCTAAAACCTTAGGGAGGCAAGTCACAGAGGAAACACAAACACAGCACTACGAAGCACTTCTGTGGCAAATCAAGAAGGTAGAAGAGATAAGCCCATGTGTAGAGGCACTCAGCTCCCTAGTGCTCAAAGCTCTCCCCAGATCCCCAAGACAGCTCCTCCATGGAGTTTGCTTGGCATCACCTAACTCATTCACCACATCCTTCCTCTCTCCGTGCACTGTGATGGAAAACCTGCCTCTCATATCACATCACTGACCAAGAACACGGGGCAACAGAAGAAAGGGCTTACCGCTAAAATTTTATCTCCTTCTTGTAATCGGCCATCAAGGTAAGCTGCCCCATCCTTTTTGATCCGGCTGACATAGATGCTGCTGTCATTGGCAATATACTGCTGATCTGTCCCACCAACAATGTTGAAGCCCAACCCTAAGGTAAGCCAAAGAGAAAGCCAATGAGAAAAAGCTCAAAGCTTCAAACATTCTTGCTGTCTTGCTTGTTGGGGACTGCACCCTCCCACATTGTCTTGCTTTCTCCACCATACAAAAACTCACAGCACACAAATCTGCATCATCCTTGCCAAGCACCTTCGCACTGTCTAGGAAAGTCATTCTCATGAAACTGGTCTTGAAACACTAAATGAGAGACACTAAATGCCTGAGAATCCCAGATGCTTCATTACACAGAACACCTGTGAGCTGTTTTCAGGTGGGTGTTGGGAAGTACTGAGGGGCATGCCATCATTTCTGAGACACCAATTCAGCCCTCAGCAGGAATACACTTCTTCAGCACAGGATGAAAGAAAACAAAAGTATTCTGCATTTCACATGAGGTTATGGTAAATTACTACCTTTGAGCTACAAGAAATCACCTCTGACAAGCATTTTGAGAGATGGGAAACAGGATAAGGAAAGGCAAGGAGGATTAGACCCCATCTAATGAGGAAACAGGCAAGCAGAACTGTGCTACCAGCTTGAGGGCACCTAGAGCTCAGAAGGCTCCCCTTCCACATCTCAGGAGCTAGAACTGGTGTGCTTTGCCTCCAAGAATAAGATTAGGTTACATGAAGCTACTTCAAATCGTATACAATCACTTTGTTCTGTTCCAGGAATTCAAACATGACAGGAAATAAAAACAAAGTTCACAGATTTAAAGCAAAACAAAAAGGAATACACATACATTTAATAGAACTGATGTCCACATTTTTGCATTTTATATTATTCTTTAAAGGAAGCCTCAGTTACAGATATCAAGCTGGATCCAGCTTCTGGATTAAAGTTAAGCCTTCTTGTTTCATCAAAACCCAGAAGAACAAATTGAATTTGAAGTCTGGAAACCCAAAGATTACGAGAGCACATTCCCCATTGCACATGCAGCTAAGTTTCTCTCTAAATGAAAATGCATGACAAGGGACAGGAAAGATTCCCTAAGAGACTTGCAATGAAAAAAGAAAGAAAAGCCAAGGAAAAAGAAAAAAAAAAATCAAATACACAATCAAAGTAAATGGAAAAAAAACAACTTTTTTTTTTTTTTTCTGACATAAACCAGTCATCCAAAAGCTATTGTCAAGAACAGCTAAGGGCAAGTTCTGCCCACGTTCAGCCAGGCTGATTTATTTGTTTTCGCTTTCTTTCTTTCTTATCTTCTCTCAAAACTGGGACTGGAAACCTTGGAAAGGAGAGTTTCAAATGAAAGTAAAACCACCTTGTGCCTGCTGGGAAGCAGCATTTTAAATTAGTCACAGGAGATCAAAGCATTTACAAAATGAGTCATGCTATTTTAAGTGTGCATCTACAGCTGGGAAGTAAAGAAATATTAGCAGCAATTTTGCCACACCTTTTTTTTCCTTCCCTTCCTGGCAGCTTCAGACAAGTGAGGGAAAAAATGAAAGCAAGAGAAAATTGAAGAAATACTGACATTTCAACTAGAATAATATCTGTTCCAAGAAGGGCCAGTTGTGCACAGTAATACACCTTTCAACAGCATTATGAAAAATAAATTAAAAATCCACGCTCCTAAAAATTATTTGCCATAAAGCCAATAACCTAGGAAAAGGGGAAATCAATACTAGAGAAAGTATAAGGTTTAATCAACACTTATTAAAAAGCCAGAAAGAAGGAATCATGGTCTCAGTACACTTTGATTCTCTCTCTCATATATAAAACCCCTCAAATAGGTGTATATATATATGAAAAAAAGTTTACACTTTGCAACTTTTTACCCACAACTGGAAAAATAATCAAGAGTCACAGCTTTCATCAGCAGAGGCAGATCTTCGTGACAAAGAGGCAGCAGTTCATGCTAGACCAAGTTAAGTATTCACAGGGCTTTGTCCTTCTGTCTTTCCTTGCCAGCACTCAGACTTCCACTCTGCCTAAAAATATCTTCCCTATCAATCCTTGAGCTCTTTGCTATTCTCTCCCTTCCAGTTCATGCAGCCACAGAGAGAGATGCAGCACAGCTGGAAGAAAAGGAGTAAGGGGAGGAAGAAAGCACACAGCACTAAATCTCTTGTCTACAAGAGACCAGAAGCAGAATGGCAGAGCTTTAAAAGCAGGCTCTGGGCTAAACTTCTGACCCTCCCTAAGGCTGCAGACCTCCCTATCCCTCACTTACCCTCCCTGGAACTAAAAAAGTCCCTCAAACAGGCCTTTAAAAAAAAAATCATGACTGGCAGGATTAGGAAATGGAGATTGAATACAAGAAAATTTGAAAAAGAGACATACATACACTGTCCTGCCACTGGAAATACATTCACAACCTATGCAAACTTTTGCCAGAAATGTTTAGCATCAGACCTATTTTAAAAGTTGCAGTCGAAACTGCAATTCAAGAGATTACAGTATCCAATTGTACTTCACAGATAACAGTGTTTTGTTCCTACCACAGAAACGAATAATCGTTCACATGGCAAGTGCATCAAGGCCATAAGGAGCTGTAGGACCTTCAACTCAATTAACACAGTTAGAAACCTAACTCTAAAGATGCACAGCCCATCTCAGTGACTACACAAATGCTGCTCATGGTAATCGAGACTGAAATCACAGTGGCCACATTCAAGACCATTTTTAACTCTGCCCTTTAACATTCCCTTACATCTTCCTTAAAGTTTTAGGTCCCCAGATGTACAGAAACAGCCTTCCCACCAGAACCGGCTCCATCTGGCACAGTTTTCACTGACAAGCACAGCTTCATTAGCTTAAGCTCATGGCTATGCTGGTAGGGCTACACAGCTTTCACATCAGAAGCCCACATCAGAAGCAGGGGGAGGCAAAGGACTGCTCCCTGGGCTCACATCCTCTGGTTTCTGATCATCAGCATGAGGGCCAGGACCAACTCCAGCCCTGCGGAGGACTTACCTCCACCCCAGAGAAAGGAAACACGCACACCAACAACGTGGGAGCTGGGGGTCTCTGGGGAGCCCACGGAGCCAAGGCTGGCCAGCAGCCGCACCCAGCAGTTGTGCAAAACAGAAGGGCTGCCACGTTTTCGTTCATGCTCATTTTAATTACAGAGAAAGCCTCACACACCAAAGTACAAGTCTAGCTCCAAAAGCCCCCTGGAGCCTGCCATTCTCTATAGCCAGGATTTTGCTCCAGAGCTGTGCCAACTTCCCTCACTTCTGAAAGTGTGATCTGAATAGCACCGTAAATCCTGTAAAAATACAAGGTTTCCATGAGCGCACCTGCTGTTGTGACATGAAAATCAAAGCCCAAAAAATGCCCCACGAACTGCCCCATTCTCTCTTTCTTCCAGCGTATGCTACTTTCTCTCACCATCCCAAAGCCTCTCAAGGGACGCTGCACGATGAACGCCAAGCTGACAGTACAGGGCATGGCCACTTGGGCATACTATTTTCTAATGGCCCCTGACTCAGGGTATCCAGCGCGGCTGAGGGCTCAGCAGCTGCCGTCTCACTTGGAAGCAACAGGAGCTCCACCGGAGATGGCAACTTCCCGGGAAAACCAGAGGCGAAACCAGAGGCGAAACCAGAGGCGAGTTGTCCGCAGGGACACCAGCCTCTACCGGAGCTCCCGCAGAGGACCGACCCTGACCCAGCCACCGCTCTCTCACGCAGGGCACGAGCTTTTCCCAGGGCAGCGTATCCGCCACGGCCCTTTCCAAGGGCACGCCGCGGCAGGGGAGACCGCTGGGCCCGGCAACTCTGGGCGCTGCGCTTCGATCCTCCCCGCCGGGACCCTCCCTCCGCCGCTTCGGTGCCCGCCGCGGCCGCCCCGCCGGCCGCCGCCACCCCGCGCTTCCGCTCCGGCCTCCCCGGGGGCTGCGCAGGCCTCGGCGCGGCTACCCCGGCCCGGGAGGCGCCGCGGACTCGGCGCGGAGCGGCCGCCCCTGCCTTACCTGAGGGTCTGCGGGTGAGGCTGATGATCTCCTCGGCGTAGCTGCCGCCGCCGCCCGCCACGCTGCCGTTCATGCTGCGGCCTGAAGGAGAACTCGGCTCCCGGGCCAGCCGCTCTCGCCTCCTCGGCCGCCGCTGGGCCGCGCCGCGGAGCGCTGGGAGTTGTAGTCAGCGCGGCGGGAAGCGGTGCCAGCGCGAGTCCCCCGCGGGACGGGGCTGCTCCCGCCGGCGCCCTGGGGCCGCCCGCCACCGGCGCTCACCGCACAGGCGGGAGAGGAGCGGGCCCAGGGGAACCCAGCACGGCGTCCTCCTGCCCCCCGCACCTTGCCTGGCCCCTGCGCGGCATCTGTGCCTGGCCCTGCCTTGCTCCCCAGGCTGGAGCTGGTTTCCTTAGGAAGGTTAAGGAGTAGGCCATAGTTGTCTCGGGTAGGCATAGCGGAGAAGGAGGGAGATGTATGACTTTTTCCCAGCCGTTTTAACTGTCCTCACAGCAAACTGGAAAACAGATCAGACAGTGCTGGGCAGGACCAAAAGCCCAATGCGGGCAAGTAGCACAGAGAGAATCCATGCCAACGCCAGCTACCTTGCAATGCAATAAAGTGATCTAATTCAGAAACACAAATGGTGCACAGAATCACCGTGCCACTGCTGAGTCAAGAAATACTTCACTAGGTCCTGTAGAAGGTGTTTGGTTTGAGATCTGAGAAATTTGCTCAGAACTCTACAGAAGAGAGAATTACCTAGCAATAAAGGGCAAAGTAGAACTACTTGCTATCTAACAGAGGAGCCACTTAAACCTGGGACTCTGTACCTCAGGATTTATTGAACCAATAGATTATCAGGAAATAGCAAAGAAAAATTTATCCTTATCTATTTCAGCACATGGTACAAGTGTGTCAATACAGAGAATGACAACAGGGAGCAATGAAGAGGCCTGATTCAGTTTAACCACCTGACTACTTGGCACTATGAAGACAGCCACATCTACATGCTGCAGGAACTTCTCTGATGAAAATGAGGACCAGCTTATCTGGTCCTCAGTGTTACACTACCATTTTGTTTGTCTGGTACTGCAGTAAAGATAACAAATATTTTTGATTGCATTCCTTCCAGGATTATCTGCACTTTTGGATTCCTGAATTTAATAGGGAGAGACAATCTGGACACTGGATCTCTGAATGCTACAACATTAATGCTTAGTGCTAAACTGAGTGTTAGAACACCTGCCTCAGAGGTGGGAGACAGGCATTCAAGGTCCAATTACACTTGCAATGATGAGCAAAACCATGACTCGTGTGATAGACTTTTTTGTTGTTGCTCAGTAGTGTTTGCCCTAAGTTGAGGACTTTTCAGTGTCTCCATACTCTGCTAGTGAAGAAGTGCACAAAAGCTGGGAGGAAGCATGGCCAGGACAGGTGACCTAAACTGGACAAAGGGATATTCCATACCATAGAATATCATGTCCAGTATATCAGCTAGGTGAGTTACGTGTAAGGGGGTCAAACACATTCTGGGACGGGCTGGGTATCGGGCAGCATGTGGTGAGCAATTGTACTGTGCATCATTTGTTTCTCTTGGGTGCTGTTACTGTCACTCATTATTATCATTATTATAATATTTTAGTTTGTTCCAATTATTAAACTGTTTTTATCTCAACCCACAAGATTCACCTTTTCTTTTTGAATCTCTGTCCCACTGGGAGGGGTGGGAGGAGAGTGAGCAAGCAGCTGCGAGGTACTTGGCAAACTCCTTCAAGATACACAGTGTTCCTCAGCAGCAGTTCAATGTATTTTAGAGATGACAGTCTTGGCTTAAAACAAAATCAATTTTATCTTGATCTAACTGCAATATTAAGTGTTTTTAAAAGTCTTCTTTAGCCAGAAAGAGATTTCAAACAAGAAACATGGATATATTGTTGTAATTTAGTCCTAGGCAGCTCCAGGCTTCACCTACCACAACTGGTCTGCCACGTATTAACAGCTACCTAACACTTAATACCCTTACTGCACTGGCACAGACCATCTCACAGAATCAGAGAATGGTTTGGTCTGGAAGGGACCTTTAAGATCATCTAGGTCGAACCCCCCTGCCATGGGCAGGCACACCTTCCACTAGTCCAGGCTGTGTCTTCTTATTTCCTCCAGCACAATTTCACATACTCCACTGACCCACATCTCTTGGGAGATGGTGCAGCAACATCTGAAGCTGCCTCTTCATGTGTAAGTGACTTACACATTAACCAAGTTCTAGCATCCATTTAAAGCATTTTAAAATGCAGTTAGAACCAGGAGGGGAGAAAAAAAAAAGGGAAACCAGAAAGATTAGGACTGAACTTAGACTTACACCTTCATATCACCTTCAGAGTAGTGGGACATTTCTAACAAACCACCAGAAATACCAAGTTTTCCATTGCTGTGTTGAAATCAGAAACAACAATATTTTCAAGGAGAAAACCTCACCAAGGGAGCTCACACATTTTATAAAACATAGACTAGGTTTGTTGGGACACATGTCTGTCTTGCTTGTATGGCCCAAGAAGAAATGGGAGAAAAGTGTACAGAAATACTTCTATCCAAAGCTCACGGAAAGCCTCCTCCCAATTAAGTCCTGTTTTTTCAGAACAATCTTTAAGCATAGAGAAAAACGGAAACTACAGCATTTTATTACTTTACCTTTCCCAGAAGTGCATTTGCAAGTAAACTTTCTAGCCTAAATTGTGCTTTCATTCACACCTCTGTCTCTTCAGTATGCAGGTCTGTAAATAAGAATTCCCTGACTCTGGTGTTTCTCTGTCTCAGCATAGATCTATACTTGGCAATGTATAGTATCTTATTGATCAACAATGGCAGGCCATCCAGGTGACAACCTGAAACTTCTGCCACTCTTTCTGTATTTAAAAAGCAAAATAAAAAAAGTCTTAGTAGATACTAGTTGTGCATAGATAGTTGGAAGGTGCTGCCTGAAGTACTTTTCTTACTTTATATCTCCATCTTTCTGTTAATCCACATCTGTCTTGTCTGTCACCTATTCCTTGTTTGCAACACCTGAATTGCAGTTGTTATTTCTCAGAGGATAGCCCTCCCACTCCCCCAAACTCTCTGAAGAAGGTCTGTGGTTATGAGGAATAAATCTGGGGTGTCAGTCAAGAGGCAGTTATCTTGCCTTTTGACATAAACACAGGATTAAGTTTTCATCATCTAATCAAAACCATCCATGTTTTATTATGGCAATAAGCACGGCCTGCTAAAGAAACACTGTGTTATCTCGTTTCTGCAGACAAGCATAGATGACTATGTAAGGACCCATTTGCTCTAGACAAAAACCTGTGAAAAACTGTGAATCACATGCTTTGTATTTCACATCCCATCATAATGTAATCAGCCCTTTTTGAATACAGGACACAAAAAAAATTACACATAAAAATACAGGAAAATGCATATTCTAAAAATATAAACTATGTATTTGGGAGGCAGCAAGAGTTGACCATCATAATTCGTAGAGTCACCAACATCTTTTTTCCCAAATGTTCCCAAGTGTTAGGGTACTTATCCCGCCTTTACAGAATGTTTGATGTGTGTGTGTACTTTGCTTTCTAAATACAAATAATTCTTTTGTTAGCAGACAAATGCATTATAGCCCTTTACCCTGAAACACCTTTAAAAAAAAGTTTTTGCTGTGATCTGGACTAGAGACTCCTCTTCATGCTGATCTGATAGAAATGTCTAGTTACTGCTGTAATATTAAAACTTATTGAATGGTATTTCCATGTTCCTCATATTTTTCACAGGTTAGACATATTTTATGTTGTGTTTTAAAAATGAAAACTACAATGCTTCTGTGTGGCACTCCATAGTGCTGCAAGGACACATTCAGCCATAGCTGAAGAAAGAATCACATAGTAAACCAAGAGAAACCCCCTGAGATAGTCAGATAAAGCATCTATCAAATATTGCAGGAATTCTAGGCGGGGTAGACTTGCAGAATAGTTCCAAATACTTTAGAAATTCAGTTAGCTTGGGGAACCCCACAGACAGCTCCTCTTAGCAACAATAAAATACACAGCACTTCTCAGCAGCAGTCAGAAGTCAAGACACTGGAAAATTTCCAGAAAATAAAAACAATTTGTTCTTGTGAAATGACAGATTTGGTGTCATTACACTGCTGGCATATATATTATGGTTCAGAAATGTAATGCTTACTAGTATGATCTGGATAATCCTTCTCTACTCTTTCACAAGAGGAAGACCCTGTTCCCCTATGATCTGCCTCCTTCCTGAAGGGCTGCTCCCTGTAAACAGCTGGAAGCGCTTGTGAAACAGACACCTGCATCTCACTGCAATACCTGTTCCTTGCCTGTTTGGGTGTCACAGATGTGAATTAAATCACAGAAACACAAAATGTTTTGCTTGGAAGGAACCCAGTGGAAACTGCAAGTGCAATTTTTTCTTTTTGGTTGTTAATGAATGACAGAAGATATTCACAAACATCTCTCTCACTGAATTGAAGAAAATATTAGGTAAATAAAGAAATTGAAGCAAAGAATTTATCTACAACTGTTTTAAGAAGTTTGCATTTTTAAACTGTTGGTATGAAGCATAAACACAATACCTGCGGTTTACATCAATTTAAGAGCTCCGGGTACAAAGAAAAGCATGCCTTACTGCCTGCATTTATTAACTTAAAAGAAAATAAACAGAGAAAATAAACATTTACTTTGCATTTAATGATATCACATGAGATTAGAGCTGTTCAGAATCTGTTGAATTATTTTAATGAGTTATCAGATGGCTCCGCTAAAGGGAGATTTCCTCAAGACATTCCAAAGCTACTGCTTTTGATCTTTGGTGGACTTTGACTCACTGACAGGCAAATTTTCTTTAGGAACTTCTGTTTTTTTCAGTCTTTGAAACAACTGCAATGTTCTATGGAATTGGGCTTTTACCTTCATAAGCCATCCCTCTATTTCCTGTTTATAACGGATGGTAAGGGCTACTCCAAGGATACATAAAGAAAAAAAACCAAACAGTGTTAGTCTTACTTTTGCTCTCTGAGAAGTCTTCCTGGCTGGAGGAGGTCCACTGTCAATGCTACCTCCAAATCCTTGCAATTCACAATATGGAGGAGCCCAGCCATACTTGCAGTGACAGTTCTTACGATTGTTACACACTCCTCTGTTATGACACTTTGTCATGTTACAGTCGTAGTTCAGCACTAATACATTCATACATGTCCTGTTGATACAAAGCATATCACTACCACATGGTGTGCCATCTTCCACAGCTCCCACATCTGCTCTTGGCATCCCTATGTGATAGTCAAGACCCCAACAGTTTTTATCTCGAACAGGAGTTTGGATTAGCGTTACATGGTTCTGCAAGAAAGGTAATTTGGCTATGTTTTCACACTGAATCCTACCACATAAGATATTCTCAGTACTGCATTTTGTAAAATGGATATTGTCACGAATACCACAATTCCCAAACCGGTCACCCTGAGTATTCACTGCTTTGAAGCAATCTAAAGGAGCAACCCTGGCTTGTTTGCCAAAGAGATGCCGGCACTGTTTACTGTGGGAAGAACATTTTCCTTGATAGCAATAAATACCATTTTTGCAAGGGGTTCCATCTTGTAGGTATACATCCAATGGGCACTGAGGGGAAATCCCATTGCAATACTCTGGCAGGTCACAGGTGCCAGTACTTGCTCTGCAGAGTGTTCCTGCTGGAAGGACCTTACAGTACTTGCAGCATTTTCCAGACGCACAGACCGAACCTGCAGTAAATGTGCAGTTTGCGTGGCAACAAGGATCCTTTCTGCAGTTTGCTTCTGAACCACAGTCACACTGCTCTCCGCTTTCTACTATCTTATTCCCACAGTATTCACGTGTCTTTGGGTAGAAAGTGCCAGGTGCTGGTGGTTGACGAAGGCACTCAGCACCACTTACAAGCCGGTCAAAGTACTGTTTGTAACTGCAGTCACTGAACGAATCAGTTTCAGCATTGTTTTCATACATAATGCATGTCTTGCGTTTGCATTTACAATCCGGTTTATCGTGGCCCATCCCAAGATTATGGCCCAGCTCATGGACAAATGTGACAAAAATTGCGGACAACTTTTTCTCAGTGAAGGAAATAACAGCCGATGACCAGTGCCTATCACACACTGTCCCTATATATGCCAGTCCCAGGCTGCCTCCAAACCACTGAAATGCAAATAAGTGAGCAACATCGTGGTACATCCGATGGTACAGGTTTGACTTTCTCCAGCTGTTAAAGTCACTAAGTGCCTTGGGAATAGAGTTAGTAATGTTTATAAAGTTGCTTTCAGTCCAGATCTCCAGTCCTATAAGAAACAGCCGGACAGAAAGCTGTTTGTACATAATGTCCCCAACATTGATGATTTGCATGACGTGCTTCAAGACTTCAGATTTGCTCCTGCCTGACTTCACAAACCGCACGTTGTCCACGACCACTACTATCTTCACATACCTGATGTGTGTCCACCAGTCGTTCAGCCTTTCGTTCTCCTCCTCTGCCTTGGGAGCCTTGAACCACGGCAGCACAGCCTTTTGTTGCTGCAGCACCTCTGGCGTCAGTCCGCAGCTGGGTCCCTCGGGGCTGTTGGCCTCCTCCATGCGGTAGAGAAAGTGCCGAAAGGCCGGGTCATTGGGGACGGGCTCGATCTGGTAGGTATCATCCTCCACCCAGAGCACGCCCTGGAGGCCCCTGCCGCAGGTGCTGAGGGCCACCAGGGAGCCGGGGCTCCCCAGCACCTCGCCCTGGTAGAAGCAGTTGTCCCGCACGAAGGGGTGTTCCTCTCGGCGGGCCCCGTCCCGGCCGTAGGTGACCAGGGTGAAGGGGCGGGAGACCAGGCCCCTCCTGGGCTGCAGGCGCAGCACCCGCGGCCGCCCCGCCACGTTCAGCCAGTAGGAAAGGGCCGGGGCGTCGTCGCCGGCCCGGGGGCTCAGCTGCCGCGGCACCGTCACCCACGGGGCGCGCGGCTCCGCGGGCCGGGTCCCCCGGGCCCCGGGGCACCCCGCCACGCCCAGCAGCAGCAGCAGCAGGAGCCCCGGCAGTGCCCCCATCGCGGCCGCCGGCACCGGCCGCCCCCGCCTGAGCGGGGATAGAACCTGGAAGGGGCCAGCCCGGGCGGAACCGCCCCGAGGCTTCAACTGCCGCCGTGCGGGCCGGGCCGGGCTGGGGCCGGCGGGGGAGCGGCGCCCGTTCCCCAGGAAACGGCACCTGCGGCCGCAGCGCATCGCACACAGCCCACCCTGCTCTTTGAGCCGGGACAGGGGCTCTCGTGAGGAGGAGCGAGTAAATTAGCCTCCCCCAAACACGTTCCCAGCTTTTAATAACCTTCAGTTCAAATTAATAGGTACTTCTCCTTCTGAGCAGACATAGCGAGGACAGCCCCCAGTTCAGCTTCACACGCCTTGTCACAGATGTTTGTGTTGAGCAAAGGGTTCATTTGGGTAGACCACAAGTGGGAAATACTGTTTTAAAATCTCAAAAGGTTGGCTTTTGCTTTTTTTTTTCTCTTTTTATTACAGGATCATTTGTGAGTGGACATCAGAAACAGGCTATTTCAGTCCAAGAGAGTATCTGGAAAGGCTTAGAGTCTGCAATGAAAAAGTACAGAAATATTCCCTGTGGTGACCTTAGCATGTACCTTACTATAGCTACTACACCCCCCAAGAAATAAGGTAGAACCAGGGGGGAATTCACTTCCACTACATTCTATAATACAGAGGCAAACTAATAGTACCGAGTATAAAAGCCCCAAGCATAAAAGCCCCAAGCCTATCTACACCACAGCTGCTATGTACCTACAACAGCGCACTTTAATTACAGCACTTAATGCAGCAGCCATTTTCCCACATCATGTCCTTTCTAAAGACTTGTGATTGCATAGCAATGGAAAGAGAACACTTACAGGTACATCTACCACTTGGCTGCCATCCCTGTTTTGGGGTACAGCTTCATCAAAACACAACCGTAAGACAGTGAGTGATCTGGATTGTGGTAAGACAGGATGTCCTGTGCAACACAGCTATACACGCTGGTTTTTTGGCACATGGCACTGGGATTCAGCATAGCCACAGCTGTTACCTTTTGGGAACTTTTCACAACTTTCTTTTCAGCACTACAAGCACATTTGGGATGAAGTCCAACCTGCTATGGCCCTCATCTTTCTCAGCTGCAGGAGCAGTACCCTTCTACCATCCCATCTGGATCTCGGGAATCCTGCCTTTTGGCACCAGCTTCTGTGTGCTGACCATCACCCTGGCACAGGCAGCAACACTTAACATTTCAAACTACCTGAGACAGGCACTGCCCCTCAGGAGGCTGGGCAGTGAAAGAAGCAGCTGACAGAATGCTCAGAGCCTCCTTCTGCTGCCTCACGCCCCAGGGTCCTGAGTGAGCTGGTACCTTACGCTGGGCACATGGCAGGCCTAACTAACAGCTGTGGAGGTTACCAACAATTGTCCAAAGGTGCTTCAGATTCTGTGGTTTGGTACCATGCTCATTCCTTGCAAGCATGGCCAGCATTAGCAGCATACACCTTGTAATACACTACCTCAGATTAAAGGAGTGAATACAGGATGCCTGCTTCTATTAGGATCCATATAGGAGGATCTTTTTAGATATCCATCCTAACTCATAACCTGTTATAGCCTTAGATTAATTTTATTAGTTTTAAAATTACAGAAACTGTTTCTTGTGAAGTCTTTTTTGTGCAGATAGTTGTTGAATGATTGTCCACTACTTTTCAATTATCAGCTTTGCATTTCAGTACTGTGAACTACATCAGATTATGTCTTTTGAAATAAATATAACCCAGACCACAATAATGGAAAAATCCTGTTATATAATCTGTATGCAGTCTGTAGTGCTATTTTTAAATGCATGTTTCTGCTGTATGATCACTCCTTAAATTATACAAAAGACCCTACTAAATCACTCTGCCAATCTGCAAGAGTTGTCTTACCACCCCAACCACCCCCCGACCTGAAGTTGCCTACTACTTTCTTTCTCTTTTAATATAAACATAAAAAATACTCAGGTTCCACAGCTGAACTCATGACAGATTCTTGGGAGGAAGTGTCAATGCAAGTTTGTGACACTGTGTTCAGCACCTAAGCAAGTCCTTCAGCATCGAGCTTACATGAAAAGGGATCACACTGTTGTGTTCAGGTTACCAGTGCCTTGCATTTCTGTATTTTGACCAAGTTAAGATCAAAGGGGAAGGAGGGAAAGATTCCCATTATATGACAATGAACAGGTTGGAAGGAAAAATGACTGACCTTACAGTGGAGCAGGAAAAAATATAATCTGAAGCTACTTCAACTGGCTTTCTCATGAGTGTTTTTCAATTTTCTTTCAACCTTGTAGCTCCCTAGAATTTCAAATGAAGGTACAACTTCTTGTGGAATTGAATCTTACCAGCAAGAGATTTTTCTTACTTGCCTTCCCTTCAGTCTTTAGGAACAGGTCACAAAACACCAGCAGCCTTGTGGACCATAGGTTGAAATTTACTGGCAGAAAGAAATGAAGCTTTCAGACTGCTGAGAGATCAATAATACATCATAACTCATCCCACTGGGAAAATTGGAAAATTTCTCCCCACTACCCATCTACCTATGATCCACATTTTAGGCTACAGGACACATATGAGACCATTTGTTTGTTCTGTGCATGATTGCATGACCAAAGCAACACTTTATCAAAAGTTCACCCTCCTCTCCAAGAAAAAAAAAAACCTATCTTGAACATTGAATGCCTAGTTACCATTTGGTTTGCGATTGAAAAATTATTGAAAACAACCCTGAAGAACTGTATCACATCAGCTTTTGTTCAAAAACCATCTGTTGGTCAGTGAAGCCAGTCTATTTGCATAACACATCTTCACCCTTTTTCTCACAGGGGACCTCCATCTCTCAAAGTGAAGCTGATCTATTCCCTTTGCCTTGTCCCTTCTCTTGCCTACACCCTTCTTGCTCCAAGAACAGCTTGCTCTGGCAAACAAAACATACTAACTGACCAGAAGGCATCTTTCTTTGCTAGGAAAAGGTTACCAAAATATGAATTATGGGGGCAGAGTGGCAAAGAGCAGTGTGTGAGAGCAACATACAGCCTGGTCAGACCTTACTTAGTGAAAAGATGACAAAGACAGTATTTCTGCTGCACCTAAGACACCATTAGCTTTACACAGTAAACTGAGGCAGCTAGAGTGCCCCTCTTCCTACAGTCTGGCTGGATTTTTGCATGCACATGTACATATACACATATGTACATACAAATATGCATAGCTGTTCATGGTTATACAAACATTTACATGTACATTCAGGTTCTGAGGAGAACTATTTGAGTTCCAGGTAGTTTTCAGCTACCCCATGATTTAGGCGAAGAAAAGCCCTTTTGAAGTCTGAATGGTTATTATCTAAGAGCAAAAAGTAGAGATAGTTCTCCTGTACAACCAAATCTCACCTTTATACAGAAGAAAGTGATGCAGAAGCAAAATTGAGAAGTGCTTGCTTCTTTCCCTTTCACCTACAAGCTTTACAAATACTGAATGTCCTTTGGAAGGACTTTGGACTTTGCAGTCAGGCTCTAAACCAAGAGAGAAAAGGTTTAGACTCTCATGCACTGAAAAACATTACTGACTACAAGATATCTGCTTAACATCTTAACAGTAATATTTGACATAATGCCACTTCAGTAAGTTAATGTCATAGCTCACTTAACTAATAAAATTATTTTAGAATATCTGGTCAGCAAGTAAGAAGATCATAAGATATTTCAGTTCCTTCAGCACTGGACAGCTACTAAGAAATCGACACACAGGTAACATCCCTTACTGCTTTAAAATGTAACTCACTCAGCGAAAGATCATTCCCCTGGAAAAGGCTTATCACATTCAAATGCTTGTTTCATGAATGGAAGCCATTTTCCATCCTCTCAATAGCTTAGATGCTGGTGCTTTAACTCAGATGGGACCAGACCAGGAATCCATCCTCTTTAACACCCTTTGACACCAGCCAACACCAGGTATTTCTGCAGAAGGCAAAAAGGCTGCTCAGAGATGTAGAGGTGAAGAGTCTGCCCCTTCAAGTTCCACCCTTATCTCTGATCAGCTCAAATTCTGAACATGGAGTATAATGGTTCAGTCTAAATGTAACTCCAGTTTCATTTACTTGTCCCTCTGTTCTTGTACTACAAGACAGAACAAGTTCTCTCCTTTCCTACTTGTTCCACTATTCAGTTTTATAAAGACTCAATATCTGTCTTTCCAGCGCCATAATAGGAAAACTCTGACTCATTTTATTGCCCTTCTTCCGACCCTTCTACTTTAGGGAAACTCCTTTTCAGACATTGAGTTGTACAACACACTTTATTTCATGTGAAGTCCAGTGACTCAGAATATTTTGGTCATACTATGTTCTAGCATCCATTGTTGGCCACAGCTCTATGTGTCTTCAGCAATAAGCAAGCTACCTTTCTTCTGCTAGTAGTGTTAAATATTTCCTTAGTGCATGAGTAGATAATTTTTCTCCATTAAAAAAAACAAAACTAAACAAACAAAACAAACAAAAAAAACCCCAACCAAACAAAAAACCCTCACCCCCCCCCAAAACAACAACGACAACCCACCAAAAAACCCACCCACAAGCAACGCCCAACACCCTAGATCTTCATTAAGTGCAGTCTGTCATCTTTCTTGCTTAAGTTTTTCCAAATTACATACAGGTTCTGAGGTCCTTTAATGGCCATTTCCAAGGACTTTATTCTGACCACCAACAGCAAGGACTGCTGAGGTTCCTCACCATTCATGTCTCATTTCTGGAAATCCTGGCTTTCCATCATGGGGGTGGATGAGGCAATGGCTTTGGTGCTTCCTCCACTATTTGCTTTCAGAGGCATTTCTTTAATACAAGAAAGAACCAACATCCTTTTTTTCTAAGTATATTCACACCACATTGTCTTGTTTTGAGCATCCCAGAATAACTGCTTTCTATATTTTCTCTTGATTTAATAGTTCCCACTAGCTTATTATCTACTTTCATAAGAATTTTGAGAAACGGCTGTTCAAACCTGATCCAGGGATGAAATAAACCTAATACAGACTCAAGTGAATTTCAGATGTACCTGCATCAACTGAGAACAGCTATTGGTGTATCTACATCTTTTACCATTACAGCTTTGGATTACAGGACAAATATTACATGGAACTTTCTATCAGTCTGTAATAAACAGCTCTGACTGGAGAGCTAAATTACTGAAAAAGTGTCTTGTAACCTGAGAATAAATTTGACTATCTAAGCATACTTTAGTCTTTCTTACTATCTACATTTTGGTTGCTATGTACAAACCTTTTTCTTGCTTACTACAGTTTACTGTATGAACACGATTAACAGTTGTGGAAAGAAAACAAGCTGTTTCAAGGTTCACTCCGCTATTTCAATGAAAAAACACAACCAAAGTAACAGTAATTTCTTTTCAATAGATGATTTCTAATTTTTCTGAGAGAAAAAAAAAGATTTATGTAAGCAATATGCTTAAAAAAGTGTATAGCTGTCAGTGATGTTTCTCTTCCACTGTCCCACTTCCAGAAGTCTAAAAGGCACATGTCTAATGAAGGAGCAATGAAGTGCTAGGAGCACAGAGGAAGAGATGTAATTGATATATTTGAGTTACAGTGAAAAATTAGAAATATAAACAGCTTCACTGAGTGTGCAACATCAAGAAATTTTAGCCTGTTTTATGTCATAAATCTCTCTCTGAAAACACAAGCTTCTATAATAAACTATTAGCTTAACCACTAAGTAAAATCAGTGTCCAAGAACATCTAGAAACCAGATAGCATTCTGACATCTAGCTACATGGATTTGAGGGTCCATTTATCAAATCTTTTATCTTCATCCCAAGCACACTAAAGGCACGGAAATTTGTGGCAGGGAACCTAACTTTTCCTCCTCAAAATAGAACACAATATCTTCCAATGTCCAAGCAAAAAATAAATGCAGCCAGCACACATGACATATTTGCTACTAACAAAGTATACATTTAAGAAAGGCATTCCAGCAGTCAGGAGTTTTATTTGCCAGGAATTCCAATTCCTTTTTATATATAAAAGTTTCTTCTTTTTACATAGGAAGCCTAGACACAAAGGATGCAAGAGTTTGTAAAGATTTCAGGAGGCTGCTGAACATGTCCATGTAAAAACCATTCTCAGAAGCCAATATTCAAAATAAGATGAAGACTGAAAACACCTCCTTTGAGGCAGCTCACATCCTGACATTAACACCTGCATGAGAAGTTTCTACAGAAAAAGCTGTTACAGGGATCTCAGTCCCTGAACTGTCAGTCTCAGTGGAAGAGCTTAAATATAAAGAAAAGGGAGCAAGAATCTCCTGTTTTCCAGGTACTGACTAATCCAGACATGTAATAGCTTCTCCCTTCACTGGAGTCTCATTCGTTTTTCAGGTGGTCCTTTAGCACCAGCACTCTGAGTATTCTTTACAGTCTCTTTTTCCTCTGGCTTGACAGCTTCAGGGGCCGGTTCTGGCTCCTTCTTGACTTGATCCACTAAAGATGTAACAGCAAAAGAAAGTTAAACCTCTGATTTTCACTCCTGAAGTACTCTTCAGAGTATTTAGAAAATATTGCTAATGTCAAAAGGGCAACATTAATTTCAAAGGTGTAAGAATAAGCAGGGAGTAAATTCATACTTATATGGGTTAAAAGGTGGAATAGATTGAAGTGATACAGTTCATGCCTTTCCTGTTTGAAGGTTGCCTATGATCAACTCAAACTCTTCACTCTTATCCATTACTTTGCACAATTAGGCAATGCCAGAATTCCAAACCATCTCACAGTAGCAGCAGCAAGAGCTTACATGGCAACTGAAAGATACTGCATACAGGGCCTATTTTTAAAGTCTTGTGAGAATATTACAGTTTTACCTGGGATAGGCTTTTCTCCGGGCTTTTGCTGTGGGGGAAGAAAAGAAAAAAACCAACACATCAGTGGAACCAAAGTTGAAATTCTCAACCCTTCCTGCTATTCATTTAGGAAGAAAATGCAAGCAATGCACTCTTACACACAAGAGGTGAGGGTAGAATGGGTCACTCAATACACTTTAAACAAAATCCAGTTAACATTTTATAACATTCAGCTTTTCCTCTGACAACTGAAAAACACTAAAGCAAAAAATATGCAGTTAGCCAGTCTTTCCCGCATCTCAGCAGCACTTTTGTGGGATGCTGTAAACATAATTTCCTTTACTCCCAAGCAGAAGTCCTGGTGGAACAAATGGCTACCAAGAACAGAGGTAATCACAACAACTTCACAGAATGCCAAGAATTTCCATGCTAACTAATGAGTCTCCAGAACAATGGAGTAACTAAAACAAAATACTGTGATGGCTTGATTGAGTTCACAAAAGAGGAAACTGGAAGCAGCAGCAACATCTGATAGCTGAGAACAAACCCTCTGTGATCAGATAAGGAAGGTGTATAATAAAATTCACTCTCATCCTTTCGCCAAGGTCTTAATGACTCCTGCGATTACAAAGGGAGATCCTACACTCCAATATGAGCCTTCATGTCAAATTTATTATCAAATCTGTGTTACTATTGCAGGAATACATGAAATTCCCATTCGGTTTCAGCTGTTCAAATACTTATGACTGTCTTTTAAGTTCTAAGTTACAGCAAAAGTTGCGGCTTTTGAGTGTCATACCTGAACAAATCTGGGTGGAAACTTTTGTCTTAGGTCTAAAAGCAAAGCATCTACCCGTTGTCTTTGGAAAATAGAGCTTGGTTCTTCTTTCTTCTTGGCTTTTGGTTTAGTTTTCTCTGCAAGTCACAGATATATTAGAGAAAGATGTATTAAAATTTATTTTCTCTTAGCAGCTCTTTGTTGTATGACAAGTTGGTATTTGTCTCTCCTCTGAACTTCACCTGTATTTTCTCACTGATACTGGTTTTTTCTTTTTTTTGTGGAAGACAGATTAAGGATGATTCTTACCTCCTGACAAACTGGTTTGGCTTCTGAAGATGTGTTTTGGTCCCCAGTGGGTTGAAGAGTTGCCCACTTTGTTGACACACAGCTCACCATTTTCATCTCCCACCCATGCCTCGATGTTCATTCCCACCAGCACAGAAGGGCAAGATTCCTTTCATCTGGTAGAGAGCCGTAACTTACCCTTCAGACACTTCATCTCACCTCTCCACCATCACTGTGCATTGCATCAAGCTTTTCCCTACATTCCTTTCCTCTCCCTAAGTATGCAGGAGAAACTAGGAATCATACCTCGTTCTTCTTGATCTTTGAAGTGCCACCAGTAGCCCTTGGATGGGTGATAGCGACAGTAGGACATAGCTTCTTCAAAAGCAGACTGAATTCCATGCACTGCAGTGAGCTTTCAGAACAAAAATGTAAGGCAGTGTTCAGAATTTAAGGAGAAAATACAACATAAATTTTTGAAACTAGGTATTTTAAAATTAGTATTCGATATTCATTTTTGTTCTGGGAAGGGAACTTGGAACATCCAGTTTTGGACTGAGAATGTTATTTCTTTAACTGGTTCTCACAAGGCTCTTCTGAAGTGCTTTTCTAAACTGACAGAGAAAAACTTGCAAAAGCAGTAGTTTACGAGAACAGAAGGAATCAAACTTGAGCATCCAATTTAAAAAGAACTACCACATCAACTTAAAAAAATAAGCCTCATTTAAAAATAAATATTACATTAGCTTAACATTAATGTTCCAAAGCAAGCTTCACTGATTATGTATTTAATTACTATTTCATATGTATTTGTCAAATAATTTTTCTTTTGATTATTCAAACTTCATGCTGTTTTGCCAGCTGTGTAGCTTCAGTTACTCTGGTCCTTCATCCTTAAACAATGTATCCTAGTGTTTGGGCAATACTGCAGTCTCCAAGATCTTGCATTTTCATGTGGGACGCACATGATATTAACCAGTGGCATTTGGTTTAAGTTACTGCACCGTCACTACACAAGATCTTTCCTCAAAATAGTGAAGGAGAGATTTAAACAGCCTGGGGGACAACCAAAAGTAAAAGGAGATATAAACCAGTATACATCAAATGCACAGAACACTTACAACTCTGGAGTTAATGACAGACCCTAAGTCAGGTGCTTGATAAATCACTCCAGCTATAATATAGTAGTCAGCCAGTGGCATAACTGTGGGAAGGAAAAGAAGAAAAATGCAGGATCAATTTAAAGCTCTGGCTGCAGACTGTGTATTTGTTGCTGAATTTCAGTCGTAGCAGGAGAAATTGCAATACTCCTCTTACCACAAAATTTTCTCTTCTTCATCTTTTCCTTCAAGGTGCTTTATTTGCACCTTAGGCACAGACTGATAAGGAGAGAAAAACCAAGGTCTGCTTTACAGATAGAAAAGCAAGAGCTTTAAAGTCCTGTCCTACTGCAAGCAAATGACTGGCCTCACAGAACTAGGCTTTTCAGAGCTACACTAGAGCTACTACCAGTCAAGTGAACTGCTCTGGAAGTAATTCCACTAGCCTTGGCTACCAGTAGAAACCCACAATAATGTAAGATCTCATTCTTCTGGACTCAGCTTTCTCTAACTTGTACAGTCCTCTCAGCTAGATTTCCCAGACCAAATGGAGTTAAGCACACACAGAGCATGCTTTTCTAAATTAGCAACGTTCTGCCAAGAAAAGACTACCTTCCAAAGGCATTTGCTAAATCAGATTTGGAACCTCTACTGACCAATCAAAAATTCTTGTTCATTAGAGCTGCAGTGTAGAGAACATGACAGTTGCCTCTGTAACTCTGCCAAACATTGTTCAATTGAGAAACCATAGCAATGCTCTAAGCTTCACATTCCTAAGGATCTTACCTGTGCACACATGTGTTCCAGTTCCTCCATCTGTACTAACAATTCAACCAGTACTTGCATTTTATGAAGCTTGGACACCTGCCTAAATTAGCAGTCCCAGACAGCTGGGTGCATATTACAGCCAGTACCCACTTCTCCTCTAAAGAAAAAGGATGCTTAGCACTTCCTTGCAAATGGAGCAAGACACAGAACAGCAGTTTTACTGTCTCACAGCTCTGTACCAGGGCCTACCTTCCTAGACAGGTAACTCTCCCTAATCAAAGATTTTTCTAATATCACTTCAAACAGGCAAAAAGTTGTCTTAAAGAATTTCAAACAGAAATACATCTGTTTTAAAACCACACAGAAGTCATAAGACACGCCTGCATCAGTTGTGTTTAAGTGTTCTACGCTAGCTATGAACTCATTAAATTTCAGTTTTATATCCCCATTCCTATGTCTCAAATACACTAATATTTGTACCCTGATAAAATAAAACACATGGTAACATCTGAGCTAGGGAACTATGCAACTCAATCAAGGTACCCAGCACAAACTTTACAGTCACAGTGGGAAAAATGTTACCAAACAAGTCTCAGTTAGGTTCCACCAAACATACATCTGCCTTACAGCATAAGTCTAAACACACATACTGTGGAAGCTCCAACTCCAGTCTTGATCTGAAAGGTGTCAAAACCAGAAATTAAGGGCTGCATGATTATTCCATACTCACTTTTAGAAGCTATTTTCAAAATCTCTAATAAAGAAATAATTCAAAAAACGTATTAAAGAATCAATCATGTATGTTTTCTCAATATGGAACTGCAATATAAAGGGACCATTATCTGATATAAGCAAATAAGATACATTACCAGACAAGACAAATTCCTGCACAAGACCAAAATGCATATGCAGAGCCTAAATCCCTAAAAAAAAGTTAAGAAATAACTAGCACTAACCCTCCCTTTCTTTCCTACAAAGCTTACTCTGAAATAACCTAAATTATTTTATATGAACATGCAGTAAACAGGTAAGACAGTCCAGTAACTATTGAAACGTGGCTACATATTTGTTTAATCACACACACATAAACAAATTCAAGGTTAGAAAGGAATAATGAAGCCAATTGCATGCAGATGGGGAAAAAAAGCTAAGGTATTTGATTTAAAAACTGGAAAGGTGATCAGTGACACTCTAAGAAGGAGTGGTGCTGTTATCACAAGATTCCATCGCAACAAGAAATGGACACTCTTGCATAGCCTAACAGATAAATATGACACGGAATGAACGCTATTAGCAATTTCCTGCAGGAAAATGTAGCACAGGGCATCACTTTCTCATCTGCTGTTCCCAATTCCCCACAAGATGGCACTCCCTGCTGCTGGCACACTGCAGGGAGCTGCTGGAGACAGGATCTCCCCACCACAAGGCCTCATACCCTCCCAGTTAGACTGGAGATAAAGACAGAAAAAGGGAAACAGAAGTGCTTAGACACAAATTAGGAACTGCTAAAAACAACTGACTGATCAGGCTTCTCAACAGGGGGAAGAACTGAGTGATTATACCTTGTGTTGGAGATTGCCTTTGCTGCTTTCGGATAATGAACAGAATGGGCTCTTGAGCATGAAGAAGGATGTACTCCACTCCAACCATCTGGCTGAAAAAGAAGCAACCAGAGTAAGTTATCTTCCTTGAAGTAACATCTGCAGGATGTGAAGAGCGACCAAAGGGGCCGGCAGTAAAGCAACAAAGTTCTGATGCTTTGAAAGCTCTTCTTTATAATGTGCAGTAAATAAAGGCAAAGGATTTCCTGAGCTAACTATCAAACCCTAGGTGCATAGACAAAGGGAGTTATAACAACCTGACACAAGTAGAACATATTAGCAACAGATAAATAGCAAGAAAGGTAACAATCTATCATCATGTCATTTAAATACAGCAACAAAGAACTGGTGTATGATGTGATCATCTGTGTGTCTGATGTAAAAGTCTCTCTGCAACCACATCTGAGCACAAATTACTTTATCAATGAACTTCTAGCTCTGCTTCAAACTCCCTATCATATTGTAGAGTCTTTAAATAGTTCTCAAACAACTCACTTGTGCTCAGTGTAGCAGATGGGGAACTGAAAAGAAAGTTGACTTGCACATGCAATCTCATTACACAACCATATGTGATCAGTTTATCTACAACACTCACTACTCTTATTATCCATACTAAAAAGCCAGCTCTTCGGAAGAATTATGTACTAATTATGGCACATAGCCAGCAGTACATGGAAACACAAACTACTTACGAACTCAAAGTATCCCCTAACGTATCCCCTATTCACCGCAGAAAAAAACATTTAACTACATTATGTTACTCAGGTTCTGTTGAGCTGGGAGGATGAGAGAAGACAGCTTTTCTATTTCAGAGAAATATCTAAAGGGTGATTTACTGGAATCTCAAAAGATACACAGAATCCTTCATGCTTAAAGCTTCCTTGAGATGGCATACGAAGAAGTAGAAAACATCCAAATACCAAAAAAGCTGGGCTTTTCCAAAGTGGTGGGACTAAAAAGCACCAAAGAGAACGAGGTTTCCAGCATGCTTCCATTTAATCGCCAAAGCCTCTGAATGGAGGGACAAGGGATACTGCACAGGAACCAGCTGCAAATTACAACTTACTTCAAATGGTCCAGGGTCATCCGCTGCATTTTGACAACTTCATTGTTACATGTTCGGTCATAGAACGGGTTACTTCGCTCTGAGAAATAGTCCAACACGCTCCCATTGTTTAATATTGGAATCCAGGAGCTGTCAACCCAGGAAATTCCCAACAGATTATCTGGGAAAATAAATCTACACTGAGTACCAACGCAGTCAAAAACACTACAAATACATAAGAGAGTAAATTGCCACCAGTTAATGATTATAGCAGAGAAAGGAGGTGGAACACAGAGTCAAACACACCAGTTAAAATTAAAGAAGTATTTCACAGAGTTCAAATAATAATTGATAACCTTTAACCTTCTGCAGTTCTCTTAGCAGTACACAAGAAAAAAAAAAAAAAGACCCAAGAAACAACACCACAAAGATGCTATTTTTGGGCAGATGTTTCCCAGTAGTCTTGAACAAGAGATTCTATTCCAGACTATAAAATTAATCTGCCAAATTGCCTCCAGCAAATTACTTGTTCCATAACTCAGTGGATATTACAGAAATCTAACTACCGAACACTAACAATTATATTTAAAAAGTAAGCTTTTTAAATTAAACACACTTTATAACCTACAAGTCATTATAGGCCAGTTAAATTCTTATAGATTTAGGGAAATATGAATTAAAGTCCCTGCATTTTATTATCACACTGCAGCAAAATGATGTTCCTCAGGCACAGCGTCAACAACCAGTTCCATAGTCAACAAATTTGCTAACACTGGAGATCCAGGAGGAACCTTGAAAAACACCCTGAAATTCATCCATTTTAAATCGCAGGAGCAGCAAACAGAATTTCCAAGACACAAGAAAGCAGGAAGAGACATGCATTGTTTAAATTAAAAAAAACCATAAGTGATGAGAAGTCATTGAAGACTGAAGAACTGAAATTCCCTCCTCACGGGAACCACTCCCTAAAGTTCACGCATTATATACATACCCAGAACTCCCACTTATCATTCCACTGAGAATATTTTACTTCCGTGACAATTCAGCATGCTCAAGGATCACTGCATCAGTTTCAAAAATGTGAGCTCATATACTATTAGCAGCCCCTCTGAGGAAGTGTAATAAAGTAACACTACCGGCTTAGCAAACCAGGAAAAATGCAACAGAAATAGTTGCACGTAAACCATTTTTCCTTGCTAATCTCAGAATTTCCAGCCTAACTGTTTCAGGCGGGGCAGGGAAAGGGAGGGAGAACTCTAGAGATATTCACGTTATCTCACATAGACTATCCTCTCTCCTCACTATAAGAAAAGGAAATTTCAGAAACACTGCACTAAGATCCATTATTAAGCACCTAAGTCATGGTAGAGCTGTTTATTCCAAATGCCATTCAAACCCCTAAGAGCTCTCCTTTCAAAAGAATCTTAAAATCTTAAGGGTTTGCATTCTTCTCATAATAAACTCTCACTTTATATTTCAAATACAAACTTTCCTTGTTTGTATGATTAATAATATCTGCATTCTCAGAAGAATGTCAGACAAGCTTTAGAAAGATAATATAGCTATCGTGCTGTTATATAGACTGATAAATGTATCATAAAATGGAATATAAAGTTGGACTCTAAGACTCAATTATCCACAGCTGCTTAGTGCCAGTATTTATAATAGCCTTTATAACTAGCAAGATTGTTCTCTTAACTATTCTTGGAAAAAAGGGGAGGAAGAATAAAACAAACCATGAACCTGACATGCCTGTTACATTGAAGGGTGTACTGTTTATTTTGGGAATGAGAAAGCAAGGATGGTGTTCCTGCTCCCTGTTCCTTTCAAAAATAGGACATCTTGTGCAAAGCATTTCTTGTGGAATTTGCATCACAGATGCAAAAGTAAAGTGCTTGTGACAATACTGCCAATCTGTCATGATTTTCAAGACAATTTGGAAGACAAGCCAGCAAGCCATGGCAAAAAAAGGAGTAATTCACACGTGTTGAACCTGGCCTTGTCGTCCAGGTAGCCCAGCACTAGGCTTTGACAAACCAAACAGTAAAGTAGCCTAACAGGGTATTGGGTTTGGTAGAGGGGGTTACAGGAGTGGCTTCTGTGAGAAGCTGCTGGAAGCTTCCCCATGTCCTACAGAGCCAAGCACAGACCACAGTAAGGAGGCTGTGCCCCTGCAGCCCTTGGAGATCCACAATGGAGCAGAGATCCGCCTGCAGCTCCTGGAGGACCCCACACTGGAGCAGGTGGATGCCCAAAGGAGGCTGTGACCAGTGGGAAGCCACGCTGATGCAGGCTCCTGACAGGACTTCTGGTCCCTTGGACAGAGGAACCCAAGCTGGAGCACGTTTGCTGGCAGGACTTGTGACCCTGCAGGGGACCCACGCTGGAGCGTTTTGTTCGCATTTCTCCCAATGCCGAGAGCAATACAAGCCATGCCAAGCAGCCCCATGAGTTGCCAGGCCCTGCAGAGCTGCCAGGTCATGTTCACCTGGGCAAAGTAGTGCCAAAGTTGGCCCAGAGGGTAGGCAGGTCAGAGGCCATGCTCTCTGTGACAATGGGCACTTGTCCATCCTGACCCAGCTCTGGGGGCTGCAAAGATCTCAGTCATTCTGGAAAAGTGAGGAATTGCCTGTGTGACCAAGCTAACCATCCTGCGCAGAAGGTACCCAAAAATTGTGAGCAGGTTGGTTTAAGTGCAGAATACTAATCTGCATTATTAATTCTGCCAATTTCAGAGACCAAGATGGATTAAACAGAATTTCTTCATGACCTGTACTTTAGAACACACATTTCCAAAATTTGTGGAGAAAAAATATTCTAATACTCTTGGATTGGTGAAAACGCAGTTGTTTTAGTTTCAGTATATCTATTTTGAATTTAAATGACAGACCCACATTATGGTAGGCCCAAAGGGATACACAGTACAATTACACCAACAATTCATTTTTCAGAGGTGCAAAATTTTGGATTTTTCACTACTGGTTTTGATGTGTCATGCAGAGAAATCTGGGATGCCTTTTTATAGGTGGACCCATTGACCATCCAGCGTTCTACCTTAATTTCTAACCCTTCTGTTCCCCAAATTCAGGGAATATTATTATCAGCTTCACCCTTATCTGAGTCCCATTCATTTTTAAAATATATAACTGAAGTGGCTCGGCTTAAATCTGTTTTACTGGAACATATCAGCTTTTGGAAACTATCATGTTGACTAATAACCCTAATTGGGGGAGTTATGCAGGCTATAATGAATACATTTTTACTGTGAAGAAGACGAGAATGGTACTAAAGAAGGTGAAAGCAGAGCAATAGGCAGGGGGGGCTGGAGTCTGAAAGGGCTCCCACCCTTTGGCCTGAATCAATGTGCTCTTTGTAGGCAGGAAGGGACAATTAGGTGTAAACATTATTTCTGACAATGAGAAGAGGGGACTGGTGGAAAACATCCCAGCATCCCTAGCGGACTTCCTAGCTCCAGTACAACCAGAGAATGAAACAATAAACTTCTGATCAACAGCAGAGCCACACATTCAGTAATAACCAGATGCAAGGGCCTGCTTAGTAAAGTTATGATACTGATTGTTGGGGCAATGGGAAAAAGGGTTTTATGGCCATTCCTGTAACTCATGGAGTGTCCAAACTGGACATACTAAACCAACGCATGAGCTTCTATATGCCAGAATGCCCCCTTCCATCATTAGGATAAGACTTACCCTGCAAGCCAAAAGCTCAAGAAACTTCTTTTGAAAACTGTGTACAGCTATGCATCTCACAGAAAAAGCCATGGAAAGATCAGATCTGCTTACCAATGAACCAGACCTCAGAGAAACCTGAAAATGACATCCTGGAAGTAGTACTTATTGCTGCTTAGGGTTTCAATAGGAATTTAATACCTGTAAAGAAGCCTTGTTCTTAGGACTATAGGCTGGTACAGGATTTAAGAGCAATAAATCAGACACCTCAACTCTGTTGTGTGTATGGGCTTCTTGTACCAGGTGAAAAAACCTGTTTTGGGACAACAGCATTGGAGAAATTCATGGAGGACTGTCTCCTGTGGGAGGGATCCCACTGTGGAGCAGTGGAAGACTGTGAAGAGTCCTCCTGCTGAGGAGGACAGAGTGGCAGTGCCAACACATGTGAACTGATCACAACCCCATTCCCTGTCCACCTTTGCTGCTTGGGGGAGAGAAGGTAGAGAATTCTGGAGTGAAGTTAAGCCCAGGAAGAAGGGAATGGTGGAGAAGAGGTGTTTTTAAGATTTGGTTTTATTTCTCATTATCCTCCTCTGATACAATTGGTTATAAATTCAATTAATTTCCCCAAGTTGAGTCTGTTTTGCCCATGACAGCAACTGGTGAGTGATCTCATCTCTGTCCTGATCTCAACCCACAAGCCTTTCATTATATTCTCTCTCCCCTGTCCGGTTGAGGAAGGGGGTGATTGAGTGGCTTTAGTGGGCACCTGGCATCCAGCCAGGGTTAACCCACTGACAGTAGATGAAAAATAGAAGTATACCTCAAAATCTACTTAATATATTGAACTGTATTAGATAAACGACTTCGAGGGAGCTTAAAAGACCTGGAGTAAGACAGAAGGTTCTCGCATCAGCTAATAACTCAATACAGCACTCCTCCATTAATTGTTCACATAGTTCCTTCATGTAATCTCAAAAAAGGCAGTCAAAAAAACACACAGGACTACACATGATCATTAAGAATTTGAAGACAAAAAAAGCAGGAAACCTCTGTGGCATTATCAAAATTGACCCTTCGTGAAGTTTCCTTAAATATCTGCTCTTGTTCATTCTCTGAGACTCTACCACACAGGCTTCTGATGTTAGTCTCTTCAGACACTCTCATGGAGAAAAATAACCTCCTTTCCTGTGGCCTCTGAGCCCCCACTTCCTCTCTCAAAGTCCCAATTCTTCACAGCAATTTAACTTCTACTTTGTTTACAACATAAGTCTTCTTTAATACTTTTTTCAAATATCACTTCTTCTTCAAAACATAATCTCCTTTTATTCATATCCCTTACTTCTCACCCAAATGT
This sequence comes from Corvus cornix cornix, assembly GCF_000738735.6. Lineage (NCBI taxonomy): Eukaryota > Metazoa > Chordata > Aves > Passeriformes > Corvidae > Corvus > Corvus cornix. Next base: position 34,996,485 of record NC_046335.1, read on the forward strand.
TTCTTGTTTTTTGTTACTTCAGCTTTCTTTTCCCGGCTTTCCTAACACCTGGCCTGCCTCACCACATCCACCTGAACTGCTCTTAAGATTACCAGCCTCACTCGCTGCGCTGGTCCTGTGCAAGTCCCACACACACGCCAGCGCTTCCCACTTTCCCCCACACTTCAGAGCTGGAACTCTCTCTTTTAGCTGTTTCCTTACGTCGCCATCTCACCGCAGGACCTCCCTATCCACCCTGAAAAGGCAGAGTCTACCAGAAGGAAGCTTGTTTTCCCCCCGGCCGTTCCAGCTTCCAAGGACCAGCACACCACCACACCGACCCCCTCCTGCGGCCGCCCCGCGGAGGACTCTGCGCCGCGGGCGGAGCCGAGCCCAGGCCGGCGGGCAGGGCCCCGGAGCCGCGGGGAGCGAGCCCCGAGAGCCGCCCCCGCCCCGGGCCTACCTCGGATGTCCACAGCCGCCATGGCCGCGCCGTGCACGTCCTGGGCGGGGCGGGGCGGCGCGCAGGAAGCCCAGGAAGCGGTCCTGGAGCGGGGAGGCGGAGCGGGGAGGCGGAACGGGCGGGACGGGCCGGAGCGGTGCGGGGGGAGAACGCCCCTCGTTCCAACACGCAGTCGCTGATGAGGGAAACAAATGCGTGGAGGGTTGTGCTGCCCCAGCCTCTCGCCAGAAGCCAAGGTGATCTGCGCTTCACTCGCGTGCTGCATGACCAGAACGACGGCGCCAGTGGCGAAAATAAACGTGCTCATCCTGAGCTGTTGGCTCGAAAGGGGAAATTACGAGGGTTTTGCTGTCGTTTTCACTTGACCTTGGCCCGCTGGTATTTGGCGGTCATTTTCAAAGTGAAAGAGGTGTGGACTGCAGGTTGCTGCTCAGCATCACACCCATTCATCTTGAGCTGGCTGGGGCAGCCCTGATTTAGTTTGCCATGTGGGAATAATAGATATTTTGAGGTCACATCATCAAAACACTCTCTGGTTCCTGTCCTGAGCTATGGTCCCTGGCATTTCGGCTCTTAAGTGAAATCGTCGGTCATCAGTCATTTACAGAGCGAAGAACAACATTCAGTGGAAGAATATACGTACACTGAAGATTAAGAAGCTCCTTATTTAGATTAACAACTGCAGTCTGCCAGTCTGCCGTACAGAGTGTCCAATACCCTGTGTCATGCTAGCTGTACTTCCAGGCACTCACCGTGCCTGAGCCTTTCCTGCGGAGATCGGCCATTCCCTTGCTGACAGTAGCAGAGTCTAAAAGAGCCTGGAGTTACCACCTTGCTGATGACACGAGATCTTAATTGGTGATGGACTCTCTTCCCCTTCCATTAGAGACCTGTGTGAAAAAAGTATAGGAAGTACTTTACTGTGTATGAAGTACAGAAAAGGGATGTTATTGTATGAGAGCAATCAAAAAGAGCAAAAGAGAGCTGATGCTGCTTATTTGCTCTTTGTTCCGTCCTCTCATACCAATGCATTAGGAGACAGACTGTAATTGCAAAGCCACATACCCTTTTATTTATTTCTTCCCATGATTCCCATCCCATTCAATATGTTAATGTCACTATATCACTTGCGAATATTCTGGGCTTGTTTTCTGTGAAGAAGAGGTGCCTGCAGAACACTTGCTTTACATGTTTTGGGTGTTGAAAGATGTGAAGGTATCAAGCGAAGGTTACAGAAAGTGACAAGGTCAGGCAGAAAAATGCTGGTTTGGAAAACTGGACTCTAGTCTTGCCAGTGGTATAGTCATACATTAGATTAATGAAGTTTTTTCAACCTCTGATATATAGATGTGCTGAGCCCTTGATGCAAATAAAGTAATGCTGGTCATGCTTTGTGTGTTTTGTAATTCTCTGCACACTGAGAAGTTAAGTTCTCTAAAATCTCTCACAGTTTAATTACTCAAAATAAGACTTTTGTAATCTCAGTGCCTTGCGACTGCATCTCTAAAAGGGAGGTGATAACAGGCCACTTGGCTCTGAGTGGTTCATGAAAATAGATTTAATAATATCTGCAAAAATATGAGGCTGGGATGGTAAGCGTTCTGAGAAAATTAATCTTCTCTTCAAAAGAATATTTGCTTAATGTGGAAAAAAAAGTAAAAAAGATTGAACAGTGGAAGAAAACAAAGTACTGAACAGAAGAGCACTGTCCAACTGTAATATTGAATTCAGAAAAAAGCCATGAAAACTCAGTACTTGGTACCATTTAATAGCACAACTGCATTAAAAACTGAATCAACCTTAATTTTTCAATTTCATTATTCCTGAGTGCTTGTCTTTGTCACTGAGAGAATATTTTGTGGAATGTGTGCTTTTCCGTGGGATAATTCTCAGGTGTGCACACTGCAGATCCCCATTCATTAGTTAGCTGCTACTCGTTAGCAGTTTCTACCTTTGCCAAACACATCTCTCTAGTGTTACCTGCACCAGAATGTTTCCAAGTAGTGCTATGATAGGTTGCCATTCTAAACCAAATACCTCTATATCCCTGTCATGAACAATCCTCCTGGAGGGCAAAAATGCCACCAGACATTACAGCCATCCTTCTGGAGCATCTCTGATGCCCTGTTTCATTCTATTTTTGTGCAAACTATTTCTTTTCAGTAGCAAATGGAAACTCAACCTGTATTTTAATTATTCATGTTGTCCATCTTTCCTGCTGACTCTGCACCTCTCCTCAGCAAGGATGTCTTTGGATGAGCGAGAAGCTGAAAAGTAAAGATTCCTGGGTGGGAAATAATGGGGCTTGATTGCTTACAATGCATTTTCAATTACATGGTGAGACTAGCCAAAGCACTGCTGGAAAGAATTGTTCATCTGGTAACATTTTCACCTTCTGCTGTAGCATAAAAGACTAGGGCTTTTTCACCTGGCTTCCTCTAAAGAGAGAGTCCTAATGAGCATTGCGGTTCTGTCCCTCTTAGCAGGAGGTGTGGATTACAGATGGAGAGATAATGAAATCTATCATGTAAAATGAGGAATTTATGCACACTGCTTTTGATATCAAAGAAAGGCACCTTAAGCAATAAATATTTAGACATATTCATTCAATTTGTGTGCTTTAAAAATGCATAAAATACTTGGATAAAGACTGACACTTTTTCATGCCCTGGTGTTTGGATGTCATTTAGCATCACTCTCCCCACAGTGGAATTATTTTTCTGTATTTCTATGGTCAGCGCTAATGAGGAATCTCATCCTACTATGCTCCCCTATATGTAACAGAAGAGACTGTCCCTAATTTACGTTTGTTAGCTCCAGTGGATGCAGGATTGGTAGCGGTGAGAGCTCCAAACCACATTATGGGTACAGCAAGGAGACTGCCAAAGAGTCCCTTTATAGTTTCAAATAAGCAGAGCTAAATTGAGAGGACTAGATCTAAAAAAGGATGGAAAACCACCTCTGTGCACATCTCCAACAGTCTGCAGAGACTGAACAAATAAGCTAGATATACGCCGTCAGGTGAAAAGTATTGTTTATGTATCCTTATCATTAAACTCTGGGCGGTTTCCAAAACATAATAGAGGCTCATTAACAAGGATATCATCACAGCACCTCAGATTCTGCCAACCTGCATTTGAACTCACAGATTAATAGTAAATATCTCCAAGTCCCATTCTGTGCTCTAGTAAATCTAGTTCTGCAATGAAGAACAAGGGAAATTTAAATTCTTATGCTAATGAAAAATTGCTGATCTTGAATTACATATGAAATGAGCAATTTGCTACTGGTTTATAATAAATAGGAATGGGAAAATATTATTTTAAATTCTTATCTTATGGTTTGAGGGAAAGACATATAAACAAACCAGAGGGAGAAACGTATGGGCAGTACAAAGAAAATGATGAAATCACAAAATTTGTAAGAGGGAAAAGAGAATGTTTGGTACCATGAGTTCATCCCCCATATTCTCTTTTAACATTTTTGCTGGTGACATTTTTCTTTCCACCCTGAAAACACTCATGTTGCTGGTATCTTCCGATGGCATTACACATGTAGTCATTTACAAAATAGCTTCCAGTGGGCCTCAAAAGCCATCAATGAATTGTGCTTTAGAAACCCATAGCACAGCCAAATTGCAAAATTCTGATTTTTAAATCCTTAATCAGGCACTTTTGCTGACTTCAAAGTCTGTTAATTTGTCCTTTCGCTCAGTGCATCTGCGTGTTCTTTTCCTTTTCCTGAGATGCTGTTTTCTGCACAGTTTTTATAAATACTGCTAATCACATGCATTGACTATAAAAAAAATAGCCAGGCTTGTAAGCTCTTATTTTTTTCCTGGAAAAATGCCACTGGGAAAATCTAACTGAAGTGACTGCAATGATGGCTGCAGCTGGTGCCCTGATCAAAACTGAGTCCCCCCTACCTTGTTACTCTCAGCTCTGGAGCTGCTCAGCAAAGAGCAGAGAAGCTGGGGGACACTACAAGTGATGTTCCTGGCATCCTCAGAGCATTTTAATACATCTCATAGTGCTTTATTAGAGTGTCCTGTTTGAAAGAATAGGAGGAAAAAAAAAGATGAAACCCTGCTAACAGCCTAAAAGCTTCCTGAAAACAATTAATCTCCCAGTAAACCCCAAAAGGCTATCTGTCAAGAAGTTAATAAAGATGAAATGTCAGGATGCCACATGGCTGCTAACAACTGCAGGCAGGAGGGGAAATGAGCTTCCAAGCAAAGAAGCACAAACTGTGTCATCTTGCATATGATCATGTATTAAAACCAGCAACTGCAGATGCTGACTTTTGTGTCTCTGCAGACATCTCTGACCTTCACATCTCTGCTGCTGCATTGGCTTTGTCAATGCAAAAGCCCATGACAAAGAAGGATGCAGCAAGTATCCCTCCTACAGGTGTTGGATCACCCAGAGGGGACTGGTGGGAGAAGCAGAAACTGCCCCATGTCCCTATAGCTGCACAGGTCACATACAGGCCAATGTCCAGCAAGAGGCAGATGAAGTTGTCAGGCAACCCTGGAGCACAGCCTCCATTCCATACAGCTCTACTTGTCTGCATTTTTTTGCTGGATTGGGAGTCAACCAATGTTTTATTTCCCCCCAGTTTCCAAAGGGCAGATCAGAGCCCTGGAGTAGAGCCCTGGCCCACTCACTGCCAACAAGCAAACAGTGTCTGCTGACAACGAAGGCTTGCCCAGGACAGGGAAGGGGAGAAAAGCAAAGCAATCTTCTCCCCATACACCCTTTTTATTGCACATGTCTAATAATCTAATATTCCCAGTCTCTGGACTGCACCACAGCCTTAGCGTCTGGCAGGTACCTCTCAGTAAGCTTTGAATGCCATCATTTTACTGAGCATTGTAACCCCCAATATGACCAAATTGCAAAGTCCTTGATTTTTATGCCTTTAAGTCAGGCACTTGGCTGATCTGAAAGAGGGCTTTAATAAAAGAGTCTCTCTAGTCTGATGAAGAAATCAAGATTTGTTTTCCTGATTTACTGTATTTTCTATTAAAAAACAGAGTGCTTCAGTTTGGCATTAAGCCCTGTGCTTCCCAGTGGGAGGATGCAAAACAGGGACAGGCTGACCAGATCAGGAAGTGAAATGAAACACTTAATTTCTATGTTTCAAGATTGGAGAGAGCTACAAAATCCAGCAAGCAGCCATGGTGGCAGAACATTAATGAAACTGTCGAGCAATATCTCTGCTTCAACAACTGCAGGCAGGGCCTCATAATGCTAAAAGGGGTCTATTTCACTTCAGTGAAGAATTTTCATTTCTGCTCTGTCCATTGAGTCACAAATGTTTTTTCTCTGCACCTTCCATCTATCTAAAACAGGTATCCTCACCTACCATGAAATCTTACTGTGCACACTTCATCACTTGTCTCAAGTACCCAGTGGGCCAGGCAGGTCCTTAATTGGAGCCCTTTTTCCCTGCTCTCCCTTTGCGTTATTTTTTACTGGCATTGGTTGCCTGGTAACTCTAACACCTTTGCTTCCTTCACACGAATTTCACATGTCCCTGCCCAGTAAGTACTGAAAACACCACATTATTTCCATCCTGGCTGCAATGCTCTTCTTCATTTGTGCCTCCAGACTACACAGAGTTGAAGGCAGGCAAGTGGCCCAAGTGTTCACCCCAGGAAATGGCTGCATAGCCAGGGCTGCTCATCCCTGAGTCCAGAGTGAGCTGGAATTTAACACCAATGTCTGAGCTGAGCTAAGGTGGGGAAACTGGCCTATTTGCTGGGCCTGTGAAAAATGATCTATAACAAAGTGTTCCTTCCCTGCTGGGTAATACTGCATATATCAAAGGTTATATCAAAGGTAATTGGACACTGTTTTGGAGAGAGGAAAGGTCCAGTTTGGTTGAGGTGGCATGAGTTTATGGGGGCCTTTCATCTCAACGGCTATATGGGATTTTCACTGCTTAGTCTGATCAAGGTATTTTCAGAGAGGGGATTTCCTTGGTCACAGCAAATGTGGCTGAGAAGGTGTGTGTTTCTCTTCCTTTCCGTTCAGAAGTGGCTGCAGAAAGTGTCATTATAGGCTTCACTTTGTTGCCCTATTGCCTCTAAGCTGCAAGGTCCCCTATGGGGTAGGAAATTACTAGTGAATTGGTGCTCAGCATGGGCTCTGGGATCTGCAATTTATAGAGAAATCCCACTCTCAGGAGCATCTATCCCTTCTTCTGCAGGACTAACAAAATTCCTATCACAGGCTACCTTAAAAAATTACAGGTTTCCCTACCCAAATACAGGTTATTGTATGCTTTGCTTCAGTAGGGTCCCAAAGAAGCAAGGTAGATCCCTTGGATATCAGAACAGTATCAGCTCATCATGCTGGTGCTGCACTGTCCATCATCAGAGACTGAGATCGGAGCTGCTATGCCACTTCACAGAAACTTCCAGAGGCTGTACTTGTGACCCCGAGCTCAGGATGTACAAAGCTGGGACAAAGCAGCTTAGCAGGAGGGCACTGTCCAGTACATTTTTGCACATGAGAGAACCCTCCGTCTGGGATATTCTCTCAACCACATCAGCCAAGAGTGGACCAGTTATAAATATTTTACACCAGGCTTTGATAGAAAAGAGTAGGCTAAATTAATTAAGCTCACATCACAGAGATTCAGCATTTGCTCCAAACAAGTGATGAACCCGCACTGATACCAGAGCCTCATCTGTATAATGGAAAGAGCCACAGCACCCCTTTGCTTTGCAGATCATACTGAAGCCAGTAGGTATGTGGCAACTTACAGAACATGCTAGGATATTTGCACATCCAGCAAAGAACTAGTTATGTTTTTCTATCAGTGCAATAGAGAGTGGGGCAAGGACACTTACAGATTAAAAACCAAATGATCTTATTTGATCACTTCCCCCAGTCTCTTCTCCCCAGTGTTTTAAACATCCCATTTGTTGAGCAGGAAAAAATTAGAATAGCAAGGCAGGAGATACATGAATATAACTGATCTACTGGAGTGAAGCCAAACTAGCAAAGCCAGGCATGTGTTTCTATAGTACCTAGCACAGTGGGGCTCCACTGGGACTCAGAAGCTATCGAGATGCAGTGATAAGTAATGATAATAGGAACATCAGGAGATGAATACAGACAAGCTATATGTCCTACAAATCTGTCAAAAATTAACATTTACCATCAGCATACACCACATGACTAACCTTCACAGCTTGATTCAGTGCCATAAGTGTAGACTGTGGTTTGAGGGGAAAAAAAAGTGAGGCAGGGCAATGATCACCCTTCATCAGTAGGGCTGTTTTTCCAGGATGGGTTCCCCAGTACGGGACAAATCAGCAGCAAAGTGTTTCATTCACATATAGAGTGCTGCATCTGTAAAAAATTGCATCTGTGAGAAATTGCATTTCTGTCCAGCAGGAAATGTCCTTACATAATCAGCTGGGGCTCTGTACTGAAAAAGGACAGCTTGAGCCTTACTGAGCTATGCAGTCTTATGCAGCTGTACTGCCCCAAAACAATCCTTGTTTAGTGTCTGACACTTTACCAAGTCTCTCAATCATGTTAATTTTTTTTTTTTTTATTTTATTCCTAGTCATAACAAGATTTGGATTTAAAGAAGGGTCGGTTAAATGAGTTTTCTTGCCTTTGTAATCCACTATCAGGCCTGTGGTGAAATCAATATCTCTCAGATTTTAGCTCCAGGATTACTGAAGTATCTTTTCCATCCATATTATCCGTCTATTCAACTCACTGTTGTTGTTCCTTCCTAAAAAGGAAAGGTGCATGGAGAGGAACATTATATGGCTAATGACTTACTAGCCTTTGAGATGAAACCTTGGACTCTATTCTAGCCAGAATAATTGATTGTTTCAAACTGATTCTCAGGTGAGTATCAAGAATACAGAAGCAGTAGCCTGACTTTTTGTATTGCTCATGGGTTTTCGACTTTCTCATCCATACTGGCTTTTATGGCAGATCAAATGTCTCCTTTGTCTTTGAACATTTATAAAAGTGGACATGGGAAGCTGCATTCATCCCATATTTCTCTTTCTATGTGAATTTCATTTCTTAAATGCATATGTTTATCTGTTTCATAGTCCTCTTTAATCAGATTTATTCAGCACAATTTACAAAATCTCCAAAGCCTCCCAGCACAGAATAAGCAATCTTGCTAATAAGGTCAAGCATTGCTTATTCTTCTAACTGCTCTGCATTTTTTAGTACTGGTATTTCTAAGCCTAGAACTGTGATGAAAACAGTCAAATAATTGTACAACTTCATGAAGGAAGGAAAGAAACAGCCCAATGAGAGATTTATCTAGGCTGATCCTCATAAGCAAACCATACTTACTTGAAAACCAATGCGTTAAGAATTAAATGAAGTGTGGATACTGCAGTCATTGGGTAGTTAGTTGACAGGACATGCAATCAGAGAAGCAAATAGAGGCATGGTCAATGAATAATTTAAAAAATCTTTATTAATACAGATTTTTTCATTTTGGAGGAAAATAGTCCATTTTGTTTCTATTCAGTCTCCTCAACACCAGGAAATCTTTATTTCCTGAGCTGCCAGGACACTCCTGCTCAGGGCTAAGAAATTATTGTGACAGGTGTGCACAGACAAGTAGGTCCATAAGGACTGCTCATCTGACTCTCCTCAGGGCAGTATTGTTAATGTAAGCTGTGCATGACAGCTTATGGGGAAAGAAATACCTTTCAAATAGTCTATCAATGCAATAACAGTGTGCTGTGGGAACCACTAAATAAATTTTCTGCAGTGAAATCCTCAGTGAGCTTCGATTAAATAGGGATAGTACATGTCCACATTTGAAACCTTACTTACATTGACAATGTCAGGTGGACCCACTAAATGAGTTCAAAAGTCTTTCATACATCAAGGTCCATTAGAATTTCTCTTCTCTTTGCAGGATGAAGCAATGATGTTTCCTCATTCAAAGTTAATTTAAGCTCTCAGTATACACACAGCTATACTGATACCACACAATGCTGGCCACCTTCCATCACTGCAGTGTCCTGAGAGATGAGGCCTAGCCTGGAAAGCTGTCTGGGTGGGGGACAGAACCATTTTTGCAACAAAATTAGAAAGATGAGAACCTCACATGTGAACTGCAGGGCTGGTGCTACTGAGATCACACACAGATGGTAAGTCTGTGACCACACTGCCTGGGGCTTTGTGCTCACCAGACCTCACAAATTTGTTTGTAGCAAATCTGGGAATGCATGTCCTCAGGAAAACCCAAAAAGCTGCATGATGAATGTTGGAGATACAGCAAGAAGTGTTCCTCTTTCATAGTTTTTCTTCCTTTTTCTTGTAAGGCTTCTTGTAAGAAAATCACCCATCTATGTGGTAAATGAGCTTAATGATCTCCATGCAGCTTTTACTCAAATGGTTTCACTTGAGCACTTCTTTAGATACGAGAATCCCTGTGCTCAGAAATGGATCTGTCTCTAGGATGAAGTGAGCCATCTGCTTAGCTGTGCACTGCAGCACCCTCAGCATATTAGGAGAGAGAGAGAAAAGCAAGCAGAATAACTACATCCCACTAAAAAAGCAAGTACAAATGCATTTACACTGAAATTTGACCCAGGCCCTGCAGTTTACCCTTCAAACAGCACAGGCATGTTAAAGGTCAGGACCATAAAACACCTTCATCTCACCTCTCTTCCAAAGATAGCACAGCTAACTGAGCTGCAGGGCCTGCCAGTCTGCCGACAGAGTGGCTAAGTGCTCTCTTAGGGGACAGTACCATTTACTGTATCATCAGCCACACTTCCTGAAATAGCCTGTTTCTCCTCAGAGGCCACTCTGATCACCATCAACAACTTGCAGGGACTTTTGAGACCAGACAGGAAAACAGCACAAACCCTCCCTTTGACATCAGCCCAGTTAGGTCTGTCTAGCACAGCCAGAGCCTTTCCAGAGGCCAGGGTTTGGTACCCCTCAGGCATGACAAAGTTAGTAGGCATTGAACCTTTACCTTAGCGAAGATTGTCCCATGACATAAGACAATGAAAATGGATGGGATATGCAAGATAATTCATGTAAGCCCTGGTTTTCAAAGACATTGCCCAACCAGGAACTTTCCAAACACCTCTGCTTGTTGCACACTGCCAGACCAGATATTAAAAAGGCAGACACTTCTCTAGCAGGTCTGCTTGCTTTGTAAAATTACTGCTCATAGTTTTCTCTTGCAGTTCAGCTGAAGTTGGGAATATCTGTGCCTCACACAAAGCAGGCAATTAGAAGCACAAGAATTTCCATTTGCTCCCATGTGTCATTTTTAATCTCAGAAGCAAAGACTAAGCCACAAAACTGAGAGAGAGATGGTTTTTCAAGCTTAGAGGTAGTTAGATGCACTTTTGATGTGTGCCTATATGATACCATGGAAGAAATTTAGCTGTACGAGTTACAGCTGTATGTGTGGGTTGAACCCAAGGGTGCTGGTGTGAGCTCTTTAGGTAATGGGCAAGTAATGATAAATATGCACTTACCCTGGAGTGCAGTTGCAATCACTGCTTGATCCTGAAGGTGTAAGCATGGTGTAAAGACTAGGCAACAGTCCTAATGTGGACACACAAACTGAGCAGGCTTTACTGCTGGTGACCATTGGATGGCGTTTCTCTTCAGAGTACCAGCAATTCAAAGTTCATGGGGAGTCAGTGCATTTCAGGATTCTTTTTGTATTGTTCAGAAATTCAGTTTCCAGTTACACTCACATACTGTCTCATTAGAGTTAAACCCAAGTGACTTATTCTGCACTCCTGTACAGATCTGAGCACCAAGTGTCACCTGGTCACTCTTGGAGTTAAAGTGATCTTTACTAACATTGAACTCCTTGCCATTTACCTGGGCAGAAGGAGGATGCCAGACACGAGCAGACCTGCAATAACTGCTTCTATGCAGTCTCTTATTCCCCACTAATGCTGAACAATATGCAGTCTTTCAGCATTACGGGAATGAGTGCCTTCACCTTCATGGAGGGTTGGAATAGGCACCCTGCCAGTCTGGTGGAACATCTGATGCGCAGTAACTCAAGCCCATAATGCTGTGGTATAGCATTAGGCAGTTCTGTAGGTCTCCCTGGGGCAGTAGCAACTGACAGTGGAGCGAGGGTCTGCTTCCTTAGGGTCTCAGAAAAAGCATTGTTCTCAAGTCAGATCTAGGTCACTGCTAACTCAAAAACCTCACACCATTCTCCTTTGCCTGGCATAGATGTGCCTTCAGAATTAGGACAGCTTTGGATGCTGGAAGATAAGATAGAAGAAAAATGAGGGCTGGAAGATATAGGAGAGCCTATTTTGTGGTTCCCAATATCTGTCTGATAAGCAAGATGTGGGTGTGATTTTTTCCAGATCTGCTCTTTTCATGCACAACAGAGGAATCAACTTTGCTGCTCTTTAGTCCAGCCTGAGTAAAGTGCAAGAGCTACCCAGAACAATGGCATTCGCTTGAGAGATTATAGCTGCCAACAGCTGATTTTAAAAGGTTAAAAGTGTTTTTCAAACTTTTTTTGGCAGCATTCCCTTCCAGTGCGACTGTTCTGCAAATCAGAGTACTCATTTTTAATTAAAGTGCAAAAAGAAACACTGGGAATGCTGCTAAATTGTTTTGATGTGACCTGTCCTGAGTTCATGGGTAAGCCTCTTAGTTAGCAATTTGTTACCGCACATATGAAAAAGAAAGAAAGAATCCAGAATGCTAAAACCAGAATTTGGAAGAGTTGTTTTAATTCTGAACAGCTGCTCTGTTTAACCATCCACCTCTTAGTATTGTCAGCAGGCATTTTTTGTGACAAAGATGCTGCTCATATATGCACACAAGCAATGGCTTGTCACAGAGACTCTCTTATTTGCCTGCAAACATTTCTGTGGGCTATTCTTCCTTGATTGTGTATTATTCCTGGGAGATTTACTGTAGTCCTGATTAACCATTCTCAACTAGGCAGTCAGCAGGCATCAAACAGCCTGCCGGATCAACTGACCCATCACAGAATGCAGACTGTGGAAGAAGACATGCACAATACTCTCCAAGTGTGTTGCATTTGATGGACACTTGTAAACAAAGGATCTTGTGTTCTAAAAAAGGAATTTTTGACTGCAACAAATGAGATGGAGAGATCAAAGAAATTTGTACCAAGGTTGCACCTTCTGTTAAATGTGATTTTATTTCCCTTTCCTCTCTTCCTTGGATATAACTACATAAGGCAATCTCCCCAACAAAGGATTTCAGAGGCTTCTCTGATTTTGTTCTCCTGGCCTTTCAAAAGTTCTTTCTCTTCTTTTCCCTGTATATGGACATAAATGGCTATGCTGCAGAGCTTTACATACAGTTTGGAAATAAATAATGGATGATTGACTAAGCTGGTGACAGACTGTAGCAGCAGCAGCTGTGTATGCTGGAAGCTTGCTGCTGTTTGGGAATTCTGCAGCTGAATGGAGGCAATGAGGGATCTCTTCTCCTGTTCACAAGGGATTGACACTGTTTTCATCACAACTGGAAATAGGTGAGGCTTTGGCATGAAGGATTTGATGAAACAACTCTCACATGGTCAACAGTCCCATCAACATGAATGAATGCACAAGAACTGGACTGAGGCCTTACATGCTATACTGCTTTCCAAATTGATATCTGGTTTTCAATATAGATAGACTTGCTTCCTCATAGCAGCCTTTAGAGTTCCAATTTATAAAAAGCTCACCTAACAGCAAAAATGCTACAGTGGATTCACTTCCATCTAGAAGAATCATAGAATGGTTTGGGTTGGAAGGAACTTTAAAGATCATCTTGTTCAAACCTACCTGCCATGGGCAGGGACACCTTTTGCTAGCCCAAGTTGCTCAAAGTCCCATCCAGTCTGGCCTTGAACACTCCTAGGGATGTGTTCTCTAGAAGCTTCTCTGGGCAACCTGTTCTAGTGCCTCACCCCCCTCATCATAGACACATCACCGTCATCATAGACAAATGTCTTCTTTATGTCCAATAAATCTACCCTCTTTCAGTTTAAAGCCATTCCCCCTTGTCATAACTACCTGCCCTTGTTAAAAGCCCCTCTCCAACTCTCCTGTAGCTCCCTTTACGTACTGAAAGGCTGCAATAAGGTCACCCCAAGCCTTCTTTTCTCCAGGCTGAACAACCCCAACTCTCTCAGCCTATCTTCATAGGAAAGATTCTCCAGACCTTCAGTGCCCCACCAGAGCCCAGCTGCCCAGCCTCCTCAATTGTCTCAGGAGCCTTTCTAGTTTCCTTACAGCACTATCCTGAAATGCAGGGAATCTGTTCCATATGCCTGTAAATTAATCATCTTACGTGCAGGCAGAAACAATTGCACCTGGAGGAAGGCTAGGACAGCTCACAGATATGTGAGATCCAGTATTTTTCTCAATATTTACCATTTCCCCTAAGAACATACCTTCCAACCATGAACAGGACTCCACAAAGACAATTTTCTTCAGGTAACCTGTGAACAGGAAATTATGGTTTAGTGAGTCACAGATCCTAAAATATCCTATGAAGCATGTGACCTCTGCATAATACTACTATTAATAATAATTAAACAATGCAAGTGTATGCTTTTGGAACATGCTAAGGAAAGCTCAGTGTGGAGGAGGAGAGACAGGCACACTCAGGCAGTTTTAGACACTCACAGCACCTGGGGGCATCCAGACAGACAGGCACACCCCACCTATTACAGAATGGGATAGATAAGCATGTTCTGCTTCTATGGACAGAAAACCCCTCACCGTTGGACAAAAGACAGGCATGACAGCTAATACTGACCAATATCATGACCTCCTCTCAGGGCACACAGGTAATGACTGCAAACTGGCTTAATTTTATCTGAATGAATGAAAATCTATGCTTTATTTCACAGTTCAGTGCATCAATAAAATATATAAACTTTTTCTGATTCTTTCAGATTCCTGTCATGTTTACAAGCTGGATATCAGTAGAGGTATTGACCACTGGCAAGCCTGTATGAGAAGACTAGTGGGCCCAAGGCACCTGAAATCTTGACCTGAACATCACGTCATATGTTAAATGAAATGTGAGGTGTCTCTCAAGCACAAATCTTGTCTGACTCGGAAAGGTGACAGCTTCTCATATTTTCCTCCAAGCACCACATTCCTCTTGAAAAACAAACAAACAAACAAACAAACCAACAGTCCCTTATGCTGTGGTCAATGTGGTGACCCTGTGACTGGTGTGATGTTTCCTAAATATTTTAGTAAAGCCAACACTACTTAACTCCTCTCCAGGAAGAAGGATCTGGTGGACTAAATTGACCTTTGCCAGTCATCCTGCACATCTTATGGCAGCTTTGAATTCTCTGGCTGAGAGATCCATCTCTCAGCTGAGGGATACTGCTTGCTGTCAACAAAGAGTCTAAGTTGGCCAATAAGCAGCAATCATTCAGACATTTCTGTTATGGTCTGCTTTGGGACTTACATGGTTGTGGCATTCATCTTCATAGGTACCAGCAATGTCAGGAAGAGAGTTTGGATATTTCTGGAAGAACTACAAGGGAGAAAACTTATTTAGGTGCTTAGGCAACTTTTGGGACTAAGCTACAGTTTGGTATATTCAGGATAGTTCATAATGCAAGGATCACCCAGTTTTGTCACTATCTTGTGACCATTTCTGACCACATCTGCACCCATAATACCAGTGGCCACTGCCAAACTCTTCTGTAAAAAAACTTACACTTTTCATAGCTTGTTTCAGAGTACCACTGTTGATCAGTAACCAAAAGAAGAAATCTCAAAGATTCCTTAAGCAGGGGGCGTGGGAGAGGAGAAAAAGTCACTTATGTCTCAGTGCCCCCTATGCCATGTAAGTACATGGGCTCAGGCAAACTCTGAAAAACGGAAGCAACTATTCCCAGTGTCATTTTGCTACATCACCCTCCAAGAAAACAGTCCCTTCTTCGATTGCTTCTGCAGCTGCTCAGATCTGAGCAATTAATCCTCTGTGGCAATCTCCTTTCTTCTGGCAAAGTCAGCGTTCCAGCACAAGAGATATGCGTTGTCCTTGTGAATTCTCCCAAGCAGCAATCAATAATGGTACAATGAAACCTCTGAAATTACTTAAACCTACTTTGTGCAATATGACTAGCAGACAGATTAAAAAAACATCCCAACAGGAATTTTCCTTCCTTAATATTTAGGTTCCACACATCAGTTCCACTCTAGCTACTGTGACTAATATCCACCACCGCCACACCCGCCCCCCAGGATTTCCTGATTTTAGATCACATATACTTTGAGCAAGACTTGTAAGTAATTTATCTCACTCTTGGTTTGAGGTACCTGAAAATGCTGAGCATCCATTTTCATAAAGTAAGATTTCTTGAGGATGTATCTAGTAGGGCACCTGGAAATGAAAGCACTTGAAATCATGTAATCACTGCTGAATATCTTAGCTATAATTTCTCTTGTGAAAGCATTTTCAAAATTGTACTTCTATCACACCAAGTATGATGCTATTTGCTTCTCCTTGTGGCTCAGGCTTTTGGATTCAAGCGAGTAGATGTGTGTCTGTCCCACACTGTGACCACAACCTCAATAGGGTCCAGAAACAGCAGCAGGGACTGACACTACCAATGCATAAAGCCCAATTATCCAGGTACCGGTCCCAGACATGCATTAATACCTTTACATGGAGCTATGCCACATGGCTATCCAAGTTTGCCCTGCACTGCAACACCCCATGCCACCACAGCAGGCTGTCCATATGCAAAGAGAAACTCAAGTCTCCATTTTAAAATGTCCTCATGGTTGCAGAGAGAAGCTTGAACACATTGCACCAGTTGCAGCCTTACCAGGTAAGAGTTGCATGGGTAATGAAAAGATGCATCCCAATATATTATTGAGAAAAAAAATCTCACTGTGTTTTTTTCATCCATCCTCTAGTTTTTAAGCATGAGGCAAGACCTACAAAATATCTCGGCACAACAATGCATCCAAAATACATTCAGTTGTTCTAATATTCAATGTGGACATGGTGTTAGGCCTAACAAAACAATGCCTGGTGCTGTGCACAGTTTTTCTGCTGTTTTTCTGCAGGAGGAGAGTCACTCCCCACTGATACCCCCCAAACCAGGACATGTTCCAGGCATCAGTGAGCATCCACCCATTTTTCAGCCTCTCATGGGAAAGTCTGTTTCAGGAAAATCAAAGCCCCTGACTGGCTGGTACCAGCACAGTTACTGGGCCTTGGCTTCTGCTGCCCTGATGCAGAGGACACAGGAGACTTCACGGTCTGGCACTTGTTCGCCCAGTGATATGGAGTACACACACCAGAACACTTCGAGGGACCATGAACAGGTGTTAATGCTGGATAGCCACTGGTGGGATCTGGGAGAGGGGATGGAGCCGGGAAACTAGGGTGAAGAGGGTAATGGAGGAGGTGGGATCCCAACCCACAGAAAGGGAGGTGAGACCCTCAGGTACGGGAGGCCAAGGCACAGGAGAGCAGAAGGGACCCGGCTGTGGGGCCTGGAGGGAGCCCAGTGAGGGAGAGCAGGACGGTGGGCGGGGGGTCTATAGGGTCGGCCAGTCCGGAGAGCTGAGGGTCCGGGCATAGGCTCGCCCCTTGCCGGGCCAGCGCGGAGAGCGGGGAGCGGAGTCGGCCCATCCCCACGCCCGGGGCTCGCCCCGCCGCCCCGCGCTGCGCCGGGCGGGGGTCGCAGCAGAGCGGGGGGCGGCGGTGCCCGCGGCGGGCGGCGGGGGCGGGCGGAGGCGGGCGCCCCGCGGGCGGCGGGGCGAGGGAGGAGGAGCGGCGGCCGCCGGAGGATGGGAGCGAGCGGTGGAGCCGCGGAGCGGCGCGGGGGCAAGGCCGGGAGCGCGGCGGCGGGCGCCGCGGCATCGCCCGCGTAGGGCGGCGCGGGAGCCGGGCGGCGCCGCGGCCATGGAGAGGGCGAGCCCGGCGGCGGGCAAGCTGAACGCCGGCGGCCGCGGGGCGGGCGATGGGCACGGCCCCGCCAGCGGTGCCCAGCCGCGGGCGGCGGCAGCGGGCAGCGCTGAGCCGGGCGAGCTCATCGGACGGGCGCTGGATTTCAAGAGCGAAGGGGCGCAGTGCTACAAGGACAAGAAATTCCGGGAGGCCATCGGCAAGTATCACCGCGCCCTGCTGGAGCTGAAGGCGCTGCTGCTGCTGCTGAGCCAGGAGCCGGCCGGGCAGCGCCCTCCCGCCGCCGCCGCCGCCGCGGCGGGGCTGAGCGAGGAGCAGCGGCAGGCGGTGGAGGCTATCGAGGTCGACTGCTACAACAGCCTGGCAGGTCAGCGGGGCCGCGGGCGGGGGGCGGAGGGTCCCCACCTGCGCCGCGCACACCTCCCTCCCCCTCCGCAGAGCAGCGCTGCCGCCCTGCTCCGCTCACCGCATCCCCTTCCCCTCCGCTGGCTTCCATTTTCGCGTTCGCGCTCCCGCTGGGCACAGCGATGCTGCCTCGGGCAGCACTGGGGACGGGGCGCACGGCCCTCAGCCCTTCCCCCGGGCGGCTCCATCCGCCCCCGATGAGTCCGTGCCCTCCTCCCCCGGGAGACAGGTGGCAGGGCGGCGATGCGTGCGTGGGGCGCTCCGGCTGACAAAAATCGTGACTCGTGAAATGGCCAAGATTGCCTGCTGCGGTGTACCCTCAGCCCGAGACGTCCTTCAGTCCCTTAGCCACAGCTTCGGCTCTGGAGCCTGTAATTAACGGTATTACAGAGACGGACTCCTACCATGTTTGATATAAGGAAGGGGACAGGTTTGGGCGCAGCTGCAGTAGCTCCAAATAGTTGTACCAGATATAAAAAGGATTTTTTGGCTTCGTAACACTTAAAGTTGAAAGCAAATACAGTCCTGGCTTTTTGCTAGCTGCCAGTCACCACTGTGGTCAGTAGACATTTGATCATGCCTCCCTTTGCTCCCTGCCATCTGTTTAGAAGTGCTGCAGGAAGATGGAGAGGAGTGGTGTGGGGTTTAACTACTTTGTAGTCTGATTCTGAAGTCCTTACAGAAACAACTCCTGTTGACTTCAAGAAGCTTTATCCAAACAACTGCAGAATCAGAGGTTATTTTTGGTCCCCAGCAGCACACGTTTTTTTTCATTCCAAGCCTGAAAGCATCTCTACAATAAAAACTTGTGCCTAGGTACGTACAGGGAAGAGACCATTCATAACTTGGACAAGGTGCACAAAATAACATTTAAAAAACTCTGTTGTTTTCCAGAAGGATGAATGGTCGCTCATCACGCTTTATATTCTTGGGGGTAAAAAATGGCACAAATCAGGACATTAGCTTTTGGCTTTCTAGACAGAGTTGGTCAGCTTTGTTTCCTGTTCTCTAGTCCTAAAAAGGATGCAGTATAAAGTGAATGGTTTGAAACACCAAGCCAGCATCCTCTCTTGTCACAATGCATGCCAATCTCTTATAATCAACATGCCTTTTGGGATGTAATGGGGAGCACAATTTAGCTCCTTTTCATCATGTTTCCAAATACTCTTCCTTCAAAAGCCTATTGAAATCTCATAGATGGAGAAGCAAGTAAGATTTCAGAGCGATATCATAATTGCACAGGTGTAATTTCGTCTCTTTACAAATTTCTGTTCACAGGTTTATTAAAATCCATTGTATTTGGCAAGGATCATTTAGATTGGCAGGGTTATACAAAGAGCCCATAATACTCTGAACAATACAGCTTGGTGAGTTCATGGGCTTGGAAAAGGGCTCACAGACAGCATTTCTGCTAGATACAAATGAGACGTGGTAGGTAGAAGGTAAATGAAGGTAAATGAAAATTTGCTTCTGAGGCACTTTCTGCCAGTACACAAGTTCCACTTGCTAGAAATGTCTTGACTCCTGCTGATGGAGTTGTCCTGTGTCATTGTCCATCTCATTTATTTACAGTTTCTGGTTTGTGCAAGGAATTTTTGTCACTGTTGGTTGTATTTGATCTTGTCAGCAGTAGCAATTGGTGTGAGAAACATCCTCTGTCTTTAACCTAGATATGAACAGATTTTTTCCTAAATTTAACCAGTATGAACACAGGAGGAGGTGAGTATAATTAACCCTGGACTTACAAGCAGTGCTTTTCCTGGGATAACCTCATAGTGGGTCAAGCTGTCATTTTGCACAGGCGGTTGTCACATGTTTTCAGTAGATGGCACGCACAGAGCAGAAAACAGCATTTGTCTCAGAAATGAATAGCTTCGTGTGTGTCTGCTGAGCTATCTGAAAGCAATTTTAAAGAAATGCCCTGCATACTGGAGAGGGGAGTGTGCAGTTAAACTGGAATCGCAGTGTTTGTACTCCTAGCCCAGTCACAGAGCTCCCATTCTAGCAGGAGAATCAGTGAATTCATGTCGGAAGAGAAAGGAAGAGGGGACAGGGAGTTTCCCCAGAAATGTAACAATAACTAGTATACCTTTCTAATAGCAGCTTCAAGACGTGCAGCAGTGGGACTTCATTTTCTAAGTGTGATGCAGCAGAAGACACCAGTTTCTTTACACAGTGGGCTCTAGCAGAGGCACCAGCACGTACTGTTACAGCTGAAGGCAGTGTTACTTGACATGGGGAGGATATGAGATGCAGGGAGTTTTGCTTCTGAGCACTACTGGCTGCCTAGAGCTGTTTCTAAAATAAATAAATCTGTATAGTGCAGAAAGCATAACAGCAGTAAATGTTAACTCTGGAGAAGACAGTTTTTCACTTAGCTCTGAAGTAGAGCCAGTAGCATTACCAGCTGTCATCTGTGTCCTTATTATCAAGTTCTTTTAGCACCTCCGCTTACTCTCTAAGCCTGGCATTTGAGAAGCCCACCTTGCTTTTGCACTGTCATTTTTCATGTGGCCACCACACATCCACCTGTCAGAGATGCTTTGCATCACAGCTACAGATGCACTCACACATTGACTTGTTTAGATGCAGCATGAGAGTCAGAGGAGAGCATCAGCTACAGGTAAATATGCACATAGGTGAGGAATACACCCAAAGGGGATTTTGTGCGATCTCATGGGTAAAGGCTGGGGTTGTTTGTTTGGTTTTTTTTAAATCTGACCGATTACATGAGTAGGCACGTGTGGGCAAATACTAAACTGTTGTCAATGCCTGTCATTGCCTGCAGAAGGTAAATTTAGGCACAGATGTGCACACAGATTCTTGTTTAGATCCAATTGTTTTGTAGAGCACCTGCTGTGAGGTGTGATGTGGGGGGGCCAGCTCTCATATTTATTCAAAGCTCCCCAATATTTGGTGTGTTTTCCAAGGTCTGCTGTTGTGGAGCTGTGTGGCACACCCACAACCTCAACCATTTAGCCCATTTCAAAGGATCCCAGACCTGCTGGGTTTTAAATTCTTGTGATTTAAAAAAAAATATTATTTTAAATCAGCCTAAGAATGTCAGAACTTGCCATTGGCAGAGCTGCTCATGTTTTTTTCACTAAGCTGCTAGCTGGGCTTCATTTTAAGCTCCAAGAGTTTTGCCTTAAAGGGACTGCCCTTCACATCTGTGCTGCTGTGTTCTTGCGTGGGTCTGCCAATACCCCACCATTTTACCACAAGTCATTCTGATGAATGTCACCAGAGGCAAGAGCAGCAGCATGGCCAAGGCTCCCAGAAATCACTAGGGTAGGCAAAGACAAAAGCCTATCAGCAGCATAGAGACGTGCAGAATGAATGCAGGGTTGTAAGGCAAACAGTCCTTTCTTTCTTTATGACTCATTGACGGTCTCTGACCTTGAGGAAGTCACTTGACCTCTTTTTGCCTCTCTCAGCCCTGTCGAAAAATAAAGAACAAGAACCACGATCTCATCCTGATGGTGCTTTCAGTTGAGTTTTCTCCAAGTTAGTGGTTTATGTTCTTTTAAAAAACAGATGGATGTACAAAGAATGCTTGCGGAAAAGCAAACTGGCCAAATACACCTCAGGTCTTGATCTCGCTTCCACTCGTACAGCATCTTTGATCTAGAAGAAGCTCAAATGCTTTATCTACTGCATGCAGATGGGGGTCATTTACCAACTACAAATGCAACCATTAAACTCAATGATTATTTTATTCCACCATTACTGCCTAAAAGTTTACAAGATTAAAAGCACTATGTAAGCTCTGCAGAGAGAAACAAGTCCTAGTCATTCCAAAGCAGTGAACTACTAAGGGTAAGCACAGTTTTAAGCTTTTCTGGTGAGGGAATGT
The DNA here is from genome assembly GCF_000738735.6 of Corvus cornix cornix. NCBI lineage: Eukaryota > Metazoa > Chordata > Aves > Passeriformes > Corvidae > Corvus > Corvus cornix. Next base: position 35,018,110 of record NC_046335.1, read on the forward strand.
TGCAGAGTGATAACCAAACCTTTGTTGATTTTCCTAAGCATGCAGAAATTCTAGTGCTAATTCTGGCAGGAGAAACAGAACCAGAGAGAGATCTGGGGATGACAACTGGCACTGGGGGATCTGGTTGCTAATCCTCCCTCTCTATGCTAACCAGCTGTATTATCTTCACCAAATCTTTCCTCAACTTCAGTTTATCCATCTGCACTTATGACCTCCTGGGACTACTGTAAAACTGTTAGTTACATGAATTTAAAATAAATGTAGCATGTTTATATTCCCATTCAGGTACCCATAGTTTACTATAGGAGTCTTGCCAGAAGGGCACAAATACCTCCACAGAGTATTAAAAATTTAGCTCTCCAAGATACATCTCAGTCTGGAAAATGACATTTGGCTTCCTACACTGGCAGAAATGTGCACTGGTACCATTCCAATGACTGTGTGAAGATCATAGTGATAGTCCCACAGAACATGACACTTCCAGCAGCATAGGAACCTTCTAGCACCCTCAGGCTGGGGTGTAGGTACTACTTCCAATTATTGCCAGTTGCATGGACTTCCATGAGTAGTTCCATGGAAAAATCCAAATAAAACCACTTATCCAAGTGAACACTAATCCAAGTAAAAATGTAACTAAACACCAGAAAAGCTGGTAAAACTTTCCGCTGACCACCCACTAGGACACGTCACAAAGAGTCTCTGCTAAAAGCCCATCCCAGTATATAGCCATTAGCAAGTACAGATTCTACCAGGACACATGGTGCCGTGGGTGTTAAAGCAGTCTTGGATTGTTGCTTGATGTGATTTTTTTTTTAATGTGCTGCATCAACAAAAACACCGTCTGTAAGGATGCCATGCAGTGGGAAAGAGGAGCAGCAGCAAACAGAGCAGCAGGATGTGGTCTGCATTTTCACTGAGTGACAGGGAGCGTTTCCTGGCACTCTTGTTTTAGATACATCTGACCAGCCCGGAGTGCTTGGAAACTCTTTGATTTACAGGACTGATGCATTTACTGCTCCAGGGAGGTGCAACTGCAGAAGAGAATAAACACCAATGACTGTGTGTGGTTTTTTAGTGATAGGCCCAAACTCTGACACGTATTTAAGAAAGATATGGAATTTAAAGCCACTGTCATGAATTGCTCTTTAGAAATACTCAGTATTTACCTATTCCCTTTTATTTAGCATAACAAAAATCTCCCCTGTTCAAGGAGTTGCTTGTGCATTGAAAGGGTGGGATGGAAATACCTCCAGATGCCAGGGGGGCGGGAGGGAGGGAAGAGAAAGGATAGCAAGCTGCCACCAACCTTGGTTTAAGTGATACATTTCTGAGAGCGTCTCTTGCTGAGGCAGGAGATGTGTTTTCCTCCATATATATCACTGTTCATCCTAAGCCTTTTCAAAACTTGAGGCTCTGTGGGTTGGGTTTTGGTTTTTTCTGCAAGCACTTCTACCATATGTTTAATTCCCTTTGCAAGAGGAGAAGCCTATTCCAGCTGACCTTGTCAGCATTTGCCTGAAACAGAGAATTGAGAAGGTACAGATCCCCTGGCCAGACTGTCCTGAGGAGCTGCAGTTTTGGTGACCTGAGATCCCTCAAAGTTTAGCTACAGCTTACTATGAGAGATGAAGCAGGAGATACCAAAAATCACAAAGCTTCTCCAAGAACAGAGTGATTAATGTGTTTAACTAAAGAGTACTGCTTGTTTTCCACCTTGAGAACACTGCTGTTTTCTCAGAGTTCTGTAGTAGCACATCCTTCCAGCTTTGCTCCATCCTCTGCTGAAATGTTGTCTGAAGAGTTTCCTCCAGCAGAAGTTACGCAATGAGTCACAGCCTCTTGCACCTCCACAGGTTTCCATCAGTGCTGTGCTGAAGATGGTTCAGCTGGTTCAGTAAAACCTAGTGTTAAAATCAAAGCTGGGTCCCAGTCAATTGGTAAATACACCCATGAGCTCCACAGTTACCACCTTATCTGGGAGCTGGGCCACTTTTGAATGGTTCAGCACGTGGAGCATCCTTCTCTTCTTGTTGCTCACTTGGGCTCAGGCCCAGAAATTTCTAACCCAGCTCCAGACCTCTTTCTCCAGCCTTTCTCTTAGAACTGCTTATCAGTTCAGCAGTACATCCCAAGTTCCTTGTCAGTGTCCTCTAGCATCGCAACAGATGCTCCAAGAATGGAGGACCATCAGGAGTTCTTACATTAGGAGTTTAGGAATGTAAAGGAGCTGCTGTGAGGAAAGGAACAGTAAAAGTAAACTGTGTAAATAAAAGGAGAGGTCTAAATTGCCTGCTTCTTGATGTTGTGCCGTGTCACAGGAAGTAACATAAAAAGGACTATGAAATAGAGGAAACAAAATGAAGAAAGGGAGAAAATAGTTAATAAACTTCTGAGAAAAATTACTGGCCATTTATTGTCTTCTTTATTCTCTCACTTCATGGATGAGAAACTGATACAGAAGGAAGACAACTGTTTATTAATTCTGTTTTCAGCTTACTCAGATGACCATACCAGTGACTAATACTGAGGGTTAAAAATGCTTTGAAAAAGAGTCAAAATTAACTATCATTAAGTAGAAAGGTGTTACTAATGGCTGCTCAGGAATATCTCTCCTTTTGTTCATTTCTGCACTGCATCTTGGATGGGAAACAGTAGGCTCAGGACATTGATGGATGAATGCAGGTAAATCTTCTTGTGGTAGCTGGAAGTGCTACTATTATGTTCTCTTTAATACATTGTAGAGTCAGTGCAGTTTCTGGAAGCTTTGCTGGAATTGCTGAAGGTAACTTCACCTGGGGCATGCTTGCTTGAGTGAAGCTGAGAGGTGGTAGTAGTGATTTTATACACTTCCCTAGGCAGCTGCAAATGGCAACCATTGAATGTGGGGCTGGAGCAGAACAATCAGTCTCAGTATAGCCATGTGGAGTTCAGGACACTGCTAGAAACAGCACTAAGTTCATGAAAATGGTTTAGTCACAGTCATGGTTTTTCTCTGATAACCTATGGCAAAAGTGACAGCTGGGAGCAATGGTCTTTAGCTGTCATAGCTTGACATGTCAGAACGCATCTATTACTATGCATAGGCAGTAGCTGATGTCATGATATTTACTTCAAAATCTGCTCCATTTTCCCCACTTTCCAAAATTCTTGACATGCCATTGCCCCGAGGCTCGTAGTCTGGATAGCACCATCTGCTTCTCCTTGTCTTTGTCCTGTGTACCCAGTTCTCCCATCATATGTCTCAGCACAGAAGTCGGGGCTGCTTGCGCAGTCCATGGCTCTACCCTTTCAATTCCTTTACTTGCTGTCCCAGTTGCAATACAGCTATGTCTGACTTTTTGACCTCCCACACAAAGCGTCATCACCTCCCAGATGCCCCCCATCTCTGTTCTGCCAGTGAGGTCCTCTCATCCCCTCAAGTGGGTGATGTGACACTTACAGGAAGCCAGTCAGTTGATGCTGGTTGCCTGTTGTTGTGTGACCTCTCTGCAACAGACTGTATGTGTGCAAGCATGAGACTCTAATCCCTATCTTTACAAGCTGTGTCACTCACCTTGATAAAATTACCAACTCTTCCAATCAGGGCCATGAATTCTGACATTCTTGTCCTGTGTGGCCACGACCACAACTCTGCCCATCACTGTAGTACATACTTAACTTGAAAGCCTTAGGCAGTATAAGTCACCATCACTGCGTAGTTCTGCAATAGCCTCTCAACAGAAGTCTGGGGGAAAAAAGCAATCTTAACGCTGTTTGCATCCCTAGTAGTTGTGGGTATTTGCCAGAAAAACTGTAATTGCCTGCAAGTCCTGTGTCTCAGGGTCACAACTGTGGTGACATCTCAGTCCTTTTCACTCACATGTACCATCAACAAGGCAGGAACTGCAACCCTGTACATTTCCCTGGGTGCAGAGAACAACCATCCTTACATTTCTGCATAAGCCTTTCAGGACCCAGGACACTGATTGTTGCTTGCAAGGCTACAGCATTTTTCCTCTTCCAGCACATCCATGTTTGACAGGTCAAATCTCTATCCTACTAAAGCAACTACTTTTGTAGCCACTGCTCAGTATTCTCTTTCTTTCTTTAGTAGGAACACTGCTCACTGCATTTACTTGCTGCCAGTTTATGGGGCTGTCACGTAGATTGTTCTGCATCGATGGCAATAGCAACTCCTTTCATATCAGAGTGGCAGACAGCAAAACTCTGATAATCTAGCTGTCGATCCAGTTGCCTGGGAGCTGCTGGAAAGAAACAGCTGGGTCAGTCAGCAAAGAGCCACCAAACTGGTGTTCCTCAAATTTTGATTCCAAAGCTCCTTTGATGCCCTGATTACAACTGTCAGTTTCCACGCCCCTGGCATTGTTCTGGCCTGGCCACATCAGAGACATCTGACAAAAAGCTCATTTCCTACACGATGAAACTCAAATGACTTACCTTGAGTATAAGTCACCTTATTCTTGCTATAAGTCACCTTATGCTGTAAAGCAAGGGGGTTCAGGGCCCACTTGGTAGAACTCAATCAGGCAATGGTGAAAATTTGCTGTCCATCTGATGTGTCTGTAAGGTTTAGCCTAACATGTAAAGACTAATTTCAGATCAGCCCAGTTGGATGCTGCTTATCTTCAGCCTTTTCCAAAAGACCCCACTCTAGACAGCAAAGCTGATTACTGCTGCCTGAAGCAGAAGGAGAGGAGAATACAAAACAAGTACTGGGGTATCCTTGCCCCGCACATTCCCCAGTGTACGGGAGACGAACTTTATTCCAGGAAGTAAATTAAAAGCAGAGGAAGTGTCTGGGACTTGAAAATTTACATCAGACCTTTAGTGCTTCCTTTGTCTACTCCGGGACTGATGTAACTAACAAACATCTACCCCCCCATGTGCTGTGTTATCCCTGCAGTCACCATATAATGCAGAAATGTACCATGATATCAAAGGCATCTTTATGATATAAAGGACAATCTAAGAATCTTTCAACCAGCTGTAGGGAAGAAGCTGTGAAAATTCAGATTCCTCTGCTCCACTCTTGCTCCCAGAGAGGAAGAGGGCAGAAAGACTTTATTTCATCCACACTTTCAGAGAATAAATCCAAGCAATGGCCAAAGCCTCTCCCAGACAGGAGCTGCCCAGGGAGGTCACCACCCCACCCAGTTGATCGTGAAGAAGCAGAACTGCAAGATCAGCTGAAAGAATGAGAGAAGAAGTCTCTTAGGGTACTCTGGAAAATCATTTTAAGTCAGCCCTAGCTGTTGTTCTGCATAGGCACCTTTTTTGTTGTCTAGTGATTCAAAAAGGATCAAATCAGAATCTCTGTACCATGCCTGAAGCAATGATTCTCTCATCAAACAATGTGGTGGAAAGTTAAGCCTCAACTCCTTTAGTCACCATATATTTTTAATACTAGCATAATTCAAATCCTAGATTACTGTCCTCTTAAATGCTTTGCAATGATTAATTGTGTATGACACAGTAGTGTGTTCATGTTGCAAGGAAACCAGAGCAACATAAGATCCTCACCTATACTGGAAGTACAAAGCAAATGGATTCATTTTCCTTTTTACACTTCCTAACTACTGTGATGGAGCTCAAACTGAGACAGCTGAGGAGCTTTGCTCATGGGGTGGGGTGGTAAATTAAATTAATAGATTAATACAAAATAATTTTTAAACCACAGGTCTGATTAACTTGGAGTACAGTGCCAGAAGGTATCATGGAGTTAAAGAACCTAATAAGGTTAGAAAAGAAGGCTTAGACATATAGCTAATCAGAACGTTCACTGCCCTATTAAATAGAATAAAAATTGGAAAGCAAATATTACATTTTCATGCTTGAACACCACTGCTAACTGGTTTGAATTTTTGAATAAACTTCTCTAAGATTTTAATTTCCCTGTCCATGGCCATGTCACATAAGTGACTCAGTCATTCTTTGGTCAGCTGTGTATTCACATCCTTTTCCTCTTCGTTTTTTTCCAGCTCATGAGCTGACAAATTCTAGCAAAAATTCTTAGTAGTCCTATAGAGCATGGTCTTAAATTTTGTATCACCAAATTCTATTCCAAATAAATCTACTTCTGTGTACCAGGTCATATAGTTCTTTATATATCACATTGTCATCCTCATGTCATCCCTTTTGACAGTATCTTTGAACTTTGCAGTCAGTAGGCCGCTCTGACTTTTGCATAGGGCTATTAATAAAGCACTAAACAAGCTCCATTCTGAAATTAATTAATGAGATATTCTACTAGTGATCTCTTTTCAGACCAATATCCTTCTCAGCAGAACCTATTTCATCACATAATTGTTACACTGTATCTTCCCATTCCTCAGCTTAATCAAAAAGGCACAGTCAAGACAGAGAATTATACTGATTTAGTACAATGATTTTGGTGTTCCTGGTGCCTGAATATGGCCTCTCTGTTGGGGTGGAAGTTAGCCCCAGTCAGACATACACTCCTACCTCTTCCACTGCCAGCAATTCATTGCACAGGTGTGGTTTATAAAAGCTTTGGTAGTGATCTGAGACTTTTACCTGAAGAACTTTGCCACAGCTTATATTAAAGAGCAGACATCTTATTAGGGGACTGGTTTATGCTTCTGCATAGTTCAAACCCTGACTTTTTCAAGCAAATAATATTCTGAATCATCCCTCTGGTCTTTAGTTTATTCGTTTTCAGCCTGATTTCCAAAGGAAATGAGTCATAAGTACATATGTTTTCTGCTGTCTGCCTGTCAGTCCCCTCTCAGTAACTTTCAAACCTGTTGGCCAGCTTGATTTGATAGGAAGACAGATGTATCAATGATACTAAATTATTGTGGTATAAATGGAGGGCAGGGAAGAAGCAGGGCCATCACCAGAGGCCCAGCTGCATGACAGGGTGACACCTAAACTGCCCTTACGTGGTCTGTCAAAGCTCAGGCAGGTGACAGCCTGGCACAGGCAGGGTTAGTTCGCTGTTGCTGACAAACCACTCTTCTCTGTAAGTTTATATAATGCATTTTAAGGAAAATAAGGTTGAGAACTTTATTTTACACCTCTCTTCAGTTAGTTAGAAAACAGCTGACTTGGGCATCCTCTGCCTCATTGATTGTCAGTTGTTCTCCTCTCCATCCCTCCCACAAAAGCCATAAAGGTTTCTCTCTGTTTCAAAACATCATCAAAATGGAAAGGCTTTGGGCTACACTGGACCTGGATAGAACATATGAGTGAGTAGTTAATTTAATGAAGGAAATATTCCTCCTAGTTTGACATCTCCATCTTGCCACATAAATCTTTTCAGCTAGGGTTCAAGGAAAATGTAAAAGCATTTCAGTCCCTATCAGTTTTACATGGTAATCCTGCTTTCCACCCCTCAGCAGACTCTGCAATGGTCAGCTCTTTCACGTGCCCTGGGAGGTGAACTGTGAGCCACCACAGGGCACAACACACAGATGTTATCCAGCCACGTCATCACAGCTTGTTTGTGGTACAGGATAAAGTGCTAGCTTTCATCTCAAACTCAGCATGCTGCAGTAAGCCAGGCTTGAGGCCATCATGGCCTGCACAATTGTTGGTGACTTCATTGGAAAGCCTTCAAGCTGCATTTCACAGTACTGCTGTCAATTGTTTGAACCACCATGAGCAAAGGATGCTTTTCAGCAGAGAAGGGAGCCTGAAATCCCCCATGTCCTCCAGAGTGCTTCCCTATTTACAGAAGTCCCTCTTTGTCTCATATGGGTTTTGAAAAAATACCATCATTCCATTAAGACCTTAATTTCAGTGTTTAATACATTCCACTAAGAATTATAAATATTTGATAGCACTTGTTGGAGTTGACTGTTGCTGAACACCAGATATTTACTAGATGGTTGTCTGGTGTTGCTGATCTCTGATAAAATTCCGTGTACTGTTTCCTTTTGAAAACAAGTCAAAAGACAAGATCCTTTCAGTGGGTGTCAATAGCAACAAGGGGCCAGAGGAGGAAAGGCTGCAATGTAGAGAAGGTGCAAGAGTGAGAGAGAGAGTAAAGCAACACAAGGTGAGCAAAAGCAAACAGCAAAGAAGAGGCAGTGGAATAAAATAGCAACTGGAACAGATCTGAAGGCCAAACATGTCTAGTTAACTGGACTAGACTGGATTAGATGAGCACTGATTCTAAAAGATACAGACAGGTCAAAGATTACTACGTAGTCACAGAGAAGGAAACCTCCAGGGTGTTTAACCTGGCAGATCAACAATAACAGCCTTGGCAAAAACAAACAGAAGGAACTTCCATCTCGTCTAATGTGGCTGCAGTAGGAGCTAGTATTTATAGAATCAAAATGATGTAGTAGTTAAAACCTGACTGAAGCTCTTGCTCTACCAGTGCATTGATAGGACTTTGCTCCTTCCTCTCCTGGCTGAGAAAAACAAAGCCATGTAGATTAGAAGATCCAGTATGAAGATCATCTCCATGTGAAGCTCTTTATTATGGTAAAATAAAAATTTGCCGGTACACAGCTGGAGGCAGATTTTGGCTACAGACAATTCTTTTTTGCTTGACATCTAGATTTTAACTACTGCTTTAATATTACCACAGCCAAGAATTTTCAGTAAGCCTCTGGTTTTGCTTTGAAGGACTGGTAACTACAGGAAGTGGTAGGTCAAAATACTCTTACAAAACAGAAGCTATGGGGATCATATGAAAAGTTGGCTGAAATTCCTTGCTTCTCAAGGCCTTGGCCCTGTGAAGGGAAACTGCAGTATTACATCACCGGATTTGTGCCAGAAAAGAAGCACAAATCACCACAAACTTACCTTAAAGTAGCTTAAGAATCATCTTACAGAAATAATGAACACTTCTAAATAACTGGGATCTTCAAAACTACAGAAGTCTGAGATAGGGGAACATAAACACATAGCAAAGGCTTGCAGTCATGCCAGCTGTTCTTAAATGCTTACCTGTTCCCATGTCTGGCTAGGATGTTGCTCTAACATCCTCCAGCAGGACCTGCTGATAGGAATTAGCACTAAATGGCAGTTGTTAAGGACAACCCAGGATTGTTCATGTTCTGAGTGCTACAGGACAATCAAGAATGGGACTGAAGAGCTGTCAAGAGTCTTCTGTCCATACCCATGAGTGGTAAAAGTGTACAGATAAGACACATCCCAGGTAACATTTACTTAAGCTGTTCTTAAGTATTTGAAAAGCTAGGAACCTTCACATCTTTCCCAAGCAGTCTCTTTCAAAGCTTCACTCTTCACTGCTATAAAGTTCTTCCTAGCTGAAATGTAAGCCCTCTTCTTACTTTCTGAGTACAAGGAGAACAGATGATTTCCTGGTTATACCCTTCTTTCCATTTGAGTTGCTTTTTTTCTTTTTATGTAGATGAATAGGGTTAGCCTCTCTTCCCTCACTGTCTTGGTGAGGCCCTGTCCTCTCTGGACCACTTGTTATTGTCAAGGTCCTCCTGTGGATTTTCAGCAGAATTGCTTTCCAACTACCTGTTCCCCTGCTGTACCTAAACAGTGGGGTTTTTTCCTGCATATCTGTAGGACCTTTAACTTGCCCCTGTCGAATTGCATCCTGTTTTTATCAGAACACCACCACCAATTTGTGGGGATCCTTTGGAATTCTATCCCTACCTTCCAACAGATTCCAGCTTCTCACATCTAGGAGTTACCTGCGAATTGACAAGACAGTCTGCAGTCTGTCATTTAGGTCTATATTGACAATACCAAATACCATGGGGCCTAGGACAGATCAGTGCAAACTCTACTTAATGTTGCCTTTCATTTTGTTAACAGAATTAAGTCTATTCATTTAGACTGTGCTCCTTCAACTTGCTTAAAAAAATGTCACTAAAATTTGTGATTTGACTAGCGTAAAAGCCAAGATATCTACTGTTTTTCCTTTGTCTTCAAGATTGATCACCCTTTCACAGACTGAAGTTAAACTGATCTGTTCTGACAGCTCATATTAGTCCTAGGGTGGGCTGCCAGCCACAAAAAGCCTGACACACAGGCTCAGCAGCTCCTTTGAGACCTACTAAATACATTTTAATGTGTACCATGGTGGAAGCATCAGCATGCTTCAGTCACTACTACTGCCTCTCTCTCTCCTAGAAGAGCTAATTGGAATGATGAAGTCAGAATCTTTATTTTGGAAGAGGTATGGAGGACTAAGGAGCAGCAGGGAACTGAAAGAGACCATGCTATGTATTGGAAGGAAAGCACGGCCAGGATGGCAGGAGGGGGAGGAACAGTTGGTATCTGTTCACAAATTGAGTCAGGCTGAGGAGAAGGGGAAGGCTGTTTGGAAGAGGTGGCTCACTTTGGGCTCTACAAACATTTGTGGATCCACACTTCATTTAGCATTAATCCCTCCCTACGGAGAGAGGCAACCTGTCATACAGTTTGGATTTTAATCTTCCACACATTTCCCTGCAAGCAGAAACATACGGGCATGTTTAGGTCTTTTTTGGTACCTGGAGAGGAATAAATGAGAGCCACTGGCTGGAAAGTTGTACTGTCATTGTGATATTCCCTATTCATCCCATTAAGGTTGTCTGGGAACTAGGAGTCAGCTGATGAGATTATTGCCAGACATTATCAAGCTGTCTATAATTAGCTTTTTATTGGTGAGAAGCCAGAAAATCCTCTTTGTTTGCAAGCTTGGACTATAGAGAAAGAAGAGAAATATTTAATGGAAGATTGTTTGGAAACTGTAGATCCTAATTAGTGTCTCAGTCTAGTAGGGAAACTGCATGCAGCATATCTCTGAAAAAAAAAAAAGATACTTTAAGCATCCTCTTTTGAGGAATGCTGGTTTGCATTCTTGAAAGGCACAGAACACATGGAGCTCTGTGGAGGTATGGATGCTTTTCTCGGTTCCTCTAGTACAGGATTCTTACATTCACACATTATATGGCTCCTTTTAGTGCAAATCTATTGAAAATTTAACACAAGTTAAAACACAGCTTAAAACTTGGGCTGTGCCTTCTACATGTAACCTGTGCAGTTTGCAAATTTGGGATCAATAAATCCAGAGAAATTTGGATAAGCATTCCAGTAGCCAGTTCTTTTTATGCTGTATATTAAAATACAGTATTTAAGTCCAAGGTGACTTTAAATCTAAAATAACCCTCTACATTTTCAACATCACCTTATGAGTCACATGTTACCTGATTTATTTTAGAAGTTAATTATATTCAAATTACTAACACATGACTGACATTTTCAGTCTCATATAGTAATGGTATCCCTTTTAATTCTTCCAGTGGACATTGTAAACTCCATGTGCTTTTTGTCAACACCATCTACACAGTCTGCAGCAAACAGAGATTAATTATGCATCCATTAGTGGCATGGTTAGAAGGTTGCTGTCTATTCCAAGACACATATTTTTTTCTTTTCACACCCCCCATCCCTCCCGGTGCCTCCGGTTTGATTTGGGTTTTGTTATTGTTGTTGTGATATTCCAATAATTTCTCTTCCCAGATGCTTAAACCAGAACTTGTCACTAGCGTGTTTTCTCTTTTCTGAGGGAGAGCATCACCATGAAGGATACTAAGCCTTCTGAAATACAGGACTCTCTTAGTCTGCCCTGTTATTTTGAGTCTTAAAGAGATGTGAGAACAAAGTCTATTCAATGACATATGAAGGTCTTAATCGAATGTCCGAATAAAACCCTGAAGCAGTTATATTAAAGTATCAATCATGTTTCCTAAAGTAGAGCCCCTGAGCAAGAATAGGAACCATCTTCCTGCAATTAAACAGATTTTAAGTGAACTGCTGGCTGCTATTCTTAGGGTGAGATCATATCTGAAAGCAAAGTATTTTGCAGAGTTTAATTGTGGTTATATCTGGGAATGACACTGTCAGTTTGGGAAATGCAGGTTGAGCTTGTAGTGGTTAGAGTACCTAGCACTTGTTAAAGAGGAACAATCCACAGAAGTTGTTAAACTCTAGTGGTGGAGTCAAGAATAAATACCACAAAGAGGGAAGATGCACTTCAGGTTTAAGCAGTAATTAGTTTAGCTACTTCTCTCTGCATTGCAACTAAACAAATCAATACAGGCTGGTTTTTTCCTTCTAAGAGTTGAAAATAAAGGTCATTTGGATTCAGACCTTTTTGCACAGGTATATAAGAGGGGTTCAACCACATGACTTACCATTAACTCCTGTATAGAACACCTACTCCAGTCTCCAGGGAGTATTTGCAAGGGCAACCTTTCAGCACTGCAGCTTAGTGTTCCTTGGTGATATCCCAGCATAGAAAAAGGTGATTCAGAGCCAGGATGTGACTGTGGTTAAGTGATCTGCTAGACATGCTGCTGCCATACACAGCTAGGGAGGCTGGTTTCTTCTGCCTGGATTTTGCTGCTATAAATGCTCCTCTTGGTCTCCAGGCTGGCTGCAATGTGTACTATGTCCTTAGCACATTGTCCCAAACTCTTAACTTCCCATCTCCACCCAGACTTCACCTCCACAATAGACCTCAGCTCTCAGTCATACACCCCTTCCACCAGACACCCCTTTCTGTGCCTCTACCCCCCAGCTTTCTGTCATAATGGAAGCAACACCTCTTAGCTTGGTTTCCACTTTCTGCTCTTTATTCCTGTGACCAGGATTTCTGTGGTCTCAAAAAGAGGATTTCTGTGATCTCAAAAGTTTTCAAATCACAACTTTTTTCTAGATCAGATTATGTCCAGGGTCAACTGAATATTCAAAGGATTTGGGTACCAGATTCTAAAGTATATCGCTACAGAGTACTATATGCACTACCATACTGGGTTTTATTTTCAGAAGGTTATCAGTTGGCCAGCTAAAGATTACCTTGGGGACAACAGAAGGCACTTGCTTGACACAAAGGATATCTGCCAGATTTCCATTTGCAAAGCCAAACGATGAGGGCATGAGATGCATCCAAAGAGGCAGTCACTAGAGATCTTTAACAAAGGAAAAATAAGCTATGTTCGCCTAGCCTGTTTTTCAAAAATACCTGAACAGTCTTGTCCGACATTTCCAAAAGAAGACATCAAGGGCAGATACTGCACATAGAATATTTTAGCCCATAAACTTAAGAGACCAGCAAAGATATAAGCAGTTGACTGTCTTACAGTGAAATTCACAAGAAAATCTTAAAATTAGGCAGTGCAACCAGCTTACCTGAGTGATAGCAAACAGGACAGGAGCTTCTGAAACATGAGTTTGCCGCCCAAGATTTTCCTGTAAGGCAAAGGCATTTTCGTCTCAGAGTGCTGAGCCCAAGGAACATGCCACAGGGTAGGGATGCTTGCACAGCCCTAATGCTGCTTGCACAGAAATTTGGTCCATTCTCTTGAGTGTTCTGTAACATGGATAGGCCTTGAGCCTTGCCTACAATGGGAATTTAGTCACTGGTATAAAAAGTGTCTGGACGATTGTTCTGGAATGAAGATTTGCCCTTTGGTGAAAATTGCCAGCTAAGCAAGTCTCTTGATACTGTTGTTCAAAATCTCCATGTTAAAACCTGGACATGCTACTCCCAGACTTAGTTCTTAGCCAAAATTAGAAGCCAAAAATTAGGGCCAAACTGAGTTTTTTGCATAACCTGCAGGGGTATTCTCACAGAAGAGGTTTCTGTGGTAAATGCTGACTGACAGCACTTTCAGTTGAACTTCATTTTGAGGATTCAGAGAACAGCTATAAAAGTAAGGAAAGCTGAAAAATAAGGTGGTTTTTTAGTAAGAGATTCCAGATGCCACTTTATACAAGCTAATAAAGAGGAGATGAAGGACTTGATCAGAGTCTCAGAGTACCTACGCAACAAGGATGTACAGGCTTTGCAGGGTAACGTGTGGCTAGTAAATTGAAGCTAAACAAAAAATCAGTATAGAAATGTAGTGATGTTTCCTAAACAATTTAAGTTATTAGCCTTTGGAATAAAAAAGCTGCCATGGATCCCTTCTCACTGGTACCTGTCAAGGCTTGGTAGCTTCCTGAAGGATACTCTGAAATTCAAAATTATTTCAGGGTGGAATAAAGTAGAATCCAAACCTGTCAACTTCCAGGATTTTAGTTACAACTTCCCATCCCAGCTAACCACAGCTGCTGGTAAAGGTTAAACGTGTGATGTATTTTGGCTCTACAGGTGCTTTAATCTTTGTTTTGCTCAACCTTGTGCTGAACAGGGCTATACAAATTAGCTCACTTATCTACTGGAACCAGATCCGTACTGCACCTCTCAAATGGAGCTGGCTGGCGTAGATTTGAATGCACAAATTAAAATGTACAAATCTAGACTTAACATTCCTCTTGTGAAGAAAAACAGCCAAATTTCCTATTCCCTTGCTTAAACATCAGCAGTCAGTTGGGAAGCATGATAGACAGGGCCCCTCCTCTGGAGCTAATAGCATTAACCTTCTCCCTGTTCCCATGGCACATTTCACCCAGTAATTTCAAGATGGATTTTATTTTATTTTATTTTATTTTATTTTATTTTATTTTTCAACAGATGGGGACTCTTCATCACTATGAGACATACATGGGCTTAAAAGTTAAGAATTACTTATTGCTTAAGCTGACACAATAAATCAGCTGCCAAATTGAGAACGATAACCAAATACGATGGATAACCATTGCATGCTGCTGGAAGCAGGGCAAGCAACATTTCTCAGTGGGGGAGATGTAATCACCAGATGCTGTATTACAATGACAACGAGACCTGCAGGGAATGGGCAACTATAGTTTGCATCTGCAAGTAAAGGGCACCCTTCTAATCATCAGAGAGTCACTAGAGCTGGTGCTGTGCAGGATCAAGCCCATCCAGTTTCAAGAAGGCAGGAGGATGATCTAGGGATAAACCCCTAGATTTGGTCTTTCTGGGTGAGCTCTGTTCCTCAGAGGGATTCACTGGGGGCCTATTATGAACATAGAAGGAGAGTGATAAGGTGTTTGATGTGGTAAACACACACTGCCAGCCAGAGTTGCACATCTGTTTAGGAAAACACGTTTTCAAAACAATTCTGCCCATACAACAATTCTCTCCTCAAAACAATTGTCCCCTTCAAAACAATCCTCTTACCTTACTGAATTAGGTAAGAAGTACAAAGATTCCATGTCTCTTCCATTTCTGAAAGCTGAATTACTTACAGCCTCAATATTTTCATTGGATCACAGTCGATTTAGATAATTTCAGGCCACCAAGAACTGGAAGCACGCATGTCTAAATATTTATAAGGGAGATACTCCCTCCAGGTTCATTTCCAACAGCCGCTTCCAACACTGGGTCTCCAAATGGCCAACTCTTCCAGCAGAACTGCTTCCTGCACATCCATCTGCTCAGTTTGTTCAGATAAACACACATCTCTCCTGCTGGCCATGTGGTGCTGACTTCTCCCCGCCACGTGCATGCACGGTTAGCGGGGATGCCCTGCAGAAGCTTTACTGTGAGTATGAGTCATAGAAAGAACCCAGCTGGATATCTGGAAACCCATTTGGATTTAATGAATTAGCAGGATGTGGGAGAGTTTTTCTTTTCTTTTAAACCAATACATGAAGCAAGTCCCGTATGGAATTACTGAGTTAATACACATGAACAGACTGCCTGTCATTTTTCCAGAGTAATTTCTGTGACTTTCACTGGAAATACCAAGTAGCAAATGAACAGAGAGACTGAAATCCACCCCCTAGTTGCTCTGAAAGGCAGTTCCACAGAACGTGAAAGGCTGGCTCAGATTGGCAGCGTGCAGAAAGCTACTGCCACTGCTGTACATGCTACTGGTCAGCAGATAAACAAAGCAATCCTGTTTCCAGGGCAGTGAAGCCAGCAGTAAATTTACACAGCCATCTTTTCAATAGCTTTTAAAAATAAAGAAAAACAAGGCACAGTCATTTCAAGCTCCATTAGAAACAGAGTGAGAAAAATCAATGTGTGACAAATAGGAAAGGACTAACTCTGGATAAGGAAATGCCATTAAGGTTTTAGAAACATACGTGTTTTTTAACTGGGAGTCAAATAGCAAATTATCAGAATCTTTCAAAATACCTATGCACATTAATGGCAGGAGCTGTTAGAATATATTGACCTTCCATTATTAAAGCAAATGGGACAAAGCTCTAATTGGTAATGGTTGTGTCACTTAAACAATGTACAAGCAGTGGGACTAGTTCTGCAGTCCTTGTTCAATACATTTCTAGCATCAGTGCTCTGATGGTAAAAGCCTGTTTGTGATTGTTCCCAGTAAGCTATTTAAGCTTTGAAGGTGTACTTGGGTTAGAAATATATTCTGTCCACATTAAGTGATCATGAATTTGAACTAATTTAGATTGGAAGGAATCTCTGGAGGTCACCTAGCCAATCTCCTTCTCATGAAGTAAAGTGTGATACAGAGAGGGTTGTAGGGCTTACTCTAGGGGTGTGGGGAAAGGGGATGAAGAACTGCATCATATTCCCGATCCAGCACCATATCCTCTCAGCTGCAGTTACCATGCAAAAAATGAAGTCTGGCTGTTCATTGGTGACACCTGACCTGTGATGACTTGGGTTTCCAGGAGTACTGAGTCTCCTCCTTGCCAGAGACACACTGAGTAACACCACCTGCTATGGGAAATTTCTCTCCATGCCCTGGCACTAGATGCTGCCAGCCTCTGAACTGATCCTTGTAGTGGCATTCTGCCTTCCTTCCCCAAATTGTGTCATTCCCAAAGTTGCCTTGGATTGCAGCACTAGATGGGCTTGTGTTGCAGCCCAACTTATTTCCTCAGAGACTGTGACTGCACCATGTCCTATTCTTGTTGGTGGTCTCCAAGCCATTCCTAATGCCCAGGTCACCTGTATGAAGTTTAGCCCACTGGAGTAAGCATGACAGAAAGCCATGAGCATGGCTGTAAAGCATGGCTTGGGGATCTTCCCCTTTCCCCTTTATTTCACTCCTAGTTGTGGGAAACTCACAATGGGAATTTTCTTCAGCTCCCAGAGATTTATGTAACAATTGTCCTTCAGCACACAGAACCCTCAACATGTTATTTACTGTTTGCCTTTTCCTTTAGGAAGTTGGCAGAACTCACCTCTGGGAATGAAATTGTATTGCAGTGCTTTTCAGGAAGCAGGCAGCATAGCACATTTGTTCCCTGTACTACAGCTCCAGGTGTCTCTGGTTTGCTGACAGCACATTCCAACAGGGCAGAGCCCCTTGTTGTTTCCTACAGCAAAACTCCATACAGGATCTCCTGGATAAAAGGCAATTACATATTCTTTTTAAACCTAAGAGCCTTGGATTAAGCCAAATACCAAATCTGATCCAATTTATCCCCCTTTTTCCTTGTTGGATAACTGTTAGTCTGCCTTTTAGTACTTTTCAGAGCTCCAGCCCTCAGTCCAAGAAGCGATTTCATTACAAATGAAGCCAGCCACTGCCAGTAGACTGTGTGGCATTCCAGAGTTGTGGAGGGGTGTTTATGTTCTCCCTCTCCCCCAGTGTTTCGTGGGCCTGTGTGTCTCCCCAGAGTAAAGACAATCCCTTTGCTTTGCAATGCCAAAAATAGAAGCATTAGTATTTAAATTGCGAACAATTGGGTTTGGCAAACAATCCATATGACTGCACCCTTTCTGAATCACGAGGCTGAGTCATTTCCCTCACCTAAGCTGCTCTCTTCTCCCGTGCAGATTGCAGGGAGCAGGGGGAAATCCAGCACTAATGTTCTCCTGTCTGTCTGTCTACTGTCATCCCCATGCCCTGCAGCCTGCCTGCTCCAGGCTGAGCTGGTGAATTATGAGCGGGTCAAGGAGTACTGCCTCAAAGTGCTGCAGAAGGAAGGCGAGAACTTCAAGGCGCTCTATCGATCAGGAGTGGCATTTTATCACCTGGGTGACTTCAACAAGGCCCTCTACTACCTGAAAGAGGCAAGATCCCGCCAGCCGACAGGTATGGGGAAGGGGGGCAGGGATGTGGCTTGGCACTGAGTGCTTTTGTATTTTTTTCCATGACTTTTTTTTTTTTATTTCTGTCCCTGACTTGATTGTCTTGATTTCCACAGGAATGAGCATGACTCACTGTGTGTCCTTTGCTGGACTCCCCTTCAAGCACTTGTGGGTACTGCAGCAAGGTTGCAGTGCCCAAAGATTAACCGCTGCCAAGGCTGCAGCATGACCTGGAAGATGACAGTATTGCTGGAGTGCTGTCAGTGTGGAGGGGATTCTGCCTCTCTTTCCCTCCCTAACTTATTTTTGAAGAGGAAAGCAGGATGGGGAAGGAGTGTACTCCAAACATTACATTTTCTGACTCTCTGAGAAAAAGCTTTTTCCCCTTAGCAATGCCAGGAAACTATCTGTCATCCTCAATAGCCTTCCACCATCTCAGTAAAGGGTTAGTATTCTGCTTTGATCAAGGAGACAGACATTTACCCACAAAGCATTCATCAGGATGCTTCAACTTTTGCTGTGAAATCAGCCAATTGCTTGTTAAGTATCTGTCATCCATCTGTCAAAACCATACAGTTCATTTGGGGACAGCAATGAAATTATACATCCAAACAACTTAGCCTTGCCAGAGCAACCATCTTCATGCTAAACTGCCCAGCCTCAGAAGGCAGGTGAAAGAGCTGTGGAGGTGGTGAAAGAGATGAAAGGTGAAAGGCCAGAGATCAGGGTGAGGCAGAGATGGTGCTTTTATTTTTCAGAAATAATAGGGAGATAAAACAACACTGTGGTGTTAAACAGAAAGGAATTTTGTAGAACTCAAAGGATCTCAAGAAAGTAAAATGAAAGCCACGTGCAAAGAAAATCTGCTACAGAGCAGCTCTTCAGATGAATCTGAGAGGAAAGAGTGAGAACTGGGTGTAAAACAGGAGCAAGCCTGGGTCCCGGCGGAGCATGGTGGAGCTGATGTTCATTGAACTAGAGGAGGGAAGGGAGGCTGTTGGAGCTGACTGTGCTTGATGTCCTACAGGCATTGGCCCTGCAGGGCTCCTGCAGTGTCTGTGTCCTGGAGGACCATCAGGGAGGATGTGCTTGGGAGTGTGCTGGGATCTCCTTCCTCTTCCACTTCCCCTAAGGGTGCTTGATCCCATCTGCTCTGCTTGGCCATGGGCTCCAGGCAGTCTGACAGCACAGCTGTGCACCCCACACTCCCAGAGCAAATGTGTTTAAAAGCTCAGTGTAGCCTATTTTAGTTTACACTGTGCCCTTCTGCTTTCAGCCCTTGCCAGAACTAGGAAATGGAGAAGCATATGCAAGAGAAAAATAGTCAGTGGAAAATAAGTTATCCTAACCTTGAAGTTTTGACTAGGCTCAGATGTGAAAAATTTCTTTTAGCTGAACCACTTAGCTTCCATTTTTAAAATATGTGTTTCTGTGCTCCCTTACCACCCCCCTCCTTGTGATACTATTTATTTGGTATTCCTGATTGCTTCTTGAAATAAATACTAATTTATTCAACAGCAACAACTTCAAATACCACTTGCTACAAAAACATACCAGAAAGTGTCCCTAAAGGCCCTTAATGTATACAAAATCCAGTTCTGGCCTTCAGCTTTGCATCAGAGACTCTTTCCTGTTATTTGTAGACCATTCAAGGCTGTTGTTCCACTGTTTTATTTATGATTATGGAAAACTTGAAGGGCATTCAGGGGGAAAGAATATGTACAGTAAGAAAGGATGTCACTGTTAAAATGCAGAAATAGGAATCAAGTAACACTATCAAGAATTATTATGTGACCTGGAATAAGTCAGTGTCTCGACTTTCAATGTCTCCATCTGCAAAGTGTGATTGTTTTCTTTCATCTGAGGTTTCACCAGGCTCACTGGTTATTATTGCAGTCATGTTCTGTGTGTTCTTTTTTTTTCTAATAAGGAATGGTTTTGGCACAAATCACTGGCAGTTATTCTCTTTGGTGGGAGAGATTTTGAATGGTAAAGAGGAATTAGTTAGCAAAGGGGTTTAGTGTTCTAAAGGGGTGGCAGCACAGCAGATCCCTTATGGCTATTCACTATCTGCCCAGGGTGAAGGAAGGTTGGATTTGGCCTGATTTCCTGTGCCACCTCCAAAAAAAATCACAAAAGCAGATGGAAATAACACAAGATAGTTGTATAACCCTCTTACTGAGGGAGAAGGCAGCTGCTGTTAAGTCGTGTAAAGCATGCATGGAGCCCTCCATGGCTCTGTGTCCAGAGGTTGGTGCAGCAATGGGCAGCCAAACAGACACCTTGCAGCAAAGTCTTGTTCAGCCCTCTCCTACTGGGGCTGCATTGTCAGGGCAGGGACCGACTGGGATTGAGACCAGACCATCAGCTGGCAATGGCCTGGTAATGTCAAGCAGTGGTCCCTGGTGTCCCTGTGCTGGGAACCCACGTTCAGACATCCTGTGGGCTGCCCAGACCAGATGGTTTTTGTGCTGTGTGGGGCAGGCTCATGGCTGCACTCAGGCACTGCCTTCCTGCACCCCTGTGACTCAGAAGTCCTGGGAACAAAACCCAGGCCACGATGTCTAAACAGCAGATAAGCAACTGGGCTCTGAAGCTACAGGGGAAGCAGAAATTATCTTTAATATGGCATTAGGCCACTCCGCACAGGGACACAGGCACAGTCCTAAGAGCCAGGAAACATGTTCCCATTGCAGCTCTACTGGTACCTCTTTGCATGGGTCTGACCCGTCATCTGTGTTGTTCTTACTTTTTATTTCCACATCAGCCGAAGGGGATAATTTCTTCTCCACTGAGAGATGAGAGTCTTCTCATTAACATTTACACACAGCTTTGAAATATTTCTGAAGGCAGAGCTAGTATGGTGCAATACCATTAGGTAGAAAAAACTTGACAGGGCTCTACTCCTGTAAACAGAGAGCTGCTCTCATTATTTTTCCTTGGTAAAATAATGGTCCTCACAAAGACAGCAAAACGTGCCAAAGCCAGCCTAAGAGATTTATAAGTAGCTTGCAATGGGAGTGTCTCCCACCCTCTATCAGGTTACATACATATTATTTTGCCCCTGGCTTCCTAGGCATGTGGAAATCTCCCAGGTGAGGGAAGCTGTGCCATTAGCAGCCACTACCTTACCCAAAAGCCAAAGGGGGCTGGCAGCCTTTCCTTTCCGAATTATGAGCCCACCTCTGCCCCCTCAGTGAGGTGCTGAGTCCCTGCGGGCTCAGGCAGGTGGATTTCCTGACATGCCCATGCAGTTATCCCTTCTTACCTGCACCAAGCAGGCACTGTAAGCATGCACCTCAGTGGCAGGGATGAGCACAGCCCATCAGAGCCTAGGCGGGCACAGAGCAGAGGTCACAGTGAAGGCAGAACAGCAAGACTCTGCTCAGGCTGAGTGCCCTGCCTTTACACTGCTGGGAGTGAGTCAGCCACCTGCACCAATTTTATTTTAAGCCTAAAATTCAGGGCTACCCCCTCAACTGAATTTCTTCATTACAGGAGGCTGCACAACTTAAATAATTCTGTTTTTTAAAAAGCTGTTTTAAAATTTGCTGGGCTGGTAAGAAATGTGAATGCATAAACAGCCGAGGATGCTGGTGCATCTTGCTTGACAGAAGCAACGGCAGAACTTCTTAACTCATGAAAAATGTCCCAAACAGGTCAAGTAACTTAGTCATCAAATCCCACCCTCTGGAGTGCCTACGATAATGCAACTGAACCTGCAGAACACTCAGCAGGGAGACCCACCTCACCAGAGATAACTTGAGAAGTCACAACAGCATGGCCACAGCCCACAGATGCCACATGGCATGTTTGTGGATAGCTCTGGGTAGCAGGAAACTGATCCGTCTCGCACTGATTCAGCACTGGCAGAGGGCACAACAGAGACATCCTCATCTTTAAAGGAAGCTTTGCACCCTCAACTGCTTTGGGGGGTGCAGTACTCACACTCACTAGTGCTGGACATGTTGCTAGTAATTTGTTCATCACTTTGAAAGCTGAAGCACTTCTCATTTCCCTAGCTGGTGTGGAACACATTGCAGTTTGGATGAGGAGGAGGCGAGATTGCCCTCTGATTGGATTGCATTGCATTTCCGATTGGTTTCTGAGGATCTAATAACTTCAGTGGACCAAGCTTATTACTGTATCCCGCAGCCGTAGGGAGGAGAGGAGAGAGATCCAGCAGGCAGGAATTGTGCAGCAAGATTGATTTATTTAATTATTTTACAAACTCTTTTATAGACTTTTTTCTTCATAGTCTAATTGGTCAAAGGATCAGCCACCCCCTGGGGTGATCGGCTAGAATTCTAAAACATTCATTGTAAAAATATTTTTCTACTGTACTATAAACATAGTTCTACAAGGTCGCAGGTGTTCATAGTTTATAGAACTCTGCTAATATCTTCATGAGAGAGAAAAGTATCTCACAGGCTTAGAAAGAAGCAGGAAAATTTCTTGCTAACAGCATTTTTGTATCCACACAAGCTGGCCCTGGCTGGCTGTTAGAGCAAGGCTCTGAGCAAAGAACCATTTTTCAATCAATACAGAAGTGAAAGTGGCTATGTTTTTACTTGCTTGCTTCTGGTACTACATGGCTTTTGCAACTTTGTGGGTGCCATGTGTGTGTGAAGCTACCCTCATGATAGAAATCAACATGATTTAAAAGAGGATTGACCATGACTGCACAATCATTAGCTCTGTCTGGAGACACATACTCATTTAGATCAACCTGTGATTCAGGGTGAACAGGTTCCCTTAGGGCTGAGGCCAGGAGATGAAGCATAGTGTGTGTGGTGGGTTGATGCTCTGAAATTCTGGAAGGAAAAAGAAGGCTCAGTTTACCACCTGCACAATGCTGGAATATCACAGAGGTCTACTAGGATGAATCAGTGGTTCTGTGCCCCTAGGAACTTCATTAGACAGGACAGACAAGGCAGTATGCAGCATATAGCATATGACAAAACTGCAGATAGTGTGTCATGGTGGAAGGACATCCAAGCAGAAACTTTAAGGGAAGAAAGGGTACAAAGACAGTGTGAAGGATGCTCTTCCCAATTCTACTCATCATCGAAAAGCGTGAAAAGAGTGGAATAGACAGTAAATAGAGTAGGAGAGTGAAAAGGCAGAGCATAACTGTACACAAAATGCCTGCAGGGGTTTGCATGCAGGCACTGCAGGAAGAGAAGCCAGTGGAGGTGTCGTTCCACAAGTACAGGCAAGGATGACCTGGATAGTTTCAGCTGTGTGAGTTCAACTGTGCTGACCAAGAGTAATCAGAGACGAAGTAAAAACTAGCTGAGGCAAGACTGAGCAACAGGGATGGTGAGTGCAACTCAGACCAGGCTCTCCAAAACCAGAGATTCCTGGTTTGGTTTGGAGCCCCTTCCAAATGATGCTGTTCCAGAACACAGCACTGGAACCGTGCTGCTCCTCTGTGATGTACTAGGGATGGAGGTGCATTCTCTCTGTCTGCCACAGGGAGTTGTGTAACCACCATACCTGTGTGTGTGTTCTTTCCCTGCAGATACCAATGTCATACGATACATCCAGCTGACAGAGATGAAGCTCAGCAGATGTTCCCAGAGAGAGAAGGAAACCTTGTGAAAATGAAGCCACTTCAGCTGAAGTGCCCAAGGGGGAACATTTCCTTCCTAGAAGCTCATTTGATGGATTTTCCCGTTTGCTCTGCCTCATCCTCATCTCCTCATCCATCCACTCACCCTTGCTCTTCATTGAATACCAGTTTTGAAATGAAAGACACTTGGACGCTGGATATGGCTGCTTGCCAACTATGGTAATACCCCTTCCCCGTGGCAAAAGAGCACAACAACTACAGCCAGCCTTGTTCCCAGACAGTGTCACACACCTGGAGTAGGCAATGCTGGAGGACCTGTCTGGTCCTGAACTGACTGCCTATTACCTATTAGGGAAGCAACCCCCAGAACAACGACTTCCTGACCAGGCAAGCTGGAGATAGAGGGTTTCTGCTCTGAGTGATCACTGGAGCTTGAAGAGCTAAGAAACCAAGAGAGCCGCTGGTCATTCCACAAGGCACAGCAAATGCCTTTTTACCATCAGTTTCCTCTGCCTGCTTCTCCAGTGTGTGTTATTGGTCTCCAGTGAGAGCTCACATGCTCCCAGTCTAATGTCAATGAAAACTGTTTCTAAACATCCTCTTGATGAAAGCACAGAGCACCCTATGTACCCCCTGCAGAGCTGTCCCAGTGCCAGAGGAGAAGGCTGTGGGCTACCACAGAGCGCTGAACGGACTGTGAAAGCATGGTGTACAGTGTGAGGGAAAAACTGTGAAATAATTCATTAAAGGCAAATAAAAATTATTCATAGGCAACAAGTCCAGGCATTGCTTTTCAAAGGAGCCTCTTGGGTTCCCTGTGTCCAGACAGACAACATTATCTAGTAGGGGGGCAGCATGGAGTGGGGAACAAGGGATGTCTCTTTGCTTACCTTGGCTCTGCCAATGCCTTGCTGTGTGATCTTGGGCAAGTCACTTAGCCTCTCGGTGCCTCGGTTTCCCTATCTGTACACTAGGGATAATAATACTTCCCTACCTCGCAGGGGTGTTGTGAGGATGTATTAGTTAATGTTTGTAAGTAACAGTACAGTGATGTTCAGTGCTAAGTATTATTAGTACATTGGATTGAGGTCTTGATTCTCCCACCTTGTGTTGGTGCTTCCTGTGTCCTGTTTTTTTCTTTTGTAGGAGAGTGTGGTGCTGACAACAGGGCAGGACCAACAGCTTTGGAGCCTATTTTGGCAGCCCAGAGGGCCTGTTTAGACCTTCTCCAGCAGTGTGACCTTTTCTAAGAGCTCTGTCTCCTTGGCTCAAAGGTCCTTTCTGAAACTGCCAGTAATGGGATCAGTAAGTGCCACAAACACATTCTCAGTGTGACTTGCCCCAGCAGCGGCCCACAGGGACATGTTCCCAGATGCAGGATATATATGTATAGTCTCATCCCATGGTGGTCAGTGTCAAGTGAGTGTAGCCAGAGTTACTTCACTTGGCCGTCAGCTGAAACACAGAAACTGAAACAGCTGAACAGACAAAAGTTTGGCCAAGTGCTGTGTGCTTTGGTCCCAGCAGACATGGTATCTACAGACAGTTGGCTATGGCATCCCACATTCCAGCTGTGGTATCTAGCCACATTTTTCTCCAGCCAAAATTTAAGAGAGTTGTTAGAGAAACATCAAGAGAAAAGGCAAATTGAATATAAGCCAACAGTGTGCCCTGGCAGCCAGGAGGGCCAGCCATGTCCTGGGGGGCATTGGGCACAGCATCGTCAGCCAGGCAAGGGAGGGGATCGTCCCACTCTGCTCTGCACTGGGATAACCTCACCTCGAGTGCTGGGGGCAGTTTTGGGTGCCACAATAAAAAAAAAGATAAAAAGCTCTAAGAAAGTGTCCAAAGGACAGCTACAAAGATGGTGAAGGGCCTTGAGGGGAAGCTCTGTAAGGAGTAGTTGAGGTCACTTTGTCTGTTCAGCCTGGAGTAGAGGAGACTGCGGGGAGACCTCACTGTAGTCTTCAACATCCTCACGAGAGGAAGGAGAGAGGCAGGCACTGATCTCTTTTCTCTGGTGACCAGTGACAGGACCCAAGGCAACAGCATGAAGCTGTGCCAGGAGAGGTTTAAGTTGGATATTAGGAAAAGGTTCTTCACCCAGAGAGGGTGGTTGAACACTGGAACAGGCTCAACTGGAACAGGGAAGTGGTGACAGCACCATCCTGACAGAGTTTAAGAAGTGTTTGGACAATGTTCTCAGGTACCTGCTGTGTCTCTTGGGGTGTCCCTGTGCAGGGCCAGGAGTTGGACTTGATGATCTTTGTGGGTGCCTTCCAGCTCAGGATATTTATGATTCTGTGATTTTATGAAATCTCTGTAATTGTCTCTGAAAAAACTTCAGTCATATTCTTTAGTACAGGAACACATCCAGCTCACATTGGGGCTGGGGAAGAGACCATCTAAAAGTCACATATAAGTCTCTGAAATAAGGCAGACCTACCTCAATTGTGTAAAACTTAGATCAGCTGGGATGGCACCAGAATGTTCCTCAGGTGGGTGGTAGAGAGCAGCTGCTTCCCAAAATTGGGAACACAGTGTGCGGCTGCTGTAAAGGAAAGAGCTGCTGGAGGCAGCATAGTCACCTTCTTCAGATGGCCCTTGGTTCACACAGCTGGGTCAGAAATAGGAAGCACCCCTGCCCATCACTGCAGATATCTAAGTGATAAATGGAACTACAGCTGCTAGGAAGACGATTTAAAGACAGGGAGGACAAATGAGGGAAATTCTGTAAGTGGCTGTTAACCAGACCAGAAAATAAGGTTCGGCAGAGGTGTGCTTGGGTGCATGTAAGGTGTACCTAGTACTGCATAAAAGACAGAGTTAATAAGGTTCTGGTTCTCAGGCGCATGCAGTCCTTTATATCCTAAATATATCACAGCACAAAAAATTCAAATAGAGGTGACTCTCCCCTTCTTCATATTGCTCATGACAGTTCATCCCACAGCCACATGTGTCTGTTCACTAGGAATGAAATGAGGATTCATCCTGCAGGCAATGCACGAGAAGAGGACACCACCCATGCAAACAGTCTCTGCCCCAGGAAAGCTCAGGCCAGCAGAGACAGGCTTGTTACTCATGACCTTAATGTAAGAGAAAGGGCATTCTCCAGCCACTGGAGATGTAGGGCCATGACTGTCATTTTGTCTGGGAACAATTTTAGCCCTCACAATGGCTTCACTAACGTACTGTCACTGCATCAGTGCCATGTATATATTAATACAAAAAGGGCACAGCAGACTCCAGTCTCCTCAGTTTTCAGCATCTTTCCCTCCAGGAGCACTGCAGAAGGTGGGGGAGAGGGAAGGTTTTGAATGTGCATAAGAAAAAGATCTCAGAGAGCCTTCGGGTGCTACACAACAACCTATTTTCTTCAGAAAACTGTTGTCCTTACATACACTGACAGCCAGAGCACCTGTAAGCAGTGACACACACCAGAGGCTGGAAGAAGGAAGCCACCAAAGAGAAAACAGAGTTGAGGACTGTTTCGTGCAGTGACACTGAGTTTGAGAGAATTATGGACAAAAGTCCAGGTTAGGGGCCCTCCACATGCAAGGAAAGACACAGCAGCAATGCCACAAGGCCACCAGAATTTCTGTGGACTGCACTCTCCAAGTAGTAGGCAGTTCTGCTATGCAGTCTAATTGGAAGGATGTGCAGACACATCACCTCTACTGTGTGTGTGTCAGGGGCATACGAAAGAGCCTTTGAAACATTCTAAAATGCTTTGTCTTCTGCAAAAAGAAAGAAGGCATATTTGACATCCAGCACATCAAGGAGCTCTTCAGCTCTAGAGAAGCAAGGCCCTAAAAGACTACAGGCAAGTTTATCTCATGATCACTGTTGAATTTAACATCTAAGGGAGAAACTTGTAGTTTTGTCCAAGAACTGTCTTAACAGGAAGTGGAAGAGTGGAAGACTGAAATAAAAATCAGGTGGAGAGGGGAGAATCTAGTATCAAGCCCCCAATAAAGAGGTCTACATATACAACAAGGCCTTCAGAATCCATAGCAAAATAGAGTATACACCTTTTCCAGTGAGTGGTCCTTAGCAGCCAAGATGTGGAGGTGTGGGGAGAGGCCACCCAATTCCACCCAAGTTACATGGACCTTGTTGTAGGGAGTTGGAGACACACTACTGGAGGTAGCCATGTCCACTACAAGTCAATGGTATGTTTCTGCAGAGCAGTCAAGTAGCAATGTTAAGATACACATCCTGGAACCCCAAAAAAGCAAACAAAGCTTTAGCTCAACCAGGTGATGTATCTGTATGTCAACAACCAGTACACAGGGGAATGAATACAGGCCCCTGCCTGTACCCAGCAGGGCTAAAATGTCCTCAGTGCAATGAGAAGTGAGCCCATTCATCCATCACATGGTAAAACAGCAGGAACAAAATGGCAGGTGCCAGACAGAGCAGTAGGACAGCAAGCAGGAACTGAGGATGAAAGAGGAGAGGGATGAGATGATCATGGGATGCAAAATATGAGCCAAACCCAGGTTCATAGGCAGAATGATAATTGAACTAGAAAAAAAACTGACCAAAGGCTTAGACACACTATTTGCAGTTCATAACAACACCCAGTTTTGGCAGGATACACAGCAGGGAAAAAAGGCAGCAAGATTAGATGTGATTTTTCCAGTTGGAGGGGGCAAAAGAGGGGCAGGCTTCCTTCCTGCAGCACAATCATTTTTAAAAGTGCGCGGAGAGGACAAACAGATGCTCGCTGTGGAATTTTTCCAAATATGTGTTAACAGTTGCTGTTGGCAAAAGTGGCTTGAACAGGGTGGAGAAGTCTTTGTTTAAATTAGGGAGAAGGTATGACTAGTTTCCGGGAACTGATGGGAAGGCAAAGGTCTGGATATTCTTGCTTGCTAGTGAAATCCAGGAGCCTCTAAGATGAAAAGGAGGGTCTTGAATGCAGAGCAACCCCTTTAGCTGAGCATCTCCATTTAGCTGAGCATCTCCATTCCCCAGCATTCCTCTGCAAGCCTCATCTGTGTAAATGTTGTCCCCAAAATACAGCCAGCCCAGGAGTGGCTGTATTCTCATGCTTCACATAACATCTCCAGAGGGCTTGTCTGCACTGTTTTCTTTATGCTCAGTCCCTTGATGATACCCTTTTGATTTGCTTTTTCTTAGGAGCAGGAGAAGGGAAGGGGGAGGGTATGCGCTGGGTGAAGGTGAAATCAAACCAAATTCACACAGGACCTGCTGACTATCCCTCTTCTCTGGTTGTTTATTCACCTTTCCTCCTGCACCCTGAAGGACACCGATGTTCTTCCCAAGTTTCTATGGTGAAACTTCTTATCTTCACAGTAGTTTAGAGGCTTGAGCAGGAGTTACTTAAACAAGGAGGAACAGTGGTGGGCTAATGTGCCCCCCAGGTGGGATGCCTGGGAGGGTGCAGTAAATGAACAGTTTTCTTAATACTATATTTGCATAATTATAATTGCATAATTATATTTGCATAACCAATTACTAAGATCACTGCAGCTGGTAAGAGGTGGGTTCCAGAGATTGTTCTTTAGGAGTTCCTTGGTTACTAAGGTGCCACAGGGTGTACCATCCCCCCAACAACAGCCTCAATGCTGCCTCAAGTGAGGGTGATGAAAAGACAAGGCACTGTCCTGGCCCCTCCCACAACTGCAACTGAAGGAAGGTAAATTCATGGATATATAAGAACATGAGAAGAAACCTCTGGCAATATGTAACTTTTGAGGCAGTTAGCAGCTTGTGAGATGGAAGGGCATGTAAGTGGTCCCACAGATGTAGGGAGGGGAAAACCTTCCCTCTCCTTTGCTTCCCATAGACAGATGCTGCCTCTTGTCACAGCACGGGTCAGCTCAAACTCTGTTCAACCCAGAGAACTGTGCCTACAGCAATTCTTTCCAGTAGCAGTTATGGTCTGGAATCAGGAAATAAACAGACTGTGTAGTACCCAGGAAAGTACCTTCTTACTGTACCTTCATGCTCACTCCTTATCCTTAGGAAAGCACCTGTTGTTACATGACAGACAAGGGGGCACATATGGCACTATTCAGCCATGGCCATGGTGAATGAAGCTGCTCTCCCAGAGAAGCTTCACAGGCCCTACCACAGCCTCCTTTCTTCCTTTATTACCAGCCAAGTCTTATACACAGCAGCAGCTCTGCAAAACCAACTTCCACAGCTTTTCCTTCCAGAGGGCTCCCCTTCACCGCATTTTGCCTGCAGGGAACATGAGCCTGTGCCAGCTGGTAGCTACCTCTGGCAACTCCCCATCACTGGTTAGGAAATAATTTGTAATACAGCCAGGTGGAACTGTAAGGGCATCATGAAATAAAAAGAGGAATCTGGCTAGGGCTTTGGGGCCAACACAGATTCTCATACAAGTAGTGCCACCAGATCTTCAGTGATTCCATGTGCCCAGGTGCAGAATGCCCAGGACCACTGTATACCCATACAAAGGGCACTCAGAGAGCTCCCTGTCGTGCTCCACAGCCTACAGGGGAGATGGCAAATGAGCTCAGAGGAAGGGTGAATCACGCATGTACTCTCTGCGTTGGACTATTTTCTCCTCAGAGCTGAGCTAACAGAAGCAAATGAGCATATGTTCTCTTGTCTATTGTCAGAGCTTCAAATCAAAACTGTGATTAATCTGAAACTGTACATTTTTGGCATTAGACCCCAGCTTACCTCAGTACTGTAAAGATTTGGTGTTAACTTTGTGTTATGTTGACATCTAAAATCCAAAATATGAGCACTGAAGATGACAGAACAGCTTTCTATAAAGAATTCTGCCAAGAAAAAAATCACTTCAAAACAAAAGGAAAAATACCTGGTTACTAATAACAGAACTGGTATTTAATATTAAATCATCTCGACCAGTGATTTTTTTCCCAGCATTTAGGGAGGCACTCCTCAGTCTATGCATATGTGAATGTGCGTGTGGGTGGGCACACAAGGGGATCATGGGGTGCAGCCCTAGGGGCAGAAGTGTACAAGACAGAGCTGGACCTGACCACATCCTGCTTCCCAGTCCATGCCACAGTAGGACCTGCTCCACCTCAGCCAGTCCTGACACATTCTTCCCAACTACTTTACTCTCTTGAAATGAGAGCAGGGCAAATGCTTGGTTGTCAATTACTGCTGTTACCAGTTCCCAGTTCTGCAGACTTTTCTCTGGCCATGAATCTGCTGTGAACATAACAGCTTACACATGCTCCCCATGGAGAGAGAGGAAGGAGAAGGTATTCCAAGGGAAGCAAGAGCTTCATTGAATGTGAAAGCCAGCCTAAGTGAAAACTCTCATGACAAATCAATAAAAGCACATGCAATTCGGAGTCTGGGATTCTGTTTGAGCAAGAAAGCAGAATGAGAGTATTTCAAAGGACAGTTTAGGTGGGAAAAGGAACAAAGGAGAAAGAGACATAGATATCCTTACCTGAAAGTCTGGAGGACCTGGCAGGAGCTCTTACTCCAGGGCAGAGGAGGAGTTTTTGGAATGGGAGACACAAGGGGTGAAATGCAAGAGGAAATAGAAAAATGGAATGTAGAAGAAAAATTTAAAGATAGAGCTGATAGCAAGTCTTCCCATCCCAGTAGGACTTGGGCGTCTGGGTAACCAGACCCTACAATAGCTCTGACTCTGGAGACAAAGGGAGGAAGATTGAGGCCAGTATCATCCTGAGGACACAAGAAGGAGACCTCAGGAGTGGCTGTCTGCTGGATCTTTAAATGCTGATCCCTTTCTTTTGCCTTTGTATTGCTTTCAGTATCATGAGCCAAGAGACAGCCCAAATGCCTTATCCTGATGTATTTCTTAACACATGACAGCAGCATCACGGCTGGGGGGACAGGGAAAACAGGGTCATCATTTTAGGACCTATATTAGCTGGAAGTGGTAAGCCACCTTCAATATGTTTTTTAGGGACAGAGTTATTCTGAGCCCTGAAACAAAGCAAATGACAGGTTTTTTCCAAGGCCGGTATTTTCTTGATAACTTCAAATTCCAGCCCTTACGCCAAAGTTGTCCATAAAAGCAGGCTGCTCTCCCAGTTTGGTGCGGGGAGCTTTTGCTGTCAGTGCTTCTACTTAAGCAGTGGTCCAAACTCAGATGTAGTTGCACCTGGTTCCTCCTGCAGCAGCATCTTTAACTCATGTTGTAAATAGAAACTGTTGTTGAGCATGTGATACTAAAATTAAAATGTGTTTTAATGGCCACTAGAGAAAAGTACATATTCAGATTATCCAGGATAAAACAGATTGACTGTTTCTCTGATTTTGCTTAGAAAAGACAGCTGGAGAATTTACAGTTGGGAACAAAGGATTTTCACTTTCTTAACCAACAATGGATGGTTGGCAGCCAATCTGGCTGCCAGTGTTATTCTCATTTTGTGATGGCAGCCCCAAGAAAGCTTAGCATGGCCTGGAACAGCCTCAGGGGAAAGTCATGTGCAGGATGGACTGTCTTTTTTGGCTCCCTGAAAACAGCAGGTGATAGAGCTACAGCCTCTGCAGGCTTCCTCCACTTCACACAGCAGCAGTACTGGGTTGCAGCAGAACTTTTGGCCGCAGATAAACCCCCAGCTGTTTCATATTACCTCCTACAAACTTCTGGTTAGAGAAATGGCCATATACAAATGCCATATTCCTCACTCAGAGGTGGTCTCCCGCATTTTGCTGGGGCTGAATTAGATCCAAACTAACAGCTTGCTGAATTCAGTAGGTTGTCTTTGAGGCTCAGCTGCCTCTTGGCAGGCTCTGAGCATTGACTCAGGGAGAGCATATGAGCCCAAGGACACAAGCCAAGATGCCAGCCCTTTCATGGGGTCCTTTTGGATGGCCTCGAGATATGGGGGCTGAGCCTGGCTGCTCACAAAAAGCCAGGTCTTGGCATCAGCTGAGCAGAACAGATGTGTGACCCTTTCCTGGTCCAGAGGCCAGGCCCTCACATCAGCTCCCCAAGCTGCAGAGGGGGTGTCACAGAGCCAGGGCTGATGGCTGACTGGCTTATCCCCACTGCTAACAACCCTCACGGGTTTTGACTATTCCAGTCTTTGGTGCTGGGACTGCACTGTCACCCTGAGGTAGAGGTAGGTCTTGGTTTCTAAAAGCCCTTTAAAACCTCAGGAGTAAGGACTCTAAACAATCAGCAAATAAACGGTAAAAATCCATTAGGTGTTTTTGGAGCTCAGAAGGGCTCAGTTTATCACTTCTTAATGTTTGTGGCAGACAAGCCTGCCTGCTGTTGTGCCACACAGGCCTCGGCTTCCATATAAACACAGAAAAATAGTTACTTAGTCAGTGGCCCAGCAAAATGGGAGGGGCTGAGCAAGAGAAAAGCTTGCCTTGAGCATCACCAAACCAACATGTCACAGCAACCCAAACTCAAGTTATCACCTCAACCTGGCAAGCTCAAGGTGCAGTTCAACACCAGCACCAGACTGTCAGTCTGGGAGATTTGACTGAAGTCTGGAAAATTATTTCCACATGAGAGAAGATGAAAAGCTGTACACAGGAAGAGGGCCTGAATCTGCATTTTACAGGTAACTAGCATAGCTTGACTCTCAGATCAGTGGTTGGGAATACAACACTCTCAGTTAGGAAAATCCTGTAACTTACAGCATAGACAGTGTGCTGGTTTTAGCTGGGGTAGAGTTAATTTTCTTCATAGTGGCTGGTATGGGGACATGTTTTGGATTTGTGCTGAACACAGGGGTTGATGGTATAGAGATGGTTTTGTTATTGCTGAGCAGGGCTTGCACAGAGCCAAGGCCTTTTCTGCTTTTTGTACAGCCATGCTGGTGAGGAAGCTGGGAGGGGTCACAGCCAGGACCGGTGACCCCAACTGACCAAAGGGACATTCCAGACCATATGGCATCATGCTCAGTATACAAAGTTGGGGGAAGAAGGGGGGACATTACAAGTGATGGTGTTTGTCTTCCCAAGTCACTGTTGTGTGTGATGGGGCTCTGCTCTCCTGGAGATGGCTGAACACCTGTCTGCCCATGGGAAGTGCTGAGTTAATTCCCTGTTTTGCTCTGCTTGTGTGAACAGCTTCTGCTTTCCCTGTTAAACTGTCTTTATCTCAACCCACGAGTTTTCTACCTTTTACCCTTCCAATTCTCTCCCCGATCCACTGGTGGGGGAGTGAGCGAGCGGCTGCCTCAGGCTTGGCTGCTGGCTGGGGTTAAACCACGACACACAGTCAAAATTCAAATCAACAGAAAAAGGAAGAACCCCACAGTATCATCAATACTGGTTCCCATTATAAAATGAGTTCCACTTCTCAAGCAATGAATCTTCTAAGACATATGCTGTCTTTGAGAGACATCCCTCTTATTTTCAGTGTCCTGGGACAGCCATGTCCCACTCCACCTGTTATTAGTCTACAGACTGATGTGGAGCTCTAGGAATCCCAGATGTTTACATCTTTGTGATATCAGATGGACTCAACTAATGAAAGATGGCTGTCTAAGAAAAGATTAGATCTCTCCTTTTCACTCTTCAGCACTATAAACACAAAGTCCCTGCAGGGACTTCACAGCTCTGTTCATGATAAGCAAGCCAAACCAAGCTGTGTCATCTCATACTATATATCTGAAGAAGTACCAGCTCTGAAAATAGAACCTGAAAAGATCCTCAAGAGAGCCCAATTACCTTAAGGCCATTAGGTCAGATCAAGTTAAACTGCTCCTGAGAGATGTTTATCTAACCTGTTCTCAAAAGCCTCCTATGAGAGAATATCCCTGCCTTCATAGATGAAAAGTTCAGAGACTTCTTACTACAGCTTTAATTGTCTCCTTTGGAGTGATTTAAACCAATTACTTCTTGTTTCAGCTACAGTAGATATGATCAAAAAGTTAGTCTCTCTTTGCAGTAAGTTATTATGTTGGTGAAAGGCTCTTCTCTAGGACTGATCTTTCAGCTTCCATCAACACTTCTTCAACCCAGCAAGTTTTCTGTCTCCTTGCTTGTTCTCCTCATTCTCCTCTGCATTTCTTCCAGGTGGTTTACATCTTTATTGGAGGGCAGTGCTGAAAGCAGGACAGTTCTCTAGCTATGGCCGTCCAGCACAAGACAGAGTAGAAACATTATTTCAAAAGTCCTATATATGATAGGCCTACTTACATATTTGCTGCACTAGCAAGACATTATTTACTCATGTTCAGGTCTCACCCCAGACTGCTTTGAATCATTCCAGTTTTTCTTCTATGTTGTCATCATGTCCTTTTGTATTTCTGCAGCCAACATTCCTTACTGAATTGCATCCCATGTGGCTGAGAAACAGTCGGATTCCACAAAATCAGACATCACAATTCCTTTTCCATAGAAAGAACAGATCTGCATGTCTGCTTTTAAAGGATGCATGTGGCCAAATTTTAAGAAGGAGCAAAAGTAAGGTTCAGCATAAAGTACCAGTTTTCGGGTGGAGAAAAATCAATATACTTGTTCCACTTCTATAGCATTGTTAACAAGTTCTACTGCACAAGCTCAGCAGTACTTTAGCAGCTATGAAAAACACTTAGAGCTGAGAGTCACAGGCTGTTGGGAGCATCACTCACAGTGTCTTTCATCATGCGAAGCAACTCCTTGCTCCTTTAAATTATGTTGCAGAGTCAGGCACACTCAGATCATCCAAAATAAGCAGGATTAATAATGCCTGAGCAAGATAGGAACACTGAAGAACAAATGGCACAAAAATCAAGTGTTGTTCACCACACCTTGCAAGCTCCTTCCCCAGCTTACCCCAGTCAGACAGAAGATTCATGTTTCTTTCAAAACTTTCTAAGCAAAGGTCACAGGCAGTACAGCCCATAGATTTGAATTACCATATCTCCTGTCTTGGTTTTTTAGCAGCTCATGTGCCTGACCATGAACAGAAAACCAGGTGATGCTCAGCAGAAATGAAAATTGAGGATGAAAGATAGAGAAAAGAAAAAAAAGGAAGAAAATGCTAGTTGAAGTTTTCCCAGATTTCAGTGAAGATTATGGCTTGGCTTCTCTTCATAGATTTTTTATTCTTTACTCACAGGTAGTGAGTAGCTCAGTGACATCCAGAAAGACATTTTGATTGTTTGCCTTGCTGTTTGCTCTTTCCTAGCAAGACAAAGCGTGAGCAGCCAAGGACTTGGCTTGGTAGGTCATGGGTTGGAATGCACACATTCCAGTGTTTCTATCTTTAATCAACACATAAGAAACAAATATCAGTATCTCCCCAAGGCATTGAAGGAAATAATGAATTGAAGCTTCAAATAATTGAAGCTAATTAAAGTAGCTGAGGATCTGACAGATTGGGTACAGCGCTGAAAAGTGGCGTGGAGGGGAAGACAAGTTGTGTAGAGCAGTAGAGGCTGGACTTCTCTCCTAGTTCTGCACTCTCTCTTTCACTTAGCCCACGTCAGAGATTTGTGCTGAGCCCCATTTCTCACTTCGTTGAACAAGCCCCATCTTCTGTTGCAGAGTGTGGAAGAACTCAACAAATAACGTTTCCGGCTGTAGTGGGTTTGAAGGGACTCTATGAACATGAAGTATTACTGCTGCTGTTGTTAGGATTAAGAACAGAGTCTGCTGCTGAATAATTCATTTGATATGAAGAACAGCCAGCAAGTTGTTGAACAAAAGTGATGTACAATGAGACATAATTACAGAGTGGCTGAGGAGAGCAGGATGCAGATGGAGCTCTCAGGTTGGCTGGCGGTGAGATCAGACCATGAACAAGCACGGATGCATGTCGGGTTGTGTACTTCCTTTTCTGAATTATTGTATCGCTTTGCCTTTAGCCTTCGGGACACTCAAGGACTACCTCATTTGGAGGGCCCATCTCTGGTGGAGAAAGAGGATTCAGTATCCCCAGTTTTTTTAGTACTTACCATTACTGATAAAGCTCTAGAAGCCGTAAGTACTGCTGACTGGGAGGCACATCAATACTGGTTTTCTTGACAGGAGGAAGGGGCAGAGCTGCTAATTCCCCACAGATGTGTCATGTTGTGGACACCAAAACTTTCTGCAGCAGATTTTAAAAATTGGAAGGAGATTCTCTGCCTCAGACTGCTGCTTGAAAAAAGATACCAGCATTCACAGAGCCCAGCCTGCAGTGTGGGAGATTTAGACCATCTCGGCTCTTCATCAAATCACACAGGAAAAGCTTCCTCTGCCTTGGCTTAGGAAGAAAACGAATTCCTCTCTACTCTGCTTTCTTTAGCCCCCACCTGAAGTACTGCATCCAGCTCTGGGGTCCCCAATATAAGAAGGACATGGATCTGTTGGAGCAGGTCCAGAGGAGAGCCATGAAGATGACCAGAAGGCTGGAGCATCAGCAAAAAACAGGCACTAAATCAAAAACTAAACCAGAAACGGAGACCTCCTTCAGCCAATTTGTCATCAGAGTTAAACAAAAAGCCAGAACTTCCAGATACTACTGACAGATTCAAGCCTGGCTTGAGAGACTGAAAGACAAAATCCCTCCTGTATCCCAAGTCTCTGGCTATTCTGACCTGTGAGCCAGATTCAAGGGATGGGGAACATGGAAGATATGGATGGCTTGGAGCCAGAGTGAGAAAGTGGAACATGAGAAGAGGTTTTATCATGCATTTCCTTTATAATAGCCAAAATACCCTCCTGTTCTTTCTCATATATCCTAGAGAGAGCACAACTGAAGTGTGAAGAATTGTTTAATGAATTTAGTAATAGTATTGATCTTCTGTCATTTAAAATGGGACTCAGGGCTTAATCAGGTCTGTAGAAGTGTCTCATTATTTACTTTACCAAAGAAAAGGATTAGATATCAGAGAAAGAAAAGGCCCTTCTGCAGGTATGGGTTTGCTCTGCAGGAAGAAAATCCATTCCATTTACTCTTACCTGCATATGTGTTTAAATGGGAAAGAATCCAAATTACTCTCTGTGGGATTCTGCCTGGAGGAATCAGTAGAGTAGCAATAAACAGGTAGACTCAGCAACACAGCAAACTGACTCAGCTTTCCAACACCCTGACTTAGCTCCATTATCTGGTCACATAAGCATTGACAGCAGAAATTGTATTGTTGGTGACAGAGACAGATTGAACAAGTTTTCACCTTCCGAGGTACCATCCTGCCACCATCACCTTCTGAGATACAAAGTGAGAAAGAGTAAACCAGAAACCCTCTGATGGTATTTTTATAGTCACCTTTGAGACAAAAGAAAATTGGCTTATCACACCATTGCCTGTAATGCCCCTGCCTCAGGAAACACTATGACAGTTTAATTTCCTTGACACCTGAACCCAAGTTAACTTCTCAATCTGTCTTCCAGGGTGGTTGCAGATGAACAGGCCATTTTGTACCTGCGTTGTGGCACTACTGAAGCTATGCAGACATGGAGTAGCAGCTGTAGAACTGCCTACTCAGAACTAGTTGGGCATATCAGCAGAGCAAAATATTTCAGGTTGAACACAAACGTTGACTTTGCAGCGAGATTTCTTTTGCAATGATATTTTTTCATGTTAACATCCCAGATATTATCAGTATGTTCTGAGATTGGCGCGCACACACACACACACACATATATACTTGCATGATAACTATATGAATAATCTGGTTTGATTTGGCTTGCAGGGGATAGTTCAAACAGCAATTTCAATTCCATGCAAACTCTACATCAGTTTCTACTGCTGAATTCCACAAACAATAGAGAGAATTCAAGAACCTCTGTATTTTCCATCACTGGAAAGATTTTGCATTAGTTCTCGTTCAAGTACTTCTTTTTGTAGACTTTTACTTAAAACACCTCACTGTTTAATACAGGAAGCTTGCAGGTGGCTTCTTTCTTGGATCAACATTGATCTGCCTTGCTCAGCACTGTCATTGTACTTATTCATCCTGATGCCCACTTGCATTTAGTCATGGGTTTGCCATATCGCTGGCACGTTTGTAGTGAAGTTAATGGAACATTGTATGGGACATGAAGGTTTTGGACATCCCCTGTGTCCCAACTCCTTACTTGAGGTGAGGAAGGTGCATAAAGCCAAATGACCAAGAAAGGGTTAATTCTTTCATTTTCTAACCAAATGAAACAGAGTTCTTCTTCCAGGCCAGAGATAGGCTAGCAGGCGAGCAGGGTATCCCCTTGGAAAAGCACAGGCAGGCAATCCCAGCGTGACCTTCAAAGCACAGGGACATGGCTCCCTGAATCAGAGGCAGCTTCAGCATGGCAAGAACAGCCACTGACAAATTTTAAGAGAAGCCTGAAAGTGACTGACAAGTGCACAGACTGTGCTGAAGTGTTGAGAGCAGTAGAGGGTGTGCTGCTCTGCCACAGCAGCTCCAGTGCTGGAGAGAAGTCCCCAGAATGGTAGCTGCTCCCAGAGCGGAGATCCGGGCTGGCAGTGACAGCTAGGAAGGCAGAGGGCAAGGAGGAAGTGGTAGTGGGAGTGCAAATTGTCACTCCTTGTATAACCAATGGATTTCACCTGGCAGTCACTGATGGGTGATAAATTTAGAAGAAAAGAAACACCATTATTTTAATGTTCCTATTAAGAAGGTGACAGCATTGGAAAGATGCTATTTATTATTTAGCCATGCTGCAATATGTAATATGTTACATACTTTAGTCTGACATTAGAGTCCAGTATCTCAGAGACACGTTAAGAAACCTGTACCTTTGAAAGTCTGATGTAGATTCAAAAAGCTTGCAGAGGCAGGAGTAGCCAGCTGCTACAAATAAGTTTCTGATTACAGGAGTTCCAAGGCAAGAGTAGCTTTGTCTAAAAAGAGAACTTTCCCTTTATGCTCAACCATCTATTTTGTGCAATAATTGAATGTCTGCTGAAAAACCGTCTTGTGTTCTGTTGCAATAAAAGGAATATGTTTGATCATAGCTTGGTTGTTCTCCCTGAAATGTTGCAGCCCACAGCCTTGAGGGCAGAAAGCCTGACATGTTCCTTCTCAGAGCACCCCTCATTCATACAGAAATGTTTTGGGCCCCTTGCACATTTTGCCTACAGTACCAGAGCCCTTTCCTTCCTAAAGCAAAAGCCTTCAAGCTCTCCTTCCACTTCTGGAGTATTTCTTACAGGGAAGGGTACCCTGGGCTTTCTATCAGGTTTGTAACGTCCTTCCCAGATTTCACGCTCTGGATTATATCCACAATCGATCACAAAAATAGATGACAGTTTTTATTTCCGGAGCTCAGTCTGAACCCTACTGACTTAGCAGGAGCAAGGGAGATATGGTGAATTCATCCTAGCTTGCATCATATCCTGTCTGCATTGCACCTTTTTAGCTGTAGGAGGACCTGCCATCTTATGAAAGCAATCTACTGCAGTATGATCCAGACAGCAGCTAAATGCTTCACTTCTGTTTTTTCATTTGTCATCACATTTAATTTAAATCAAGTCTTAGAGCCTAAACCCAGATATTCCTTAGAACTGCAGATAATTCAGTAGAAATGCCTTTTTTAGAACTATATTCAATAATAAGCAAGTGGTAGTAGGAGTGCTAATATCACTAGGAGTGAGGAGATGTTTTGGTTTTAAATTCCCAATTTCATGATGCTGAGAAGCACACCACAGTTGTTCTGTGTTGTACTCCAGTGGCTGTAACACCTTACTGGAAACCACAAGGAATGGATGTGCTGTTCTGAGCTGGGTTTGGGTGCCTCCCCCAACTCACACATACTTGGGTGCATGTGTGAGAAAGGACAGGAACGCACAGGCACATATACACTTTAGGGGTATTTTGTATTTCCCTCAACCTTATCCCACTTGCCAAAGGAGATTGTTGATTGTTGTCTTACCCCAGGCAAGATGACTGGCATGCAAAACCTTTTATATTTTGTTGTTCTTTGGTACAAAGAGGTTGTTTATCAGAGTGATGCCCACAATATTATCTTTGTTGAACGTACATAGGTAAGAGAGGGCAAGAGCATAAGGAGAGAAGGAATCTAAAGTTGTGTCAAGGTCTTGACTTGCCTCCCTCTTATCTATACAGGAGAGTATGTTATCTGTAACACCTACCTTAGGGGAGGTCAGAAATTACTTTCCTTTCCCTGTCTGCCACTGGAGCTAGAACAGCAAAAAGACTGGGTTTGAGACAGATGTATTCAGCCCACAATGCCAATCAGAGGGTCATTAAATGGGATTAAGACTTAGAAATCAGCACTGAGTAGCTGTTAGGAACACCTGGTACTTCACAAAGTGACATGTGCAGAAGGGCATCAAAGACAAGCTCCCAGAGTAAGGGCAGTTCCAGGATATGGTATGCACAAAGGCAAAAGCACCTCTAGTTCCCTGGACTCCTGTCCCCTCACTCATTTCCCCCTCAGTGGAGTACAGTAACATACAATGAGAGCTCAGGACTTCAGTCCATGTCTCCTGTATCATTGATGCCATTTAGCTGCTATGCTGGGTCCTAAGGGGTAGAGAGAACACCAGGACTTTTCTTCCTTTAGTTATGAGGAACGTTCTGTTCGGTTCTCCATCAAACATTATTTTGCCATTTTTGTTTTTATGTTAGCATCTGATGTTAATCCACAGGCAACTCTATTTCCAGCCTCAGATCCTTTTCTGAGGTTTTGCTTTTCAACCAGCATTTCCTTTCTCCTTTCACATCTGTAAAGCTTATTCCTTTTCTTTA
This sequence comes from Corvus cornix cornix, assembly GCF_000738735.6. Taxonomy (NCBI): domain Eukaryota; kingdom Metazoa; phylum Chordata; class Aves; order Passeriformes; family Corvidae; genus Corvus; species Corvus cornix. The sequence continues at coordinate 35,059,151 of NC_046335.1, forward strand.
AATCAATACAGCTTTATTTAGAATGGCATCTTTCATAGAAAATGTATTCTCAAATGCCCGTGGATAACTCCAGATCATGGCCTGTATCTGGGACAAAGTACTGCAAGTGGTAAATATTGCATGGAGTCAAAACATTCAATCACACTTTGTTTCAACAAACCTCATGTTATCGATTCCTTACCTTTTCTGCATCTCATAGATTTCATATCTGCATACTTTTCCTCTCCCCTCAAATGCTGGTGTTGCCCAGCTTTGTCCTTTATGCCGGTCTGATCACAGCTACATGAAATCCTCAGGAAGGAGGATGTTCTCAATTAAAATATGTGCCCAGCTTGTATTTTCAATGGGCATTTGCTCCTTACCTCCCAGGATATCCAATCACATCAGTTCTACCTAATTTATTAAAAGTATTGCTTATTCAGACAAGGTTCTGAGTGCTGACCCCAGGACATCAGCACCCATGTGTAATGTGCTATTGTAAGAAGTACCATTAGCATACATTGAAGGACTTGTACCTGCCCTGAAAAGGACACTTTGAGCCCAGGCTTGTCAAGATCTCATCAAGCAAAAGACCAGTCTGTAGTAGGAAGAGGATGAAAGGCATACAGGTGGCCTCCTGGAGAGCACTAAAAGGGAAAATGACAGTTCTTCCCCAGCAAAGCTTCAAGACTTTCTATATCCTCTCCCTATACATCCTATGGCAACCTCCCAACCCCTGTCTCCACACCCACTAATGCAGGGGTACCAATTCTGACTTCTGCAGAGGCATCTCCTGTAAGCTCAGGATTGTGCCCCTGAAATGTGAGCAAAATAAGGGGCAAAATGGGAAGAATAGACTCTGGCACTAAGATTTGATTGTTTTTATATGACCAGAATGGGAACAGGGATTAAGAAGTATTAGCACATACAGTGAAAACTAGAAGCAGCAAAGACCCCATGTACTCTGATCCCAAAGTTATTTGGTTCCACTCAGGACTCACTGATATTAAGGATGGGTCGCTTGTCCTGCCCACTATATTGTGCGGCAGATAACCACTGTCTGCCACTGACTGTCAGCACTTGGCTGCATCCCTGGATCTGGGGGACTCAGGAAGCCTAATGCGTATCTCTGAAGGGCTGGGAGACCCTGCCATCCCCAACAGGTCAGGAGACAGCAAACACATCTCAAGGATCATCTCTGGTGGTGTGCACAAGGGGACCCATGGCTCAGACTGTGTGGGCTCAGCACTGCTGTTGAGAGATGCTTTGTGTAACATACACCACTGCTAAGGGATGCTGATATTCACTGTGTGTTTTAAGTTTCGACCAGGTGAAATGCTTTATCATTCTGCACTCACACACAAGTAACCTTCCTTTATTACCTAAAGCCTGCAAAACTCACAAAATGTTTGACTGATCCTCTGGGTAGAATGCAACATTTTCTTAGGAAACAATTATCAAAATGCAAAAATAGCCTCAACTTCTGTATGCCATTTTTCTTCTTAATGGGCCATTAAAAGGCTCATTCTTGTGCTGCATTACTCAGTACCTAGCTATAGCATTTCTCTCTTTCCTGTTAGTGCTGCTCTTATTGGAGCATCTTGTGCTTCCCTGTAGAGCTCTAGAAACATCCAGCCATTTTGTTTTAATATTATTATCCTTGCTAACAGCTGAATGCAATTGTCCAAGAGAGCAAGCTAATGTACACCTACAGGGAAAAACACTTGCAGAAAATCAAAGAAGAGAGCTGTGGCCAGAGAAGGGAGTTAAGAGGCAGGACTCCTAGGATCTACTTTCAGTTCTGCTTAGAGCTTACACATGTAGAAAGATTTTTTAAACCTCCTTCTGCCTCAGTTTCTAAACTCTTGAACAATCCACGGAAGAGGCTTGCTTGGAATATTAAGCAATGTTTGCAAAGATCCTGGATTTAAGGTACTAAGTGCACTCACAAAAAGTTGGTCTGCACTTCCTGTGCCCCTTAATTACACCACTTTCAAAACCTACACTGGCAATTCTACCGATCTCCTTCTCCCACTCTCCATCTTCAACTCTTCCTTCTTATAAATTTTCCCTCTGTTGGGGGTTAGGATTTTTCCTTTTTTTTATTTTTTATCCTTTCTCTTAGGAAATTTTCTCCCATTTGTTGTTAAGAGACAATAACTACCATACTTTAAAGAGACAAAAGAACTGGCCAAGGTGGGGGAAGGCTGCAGCTGGCTACTCTTTTACCTGGGGGGTTTTCTCTTTGGAAGGGCAGAGATACCGCAAGATTTTGGCTGGGGGGTGAGGGGCTAGGCTTGGCTCCTCTCGCTGTCGGCATCGGAGGAGAACAGTCGAGCTGTTGCTTACTGTGGGGAGAATTCACTGCCACTGCCGGAGCCCAGCCCTCTACTGCTTCTCCTGCCATGGGTGAGCCTTTGCTCGTAAGAGCAGCCCTTGGACTGGGACCTTATTAACACCCTACCTCACTAGAAAGGACCCTCACCATCTATTTGAGTGCCTCAGGGGAAAACTCAGGACCCTGAGCCCCTTCCAAGGGAGCCTCTCCCAGCTGCGTTCAGAAGCTGGGCTGCCACTGCTCCAGGTTTTTGCTACACTATAGCCCCACCCACCCTGCCTGCCGGGACACCCCGCGGCTCCTGGCACAGTTTCTGATACCTTTCACTTGCTGCTCCGGGGTCTGCTCGTCCCTGCCGTTCCAGCCGCAGCTCTGAGGTTCCTGCGGCTCCCACCTTGCCATCCAGCCCGCCCGCCATTACCGCCTGAGGGAAATGCGAGCGGACTCGCGCCACAGCGCCCCCTGCAGGTGCGGGGAACCATCGCACCCTCCCTGCCCGGCCGGGAGCCACCGGCGCCCCTGCCGGCTGTGAGCGGAACTGCCCCCGAGCGGAAAGCGCCTGCGGCCGAGAGAGGCTGGCACTGGGCTCCTGGTTCTGTTTGTTGTTGCTGCCATTGTTGTTGGTTTGCCTTGTTACACATACTAGTAAAGAACTGTTATTCCTTTTCCCATATCTTTGCCTGAAAACCCCTTAAAGTTATTATAATTCAGAGGGAAGGGGTCATATTTTTTCCATTCCAAGGGAGGTTCCCTCCTTCCTTGGCAGATGCCTGTCCTTCAAACCAAGACACTCTCCTTTTTGGATGTTACGTGCACTCATTTAAATTGCATCCAGAGACAGCTGTAGTGGATGTTAGGAGAGCAATTCTAACAGGAAATATAGCGAAATGATGATAGTTTCCCCCACAATGTATTTAAAGGAAAGGAAACGAGCATGTAGAAATGCCTGCCCCACAATTACTCTGTGTAGCTGCCAAGTGCTGCTGATCCTCAGGCCACTTGGCTGGAAAGGAGGTCACAGCTATGCACCACTGTGGTTTCGTGTCCTTACTGCTGCCTCTCAGCTGTCCTGCCTGCAGCATACGAGTTACCTCTCATCCTTCAGTATGTAGCTTTGCTTTGCTCTCACAAGCTCCAGCACCCGAGGCCAGGAGCGAGGACGTGCTGCATGGCCTTGCAGCATCAGAGGCTCTGACCTTGTGCTCATGTGTACATGCAGTTCCCTTCCTTGGAGGAATGTGATTTGTTTCAGTGATCTTCACTTACCTGTCTTCCTCCTTGAATCTAGAGAAAGTAAAAGTTGTTGGTTTTTAGATGTGCTGTGGCTCTAACCACCTACTAGATGTGTAAAACACAATTCACAGTTCACTGGGGTAATTTAGCCAGTGAACAACTTACAGAAACCAGAACTGCCAGGAAGTTCCATTTTGGGGAGGTGGAAGAACATAATTTGCACTTCAATCATGATGTTCACTGCCAGGTAAAATCAGCACAAGCCTTAGCCTGTACTTGGGACAAAAATGACAAAAGGTTGATGAGCCTTGATAGACCAAAAATGGAGAAAAAATCTGAGAAGCCATTACATAATCAAATGCAAGCAGCTGCAAGAGCTAAGCCCAGTTCTGTGATGGTCATATCCTCACCTTGGTTATTATTTTGTACCTTGTTACTAGCCTGTGATTGGTGCCTATAAATGCAAAAATTCAGCTCAGCTGGAAATAGATGTGCTCTACACCAATTAGTATCTCATCCACTCGAAAATACAGAAAAAGGCACAGCTACGTAAGCTGCAAAACTGAGTGCGGGCAGATGAGGCTCTGGAAACACATCCAAGAGGGTCAGGTGGGAACTGAGAAACAGAACGTCAGTAGGAGGAGAGGAAGGCTCTGTGGGGGTCATCGCTCCCAGAGTTAGCAACAGGAGATCGGGTTTCACGGTGCTCAGTCGGCAGACTTGGATATGCAGGCATCCTTATGTCAGACGACTCACTCCTGACTTACATGTAAGGCTGCTTGGCAAAAACCACCGCAAGCCTAGGGGCTCCTGAGAAAGCCATCATTTTGCAGCTTTTGAAGGCACTATCTGCATGCTGTCAAGTCACTGAATGCCTGCTGTAAAATTCAAGCCCTCAGTGAAATGCAGTTTCCACACAAGCAGTGCAGCGGATGAGGGGAGGGCAGCAAGGTGCAGGAACATAGCACACACCTGCTTCCCACAGACCCACAGCTCCCCACCCAGCCTGCCAGAGCTCAGCTAATCCATCCCACAGATCCTTTATAGTATCATCTCTTCTTTGCAGGGCTCTGCTCCAGTGTGGTTCAGGCTGCAGAACCCAGATGGGAGCTCTGGATGTTTTCCTTTCTATCCACAGAAAACCTTTTATCTTTCAGCTGCCAAAGGGGCATGTGGATCCTGACAGGAAAACGATCAGCAAGTCTCTCTATCAGCCAGAGACATCAGGGACACAGGCATGTTTAAGCCTCACTCCCATTCCCAGCCCTTATCTGCCCAGAGGGAGCCTGTGGCCCTTTGAAGGGCCCAAACTGCTCCCTCACCCTGCACAGTGTCCAGGGTGATGATCATTGTCCTGCCCAGATCCCCTGAGAGCTGTCTCACCTAACACCCTGGGAACAGCCCTGCTTTTTTTGCCAGCTATCTTAGATGAGTGACAAGGGGTGTTGAATGGGAGGTGTGACACCCATGGGGACCCTTGCGATACGTCACATGCTTTCATCTGCTCTGAACTGGCACCAAGTGTGCCACATCACCTCTGCTTCTTGCCTAGTAATCATGCAAGAAATCTGCAATCTATTTTTATAAAAGGGCTGAGTACTCTTAAAGATGAGGGACTGGGGCAAGGAATATAACTAAAACAATAACATGGGAAAGAAAGCACACACGTGTTCCCAGGTCTTCCAGTACAAGCTCCAGAAAGGTTATGTAAGGTGCTGTTCACATCCACTTTCTGCTGCTGTTTGGAGCTAATGCACAGTCCTGGAGACAAGAAGCTTTCAGCCCTGGAATACGTGCCCTCAGCCTCCCTGGGCAGTGTCCTCCTGTTCTGCCTGGGGGAGAGGCAACTAGCAGCAAAAAGAGCATGTAATCAGCTGTAACTGAAACCCACCACCTCCATCCCACCTACCAGCAAAGGCTAGGGCTTCATACAAAATGTCCCTGACTCCCACAGAGAGGTGTCTGTCCTCATGAGCCTCCTGGGAGAGAGCAAGAGCCCTTTTCTTACAGGAAGGAAAACTGAGGAGTGTGTGTGCTAACCATGGATTGCCAAGCCATTGCATGGCTGGGCGCAGGTCTGTGCAATGTCCTGCTTGTAATGCCAGAATTCCTTCATGTGTACAACAGGTCTTGAGTGGGGCAGTGGCTTCTGTGTTGTGACTGATAAGGGGAACGAAAATCTCTACAGCATAGGACTGCGTGGCTGCTGGCTACCACAGGAAGCAAATCAAACCCAATGACCTCTCTGAGCAAGGTTTCTTTGCCATGTTGTCCAATGTTCATCCAATAAAACAAACTTTTATTTTCAGCCTGTCACAGCATAGCACTGAAATGCAGATGTGGTAAACTTTCTCAGGCATTAAAGTGCTAAAATGAAACAGTCATTGCAGCAAATTTTGTCCTTCAAGTTCTTAAGCAGGACACAGACCATCACATCCTGAGTCATCCAGACTCACATCAGCACAAACTTGCTGTCTATACCCAGGACTGCCCTTTTACGGTAAATCCACCTCCCTACCAGCCTGGCACAGCACAAAGCATTTAGCAATGAATAATATTTCTGCACCAGTAGGAACATCCCTGCAGTTTGAGGATGCAAACAGTTTCCTCCTGGCAATCCACAGTGCAGCTGCCAAAGGCTACCAGTCTGAGCTGGAGCCTCAGTGTTATTTTAAGCACTGTTCCCAGCTGCAGCAGCACTGTGTTTGCCAAAACCCTTCCTTCTAGAAAGGAAGAAAACTAGCCAGGCCATATGGTGGCTTTCAGGGAGATCAAGTGTTGATTTTCCCAACATGTCATGAGGATAAAACTAATCCACACTTTAGCATAGCAGGTGAAGAATCTTGCACACCTTGCATGTTCAAACCCATGTACTTTGTCTGTCCTTTTACCTCTGAATTTATATGTCCCTCAAACTCCAGCTTGATGCCAGGACCTAGATGAATACACCTTGTTTGTGCCTATCACTGAACAAATATATGGAACAGCCACTGAGCTGTATTAAAAGTCAAAGGTAGGGACCCAACTATAAGTGAGGATAAATGAGGTCTTTGAGGGACAGGAGACTGGTGTCAGACTGACACAGAGCAGAATGCCAAGAATTTGTGCACTTCTGACTCACCTCTGGCTAGAGAAGGGTGATTAAGATAAGGGCTCTGCTCCAAACATTTCTGGACAAGTTCTTCTGCTTTTCTGCTCCCCTGCCAGAATTGAAAAGACACATCCACCAGGTACCCGGGTATAAGGGTAGACACAAGTTGTTTCCACAGAACATTCCCAGCTGCCAACAGAGAGGTTTGCCTCCCCATATGCACAGTCATCCCAGGACACAAAACCAAACAGCTTCTGTTTTAACTACCTATCAAGAGACACATTCAACTATCATCTCAGTCAATTTAGCAAATGTTTGCCTTAGATAAAACAAAACTGAAGAAAGGTGAGAGCTTTGTGTAATCTAAATCACATTTACTCCCACACACAGAATAAATAAAAAAATCTTTTCTATTGTGCACTGCAGCCTATGGAGAAGTACGTATTTAATAAACATCCCCATTCTAAAACCAGTTAAAGAAGGGGTGTAATGAGCCATATAGGAAACACATTGGGAAGATGAATCCAAGTGCTCAGTCAGCTCTAAGGTCTCCTAGCTTCAGTCTGGCTTTCCTATGGCAGATCACAGCAGTCAATATCAGCAAAGTGAAGCAGACCCGCTGGCAAAGAAAATGGCTGGCTGAGTTACAGGATTAGGCCTGTAACACTTAAAGTAACGGTTGGCATAGTGCTTCAGTCACAAGAGAGAGGCTGATGGCAATACTGCTTAGGGGCAATTCCTCTCAGCTGGTGTTATTTAGATTACGTAGAGGCAACATCCTGATGCACACCAAAACCTTTGGAGAAGCCTAAGTTTACAAAGGGTCTGACACAAGGTTAAGACTGCTTGTCTGAGATGGAGCCCAAGGTCATAAGAGCTGCATCAAAATAAGGCAGTCTGGATGTGCCACACAGCCTGAGCGGAATCTTTTGTGGTACGAGACAAAACAGGAGTTGCACAGAGCTGGTCAGGCCCCCAGATTTCCCTTAGCCACATGGTCCCAAAGCTCTGTTCTTAGCTTGCGTGCAGGCTTGCTAACTGTTAACCACCCACTGCATGGTTTAGATGAGGAAAGGAAAACAGTTTCCAACACTCTTAGCTGTTGCTTATGCAATACTTAACATTATTGTTGCTCAAAGGCTCTCATAGAAGCTCTTGCTTGGCCCTCCCTAGTCCCAAAAGCCCTGTTGTTCCTGAGAGATATTAGGTAGCACTTACATCTTCAAGACTGTGTAGATTCAAGTCCAGAAAGGACTTAAGCTTAAGTAGCAGGTTATTACAAAAAATTCCTACACTCCACCAGACATTTTCAGTTATGTGCTGTCCAACAACAATTTTTAAAAAATCTGTTCCATCTTTTAGTTGGATGGGAAAGAATTTGTGATTGAGACTTAAGACATCTGTTTTTCTGATAGCTGTGTAAGTTGAGGAACCCTGAAGACTAAATGGCTGTGATACCATTTCAAAATTAAGAACTGAAAATACTGATTGCTCACCCATGTCTTTAGGCAGGGGGACAGTGATAGACATTGCTTGAAATAGTACTGCTGAAAGGTATGTGTATAACTGGTGAGGAAAAAGTGTCCTATCATGCATGTAATTTGTAATAACCAATGCATGCAAAGGGAAAAATACTTCAGGCTAACCCAGAAAAGATGACATGTGGATGCAAGAAGTGAGGTCCTAATGTCAGAATTGCATGCAGGTGAGAAATCAGTTGGCAAATATGGTTATGACAGATTGCTCCAGAGACAGCTATGTGATTGCAGAAAAGGAGATTGGATGATAAAGACAGAAAACTGTATGGAGGAGGAGAAGGCCAGCAGAGAATCTCAGCTGTTTGTTCTGAAGATACAAAGCACTGAGGCTGCAGGAGCTGCTTCTCTCACCAGACTCAGCAAAAGCTGAGGTTCTGAAACCCCCAGTGGTGATGAAATCTGCTCATTCTCTAACTGCACTGGATTACAATGCTAAACTTCAGAACTAGACTAAGATAATAATGAACTTGAATGGATTCTGCCATTGAATAGGTGTCTGCCCCACTGAGTATCCAACGGCCTCTGTAACAAGAGCCCCTTCCACAGTTTGGCTGCTTGGGCTCAAGGTCAGCTCAGATATAGCTGCTGGCTGTGGTTGGGACAAAAGCTATGAGAAACCTCATCACAGCCTCCTCCCTTCACCAAGTAGCCACATTCTCCTTGCCTCGGCTAAATTATGATTATGCCTACACCTGCCCAGTACCTTGCTCACCCAGGCCCCTTTCTGCCTTCCTAGCTTGACCGTGGACCTGTCTTATCCCTGCAGACTTGCCTGATGATCACTGTGACTGGCCCCGGTTACTGTCACTTGACCTGCTCTGCTTGCCTTGCTCAGGTACCCTGGGACTGTATCCATGAGGCTGCTGCCCTTCTGTCACCCTTTTTCTCCAGTTCATCTTCCCTTACAGAGCAGCTCCAATCACAAATCACTATCAACAAGAAATTCTCCTTTAGAATGCACAAGCTTAGAAGACCATCTTACCTCTAACTAAGGCCTACAAGATCCAGGGGTACCTGTACAAAAGTAAATATAGCCAGATGCAGTTGCAGGAAGATCACCAAAAGCAAAAATGCCTGACTGCTGCAAAAATAGTAGATTCTTTGGACAATGAGCAGTTCTCCAACTACTGCCTCAGGGCCCCATTGGAGAACATGATGGTGTAAGATGTTCACATCCATGAGAGCTGGTTCTTTTAATACTGGCTGCAATCTGTGACAGGTAACCCCATCTGTGCTTTAAAAAAAAAAATTCAAACCTGTAATTTGTTATAAAGTTAAGATACTACAGCATGATTTGGGGAGAAAAGAATAAATTTCAGAGCAAATTTTGCAGGCATGAAGTGTACAGACTTTGGTTATATTTAGTAAAGCAATTATGGTTCTACTTTGTGTTGGAGTGCTATCAGTTGATCCTGCCTCTTTTCATTCCACTCAGATTTGTTCATTGTTAAATTAATGAGGACTTAACGGAAAGTAAATCACATGCCATTTAATAAGATTTCAGATGAAGTAGCAAAGAACCACAAAGCATGTTGAAGTCTACTTGAAAACCCCAGAGCTTTGTTCATCCTTCGTCACAATTATTTCCTTTCCCTGCCAAAGCAAACTGCAGTGTCCATTGTGCCCAAGCATGAAGACAAAGCTTGTTAATCCTTGTTAAGATACTCTGACGTTTGTTATTGTCATGTTCACTCCAGATTTTTTTCTAAAGCTTAGTCTCCTTGAGCCTGATAGCAATATGCCTACAAACTTTTCATGTTACATTTAAATAAGGTCTTGTTAAGCCTAGCTTTAGTAGGACATCTTCTCCCTTTCCTTCCATGTCAGAAGGACCAAAAATACAAAAATTTCACTAGAAACAGCAGATTAATTAATCAAATAATATGACCTGCATGATACAGAAAAGCCTCCCTTCTTTTCCCTTAATCTGCACAGCCTTGGAAGGCTACTAGAAGTTTTATCAAGGTGTACTATGAACTTTCAGAGCACCACTTGCATTTACTATTTCAGCATGTGCCATCTGAGGAACATAATGTAATAAATGGTGGTTTCCTCACCTGAGCACATTCATAGCTGAAGGCCACATACAATTTGCACTGTAGAACTTGTACACCCAACCCTTGCCTACACATCAACCAATGAAAAACTAAAGTTGCTCAGCCTAAAGCATCTCGTGGTGTGTTTGTTCTGCATCCATGCTGACCCTGCCAGCTTTCATTTAAGATGCTCCTTCTCTCCTAGAAGTGGTTAGATTCCCCTGCTTAGAAAACTGCTATTTTATTTTTCTGTTCTGCCCCAGTGCTTTGTGCTCCTGCCAAGTTCTGCAGAGGCTGCAGTTGCTGGCAGAAATGGAAGTGCCATGATGCATGTAGACTTCTGTTGCTGATGAGGCCAGCTTGAACATTAGGGTAACCTTGTCATTGTGACAGGTGAGTAAATTCACCTAGAAAATCTGATTCTTTTAGGACATAATGCTACTTTGCAGAACATTACAGGAGGTAGAAATATTTGTTTTAATTTTAGACAGTCTGGATCTGGGGAGGAGTGGAAAAGTAGTTTGGAAGACAAAACACTGTAAGACACCTTTTGTTAAAACAAGTGAAAAAGCAATTCATTTTGCATGCTATTATTTCCAACAAACTTAACTGACGGTCTGTTCACTCTCCTCCCAGTTTATCACAAAACACAGCACTACAGCACTTTGAATGGAATATATGACTAAAGGTAGCCTACCTATGCATTGTTCAGTCTCCGTATCTGTTGGAATGGTGAAGGATTTCTTGCATGCACCTGCATTAGAAAAAATTTTTTTCAAAGGAAATTATGAAATATAAGTTCCTGTAGTGCATAGTCCTTCATCAATACAGCTACATTTCTTAAAGCAGAAAAACGTGAAATGATGGATTTGTGGCAGAGAAGAGCAAAAGTATAACCTAGGATTCAAAAACATGACCTAGGAATCAAAACCATGTTGTTCTGGCTTTCACACTGACAGCAGACAAAAACAGCTTGGAAAGATCCTTGTTCATGTAACTGTGTCTCATGGAATGATGTGGCAGGGACAAAGGCACAGCATCACAAGTGAATCTAAACCATCTGTTAAATGTCATCATGCACAAAACATGTTACTTCATAAGCTCCAGATCCAGGCATTTAGATATTCTAGCTGGCATATCAAATAAAGAGTAGAAAAACCTCAAGCTAACAGAACAGAAATATTAGCCTTAATAAAAATGGTATGCAATTAATTCCTTGGTTCAGAGAAAAGCCAGAAGGGGCTTAGCAGACAGACACTGTGTGCCAAGACCTGTACTAAACTGTCTGATGTTTTGCAAAAGCATTTCAAAAGCCCTGTGGAGGACCCAGAGCTGGAATAGCTGATCACAACTGAGAGACCTAGTAAAGAAAAATAAACTTCTTGTTGCACTGGGAAAAATTCTGAAATCCTCAGAGCAAGGTGATGCCACTGTTATTCTAAATATCTGCTTAAAATTATTTGGAGCACAAACCCAAGAACTCAAGGCCTAAAGACAATCTACTTTTATAACAGTTTTATTCAAGTCTGTGTGCTCTAGTGTTGAGACAAGGCCTAGATCAGCATTACACTGTAATACAATAATTTTAGCCATTGAACCAAGCCTGCTTGGCATCCTTGGTTTACAATTTACAGTACATCCAAAAAAAGAGCAAAGAGAAAAGAAATCCCAAAACGTCAACAACTTTCATTAGCTCTTTGCTTCACTTAAATATTGTTCTAGAACATAAAATAATTTAATACAAAAAGAACTGTAATCCAAATACACATAATACATTGACACAGAACAGAGGAAAGATACAGTAGATTATGCACAAGAGTATTCAGTTGATGTGTTACCTACAGTGAAACAAACTGGACATTAATATAATTTAACTATTTAAGCCCAAGAGGGTCAGAGGCAACTAGTCCAGGTCACAAATAAAGCTTTTCAAAAAATAATGCAATCTTCTTTTCCTCTAAGCTTACTGCTGTACAGAAGTTAAAGGAAGGCTCCAATGAATCACTTTATTTGACAACATTTCATCACACAAACAAGAAAAACTTGGTGGCCTCTGTTATTTTACTCAATTCTGGGGTACAGTGCCATTTGGTAATGTAACTGCTTCATTGCAGGTTCTTCGGGCAAAACATACCTTCAGGCGCTACCTTCCATAGCAACGGACTTCTGAACACCATGAACGGAAGAGAAGACATACAGAGGTCTCCAAAACCAGACTGAAATACTTGAGCTGTAAGATGAATCCCAGTCCTACAGAGTTTGGAGTTCCTTATGAAGTACCCAATACCCTCCACACAGTGATTTCAACATAAGCAGGAACCATCCCATATCTCAAAGGATCAGACATGGGGGCATGATCTTACACTAGAGAAATCTACTCACCTGGTTATTCAGATTTACAACATTGTACCTAGGAAAGTCAGGTCACCGATTTTTGCATCTGGCTTGAAATAGAAGCAGGAGCAGATCCACAATTAATAAGGCAAAAGAAAGAAGTAGCTTATAAAAAGAGGGAGGAAATACATTCTCTGGCTAAGAAATTCTTGGACTTTCAAAGCCACAGAAGAGACATTGTTAAAAGCACAGGTATTTTCCCTGATTTTTCCACCACTGTTGCCTGCCCATTCCATATAAGCATCTCAAACCAGGCAAAATATCTCAGGTATTTCCAGCTTGTCCTGAATTTATGACAATGAAATCATAATATAGCAGCACAAAGTGCTGTGCTGACAGCTGACAGGCAAGAATCCTAGAACTCTAGTCAAAGTGGCGGATGTTGATCACTGTTGAACTTGTCAGGTCTATCCACCAGCCTGGAGGAATGCATTTGTAAAATAAGAAACACCTGAGAACAGGCCTCAGGTTAAACTGCCATTTGCACACACACAGCCTCCAGTCACCACTTACTGCCTCTTTACAGCTAGCAATCTGCTAATGCAGTTGTTGCTCTTTCACCCCAGGTCAGAAAACATTCTCAAAGCTTACCCTGCTTATGGTTAGAAGTAGCAGTCAAATAGGCATGGCATGTGCAGTCATGGAAAGGCCACAAGAGTCAGCAATCAAACCAAAGCATTTACCCAGCGGCTTGTTGAGGAACTTTCTCCTCAGGTTAATTGACTCTTTCCTCTGACAATCAAAGTAAAGAGCCTGGTCCTTCACAATCAGTCTCTGCATGACAATCCCCCAATTCAGATTAAAAGAGCTTTGCTCAATTGGGGTCTTGTGCATTTTGACCCACAAATACATTCCACTGACTTCAGTGATGTTTAAGTATGTGATGAAGAGCTTTCTGAATTGAGGCCTCTTCCCTTTTAACTTGAAAGTTAATTACCCTAAATACAAACTTTTATTACCAGATGTTCTTGGGTTTATGTGGTATTTATAACTGCCAAGCATGAAGGGCACCAGTGCCTTTAGGTGGATCTAGGTAAATTCTGCAGTACCAACCCAACCATCCTCCTAAGATATCTATGCTACAAAAAAATGGATCCTACTCTCTGCCAAGAGCACTGGCCAAATTCAACCAGTTCAACTGGCAAACACTCCTAAGTACGTTTTTTTACTTACTTTTTTTTTCCTGTGGCTATATCCTTTACAGTCTAGGGTATCTGGATGTTATAGTTGTCAAGACAACCTTTAAATTAGAGCAAAAGAAGAACTGATGGAGCAACAACTGCTTGAGATGCAGTGTGAAAAGTCAGCTCAGAGATACTAGCTGCTCTGTTCAGATACAAATGCTAACCCTGTTGACACTGTAAGAGCTGCTCAATAAAGCATGCAAGACTCAAGAACAAGCCTACTATGAATATCTGGGCAATCAGTGGAGGGTGACAACTGATTTTGTGACATTGACTGGGCCTGGGAGAAAACAAATTACCCAAGTTGAGAAGTGGCCACATTCCCAAATTCCAGCAGAACTCAAGGAAGCAGCTCTGTTCACCTCCAGATATAGTTAAGACTCAAGAAGCTCAGTGTTCAACTGAGGTATGCCAAACAGTAACCAGAGGCCAGGTTTGTTCTGAAACTTAATTGCTGTTAGCAGCATTCTTGAAAAACACCAGCATGTCTTCCTGCGCCATTATAACCTCTACAGCTAAGACCACAAAATACAGAAGATCAGGACATGGCTAGAGCAATGTTTCTTCTCTCTCAGACCCATATGCCTCTCCAAGACAAGGAGGCCAGCTTTATCCAACCTCAACATCTGTTCTTGAGAAAATGCTCAATCAAAACGATCAAGGTAGAATGGGAGACAGTGTTAATCAGTCAGAAATAGCATATATAAAATGCATTATTCTGGTCTTAATGTTGGGCTTTCAGTCACACTGTACACAATGTAGATTCTCACTAGCTATCCCGGCAACTAAAATTTGAACATGGACAAGATCCTAGAGATGTATTTCTGAGTAATGAAGGACCTTCCCCCTACCTCCCTCCATGATTGTTTTTCAAATTGCTTATTTTAAGCAAATACAACTTTGGCATTGCTCCTGCAGATTAGTTCTAAGCCCCCTTTTTCTAGCTGTGCGTCCATCTGACCCATCAGCTACAGACCTAACAGTAGCCCACTTCAAGCTGGGTTAATAAATCCACTACACTGCACACTAAAAATGTGTCATAGTTCCTTAATGTTAGTTCTATTGGGCTGCCTGCATATTATTAGCATTCAGATACAGGAAGGACTGTATTAGGAGCTGATACACTAGGAAAACAATACTGCAAATGCAGGAAAACAATCCGGATTGTGTATAGCTCCACTTTAAGAGCACATGAGAATATTATTTAAAAAAAAAAAATCTGTTTTGAAAAAAGAGACTATCACTTTTAAAAGCAGTAGTGACCAATATGAAATCATCACCTTTTTGTCTATGGACAATCAACTCTTCCACAGGTTAGAAACCATCAAGAAAAATGCCCCGCTTTGTCCTTTATTGTTTATTTTGGAGACATAAATATCCAAAGCAAGTATAATCTTCACTTAATAAGCTGGTTTTACTTTTCCATCAGGAATTTGCATGTGAAAAGCCAAATACAAGTTTGCCTCTGCCTTCCCATCTCATTCCAAGCTTAAGTGCTTACTTAGAGCAATTCTTACCAAAACTTAGACTTTCTTTCCATTCTATCTCGACAAATGAGGTAGTTCAGGGTAAAACAAACCAAACCAATCAGAAACTGGGTAAGTTGGATGGGGCTTTGAGTAACCTGATCTACTGGAAGGTATCCCTGCCCATAGCAGGGGAACTGGAACTAGATGACCTTTAAGGTCCCTTCCAACCCAAACCATTCTATCAAACTAAGTAAATGTACATTCCTCAGATTCTTCATTAGGACCCAGCTTACCGATGATGCCAACAGTTTACCAAGTAGCTAGTATTCCTCTGTCCTCTGACTTACATTAAGAAGGATAATTTCACTCTGTTATTTCCTGCCAACCCCCGCTTCCACTTCACCCACTTGTATCTTATGCTTTTAGCTCGGAAATCTTTTAGGCCAAAGGACGCCTGAAACGTGTATGGTTTTCTGCCTTACACTTGATACTATGGCAACAAGAATAAATAACCAACAAAGATGGGATGGGGCCAAAACCCTAATGGAGAGATAGGGAGAGGCAGTCATAGTGCAGGGTTCAACACAGGGGTGTAAATGGGAGGACACGAAATGTTTCCTGTGATGGTATTTGGCCTGATGTGCGGAGAACACAGTACTGAAAGCTACAGCTAGGAGGTCCCTCCAAAAAACCAACCTCAGGCCCCAGCAAGGAGACGTGCTGAGATGGAAGGCACCTCAGAATACAGGATGCACCTAACACATACATATATATATTTGAGAGGCCTAAAAACCAAACCAAAAATAAACAATATCCCCAAAGAAACAGAAAACCAACAAACAAAACCATAGAGTTCAAGAAGCCATTCTCAGTAGGAAAATGTTCCTGATCAGGAAAAGGAAGATTTTTCCCTTGTGTACAAAAGGAGATAAAATGTATTTCTTGTATACAAGCATTGATGAAGTGCTGAAGATTTTCCAGTTGCAAAAAACGGGAGATCCTTGTTAGAAATGAACAATAATAATTCCTGTAGCAACATCAGACCCACTACCCAGTCACCAGTGGGAAGTTACTTGTTCATCAAGCACACACCTCTTAGCCTGGGAGTGACTACTTTCAACATACAAAAATAAAGCTGATGTAGGTAATTTCAGAAGTTGTGTTCATCTTGGACCAGGGGCAAAACTGTTTAAAAAAGAGCACGGGAAAAAACAAAAGCAAATGCACATTTTAACTGCAGCATGACTTTCTACTAATGCATTCAATAGAGGGAGCACCAGAATAAGCCATAGATTCATTTCCATAATGCCTCATGAAACTGTGAAAGTAAGGTTAATGAGTTCTTGAGACTGTATTGTTTGTTAAACACCATTAAAAAAAAAGAGAAAAAATTTAACCCAAAAACTGGATTGAAAATAGAGGGGAAAAAAAGCAAATTTGGTTGAAGATCCTTTCTGTCCAGCTAGCTACCATGTTACTGGCTGTGCAAACCGCCGTATTCTAACATTAAAACAGTAAACTTAATAAAAACTGTAATAAGGCATTCTTTCCTATAGATACCTTAATTATATCATCAATCAAAGGTTTACAAAGTCTGAAAGTTATGCTCTAGGACAGAGAGTCATTTTGGTTCTTGTATTTGCTGTATTTATTGCTTGCTTGCAAATATGTTTTAACATGTGTCTATCCCCTCACCTTTAATATCCAGTTTTACCCAAGTTAGTCTTAAATGAGTTCAAAACATGGAAGCTAAGAAACTGTTCTGCAGTGACAGGATACGGATCAGAAATCTTTCCAAATGTAAATGCCCTTGATTCATACAAAAAAAACCCCAAAGCCAAAAGGACTTAAATCACTCTGCAAGATCTAACCCTTCTTATTCACCACAGAGTTGGTAAGAGTTCTTAAGAGTATCTCCAAAATGCATGGAAAAGGTTAGAGAGCAATAAGCATGTTTTCCAAGAAGAAAGATTTCAAAAAACCAGAAAGAAACAAACCTCTTAACATTAGCTTAAAATTACTTGCAAAAATAACAGGCTATCATTGAATTTTGGGGCACAGGAACAGGTTCGGTTCCATACATCTAATGAGACTGCAGCTCCCATATTCATCCCACAGAGATGAATAGGTTTCAAACAAAAATTAATCTCAAGATAGAAAGGTGACTCAAGGTGGGAGGTTTCCTGTCATGTTTTATTTAACAAAGCACTCCAGAGGCAGACTTTTCTTTACTTGACCATTACTGCCTCACCTTCAACCCAATGAGAGGTATCCAGTTTCATGACATTTCGAAGTAACATCTCTACACAGTATTGTCCACAATGTCTTAAGATAACAGCATGCTAAGAAGAGGAAGGCAACTACTCCCATTCCTAGAGGTACAGACAAACACTTCATCATAAAACCATGCCAAACCAGAACAGGTCTTTTCACATCAATAACAGAAAATTCACTTTAAAAATACTCATTTTGTTAGAAAACTATTACAAAAAGAGTATTTTCACTGAGGTTCCCTGCCCCATAGTGAATATCAACCCATTGTAATAATAATCTGGAGGGAAAATATGTATAAAAAGTTACATTTGCACCTCTGAAAATGATTGAAAGGAGATTAAGACCTACTTGCTGGTAAAACAGAGCACTGTGCAGTGCATAAGAAGCATCAGTATTAGAAAAGAATCCATAAATATTTAATCATCTTAGTTTTCACACAAAAGCTTTCTTCTCTCTACTTGTCCCACACTCAATTTCTATGAAACCAGTAAAAATGTATCCAAAAATCTGTCATTTTTTGCACTGGTTGCTATGTCTGTGCCTTCCCCCCAGTATTACAAGAACACTAAACAGGCTACAAGGATAGCAGATTTTGAAGGGCTAACAAGCTTCTTTCTATTTCCTAAATCAGCACATCAATTACATAAATTAGTTATATACTTTGCCAGCTGACTAAACAAAAATACAAATATATTTCTAAACCACAAACATTTCTCTCAGCTACAATCTCATTATTACTATCAGTTAAAAAACTGCCACTTCCTCTTTGTAAGGCCTGTAATCGAACACATTTTTCTCCATTCTTTTGTCATTGTTTTAATCTGCTCGGTGACTTTCATGTTATCTTTTTCTCATTTTCTCAGCCAAGAAAATGTGCAACTTATTCAGACATTTAGGAAACAATACATTTATTAGAATTTTTTTAAAGTAAGATTTTCACCATCTTCCTCAATAATACTACTAGAAAGGTAGGTCAGTGACCAATATTCTGACACTTTTGTTACCCTGAAAAATGGGAATACTAGCAACCAGTAGGAAAAAAAGATTTCTTGAGCTGACGGGCTCGTACCTTCTCACTATCTAGTGGACTATAGTCGATCACTCCTTTGGAGATTTGGAGCACCTCAGCTCCCACAATTGCAAAGGAAAAACCCCAAGAGATTAAGAAAGTAGAGAATTCAAGCCAGGATGGGACAGATGGATTTGAGAGAGGTTTTGACCTAGCTTAAACATGCACACAGACTCTGGGCCTTAGAGCACTGGCTGCAACAGCTTTTGGAGTGCATAAGGTAAAATACCTTGACAACTCTTTGTCTTGAGAGCCCTCACTCTGCCTGCCAGAGAATACCCCACCACCTACTGAAGTCAGGAGCCTTGTTTCCACAACTGACTCCTCTTGCCTGATACCTCAGGTTGGCTACTGGAAGACAGTTACGGGTGGATGCTCAAAGACTACCTCAGGTTAATTCACATGCTAGATTCAATGAAGATAACTGCACTGAAGAAGCATTAAAAAAAACCCAACCAAACAAGAACCACAAAAAAACCACACACCAACCAATATGCTTCTAACTAGTCTTTCTGGCAGCTTTGTAATAACAGTATCTAGTTTGCTAACCCTGACCTGGATCCTTGACTCTTGTCACCTGTCCTACCAAGTTATTTGATGTAGCAATGTCCACTTGGTATTAGAGAAGATGCTCTTTGGAGCAAAGTACTTCTCAAAGTTCAACCGCATACCACTTTCACCAACTGATTATATAGAAGGGGGAGAGAGGCAAGGGGGAGTTTAATACCTCATCCTCAACTTTCTTAAGCAAAAGAGGTGACAGAACAACTTGCCTTTACAGTTGTCTTTCCTGGGAACTTGACAGAAACCTTAAAAGTTCACCTGGTGAAATCAACTGGCCAGCTATTAGAAAGTTCAGCAGGCTGAGTTATATCAGTATGACCTAGAAAGGTGACCTCCCACTTCATGCACGTAAATGGATTTTAAAGATTTCTGTTCAAACTGAGCTATTCCAGGTGATGCCTTTGCAGAGCAGATGATACCCCCTATGATATTTATAATTATACCTTTTGGATAGAAAACATTACATTTCAGAACAGCTAATCTAGTTTTGTTCCAGACTTTTTAAAATGGTAAGGAAGACTATTAAAAATAGATTATTTTAATGTTCTTCTTTTAAGTCCCTCTGACACAGCCTCTTACTGAGATTACGCTAAGGTTGATTTATAGCACAATCAAAATTAGCAATCTGTTGGATGAGTTTTATCTTTTTGCTGGTGTCTGGGTCACAAACGGAGTTTTCAGAAATGGAAAGCAAAAGGATGCTTAAGAAATCAATAATGCTAAAGGTCTAAATTTAACAAAAGAGTCAGAAATGTAAGTTTTCTTTAAGTACCTGAATCCCACATCATAATACCTTGTCTACAGTCAGCAGTCTCTCCAGCTTCAACATCTAGTGTAGCACCATTAAGGCTAGCTCTAGAGCATTCAATGGGGAGGGCAGCAGAAAGTAATTCTGCCATTATGCATTTTCCATGGAATGTGACAAACAAGTAATATGTGACAAAACAAAACATACTGTAATTGCTTGAATAAAAAGGTGCACTTGACTAATGGGAACATGCTGGTTTCAGTCCTCACACAGAACTAAAAAGCCTTACGTACAGTTCTTCCCCACACATGCTGGTTTTTAAAATCAGGTTACAAACATCTAAACACGCAGCTTCTCTCTGCTGACAGCTGCAGGAAGTATTCGGCTCCACTGCCTTCACAACAGGACTGGACTGCCCCAACAGGCCGAGCACTGCATTGGCAGCACCGTCAAATGAATTATTTGCAACCAAATATCAGCAGCTTAGCAAAACGATCGCAGATCTGTACAAAAACAATGAACAGACATGCTGTACCCTGCAATAAAGCAGACTACTCTATTACACTCAAATAAAGGCCACATCCCTCATATATAATGCCAAATTTGGGGAAGACTGAAGCTCTCTTTACAGCCAGTAAGACATAACTGCAGTGGCACAGACACACTTTAAGTCTTTGTACAGAAAACTCTGAGCCACAGGCACACACTATTTGTGTGACTTCCTCCTTTCAGACAGGGGTCTCTTCTTGCTCCAGATCTAGGAGTGTTTTACATATTTGAACAAGAATAAAGTTTTACATGTCTATAGTGCCTTTCACTCAAAGATCTCAAAGGACTTTATACCTATTACATACGTCCCAACCCCTCCCCTTGTGAGGTAGGTATTATTCCTATTATTTACAGATGGGGAAATTCAGGCACAGAGGTTACATTATTTGCCCAGGGTAACACAGTGAGTCAGTGACAAAATAAAACAGAATCCAGATGTTCTGATTCCTGTTTGCACAATCCAACTACTAGCAAGCCTCATTTTCAAAACAGCCTTAAACAAGTACCAGTGTGCATAAGAACAGTCTTGGGTTTCATGGGTCACTCCTAAAAGGCGTAACAAAGGAGAAAAAAAATAGAAAGAAAAAAATATGGAAACACGTAACTTCTGCAAGCCAACACATCTTTAAAGAAAGCTTCTGCTAACTCCCCTGTCAAAGCTGAGGCAACTTGACTATGAGCCTGAGAAACAGGGTGGGGAAAAAAAGAGACTGATGGAACAAAAGTCTGAAACAAGAACAAGCTCAACAGCCATACCATAAGCTTTCATCTTGAAAGCACAGGGTCATAAAAAAAATAGGGCTGACAGGGACCTCAAGAGACCACTGAAGTTCATCCAACCTACCTTGAAGTCAGGATCAACTACATCTACTTGTTTCCAACGGTGTGGTTCACCTGCTCTCAAAGACCTCCACCAGCGGAGATGCCATGCCCTTCCCCTGCCATCTGTTCCACCTTACGCTACCACATGAGCAAAAGAGAATGAAGAAGTCTTAAGATGGCTACTTCTACTCTTTCAGTGGGGGTATGATGATTCCCAGGCCTGTCTAATGATCTGAATGTATTTCAGAGAAGGTAGTCTCCAGATATTTATTTGTTTCTGTTCTGGATTCCTTGGGAAAACATCAAACACTGATGTCTGCTGTAGTGTAATATTTGAGTTTTGAAAATACTGATTAATACCATGATAGAGACCAATATACTTACTGCAAGTGCCAAATTCTACAAGGTCATTAACAAAAGACTTTGATATGATAATTCTAGCTCATTGCAGATTCAAACTGCAGTAACAGGGCAGGGAAGACTACAGAAAAACCCCACAGCAAAAGTCAGCAGCTCAGAGTTGCCAAGTTTCACCCAAATGCAGACAAAAATCAGGCAGCTGACAACACATCTTCAGCAGAGACAGCACCATATGATCTCTGTAGCATCCCTCCATCTCATCTGTCTTCAAAGTGCATTCTCAGTGCAAAAAGTAGGATTGAATTTAGAGGGGCTCACTGTCCCCAGTGGTTTCATATTAAGACCAGAATTCTTGCTTGAGTTCATATGCTGCAGCTTTGTGTGTGTTAAGTTCACTTCTGCATAGCGGAATGGTGCTGTCCTGGCTCTGCCCCTCAGCATCTATGTCCAACAGTGTCCGCTCCTCTACAGGAGGACCCACCTGGAAAGGAAGCAGTGCAGGCAGTCCAGGTCTCTCTTCTACAGTGCTGCTGCTACTAGCAAAACAAGAGTCCAGATTGCTTGGAGTATCAGTACTTGAACTGTTGGCAGAAGATTCACCCTTGGCATTGCTGGGTGACACAAACCACCAGGGATCAAGCCGCTGCCGACTGGCTGCAGGACGTGGCCGGGGCAGGAACTCCAATGTCTTGGGTCTTTCCAGCGTGGGATCCTGCTGTGCATTCCATCGTCTCGGGGTTGGAGGAAAAACAAGGTTGGGGTCTGGCAGGCGAGGGACCTCACTTGGATCTTTGCTTGGACTAGGTGTTTTTAATACACCTATCCAAAACAGACAACGTAAGAGAAGAGGGAAACACGTTAGATGGCAATGCTAAGTGGTTCCTACAGATCTTAGTTCACTTTATGTACAGGGCATTTTCAAAGCAGAAAGCCTCCATTCAGAATCTACAAACTCCGTATCTTCAAGATTATGGCAATCTGAAGTGACTGGCTTCTTTACCCCTACCCTGTTCTTAACACATTTCAAGACACCTGTTTCACTGACCTGGAACAAGCATCAGGTTTTGATCATTCTCTCATGTGTTTTCTTCAATTTTCAGACTGGACAGCATGGATTTGACCTCCTAACAGAGGAGTGGACTCTCCAAGTCCTTTGGAGGGCACACTACCCACTAACAGCTTGAAACATGACACCTGTTTGCCATGAGCAGGACCAACTTCCTGGAAGAGTCACTTAACACTGCTTACTGCAGATGCTTCCTGGTTTCTTTTCATTTAGGGGTGGGCGTGGTATTTGGTTTTTTTTTTTTTTTTTTTTACAAACACAACGTAATTTGTACATGTTCATGAATACCATTTTAATGAATACTTTTCATCTGAATTAACCCACATTTTACTGCAGACTTCCATTCAAAAGACAACTTCATATTTTGTTTTACTTTTGGGAAAATGCTAATTAAATCAGATTTTAATTTATGATTCTAGTCCTTCCTTTTTTTGGTGACTTACTAGGGCAAGAACACAGTAAAACATCTTTTAAATTATGAAGTCACAGCCACTCAAAGGCTGCAACAGTGAGCACACCTACCCAGAAAGATCCCTCTTGTTTGCAAAGGAATTGGAGCAACAGTAGCACAGCCTCAAACTGTTTTATGGATCCCATTTTCACCTTAGAGATCAGAATTTACTCTGAAGTACAAACAAGTGTATAAAGGCAATGGAGATGAAATCCTGAGAAGAATGTGCAATATTTGTAAATTGGTACCATTTTTGTCTAAGAAACAATATTATGCTCTGCCTCACAGCATGGGGGGGCAGAGAGAGTTCTTTAGTGTAGACATGCTGGAACTGAAACCATTACTGCATTATTCTGTTAGCTATTTGTGTAAAGATGGCCTCCACAAGCAATTCTTGTGGGCTGGTCATCTCAACGAATGTATAAGCAACAAGTAATTATACTGCTTCTGTCTTTATTCTGAAGAGGAAAAGGAAGATGGCTGAAAACCTACCTGCTCCCAGTGCTCCAGTTAAACAGCTACCAGAAGGGCATCCACTGGTTGGGCATCCATTGACAACCAGTCCACCCCCTTTGATGGCCCCATCAGAAGGTGTGCGCCTGTGTCCACCTTGCTGGGTGTGGGAAGAGACCGTCACGTGTGTGGGAGTCAAGGACTGGTTGGGGTCCTGTTTGAACCTCTCGATCTGGACATTGACCAGTGGGTTTGTAATGGCTGGCAAGGGAGCCCTGACTGTCACTGGGCTGACAGGCATCTCATAAACCACAATCTCATCACTGTCTGAGCGCAGCAGGGACCGGGTGGAATTACATTCGGAAATGGAAGACAGGGAAAGAAGGGTGAGGGATGTGGATGGCTCGCCTAGCAACAACAGGGGATCTTCCTTCTTGAAGATCTTCCGGGAAGGTGGACTAGTGCTCCTGCGTGGGCGTCCAGCTCGCTGAAAAATGCTGTCACGCTTCTTCTTCTCTTCTTTGGGCACCTCTGGCTCTTCCTCAATCAGCAGCTGACACTTCCCTGCTTCTAAGAGATCAAAACCCAGGCCTGCAGCCGCCAGCACTGCTCCACAGCCAAGCAATGCAACCTCACATCGCTTGTGGTGGGAGCCGCTACGTTTGAGGCTGTTGGTGGGTGTCAGCTGTGGGGTACTCGTAGCAGAGTTAACAGGGGTGGACTCCTCATTGGCATCACTAGAAGGGCCATCCCACTCTTCATTCTTCTGAAATGGGATGCAGAGGTATGACTGATTGTGCACAGGTGAAGGGTGCACTTTGCCCTCTCCATTAAAACATTCACTGTCCTCATCATCTGGAAAGCAAATGAAAATAGACTTTGTATCAATGTAACATTTTCACTGGCAAATTTAATTGTCTCACAGATATACTTCAAAATAAGCTTCTCCTCAAAAGATGCAACTGCTCTCATCACAAACATCATTCATCAACTCCCAAATACTCACAGGCTATTGTTTCCAAAGCAGATAGGCTGAGACAAGTAACTGGAAACACTATCAAAGTGAAAGAAATTAGTGAAGCATTCACCCACTCGGGATTAATTGCAGAACAGCATTTCAAAAGCAACCTACACCTCAGTTACTTCTAGAGTAAATTTATGTGTTTGTGAGTCAGGACCAAAAGGTAGGAGAATTTTAAGGATTGCTCCTTGCAAGTGAAGGTGTAAGCATGCTGCACATGTAAATATCATTATACAGGAAATGAGCTGAGAGACAGCATGGAGCTAGGGGAGAATTAAGCTTGTTAGCTTGACAGAGGGAGAAGCACAAGCAGTGAGGTGAACAAGAAGAAAACCCAGAAGGAGAAAGTGGACACTTGACAAAGAATAAAAGAAAACCACATACCAAACAAAATGAAAACATTACTGTAAGGTACCAGGAGAAGGTCAGGAAAGAGGTTCATTCAAATGTGAATGGAAGTGGGGATGAGAGTACCAAGTTCAGGGAATTCCTTTACCCATCTCTGCTAAGCTGGTGAATCCTGGAAAAGCAGGTGCAGTTCTCTGGATCTTCCCAAGATTCGGTGCACTGGATGACCACTGCTTGCATCCTTCTACCAGAGCTTTCAGACTGAAACAGTAGAAGGATATGAGAAAATGTACCATGCTCACAACCAGTTTCCATTTTCCCCTCATATACTCCCTATTGATCTACTTAGGGTATGCATGCATCTATCTCAACTACACAGATCTGAAGTCCTGCCACAGCAAGAAATTTGCTGACATCTTTACAGCACCTTAAAATAGAGAAAAAAAAAAAGTCAAAAGGTCCCTCCTTCATTTGTTACACTGTAGCAGTCAAAAGGCCTCTGCTGATAACTAACGAGCTATGAAAGCAGAATAATAGAAGGCTCCACTACAAAAATCAGATGAAACATTTTCTTTTTAAATCAAGGCATCTTGATTTCTTTTGCAATCAATCTTACCATGGCAGGTAAAGAATAAATTGCTCAGCAAGGAGAGGGGAAAATACCTCCAAAAATGTTTCCATGTGAAACACAAATGAACAATGAATTCAAACATCACTCACTAATAAGCTAAAGTCACTGTAACAGCAAAGCTGTGTCTCTATATTATAAACCCCAATATTTTTCCTGTAGAGGAAACACTGTATTGAAGTACAGATAGTTAAAAGCACAAGTTCTAGATTACAGAAAAAAGGCAACTAAACTTATAAATCATGTCATTGTTTCTTTTACTTAAAAACAAACAAAGCCCAAGAGAAGAACCCAAACCCAAATCCCTAGTTTGACCTGTGTCTGAAGATATGTCACCAGGCTCCTGAACTTATTAGTAATCCCTATTCAAAGGTTTTCATTACCATCATCCTGCACTAGTTTCATGACATCAGACATGTATGTCAAGAACTTTGGTTAGCAGCACAACTTCCTGATGTATCAATATTGAAAGTTTTATTATTCATTTATCAACATAGTCCGAACTGGAAAATTTGGTGCCTTTCTCCACAAACATGAAACATTAGAGTGCTGATGAAAAGCCACACACACTTAGGATAGGCAGAAATTCCATGGAAGGAATAAAAAGATCTGCAGATTGACTGATCTCAACTGGAAACACAAAAGCATCGACTTGTTACCGAAAGAACAGAAAACTCAGAGATAAGCTCTCTTCCAGCTCCATTACTAGCTTGCATTGTTTTTTGGTAAGACATGTAATTCATTACCATCATTCCCTTAAAGAGAAAGGGAAATACAAGCATATATAAGTTACCTCTCATGATTCTTATTTTCCACCACCATCACTCTGCATTTCTAAGACAGCTTCCATTCCATGATTTAAAAATGTTATTATATTGGGGTATTTTTTTGCCTTGGTATGAGTTTTTCCTCTGCTCTCTACCCAATTGAGATGCTCTACTTGTCACCAAACTATACTGCAGCAATAGCAAGGCCACAGGATCTAAACTTGATTCAGCACATGATCATTTCGTTGATGACTGTGGTACAGACATTACAATAAAAGTATCCTGTGCAGTTCTCAACTGCCCTGCAAGTCCATCCTCATTAACCATTCTGGCCCTGCTGTGATCTTGAATCCAGACAACACAGCACTGAACCCTATTTGTCAAGACAAACAACCATAGGGTTTTATAACAGACATGCAAATCAGTGTGTGGGTCTGTTCTGATTTACTCCCTCCACAGCATACTCAGCTGTGTAACACAACACGCCAATAGCATACATTAGATCTAAATAACCCAGGTGTACAACATGCCTACCTAGGATACATACTATAAACAGAGATGCATATTAAGGGAAGCTGGTGAGTGAAGATGAACCACGTTAGCAGTGTGAACACCTCCAAAACTGAATCTCAAAGCTCTTACAATATGGGTAGAGAACTACTGAGGAAGGTGAGATTTCCAGAGAGCTGGGAAAACACATACTCAACTTAGTTTGCTTCCTCATGACTTCTCAGGGCAATCTTCCCTTGCAAAGAACAGACTGAAGATTTGCTGTTACTGTCAAAGTGCAGCTCAATCTGAACAGGAAGATAAATAGCTACCAGAATAATTTCAAGGCCTGCTATGTTTGCCTTAAGGTTATAAAATTTTCATCCTTCCCTTTTATTTTTTGCTCCTTCTTTTTTCCCTCAAATTACAAGCAGACCTCAAAGACCTGTCCAGAAGATTCCTGCACATCACCTTAATTAGGCAGTGGCGTGCATTGGAAAACAATTCAAAACATGCTGACTTAAGAGAATGTTCCTACTAGAGTCTGTCAGTGCCCTAAGGAAAGAGGAACTGGAATGATTTGAAAGCACTAGCACTTACACTGTATTTCAATCACCAACATAACAATTCAGGAACCTAAAAATTTCTCGCCTATAATCTATTTAGATTAACTAACCAGAAGGTTGTTACTTACTTTGCTGTATTATGATTGAGTGACTTTTCTGTTGCCTTTTTCTACTGGGAAGTCAAAGGCACCTCTTTGTAGGAATGGTAAGATGACAAGGTTTATTTGCTCAGCAAATTGCAAAAAACTTCCCTACAACTGTAAGACAGCATCTCTAATGTCTTAATAGCGTTCTGTAATACCATGTTAAGGCATTAGTACTGCTGTGAATAAAAAAAGTCTGTTGCCTACTTAGCTTGCAGATTTTAAGGGGTAACTGCTAAAGCATTTTAAGTCACATCCACTGTCACCTTCCGTAAAATTAGTAACCTGTGCAAAAAGCAGGGTGACCATCACCCGTGCCATAGTAAGTCTGTGACTAATCAATGCCAAGTTTAAAGACAATTAAAACTTCACAGTATATCTTTCAGAATATACTGTAAGATCACAAGTGAACTGTCACAGAACTAGTCCAACAAAAAGCTTCATCCAGTCTCTGCAATTCAGCACAACTCCCTTCAGCTGCTGTGCATATTCTTTATGTTCAAAGATAAATGGAGAAGTGTGAATAATCACTGTATCATCTTTTCATGACTGCCTTTACTTGATGTTAATTATAGGCCACTGCAATTTTCACAATGCTATTCTTGCATAAACTTGGCATTATCTCCTGTGAGGAATACATGGAAAGTGATAAAAATTATGAAGATAAAAGTTCCCTGGATCTCAAAGTCCCATAAGCAGCAGTAACAGCAGCACTTCTGCTACCAGAACAGCATTATGGAGAACACTTGAACTGGACCTCGCTATCCTAAGATGAGCTCTTCACTTTACCCCAATTTTCCCAGGGTTCAGTATTTGGGTCAGCCCTGTTTAATATCTTTATCTATGTCCTGGATGAGGGGATCAAGGGCACCCTCAGTTAGTTTGCAGTGACATTAAGTTGGGTGGGAGTGTTGATCTGCTGGAGGGCAGGAAGGCTCTGCAGAGGGATCTGGACAGGCTGCATCAATGATGAATCAAGGCCAACTGTATAAGGTACAATAACATGAAGTGTTGGGTTCTGTTCTGTTGACTTCGGTCACAACAACTCCATGCAATTCTACAGGCTTGAGGATGAATGGCTGGAAAGCTGCTTGGTGGAAAAGGATCTGGGGATGTTCGTCAACAGGCAGTTGAACATGAGCCAGCAGTGAGCCCAGGTAGCCAAGAAAGCCAAAGGCATGCTGGCAAGACTAGGGAAGTGATTGTTCTCCTGTACTCAGTGCTGGTGAGGCCGCACCTCGAATCCTGCGTTCAGTTCTGGGCCCCTCACTACAAGCAAAACACTGAGGAGCTGGAGCATGCCCAGAGAAGGGCAGTGGAGCTGCGGAAGTGTCTAGAAAGTCATACAAGGAGCAGCTGAGGGAGCTGGGGTTGTTTAGCCTGCAGAAAAGGAAGCTGGGGGAGATCTTATCACTGTCTACAAACACCTGAAATGAGGCTGTAGCCAGGTGGGGGTTGGCTTCTTCTCCCAAGCAACAAGTAACAGGACAAGAGAAAATGCCCTCAACTTGCACCAGGAGAGGTTTAGATTAATTATTGGGAGAAATTTCTTCAGTGAAAGGCTGGCCAGGCATTGGAATAGGCTGCCCAGGAAAGCAGTGGAATTACCATCCCTGGAAGTGTTCAAAAAGTGTGTGGATGTGGTACTTGGGAATATGGTTTACTGGCAAACATGATGGAGGCTACGTTAATGGTTGGACTCAAAGGTCTTTTCCAACCTTAAACATGCAATGAAATTTTATCTCCTTACCCTGTAAAATAAGAATTAAAAAATACTTAAAAATAGCAAGAACTAACTTTTGAGTCTTTAAAGGGAGCAACTCTGCTCCTTTTTAATTAAAGTCTGCAGTCTGGCACGATCTCAGCAAGGAGTGGTTCACTGTATGTTAGCCATACTGCTCTCTCAGCAACACTCTCGTGTTTCAGACACTCTGCAAAATGTGTATCTGTATCGAGTCTCCCTAGGAAAGATTCTGAATACTACAGAACATCTCAGTTGTAGAGAGAACAGAACCACAGTTTGCAAGCAACTCCATTCCAGCTGTCTGTGTCCAAAAGCAGTTGGTGCTTCAGACTGTACAATAATTAACAGAAAACAGAAGAGCTCTATTCCCAGAATTCTACCATGATTTCAAGGTAGAAGTGGTTTTTTCCAGCTTCAGTGATCTCCTGCCTTTCTACATAATTGATGATTGTCAAGCGTGACATCTGTTTTAATTCTGTAGAATGCTATCCTTCATTTGTAGGATAGGTAAAGCATAGGCAGCAGTCAAAGAAGCTTCTTCCATATTGTCCTGTCAACATGTCTTGAGCACCTTAGAGAGAGAACATATTTTAATAGATCCAGGCCCTCTTGCAGAGGGTAACAATAGTGATGCACTATGCAAACATCAATTTTTCAGGCATTTCACACCTGAACACACAATAGTAAAGATAAAGATTATAACCAGCTATTTTATTTTCCCTGCTAAAAAATATGGCAAGAGTCAAACCATCAATTTATCAGGGGGAAGATGCTCAAACTCCACTAAAAATTACCAAGCATTCAAAATCTTTTAGAAGGCCAAAAAGTCCTATGTTTAAAGCAGCATTCCAGCAATGATTCACTGGAGTCCTGGTATAAATAATTCACACACACAAAGAAAAAAAAAAAGATGCCACAGAACGATGACCTATAGAAACAGAGGTACAACCTGTATCTCTGCAAAAATCACTTTCAGGATTGATTCACTCAAGGTACATGTCCTTTTCAAAAGACTGAAGAGAAGATATTTGCTTGGCTTTATCAGATACTTTTTTATATAATAGCATCTAAGACAAGAAAAAGCATATCTGAGAATTTTAAGAGAGAAGCAGTTTCAGATATGATACAAAATTGCAGAAAGCTGAGCCTTAAAACAGAGAAAACCTACTAGAGAGAGTTTTGTACAGCTAAGAAGTCCAACTGCTTACAAATACACCTAATAACTTAATAGCAGACAGTGAAACATCAGTCACTAGCAAAGGAACTGAATGCAGTTTTCTAAACTGTTCTGAATCTCTAACATCTCTGGTACAGGAAATAAGTTTGGAAGCAGAAAAGTGTTTGCAAGCAGATAGGCAAATCTCCTGTGAGCCAGCTCATGACCAGTTTTAGAACCTGGACACGAGTTGCCTCCAGGCCCTCTCTTACCCCTCTTCTCCTGCACCTAGCTCCTTGTGACAAAGTGAGCTTGGTCCCCAAGTGCGTCCCTTTTTCTTCTGGCCTCTCTTCTCTTCTTCCTCTCCTTCCTCCTTTGGAAGGACTGAGCTTCGTCCCCACGTTTTACTGCTTTCAGCAGGTGTCACTTCATAAGTGGAAAGAACAGTGGAAAATGGGAAAGAAAAACAGATACAAAAATTAAAAATAATTGGTTCCACGGCAACATAAAGAATAAAACATAGACCAGAGCAGGAATAGTAACAAAAGTGATTTTGCCATAATTCTGACCATTTATCAACACAGATCTAACAACCAAATGCCAAATAAAAGCATTACCTAATCCTTTCAAGTATAGGTAGCCTCTCCAGCTTTATTCCATCACTAGTTTTCTCTTTAGAACCACCAGTTTGAAACCAAATGCACAAATGCAGGGCTATCCATTACAAACACTACACATTAGTTAACATGACTTTCATAATTCTAATACATGTATGTCTGCCTAATCCTGTGTTATAATGGGAACACTGTTTGCATGACAAGTGCCCCTGTTCTTATTTCCTTAAAACAGTCACTTAATACACTATAGCGATGTTTCACAGATCTACTCTGCAAATTAGTATTTTTAAAAATTAACTTGTACACCTAAGGAACATATTTTCTATAAAAACAGCAGTATTTCAAGAACGTGGGCAAGTATGGTTTTGGCTCCAAAGGAGGTGATACTCCCCCCATCACCAAGACACTCCATTTGTCTCTCTAAATGCATACATACAAGACACAAGGCAAACATTTTAGGTACTTTCTTTAACAGTCCTGTCCTAGATATGGAATCTTGGCATCTTACCACACTGACAGACTGCACATTCCCCAAATTCAATACTACATTGAGGTCCTTACACTGTATGGCCCTGAGTCTGGGAATAATGGTAGGACTTGCAGGAGGGCTGGAGCAGCTACTGATTAAGCTTTTCCTTTTGTCCATTGTTGGAGAAGCCTGCACAGTGAATTTATGCTGAAAATCTGTTTAGAAAAAGAAAAAAAAAATAAAAGCAGAAAGACACAGTTAAAATTATCTTTTTTTTTTTTTTTTTTTTTTAATGTAAGAAAAAAAAAATTACGGTAACTTTCAAAGAGCACATGTAGATCTATGTAGAAATGAAGTTTTACAGCTAATTGCTATTTGCCCATTGTACACACAGAATTCAGAACAAAGATGTGCACTCAGCCCTGAAAATGTATCTTCTCAGTGTATGTGTGAAACACATACACACACAGACCTTGTGTTGACTGACATGCCAAAGTACATCCCTGTATAAATCCATGCACCCTACCTTTTAGTTTATTAAGCACCACCAAAAATAGGCATTTGCAGACCAAAAGAAAGGCATAAGTAACATACAAATTTTATCATAGTTTCTCTTCTGAACAGCCAGTGTCTCCCAGAAAAAAAAGAATATAGTGCAAGTCATCATCCCTGATGTAATGACGAACACTATGTGATTTACAAACCCCACGCTTTTTGTTTTCTACAAATTTAAATGTGCACAAAGGATCTGCAGTAGAAATGCTAAGAATTCAGTATTTCTGCACATCATCTTCACTCTCAAGAGTGACTTCGTCAACACCTTACTAATATTTAACATTTCTTCCAGAAGGGTGGTATTGGAAGTCACTTGCACGTTAATAGGAGTTCATGTATGAATTAACAATCTAGGTATTGTAGTCTCACAGTTATCAATGTATTTTTGGTGATTTTTAGATTCCTACACCAAAAAAATCCAGTAGATTACAGTTTCTCCTGCAGCATTATGTAAAATATTCCCAGAGCATGAACCTCCATCATTTTCTATGTACTTCCTTTAAAAAGCTGATTATTTTGCGTATTAACATGTTAAACTGCAACCACATTTTTACAATAAACCATATACAGCCAATGACTAACAAACATGTAACATCTCAAATTTACTTCTGGCCTTCACCTTGGGACTTTGGGCAATGCTAGCCACAAGAGCATTAAACTTAGTTTATTGATCCTGACGAGGTATGTTTTTCCCAAAGTCCATCAAATCCTTTCTAATGCGTAAGGGTCACTCGTAAGGAACTCTCAAATCTACAGGTTGCTCCCACTTCACCTGGCACAGCCTGACACGGCACCAACCTGAAGGCAAGCTGATATGATTGCCGTCCTTTAACTTGAGCCGGTTCCTCTTGAACTTCCCCATGCGTTTCTTGACCCGAGGCTTCTCCTGACACAGCTGGTGGATGATAATGTTGAGCTCCCTTTCCAGGATGTCAATCTCACGTTCTGCCAGCTCTTGTTCCCGCCTTCGTAGCAGCTCCTCATGGTTCTTTTGTTCAACAGCAGCACGAGTCAGCTCTTCTTCCCATGTGCGCAGCTCCTGCAGGGAGATAAGTAGAAACAAAAGGCTACCTTGTGACCTGTGGGTTAAGACTAACACTACCTGTTCTGAAGGTACAGCTACAATGACTTGTGCTCACAGAACTGCTAACACCATTGGTTAAAGGCTCAGCTGAGAGCCAAAAACATTCCTCAAGGACTTCAATGCTTGCCATTCAAGGCCCCTCGTACCAGTATTAAAAATCAGACATAACCACCTGTGAAGCCACACCTGAAATCCTGTGTCAAATTCTAGGCTCTCCAGTACAAGACAAACATGGACATACCGGAGCGACACTGAACTGTGCCGTAAATCAAGTCCCTCCTGATGGGAGAGAATTTACTGAAAGTCCTTGCAAGGAGTTTCAAAGAAAAGCGAGACTTTTCCTTTAGTTTCAATGCTTCCAGATAGTTGTTTATTAAGTCTTATCAGAGGAACGGAGCCACTAGTGTGACCCAGGTACAGCATAGAAGACAGAAAAGCAGGAGTGAGCTCAATTATCAAGATTTACACAGCTTTTAAAGATATTTTAACCAATAGTTACTAAAAACATATATTATTTTCACTTTCCTACCAATTATTCAGTAACACGGGCAGGAACTGCGGAATTCTCTATCCAATCATTCCAAACTACTTTTACTGCAGAACATGGAGTAGTAGAAGAAGGAGAAGAAGGTTTAGAGAACAATAACAATCTTCCATTCTGATATTTTTTTACTCTTACCTATTTACTACAAAGAGAAGCCCAAAACCTCTAAATTTTTCACCCTGTGACAATCTTACACAGTAGTCTATCACCTAATTCACACCACTGTATTTTCTAGTTGTTGTCTGATTGTTGGTAATTTTTTCCAAGGTTGGAGGTTAAAACAGTGTTGTTCAGGGGGGTAAGAACCGTTAAAAACAGGCAGAGAAATATTCTCGGCACTCTGGGTTCCTACACAGAGAGATTCCAATGAAGGGCCATGAAGGTTGATTAAGAGACTGGAGCACCTCTCCTACGAGAAAGGGCTGAGACATAGGGGACTGTTCATCCTAGCACAGAGAAGGCTTGGGTGGAGTGAAGGGGGATCTTACCAGTGCATATAAAAACCTGAGGGAAGGGTGGCAAAAAGATAAAGCCAGGCTTCCTTCAGCAGTGCCCAGCGATAGAACAAGAGGCAATGGGCACACACTGAACACTTTTTTACTGCATTACTGAGCACTAGCACAGGTTGCCCAGAGAGGCTGTGGAGCCTTCCTCCTTGGGGATACTCAAAAGCCATCTCGACATGGTCCTGGCAAAGATGCATATGGCAAACCTTTCAATCTATCCCTTGCTGACAAAATAAATTAACTGAAACTGTCCTTGAAATCCCAAAATCCCACTGCGCTCCTTTCCAAGGACAAAAGAATTCAGCACTCAGAGTAATTTTCTTCAGCTGGCCAATTCCAGTGCAGAAGGTAAAAACTGAAGAATTAAAGTTAAACTTCAGACAGATAATCAGACAGATTTTAGTTTAGATGTTTTTAATAATGTCATTGTTACCTGGCTCATCACTGGGGAGACTTGGTACATTTTACTCAATAGGTGAACAGCATATAAAATTATTTCTCCATTGCTAAAGAGGAATACAGTACTCAGCCTGAGAGCAGTGTAATTAGTATTGTTTGACTGTTTGTCTGTTAAGTTTCTGGTTTTCAAAAACTGTTCCAATACAGTTATGCCATGGGACAACAGTAGCAAGGAAATGCCTATAAGCCAATTTATTTTTCCCAAAAGCTACTATAATAGGTGAATAGAAATGTTTTAAGTATTGTTGTAGAAGTTGACTTCTTTCCTCTGATCCAAAGTCTTCTTTTCCTTCTCTCTGCCTCCTAAACCCAACCTCTGAGCCCAAATCAAGGTGGTTGCTTATTAAGAGTTTATTTTCAGGCAAGAGAATGTGAACTTACAAATGTATTATTACGCTAGTGATTTTGCTGCAGTTTTTCTTACCAACAACTAAAGACAGTCTCTGTAAAGACCTTAAATTAGATGCAGCGAGCTGTGCTTTCTGCAAGTATGCTAGAAGAAAACTTCAGCTTTTTCACATCTCCTCTTCAAGGCTGTTGGTCACCATTCCTGTTATTCCTGCTAGCATTTTTGTTTCCTACTATTTACCCAGATGGACTTCAGTTATAGCAGTTACTGGATCCTTCCCCTGGTAGCACTCATGTTTATTAAACTCTATGCATTTTGGTTGTGCTCAAAACCTTGAAAACGCAAACCCAGCAGAACCAAAGCTGCAATGTTTACTAGAGTATATATGCTGAACCTACCCCTCCTACATCTCCTGTTAACAGCTTTCATTGGGTTTCTCAATTAAGATGGTAATAGTGAGACAGTTACCAAATGCACTAAACAATCAAGATAATTCATCACAGCAATTTGCACAGAGTATAATGGAAGCTCACTACAATATTAGAAAGAGCAGCAGCTCAGGATACGGATATTTAATTTTCTTGTGATTCTACCCTTGTGCGCATCATAACCTGTCACTGATTCACGGACTTAATACAAGCTCCAGTAAAGCACAGACAAAATTAGCTCTGGGATGCACTAAACAATAATCCCTGTTTGAACCACGAAATGGGGAAATTACAATCCAGAGAGCACAAGCAGGGAGCATTGTTCTCTACTTACCTTTTCTTTGGCTCTGAGCTGATCAAACATCTCTTGGATCTCTTGTTTCCAGTCTTCCTGCAGGGAGTGGAAGGAATCTTTGGGCATTTCAAAAAAACCAGACTCTTCTATGGCAGTAAGATGGTCTAGGATAGTGGCAAAGGAAGGTCGTGAGTGTGGGTCAGGGTTCCAGCAATCTAGAACAGAACAAAGACAAGCAACTGTCAAGGATCTCTAAGTATGGAGGTCTGAGAGGCTGGATAGTACTTTACTGATCCCCAGTGGCTAAGAGTGGCATACACACCATCTGTGTTACTCCATCTTTCCCACTGCCCACTTGCACTGACTAATGTCAAGTATGGAATTCATGCTTTCATGTTTATACAATATCCAACAGAACTTCAAATCTTGAACTACCTAATTATCTAGGTCTCTGGGTTCTATTGCAATAATATGTCAAGTAAAATACAGGCTTATTCATGGTACAGAAGGTTACATCTTACAGCATTTTTAAAAAATAACAAATAATTTCCTTAAATATTTTGCTTTAAGATGCACGTATGTGCTCACAGAGTAGAAATACTATGCAGGATTCTTGCAAACACTTATTTTATCATAGTTACACTGCAGAGTTAACAGCCATACTGCAGCAGGACGATCTCTATCAGGGTTTTTTTCTAATGCCAAACTCTAATACTAAGCTGAGTCATTATGAATCTTTTCTCAGAATAGAAAACCTCTCCTGCAAAGCAAACTGGGCATAACTTGACTGAAAATAAGAGATTTAAGTAAATAATGACATCAAATAGTGCATTTAGAGTTTTCCTGTTTTTACAGGTCCTTTTTTACTATTTGAGAGAAAATTAATCAGACTTTTTTCTTTTGCTTTTAGGCAAAACCACAGATAAACAAGTTTATTTCATTTACAATCTAATGCAATTACTTAGCCAGTTACAGAGCTCTAAAAACACAGAACTGAAGGTAGCCGTCTTACCACATAAGGCAACTCAATGAGCAACAGTACAAAAGGAAATGTTTTACAGCGAAGGGAACTGAACATTGAAAACAGAAACAGAAAATAATACAAAGTAACCCCTCAAGCTACAAACAATCCCCCAAACCATTATGTCAATACGTTTGATTTAACAACACTTTTGAATAGGAAATTCACACTCATTCAGTCCTCCCTCCTACTTCCCCCTCATTTCTACTCCAGCAGATAACATCACTTTCTCATTCTATGTTGTCCTGTACCTACGCTTACACAGGTTCCTGTTCAACAAGTGTCCTTACTCTCTTTTGTACTGCTAGGTGCCTGCATGCCAAAACTCCAGAGCAACCAAAGAGAAAAACTTAACATTCACATGTATTTGTAAGGAACACACCTTTTCTGTATGAATGGAAGTAACTAACACATGAGTCTCTCTCATCATACAGCACTGCTCTGCATGGTCACTGGATTTACAAGACACACATTACTGCAGCACAAGACAAGAGTTATAAAAGCGTTCTAAAAGTTTTCTAGACCTTGAAGTCAGAAAAAAGGGAACATTCTTAAAATATTTGGTGATGTCCTAAAAGACATTCATTCATCAGTTTTGTGAACTGAAGTACGCCAAGGGGCAGCTGTAATTAAAAATAAATATCACTTCACAAAACCTGTGCAACAGCCAAGGCTTGGCTCTGCAGGTCTTTCCTTCGATTTTAGCGTTACTGAGATTTTGCATTTGGGAGCTTTGTTTTCAAAACTGTGGGTATCAAGCTGGAATGCATTTGTGTTTATAGCTTTCAATTTGCTTCTTTAGAGAACTGAGGATGTTAAAGAGTGCTCTGACGATCCCCTGCTGCTGGCCAATTAGTAGCAATGGGTGTTACAGCCAGACTGTCAGTGCCATAATCCCTGTCTCTTTACCTCAGGTTTTAAGCATGGCAAAGCAAACATGACCCAAAGTACAACAAAATGCTGCAACCAGCCAAATGCATGAATGAGTGAACAGGATAACTAGCAGGTGGCCCGTGGCTTTTATTTTCCCAGGCCTAGATCAGCCATTATTTGCACTAATGAGGACAGTTGTAGCATATAACTCTTTTCTGTGAAGAGCAAAAGTTCAGCTTTGTTGTCTCAGTGAAGACCACCATGGCAGTAATTCAAAAGTAAAAGCAGCATTAGGGAAACGAGAGTTCACCCGAGATGGGAAACCGCCTTTTGAAAGACAGTTTTGGTGAAGGGGCAGAAAGCAATTGGGTTTTTTTGTTCTCGCCTTCGCCCTGCACATGGAGAAGCCAAGTGTTCCAAAGCCACGTGGGTGCTCACCCCTGTGCTGCTGGGTTCAAGCCCTGGCCATATGCCTCTACATAACTTTCCCAATAGAGGGCATTATTTTTAAATACTCACTCATAGTTAAGAAATCCAGAGTCCTTGCTTTAGGGAAGCATGTCAAAATAAACTACCTGAGCATAACACGGAGCTGGTAGTTCCATCGACTCTCTCAGGTGCAGTTTCTCACTTTACACTGCCTCCAAGCTACTCTACCTGCAACTGTACTGCTGTTTACTATCCAGTAGGATGTTTCTTTTTTAGCAGAACATACATGAAATTTTTTACTTTACCTTGACTGAAGCCTGTAACCTAAAGAAGAGACCAGAGAAATGCAAAAGTATTCCAAAAACAGGGAAATCCATCAGAAACATTTTTTCATGACTCATACCCCTTTCCTGAGGCTAAAAGCACCACCAGAGGCCACAGAGTATCAGTTCTATGTTGAGACTCATTCTTTGCTCACCAAGACTATAAACCAAGTTTGATTTCTCTTTACCTCTGTTTTCCTTTCTGCCAGATAGGTATAAAATGTTTATATAAACACTTGGAAATCCTTGGGAAGAGGGACACTGACAAAAGTACTGAAGGTAAGGAAGAGAGAGAGGGCAGGAGAGAGTGAGGGAGAAACAACTGAAGCTCAGGACACACGAAAGTAGTTGCAATGGCCAGCAGACCAGGTCACATAAGCACACCTGAAAGCTACCTCATAGAATCCTTTTTAATAACCACAGTAGCTCTGATGACTAACTCCTATATTTCTTTCAGATTTTCTCCTATATTTCTGTAGCCCTCCTTGGGCACTAACTACCTCCACAGGCAAAGCAGGAAATCACATCAATCTGACTGAAAATATGGGTTGTTTTGGAACGGCAAAGCCACATTTAAACCGTCTCCCTGAAGTATCAGTAGGATAAAGTTTTGTTTCAAACCAATCTGACATTACCTAGCAAGATGTTCGACCTATGAATTTGAAAATAAGTTAAAGCCTTCAAACTAGACCAAAGTAAGTGAAGTTTTGGTGTTGGTGCGTCTTAACTACTAGAAAACAAGCTAAGTGATGACAGCAATAGCCCCCATTTTCCTATAAAGCCAGTTAATAAAAAAATCTCTTCCACTACTCTGGTAGTAGAGTGGCTGTCACAGCACACTACCCAGCCAGGCCTGGCTCCCATAATAACCTGCAGCATTGAATAAAGCCACTGGAGAAATCTGTGCTCTTAGGTAACAAAACCAACACAAAGAGACCATGCTCAACAGCACTCTAGAAACAGCACAAACCACACTCACACCACAGCTGGCTTACCTTCCATGAGTTTGGCAAAAGGCTCAGGACATGTGGAAGGGATTGGAAGGGCAAGCTTATTCATGGCAACACCATATGCTACTGCAAGACCATCAATTCCTCGGAATGGTACCTCTCCCGTTAGCAGTTCCCAAAGCAGCACACCATAACTAGCGGGAAGGAAACAAAAAAGAGAACAGGTGTTTGACTTTAACACAGTCTTTGTTAAGCAACAAGATACCTGAATCTGTGAGTTTGGTACCCTAAAGAAACTGCAGTTTTCAGAACAAGCTTATCATGACTGCCAAGCTGGTGATCTGCCTTATTTTGCCTGCTTTTTTTAGTAAGTCTGAAATAAGATGACATTTTCACCTTTTAGGCAAAAATAATTTCCTCTCTGAAAACTGGGAATAATCTGAAAACCGTAAATCTTCTAATTTAGCTTCAAAACAGAAGCTCTGAAAACACCCAAAAATATGAAGAAGGCTTGTTTGGCAGTTTGTGATTTCTAAAAATAAGTCAAAAATACTTCTTCAGAATTAAGCTGTTCTTAAGATGTTCTACAAAATACTACCTACGAAGTTATGGAAATAGTTCCAGGAGTGTTCTCCCCCAAAGTATATAAGGAAAAACATAACCTCAGAATATTTTTTCTGCTTCTAGGAAACCCAAAACAGAAACTGCTCCTTCATACTCAGTGACCTGACAGTTTTTTCTTCCATTGATCTCTTACTTTCCTCTGAACCCATTTACC
Organism: Corvus cornix cornix; assembly: GCF_000738735.6. Lineage (NCBI taxonomy): Eukaryota > Metazoa > Chordata > Aves > Passeriformes > Corvidae > Corvus > Corvus cornix. Next base: position 35,099,311 of record NC_046335.1, read on the forward strand.
ATCCACTATATTCTGAGGTAGTGAACTCCACAAATTTAATGATGCATTGCCAAAAAATACTTTCATGTATGTGTTTTGAGCTTGTCACTTGGTAATTTCATTGGCTTCCCTGTAGTTCTTTCAATACAGGAAAGAGTAAACATATGTTCCCTATTAGCTCCTTCTATTGCCATCCATGATTTCACAGGCTCCTACACATCCTGCCTAAATCATCTTCTTTCCAGACCCCCAAATCCTAATATAGATAAGTCCTAATCTAGTTACTATCCTGAACACAAGCCATTTTATATCTTTCATTAACCTTGACATCTTCTGTTAGAATGAGCAAAATCACGAAGTTTTAAAGATGTGGGGAGAGGCACAAGCAGTATTGCTTCTTTTCTTTCTTTCCTATTAAATTTTCATTTGCCAGTTGCCTCACTCTTTATAAAATCAGCTAAGTTATGCATAGTAGCTCCAATGTGTTTTTACTGAACCACAATAGTGAAATTTAGAGCCCATATGAAATTCTCCCATGGGTACTACTTTGTATTTATTACCACTACCACCTATTTTATCGTTCATTATAGTAAAACTTTTCCTCATCTCTCTGCAGTAGATTAATCTTTCTTATCCTGAATAACCTGGTTATCATCAACCATGCTACCTAACAATTTATTGTTTTTTTCAAATCACTTATGATTGTGTTGAACACAGAATTCCCCACCAAGAAAACTAATTTATTCCTCTAGTAATTAAGAACTGATTAAATGACAAGAAAAATACTTGCACTCCTTTCTCACATCAATTTACTTTATTTAAAAGCTTATGATGAAAGATTTTGCTTAAAGTCTTTATAAATCCAAATATAGTATAAGCAATCTCACCACTTATCCACATAGTCAATATCTCCTTCAAGCATTTTCACTTTTCACAAGGTATTACATTTTCTTCTACAAAAGCTGACTCTTCCCCAGCTGTGCTCACATGTCCACCAGCTCCCTACTCTTTAGGGCTGCTTCTACCATTTAGAAGAACTCAAAATCACACTTGCTAATCCTCAGGAAGCTCTTTTAAGACCTGCCACCATGTCTGCTGCCTTCCATTTCTCTGGTACTATAGCAGCTTTAAGCAACAGATTACACAGCACAGACATTAACTCAGCTGACTCTCATGTTCTTGTAGAAATCTTGGGTGTTACTGCAAATCTCAGGAAATGTTACTGCTCATTTTATCAGTCAGTTTTAACACCTGTGTGAACTTTACTTCAGTAAGATATGTCCTCCAGGCTTGACTCCCTTAAAGAGAAACTTTCAGCTTAAAATGCCTCTCTTTGCTCTATTCTAGCAGACACAAGTCACTGATGTTTTTTTCTAGTATAGCCTCATCTTCTTTGCACTCTTACATTTTGCTCTCCTCTGGACTGTATGTTCTCCTGCAGGGTTCTCACCTGTGCTGCATTTGAAAGCAAGTGATTCAGTTTTTAAGAAGACTTTCCTCAAAACCCTTTTATCTTCTTTGTTTTATGTTCAACTTGCCAGAGCTCAAGTCCATGCATAATTTTCCTCATTTGGATACAGATTGAGCTTTTAAAAATATGTCTTTCAGTAGTCTTTTTCACATTGTCTTTTTCATTCTTCTAAAGGCTTTCCCATACATTCACTCAGAACTTAAACAGTGTCCTTAAAAGATATCCATGTTGCGTGTTCCCCTTTTGTTGTTTTTACACAAAATTCCCAAGGTCAGTAATGTTGAGATTAAACACTACTGTAACGGATTAATTTTTCTTAATTGTGCTTGCAAAGATATAAAATCTAAGTTACATATATTTAGACCATGTCATACTATGCAACCTTGAAGGCCTCCTAAGCACACTTGAAGATGGAATGAAAAATTGCTTCTCTTCCTACAAGCTCCTTAAATAGCTGCTCCATGAAACAGTCTGAAGCTAAAATATTAAGCTTTTCTTGTTTCAAATCAACCGTTTCCCTATCCTTTTGGGAGTACATTATCACAACTTGTACTCTTGCAATCTCCCTTCCACTACACCTTTAACATTCACTGTAACTGCTGCTAACCTTAGATGGACATCCTTAACAGCACTTTTCCCACTTAGATACTGGATTTTAGTCACTAAAGATCCAACCTTTGCTGCTAACACAGCTATTTTACTTTATTAAGCAGAATATAATATTTTTTGACCTACACGATCTTTTGCTTTTTTCCTATGTAATTCATACTCTTGATATTATAATTTATTATTTCTTACTGTCTCAAGAGCATTATTTGAAAAAAAATAAATTAAGAGTCTAAGGAGTTCCCATTTTCTTTTTGGCCTTCTAGGATTTATAAAACACTCAAAGAAAATGAAAACTGGGCTGAATGTATATTTGAACTGTCTAAATGTGATTGATCATTCGTGTTACTCTTCAGTTTGGATATGACTGTTGATAGCAAAAGGTAGTAAAATCTACCAAAGAGTTGTATTATTACTTTAACACTAGTACTGGATAAATCACTACTGATGCGCTCAAAGCACTTCTTCTGCAGGGTAATTTTTAAAGGAAAAAGGAATAGACAGATTGGTGTTTCTTCTAATGTGACACTAGAAGTGTATGTTGCAGGAAAGGTCATTTTGCTTCTGACGAAGCTCAATGCCACCACACCTACAGCTCATTGCTGAGAATACTGCTTCCACAGAACTAGGGAATACTGCTTTGTGGCACTTGAACAATAATCCCAAGTGAATAAACACCAAGAGAGGTGCTGAACACAGTGTTTTATATTAACTCTCAAGCAGAAGACTGGCAAGTACAAAGGAAAAAGCCAGAGCCAGAAGACTTCTACAAAAAAAAAGGCATAGAAAGAAAGAAACAAGGGCCTCTACTCATTCTCAGTGGGGAGAAAGAAGAAGTGATCAAGTTCATTTATTTTTCCAGCACCTAGTAGTAATTTTTGGACTTCAATTACGAAATGAACCATGTGACACAACCCATGCATCCCAGTCAACTGACACTTGTGTGAATAATTAACCATCTTTCAGTGATCCAGTAATCCCTTAAGCCATTTAACATCAGGTTCAATCCTACACACTGGATTTTCAGGGTGAGGGAGGCTGGAGGTCTGCAGGATTTCACATGTGATTTTGCCACCTCCCTTGTTAGTCTATGAACTTTTAAAAAACAACTATTTTTTTTCTCACTGGTACTGTTCCATGGCATTTGTGCCATAAGCTTCTCTTACCCATTTCTCCAGGTTCAACACTTACCATGAGGAAGGAATTATCAGCCCAACAAGGAGATCCCAGTTCCAAGAGAAAATAGAACATTACCTTTGTTAAGAAAAAAACCAACCCAAACTTTATCACATTTTTATGGCTATTAACAGCTGGCATTTTGCATGTTAATGAACTGGCAGCTCCAGAGATGACCTCTCCTGCCCATTTCACATCAATCAGTTGCATGTGCTTCTCCTAGGTGAGTTTCTGCTAATATTGCTAGTCAGCACTTATCTGCCAGGTACTAAAGTCTTGCCAGTGCTTCATTACACACAGAAGACTACAGAAGCCTACAAGCGGTCAGTTGTGGATGGAAGTGCTTGACCAACACCTGATTAAAACAAAATATTCTAATGACTGAAGTTTCTACACCCAGCACTGAATACCTGAAACGTCCTGATCTGCTAATCTGATGGTTTTAGCTAGAGCTGGTATTCCATTCCTAAATGGAAATTAAATTCTCAATTATTTCACTGGTCTCAGAGTAGATGTAACTTAAAAACATCTAAATTGAGGAACATAGAGAACTCAGATGAAGGTTGTATGGTGCCTTTATATTCCAGATACCAATAGTACTGACAATATGACTATCTTTCAAGCAGCACAAGTAAAAAATGAAGTGTGTAACAAACAAGAAATATATTTAAACAGTCAAATGACAGGAAAATTTTATTTATATGCCTACTAACATTAGCTTACAGTACAGTACTGAATAAGCTGCAACATCCATGCTTCAACTTTACCCCTGTAAATCCAAAGCAAATACAAACACATAAACAGATTTACAGGAACTGACTTACTGAAATAAAACTGTAGTTTTGTTGTCCTCTGTGCAATATAAGCACAAAGTTTCTACTGTATATCTAGAGCTTGTGGGTATGGCACAGTAAAATTCACAGCAACAAGTTTTCACTAGCAAGATTTACTAAGTACTGGTACTATGAACAAGCTTCACAGTGGCCCAGACCCTGGTGACAAATACCATGTGTGGCCATTCCTCACTCTTTTTAAGTTCTTTGCCAACCCTACTCTAGAGTAAACAGCTAGAGCTTTTTAAATGGAGCTTGAACATGTTTTGAAAAGATGAAGCAGCAGTTAGTTATAATAAGACGACTCAGGAAATTTCAGTCCTAGCATGCATCTTTTTCAGCATCTTCTTCACCTGTTGGTGCAGCAAGAACACAAGGAGAACAAGATTCTTGTTCAAAGGCTGGGCAACAGTTCAGCCAGCAGTATTATTCTAATAAACTTTAAAGAAAAGGTGTTGAAATAAAAGGGTTTGTGAACATTAGAGACAGTTCTGTTGATGGTGCATAGACTAACTGGAAGGTTGTCAGGCAAAAAAAACCCCTATGACTCCAGTGATTAACCAAGTGGTTGAACTGGACAAGAGGAGGGGCAAGTCTAATAGGATAAAAAAGTTCATCCTGTTAAGAATTTCAGGTTGCATCCTTGGGTGGGGACAGGATTTACTATACAATACTATGACTGCTTTTGTAAAATCTAGGGCTTAGAATCATTGACAGACCAGCAGTGATTGCACTGGCAAGCATTTTTCCTCTGCATACATGTTCTTTGCAGTTTGTTTAACTACAAATAAAGAGGTTTTAGCCGCCAAAAAGAAAAGGCTTATTCAGAGACAGTACATAAGTTGTCTTAATGGTGATGACTCTCTGTTTAAGGGAGAGTATTATGAGGAACTCAACGTGTTTTCAAGAGAAGACTGGTAACTAACAAGAGAAAGTGATGAAGGAATCTCAAAAGTAGAAATAAAGTATTCTGAAAAACAAACAAATAATTTAAGTTATTTAGAGTCCTTAAATCCTGAAGTGATTCACAGTCCTTAAGTCAATGACTTTTGCACAGGTATAGAAGGCACTTGTGCTACCTTCATGAAAATCACCAACTGACTGAATAATTCTTAACTTTTAAAAAATGAATTCATACTGGTACAGAACATCTACTGATCTGTTCACAGCATGCCTGGGTTAGTAAAGTTACAGTAAAACTGTTCCCCCTTTCCCTAAGGTTACCCTTAAAGGCCCTTCCTAGCACTGTTTCAGAGAACAGCAAGTCTAGATTTTAGCTTGACAAGCTGTGTACAAACCAGTACTATCATCACGTGCACAGAAAAGGTGCACATCCTTAAGATTTTCATTTCTGCCAGACTTCATTCCAAATAAAAGCCCGGTTCTTGCTCATTTTGTCTCAGATTAACTACAGAGGCTACCACACTTAATTACAGAGCCAGAATATTATCCACACCATCAGTGCGCAAAATACAAGTTCACAGACTTATCACAAGGGAACGCATTATCTATTCAACAAAACTGGACAAGGAAAATTAAAATCCCCACACCAAATATCTGCCCTAACAGCCAGACAAGCCTACCATCTGGGCTATTTCTTTATCCTGACAGGTTTTACAGCATGCACTCACTTGTGCAGGAGCATTAGTGGCCAGCGAGAGAATCTTACTACTCTAAAGACAAAGACCCTGACATTTCAACACCTTTTTCTCCACAGGAAAAACAAAATTCTCTCTATTTCATCTGTTTCAGATGTTCAGTACTAATTCTAAGTCATCCAGCATCCAGAAAAGTCGCCGTCCTAGAGCTATTTACTGAATTCTATATTTACCAATCCACTTAATCATGGTATTCAAAGTCAGTTTCTGGAAGGATACGGGCCAACCCTTACACTCCTCCCCACCAAATTACCTCATTCACAAAAATCCCCGTGCATGAATGAAAAAGGCAATACATACATGCAAGTTATTATTTATGGATTACATACTCAGATGGACCCAGATATGAGATCTGCCATCTCTTTCACATATCTACTAGGTGAAAGAGTAGAAGGGTAGAAATAATTAATAAAATTATTATTAAAGCAAAAAATATAGTATTTGGATTGAAACAGGATGAGGAATTCAATTAAGTACAGTGTACACATACATCAGTGACAGACTGCTACCAAATCAAAATATCTCAAAATTATCTTGTTGGTAAAACAGTAAAAAAATAAAGTACTTCTCAGATTGTATTATGGCCTTTGATTATGTCAACCAATAGCCAAATAAGCACAAAAAGTTTAGTTTAGATAAAGCAGAGGGGATTTGGATTATGAATCCCAGAATAATCTGAATGAAAATTTACAGAACAACAGAAGTTAGGAGGCATGCAGTAGCTGGTCCACCACTTACTTTCTACAGTAACAGTAAGTCTGAGATAAGTCTGACAGATGGAAAGCTGGTAGATAAAGTGTTCTTAAGACCTGAATTTTAATATTTGGTTCACCATTACTCATTCTTACACATAAGAGGTTTCCTGGAAGGTCTAGTTACTCTTTAGCATCCAATCACTTAACGCCAAATCAATACCTCCAAACATCGCTGCCTTTGGAGAACATGGAAGAGCGGATGACCTCAGGAGCCATCCAGGCATATGTCCCAGCTGCGCTCATTTTGGTAGTTTTATGCCATTCCCTGGCCAAGCCGAAATCCGTGATCTTCAACATCTTGTTGCTCAGATCTCCATTTTCCACCTTTTCGAGTATCAGTACTGGAGAAAAGGGAGGGGGGGAATAAAAGGTATGCAGAGTAAAGCTAGTATTTATGAAAAAAAGATTCTCCTGGAGAATCCCCAAATTTCAAGATTTTCCCTGACTTTTCATTATTCAAACATACCATACCCTGTTACAAGTTATTTCAGGCTGATCCCTTCATCTGACAACTGAACAGTTCTCCAGCAAATAACTTCAAATTTAACCAAAGTACCAAGCCCCACAGAACAAATACGTAATAAGATAATTATTTAATATAGCGCCTAGTGTCATTCTGTATAATAATGCTCTGCTAAGAGGAAGTGAACCACTGTAACTTCTAGAAATCCAGATAAGGGAAGACATTTCCTAATTAATCCTCTCTCAGCAAGCCAGTAATAGCATCTTTTTCTTGAACTGCTTAGAGGACTTTTTTTTTTTAAAATCCGGATACACACACACAGGCAGGATATACCCTTCATGTAAATGTGTTAGGAGTAGAAGCTCTATGCACAAATTTCTTTTAAGTGACTACTAAAAAATATATTTATGATCAGTAATAACATGCCCAATTCCAGAATTCATATACGGAATTCCCCACGGAATCCCTCCCCCATCATTATTAAACTACTTTTTTCTGCTCTGTTTCAGTGGCAAAGGAGTCCATACCCAAGAACTTTAAAAACACCTTGAGGCAGAACTCAAGAATGCTGTGATATAAGACATTTTCCTCTGTAGCCGGGAAGTTGTACTGTTACACCACCGAGTGTAAACCAGAGCCCACAAGTATCCACTCTGCTTTAGCAGCATCTCATTATCCTCTTTATCTTAGTGCAAAGTGACCAAACTTTGCACTAAGCAATGTAACAAAGCAACAGAATATGAGGGCACTAAACTTCCATAACTAGTGTAACCATAAGACCCCGAAATTATTTTCAGCCACTTTGTAAAGCACCGTGAAGAAAAAAGTATTTGTATTACTATTATTCTAAAGACTTCACATCAAAAATCATCAAGCCAGTCACACACCATCATTATGCAGCTACTCCGTTTTTAATGTCATTACAGACACTACAGACAGAGGTTCTTAGAAAACATGAGAATGTTTTTTCCTTTTTCTATGGATACATCAATTGCAAAAAAACCAAACTGAACCAAAAAAACCCCATAACCAAACAATTGTGGATCATAAAAAAAAAAAACAAACCACTATGAAAGGCAAACATGCTGCAAAAATTACAGAACATATATAAAAAATCATCTTCAGGACCATTTTCAGCAGTCCATGAAAAGACTCAAATGTCTAACACAGCTTTTTCTTTTCTTTTTTTTTTTTGGGTGGGGGGAGTATCATTCCTTCCAATAATCAAAATGGGGTTTCTTACAAAATAAAAAATAAGTGTTATTTGAACCCTTCTACATAATAAGTAACACACATTTACAATGTTTAAAAACTGCTTTTAGTTTAGTAATAAAGTTAAAGAAATTGTTCTTTGAAAATTTAAAAAAGTCAGTTACCCTTTTACAAGGCTTCAGAATTCACAAAATACTACTCCAAATATTTTTGTGGGACAACTTAAGGTGTGAAGAAACTACACCTGTGGTTAAGCTCCTGGTTCTTGCTTCTTTTGCAAAATTTCTTCTAACATGCTCCATTTCCAAATTACAGAGAAAAGAGACTGAGGCCTAGAGTTACTGTTCTCTTCATTTTGGCAAAAGCATGTGCATTTTTAGAGCAATACTTCAGTGCACAACAGAGCCACCACACGAAACCAAGGTACAGAAGGTGCCTTCCTTGGGCCTTTTCTTCAAGTAAGTCTAACTTTTCTACTTCTTTCTAGCAGATGAAGAAGTGCTAAAAGAAATTGCTAGCAAGTCACTCATTGATTGCAAAGTGAAAAGCTTCCTAGAACATACATAGTGCTTCTTTTTCTAGCTTGTATCCATTCTGCCTAAAGAACTGGCAGAATAACAAAATCTAATTTTAAATTTAAATGCAGTAATATAGAGATGTACAGTGATGTTGTAAAGTTAAAGTAAAACTTTGAGACAAGAAAGTATGGGGTTGGGGGGGGTTGGGGGTTTTTTTGCTTCCCTCCATAATCACAATGAGGAACAAACAAATTTACTGTTCACAGATCATATTCTGTCTGAATGAGCTCAACAGCAGGACAGAGCACCATATATCACATACTTTGTACATACCTTACAGGTAAGGGGTTCTTTAAATCTAATTACCTTGATTTGTATTAAGTTCTAACAAAATAATTAGTACTTACATAGGCATTTTGTATCCAGAACTTGTTCTTTACTCAGATGCAGGGTAGTAAGAAAAATTACCATGACAAAAGATCACAGAGAAGGGCAACAAAAGAGACTGATTTATTGCAAGTCCTTGATTCCTTATTTACATCCTTGGCTCCTTTTCTATTTACTTGTAATAATTGCTTGGGATAGTAATCTTGCAATCCAAATTTTTCAAAATTAGTTTTAAGAATGGTAAGTCTTTCCAGCATCTGTTACAGTTCCCTTTATTATATTATTCAGTATCAACAGGCTCACTTGTAACTGCCAGGAGTCTCCCTCGCCCATATGTCAGATTTTCAAACCAAAAACCTTGACTCTCCCCTCTTGTGTTTGCTTGAATTTCAATGAAGAATAGGTGAAATATGAATTCATTTCAGTTTCCTCTTTAAAAAAAAAAATCTCTTTTGCAGAGAACACATAGAAGGTTGCTAGGACACTGCAAATGCATTTTGCTTATGCTAATCAACATGGTCTCATTTGCTTCTGAGTTTTACCTACAATCAGTTATTACACCTTGTTTAGTATTCTCAGTGCAAGTCCTCTCTTGCAAGTACTACTTCTGCACTCGTATTAGTCTATAACAAAACAAACAAGACACATGAAACACAAACAAGCAACATACTCCCTACACTTACAGAGTTAATGTACCTTTCCCTCTTTTAACAGATTTGAGACTGAGCTAACACTAGCCAGACAATCAACATCTGGCCCAACTGTATTGAGTCTGCATGGCCAGGTTTTGGTATTGGGAGGGCTGGAAGATGCTAGAAGCTTTCCTGATGTCCAGCAGAGCCAATCCCTGGTGGCTCCAAGATGGATGTGCTGCTGGCCAAGGGTGGGCCAATCAGAAGTGATGGTAATACCTTTGTGACAACATATTTCAGAAGAATAAAAAAAAACCAAACAGTTATCATGCAGAATGTAATTGCATCAAGAGAAGAGTGAAGTGAGAGTGAGAGGAACAACTCTGGAGACACCAACATCAGTGCAGAAGGAAGGGGAAGAGGTGCTCCAGGCACTAGAGCCGAGCTTTCTCTGCAGTCCATGGTGCAGACCATGGTGAAGCAGCGGTGCCCCTGCGGCCCAGGGAGGACCACACAGATGCAGAGATCCACCTACAGCCCATGGAGGAGACCCACACCGGAGCAGGTGGATGCCTGAGAGAAGGCTGTGACCCTGTGAGAGGCTCACACTGAACAGGCTCCTCGCAGGGACCTGCAGACCTGTGGAGAGGTTTCCTGGCAAGACTTGGGACCACATGGCGGACCAATGTTGGAGCAGGCTGTGCCTGAAGGACTGCACCCCATGAGGGAAGAGTGCAGGAAGAGTGACCCATGTTGCGGCAGTTTGTTGAGTTTGTTGCCCATGAGATAGATTTATGCTGGGGAAGTCCATGGAGAAGCGTCTCCCATGGGAGGGACCCCACACCAGAGCAGGGGAAGGACTCCTCTCCCCAAGCAGCAGCAGGAACAACGTGTGATGAACTACCACAACCCCCATTCCCTGTCTCCTTGCACTGGTGGGGGAAGGAAATAGAGCTGGGAAGGAGGGAAGGTGTCTTTTTCAAGATCTTTTACTTCTCATTATCCTGCCCTGATTTTTTTGTTAACAAATTAAATTAATGTCTCTAATTCAAGTCTGGTTTTTCCTGTGATGGTATTTGATGAGTGATCCCTCCTGGTCCTTACTGCAACTCACGAACCCTTTATTATATTTTCTCTCCCCTGTGCAGGTGCAGAGGGGAGTGACAGAGGGACTTTGGTGGGTTGCTGGAATCCAGCCAGGGTCAACCTACTACACTAACAAACAAGTTCAGGCACAAATATAAAGCACTTACGCCAAAACACAGCTAATATATCAAGGAAGTAAATCTCATTCTTGTCTGCTGATTTTAAAGATCTGCCCATGATACAGAGGTTTAAAACAGGTAGAAAATTTAATAGAAAATCTTTCACATTCCCAGCCTTCAAAAGAGAGACTGTTTGGCAGGAGAGACACTGAACCTAGTCTGCAAGCAACCAAGGAAGAACAAGATCCAAACCAGCAGGAATATGAAGAATGTGTCAGCTTTTTAGGGGTGGATTAGCCTTTCCCTGTTTCAGCAAGGCCCATGTAAAAAATCTCTTCCTGTGTGCATGCACAGAGCCAGCCAAATTGTAGATGAAGGTCTGCTATGTACTACTGCTCCTCTTTTTCCTCTGTAGCACAGGCTAAAAGCTGATCTTAAGTAGCATGGTAGGAGCCAACCAGCAGTGTGCAAAGGGGACTGGTGAAGCAAATCAGATATTGCAAACACATTCAGACAGCTTTCAGCATCCAAATGCTGCAGATAAACAACTTAATAAAGCAAATCACCATGCTCTTTGCATACTGCAAGTGCAAAGGAAAGCACAGTGGCTTAAAGTAACATTAAAATGGTTAGCAACCTTCAGTGAAGCATACCATGCATGCATGTCCTTACAGGAGTAAAAATCCATTTGTGCTCACATATGCTTTCATGTATTCCTGAAGGACTTGGAACTTGTCCTCTAGAAAATAAACATGTGACAATGAGAAATTAATTACAGCTCACAGAAGTTCTGTCCAGCAGGACAGCTCTTCCATATCTCCACATGTCCCAGTGTAGAATGAATACGACCAAACTTGCTGTAGTATCTCTCAGCAAGACCTTCCCTAGATCAGGCAGTCATCCAGATACAGATACATATGATTTAGCTGTGTAATTTAAACCACTGAGAGTGTACTAAGAACTCGATCACCACATGGACTTTCAAGAGTCATTACTGACCCTTGATTTGACCCCAATGTTTTATTCCTTGAGACCCAGGCAGACTGCAAGTGCTGAAAGACAACAGTCAATCAAGGCATGTTAGAGAGCTGAGATATAAAGGCAGAAATTAAGCACTGGGCCTCCTCTTATCTAGGTTATGATGAATACCAGTCTTTTTTGTTTGAAATGAAAATGTCTACTGAGCTTCCTCCATATTCTCAAAGAACATCTTTGGTGTCCTACAAGAAGCATCAAGGTATTTTCCTATCAGACTCTTGCGAAAAATTTCCTAACTTGTCATTGTTACATTTTCAGTACTTTTTGATAGAGGTTTCCATCTATGTGATGCTTGGGCTTCTGCTCTGTCCAAAACAAGCTGCAGTAACAAAGAGGAAAGGCAACATTGCATGGCATGCCAGTTTCAATCTGTAGGAAGAGTGACAGGGTGTTAACTCTGTCAATGCTGGTACCATTTAAAGATGGTTTCTTAGTTAGTATGGAAGAGCAAGAATGGATGATGTACCCAGGATCCTCTTATGCTTGTTTGTGATTTGAGCTAGCAGCTTTTCTAGCAGAGTTGAAAGCAATGGAAACCAACTTCTTGAGGTCAGGTGAAGCCAATTTACCTTCCCCATTATTAGTATCATTCTGTATGTGCATTAATAGCTAGCAGGCTTTCCACAGATCCCACATCAGTCTTACCTAAAGTCATTAAGAAGCCTGTAGAAGCATCCAGATCCTAGTGATAACAGATCCCAAAGCATATGATTTTCAGTTTCATGAGTCACAGTTGTGTATCAGTGGCTTCAAGAAGAATGAGGGTTTCTTTTCTAGAGTCAGGGCCAACTTAGATGCTTTTGTTGCTTAAACAAAGATTTGTACTGAAAACAAACATCATAGGAACAGATCCCCAGAAGTACAACTGACACAATGTTACCTGACACTGAGTCAGCTCTTCCTCCTGTTCCACCGAATTCCTAATTATTATGCTTCACTAGAAAGACAAAAAACATCTGCCTTAATATTCAAAGCAATACAAAAACCAACTTGGTTAAGATTTCTAAAATGCCATCATATCCTCCAGCCTTTATGTAGTTCCTACTGCTGGATCTTCTGTCTCATCATCACAAGCCATTATGGAGATAGATGCCTTTCAGAAGGAGGAATCACTGCAGTGAAAATACTGATACCTGCAGATTTAAAATTTTGTTATTAAGGACATAATGTACAGTACCAAAACCACTGATTAGTTCTAAGTGGCAAAACAGAGGACCAAATCATCAAATGAACTCTGAAAGAATACAAAGTGAAGTTACAAAAATTAACAGATGAAATGCTAGCCAAGTTACAACTTTGCCATAAATTATCAGATTAAACTACAGAACGGTTGCCCTGGAGGCAAGTAATAAACTATAGAGATGAAATTCTGTCTTGCATGCATGCAACAGATGCACACCTGCCACAGCCTTACATGTTCAAAAGGTAAATGTCTTCTCCTTCCCTTTCTCCCCCCTCTATTGCCATGGATCATTACAATGAAAGCTGGCTTACATGAAGCCAACTCACAGCATCTCAGGAGTCAGTCCTCCTAGGCTCCAAGCCGTCAGAGAAAAGACAAAGCCTCTACAGAAAGGGATTCCAAGAGTAAGTCTAATATACATGTGCGAATTACCCTCCACAGGAGCCTGTCATAACTAAAGGCATATCTGTGCTAAGTGTTTACTGAAACCACATGAATCTCTGTGGTCTGGTATAAACAAGCTGTTTCAATTACAGAAGTTTCCCTACACACAAGATGTTAGAGACACATCTGGTGAAAACCAATTTAGTTATCGTTGCAAGATTACCTCAGTGTTCTGAACATCATTAAGTTGTCAGAAACATATTGTTCTATTAGTAGGACAGCTAATGTAAGTCAAACTGGTACTACTGCAAAATAAGTTCTAAAATTGCCCCTTTGCCCACAAAGCCAGCTGGAGGTCATCTCTCATTGCATCTTGCACCACTCACCTTAATAACCATTGAATCAGTTGAGAAGTCAATGGTGAACACCCCTGACAAACACCCAAAGCCTTAATGCAAGGAAGGCGTCATTTCCAGGTATTATACAGCCGTGGTTTCACTCATGTATCTACCAGAAAGACATAAGAGCAGCTTACACCAAGACAAGACAAAGACAGGAGTATAAAGATGTATAACCTTCGAGGGGCATAAAGCTGTGTATCCTTTGATCTACTTGTATCTATATTTTAAAAAACCCTATGAGATTGGGTAAACCCCATCTCATATGTACCACTCCTACTTCTTAGCCACTGCATTAGGAACTTTAAAACTGCTGAGCCAATTTTATTTTGGGAATATTTTGAACTTTACTATAGTGTTGCAATGCAAATAACTGCGATGTTGATATACCTTTCATTCCGCTTATTTGTATTACAATGTTTTTCCTCTTTCCAATTATGCTAGAAGCACTAAGTCTGAACCTCTTTCCTTTTGCCAGAATACATACATTTCTACCCCTTTCCTTTAATTCTCTTCTTCTTAAACCCATCTACTCTCCTTCTGAACATGCTCCTTTATCCTACAAAAACAGATAAACCATCTGCACCAAATCTTTCAATCCGATCACTAAAACAAATATAATGAATCTTTACTTAGGTTTCAAGTTGGTCACTATAAAACCTCAGTCACATACCTCCTATTTTTAATCCAACACTATACTACTAGTAGGCACAAAAAGATAGTTTAAAGAGGTAGACTGCTTTCACCAAAGGAAATTTTTCACAAGGGAAATTAAGAAAAAAAAATTGGCAATGAAATTAACAGCTGCTGCTTTAATTCTCTGTTCTGCTCACATTACACCAGCAGAACGAGGAAATGTATTATAACCTCCTTTCACACACAGATATTTCCCCTGGAAGGCAGTATCACTGTCAGATTTTTGCTTGTTTCTTTTGGAATAGTTATTTTAGTTTTCAGATACACTTTTGAACAGTTTCGACAGCATTCTTAGTGTCCAGTGAGCCAAAGCAATGGGAAAGAGCAAGTAAGGAAAAATAAACTCTTTATCATATTCTGATCCAGTTGCTAGCAACATCAAAGATAGATAGCAGAAAATGGCTCCTCTACTGTCAAAATTAAGTATCAAGGCAGGAAAATATGGTCATAATTGCATTTTTCTGGTTTCTGAGCCTAGAGAAAGGATTAGGTTAATCTGCACAGTTTAGTCCTGAACAGAATACTTCTTTGCTTTGCTTGTACTATAAGCTGACTCATCACTTCAGAAGCAGAACAACATTCAGGAAGAAACTACTACAGTGTGATCTTCCACAGGAAAAATATCCCACTTTTATATACTGAAGTAGAGGAAAGGGGCTGCTACCTACTGCACAAAATCGTATGAACAGCCAGGCATACCAAAAGCTGGCTTCAGCTTTTTCAACTACTCTGCTGTTGTATTCCAAATTTATGTGGCACACAGCAGACCAAGAAAATAAAGAAGTTTCTGACTTAAAAGGCAAAAATTGGTAACAAGAATACAAAGGGAAGCAGGATTACCCTGCAATACCACCACAAGAGTTAACCACCAAAATGCCTATCGCCCCTGTACCTAAGGACAACACCTATATCAACAACTTAATGCTCCATTTCCCCGTCCAGAGAATGTGTGTGTGTGTATTAAGAAATGTGAAAAAATTGAAAAAAAATCTAAGACAGTCTCTTGTGTGGTCCAGCTCACAGTTCACACCAAGTCAATTATCGGTGCATGAAGCTACTCAGTAAACCTGGCTCACAAGAATAGAAAGCTATTAGCTAATGAACATCAGGCCTGATGGAAATGGTCACAATAATTAGGTGAAGGAGAACTAGAAAAAGAAGTAAGAGCAGGACTGAGTCTAATGAAAACTGAAAACTTACAGAAAGAAATATGTAAGGAAGAAGGCCAGAAGATGAGGAAACTTACTGTGGGGGAAAAGAGCTGGCTTTGTCATCTGTGATACACCAGGATATAATTCTAACTTGATGGATGATTGCTGGCTTCATACTTAACTTCCATGTAACTTCTCTCCAATGGAGACAGTACAGTCAGATTTTAGTGCCAGAGTAACTACTACTCTTTTATTGAAATACTGCACTTCTAGGCAGATCATGAAAAAGCTACTACCTAGTGATAAAGCAACATAAACTCATGTATTTTATTGTTATATTTTTAAGCTTTATCAATTTTTCACAGAGACATGTACCATTTAATAGTGTTTCTAGCATGCTAGGGTGGATATTGGGGCTTTGAAACAGGTTGGGAGAACAAAATACCAGAAGCTCATTTGCCAGAAATGTAAGAAAAACTGACTATAAAGGTACTTCAAGTAAGCCTGAGCTTAAAGGGAGCTCCTGCACCTGGAGACAAAGCAGGTGGTGGATGTCCCAGGTGAGGCCCTGACTGCCAGCTACCAAACAGACACAGCACCTTGATGATGTAGGGTTGAGAAGGCCTAAAACCCTCAAAGGCGGTGGAAATACATGAACACCTCTAAGTGTCAGTGCACTTCAGTAGTTCTGTTTCAGCCTCCACCAACACTAGCTCTGCTGTGGGTCAAATGCTTCGCCACCCAACATTCTACAAAGGCAGAAAGCAGTCAAGACAAGAGGAAAATCTCCAGCAAAAGCACTCAGCCTGTAAATGTATCCCACTCACACTCATTCCCAGCAGCCACTACCCATTACTTTGTGTAGTGCTTTTGTCTGCTTAGGGCCATATCAGCTGCTGACATAGGCCAAGAGCTAGATGGCAGCAACAGCAATGGGTGGGAATGACTACAGGAGGACTATAAATAAGCTAAATATGTCATCTTTGTTATTTTATTTCCCGTAGAAACATTCAATTCTAATATTTAAATCATTAACTAGCTGTATGGACTCAGTGAAATTTTTTCCCCAGTCTCCCTTTTTATCTGGACTCTAAACAAGGTTTCTGCTTTACTTCCAATGCTTCAGCACATCTATTCTCATTTTGTTAAGATTGAAGAGAGCTGAGAGGACCACTAGTTATGACCTCAAAGGCTGAAAAATGGCAAGGGAAGTCAAATTCACAGGAAATGACACTATTCTGCCTAACTTTTCTTTCCCAGAATAATACCACACCTTTTTAACACAGTTGGATGTTTTTGCAGATCATTCCAGAGCAACTGAAGCACCAATGGACACAACAGCCTAGTACCAGATTTGTTTTCCCACAGGCCTTTGCTCATCTGCTACTGTACAATGACTGTTTTCGACATCACTAAGGCTAACTGGAAACTATAAACAAGGGAACTAATGCTTACCCTGTCATAGCTGGAATGTGAAAGACCATTGGCTGGAGTACCATTGTGGGTGGGAATATTGGATGCATTTTATTTCTTCCTCCATCCTGAAAACAGAACAGCCTACTGTGGCTTTACTGACCAAAATGCAAAATATCAAAATCCAAAATACAGAAGCTGTCAGATGGTGAATAAGCATCAGCCCATCTACTTCCTTCATTTAGATAATTCAAGTACTGTAAAGAGAGAGATCAGAGTCCATCAAATCCCAGGTACAGAAACTTTACCAAAAGAACGAAGTAAAACCTTTATGAAAACCAATGCTGTTTCACTCCAAGATCCTTAAACGCAAAACTTGAGCAGGGTTTCAGTTCTAAATAATGCAAGTCGTTTCCGTGGTATGATTTAAGAGCAATCCAGGCCCATACGGGAAGGTACTACCATTAAAGCCTCTTTCTGCCACCAATACAGTAGAAGTCTCAAGTGCAAGAGTTGAAGGAAACTGAAAAATATTTCCATTTCCAAACAATTCCAAATTTATCCAAAAATTGCTTAACACAAATTTCCCAAAAAAGCTAAAGGCTTACTGAAGTTGAAGGTTTGCCAGAGAGGATAAAGGACTGAGTAATATCACAGGATCCAGACTCTGCAACCCACCCACGGCACAGTATGTCCAAAACGGAGCCAATCTGTTACAGGAAACTTTGTTTTCAACAAAGAATCTTTTTACTCGACCATGTATGTTTTCTAAGGGATGTTTTTCAGACCACAGAATACTTATGCAAGCGAGGAGAGCTCTGAAGAAGCTTTATTTTAACTTTAATTTCTTCCCTGACACACTAAGACCCTGGAATTTCAAAACTGGGACAGACAATTTCACCCTACAGAATATTTTTCACTTGTCTCTCCACAATATAGGTATAATTTGCACTTTGTACAAATCCCTTTCACTGCCTTCTAAATCTATTTCCAGACCAAACAGTTTCAACCACTGCAAGGCTGTGAAATACTTTTAAATGAAGACCAGTTCAGAAAAATCAGATAAGCATCTTTTGTTTCTTGCATGGGCCACTTACTACATTTTCTACTTGCTTTTATCTGAAAAAATAA
This sequence comes from Corvus cornix cornix, assembly GCF_000738735.6. NCBI lineage: Eukaryota > Metazoa > Chordata > Aves > Passeriformes > Corvidae > Corvus > Corvus cornix. Next base: position 35,117,600 of record NC_046335.1, read on the forward strand.
TTAAAAATTCCACTGTACTCTGAAGAAATGCAGTGCATCCTGAAATCCTCAGGGTTCTTAAACAGAAGGTACTATAGCAATACAAGTATTAACCATTGTCCTGTAGCTTTTGAACAGTCCTTATTTCAAGGACACAAGTATTCATAGATGAAACAAAAATATTCTTGCATAGAAGATGGTTTCACTGAACTTACTCAGGTTGTTCCAATCCTACTTTCCCCTCCAATAAATAAGCAAAACTTCCCAAGATACATGTCAGCTCAGATGCTGGAGGTGGTAAATACTGGATGCTAGATAAAAAGATAGCCTTAATATACTGCTTCATGCTGCTGCCATTGTCTCAGAGAGACAGAAGATCGCTATTAAGTCTGCAGTTTGTCGAACAAGTCCAAAAAGCAGCAGTACTGCAAAGGGAACAAGGGACTGAGATTGCCAAGCAATCCTTTTTTTAATTATTAAGTCCTATTGGCAGTACACTGGCATTCTGTCTTGAGGACAGAACTAAGCATCTGGGAAAGGATTTCAAAAATTCGCTCCAAAATGAGACCTCATATTGTAGCAGTTTGCCAGAAGCTAATTTGCAATTTTAGCTCTACCTTCCATAGTCAGCCAGCACAGCTTTGCTTCGCAAGTATCCAGATAACGAGCAATCTGCTCTTGATCCTGCATTCAAAGTACTTAAAGTGATTAACAGATCTGCACATGGAATAAGTCCGGGCTTTCTGCATGTAGCCTTTACCTACCTTCTGTTGGGTACTCTGCTGCTCATTTCAGTAGGACTGCATCTTTATTCTAATATCTGTTTGAGGTGCAGAAGGCTAAGTGTTGCATAAGATCCTGGAAAGGACAGAGTTTAAGACCCGCTCAAAATTTCACATCTTAGAAGCAAAACCAAAAACCATTAATACTGCCTCTAGTAATAAGCAAATATTTTCTCTCTTATTACTAACCATTCAGCAACAGCACATTTAAAAAATATATATACCTTGGAACCTATACCTTCTTAATTACTGGGTACAAGTCCGGGTTCAGCAAATCCATAAAGCTGCACAACTGTCCTCTTCTATCAACCTAGAGGAGGTGATGGATGTGACAGCACAGCAGTTCTTGGATTTTAAGCCATGCAGTACAGTAACTCTAAAGAGCTAATGCATAATGGGGGAGGGGAGAGGAAAGGCCTCCAAAGCCCCGATATATTTAGAATCGATCCTTTCACCTAAGCAGGGTGAAAAAAGTCTTATCGCTTTAGTGATCCATACAAAACACTATGAATGCTCCTGGAGAATGCTCAGGTGAGTTCCTGGGAAAAAAAGAGCGGTTCAGCTCTGGTTTCAGACTAAATCCTACCATACTGCTGACATTGGAACAACCTTTAGCTCAGGCATGGATTATTATACTCTTCATAATCAGTTAAATGCTCCAAGTCAAAAATATAAATACATCTGTACTCAACACAGGGCATTGCCAAACCGTACCAGTTTGAAAGCCTGCAACAAATCAGGAACTTGTATTAGGCAACAACAAAAAAAGGAAAGGGAAGAATAAAATCACATGAATGACATTCATCATTTGTCACTCAAGAGACCACCTGAAAAGAGATTTAATAATAATGCTAGTTCAGTGGGAGCTGTTTCCAGGCAAATATAAACATGAAATTCATGATGAAAAAAGGTAGCCAAACTGTTTTTGTTTTGGTTTCAATGAAGACATCTTTATGAAACAGTAAATAACACCAACGCATTCATGGAATAAGCTGGTACTGCAAAACGTAGAAGGTAAGAAAGACATAAAAACCTCACAGGCAGCAGCACAATCCACACCAGAAGCTGGGGCGCTTTATGGGGTTTTTAAATCAGATTTTATTTAAAATATTGTAAAAAGGTAGAGAGGTGTATTTTCATTCATCAGAAAAAATGTTAAAAGGTTCTTAGATGCACAATTGACACCAAGCTACAGCTGACAATAGTAAAACTCAGGAGTTTCTTGAATACTGCAGAGTTTGACCTTAAGGTGAGCAGAACAAGTTGCCAGCTGCTGAGAAAGAGGGCATTCCTCCACTGTTGTACATGAAAGTCCACACAAGATAACAGCTCATCCAATAAAGCCATCAAAAAGCTGTTCATTTTTTGAACTACAAAATTATTATATGCTACATTTATATTAGGGTTCTTTGACCCAGCTTACCCGGTGATCAAAGATTCTGACTACACAGTAACCTGATGAAGCATTAGCAATATTCCCTGGTTATCAGATGACCATAATCATATCAAAACCACACATTATGTGACTGATTACATCAAACAAGAAAAAGCAAATCAATAAATCCAGGGCAAGACTGACAACACTTCAACAGGCAGAATTAGGCATATTGAGTTCTATTAATCAAAGTGACAGGATTTTTCTTATTCTCAGGATCCTTGAACAGTGCAAAGTCAAAAGGAACTAAAGACTATTCTCTAACATCTTTCCATAGGCCCCTACTCACAAAGGAGAAATAACAGGAATTGTAATGCTTTTGTGGTAGGTGGACCACATGGCCTGGTTCACATACATCCCACCACCCTTATATGTACCATCCTTACAGCAATTACTCATATTAGCATTTCTTTGTAGTATACCAGGAACCTCTCAGGAATCCCCAGCTTAAGTACAGAAATTGCTGTGATAAACAAAATCTTTGTGGCAAAAGTATTTACCTGTTACTCATAAGTGGAGCTTTGCTACACATCTCAACAATTAATCTACGCATAGCCAAGGAGGAAACAGTGCTTGCATTTTAAATGTTTCCAGTTGTGATACAAACAGCAGATCTTAATATTTCTTAATGGCCAAAGCAAATTCCCAGAGCATGTTTGACAACACATCAGAGATGGATGTACAGAAAACTAAAAGCTTGGCTTGTAGCTGTAAAAATTATCCCAGACATAAGGCATTGTCTTGGGGTGATGACAGGCATACAGCATTCAAAGCACATACAGAATTTCAGAGACAATTTGGAACCCGTATGTGCACTAGACAATGCTTGCTATTTTGGGAGGGTATTTTTGTTTTAAATAAAAAATGGTGTTACAATAAATGTGTGAGCAATACAACAATGCTTCTAGAAAGCAAAGTGGAAGGGCTGTGCATGGCAGTAATACAAACGGTTCATAGGAAGACTGCGTGTCCTCTGGCTGCTTCCCTCCCCAAGAGGGCCCTAAGTGATGCTGCACCACGCTGCCATGACCACCATAATGACTATTCTACAGACTGGGACACAGATTTACTGTTCTGTGGGCAAGAGCTCTTCTTTCTGATCTTAAGAAACAGTGATGAAACCCAACAATATAATTCTGAGTTGTTATGTATTGGAATAGTTTCTCAGTGCATGAGGTTCTGTTACTATTTCTTTTTCATATTTGCAAAAAGCTCGGGTCTGAGGAAGACCTTTCATTAGCAGTTGGACAATTAACCAGCAATTAGCAGACATGCCAGTCAACTTTGGCAACCTTTTGGCAATCAAAGTCACACCAACATAACAAACTACCCTAGAATCAGAAAGCGAACATGTACCAAAAAGCAGCTACTTAAAACCATGTGTTATACCCCGCATTCTTTGAAACAGCTTAAGGTTTCCCTTGTCCTGTCATAAGGAAATATACACAGTGTTCAAAATGGGATAGTACTTAAAATTAAAGGATCACCTTGGGTGATGAATCATCACGTCAAAGACCAAGACTGTGTTTAATGTCTGATGCTTCAAGAGCGAGTTTGTTCCAGATATGTTGAAATTCTGAATAGAATTGTTTGATAAGAAAAGCAAACGTGAAGCTGCTGACAGATGTCAGTCAAAATTCAAATTAAGTTTATTGATGTGGAAGAAACACCAAAAAAAAAAAAAAAAAAAAGTGGAGATCAAGGAATCATTCTAGCTTCCCAGAAATACCACAAGGCTGTTTTCACTCTTGACTGGCTCCTTAGAAATTTCAGAAGAACACAGATCTTTCCCAGCTCTGTCACAGATGGTCAGACAGTGAATTCAGAGGATGCCTACAGACAGCTGCTGCACGACAGAGCTTAGGTCTGTCCTATGCCTCCATATGCACAGCTTGGATAAAGTACTTAACACCACAACTCTTATTTTTTCTTAGGAGCAGAGAGAACCCTGCAAAAAATGTACACAGCGGCTCAATTACATGAAAAGGATATTGGCTAGGTTTTTGAGTGTAATATACAAATTTCATTTCTTAAAAATGAGAGGTACTTGTCTATGAAGGTAACGGATTCCATCTGTGAAGTTGCCTTTTTACTACTTAGTGTGGGTGGGAGGATACCAAAGTGTTCTTGTGGACATCAAATTTATTTCAGAAAGACTTCCTACTTTTGACTTGCAATTAACAGTATTTGGTTATAATATCAATCCATATTCAACTAAAACAAACAATTTACAGAAGACGTATTTATTTTGGAATTCTCAGAAATCTCCTAAGACATGAAAATAAGACTGCAACATGAAAGCATCTGTCAAACCTCTCTGAGAAGAAAATAGCTGCACTAATTTACAAAAGCTAAGGAAGAAAAATCCCAAGAAAGTACCTAAGTACAACATACAAACTATCACCCTACTTCTGGGAATTCCTGGTATTTTAACATCTTAAAAATTAGCAACACTTCCAGGCAAAATTTACATCTTCTGCACTAATAGTACATAAAATCAGGTTTTTTTTCATTATTTTCAATGAAAATGTGTAGTATTAATGGCATGAATTTCCTCATTATATTACCACAAGCAAAAAAATTATGGTTATTTGGAATTTTTCAACTACAGCAGAAGTGACCAGGATATCAGCACAAATGATGATACTCGGGGGGAGAGAGAGAAATATAAGCAGAGTAACCAGAACTAGGAGTTATGCACCATTAGCAATATCTTACAGCTTGTTTACAGAATCAGGTAATTGCATAAGGGCAGAACCTAAATTCATCTTTCATCAGCCTTACAAGTATATTCAGGCTGTTTGAAAGGCCTGATTTCTACTGTACACAGTTTTTAAACTTAGAAAAAAAGAAAGAAAAGAAGGAGTTTTACTGATTTTTGCTCCCTGAAAATTCATCTTCCAGCTGTTGTCTTCCACACCACCACTACCCCCCCCCAAAAAAAAATTCACCTTTTTACCACTTTCCTCGTACAGGGCAAGTGTAACTTGGGTAACAACCCAACTAAGAACAGATCAATTATTCACCCAGTGAAGAGCATTCAGATATCACTGAAATAGCTTCACTACATTTTACAAGAAGCATTACTCACAGTCATTTAATTGGACTGACAAAGGAAACCCATTCTGATAGAAGGTACAACACTGGAGAGTTAGTCAGCAAATTACACTGGAGTACCAGAAGCAGCAATAACAGCGCAGACTTCCTAACTGCTCTGCCAACGTACATTCAGCAGACCCTGGAAGAGTTCTCCTCTACACCTCTGCCAGACAGAGGAAGAGGTTTACAAGAACTTTTCCTGCTTTGAAAAGACCAACAAAAGAGTGTAACTATGACTGGATTAAAATTAAAAAATAAGGAATCTTTTAAGTCCTAGGAACAACTATCCATAGACCATGTGGAAAGTCAGCTCTACTGGCATCTTTATGAACACATAAAGACTTAACTACATTAAATAAGCAAAGCTATAGCAGAGTTTGGAATTCTTTTAGAAAGCTAGAGCTTTGAATCTCAGGACACCACAAGCTTACACTGGTGATCCAAAAAGTAGGAGAGATAAAGACTTCAAATAACTTGAAGAGAAGAACTACTGAACTTGCCTGAATCAGAACTGTTGGGGTTTATTTTGACCTCTGTCCTTTCCTCTTTCTTTAACCTTGGCAATGTCACTTTGCTGCTAATCTTCTGTGCCACTTTGTGGAACACAACGATGGTGACTTTTAAAAAGCATTTTGCTAACTGGCATGAACACCCTCAGCAAAATCTTTCTATGCAGTGCAAATAACAAACATGTTTTGCTGAGACAGTCACAAAAAAGAGCAAATACGCTTTTGCTAGTTCTCCACAGTATTAGTTAACTGGCTTTATTCCTATAGCAATGCTGGCATATCTAACATTGACAGACAAACAGAAACAAACAGGACCAACTTTGTAATTTGCAATACTTCACTAAAACCAACAGGACTCTCCCTTTTTGATCCTAAGCATTATATTCCAGGCACTTTTCTCTGACCAGAAATGAGACTTGAATCACAGATGAGAGATAAAAGAAAGGAAAACTCTTAAGAGCTGTTCTAAGTGCAGTGATGTTGACTTCAGTGGGCATTTCTAGTTGCTTTTATTCTATAGGTCAGCATTTAGATTATTTAGGTGCTTTCACATTGGGAAAGGCCTACCAAGGATTCTGTAACATATGCTCAGTGGCTCACCAAAATGCAGCTGAAGAAGGAGAGGTTGGAGATATCACCAGATGAAGAGAAGCAGCAGCAGCCAGTGAGGATTCTGTCAGATTAATAAGATTAATTTTCATTTGGAATAAATTGAATCCCTTAAATCAAATGCCCAAAATAAAAAGAGAAATACTTATCTCCCCACACAGCAGAACCAAATAGCTGTCCTAAATAATCTTCTTTCTCTCGTGTAGTTTTATGACTGACATATGAGTTGCTAATGCCACTGAAACACTTGTCTGCCAGACTTACTGCCAGCTGAACTCACACTCAACAAAGTAATTTCAGAGTCTCTAAAACTAAATCACAAGTGTGCAATTTATTCTGTAAAGACCTTTCTGTACTCACTTCCTGATTACATTCCCAAAGCAATGAAACAGGCAGCCCCCAGAACCTCCAAGATTTACAATACATCTTCCTCAAACATGGTACTAAACATACAGAGCACTTTTCCTACACTCCAAATGTATTAGCACTAAATGTAAAGTTATGAAAATGAAAAGAAGAAAAACTACAGAACAGAAAAAAATTCCTTCTTTCAATCAAAAAAGATGGATAACAGACAAATGATTTGGAGTGCTTTTTGATGAGGAGTATCTCAAGAAAGAGACACCTCCCGGTATCTTCAAATAATTGTCTGAAGTTCAGTTCAGATGAACAAAACTGAAGTTACCTGCCAAAGTAATCAAAACCCTATGTTCTTTATTACACTACCAGAAATGTTGACAACTATTCTGAGCATTGTTTTGGTATATACTGAGTCCACAAAGCTGCAATAGTTTAAATCAAAAAGGATTTTTTTCCCAAATCCTTATATAATGGGGTAATTTCTCAGACTTGTATTAGGGTGTCCACTTGACACGTTCAAAATGTAACGTGATCTGCTTAAAAGATTCATCATGAAGTACTGTTCTTATGCATTCTGTGTCTGTCTAAACATAAGCAGACATCTGACAACAAAGCATTCTCTGATTTTCTTCTATTCTAGTAGAAAAACTGATTTTAAATAAGGCAACTCTGTTCTTTCCCACTCCCCCATCTTGTTCCCTAACTCCCAAACTAACTCATCCTGTAGCTTCCGATGCACAGTGTACATCCCAGCTGGTGCTTGAAGGCAAGATGAGATGTAGGAGAATCACAGTCTATTACTCAACACAGGCAGTACCAACCAGTAAATCAATACAGCTGATGCTCCCATGACAGCTCTACTGTGCTTGTAGATGTTTAGTACATGTAAGAAATGCATCTGCAAGAATCCTTTCCAAGTTCTTGCAAGCAGAAGCTCTTCCCTCACCACAGACACATCACTGCCTGTCACCTGGTGGGTGGTAACTTGTGCAAAGAAAATGATGGAAGCTTGTAATTCTACAGGCACAAAGCTAACAAGATAACTGGCTCTCCATTATCCACAGCAACTGAGAAAACTAAGTTCATCAGAAAAACAGAAAAAAAGTAAGCTATATATTAATCAGGATGCAATAATATACTTAGTCTACTAATCTTTACAAAACTAGTAAAAAGCTTTCCACAGAAAACAGAGCAGAGGAATTTCTAAGATGCTTATTACATATAAGAGAAAAGGGATTTCAGCAATGCAGTCACAGAACAATCAAGACATGACCTAGGCAGTCCAAAGTTGTTTATCCTACAATCCCGTATCCCCACAAAAAAGCTCCGCCATTGTCATTATCTAATATTTATGATGCTTGTTCTGTAGGTACACTCAGAAAAAAACCATGTATTTCAAATGTTTAAAATAGTATATATTTTTAAAAATTTCTCTTCAATTACACAGCACAGAATGAAGAACTCCATTTTGTTTAATAAACAGCTGTTGTAATATGTCAAGCCCATACCCAAAGTTACTAATTTATCTTATTTCAAAAGAGAGAAGCAAACCAATACTTTTTCCTTAAAATATCTCAAGTCCTTCCCTCCAGTACCAGGCCCAACATTTATTTAGTTTCCCAAATGTAATAGTGCTTGCTCCAGCCTTATCTGGGATAGAATTTTCCTATACCCATCATTTCTCTACTAGATCTGATCCTATCTTGGTCACGATCACCATGTAAATTCTCTACCTTTCCCCTTCAAACACAGAACATCTCTGAATCCTTTCAGAGGCATTCCCACTCATTCTTCCTCTTTCTTTACGACTGCTTCCTCCCAAATGGGGGAAATTACAGTAATACATGTAGCAACTTCTCACCAACCATTTACAGTGCAGCACAATTATACTCTGCTGATTCATTGTGACAAGAGACATTTAGTCTTGCTGCTGACAGCCCAGATGTTTTCGAGCATCCATATCTGTTTGGTTGGTAACACTGTGCACTGGTGTCCCTCTGGTTGGGCTGGTTCTCTTGTTGATGCTTTTCCCTTTTACAACTAGAAGTCTCTGATCTGAATGAAACAGTGAAATACTAGAAGCTAACAGTTTTTTATCTCAGAAATAACTTTCATTCTAAACCTTAAAAATGTTCAACTAGCACTTAGCAAGGAAGCCTTAATGGCCTGTTAGCAAAATAAGCAAGTAAATATTTTCTTAGGTAAGGAGGAAAGGTACGACACTGAAAGGCAATTATTTCTTATTCACAGATGCAGCCAGTCATTCATTAACTAAGCAAATCATTCCTTAATTTTACAGCATTTATCAACATGCCCATATATATCGCTATCTGTAAGGGAAGGGTTTAGATATGTTATTCTGTGACATTAAGATTGCCTTATTCTAACAAAATGTGAAACTTCATTACTATAAGAACAATACTGTAGAAACTAACTTGAAAGCTCTTATCGTTCCTATTTGCAAACTCATTAACAAGAACTAATAATACTTTTTTTACTCTTTCACAACCAACTAAGTAAATTCACTACTACGACATGTGAGGTCAAAAAAACATAAGAAGATACTGCAAGGCCTGGAAATTTACAGCATTGCAATGGTTAACGCTAGCACTAGTGAATCTATTTAAGATATTAAAATTCCCATCTGTCAGACCTCTTTGCTAATGTCCCTGCCCTCAAAGCAAAAGGGAACATATGCCTGCATCCCAGACACCCAGTTATTAGAGCTTCTTATTAACTCAAGCCATAAATGACAATGAGTTCATACTAACACACAAATCTAAACCACCACAGCCAACATGCAGGTCCATGTTTGCTCTTGCCATCTAGACAGAGAAGCAGAGAGAAAGGCTAAACAGTGGCATAGAGGCATCAGGAAAGGAGATGATGATCTTGAAACCACTGCAGCACTTTGCTCCCACACTCATAAATAATGTTCTATGTGTGTGTTTGACTTCAAGTTTTAAGTTTGCAAAAAGAGACACACTACAAGAACAAGACCCAAGGAACAGACAGTAATGCTGTCAGTACTACAGAGCAGCTGAAATCACCATGATTTCCACAATCCTAACTACTCTGCTCTCTAACGGGTGAGCTGTATCATGTAAAGCACCACAAATATCAGCTGAAGTCCTGGCCGTACAAGGACATTTTACTCACGAGTTAATGTTTCTGTCAACACCAGCTCTATGATGGATAAAGAGAAGATCCAATTCAGCTGGGATGGGTTACATCTCCCATAATGAAAACAGGCTTGCATCTCATCTATACAGATGAAAATCTAGCAAGTAAAATGAAAGCTTAGGAGCATTTGCCTTTACAAAGAAGCATTTATCCTTCCGAAAAGTGGAAGAATAATAGAGATTTTAAGTTCAATAAGGCTTTATAACATACAGAAGTCTGCTAAAATGCCAATAAAACCTAGACACTATATGAAATACTAGTGAAGCATGCTTCATTTACAGTTGCTTTTGCACCCAATCATTTAAGTTGCTTCTAAAGAGTGAAAGCATTTACACGTTTCCTGTGATCTGTAGCACCATACTGTACAAAAATAAACCCTTCTGGGATTGAATTAGAGGATACAGTGGTTCACAAGAAAGGATACTAAATTAACATTACTCCCTTCTTTACTTTGTATGATTTTTTTCCCCAAAACCATATCCCAGCACCCTGACTGTTCACTGTGTGGCACTTACTGTTGCTGGACTTGAGGTCACGGTGAATTATGGGAACAATTGCTTCCTCGTGCAGGTAGTTCATTCCCCTGGCAATCTGCACTGCCCAGTTCACCAGTATGTCAGGAGGTATCCTTTTACCAGACAACACCCTATTGAGCGATCCTCCACGGGCAAACTCCATGATCAGGCAAAGATTAGGTTCCTTCAAACACACGCCCCTGAGGGCAATGATGTTGGGATGTTTTAACATCGCAAAGAGCTTGGCCTCTTGGCGGACATTCTCAATGGTCTGGCTGATGTCCTCATCAGGGTCATAGCGAGCTGCCTTGACAGCAACCTCATCTCCTATCCATACAGCTCGGTACACTTTTCCGAAGCCCCCTATGCCAATGATTTCTTCCAGAACAAGCTCTGAGAAGTCGATCTCTAGGACTAGGGAAAGAGGAGAAAAAAGATGTAAGCATTTAGCAACTATGCAGCCTGTACATCAGCTGAAGGTTCACACTGGCCAACCTCACCCTTACCCTTGGAGGAAGGGCCAGTTTTCACTCCAAAACAACACAAAGGAAAGCAGTAGGCCTTTCTGACAACCTTTTAGTGCCAAATAGTATGGTAAAACAGAGCTTGCAGTGTCATAAAATCTGTATGAAGTACTCACTGTAAATGGTAAAACATAGTAAAATAAAATACCTCTTACCACACTTAAACCCCTATAATACTGATGCCCCTGCCCCTACCCCCCTTAAGGATATACTCTCAGTGACAGTACAAGATTCCAAAAATGAAAAACACACTCACCAACTAATCTTCACAATACAGTGTTTAATGTGAAACAGCTAAAACTCAACACAAAATCCATCTGCTTCTCCACTTGTCCCTTATCTGAATGTCTCTTGTTGAACAATCTTTTAGTCCTTCCCAAATCACACTTATTCTTCCACACCTCTACAGGCTTTGTAGATTTGTTCCCCATAAGAGATCTGTTAATCAGTTCTGATGTTACCGACAACAGTGTGACAAACAGATGGATGAAACCACATACTGAGTGTGCAGAGCAAGCAATAAGAAAAACATATTTTGATTAACGCACACTGCATTTTTGTTACAAAAACTTCCTATTCCCATACACTGACTTTACAGGCTGGTGGCTAATCAGCATCATACAGGAAAAAGATCTACAGATGCAGATGTCTCAATTCAGTATACAAATTGTACCTGGAGCAAAAGCAATGAGAAAATGTATCCTGTACAACTGTACACTAAACACAGTTTATACTGGTGGCCAAAAGAACCCATCCAACACTGACTAATGTAGAATGAAAATTCCACATACTGACCAATGAAAACATGTTGACACAGCTCAATTTACAGCAGTGGTAGACTACCAGTGCTGCTACTCTGTCTGATAGTTGTGTGGTTTCATTGACTACAGTCAATGAAATTTTAGTAAGTTTTTAAGGAAGAGTACCATAATGCAAGATTTAAACAGAAAGTCATCAAGACTTTTAATACTTTCCTGCATTTGAAAAGCCAAATCTGACATTGTTCCCCTGCTTCGTCTGGTAGAAAGGAAATGAAGTTTGTAAGGGAGCAGGTTAGATCCCATTTGAGTAAACTAGTTTCCTTATTCCAATCAAATGTCTTTCCTCTAGTACAAGACTTTATCACAAAACTGTATGGAGTTAATACAAACTCTTCTGTCCACAGCTGAAGGCTTTTTTTTTTTTTTGTCTGAGCTCCATCTTTCCTGAACATGATTTTTAGAAGTTGGCTTACTTTTGTAAATTAGTCAAACTTATGAGTTAGTTTAATAAGGATGCCTGTGCTGCTTTTCCTAGTGTTCCATGAACAAAAGATTAATGGGAAACAAGATAGAAAACTGACCAAGAAAGTCTTCCAGAAGGAGAAAAGGTCTTTTCCAGTCCCAAAGACAATCTATTTTTCTCCTACTGTGAATACATATTTTGGGTAACACTCTGAACTTCAAGGATTAACACAACAAAGAAGATTTCAGTCCTACAGCAGCAACCTTGGTGTTCAAATACTTGAGAGAGAGATTACTAGAAAACATGAAAGGAATAGATTCTGACCAGAAACACTAAATTTTAGAACAAGTCTGTAATGACAATAAATCCAGATGTGAGACTACCCTGCCATTGAGAATACACGAAGAGTCACTCTTGCATTTCTTACTAATAAAAGACCTAAAGAAATCAGATGTTGAGTCCTATCTCTTCACTTGATAGAATTTCAATACTGGTACAATCCTCAATTAACCTGCTCCTAGGGACAAGGTCAGTCAAAAGACTGAAAATGAACAAACACGCCCCCCACAGCACCAGGGGACTGCCTGCCCTGCCAACTCCAGACACACAGCGTTCAGGTGCTGTTCACAGCGAGTGTTCTGCTAGGGCATTTCACGGATTGAGAGGACATCAGCGAGAGCTGAGCGAGCCGGCCCGCAGGTGCTGAAGGGACAGCTCCAGCGGCAGCGAGGACGGGACGGGACGGGACGGGACGGGACGGGACGGGACGGGACGGGACGGGACGGCCCCGCGGGCAGCGCCCCGGCCTCCCCTCACCCCCGCCCCGGTGCTGGGAAGAAGGGCGACAGTAAGGTGGCAAGCAGGAGAACGAGATGGGCAAAGGAAACCGAAAGGCTGGAAAGTAGAACACCTCGTGTGCTGTCACCCATTTTCAATAAAAAAAAGCACATCCCTGCTGGAGGCACTAATTAATAGGGGTGGGATGTAAAACGGAGACACTTCAGCTTCCACATGAAAACTAATGCGTGACATTGAATGTTCTTTTATCTGGAAGTATGACCTTAGCTTTAGTTTGAAAATGTGTATTTTTATAAGGCAAACTGGCCAGCTCACCCTCGTGGGTAGCTTCCTCAGAAAAAAAAGTCACTTCTTAGAAACGTTTTGTTTGGGGTTTTTAAAAAGTATTTTCTGCTGAGTTAGTTTATTCATTTTCATAGTTTGAGTTATACAGCTACATTAGGGCACAAAATACCTGTTTTTCTTTACATTTCTAAACACACTAACCCCACCTCTGAACTCCAGTGTAATTTGGCAGACATGTTGTACAAGACTGTACAGAATTCAAGAACTGAAGTGCTATCATTCCTCTGTGGGCCGGTAAGGAATTACAGAGCCTGTACACCATGAACCAGTGGCCATGTTGACAACTGCAAAGTAGGTGCCGTTTAATCAGCCCTCATTAGACCACATGATTAAGCTATTTAATTCAGTCTGAAGTGTGTAAGAGCCCATAGTGCAGATGAGAGTCCCTCAAGTCGGCCCACTGCTGACAGCCTCTAACAGGCTCCTCTTATCATTCATGGTACCCTCACTGAGGCAAGAATCAAGCACACTAGATGGATGGCTAAAATTACCAGCTAAACTAGTACAGCTCTCAGTAGAAGCAAAATCCCTAGAACTCATACTCCTAAATTTCCATTAAATATGAAAATAACCTTTAGGAAAGCAAGTAAAAATAGGTTCTGTGAAGAGGTGCATGTCCAGAACGACACTTTGCATCACTCCTGCAAAACTGGACTTACTGGACTATGAAGTATTAAACAGTAGACTGTGATTCCTGTTCCAAACAGCTATCAAACTAACATCATCAGCTCTAAAAGTGGATAGCATTCCTGGCAAAGGATTTCTAATATTCAACTTGAAAATCCAATTCAATGGCAACCAACTTTAATCCCTGTCCAAACTGCACTGTTTCTTAAAAAAAAAACCAACAACAAAAACATAGTCCTTAGGCATTATACAAACCTACTGGAGGACAATAAATTCTACTTTGTCATGAACATATGATTGATGACCTGACAGAAGAGAAGTAGTGTAGCCCTGTTGTGGCACAGGAAGAGTAAGGCAAAGACAAAGGGGGAAGGTACAACTCCCCAACTGTTTATGAACTATCAAACCATAGAAGAGGCAGCAAGACAGAAGAATCCACAGTTACAAAGCCTGAACTTGAAAACTCAAAACAGAATGGGAGCCAAGGGTTCAAAAAGTTCTACAGAAATGGTTCTCCTAAGTATCTCAAAAACAAAACCTAATAAGCTTTCATTCAAAGCTTTTTCTGTGTGTGGGGCAAAAAGTAACTTACCAATGCTGTTGCAGCATGAAAGAAAGGAACAGCACCTAGTCCCTTCACAAGCCCAAGGGCAATGGTACAAATTACTGAGTTTTACCTAAATGCTTTCAAGCAGAATACAGAGTAAGAAAAAAAAGCTATTAGTTGTATTCCTTGGAGATACGGCCTAGATAGGACAAACCATCTTTTCACTCTTTTACTTTCTAGAAAAGCCTACTAGTCTGAAGATTTTTCTCTGCCCCTCCAAAAAAAAGCATTATCCTTGCCTGAACTGTCAATGGTGATAGATAAACAGGATGTAGAAACAGTCATTCCACGCTGTTTCTCTTTCTACAATGGTACAGTGACTAAAAAAATGTAGAGATGAAACAGCCCTATTCTCCATCTCCAACAAAGGCTTCAAAACTGCACAGAAATTCACAGAAACAAACTGATCCCTCGGTGCCTTCAGCATCACAACATAGTCAAGCAACCCTCAGGCAGGCCCAGATATCCAAACGGGGAAACAACTCATTCACAGGTATTTTAGGACAGAATTTGTAAGAGAGCAGAGGAACCTGGTAACACAAGTCAACTTAGGAATTTTTCAGTCAGAAATAATAAGCTTTTGGTTAGTAAGCAGGATGATACTGAACAAGTATTAGCAGTGAATCAACACTTCAGGAAACAATTGCTTCCCTTTCAGCAACCTTTAAGAATATTCTTAAAGGGAAAATGACCAAAGCCCTGGTGACTCCACCACTGCCCAGCCGCCAGGATTCTGTCGCTTGATGAAAATTTATCAGCCCCTGGAAACACAGGTCTTAACAATGGGAAACTGCTCCTGGCGTCGGTGAAACGCTAAAAACACACTGAGCGAGGCTCTGCCTCCCCGGGAGCAGCGCGCTAGCCTGGAAGACAGAAGGGCACTGGAGCAGCAGGAATACCTCAGCGGGTGGGAAAGGAACAGACCAGGGGCCCAGGGCAGCCCCTGGGCGGGAGGGGCTGAGACGCCGTAGCCCCTCCGCTCCCCGCCGACGGCCATCGCGGGCCTCCCCCGCCGCCAGCTGGGCCCGAGGCCTCCCACGGCCGCTCGCCACCGGGATGGGCCTTCCCTTCCCCCCCGGCGGCGGCCGCCCCGGCTTCCAACAGGACCCACGGAAGGGCCCAGGCCTCCCCCAAAGACATCGGGAGGGCCGAGCCTCGGCTCCCCCCCACAACCCTGGCAGTCCCGCCGGTCCCGTCCCCCCTCCCATATCCAGCCCAAGCCCACGGTAGGGGGCGGGACCGGGCCTCTCCCCCTCTTCCCTGGGTCCCTCCCTCCCGGCTGAGGGGACGCGCCAAGCCCCCCGCCCCGGGCCCGGGCCCCCTTACGCTGTATGGCGGGGGGCGGAGGGTATCGGGCGCGCAGCTCCGGGCCGCCCCCCTGCACGCCGCTGCTCACGTAGTTGCTGGGAAGATGCCGACGCGCTGGTCGATCTTGCCCGTCCACCAGCCCTCGTCGCCGGACACGTGCGAGTCCCGGGACAACACCTGCACCACGTCCCCCGGCCGCAGGCTCAGCTCGTCCTCGCCGCACGCCTCGTACTCGAAGACAGCGGTCCAGAGCGGCTCGTCGCCCGGCGGCTCTCCGCCACCCGCGCCCTCCTGGCTGAGCTCGGTGAGGGGTTCCATGGCGAGGCTGCTCCATAGGGGGAGGCGCCCGCGGCACCCGGGCGCTGCGGGGGGCGGCGGGGCCGGGACTGCCGCCTATTGTTCATGCGGCCCGGCACCCGCCGGCAGCAGGTGCCGCCGCCGCTGCCGGGGGTTCCCGGCGCGGGGCCGCCTCAGCCCAGCGCGGGCAGGGGCGAGACCGGGCAGCGTGTGCCGTGGAGAAGCCGCCGCATCCCCCCCATCCGCCGCCGCCTCCTCCGCGCCCGCCTCCGCCTCCTGCCGCCGCCGCGCATCCCGGAGCCACCTGACTCTCTGGCAGCTTCGGCGGCGGGAGGGGAGGACAGGGCAGACCCCGCCCCCGCGCCGCCATTGGCCGTCGCCGCCGCCCGTCAGCACCGCCCTCACCTGATTGCGGGCCCGCGCCCCTTGGCCACGCCCCCTCCCCGCCCAGCCCCCGGCCCCGGAGTCGCGCACTCACCGGTGTGCCCCCCATTGGCCCCCGCCCGGCCAGCTCTCGCTTCCCATTGGGCCGCACGCTCCGAGCTCCGCCTCCCGTGCCGCTTCTCATTGGCTGGGGAAAGGGGCATGACACGGGCCAAAGGCGGGGTGGGGCGGCCCGAGGGCGGAGCGTCGGGCGCCACCTGGTGGCGGGCGGAGGCGGCGCACACCTGGGCCAGCGCCGCGCCTCCCCCGAGCTCGGTGTCCCTCCGCCCCCGCGGGGACCGTCCCTGCCCCGTGTACCCGGAGCGCGGGCCTGCGCCGGAAACCAGCCACAGTCTCTGTCTTCTGTCAGGCCATGGTCTTCCATAATCGAGCCGAACTTAAGCGCGGGCGTTAGATGGTTTCTGCACGAGGTTGTCATGGGTGTATCCCTGCTGAATGCCTTTGTTAAAAATTAACAGAATTTACTTCTCACTCTTGCAATCAGCATGTAGCTGCTTGGTCCTGAAAATCCTAATTCCTTCTCCCTGCTACCAGGGTTTTCACAGCTTGTGGAGACACCAGATCTTGTCAATAGAATTTGTTTGCACTTGGTAATATTACTGGGAGATTTTCTTTACGTTTCACTTCATTCTTTTTTTTTTTTCATCCTCATTTGAATTTCAGTGGTGAACCTGGAAATGAAAAATCTCTGTTCATGCTTCATCGTAACAATGAATCGTAACAATGAAAAGCAGAATACTTTCCATTGCTTCTTAAAGACTGGGAATAGACTGGCCTTTTTGTTTACCCTCTAATAATTTGGTGGTACTTTAAAAATATATATGCAAAAATGAGCTTGAATTAAAAGCTTTGGTTCAAAGCTCCCAGTTTGAAGGAAGTTTGAACTATATTCAGAGTATCTTCACATACCCACTGATACCAAATGAGAATCCCAAGCACCCTGACAACACCTGATGTCTTCCCACTTACACAGAAAATCTAGAGTTAAGTTATTCTTCAGTGTTTAGTAAATGCAATTACACAGTTCTTCTCTGCAAGATGGATTTTTAAAAATTTCTCCATTCCCGAGTGAGGCCTTTGGTTTGGCTTATGTACAGAGTAGCTGCTAGTAATTATTTAATGTTGTGTGTTGGGGTTTTATCTATTTATCTATCTTTTCATTAGCACTATGCTGTAGCACCTTTATAGGAAGCATAAAAGGATGATGAAGATCTTAAGTGTAACATGCTCTGAGTTCATACAAAATCCTTATCATTGTTTGTAAAATATTTGAATTTACTTGAATTTACTCTGGGAATACACCTCTACTTAACTGAAACTTAGTAACAAGTATTGCAGAGAACCCTACAGGGAACTACAATTGTTCTAGTTTCTCTTTTTTTTCCCCCAAAGTTCAGAGCCTTTATTTCTCACAGAAACCAAACATAAATGGTCTAGAAAGAGCTGGTATATTAGTATCCTTATTTTACAAACAAAGAGCAAAATGCATCTAGTTGAGGTCAGAACTAACATTTTACTGTGACATATGCAAGATTTAGGCATGCTCCAGCACAAGTTTTCAATTGAACTTGTCTAAGAACTGAGCTTCAGGTTCTCTCCTCTCTCTCCATTGCCTCTTGTCATCGAGGGCAGAACTGAGGATGCATCCTCTCCACTATTCCTTTGTTACTCAAGGGTGTGTTTTCACAATTAGTGTAAGCTTATCCAATACTACTCTGTTGCTGAAAGGGACTTTCCTGCCCCTTGTCACATGCTTGACCTGCTTTCCTGATTGCAACAGCAGTGACTGTGTGGCTGTGGAGTCATTTCAGCTCATTTCTCTAGCTGAAAGCTAAGCCTCTGAGTAGAAGCAGCTAGTTTTCAATCAGCTTTTTAATGTTGATCTGACTTGCATTAGGACTGTACACACAGACATTAAAGCACAAGGAAGCAGGACAGGTGAAAGGGACAGCCACCTTTCAGCAGCATCCCATCTTTAGGTTACCTTGTCTTGATCGTGAAGACAAGGGGTAACAAATAGCTGTATTTATGATTTTTGGAGTTCAAATAATAGATGACTGAGATGGAATGTGAAGGGTTGCTGTTAATCTTCCTAGTTAAAATAATTGCAGTTGCATGCAATAATTTTCTGTCTAATTTTATGTAGAAAAAGATTATTTCTTTAATTCACACAGTGAGAAACAATTATGTTTTATGTGAATATGGTGCTTTAAATGTTGTAATATAAAAAATGTGAGTGAGATATAAGAAAATAGAGGCCCTCCTGTCTTTCAGCTGTTTGCCACTTACTTTGATCACTGCTATAGAGCACTGATAGGTTTAAAGTAGAGAGTTGTATTACTGATGGTGAAAACTATGGTAGGAAAAAGATTG
Organism: Corvus cornix cornix; assembly: GCF_000738735.6. Classification (NCBI taxonomy): domain Eukaryota; kingdom Metazoa; phylum Chordata; class Aves; order Passeriformes; family Corvidae; genus Corvus; species Corvus cornix. The sequence continues at coordinate 35,136,618 of NC_046335.1, forward strand.
CTTCTGTAGAGACTCAGGTTGCCTTCTGTAGTGACCTGCCAAGACAGAACCCTGCCATCTTGTGGAATGCCTTGATATCAAAGTACACAGCTTTGCTGCTCAAAAGACACCTTCCTTTTTTGTTGTTGTTTGTTTGTTTGGGGTTTTTGTTTGTTTTGGTTTGGTTTGTTTGCTCGTTTGGGTTTTTTTTTTCTTTATTTACCGTGATTATATGTTTGTTTCTACAGAAGTGGTGTGACTGGCTCAGGAAGCCACTTGTGCTTGGAGCTGGGAGAGTGTCCAGGGAAATACTCTGAAGAGCCATCATAGGATCTTCCCACTCTCATAGACTTCTCTTGGCACCTTTTACCAGCCATGTCAGAGACTGGTTTCTGAATGAAAAGATCTGGCCAGATTGGGTAGGCTGTTCTTAGCATCAAGGTAAATAGAGCTGTCAGTAAATATCAAGCTCATGTTCCAGTAACTGACAAAAGGTAGAAGAAAAGAACATTAAAGACTGTCTGCATGCTGTCTTTGAAACATGGCATTTTAGCACTGGCAAGATACAGAAAGATTTTTGAAACGGTCCATGCCTTTCTGATGAACATATAGCCCAAATGCTACATTGAAACTTTTTTCTTATGCATTTTCTAGTAAGACTGTATTTGTTTCCATTATTATTCAGCAGATCTGAATAATGGGAATCAGATTTTAGATATAACAGATCCAGCTCTTAAAGTCTGTATTTGAATACACACTCTGTGCTTCTTAAAGTTTGGACATGGTTTTTCTTATAATTTGTTTAAAAAGGAGAGTCTAACCTGAAAAATGCAGATGATACTCTGAATATAGTTCAAACTTCCTTCAAACTGGGAGCTTTGAACCAAAGCTTTTAATTCAAGCTCATTTTTGCATATATATTTTTAAAGTACCACCAAATTATTAGAGGGTAAACAAAAAGGCCAGTCTATTCCCAGTCTTTGTTTTAAGAAGCAATGGAAAGTATTCTGCTTATTCAGTATCATTATTAATACAAATTTAGGATTATGATCTCAGCTTTTGCCCTGTGTTTTCTAGAGGCTTGTGCAGACTACCAAACTAGTACTCTCTCTTTCAGTGGTTGTGTTTCCTCTCTCTTCACTGGACTTAGCAGCTCTATAACTTCTTAAAACTTGGCAGTCCATAGTTATAAATCTACACTGGATATCAAAATGTTGGCGGTCTAGGCTCCGAGTATCTGTGTTCTGTAAAGGGAGAAAAAGAGAATAGTATTAAAAGCAAAAGAAAGAGGAATGTCCAGAGAAAAGGAAGGAGTACTGTCACAGTCCAGCTACACTGCAGTACTAGAAACATACTGTACTTCCAACTATAGCTACAATGAAAGCACATCCCTACCAGCACAGTGAGAAAGTATAAAAGATTAAGGAGATGCCCCTTGGCACATCTATTGCAGCTCACTCCTTTTACATCCTGTGGTAATTTATATTGCATCTTAAATTAACCCAGCACTAACACTCTCATTTGGCTTTTATACATTTCAGAGGATACACCACAGATTTGTTCTGTGCTTTTATCCACAAATATAGCCATATATACCACTCTGGAGATGAATCTCACTCCAGTAGCCAGATTTGTTTGATCAGTTGCTGGTAATTTCTACTCAAACAATGTAAGCTTTATTGACAAATGGATTCTTCTGTCATTAAAAATTGCCTCTCTACATGGCTGTAAAGCTGAACTAGGTCTTTTCCCCCACTTTAGAACAGTACCACTTTGCCAACATCACTTTAGTGTAGGTTTGCTCTTGATGAGGGGGAGAGGGGTAAGCCGCTGGCAACAGAAGCTTTATGAACTGTGCTGTGCTAGCTAGGAGGCAGGCTGCAAATCTGGGTCTTTAGCATCTGAGTCAGTAAAGAGAGAGCTCTACTCTGCTTCATAAAATATATATGCTAATCTCCCAGATGGCTATATGTTCTTTCTCCATAAAACAGATGACCTGGAAAAATAAAAGACTAAAAACACTGGAGAGTGGGAATTCTGGGCCAAAATCTGGAAACTTGCAGTAGATTTTACAGACAGACTTGGATTTTAAATTTAGTTTGAATCTGGTTTCATAACAAAGTACAGCAATGCCTATTATTATAGGTCACAGTATAATTTCACATGCAACGTGAATGATTCATACATCTGCATCCCTATAAGAAAAATAAAACAAAGGAAGAATTTCAAATGAGATTTCTGTCTGCACTAAAAGATATACACCTAACAGAAATAACGGTTAACTTTGGCTTAGTAATGATTAACGTTTGCACACCGTATATTAGCTCAATCCAAGCCACACATATAGTTCTTGTTTGATTAGTCATAGATGGAGTTGCTGCTCCTGTAAAGGAATATCAGAACCATGCTGCCACACTGGCAACATTGTGCCACAGTTTCGCAAATGTGTGGAAGAAATATTTAACTTATTTGAGGAACTGTGATTAGTGCAATGCAAATGCTCTCACCAGAGTTCAGCAAAGACACTACAGAAAACTTTTAACGTTTCTGAGATCTTTATAGGTGGTGATAGCCTTGATCCTTGTTTTCATGTTTCATGTGAAAATAAAGCAGCAGCAGACTACCCTTCAGTGTCACGGCCAGCATATGGTGCAGCACTCACTCAGAGTACTCTGCACTGCCTCCAGCACCTCATCTCCCATTCAAGGCCTTCTGCCCATGGAACAACCAAGTCTCCCTTGTTTGTGAGGACAAATGAGATTTTGTTTGGAAATACCAAAACCAAGAAGGAAAACAAGGCATTTTGTTTAGGTTTTAAGTTTGTCAAACAAAGCCTTTGGGACAGTTTTCAGATCACTAAAGCCACCCTTGAAAATCTTCAGAAAGACAACACAAGAATGAAGAATCCTGCATCTGAGTTCAAACCATACAGATAAAAACTTCATTTCTAAACATACAGAGACACAACATCCACAAGATACCAGCACTTGTATGCAAATCATAGCCTCATACCCAAATCCTAACTCTGGTAAATTTGTCATTATAAAGTTATGGACATAGAATAGATAACCTTGTCGTTTGGAGTGGCATAATCATTTTGTCAATTGAGGCTGATGTCTTTTTTTCCCTAATTATTATTTACTGAGTTAACTTATTATTCAGAATAATAAACCTCAATCTAAAATAAGACCAACTAGGTCAATGCAGTAGTAATTATCATAGAATTATATAATGGCTTGGGTTGGAAGAGACTTAAAAGATAATCTCATTCCAACCTCCCTGCCATGGGTAGGCACATCTTTCACTAGACCAGATTACTCAGGGCCCCATCCAACCTGGCGCTGAACACTTCGAGAGATGGGGCAGCCACAGCTTCCCTGAGCAACCCGTTCCAGTGTCTCACCCTCACAGTAAAGAATTTCTTCCTAATATCTAATCTAAACATACCTTTTGTCAGTTTAAAGCCATTACCCCTTGTTCTATCACTGCTTGCCCTTGTCAATTGACCCTCTGCAGCTCTCCTGTAGCCCCCTTCATGTACTAGAAGGCTGCAATGAGGTCTTCTCAGAGTCTTCTCCCTCAGTCTTCATTGTAATTGTTTTTTGACACACTGTCTCGAGAGAACAGGCGACATTTGCCTGCTGTTTCCTTTTATTTACAATCCCAGTTTAAATCCTTAGCAGAATCAGTTGGAGGAGCCTCTTTTTAAAAAGTGGATGACTTCTGGAAAATTTTCTGTCTTGATTTCCCCTTATAGTGTCTATGCCTGGTGACTAAGCTCAGATATAATACTGTATCCATTCTAGATTTCATAAGGCAACTAGAAGGAGATTTCCTCATACTTTCATGAAAATAGACCTAAGTCTGTTTTGATCTTTTAGTTAAGTGCGGGCAGAGAGACACATGTTTTTATTGTGATGCTATCTCTCAGTACTGGCAGCACCAGGTCCACAGACAGCCAGAGACATGCATTGAGCAGGGATTTCGTGTTACAGGGTTGAAACCATGTCAAGAAGTCTGTCTTTACAATTCAGAATTAATTTGTGTTATCTGTTTACATTATTTTCCTTCTCAAATTGGTGGTCTTAATTAGTGGACTTGGTCCTGCACACCGTCAAGGCACTGCACAGTTCACTGTACAGCTGAAGCTTTTGTAGGACAAGGAAAATGTGATTCATGGAGTGAGACTAGACAGTTCAGTCCCAGACTACAGACTGGTCAGCGTCATTGAGTCTAATTGGTACTTGAACAGTTTTCAAAAGAGAACATGAAACATAACTAACTTATGAAGGATACATGCCTTCTTCTTTCTCGTGCTGTTGTATTTCCCCTCCAAATGATGGTGCTAAAAGAGCCGGTGAGAATAAGATTGGTTAGCGTATGAATGACAGGATGTTTGCACATATATATTGCTTGACCATAACTCTTCCTGCTCCACTGCTGGTAGGATCGAAACTTTTGCCCGGTCCGGTGGCGGGGAGGCCCCTGGAGCCTGCGGGGGGCGCCGGCAGCCCGCGGTCCCGCCCGCCGCAGCGCCTCCGGCCACTCCGCGCTTAAAAACGGAGGGATTCTCGTCCGGGCTATTTTTGGCCCTGCTGGAGCCTTGCGCTGTTTCCTCAGGGCTCAGAGCTTATTGTTTTTGTTCACGTAGATGAACCAACTGTAGTCTACATAGGACGTATTTGTTTTCCAGTTCCTCAAACCATTATTACCTTTTTCCTGTTCCTCTTGAGAAAATGGACTTTTGACACCCTGCCAGGTTGCATTACTGAATTCCCTTGCCTGTTTCAGGGTGAAATCATGATAAAGGCAGGCGCTTTTACTGAAAGGAAAAAAAAAAAAACCCACAGGAAAAAAATGTGGAAGAAAACCTTACTGTGGGAAAAAAGCAAGTTGCGTAATAGTGAAGGAATGAGGTAGTGTGAGTCATCCCGCTCATGAGCACTTCATCTGGTGAAGTTAGCACCATCCAGGAGGGAATTTGCCAGGCCCTGCTTACATCCCACAACCAGTAAGCCTAGCCAGAGGTGTAGCACTGAAAATAGGACTGTATCCAGTAATCCCCTAGCATATATGAGAAACCATATCACAGTTGTTTTCAGTAGAAGCATCAACTCTCCTTACCTGCATTTTATTATGAATAACACCACGAAACCTGGCCTCATCTAGGTCCACAAGGTAGCCTGGAAGACTTGGGTCCACCGGCTCCCCCAAAGACCCAGTTTGTCCTTGGAAGACCCCTTTTTATGGTCCATGCTTCATACTACCCTTACCATATTTTCTCCATCTTCACCCTCAGAACAAGTTCTTTTATCATCAGAAACTGCAGTTGATTTCAGTCCTTTCCTGTTCTCCAGTTTATCCCTTTTAACCTTCTATGGATCTTAGGGCTGTCATCACCAATCCTAAGGGTGATGTAAGAGTGAGAGAAAAGAAACATGCATTTTGGATGTAATCTTGCTTCTTTTTCTTAAAAACTCTGGAGGAGGTGAGGCAGGTTAACTATCTTTCATTTGAACTTTGAATTAGTCTTAATTCAATTGTAACTGTACACACACATCCAGGACTTCTAGCTTTTTCCTCAGCTCTGCTACTGACGGATTCAGAGAATGTGACAGGTTTTCAGGCTTGTACCCTCAAAGACTGAGTAACTATTGGCTCACTTCTATCCATTATTTTGTATAGAGAGTGTTAGAAAGAAATATGGGTCACAAACACAATGGCCATTGCTATCTCATTGGTGGGGAAAATATGAGGTGTTACTTTAAAGGACAAGCTTTCAATAATGAAATCTCTTCTTTTCCTGAAGACTATACAAGGCCACACATGCTGACTGTGCAGCCACCTCATACTGAATTTCCTTGAAGGTCACTCTAGCTAATTGAATTTGATGGATTTTCTGGAGACATTAGTCCCCCTCCTTCTAAACATTTCTAGCCTGGAGCTGATACTCATCCATCACTCCATTAAACTCAGTCCCTCATAATTTCTCTGTTGTATTTATGAGCAAATCTGATAATTTAAGCACTTGTCTCAAAACTTGTGGTATGATGAGGTACACAGAACCAGGAGATGAAATTAGCTAGTGAGAATAGCATCTGACAGAAGCTCCTACCAGGCCTGCCAGTCACATAGAAGTCTTTTTGAGAAAGTGTGTGTTGTTTAGATCTGTGCTAAGAAGTAAGGCAGAAGGGAGGCCAGTGAAGAGCTGGATAATTATAAGTTCTGAACTGTTTATTTGTAAGACTCAGATCCTAGAGACTTTCTGCATTAAAAGAAAAGCAGAGATATGCACAGTTTTCCTGATGTCAGTAGAAGTAATAGTTGTGAATAAAGATGCTTTTCAATTTAGAGCTTTCAAAACTACACCTGGAACTTTGACTTAAAAAAAATTCTAGAATGTTTTGCTTGTTTTCCATCATATTTCATTTAAAGAGTTACAAGAAAGCATTTAGTTCCAATGCTACAACCTAACTGTAAAGCAGCAGGGTGTACCAGAAAATTCAAAATGCAGTCCAAGAGTCAAATTACGTTGGCCACCTGTACTTAATTCTGTTGTTACCACATTGAAACTGTTTTTCTATGATTTGTGTAACACTCAATATTAAATTAAATCTTGGGAATACTTGTTCTACTGCAAAATATCTTTTTGTGGTTAAAATATTGTTTGCAACAAAACTTCCTCTTTTCATCTCACAGCACATGCTGAAACAATGGCAAAAAGATAAATTACTCCAAAAGTAATTTTAACTGCTGTAAATTTCATAACAGGATCCCTAATTTCTATAATGTTTAGAACTCTGTACATAACAGCTATAGGCAGTGCTTACAGATTTCTGACACAACCTTCACTGGCATTTCTGGGTTCTGTAAGCAGCACAAAACAGAGAACTAGTCTCTCCAAAAGGGTTGCTTACTCCACCCTTCCTTTGTTTCAAAGTGGTTTCTGATTTTTTTGCCTTTAGGGTTATTTTTAATGTTAGATCATTTCCATTGTTTATCTCCAAAAAAGTGTTTCCAGACCATTTTGCAGCCACCACTCTTCTGGAAAGGCCTATGAAAAACTGAAGATTCTATGTTTCCTCGGCAGATGTGGTCAGAAATATATGACTATCATCAGCATCGTACACCTACAATAGTCTTCTCCCTGATCATTTTTCATTGCTTAATCCATCAAACATTTCCCAAAGGGTTGAATATATCTTTCCATGCTGCAGACCAATAAAGAATGCACCAAGACTAGTGCTATTAATATGGACGGTGTTCTGGAGTGAAGAACATAGCAGCTGCACAAGGCACCCATGCAAGTGGTCTTGGGAAATACAGGCACCTCTGGATGCCTGAAGATCCCTAAGGATCTGCCATGAGGGATTTATAGGCTGTTCCATAATGGGTAAATTCACTCATTTCTGAGCAAAAGATCAGGAAGAAACTCTTCAAAGGCTTGCACTCTCTCAGAGAGTATCCTGTGGGCTTTTCCACAGAAGGGATGGACAAATGAGCAAATTTGAGGGTACAAATTTGTAGAAAACGCTTTAGACTGGCTGAGAGCTGGAATTCATCCACCTGCAATTCTCTGACCCATGAACTTCACCACTACTTTGCCAGTTATTATCTGCTGCTGATATGAGCTGGGGAACACTCTCATGTGATAAACAGGTATAGGGGAAAGCTTTAGTTTCATCCCACTGCCTTGTCTCTGACCCAATGAAAAACTCACTTGTCTACCACTGACTCTGCAGAAGCTGTGACAGTTTGTGCAGATGTTCTTCATGTAAAACATAAGTCTGTTTAATGGATCAGGACTTGGGAGATCTGCGTGCTGGATTTGCCAGTGATTTACGTCATGACCCAGAGCAGATCACTCTATTGGTAACAGTTTTAACATCTGTACAAAGCAGTTAAGGGTACCTTCTTTGCAGGTTGCTTTCATCCAGATTAAAGAAATATATCCAACACATGCATTAGTATCGGTGCCACTTAACAGAAAATTTTGAGTTGCAAAGAGTTCATCTATTTCTAAGTCCACTTTTCTTGGCTGCACATAGTTCTCTATTCAATCTGGTGCTATTGTGACATTGCTCATGTGGTAAAGAATTCTGATGTCAGACCTCATGGACACAAGGATAAATATAAAAAGTGAAACCCAGTCTGATATGAGAAGAGGCTGAAGACTATCAGGTCATGCAGCTGAAAGAAGATTTGCATGAAAAATTACCCTGTCTCAGAACCTGTGGTATATCTATACATGTGCATGAACACATGGGGCCATATATACACATGTGCTCTTTGTTCACAGGGATTGCCTTACTGGGTTACAGCAAAGAGCTGGCTGAAGGCAGAGGCTGCAAAGAGAGACGAGTCGAACGTGTGCCCATGTTTCTCTATAGCTAAGACACTAAGGTCTTCCTCCCACATCAGTTCAACATGGAAGGCTGTTTTCGGAGGTAGGCTAAAACCAGTTGCCCATTGAATGTCTGTAACAAATCTATTCAGCCAGCACAAGAAGGAGAAGACCTTTGTTGCTGCTTTTGTTTCCTTGATGAATACTTATGCCATCCCCAGCTGGCTGCTGAAGACCGTTTCTTTAAAAGCCATATGTCCTCTCTAAGAAAGCTCTCATCACACCTCCTTCAGGCTTCCATCATTCTACTGTACTTATGCTTGATTTCATTTAGTTCATGAAGCGATGCAACTGTAAGATGATGGCTTTCTTCAGCTCATGCTTAGAGAAAACATGGCCTAGAGAAGAAGAAACGATTGTCTCGGACAGCAAATGTTACTCACTGGGTAGCTTATGTGGGTTTTCTTTCTAAATAGCTCTTTAAAGGGTTGCTGGAACACAAGTTACTTTAGATCTGCCATAAATTGGCAGCATTTCAGGGCACTCCCCCCAGATTAATAATTTTCACATTCTGAAATCTGTCAACTATACCTCCAGACACTGCCAATTCAAGCAAATACAAAAAAGAGTATTCACAACACCTCAGGGCATGATTTCATCTGTTCTTCTACACTAAGCAGGTCTGACCTGCTCAATATTTATCTGCGAGACCTCCAGAGAACAGAAAGAAGAGTACAGGAATAGGCAGATCTTGTGAGGCAGCTGAGATTTCTTGCCAATATAAATCATGCAACATCTCTGGGAATTTAAACCTTGGTTGCTTAAAAAATGGCACTGCTTCTCCTGTGACCGACCTATATTGGCACTGAAGCACTGTATGGCTAGAGATGCTACCTTCCAAAAGGGATTTAAAACTGAGATTCTGCAGTTCTTTTCTCAAATTCAGGTTGTTAACCATGGCCACATTCCATCTCAAGGCAATGAATTACATACTGTTTCCAATAGTCTTGAATGTCAAAATTATTCTTCACACCTCCTACTAAAGCACATATTCACTGCCATGTTCCACTTCAGACAAGGCTGTATTCAGTGAGGAGTCTTACATACACAGTTAGCAAAGGAGTTGAAATCAGACAGAAATATGGAGTTACTTTTCTAATTATTCAGAACGAACTTAAAATCCAAGAAAGTTCTAGGGAAACTGCTAACACTTGCAGGACCTTTCAACTAATTTTCCCAAGCAAATCCTTTTAAGAAATGCAATTGCATGAAAATGTGACATACTCACTTCAACACTCTCGCCTTGCAATGCCACTAGTTATTCCACAGATTTCCACAGCTCTCTGTTGATAAGCCAGGTGTCTTAACACTATTGTCCAAATTCTGCCCACATTTCCTCCTCGGAATTCCTAATTTTTGCACCTTTGCAGTACCCTGAAATTGACAGGCATTTAATATATGTTGTAATTCTGCCTCTAGCAATGTACTTGAAACCAGAACTGTTTCCTAGGCAGGGACTGACCAATTCAAAAGGCTGAACTTTCTTAGAAAAATGGCTAAGAAGAGCCATAAGAGAGAGGAAATCCTTCAAATTTGAGAAGATGCTTTTGGGGGCTCATTATCTTACAGTGGGAGCTTTGTATTTCAGACAGAGAGTTTTAACTGCAAACAAAGATCTTAAATTGCAATTTATGCCACTGATATCATGAATCATTGTTTGGTAGAAATCTCTTACAGTGAGGCACCACTGTGCTGTACTTTAAAGAATGTGGTATAAGTGCTGCTAAAATACTGTCAGCTGAGTGTTTGGATATTCCAATTTTAGCCTTGTTTATTATGCTTCTTCTCCATGGCATTTTTAGGCAATTCATGTACCAGCAATGTTAGCAAATTCCTCTTTTTCAGAGAGACCTCACGGTCACTGGGACATTGATGACGCTTCTCGTTGTATGGACATGTTCACACAGTTAGGTCCTTCAATGTAAAAGTGCATGATGCCCTTAGAATTTTCTTGTAAGAAGCACTGACAGAGCTATTTTTAGGAGGAAAATCCATGTAAAACTCCACTCTTTCTCCAGCAATGGGACTATTAAGCCATTCTGACTGATTTTTCAACCATGCTGAAGCAGCTGCAAGAAGTTAGGGTAAGGAGACTGTGGCCTACACAGCTGTTAAAAGTGTACAGCAGAAAAATGCATAGATACAAATTCTAACATGAAATAAAAGGAATAGAATTGAAGATACTATTGTTCAAGTGGCAACTTACAGAAAGCTGCTATCAACAAGTTGGTAAGAATTTGTTTTTATTAGCTGTCACGGGACTTCTTTGTCTGTGTGGATCTATTTTAAGCAGTTTTCCCCTTTCAGCACTCCTTGATAATAAGAAACTTATGCAAGTGCTCTTATTTGGAAAGACTCTTGCTTTGGTCTTCTTATTTTGTCTTGAGAAAACCACAGGGCTCAGACAGTGTATGGATAGAGCTTACATACTCAAAAGGTGTAGCAGGCAGCTGAGATAAAGTGCAAGGGCAGGATTAGTGGGACTGTGGATTCCACAGTTCAGCTGTTTACAGATGAGTAATTAGCATCCTCCACCCAGTGAATTATCTCCTCCTCAGTAGCACTGTGAGGTAATATGGAGAGCTGTATTAGTCACAGAGATAGTTGAAAAAAATTTTAAAAAACCCCAACCCCAAACCTTTCTTCCCCTTTCTTCTAATTGTGAGGGTAAGAACGATATTTTCCTCTACTGAGAGGGAATAGTTTGGCCTTTCCCACAAGGTCCTGGGCAGGGTGTATCCTGAAAGCACAGGTGGATCTGGGAATGTGATTAGTGGTAGGCAGTAGCCGGGCACATAGGTGGGGCTGTTTCATGTGGGGTCTGTGCTAAACCTGCCAGCACAGCATGGAGAGGTTGTGTCCTGCTATGGAACCTTGCAGCTGGTAAATCCCTCTCTGGTCTGTGCTGAAACACTAGAGAATAGGCGTATTTTTCTTGTTGTTTCTAAAGGATGTATTCTAGTTGGGAGTCAGGGTAATATATAGGACTAGATTTTGTGAAATAATTTCATAACAATCCCTTAATGTGCAAGGCTGAATCTGGTGTGACTTATAGAAATGAAGTGGGGTCTGTGAGAGTATCTCGTTCTTGCTCAGAAGTTTGTTTAAAATCTGTGCAAATAGCAGATAGGCTGCTGCAAGATGCTGATGTCATGGCAACATGTAGAGTCCTGTAGTTGCTAAAACCACTCTACTGTAATTAAAAGTTAACATAGAACATCTTCCTGACAGGCTTTATGAGAAAATTAGCTCTCTTACAGTGAAACTAGGCTAGCAAATATCATTGTAAAATGACTTTCTCCTTTCTCTCCCTTGTAAATAAACTCACTTCCTAATTTTCATATGAGATGAGAGAATAAAACATATCATCACTATTTATGACAAGGGGTCAAATTCAGATAAAACTTTTTCTAACTTGGTTGCTATTATAGGGAATGGTAGGGGGGAAAAAAGTCAAGAAATAAAATTATGTAAAGGTTTAATGCCTTGGTAGCAAGTATACATTTCATTATTGTTTCTTCAGAAAAGCAAAAAGTAGGTATGCTTTTTTCCTAGGCTGATTAATTATATACAGAATTAACTCCTGTCTTTTTTTTGCCTTTTTTTTTTTTGAGCTAAAGTTGTTGCTTTGGATACTGTATGCAACTCACATAGAGTAGTATGTGTCGGCAGGATGCAAAAATTGGAGTTGAAATGCTGCTGCCTAACTATAGATCCCAAGTCAAGGGATCAATAGGAAGATATATATATATATAAAAGTTGGTAGCAAGCCACCAAGGCCTAGTTTGTCAATCTTCATCTGAGAATAAATACTTTATCCAGCACAGAGAGAAGTGCTAACCTTCATAACTGTTAAGTGAGTAAATTGGTGCTGTTCTTGTTTTCTGCTGAGTGTTTTATTAGCTACTCACAGTTTGATATCATACTGTGATGATTTACTGTAACAGAAGTTTCCAACTTATAAGCTTCTTTTATGGACATAATAAGTTTTGTCCAATTTAGGCAAAATACTCTTTTTTAACTTTCTGTTTCACTTCTTGTCCTAATTATGAGTTATGTTCTCATAAAACTTAGGAATTCTCTTGATAATTAATTTAAAAATTATAATTTTGGGTATCCCATGAAAGATGTCAGGAGGGAAAGTGTAGAACTGCATTCCCTTGAATGAGAAGATGAGAGACTAATGCACTTCTAATGGTGCAAAGCATGCCACAATGTTATTATTAGAAATAGCAATGTGTTGAAGCATTTTTTGTGACAAGTTTCAGTGTTTTATTACTGTTTTGATTAACTTCTTCTTGTAATAGTACATGTTGGTTGGTCTCTAACCACTTAATTTAATGCCCACTCTCAAATATTTTATCTAATAAATTGTCATGCTCTATTTTTTCTGGAGCAAGCTATTTTCCTGTACCCATCCTAAAGAAAACTGTAAGGCTAAAGTACAGTGCAGATGATAAGCTCCTTATTCACTGGCATGCACAGATTGAATCTACTGCTGTTACTTTCTATCTAGGTGTTGATTGTTTGTTTCCCCTTGAAAGCTAATAGTGATTTCTTTTTTCTTGCTTTGTTAAGGATGCCTACAACCAGACTTGTTATCAATTTTACTTTTTGGGCATGGATGGATTCCAATAATATTATTTCCCCCTCTTGTGTCCTAATGTTTTCAATCTGTCTGTATTTAAATAGCTAAGCAATGAAATTTTAATTGTTCTCTCAAGCACATGGTATTCTCTTCCTTATTTTACTGGATGCAGACTAGATCCTCCCATGATGAAGTGTACTTGAACAGGGCTATCTGTGTGGAACGAGGTTATGCTGTTTTGGATCAGGGTTGAGTCTGTAATTTTACCTGTATTTTATGTAAATACATATATGTACATGTATTATTATGTTTTGCTTCCTCTGTTTATTTTTTGCTTTTAACTTACACACACACGCACCTTCCTCCCCCCAATACCCCTAAGCCTTTACAACATCATGGCTGGTCCAGTGGTCCAACAACTTCTAGGAGTGGGGCTGGGGAAACAGCTAGAAGCTTCGACAGCATCCAGCTTCTCACATAGGGGCACTGTATAATACGAATAATTACAAGGACGGTGAGGCTCATCTGGCCAGATTTAATTAAAGGCTTGTAAACAGGAGCATAAAGATTTCTAAAGCATTTACTGTAGCCTTCAGACATGTTATTAGTGAATGCTATCCCCCTTGCCTCCCTTTGTGAAGGTGAACAGCTTTTATGTAACATTCATAAAACAGCTGCTGAAAGAACTAACACTTCATAATCCTGATCATTACAGTATCAAAGTATATGTATGGATAACACAATCTAACCAGTTAATCTTTGAACAGCTGTATTTATAATTTTAGTTTTTAATGGTATTTTGGCAAATTATGCAGTTGAAACTATTTTCTTTTTTCTAAGCATACTGTAACTGTGAGGTTTGTCATGCTTGGCTTTAATGCAAAAGGATAAAGGGAATTCCCCCTCCTCATCCATGATAATCCTCTGTAGTTTTGCACTGTTGTTTTTTTTCCCTTCCCCGCATCTTTATTTCCTTTAATATCTCAATCCTGTTTGACAGAGTGAAAAAAAATGCTCTTTTGTAAAATACTGCTCCCAGTTTTGTATTTGAAAATGCACTGTCTGAGAAAGGTTTATTTTTTTTACTGGGGACAGAGCCATTGTGGTTGAGGCTTTATGTCCATCCCTTCTCCCTACTTTCTCACTGGGGGAACAAAAAATAGATGAAATACATTTGCTTTGAGTCAGTAACTTCTGTCTTCTGGTTTTCCAAGAATAGCCGAATGCTGCCATTGGCTCACTAACTGTCAGGGAGACAGCGGAGACTGAGGAATTAATGCAGCCTCTTGAAAATACCAGCCCAAATGCATGCTCATCATGAGTCATGGCTGAGTGCTTGGGTTATTTCATTCCTGCAGTTTTTCTGCAGTAGAGACCCAGAGTCACAGAATGAGTGAGGTTGGAAGAGATCCCCACAGTGGGTCATCTGGTCCAACCTCCCTGCCCAACAGGGACCTCCTAGAGCACATGGCACAAGATTGCACCCAGACAGTTCTTGAATATCTCCAGTCAGGGAGATTCCTCAACCTCTCTGGACAATGTGTTCCAGCGTGTGGTGACCTGCACAGTAAAGAGGTTCTTCCTCATGTTCCACTGGAACTTCCTGTGCATCAGTTTCTGCCTGTTGCCTCTTGTCCTATTGCTTGGCACCCCAGAGAGGAGCTTGGCTCCATCCTCTTGGTATCCTTCCCTTAGGTACTTATGGACAATGATGAAGTCCCCTCTCAGTCATCTCTTCTCAAGACTGAACAGGCCCAGTTCCCTCAACCTTTCCTTCTAAGAGATGCTCTGCTCTCCTCTTCACCATCTTTGGAGCCCATAGTGTTTGTAGGAAGAGGACTCCTCTTGTCCCTTCTTGAGAGCACTGTCTAAACTCCTTCCCTAATCTGCCCCTTTCTAAATGACATGTGAGATTTGGGATGTGCATATTAAAAGGGAAAGCTTGAAAAGCCAGCCCTTGATGAGAACTGGTGACCTTTTAAAGACAGGTGAATGTGGAAGTTGAAATTTAAATTTGTGAGAGACTCGTGGTGCACCCACGGCCTGCTTGCTGTGTTGTGTTCTCTCTGTAAACCTTAATGGTTCTGGCTTTTTAGGTGTTGCAACCTACAACAAAGCCTTTGGTGGGGATAGGCATGCCAAGGTTTTGGCAACACTATGTATTGAGAGTAAATGGGGGGGCTTCAAAAATGGCAAAGTTATTTTCTTACTGTAAGTTTGGAGACTTAAAGTGTACTTGAGAGGCTTGATAAATGTCTTCCTGCCCTGCTGCAAGGTGAGGATGCAGCACTTTGCCAGGAGTCAGGCCCTGCGAGAAGGAAAGAAAGGAGGTTTGAAGGGGAAAGGGGGTTAGCCCAGGCTCCTTAGACGTGAGCCTGAAGATGGCGTGTCTGAGTTAGGGGCAATGCTGATAGCCCAGCTGAAGTGCCGTCTACACCAATGCCTGCAGTATTTAGATTTAGGTTGGACATCAGGAAGAATTTCTTCACAGAAGGGGCGATTAGACATTGGAATGAGGTGGAGTCACCCTGCCTGGGGGCCTTCAAGGAAAGACTGGATGTGATAATGCCATGGTATGGTTAATACGGTGGTGTTCGGCCATACCTTGGCCTCGGTTAGCTCAGAACTGTTTTCTAACCGAATTGATTTCGTAATTCTTTGATTGAAAAACCCCTTTCCCAGGGCTGTGTCTCTTCCCACGTTCCACAGTACCCTCAGAAGGCGGGAGCCCCGCGGGCCGCTGGGGGGGGGGCGGCACGCGGTACCCACGCTCGGGGCGGACCCGGGCCACCAGGGGGCGCTGTGCCGGGCGGGGGCGGGGCTGCGGGTAGGCCATGCGCAGGCGCAGCGCTGCCCCTCCGGCGGCGGCGGCGCGCGTCCCCTGCCGCAAGGGCCGCCGGTCCGTCGGCGGCGCGGGGGCGGGCGGGCGGCCCGGGCCCGGACATAAGATGGCGGCGGCGTTGCTGGGGCGGGCGGCGGCGGCGGTTGCGGCTGTCGCGGAGCGCGGGCGGTGCGCGGCTCTGCCCGGGCTCGCAGGGGCGGATAGAGCGGGGCCGGCGCGGCGGAGCGGGGCCGCCATGGGCTCCCAGGTGCTGCAGATCCTGCGCCAGGGCGTGTGGGCGGCGCTGAGCGGCGGCTGGTACCAGGACCCGCACCAGGGCGCGGGGGTCAACGCGCTGCACCTCTACCTGTGGCTCTTCCTGCTCGGCTTCCCCTTCACCCTGTACATGGTGAGTGCAGACCCGGCCTGTGCCGGGGGTCGGCCGGGCCTTGCGGGGCCCGGGGTGGGGGGGGACGGTCGGGAGGGGCCGCGGGGCCGCCGCGCGCGCGCCCCCTGCCCGCGGCGCGGCCCCGGGAACGGCCCCGGGCCCCCCCCGCCGCTGGGAGCGGGCCCGACAGCCGCGATCGGGGCTGCGGCGTTTCGGGAACACCGACCCCTTACTGGCAATCTGTGGGTGGGCGCTATCGGGGCGCGGCAGGGCTATAGGCGCTGGCACTTTGCCTTCGTTTTTCTGTTTTCTTTCTTTTGAAATTGAAAATATCTCTGTCAGTTTCCGCTGCCGATATACGGACGGTTTAGTAAAAAGCAGTTTCTATAGAAGCTGTCAGTTTTATCCAGTGTTTTTGACTGGCAGCATTATCACTTTCTGAGTTTTGAGTGTGGTGGAGGGATGTGGTTCCATAACCTGGAAGTTTTATTTGGATGTGGTGTGGTGTGCTCGCTGGCAGTGTATCTGGATTGTATTATCGACAAGAAGTTAGTCTGGCTTTTTTGTTAATGTCCAGATTTCAGTGTACTCGGTTTGTGAGATTTCCTGTCCTATATATCTTTGTAACTGACACTTCAATCAAAGCTGTTAAAATACTAACCTTTAAACCTAGAAACTTTCTTGGCGTTTGGACTTGGGAACAAATAGAGAAGGGATGTGATCGGTTAGAAGAAAAGGGGGCGGTTTCCTGTTGGCCAGTAGTTTTTTTCCCTGTGTAAGCTGTGTTTAACTTATGAAATGCTAATAGTTTACTTTGGGTTTTTCAATAGAAAAGTGTGATGATAATAGTGTGCTTTGACCAGTTTTGTGTATATGAGGTAGAACATCATTTGCAAGACTGCCAGATGCTGTGACAACCTTAAGTAGAAGCTGCCTTATGAAAATTTAGTTAGTGAATGAAATGTTGGAGATAAAATGGTATGCAAGTGCAGTTGCAGAAATTGAGAGCTCTGAGGTCAGGCATTTGCTCTGTTTAAAAGCAATTTGTAAGTTTGCAGTATGAGACACTTCATACTAAGAAATAGCTAATGTGGAAAAGGAGGTTACAGCTCTGTATGGTTTTTAATTCATATTACAGTGTCTTGGAAAAGGCAACTCTAAGGCTTTTTGTTTGAAAACTTCTAGGCTACTGGCAGGGAAACTAAAGGCTGAGACAAATTACTTTTAAAACTGAAGTTAAGTGAGAACAGCTAGATAAAACTTTTAACTAAGCAGATACTTTGTATGAGAACTGTGAATCTGTATGTATTTAAAGTTCTGCAGAATATGGGCAGAAGAGGTACCTTTTGGTTTTGAATATAGCTTTACAATTTTTTTTTTTTTATAATAGCACTGCTCTTCTGTTTCGACAGAACAGTCTATTTAATTAATACTGCCTTGCTGAGAAGGCTCACCATGAACATCTACATCCTGCATGCACAGGAGACTTTTGAAGGGGGCTGATCTATATCGCACATAGGTCTTTTGACAAATGGTAAATCTGGGCCAGCATTTGAGTCTCCTGCTGCTCCTAAAGCAGTAGGTAAGCTTCAGTTACCCGTACAATGGGGTAAACTTCAGTGTTGCTTAAACGCTTTTTCCTGTGCAAAGGGAAAAGACAGACAGCAGCAAACTGCTTTGGGTTTTGTTGAGGTCAGAGAAATTCTCTTGCTTCCTAGCTCTGGATAAGTTAAAGATGCAACAAGTGCCAACTTCCCTGAGAATAAGTAGGGAGATTAGTCACAAGTTAAAGGAGATTGAATCATATTTGGCTGTTCTCCCTCTTTCCACCCTCTGCAGTTTAAGTGTTGTCTAGACATAAACTAAACAGGCAGAACTGTGTTGGTCATCTTAGCTCTTTAGCATCTCTTAAGTTCTTTTTCAGAATAAAAAGCAGTAAGTGTTGCATTGCTGTAGGACATGCATAAATAAGCAGAACTTGCTTAAAAAGTCTTAGGTAATTGTAATCTGAATTCTGAGCATGGCTCACTGATGTGTAGGAGGGAGTTTCTAAGCTAGCTTCAAGTGACTTGTTGCTGGCAGACAACCCTGTGTGTTTAAAAAATCAAGGTATATAGAAAGACTTAGACTGCTGACAGGTGTTATATTACTTATAAAACTTCCCCATTTAAAGATTTATGAGATCATAGCATTGCTTTTATGCATTGGATCATCAATAACTGTGGTTATTTCTAAGTTCTTTTGTAGCAAGAAATACAAAAGAATCCCCTAAGAACTTTGCTTGTAGCTGGCTCTCAAGGCTGAATGCATTTAATAGAAAGCTAATCACTTTTTTTTCCAAATGTTATTTAACCCCCAACAGGAATAGAACACTTTAGGATATGGGAATTTAGATGCACTTACTGCTTAAAGACTTGGTTTAGTGCAACCAACGTTGCTAATCTTTTTTCTGTGCATTTGTTTTGTTGATCTGGTATTTTCAGAATGGAATCTGGTAATGGTTGTGGTCAGCAAGTAATGCCATAAATCTGTGTGTTCCATTGTGTGTGTATGCCAGTGCTGTTAGAGTTGATGGATTTAATGTGTGGTACAAACTTACTGAAAAAATTAGCCGTAGTCAGTAAGCAACCTTTCTTCCTTGGTACTGCATCTGCCTTCTGAGCTTAAGCACGTGCAAGTGAGGGTTTTACCCTGTGTGAAGATGACGGATGTATACATAAATGTATCTGTTTTACCAGTCTGGATACTTTTACTTTTTCTCGTGTATTTATATACTTAAACTGAGCTTGTTGGAAGCGTGGCAAAAATAAAAGTGTAGATAATGAAGGAACTGGGGTCTAGAGTAAGAAATGCTGGTATAGGGGAGCTGCTTGAGTCTGTTCTTGGATTTGTGGCTTGGCAGTATGCATATAAAAATTTTGATTTCTAGGCTAGTTAAATCTATCCTGTTTGTATTCAGTAACAGACTCAACTGTGCTTGTTGATGTGCCTGTCTGTTGTAAGAGCTGATCCCTGCTTTTACTCTAAAGCAAAATTGGAACTGGGAGAAGAAAATGTGCTTTCTATATGGTGAAGCTGTCCAGTCACTTTGTAAAATCTAGTGGTAGAGTTGAAAAAAATACCCTGAATGCAGAGGCTAATGTTATGCATCAGTGTTGCAGGGGGGAGGGGAAAGAGGAGGCTGCCAAAGCACTTCCCCTAGTCGGAATGCTGTTTCAGCCCCACCACGTGCACATGAGGGGGTGAAGTCTTGGCTCTGGCACTTGTGGAATTTTGCCAGTGACTGAAGAGGAGCCAGGGCTGTACCTTGCTTGGGGTGATGGGCTCATATGTACCTACAGAACTTGTCTGTCAAAGTCAAGCTCGTTTAGACAACAGTTCACTTAATTTCCTGACTTGTGTACATAGTTATAGAAGTAGGTCATATAAATGTAGCTTCACGTGGAGGTTTATCCAGCTGAAGTTCCTGAAATATGTCCTGTTTCTTAAAATAAGATTTTAAATAATTGAAATTCAGTTTGTGATCGTAATGCCTGGTATGCCATATTGTTCTAAGACACTTCTAGTTTCTTGGCTACTCAAGTTTCGGTTGTATGGTTTGAGGTTTCAGTCAAAACCTACATGACTTGTAACTGAACTCTCTTCCAGATAACAGCAGTTCTTAAGGGCTCTGATTGTCCATAAACAAGAATTGGGGACAAAATTGTATCTGTTGTTTCCTGATCTTTCCTCTTTTCCAGTAAAACTGTTTCTATAAAATACTGGGCTCAAAATGCTTGTACTCTTAAGTCTTTTTACAAGATGGCTGTTACTTCTTAATGTTTAGTTGATATCACCTTTATGTATGGATTTGCAATCTGATTTGATTTTGAAAACTTTGCTATGACTGTTTTCAACAGGTAACAGCTATGCATATTTTTTTTTTCTGAAAATAATCTGGAATTTTCATTGCATCTGTAGGGCCTAGCTAAAGATAGGTAATTTATTAGATTAGGTAGGATCCATATAGTGTTAGTTTCTTCATAAGGATGTTGTACAGCCTCTGATCAATGAAGTTTCCTCTGGTTCCAGGCACATATGTGCTGGAAACATTCAGTTTAGATGCAGTGACCTTTTGAGGTTAGGAATTATTTTAATGCTGTAACTAGTGGTGGGAGCTTTCTTTTTCTATTTTGACCATTAGAATCTAGAAGTGCTTAAACCTTTTTCTACCTACTTTTTTAGAAGAGGTGTGTTGTGATAGAAGGTGAGCTGACTTAACCACCAGGAGGTGTCAGAAGAGGTAGTCTTCCTTAACTGTGCATTCCTGCATCTTACCTTTGTCCATATGTATATCTTGGATTTGGTAAGTTGACTTGAAAGCTTTAAATTTGGAACGTAACTCTTGTGGCAAAGGTGGTAGAAAATCAGTGTCCTTCTCTCTGCCCCCCATATTTGAGTGTACTACTCTAGCTTCCCTTCAAAGAAATAGTTTCAGGTAGGAGTTTATCTAATAGTTGGGTTTGTTCAGTCATTAGATAACTGAAGTTTTCAACAGAACATAATTAAAAACAGTTTTTGTATGGTTCTGGGTAGCTCTTTATATTGTACAAGAGCTTCAGTTGTGATGACTGCTGTGGAGTATGTTTTCTTTCGGTGCTAATGCAAGTGATTAGAAATGTGCAGTAAAAAGGGCTGTTCTCTGAAATGTTGTTGCAGCTGTAGACTTGTGGCCAGCTGGTATCTACTAACAAGTGCTAACCTGAGGGTTTTAGTATGCTGTGCTCAATAAAAACGCTTTAGTATTTGAAATTATTTTGATTGTATTGAGATGTAATATAGTGGGAAATTTGCATGACTTAGATTTGTATTCCAGTTTTGAAGGTGGTATCACACAGGATGCTGGTGAGAAATCTGTCTCTCCTCAAATGTGGTAAAATGCTAAGCATGGTTTAAAATGGTAATCTTGCTTTTAGCTTGCTTTGTTTTGTGCGGGAGAAGACCCCAAATGGATGTTGAGTGCTTCTAAGTTTGGCTAAGAAAAACAGAGAAGGTGCAAGTGATTTAGCTTAGGCTGCAGTAAGTTTCCTCTTCAGGCTGTACCGCAGACAAATTGCTGGTACCATGGGTGGCAGTGCTGTGCCCACAGCATGATACTTGATGTCAAGTATGTTCATATGGCAGACTAAGCTAGGTAAAATGCCATCTCCTTCCCAGAGTATGTGCCCTATTCTGAGATGAGCAGCTACTACAAATATGAAGAAGGAAAAGTAGTCAGTTAGCTTAGCTTATTTTTTTATTTTTCTGCAATTCTGTGAAAACAGAATGTGAGGAAAAATCTTGAATTCCTTGTTAGGTTTGCTGCAAGTTACATGAGGTGTTTTGCCTTTTTTCTTGCACTTTTTCTTAAAGCTTTCCTTTGAAAAGCTGGATGTGTAGATTTTGGAAGATAAACTGGATATACTGTGACCTTCCTGCTGACAGAGGAGAGGGGAGAAAGAGCTCTCTAGACAGGAAAGTACAGGCATGTCTTTTATGGAGCAATTCTAGCTTTTGTTACCTAGTGTTAGTCTGACTCTTCTGGTAATGGCTTCTGAATGCTAGGTGTTGTAAAGGAGAGGAAAGTTGAAGCTGTGTGAGATGGGGTAGCAGACTGCCTAGCAGGTACAAGCAACTCATGTGTTTTGTCAAAGTTAACGGGCTGGCCCTTGTCTGCAGGGAACCAACTCTGAAGTTTTTGGAAGTAGAAACACCTCATTTATTGAGGAAACCATTCTAGCATGGCTTCATGAGTTGTAGGGATGCTATGTGATTGTGGATCCTGTTTGCTTATTGATGCTGGTTTTAAGTAGCTTGGTTTCTTCTTTCTCCTCCTTAGCTGGTGCTTGGTGAGTGAATATCTGTTCATCATGATGTTGTCCAGCTCAGCATGTGAAATGAAGCTTAGAAAACTTCAGCTTAGTTTGCCTGGCCTACTTCAAATGTTATATTCAGTGTTGACTTAACTTTTTTTGGAGGGAAAGGTACGTGTTGATGATGGTTGTCAGACTTGACTTGTTTTGGATGATACCATGCTGGGTTACAAAGAGTTGTCGTGGTGATCAAAGTTCCAGGGACATCTTGAAGAGTCAGAAGGGGAAAATGAGTAGAGAAAAAGAAAAGGAGGCTTCTCTATTCAGCACATATGATCAGGCTGAGTAATTTAAAATTGATTGGCTGACAACTATGGTTAGGTTATGCTACTTAAAATCCTTCTAAGATTCAGGGAAATAATTTCAGGTAGGAGGTTGCGTTACATTGCGTAATGTTGCGCTATGTTGTCAGCAAGTCAATTTTAAATGACTCAAAATGTTTCTATGTGCTGGTTAAAGGCATTACTGTCTTATACTTTGATCGTTTTGTGGTTTTGACTTGCAAGATGTTCCTGGGACTTTATCAATGATGACTTTTCTCTTCCCATGGCCTCTCTAGGGAGGTATGGAAATGAGCTGGAATTGTCTTTCAGCCATGAGGTCTAACAAGACAGTTCATTTGTTCTACTCATTTACTATTAATGTTCAAGCTGGATATCAGCTGTTTAATTCTGATTGTCATATGTCTGTATGTGTTTTTATATTTTGGAAGTATATCCCAAACTACACTGTGAGCAGGGTAACGGATAGTGGTGCAGTGAAATACTTCAGAACCTAAACTTTTGTTGCTTTTGTAAGGGAAATGGTCTATTTGTGGATGAATACTGAGACTTAATAGCTCATTTTGTTTAGTCACTGCCTAGGGAAATGGCAAAATTTAAAAACATGAATAAAACATGTTTTAGAAGGATGAAAGTGTTGAAGTGAAATCTGGAGTTTAACCAGTACTTTGAACACTTCTAAATAGCTGTTAGGCTGGACTTCATCAATACCTATTGCTGAAGTGTAAAAGCCTTACTTACCTCTGCAAAAGTTGCATGACAACTCTTAACTCTGACTGGAATTTCAAATGTTGAATTCAGGACTGAGGGGTTTTTTTTATGTGGCTTCTGGTTGCCTTTCATACAGATGAAAATTTTTCTTCAAAACATGTGTTGGCTACCTTTCCATGGGCATACAGTGATCTAGCACAAATCTTTGCTGCCTCTGGTCTTGCAGGTTATTGTGTTCTGGTATGCAGTGTGTGTGTGTCACACATGTAAGCAACCTCTTTATGTATGCAAGTAAGAAAGTTTGGCCTTTGTGACTGATCAGTATCTTGTCATGCAGCAGTAGCTGTTGGAAGCTGACAAGCAGAGTCAGAACACCAGTGTTTGGTATCTAAGCAGGTTTTTTCCCATCCAACCATGCTGTCAAACTTGCATCAAGTTTTTCCAAAACGGAGTTGGTGCTGTGCACTAGACCTGAAATAAGATCTCATCCCATCCCATGCTTGCTTGGTTTAATCTTGCCTTTTTTTTTTTTTTTTTTTTTTTTTTTCTCTCATAACAGTTAATCAAAAATATTGGGTGTCACACATGGCTAGCTCTAAGTTTCCTGGTCTAGGTCTTGCATTGCAAAAGCATGGAAGAAGAGAATAAGAGTTGAGCTTGGTTCTCAGGCTTCAGTGAGACAAATCTATTGAGCATGGTGCTGTGGTGATTTGGTATGTTTGGTAGTCCAGCTGTTTCTTTTTTCTGTGTTGCTAGACTTTTAATGTTTTTCACACAAAGACCGACTGTAGGTGGTGTAACTTTCAGAATGATCGTATTTTCTCCATGAAACAAACTGTTAAAATCTAGATAGTGTTCTTACAGATATTTGACCTTGTATTCATTAACTTTTTCTTACTCTTTTTTTGGAAGGCTCTTCCTTCTTCCATGATGATAGTAGCTGTCTACTGCCCCGTGATTGCAGCTCTCTTTATCGTTTTGAAGATGGTGAATTACCGTTTGCACAGGGCACTGGATGAGGGAGAAATTGTGGAGAGGAATGCCAGTGAGCATATGGACAGAGGTGCAAAAACAGAACAAAGCAATGTTTCAGCCAAGAGGAAAGACAGCAGTGGGCCCAGGTAAGTTGTCTGCTGATGTTTGCATACTGCTTCAAATGACTAACAGTCCTGTCTTCATCTGTGTAACTGGAGTGGTGATTGAGATTAAACACTGAGGAATACAGATACAGACCTGTAGTTCTGAAAGATGGTTTTAAGTCTGGTCTTGAAAAGCAGACTTATTCATGTATTAGGTTTGAAATGATGGTTTCACAATAATTTCCTAGTTCCTCTCCCGAAGGAGCTCAAGAACAATATTGAACATGCTGGAAGCACTGAAACAATAGCATGAAAAATGTGAGCTGATTAGGTCACTAAAATACTTAATGAACATAATTAGTACAAGTAATCTTATTTCAGTAGTAGATGTAGTATTAAAAATCTAGCTTCAAAGTCCTCATACTATATGCTAATCCTTTTATCACTAGGAGGAGTGTCTGATGTGGTTTCAATTTTAGTGTTGCAAAAACAGGAGTCAGATACAACGCTTGACTCCAGTCAGTCTTTCTTTAGGAGAACATTTTCCTGTGAATTTGGAAATTCTGGAATTGCTCTGCTCAGTAATGAAGTTAATGATTCTGAAGTACTGTCAATAGGAGGTGATTCCTTTCCAGAGAACTCTGCTGTAGCCAGCATAAAAAAACACCAGAGGTTTTCCTCCTCTGACCAGACTGTTTGGAGAAAGTAGAGCAAAAGATGACTCATCAGCAAGGCCAGCTTAACCAGTTTGATCAGACTGTGGATGTTTTACAAGCTCTATTATCAAAGCCTCTGCTTGCCTTTAGATAATTAGGGCCATCTTAAAAGTTAAACTGTATGAAGTAAATCAACCTTGAATTGTTAGCTTTTAAAGATGACCTTTCTTTTGTCTCTGAGTTTCCGGTACTAGTAGTCCTGAGTAGTTTTCAAAATGAGGTGATTTGTATGCTATCCTGACTCTTAAAAGGCTGTGTGTCTTACTAAGGAAATGTAGTTGAAAGAAGCCTCTTGAGTCTGTTTATTGGGATGCTTTTAAAGAAAGGAAGTGTTAAACTGCTGCTCGTTAAAATGCTAAGCCTAGAAGTGAAAGGACTTTCCTGTGTATATATGGGGTAGCTTCTCATGAGATGGGTCCTAGATTCTTCTCTGTCTTCTCTCAGCTCAGGTATTGTTGGCAAAAACGGTGTCTTAGATTCCTCTAAAGCTGATATACAGTAACTTCTTGTATCAATCTTTTATAAACCTGCCCCTTTTTCCATGATGTGTTTGGCAACTGAAGCTGCTTATTTTAATTGTGACTCCGTTTAGCTTACCCTATACCTTACTAAAACTGTACTGAGGTATTTTGGCATTCTGTTTCCCTAATTGTATCTTAATGCTTACTCTGCTTAATAAAATTCATGGAAATAAACTAGTGGTCTGTTCTTTCTCATGCAACCTTGGTAATGCATGTTTTAGGTGTGACCTTTAGATGTTTTGTCTCTGAGTGGTTTTTGGTGGGTTTTTTTTTTTGTTTGTTTGTTTTTTTGGTTTTTTGCCATGTAGCTTTTGCTTCCAAAACAGTGGCCCAAACTTGGCAAGGGAATTTCTACTAGTGTTGTGAATTACTTCTGGATGTTTCAGTTCTGTTTTGTCTAGGGAGCAGTTGACATGGGACAAGATACTACATTATAGGCATTGTGAGCTCAGAAGTAGAGGTTAGTTTGATGCTGTGTGTCCTGCTTGCCAACTAAAGTTTCATTAACTTTTATATGATCCTTGTTCCCACTTTCAGGTCTCTTAACTAGAACTGGGAACAAGGTCAATGCAGAAATTACGGAGTTACTTTTTGGTAAGTGGGATGTACAGTATATACTAATCTTTGCCTGGAAGCTTACAAGAACTCTGGGATAACATTCAAACCAGTAGATGGGATGTAGAATGAGTGTTTAATTTTGAGCTGTAACTTTATTAGTAAGTTAAATTGGAACACTAATAAAAACCCAAACCTGTGTGGGAAGAGAATGTGTAGGTAGGGTTTTCTTCTTTTTGAATTCTGCTCCTCTAATATAAGGTGGATATAGGGGAGATTTGAGCAGAGATGCTATCTGAAATATTTGCATAATCATAATATTAGTTTTGATAGCTTAGGCTACAGCATGTGATACTGAATACAGATGTATGTAGTATAGTTTGCAAAGCCATCCTAGAGTTTTTACCCTGCCCATTATATACTCATGGAGATCACTTTAGATACAAATCTTAGTATATTTGTAGGGTTAAGTAGAAGTAATGTTGAGGGTTCTGTTTAGCTTTTAAGAATTGTTTTTCCTTTTTTCTGAAGATGTTTATCCTCAAAGTGGTGCTTTCAGGTATCTTAAATTATGTGCTGTCACTTGTAGGCTTGCTTGAGCTGCTCATTTATCTTCAGTCAACACTGGTTTGTGGATGGGGGTTTTTAATGTTTCCGTGAAACTTCAATATGTTTAAGCAAAGAACAACTTACTGTTCCTTTAGGGATGCCTTGTTTATTTTTTTGCTGTCCTCTTTCTAAAGCTGAAATTCTCTAGTTAATTTTTTCTCTTTTGAAAGAAGCTAGTCTTAATTTAGAGATAGGAATGTGAGTTGCTGTTTTCATACTTCATGTAGTTGGTATAGTAATGTTTCTGTGAGGTTTCATGAGAGCAAGTAGAGCAGATATAGGCTGCTGGTCTCGTAGAAATTTAGAAGAAGCAATGCAAGCACGATCTTTGTTGGGTATCAGTGGACCCACATAAATAATTTAAAACCCTTAAGTCAATCCTTCTTTTGGATGTATGAATATGGCTTCTTGTCAGTGACTGCTATGGTTCAAAGTATCATAAAGCGTTCATCTGGTGACGTTGCTGTTTCTGATCTCCATCAGCATGGGGGAACTGTAATAATGATGCTACATAAATTTCAAATGTATTTCTATCAAGTAAAGCTAGTAGCTGGAGAATGTTGCATCTTTGAAATATTTACAGTCTACTTAAATATGAGCAAGAGAAATAAAATTTTAAAAAGGTGATCTCTAAAACTCTTGCCCTGCTTTTGCTTTTTATTCTCCTTGCAGTTTTCTGTGGCTGGCAGACCTGTTCTTGAGTTTGGAGTTGGTTTGTATTTTTGACTATAATTAGTGACTCAAGCTGGAAAGAAAATTTGTCTTAATACTTGAAGTTGTTGTGATCTAGCATTTGCTAGATGCAGTGGCTCTTCTGTATTATGAGAGCAGCCTCCTGACTTGTTACCCTGCTATTTTGATTGGAAATTAAGGACAGATGATGATTTTCAAAGGAAAATAATAAAACCTTTCCTCTGCTTTGTCCAGAAATCAAAATAACTTATTCCAGTTACCTCTTGAAGTTCTGGTCTGAATGTCAGATTTGAGTAGTCAATCAGCCTAAGTCAGATTTTAAACTTCTGAATTCATGTAGACTTATGGCCTCTTCAGACTTTTGGTTAGTCTCTGACATGCTAATGTAATATACCTGCTGGTAGTAATTTTAGTTGAAAGAGTTACTAATAATTAGAAAGAATAGTTTTAGTTTGCTTTATGTCATCTTTGAACGCCTCTTTCACAGCTATCTCCACTGCTGGATATAATGTTTTCAGTCTTCTTGATTTGTGTAGTAACTTCACTGCAGTTATTTTGTTTGCAAATTGAAAAGTGTTAACACTTGCTTTAGGGAATGAAGACAGCCAGCTGTAAGAAACAAATTGTGGATTTTCATATCAGAAAGGCCTGGCCACAGCACTAGCATCAAGTAGCTTCTAAAGAACTCTGAATGTTGCTAAAGTCCAGATACTTAAGCATACAGTGGTCAATCCTAGAAATCTGTATTTCCTGTTTGTTCCTGCAGACTTTGTTGGTGCTTGTTACTAGCTTTTGTTCATCTATTGGTTTGTGTGTGCTATCACAGAATACAGAAGCTGTGAGTATAGTGGCAGTGATGGATTGTGTTGTTATTCATGCTGATATCTGATGATTCAGTTTTAGACAAAATTGCCTCCTTCTTCTACCCTGGCTAACTACCCAGTTCTATGCATGAAAGCATATTTGCAATGACTTATTTTTCTACTTCATAGGATGTACTTTAATCACATGCAGTGTTTCTCAATGAATTATTCAAACAGGAAAGGAAACCCATCTTTTTGTGAAAGGCATTCTTTGTTATATCTTCAGTTTTCATTGTAATGTATGCTGAACTTAAACATTGTGAGATTTTTTCACTTTAGTCTTTAATTTCATGCTATGTCCTTCTGTATTCTTAAAATGCTTACAGAAGCAATATTTTGGCTGAAGCTGGGACTGTATCTTTTAAAATTCATTTTCCTTACCTGCTGTAGAATAATTGATAATACCAGGTCAGAGAGGGCTCTCCATTGCCAAGAGGGTGCCTGTCTGTTTGCTGAGCTGTAACAAAATGGTGGCTTTTCACTACTTTTATTTTTTTTAATTTGCTGGAGTTGGATCATAGTTGTTCTGTGATCTAATGGCTGGTTGTCTTTTAAGTTAACTTATTTTTACTGAAGCAATATAGAATATATTCCTAACTTCAAAGTGTCCTTTTTTTGGTCACCTCTTTGATGTAGGAAGAATCATGTGCTGCTTATATTACCTAGAGTGATTCCCAAGGTTGTGCCCTTACACCTCTCCAAGATGAGAACATCTTGAAGTGTCATACTGCAGAATGAATCATGTGTCAGGTTCTTTAGTGTACAGACAGTTTGTTTACAATGCCCTCAATTGATGTCCATATATTACAAAAATTATTAGAATAACAGAAGATGCGGAGGTGGAAGAGACCCATCAGGATCATTGATTCCAACTCCTGGCCCTGTGCAGGCCACCCTATTCAGTGTTGGTCTTATTGCATGAGACTTTCCTATAAGACTAGTTGTCAATTAAGTAATCCCTGCAGTGCTTCTGTCCATTTCTCCCCCTTTCTTCAGGGGGATTTTGTCTTTAGTGTCTTTGGTCCAGCTGGAGGAGCGTTGTGCATGCGTACTTTGTTCAGGAAAACGCTGGACTTTGCTTGTTGGGAGGCAGTTGTTTATGCTTGGCAAGAAGCAGAGAGGGTCAGTGTCAAATTACTCTGCAGTTACTTCTGTTTAGAAGTCTTCTGGATCAAGGTGCTTGAAGACAGCTGTAATGGGATAAGAAGAAGAGTGCCTCAACTGCTTCCTCTTTGCAATTAACAATCAGTGCTAGGTTGGATCCTTGTGTTCTAGTCCTCAGCTTATTTCAGATCCTGTTCTCCTAATGGATGGATCCAACTTGCCCTTGTTTCATAAAATATCTGCCTTTGACAAGCTGAATTCTGTTGAATTTGATGGTGTTGCTCTAGGAAATAATTTCAAACCAATAGTTATTAATCCAGAAAGGGTGAAATCACTAGGATGTAATGGTATATATGTTGTACCTCAAAGTATTTCTTGGTAGGAACTGTAAAGTACCTGACGGAAAGTTATTTTTGGGTAGGAAAATGTGGTTTGCATCCCTGGGAGAGATACCATGGCCCTATATGTCTCTGCCTGTCCAAAAACTTTTACATGTGGCTTTCTTCATTAGCCATCCTTGCTTTTGCTCCTAGATTCAGTCTAAGGAAAAAAACAGGAGTCTTTTCCATGCTCTGAGTTCTGTGTAGTACATTTTTCTATTGGTGAATTTCTGGGTGTTATAGTTGCACAGATGATCCAAAAGTTACATGTGTACATGTACAGACAGGGAAAATTTAATATGTCAGCATTTTGGAATGTCTTATAGCACCTAGGTCTTCACAGTTTGTGTTGGCTGGTGACGATGGACTTAAGGTGGCAGCTTCTGTGACAGTGTATAGCGTGCTCCAGCTCAGACTGAGCTTCATGTGTCAAACAGGCAGTGTTCATCCAAGATACTGGAATATATTTGAGCCCCTGATTTTTGAGAAGGGAAAACTTGTTTTGAATCTGCAGTCAACATAGACAGACTTTTGTTTAACTGGTGGGATAATGTGTTTTGTTTTTTTTTTTTTTTTTTAATGTTTCTCTCAGTGACCCTGGTGGAGGGATTGAGATGTCAGAGTTCATACGAGAAGCAACTCCCCCTGTTGGCTGTAGTTCACGCAATTCTTATGCTGGGATAGATCCAAACAACCAGGTGAGAATTAAAGCTACTGCAGTTGTTGCTTTAGTATTGCTGGCTTTGCAATCTGTAGATAACCTCTTCCTATTATTTTACAGGGGTTTTTTTTGTAATTTGTATTAGATTAAACAATTTATCTTTCTGTATGTAACTGCTTTATTAGTAAGGCATTGCATTCTCCCAGCAGCATAGCTCTCTCATCCCATCGTGTACTTAAATTAGTAATGGCTGGATTTTGTAAGGGAGCCTACTGTCCCATCAGAAAGTGTTCACTTTTGTTCAACTAGCTTTCTTCTGATTTAATAAATCAAAATGGCTCAGAGCATGGTGAGCTAAATACTAAGAACCCACTGTGGTGGGATTCCCTTGTCCCTCTGGGTATTGGTGAGCCATTAGATAGCTCAAGCTGTATCTTCATCCTTATGTTCTAACTTTTTCTTCCTCCCTTAGTTTTGTTTGTTCTGCCATTTAAAGCTTAATTGGTAAATTTAAGTGCTGTATTTGAGGAGGCTTCTGTTGTCTTAGAAAGTATCCACTGCTGATTATCTCCTGCAATTGTAAATAGCTTTTTGAAAGTTATTATTCCTGGTAGTTCAAATTTTGCAGTTGAAACAGTTAGTTTGCTTAAGTATAAAGAAAGATAAACTGCTAGAAATGGAAAGACTAAAACTGCTTATTTTTTGGATGTCCTCTGCAAAATATTCACTTTCTTGATTGTTCAGCAGGGTTGGGAAGAAAGCAATAAATAGGGACTCCTACCAGATAGAAGTGCTGAAGAACATGGCTTTCTTACATTTTAATGTAACTGCATTATGCTCTAGTTGCCTTGAATTTCACTGGGGAAGTTGCTCTGTTTCCATATTATGTCTACCAGGTTTGTGTTCAAATTCCATAGCATTGGATGTGCTGTTCCTTCTGTCTGGGTTGTGATGTTTAGCTAGTTGTGGCTACTTTTTTATCAACCCTTCATGAGGACAAGTAGATGGTCTGGCCAGGCTGTACAGTTATGTTGACAATGAGCAATGCAGCATCATAGTAAAGACACAGAACCTGTCTTTGAATGACATGGAAGTCCTTGGTGTGGTATTACAATATCATGTTCTTCTAATTAGCTCTCTGAGCAAGCAGTAGATAACAAAGTGCAGTGGTATGCTAATGTTGGTGTTTTATCTGAATCATGCTCAGTTATGCAGCATAGATACTCTTAAGAGATTTTCCTTCCTTTAAGAGAGAACACCAGCAAATGCCAAAGGAATAGGAAGCGATGGTCTATGTGGGAAGATGGAAACATGATGCCCAGACTAGTTCTTTCACTTGTCTTTGGGATAAACCTGTTCCAAACATACTTACAACAGTTTTAATATTAAAGCATGTGAAGAAGTTCAAGCTACTGGGACAGAAAGTATCATGTTTAGAATGTATTTGTCCTAATAAAATTAGTATCCACTGGTCCCCTGTGATTGAATGTGTAGCATCAAAAGGGAATGTGAACAGTAAGCATCTGATTTCTGTTCAGTTTTTTGTGTTAAATAGCTTTCCTATGATGATGCATTTGTATTCAGTGACAGAATTCAGCAAAGCATATTACTGAAGGGAAAAAATGTTGAAACATGACAAAATGAGTAACTAAAAGTATGTGTGACAATGTAGTGAAGAAAATGTATTAAACAAGCTCTTAGCTGCTTTTTCACATTACCCGTAACAGAGCCATTGTTCTTCTGTGGTATGGCTGAATAGAATCTGCACACATCTTCAGGTTACCACAATTGCTGTGCTTACAGAAAAGAATTAGTAGAATTATGCTCTTTTCCTCAGAGTAACTTGAACTAGGAATTTTTGGAAAACAGCATCCCAAATTTTTATGTATTTATGGGTTCAGATTTTGCCTTTGAGTGCTCTTTATCTTATTTCTGAGTAATTTAATTTTCTGACACATGCATTTTTGTATGCTATCTATAGTTAAGAGAGGTTGTATTGAAAATATTATTGAAGGAAAGACTAAGTTCTCTTTACCATCTCTGTAAAGTAATTTCCTGTGGATTATAAGATATATGTAGAAAGGTAGACTGCAAACCTAAATGGTGACATTTTTTGTATGAAGAGGTACTGTGCCTGCTGGTTTGCCATTGAATGTGAAATTAACTGGAAAAATATGGGTTTTTTCACATGGGAGCAGTTTTTGGATTTAGCTTGGTGTTCACTGTGTTGAACAGATAAGTTTTATAGTAAGATTGTGTTTTCTTTAAGCATTTTAGACAACCAGGATCACTGCATTAAATGTTCAGCTTTACAATACCAGTTATTAGTATAACACTGCACTTGTACTTTGTTGCCACATTAAGTAAGGAGAATTCCTAGGTTAGAAACTGTTTTTAAAATCAGCATAGTAAAGTTTCCAGAAACATTGGTTTTTGAATGGAATAGTGGTGTGATATAGTTGGATGCTTAATTACATGACTTGTCATCTCTGCTTGCAGTGGACACATAGTCAGAATTTTACAGCACTGTGCTGCTGGATGCTCTTGTGCCTTCAAAAACTTCTTCTAGGTGTATTGGCAATACATGTGTTGCAGTAATAGGGAATAAGAGTTGTTTATTTCCTGAAAGTGTACAGCTTTTTACATAAATCTCCGTTTTTAGGTTGGATCTGGGTTATCTCGTCTGGGAACAGCAGCAACCATCAAAGGTGAGATTTTTAGCTGTTTAAATTATCTTGCAGAAGCACTTCAAATCGCTGTTGTTTATTATGTTGTTTCCAAATACTGTCTACCATACTCATCTTGATTTTTTTTTTTTTTTTTTTCTTTTTTGAGCAAAATACAGCATTTACTAGTTGGAGAAGGTCTTCTTTGGACATGGAAATTATATGACCAAAACATGAGGAGAGGATATTCTGGGGCTCTTGTTCCTTTTCCCATGTAATGACAGGTTTTCCCTTTGCCTATAAAATGCAGAGCCAAAGGGTTGGTTGGGGTAGACTTTTCTCTACTATTTTGAGTTCAGTGCAACCAGTTACCATTCTGGTATTGTATATCAATGACTTGATTATTCCTGGTTGCTTGGCATCTAGCTAAAGTGTTTTCCAGCCCTTGTGAACTCCTCTAAAATGAAAAGATAACAATTTTGCATATTATGAACAATTTCTTGTGAATTTATCCAGCCACTAATAAGGCAAAAAAAAAATTTGAATATGAATTTTTGTCACCTTGATTTTTTTTCCCCCTTGCTTTTCTGACCATTACAAGCATTTTCTTAGTCTACCCCTCTTTTTTTTTTTTTAATGGGCAACCATGCAAAAGTAAATGTTCCAATAGATACACTTCTAAGGGGGGAAAAAAAAAATCGTTATTTCCATTGAGATCTGTGGAAGATAAAAGAAATAGAGTAGACAGTACTTGTATCTAAAAGAAATCTTGTTATTGTAATTATGTAATTATTGTTACTTACCTATAAATGAAGAAATACAAGCAGCAGTCTTTCATGACAAGTGAGAATGTAGATGAATGTGTTAATACTTTGAGCACTAGTACTCTCATTTATTAAAATTCACAGGTGATACTGACACTGCCAAGACCTCTGATGATATCAGTTTGAGTCTTGGCCAGAGTTCTAGCCTATGTAAAGAAGGGAGTGAAGAACAAGGTAAAATTTCTTCTTCTCCATATTTAAACATGGTATTTTGTTACCAAAGACCTTTTGCTTAATATGCTAAATAAATTAATGCAGTTTGTTGATACCCTTTCTTAGAGTCTATCTTGAAGTTCCCTGTTTCCTTTCTTAATTACTCAAGCTTCTGAGAAGCATAATTTGAATGCTTTTAACTTTATTCTTTGACTATGTGTTTCTTGTTCTGGCATCTTCCAGCAGGTAGTAAATATTTACTGTAACCTTACTGCTGAAAGATAGCTAACTTAATTTCTTTAGACAGTATCTCAGACTACAGGTGGCCTGGGGTTGTAATTTGCTTTGCTTACAAGTACAGACAAATGGAAATGGCTTTTCTATAAAGTAAATAACCCCATACAGAGCTGT
Source organism: Corvus cornix cornix (assembly GCF_000738735.6). Taxonomy (NCBI): domain Eukaryota; kingdom Metazoa; phylum Chordata; class Aves; order Passeriformes; family Corvidae; genus Corvus; species Corvus cornix. Next base: position 35,170,916 of record NC_046335.1, read on the forward strand.
ATGTTCTTAGAGCTATAGACTGCTTCCAAGGTGCAAGTTATTAGAGCTTGGTGATTTCTTTTTTTTCCCTAATATTTAAGGAAACTGTTTGCTTGTGTTCTGAAACAAAACTTGACAATTTTTCATTTCACTTCATTACCAGAAAAAGACCTGCTCTGACTAAAACAGCATAAAACCAAAGGGAAATCTTTTGTTTTCTGATTTTTCAAGTACCTGGTGATAAGGAGGAAGTTAACTCTGAGAATATCACCTTTCATTTTTCCAGTCTTATCACTAGTGGGTGATTAGGGCCATTAGATGGATGACTGTCATTAATGTGTGTTTCAGTGCAGAAAGTGTGTTTGAAATAGACCATCACAGGTGGCCGTGCTATTGTAATAGGCCAGCAGGGTTCTGCTACTTTCAGCTGAGTAATGTAACTGTGAAGTCTCTTAAGTTGCGTGTGTTCACATACACTCTACAGAAATTTAGCAACTGTAGAAACTGAACTTGGCCTCCAGATCTTCTATTTTTAGTGATTAGTACCAAAAGGGAAAGTAGTCTGACTTTTAGTACTGCCTGCAGGTGGACACTTCTACAGGAGACTGCTTGTGATGGGTAAGAGGAACGATTGTTCTAATCAAGAGCTAGCAGTGAATCGTCATGGTTTGCTTTAACAGCAGAAACTACTGTGGTTTTTTGGTTTTTTAGGGGTAGTGAAACTCAGTGACTTCATAGGGAGTTTCAATATGGTACAAAAAGACCTGTGACACTGACTGCATCCTTGCTAACTGTGAGCTTACTTGGTATCTGGTAGGAAAGGTGACTTTTGTTGTGGTTTTGGTGACTTCAGAGTTAGTGGGGTTTACTCTGTTTTTATTAATAATCTTAGTTTGTTTACTCCGTGTAGGAACCAAAACAATAGGCAAGGTAGTCTTTTATAAGAAACTTTGGGCTACGTGAAAATATTAGGTCTGAGACACATAAGCAATAGAGGAGGTTGAGGACTTGTCAGAATTGCATTGTCTTATTAGCTGCTGGGGTAAGCTGGTATTGATGGTTTCTTTCATTATTAAAAAAAGCCTGTCATGTTTGCCCAGATGTTATAAAATATTTTTAAATGGTAATGTGATGCATTCACAGTACTTGCAATTGGATTTTTCAGTTAATTTACTTTGTCTGATATAAACAGTTTCAAAGCAAGTTGTATAACTTACATGAGTGTTTTTCATTAATATTTTTAAATATGTACTTCAACAGATTTGGCGACTGATCGGAAGCTTTTTCGTCTGGTGTCGAACGACTCGTTTGTCTCCATCCAACCTTCATTGTCCTCTGGACAGGATTTGCCAAGGGACAACAGTGACAAAGTGTGCCTCTCGAACAACCAGCTTGTGGACCAGTCTAAAAACAGTGCATGTGACACAGAAGTAGCTTCGCTTGTAACTCTGCATTCTCACTCCTATAGGAAGGATCATAGACCACGAGGTGTACCAAGGACTTCTAGCTCTGCTGTTGCTTTTCCAGATGCTTCACTAAATGACTTCCCCCTCTATCAGCAAAAACGAGGACTAGATCCTGTCAGTGAGTTAGAAGCTTCCAAGCCCCCTTCTGGATCCCGAGAGTCTTTGGGTGAGAACTCTTGCATTTCAGGAGTTTTTCAATTAGATGACATTCTGAAAAGTAGCAGCCCTCAACCATTGACTAAGAGTGGGAAGAGCAAATCCTTGAAAGCCGACAAAAGTATGGACAGTCTGAGAAGCCTGAGTACTAGAAGCAGTGGTTCAACAGAAAGCTACTGCAGTGGGACTGATCGTGACACCAACAGTACCATCAGTAGCTATAAAAGTGAACATACTAGCTCAACGCATATAGAAAGTGTATTATCAGAGCACGAGGAGGAGTCTCCTAGAGAAGAGAAAAAGGATGGTAAGAAAAAAGACTGTGGTGTCGACTCAGAGGATGACAGTAGTTCTACTACTGACAAAAGGACTAGTAGCGAAAGGACTGCTGTGGAAGTGAGCCCTCTGGGTGGTGTTCAAGAGGTAAAGGGTTCTAATGCATCTGATGAGATGCTCAGCCAGAAAGGTCTTGGTGCCTCTGCTTCAGAAGAGGCCAATAAGAACCCACATGCCAATGAATTAACTACACAAGCTGACAGGCCGCTTGGGAAGGCTGCTGAACAGAGAGAGGAGCAGAGTGAGAAACTAGCTGTGTTAGTAGATTCAAGAGCTTCTAAAGAAACTAGTGGAAAACAAAAAGAAGGAGATGTTCGACCAAAATCTTCTAGTTTAATACATCGAACAGCCTCTACCCACAAGTCCAGCCGGAGAAGGACAGGAAAAAAGCGGGCTAGTAGTTTTGATTCAAGTCGGCACAGGGAATATGTTTCCTTCCGAGGTGTATCTGGTACTAAACCTCACAGTGCTGTGTTTTGTCATGATGAGGACTCCAGTGATCAAAGTGACTTGAGCAGGACATCAAGCATGCAGTCAGCTCACCAGTTCAGCAGTGATAGCTCTTCCAGCACCACCTCCCATTCATGCCAGTCTCCTGAGGGGAAATACAGTGCTTTAAAGACCAAATATGTTTCTAAAGAACGTGGGGGCACAGACTCTGAAAATGCTCACAAAACCCATGTAAGCTCTGAAGGAATTAGCAAAAAAAGATCTACACGACGGACTTCTAGCACAAACAGTGCCAAGAATCGTGCCAGAGTGTTAAGCCTGGACAGTGGTACTGTAGCTTGTTTAAATGACCCAAATAGTTTAATGGCACCAGGTAACATAAAACAGCTAACCACTTCAAAATCTGATTTGGAAGCCAAAGAAGGAGAGGTGCTAGATGAGCTATCTCTGTTGGGAAGGGCTTCACACTTAGAGTCAGTCACTCGTTCTAGGAATAGCTTACCAAGCCAGGCTACATTTCCTGAAGGGGAAGAGCAAGAGTCAGCAAGTGGAGGTAAGTAAATGACCTACCAGAAGAACCTTGTCATATTTTGTTAATGAGTCTGGTATCTATGACTTAAGTTAAAACTATACTTTAAGCATCCTCCTGTTTCTTCACTCTTGCCCAGTAAAACTGAAAAAGCATTTCCTTCATAATCTCTTGGAAGATCTACAGAAATGGATGTTGAATTCAAACAGCTTTTTCAAAATCTCTAAGTAGAGGTATTAGGGGTTTGTTACCAGCAGTCTTCGTTAATTAGAGCTGTATCTTAAAACTGTTATTTGTGGTCAAATCAAACCTGCTCCATTGTATTGGGTATTAGAAACTATTGGCAGCCTCTCTGATGGCTTGAGGTGCTATCAAGAAATAAAGCCAATCCCAAACCCTTACCGTGTTGCCTTTAATTGTGAATTCTTACAATGGTCTGGTTACTAAGCTGAATTCTCCTAGGGATTTTATTTTTGCTTAGCCTTGCCATTGCTGGCTAGACAGTGTTGTTTACTTCAGGTTTTTTTGTCTTCATTATGTGAACACAATAACCTTACAGTGCTGGAGAGGAACGTAGTTTCCTCTTACTTTCCTTAACTATTGTTTTGCTTGGTGTAATGTGAATAATGAGTTTACCTGTAGTAGCTGTTACTAATAGATTAGTAGTGGCATTTAAAACAAAGTTTGGAGCTCTTAATAGTTTTTTTGTTTATTGTTTGTTACAATGTTTGTTTCTTTTCTTGGTTATATTGACTGCCTTAATTGGAAGACTTCTTGTGTCAAGGTAGATAAATGTCCTTAAAATACATTTTCAGAACAGTATGAGGTTGTTAATTACCTCAGTCTGACTTCTGGACTTTTCAGAGGCCAGTACCTGCCCGATAATCTGGATCTTTACATCTAGGTGGACAAACTCTTCGTAAAATTGTATTTTAGATCAAGACAGGTATTTTTAACAAGCTATAGCGAATTTGACTGTTCCTATTATATAGACTGCCTAAACAAAATAATGATTTGTTTTAAAAAGAAAGGCTTCCAGCCCACAGTGAGGTAAGATGTATGACCAATAGTGGGGTTTTCTTTTGGGTTTTTTTTGGCATTTTTTATGGAGGTTTTTTTGTGGTGTGTCCCCCAGTATTAACATAAGCACTATAAAAATCAGTACAGTTAATTTCTGGGGAGGGGAAAAAAGTGTGCCACACTGAAGTTCAGCTGTGTATTGATTATTGATCAAATTTGACTGGTTTACAATTTAGTTCAGACCTATTTTTATGCCTTCACTGTACCAATGTATGCAGATTTTTTTTTTGCTTTCTCTATTATTCCTAGTAACAGATTCTGCAGTAGCTCTAATAAAAGAGTCAAGATTGCTCTTCTAGTACTAACTCTACAAGCTAAATACTTAATGCACATTCTTCCTAAGGCCTTGTTAAAGTGACAGCTGTTCATGTCTACTGAGAGTAATTTGACTAATGAAAGGTCTCCTTTATGTATTTGCCATTTTGACTCTATGCTTTCCTTAGCGCAAAATTTGATTTCTTTTTGTTTTGTGTTATTACTGCTTAAAGCTGTTAAGATTCTCTCTTTATGTGCAAAGGAGGATTAACATACCTTATCTTTCAGAACATGTCAGACTGTGTATGTACTTACTACTTGTCAGTAATCTGGAAGAATTAATGTAAGACAGATGCTGTATATTGTGAAATATTTTGATTGCACTTTTGAAGAGTGAAATAGTGAGGCAGACGAACCTTAACACATTTCAAAGCAATCTTAAAGATGCAAATCTATAGCAGCTTAAGCAGGAAAGGCTTGCTGTCATTTTTGCTGGCCTCATCAATTTCCAGTTTAAAATTTTACATGGTCATTTTGAAGTTGTTAGTATTTTTAATAAGTGGCAAGTACCCAAGTAGTACTTCTCTATGGGTTGTAGAATGTCTCTAAGAAACAATGTGGAATCAAGTTCTCCAGATCTGATGACATGATATAGTTAATAACACTTGCTGTATATTGTTTATTCCTTCCAAGAGAAAAGGAAGTATTTCCTTTATGACTATAAGAAATGAATGTTTTGAAAGCAGAACAAAACTATGACTTACTTTTCTTTAGCACTACTTAAATTTATGTAGTCTTGTCTAGCACCAAGGCAGTGATTTCTTTGCATTTATCTGTTCATGATCAATCAAATTCCTTCATACTGTCCTTCTTTACTGGTTTTTCTTGTGTGTGTTTTGTTGGGTTTTTTTCCCCTAAATTTATAGCTTATATTACAAGTTTTGTAACGTGTATCTTTAGTGGTGGCTTTCTTCTTTAGACTTACCCATGACTAATAGTAATGGGAGAAAATGTTTTAACTCTTTAGCATCTAATTGCTTTATAGCCAATATTTCTTACTACTTTTCTTCACCTTTTGGGAGGTTTTTTAAAGACATACATGTGTAATATAAATACATGTTATATGTATGTAGGTATAGAATTTTTTGGAGAGAATTAAGAAATTATTGTTGCAGGTGAATTACAGAATAAACAGTTTGGATTTTCATAAGATCAAGGGATATTGGTTGGATGTGATTTTTAGAAGTAGTCTGGTCCAACCTCCTGCTGAAAGGATTGTTTTATAATTTTATATAAATATTTTTAAATGTCTGTGATTGGTTATGATAACTTTCTGAAACAAATAATTAACAGGTGCACACTGGATAACTAAAAGACTGATATTAATACCACCTCCTCTTTTCTAGTCAGCAACTTTCAGTTCCTGTTTTTCAAATATGACTTAAATCAGTAATTATAACTTCATTTTATCCTTCAGTCTTTAGGGACTAAACTAAGAAGTACATTCTTGTTTGTGTAACTGCTAAAATGTGTTTCGTAATGGATATGGCCTTTACTAATCTTCCACTAAGCAGGATGCTATACAAACTTGTACATATTTCACTTCTGCAGATACAACTTAGTAGTTTCATTTCTTTATTATTATGCCAGGAAGTGGTGAATGACTCACTTGCTGTAAGATAGTATGTGCATTCGAATAGGATTTGCAATTCATCAAAATACAGAGAAACAGCATCTGAACATTCTGAAGTTAAGTGTATGTGGTGGATGTGTAACAAAAAATGGAAGATGTCTTACAGTAGTTATCCTTGTTTAACTATTCAGACTCCAAAAGTAGCTAGTGAATTGATGAGTCATGGGTTAGTTGAAGTTGTTCAGATGTCTAGTGATATTTTGGAAATACCCCCTTTGCACTGTCCTGTGCCTCATTTGTGTCAGATGTGTGCTGTTTCTGGATTGCTGTTTGTAACTGTTTAAAGAGCCGCCATAATGCTGTATATAACACAGTGATGTTTTGTGCACTTGAGCTGGCCTGAAAAGTCAAATCTTCTCTCCAGTTCTATATTAACTGTAAAAGATGTGCCCTTTAAGTTGCTACTCTGTTTTACAGCTTGCTGTAATTTAAGGTTTATTTACTTAGAGTTCTTGAGATACAAATAAAACTGCATGTAGTGTGATGCATTTTTCCTTCTGTACATTGCATAGCAATATTGAAGTAACAGCTGATACTGTTTTCTGTGTTTTGAGGTTTGCAGTACATCTCTACAGGCAGGCAAAATAGGGCTTTGTGAGTTTGGATTAGTCTTGTGTTTCATGTGACACATGGAAACCTGTTCATCTCTTCAGTCTGTGTGTATTTGTACATACAGGCTTAGCATGTCTGCCTGCAATTACTAAAATTCAGTTCTCTGTTATTCAGCCAATGGTCATGTCAGCTGCTAGCAATATATTACTTTTTCCTACTATGCTGATGCTGCATATGGTCTATGTCATGACTCAATTGCCTGTGTTGTAGAGCTGTTCCACGCTTCTGATGGCTTTAGTTTTTGCTATGTTTTCCTGCAGATAGAATTAATATAATTACAGAAGATGGGGCTTCTGATCTTGTTTTCTGTGCATCTACCAGTTGATGCTCAAATGACTAAACCAAACAGTTTTGCATGAGAAATTGGAGTTTAGAAATGGTAGAAACAGAAAAATGTGTGAAGTTCCTGTGATCAGGTTGCATGTGTGTTGGCTATCTCTATTAATGTATCCAGCAGTAACTGGACCCAGGTAAGCAGATCAGCTGTAGAAAGGGCTCTCTTCTGGATGAGATTCTTTATTGGAAGCAAAAGATTGTATTCCATTACTTGAATTTTTTAGATATTAACTAGCGGAGTTGTAATGCACATGACATTTGGTTCAAGCATGACAGAATTTTTATTATTAGCCCTTTTCAATATCTGACTTGGAAAGCATTATACTGTACTGCCACAGCTTTTTTGTGTGAAGGTTGAGTTTTGCAGAGTTCCTTCTGATGTTGGATGGATATCTTGTCATCTCAGTAGAGGTCGGATAGCTACCTTTAGACACTTAAAGATGTAGACAGTGTTGGGAATGATATGAGGCTACTGTGGAATTTCTGCAGTTTTGGAACTTACCGATGAAATAACACTTGGAATGAGTCATGCATCTATTAATTGTTAACCACTTCTAGTAAAGCAAAATTTTAGTTAATTTTGTGGGGACTTGATCCTGTTCTGTCCCTTTTTTGGTATTTATGGGTAATACAGAGGCTTTCATTAGATGACTTTTGCTTGATTTGGGAATAGTGGTTCCATTTTGTTGACATGTGTTGCTCATGTATTTGCTAAGTATTCATCTCAAACAGGAGCTGAATAGGAATTTTTGATACTAGATAAAAATGAAGCTGCATCTTCATGCTACTTTGTAGATGTACCTGGGTTTATTGGTATGCATATAAGCAAGAAAATTCTGAAAGCTCTGAGCTGTGATGGAATTGCTCACATTGCTGCAAAATGTAGCTGTGAGATGAAACTTCAGAATGTATTGAAGTTGGCCACTAATTAACATTTGGTTTTTTAGTTAAGGCCATGTAATGCAGTCATGATGTTGTGTGTATGCTACACTAACATAGTATGCCACGTATGCTGGAAATGCTGTGTTCTGAAGATTTACAGCAACTTTTCCTTAAGGTGAATAAACCTAAATGCAAAGTCAGAACTAACTTTAATACAGATTAATGTCAATTACAAACGTCTGTCTACTACATGAACATAATACTAGGTATCGATACCCAAATCCCAGGGTATAGGGTCTGTATTGGGCAGGGGATCAGATGAGGTTTAGCTTTAGTTCTTCTGACCTGAAGTCCATCAGCATTATATTCAAGAGGTCTATGTGAGTAGCCTAATGTTTTTAAAAGTGGAATAATTCAAGTGGAAAGTACAATGAAGTAGAATAACTAAGACTCCTAGTTTTATCTTTAGCCTTAGTATAAAAATTTTACTGTCAAGCTGGTCTGTAAAAATACTTGGTTCAGAATTCAAACCAGATGGTTTTATTGTCCTGCTTGTTCCCTCCTTGATGGTGTTTTGCTTTTCAGATTGTTGTAGTGACTGTTTTGTCATAATTGTAAATATTTCTCCAGGCTAGTTTCAGACTTTTTTTTTTAATAAATGCAACCACAACACTGAAGTCTTGGGCTTTACTTTCTTTCCTAAATTGTGTGTTGTTTTCTTCTGCACTATTTTCTAGCAAAAGTTTGTAACTTGGAGATCTGTTCTTCATTGTTTTTCATTTGCTGCCCACATCTCTGTTCTTCAGAAGTAGTCATTAGTGATATTTTTCATTAAATATCCACAGTAAGTTATAATACTCTGAGCCAATATTTTGATTTTTTTTTTAATCAGAGAAGTATAAGTAATCACTGCAACTGTAGGTTTTATTAAGGTGTGTAATAACATGGTGATAAACAGCTGCATACTGAAGATACGGACTGAACAGACTGCTTTTTTCTGCTTGGGTATCTTTCAAGTATGGTTTTTAATACAGTGTCAGGGCATGTGAAAATAAACTATAAATGCCTCAACAGTGAGGAGAATGATAGTGCTAGTCCGTAAGTGCATGTGAAGTACTTCTTCTCTCAGGTTTTGAACACGAATGAGATACAGATGCTCAATACAGAAGAACAATATTTCAGCTGTTTGGTTTGGCAAAGTATGTTCTGTGTTAGAAGACAGATTTCATTGCTTATGTAAGTGCATGAGCTAAAAACTATTCATTCCAGCTCTTGCTGAGAATTTGTAGGCTTAGTAATTAGTGACTGAAAATAGTTAGGTCACAATTTCCCATTTGGTAGGCTGAGAAATGGCATGTCCAAGCATCACTCAGGTTGTGTGTGCACCTTTAACCATGCTTAACCTGACTAATGTTCAAAACCATCTAGGCTTTAAGTGATGGGGAGAGGGGTGTAGTGTTTTTTGGTTGGTTGTTTCTTTTTTTTTTCCTTCTTTCCTGAGAAGAGTAGGAGACTTTCTGCTGTGGTAGGTTTTTTCTTGCTTTCTAGTTAAACTGATGTTTGCAATTTTTATCCTAAGAACTTTATGGTTTTCCACATGGATACTTCACCTTTGTATTACTTTCATACCATATCTTTCCAGGAATCTTCTTATGGAGAATTTGTCTGTATTTCAGAAATTGTGTAAGGCACTGGGTTTAGCATTTTTTGGTAGCAAAATGAAATGGTCTTGTCAATGCAATAAAATTTTGGCAGTTCTGCTTTTGCATGTTGTGCTTCTTAAGCTTCTGTGTTCTAAGTTTTGGTTAAAAGCAGTGGTAACTAGCTGCAGGGAGATGTTGCAAAGGTTTTGGTTTGATTTTGTATAAATGTTCCTGTTCAAAAGAAAATATTTGTACTTTGTTTCTTAAAGCTAGGTGTCTTACACAACAGTTGTGTAGTTGTAGTGTAAAACTGAGAGTCTTCAGTTCTGTTTAAAACCTAGAGAAGCTACACAGGTGAATGTAAAAAGGTTTCATGTAGGGTATCAGTTCAAGTGTCTGATGACAAAATGATATCCATGTGACTTTTTAAGTGTGTAACTGCTAATTGGCTCTTTTCCAATCAGAAGTGTTAAAAAGATTAATTTTAATGCAACCATCCGTGCAAACATATTCATTAACAGATACAAGTGTCATTATTTCTTCTTTGAAATTAAATGTATTATATTTGGGAATAGGTGTGTGAGGGGTTAAGTTTGCCACAAGGTTGTCACTAGGTTTCCACCTCTTACATTATTGATCTCTGGGGTGTAGGTTTGTATTTGTAATTTGTGCACCTTGAACTTCAAACATGACTTTTCAGTTCTTCAGAATAGATAATGTTGGGGACTCATATTCATATGACAACATGCAGAGGAAGTGCTTAAATTTCTTGACATTAAGTGTAGTGATTCAACACAAGTGTAGAATAAAAAAACCCCATAGAGCGCCTTTTAACAAACATTCTGTAAGCTAAAAAGCTTGTCTTCCTCTACTGATTTAACTAAAGTAAGCAGGAACTTTAAGAGCATTACCTGTGTTACCTCTTCCTGTTATATCTAGATTTTGTACATGATTGTAGATGTTGGATCTTACATTTCTGGAGACTAGGATAAGTTATTTTAAGTAGCAGTATTGGAGAAGTGTGTGACACATCATAAATATTAAAGAAAGCTTATTTATATTAAAAGATGAAAAAACTGCTCTCAGATCATTGTAGAGGGTAAGTTAGGAACTTTGTCTTAACTTCCTGCTGGTGAACTCACAAGCAGTTGCACTGCTCCTCCTCATTAAGGGCAAGTAGAAACACAAATAATACGAATTAACATAAATAGCTCTCCATACTGGTATAAATGTATTTTAAATTGTGTGTCTTTTATGAAATATTAAAAAAAAAAACCACCAAAAAGCCTCCCCAAAACTGAGCAAATGAAAAAGACCAATACAACAAAGAAAATAAAACCACAACCCCTTTGGTTTTCCTGTACAACCAAAAGCAAACTTTGCTCAGTTTGGCTTTCCACACTTCGTGCTAATCCTCTTTGCTCAGCTAGCTTTTTTTTTTTTTTAACTTCCTTAGTCATGTTTTCAACATGCAGTTTCTTGCAATGTTGGGTAATGTTAGCAGACTTGAAGCTTGTTGGTCTGAAAAGCCGTGCAGTCTTTTCAAAAACTTGTTGAGTCGTGTAGTGACCCTGGATGTCACCACCTACATTCAGGAAGAGTGTGTATAAAAGATGTGCATTGAACAAAAGTTTGAAGATGATAAATCAAAAATCCCATGGTAAAACAGGTAGAAAGCTACACCAAAATCTACTTTGATTTTAAAAGTTAAAATGAGATAATAAAAGGTTAGAAAATCCCAAAGCTGTTTGCCTGTACAGCTTTGAATTTAATCCCCAAGTACATAGGAGTTTTTTTCATTTTATTTTATCTTCAAGCACATTTGTATCTCTAGTTTCCTCACAGGACATTGCCTCTGTTAGTTCTGAGATAGACTTGCTTTAGTGATAAATTGGAGCTATATAGGAAGGACCTATTGTGTTTCCATAGTCTCTGCTTCAGTTATTGCAGAAGATGATGTTTATTAAAGAAAAACAGATGTCAGTGTTAAGTATGCTACCTTAAAGAATTGCACTTGAACACTGCTTTTGCTAAGTAGTTGCAAATGGTAATTAAGATGCAATGCTGATGTTTACCATGTTTTAATGGTAATAGTAATTCAGATACTTACACTGCAGTTATGACTAGTCGCTGTTCTTTATTTCATGTTGCTTAACTATGGTCTGATTATCAGAATTGCTTTTACATCTGAACTCAGTGGTAGCTGTGTTGTAAATACGAATTTTTATATGCTGATGTGTATCCTAGAAAAAATGAGCTTTACAAATTGTCACCCAAAATTAATGGGCAGTTTTGACGTCGTGTCAGGATTCAGTCTGTCTTTAGTGTGACTCACTTGCTTTGTACTTCAAGTATGAGAGCTACGAAGAAATGCTTTAAGAAATTAGGCAGTGTATTAAAATAAAGCTGTATATTAAACCACAGGAGAAATCTATTGAATTCTTGCTGAAATACCCTGAAAAGGTAGTATAATCTATTCATTATTAGAATTGTGAAAACACTTGTGGAGAGGAATGAGGAGAGAATGAGCAATCCCTCATTTTCCTGAAAGTACAGGAAAGGACTGAATTAAGGATGCCCTTAACTTCTCTAGTTTTGGTAATGAAATGCTTGTAACTTGAATGTTGGTGTTGAAGTGTATCTCTTCATGTAGCTTCTTTTGTTTTAAAGCAAACTATAGATTATAGCCTCAGAGAATTCATTTGGTAACCTGTGGTTCATGGGAATTAAACTCTTGCTTCAGTCTTTATTGCTTGAGCTATGGCAGTACTACACAACAGTAGTAGGTTGTTATAGGTTGTTGTTTCCTGTAGACCAGCATTAGAATCTTTGCTGGTAAGTGTTGAAAGCTTAATGACAGCAGTGTTGTAACTTGAAATGTGCTGAGGTGCGTATGGGTTACTCTGCCTGTAGTATTTCTGCCATTGCTCTCTGTGTTTTGGGGGTTTTTTTGGGGTGGGGGAGAGGGGGTGTTTGTTTTTTTTGTTTGACAGAATTCTTGGTTTTCTCACTCTAGTACAGCCTTCTTGGCTACCAGGTTGTGACTTCCCTGTCAAGGTAGTGATTCTCCTCTTGCACTGACTTCATGTCAATTTTTTTTTCTCTTCCTTCACTTGCCTGCCAAACCCTATTTGCTCTGTGGCCCATTCGTTTTTGAGCTCTTTAGTGCTCTGCATTCAAAATGGCTAGGAGCTTCCTTGGCTTAGGAGGAAGAATTCTCAGATTGTAGACACACCATGAAGCAGTCCAAATCTGAAGCTGTTCAGACTGTAGAGCTTAAGGAACACAGCTGGATTTTGGGGGATAATATGTAGATAAATATTTTAATCCCTTGAGTACATACAAACTGGTTTTTATGATGTTGCTTTATAACCAAACCTTTTGTTTGGGGAGTTGAAATAACAAAACCATCAGTCCTTACAAAAAAAGTACTCTCACTTACTCTCAACCTCCTGCCTCCGTAAATTATATTGTAACTAGTCTAGAAGGAGCAACATGTATCCCTTGATGCTTATGAGAAAAAAAAAAAAAAGAAGCCCCTCTTGTTTTGTCTCCTGAAAGAGTTGTGATGAGGTTAACCTCAACCCTACCTATTTGTTAGAAGTTATAAAATTGAGAAGATAATGGTGAGAAGTGGTAGACAACTTCGGTTGTCCTTTAGGCTTCTTCTTAATTATCTGTTCAGTGAGATAAAGGGTGAGGTCAGTTGTCTCTTCCTGCCATGTGTAAACAGAAAAGATTTGGGCTATCTTTTGCAACCTGGCTGTTTGGATCTGGGGTAAAAAAAAAAAAGCTGTATATTCAAGAACACTCCCCCAACCCCTGAGATGTTTGCTAATAACTGTGTGTTGTGATCCTGTCTTGAGGCAGCTTATTTGAACAGTTAGGGCATAAGCTACTTTTGTTGTTGCAAGTCAAGTTGTTAACTTGGGGAGGGTCAGAGGGAAGAGAGGAGTCTTAAGTTACTGTGTACGTAACTAGGATGGGTTCTTATTTGACCTAAAGTCTGTCTTGATGCAGCAGCACAAGCCAGCGAGGAGACAGTGACATTTCGCCGTGAACGCAGCACATTTAGGCGTCAGGCAGTACGACGCCGGCACAATGCAGGGAGTAACCCTACCCCTCCTACATTGCTCATCGGATCACCCCTCAGGTAGGGTATCTAAATGTTCCACCATATTTAGCATGCATGCAGCAGACCACTTCCCCACACCCACCAGTGTTGCCAGAAAAGCACTTTTTACTTCCTTCCCCACCATAACCTTGAGCTGTCACTGCATGTCACTGTGGGCTTGTTGAATTGTGCATGTATCTGTGGCACTATTTTAAAAATGATCAGGATAGTCAGTCTCTAACATGTTACAGCTGTTTTCAGATTGATATAAAAATTAACTAATGTTAACAAACTTAGCCTCAGTGGTTTTTATCAAAAATTTTAGAAACTTTTACTTTCAATCAATGAGAAAAACCCAAGATAACAGTATCAGCACTCCCCATTTTGGTTTTCTTGAAGAAAGTAAGCATTAGGGACTAGTTCTGTGATCATGCTTCACATCTGTAGATTGTGAGAGATAAGCAAAGTGACAGAACGTTATAAAGAGCTAAGTACATATGGAGGCTCCAAATCTGAAATACAGGTAAACCTTTATGAAGATCTGCAGCTTTTTACAGCAGAAGAGAAATAATGAAGTGAATAGAATGCCCAGTATTGCTTAGTATTAAATCTAATTGTGTGGCACTTTGCATGCCTCAGCAATGTTTGAAATGTACTGTGTACATGTATCTCAGGAGTCCCCCAGCCTTTACTGCCCCTTTGTTTACAATGCTCAGCCTAGTGATTTGTTACATACAGTGGCTCTGTTTGATCTGTCAGCCTGAACAGTAGAAACAGCAGCCACAATAAGTTTTTAAACTTGTGTTTTAAGTCTTTCAATTTTTTGGTTGCTTATGATATTGGAGAATCTGGTGAGGAGAACATGACCTGTAAGAACATCCCCTATAAGTATCAAAGTAATGCTTCCTTCAGTTATGTGATAAATATGTAGGAGTAATTGAATATGTTATATATTCTTCCTTTGTATGCTAAACTGTTTTTGTGTTTTGGGAATATTTATGTAATTTTTTTGAACTAGTGAAAGCTGTAGAAACTGAACAAGTAAAAAGAAGATACTTACAATAGAGGATGGCAGAAGAATTGTGCTATCTTTGTCATATCACTGAAATACTTGAGGGACTGCATTTGCAAATTTTCCTCAGGCACAGGGGGATTGCAAGAATGGTACCTAGAAATCTAACAAGTGAAGGATTGACTTTTGTCATATCAAGAACTGAAACTAGTTAGGTGTGTTTTTAGTGGCTAGTGCAGTATGAAGCACTAATCATGTAATTTCAGAATTTTTTTGTTAAGCTTTTGGTCTTGCTGAATGTAGGGTGTTCAACTTCAAGCTAGTGATTTACTTCATAGTGGAGGATGATAGAACTTTGTATTCTTTCAGATCGCTTTTGCTTTAACTGGTTGCTTTCACTTGCCTCTGATTTTTTTTTTGTTTTCCTTTTTATAAAGGAGGGTAGTGCAGTTTTGTGTATTGCTGCATAAGAGGCTGTGCAGACTGATGCAAGCTCCTCAACTGTGTATTAGTTAGAAAAGTGTTTCCTTTCTTGTAGGTATAAAGTAGGGAAAATAAAGGACTGTTTTAAACTGTGGTTGACAGCTGCCTCATTTCACATGTTAGTGCAGTCATTAAGGTTCCCATGGCTTTAGCTTGACTTCAGTGAGAGACTGTGAAGTAACTTTGTGAACCATGAATTTCACTTTGTGAAGTGGGAGTAACTTTTCAATCAGACAAGATGTTCAAGGGTGAAATAGCAGGTTAAATATTCTAGCCTTGTATTTCCTCTAAGCATCTTTGTTATGTAAGTTTGTTCCATTCTAAATTAAAAAAACCCAAACTGCTTACTGTACTTTCACTAACATAATGACATACATTACCAAAAATACTTCATAATATAAACATAATCAGAATTGAGTACTTAGTGAGGTTAATTTACTCAAAGTGCTGTTCGTGATGCTAAATGACTGCTCCTTGGAGTGGAGTTAAATTGCCCAACCAGACACCAAAGTGCTTTCATATTTGTTTGACACAAATTCCATTTGAGCTATCAACTGTTGAATGTATCTGAAAAAAAAAATTTATTAGTGTTCTAATTTCTAGATGAACAGTCTAAAAAAAAAACCTTTCCTCTGTATGGGTGGCTTAATTTTAGTGTAAATTCTGTGTTACTGGAAGGAGGAGACCCTTAAGAAAGATTTAAAAGAAAAGAAATTATGCCTAAAGAACAAATGTGAAGAAATAAAGAGACATTTTTAGCCGGTTACCACTAAGAAGTTTTCAAAATATTGCTGTGATTGTACTGACATCACTCCTGTATGCTGTTGGTGAGCTGCCCCAGTCTAGTTTCTGATATTGCTAATCCATTACTTCAGATATTTAACTTCTAAGAGTATTAGATTTACTAATCTTTAGTTGCCCTGATGATATGTGTTTCTTATTCTTGCCAGCAAAACTTTAATCTCTAATCTTCTAACTCTGTCATAAAATTGGATGTTGGGGGAATGGTCCCTAGGACGCGTTGCATTAAACGTGATTTCTTTTTAAATTTCCTATCCATGATTGCAATTACTTCTCATTTCTTCTGTGAAATCTTTAGGAAAAGACAATGACATTATATATGTGTGAGTTTGGCAATGGTAAACAAGTAAAACCTGGTCTAGTAATATCTGATAGTTTGATGCTAAATTAGACACAAGATTATTTTGCCTGGTAACCTTAAAAACAAAACAAACCCAAATCCCCCATAAAATACCATCTACCCCTGCTTTTGTCCTGTCTAAATGTCAGCAGTGTTTTGGGCACTTAAAAAATAAGTATGCATTGGCATCCCATGTAGTCAGTGGTGTATGCATGTGTGTAAGTGACTATATGAAGCAGAATTTTATTTTTACAATTATCAGTTAGTCAGAGAATAAGCACCTTTTTTGCATATCTGTGCAATTAGTTGACATCAATACTTTGGTGGGATTTTTTAATTGTGACAGATTTGGATAACTATTCAAAGGGCAGCTGTGTATATACCTCTTGATATGTACCTGCTATTTATGGGAAAGCAGCATTGTTTAGCATTGTTTTGGTGTTGCTGATAACACTTAAAGAACACAGTGAAGGTTGGCGCATCTGTGAACTTCCCTAGGGCTTTTGTTGCTGCATTGCTCACTGAAAGCCTTGTGTACAGTGACAAAACACTGAATTTGAATTTCAGATTAAAATACGTTAGAATACAATAAATGAGTTGCAGTTCTTATCCTCCTGAGCTGTGTGCATGTCTGCATTATTTTGCATGAGCTTTTCTTAACACCTATTCTTATCCATATTTTGTTTTCCAGTGATGCTCTAACAAAAGAACTGAAAAGTAGGTGATGTAGAAAATACTGTTAAAAGCAAGTACATCAGATATAACCCTTCAACTTAGTAAGATTTTTTTTTTTAGTTGCCTCATTTGCCAACTGTAGCATCACACTGTAAATAGTGAAGTGTTAAAAGCAGGTGGTACATATTGTTCTTCAAAAGAGTGCTTAAGCTATTTTCCAGTCTTTAAAATACAAAACCTTTTATCTAAGATAATGCCACAGCTAATGACTGTATAATATAAATTCTTTAAATCCACAAAATGAAGGATAATAAAACCACTGCTCTTGCAAAGATGGTCTGATATATAGTGACACTTTGTCATATCTAATATTAAAAATTTAATATTAAAAAAGCTATTTAAAAATCTAGCTTTAGTAAATAGCTTTATAAAGTAGTTTTGTAATGGAAGTCTGTGAAGAGAATTAACATTTTCAAACATTGTCTGCTCATAACTATAAATGTACGAATTTCTCTGAAGCCCAGGTTGACTTTTTAAAACCTGTGTTTTGGTGAGTAATAAAGCTTTTGCTATTACTTCAAAATAACTTCAGAATCAACTTAAAATTTTTGCCAATTAATAACTTTCTATAGAGAGTCTTAATACGTTCAAAGTAGTTCTGAATCAAACATATTCCTTTGGTTATCGACAAGGTCTGTGATATCATATGGCCATTAACAAAGCTTAAAAATGTTTTCTGGTTAGAGTATGGATTAATAATAAGAAAGGTGTTGTCCTGTGACTAATAAAAAAACCCCCTAAACAGCCAGCTAAACAGCTGATCAAGTCATGCCTGAATAAGCAAAAAGGACCCCAACTTATGTGAGAAGACTGGAGTAGTCAGTAGTAAATATAGGTGATACCTCAGGTTAGTCTATAGTTAAACTAACCACCAGTAATTTGCTTTTGCACCCTTAGGAAATTAAGACTTGCAAGAGTATGCCTGTTGGGTGACTTGGGGAGATAACTAGAAAGCACTACTACTTCTAAGAAGTTGACAGGAACAGTATCTCTAGATTAGTTGATGTAACTAGTGCCTAAATACTCTGTTACACAGAACTTAGGGGTTACTTTAACCCTACCTATTGGCTGCTTAATGCTACTATACTCTTTTAAAAAGTTTTCCTCTTTAAACTGAAAAATCTTGTTTTGCTTCACTTCTGGCTCTTTTTCACTTCTTTCTGGTAATGTATCCCCAATGCGTGTTTTCTCGTAGCCTTCAAGATGGTCAGCAAGGCCAGCAGTGCTCCTCCCAGGTCAGAGTGCAGTCCCGCCCCCCTTCCCAGGCAGCTGTGCCCGGTGCTAGCGCCTCCTTGCTGGTGAGAAATGGGAGTGTCCACTTAGAAGCATCACATGCCACTGCATCTGCTGTAGGCGGTAGCAGTTTGCACGATGAACTTGGTATGCAGGCCTTATGTAACCTTGGTGACATGGAAGTTTTAATACGGCAGATTTATTGGTAATAATGCAGTGAAAATCAGCTAACCTGAGCTTTGTTTCTGAATCATGTAGGTGTGTTTTAGGAAGGCCATATTGTTCATCAGTTTGTTGCCTTTGTCAATCGCCTTTTCTGGACACTTTATGTAACAAATGCATGATGAGAAAGAAGGAGACATAGATACAAGTAATGATGGTGTGAGAGCTTTCTTGATTTGAACAATGTAACACAAGTAATAAATTTTTCTTGTGGTCTTGCAGGAAGTTGAGCAGAGATGGAGACTTTGGGGATCTTCTGGTTCCTGAAAAAAAAAAAACTTATGGCTCCTAAGAATTCTTGATCTTACCTTTTTTAGATGAGTTGCTTAGCTGCTGTTCAAAAAAGAAATACTTATGTAAATGAATGCTTTGCTTTTAATGTACACCTTAATTTAGGAGCTTGGTATTGGAAGTAAATCTGGACTCTTTCTTATATCAAATGTCATTATTTTATGGAGCTTTATAGTGCCCCTTAGTTCTTCATGGTCCATTTTATGTAGTATTCTTGATTATTAACATCTTAATTAACTTCTACGCAGCTAATAAAATTGCTAGGGAGAAGTTAAGATGGTCTTAATAAATGACTGATCTGCCACATAGTAGTACAGGGGCAGGTTTGGAAAAATTCCTGGCAGGGGTCTTTGCAGCTGTCTGTACATGGCGTGAATTACTTATGACTTCATCATTAATATGTAACTCTTCCTTGAATTACTGAAATGGGCATCTTGAACACTGACAATTATTAGTGATGGAATTTTGAGCAGCTGTCAGCTGTAGTAACCTAAAAGTACAGGTTTGATCAGAACACTGACAAAGCATTTGTTTCAGACCTTTCTGTAACCCAGTTCTAAAAGATAAGTGAGTTGTCATGTTACCCCACTAATGGGGAAGACTCCAGGAGTTGCCAGTCTCTGGTAACCATTTAAATGTGAGTTTGACTGAGTTCTTCGTTCTTCTGCATCATCTAGCTGCAACATAAGGAAAAATTGAATATTAGCAAAACTGAAAACCACCTTGACCTACTGAGATATTTTATAGAATTTAACTACAGATGTAATAAATACATATGATCTAGTTATCTAATCATTTTCATTGTAGATTCTGTTGCTTTACTGTTTTCTAGATAGAAGTGTTATTGTTTCAATCTCAGTACTTGTATGTGTCTCTCAACTATGAAAACTTGTCACGTGAAACTCATTTTCTTTATTTAATTTGGACTCTTATTTCTTATTTGAAAAAATATATTTGAAATATAATTCTGAAATTGTTATACTGGTTATATCTGTCTAAGGTTAATGTTGAGATACATTCTTGAGGCTGCCATTATTTATTTGAAGGATTTGGTTCATCTTACCCAAAATAAGACAGTTGAGTTCTGTAGAATTTGCTATTTAATACACAACGTAGGTCTACATTATTTAAGAGCTTATATTACTATGCTGTAGCAGAAATCAAAGTAGATCATATATGAAATTCAGCATGGCATTCAGGCTCTCTAAAAAGGTGTATTCATTGTATTTATTGTGTATTGGAGTCTTCAAAAATTTGTATGACTCAATTCTTCTGAAACTTTGTCCATATTGTGCTTACAATTATACGGGACATCACATTGTCTTTGGGAGGCATAAAACTTCCAGGGTCTGCTAGATACAAATCTGATGTATAATAGGGATTTGTTTCCTGGTTTGAAACTCTGAGAGTCTTGTTTAGAATCCTTTGAGAGAAAGCAGCTGCTATAGGCAGGGTCTTCTTGTGTTATTTTAGCAAAATGAAATTTTCCAGTTTGTGTAGCAGGTTTTGTGTAACAGGTGCTATCTTTTGTTAAGAGTAAAATAGTTGGCAAAATGGTGCAAGCTTTCGTGTGAATGATTCCTTTATCCAGCCTGACAAGAAAGTATCTTTCCTTATAAAGGAAATGTGGTTAGTTTCTTTGGGGGGTTTTTTGTTGTTTTGGGGGTTTTTTTTAAACACTCAGGGATGAAGTAACACTATTTTTCTGTTTCCATTGAGTCTAAGGCTCTTGGTTTTGCTCTGTTATCCCAAGATATCTTACTGTGAAAGAGGACCCTATTACTTTAGATTGTCTGTGGTTTGGGTTGGGAGAAGGTTGTAGTTGGTTTTTTTTTCCTTGATCAGCATCAGAATAAAAATTAAAGCAATGAAGGAGATATGACCAATTCTGTGTTACTGTGGAAATCATTGTGACTGCCCAGGGCAAAAAAAAATCCTGAAAATAGTGGGGAAATATATGGAAACAAAATCTGGTTTACACCAACTGGACATATCAATGACAAACATAGCAGATGGGGTTATATTTCTCTGTCCACTGCATAAGAGTTTATTTTCTTAATTCAAATCCTCTTGGAAAGGCAAGCAAGGCATGTATTAATTTACTTTAAAAGCCTTCACATATAGGGCTCATGTTTTCCTTTACCAATGCAGTGTCTGCTTCTACATTTTTTCTACTTGTGTTGATGTCAAGCTGCAGCACTTAACAAGACACACAATTTTTGGTTTTGTTTGCTTTAAAGTTTCTTGTCTGTTAATTTGATTCTGGTGGCTTTTTTTACCTAGGATGAGCCTCACTGTATTATACCTGTCCCACACGTGGCCTGGTGATGATGCAGTTGTCTTTAACTGGGCATTGCTCTGGGAGTAAGGCAAGAGATGCTTTGAGGCATTATCTTCAGTCTTCCAGGTTCAAAGTAGGAAGATTTTTGTCAATTATGTTGTTGGAGGGCTGAGGGGGGAAGAACTTGAAGGGATGGAAAAGCAGCTTGATGTGGAGCAGAAAATATGAAATAAATCATAGAAGGAATGCAGGACAGAAAGGAAAGGTGGCAAACCAAATGCCATGATTATAGGCAGGGTTGATATACAAATCACAAAAGCAACAAAGCATGTGCTATGACTTAAGTGAATGATGGTTTTCAGAGCACAGTGTGGCAGTAGTGATGCTTTTTGTTCTCACTAATATATGATTCTCTAAACAGGTGGGATTTTTCAGTCCTTGCAGTGAAGACTGATTAAATTCAAATTAGAATTTGTGAAGTAGTTAGGAATCCAGGTACTGAGTTATTAGAACAGATGCCCAGTGTCTGAATCAGGGGTGAAATAACACACTCTTGTCCTTGGCTAGATTATTTTTTTAAATTGCTTTTGTGCTTAAAGAGAACTGCTCATCTAGAGTTTTACAAGACAATTATGCTGCTATGTTGGACTTCTGGTTGTACTGTTTGTATAACAAGCAATAATCTTTCAGATTTAAGTATTTTAATTCATGAAGGCAGTTAAATGGTTTTGAATATCAAAACTTTTCTCTAAAGACAAATGTATTCACTGGTTACTTACTTGATTAAAACCAATTTAGAAGCAGTTACTCAGTGCCTTTTTTTAATTAAATGGGTGTAGTTTATTTGGGATGGATGTGGGAGCATGTTCCAAGGTACATGTAGAAAATAAATATTCACTTCCCATTATTCCTATGGAAAATATCCATGTTGTAGTGTGGAATTTGGTATAATAGGTTAAGTTCTTCTTTTGACAAACTTCATATAGGAACAAAAAATGAGCTGCTTTGAAGTGTTCTAACTGAAAATATGTAAGTCTTCATACCATAGCTGATGGTAAAATTTTGACCTTTGGAAGTAAAGCTCCTAGCAGTCTTCCAAGTAGCCAAATTCTAATGACTGTGGTTTTGCTGACTAGGATTTTAAAAATACTGACTGAAGCAGTAGACAAATATATGGGGATCTAATGATGATACAGATTTCAACATGTCAGTAAGCCTTTGCATGTGAATTAGTCTGAGAGGCTTGAGTAAAAGTAATGTTTATTAGATGTAAAACTGGGAAGCAAACTGAAGATAACTTACCTGAGGAAACCATCAGAGCCCCATTTTAGTTAAATCCTGAGCTACTTAAGTCTTCCAGGTCTTGTCTGTGTAAGCTCATCAGCCTATTGCTTTTGTTGATGCCCTTAACTGTGGGAACATGAGTTCATACAGTGTGAACTATTACATGGTTGTCTCTGCATGTGGTGATGACATATTTTGGTCTTTTGGAACAAGGAAACTTGCTTCAAAGGAAATACCTTTGTCTTTTCTTCTCCATGTCAGAATGATCTATTTTGAACTTGTGCCCTTGAGTATCAGTGTCTTAGTTTGTTATTGTAACCTGGTCCAAATGGAATATGTTTTGGCTGACCTTAATTTGCTAAGAACTTACAGCTCTCCTTTTTTTTTTTTTTTTTTTTTTTTTTTTTTTTTTTTTTGTCTGTGTGTGGAGAAGTTGTAGACACTTATGTTGAGTGGGCAAACATGCTATTGATCATATTTCCTGGTTTGCAAAATAATCTTTGGAGTCTCTCATTTGTTCACAACTTGATAAAACTACAGGCTTTAGAGAGAAAATATTTTCTTAAACTTATTCAATATGATGCTATTCAAAGTATTTCAGAGAATGTTGTGGGAGACACAGGAATGGGAGAGAGTCACTAGAGTAAAGAAAAATGCTAGGTATAGCCATATGTATTGAATCTTGAGTACTGAAATTCTTTGTTAGAATTTGTGTACTGTGAGGAAGCTGTTCCTATCTCACGGAGTTTAAGAAGTATTTATTTATGTGACTTTGGGGCTCAGACATACTATCTCCAGTCACCCTTTGGAGTTTGTGTCACCAACAGCAGTGAACAGTCCTGTCAAGTTTTCTACTGAGATGAGTTGAGGCTTTTCTGAAAAATCTTTTTATTTAAACTAACCAAACAAAAAACCCCAACAGAACAACAACAGCAAAACCAAACCAAATCAAAAACAGCAAAAGAAAAACAAAAAAAGGAGGCAGAAAAAGATTTTGTTTTAATGAGAAATTGTCCTTTGCTTGCCAGGGAGCTTTCAGTAGGAAGCCTATATTAATAGGTGGGCGAATTGCAAGCATGACATATCCTGAATCCATTTTTTAGTTCATGTATAAACAATTGGAATTAAGTGTTCTGTTTGCTACCTCTCTGTTCACCAGGTTTATGTCTAACTGCAGCAATGCAGTACTTACAGCAGCAATATAAATGCAGTGAATTTTAACAGATTTAGAGATAAGTTGGGTGACAGGGAACTGTAGATATGAGTGAGTGTAGTAGTTCAGTAAACTTCTTCTGAAATAGTTCTCTCAGCCCAAGAAAAGGGGACATTATATGTCCAAGTAGTATATTCTAACTTCTGTGACTAGAATTTCATTAATTTAAAAACTTAAAAGCTTAATTTCCAGGATCTCTATTCAGTAATGCAAAACCATGAAGAATTTAACCCAAACTTCTGGGTTTTTATCACAGCTGGTTGCCCAGGAGACTTTTCCCTAATAATTTGTGAACATTTTTGTCCTGAGAGGAACCCGAAGCATATTATCCAGTATCTCCATGTTTGCTGTTGTTTTTTTTTTTTTTATTGATACAGTTAAGAAATAAACCTTTGTAACCAAGGATTTTTTTTTTTTTAGTTGTGGGACGATTCCCCATGTCTTCCACTAGTTTAAATTTTAAGCTTCACTATCAACTGTTTGCTATACTCTGCATTGAAAACCAAAAGATAATTAGCTAAAACACTTCATTAAAATCTTAGCCATTGAGGAAGAAGCCCTAACAAGTGAGCTTTGTGCTTATGCCTATGACAGATGTAATTGAATATTGAGAGGGAGCTGCTGTGTTACTGAGCTCTGGCGCACGCTGTCTGTGCCTCCTGAGCTATGTAGTGGACTGTCTTGTCGGAATGGTGGCTCTGAGCATTGCTGTGGGATATGCCTGGTTTGTCTGAAGTGCTCCCTCTGAGGGTAGAAAGCTTTATGAAGATACTTTCAATATACCAGTATTTTTTTTCGTTGCACTGCGTTTAAGGATCTAGTTGGAGGGATTTAACCTGCTAAGATTCAAATGCTTCCAAATCAAACTTAATTGTCTGTGGGTCTGAAGAGAAGCTGGAACAGGATTATATTGTGTTAAAAAATATTCAAAACCCACTGTGTTAGAAGGAGGCTATGTTCTCACAGAAATGTGAAAGACTGGAAGCTCTGCTCTTGTTAGGTATTTCTCCGGGGACTGCTTGTTATCTTGTATCAGCAGAAGGAAAAGCTGCAAGACATACAGCTGAGGGATGTATACAGTTTTTCTTCACATGCTCCAAAGTGGGATTTTTCCTTTTGTTTATATAAGCTGATCTTGGAATATTGTGTGTTTTGCATCGTGGCTTAAGCAGGGTTTTAAGACAGAAGAGACAGAGAAGTTGGCAGATCATTTAATACGAGATCAGTTTCAAAATCAGGTTCCCTGCATTCAGAGCT
Organism: Corvus cornix cornix; assembly: GCF_000738735.6. Classification (NCBI taxonomy): domain Eukaryota; kingdom Metazoa; phylum Chordata; class Aves; order Passeriformes; family Corvidae; genus Corvus; species Corvus cornix. Next base: position 35,195,599 of record NC_046335.1, read on the forward strand.
GAAATATATTGAACCTGGCCTTCAGGGGAAAGAAATTACAGTGCTTATCTCTCTGATCAGGCCAGTGCTGGGAGGAGGGTACTGTAAAAACATCATATTGAGTAAGGTAATTTATCATTTGAGTCACAATCTTTGGCTCCTTGTTAAAATTATGTATTTTGGAAGTACAAATGGTTTATCTAAGAAGTTAGTTTGCAGTCCTTTGTTCTTACACTGAAGCATTTGTTTCTAGCTTGGAGAATAAATCTCTGCCTCAATTTACTTTTCTGAGTTTCCTAAGTTAACTTATGAAGCATCACAGGTCACTTCTTTCAGTCTTTGTTTCTTTTCAAATAGATGTGGACTTCTCAAGAGAATTTTATTCAGGATACTTGGATTATCTCTGTTGTAGTTAAATGTTCTTAAATGCTGATAGTGAATGATTTACTGATGGTTCTGTTAGTGGTGGGGAAGAACTGAAGAAGCTGGTCACTGAAAATTTTTCATGTGGTTATTCTCTAAGGGGAAAAGAGCTTACATTGTGCCTCTGTTCTGTTAATGGTGGAATCTTGTAAATACAAACTCTTTAAATCAGTACTGGAGTTATGGTATATATGTTATGTAAAATGGTATGAAAGACAACTGTGTAGCTAATGTCTGCACTGGTGACAAATTAATGTGTAATCACATTTTATATTTTGACACTAATGCGAATTCAGATGTCTAAATTGATCTCTGTAGTAAGTTAATGAATAGAAGCTGCTGCCAATGGGATGAAACATGAGGAAATTTTGACCTGCTTTTGACCTTTTCTTTAATAGGTAAGTTCAGTTCTACGCTCTACGAGACAGGGGGCTGCGACATGTCACTTGTGAACTTTGAGCCAGCTGCAAGAAGAGCGTCTAACATCTGGTGTGTGTGAAGGCCAGTCAAGAGTGATGATTCTTGTCTTTCTGCAACTGAATACTTGATTTTAATTTTAAAAAGTTACTTAGTATGGACTACCAAAAAAAAATCTATAAAATATATTAGCCATATACATTTACTTTTGTGACATAAGTGATTTTTGCTGGAAGATGGCATACAGTTAAATATTATCTCAGAAAACAAAGACTTCTGTTAGTTTAAGCAATACACTTCCAAACTGAGAACTTGACAAATGCATTTTTTATTGGCATATAGAAAGTCTTTAAGGAATTTAACCCAGGTTTTGAGAAAGTAGGTGGCTGTTGACCATAATGGCTATTGAACTTCCAGTTGTGAAGCCATTGTAAACTGATAAATTTATTCTCGAGTTCGTACATGGCATCAAACAGTACATGAAAGTGTTAACATGCCTGAGATTAAATTTTGACTTGCAGTTGAAATAGCCAGCTACATACTGGATAGTTCATCTGCTGTTGGAAAGATGCCCTTTCTTTCTCTGAAGCGATAGGAAGCAGAAGAAAGAAAAACAACCCAAAACCTCCTGTGGCTTCCTGCCTGCCCCCAATCCACTTCACTATTGTGAAGTGCTCTGAAATTGCTCTGAAGCTATTGCATCATGTTGAATACTATAATTCCTACCACATGTAGGTGGAATAGCTCTTGGAATTATGGAGTATTGAGTATAAAACCTCCCATCTTCAAATCTTTCTTGTGCGAGTGCCTTTTGTAGAATTGAACTTTGACGAAAAGTTCTGTATTCCTTCCACAAAGCTGCCAATCCCTGCCTCTGCTGCTTGCATGTTCCAGATGCAATGGCTTTGCTGTTGGCTGCTGTTATGAAGTTGTATGTGCTAATGGAAGGAGCAAACTGGCTACTTCAGATAATCAGATCTCGGCTGTAGAGAATACTTGAGTTTCAGTAAAGTAAAATTGATAACAAAGAATGTTTTTATCTTAAGGCAAGGAACTGAAGGAAAGTTGCATAAATTTGATAGAAGTCTTAACAACCATGTGATTTACATAGAAAACAAACACCCAAAAGCTATGCAAAATTGGGGGAAAAAGCAATGGTTGGATATGGACTCTCATACAGTAAGAGGAATTTCTCTTCATCTCTAATGAATGGAAATTGCAAAGTAATTTTGCTCTTATTACCATAGGTTTAACTTCATTTAAAGTTAAGTTTTTCAAAAGCAGTTTAAGTAGCTCAGTATACTTGTGATGCCTTAGGATTTTAGCTTTTATATTTTTCATATATTTATAATTCTGCAATTCTGTAATGTATAACTCTAAACTCCACATAGACTGTTAGCTACTGTTCTCCCATTTTGGTCAGATAAAACAGTTCCTCTGTAGGGCTGAAAATCACGGACACCTTACTGTCTCAGGCCCCGAGAAAAGTAAACAAAAGTGAGTTGGGGGGGAGCAAACTTGGAGTAAATGACTTCATTACCTGAAGCTGTAATTGGAGGATTAACCCCCAATATGCAAATGGACCAAACTTACAAAAGTGTGAAAACCCGTGACCTGTCGTCCATTTTTGGGTGTAGCCCCGGGGCGGGCTTTGTCCACCCTAAATGTACCTGAAGGCCCTTGAATGAGTGTAACTGCTTTTTATTCTCTTAATTTTGTCTAGCCTCTGTTTTTAGGTTGTCCTACAAGGCATCACTTGTGCTAAGTATGTACTATTTTTGGCAGTTTTGGGATCTTGATTAAAAACAGTATAGAACTAAGAGAAACTGCATGTGGACACCTAGCAGCCTCTGCACTTTAGAGATATGATGTGTGTTTACAAATCAGTAGCTAACAGCTTATAAAATATTTTTGGTTTTTTGAGTGGAATAATTACTATCATTGTAGTTCTTTTTAGACAATTTAGGGACTGGGTGTTGAGAAAATGTTATTAAGGGTAAGATTAAAGGATGTCTTGGCTTACTATAGCTATGGAATGTACCACAATACGTGAGATGAAGTGGCTACTTGCATTTATAATAAGTGACTGAAGGAAAAACTTCCAGATATTTAGATAAAATTCACAAGGAATCAAAATTTGGGACACTAGGAAATTAGAGTGACCTGTTAAAATAAAATGTAATTTATAATCTGAAGTATTTTCCCTGTTCTTATAGTGACACGGACTCTCACGTATCGAGTTCTACCTCAGTTCGCTTTTATCCACATGATCTAGTAAGTTTTTCTTACTTATTTTTAAAGCATGCAAAGAATCAGAAAACTATCCAATTTTATAGCACTGATTAATCATTCTTTGTCGTAGTTCTTTGTTCTTATGTAGGAATTTTGTCTGGATTAATGAAGAGAAAGTATTTAGTATTGTAGTGTCTTCGTATATGGATACAAATTAATCTTTTTGCATAGCACTTTAAAACTTAGTTGATTTCCTCTGATCTAAAACCTAGCGATTTAAAAACACTCATAGAAATTGGATCTTCTAAGATACCTTGTAAAGGTTTCCAGAAATAATGTGTACAATTTGGACAGAGTTTTCCTCCTGTGTGTTACTAAGGTTAGCAGGCAGCAGAAAGACTAAATATTTTGTTCTGACCAAAAGAAACTTCACTTGAGTAATTTCCCTGAAAAGAATTTAGAAATTTGTCATTGGAATCTGCTGTACAAAATCTACATTTATATGCAAGGAATGACTGGGAAAACAAGGCAGAAGCTTACACTGTTTCATACTGAAAATAGCTTTAATATTCCTTAGTTTTGTGATCTCAAAACTTTTATCTTATTGTTGAGTCTAGACAAACCTGTACCCTTAATTCTGAAGTCATATATTATGGTATGAAAACAGTGCAAATAGTCATGATTCTTAAGCTGGCAAACCAAAGAAAAGTATGTTGAAGTACCCAATGACCTAATCAAGAGGGAAAATGAAATACAGCTTTAGGATTTGGCAGAGGAGCAAGAGACCTCCATTTGCCTGACCATGCTTGATCAAGAACGTGCTTTTTAAACTTGGTGTCTGCTAGAGGAGCTTTCTTTGCTTTCCACAGTCCCCCTTGAAAATGTAGCCTTTAAAAAAGAGGCTGCATTACCTCCTCTTAGTTTGCCAGTGTAGTCCCATTGGAGGGAATGATTCTGTTTTAAGGCAAATTTGTGACTGAAAAGCTCAGCCTATGCTCCTAAATGGAAATTTCCACTGAAATTTATTATTAGTGCCATGAATGTTATGCTGATTCTACCTTTTAAGAAATTAAGTTTTTAAAAAATTGTCAAAAAAGGACCTGTTTTCTGACACAGCTTACCTAAAATAGTATGGTTTGTATTTTTGAAATGCCTTTAGAAAGGGAGTGTTCCTGCTTGTTGTTTTCACTAGTATTTTTCTAGGAAGAAAAAGCTGGCTAAGCATAGTTAAATACACTGATGATTTAAGAAGTGATGAAAAAAAAATTATAAATCAAGAAATTGAATGTTAACCTTAGATGATTGTAGGAAAAAAGCACCTCCAAACACTAAACCTGTACTTTTAACACTTGAAGGTGGCATGAGTATTGAAATTTTACTCTTTGCTTTAAACATCTGTGAAGCTTTTTCATTAAATGACATTTTAACAGTTATATTGTCTAAGAATAAAGGGCAATATTGTTAAGTGCTTAAGATGCTTCTTGGCCTGGTTAATGAAATTTATGAAGTGGATTAGATGATGCATACATACTATAGTATCTTACTAGCATTGAGTACTCTCCTTAAATACCTTCTATGGTTGTTAGTATTACTGTGATTTTCAGGACAACTCTAGACAAGCTACAAAATAAGTAATAGTCAGTTGTAAATACTACTTGACTGGTTAGGGTGGAGCTTTTTCTTTGGTTAATTTCTGAGTGTATTCTGGATTCAATGAGGTTTGAATTTGACCGCTGGTGCATGTGTATGTTGCATTGTCATGCAAAAAGAACCATTCAGCATTGGTTTGCATGCGGATTAGCTGTCTATAAGAAATGCGTTGTAATTTACTTAAATTAATAATTGGATTATTCTTGTAGTGTATGTTGTCTGTGTATCAGTTTACTCGTCTTCAAATTTGAAGTTTTCAGAGTAAGTGGGATAATGTGCTTGGAAGATACATTCATTTGAAATAAGGCATATGCTGAAATGCCAAAGAGTTGTGTTGTATGCAAACTGTTATTGCTGCTAGTCCTATTCATGTGCCATGATAAGCACAGAAAAAGTAAGTATAAGCCTGTGACAATGCTTAACATGTAATTTCTCAAAAGTGAAACTAAAGAGTTCTAGCAATTTTCTTCAAAGGAATTTTCAGTATAATACAGTGATTCAATATAAATGAGCTTTTGTTAATACTAACTTTCTTTTAGCTTTCTCTTCCTCAGATCAGGTTGAACAGGCTGCTAACAATGGATACAGATCTGCTGGAGCAGCAAGATATTGACCTGAGCCCTGACCTTCAGGACCACATGCAACCTCAAGAGGAAGCAGCTCAAAAAGTCAAGCAGTACTATCGCTTTTGGATCCTACCTAAGATTTGGATTAGCATCAATTTTGATAGATTAACTCTTCTGGCTTTATTTGATAGGTGAGATCCTTGTATGTCGCCAGACCTCAGAAAGCAAAGATGAAAACAGTTACTAAACTGTCGTATAGATAAAACTATCTGTAGAGAATTGTACTTACTTACTGTACTCTGAAAAATGAAAGAATAATACTGAATGCAGTTTTTCTAAAATAATGGAGGATACTCTCCTTTTTTTCTCCAGAAATTGAAAAAGGAAACCAACCCTCACTTTGCCTGTGTGGGGCAGTAACACATTTGTATGATCAAAAACAAAGATTTGTTGCCAATCTTATAGCTAGAGTATAGCCTTCTCCAAAAATTAATCGAAAGAGTCTACAACCTGGCATGTACTTACTGTTTCAGCAAATAGAGAGGATTTGCCTGCTGCTTCATAGCATTTTTTCCAAGAGTCATTTAGTAGTGTGACTTCTTGTCCCTGCTGCATTTACCTAGAAAAATAAAATTAAGGTGATCCTCCAGTTACCAGCTTTTGGAATATGTAGAGTATTTATATTTTGGTAATGAACCTCCTTGAAATAAAAAAGATAGTAGTGATTCTGTCCAGGGAGGAATATTCATAATTCTGTTCTGAAGCACTATCAATATCATGTGGAATTATCTGTATTCCACTTGGCATATCTTACCCAAGCGAGAGTATTTTTAGGTTCTTCATTAGAAAATCATGAATGGCAGGTTGTATACACAGGTAAGTTACCATGCTTGTGTTTTTCATAGGCTTATAATCATCCTAGATGGGCTTTGAATATTGATTTGTTAGACCATGCTTCTGGTTGAACGTTTGAATTATTTCTAAAATTATCTGCTGAAGTTATCTTCTGTTGTTTAAAGTAAGATTCTGTAAGATACTGTTTTCTGCTGTCATTGAAATCCTGGTAGCTCCTAGCTTTGCTAAAGGGCAGTGTGCTAGTGTAGACTGTGGAAGTTCAAATCTATTAACTATTTTGCTACCAGTAGCATAACCCTTGTTAATTTTTGACCCTAACTATTCTTTTGCAGCTTTTTCTAGACATAGTTCGCTTTAAATTCTTTTTTTGTCTTTTTTTATCTCTCCGTTTAATACAGGAATCGTGAGATCCTTGAAAATGTATTAGCTGTCATCCTAGCTATTCTAGTTGCATTTCTGGGCTCTGTACTTCTTATAGAGGGCTTTTTCAAGGATATTTGGGTCTTCCAGTTCTGCCTGGTAATAGCCAGTTGCCAGTACTCGCTGTTGAAGGTATTTTAATTTCTCTTTACTTTCTATAAACAATAGATTTAACTCCAGTTGGGTGTTGCAGGTTAGTTAGAGCTTTAAGGAAAAATGTGCATGCGTATCATTTATAAAGAAATGAGTAAACTTGGCCTCATGGAAAGTTCGATAGATGGTAATACAAGGTCACTTCACTAGAATGGTTCTGCATATGTTTGTTAAACAATCCTTTATTTATTGTTCTCATACTTTTTTTTGTTTGTTTTCACAAAGAGGAACACATTCTTACTAGCTGAAAACCAGCTACAAACTGAACTTGAAGTTTTATTGGTTTGGGTTTTAATTTTTTTTAGTGTCTATGCCTCAGTGCATTCATGATATCTAAGCGTATATTTAATCAGATTATTAATTTTTGTTAGGCTGTTAATGGCATATTGGTAATCTAAGTGATTATTTTTTTATGATTTGACTATTAGGATGGAAATTGGATTTAAAATTGAAGTTCATAATGCTATTGAAAAAAACAGTAAAAGTCCTAAAAATGAGGGGGTTGGAGATTTTTTTAGAATTTGGGTTATGGACATATACTCTTTAAATAGATTTTATTGTTTATGACATCATGCTGTTTAAAGGCTGTAATGTAGCTTGACAACTGTAAAATTAACTGTAGATATTGTTAAAAGAACTTCAACCAAGAAGTTGTGTGGGGGGAGGTAAACATGCCTATCTGTAGATCGGGTGACTTTCCTCTTTTCATTTTGGTTTCAGAGCGTTCAGCCAGATTCTTCTTCCCCTCGACATGTAAGTTGTTGGCATGTGCCACTGTACTAACCCTGCAGATGCAGAACTCCCTCAGAGAATTGATCATTTTGGTTTGATCTTTTTGGCATTTCTTTTATGTTCCTTCTTATAAGGCACAAAAGGCTTGTAGTTGTCTTAGTGTGTGAGAGGGGAACAGATATTGTTTCCCCCCCCCCCATCATACTTACTCCTTGTATTTAACAAGTCATGTCCTCCTGTTTTGAGCTTAGCTTTTGCTAGGGAGGCATGTCATGATAAGCTTTTTGATGAATCTTTATTATTCAAGCAATTATACTGAGAAGTATTCCTAATGTTGTAATTCTCTTTGCTGGCATGAACTGACACAACTTGGATGTTTTGTTCTAGTCTTGTAGATCATTCAGTTGTCCTAGTGGGCACACTGCTTTATTTTTTCCCTCTAACAAGCTGAGTTTGCAATTCTCTAGTGAGCATTAATGTTTGAGCATGGATATGTTAATGTGCTAGTATTGCACAATATGTTTATACTCTGTTGTGCATCTACTAGATTGCGAAGACAAAATACTACCTTTGTCCTAGATGTGTAGAAGCATTATTCCTCTGCAACAGGTCATTAACTTTATTTTGCGTAAGTTGTGTGTTTTGATATAAGACCAATAGAGATTGTCCCCCCCGCAGCAGAAGCAGTATCTGAGTAATAAACTTTAATCCTTTTTTCCTTAAAATTGGTTTATTCTCAGTTGCTTACAAAGCCTAGCCAGAGCTCTAGCATTTAGTACTGCAAGCAACATAGCATAAAATATAGCTGAGACTAAGGGTATGTATATCTTAGTCTAACTTAATCTAACCATTGTGTCCTTGTTATATCAAAGCCACAAAAAGGACAGACTGGTATCACTGCAAGGCAATGCATTAAGGATTTTATGAAGGATATGGTGAGGTGATAGTACACTGGTTGATGACCAATGATTAATTTTGGTTCTGAAGCTATCTGTAGCAGAAGAGTAAAAATTGCCTTTTCCACTAAAAATGAACAAATGTTGGTGTTTTTGTGTTTTTTTTTTTTTTAAACAGGGTCACAATCGTATCATAGCCTATAGTAGGCCTGTATATTTCTGTTTATGTTGTGGTCTTATTTGGCTGTTGGATTATGGCAGCAGAAACATATCTACAACAAGATTCAGGTTGTATGGAATGGCTTTCACCAACCCATTGCTGCTGCTGTCAGCCAGGGACTTAGTTATAGGTGAGTAGATTTGAATTGTTTGCTCTACAGCAGTAGAACTTTATTGGAACACTTTCCCCTTCTATAGCTTTGTTGTAACAAATGGCAGTGATGCCCTCTACTATGGTGTCACAAAATTTTTCATTATCCAATATCTTAGCCCTTACTTTGTTACTTAACTTGGGTCTGGATAGACTACCATTTGCTTGGACCTAGCTGCTCAGTAGTTAAAGGAACATTTTGATTTGGACCCTTTCACACTCTCTGAAGGGGCTTATGGCAAATGAGTAGGAGTTCTCTTAAGTCAGGTTATTTTGCAGTTTGGCAGAACAGTACAGACACAATTTTAAAAAACATTATACACAGGTTAAATCTTATTTAATATGCCTCTTCTCAGAACAGGCCTATCAGCAATACCAAAAATACAATTTTTGAGCTGTACTTCCATTTTGAGGTAATTCCATTGTTTTCTGAGCAGCACAGTGCATTCAGAATACCAATGACATTTAATATCACCCTCCTAAACCTAATGCAAAAAACAAGCATAGACCCCTAAACAACAATCCTTTCCCCTGTGTACTTAATTATGAAAATAATAACAGCCCTGTAATCTCAGACAGAGCTCATAGAAAGAGGGAGACATAAACATTTGAAGACCATCTTATCATGGGAACTTTGTGCATTGCTTTAATGGAGCAAAGTTATTTGAGTGATCTTCTGTGGATCACTGCTTTGGGTGGCATAAGAAAATCTGTAAGAGTTCATCTAAACTGAATGCAGTTGCTTTTCAGTGGTGTCAAAATACCCGTGAGTGAAGGACGACAGCAGTTAAATGTTACGTCTGCATGCCCCCAGACCATTTTCTGTCCAAGAAAAATGAAAACTTGGTCTCAGTGTGGGTTTTTTAAAATTTTGATTAATAAGAATTACTGACCCAGGCATTTTGGGTATTAGTTCTTATTACTTGATTTTAAGAACATCCTGAATTTTATGCCTCATACTGCTTCCCCCTTCAACTTTCTGCTAATAAATCTGTATTTAAATTTAAATGCCCAGAGGGAAAGTGTGTAAGCTGCATATTTATGAACAGAAATTGTCCAGACCTTTTCAAAGGTGCTTTTTGAACAAATTCCTTGGTTCTATTCATATACTGGCATACTTTGTTCTGTATAAAAAAAGAAATTAAGATAGAAGATACTTTTGACTCATTCATGATACAAAACTAGCATAATTTCTCTTGATAATGCTCTGCCAGTTTTGGAAGTATTTTCTTCCCTTTTCTACCATGTGGAGTCATTGCCATAATGTATACCCATATCACCATAAGATAATACATAAATGTACATGGAGATGGTGTGCCCTACTGTGGAAGTGAGCTACTTCTTAAAAGTACTGAACAGTGAGTCTTTACCAGTTTTAAAAGATGTGGTGGCATTTTCACCAGGCCATGTCCATCTTGGGATTAGCTTTCAAAACTACTTAGTTGAAGAGTTCAAAGTGGGTTTTGATCCTTATGTTTTACTGTTCTTCTGGGTTATCTTGCAGCAGCATATGGCGTTTATATTTCTTACCAGTTCTTCCAATAAAAAATCAGATTGCCAGAACAGCTCACTGTACTTTAAAAAAAACCCAAATGAAAATCCTCCAAACAATAAAAAACCACAAGTGGAACTCAAAATAAAAAACCAAGAACCAAACTGAAAAAACACCAAGCAAAACAAAAAAACCTGCCCCACCAACCTGCACTGCACGTCCCACCGTGCTCCCCCACGCAATACACTTGCCCTTGGAGCAACTCTTACTGTTGCCGAAGCACTGTTTCAGAAAGCTTTGCAGTTGATCAATTGTTCTAAATCTACTCCACATTTATAATAATTATTTTGTCTTTTCACCTAAATGAAATTTAATAATTTCATTTAGGTGAATTTAAGTTCACCTAAATAAATTAATAAAAATTATCTTTTCACCTTCTTTGCTATTAGAAAACAATGATGTAAAAGACTGTAAAAGCATCATAAATATTGGCTTTTTGCTGGACTACTCTTTAAAAATTGTGTATTCTCAGATCTGTCTAATAATTTTGTTTCCAATGGGCCCAAGATAGCTTGACTTACAGACTTTGAGGAAACAACTTTTTAATCTGTCAGTGACAGGAGGCTGTATTTGCCTCCTATGTAGGCTTCCTTGACTAATGATTTGAGATAGGGGGTTGACCTGAGAATTTTGAAAAAGTATTTTCTTCAGGTAGTGAAGAGCTGGTCTGAAATCCTATATTTCCTAATTCGTGTCAGTAAAAAAAGTCAGAATTCAGTGTCTTTCCCAAGCTTGCGACCTGCATGTTTTTAAATTATATTATTGTTTAACATTACCATGGAGTGGGGAAAATCAGATTCGCAGTATCTGACTGTAGATATTTCTAATGAGAAATCCTTCAGTGTCCAACTATTCTGTGCATATGGAATTAGAAAATTAAATTTGAGACTTGTGGTTCTTTACAAGATACTTTAAAATCTGTTTCTTCTTCTGGTCACTGAAGGTACAAGTCAGTAAGATGATAGAAAATCTTTCCTAAACTGCCAAATTTTGTCTGCTAGGATTATTCTCATTATTTGATCCTTCTATCTCTCAGAACTTAGAACTTACAATATGCTGTTGCATGTGAATTAAATCTGAACTACTAGATCTGAACTTGTGTAGAAGATTATTTCTGCATCTTTTATTCTTTAAGATAGAAAGTAAATAATATGTACAGGTTGAGACATACCATTTTCTGTATTAAAATTAGGTGGCATTCATTTATCTTTGCGTTCTGAAATCCTGTAATTTGCAGGTGTTTTCATGGTTCATACAGTTGTCTTTGTTAAAAAAGCACAAAACCCCCAGTCATTTAGGATTAGAACTTTCAGAAGTGGTGTGGAAAAATTAGTGAAATTGTCAGATGTTATTAGTAGCAGAAAACCCGGAGGTGGGGTGCTTGGCCTCCCTGACGTCAGAGTGGCTGGTGTTAGGTTGCTCCTGTAACTCCAGACAGGCAGTTAGGCTTGGATAAGCCTCCCTTACAATGAGTGAAAACTCGTAAGTCTAATCTGTAAACACTCCTGGCTGATCTTTGCTAAATAAAAATGGAAAGCCTGAACTGGCCTGTGTCCATGTCTACAGCAATTAAAAGGAAAGTACTATTGATTTGTATGACCTCTGTATGCAGTCAGTTCTGAGTCATTGAAGTAGAACTTTACATAATGTGTATTTTCCTTAGAAATTATAGTAGAAATGCTTCAGTGATGTGGAGTTAAAATATGGGGTGTGTGATACCCTAGAACTTAAACTGAAAAATATCTTACTATGCTGGTTTTTTCACATTCACCACTTTTTCATCTCTTTTTTTTGTAGTGTTTACACTATGTTTCCCTATAGTATTCTTCATTGGTCTCCTGCCTCAGGTGAATACATTTGTGATGTATCTCTGTGAACAGCTGGACATTCATGTCTTTGGTGGCAATGGTGAGTGTTGTGTTTTGTGTCAGTGGCAAAAGTGTGAGATGTGGAGCAGCCAAGATTAGTATGTTAGTTAAAAAATTTAGTGGTTACAGTATTTTTATTCCTACCCTCTAAACATAGAATACTTAATGGTGTTTTTAAAAAGCCTAAAGGTATTCTGATTGATTATTGGGAAACAGAATTGCTGTCCTAGTAAGTCTGTCAAAAAGTGTACTTTCTTCCTCAGCTGGTTTCTATTGCTATTCTCATGGTAAAGCTGTTGAATAAATAAGGAGGTTAAAAAAGCCACATAAAATGCTCTTTATAAAAATCGCTTCTAGGGAAAAATACAAGTAGCTGCTCTGGTTTCAATTGCCTTTTTTTTCCATCAGAGGGTTGTGGCAACTAGGGGGCTGATATCATCTTAAACTGAAGTATTTTGTATTCTAACTTAAGAAGATAACAGTGTTTTGTTTTTTTTCTTTTCATTTCTATGATATTCAGCTACCACAAGCCTGCTTGCAGCACTTTACAGTTTTATCTGTAGTATTGTGGCAGTAGCATTGTTGTATGGACTGTGCTATGGTGCCCTGAAGGTGAGAAAAATTTTATGCACAGTAAACATCAATGTTTTGGGTTTGTTCTCTGCTTCCTTCTGTATTAAGTAATGAAAGTATGCAGCTACTGAATTAGAAACATTAGTTTGATTTATTAGGGTTTCATACTTGCTCAGCTGTGATGTCAATAGAGGAGATGCAATGCAGGAGCAAAGCAGATTTTTTTGCTTTCAAAAGGTGTGTGATTTGTGCCTGCTCTAACAGGCTCTTTTTTTTAGTTGAAAACACATGACATTTACTGTCAGTCCCATTCTACATCAATTCTTGAAAAAAATCATGCAAGTGGCTTGATTCTAGCAGAGTCTGCATGTGCTAGTACATTAACCTCTCAAAATGGCTCATGTAAGTATTTTTTTCTGGTGCTGCAAAACTGAAATAGTATTTTCAAATTAATATTTATTTGAAAAGAAACCAAGAAATAGTTTGTAGTGTCAAAGCGAAGATGTGTGTCTATCTGAAAGGTAGAATTCAAGAGTTAGCTGGCAAAGGGGCAAGCCCCCTCCTTTGTTTTTTGCTTGAAATGTTTTGTTTGAAAACAGTATGGAGTGTGATGTTGGTTCTGTTTGTTCATTTCAGGTGTGTCAATAATCAAATGTGCTCAGTTTACAATGAATTGTAGCATGTGTGGGTCCAACTCAGAGTTGACTGGCTTTTCCACTTTGTCACAGAGAGTAGAAAGTTCCTAGAGGAGATACTCCCATGATGCTATCACCTGCAGAAACATCATTAGCCTTCTGTGAATTTGTACACTTGTCTCATTAGCCTTTTGTAAACACATCCATTTAAGACAAACAAGCTTTAGAAAAGAATAACTCTTACATCTTTGCAGATCCAATACAGATCAGGAAAATAAATATATACACAAATAAAGCCACTTTTTAATCTGCATTCAGCACAACAGAAAAAATAAATCTTGAGCCAAAATATATGTAACTTTCAAAATTGAGAAGTGACTAAATACAGCTCTTAAGAGCCTGTGGTCTCCAGGAATGTAGGAAATGCCTCATAAGGGTTATGAAAAACGATGACTGTTTAATGATTAAGATGGTGTAGACTTGAAGGGGGTGTACACTGTGTTAGTGTTTCTGATCTATAGTTGGACATAGGTAAAGATGGAGCAACTTTTTGTACAAAAAGCCCTGGTTTGTTTTTGTGGAATTGTAGTTAATTTTTCCATTCTCTTACCATGATATACAAAATTCTTGTATGTCAGATAAGTGGTATGTACTTTGTATCCTTTTTATTAACATTTCATTTCTGTCTCCAGGATTCCTGGGATGGGCAGCATATTCCAGTTCTTTTCTCCATATTTTGTGGTTTGTTAGTGGCAGTATCGTATCATCTCAGCAGACAAAGCAGTGACCCTTCTGTACTTTTGTAAGTGGCTCAGTTTGTATGTCTTCCCCAAGGAAGAAGCAAGTTGCGAGGAAGTACTAAGTGAACTAATGTTACACTTAGTACTGTTTGAACTTTTACTCACCTTCATTAATCAGAAATAATGTTCTTGGTTCAATAGTTAGAAATTCTCACATTTTGCATCTAGTTCCTTCTCTAACAATGACCTTTTTTTATGGCTTTTGATAAATCACTTACATGCCAAAATCTGATCTAAATGCCTGCTGATGTTCTCCAAAATGTCAGTCAGGTACCGTCTTTCTGCTGCTGGGTTTGTTGGGAACAACATGTACCCTTTCTGTGTTTAAAGAGGTGCTCAAGGCACTGGTTTAAGCTGAAGTCCACAGGGGGACTTTCTGAACAGTTTCACTTTGTTGATGTATTCTCATATTGAATGTGTGCTCAAAGCACTTGTTCAAATAATTGTGCAAAATTATAAGGATCTGTTTTGGTTATGAGGATTCCCATCTAGCGGGGGGAAACAGGTATTCATGTTGTTATACTGAGTTGGAGTAGTGATCTGACGCTGAGGGCGTTTGATTCATTTAATAATGATACATGTAAAACATAATAGTTCCAGTAGGAGAAACACCTCCCCCAGAACAGCCAATAAAAACTCAGCCATGTACCTAGATTAGGCAGAGCTTGAACTTGGATTTAAATGTAGCCGTAATGTTGGATGGATTTGATAAATAGTGGCCTGGGGTAGAAAGTGAGGGACTGATCTCGGTTAACAAGAAAATTAATGATTCATAAGTGTTTACACTGGAGGAAATTTCTTATCTTTGGGTTGACCACTAAACCTTGTCCAATTACTCTTAGTTCAGTTGATCTGAGGTCCTTTTCCCTAGATATTTGTTCTTCTGTTCTTTCCAAAAACTAAAACCTCTATGTTCATGTTTGACCGGCAGTTTCACCTGTTTAGCCAGATGTGGCACAGTTAAGCATTGTAATACATTGCAATATGTAATTTCCTTGGAAGATCTAGGGCTTGTTCTGTAGTGATCTTCCTGTCCATAAAGTGAAATAGTATTTCTGCCCTGTGTAGGGTACTGTAAGAAAAATCCCACTGAGGAGTTGTAAGACAACTGGTTATGGCTAGTAACACTGCACATGGGCTTCTAAAAGCTTCAGTGTAAGGTTTTGGGGCTTTAGTATCAGCAAGGCCTGCTAAGAATTTAGAAGTTTGGTCAGCATGGCTAATTCATTAATTAATCAGGGTAGAATAGGTTTCTTTTGTTGTTGCTGAAGTTTGAATTAAATCAAAGAATTCATGGGTCTTTAACTGGTGTTGACAAGTAGACTACTTCTAAATTTTGCATATTCCTGTTCAGTTACTTGTGAGTTCAAGTTTTGTTTCATGATTGCTAAATTTCACCTAAAATTCAGGTTTTTTTCAATTACTTCTGTTGCTACTAGAGAAACTGCAGTTCTGAACATTTGGCTGCTGTTCTTTAATAGTGGCCATTCTGTACAACAGAGAACTAATTCTTTTATAAAGTTGAGATAGCTGTAAACTTGCTCAGCTATGTGAAATCATTGATGTGGCAAAATGAATTTTTTGTGATTAATATGTAATAGAGCTTCTGACTGTTATAAAACCATGTAGAACAATACATGCTTTTCAGTGGGGTTTTTTTGTCTTTCTCTTAAGCTCTTTAGTGCAATCAAAATTTTTTCCTAATTCTGAAGACAAAAACCCTGAGGATCCTCTGTCTGAAGTAAAAGATCCTTTACCTGAGAAGCTTAGAAATTCTGTGGTAAGTAGGCTTTTTAATTATTATAATTTTTAAATTCAATTTAAGAATTTGCTTTGTGTTGGTTTGTATAGCATCTGTCTAGATCTTGCTTAGCTCACTCTTGTCACTTAGCATGGTTCTAGTCAGAATGGATATCACAGCATTTCCTTTAAATCTGCAGGTGAACTCATGTGCTACACTAGGAGTATAATGCTCGTATTGCAATTTTAAGTTATTTTAAAGCAAAGAGAATTGGAATTCCCTAGTGTGGATTCAGTGAAGTATCACTGAGGATCATCTTTTAGCTCATGAATAATAGTAATACTTGCTTTTGTGCAGAAGTTCGTGGGAAAGACTTAATGGTGGCAAAACTATATAAACTCAGTATTTCTAATAATTGTGATGAAGAGCTTTGTGCTTGCTGTTCCAGAAGTGGAAAATAAGTGGTGGAAAGTGTTTTGGGGCTTTTTGTGGCTGGTTTGGGGTGGTTTGAGTTTTGTTGCTTGCGTTCTTTGGAGGCAGATGTAACCTGTTCCATTCAACTTCAACTACTTTGAAGTTTTAGTACAAATATTTATGGAAGTAGTAATATTTAAACATTATTCTTTTTCGCACAGTGTAGCAAAAAATGAGTTAAGAAGCTTAGTATGTTTAAGTTGTACAAAAGAAGGTTGAATATTTATTTAGCTTTGTGTAGGGCTCAGCTATAGGCTGAACTGTGTAGCTGGGTTTTTCATAACACAGCAATTACAAGCATGATGAGGTGCTTGATGTGGAAATAAATATTTATTATTATTATTATTATTATATAAATATTTAGAGTAGAGAAACTGCAATTCTTTTAATATTGAACAGGAGAGAGTTGACCGTAGGAGCTGCAAGCTACTCTTTAGCTGTCATACGGTGGTGTTAGTCTCCAAGGGGGCAGAGGAGCTGAGGATTTTAATAGCCTTTCTTACAGTGGTTTTTAAAATCAGGACAACTGATTTTTAAAAAGTAAGTTATAGCCCAAGAAGTGAAGGCTTTGCAGCAATAATTGCTGTGTGTAATTATTTGACTGATGGAGTAGATAATCCTTAAATGATTTTCTAGGCTGTAAATATTGATGGTATTTTTACAGAGTTGGGAACTAGTCTACTAAACTTGAGGCTTTGAGTTGCAGTGGCCTAAGTACGCATTGCCCCCTTGTGGCTGACTCTGGCATGACTAGTTTGGGGGGGTTTTTTGCCTGTTATCAACGGCTTGTTACCATTTTTTAGGAGTAATGGAAAATTCAAACTCATTCCTCGGGGTCATTCCAAAGCTATCCTTTACCCTTCTACAGAGGAGGCAGAAAAGGGTTAAAGAGCCTGGTTGTTTCACCTGGTTGATAGCTCTGCTTAGGCAGCACTCTTCCAGAGCTCTTATTTGCCCTGTAGTTTAAGCAATTATTTTCCCAATAAAGGGAAATTTGGTTGTCCCTTTCAGTGCTTTCATCAGCACTTTAAGGGGATCCTTACAACCCCTCACAGTCCAGGATTAGATACTATATTGTGTATTGATTTGTCCTGCCCCATTATAGATATGCGTCTTTCCCTTTCACTTAGTTGGACTGATGCTCTTAGCTGTAAGATTTGTCTTGTGAAATTTCTAATGACTTCAGTGGAAGTAGCTAACATTGGCATAATTTGAAAATCTTTAATCAGTTTCAGTGTTACTGCATTTGTGTATTGGAGTCCAGTCTTTCAGTACTTTCTTAACTTGGAGATATTTGCCAACTTTAATGATTCTAAGAGGTCAACCAAAGCTGATATTTTCTAAAATAATTTTATTTTGACTTTGCAGAGTGAACGATTGCAGTCTGACCTGATTGTGTGTATAGTCATTGGTGTCCTCTATTTTGCAATTCATGTCAGTACAGTATTTACAGTTTTACAGGTAAGATGTTACTTCAGTTGGCCTTCTGTATGCGATTACTCTCATGTGATATAAAGCTTATTCTGGTAGTTCACCAAGTCTTCTGCTTAGTTTTAGTGTTTAAACATATACGGTGACAAGTACATGACTGAAGGTCTTCACTTTTATGTACTCAAAAAGTCATCTTCCTTAGTTCTTTTCTAGTTTCTTCTTATATTCTAGACTTTTATTTTAGCCTCTGACATAAAACACACTTTTGTTTATCTATCTCTAATAGTGTCAAGCTCATTTTGGAATAAGGAAAAATGAAACTTTAAAAAAATGTTTAAAAGGATCAGTGCATAAAGTTTGAGGGGCTGAACCTTGACTTAGCAGTTCCATGCTGGCATGGCTGTTTGTAGACTATAGAATCAGGGAGTACCCCTTTACTGGAATGATTATTTACAGGACTTCAAAGATCATCTGAGTTTCAAGTTTTTTACTTGTCAGTCTAGCTAGTGTTACTGCTTTGGATACTTTGAATGTCTGTATGTGGCTCTTGATGATAATGGCATGGGACTAGATCCTGTGCTTGAGTTTAAGTAAAGCATTTCGCTCGAGAGCTGCAGTTACTGAGTTTCTTATTTTGGTATTCTTGTTATGGAACCATTGACTACCTTATGAACAGCCTTATGTAAGGCAAATGAAAATTTCTTGCATGTATTTTAGAAGGATTTTACCTTCCTGCTGCTAACTAAAGTTAAAGTAAGAAACTAATTTTAAAAAGCATATGCATTTAGGTAACTTCATATTTTCAGGTGAAGTGTGTTACTTAAGCATGTGTACTTGTGTTTGCTGAGGAAAATATCCCTTCTGTTGTATGGTTGGATTTCAGCTCTCCACCTGAATGTTGCTTTCCCCCATTTTTGAGAGACTTGGCTGTATGCTCTTCACCAGTTATGTAGTTCAATAGCCTTGGGCTTCACGGAGTTCACAAAGAGCTTATGACAAGATAATGCAATCCCAGTTTTGCAATGACTTATCTAGAAATTTAGATAAAATTTTAAAGAGTAGAAAGCATTATTGTGAAATCCAGCCATAATCCCGTGTTAATTTTGCAGTATTTTGTGATTTCTGTGGAAGGGATTGGTCTTGTGGGAGGCTTCTTACCTTCTCAAGAGAATGTGAAGTTAATGATTTGTTTTTGCTTGTTCTTATACCTCCTTTTATCCAGCCGATGGAAATGTAAATTGGGTTCAGCCTTTAGAGAATAATACCTTTATAAAATGAAGTGCATATGGGTCAGAAGCAATGAACTGTGCAAGAAGATTGGTGTACTATTTTTACTTGAAAGTACATTTCAGCTTAGTGAAAATTTGTTAGATATGAAGGGGGTTTTTTTCTCACAGGGTTTCTTGTTTTATCTTAAAATTGGTAGTACAGTTTCTCATGAAGAAATACATTCCCATTATAATTATTAATATTACAGGAGCACCTGCCTGGATGCTGAAAAATACACTAGCGAAGTAATATTTTATTTTGTTTATAAAACACAAACCTTAATTTCTTCAATTCTTCTTTTTAGCCTATTTTAAGTTATGTTCTCTATGCATTGGTGGGTACGGTAGGCTTTGTGACCCATTATGTTCTGCCTCAACTCCGAAAGCAGCTTCCTTGGCACTGCTTTTCTCACCCGCTGCTGAAAACCAAGGAATACCATCAGTTTGAAGTCCGGAGTAAGTATTGTTTGTAACGCTTTCTTGAACTTGCTGTAGTTGCTGACCAACTTGTTGCCTATTCATATAATTAATATCTTTATTATTCTCACCACTGGAGAGTTTAATTATATCTAATCTATAAATGAATTCGTTTCTCAGTTCCTCATGCTTTGATTCCATGATGTTTTATGTATCGTTTAACTGATGATGATAATACAAGTGTTAACATTGTCTCAGAGCAGCTCCATTAAAACATAATCTTCAAAACCATAAGTGGCAAAATTTGTGCTAATGATTGCTTCAAGAATTTTTCATAACAATCAAGTGTGTTTCACTATGTATTTCCTCAACATAGCAAGTTTTCAAATGTTTTAGAGGATTAGGTATGGAAATGCTGGTGGAGACTTCATCCTGGCACAGATTTGGTTTTTAATAGTTTTGTTGACATGTTTAACAACAGCAATAGTGCAAGTGGCCAACTAATGGATAAAGACACCAAGGGACCAGTCTTACAAGTTGATCTGCATAGACATGTGCTTGCAGCTTGTGCTAAAGCCTATGAAATCTTTCCCCAGAGATGCAGAAAAGATGAAGTTATACTGCTCATCAGTTTTCCAGAATGGATAAATGTTGTGGTAGATTGTGGGGACTTCACTGTTGGAATGTTTTTGGTTTTAACAGCAGATTTATGAAATTTGTGTCTGAAAGGCCTTGGAAACAACTGAAATTGGTTTTTCTTTTCAAGTAGTTGTCAAGACAAGAAAGCATTCTGCTGCTTTCAGGAACAGAGAATTGTCAGAATTGATTCACATACCTTTGTAGCAACCGTTCAGTGTGGTCTTTTCATTGATGTCTAACTTGTGGAATTTTTTCCCCAGCGATTGCGTGTAAAAATGGATAAACATGAACAGCAATTGTAGGATGATGTCAGACTTTATCTGGAAGAAGTGAAAAGTGCAACTGTATGCCTTAAGTTTTTAATCTCTAAAACTAGAGAAGCTGTAGTTGGTGTCCTTTTGCTGATACCTGGCTTCAGTATTTTTGTATGTATTAGTATTTTCGGGAAAGATGGAAGCCATAACCAGTAGTGTTAAATAACAGTTTGTAACATCTTCTGATTTTGTCCCTGTAACTTAAAGAGAATTCATGCCATGTCAATGACTAATAGTCTTTATGGCTTCTCTTGAAAAGGAATGTGAGTTCTTGCTGGGGTTCATGTAGACATGTGTAGTCACTCACAGCACCTTTTCTAGCCTCTTTCAAGTGTGCCTTAACCCTTTATGAAGGCATCAATGTTTACCGTAACTTTTGATATAAGCTCTTCTAGCCTATATTGTAGAATAAATTTTCTTATCTTAATTTGCATTAATTTGAAACATATCTTAAAATTCTTGTAGAAGTTTAAAAGAAGTTGCTCAAGTGATAGACACTTGTGTTGGCAGGTTACATAGGTTCTTCTGTATCGAAGAGTTGGAAAACAGGAGTCTTTCAGACTGACTATGGTTGGAAAACATCCTTTTGCATGAGATGAAGCTGTTTAAATGATGCATTTTGTCTATGGCAATGTTGAAGTTATTGAAGAGGTGGAACCCAGTTTGTTTCCTTCTGTGTAGAGTAAGCATGTAGCTTGCAAACTGTTCTGTTGTTGTGTTAACAGTGCAAAAACTCTACTGGGGCTGCTGACAGGAGCTTCTCTTTATTTTGGTTAAATAAAACTACAAAAGTCCATTGTGAGAAGACAGTTAATCCAAGTTACTCGGATCAAGAATCTTTATTTTGTAAGCAGAAATTTTTTGATTTGACAGTGCCATCTGATTTCTTTTTTAATATATCTTGACAGATGCTGCGCATGTTATGTGGTTTGAGAAACTTCACATTTGGCTCCTTTTTGTAGAGAAGAATGTTATCTATCCACTGATAGTCCTCAATGAGCTTAGTAGCAGCGCTAAGAATATTGCTAGTCCAAAGAAACTGGATACTGAGTAAGTATAAAAGGCTATCAAGTAATCTTGAGTATGTCTGCTGTGGTGGAAAATTAAATAGGGACTTCTATGGGAAGACAGAATACCTTAATGGTGCTGTCTTAAGAGTAAGGCAAGGAATAAATAAAGCTTTTCTTTTTTTGAAAGCCCTGATAAAGCTGACTTAAACCGATTGGAGTATTACGCTGTTAAACTAGAAACTCCCATGAAGATAAATCATTCAACTCCTAGCATATACTGTCTTGATTGCATGTTGTGGAATTACCTAGTAGTGGGATAAGTTTGCTTGTTAAGCTTCAGTCAGTCTATAATATGATTATCCAGATGGCAAGTTCAAGATAGTGTTGATATGTTCTGGTTCAGGTGTAAATTTCAGACTTGTTCCCTGAGTTGGTGTGCCAGCTTGCAGCCCCTCTGTAGCTTTCTTCTCTCATCAAGGAATTCCTCAGACTTCCTAGCCCTTAAGTATAATCCATATCCAGATGGAATTGCACACTGCTTCTTAAATTGAGTCTTAGTTATAATCCCTTGAGCAGTGTATCTGACTGTCTCAGCAAATGATAGCTCAATAATAGGCCCTACATTTTTTATCTCCAAGAAACAGTAGCAAGGTGTCTCTTTTGGATTTAAAGTTCTATTCATTTAGAACAAAAGAGTATAAATATTGAAACAAAATGGAAAAGATATTGGAAGGGCAGGTTGTTAGATTAATTTTTGGGGGGTGTGGGGGTAGCTTTTTTGGCTTTCTTAATTTTAATGCCTGCATCTGGTAAATCCTTGCTTTGGGTTTGTTGTCACTGTCACTATGAGACCTTTGGGAGGAATATTGCCATTGTGTTACTTTAATTTCTCAATAACCATTTGATTTGTCAGTTGCTATGTCTGAAAAAATTGCAGTTCCCTCAATAATAATTAGAGCAATATAGTCATGTAGGAAGTGATAATCCAGTGTTCATTCTCATCCTCTTGATGATTAATCTTGCCATTTTGCATTTCAGTATTCATAACCTAAATTAAAGACCAAGTTTCTCTTCAGAGTTCAAGGATATTTCATCTCTTAATTTTTTTTTAGTGGCACACTTAGAAATAATGCTAATTCTTGAACATTGATTAGCTTGAGGATACTGATGAAAAGACTTAGTAACCTTTTAAAGAAAAAATCTGAAGTTGTCTTTAAAAAAACCAACAAACAAGTAACACCCCTCCACCTTCCCCGACCCCCCAATTTCAAAAGCAAACCCAAATCAAAGTTTGAAGAGATTGGTCTTGCATGACAGCAACAATTTGTGGTCTTTAAACCCCGTTCAGATAACAGTTAATAACTGTTTTGTGTGACTTCCTTACACAGGTTGGGTGCTTTAATGATCACAATAGCTGGCTTGAAGTTACTGCGTTCATCATTCAGTAGCCCAACGTGCCAGTATGTCACTGTTATTTTCACAGTGCTCTTCTTTACTTTTGATTACAAAAGTTTTACTGAGACCATGCTGCTAGATCTCTTCTTCATGTCCATACTCTTCAGCAAGGTAACTTTTAACTCTATTTTTAGGTGTTTCAGTTCATCCAAAGGGGAAAACAAATGGATAGTCCTATCTGATAGGTAATCTTGCAGATTCTCAGTCTTTTGTACTGTAACAGATATGCTGTAAGGCAACTAAGGTTTCTCTTTCCCAAAGCATTTATGATGGCTTGATAAACCTTATGTAACTTTCTAAACATCTCCTGAGTTTGTATGTAGAACAATTAAGTGCATGTTATGTTACTTGCTTTTATAATTACATCCCTTTTGTAAGTCTCAAAGCTTCTGGTAGACCAGTAAGAACTCTAGGATGACCAGTAAATTCCTCAGGATGCAAAACATGTTGGTTCTTACCTAAAACACTGAATTGTTTTTCTCTTTTTTTTTTTTTTTCCTCTTTAGCTTTGGGAACTCTTTTATAAATTGAGATTTGTATATACCTACATTGCTCCCTGGCAGATCACATGGGGGTCTGCCTTCCATGCTTTTGCCCAGCCCTTTGCTGTGCCACGTATCCTTTGAAAATGCAAACTTTCTCCTGAAGTTGTGTATTTATAACTTCTGAGTATTGTGTTATAATGGATTCTGCATTATGGGGTAAGACTACTGAAGGAACAGGTTTGTCTAGTGAGTATTTACAAAGAAACTGTTCACGCTTTCTGCCTTGTTACAATGCTATGAATTATACAGTAACAGTAGGAATAGACTCATGACATAAAAGAAACATGGACCAGAATTATTTCTGAAAGTCACACAGCTTTTCTTTGGATAGTCATTCCCTTTTACAGGAGTCACTAATTATGGTTTTAGTACTTGAGTTTTGCATTTTGGACTTCTGTAGGCTGGTCTGAATGGAGTGCTGAGTTAGTATTCTCAATAGAATTTTTAGGAATGACTGTCATGTCGAGTGCTGGATTTTCATCTATTTCTGTTTTTAAAAACAAAAATAATCCCCTTATTGCTGGAAATACTACAAACATACTTCACTGCATAGAAATTCATCGGGAACTCGTTTTGCTCTTCATTGGTGTTGCTGTCTGTATTGAACACTATCACAGAAGCTAAAAAAAAGTAGTTGTTGCTTTGCTTTCCTTAATTCTCTTATCCTACAGATTCTGCCATGTTGTTTGTCCAAGCAGCTGTGTCAGCTTTCTTCTCTACTCCACTGAATCCTTTTCTGGGAAGTGCAATATTCATCACTTCATATGCCAGGCCTGTCAAATTCTGGGAAAGAGACTACAAGTAGGTGAAATAAAGTTTAAAAAACTTTGTTTTTAATAGTGTAAATATGTCTAAAGTGTTGGTGTAGGGGTTTTGTTTGTTTTTTTTTAAACTTGCTAATTTCTGCTATTTTTTTCCCCCTCAAAGAAAACCAGTGTATAGCATTGAAAGTTTTCTCTAAACCTGTTTCTGAAATACTGTAGCAGCTGTTTTTTACACTAGGAACATTTGCTTCAGCTGCTTAAGTAATTTCTACTTAGAGATATGCCGTCCTGGTGATTTTAAACATAGAATTTATGGTGCTGTGAAGTGCAATTTTAATCAAAAAGTGAGTTTATGTATAAAAAGGTTTAGGGGAACAGCTCATAGGTGTATTTTACCTCTGTTCATTATTTCTCTGCTCACAGCAAAACTGGTTAAACTTAATATAAAGATCTTTTAAAGTAAGTATTTTTTTTGTTCGAGGTGGGATCAGTAGTAAAAGAATCTTCAGGTCAGATTGTGCTTCCTTTTGTTTTCTCTTAAGTTCCCTATTGCTGATAGAGTATTAGACCAATCAAGTATTGTATAAACAGCATAGAGGAAGTTGAATGGATATTTCTGGTATTTATTATTTCCCTTCTAACATTATTACAGTTTAAATGCGATGTTTCAAATCTTAGATTAAAGTGTTGTGGTTGTAATTTCAGACAATGAAAGAACTGTCTAAAAATTAGTATTTCACTAAAGTCTACTGAAATGTTAGCTGTGCTAATTTAATTGTTAAGTTTTTCTCATATCTAAACCTTTATGATATCTAAGAAAATATATGCACTTTTACCTAACGTGCAAGATTATGGCCATTTACTGTGGACAAACTTGATTAGGCATTATAATGCTATCGCAGGCAGAAAATACTTCTACATATGAGAAGAGCAGCAAATATGCATCTGAAGTTATTTTAAAATAACTTTTTGAAACTATTTCAGTGGGAATATTTAACATTGTATTAGAAGTTTCTTTCCATAGACATTCTTACAGTAATATATTTTGTGTTAAGCATGCTTTATTTTATTCTTTCAGCACAAAACGTGTGGATCATTCAAATACTAGACTGGCTTCACAGCTTGATCGGAATCCAGGTAACTCTCCTAGCTGGATTTTGGTAGTTGGTTTGGAGGTTTTTTTGGGGGTTGGTTTTTTTGCAGGGGAGATGGGGTTGTTTGAGAAGTGGGTTGGTGGGGTTTTTTGGGTTTTTTTTTGAGGGGTGAGTTTTCTTGTAGTGGCTTTTTTTCCAAATGTAAATGGCTTTTATTGGATTTTTATAGGACTCATGATCAGTTTGCCCTCTGATCTTGTCCAACTGTGCCCAACCTCTCTGTTGCTCTGTTATTTTTTCTCCCATCATCTCACTTGCTTTATTCTTTAGGCTCTCCCATAAATTTTGATTTCACTCTTAGGGCTTGTGTTCCTGCTTTTACCTTTTTATTTATAATTGTAGCATGCATTAAACTTTTTTGCTTTTTATTCTTGAGTAATTGAAAAAGTGCCAAGTATTATTTGAGGATCTCTCAATACCATGGTGATGAGACCAGTGCAATAGACATTACTGAGATATGTCTGTGCTCCTTTGATTTTACACTTCGTTATCTTGAATAGGTTGATGGGAGATGCATGAGTGGAACTGAAGGAATAATTTGGAAAATGGAGGGGTGGCTAAGAGAAAATTTGGTTTGAAATACAAATGTGACTCGGCATTCATTTGGAGTAGTTATTCCTTAAAAAAAGGGGAAGTGGGGGTAGAGTATGACCTTGGAACAGCATTGCCATTAACAAAAACGTAGTATTCAATGTGAAGTAATAATTGACATTCAAGCTTGATGTTTTTCTGCAGTTTCACATAACCTAAATCCCCTCTTCCTGCAGGTTCAGATGATAACAACCTGAATTCTATCTTCTATGAACATTTAACTCGTTCCCTTCAGCACAGCTTATGTGGAGATTTGTTGTTGGGTCGCTGGGGAAACTACAGTACTGGGGACTGCTTCATTCTAGCCTCTGACTACCTCAATGCACTAGTACACCTTATAGAGATAGGAAACGGCTTGGTCACCTTCCAGCTGAGGGGGCTTGAATTCAGAGGTGAGTGTCCTAGACTTCCTTAACTGTGTGCACTAAAAAGTAGGCTTCTGCTTTGGAAACTGATGTTTTTTCAGTTCTTTCCTGTTAATAAATTGCTTTGAAAATGGCCTGTAGGGCCTCTTGATGCTCCTGTCACTTGATGCTAAGTCCCTCTTTCCATTTTAGTGCAACATGATTACTTGTTAGAGAAACCTAACTAAAATCAGATCCTAGAGTGATAAATTAAGCTATCTAAATCTTTTGTTTGTTGGCAGATAGTTCACTTAGTGTTAAAAGAATTTAATTGGAAATAAGTTGAATTTTAAAGTCTTCTAAACACAAGTTCACATTAAAACAATCTCATAAAGCATTCAACTCTTTCTTCTTTCCTCTGTTTTCTCCTAAGGAACTTACTGTCAGCAACGAGAAGTAGAGGCCATCACTGAAGGTGTAGAGGAAGACGAAGGTTTTTGTTGCTGTGAGCCAGGCCACCTTCCTCACATGCTTTCCTTTAATGCTGCCTTTGGGCAGCGTTGGCTGGCTTGGGAAGTGCTTGTAACAAAGTATGTTCTGGAGGGTTACAGCATCACTGACAACAGTGCAGCTTCCATGCTTCAAGTCTTTGATCTCCGGAAAATTCTCACCACTTACTATGTGAAGGTATGGTTCGGATCAGTGCAGCCCGTGGAGGGAGGCAGGCTGGGTTACACCTGGGAAATGCTTAATGTCTTGAGCTCATAATGTCTGTCATGTGAGGATCATAAGGTGTGTTGATAATTACAGATGTATGAACACCTTCTTCAAAGGAGGACAGAGTTTGTTGTACCGATGGTGACTCGGTATCCTGGTGCATGAGCAGGACAATGACCCTGTAGTCTAGATCAGAGAGAGGACACCTCCCAGCTGAAGCTGGAATAGAACCTTTAAAACTGTTACCCAGATACAATAGCTCTGTTGTAAATGAGAAGTTGCTTAGTTTGTTTCTGTAGAGAAAGCTGAGCTGCTTTGGTCTTCATAAGCTGTCCAAACCCATCTTTGGTTCTTAAAAAAGAAACAAGCCCTCTTCTCCAGTTTTAAGAAGTCTAGGCCTCAGATCCTTTCAGATGATCAGTGTACTAATTGAGATCTTTCATAAACTACTCTCTTTCTGAGAGCTGAAAATTTTCAGGTTAAAATGTTTCCAAGATACTTATTCACACATGCACACAAGTTGTCTTCCCTAGCACAGGGGTCTTAAACTGTTTGGTATTTTAGCTTTTTGTAATTCAGAATTCTTTAGAAATTCAGTGTCTAAGTGTCCATGTTAACTAGATAAAAATTTCTATGTATTTGTTTTGTGCAAAAATTGCAGTGAGGATCCTATCCCCATCCTTTTTTCCTTTCCTTACTCCTTCAGTGTAGGCTTCAGAAATCCTGACAGTCTTTGAAAAATACTCCTATGCACCACCTGTATTGTGTTTTCTGTGCAAATCTGTTGCACCTGTGAGCTATAGAAATGCTACTGTGTATCACTTTGGTTCATTGTCAGGAAAAGAATGCAAATAAGTTGAAAACAATTGAGATTGCTGACTGGGTTTTTTTTTAATTGCAATACTGACTCATATTTTTAACTGCTGCTGTTTCAGGGAATCATCTACTATGTCACAACATCCCCCAAGCTAGAGGAATGGTTAGCTAACGAGACAATGCAGGAAGGACTGCGGCTGTGCACAGACCGCAATTATGTGGATGTAGACCCAACATTTAACCCCAATATTGATGAGGATTATGACCACCGGCTGGCAGGGATCTCAAGAGAGAGCTTCTGTATGATATATTTGAACTGGATAGAATATTGCTGCTCTCGAAGAGAAAAGGTAAGTATGTGAGGAAAGCCATTCACTACTCTCGGATGGTGTTACGTTTTTCCTGTTGGTTTGACTTACAGATGGGTTTAATGCTGATTTTTAAAATAGGTATGTATAATTAAAGTATTTTGATTGAAGTGGTTTTGATCTTCCACTTTTGAGATCTGAATTTAATAAATTCTGTAAGTAGTGTATGGTTTAACCAGTTCATTAATGAATTTTATTTGCCAGCTCAAATCAACCAGTTGAATCTTAGGTATTTATCTACATGCAAAAGGGTATGTCTGCAGAATTGATGTTTTGTGCTTAGCGTTCACAAATCAACCCTAACTTAAACAAAAAAGCACCAAAACCAAAGTCCCTAAAACCCAAGATACATGTTGCGAGCTTGTAAGACTTACTCCTTTCTCAGTGAACACACTATACCATTCCTTTGGACCACTGGAATTGTTGGCTCATGGAAACAATCGTCCCATATTCAGCCTTTTCTTCTTTCTGCAATCCTTCCACCTTTTAAATAGGAGTGTTAGTATGTTTGTAGAGGAATGCCCTGACTTCTTACTGTTTACAAAATAACTCTGTGGTGTAGTCAGATTAGTGTTGCCTTTGAGAATAAGCAGAATTCGACTGAGATTAAAGGGACAGGAATATAATTGGAATTTGCGTGTTTAATGAAGGATCCAAGACTTTAAGAGTTCAGTTTTGCTTTGGAGGTAAAGGATCAGTTAGAAGCCAGTTTTAACAGGGGTGAGACTTAAAGTCCTGTGGTCAAACAACAGCCAAAGAAAATGATTTCCCTCCAAAAAATGAACATGAAATATTTTGTATGTGTACTGAAAATCAGATTTAATCATTTAATTGAGTGATGCCGTTCGCTAGGGTATTATATACCCTGGCTATACTATTGGCTTTGAACTGAGGGCAGGTCTCCCCTAACTAACCCCTTGACTAAAGCTGTAGTCCAGGGAAGTTCTCAGGTAAATCAGGCTTAAATACTTCTAACCAGTGGTAATCCACTATATTCACTGAAAATATTTTTGTCTAAACCCCATGGTTTTGCTAATCAGCAGTTTGCCTACAAGATACACATACCCATGGGGAATGTAGCATACATCTGTTTAGCTAACAGTTTGTCTTGTTTCAGTTAATCTGTGTGTTTGCCTTTACAAATATTCTTAGGTACTTGTAAAACTCTTGCTCAGACTTTGAAACAGAATTGACTTTTTTAAGAGTAACTGCTGTGGTAGGTACATACACACGCTTGAGAACTGCTACGTTTGGGTCTTTTTACTCCTGCTGTCAGAATCATCTTTTTCAGTGGCCATTTCTTTATTCCATTCACCTAATTTATTTTTTCTTTTGTTATTACAAGCCACTGGATTCAAGTAAAGACTCACCCCTAGTGACATTGTGTTATGGACTGTGTGTTCTGGGGCGGAGAGCATTGGGAACAGCTTCACATCATATGTCTAGGTAATAAAACGTTGCTGTAAGCTTCCTGTCCTCAAAATCTGAGTTCTTAGATTAAGTTTTAGATGACTACCTTTTCATAGAAGAAATAGATAATTAATGTCATCTTTCCTTAAACTGGGCAGGTTTGCTGTGTAACTAAAGAAAAACAAATGAGGGAGAACTTGAATTTCAGCATATTGTTTTATTGAACTAATTCAAGATGGGAATTCTGGTATGGGTAAAGACCCGTTATAACCAATGGAAAAAAAAACCAGGAACTGATAGAATTCTAAAAGTAAGCTCCATTTCCTGCATCAAGTAGATGTCCTATAGGAAGTAAGGGGAAGAAGAGAAAAGTTTCTTAAAATGAAAAACTGATATGCCTTGGTGGATGTTAGATGAGATTGTTGTGATAAATGTCACAGTTTAGCTGGCTCTGTGGCAAGCAGTTGTGGTTCGTACAAATCTTCAGCTCAATTCTCTTGTCATATGGCAACTTTCTTGAAGACTGACAGCCTCAACTCTAGAAAGCAAATGTAAAATACAGCTATAAGGTTCAGGAAATCACAAGGTGGTGGCTTAAAAAGAAGCATAATTGGATGTTGAAGCTATTGGTCAGCTGGGTGCTGACTATAAAAACTGTTCTACTTCATGTTCAGCGCAACTGTTAATTAATTCTTCTAAGTACCAGCCAGTTGCCTCTTGAAGGTTGTGCAGATATGGAGTTCTAAGATTTATTAGAGCATATTTGATTTTTCACTCTTAAGTTAGCTTAGTAATTGAAAACAATGCCTTTTAAGCATGAAAAGTTGACAAGATTTTTATTTTGTTCTAAAGCATGGGCAATTGAAGTTGCATACCCTCTTTAACTGGTCCGTTGTGTTACATACCCTGAAAAATTTTCCCTTTAAAAATCTTCAGAATGAAATCAGGCACTCCTCATGGTGTTTCTGTTTACTTTAGTCCATGTAAATAGTCTGTTGCATGTATAGTTTGTTCATTACCTGTTCAGTGCAGGTAGACATCTAAAGTACCAGATTTTTTTACACACACACCTTTTCCCTGTCTTATCCTGTAGCTTACCTTGGTAGAGAAGAATTGTGTGCCTTTCTGTGCAGCTCAGCATTTTCTGTCCTTTTCAGTGATAATAACTATGGATCTGTTTGTACTTCTGTTAATACTTGAGCTGTTTTCATGGTTTTTTCCCCTTCAACAGTAACCTGGAATCCTTCTTGTATGGCCTTCATGCCCTGTTTAAGGGTGACTTCCGTATATCTTCAATTAGAGATGAATGGATCTTTGCTGACATGGAATTGCTGAGGAAAGTAGTGGTTCCTGGAATACGGATGTCACTGAAGCTACATCAGGTGAGAGATTACACAGAAAGATATGTCTAGTCTTTTATTTCTGTGCATTTGTTCTTTTAAAACTAAGTGTCTGGGAGAGAGGAAAAAGAGGATGAGAATAAAAGGACTGTGATAGAAATTGACAACTGAAAACAAGGGAGCATTATGGTCTTGTCCTTTGATTTATTGTAGCTTTTGTGGAAGGTGATACCGAGGAAAAGGGAATGTTTATGCTCAGAGCTTGAAAATTACATTAACTGTAAATCAGAGAACATGTCAAGCATTGTTTCATACCTATCTGGAGACTTCCCTTATGAGCAGCTTCTCTCATATTTTCCCTCTCTTCCCTCCCCACACATATGTAATAGGCTTTAAGGTTATGCATTCAAAGCTGCACAGTCCTCTTCTCCAGTGGGAGTTGTTTTTCTTGTTCTTTTTACTCTGAAGTGTTGTAATCACAGGTTTCAGGTGAGAATGAGAATAAGCTGAAATTAGAGTTTCTTTGTAGTGAAGTGCAGGTGAAGATGAACAATCTCAAATTCTGTCCAGCCCATGTATTAATTCAGCAAGTACAAGAAAACATGTACTTATCACTTTAACAGTGATAAGCACTGTGTAAGGGGGGGAGAAGTGTTGGTATGCAAGAAGAATAGATTGCTTGAAAATCATAATAAATAAACAAATCTTAGTTGCAGTTTAAAAATTACTAGTTTATTTTTTTGCCTTCATTGCAGAGTTTGGAGTCCCCCAAAACTAGCAGTGATTGAATTAACTCATTCACGTAACACAAACTCTGAATTTAGCAGTGTGTGTGTTGGGAGTACATACAGCAAAGCAGAATAATTACAAAATCATTGTTGAAACCAGCAGAAGTACCACTTCAACAACTCTCTAAGTGTTCTCAGAGAGTTACTGTGCAGAATGGGTTTGATTGAAGTCAGAGAATGAAAAGTGAGAAAAATACAGATCACTCTAGCAATGAAAAGATAGAAGTTCTGAACATTATTATATTAATCTATGAAAGATTATTTTATTCACT
Source organism: Corvus cornix cornix (assembly GCF_000738735.6). NCBI lineage: Eukaryota > Metazoa > Chordata > Aves > Passeriformes > Corvidae > Corvus > Corvus cornix. The sequence goes on from NC_046335.1 coordinate 35,227,578, forward strand.
TGTAGAGCATGAACGTACCCAGGCTTCAGTCAGTGTGGAAATTTAGCTATTAACCACAATTATTTTTTAACCAGGAAGTAATGTTATCCAATACTGAATTGAACTTGCAGGTTTTGTGTTTATTTGACTGGCAGTAATGTAAGTTGTCTTGATAGTATCTGATGCTGAAAAGGTTTGTCATCAGGTATTAATGTGAACTTTTTAATAGTAAATATTGTTTTTCTTCTTACTGCTGTTTTCATATATAGTACAGTCTCAGTGAATAATCAGAGCTTTACTTAAGTGTGTTTTACAGTTGGAGGCTCGTGAATAAGAAGAGAAGCTAAAACTAAAAGGCTTCTGCCAACAGTATAAACAGATATAAATCTAGTGTAAAATTCACCTAGAAATTTACTTGAATCAGTGATAGGCAGGTCCTTCCAATTATTTTGGTTTTAAGTTAAAAAAGAAGCAAACACAAGCAAACAGAACCAATCTATTGTAAAATAACTTATCTTTAACAGTGTTCTTCAAGTAGGTATTTGATACTTTTGATGGCTAACTTTGTATAATGCACTGGTCATTTCAAAAGTTTGAGGTGTGAAATGTTCTATTTTTGTGTGGTTACATCTGAAATGTTAATCATACCTTATTGAACATGTATTATTGGAAACAGGATCACTTCACTTCTCCAGATGAATATGATGATCCTTCTGTCCTTTATGAAGCTATAACAACCCATGAAGAAAATCTAGTTATAGCACATGAAGGGGACCCCGCTTGGCGGAGTGCAGTTCTTTCCAATTCTCCGTCTCTTCTTGCTCTGCGTCACGTGATGGATGATGGCACCAATGAATATAAAATCATTATGCTCAATAAGCGCTATCTCAGTTTCAGGGTCATTAAGGTAAGCTTTGAGTATGTTTCACAATGTGACAGCAAGTTGTGGTGTATCTTAATCACTATACCGAACTGCTGCTTCAACTCAAATCTTGACTGTTTTGTTATTAGTAGGGCTGGTTCTTCTCATACAGTGCAAGTATTGTATCAGAAAATCAGTTCCGTCTCACTTAAAATGTTATTTCTCATCCTATTCTTAGATTTGTTTATCCTCACTGTTGCAGCCTGTGTGCCTAAGTTCAGCCTGTTAAAGAACTGCGTACGAATGTGTGCAGTTGTGCAGTGCAATTACTGCATATGCTCACGAAGGCTTTGGTATAACACAGCAGTCACCACATGCTTTCATTGCTTCACTTTCTGACACAGCCTCTCTACTTGGCTTTTGCAGGTGAATAAGGAGTGTGTGCGTGGCCTGTGGGCAGGACAGCAGCAGGAGCTTGTCTTCTTGCGTAATCGTAATCCAGAAAGAGGAAGCATCCAAAACGCTAAACAAGCTCTGAGGAACATGATCAACTCCTCTTGTGACCAGCCAATTGGATACCCCATCTATGTCTCACCTTTGACTACTTCCTATTCAGATAGTCATGAACAGCTAAAGGACATTCTTGGTGGAGCCATCAGCTTAGGAAACATCAGGAACTTCATAGTGTCTACATGGCACAGGTGAGCCGAGGAAAGGGATTCTCATTAGTACGTGTTCATGCTCTCATATTCCATTAACTAGTCTTGTACAGGCCCAACACAGCATAATTTATAATACTCAGTCACATAAAAATAAATCAGTCTTGACTTTTATTTTAGGCACATCAGTAACATATGGCAACTGCTTTGGTGCAGGATTAATCTCCAAGGCTGAGTAATACACCACAAACTATGTAAATGAGAGCTCAGAGGAAACAGGACGAAGTCTAGATGTAGGAACTGCAACTTCAGGTTTAATGTTAGGTCTGATAATGAGAGACAATGCAACTTCTGTACTGGTTTTTTTCAGTACCATTGCTTTTGCAGTCTATAATACCATCTTTACAGAATGGTACAGTTTGGTAGGGTTCCTGTTTGGCAAATATTTAGCATGAAAATACCTGTATTAATGTTGTTAGGGCATGCTCATACATAGTTAATGCAGGCTTTAGCTGTTGTTTGAAATCACACAAGTGCTTATATGTTATATAATGCTTAAGGTTAGCACCAGAACAAGTAACTGGAATGATAACATAATAATTTCTCCATGTGACCCCTGGGTAATCCAGTAAAACTCATGCTGTGTTTTATAGGCCATGAGAACTTTTACTGCACTTCTGGTCCTCTATGACAGTGGCTCCAAAAGCAACAGTGGCAGCAGTGTGGCGTTCAGAAATGTGTGTCCCAGTTCTTACTAGTTCCAGGAGCTGGTGCCCTAGTCTGAGCAGTCCTGTAGCTGTTCTGATGGTCGTATTTATCTTAAGACATCTGCAGCACATCAGAACAGAACTTGCTGCTTCACCCAGAGTGCCAAAAATGCCACATTTACCGCAGTCTGTGGTGTTTGTCTCCCGCTGCCACCAGCTTGTCCAACTTGATAGAATAACAGGTGAAAGTATGACACACAACAGTATTTGAATCCAAGGTGTTTATGCTTCAGGAAAAGAGAAATGTAGAGTAGGAATTGAAGGCAGAAGGAAATGTGCTGTGGTTGTTATGTCCTTTTGAATTAGTGTAAACAATGTGGTGAAAAAGCTGTGTGGTTATGTATATATGTACTGGAAAATGGTGGCTAACCTTCTGTCTGAATGTTCAGTATGTGCTTGAATGATGTGTGTCAATAGGGGATACACATCAAGTCACCCCAAGACAGCTTCAAACAGTTGTGAGTGCATTACTGAATGTAACAGAAGCCAAATATATTAAAAATCCAGCATTCTTTCCTTGCTAGTCTGTGTAGACAAAGGTCTTGCATTGTAACAGTTATACATGACTAGTGTGTTAAGTGGCGTAAGTTTACTAAACTGTCCTAAAATAACCAGGATGTTCTATGAGCATTTTAGAGTTAAAATTGTATCACTTTGTTGTAATTCAGAGGTAGCATAATTTTTAAAAAGCTGTTTTATATGAGCATTTGACTTGTCATAAATAACTGTTATTGAATAGCTGTCATGAAGAAAATCGCAATCTCTTAGAAGCATTTATATTTGCAAAGCATATTCTGAGAAAATAAAGTCAAGTTTTAACTGATTTTGGGAAGTGCTGTGGATTGTGCTGAGTGAAGCCTTTTGCTTGTCATGAAGCATTTCTTAGAATCCTAATGATTAGAAGGCCTACCTTAATGTATCAATTGCATTGTGTTTCCAGACTAAGGAAAGGCTGTGGAGCTGGCTGCAATAGTGGTGGAAATATTGAAGATTCAGATGCTGGAGGTGGAGCTTCTTGCACAAGTAACAATGCAACGATCAATGAGTCACAGAGCAGCATGTCACAAGGAGGAGGGAATGCACCTACAGGGCAGGGACCTGGAGCAGTACAGCACCCTCCTGTTGCAGCTCATCCCACAACTTTTCCTGCAGCTCATCCACCAACTCATCCCTCCACTCTGGGTAAAGTTAAAACAAAGAAACAACTTCATACAAGTTCAATCCTATAGCCAGAACAGGCCTTTTAGCTCTTTGGCCTAAGTTAAAAGAAAAAGCAAACAAAAGTGATGTGATTTTGTGTTGTGTTAAGAGCTGCTGGATTCATCTCAAACTACAGTACTGTTTTATGCAATGCAAAGTTCCCAAACAGATCTGATAAATAGAGGTATAGTTGTGCTGACAAAATAGATTAAATAACTTTTTATAACAGGTTTCTACAGACTGGATCTTTTCACTTCTGTTGTATTGTCTGCAAATGTTGATCTCATAATTTTTTGGAATATTTATAATATCTAGACAGTGAAACAAATTCTCTTTATTTGCACAGTATTCTAGCTGAATCTATCCAAGGGTCCGCAGTGATCTGTAGTTAAGGAGGTGACAAACATTAAAGCTTTCAAAGCTTTAAAAAGTCTTTCAAACACTGCCTTTACTCAGAAAGAAAACATACATGTATGTAGTTGAATGAACATAATTACATCTATCAGCTGAGGAGAGGTATCTGCAAATATTTACGAAAAGCAATTACACCCATGCTTGTGAACTGCAATTTCTGGTTTTAAGTGTATTAAATTCTGAACTTGTTTTAAAACAGCTTTTGTTCTAACAAATTTTCTGACCCAAACTTTGAATGTGTAATCAAGCATATTAAGAAAGAATAGTCAGTATTTTGAAACATGGGCATCTGTACCTGCCTTATTGCCTTAAGTATGGTAAACTGAAGTGTTAATATTAAGTAACAAATTGTTAATGCGGCAAGTGCAAGACTGAAGCGTTTTTCAAGGTACTTCTCTGATAGTGATTGTGAACTGAACAGATGAAATTCTGAGATAAGATAAGTGGAATATATTGAAATGTTCTGCTATGTGAGATGCAGCAGAGATCTTCTGCAATACATCTATTTCAGATGATGTTGGTTAGAGCCAATCAGTTTTGTATATCTGTGCACTAAAACATTTGTGTGTCGGCAATCTGTTGTGTGTGGGAGGCTTTATCAAACTTTCCTGATTCTGTATCTTTTACTTTTAGGCACCAGTCACAGCTCTCACTCTGTGCAGTCCAGCCTTGTCAGACATTCCCCTGCCCGTGCCTCAGTAGCTAGCCATTCATCCTATTGCTACGGCAGCCGTCATTCATCTCTTCGCACATCCACAACAGGCTTTGTGCCTTGCCGGCGCTCTTCCACCAGTCAGATATCCCTTCGTAACCTCCCATCATCCATCCAGTCCCGCCTATCTATGGTGAACCAAATGGAACCTACTGGCCACACTGGGGTCAGCCTGCAGCATGGACTGCCCTCTTCTAGCAGCTCCAGCCAAAGCATCCCAGCCTGTAAACAGCATGCCCTTGTGGGCTTTCTAGGGACAGAAGGAGGGAGTAATGCAGCTGAAACTCAGTCAGGTGGCAATGCAAGCCCTGCAAATCAAATGCAAGCCAAAAAGGATGACGTTATTTACAGAATCCAGGTGAATAGTCTAGAAGAACAAGTTAACCAATGTTTCCATGTGCTTTTATTAGTTGTTCCTTTGTATGTTATTGAAATAGCTACTTTAAAATACACATTCTAGAATATCTGGTATAAAGTTTCTGTGCAGTTATGTTTGGAGAATTAATGTAGAGAAAAGATTTTCTGGACAAGCAGCCTTTCCTGCATGCTCCTTGTTTACATTATTTTTGTTTTGCTGTAGTGGAGCTCTGAGAATGTCAGTGGAACTCAGTTCCAGTTCATACTTAGTTTACCTTTTACACATTACAGTAGGTAAAGCTACACAGCTTCGTTTGCAGGGTAGAAAGCTTTTTTCTTTGAAGCCAAGTAGATTTTCCACAAAAGTAAGTGTAAAAATACTTGCTTTCATTTTCATTTGTATTTATTCTTTGATTATATCCACTTCAGGGTTTACTGAGCAGCAAACAGTACACTATTGACTAAGTTAATCATGGCAGCCTTACTTGTTTTGTGAAAATCCAGAAATTTGTATTCTTGCTTTCTTAGCTGTTTATTAGCCCCACATACGTGTCTTTGGCATTATACTAGTGGGAAACCTCAAGAAGTGTATTTAAGAGATTAGGTCATAATAACCAGGATTTCATTGCTGATACCACCTCAGTTTAGAGTAATCCTTAGTAAATTGCATCATAGTGGGCAAAGTTAATTTAATTTTTCAGGTCTGTGCTTAGTAGCTTTTGTTTGCAGGCAAGGGCCCTTTTATGAAGCTGCTTACTAATCCTCTGTGTGAGGAGGATAAAGTGGACGTGTGCCCTTGGATAGTGGACATTATGAAGTTCTCTCTGTCCTTAAATAGGAAGAATTTTTCAGGAGTTTTCTCCTGCTTGCCCTGTGGAGAGGCCAGTTTACTTCAAAACACAGGGTGGGTCTCAACTAACCATGCTAGTAGATAAATACTTCTTCTGCCTAACAAAGAATTCCCCAAGACCATGTTTCTTAAGATACTCTGTAAGAAGTAATGAGCCAATTTTAACAGCTCATCATCACTTAACTTTTTCCTGCTACTAGACTGTGTGCTGCCAGTGCTCATGTTGTGCCAACTCCCCAATCCTGCCATGAGCTAGTATAACTGAAAGAAGTGGGGAAGGGAACCAGAGCTGTTGCTTCAGTCAACTGGCATATTGTCAGCTGTGTCTGAAACCACAGCATCATTTCCAAATTCAGTGCTGTTTGGGCTTGGAGAGCCTGGAGCTTGAGTTTCCAACCTTGAAATTGGTCAGAAATCAATTTCAGTGGGTTAAAGTCAGTTATCTGGAATTATGTAAAAGGTTACAGTTTATCTGTTTCTTTTAAATTTTGGCTGAACTAACAGTCAAAACTCAATTCCTACTTATAGTTAATGGATCCCAGTCAAGTACTGGAAGGTATCAACGTGTCAAAAAGGAAAGAGCTGCAGTGGCCAGATGAGGTGATACGGCTAAAAGCTGGAAGAAACAGCTGGAAAGACTGGAGTCCTCAGGAAGGCATGGAAGGCCATGTAAGTTTTGCTTAGAAGTTGACAAGCTAACCTTAAAAAAAAAAAAAAAAAAAGCAGTGTCTTGATTCTGTGGCAGTCTGCCAATATGTCAATGCCAAAGATCAGTGTAGTGGTTAAGTTAGATCAGCAGCTGTCCTCAAAATCACTGTTGCTGGAAGAGCAGGTTTAGAATCCTAATTTGAAGCAGAGGGATATTTCTGCGACTCTGTGCAAAAGATGCAAGATGATGTTTCAAATGTTGTCAGCCACCTCTCCTTCCTTGCCTTCTTTCAGCTCTTGTCATGATCACTCAGGCATTGCTCTCATTCATCCAACCTTCATTTTCCTGTCTTTAAACTGCCAATCCTTGAACAAATAAGGAAGATCAATTTACTAACAAGTCCGTAACTGAAAGATTAACAGTATTTCGTTTTAAATTATTCTGATCAAAATAGAGCCAAATAAGATTGTCTTTGGATGTCTCTTTGTTATATAACAGATACATGATAGGTGTTTGCTTTCCTTTAAGAAGAAAATCTCTTCTAACTAAAACTTGTCAAAGCCCATGACATGAAATTCCATCTCTCTTTTCCCTAGCAATGTTACATCTGCATTTTATAAAAATTGACTGCATTGGCTAGAAAACTTATCTCCCAATTTAAGCTCCTTTTATGGGCAAAAACCCCGGTGTGGTCTTTGAAGCTTTTTGATTTTTACTGAGGTGCACTTTTTTTTTTTAAGATCTTGATGTCTGTAAAGATGCTCCAGTATTCTTTGAGTGATAGAGGGAGGAGTCATTGACACTGTGTCTGTATTGGTTCATCAATAAAACTGTATTTTCATCTGGAATATATCTGTTTTGAAGAAATTTCTGACTGCTTACATCAGTTGGAGGCATTGTTTATAAATTGCATTTAGGGATAGATTTTGCCATTTGAAAGTCCACACCACTGTGGATAGATGTGCAAACTTGAGGTAAGAAATGGAGATACACCAGTAACACAGTATCTGCTGTATCTACCTTGCTGTTTTATCTACATGAAGAAAGGGCCTCAGAAACACAATTATTCATGGAAGAAATCTATCAGAGTTGACAGTCCACTTTTAGGACAGTAGGGTTATGTTGTAGGTAACACCTGTGAGTAGAATGCTGTTGTAAATGTTCAGTTATGTTGGGTTTAGACGTACTGTTGCAGATCAAGAATATCATAAAGATGGTGAATGTAAAGAGTTTTACTGAAACCTGTCCTCTTGCCTGGTGTCACTGGACAATTTTTTCAGGAGTTTGAGAGTGTGTTTTGTGAATTGCAGCATGCTGACATGTACAGTGACTGATGCTGAAGAAAGATTAAGAGGATTTAAAAGTCAGAAGAAGCTGCTGTTCTGAATGCTTCTCATCTATTTTTGGTACAGCATAAGGGCAGATTTTTTTGGAAGAGTGTCTTTTAACCCAACAAGAAAGGGAAGAAAGCACAGATTATCCTGTTTGTGATAGGAGGAAAGGATTTAACTTGATGACATAGTTTCCACTGCCTGCTTCAGCTGCCTGTGGTTAAACATACTAGTATCAGTTAAAGCTCTTAGGACAATATTCCCTTTCTGATCCTGTGGCTGCGGTCCTTTCTGCAAATAGGCAGAAATGATTCTTACCTGCTGAGTTGCTGCTCATCAAGCAGTTTACCTTACATCTGCTCTCAGTATGAAGTTCAGCACTCAGTAGTTTAAGACTTTGCTGCTACACAGAAAAAAGCGTTTTTCCTAACTTAGCTTCTTATCTTGCTAAGTGTGCTATACAGTGTGTATATAAGGCAGAAAGATATTATAAGGTTTCTTCAAGGAAATTACATTTAGGAGTCCTCTTTGTAATGTAGCTACTTTTTCCAGATTTTGAGAGGGTATGCCCAGCATTATCTTTTCTATGATACATGATGCTGGGGTGTAGAAGAACCCTTTTCCTCCTGGAGATTCTTACCACCTCTCGGCTACCTAGTGACATAATTTTTCATGTTGTCAGTCACTTATAGGGACCAAATAAATACCAGTCATGATAGAAGAGATGGTAAAACTGAGTGTGGGAATATGGCAGTGGTGAGTTTTAATCTGTGTACAACTTTTTGCATATACACAGGTTTTTAAGGAGCCATGATACTGATGCCCTTAGCTATCTCAAAGGCAGCAATTTTAAGTTGGACAACAAGGATATAGTACTTGAGACTTCACTGGAAGACTTTTTATTGTGTCTGGGGATAGGATATTCCTGGCCTCATTTCACAGAGCAGTGTAAAAAGTTTATATGGACACACTTTGAAGTCAGACTTGAACAGACCACTTAAGTATCACAGTGTTGCATCAAAGAGGAACTAAAGAATCCATGCTTCCCTGGTTAAAATTCTCTCCCTGTATCTATGCAGCATAAATCTCATGCAATGGACAAAGCTAAATGTCCCTCACCCAGTGTTAGAGAAATTGTCAGCTGTGTATAAAGAAGATAAAGTGAGTCTCTTGGATTTGATCTTGGAAAACTTGTGGGGTTGTTTTTCTTTTTTTTCCCCTTGATATCTTTAGGACTCTTGAAAACTTCACTGTCGTGGAATTTGTAAAAATTAGTTTTACTTGCTTTTTGACTGACTTTGTCTTGAATTAAGGGTTCTTCTCCAACAGCTGGAAAATTTTAGATAATCCTATTTCTATGAAGCTGACAATACTTAGACCTGTGTTAATGGAGCATCCTTATGGTTCCTTTGAGGCACCCAGAAGTTAAGGGTGTGTTTTTATGGAAGCAGCTGAGCAGAGACGTGCAAGGTCATACAAGGGCCTGTATGAAAAGGGACTTTCTGGCAGTCAGTATCAGGCAGGATCCTTGGAAGCAGCAGATCAAAATACCTAAATTCTGTAGATCCAAGGGAGTATGGTACAGTAATTTGTAGCACTGTTTCTGAACCCCTTCTTTGTAATATTTATAATTTAAAATTATCTTTGAATAACTTAATTTAGAAGATCAACCTTGAATTTACAGTGCATAGGAAACAAAATTAGGGCAAGGGCTTTAATTTGGAAGAAACAGTAGTGTACACCTGACTCCTGGTAAACTGCAGTTCTGTGCTGCACGACACTGAGGTATTTTAAGGTTATAATAATTAGAACATCAAAATATCCCAAATCTGTATGTGTGCACTTTTTTCAATTGCTGCTCACTTTGGATGAACTGTTGGTTCTGATCTGGGTCAAGTTGTTTGTTCCTACTCAAATCTAAATCAGACTGGCTGTTCTCAGGTAAGGAGGCTATTCTCACAGTTGGACTCAATGATCGTACAGGTCTTTTACAAGCATTTAGGTTGTAAAAGACCTAAATGTGATTTTAAGCTGCAGATCTTCAGAAATACTTCAATGTGCAGCTTTGGGGGTATGCTGTCACTGAAAAATGAACAACTATGTCAGTATAGCATCTATGTTTTTGCTCCTTCGTCCCTGTAAGGGTCTTGATCCTTGATCTGATATCAGCCACAACTTTGATATGACAGCTCTCTCTTTGGAGCTTACATTTCATTATACTTTGGGTTTTTTTTCCCCCTAGGTGATTCACCGCTGGGTGCCTTGCAGCAGAGATCCAAGTAGTCGGTCACATATAGATAAAACCATCCTGCTGGTTCAAATTGAAGATAAATACGTTGCTGTTGTTGAAACTGGAGTCCTTGAACTTGGGGCTGAAGTGTAAATCTCTTTGAGACTGAAACTTCCCCTTCTCCAATGGTTCGGAAGAGAGAAGGGTCCAGAAGAAGCAGCTCCCAGGACATGAAACTTTGGTCCGGTTGTAGGAAAGGACTTGAAACACAGATTTGTCTAAGTCCCTTTCCTCAAATAAACAAGTGTAAGAAATTTTTTAAGTTGTTAGCTGCTGAAGAAACATTTGCATGAAGGATAGATTTGTTGAGACATATCTTTTGTTTATAAATTTTGTTATGCATTGCGTAATGCTTTAAATCAACAAACTTTTCAGTTCTAAGATCAGAGCACCTCATATTTTTCTAATTGTTTTGCCAAAAATTGCCATGTCTTGTCACAGAGTGCGTGGAATTCATCCACCTTATTTTAATGAAATTGACTACAAACCTTCAGTTTGGTGAAACAGTGTAAGGGTTTCAGGTGTGGCAAGAAGAGACTGAACAGATGTATAGATTCTTATTCCTTATGAGCTAAACATTAATGAGAACTGCACTAATTTTTTTACAGCAATGCACTAAAAACAACCCTGAGATTGCTGAGAACATTTATTTATATATATAAATATAAGTATATAAAATACCATTATTTAAATTGCCTTTGGGATTAATCCCCTCCCTCTCCATATACATGTTGATGGTAAGGGCTGTGCCATGGGTTTGGTTCTATGTTCTGTATTTCGTACAAGTGCATTTGCTGCATCCTCTTCACAATAAATGGTAAAATAACAAATGTGTAGAAAAGCACCTGAGTATCCCTGTACTACATCAGACTTTATTGTGGTGGCAGTGGTACCTCAAGCCTGTACAACACGTCTAGCTTTAAAGTGGGCCCCAGTATGACTTTCCATCTGTCTTCCCTTCATCAGCCATGGATGCTTTGCTTCTTTACACCCAGAGCTGGCTGTGTTGTTTCACTGGCTCTTCTCTGGCAAACACGGTGGTTTTAGTTTCGTAGTGGGAGGTGCAGGTCCATGATTACTTCACGGATGCTTGAAGGATTTTTTGATTCTATCCAATTTTAAAAGAAAAAATAGCAACAACAAAACTCCCCAAACAAAACAAAAAAAGTACCAAACGAAACTTGACTTCTGCTTTTAAAGATCTTTTATAGAAGGCACAGCCCTAAACTTGTATCAGTTTTACCACCTTGCCTTTTCTTTCCCTTTAGTCTTCATTCTTTTCTATGACTTGAATTTTATTTTCTGTGATTATATATTCTATGTAAGTGTAATTTGAGTATTTATAACTGTGAAGTTGAATTATTCATGTGTTACATATCCTAGGTTTTATTGTATTTTTTTAAAAGTGTGTATTCAGGGAAACAAGTAACTCAGAACTATCATGGGAGTGTGAGAGGGAAACTGGTTTGTTCTTGACTTGCAGTTCCTATGACTCACTTTTCTTAATCCGTAAGAAAAAAATGTACCTGTTGTGATTGTTTCCTGTTTCTGACCTGTAATTATATAGGACTCTGGGGAAATTGCATACAGTACTAGCTTTTGGGAGCAGCCATCTTCTTCCCAGTCACTTCCACTTCTTTATGTGTATTGTAACTAGAAGAGACTTCTGATATACCACAGGGGTTATTGTAATTAATTCTCTGACATCAGAGAAACATTGTCCATTATGTACCTAATGTAAGAGTGAAATTATATGGGATAAGAAAAAAGGAAGAAACAGCTACTTAAGAAACGCTGGTATTCCAACTCGAGTCACTGTATGCCATCTAGGCATGAAAGGGTAAGTCTGTGTGCCTGGTAGCTACTCAATTCCAGTTACTGTTCCCAGTAAGTGATACTGGGACCTTGCTTGCATCATTGATTATGCAAACTTGTCCTCGAAATGCTGTGCATCTTAGAGTTGCATATTGCTATTCAGTTTATTCATACACAGTCCCATTTAATCACGGTATAAATGCACAGATCTGCCACCCTTAAAACTATGTGGAACAGCAAAATTATTTATCATATGTACACATTATAGAGTAGTTGAATTCATCTCCTGCATACGTGAAAATATAGTACAGTAGATGAAACTTCTGTAGCGGTCTGGTAATGCTGCTATCAGGAATGAAGAAAATGTGTAAGTTTTGAATTGAAGGCCTCTTAGTTAAGGTTTTATTCTTTGTCCATCCTTTCAGGTAAATACCCATTTGATTAATTAACCCTCCAGGTTTTCTGTATCATTGGAAACATTGCTTCATTTTAAAGGGAGAAGTTTGTTTGAAAATAAGCCCCTATTTGACATTAGTTGCACAGGGTTGGTTTTTTTTGCTGTGGACTGAAGCCTTGAGGTAAACAAATGACTGAAAACCAAAAAACATAGTTTAGGTTTTTTTGCTTTGTTTTTTTTTAAACCTGACTGAAACAGCTTTCAGTATGTTAACCCTGACAGAACAATCTCTCTCTCTTTGGGGCAAGGTAAGGACAATGTGAATTGCTGGTAATAGACATGATTGGAATTAATGGCTTGTTAGTGTGGAAATTTTAGCACATATGTGTATCTGCCTGGAATTCAATTGGCAAACAGCAGACAGGGAAAGAGAGAGACTCTTTTTTTAAGGGCAAAGAGAATTGAAGAATATTTATATTTTTTATAAATCATAAGGTTTTTGGTGTGCTGCCTTCAGGAGATGGATTTTAATGTGGACAGCTAAAAGGTGAACACTTCCTTTCAGGTACGCAGCTAACATTTGTTGTGAAGCCATTCACATAGTGCTCATGCCTGTTCCAGATCTGCTCAACAGAAACCACCTAGTTGAAATTTCACTCTTCCATAAGGCTTTGGAAAATTAACTCCTTAAAGTTTTTCCTGAACTCATTAAGATTCATATATGATTGTATCTTGGTTTGTACAGAGTTTGTGTTTGGTTTCCAGTGTGCAAGTGACAAAAATGTTTGTTTTTTTCTAACTCAGAATCACACAGAATTAACTAGGTTGAAAAAGACCTTTGAGATCATAGAGTCAAAGGACTGAATACCACCTTGTCAACTAGACCATGGTACAAAGTGCCACATCCATTCTTTTCTTAAACACCTCTAGGGATGGTAACTCCACCACCTCCCTGGGCAGCCCATTCCAGTGCCCAATCACTGCTTCTGTGAAGAATTTCTTCCTAATGTCCAGCTTAAACTTCCGCTGGTACAGCTTAAGAGTGTGTCCTCTTGTCCTGTCACTGGTTCCCTGGGAGAAGAGGCTGAGCCCCACCTGGCTACAGCCTCTTTTCAGGGAGTTGTGGAGAGTGATAAGGTTTCCCCTGAACCTCCTCCAGGCTGAACAACCTCCTGCCCGGCTTCCTCAGCTTCCTTATAGGATTTGTGCTCCAGAGCCTTCACCAGCCTTGTTGCCCTTTATCTGGACGCATTTGAGCATCTCAATGTCCTTCTTAAATTGGGGGGCTCAGAACAGGACACAGCACTCAAGGTGCAGCCTCACCAGTGCCAAGTACAGGGAGACAATCACTGCCCTGGTCCTGCTGGCCACACTGCTCCTGATAAAGGCCAAGAGGCCTTTGGCCTTCTTGGCCATGTGGGCACACCTCCCCACAGGATAGATCTGTCTGTGGAAACTTCTGTTCTAGATGGAGATGATTTCATCTTTTATTTTCTTGGCCTTTGTCTTGATGTGTAATACTCTTCTGTTGTAAGGGTGGAAAAGATGGGCATTTTCTAGTGAGTCCTGTCAGTCCGAATTGAACCTTATGACAGAGCAGAATTTTTTAGATCTTTCTAGATTTTCATGAAAACCCATATAGATGATTGCTTTTACTCTGTCCACTTGCTTTGTGATATTCTCTTGCCATAAGAACATTCTAGTTAAGTCCTCCTGTTGTAGCTTCCAGGAAGATCCCAGTCTATTTTCTTTCTCTTAGATTTCTTTGGAGGTGGTATCTGTGTACATATGTAAGGACTTCCCTAAAACACTCAGTTGGAGAAAAGGGCTTGAAAACCCCATGGATCAGATTATGTTCGTTAGTAAAAATGGCTATTACGTGATTTCTTAAACCCTCTTCCTATTTCACTTCTCTGTGAAATCTTTTAAAATGTTCTGTTTAAAACAAAAACCTAGAACTGTGTATGTGACACCACTGATGACACCTAGACTTCTGGGCTACTTGGCAGTGTATGATACTAGTGCTGGATTCTGGGGATCTCTCTCATGGTTCAGCATATGTGAAATGGTTTCAGAGTTTGGGGAAGATGATGGTGGTTGATCGTTTTTTGAGGTAATTCCTTGGCTGAATGGCCCTACAGCCACTTTGCCTGGGACATCTGGCATGTTTCTGAGCGGTGATGTCAGTTTTCCGGTCAAGAGTGTAGTTACCACCAGTCATTCCTCATCCCATGTTCACAATGCCTTTGGGAACTGAAGAACTCTTTGAGAAGCCTGGATGACTGGTGAGGTGACAGATGAAGACTTGTGGCACAGGTCCTTGCCTTTGGCAGGAGGCCATAAAGTTTTATCTGGATGTGGGCAAGCAGTGGAAGAGATGCCTTATGATTGATTCAGCTTTCTCTGATAATGCACATGCCACCATGCAACCTAGGGGTGTAGATAACAAAGACACTGCTTTAAAGATCTATCTCAATTACAGAAGTCTCCATTCACAAAATGGAGCTGGATAAATTGCATTTCTTACCATTAACAATATTATTCAACTTATATTGGATTTGGGGTTGACTGACCACAGGTTTTATGTACTTAATTTTATTAAGGAATTTTATACCTATTATATAGGCATCTATTCTTTTCTTGTCTGGCTTGCTATTTGATAATCTAATGCAGTACATTCAGTGGCGCTGGACTCTTTCAGAAATTGTACTGGTAATTCCTGGTGCCTTAGTAAAAAAGTGGGTACATAACACCTTGGTGGAAGGTAAAGCATGTGATTTGTTTCACCCTAGCATGATATGCATATTTCTAAAAAGGTGATTAAGATGGCTGCCCCAAAAGATTTTGGGAGTATACCTACATTACTTGGTCATGAACATTTGAATATGAGCAATTTTTATGAATTCTGGTATGTACAGTTTGAATAGATAATCCCAGTACACTTAGGCCACAACTTTGAAAGATGGCAATCAAATAGCTGGATATGTAACTTCTTACACAGATGCCCCTGAAAGCTTGACAATAGCTGCTGGTTAGGAAATGGAGAGGGGAGTAGAGCATAAATGAGAGGATGGCTTTGGTTTTTAATGGACAATGAAAATATATATTGCCTCTACCAGCAAACGGTTACTTTGCCAGGGATAGGGATATATGTACCTGCGTGTCTGTGAGTGTGTATGTGTCTGCGTGTGTTATTGGAAACAGCCTGTAAATATTGTAGCTGTTTAAAATGGAAAAGGCAGAGAGTTTTTTTGCAACATGTTGCAGCAAAAGGACAGTATTGACAGTGGAGAAACACTGAGAAATAAAAGAACCTTTTTTCACTTGTTGTCATTTATTGCACGATTACATTTTCGTAAGATGTCATTCTCACAAATTCCCTATAAAGGACTATTTTAAGTTTACTCAAACCATCCTTTAATGAAGGATTCTCGTGTTTAAAAAATGTCTTTTGTAGCTATGCAAAGAGTAACCTCAGCTCTTCCTATTTTACTGCCAGCATCATCCCTGTTTTCATGCTTTTACATAAATAAGTGCCACATGCCCTCTCTTTTCCAGTTAAAATGTTTTGTCTTTGTTGAAGCATTTTCTCTATCAGTGATTTCCCTTCTCTTGAATGTTTTTCAAAGCCCAGAACAGTCTTTTACTGTCTTTGTGCTCAATAATTTTTGTTCATCATACTTCACAGGGAAATACCTTACCTAGTGTGGTTTAATCAGTCATTTCTAATTTTCTGCCATCCTTGATCTGATAGCCAAGTGCAGCATTGGGTGAAGTCCTGATGACCACGGTGCTTACATGAAGCACTTTTTGATACAGTGATACTAGTTTAAAAATACTCAGCTGCTGTCTCTCCAGGACATTCTCTCAGTATTTCACACTTGTCCAGGGACAACATTATCTTATCCCTTACAGTTTGAAAAAATCATTTGTAACATAAACAATGGTGATTGGACAGCCCTCGGTCTTTAAAGATTGGATGTTTCCTTTGTATAAAACCTAAACACAGCATCTGCAACTTTTCTTCTCCTTGTCTGTGAGGCTTGACCCACAGCTGTTTCAGGCCTCAATTTAAGAATGAGAGAAGAGCACAAATAGAGCAAGTGTTCTTAAGGAGAAACAACTCTTTTTTTCTTAATGTGAGTAAGTGAGTCTCAGTGAAAAAGATTAAAAGTTCTGTAACTGTTGTGTTCATAAGCAGCAGCTGAGCTTTCAGTTGCCAATGTCAAAAAAGGATGAGCAGCACTTCCACACTGATTTAGGGGATGGCAAAGGCTAAGATTTTTACTGTAGTCCACTGTTACTTGCTGTTGGTGTCAGCTGAAGGCCTGCAAATGGTAAAAATGGGGGGACCAGAGCCCTGGTTAGTGGTTGGAGGCTGCTTCTCATGGTAGTTTGGCCTGAGAGAAATCCAGTTTGCGTACTCTTGAGACACTCAGTTGCTGTGAGCCTGTCTAGGACCTGGGAGCAGGGTCTTTGCTTCTACAACACCCGCCTGGTCTATGTGAGTGTAATGCCTATTGCATGGCTTCTTTGTATTGCCAAAGATGGTCCTCTATCCTATTTTTAACCGGCCTTCCTCTGACCCATAATTCTTGTGTAGAAAGATGATACTTGGCTTCTGGCACTTTTTAGATTTCTTTGGTTGGATCAGTTTATGTGGATCTTCCTCTGTTCATCAGAAAGTGGTTTGGGTTTCTTTCGGAGCTCCCGCGGCAGAACACCGTGTCCTGGTACGGCGCCGCCGCTGCCGGGGCTGGCCGAGCGGCCGGTGCGAGCCCGCGGGGCCCGAGCGCTGCTCGCGGCCTGCGGCGGCTCCTGCGGGGCCTGGGCCGCGGAGCCCGGACGGGGCACGGCGGGGCGGCCGCGGCCGGCAGGGGGCGCCGGAGCCCGCGGGGGCTCGGTGTGTGGGGGCGGCGGCGGGGCCGGCGGGCGCCGGGCTTGGGCGTGCAGCGGGCGCCCTGGGACCCGCGCCTGCCTCTCCGCCCGCTCCTCTGCTCCGGCCTTGCCTTGGGATTGTGCTCCCAATGACGCCGCTTTTATCCCCACCCTCACCGCAGCATCCAGCTGTTCCCGCTAAACCGAGCGGTGAGGCTGCGCCGCTGGGCCGCCCCGGGATTCGGAGCGCCCCCGTGTCCTTCC
Source organism: Corvus cornix cornix (assembly GCF_000738735.6). NCBI lineage: Eukaryota > Metazoa > Chordata > Aves > Passeriformes > Corvidae > Corvus > Corvus cornix. Next base: position 35,245,002 of record NC_046335.1, read on the forward strand.
CTCTGCACAGCAGGACATGGATGAATTAATTTGACTGTTTGACTTTATTTTTTTTTTTTCCCCCACTATTTCGTAATATCTATTAAGATATCACAAAGAAAAGAAGACACCCACCCACCTAATTATTTTCTTTCACTATCGCTGATCCCATGGCCAGGGGAGTGAGAAGAAACGGGAAACAAACAGCAAGAAAAAGGAAGACAAAGATGTTGGGGAAAAGACACAGGGAAAGAGACCGCTTTTGTCTTTCCAGAAGCTGGAAGAGATGGAGTGGATAGCTCCACTATAATTTTTCAGCCTCTTTCTAGTAATTCCCCTATGTGAAAGTAAACCAGAGGTGAATTCCTCAAAGTGCAAATTAATTTTGAATGTAATTCTGATTTAGTAGACATCAGTCTTAGCAACTACTAAAAGAGTTATAATAGGCCCCTTTCATTTACTCAGTGTATTGTATATATTATGGTGCATTGTCACACTCAGGCAGAATTGCAAATTAAGCCTTGGTTAAAGGGCAGAGTGTTCTTGCTCCTTTGTGATGCTGGGAATGAAATGGCTGCTGTTTCCATATGTGGTTCTTGGGAATGCATGCGTAACTCCTGTAACCCAAATAGGTATCCGTACTCCAACTGCAGTAGGAATGTCAGCTGATGAGGATCTGACTAGCCTGTCCTGCTTGTTTGGACCCCACATCCATTCTGCTGGTGTGACAGGCATTACAGGGTGTCTCAGAGCAGTGTACCATGACCCTACACAGAGTTCAGTAACTCTTTTTTGCTTCAGCTCTGGAAAGAAATGCTTGGGACCTGTGCACTTGTGAAGCTCTCCTGTGAGCCTACCTGCACCATCTGATGCAGGTGCCAGAAAACACAAGCAGCACATTGTTGTCAGGAAGTCAACACTGTCTTTGTAGAAAACAACTTTTACCTTGCTGATAAGAGCACATTTTACATGTCCCAGCCGTGGCTAACAGGGACAGGGTGACCTTCGCAATGTTCCCCAGCAACAGGAACTGTTCCAGCCTTCCTCTTTTTTCACCGTGGGAATATCAGAGGTTTGGAACAGACCAGCTCCCCCTCCCCTGCACTGTCACTGCTGTGGTACATTAACTTTTTCTCTCTTGCACTCTTTGTATTTAGCAGCACCCGGAGCAGTCAGCCCTCTGTGCTCCCTGACATCCTCTGAGGGAGAAAGCCAATGCCCTTTGCATCATCTGTCCTTGCTGGCACATTTGCAAGTTCTGTCTGTCACTCAGAGGTATGGAAAGCAAAACCAGTAGCAGCTCGTCCTTCTACAGGCAACAAGACAGCAGCTGTCTCTGGAAGAAGCAGTGCTTGGATATATTCAGGGCAATTATATACCACAGTTCCACGCTTCTTGTCATTCTTGTTGTTTGCTACTAATGGAGAGTTCTGGTGCATCAGTGTTGTGTACATCTGCAGCAAGACTGGGCTTTTTTCCTCCCCTAGAGCTGCAAAGGCATCCCTCCCAAGCTCTCTTTTGTAGCCATGGCAGAACTTAGAGCTTCTGTTTCTTGCCTTCTCCGGATCTTTCCTATGAATAACAAGGTAACCACCTTGCTGCACCCTGGTTTTAGTACTCTTCACTTACTTTTGCCTAAGGCTTGGAAACCCCTGGGTTGTAGCTTCCTGCAGCACTCTTGTCTTATGTCACTGAATCTATGAAAATGATCCCTGAAAATAATTCTTGGCTGTGGTCTGCTTTCCTGGTACCTTACTTATTGAAAAAAAAAAAAAAAAAATTGTATTTGGAAAATGCCTCGTACTTCAAGGTAGGTTGGTTGCTGTCAGGGAAGTACCTGGGTAAGATATGGCTCACTGCCCTCCAGGGAGCCTGCTGCTGTCCCACACCCCACAGTTGCGCATGCTGTATCCACCTCCCCCCTGACCCCTCTGCTTGTACTGCCCACCAGCAGACTTGACCACAGTGCCTGCCAGCCCAATTTGCCTGCTGCCAGCTCACAGGGAGCCACGTCTGAGATCTGAGACACGTTTTTTTTTTCAGTTTGGCATGATGTAGAGTGCATTAGGACCAAGGAAGGCAGCACCTGTGAGAAGAGACAGTCCTAACATCATATAAAAGTGCATCTACTGGTGATATTTGAGTCAAGTGGGCACCCTGTGCATGGACAGGTCTTCCATCTGTTGTATGAACCCTCCAGCCCAGGTAAGGATTAGGTGCCACCTGGGAGCTTGTGCCTGGATAACCTGTGCTGGTTGGCTCCCCGTGTGGGGTAGCATCATAGGCTGGCTTGTGTTGGAAGGGACCTTCAAAGATTATCTAATCCAACACCCCTTCCACAAGACCAGGTTGCTCAGAGCTCCATCCAGCCTGGTGCTGAACACTGCCAGGGATGGGGCATCTGCAACTTCTCTAGGCAATCTATTCCAGTGCCTCACCACCCTCATAGTAAAGAATTTCTTTCTAATACCTACTCTAAATTATCTTCCTTTAGCTGAAAATTGCTGCTTTTCCTCCTTTCATTAGGGGCCTTGGTAACTTGTCTCTGTCATAAGCCCTCTTAATACAATGAAAAGTGAGGTACCTGCTGGACGTGAGAAACTGGGGGCTCTAGACGTCAGAAACAGCATTACCCACTGCAGAGCTGATCAACAACTAAGACTGATGGCCAACAACCAAGCAGGACCCACCTGAGGGGTGATTCGGTGAAAGCCCTGTACATCTCTGCCTGAGCCTCGCCACCACTTCAGCCTTGCTGTTGTAGCACCTTGGAGCCCTCTGTGTGTGCCGGGCGATCCCTGTGAGCACGCAGCCGCTCCACAGCCTCGCCCCATTCTGTGCAGCCTCTCGTGTGTAGTGAGAGCTGCAAGGGACCGTGTAACGAGTAATTGGCTCGGAGCGCAGCGCTGGCCGTGACTATAAGTTCATCTGTACGCGATGTTGCACTGCACCGCTCCCTAACTATTTTCAACACAATTGATTTTCATTACGGAAAATGCTTTCCCTGAAGGAGACGGCAGCGGTGATGCGCAGTGGCACAGCAGAGCTGAACTTCATCTTGGGCACGAAACGCACCATGTAAGTATGTATCAGTGTCAAGTCTGGGGGAAATGGTGCTTTTTCCATTGCTGTTCCAAGCCCCAAAACCCATACTCACCCTTCTCTGGGGCCGAGGAACTGCCAGCACCAGAGGAAAAAGGAGGAGGGGAACAGCCCCTTGCCTCTCTCACCCCTGGCTACTGCAGCTCCTCAGGGGAGGGAGCAGATGGGCCCCTCTGAGCTCATTGTCACCCTCTTCCACCACTGGTACCCCCATTGCAGGAAGGGGGTGAATGCTGTTGTGCTGCCCCTGGGAACCCTTGACATAGGCATGTCTGGAAAACTGTATGGGGATCATCCTCCAGCTGCCTGCTCAGGTTTTGGAGGCACATAACTTACTGCTAAGGTATTCTCTTTTTTACTAAGTATTTAGCAGTGGCTGTTCTAGAGATTAGTAGAGAATGACAGGGGAAAAAACCTAAACCCCACAGATGACTTTTACAGTCAGGTTTGGTATACCAGTACTCCCACGCCTGTGTTTCTCTCCCAACAGGAGCCGAATTGCACAGCCTTATGTAACCAGCTATATAAAGAGTGCCTTGAAGGAAAGTGAAAACGCTGCCTACCCCCCACCCCCAGCACCGTCACCCCCAGCACCTCCTGCTCTCCTCCAGGTGTGTGGGCTGCCCATGGCTCAGCTGCCCCCCCCAAAGGCACCTGAAGCCTGAGTGCTGCTGCTTAAAGATGCCCAAGTGCCATCTCCATGCCTGATGTGCACCCAAATGCCCAAGGTGCATCTGTCCCTGTCTGTGCCTCGGGAAACTGCCTCTAGCTCTAGTGTGTCACTGGCTGAGGTGTTCCCATGGTCAGGGGTGGGGGGATAGAGGACAAGGAGAGGGAGTTTACACACACCATGCAATGCAAAGCATAAACTGGGCAGCGTGCTCAAGCCTTTGCTTGCCCAGCTGCAGAGGGCATTTGAGGCAGGGTGAGCAATCATTCAGCCTTGTGGTTTGTCTCTGGACCTTTCAGAGTAGTGTGGGGGCAGTCCTGGGTTTGCTAAAGTGCTCCCGGGACCTACTATTCTGTATAAGTGTGTGCGTATGTATCTATACGGACACTCACTTCTGAAACAAAGACTGCCTAACGGAGCTGTGACCTGGGATGTCTGCAGCAAACCAGGCATCACACAGAGATGTAGGCACAAAGCACGTGGGTTGCATGAGCAGGAAGCTGGAAGAAAACTGGAGCTGTAGCTCAGTGTTCCTGCCTGAGCCCAGCTTGGAGACTTCCTACAGGGCGCTCACACCTGCGCTGTAACTGCGTTTTTATTTTCATCCTGAAAATGTTTTACAAACAGTGCCTGGGGACAAGCATGGCTTTGCCGGGTCTCTCTCTCTCTCTCTCTCTCTTTCATAAACATGCAGATGGCTCACCTTTCCTAAACTGTTCTCTAAATGTTTTCCTCCCAGCTCTAAATGACACTTGGGAGGATGCGAAGGGCAGCAGTGAAGGGAGCTGTGCCTTTGTTGTGCACATAATTCCAAAACAGTCATGTAAAATACATAATTGCTGGGGCAAGAACTGCTTAAAACATGAATTCTAACTCAGCTGGCAGCTGCTGTAGCAGGGACCAAGGATGCTGTGGGAGAGGGTGTCTGTGCAGAGGTTGAAGCTGAGCAGCAAAGCACAGGGTGCAGGATTACTGTCAAAACCCTGCTGCTATGGTGACTTTTGGTTATTTTTAATTGTTTCCACCTCCCTTTTCATGCCTTCTCATAGATGAAAGCAGTTTTATCCACCTCATGAGAGAGAAGTGTTGTGGGAGGCAATTCACATATCTATATAAAAATATGTCATGCTATAAAGGTTTTTCTCATACTGATGTAGATGGAAGCTTCAGATTTTTCTCATTTTTGGGGGGAGGCAGGATTTATGAATTAACTCGGTCAACACTGAGCTAGAAGCCAGCCAGGAAAGCAGCCCAGCTCCATAAGCACTGCCATGCCCAAGGAAAATCCAAACTGCAGTTGTAGCGCCTTTCCGTACAGAGCCACAGCTCTGAGGTGGAGGCCTCTTTGCAGCCCATGCACTTCACAGGGGTCAGGAGAAAAGCCTTTGGAGTGATATAAACATGCCATGTGCCAGCATAAGTCAGGTTGCCTGTAACAGGGCTGGGGATGGGAGAAGGGTTTTCTGTGAGAAATACCTGCCCAGGGGAAGGGGAGGTGCTGCGGTTTTCACCACAGGAGCACTGTGTCTCATGAACTCTTTGCTCTGGACCTCCTTCCCTGTATAACTGCTTCTCATTTTTTCCTTCACCTCCCTTATTGTACTTTGCCGTAGGCAACATTCAGCACACAAATCTGTTTTTTTATGTTTGTACAGCTCCTTAGACAATATGTATGGCCTTTGAACACTTATGGTAACATGATTATTTTAGGGCATTGACAGCTGTTCAGATTTCCTTTATAGTATTGTTTGGATCCTTTTTCTTCAAATGTGAAAGTATTGCTAATGCAGGCTGTGCTGATAATGTAGACTCAAGCTAGCTTATTTCAATATGTATGAGATTTCTTCCTATGCAATACGGGAACCTTCCTGAAGTTGAAATGAGTCATTACTCCCTCATAAACCTGCTGCAGACAGTCCCCTCTGCTGGCAGCTGCTCAGAGCCTTCTCCGTGTTATGCCACTTGCAAAGAACTGTCTGTATGTGTGTGTGTCTCTCTGTTTTTCTTCTTCTCCCCCCTCTGCCCCTGGCTTTCCACAGTAATTGCCATTCTCCTCCATTCCCACAAGTACAGGGAGAGCTACGGGAAATTATATTGCTAATTAAGGTATGGAAGAGAATACAAAGCCGTAAACTATAAATACTCCATCTGTGTTAAAAACCGGTGACATGTATTGTCCTTGCTGGTTGGAAGCCAAGGAAGTAGGCAGAGACTTCAGGAGCAGGCAGTGCAGGCAGCATGCTCTCAGAGAGCCTCTGACTGCTGCCCCCAGACTCAAGTCACAGCATTGCTGCAGCAAGAAATCAGGATCACAAGCAAAGCCACGATTCCATGTTATCCAGGTTTTCTAAATACAAGCTGCACCAAAGTACAGGTGATGCCTGTCAGGATTTTTATATAGTGTCAGGCTTAAAGCAGCAGCTTTCTAGCAGCAGCGTAGCCCATGGTGATGGGATGAAGCTGGAAGGCTGCTCGCAGCCTCTGCAGCAGCACCCCAGCGAAGGCATGCACTGGTGCATTAGTGCACCCCAGGCCCCCCTGCACGGACCTGCTGCAGCTGCCTGGAGCATCGCCCGGGGTGCAACCTGCTGGTGCCTGTAGCAGCTGTCTGGTGCCCAGCTCATCCACACCCAGTGCCTGCTGGTCCTGCCTGGCTGGTGGGGCTGCGGGGCCTACCAGAAGGATGATGCCTCAGGGCAGGGGTGTGGAAGAGGTGTCTTGCTGGGAGCCATTAATTCCTTCTGAACACTCACTTTCTGCCTGGCACTGTCAAGCCACGATGTGCCTGGGTTAATCTGTACTTCATGTCATGGGCCAAGTTCCTGCCTGTAAATCCTGGATTTGTGCAGAGGTGTTAAAACCACTTTATGTTATTTTGTGGCTGAAGAGGGAGAATGAGCACTGGGAGTGGTGCCTTCTGCTACTGCACCCACAGACTGCACCCCAGGTATGAGTTTTTCTTTACAACCAAATCAAGTTAGGTTTGGAATAATCCACACTTTCTTGGTTCTGATGGAATTTAAGATGTTCCCATTCTTGACAGGCAAGAGATTTAAGAAAAATACTAAATATTCAGAAAAAAACAATAAACTTTGATACTTGGTGATGCTGGGTATGCACAAAATTCATGTTTTCTAGGTCATAAAAATAGGAATGGGAACAGAGATCTGATCCACAAAAGTACTTATATGATACTACTGGTCACTACAAGTGCTTCAGTTCAAAGTCTCAGTTTTCAAAACCTGTGCCAAGATGCTGAGTTGACACATGTGAAGAAGTTCATACCCATTAACCAGAGCTACAGGAGGTGCTGGCAGCACTCCTTGGCCCTAAAGTGGTGCAGGCAGCACAAGATCAATTAGCTAAAACACCTGACTACCTGACTGTTTATCAGACAGAGGGGGCCACTCCGCATTGGTTTGGTTTGGTAAATCATTCTGTTTGAGGCAGTTTTTCACAATTAAACCAATATTACACTCGCAACTATATGCAAAAGGACATATTTCCCAATGGAAGCACTCTGAGTTCAAGCGCTTACAGAAATAAAGTTGTGCTTTCCTCCTCAGCTTTGACAGTCGGTGCCTATTTGTTACAATGGTGGTTCATTACTTAATGGGGCCCTTTGGCCCATGTTTCTTGCCTAACATGCTTCATGTTGTGCAGTGAATGAAACAGAGTTTTGAACAGCCCATTCTGCCTAGAGAATGAGGCAGGTGTTGTGCGAGACAATAATGCCATAAACAGCTTTATTGTTATTTGTGTATACCAAGAAGCTAGATCAGTGTTTCAAGCAGGTTTCATCTCACCTCTGTTTAGCACCAAAAGGAAATTTGCCCCTTGGAGCTGATGTGATCCAACAGCTCTATGCTCCCTTCCCTCTGCCATGGCTCCCAGTCAAGGGACTCCCGGTTTCTGCTACCCTGGGACTTAGGGACGTTGCTTCTGCCAGCTCAGGGAGCAGAGCCCGCTCAGAGGGCTGCCAGGGCTGGTGTCAATGTAGAGAGGGAAAAGTTGGACTCCTCTCCTTGGCAGCAAGCTGTTAGATCAATGCAAGCCATAAATAATATCAACCACCCTTTCTAAGGAACAAGCACATTGCCTGAGGAAAAGTGCTCTCAGTTCTTAATTAACTGCCCAAGCTGCAATACACAAGCTCTCTTCTGCACAAAATGAAGTGCCTGTAGAATGAACTGCCCTGCTTACCATGGCCTGTTCTGGGTGAGAGAACTGTTTGCCCACAGGGCTTCTGTGTGCAGCCCGGGTGCAGCAGGATAGACACTCACCAGGCACTGATGAAGAGCAGATAAACCTGCTCACCAGGAGGTTGTTTCTCCCTGAATGCCCCCTCCCTCCCCAAGGAAAGGACAGCAAGAGAAGGCTTTCGAAACCCAAACCTTCTGGAGAAAATCCTGTGACTGCACTGAATAGTGCAGGCTGTGCCTCTTCCCCAGTGATATGAGAGGGACCCATCTTCCCCTGCACACCATAGGCACCAACACCTTTTTTCTGGGTAGCAGCCTCTGGTTATCTGGTTACCCAGTGAAGCTCAAAGCTCACCATGAGCCACTAGATTGCTGCAGTGAGCAGTGATACGTAGTTCTGCAGGGTCCCTCTGCAGTCAGTGGTGGGGGATAAGCAGAGCAAAGTCACAGAATCACAGAATAGTTTGGGTCATCTAGTCCAGCCCCCCCAGAAATAAGCAGGAACACCAACTAGATCAGATTGCTCAGAGACCTGTCCAACCTGAGGGAATATTTCTAGGGATAGGGCATCTACCATGTCTCTGAGCATCCTCTTCCAGTGTCTTACCACCCTCATTGTAAAAAACTTCTTTGTTATATCTAGCCTAAGGACACCCTCCTTTAGTTTAAAACCATTAGTCCTTGTCCTATTGGTACAGGCTTCAGTGTAAATCGTGTCCCCATCTTTTTTGTAAGCCCCATTCAAGTACTGAAAAGCAATGAGGTTTCCCTAGAACCTTCTCTTCTCCAGGCTTTCCTCATAAGAGAAGTGCTCCATCCCTTTGATCATTTTTGTGGCCCTCTTCTGAACCTATTCCAACAGATCCGTGTCCTTCCTGTGCTGGGGACCCCGGAGCTGGATGCAGCACTGCAGGTGGGGTCTTCTCCACACCCCAGCACCTCAATGTCTTTCTTGTTGGAAGGGGCCCAGAACTGAACACAGGATTTGAGATGCAGCCTCACCAGTGCCAAGTACAGGAGGATGATCACTGCCCTGGTCCTACTGGACACACTATTGTCCTTTATGTCCAGCTTTTCTTCCACCAGCACTACAAAGTCCTCCTCCACAGGGCTGCTCTCAAACCCTTCACACCCCAGCCTGTATCGATACTGGGGGTCACCCCAGTCCAAGGGCACGACCTTGCACTTAACCTTATTATTCAGCCTCATAGAAGCTCATGAGGTTGACATGGTCCCACCTCTTGAGCTTATCCAGGTCCCTCTGGACAGCATCCTGCCCCTCAGGCATCATGCTCTTTACCTTCCCACAGATGCAATTTAGTTGAATATGCATTTGCTGAGCCCTGTGTACTTTGCTGTCACGACCCTTTAGCACTTCTGGAATATAACCAATATTTCCTTAGGGTAGTGCTGTAAAATACTTTCCCTTTTTTATTTGATGGCTTATAAATGAGTTTTAACTAAACTGGATAGAAGGATAGGTGTTCAGTCTCATGGCAGCCTCCATGCTCAGGCTGCCTCCACTTTCAGTACAAACCTTTCTTGTGATTTCTCTCTTTGAGAAGCTCCCAGCTGTGCTGTGGAAGGATGAACAAGCCCTCACTTGTCCCACACAATTCCACTTTGGTAGACTGAGCTTGTTGACTATTTCCTTGCTTTTCTTTGCATATCTTAGAAAAATTATGGTCTCCTAAAAAACCATATGTGCTTCCTGAGGGTAGGAAAGCATCCCCTCTAAAGCAAATGCTGTTCAGGCTGGAGGGAAAACTAGGGGCTTCCTAGAGCAATTGCTAAAGCTTTTTCCTCTCTCTGGAGCAGCAGAGCACCAGTAGCTCAAACCCCAACCCACCATGAGCTCAATGCTGAACAGAAAGCATGTCAACGTGAGTAACTTTATCAGTCAGAGCCTTGCCCGGCAGTTTTCTGCAAGCCAATTTGAGGGACCCACAGCTGTAAGCAGGGAGGGAGATGAGAATGGTTCCCATGACCATCTTCCAACATCTCATTCTCTTAGAGAAGGGGCTTTTGGCTTCTGGGTAACACAGTTGGTCTTGCAAGGCACATGGTGTTAGTCCAGGCTGAATAGCTGTCAGGACTGGATTCTGCCTGTTGTCTGTGCACCGAGACATCACATTTTTAATGATACAGTTGGAGATGTTTTGGGGTTTTTTTTCCCCATTAGATCTTTGCTTCATTAAAAGTCTCAAGACATACACTAGGAGAAAGAATTATGGCAACACAGAAAGCTATCAGCTCATTCCTGTGCAATTTTCACATGCATGCACCTCTGTTAACTAACCTGCGTCAGCAATGCTGCATCTGTATATACATCTGCATACATACCTATATATGCATACATTTTGCATAAAGTGTTTATATCACAAGGCAAAGGTTGGAAAAAATGTGCTTCTTGTGCATGAGGATGCTTATACTGTTCTGCTAATGGAGAAGTGAATTTGCATGAGCCTGGGCATGTAATTGTATTAGGATTTGTAAATAATTTATATGCATTTTGTCAATTTAAACTAAATACTGTATCTAATACCTTATAGGTGAAGTCATTAGGCTTCATCAGGCAGACTCAAACATGATGTTAGCATAATGCAAGCTGTACATGAACAGAATAAGGACTCTGTTCCCTCAGACTGGGCTGTAAATGAGCCTTACACGAGCATGCATTTGTTTCATTTGATGGGAAGATTTAAACCTATTCGAATGTCTTTATTCCAGATATCAGGGTCTTTTAAAAGGTCTTTTATTCTTGTTGTCGTGTTTTGTACTAAAACAAAATGCCAATGAGTAAGAAAAATAGAGGCCATATGCACATGTCAGGTATGAACACCTCTAATGAGTAAGTCTGTATGTCTGTCAGGCTGGCTGTAAGAGGTTCTTCTTTCCCTCGCTCCATGGTGACAGCTTATTTGGAAAGTTGGGCTAATGTCTTCCATGTGGATAAATGCTGAAGGTGTCATTTCACAGCTGTGCTCTCTTGAGAGCTGAGGTTGGAAAGGGATGATTTATTTCCACCTGTAAATTCCTGGGTTTGCTAACTGAGATTGTACTTCTTCTCACTGGTAACTGAAATACTTATGCCACTTGTGGGTGACAATGGTGTAGCCATACATACCTGTGTGATTCATATCTCAAATCATATGAAAATCCTTTCGAAAACCCCCAAGAGTAACTTGTCAGGGTGATACGCAGTGCAGGTCTCTTAGAGAGACACTGCTGCCAAGGGCTGGATCAAATGCTAGTGACAGTTTCTGAGAAATTAAAGTTTACAGCATGTTGATGCCAAGAAAAAAGTAAAGCATTTGGCAATAAATCTTTTGGGAAAGGACGTGGCACAACTAGATAGGAAGGGATGGTATCGTGCTGGCATAATTTATGCCACAAGGTGCAGTGAGAAGTGCAAGATTGGAGCCCATGTATTCATTGCTCCACATAGGCAACCCGCTGGAGCTGCAGAGGTGATCTGGAGCTGCACTGGCACACCCCAGGATGAGGCAACCCAAGGACTGCAGGGCACCAGGTGAAAGCAGCAGTGCAGGGTTTTCATGCTGCAGGGCCAGCTTCACCCCATGCATTCTTTTGTACAGGAAGAGCAGGAAATGCTCTGCTCTCCTTGCAAAAGGCAATGAAGTTTGCATCTAGTGGGTTTTTATCATAAGCTTATCATCAAGCCTCTCACACAATTTAAGGTTCTCCCACAAAATGACAAATTTGTGAATGGGCAGGAATTCTATCCTGAGTTTTTACAAAGCAATTACTAAAATTTGGAAACTGTTTGTTCTCTGGATGACATTATTAAAACGCATTGACCTTCATGACAGTCTTGCTGACGAACTAAAATGGGCAGGAAGCAGGCAGAAATGCAGCATTCCAGTGTTGCTGGCCAGTTTTTGTGTCAGATATATTTCCTTTATTGCTCTAAAGTGGTGCAAGGAAATACTTTTTTTTTTTTTTTTTGCTGCTTTAGATATCCATCCATCACCTGAATTTTTCTTGATATCATTGCACTGCTCTGGGGGGCATCTGGCATCTGTTTATTCGTGTGCTGAGAGCTTGCTTCAGTGAACTGCTGATGGAAGAGTTCAACATCTCTCTGCTCATCAGAGCTGGTTTATTTGTTTAATCAGCAGCTCTGTGCTCTTGGTTGTCTGTACCCTGTGAAGCTGGGACTGTGCCTCCACATCAGTATTAGAGGAGGATTACATTGCAATTCAGCTTGATCTTTCCATTCAACATGCAGCTATGCTTACTTTTTCATTTGTGTTAGGCCAGACCATCACATTGCAACAGAGCTACATCAGTTTATGCTGGGTGAGGGGCCCTGCAAATGCTGTGTGCTTCAAAGTGCTGCCAAAAGAAGCCCCTGATAGATTAACTGCCCACAGCACCCAATGATCAAAGCAAACACTCTCAGGTGATGCTGTGAAGAGAAATAGGGGAAAGCCATCCTAACGACACCATTTGTTGAAGGAATAACATGTGTGCTTCTTCCTTTTCCTTGTTGCCCTCTTTGGGGTGAGCACTCATCCCTGGAGACTTGTTTTTGTAATGGCAGAAAGTTGGATAGGGAGTGTAGAAAGATTTATTGCCGGCCCTCCATTGCTTGCTTGCTGTATTTCAGAAGTCATAGAAGGAGGTGATGGTGAAGAAGAGTGTTAAGACAGGATGAAGAAAAAGATCTATTACTACCAGTGAGGGTGCATTTTTAATGGATCTTGCAGCAGACATATTAAAATGCATATATTAAAAAAGGCAGTACTGGCTGTTTTGTCTTTGTAGAAGGAACAGGAAGAAAATTACCTTCAAGAAGAACTTGAATGCAGAATTTTTAAAGGTCCAGAGAAGTTATTTCAGACAGGACTGGTAATGCCATGCAACCATAATGGATACACCCTTCTAGATGAAAATAAATAGGTCAGGCCACTTGGAATGAATATACAAAGGTTGCCAGAATAAGTACAAATAAGACAAAGATGGCTGAGGCCCATCTGGAATTAATTGCGGGCATGGATGTCAAGGACAACAGGAAAGGTACATCAATAACAAAAGGAAAACTAAGGATAACATGGGCCTGTTGGTAAATGAAGGGTGGGCAGTGATAGCACAGGCACTGAATGCCTTCTTCGCATTGGTCTTCACTGACAAGACCAGCCATCAGGAACCCCTGACCCGGGAGCCCAGGGTAAGGGAATGTTGGAAGACTTTCCCTTGGCTGAAGAGGATTGGGCTAGAGGACATCCACAAGTCTGTGGGCCCAGACAGGAGGCATCCACGAGTGCTGAGAGAACTGGCAGATACGATGCTGGGCCACTCACCATCATCTTTGTGGCAATCAGAAGAGGTGCCTGAAGGACTGGAAGAAAGTGAGTGTCACCTCAGCCTTCCAAAAGGGTAAGAAGAACCCAGGGAACTACTGGCCATCCAGCCTCACCTTAGTCCCTGGAAAGGGAAAGAGTACCTCATTCTGGAGGCCATCTCCAGCCACGTGGATGACAAGAAGGTGATCAGTAGTCAGCATGGATTCAACTAAAGGTAAGTGATGCTTGACCAACCTGATTGCCTTCTACAGTGAAACAACTACCTGGATGAATGAAGGGAGAGCAGTGGATATTGTCTACCTCAACTTGAACAAGGCTTTTGACACTGTCTCTCACAGCATCCTCATAGGCAAAGTCAGGAAGCGTGGACTGGATGTGTGGACATTGCGGTGGACTGAGACCTGGCTGAATGGCAGATCCCAGAGGGCTGTAATAGTGGCACAGGGTCTGGTTAGAGGCCTGTCCCTAGTGGTGTCCCCCAGGGTTCTATACTGCACCAAGTGTTGTTTAACTTGTTCATCAGTGACTTGGATGAAGGAACTGATGCCTTCTCAGCAAGTTTGCTGAAGACACAAAGCTGTGAGGAGTGGTCAATACCCCAGAGGGCTGTGTTGCCTTTCAGAAGGACCTTGACAAGTTGGAGAGATGGGCAGCGAGGAACCTTCTGAAATTCCACAAAGGCAAATGCAGGGTCCTGCACCTGGGGAATAATAACTCCAGGCACCAGCACAGGTTGGGGGCTGACCTGCTGGAGAGCAGCTCTGTGGAGAAGGATCTGGGGGTGCTGGTGGACAACAAACTGTCCCTGAACCAGCAGTGCCCGTGTGGTCAAGAAGGCCAATGTTGTCCTGGGGTGCATAAGGAAGAGCATTGGCAGTAGGTTGAGGGAGGTTATCCTGCCCCTCCTCTCAGCCCTGTTGAGGCCTGACCTGGAGTGCTATTGTCCCGTTCTGGGCTCCGCAGGACCAGATGGACATGGATCTCCTGGAGTGAGTCCAGCAAAGGGCTATGAAGATGAAGAGGGGACTGGAACATCTCTCTTTCAAGGAAAGACTGAGGGAGCTGGGCCTGTTCAGCCTGGAAAAGAGACAACTGAGAGGGGACTTCATAAATGTATTTAAGTATCTGAAGGGAGGGTGTCAGAGGATGGAGCCAGGCTCTTCTCTGGGGTGCCAAAGCAATAGGACAAAGAGGCAATGGGCAGAAACTGATGCACTGGAAGTACCAGAGGAACAGAAGGAAAAAATTCTTTACTGTGTGGGTGAGTGTGCACTGGACCAGTTGCCAGAGAGGTTGTGGAGTCTCCCTCACTGGAGATACTCAAGAACCACCTGGATGCAATCCTATGCCATGTGCTCTAGGATGACCCTGCTTGAGCAGTAAGGTTGGACAAAATGATCCACTGTGGTCCCTTGCAACCTGACCCATTCTGTGACTCTGAAATTCTTTGTGCTTCATTAATAATTCTCACATAGATTTTTGATGTCTGATCATTTTACTGTCTGATATTTTATTAATTAATTTTGTTCCTAATTGAGGCTTTCTATTGTCCTAGAGGATGGCTAGGGGACATGGCATGAATAACAGGGTCCACTGGGTTTTCTGTATTCATGAGGCTTCACTTGCATGAAGAGCAACTGAAAGTCCTTTTCACCAGGGGTTAATGTATGAGGCTCAGAGTGGATGAAGTTTGTGTGCTCTTTTTAATAAGAGCTGCTTTTCTTTGCATAGACACTAAAACTCCCTGAATTAGAGCGCTGCCTGAAGGGACAGGTATTATGAAAAGAGCTGCCAAAGCCTTTGTGTGTCAGTGGGAAGCCCCTGATTATCACAAGAGGATCTAAATGGAAAGGTGACATTCAAAAGACCATTAAGATAAAAGCCAGGATGGATTTCCTTCCAACCTCACTTAATATAAACTTTAGTTTAAAATCCCCTTTCCTGAGAGAATGTGTGATTTCATATACACAGCTTATTCCTTAATTGGGTACAGTCAGCTGCTTCAGAAAGCAATTGCTTAGCCAGGAGAGGTAATGAGATTAATTGCAGAGGTAGTAAGAATGTCAATATATATGACAAATATGTACTTCTAATCTTTCAGCCATGAAAGCCAAGTGGAAAACATAGTACCAGCTACTTCCAGATGGTTTTTCAGGAGAACAAGCACAGATCTGATATGGACAAAGTTGCCTCTACTACATAAACCAGGTTCCCTCATGCATGGTTTTGTGGAACTTCAGGAAATTGAAATGAAGGGTGTTTATGGTGAATTTTTGTTGTTCTGTTTTCTTGTCCTCTGAACTCTCTTCAAGACTGTTGCCTACAGTGTGCTCTCCAAGGCTCTTCATAACCTAGTTTTGAATGAAGCATGAAACTGGGGTCTGTCCTTTCTGGCTGAAAACTGTCCCATAATTTCACAGTTCTCCCTGCTTGGCCAGGGCTTGCAGCTGAGAAATGTTTCAGTTTTGTCCCATTTTCCCTGTTACAACTGTGCGATTTTTCCCAGGAAAATACACAGGAGTGTGTGTGCGTGTGTGACTGGTTCTCCCTTCTGAGCATTAACCGGATTGCAGTGTGAGCCTGAGACTTGGAAGTGTGGATTGAGGAAAAAGTGATGACAATAACTGCTAATAGTTACCATTTGTCAAGCATAAAATATACTTCCATTTTGACAGTCGTTGCCCTGTAAATCCAGTGATGCTGTCAGCCTGGCTGGCCCCTGGGAGCTACTGCTGATCAAAGTTATCCTGCAGCTTTGGGGTGACTCTGGCCAAGATCTCAAGACCCAGACTAATATCTAAACAATGCTCCTCCTGTGATAACAGTCATTGTCATCTCAGGCATCAGCAGCAGCACAAATCCAACTTGCTGTCTTTTCACTCCCATCATGTACTACCCATGTGCAAGTCCCAGTATTAGCAGAAATATTCAGTAAATGGATTGCCTAATTTGCACAGCTGGGCCTTGTAGTTCTCAGCTGTTGTTGAAGGAAATGCATGAAATGAGCAGGTCACTTCTGTGCCTGTTCAAAACTGTCACTGTCTTCAGGAGTTATGGCAGGCTTTTTCAACAACACTTTCCTTTTTTCCTGAGGGTTGTCTCTGTCTTGCAATGCAGGATCAGGGATCCACCAAACCTGCAACAGGTACAGAGCCAGACCCACAGTGTATCACATCCTGCCTTCAGTCAGATGGTGCAGTGAGCTGTTGTAACAAGCTGCCTTTGACCCTGCCTCCCACCCAACTTCTTGGCTCGCCACCGTGTTAAGGCTGCCTAAACTCAGCACCTGGCTGAAAAGCTTTGCAAAGGAGCTGTTTTAGCCTTCGAGAGTTTAAATAATTACATTAAATTCTCATTATACTAGGCTTTGATTTTGCTGACCACACTAAAGTGAAGTCCCTGTTTCTGTTCATGACTAATATTTAGCCCAGATGGGAGAAGTTTGTGTTCAGAGGGATTTGAGCAACAGGCATAAGATGAAGCAAACTTGGCAAACAGTTCCATCCACTGTTGTGTTATCAGGGTTACTCTGGGAAAGGTAGAGGAGGTGACTTTGTGTTTTGCAGGAAATCAGTGATAGAACCCTTCACAGCCCAGCCCTGACTCTCCTGACTTGCCACAAGAGTGCAGCTTTTTTCATCATCTCCTGTAATAAATTGCCTAAGTTAGGCTGCCTCCAGAAAATACTGATGACACATCTCTTTTTCAAGGGAAAGTAAAAAAGTACTTTTAAATTTCTCTCTTGCACATTCTTTATTTCAGAATTTTGTTTTGTGTTTGATTTTTCTGGATTTAGCATAGAGTTCAAAAGCAGTCTCTGTCCTCATGTTTTTTTCCTGTTCTTCATACATCTGTCTGGCAAACTGTCCTAGAATTGCCAAAGCTGGTAGTAGATACAGGCATAGCTCTGCTACCTGCTGCTCTGTGAAGACTTTTAGTTTCCTGCTTGGAAACAATCATTCTAACAGCCAGCTCCAAGGAGCTGAAGGTGAAAATAGCCTGAGTTTGCCTTCCTGCTGGACCAGAACTGTTATCTCTCATTCACTCACTATCACTTTGTCCAACTTAACTGTAAATGTACCAAGCAGTAGAGCTTCTGTCACGTTACTTTTGAGAGATAATTTTGTATATCTCACTGCCAAGAAGTCCTTCCTCCAACTCCACATTTTCCCTTCCTATCTTTACCCTTGAATGTTAATTCTATCTTGGTCTATTTTGCTAATTATGTCCTTGCTCTTCATAATATTTAAACCCTCTCAGGTCTCTCCTGTCATCACTTGACTGTGCTACAAGCATTAACCCCTTGAGCCTTAGTCTTCTGTTTGTAAGTGATTCAAGTTTTGCCATCAGCTTAGGAGACAACACCACAAATCTTCAAACCTGCTTCATAGGCAGAGTGGTGGAAGTTATTCTTCGAACCACCAGTAAAAAGAAAAAAGGAGAAAAATGTCAGCACAGAGAAATTTGCTTCCTTTGGAGAAATAATGTGTAATCAATATTAGTTCTGATGAGAAATTGCAAAATAAACCTGTTTTGTTTTTAGCAGTCCACCTAGACCTTTTTTGCAGTTGTTCATTGCATTCTGTTTAGTTTGTTCATCTACCTCCACTAACTTCCAGCTACATTAGCTAATGAAAGGTTGCTTAGCCAGGCAGATCTTTAAATGCTTGCAGCATCCAAAAGTAAGAAGGTTAATAGTCCAAATGCTCTAGCATTTGAAGATGCTTACAGCATGAAAGCTTCTTTTGCATTTTTATTGATTTAGAAGCCACGGTAGATGATTGTAAGTACTTCAAGGACATGCTTTTGGCATGTGTTGAAAGACACATCCCTGCAGTGGTGCATGTGCCATGTTTTTTGGGGCAGGGGTGAAAAGCACCAGGGTTCTCAGAACCCAGGAGCTCCTATTAACTACTCACTGCAGGAGGTGGTTGAGAGAGTTGGTCTTTACCTACAAATCTGCTTATTCAAACAGAATCCCCTGAATTGCTCTAGGGGAAAAACAGAGGACTTGGGGGTATTTAAAAGGTCATCTTCCATGACTGTGGTACATCACCAGTTGCTGTCTGCATGGAGACAGATTCCTTTTGTCACTAATTGTTCACCCTTACTGTGTTCAGAATCTGAGTATTTTTTGATCTGCTCTTCTCTATCAATAAAACACCTTTCCTTCTGCAACCCTCTCAATCTTTCTATTGCTTCCCAACTGGGATACCCACATTCTTGACAAACCATGACCTTGCATAGTACAGAGATACAGGAAAATCTGCAAATGTGGATACTGGCACATGGAATAGATTGCAAGGGTCAGGGATCAAACAGAATGGTGTTGATTGGGAATCTGCAAGGTGAGGGAACTGCAAGGCAAACAAATACCTCTCACCTTGTGGGGTGTGCAGCTGCCACTTCAGCATGCATGTACTTATGGCCAGCAGCCCCTGGGCTAGGACCTGCCATGTGTTTTGATAATGTGCTGTTTATATAGCCTAAGTCATCCATTATTCCCGTCTGTTCTGGTATTTCTTTACGTCTGGAGAGGTTTTTGAATTGCGCTACTCCCTGAATAACAGATTTTAAAAAAACAGAGAAAAAAGCTCCAAAATAAAATCTTCAGCAAGGCTGAATAATTCATATTTTTCACTTATTTATAGACAGTCCAAACCTTTTTCCTAATATCTTAAGTGCTTAAAGAAAACAATGCATGACTTCTTTGGCATCAGATGAATACGTTAGAAAACCATCCATATAAATCTGCACGCTAGTCTTTATCCCACAAGGCAGGTCCTCTGGATGCTGCCCATCTGCCTGACTTGAGCTCCACAGCAGTTGCCAGGGCTGGGAAGAAATCAGATATTCCTGTAGGACTCTGGCAAGGGGAGTATTGGGGCTGGGACCTTACAATCAGGATCGACTGACCACAGAACAGGAGTAGAAGACAGGAGTCTCTAACACGCATGCCTGTGACCCATCAGAAGGCAGCATGAAGTTGGAGACTGAGATGAAATCGCTCGTAATGAAGGAACCGCTGCAGGGGCTGGATGTGAACTAAACAATTTTGGACTTTGGTCTTCAGACTTCCCAGCAACAGAAGCTTGCCTAAAAGGCAGTTTCCTCAGAGTATAGGATAAGCAGTCTAGCAAATGTATATATGCCTCAGCAAAATGAATTTTAAATGAATCTACCATGTAGAATTGCAAGCTTAGTAGATTCAAGGAGCATCTGATATGGTGGAATATATTTGGGTCTCAGTAAAACATTTAAAAAGAGTTCATCAAAGATGATGCAAAGTGCCTTGGTTCTGACATAGACTTAGCCATTTTTAAAAGTGCCCAATGTTCTGCTAATAAAGGATAGTTGGCAGCAAGGTGGAGAGCACAAGGGAATCGGGAAGCAATGATGAGATATGCAATGTTAAATAGTCTGCAATCTATATTCAGAAAAATCCCCATGCAGGAACGAAATGAGGGACTAGGCATCACCTGGATGCTGTTCCTGGAGAGTACTGGACAGGGAGGAGCTGTAGGTTCAGAGAAAGGAGAGATGGTTAGAAACAATATGGTAAAATCAGTGGAAAATGCAAAATGATCCCAAAATATGTCAGCTTACGGGGGCAAGCCTGGGGGCAGAAACCCAAGAGTTTTAATCTTGGCAACAGTAAATGATACATAAAGCTGCAGTGCAGCAGGCTCACTATGATATTATTCTTTACTAATTTCCATGGTATCTGAGCACTGCAGAGATTATATAAATAGACACTTTCTGAAGAAACTCTTCTCTCTACTAGGATACATTAGGAATTTTATTTATCAGCTTCTGTGTTTTGCAGTGATGGGGTGGGGTATATTGAGAAGAAGGGCTTGAATTCAGGCTTGGTTACAGCGAGATTATCCCGTTCCTGCGAGAGAAAAAAGAAGCTATACTTGTAATATTGCTGGTGACACTCCTCTGTCCTGATCTCCTGCAGGGTTTGCCCTGATGCAGAAATGACCACTACCCCTGATAAATGTTGCTGATGTGAGTGCCCATCTCTGAAGCACACTCACGCTCAGGAGTTGGAGCTTGAATCTAATCTGCTACTGAAGGAACATCCTGAGGACTGCCCAAAGCACTGATATGGTACCTTCATAGCAGCGTGTGTGGGAGAACATGTGGGCTGCTGAATCTTCAGGCAGATGACATGATATTTTATTTCACTCTATTTCTAGAAACCCCAAACCTTCGTTCCTAAGTGGTGTGTGGTGCATTAGTGATGGTGGGAGGTGGCAAATGCATGATTCAGTGCTGCCTGGGTCTTTATCCTTCAGTACAGGCCCATCATAAACAGTGGGAAGAGCTTCTAACTGAGGGCTGGAATAGGCTATTTGGCTGTGAGGGCGGTCCTGAAGGATGCCCCTGGAAGAGGGGCATGTGCTGCTGCACATGCTCTGTCTCCGTCTTGTAAACCTGCCCTACTTTCTAACACATCACACTGCACCTAATTTTAGGTATGTTTTAGACCTGTTTCTTATGGAACTTCCATGGGATCTTCTGGACTACCCTCTTTGTCAGCTATATGATTAAACTTGTTAGCCAATTTCAGCCAAAAAAGGGGCTTCAAAAATAGCACTGGTCCTCTATGTTTCACCAAAAAAATTGTGTGCAGGAGAAAAGAGAAATTGTTCCCAGGATTTCCTCTGAGAGTCCCCAGTGCTGCAGCAAATGCCAGCTTGCATGTTGTCACCAAAGTAGGCTTCTGGGGAGAGCTGTAAGGCAGAAAAGCTGAAGGGCTAGAAGGAGAAAAGAGTGAATCCTACTGTGATTCACTTAGAAAGCCAGTTAACCCCAAGGCACAAACCCAGAGAGAACATGGCTGGTCACTTCTGTTATTCACTGGGCTGCTCCATCCTTGCTCTGGATTTGGCCCAGCCCCAGGCAGCTGGACAGTGCTGGCCATGTAGTGTCGGGAACTGAGGTTAGGGACAGCTGAACAAACCCCATATTTCTGCACAAAGAGATCTAAATGCAAGGAGGAGAAAGCATCAGCTGTGTCCAGGACATCCCCAGACAGTACCCTAATGTCCATGAATCATAAGTTGCTCTGCAATCACAAGGCTGAGTCCTGTCCTTTTCCCCCAGTATAATCCTATTAAAGATCACAGGGTTACAGCTCATCGTGCAAAAAGAATTTGACCTGTGCTTCCCCCCAAGCTGCCAAATGAGGTCTAGTCCATGGCGGGGGTTGTTGCTATGCTGAGGGGAAGGCAAATGAGGCAGTTGTTTGGGGAAGACATTGTGTTTTCTTAGTTTTTAACTGCTAATAAGGCAGCAGAGGAGAACAGCACATTGATTGATTCAGTGCGTCTTGGGACTGGAAACACCCTCATTTGCAGCTGCAGGAGCTACTCAGCTCTGTTAGCTGGAAAAAACCAGGACATCAGCTGTAGAAGTGCAGCTTCTGCATGTTTCCTTTCACATAAAATGACAGTGGTGGGCTTACTCTGTGCTGCCTTAGTCTAGCTACAGTTTAAGTGCCTTAGACCCCCACCCAGGAAGAGGTTGAACTGGAGCTGAAACATGAACACTTAGTGGCACAGCAATAAAATTACACTCCACGGTGTGATGGCCCTTCACAGGCACAGGCTCTTCTCAGAAGCAGCACAGTCTGCAAGCCAAGATCCCAGCAGAGGGAGTGTTTGTCGGAGAGGACTGTGCAAGTTACAGCACATCAGTCCATGAACATTAGAGGTCAGATAATACTGAGGCGCCTTTTACCCCCAAAGGCCCTCAAGTTTCCAGCCTCACAGTCAGATGCCTGCAAGGTTGTCATGCTTCATGGACACTGCCACCTGTGGAGCAGGAAAAAAGGGAGAAATCTGCCAAATGATTTGCAACCACAATAATCTAGAGATGATAAATGATGAGCAACAGCAGTGTCATCAGCTCTATCCAAACCAAGCATTAACTGTTCCTGTGAGTGTCAATAAAGGAGAAAAGATAATATTTTATGCTATCCAGGGACATTCTGCTTGCTCTTTATAAACACTGAATTTCACTTGACTTCCCTGTGTGAGGCAGCTTGTGCTATTGCTAATTCACTGCCCAAGAGCCTGGCAGGCAGCATCATAGTGCTTTGGCTAAGGCTGTGCACCCTCCAAAAGGAGGGTCTTCTGCACAGGGCCCTGTAGCAGCCACTGGTCCCCTCCCAGACACTTGGGAAGGCCAGCAGTTCATGGCATTCTCAGGGGATTTTGAACAAGTATGAAGCCCTTTAAAGCACACCTCAGCCTCTTAGAGCAGCACAACTCACAGCTACTGGGGAAAAAATGCTGTGCTCATAGAAAGATGTAGCTGAGTTAGTCCTGGTACATTTGTTTTAGGTGCATTAAAAAACTCATTAAAAATATTTTGCTTTTACCCCTTTCTGTATAGCTCCCACTCCCCTGGAGAAGTGCTAGTGGTTAAGCTGGATTGAGAAGATCCCCCACCAGCCTGGCTAGGCAGGCAGCATCAAGCATGGCAGGGAACATGTATGTGCATGTGCAAAGGGCTGCTTGAAACTTGGGGACTACTGTTCATCTTAAGCCCTTGTTCTTGGTTTTGTTCTAATGCATAAAGGAAGATACTCTTTCCAGAAATCACAGGAAACACGATGGCAGACATAGCTACTTTTTTGCATTCCCTTTGGTGAGACACCGCTCACAGACCTGGGGTAGCTGCTGCTTTGAAGTGATGGGACCTCTGCTGTTACAGTGAAGCAGTCTGGGTGCACATATTAAGCTGCAGAGAGTGGTAGAGATGACGAGGACCACGCCAGTTTTAGTAAGCAGTTGTCAAGGGCTTCCTGAGTCCATATCTCCCAGGAAACACTTTATCAGGGAGAGTAAAAGCCCTTCATTCCCAGCTATCACATCTCTTTCAGTGAAGGGCTGGGAAAGTGTGGTAAATTCTGGTGGGTTCCTGAGGAGCCAGGAAACTTGTGGGGAAAATCCATATGTGGTACTGATGCAATGCTGCTTGCCAAGCACCTTTGGAAATCTTCCTTCATGTTTGAAATTCCGTGGAAAATAAGGTCTGAGAGTTATTAGCAACTTAGTATTTTTCCACTGGAAATCATTTTCTTGCAAAATTTACTACTGTTTCCCCTTATGTCTATAGGGCCTTTATTTGGTGGAAAATGCATCTTGCCCAGTGTTATTTTCAAGTGGAGACAAACAGCTTCATGTCTTCTTAACATGACCTAAGGTTGAATCCCTAGGTCACTGTAGGTGCAGAAAATTCCTGTTTAGGACAGACCCTTGCACATGGCAGCATTTGCAGACAGAGCAATTTCAGGCTCTCAAACCAGTCACCAGCACAGAGGTGAGAGTTGTCCTTCTGCTTTTGTACTCAATTTGCTGTCTTACTGAATAACTTGGCTGCAGCTAAACTTGGGTCTGCTATCCAGACTTCTTTTAATAAACTTAAGTCTGTCAGAGTGCTCAAGAAAGTTTGATACGACATCACTGCTGAATCAACAGAAACCAGTGTTGAGTGGATTTGCTAGTGAACGCATTCAAGACCTCAGCTATAATGCCAAAGTTTGGAGTCATTCAAAACACCACAGATCCCTTGTGATTTATAACCATCTAATTAGTGCTTTAAAGCAGTTATGGACAGAGAAAGCAAGGGTGACATCTCACAAGAAGTATTTGCCCATGAGAATAGAAAGAAAATACAATGAGGTCACACCAGTTCTGGAAGCCATTTAAAGCCCTGATGTGCCTCTAGATACCATTCTGAAAAGAGATGCCCCAGAGCCCCAGACTTATGGGAATATTTGTATTCATTTTAATGGAATGGGCTCCAAAGCAAACACTCTCCTGTGCAGCCCTTACTGCAGCACTAAACCTTGGCCAGAACTAAGACAAGTCATTTGTAATTAACTGCATCACTCTTTCTCCCCTTCACTGCCACCATGTGACAGCGTCTACTCTTCCTCCAGCTCCAGATGATGTGGGCAACACTAGGCCAGTTGTTGTTTAAATGTTTCTAGGTTGTCCCCAGGGGGAAAAGTTAATTGTCATCTGAAAGAGGAAGCTGTCTTTTGTGGTTGAAGCAGTATTTCCCAACCTTGTGGTTACCAGAGTAGTTCCTGAGGGCCCACAGACCAGAGGAAAAGTGCATGGCAAGTGTAAATGGGTAGGGGAAGCTGTGTCTGATGAATATATGCTTCTGTTACTTGAATGGTAAAAGGATCTTTGTTCTTTCTCTGCCTCTAAAACACGTAGATACAGGGTTATCACAGCAGGCTGCTGCCAAGCAGCTCCCTGGGACAGCACCGTGGGTGACTGTCTTCCAAGCTGCCTTCAGATGGGGAGTGTAGGAGAACTTACCACTGGAGGAAGTGTCAGCAATGGGGAAAGAAAAAGGAACAAGATGGGGTGGGGAGGACCAAAAATAAAGGAAAAAATGCTGGAAAGTAAGAAAAAATAGAGGGGAGGTTTACAGGAAACTGAACTGAGGACGGAGATGCCAATGAACACAAGACACAGGCCAAGCAGCCAGTGATGAGGTGCTCCAGTAGGGACTAAAAATGGAATGGCACTATAGGACTGAGGTGGATGCCTGGGAGATGTTGTTCCCAGCTTACATTTGGTATCTAGGGTCAGGGTGTGTTGGAGCAGTTCACAGAGAGGAGCTCTAACATGATCAGCATCACCTGGCCACATGGTTGCTGTCTGAGAAGCTCCACGAGCAAGCTGTAAAAGCAGCAGAGGCAGGTCAGCAGCCAGATATCCAGTCCTGCTGTGTCCTGAACTGACACAGCTGCCACACATGCCAGGTCTGCTGGCAGCTCTGACAACAGCAGGGACCTTCTTTAGCTCAGGCTCTGACCAGGTGCCCTCATTGTGTTGACTCTCCCAGCACCAGCAGCTGGCTCCAGCCCCAGAGCACCTGAACACTGCACGACTTCTTGCTCCAGTGAAGCAGAAAAGAGTTAACTCCTCCTCAGTTCTCCTCCAGAAGAGAGAAGATGGAAATGTTTCATACTGTGCTATTTTTAAATCGTTCAAGAAACATATTACTAACAGAAGAACAGCATAACTGACATTTCCCAGAATCAGCTGATGAAAGTGCACAGCACAGCTCCTCTTGGGCAGTCCAGGGAAGGTAGAACAACTTAAAATAGCTTCCAAATAGAAGAAAAATATAGGAAACCATTATAGAGCTCTGTAGGAAACACCCCGAAGTCCACTTTAGCTATTAGCCATTGTACTTAAGGCAATAGAGAGAAATTAAGCAATGAGACCACTGGAAGGTTTGTTTCCCCATTGAATCCTAAAGTAGCTTCAACTCATTGCTAGTGAAAGGCCTCACAGTAACAGGGCCAAAGACCAGAGGCATCTACCCAGATGTTACATAAACCTCTGTAACAAGGGTCTTATTTAAAGGAGGGGTCCCCAGCCCTTTAGACTGTGGGATGAACACTTGGGAGCAACCTGTGACATTGATATCTCTCCACTGTGGGCTGACTTGAGACCCACAACTGGCTTCAGATGATCTGCCAAATGACTCACATTTTCCTTATGGAAGCTCACTTAGGGACAGGTAGGACAACTCATAATAGCTGCATATGCAAGGATCTGAAATGTATCGTGTAATCGAATAATTACTGCTACTCTTAAACAGCACAGTGAACAGTGTCTTTCTGAAGGCTTTTTATTTCTGAGGGCAGTTAAAGATAAAATTTGCAGTGGTTAGTCCAGACTAATTTTCATGTATAATAAATTCAGATATGAAAGAACTCGAGCTCTTATGTGGACTGCAGGAGGCAAGATGTCAGGCAAAGAAATTACTCTGGCCTCATCTGAGTTTATAGTGTCAGAAGGAACGAAGTTCCTTGTCAAAACACACCAGTGAGCAATGGTGGCAGCACTGCTGGGAGGTGTGCTGCAGTGAAAAGGTGTCCTAAAGAGCATGTGAGGAAATGCTCTTCCTGTTGGAGTGAATAGTAAAATGTCTACCCAGGTCATAAACGGGGCTTCCCCACTTCCCCTTTGTTTTCATTACAGGTTAAAAAAAAACAAACCCAAGCCTTTCTTCCTTTGTTTAAAGGAAGCAAAAATGAAATGCAGTTTTTGTGCTGCAGCTGGCTGTGCTCTCATCCTGAGGAGTGAACAGACTCTAAGGTGAGAGCCTCCTTCCAGCTGAGGAACACAATCCTTTGACAGTGCAGGATACCCCAAAGTGCTTTTGGTGCTACCTTCAAACCTGGCATATGCAGCAGCTCCCAGCGCCGTGCTGTGCTTGTAATGTCCTGAGCCCAAGCTGGGCTTGCATCATCTCCCTGCCGTGCTGCTGCAACGGTGGATGCCAGAGACAGCATCTCCCAGCCTTTGAAGAGTTTGCAGAAGAGAGCAAGCTAACAAGCCTGGGAGCAGTACAAGCATATCTACTGTGTGACTAGTTGTGCCTTCCTCACTTACAAGCCATCTTCTGTAAATATTTGTGGAGGTACCTAGCAGGAGGCAGGCAAAATGCACAGAGATAGGGAATTTTTTTCAGTCATAAGGAAGATATATTAGCAGCTACCAGTGGTAGCACAGACATGCCCTTGGACAAAATACAGGCTCTAGGAACTGCCGGGGGACATCAGGTTATACTCTGAACAGCTACTGTGCACAAAGTCACAGTTACGTTTTGATTCAATCTTTTCACTGCAGGGAACCTTTTAGATACAAGGAGCTTATCTTACTGCAGGGCAAGTGCTGCAAGTTAGTTAGAGATGGTTGTTAAAAGATCACTAACATGCTTTGTTCTCCAGTTGAAAGGTTGCATTCATCTCATGAAAGAGATCCAGGAGCCCAGTGGTGACATTTGCAGTCTGGCTGTGATGGTACTGCATGTGGAGAAAAAAAGTACTCCTGCAAGAGGGTTTAAGATTTGATGCTCTCCTTTCAGGAGGCCTCTCTGTGCAAACCCCAAGTTTTCTTTCATGGTGAGATTCTCTAAAGTGTCAGGTAAATTTGTACAAAAGGACTGGGTCAATTTTCCTGTGGTCTTCTGTTCTTCTATACGTACTCTGCCAATGCAGGCCACCAGTGGCTCCCTGGTATGATCCTGCACCTTTGATCAGGTGGTGGGGTCATGCTGTTTGCAGTTCCCCTAAGGCAAGGGTTTCAGAGCTATCTTATCCAGGGAACGGACCAGCAGGGCTCTGGCCTGGACAAAGTCTTAGTCCTTTTCTATCTAACATCTCCTACTAAAGGAGGTCTAAAACTGCTCTATGAACACTTAAGCAGTGAGAAGAGTGACAGGGTGGGAGGACACTGCTTGTCTCCTGGCCATATAGATGAAAAAGCTGTCTCAAAGAGGGGTTAAGATATTTATCTGGGGCTGCAAAACAAGTAGGCAGAAGAGTTAGGAGCTGACTCTCAAACTTCTCTGACCCAGTCACTAGAGTAATCTTCCTTCCTGGCAAAAAACCTCTAGGAAGGACAGTTCGGAAGGAGTGAGTGAGTGAGTGAGCGAGTGAAATTCTGTGTGCAGGGTAAAAATGAGCATATCCATTGTTATTCTATGTTTTGTGTGTGCAAAGGGGGAAGAGGTGGTGCAGTTTGCCTAGAGGGTGGTTTCCACAACTGGAAATATTTAATTAAGTGAATTACTTTCCTAGTAGTACTTTAGAAGGCATTAGACCTAGCCTGAGCCCCATTTTGATATGCTCAGTGGACTGTGAGGAATTTACTGTCAGATTAAGAGAGACAAAAAAGGTAGAAGTCAAATTGGTGGCAAAATGCAGTTTCTGGCTCCTTGTCAAAGCACCCACATGCCTCATTACCTTGGTTTAAATCCAACAGACTAGCTTAACAGGGCTGTTTATTATTCCCTCCCCTTCCATCTATACCAAAAATGGGGTTTCAGCTACAAATCCCCCCTTTACTAAGTTGCACTTTGCTTTTATTTTTTTTGATATATGCCGTTCCTTAGAGCGCCTCACGGAAGCGCGGCGTTTGCATACAGCTGATAAATGCCACCTGCTGAGGACGCCTCTCGGGCCATTTCAAACAATATCCCATCCCCATACCAGCTGTTTCTGCTGGGAACATTATTGTACCCTGCTGCCAGTCTTGGAGCCAAATGATCCTGGGGAGGAGGGGAGAGAGTGTTAATGAGATAATAAAAGTATACACTCACTGTTTTCTACTGCAGCATCAATGTGGCTTTTCCTTGACTTTAAAACCTGTTTAGCCACTGGAACATGGCTCTGTCAAAAAGAAACGTTGATTCCTCTTTTTATTGCAGCCCTCACAGCACTGCACTGCATGAATTGTCAGCCTTTTCTTTCCCTCTTTACCAGAAAGCATCTGTCCTGTTTTCCTTCATGTCCCATGTAGCACAGACACCCAAGCATGGTGCTCAGTTCCTTTGCACCAACCAACCTGCCATAAAGACAGACCCAGGAGATGAGTATAAATGAGGGACATAAATGCCTCTGCTACAGCAGTATCCCTTATTGCTGAGGGGATGGGACCTGATGAGTGGCTCCACAGAAAAACACAGCTTCAGGAAAGGAATTAGCTGTAACCAGTCCTAAAATTGTCTACCCATATTAGGTACAGTAAATGTTCAACAGGGAAAACAAAATCCTGAAGCACAAGTGCCACATCTGGTGCTGGAGCTGCTCAACCACAGCCCTGCTCCCATCCCTTTCTTCGCTGAAAGGACAGTTCCACACATGGGAAGGGGTCAGAAAATGGGTAGAGACAAACAAATGGCCTTTTTTTCCTGCTCATCACTCACTGACTGAGAGCTGGACTTGCACCTCCAAACTGCCAACAGAGCCATTGGCTATTGACCCCTGGGTTTTTATTCAGCTAAGTGGTTTCTCCTATAAGGCTGTGCCAGGTCCCCATGGCCAAAGCTTCTCCCTTCTCTTTCAGCAGGCTCTGCTGAGGAAGATGTTACTTAGCCTGTACCTACACCCTACTACACAGTGTTTCACAGTGATTCAGCTCCTGGTGTGCTGAAACCACTGCCTGCTGTACTGACAATACAGTCTCAGCAGTTTGTTGCAGCCTCATTCATATCTGTATCTTTCCCTTCTTCCTATCTTATCCCCAGTGTGTCAGCTGTTTGCAGCAGGAACCTTCCATGTAGGTGTCAGCCACCTCCACCACCAATGGCTCCTTAATCACAAAATACTAAAAGTTAGCAATAACAGGGAGAGTCATCTTAGGGCAGCAATATTTAAAACGTCAGAACTAGGGGTGAATAAGCACATTATTTTGTATTCAGTAATCCTAAACTTTAACAAAGCTTTGGTCTGAACAGTACTACTGTTCCTACAGTCTTTCCTATCCTGAATGATCCTTCTTCATACAAATGCAAGCAGAGCTCCCAGAGAACCAGCCTGTGAATTTAGCTAATTAGTCAGCTTGCTTGGGGGAACACAGATTAACACCTGGCTTCATCTCTGCTGATGAGCTGTCTTCAAAAACCTGTTTAGGAGGCAGGGGAGCCCTTCAGCTGAAAGGAGGTTTTAATAAGGTCTCTGCATGCTCACTCAGAGCAGGGAGGTGAGGATTTTGCTCAGCACCTGTACTGCCAACAATGTGTAAGTGGGGATGTGCGGAGCGGGATGGGGTGAGGGGCTCCAGCATCCTGGTCTGTTGTTGTCTGGCAGAGCAAGCAGCACACAGAGGTTGCTTTTCCATCCTCACCTACTTCTCTTTGGTTTTAATAGGGATTTGTTGCAGCTGTAAGTACTACTCCAGTTCTTCTGAAGCATTGTGAAAGAATGTGATGATGTAGCTTTATTATTTTTAGCCTGTGTTCCAAAGTGAATTATGCTTACACAACTATGTCTCTTCAGCCCTTCCCTCCCTGCCCCTCACACGCAAGCACTCGTAGTTTTTACACTCATATGCTAATTTTAAACAAATTTGAGAGGGAGCAGAGGTGTCAGAGCTGTGAAGGATAACTCCCAGGGCTGGCATGTGGGCAGGAGAGAGGCACACACAAACACACACACGGCTCACGAGCTTCCTGCCTGCAGGTAGGCTGGAATAGCTTGGTCCCGGACTGTGTCACAGGCGGCTCCCAGCCCGCCTGACCTCACAGGCGTTAAGGGGAGGGTGTGGAAAAAATCGGGAGGGGTCAGGCGTAGGACACCAGGGAAATTGCGGGGAAGGCTGAAGGATATAGGATGTCAATCTGTGGACCTCAACAGTGCTGGCACTGAGGAGCTTCCTGCTTTGTCCGAGAGCGATTGGCGCCCTCGTCACAGGTCTGAAGACACTTGTCTACAGTATTCCTCAGTAGGACTAAACTCTGCTTAAATGGATTAAGGAAACGGTGGTAGAACCTGCCTCACCATGTTTGCTGATTCTGGTTCTAGCTTAGACGGGACAAAAACTAACCTGAGTTGAGGGGAAAATGACTTGGGGGGGGGGAGCATCATTCACTCTTTCTATGAAGAGTAAGCCTGAAAATGTAAAAGGAAATCCAAAGTACCAGGCTTTATCCTTCCAGGTGAAGATCATTCTCCCTTATAGTGCAAGGGCTACCAAAGCTCTGAGACGTTTGTTAAAACCCATACAAAGCCCCATCCAGGTGAGAAATACTGTGCACAGCAATTGTAAAAAGGGTTGTGTGAGTGTGTGTGGGAGCTACTGTCCTGCTGGGTAAGGGCTCCTAAGCCCTGTATGATACTAGGCCAGCCTGGCAAAGCAGAGATGCTGCTGTATCTGAAGTACCTCCCAGGGATATCAACAACCTGTCTCTGGTTTTTGAGGCTTCACAAGCTGGGGTGAATGGCTGACAGGACTTTTCTGGGTAGATGCAGGGTATGTGGGTGCCTGTGTCACATGTCCTAGGCATATGATACTCAACATCCACCTGAAAAGTGATAGTCATTAGACATAAGATTTATTGTGTACAAAGGATGAGGAGATAGTGAAATTCAAAGGGCTTATGATGAGTACGTGAGGCAGTTTGGCCTTTTATTTCTGTCTGAGCATTGTTCTCCCAACATTTCCCCAGCAGAGTAGTCCTGCTGGAGAACTGGGCTCTCTCAGAGGGGTATTTCTTTGATGGTGCTGGGTACAAGCTGATAATTAGAGGCAGAGCCACAGCTAACACTGTCTGTTTTGTGGCACTAAAGTCAGACTATGTATAAGCTTATTTTTTCTATAATTCAGACTCTCTTTAATTTTTTATAGGTACTATGTTCAGTAGCCAATCTTTCAACAATTAGAACATTCTTTCACTCTATCAAGCATAAAGTTTAGAGGAAACTCAATTCCATCTGAAGTACCATAGTGTAAGAGAAAGAACCTCTTACCTTGAAAATGAGTACTACTGACTGTCAGGAGACCTGAGCTGCCTGTGGGGTCAGCCTGCCTATGCCCTGGAGAGTACTGGGATCAAGCTCTTTTCTGAGTAACCTTTCATTTTCAAAGTCTCACTATTTGCATGCCTCTCCTGAAGACTTTAATTTCTGTTGTAGAGCTTGCTGACAGTTTTCAGCTTCCATTATTTGTGGTTGCATCCAGAAATAGAGCATGTGTATAATCCTTTTATTTTTAAAATTTTATTTATTTATGATTTTTGGCTACACCAGCTTTGCATAATTATGCTCCCATGACTATATTACTGTTGGCTTTTATAATCACAAGAAGCTTGCAATGAAAGAGAAATGTAAAATTACTAAAACATCAGCTTAACTCTTATTTTTAAATGAATATGTGTCTTATATGAGACACATACTTGAAAACAGTCAACTTCCTCTGACATTGTGATTTCACAGTAGGTCAGATCCAAACCTTATTACAAATCTATAGAAGATGATGCCTTGGCCACATAAATCAGAAGTGCCATTTCACAGGAGCTAAGTGGAGTTCAAAGGCAGCCCTTTCTGCATTTGAAATGCCGAAGTCTGATATGATAATGTTTAGACTACTCATCAAAATAAAACAAATCCGCTTTCTCCACCATGACTGCAAGCTATAATAAGTCTTTTATATTTAGCCCACTTAGATGGTAAACTGCCTACCACTGGGCAATGCCATTCCAAGGGAGACAAATAAAAGCTACTAAAATCAAACCAGTCAGGTCATCAATGATTCAGGCAGCTAAAATGAAGGAATTAACTGAAAGCACAATAGCTTTTAAAGCCATAAAGCACAAGGATCAGTTTCTACCTGTTGTAGAGTATGGTAAAGGTCAATAGTGTCTTCTGCTATCATTCCTTTGCAAAAGGGGACATTCACAAAGCACCCAGGTAAGTGGGGTGTTCAGGGATCTCTTCAGGTAGTGAGGGGAGCTGCGGAGGAGCAGGTGCTTGGCCAAAGCTTGATCCTGCTGTATCCTACCCATGGTGGTTGGACCATAAGGAGCCAGCTGTGCCAGCTGAGTAGTTTCCAGGCATGAAGAAAAGGCAAGCTATTACTGCTGGAGTTGGAGCATCTGAGCTCTGTATCTAAAGTCTTTGCCTTTTAATGTGCAGGGAAAACATAATAGAAAAACTGTGTTCCTCTTGCCCTGATCTGTCCACTTGTTCCCATGCTTTGTTGAGACAGCATGGCCAGATCCAGAGACACCACTTCATGTCAGCGAAACATCACCTCTGATAGTCCTTGTGGCAAGTCCTTTGAACCAGAGTTTAGCTTCCCTGTAGTGAGGAAAAGAGGCTTATTTCTTACTAATGGGGATAACTTCACTGGAATGATATGTACTCTGTGTTTGAATGAAAAATAAGAAAACCCCCCTATAGACCTTTCCCCTTGCAACCCACATAACAAGTTTGTCTCTCTGTCCCTTTGCAATTATAATCCCACCAGTAAAGGAGCTGTAGGCTCATCACCTAGCTGCTTAATGAAGCACATTAGCAGGACAGATGGATAGTTGGCAGCAGAGGCTGAAACAGGCTAAAATCCGAAGTGCTCTGAAATATGCCCTTGGGCTTTCTCTGAAGCCTATTTGCTTTTATAAGAGGATTTTAACATTCAGGAGTTCATAAGAAGCTTGCTTGCTTCCAGAAGTTGTCATTGTCCATGGCATAGAAGCCCCAACTGGTGCTCAGAGTCTTCATTTGTGAGCTAACCCTGGTAGTTGTTACACTGCCCTAAAGATTTTAAAGTTGAGTCACCCAAGAAGCAGCACCATTAGTGCCATGGGTTGCACTTTCTCTGTCAGGAGTGGTCCTGGGGAATTCCATCGCAGAAACCCCACAGAAACCAACCACCCTTTGGACAGAATCTTCTGAAAATTGTCCTGTGGTCCTCAGACCTCAAAGTAGTAATTTTAAAAAAATTCTCTTTTCCCACAACTGTTCTGGTGGCCATACCTCTTTCTGTGTCAGGAGGAGAGGAATGTCTGCACTGATAGTCCTGACAAATACTGACATACACTGACAGGCAGCACAGGGCTATGTACTGACTAGTCAGGGGAGCTGAATCTTGTCATCCTACACATCCAACAGTCTCTTTGTTTAATATTTTCCTATAGCACATGCTGATATCCTTGGATATTTTTAATGCACAGAAATTGTCCGTAGCAATTTTTCTGCTTGCTATATAGTGATATTTCACATCACTGGCAAAAAACCATACTGCTGTTGGACTCTGCAGCAGGTGCCTTGTACAGAGATGTATGAGGTATCCTTCCACTGCCTACAGGGGCATGATGTGCTCCCTTGGCAGAGCCAGCTTTCTGCACTGTGCATGGCAGGCTGGTGCCTTCTGCCAGGAAGGGGTCTGGCTTGTTGTGGCAGTGACCGTTTCTGATGTGTATTAACTAGTAATGCCTTAAGTTTTAACTTTAGTATTTTTCAGATCCTGTACTGTTTAGTATGTAACTCTGAAACTTCATAGAGCCTGTTAGCTACTGTTCCCTCATTCTGGTTAGACATAACAAACCCTCTCTAGGTTTGCACTCCAAGGACACCTTGTTGTCCCAGGCCCTGAAATATGTAAACTAAAGCCTCTGAACGGGGGGCAAACTTGGGGTAATTACTTCATTGCCTGAAATTGTAATTGGAGAATTAACCCTGATATGCAAATGGACCAAACTTATAAAAGTGTGAAAAACTCATGACCCGGGGTCCATCTTGGGTGTAGCCTCTTGACTGCCCAAGGTGTACCTTTGAGGGCCCTTCAATAAATACCTGCTTTTATTCTCTTAATCTTGTCTAGTCTCTGTTTTCAGGTAGCCACTCCAAGGCATCAGGGACACAAAACTACTCTGCTGAATCACATGAAGCTCAGAGGCTACAGTTCAGCTCCCCAGGACGTTGTTACAAACTGTCATGAAAATAAAAGAGCAAGTAGCAGAGACAAGCTGGTAGCAAAACAAGTCTTACACAAATTCGTAAGAGAATAAGGTAGGGATAAGCACTACCCCTAGCCCCTGAGGTTGTCTTGAAAATGAGAAAGAAAACCTCAGCTTCTCCTTCAGATTTCATGTGCTATTGGAAGAGTGGTGTCCTTTGGTGTGGTTCCATCATGCAGACTCCTACTGGTTAGGCTATCTACTCCATGGCTGTGCTGGTGTGAGGGAACAGAGCAAAGGCTTGTTCAATCTCCTCTCGGTGTTGGAGCCTGCCTGCTATGGTGGGGTGAGTAGGCTAGGAAGAGGTGAAGCCAGCATCCTGTACTGATGAAGTGGAACTGACATTTGTCATTGAAGAGAAAGCACCATCACTTGAGGCTACTCATGCATATGATCTGGCAATATTGAGAACAGGAAAGAGCTGTTACGTGTGTCAGAGTGCACCTGCCACTCCCAAGGTTTCAAAAAGATTTACAAATCCTGCATTGCTGTATTAGCCTTCCCTAATTACTCTGCAAGACAAGCAAACACGACAGCACCATTCTGCAGAACACTAAAGTAAGCCATGTGGATGTTCTCCTGTAACTCACCAAGCCACGTCCCACTTGGGGCTGATGATGGATAATCCAAATGCTATTACCCAGTTCCTTTGTCATCATTTGACCATATGGCTTCTCAAACTTCCTTTATCTATTACTTCAAAAGTGTTTCTCTTTGCAATGTTAACTTGAGCTAGAGCACAGGTGTTGCCCTACTTTAGCTGCCATCTGTACACAAAACCCTGCTGTAACTTGGATCTCTTGGCTGAGATGGTCAAGTGGGCATCCTACATACACTGGGTAGGGTAGCTGCAGGCTAATGCCTTAGACCACCTGTGATCCTCCATGGCCATCCCAGAATTCCCAGCCAAGCATCCAGAAAGGATTAGGATATTCTCCCACAGTCCTATCAAAAGCTTATTACATATCTGTGATTTGTGCTAGTTCTTGTATTGCATGAAAAGGAGCTCAGGGCAAGTGTGGATCGTACAGCATTTCTGCTGTAATGGGTGCCAGGCTCACTCAAGGTCAGCAATATGACCATAAGTAACTCAAATTGCGGCCGCTGGGAGGGTGTTGCAACAATGCAGAAGGCAGAAGAACAGAAATATCGTCATGAAAGGTTTGTGTTATGTAACTTTCTTGACAAAAAAAAAAGGAGGAAATTAAGAAAAATTGTTAAAAACAAGACCACAGAGTGGATTCCTTGAAACCACAGTTCTGTAAAATACTGTATTTATTTAACCCAAGCTTACAAAAATACTAAATAAACTGAGGAGCTTGGCCTTGGAGTTTTAAGGAGTGTCTAGGGCATTTGTCTCTCTGCCAAGTGTTTGGGTGAAGTACTGAAATAACATATCCAGAAAAAAATGGAGAACTCTGTTTTACTTAGGGAGGAGGAGAGTCAGAGCAATTAATCTGCCAGAGGCCATCGTCTTCCTTACAATGAGTAAGTGTTTACTGCTCCTGAGTGGGGTACAGGTGATGTGTACTTTACAGCGACAAAGATGAATTATCTGGAATAGATAGCAGACATCTGAGCTTATGAAGGAGGTGAGGGGTCTATTCATTTTATCTGCAACTAATTCTCTACTGGGCTGGGAACACACTGGCCAGAAATTCAGTATCATGCTACCTAATCCAAAAACAGATTAACTACTTTTAGCCCTTATTAAGGCAGTAGTGTGTAACATTGGGTTGAATGTTGTCAGGAAGGCAAGGGTATGACTCATGGTTTGGGTTTCCCCCCCCTCCTCTTTCTTTGTGTGGATTTGTTTCTGAAGGAGGTAGCCATGTTGTAATCTCCTTGTAATAAACATGAGGATAGCAAGCTAAAAACAGTTTTAGGGGAGTATTTTGCAGTCTCTATAACAACAAAACATATAGATATGTCACAGTAAAGCTTTTCTAAAGATGCAGTTGTTCATGATCTAGGAAGGGACAGGTAGCAATGAAGAACTGAATGCAGTCTGTATTTTTGAAAGCAATACGTGTTTGTAAAACAGAGGATGTACTGATTGACCCTTTCTGATTTGGATCCAAAAGTTTACATTTCCCTCTGTTTCCATTAAACCTCCCACAGAATATGACCTGGAAACAATACATTTAATGTCTGGCCTTTTTTTTTTAATTGCTTGTCTCCAAGTTTATTTGAACATGGACATGAGTGAAGGCAAAATGCAACGGCTCAGACAGCAAAGAACACTATGCATCTTGTTCTAAGACTCTGTTAATTAAGCCATTAAAGATTGCTGGGGTTGGCAATACCACGTCTACAGGGAGCTAATTACTTGTGCAACTGGTAAAATACCATGACAACAACAAAGAATGGCATTTTGTAGACAAGTAACAATGACAAACTCCTGCCCTGCAGCATGAAGTTGGTAGGGTCAGCCTGTACCCTCCCAAGTCAGAGGGATGTCTCAAGTGAATAAGAGCAACTTAGAACCCACATTTTTGCTGAGAATGTGATTAGAAAGAATGCAGGACACTCTACCAAATATACAGGCTAGAGATGTGTCAGTCAGTGCAGGTATGCTGCAGCTATACAGTGCTTATGGTCGTATACTGCTTCAACAGCACAGTGGCGAGCCCAGGGACCTGCTGATTCACTTTTTCCTGGTTTTCATTTTACACCTTCATGGAGATTGTGGGTTTGGTTTAAAAGTCTCTCCAAGGGCATCTGCTTTGGTGTTCTTTTTTTATCTTTTCTCACCAATACCCCCAAAGGACTTACACTCATTTCCCTTTCTGTGCAGCAACAGCAGCACAGGGACTCTAATTTGTTTGCTGGAAGCATGTTTTTGTGTTGAGAATTACGTGCTTTTCTCTGAGACCTTTCAAAAGAGCCCACCTTGTGTAATTGCAGGATTTCAGCTGAGGTCTGACTGTTGAAGGATCTCTTTTTACTCAGTAACCTATATCATTTACTTCTTTCCCTAACTATAAGAGCCTTGATTTTTAATTAATTTCATTTTCTCATTAAGAACAGAGACTAGTTGGGGCATCTGCTAAAATCTATTCATGTAGTTTTTTATAGGAAAATAATTCAAAGCAAATTTTTGTGAGGTGGAAGCTTAAAAGCCTTAAGGGTACTGGCATTAAAACATGGGCAAATACATGGATTGAGAGCAGCCCTGAGGAGAAGGATTTGAGGGTGTTGGTTGACAAGAAGCTCAACATGAGCTGGTAATGTGCTGGCCAAATTAAAGACAACTATATCCTGCATCAAAAGAAGTGTCAGCAGGTCAAGGGAAATTATTTTCCCCATCTACTTCACTCTCATGACACCCCACTTGGAATAATGGATCCAGCTCTGGGGGCCCCAACATGAGAAGGACATGGGCCTGTTGGAGCAGGTCCAGAGGAGGGCCATGGAGCTGGAGCACCTCTCCTGTGAAGACAGTCTGAGGGCTGGGGTTGTTCATCCTGGATAAGAGAAGGCTCTGGGAAGACCTTACAGCACCTTCCAGTACCTAAATTGGGCTCAAAGAGAGTTGGAGATGGACATTTTACAAGGGCCTGTTATAGGACAAGGGGAAATGGCTTTAAACTGAAAGAGTATAGATTTAGATTAGATATTAGGAAGAAATTCTTTACTATGAGGGTGGTGAGGCAGGAATAGGTCACCAAGAGAAGCTGTCTACACAGTTTTATAGGCCTTGATCACCTTCACCCTTGATTTTCTCTCCAAAGAGAGGAACACAAGTCTTTTTGGTCTCTTTAAGGCAGCTTCTCCATCCTCTCAGCTGTTCTAGTTGCCCCTCTCTAACTCTGCTACATCCTTCCTGAGATGTGCAGACCTAAGCTGCACTCAGCTGCTGTGGATCAGGATATTACATAGCAGCAAAACAGTACCTTTTGGCCTTGATCTCAGTCCTCTTTGTGATGAGACAGAAGCATTTCATGGTACATGGTGGGTGTCTGCATTGCTATATATATATATATGTCAGGACTAATGGTACAAAACTGCAAAACTGCCTATCCAAACAGCACAAAATTCCCTGAAAAATCTATCAGGGGATATATGGATATTTCTGAAGACTGAATTAGCCATTTATTCTGGTGACTGCTGTTTTTCAAATGAGGTAAAGGGGAAAAAAATATCCCACAAAATTGAAAACCTGCCTAACACTTCTGTGGTCACCCATTTTTTTCAGCATTGTGGAAAAAGAGCACTGAACAGGGAGGGTCTAAACTCTGAATTGATGCAAAATTGCTAGGCACAATTTGAAATGAGGAATTTTTAAGTCTCTGAGGCCTGGACTTTGGCCACCTTCCTGCAGCTCTCCTTCCTTTTCCTACCCCCACTGGGCAGAATAAGGCATCCAGTGAAAGAAAGAGCTGTGGTGACTGGGGACCTAACTATAGGCTCCTGTTTGTGGACACCAGCTGGGAATCTGCTTCAGATTAATACCACTGTATTTTTCCTCTTAAAATGATTCTCCAAAAAGGCAGGAACCAGAAGCAGAACTCATGGCAATCCCACTCCACTGAAAACCTGGCTTGTGAGCCTCAGGAGGGAGGGAGAATGGTTCAAAATTGTGAGAGAGAAAGCTATTGCAGAAACCACACAGTTTTCCTGGCCTTCTCCAATGGATTTTTCCACCAAAAAGAAAAAAGAATGCTTTGGCCTAGTAGCGGTAACTTGAGGTTCTGTATGCCCAGCAAGGAGTTTTCCACACCCAGCTTCCTGTGAAACTCACAGGAGAAGCTGATCTGTTTCACACAGGCACACAGGGGCAAAGCTTGCAAGGACAGAAACACAGTGAACTACTACAAGAAGCACCCAGGTGGGAGTGCTCACAGTGCCGATTCAGCATTGAATTTCAACCACATTGCTTACTAAACTTCCTGTACCTTCAGCATGAGATGCTGTTGGTGCTCTGGAGGTCGCACGGAGGAGGATGTTTGGCTGTGAGGGTGCCGTGGCTCCCCTGCTGGCCTGTGTCTCTCTCAGTGGTGGTCAGCAGGGCTGGCTCAAGGTGAGAGAATGTTCTTCACTCCTCCACATGACTTATAAGGCCTTGCTGTGGAACTAATCTCAGCACTCCTCACTTTGCAACCTTCTTACATGTTATGCTACTTTTGGCTGGGATAGAGTTAATTTTCTTCACAGTAGCTTGTGTGGGTCCATGTTTTGGATTTGTCCTGGAAACAGTGTTGGTAATACAGGGATGTTTTGGTCACGGCTGAGCAGTGTTCACACAAAGCCAAGGCCTTTTCTGCTCCTTGTATCAGCCTGCCAGCAAATGGCTTCAGGAACACAAGAAGTTGTGAGGGCACACAGCTGGGAGAGCTGAGCCCAACTGACCACAGGCATATCCCACAGGATATGGCACCATGTGCAGCATGTAAAGCTGTAGGAAAAGGAGGCAGGGGGTACGCTTGGAGTGATGCATTTGTCTTCCTCAGAAACCATTACACATGATGGAGCCCTGCTTTCCTGGGGGTGGCTGAACACCTGCCTGCCCATGGGAAGTGTTTAAACAATTCCTTCTTTTGCTTTGCTTACACCCACTGCTTTTGCTTTCCCTATTAAACTGTCTTTATTTCAACCCAAAAATTTTCTCGTTTTCGCTCTTCTGATTCTCTCCCCCATCCCATCAGAGGAGAGTGATCAAGTGGCTGTGTGGGGTTTAGTTGCCAGCTGGGGTTAAGCAACACATATATATGGACTGGTTATACAGTCCAGGCTTTACATTCCTGCGTAAGGTGTGTATAGTGCATGTCTTACTACTGCAGGTATGGAATTTACAAATTTTCAAATGGCCTTTCACTACACAAAGGATGGATGGATGGATGGGGCTCTGCATAGCAATCTGCTAGAGACTGGTGGACATGATATTGCTTACATTAGTCATTTACAGTGAGAATGTGCAATAACATCATGAAACCTCTCTGGCTTTGGAAGGTGACTTTCATGCTACACAAGGAAAAAGGGTTTTTTTGTTTGTTGTTTTAATTCTGCAGAGTTTGTGTCTCAAAGCTTCTCCTAGTTCCCTTTCCTGATAGATCCCCATTTCTAATAAAGGAAAGGATACAGCTATTAGAGCAAAGATATTTTTTGTTGAGCTCTTTCTTTTTCTATTGGTCAGAAAGGATCAGCACTGTCTATTTAACCTTTGTGCTCAAAGACTATACCATATTTCCATACACAGAGCTCTCTCTTGGTGCTTTTTTGCCCCTTGATGATTGGCTGGTCAAAGGGATTCCCTTAGACGTTTATAAACATGTGTAAACACATTTTAGACCAATCTGGTCCATCTCATCCTGTCTTCTTTCTATAATTGCCCTAAGTGAATGCTGCAAGCTCCCAGTATCACTTTACGAGAAGCATATGAGCCTTGCACTGTGCATGGGGATGGGAGAACCAGGTTCAGCAGCTTTGAAGCTTGCAGACAGCTGAAGGAAGACAGCCATATGAAAAAGAAATCATACGAAAGAGCATATAATGCAAGAAAAAGCAACCATTAATGTTTGAGCTAAAGACTGGAAATTAGCCTTCCAGAAAAAACAGTGAAGAGAATCGAACAGAAATTGAACTCAAACTTCAGTTTTTCTATTTAAAAACACTTTTTCATTAGTTTGGAGATTTTTAACCCAGCACTTACTAAAGGAAGAGCCTTTTTGCATCCTCTCTTTTCCTATTCAAGTTGAGCACTGCATCCTGACCACAAACTACTAACGTCACATTGATTTACCTTTCTGCCAGTAGTTACGGCCTTTGCATCCACTTCTAGCTTACTAGGTGGACAGT
Organism: Corvus cornix cornix; assembly: GCF_000738735.6. Classification (NCBI taxonomy): domain Eukaryota; kingdom Metazoa; phylum Chordata; class Aves; order Passeriformes; family Corvidae; genus Corvus; species Corvus cornix. Next base: position 35,286,374 of record NC_046335.1, read on the forward strand.
TTTGCCTTCTGACATTTAGGGGGATAGTCCAGTGAACATAAGTTTCAGTAGATGTGAACACAAACATAAAAAAAAAAATTAAAAAAAGTAAGGAGAAACTTTAAAAAGGGAGGGGAATCATCTGCATTTAATTTCTGTGTATGAGTTTTCAGAATTCACGTTATGTAGTCTGTCCTCATGACTCTGAGGGCAAAGAATGCAGATTTTAAATTCAATCCAACTAAATCTACATGATTTCAGAACTCACCTTAAAATGACAGTGCAAACCAAAACACCACTCTTTGTTCCTCAGCTTCATTTCCAAAGTCTGTAACAGCATTAGTGGTTATTTGTAGATGCCCATAACTGTTTCATCACACAGTAACTGCAAAGAGCAGAGCATAGTGTCTCCTGGGAGCACTAGTGAGGCACTGCAAACAGCACAAAATCCTTTTTTTTTTGTGACAGCCTCTAGCACTGAAATCCTGAGAGTAGATGAACAACTGGTGAGCAACGTTCCCACGGCTAGCAAGTGTGATGAGAAAGTGGTCCAGGCATCTTAATGCCTGATTTTGCAGGGGACTGAGCAAACAGGAGAAGCTAAGTCCTTCCCAAAAGCCCTGGATGGTTGGAGATTTGGGAGAGATGCTGCCCCATCTGCTTGCTGCCAGCTCCCTGTAGTGAGGGCAGTGGTAACAGCTGTGGCTGGGGCTGGGAGCTGGGAGCCGGGATCAGCTCACCCTGGAGCCCCTGGGAGCCTGGGTTGCACAGGCACGCAGCTGGTTGGCCCTGGGGTCAACAAAGCTGTGAAAATGTTGGACTTTGGAGCCTATCCTTAGGGAGTGAGCATATTGATTGCTGTAGCATGCGAATGTGTAATTGCACTCTAGTGGCCTGTGGACAGCAATAGAGCCAGGACTGTGCAGATGTGATTACAAATATTGTCTACATGGGCAGTTACATTTACTCACAAACTCTACCACGCTTTTATATTGAATCCTTATTTTAAGGTCACCAGAGCATACTAAGCTTGAGTTCTGTCCTGCTGGAGTGTGGGGGCAGTACTCTTGCTTCCTTGTGTTCTTTGTGGGTCCTGTGTACCATAAGGACAGAAAAAAAGAGCCAAGTATTGAGCTGGTGTATTCCTATTAATACTAATCCAAGAATCATAAAACCCCCAACTTATTCTAATGTCCCTTTACTCAGTCTTATAAATGATCAGAAACTCCTAGTTTGCTTTCAGAGGCTTTTCAGAGTTCTGTTGGACTTTTCTCTAGCTTTTTACTTTTCATTACTGCCTTGTTTTATCCATCCCTAGCTCTACTTTTGTCATCGTGTGTTTACTCTATGTACATTTTGAAAAAGTTAATCTTACCTGCTTTCAAAATCTTCTTCACATGGATAAACAAAAAGAAGCCTCTTACTCGTAGTCATGAAAAGCCACAGAGGGGACTAAGTAAATCAGGGAGTTTGCTTGCTCAGAGTGTTGTGTGCCACAGAATTTGTGCCCTGGCAATGATTTGGAAAGATACAATATATACAATAAGCAAAGAACAAGCAATGGGAAGAAATGATGTTGTTTTTGTAGACATAGTCAGAAATAGTCTGCAGAATTAATTACTTTAAATGGTTAGGCAAGCTGAAACAATTTAACATCTGTGGATTTATTTTTTTTTTGCCTGCGTCTTAGGAGAGATAGCAGTGATTGGCTGGGCGTAGCACGGCCATGTGCATGTCAACTAAAGGCAGAACAGTTGTTAGCTCCAGATATTTGCTGAGGATAGGCTTTCTGAGCCATAGAAAATGATGCTGACACAAATGTAGTATGCATGAGAGAGAGATGTGTGTTCAAAGGATAGGACATCATGCCCACGTAGGACTTGCCATAGACCTTTTTTTAACTTGGCAACTTGAGGCACCAGTCTTTTGTTCCTTTTGGTAAAGAGCTTTGGGATCTCTGCTATCTACCCATGAAGTATATTGTTACAAAAGAGTTCCCTTGATTGCCCTTTCCACAGGCAGACTTTGGCCTTTTTCCAAAGGCATATTGTATTTGCATTGATCACACTGCTGACTGTATGACCTTGTCATTAGGAAAGCATGAAACATAAAATATGAGTTAGTTGGACTCCGTCTTCTAGTATTATTCATTGTTTTAATTTTTGATATCTGAAAGAGATTGCAGAGCCAGCAGGAGGTCTGTTTGAGACCCGCTGAGACCATGGAATTTGTGGTACTTTAATTATCCAAATGATCTAAACAAAAGAAGTTAAACACTGGGTAGTGTATGACGGATTGTTAGCTGTAAACTGCAAAAATTAATTTGGCAGCTGGAATGGTTACATGAAACTCTGGAGGCTGTTCCTCCAACACCCCGACTAGGGCATCAGATTAAATGTGCTGGATGAAAATAAAGCTGGAAGCATTCACAGAAAATTGTTTCTATACTCAAAAGCACTCTTTTTTCTCTGTTATATTTCTCGCAGTCATTATGGTGGGCGTTCTCATTGTTCTTCAGGTCAGTTCACAGTCCCTGCATCCCTCTTCCCCTTATGTTCCTGAGTGTTTACAGTTTTGTATTCATTTAACATGCAGACTGATGCATCAAGCCCAGCAAGGCCACATGTTCAAGAAGTACAGAGAACAGTGCTTTCTGCCATAGCACTTTAGTCTGTGGCTGTGAGGTCTGTATGTCCTGGATGCTAAAAGAAAGTCCGCATATAAAAAAACCAACCAAAACCAAATTTCTTGACTATATTTGTGGCAGAAAGGTCTGTCAAGGGTGGTTTAGTGGATGTGATTACAGCAAGGTTGAAGGAGTCCTTAAGCTGCAGCTTGCTAAAGAGTATTCTGGGAAGAATAACCCTGTGCTTGCCCTTTGCTGAGCATCCTTGAGTGGCAGTAAGACAGTGGCCTTTTCTGGCACCCTCACCTTCTTCCAGTTTTGTCCTGAAGGTGGAAGGAAGGATTGGGTCACAAGGACTTTTCCCCCTTTCACATCACTGCCAGCCTGCTCTTAGGAGCCACGTCAGGGAGTGTTAGGAAATGCCATAAACCCAAATGTAGCAATGTAGCTTGCAGCTTCTAGTAAAGTGGTCTTCTTTTTTCCCTTGAAACTGTCTTTAAGAAAAGCCACGCAGAGCTAATTACCTGAGTGCTTGCAGCAATTTTCCTCACACTCAGAACATGCAAAGCATCCTACCAAAAAATCACAGAAAACTGCCATAATGGAGCACTTACAACTATATTCTGTAGCAGGAGTTGATCTCAGTATTTATTTGTGTATTTTTAGCATGTAAACTTACGTTTGTCAAAATCTGCAGTGCTGCCAGTACCTGTGACTTTTAATTCATCTCACAGTACCAAGTATTTTTATTAGCCAGGATTGCTACAATTGACTTCTTAGGAGAATCTTCATCTTCTGAAAATAGAAACAAATGGGCGATCATGAAAACTGAATCAGAGGAGATGGGGAAGAGGAATCCGAAGCCGACATGGCAAAGAGTAAGTATTAGGAGCAAGGAAGACAGAGCTTACAAGAAATCAAGAGGCAGTGTTCCCATGGTTTAGGAACTAAACTAAGAAACTGGCTGGGATGACTAACAAAATTGTACAAGCTTCCCTAGATGGGAAACTGGGCATTAGCCAGAACATGGGTGAAGCTGACAACAGGAGCACACTTAAATTCAGACAGAAATTTGGGCAAGGAGAGGGAGAGGAGGAAGTGTACAGACAATTTGGAAAGAAGGGACAGAGGGGAAAAAATGGGTAAAGAATCTCATTCTGTAAGCAGTCACCTTCCCTGAGAAGGCAAAAATTTCTGTACCTTCCCATTGCTCCACATCACAAGGGTGAGGATTATCATCACAGTCAGTTATTTCCATAGTCTAAGTAACAGAGGTCTATGTAGGGGGACCTAAGCGTCACAGATGATGTGTAACAGCCTGATGCTACAACATGGAATTTCTGCTTTTATAATCTGAATAACTATGTACTGCACTCTCTCTGTTCTCACCAGCAAGATTTCAAAGTCAGGCCTTCAATGGTTGGAAATAGCAGGGTTAAGAATGCCTGGGTGTGTGTTAAAGGGCCACTGTTAATTCTATGGTCACACAGGACTCCACAGGGCCTTGCTTTACCCAGTGCACAAGATGGATGATGCTCATTTAAGGAGCAGCTGCTCAGTACTTTTTTCCTTCATTGTTCGGAGTGTGTCTCCATGCCTTACTGACTGCATACTATCAGCAAGCAATTACTCTCCTCATGAGTTTTTCTGTGCTGCTTATTGCTATAGTAACTGTGTGCCTCACAAATACTAACTCATCTGTTTTTCTTCTTCCCCTTGGAGATTGCAGGGCACTACCTGTGTTTCATGAATGCAGAGTTCTGTATTTCATGAATGTAGAGCTGAAGAATGGAGAGCAGAAGCTGGAGTCACTCAAGTGTCCAATACTAGAATGCAACTTCATGTTCCTTGGTGACTAACAGCACTTTGCATGCTCTAGCTCCAGCTTGCTTTACCTTTAGTTCTTCACTACCTCCTGTAATCTCAAAGCCTCGATTCAGGCACCTGGAAAATAATGAACTACTGTCCATTATTCTGAAAAGTCTGAGTGACTTAAGCTAACATCATATACAAAATCTGTGTCTCAGATTGGGACAGCATCTATTTGTGCAGCCTGATGTTCTTCCACCTGTAACCATGACACCAGCCAGTCCCTCATCTCACTCATCATGTACCATATGTTTTAGGTACATTGCCACAGATTACAGAGGCAAGGAAAGCATCAGCTAATAAAGTAGTACAGTGAACCGAAAAGGTATTGCCAAATTAATCTTGCAAACATTACAGAACAAGCCAGTAAGTTATGCATTAGCAGTGTGAGTGCTCTGTGTACTTGCACACTGTCCTTTTTCTCTTCTCTGTTATTTGTTTTAATTCTTTCTGTATCACACTCCCCAGGGTTGAGACTGTTATTTTCTGTATTTGCAAAGCACCCTTCATATGCTCAAAATTATTTGAACAGCCTTTGAGATAGGTAAATACCACCATTTTAGATGGGAGAAACTTAAAGTAAGAGGCATAAAGTAAAAGAAATAAAAGGAAGTGTTATAATGATTGCTATTTCATATTTGTTCAAGAAAAGAGGCCATTTATGAGCTTACAACTCTACTCCTGTGGCAGTTTGAACAAACAGATGAGCACAAGAATGAGGTTTTTGGGCAATTATGTGCAGAAGGTGTAAATAATTTATTGCATACCTATTTAGGAGGGTATAGACATATGTGAGTCACTCAAAGTAACATAGGAAGTCAATCAATCTTGTTATCTAATCAATACAACAAAGGAAAAATATGTTTTCCTAAAATAGCAAGCAAATAAGTCATGTGAGAGATAATACTTTAAATTTTGCTGAGAGTCTGTAAATTCCAATAAGCACCAATCTTTCTCACTTAATTAGCCTCCTTGGGGAGATACATCACAGCTGTTTTTCATTATTTTCAGCAGAAGTTTGGCAATTTCTCTTCACTTGTCTTTTCTCAGGACTAACCTTTGCTTTCCAGATGGGGATAGTTTTGTTTCTAAATTGTTTCTCTCTTTATCCCTCACACACCATTGGAGAAAAAAGCACTTTCTCCTTCCTGATCATCCTCATGTACTTTCCTGAAGAAGAAGCAGCAAATGTAGGCTGGGGAAACAGTGCTGCTTCCTGAAATCTCATCTGTTTGGATGCTAAGCACAAGTACAAATCAATGAAGGAAGTGGATCCTTTTTTCATTATTAGTAATAGCACACTCCTGGCCAGATGCAAGGGAAAATAAGAGTTTCTCGTTAGAAGGTTCGACCAATCCCCTGAAAGATTATATTAAGCTGTTTTCAAGGGCTTATGTCTTATTTTATCAAGTCACATACTCATATGCTCAGCTGCCCCCCACTCACACAGCTCTGGGTTGGTCAGTTTATCTAAATGCCAAAATGGGAGTGACCTCTTGGCTACAGAAAATACTTGGAAATGTAGTTATGTGGAACAGTCAGTCACAGGCTTTCTATGGGGTGGTTCTTCAGTTCAGGGAGCATTCAAACTCCGAGGCTGGCTCTGGTTTTTGTGATTACATCCTCTAGGGTGATTACATGGCCTTGAGGGTGGATCTCAGACCCATATTGTGTGCATCCATTCCTTTCCTCTCAAGATGCTTGGGAGTCGAAAACTTACAGCAACATTTTCTGTAAGAAAGAGTTGAAGAAATTAATGCTTTCCTTTGATGTAGGCTGGAAATTGGGTGCCTCTGAAATGCTACTCTATGCCCTGTGTTTCTAGGCATGCTGAATAAGTGATTTCTAGACACTATGGGACTTGAAACTACAAAAATATTAACGGTAAATTCAAAATACAAACATAATCCCAGCTCTGTAGCTCAGGAGTCTCTCTGAGACCCTTTGCAAGGCAAGTGAATCTCCAGTGGCGGGCATGAAGGACTATGAAGGTGGGTAAGTGTGTAACAGAAGACATAACTGTAGTCTTACAGTTAACAGAAATAGTTTTCCTTTCTGGCAAGGCCAGTGGCAGAAGGTCTGTTCAGTGAACTCCCCTGGGATCTGTAGCAGGAGGTAGTTTGGAGTGGGGTTTATCAGCTTTATCTGCAGGCACTCTTCAGTATTTTAACCCACTGACACTCTGTAAGGGAAGATTTGTTATGTTACCAGATGCCTAACTCAGGCCTTGGAGCAGGGCTTTGCATTTACAGTCCTTTCCTAGCAGGAAAACTCTCACAGCTTGTTGATTAATTAGGTTGTTTGGATTTACAGAAACACTAAGCCCTGATTTTTAAATCTGCTGTTGAAATGCTGCCACTGAAACGTCCTTGCCTCCACCTCCAAGTTTGCTTCTGCCAGTGTTAGGCGTGACATAAATCAGTGGATCTCTGACTAGCTGTCTCTTAGCCGTTGCTTTAATATCTGCATACAGTTTGGCGTGTGGGAGTGGGCGAGAGAAGACGTGTGCCTGGGATGTGTGAGCAGAAATCTGGCGTGCCCTGTTTGTTCCCCGAGGTGGGCAGGTGCACAGCTCGCTCCTCTCGGCTGCGGGTGGCTGCCACCGCCCCACACAGCCAAAGAGGCCCCAACCCTGCCGGGCACCTATGTCCCCATCCCAAGAAGGCCACGTGGGCAGATAGCAACCTGCCACCATGCTCGGGTGTTTCCAGGGCACTCCAGGTCTGGGAATCTGGATGGAGCCCAGCTGAGCTAGCCTGTAAAAGAGCCTCCTTGTTTACCATGTAATGCTGCATGCTGGTGCTCTCCTGTGGTGCTGTGCTGGTTGAGACCTGTCAGGGCCAGAATGAAACACTGCAAATTGATCACATCCACTTTTTTGAAATGGTGACATGCTTTCCTATCACAATGGAAAGAAATGGTGACTACAGCTTATTATGTACCCTTCGCCTGCCCATGGAGACAATTTGCAGCCTCTACCCTAAAGGTAAAGATACACCCCTACCCTAAGAAGAGAGATGCACATGTAAAGATACAAGTTCAGCCCATAACTACTTGATAACTACTTTGTAGTAAGGAAGTGGAAATGCCCTGAGGCAAGGTACGAGCTTTTTGTTTGGTACAGCCATTCACAGGAGCTCATCCCAGCTCTGACCTGACCCAACAGTCTCTCCTCTCTTCCTTGAGAAGTCAGAGAATCCTTGATGAAATTGGAATAAAACGCTAATCTTCATTCCTTAGCTTTTCTGGTCTTAGACTGAGCCTTTGTCACTTACATTTTTGTTCAGATTTTTACAATACATCTGATGCTAAAACCCCTTCTGGATATAACAAGACTCTTAAAAAGCAGGTAGGAAATGTTCAGGAAATTTCTGTATGGCGTTTTCTAGGTCATTTTATGGTGTTGGTAAGTACAGTGGGGAAATTAGCACTGGATCCCTCTTCGGCATTAACTGTTCATTATACAAGTAATTGAAAGAATGTATACAATATAGGGAACATATGTATGTTCACATGTATATAAATTAAGATGTACACATGTTAAATATGAAGTTAATTAGTAACAAAGCAGCAACGTTTACTTCAGTTTTCAAAATCTGTTTTATGGGATTTATTTAGGACTGTAGCAGCAGCCAGTCTACAGCAGTTAGCTTCCAGTCATTTCTAAATGAGTCATTTCCACCTACACTAACACATGTCAAAATGGTTCCTACTGTGTGTCTACCTATTGGAAATAAACAGAAAATAACTATGTTAGTCTGAACTTCTACAGCTTCTTTTATCTTAGGGTCTTAAAGAGATGTAGAAATGGAGACCTCCCAGCCCTGCTGTTGTGTTAAGGTGTTACAATTATACACATTGAGACATTTTTTAAATGGGGAAACTGAGGCAAAAAAATAGTTCATTTGCCTAATGTCACATAGCAACTCTGCAAATAGTGTAAAGCTAGACACAGCCTGCTCCCATAGCTTTGCTGCCTACCCACTGAAAGGTACTGTGATTAAATCCCAGAAATATATTTTTTTTGCTTTATTTCCAGCTGGAAGTGATGAAGGTTTTTTCCTTTCTGTTGCTTAGCTACCCCCTGACCTTTGGATAGTCTTTCTCATTGGCTGGGTGAATGCATTTCCCTCCAGCTGCCTGGACACACACGTGTCTCAGACCTCCCCCTCTGGCAGGATTTCGTCAGCTGCCCTGTCTCAACCATGTGTTTCTCTTCCCATCTTGCTGGAAGAAATTTTGTTATTTTGCCTCTAGCACTTATCAAACGGTGCTAGAAAGAATGCAGGAAAAGCCTTTGTGACTGATGTCTATTTTATCGATTCATTGTATTGCTTAACAACATGCTGTTAATTAATGCTACCCCACTAAATTCTGCTTCTCTGGACTTTTCCACGACCTACAGACCAGTGGATGTAGTAGTGGGTTGACCCTCACTGGACACCAAGTGCCCACCTAACAGCTTATGTACATTCTTGTCTGGAAATATTTTGCCAATTATCACATTTGCTGGAAGTGGAGAAGCAGCGGTTGGAACAGAAGACACAAAAGAAAGAGAAGAAACATGCCTTGTCAGGCCATTCTGTAACTTTTGTTGAATTATTTAATCATGGAAGATGACATCAAATAGACTGCATAAAATGTAGAGCCCTGTGTTAGGCATGAGCATCCTACACACAGCACAAGGCCAGAATTAAATTTTCCTTCTAATGTGACTTGAACAAATCATAGAATGGAGCTTCCTATGTTCAGCCTTTGATGAACTAGCCAAGAGCCAGCCAGGAAATGCTGAGGATACATAATCCTTAAATCCATTTCTTTGGGAGTCTTCCAGGAGGCATATTCATCTGTTTGGGATCCATTATGTATGGCTTTCCCTTTAAGAGTTGAGAGGAGGTCACCCTTTTCTTTTCCAAACTGCCAGAAGGCAAGCTGGGACCTCATTCTGCTGCAGAGCCAACCTTTGCAAAACACTGGGCTCCTGGGATCAGTTTTCACCCCAGTCAGAAGTGCTCAAAACTGTCTCTGACCTCTTACTCTTGGGAAAGTGTCCTTGCTACCAGGGTATTTGGTATTTATCAGAAATAGCCCACATATGAGAGACTGAGCTTAATTCACAGGAATCTGTACAAACAGTTGAGATCTTCTGATGGAAGGTACTGCAGAACTGCAAATTATTGTATTTAATCATAGAGCTCTTGAGACTCAGCCCTTTGGAGCCTGGAGGCTTTCATTAGCAACATCGTCTTGTAATGCCAAGCTCTTAGTTGAACATAATGAAGATATGCTCAGGATGAGGGGAGAAAAGAAGCACTGGATTTCCTCCCATGGGAGGGGGCATAAGAAGTAGATATGCAATCCTAACAGATACGTTCCTTCAGGAGAGATGAATTTGTGTATTTCTTCCAGCACCAAAAATGAATTTACCAGAAATTTTAAGACAACCTTTCCCCCCTGCTGATTAGGCTCTCAGGTTGTTTTCCTCTTTGTAAGAAAGTGCATCCTGTCTTCCTAATAGACTATGCCAAATCCCATCTGCAAGCATCCATAAACACTAGGAAAGTTTCAGTCACATTTAAATTTAGGCTCCCATGCTAGCATCCATTCTCTGGAGGGAATGTGATGCTGTAATGCTTTCTTCACGAGGATCTGCTTCTCAGCTTTGAACTGGGCTCCTCTATGACCCTACATGTTGCAAATATCTGGTGACCAAAATGGGCTCATTATTACACCAGAATCTTAGATCTGTGGTGCACCAGGAGATGAGGAAGGGACCCAGAGGCACAGTTTGTGCTCTAACCTACTCAGGCCAGAAGCCAAGCAGATGGGCAGAGAGCTGGAAGTAATCAGCAATGCAGAAGTGAGAACTATTCTCATTTTTTTTGGTGTGTACAATTGAAAAATGTGGATTTAAAGCCACTTTGCTGCAAAGAGCAAAGTGAATAAAGGAAGGTATACCTGGAGTGCCATTAGAAGTGCTGGCACAGCACAGGCAGGCACAGCAAGTGCTGGTAGCAGAGCAGCTGTAACAGCATGGCCTTCATTCTGCTGACATAAACCTGCAAGTTTTTGTTTTTCCTTAATATTTGTCATCCATCCATTCATCCAAACAAAAGAAAAAGGCTGCAAAGGATTGTCAATTGCAGCATATTTGCAAATTCTTCTCCTATCAACTAATTTTACTTCTGCAAACAATTTCTGTGCATTATTAACTTTTAAAATATAGTACACATGGAAAAATCATAACTAAAATGCACTAGTTGGGGAACTAGTCCCAAGGACACATAAATATCAATAACTCCTTTCAAGTTCAGCTGGATAAAAAATTATTGGACTAGCTATGAGCGTTCTCCTGGAAGGAAATCAGCTAGCAGTAGGACAACGAGGGAGGCTTTGTGAAATTTTTGACCTTGTAGGGGTTCTGGAAAGCAATGTATTTACTTAGGATTATTTGAGGGGCTTGGCGAATTGAACAGTCAGGGTCTTAGTCATCTTTGCGTGGGAATGGTGTATGCTCTCTGTGTAGCAGCCTTGAAATGAAAAGCCTGCCTGCCTGTCTGCCAAGCAATGGGGCTGTGAGCTGATTCAAGATGGAGGCATTGTTTATTCTGGGTCCAGATTTCTTTCTTACTTCTTTCTTCATTCTTTTGGTTTTTGTTAACCTGCAATAAATCATCCACTCTGGAAACACATATTTTTCCCTTTGCATTTGGAAACTGTTACTCTCGAGACCTCTACTTTTAACACTGAGCCACATAAGCTTATGTGTGTGCAAGTGTCACAAATTATTAAAAGTTCAGGAGATTATTTATAGGGTTTGGGGATACCTGTAGGCATATGGTCTAAAAAGATAGGTGAAGTGGCAGTATTTCTACTTGATCTTTCTGGGTGGAGACTTAGTGAGTTGAGTGGTGGCTGGTATCCCTGGGGCTGTAGGCAGTGTGCTGATGGCAGGTCTGCCAGCCCCCCATGCCCTGCCCTCTGCAGTTCTTCTTCCACTGCAGTGCTTCTGGCACCCTACTTTAAATCTCAGGGATATATTGGTTTGACAACTGCAGAAAAATTATTTCCATGGCATTACAGTGCACATGCAACTGTGTGTCCAATTTAAACTAACTTGCCTGGCATTTTCTTTCATACCTCTCTGCAAGTTGTTTTTTTCTGATTTAACAGCACAAAAGTCATCTCTTCATTATTTTTTATTCCTTAAATTGGAATGTGTTGGCTATATAATTAATAATATGGACAGGGCATGAGTATACTAACCTGACACACTTTGCTTTATATATCCCTGGCACCTGCTGGAATAAGCCTTCCCAGAATGCAAAGAAGAAAAGAGGTCTCTGCCTCCTCTGCCTCTCTTCACTGGCTGTTTTTCCTTCTTTCCTTTTTTTTTTTTCCCCTTTTTTATTTCTTTTTTTTCTTTTTATTATTAAGTGGTAAAAGTAAAGTAATTGCTCCTGTGATGCCTCTGAGATGGGATGATTTATCAGCGTTGTGTAAGGATTAGATGAATGGGTGGGTTTAGGTGTTATAAATGGGACGTGAAAGTCTGGATTCCCGGCAGTAAGCTTGGCAGGGTTAACCCGCTTGGCCCTTTGTTCTTGTTAGACAAATAAAATGAGCTTCCTCTGAGTGGGTGGTAGAAGGGTGTATTTTGGATGAAATCTCAAACATGAGGTTCTGTGTGGATGTTTAAATACTCTCTGGCATGTTGCATGAGAGGAGGGATGGGCGAGGGGAGGAGCAGAGCTCTGTGGCTGCAGGAAGCAGTCTAGCCCAGCTGCTGGAAACAGCTTTGGAAGCACCCCACCAGGCAAATATTTGACTGCTGAGAAACCCAGGCCAGTGTTGTATCCTTGTACAGTGAAAACAGAGTTTGGTCCTTCTGTGGGCTCCATCCTGCCTTTCTTTATGTGAGCAGGGAGGTCAGGAAGAAGATGCCTGAAGTTTTCTGCTCTACAGCCCACTCAGAGCAAGGCCAGCTGGGGCTGTGATTGAACACCCTGCTGTTGGAGAGGTTGTACCTGCGCCTTTTCCCTGGCTCTGGAGGGGTTATTCAGCTTCCTGCTCATCATGCTTTCCACTTGGCATGCAGCAGCAGGGACTGGGGATCCTGTGTACTGCTCCTTCCTGACCCAAGGAAGGCAGGTGCATGTATTGCCCTCAGGGCCTCTAAACCACGCTGCACAGCTGAGAGATTAAGAAAGTCTCTAGGAACCTCTGCTTCACCACCACAGCTCTACCCTCCTCATTGCTCTAGGTGACGGGAATGGGATTAGGGTAATGGGACCAGTGGCCTGGGAACAAGGACTGGAGCTTAGTCTGGTCAGCTTGTAAGAGAGTTTTTGCATGGCAAAAATGATTTTTAAAATGGGAACAAGAAGAAATGTGATAAAAATAATATTAACAATGTGCAAATCTTCCTGTAGTGTAAGAAGAAAGGGAGGGGGAAGGGGAACACACCCACAGAAGGAAGAAAATATGACGGAGAACTGAAGAAGATGGACTGTAAAAGCAATGCAATCAGTAGCTAATAATTAAGATCAAAGAGAAACAGAGTAATGTTTAACTTATTTGCAGCATGTAATTGAAGCCTAATCCTTCAAATGAAAGGAAGGCTGAGCAGAGTTCAACCTCCTAACCTTCATATATGGTAACTGGAGCCAGAAGTAAACCAATTTCTGAATTTTTCCCTAAGGGTTCACTGATTTTAAAAAACCCCAAACCCTCTGAAATCTTATTAAATATTTTGTAAATACTATGAGGCTCCTACAGCCACTGTAAAGCTTTCTTCTTGCTTTAGTTCCCAGGTGGTGCTGTATTTAAAGGAATGAGGAACCTCTGAGATCCTGCCAATCAAATGGAAACCTCCACACCCTACTCATGATGAGCTGTACGGAAGAGGAATCATGGCAGAGTTAGGCCATTTCTGTGTGCTCAGAGGGTATCAGTTTTGTTTCTGGCTCTCTCATCTGACGAGAGGGGCTCAAGCCCACTTGTCTTACTCAGAGTTGGTGCTTGAGTCAAACCAACAGTATGATCTGTGTTTCACTGCATCACCAAGTAAGTTACAGTTGCAAATTATTTATCCCAATTACAAATGAAAGAGCACAAATTGCTTCCATTGCTCTTCATCCTTAACAGCCTGCCACATTTTACTGCTGAGCATGCATGGGAAGAAAAGATGCACAAAACAAGCAGCTTAATGATTACAGCAACTAAGGGAAGGTCAGACCTTCCAAACGTGTTATCAGATGCAGTGCTTCTCCACTTCATACTGCCGAGGTTTCCTCTTGCAATGGCAACAAGCACATGAAGAGTCAGGCATTTCCTATGGCTTTTCTAAAAAGTGCATCTGTATCTATTGAATCTTTGGAGTGTTAAAAAATTGATGCTAAGCCAACTGCCACACACTTTCCCAGCAACATCAAATTAAAGGAGGGCACGGTGCCATAACTTCCCATAGCCGTTTTAATCTGTTACAAATAGAAAGCCCACTCATTATTCAAAACCAACAAAATTATAAAATATCTGAATCTCTCACACAGTTTTTAACACATAGATTACCTTTTTAAAGCAAGGCTGTAGTGTAAGATGAATGATGATCACTTCTCACTATACTAGCAATTACTTCACCAATTCCTCTCCAAATGCGTAATATACTAATACGTGAAGATCATATTCAACAGCAAGGTAGACTGAATGCTGCAAGGGAAGTAATTGCTTTTGAATATAATTTTGCAGACATAATGAAATCTCTTTTAATTTAGGAATGTTATCAGAGCTCACGTAAGCACGTCTGTTATCAGCTTTGTCTAACTACATGCAAACTGCTTAGTGATACTGCTTATACCAACAAATATTTAAAATATCTGCAATTTTACAAGATTAGTTTTGAAGAGGTACCAGCACAGTAATAAACTTTTTCAATAAAAGGCAAAACTTTAAACTACCTATTTTTTCTATTGTCCCAATAATTATTGCTCTGTGTGGAAGACAGAAGAATAAACGCAGTCATGCCTTAATAGAAAATGTCTGGCTAGAAGAGACATATTTATAATTCTCTTGACTGGAAATCTAATTTTAATAAGGGATTTGGATTTGGCTAAATTTCTTAGGAAAGTTGGTATGCTAAGTTAATTTTTTCTCCAAAATTAAAAACAAACTGAGAGACTGTTGGTCTGTGGAAATAAAAGCTCTCTTACACAATAGAGTCACAGAAACCTGTAGTAAGTTAAGGTAAGGAAATTTTCCTAGAATCATAGAGTATCCTGAGTTGGAAGGGACATACAAGGATCATTAAGTCCAACTCCTGGCCCTGCACAGGACACTCCAAGAGTCACACCCTGTGCCTGAGAGCATTGACCAAATGCTTCTTGAACTCTGTCAGGTTTAATGCTGTGACCACTTCCCCAAGGAGCCTGTTCCAGTGCCCAACCACCCTCTGGGTGAAGAACCTTTTCTTGATATCCAACCTAAATCTCCCCCAACTCAGCTTCATGGTATAGTTATTCATAGTCATATAAAAATGGTGGTGTCTACAGTTCAATTGTTATGCTACAGAAATAATGAAAAATATTTGGTAACAACACAATGAAGATTTCATCCCTAGCAGTGTGAGCTGTCACCACCCCAAGCTTTAACAAACTAGGTAGGCTCTGGCATGGTGACTGCTCTGCCTAGAAGATCCTTCAAAGAGTATAAATGAGTTGCTCAGGTGAGGTTCTGAGGGAGCTCCAGTGTGAGCAATGGCTGAAACCACTTCTCAGCTGATTACTCCAGGAAGAAGATTAAATAATGAGGTGTCTCTGAAACCTGTGTGTTGGGTTCTTCAAGTAGCCCCTTCCAGCCTGATATTCCTGATTCGGTTTTCCCTGCACAGCCCTGCTTAACAAGGAAGGAGGTTTATCCTTCCTTTGTTTTTATGAACGAAAGAGGCAGTTTACATCCTCCTTACATTCTCCTGAACAGTTCTGTCTGGGTCTCCTGAGAGCAAATTATGGCTCATGTTGGTGGAGGAGACTGCAAACCAAAGGAGAGGTTGCAGCTGGTAAGCTTTTCCTAAGCTTATCTGCAAAGATTAATATTTATTGCAACTAATTGCCATAGCACTTTGACCAAAACTGCAGCAACTCGTGCTTTTATTTCTGGAGTTGTGTAGACCAGCTGTTCTCTGTGTTGGCCAAATGTCCTTGTGTGTCTCCACTGTTTTATAAGAAAGCAAAACAAGACTGTCATGTAAAGATGTTACCTGAGCACTTTAGATTTCTGCCAAGACATATTTGTAGCATTAAATTTTGTGTTAGATCTTTTGGTAACTAATCCACACTTGCTGTGTTTCCTCTGTGCAAACAAAATATATTGAAAATAATAGAACTGTATTTTATGGGGCTCCTGATATTCTTAGGGGCATTACTTTTCAAAGAAACATAGAAAAAAGGAAATCTTTAGCCAAGTAGCTGCTTAGGTGGTAGCTTTGTGCTGAAGTCCAAAAGACTTGAACTCAGACTTCATGAGTCATCTATAATTTGTTGCATGTTGAGGTATATCTCACTTTTGGGCTTTGGGCTGAAATGTGAGCTTTCTAGTATAAATAAGCATGCAGGGATTGGCTTTATAACTCACAGGTCTTAGACTGTCACTGGCTTTGGATTATGTCCAAGTGTGACATACTGTCGGGAGCTGAATGCTTTTGATAGTTGATGTGTGTACCAGCACCACAATACTAACAGGCTTCTAAAGGCCCACAGTAGTATATTTTAACCAAAACTAAGAGGATATTCTGTCAAAATATCTATAGCAACTGCCTTAGCTCCTCACTGCTTGGCTTCCTTTTGCTCTTACTCCACTTCCTCCCTCCATTCTGCCTGTACAGCACTGGTGTGCTGGTACATCCGTAATGTCCTCCTCCAGTAACGGAGAGAGAAGCAGGCAGATGAACTCCTGCATGTAGCAGGCCACCGGGGGTCTGTAGGCCCTTGAGGAGGGCTGTGCTGGGGAGGTAGATCTCATGAGGTGGGATAGTCTAGGAGGAGAGCCACCTCTTGCTCCAGCCTTCTCCAAGGAATTACATTCTCCCAAGCTTCAGATCAGCTGGAAAGTTACCATTAGGGAGAGGAAAGGGAGAAATTCCCCATCCACAAGATCCACCTGTGAAAAGTTCACTTATTCCATCTGAAAGAGTTAATAGCATTGAGACAGCTAGTGGTATTGTGATACCGTGTTTTGTGAATTGTTACTGGGAAAGATGTTACTGCCTGTCATTACTTCTCTGTCCCTGGCAGGCAACACTCAGCACATGACAGGAAAAAGACCAGTGATTCCAGCATGGAAACTCTCCAGGACCAATCTTTCCCATACAAGAAATAGAAATCCTAGCTTGAATGCCTGAGATTACAGTTTCAGACAAATATCTCTAGACGTTACAAAAGTCAAGAGACTGACAGAAAACATTCTTCTGTGTGAGACATGCTGTTTTCCATGTGGTGAGGAACAGCATCTCTTTCCTCATCAAACACCAGGACATTTTGAGGCATACCCATTGATGCTGTTCATGGCAAATAAAGTGATGCTAAAGCAACAGACTCGTGCATACATTCAGCACTGGAATTTTTTTCCAGGCTCTTGCAGCTGCTATGGTTACCAGTCACGCGGTTGGCTGCCTTCTGTAGTGGAAGTACAGAGTGATTATGCTGTACATTGTGTGAAGACATCGGGTAGACCTTGGGGGTGTGAGGTGGGTGTGAGTTTCATACCCACTGCAGAAGGATCTGGAATCAAACTTCTCTGAGAGAAAAACATTTCAATGCTAATACTGCCTAAGTGTTTGTAAAGCAACTGTCTTTGACTTTTATATTACTTCTAAGGGAAAGAAGATCAACTGCAGATTGGTCTTCAGGAAAGGAGCAAAGCACTTTTTGCTCAGACATCATAGTATAAATCACCATGCTAATGAAAGAGCTGTTCATTTTGCCTACCCCGGGATATTCTTCCTGACTTTCAGCTGGCAGTATGCCATAACTGACAGAAACTTGAATTTCTTCTTCTTGATGACATTGCAGCTGTTTACAAGATAGGCTATTTCCATGTAGTTCAACATCCTGCCTTTTGTTGCCATGAACAAATGGTGCTGACACTTCTGCAGCTTTGATTGAGTTTTCACAAAAGCTGTCACTGTGGATGAGACCGCCTTTGACTTTTCCTTTGTTTGTCAGTGATGTCTGCTTGTGGTTTTGTCTCCAGCCTATAGTATTTCTTTGGGCTTCAGTGGCCTCCACCCAAGATTTACACCTGCCATGACCTAAGTTCAACTGCTGGTGCTGGCTCCTGTGAGCTCATTGCTGACAACAAACCCTCCAAACCTTCTCATGTTCTTTCCAATTCACTCTTCCATTTCCCACTCCTTTACTGGTATGTTAACTGGGTTAAAATGGTCATATTTTTTAGAATGTCTTACACATAAGATGGCTAGCAGCAATGGCTTGAAATCTTAATGTTTCCTGCTTTCTTACCCTACACAGAATTCTCTCTATGCATGCACACCCACATGGGCATGATTTTACTTGCACTTCTATCGCTGCCTGATATTCAGATCAGTCCATGGAAACTTAAGGTGTCCTTCCTGCAAGTAATTATGTTAAAGAAGCAACAGGGGTCCTATATATAGAAGTCCTAAATATCCCTAAAGCGGATAAGGGAAAACATGTAGAATTATGTCAACAACAATTTGCGAGGCAATAATATAGCATATAAAATGTTGAGAGACAAATGGTAATAAATCCAGAAGAGGTTTTTTTCATTTGTGAAATATTCTCATGTATTTATTTTGTCCACTCTCCCCTCTCCGTGAGGGTAAGAAAAGTCCTTCATTTAAGAAATTTTATTCTGCAAGTTTATTTTCAAAAGGGCTACTGGCAAATTGTCACAGACAGGGAACATTATGATTAAGCGAAATGTCATCAGCCTGTTATTCTCCACAGAAGACATATGAATGGGAATTAGGTAATGAACTTCTGCAAATGGACGATAGAGAAGCAGCAGTAACAGGCTGATTTCTCAGCTAGTGCAGGGCTTTGCTGAATGAATGGAAACAGTGAGATTTTCCTTTTAACTTCTTACACCTCATCAACTCCTATTATCCAAAAAAGACAAAACTCTGTCTTGTAAAAAAAAAAATCTCCAAGAGCATACAGAAAGGAAGAAGTAAATTCCTCTTTATTTAACCAAAAGTCTTGTATTTCTAAGCTTTGGGTTTTCTATTAATATTGCTGTGGCATACATGTTGCTGATCCTTTTTCCAACATTGCAAGATTAAATCATTGCAATGGTAACTGATGCATTTTCCTTTACAGTGCTAGCAGAATGCTGATGATTTTATCCCACGGGAAGCTCATGCCTGATTCAATCAGTCATTCTTTAACTTTTTAAAAATTGTTTTATCAAAGGAAAGACAGAGCAGTACATGTTAGTCTATTAAGTTATACATTATAACTTAGGATGAGTTCAAGCCATAGAATCTGCATATGAATTTCAAATACATCCAGAAAGGCCATGTCACTGTGGTGATATGGGTATATGGATGGTGTTTGAAGTGTTCAGGGGTTTAGAGGTGAAGTCTACAGAACAGTCTGCCATCCTTTATTGAACAAGATACCAAACTTTGCCAATGCAGCAACAGAGGCAGTAATCCAGCCATGTAATACACAATGGGGGAAAAGTCTCCTGTCAAATGGCAATAAAACTGCCTTCTGTCCAGAGGTTAACATATCCTTGTTGACAAGTCAGTTCCTCTGTATGTGAGGGACCAAGCTGTGCTTCAGCACCTTTTGGAATCTCTGTCCTGCATGAGGGGGCCAAGCTCTTTGTTGTGTGACAGTTGCAGGCCAGGGTCCCAACAGCCATCTGTTGGGCACAGAAGCTTTGCTGCGCTGAAGGAGCCTTTAAACTGGCTGTGAGTTATGGTTGAAAACCACCTCAATGTGGCAATGAAGTGCTGGACTGAAGAGAAAAGGCTGCAAGGCCATGGGTCAGATTCCTCCTCACATTCCCATCCTTTAGGGACACAGGCAGGAGAAACCATCTGCAAGACCACTGATAGCATTCTCAGAATGTAGTGGAGAACTCACACAGCCAATTCTTGTGACTGTCCTCATTTTCCTGCCCCTCCCAAGCAGGTGCTGAAGAAGTGGACTGCCAGCCACACACAGCCAGCTCTACAGTGCGGAATCAGTTTCTCTTTGTCTAAAAATATTTAAAAGACATGTAGATGTGGCATTTAGGGACATAGTGGTGACTTGGCAGTGTTAGGTTAATGGTTGGGCTTGATAACCTGCAATGTCTTTTCAAACCTAACTGACTCTAGTATTCCTTTGCTCCTTTTCTTGGTTGTTCTGTGGGAAAAGCATTTGCCCTGCTCTTAGCCTAATCAGTTGGGTTTCCATGTTGCTTTTTGTAAGATCTCTGTACATTATATGGGAAGCAGCCAGCTGAGCGGTCCATCATTGCCCTTTCCACTCCCCTGGAGACACACAGAGCGGTCCACACAGGCACAGGAACCAGCTACAACACAGAACAGATAGCTCCAGCCTGCAGCATTGCTGGGTTACATCCAAGCTGCTCCAGGTAAGCTGGCAGTGGTGGAGCTTTGTGAGGGGTTCCACATCTCCAGCATGTTGATGAAGTGACAAGATTAGTTGAATCATGCATTTCAAAACCTTCAGCACAAAGTCCAAGGACATGTTGCCATCTTGTAATAATAATGTAATATTTCTTCTCTCCAGCTGGAAGTACATAATTTTCCAAGATCAGAAGTGGCCCTGTAGGTCAGAGGTAATTCAGTGGTGACATCCATTGACACAGCTAAGGGAACTTCGGTCTAATTATTTAATATAAAAAGCTAATAATATTATTTTATATAATAAACTCTTAAAATAACACTCTCAAACCTTACTGGATTTAAGTGCCAAGATTCCATAAAAGGTCACTTTTTCTCTGTCAATTGCTTTCTTTTCTTCTAAGCTGTGATAATTAGAATCTAAAGAAACTCTAAACTGAATAGGGGAATTGAAATCTTGCAATTTCTCACAATCACATATCTTAGTGCTTTGAATAAGGCAAATCAATTTTTGACAATGTTGTCTTTGTGATCTCTCCAAAATGCCTTCCCCCAACCCCAGTGTAACTCTCTTCAAATATTTGTCTTTTTTTTTTTTGTCTGATAAGTAATTTTACATTCATTGGCATTGCTTGCTTGTAATCAGAGAACCATTCCAGCAGCCAGCAGATGTTTAAAGACAGTGTCTGCTGTTTTTATTCAAAATGGGGAGAGTTTGATCCCAGGAGATGTTCTACCAAAATCAGTGGGGCCGCCTGTCTGCTGTAAAAGAAATACTCAGTGGCAAGATAGGTAGAACTGAGCTGCAGAGCTTTCAAGGGAATTGAGCAGGTATTCAGAAATAATTGGTACTAGCTGATTTTGCAACAGTAATTCCCTTGATGGTACTGATGCAGGAAAGCATTTCAGATGTGTTGTGGAACAAACGGAATGACCGGCAATATTCATTGCTGCCTCCTTCCTGTATGCTGCAATGAGAGCAAGACTGGTTTGGACAAAGAGCTTCAGTTTCCTATTTCTACTGCGGTTCTTGTAATATGATGAAATAGAGTACACTGTAGCCTACAGAAAGACCAGGTGTGGAGATGGTGGAAAACAGAGATAAGCAGATCTTTGTAGAAGAATGTGGAGCTCAGATGCTACTTTATTATCTTCATGTGGTGGTGGGCTCCCAGCTAGCTGACAGCCACATCACTTCGTACTTGTGGCTGAAGTTTGTAATATGTAGCACATTGCAAAGAGGTGCTTATGTACTTCAGCTGTTGGTAAAATACATGACACAGCAGAAAATTTTAAAGATGTCCCACATAAATATCTAATGAGGGATTTTCAGTTGCAGTAGTTGTGACAATTAAACAGCAGAAGGAATGAAATGCTATCTGCTCTAGAGAACCTGCTGTGATATATTTAAAGCCTCTGCTAATACATTACAGAGGGGCCTGTTCCAATAGTTTGTAACAATCCCCTGTGGCCAATAGCACCACTCTTCAGGATTGTAATGCCCACAAGAGGCTTTCTTTAGGATGAACAGAATTTCTCTTAATCTAACTTACTATCACAAAAATATCGTTTGCTGGTAGTGTAGTAGATGCCAAATGAATAATCACTGAGTAAATTTTACTATCACTAGGTTTTAATACACAGTTTCAATTCCCTGTTTATTCAGGCTTACTACTTTGATATTTACTTGTTGACAACTTGTACTGTGATAACCAATCACATGCTAGTCTTGCTCTTCCTTCAAAGGTGTTTTATGTCCTATTAGGTCTTACACAATTTTCAAATCTCACTGCTGCCTTTCCTGTTTTCCCATATTGATTTAAGACATGATATTAGATGCACATTATGCACATGACTCCTTGTAAACACTGAACTGCCCCTTTTACAGCACTCTCAGAATGTCACTTATTTCCACTTTTCAGGCTATCAGAGAAGCAAAGGCATTTTTCTGTAAGTGACAATCAGGCCCCAGGAATCTAAGTGTGAGATCCTCTTGGCTATAGCTGTGTTTTTTAGGAGTATGATAACGGAAATAACATTAAAAAAAAAGAGCAAATATTGGCTAATCTAGTGGCACACCAGCAGTACTTTGGGTTGCCGTGCAAAAAAAAAAAAGCAGGATGTTGGGGAGACAGAGTTTCAGAGTGGTGGGAAGCCAGGCTCATCAGGGAAGACAAGTGATTTAACATGGCCCTTCACAGTAAGTGCCTCCCGCTAGCTGATTGCTAAAGCAGCATTGAGAGGATCTGTCAAGGAGATTAAACAATCAACCAGGCCAGCTAGCAAAAAGGATGCTGTGATGGCAATAGCCGTAGCAGTTTCCATTGGAAAGGAGGCTGATTCCTGCCAGTAGTGCTCTTAGCTCTCTGAAGATCACCTAGAGTAAGCATTCCTTGGTTTAGTATGCATTGCTCGGTTTACCTTGTTTGTAAGCTGTTTTAGTTTGCTGTTTGTCTGCCCTTAGAGGATTATATGAATTGTTGCTCCTTCACTTGCCTTTCAGCAATCCTTAAGGCTTTCCATTTCAGGTGCACACAGTGACTTGAACCATAAGCATGTGAATTGTAGGACAAATACTAAATTTTGTGAGACTATTCACACGTAAAGTTAAGCCTGTGTCTGTTCTCTGAGAAAAGAGATGGGAGGGGATATCCTGTCATATTTGATCAGCCAACAGAGACAGCTACAGAGTAGTTGCTCCTCAGGTAGCATTCCTAAAATCAAATAACTAAAACTGAACTTTGTGGTAGCTGTACAGGATGCTAACTGCAGACCACGAGGCAAATCCATAAAAGTATAGTTAATGACAATACATGATTTTTTAGGATAACACTTCTCAAACCACCATCCATAAAAGATAATGATAGTCATAAAGAATAGCAGATGGAGAGTGTCTTGTTCTCACCTGGTCCCAGACTTTGATATTGGAGTGACTGGCAAACACTAAACCATAAAAGGCTTGCACGCAGTTTACATGAAATACTCTGAAGGTGTCAAGATTGATTTCTGAGTAGGTTCATCAGCAAGGTTACTTGTGTCATGTAGCTTTACCATGTCACCTAGAAATCCTTCTACTGCTAGAAATTACTCTATTAATAGTAAAGGTGTGCCAAGACCCATAAAGCACTGCACAAACCTGATCCTGCTCCTGCCAGGGCTCAGATGAGTAGTAACTCTCGCTGATCTGAGTTGCGATGTGCATTAAGCTGTGACAGTATGTGCATACTGACACAAAAAGGATCTAGATCAATACAGCCACTTGCAAAATGAAAGGGATACATTGATATGGAACTAATATTAGGCAACGTAAGAGAGGAAATTTGAGCCAAAGACATTAGAGAAAATACTGAAGACAGTCAGAAGTGTTATGGGAAGTTCAGTATCCACACAGAACACAGCAGTACAGGGCTTAAGCTCTCATCTGGAAGATAACATCAGGAATATTTTACTCTATGTGCTTGCATTAATTGCATGTTTACAGTTTTAGAAGGGCATCAGGGACCTATCAAAAGCAGACAGAAAAGAATTTTCCATCATATCTTACTTCTAACCAAATGTGTTTCTCTGATGTTAGAGCAGGACTCTGATTTCTATTAAATCAGCATAAATCTCAACCCCCCCCCATCAATCTAATTTTATGTTGGTGATGGATTTCACTGAACAGTTTTTGTCTCCCCATTTCTTAGAAGTAATAAAGATAGACGAAAAAAAATGCTGGAGGATTTCCAGCAGGAAAAACCTGCTAAATTATTGCCTGTACATTTTCAGTTATAATGATCTCATACAATCATAAACTATTTGGTTGCTTGCAAAAATGTGTGGTGTTATTTGTTCCTTACATAATTGTTGAACTTGTTTCATCAAGGCTTAACATTTCTAATATAAGCAAATTTTTAGGCAGTGACAAGGTAGAAAAATAACGATTTTTTAATGCTATTTGTCAATAAATTATAATGAAGAGGTGATATAGGCATGAAATAAAGAGTGGAAAGCAAATTAGAAAAAGGTACAAAAAGTATTTGTATACAAACCCCATCTCTTGTAATTCTGAAAGTCCAATCTCAGTAAAGGCCATTTGAGTATTTAGGCAAGAAATACCAGCTAGGAAAAATGCACTGCTGCACTTACACCTATTGCCTTCAATTTGGAGAGTATTGCCAACACCATCACTTACAAGGAACTTGAGTCTGCTTGGATATAGATTTTCTAATGACTACCCCAGGGCAGCTACCAGAGAGGATGGCCACATCTAGGATGTCTAGACAACTAATGCTTGCCTATTTTTACAGTACACTTACATTTCTATTGAGCCTAAAGATCACAGGAGGCCAGAACATAAAAGTTACTAACCCATTAATGTTCCCTGTTTGTTTTGTGGGAGGGTTATGAATTCTTTCAGTGTTGAAATTGAGTGACTTCAGGGGTTATCAACAGATGTCTCAGATTTATGAGTCATAGTTACTGTAATTCAACTAGGTTGTGTTTTGGGGTTTTTTTCCAGAGAAAAGAAATTAACTCCACCAGACAGTATTACAGAAAAAATCACTGGAAATTTAACAGAAATATCTGCCTGCCAGGGCAAGAATGGAAGCTCTGTGTGTATTCTTAGTATGCAAATAAAACACACAAAATTGAAATTGTGGTGGGAAAAAAGGCAGAAATCATAGAACTTGCAAAGACTCGGTCAAGACAGGAAGTCCTGAAATCCATGTGCTTCATAAATAGATCAGCAGACCCATCGGTGTCATTAGGTGACTTAGGGGACGCTGAACTAAAGAACACACATTATTTTGCTAAATGTCATGTGAACTCCTAGGGGGTTTTTTAACACAAAAGCTTGAAATTTGTAAAAGAAGAAATTTGTTGAAACTCAAAATACCTTTCAGTGCTGAAAATATTAGGTTTTCAGGCCATCCAGAGTGAGGGGAAATGTAAAGTAGGTCTGGAGATGCTCTGTGTGTGTGTGTGTGCGCGCAATGATGTCTCTAGGATGCCTCATTAAGACAGACAGACTGACTTAGATTTTAATCTCAGGAAGGCTTTTAGAAAACTGAGAAAGAAACATAAGGATTTATTCACCAGAAAGTGGGACAGGGAATTCTACAGTTATGAAAACAGCCTGAAGTACGAGCATATCAGCTGCTCTTGATCAGAACTGATAAGAATGTCATGAACTCTTCCTCCAGGTTTTAATTGAGGGAAACATACACATACATGTAAAATAGTCCCATTAATTTCTGAATAGGTTTTGTACAGTATTATGTAGGGCCTTTATCTTCTCTTGAATGAAGATTGAAGATAAGCTTTTATTCAGTTTAAAAATCTTTTCACTCTTAAAATCAGTTTCGATAATGGATAACACTGAAATACATTTTTTCCCTGCTTTCACCAGAATGAAATGCACATTTTGGCTTTGGCTGGCATTCTGAGATATAGTTCATCAGTCCCTTGGAAACTGCAGAAGATTTTTTTCTTAAAACAGGGGTCTCCAGGTCACTTTTTTCCTTATCTCCCTCCCCCGAATAATTACCCAAGGTCCCATTTTACAAGCTCCCATGTATTTTTTTTTTCTGGTGATTCTAATACCACTGGGATTTGATAGTCTTAAAACACTGACAGTACCTCAGGCTCTCAAAGCCCCAGCTTGGTATTCATGCTCAACAATGTCCGTAGCCACATCTATCTAAAGTTTATGCAAATACACTTGGGTTTCTTCCTGTAAATAATTTTTGTGGGATTATATAGGTTAATTTAAAAACCATTAAGTGCTGAATGAACATTTGTATTGTGCTCTGATTTCTGTGCTCTGAAACCACAATTTACAATAAAAAAATTATCTTATTGATTCTGCTTGTGAAACTGCTGTGAAACTTGAAGAAGGACATATATGCAAGACTGCATTTTCGACCCTTGAGAAGAAAACATTTATTAAGTATCAAGAGAATCTTCCCACAGAATATTGTTTTCAGGCCACAGGATACATTCAAAGCTTTCAAGATTTAGCGGAGTAACCCTGGGCTAGGCCAGACACTTCTATTTTCTACCTTAGCAGCAAAAATAAATCTATATTGGAGCATTCATATTACTGAAAAGTAATGCATCATATTCACATCCTCATCAATTTACTTTAAATAACTCCTTAGTTTCTGCAATTATACTGGGTATAGGTTGATATAGGTACTATTGCAACATAACTAGTTAATAAAAAGCTTGCAACTTGTATTTGTAACTTTATGACATGTTGAAGAGTCATGGTAAAGAAATTCTATGGCCCAAGACAAGACTGCAGTTCTTCCTCTTTCATGTATTTAATATGAAATATAAAAAGCAAAAATAAAAAGGAAAAAATAACTGTGTATATACCTGGCACTTTGCCTTTACAGATCCTTGCACTCGCCCTTTAAAGACTACTTCAGTTTCCTACTTGCTCTTAAGCTGAATTCCAGATGCAGTTGTAAGTTGAATGGCAGTTGCAGTTCTAACATCCTCCTTTTTCAGTGCAGGCTTCTTAGGCAAAATATCTGGAAGATGACTTCAAAGCAGCTGAAACCTTATGTACACACAGCAACAGAAGAGGAAGGTGAACATGGAGCTTTGGATGGCACAAAGTGGTCTTATGAGGTCTTAACTTATCAGTCGCTTCTAAGTAACCTTGTAAATCCCACAACAAGATTTTCAGACCCTGTGGAAGCAGAAAGGCCAGTCAGAACCTACACATAAAAGGGTGGTGCCTGGAGCAGTCACACTCTCCATGAAAACCCTATGGAATGGATATCAGAGGAGAGGAAATTCTGACTTCCACACCTCTCCCTCCCATCCAAATCTTTCTTATGAACAGAGTGGACACAGGATGAGAAGGACTATTCCCAGCAGAAATGTTAGAATTCAAGCCTGAGATCTACAAAAGAAATCTGTTGGCCCAAAGAGATCTAGGATGAGCCATGAGGAACTGAATAACCAAAAGAGAAGTATATCTACTCAGCATAACTTGCTTCATTGAATTAATGTACTCTGTGAGTATAAATATACTTTCATAATAGGTATAGTAACTATAGGTGGCTCAGCTCTTTCAAAATAGTGTGGAAAATAATTTCATGTTTTAGCCATGCTCCAGAATCTTTTTGTCAGTTTTTGGACTTCAAAAATCTCAAAGTGTTTTTTTCCCTCTTCGCTATATGAAATCCTCAGACAAACAACAGAGTGACTAACACCCTTTGCTATGGAAAGAATGAAACTGAGTATTCAGAGAGTTGCCAAATGCAGAATAAACAAACTGATACAACCATTTCCCGTCTCTATCTAATATGGTGATCTCAGTTTGAGTTTCAACATCAGTACTGAAATCTTCAGACAGAACAGTCTTCCAAACAAATAATATCTCTTTGAATGTCATATTAGAAGAAGCGACTTACTCTTCTGAAAAGTGGAAGCTGCTGATACCACAATATTATCCTCTCATGGTAACAGTATCATCTCTTTTCATGCAAAGTAACTGTTTCTTCCATAATAATTTAAGCCGTGGAACCCTGCGACTGCAATTTGTGATTCTAAGAGAGTTCTCGGAATATATCCCAGCACTCTCAGTGATTGGCAGCTCTGTAAAAAGCAATGGCTAGCCCAACTATCCATCAAACAAATGAGTGGTAAGTAATTTGGAATTTCTCCCAATGCTATTCAGTTTTCTGTAGAATTTAATTCTGTTGTGTGTAGGAGAGGTTTCCCAAAGGTTAATAACTGTGTCATTCTATATTTTGCTCAGAAAACTGAGAGCTAGAAAACCATATTTCAGTCTAATTGTGTATAAAATACTTTAAAAAATAGTCACCTTGAATTATGGAAACACAAAAATGAAATGTATCTGAGGGCTTTTTATTTTGTATTTTCTTCAGAATGAATCATTCAAGTTTGTTTAAGAATGCTGCTCAAACTTTCTAGAAATTTCTAAGGATACTGAGTTTTGTTTTCCTCCCCTTTTAAATGAGTCTACTGTTAACATCAAAGACAGGACTAGGATATATCTCCATTCCTCAGCATTAACAGCCTAGAACTCTTTGCTGAAGAGAAATGCTTATTACAAGTAGAAATGAGAGGGCACGCTTTCATTTTGAGATGTTGCCAGCAGAAGTGGTGCTGCTCTTTTCTGCCTGGACTAAACTTTCCTTGAATACAGAGCACTCGGGTTATTTTCTCTTGGGACCATATCGATCTCCAGCTACCAGTTCCACTTCCCAGGCACATGCTATAAGCATGCTATTGTGAGCTGTTCTTGGTGGGAATGTTCTCCATGGCTGCTGCTGAAATTTTGCCATTTCCCAGAAAGGAAAGGAAGGACTTCTGGTGCCAGAGCATAGAAGTCAGTCCTGAGACAGTTTGGACTTCACATGAATGTCATCCAGAATGTGTTCTTCAAAAAACATAGAAACAACCTTTGGGCAAGAACCAAACCACATTTCCTCCTTCCAGCTCACTTGTCTTAAATATTACACTCATTTGCAGAATAAAACGGACCTCCTTCTCTGCAAAGTGCTCAGAAAAGCTACGAAGAGATGACAATTTAAATATTGCATTTGAACTCATTGTGTGAGCCCCATCAGTGAAGAACAGTCCCACAGTCCCACAGAGAAGGAAAACTCAAGGGAAACAGGCAGTCAAAAAAAAGAGTTCAGCAGTCTCATGGTAAAAGGGCAGCTGAACTGCAATTGTGTCCTTTCCACCGCTACCACACTCTCTTGCAGTGGTGTCTTTTCCTTTTAAGTCTAGTCCTTGAACAAAACTGACGTGTTTGTGCCCCTAATTCTGAAGTTCAATGAACACTTCTATCCAGAGCAAGCTGACACTGCCATTGAGCAAAGGAATCCTACCTACCTGCCCTCTTGGCTGTCTGTTTCTGTTCCTATATTTTGTCCTATCTTGTATCAAACATTTATGAGGCCACAGTATAAACTGGAAACCGATATGGCTGAACACTAGTGGTCATTTTTCCTGCTGGGTTAGTTTCTAGCTGGAGCAGGTCTCTGAGTTAGTTGGCTGTAGAGTCACATGAACATCTGTGCAGCACAAAGGTTGGGGCAGCACAGGGGCAGGAACAGGCAGCCAAGAGGAAGAAGGAACAGAGTGTGGAGTATACAGATCTACCTCTTCCATTAGCAGTGCCTGTGTATGCCATCTTGTAGTGTTACTTATGCCTTACTCCGGGGAGCCTGGGGTTTGATTTGCAGAAGTATTCACAATTACAAGTGAATTCCTGGGGAAATGTGCTTCTGGAAAAGAAGAGCTATCCCTTCCTAACTGCATTGGAAAGTCAGGCGCTAGCTATTTGATCCGTAAAAGGAGATAACAATATCACCTTACAGGAAAGGGGTAAAAAGGCATTCGTTGCTGTTTGTGAAACATTCTGTTCTGATGAACACTCCAGATCAACCTAGTTGGCAACACATCCACCTGTCTTCAGAGCTAGACAACAACAGTTTGCAGAAAGGAAGGCATGGAACTGTGCTCTGGTTTTCCAGGTTTCAGAGAAACTGGGGAGAAAGTTATACAATCATGTAAATGCAGTTTATATTGTAGAGTGTCTATGTCCAAGAAATTTCAAATAAAGGTATAAGCAGATGCTATTTGGGATTTATTACTTTTGAGTATTTGAATTTTCATCCCTAATCTTTTAATGCATGGGAAGGGAGTTTTTTATTGAATAAAGCAGTGAAATTCTGCTTATGTTGCTTTTAAATACTTGAATAGTATGATTTAATGTTTGACGTATCACATCACTTGCAAATTTGAAGCAAAAGAACCCTCTCTCCAGAAACATCCCTTTTGCTTTACCTTCTTGTCAGGCAAGGACAATTTCTAATTTTCCTTCTCTTTTCTTGCACTTTCTCCTAAGCCTGTAGCACTGTGACTACTTGACACATTATGCTGAATTAGTGTACATGGGTCTAACCGGCCATGTTCTTGCTCCAGGTACTAAATTAAAACCAAAAGGTAACATCAAAATAATATTTTTAAGTATTCTGATGTGCATCCAAATAAAATGTGGGGTTTTGTCACAAAAAACCTTTCAGCCAATGTTATTAACTGTGCCTTTACTATTGAAAAGCCTTCTTGATTCATAAAGTTAATGGCTATGTACATACCTCTGTAAATGCAGACTTGAGACATGCTCTGAATGTATGTTTTGCAATTCTTTTCTGAGGAATCTATAGCTGTCTAGGTACTAAGTGGCTGCCATTAGTACAGTTTCTGGGCTTTTTTCTCTGTTCCAGTGGTTTGGCAGACCATCAAAATCCATAAGAATAACGCAGATCCTTGCAAATTGTGAGAAAGAGGCAACTGACTGCAAAGCAGGACAGACAGGCTTGGCAGGAGGAAGCTGCAATGTGGTTGGGTGCCTCTGTGAGCCCATGTATAGCTGAGAGGTCACAATTCTGGCCTGTCAGGCTTGACACTGATCATTTCATTTTGTACTTCTTACTTGACAATCTCTTCACACCAGCCTTCAGGCACCCCTGCACACTTTGCTCCATGTGCTGCTTTGTTGCAAATGCTCCTGTATGCTTTCTTTTCAAATCCTTTTTGAGAGGAACCCTTCAGTATTTCTACTATGTTAAATATATCAAAGTCTGAAACATTTCCTTGCATTTATAAAAAAATATATTTTTCCTACTTCTAGCTAACGTGTATTTCTCATACTGAGTTTTAATGACTTCAAATACTTTTATGCCCTATTAGTAATTACCCATGCCAATTAAATGGAACAGATTTACTTCAGGATGAACTCTTATAAACTGCAGAGAGCATTGCTTTAAAATGCCTCTGAAGTCCCTTAGAGAGTTCAAATAACTGTACGAGTTGCCTAGAATTATAACTGGTGAAGTCAGGGAATGTTTATATCTACTTGATGTCAGAAAAGACCTGTTGATGAGTGAAAAAAAAGAAAAGAACACAGAAGTTATAATTCACAGGACGCTGCCTTTCCTGCCAAAGCTGGCTAAAGAACTTGCCTCTTGTCCCTGTCCCCCATGCCCAAAGCAAAACTGGCCTTTTCTTATGGCAGTATAACTGTTTATGTGCTATAAACTGGATCACTGAAATGATCCATATGAAAGACGGTCCTCTAATCCCCAGGACAATAATGCTAGAAAGCACTCCAAGAGCCTAAAGCCTTCCCCACATATAGAGACATCCTAAGAACATGAATATCCTGGAATGCACTGATCTTGGGCTCTATCAAATCATTGCTATGTGAATTGCTTCGTCTGTTTTTCTGGGGAGTTGTATATCCAAATTGTAATGCTTCTTGGAAGGGTGTGCTGGATACAAACTTTCACATGTTCATTGTTCATCAATGAATATGCACTCAGTTTCAGGGTGGTTCAGGTTCTTAGTCAGATTTTCCCTGTGCTTCCAATAGCTCCAGCCAGCTCTGCTCAGGAACAGTCCCACTATTTATCCTTTCATAAAGCCAAATTTTCAAAGAGCAACATAAATACTAATTAGTTTACACTCACCTTGCTCTTCTGAGGTAAATAACTGTATCATTTTCCCTTTTTGTTTAGAGGACAATACTAGAACAGAAATTAAGTGACTTGCCTATGGTAACACAGCAAGTTAGTGGCAGAAGAAGAGTTGATGTTCAAAATCACTGGAGTTTTTGAGGCTTGTCTCTACAGAGGGAAACCAACTGTGCATCCTTCGTTCTGTAACAGCTAGTTAAGCAGAGACTGGTGTGTGAGTACCCTATAAAAGCGAAAAGAGTATTTTTGTTCTGGAATTAGTTGTGCATTATTGAGGCAAGATAATTATTTTGGAGTAAAACCCCTGTTATCCCTCTTATTTTAGATCACCTATTCTGATGACTTTATTACACAGCCCAGGGGTAAACTCTAAATTCTCCTTCTCTCCCTGCCTCAAGCCTAATTAATAACTGCTTATTATAAAGACACAGAAAAGTTTGTAATTCCACAAAAAGAAAATAAATGAGTTCTGGATATCCTGACACCTGTGAGAACACATATTGTTCTTGAGCGCTGCTTCCCCCCTCCAATCACAGCTCTTGAGAGCAGCATCTCACACCAGCAGCCCTCACACTGGGACCCCTGCACTCCCAGATGTCAAGCTCTCTGGCCTGGGATTCAGGGAGAAACTGCAGGGGCCCAGGAGCAGGAGCCAGCTGCAGGCTGGACTGCAGGCAAGGGTGTGTGCCTCCATGGTGGCCTCATTGCAGATAGCACGTAGGCTGGGCTGGTGCTTGGTGTCAGAGCCTCTCCCTCCCTGTGCACCCCTTCTGAATATCTTCCTCATCTGAAGATCTGACACAGCAGCAGTGTGTGAAGGAAGATCATACAAACGGTTTGAGAATGTGCTAGCCTCATTAACCTCATTAAAGAACTTGCAAGCCACAGACTCACTATCTAAATTCCTCTGATGAAGGCAAATTCTGTAATTGCACACCACAGTTCCTAATGCTGCAGTCACATCCAGCGCTGTTGTGTGTATGAGCCTGAGGCCTGTAAGCTTCTTTGGACTTCCTTTTATAGGACTGGGACACCAGCTGCCAATAAAAAAGTTTTCATTTAATTAAAAACCAAAAAACCCCACATTTTTTAAAAGTAAAAAAAATCACTTCAGGTGGGTGATACAAGATAAACATATTTAAATACTGAAACTGTCCCTGTTTTTTTCCTAGCTTGTCAATTCTACTTTTTGTTCCATGCCAGAACAGCACTGGGATCAGTTCTTCATCCATCCATAATGTTTCTTCTTCTCAGGAAAATGAGATCAGGATTGTTTTTTCTGACCCCGTAACACCTGCAGGGGTCATGATTTCAAGTTGAGAACCTGTAAGAGAGTGATTGCTCTCTGGAAATCTGGGTATTTTTACAGTACCAAATACTGTGATATTTAAATATCCGTACTGAAGATCCATTAGGAACATCTTCAGAAGTTGTCAAGCCACATGGATCCGTATGTAAGTTTTGTTGGTCTTTGCTGTCCGGACATTTCTGGAGAGTGAATGGGGTGTGAAGCGAGCATCTCTGCGGCAGAGCAGCCGCTCAGCAGCGCTCGGTCTCTGTAGCTATCACCATGCTGCACACTGCTGGAACATTGCCAGTCCAAATCAGAGTGTCCTAATTTCAGGGAAAGCTTCACTTGAAGTGGTTTGACTGAGATCGTTAGCGTTCTGCCAAGCCAAGGACGGTAACAACCACCAGCAGAGTATCCAGAATGGGTTATCCATAGCTTGTTTTGTTCAAAATTCTGGCCATTTGAAAACAGAGCAGTGTTCCTGCAGAACAAGGGGTGATGTTGACGCATCTTATTTTTTTAGATGTGCCTTCCCACATCTTTAATTTGTTATCTGTGATGGATATCTAAGGGAGAATCCATTTTCATTTGACTGGCAGCAAAAGAGCTCAGGATATACTATCCGTACGGTACTGGTAGGTTTTGACTTTGTGTTAGCAACTACAGTGACCTTCTCCCTACAGGTCTCCAGGAGGCTGGAAACTGATGTAAATACCAAAATGGTAAGAAGTCAATCAAAACGCAGGTAGCTCGGCGCGGGCCTGAGCCGCCCGCTGGGCCCGGCGCTTGGCTGTTGCCACGGGAACGCCGCCGGAGCGCGGGCGGGCTGCGGGGCGGCCCCTCTCGCGAGAGCGGCGGCGGGCGGAGCGCGGCGGGGCGGGCGCGGGGTGAGCTCATCCCGGGCTGCGCGGGCGGGGAGCACCGCGCTCAGCCCAGCCCAGCCGAGCAAGCGGAGCGGAGCCGCCGGCAGCCGCCGCAGCAACTTTGTTGGGTGAGTTGCGAGCAGGAGCGCCGAGCCGAGGCGGGCTGCGCGCCGCGCCCCCTTCTTCCTGCCGCGGAGCCGACCGTGGGAAGCCGGCGTGCCGCTGGCCGAAGGAGGTGTGCGGCTGTGAGTGCGGGGGAAGGGTATCGGCCCCCAGCCCCGGGGCTGCGCGGCCCCCAGCCCGACAGCCGCCGCCCCGGGCTTAACGGAGGCGAGGGCAGCGGGGTGCGGGTGAAAGTGGCCTTCTGAGCTCCCTCCCGCCGCAGCGCCCGGAGCCGGGCGGGGGGCGCCCGCCGTGAGCCCTCCCGGGGCAGTGGGAGCCCGCCGTGCCGGCAGCCCTGGGGCGGGTCGGGCGTGGGTCGCCCCGCAGCGAGCCGTGCCGGGTGCTAGGTTCCGGATTTGTGTCTTTTTTCTCCGCAGGAAAGGCAGCCCCGAGCGGGAGCAGCGCGGCCGGAGGCGGCGGTGAGCGGCGGCGGCCCGGCCCGCTGCGTTCCGCGGCGGCGGCTCCCGCGCTGCGCGTCCGTGCGGAGGCGGCCGCGCCGAGGGCGCCCTGCGGCGGGGGACGCGCTCCCCCGCGGCCCGGAGCGGCACACGCCGCTCGCCTTCACGGCTCGCTAGATAACTTGTCTCTTGTTCGCCGCTGTAAGTTGCACTTAAGCCCTTTTTTTTTTTCCCTTTTTTTTTTTTTTAACCCCTTCTTTACTTTTTATAGCCAGCGAGGGTGTAGTCGGACTGGTTTTGTTCCGAGCCGGTGTTGAGACCGCAGTAATGATAACAATTAGGTGATTTGGTGGCAGTGCCGGTGGGGATGTTCTGAATGCGCTGCTGGCGAGGGGGGGGGTGGAGGAACAAAATGTTTGCGGGTGGTTGATTTCTTCACTGGGAGCCTGGAGAAGTGGGAAAACAGGGAATGCCTTAAACTGAATCTTATGGGAAGGAAAGAGGAGGTGAAGAAGCAAGGAAAGGTAGATGAGAAGGCGACCTTCCTTAGCCGAGTTTCTTTGCTCTTCCCCCGTTTTGTATTGCATGAAGTCCTGATGTTAACGTTCTCATGCTGTATTTAAAAATAACTGTGTTATTTGTACTGGATAGCTGTGATGCAGCTTCACTTCGTTTAATGAGGAGTGCACTCATTCATGTCTGGTAAAGCAGTGATACAAAATGGGAATTGCTCAACTTAGTGAAGATCTCCTTGTATAACCTTGGCCACAGCATCTGTATGTTTTAGATTGAGGAGGCACGTTTTAACCCGTGGAATAAAACAGAGGCATTTTTTTGGATAATATACTGCTTACCAGATCGTGTTTAGAATTTTTGCTTGCAAAATCGCTTTACAAAATTTTAGTGGTGCTGCTTTAATGATTCCGTTACTGCTTGCTGAATGAATGAGGTGCATCTGTGAGCACGGAGCCCTAGTTGATAATACAATGCAAATTTGTCTTCAGGGTAAAGGTGTCAGATTTCATTCGGTACCAGATCTGTATGGATGAACCAAGATTGGTGTTTTCTTTAGAAAGCACCCCTTTCATGGTGGAATTTTGATTGATAGTTTTTTTTTTTCTTCTTCTAACTATGGGAATTAAGCACTTGTTTCCTTTAAATTAAGGCATAAACCAGTTTTGTAAATGGGAGAAGAGTTTTTGCTGCAGGTACTAACTGGGTAGCAAGTATCTGTGTTCTCTCAGGTGGAGACTTTGGTTGTTATTTATTCGGAATGTATTGCTGGGCTAGACTCCATTCCTCTTCAGCCGAAGTGGTGAGAGAGACGTGAACGTATTAAGGTAGAAGTTTGTGGCAATTGTAATCATAGAGAGAGATCTCTAACTTGTGTTTCAATGTCAGGGCTTTTATGCCTTAGGCCATCAGATGCTGTACCAGTTATTAATGTAGAAACAGTGTGGGAACTTCACAGTAATTTTTTCTTGGTTTTAAAAGAACAACCCCATAGGTTCTATTTAGGTAAAGCTAAAAGGAGAATTTTAATGATTGAATGTTTTGTGTATATACTATGTCTCATTTTGGTGATAGGAAGCTAGGGACAGAAGATTTTTTTCACCATTTTAAGTGTTTATTTATGGCCAATTGATTAAAGGATGTGCACTTAGTTGCTCAACATTGCATTAAGAAGGTATTACTGATGCTAATAAAATGCTTAGTTTCATCATTGCTATTTGGGATAGGCATACTTAGCTCTCAGTTGTGGTTCATAAAACCTCTTAGATCATGAAGTCAGAAGCAAAATGGGATGTCAGCTCTGACTGTTGTAGGGCTGCAAAAATTTGCTTGATGAAAAAGGCTAGCAGGTGTAGAGGCAGGCACTGACACAGACCTGTGAAAGGGTGGAGCTGCAGCCATGACTGAAGACTTAATATGGGGACATGTAATTGATAATCTATTTTTTCTACAGTAAAAGGTATTATTGTCATTTCAGTTGGACACCATTGGCTCTACTTGAAGAGGTTCCCCCCCCCCCCCCACCCCCCCGCCATGTTTATCTGAAATGTTATTTTAAGGTTTGGGATTAACTTTTGGATAGCTGTTGTTTTAAAAACCATGTCCAAATGTGGCCTCTTCTCCCTTCTGCAGGTTTTCAAGGAGTTCTTTTTTCTTTCATCATGCTTATAAGCATTCTTCTGGCACTTCGGGAGCATTTTGTTCTTGTTTAGCTCTTGCTGTCTTCTCAGTTTTGTAAATCTGTCTCAAATATATCCTTTAAAATGTCTATTTCAGATCTATTAGTTCTGCTACAGTGGAGGCATTTTTTATTTCTAAGATAGGAGAACAAACCTTAAGAACATAAAATATTCCAGCTGGTTATTTTGAATTTCAGTAAGGTCATGAGGATAATGTTAGAAATACACTGGGAAAGTGTGAGGTAGGCTAGTAAGAGAAAAGGTTGAGGCCCAGTTGAATTTCTTTTCTATTCCTCTATTTTGTCCTATAGCATGTCTATTGTAGAGAAGAAAAAAGAACAGTTTTCTCCATATCAGTAGTTTAATCCCTTCAGCAAGGGGATTGCTACAAGCTATTGAGTTCTTACTGCTACTGGTTAGAAATCCTGGATGCCCTACTGGGGTAGAGAAGCAGAGCTTCTGCCTTCATCAAAATTTCAGTCACACAAGTTGATTTCCCTAATGCTGACATTTTCAGAAGTTGAAATTTATTCTCATTGACCCTAAGTGTTGGCTATTTGGCAAACATGTTGTTTCCTTGGCTTCAGGCAGATTCCTTTTATTTCTCACCAGCTCTTTAATTTAAATATTTTAGAACTCAATAAGGCATGATTTAATTATCTTAATTTTTTTAATATCTGTGCTCTGTTTACTTCTTTATCTGTCTTGTAGGTTTTATTTTATTCATTTATTCTGAAAGCCATTTGTTTAACTTGTTAATAAGTTATGACACGAATACAGCAATAGTAAGTGCAGTTATTTCTTTTATCAGTGTAAATACACAATTAAGAACTGCTAGGTGAGGATTTGTTGATCTGGCATGTAAAATTAATCATATGTTCAGTATCTTTCTCTGAGTGAAAAAAAGTGTTATATTGTTCTGTATTTTATGTTTCCAGGGAGATTTGACTTCAGGGACTTGATTTAAAGTATATCTCTCTAAATTGCAGCAGCTTTTAAATAGTCTAAGCTTTATATTTCACAGAGTGCAGTGAAATGTTTGAATGAGGACTCTCAAGCTGGAGGTTTATAAAGTGGGATTTGATGGCTCTGTGTGACTTGAGATATTCTCTAATGAATGGCAATCAATGTTTTTTGGGGGTGCAGCCTTGCCAGCAATGATGAACTGAAGGCTCAGTTGTAAACCTGCAGATTATGGCCATTGGTGAGGGTGAATGACAATAATTTTGTGGTTTTGACTAATTTTGATTTTTAATTCTTATGCAGCTGGCAACACAGTCTGTAGCAGTTTTGGTGTTAGCTTTGATAGTAGTTTCGCACTCTGGCCTTTGGGAAGCCTGTTAGGAGTTGCAGAGACTAGAACTGTTTGGTTTTTTTCACTGTGTTTTTGAATATGAATCAGCAGATAAAATGGTTTTAGGTATCTGTTTTTGCATATGTAAAGCTAAGTTATGTCGTCGTCTCAGTCTCTTTAATATTGCATTCTGTGGCACCAGTTTACTGGGTGAGTTACTTGATTTAGTTCTGCCACATGTCTTTTATGTTAAGTGTTAAGTGAGGCTAAGTATTTACAAGTCTTTGTTTTCTTTATGGAAGCATGTTTTAAAGAGCACTTCTTTTGAATGCAGAGACAGAACACTTTTCATAATCTTGATAACTTCTGAATTGTATGATTGCTAACCAGATATTTGTCATGGCTCTTTCAAGAGTCTGAGTTTGTAAGCAGAGTGGAGTTCTGCAAAGCTGTGTCTTTGTACTACTTGAGCTCATGCTGGATGCTGCAGTGCAGTAGTCATAGCTCTTGTTCCCTGCAGAGTGGATGGATGTCTCTTTTCAAGAGAGATCAAGTTCCTGAAAAATGCATGGCTGAGTAGAACAACTTTTCTGAATGTGTATAATAGAGAAGGAAGAGTTGTTACTGGGACTAGTGGTTCATGCCTAGGCCTGAGAGGCACTTAGAATTTTTTATGGTTTTTTTGATGTTTTAATACTCTTTTACTTTTGGTCTTAGGCTCTGTAGAATGGGAAGAATGCTTTCTTCAGATGGATTGTAGTGATTAGTGGAGTGATTTTTGAAGACCAAATTTTATTTTACAAGTTTTCAAAAGTTAAGAAGCTACTGGCATGTGTCATATAGTTGGTTTAAAGTTGGATTGTTCTTCATTAATCCATATGGTTTACCTTCAGTGCTCAGATGGCTTTTGGGGGTTTTAAAATTGTGTTGTTTGTTTACCTTTTGAGGTAACAGGAATTGTACCTCAAAATACTCACATAAACCTCGGAGAGACTGGTTGTTACTTTATTACTGCAGCTGTGAGATATGTGTTGACTTTGAACTTGTGCTTTAACATGGACTTTTAATTTAGTGAAAGCTTCTTCAGTTAACCCTAAAATATATCCTATTTTTCCTAATTGGTGATGTTATAGTGGATTAAAAACCCTCAACTGGCTATCGTCAGGAAACAAGTTCTTCCAGGCTGCTAGGAGGTATGGGTCAGAAGTTGAGCATAACTTCGAGAAAAGCTGTGTGTTGGGTCTGCCTGTGAGACTTAGTTATGTTTAATGTACTTGGCTGGATTGTTTTGTGGATTTTAAGGTTTACTTTTCTGGGTGGGGGAAATTGCCAAGCTTCTTCCTTTGCTCTGTAGCCTGCCTTGCTGCCTGTCTGTGTGCAGTGGATGGTGGGGTTCCAGGTGGTGCCAAGGGCTCCTTGCATAGCATGGCTCTGCTCTCTGAGTTTCTCGAGTCATGATGCGTTTTACAGCACCATCAGCTAAATCAATTGTCTTTTGACTTTTGAATAAATAATGACAGGCTTATTGTATGCTGATGTGATGAGAAATAGGATTAATACAGAACTTTTTTTAAGAGTAGCAGATAATATCTGTAAAACGATTGCTGTGGTGGCAGAACTTTCCGTATCCCGGTTGTTCACGTCAGCAGTTTTGATAGATATCTGGGGTTTTCTTGTTGGTGGTCATACAGACAGCTTTCTAGAGACTCAGACACTTTTAAGACATGCCTTTGTATATTTGACCAAAGGTTGCTGTTGTGGTTTAACCCCAGCCAGCAACTGAGCACCACAGCTTAGCCCCAAGAACATTTTTACATTGTTCTTGGAACTTTTTCAAATGATTGCAATTTTATTTTTGTGTTGTTTTTATTGGAAACTACTGGTCTTACTTGCTCACTCAAAATGAATTCACACTGTCATTGGAAGTATTTGGTGCAGATCTGTGACGATTGGTGTTTATATGAGAGGCTATTTCCTGGTATTTAACTTTTTTTCCTTTCTTTTTGTTTCAAACAGTACTTTAATTTGATTTCAAAAGTGCTGTTTATATGCATGGTTTTGTCACTTGGTCTTACTATAGCAACTAATTTGGCAGAGTAGACATGGGTCTCTGGCTGAAGGTGGGGGCATCAAGTCTCCCAGATCAAAATTTTTTGTATTTGAGTAATTTTACTTCAGACAGAATTTGGCCTCCTAAATTGGATGTTCACAACACAGATGTGGTTTGTTGGCTTGAACCTCTGGCCGTTAAGTGTTGGGCCACATTTGGTGAACTTCTGGACAGGGATTTTTAGCTTCGTTTTCTCCAGGAGAATTCCAGTTTATACACACCAGAAAAACCTATAGAACATTAACATAAATCATTCTGAGGGTGACAAAGCATTTAACAGACCACCCCGGAGTGATTGGTGAATGTTCATCATTGGAGACTTTTAAAGCTTGACAGGACAAAGCCATGAGCCACTGGGAGCACTGTGGCAGCCAGCCCTGCTCCAGCAGGAGCTTGGACTCCTGGGTTAAGCCTCCGTGGGCTCTGCAGGCTGCTAGCTGGTGTTAGCTGGAGGGCTCCTCAGAGGGCACTGCTCTTGGAAATGCTATTGTAGGTACAGGTTAAACAACTTCAAAAAAGGAAAACCATCCGTATAGCAAGCTCTTTTTTATACTAATGTGAAACACTTTTCCTTTGGTGTCCAGCCCATTTTGTGTCTCTTGCAGGGGTAGCAGCACCACCGCTGGTGGCTCTCAGGTTGCAAACCTGCAACAGGAAACCCTGTTTCCTTTATCTCTGGACATGCAGGGGGGGCAGTGGGTTGTGTGTTTACTTATTTATTTATTTTCCCTCGAGAGTCTCATGTAAGCAAAAACATAAACCTCTTGAACGTTTGCCTTTTGGCAGGGCCACAGCACAAATTTCCTCTTGCTGAAGAAACTGTGGCAAAGATCAGACTTTATTTTTTTCTTTTTTGCATTTCTGAAGTGTAACATAACTTTGTCTGCATGTTTAAAAATTAAAGAAGACAATGGGTGATGAAACGCAGACTGCAGGCTTAAACGTGTTAGTGCTATATAAAAGTCATTACAGTTCTTATCTCTGAACTGTTTAAAGATCTCTTTCGTTTTTGTGAACAAGGCTTCTCTCCTCACTTTTGGAATTACCAATCATAGTTGTTTTTTAATTTTTAAAAGCTAAAATGTTTGATACTATTTTTGGAATATTTTTGTATGTGTCAAATAGACAATACTAAACCTAAACAAATAAATCCTAGAGGGCCTTCCCTCCTTCTGCTGGATGCAGTTGAGATTTCTAGAAGTTTTTTCTTTTC
The DNA here is from genome assembly GCF_000738735.6 of Corvus cornix cornix. Classification (NCBI taxonomy): domain Eukaryota; kingdom Metazoa; phylum Chordata; class Aves; order Passeriformes; family Corvidae; genus Corvus; species Corvus cornix. Next base: position 35,327,500 of record NC_046335.1, read on the forward strand.
AAATTGGAAGGGCTGAAATAGGATTTTATGCTTTCAGTCCATGCGGAAGAACTGCATAATTGTGCAGAAGAAAGTTATGGTTTAGCATTTTAATGCCTTGAAAATAAACATATCTTCATGAATGACATGGTACTGGCACTGATTATCTACTTTCCAAATGTGTTTAACAGCTTGTTGTATGAATCAGAATAAAATAGTTCAATAGACTGCACTGTATTGATTATACAGCAGCTGGAGGAAAGAGTGAAACATGATGCTTTCCCACAGCTTTTGTGAAAGAAAACACTGAGAAGTGAGGAAAAAAGGAGATACTTATGTAAAAGCTATTAACATAGTTTATCCTTTCCTTGGATGTTTTTTTTTTCCTTGACTCTTCCCCTTCTTTTGCCTTTCTTTTGCAGTCCTTGAAGAAGGAAGTATTGACAGAAACTCAGTTCTAGTTTTGTTTAACCCCCCCTCCCCCACCCTGACTTCTGCATTGTCTTGCAGGGTAGTCATTGACTGGTACTTGACATAGCTCTGGGAATTCCCAAATCTAGTACTGTTTATTGCATTGCCATACAGAGATGGTAGGAGAATCTTTGCTAGGATGCCTCTGTTAATATACACAAAAGGAAAATGCTAATATCATCTTAAAACATGCCATCCATTTCAAGTTGAGAAGGCTTTTTTTAAAAAAAAATTAGGTTCTGTGGGTTTTTAGGGCTTGCCTGTACAGTGCATGAATGGTTGTAGTAGTCTGGAGAAACACCTGCCACAGACAGTTCCACTCTGCTATTTGAACTGTGGGGTATGCACTGCGGAATAATTTGAGAGCTTTAAGTTAATTCTTGCCTTATTATACAATTGTCTCCCTATCCAGGTAAAGCCAGAAGATCTGCAGAACTTCACAGGGTTTTTTATCATGTGCTAAAATCATCAGGACTTTATTTGAATTCTGTACTATTGTACTTCTGTTTTCAGCTGGAAATTTTTTAAGGTTAATTAATGTGCTAGATAGCATTTGAGAACAAGGAAATATTATTCTGTGTCCAAACAACAGTATTGGAATTGGGTGTGAATGTGCAACAGTGTACTGTGTATTCTAGATTTAATCACTTGTATATGTAGTGTTGATGCAGTAAAGACTTTCAAATTTGTTGGTAATTTAAAGTACATCTCCTGTAAAACAAAGGTGTGATAATAACCAGTAATTAAATGTTGCGAAGGGTGCTCATCCTGGTTATTTTAACAGAAGTTAGTCATTATCTACTGATTGTTGACATCATTAAATATAATTTTTTAGCATATAAGTTGGTACTTTACATACCTGAGCAACTCAATTGAGGTTTTCCATTCTTGCATTGTTGAAGTATCTTTTTGTTTGTGCATGTTAAGTGTAATGACTTGCCTCAAACTGCCAACAACTTCATGCCTGCCGAGGGCAAGAGGGCACATATTGTGAATGTGCTTTTTAACTGAAATATATAATGCATCAGTTCTGAAAACAGGGGCAGGGGGAAGCAGTCATTTTAATTCATTTAATTGTAGCTGTGTAGAGCTGGCTACAGGCAAGATAATTATAGGCAAGGTAAACACTGCCTATTGCAGAAACACAGAGAGCCCAGAGATAGAAAATTTCTGAAGTGCTGGGTGAGGGAAGAGAGCTTAACTCTTCCTTATTTTTGTAAACCTGCACTTCACTTAAAAAAACTCACAAAGGAATTGATAGTAGTCATCAAATATTCCCAAGTATGGTGCAGTCTTAACTGTAGGTGACAGGTGTCTTTATGTTCTTGAAGTGGGGCTATAAGTGACTTAGGGCTAAATAGACAGACCTCACAAACTGATACAAGTACCAAAATTCAGGAGCGGTTGAAGGAATTCTTAGATAAAATCCTCATTTAATCTTTCAGTTATGAGCAATAGGAAAAAGTAATTAGAAGTAACAAGGGTCAAACTTGAAGAAGTAATTGGTGAAACAGAGATCTAGTGGACAAATTCAAATCAAGTAATGCTTTGATCACTTAGTTGTTTGGAACATATTGGAAGGTAGTGTTGTGAACAGCTGGAGAGGATAAAAGCAATCCAGAAATATCCAGAGTTAGCATGGCTAGTGCTTTTTGGTAGAGAATAGTACTGAAAAAGCAGTTTTTACACTTGTGTTTAAATACCCTAGCTAAAACTGTATGAACAAGTGAATTATATAATCTGTTTCTGCCTCTCCCTTCTTCTCTCCCTCTCTTCCCTAAGTGTTATAATTTACAAAAGAAGGATCCAGAGATGTCTCATTTTCTAGCTTTAAAAGTGAGAGAAGAGTTGAAAATCCATTTGAAGGGAGGTGGGAGAAGAATCAGCACAACTCTATAGAAGTGAAGCTAAATGCTTGAAATTCGGACTAGTTTCTTAGGTTTGGATCCTGCTTTCTTCCAGAATGCTTAGCTTTTTTTTCCCCAGGTATTGTCAGAAAACAGAACTAAATGATTGAATGCTTTTTTGAAACTTAGCTACAAATTAGAACTTTATTCCTTGTAACAGGGAAGTTACATGAGGGTTATATGAACATTGTACCTGCTTGTATGGTTTTTCATGTTCACATTTTTACATGGGGAAAAAAGAGGACTTGTGAAACAGTGTTCTCTATTTCAGTGGCATTTTACGGGTTCCAATAAAAACTCGGCTCTGCAGCAGTATGTGGCTGTTATGTGCTTGCAAGTAAAGTAATTTTATGTTAGTGTTTAATAGTACATTTGAAAATGAAGTAATGGTATATGTAGTATAATGCAAAATACCCCTAAATAGTGGTTGGTTTCTGCAGTACAGTCTTTTCCTCTTGTTGATGAAGGAGGTACAAAAACCTCTTTGTGTCAGATGTTCAAAGCTATTTTGCCGGGTTGAAAAATTCTTATGAAGGTGGTGGATTTTTTATTTTGAATCTAGTGTTAGGACTGAGTGACTGTTCTGTTGGCTTAAAAACATTAACAGCAGTAGCTATCTTGTTTGCTGTAACCTCTCTTTGTTATCACCTTAGTACTTAGCTGAGATGCCAAAGCTCTTGAAATACATTGCAACTTCAAGCAGGTTCAGTGCTTGAATACTGGCACCGTGGGTTGCAAGTCAGTGTGTTTTATTATCCCTGTGCTCAAAATTTTGAACCAAAGACTTAGGATACTATTGAAGTGCCACTGCTGTTCAGTTTATAACGATGTTAATTAGCACTGAACGTCATTAAGATGAACATATGCAGTGTTAATGAAACTACTTGTGAAATTGAGCTGTTGTCATTATGTCAGTGAATGGTTATACCAAAAAGTTGCTTGACTGCCCCATGAGAAAGATAATTGAGAGGGGTTTACAGCCTGTAGCTGTCCTTTGGGAATGGATCACCTGGTCTCAGTCACCTCTTCTGAGACACTGGATGGTCAGAGACTTGTCTGCAAGGGGAAGGACTGTTTTAATAACAACAAACAGCTTTGAGCATACTCTCTTCTCAGGGCCTTAGCTTGTCTTGTGAACACAAAGACTTGTCCCGTCTCATGATTACATGTGAGGAGCAGACTGTTGCTTCTGGTTAGGTTAATATCATCTGATCTGCTCCTTTTTTGCATCTAGGAAAGAAGGTATTTGTGTGGGGAAGGATCTGTAAATGGTTTCTACTAGTGGAAAAAACAATTACTTTTGGGATGAAGTTTGATTTCCTTATATCTCATTCCTCCTTCTCACTTAGTTTTAAACTATTCTACCTGTCTTGATTTTTAAAAAAATGAAAATGAATCAAACAGGATAATTACAATATTGACATTAGGTAAGTGTTTTGTACTTGTGTCTGTACTTTCACGGAATGGAAAGGGCCAAAGCCCTAACTGGACATCTTAGACAAAATACAGAATCATCTAGATAACTAATGTGGTGCAGCACAGTTGCATGATAGTTGTGCTGCTCTGCATTGTGTGCACTCTATTTATTTATGGGTAGTAATGAGATTGTATTTTGATGTGACATTACAGTAATTGTATTCATTCATTAGTTTACCTCACTGACTTTGTGAAGTAAGGAAATGCAGGTGCCCTTGAGAAAGTTGTTTTAACACACACATGAGAAATCTGTAGTAGTGTTCAGAGCAGAAGCTTCCTTGGGCTTTAGATTTCATCCTACTATGGACAAATTTATTTATAACTAGCTGTAAAGCTGTGCTGGAGACTCTTGAGCTAGCTCAGAGGAAGGCAGGGACTACATCTGCACTTGTCTGCGGCCTGCTTTTTTGCTCCCAAGAGTGGCTCTGCCCAGCTCAGGCTCCTGCTGTTTACTGTGAGCAGTCCCTGGCCTCATGGGATCTCGTGTACATCAATGGCCCCGTAGTAAGCTCGAACTAAACCATGGCAGTTACGGATTAGTGCTCAGACCTGTGCCCTGGACTTATTTTATTTGTTATTATAGCTTTAGCTCTCAGTGCCTACCTGGCACAATGTAACGCTCTGCTGAGTTTGTGGTTGCACGTGTATAGCATTTAATAGCAGTGGCACAGCACTGCATGTGAGCTAACCAGCCTTCCCCTTCAAGCTTAGGGACATTGTTGGGCTAACGTGGCTGTCACCTTTCTGGTTCTGGCATAAGTCCAGAAGTTTTAGCTCAAAGGGCAGAAGATCAATGGTACCAGCATAGTACCTGGCATGCTACAAATTAGAGTAATGCTGGAATAGATTGCCTTGGATTTTAATTGCCTGCTAGATATCTGTTTTAGTGAGCTCTTGAGCATCTTGACCTGTAGCAGTACAGAATGAGAAGGTCTATAAAACTGCAGAAGGAATCAAACAGAATGCATGAAAATGCATACAAATTGTCAAATCTAAGGCCATTAAAATGTATTTTAAAGTATTCCTTTAAATCTGGATTAATACCTGGTGTAGGCTCTCGAGACATCTTCAGAAAGAATTGTGTTCGAAAGTTACATGTGAAGTACTGCCTGGCTGTACTTCAGAGAATGTCTTTGCTGACACTGCACCGTGTGAGAGTCAGCCAACATGCCTCGCATTGTCACTTGCAGCTTTTCCATTTTAGTCTTTGTCTGGTTCTAGCAAATGCATGGATAGTGCATGTGCTCAGTGCTAGCTTGGGTCTCTGTGCTGCATGGCAGTCACTGCTGAGATTGCAGTTGCTGTATCCTACATTTCCAACAACAGCTTTGAGGCAAGGTTGCCCTCAAAGTTTTTGGTTTAGTATGGAAGCCAGCTGGGGTGGTTATGCTCTGTGTGTTCCTTCCAGTTTGCTTTTTTTCCTTAACACTTCTCTCTCCTCCCCTACTTCGTAAATATTTTGAATTTGCTGGGTTTTGGTTTAGCCCCTTAGATGTCTAAAAGTGTCCGACAGGTCTTTGTAAAAGCAAACTAATGAGTGGATGAGATTGAGTCCTAGCAGTGGTGAGAGCTGTAGCACACACAAGGATGTTGTAAGCTGCCAGAGAAGCTGTGTGATGAATACAATTTCATGGGAGGAACTTCAGCTGGAGTGTATGTAGTTTTATATATCAAGTCTGAGAGATTTGAAGGTACCAAGACCTTGTTAGTTCATGTAATTGCTTGTTCGGTATAGATTTCTGTCAGGTCTTCCTTCTGGAAAATGCACAGAAGATAAAATATAGTGGGTGCCTGTAGTGGTATCTGTGTTTAGGTTGCTCAGTATTTTCTGTAGTTAAATGTCTTATGAGATCTTTTTCTTTCTTCCCCCCCAGTATGGTTAGCGCTACTGCTGTGTGAGCAGCTTTTGTGGCTCTTTTGGTAGAAGAAATCACTTTGTATCAGGGAAACGCGTTCTTCCCCCTGGAGTATCTTGAAATACCACTCCCTGCCCCCCAAGTGTTAGTGTTGAAAATTGAAATACCGGTTACCAGAAACTTTTTCATACTACCTTTCCTCAAGAAGGATATTTTCATTGTGCTACCGAGATGTATGAGTGTTTTAAGGCTCACGCAAAATTCTGCGAACATCAGAGGAGGACGAACACAAACGGGATCCTGCCCTCCCACTGTCTTCCCAATTCACTCTCACCAGACACTTTTGGCTTCCTTCTCACTGCCTGTGCTTATTGGCAAGTGCGTTGTAAGGCTTGGTTGAATAGAGCTGATGTAATGAGTGTGAAAGAAGGTTTTGTTCTTGCTTTTGCTTGTCTGACCAAAACTTCAGTATTTTTTTCCTTCAGTTTTTTTTGTATTCTGTTTGAGAAGTTAAACAGGTTCATTTTGTACCTAGACAGGAGATGCAGAGGCTAATTGTTTTGGGTCTCACTGGACAAGTGGTATGAGACAACATCCAAAAAGGGCACCCTGACTTTGAGAGAAGATTGCCTCTTCTGCCCGTGTAATGCTTTTGATTGTTGGGCAGTAAGGCTGCAGGTAAAGCAGAATTTTTAATGTCTTAGTTTTCAACTCGAGATTGACTAGAAGATAGGTTGTAATGTGAGGTTCCTCCTGTTGTACAGATGCAAAACTAGGTGCTTATAGCCATCTCGGAAGGCAAGATCTTTGAATAAGCTGTGTACTGACTTTGGTTGCCTGGGACAGTGGCACCCTGTGGAGCAGTAACAGGGCCAGACTCCACTTGCTGCCTCTCGTAGCCCAGCAGCTGCCCTATGATGTGCAGTCTGGGCTCAGTGAGCTCTTGCTTCCCTTCCATTCTGTTGCTCCTGAGATTAGAGATCTTTGATCCTTCTTTCCTTTAAGAGTTGTGGAGAATACTTGTTTCTTCACCTGCACTGACTATTTGCATGGCCTAATACTGGATGACAGTGATTCACAGATCTTCTAGGGTAGCTTCTTTTTGGGGCTGCCATAACAGTTTTGCAGTTTAGGTCACAGTATCTGTCAGCCTGACCCTCTTTTAGCCATTCAGCATCAATCAGCACTGGGCTGAAGAAGTGCTGCACCACACAATGCATTTAAGTTTCTTCTTAGTAGGAGGAGAAAAGAGCAATAGCACAGAAAACCATGTAAGTTGCTGTGAAGAGTATGTAATAATATATATCCAAACTTAAGGTTACAAAGTTAGAACACTGGTTCAGTGATGCTGTAAGCAGGACTTTAGGACTCCCAGTACTGGGTCAGAAGTACAGTGGTCATATGTGAAGTGTCAATCTCATAAATTATTCTGTTGGCTATAATTAAATCAAAATACTTACCAGGTAGCAGCATGACTTATTTGCATTACACATTAATTATTTAGACAACTATGATTTTATAGTGAATTAGATATAATGCACTTTCCTACCACCGATACCACTTTGGTATCGTGTTCTGCCACACTTGATAGAATTTGAGCTTGTGCCTGAATCTCATTTGGATCAAATTGATCATGTTTGGTGATGTGATAGTGCAGAGATTTGCTGTAAATGCTTGTGAAACCAGTATTTCATCTCCTGTAACTTCTTGATGACTTTATCTCTACAAATATTTGAGAAAGTGTACTTTTCAACTTTTTTTGTACCTAACAAATAACTGATTTTATTCAGTGTTTGAATGGTTATAGATGGGTTGGTCTTTGCATGCACTGTGCAACCACTGTTGTCTAAAGTTATGAATGGATGCTTTCAGACATGGTAAACTGATCATCATTGTATTTGTCTTTTTGTTCATCATCCATTCTCAGTGTTATGCTAAACCCAAAGCCTATTTCTAATTTCATAAAAAGGAAAAAATAATTCAGTCTTAGTGAAGCAGGTTCTTTTTTGAATTCTCTTTAATCTTTTTGATAGATATGAAACCACAAGTCTTTTTATCTGGAGAATGCTAAAGAAAAGAAGGGGCCGTTAGAGGAGATGATTTTAATGGGATCATAAATGTTCTCTTTGGATCTGTCTTATTAGACATTGCTTGGAAATTTAATCTCCTTCTGAAGACATTTACATGTTCCAAGTTTTCAGTATTTGACCTGATTCTATTACGAGCTGCTATTTTTGTTTCAAGACATGAATTGGGCTCTTTTAAAGTCTTTTGACCTTTCTCTTGCAAAAGGGAAAAACATACTCTTCTAGGCTTTTGACTAAGCATATTTTTAAAAACTAAAAAAAAATTCACATAGGATCTGGGGTCAATTTTCTACGGAATAGGAGATGCTGAGGTTCATAAGTAGTGTCATGAGTGCTACAGAATGTGTCTGAATCTATGGTGTCCAGAAGCACAGGATGAAGAGATTCAACTACAACAATGTTGGGAGGTTTTTGACAAAATATTTGTTAAGGGCATGGGTTAAGGTGATTTGTTTTTATTTTGAACTATGGCAGATTTAAAGAAATTCTAATTATTTTACTAGAGATTGCATTTAAATGTTCTTATTTTTAAATTCCCTCCTCTCCCCCCAATAGTGGCATTTATCAATAATGTTTAGAAAGAGGAAGGGATATTTCTATTTCTTTCAGTGTTTCATGTGCCACAAAACAGAATTGTCTTCTGTTTACACCTCTTGCAATGGAGGAGTCTTTCCTTGCCCTGATTATTGAATTTCAGTAACTTACAGTACCATCATGTCTAGAGGCATCAAACAAAAGAGGTAAAATACCGTGCAAGTGTAGCTCAGATTGTGAAGACAGATGTTTCTGTAGAGACCCTCCTGTTTTTATGGAGGCTAGTTTTCACTGACTCTGCAGATGCAGATATTTTAATGGCTCTGTGTTCTTAGTGGGCAGGGATCTCTGGAGCTCTTCTCGTTCAACTCTGCTGCTCAAAGCAGGGTCAGCTGAAGCTGTTGCTGGGGTTGTTGTCTGGTTAAATTTTGAACATGTCTGAGGATAAGAACTCCGTAGTTTCTGTGCGACTTGTTTGAGTGTTCAGTTGCCCCTAGAGTAAACTTTCTTGATGTTTACAGGATATTTCTGATCAACATGTTGCAGTGCCTGTCAGGAGTCAAGGGAAAAGATTTTCCTGGATACTATTCAGAATTTGTTTCACTGTTTGATTTCTGCTCTTTGTCTGTGAGCTACATAGAAACCGTAAGCTAGAGCTGCTCACTGGGCCTCTCTGTTAGGTGAGGAACAGCGTGAGAAATTCAGTTTTGGTCAGATAGAACTCCTACCTGATGTGTTAGGCTTTCTGAAAAGCTTTCAAAGGACATTATCTGTGTAATTGCTGTTTTGCTGGCTTGTAGAAGCAGGTGACATAGTTCTTCTGCAGGTATGCACAGATTCTCCAGTCCTTCTGTGGAAGGCTGACACATGATTTAGATGTGAAACTTGCAGTTAAAGGGTTAATTTTGATCAATACCTGTAAGTCAGTCTGCTAGAGGTCTGTTTTTGTATATTCTGGGAATGCAGCATCTTTTTTTGTATGAAGATGGGGGAAAAAGGCATAAAAGACAATTTAGTGCTTGATTTCTGTACCTCCAGAAGAGCTTGGTATCATAGTCTGAACTACACTTCAGGGGAACTGCTATTTTGTATGCCTTGTACATTCCTTTATTTGCCACAGTTGTAGTGGTTGCTAAAAGCACAGCTTGGAATTACAGCAAAATTTACAACTTAGTTTTAGGTGATGGTTGTTTTGTATCAAATATGATGCTGTGCACGTGGTTTTGGAAACCTCACTTCCGCATGAACCTATTATTTTGTACATGTTTCTCCCTGTTGTACTATAGTAAGTCATTAATTTGAGTAATTGGAAAGCAGCCTCAAAAATTTGGATGAAAACTTTCTTGGATATTCTCAGATTTTTAGACTCATTTAGGCTAAAAGGAACCTCTGGAGGTCATCTACTGTAACCTGCACCACTGAAAGTTTGAACAGCATAAATTTTGGTGTACAGTGATATTGACTTTAGCTTAGTCTTTGCTGTAATCTCTGTGTAGGTGGAGAAAACAAGATCATCCCCCAAGTCTTCTCCAGAGTAACAAGCACAGGTATCTCAGTCCTTGTTCCTCATGTACTTCAGCCTCCAAATTGCTTGGTGGTCTCTGCTGAGCTTTCTTTAGTCTGTTTTTGTTACACTGGGCAGGCTAAAACTACGCGTGCTCATTTAGCTGAGATCTCACTGGTGCTGAGCAAAAGTCCGTGTCACTTACTGGGTTTAGACAGAGCACCAACAAGCACTCCGAGGCAGATATTTTTGACTTTCTCTTATCTAGAGCTTGAGATTGTGCATTTTCAGAAATGTCTATTTTTATGCTTAGCTGCATGAGGAACTTTGAATAATTTTTTACTGTATTACTGCTTTCAGAAAGGGTTATTTGCATTGTTTAGCTTGAAATAGACTTTCTAATTCGTAGCCAACTTGTTTCATGCAGCTGCAGATGTAATCAATATATTTCTCTGCTCTTTGAAGGTTTTACCTGTCTAAAATGAACTGGTAGTTGCACATCATTTTGGTTACCCTACTGATGCATTTTGCCTTGTGTGGCATGTTAGGTTGCATTTCTTCAAGCTAGGCATCAAGCAAACTGTAGTGGTCGTCTGACTTTGAGTGAAAAAGTAGTTTTCTGCCCTCTGTATTCTTGGTGTCAGCTTCCAGTTTATAAATTACTGTTTGTGTGATCTGCATGCAGGGATGCCCTTTGCATCATGTTTTAATGTGTCAAAGTCAGTAAAAGTCATGCCAGAATAAATGCTTCTGGGAGAAAAATGAAAGTGGGCATTCTCAGAAACACTGAGTAGGGAAATGAAGTAGTGGCAGGGAACAGAGAAGACAGTAAAGATATTTTTGTCTGATGCAAATCAGTCTTTCACATGGCCCAGTAAAAAAAGATACTTTGCCCTTGCTATTTGTATCTTTTATCATATTGCTTGTGATGTCTAACAGGCTGCGTGATGATGCCAGAGCAGAAGCAAGCTGCAATAGAGCTCTCTTGGTGCAGAGTCCAGGTCATCCAGAAACTGGATTCTTGGTTTAGGTTCAGAGCTCTCCTATGGTAATATTTTTAGTCATATAACTTTGAATTTTGCCAAAGACTAGCTAAAACTTGCTAGGACAGGACCTGCACAACATTATTTTCTGGCAGCTGCAGCTCTTGTGCCATGGGTTCTCAGCAGGTTGGATCGCTTGCTTCATTTATAAGATAGCACATAGTGTTTCAAGACATAAGGACAAATCAGTTTGCAGCCTGTGCTTGTCACAGGTATCTTGCCTTACACCTCATGGGAAAAGATTTATCAGGTATAATTATATCTCATTGAGACACTCTTGTTATCTTGCCAATGTTACTTTTTTCTGTTAATTTGATCAGTGGACACAGATGAGATAAAAATGTAAACAGTGCCTATTTGAATGGCTTTGTGCTTCTTGGATTTAAATGATTCATTTAATCTGGCATGAAATTATGTGGGTTGTCACATGGAGATTCAACTAACTCGAGTTTTCTACCTTTTAGAGTTTATTTTATTTCCGTGAGGAAGGTTTAATATTTTTAATCACTTGTACAGGATGAACTTATTTCACAATGCACCTGCAACTTGCTTTCTGTAGTCACAGGCATGGACTTTTTTAACTGCAGCTTGTTCTTTGTAGAACAACTTTTAAAAAAACCCACAGTGTTCATGGTTATCAACATTTTCAACCTTACTGTTGAAATATTATTTGTAGTAGATGTAGGTCAGTTAAACCTTACCAGACTTGTAGGAGCTTACCTTTCAGTCTGTATGTGTAATTCATGAATGCTTCAGGAGAAAGCAAGGCTGTATTTTAGGGTGGGGAGTCTCTGCCTTAACTTGAGCAAAATTATGGTGGCTTGTAGGGGGATTACTGTAGGGAAGCTGTAGAGACATTATTGTTTCTGGGTGAAAGTCTGTCTGGTGTCCTGGAAATACAAATCTTGAAATAGAAATGCTGAGGAATTGGGAATGAAAAGAGGAAAGGAAATAGTTATTGTTACTTCAGACTTGAGTTGCCTTTATGTGTGAACTGTTCTGTATGTGGAATTACCTGTTGGATAAGCTGAAGAAAATTGGGGTATAGTAAACTTGAATTAATTTTTCTTTCTTTCCCATAAAGTGCATTATTAAGCTTTTATTCTCTCCATTAAAAAGTGTGTGTTTTCAGTGGCAGAAATATGGCTAGAAATATTTTGATTAGTACCCTAAGGCACTCTTTAGTTGGAGAGGGAGGTTTGCCTGTGTGTAGGAATTATTCTAAAACTGCTTTCTGTTACTATAGACAGTGGGTCTATACCAGATAAACATTTAGAATGTGTCTTGACTGGAATATGGGAGTTAATGGCTCATTTTTGCTTTTGCGAAGAAGGTTGACTCTGCATACCTTGCTGGCTGTACTTGGCTTTCAGTATATACCAAATGTGAGTTTAATTATGGAAACTGAACCTGCTTTAAAGCAGCTGTGGCCAAGGTGAATGCAGTCCTTTTAGTCCCTGTCTTAACTGGTGAAATCAAAGAAATAATCTAGTACATGTAAATTTATTTTAGTTTTTGATTTCCTTGCCTTTAAAAAATGCCTTTCAAAACACCACCCTCTTTCCCAAAAAGCTGACAGAAAAAAAAAAGAGAAATGCCTGGCAAAATGCCTTTTCTATCTTAGCAATCATACAGAGTGGTGGTGCTGCTCTTCCCATGCTGGCGTGCTTGTGGAAGATCCAGCGTGTCTTGCTCTGACTTCATGTGCAGTGCTCTGTCAGGGAGTGCCTGGAGAAGAAGGGCTCCCAGGTGGTGATAAACCTTCACAGAAAGTACTGCACTAGCTTGGGTTGTACTGAATGCCTTCCCTCTGCATCATGCATGAAACTGTAAGGGATGCCTGTGTTTCAGGTTTCCTACACTTGTTCATAAATTTGTGTTCTTGGTTGCTTGTGACTTCATCAGACTGATCTAAATTTACTTGAGCAGATAGAGGAATTTTGGGTAGCATTGAGGAGTGGGAGGCACTGGTGGGGCATTAATACTTTTCTGCTAAGGCAGCTGGACACTCAGAGGGCAGGTAGTCAGCATTGTCGATTTTTAACTTTTTTTTATTATTTATTCATTTTCCCCCCCAGCTGACGCTTTTGAAAAGTTGTCTAAGAATTGCTTCAATTAATGAGCTTCATCTTTTTGAGAAGCCTCTCCTTTTCACTGGTGGGAGAATAAATGATAGAGTACTTGCTTGATTAGTCTTTGTTTTCATGTGTTTCAGTAGATAAAATGAAGACTGTTCTTAAAAGCTAAGCTCCACTTTGCATAATTACAGCAATACTAAGTAGTAGATCAAACAGTAATTAGCTGAATGACCGGCTAATGACCACTGGAAGAGGAGAGAAAATGGGCAGGAGGGGTGTGCTGCTGTTGAACCTGTACCAGATTGTATTCTTGTTGAGAGTCTTTGCTAGGAAAAAATGGTGCTGATTTGGCAGACTGCTTTTTAGTGTGACCCTACTGATGACCATGTCTCCTGAAAGGTAATCCTTAACTCCAGCCTGCAAAAGAAGTAAAAACTGGTACTAGAATATGTGTTCAAGGTATAATCAGATCTCAATATTTGTATATTGAGGCTAATAACAAATGTTATTAATGTTTTCACTTTTTGTACTTCATTGTCATAATAATGGCTTTCATTGAAGGTGTATGTAAGAATCCTCTTGATGTGTGCACTTGCTGGGACATAAATATTTCATTTTTAGAGTTTACTGATTTGCAGCTCTGGCTGTGTGTAAAGTAAGAAGTAGATTGAGAACTGAGTTACGAAACTTGAAGTAGCTGTGTACATCCAAGGCTGCCGCTCTACCCTGCTGAGAGGCATTGGTAAAGGTCACCTTAAGTATCAGAGGAAGGTTAATTAAGGAAAAAAATCACCACCAAGCAAAACCCCACTGGTTATGTCTTCTAATAAACATACGGATCTGGCAAATTCCTGAACCATCTTAATGTATCTGCTCCTGTGGCAGAACCAGGTAACTCCTGTGCTTGTTTAAGGTGCTGTTGCTACTGTGTGAAGTGAATGGGTGATGTTTTCAGCAGGGAAGTGTTCAAACTGTTGGTTCAGCTGAAGGATGATCTTGCCAAAAGGGCTTTCTGTGTTTTGAACAAATTGCACAAATTGATTCTTTTTGTGTACCTAAAGCATGATGGAGGCATATGGTGCATCCATAATTGAACTTGCCATGTAGTCTTACTCAGTTTATCAGTTTGCTCTGTGAATTGCTTATCTGGCTGCAACTGTAACTAAAATTTTGCTTGGTAAGGCTTTTACAAAAGAAGATAATGAGTTTAGAATGCTTATTTTGGGGGGAAAAGGGATTTTTTGGGTGTGTATCTCTGTCATGATGCTGTTGACATTAAATGAAATCTTCTACTTTTGATATATTTTAGATGCAAACTATTCTTTGGACTTGAACAGATGTTGATTCTGACAGGAATAAAAACCTGAAGATTTTTGTGAACCCACAGCTATCTAAAGGAATTGATGAGCAGGGTAAGAATTCTCTTACCTTGCATAAACCCCTTGTGGGTATCTGGCTACTGTAATGCAGAACATACCACTTCCTGCTACATAAGTGGTAAAAACAGAGGAAGTTATGAAGGATAAAGACAGCAGTCAAATTCAGTCTGTCTCTCTTTCATTATAAGGCAAAATATTACCATTTGGAGTAGTTAAACCTGGAAAATGGCAGACATGAAGTGCTTTCCACAGTACAGGTATATGGTGGCAGAATACTGTTGAGGGAAAGGAGGTAAATTTTTGGCACCTGTTTATTTTGAACCGAAGTGCCGTGTTGACAATGCAGCTTGGAGGAAGCAGTTTTTAAATGAGATTTAATATATTGAGGTCATTACTGTTACTCAGGGAGTTGCTTTAGGTCTGAAATATTCTAAAATGTATTTAATTTGAATTTAAAAACTTCTTTTCTTGTCAGATATTAGTTTTGCCTGATAATTTTTTGGCATGCAGTAGAAAGCTCACATTGTGAAGAAGTTTGAACAGAAGTGGTTGAGAAAGAAACCTTCTGTTTCTTTTGAAGGTCTGTTACACTGTGTAGTTAAACTATATCTGGATTTTTTTGTGTTAATTTCTCTTGACTTCTTTAGCTGCATAGCTATAGACTATTCATTGTAACAGTTTCTGACCTTTTGTTCTAATTGTTAATGGAAGTAGAATGACTTTTTAAAAAGTGTTGTAGGAATGTAGAGGGATTTGGATGGACAGAAAGAATCATCCTGTTGCAAAACTTGACTTTGTACAGTGGCTTTATACTTTGAAGCTCTTGTAATTTCTGCAGTGCAATACTAACATGGATTTGTCTCAGTTTTTTCTTTTTAAATGTGACTAATGTCTGTGCTTGAGACAAGTGGAATAAGGGGAATTTACCTGTGTGCAGGTAGATTTTTTTTCCATATTTCTTACAGGCAGCTGAGGAAAGACCAAAGGTGGTTGAAACATACTGTGCTGTTACAGATAAGCCAACAATAGTTGCAGTCCTGTTTGTTCCTTGCAGGTTAGAAAATTATTGAAGATGTTAATAACTTTTTTTCATTAGTGTTATCTTTAGAGGAGTACTTAGGAAGGCTCTTTAGTGTAATGGGTTCAGTTATTTTTCCTGAGAATGATTTAGACTTTGTCTTTAATTGCAGTTTGGACTGTTTTTGATGGAAGGGTATTTTGTGAATTTTTGAAGTTTCTTACATAATTACTATGTAAGCTAAATTATACAGAGATAGCACTTGTTACCCTGTTGTGTGTCCAGTGGCCCTCTTTTCTGAATATTTGTGAGCCATTCTTACATGCCCACAGGAGACCTACGTGGTTAAGATAGAATAGAGTGGGGAGCTTTTGTTTGACTGATTTTGGTGTTTTTTAATTTTTAATTTGAAAGCTCTAAGCTTACAAAAGCACCAAGAACTGGAATGTATTTTAAGTGCAGATTTTCATGGGGCCAGGGTTTCTTTCACTCTCCTTTGAAGTTCTGATATTGAGGGATGTCTCTAAAAATTTTGTTTTGACAGCCTAGGAAAGGGACTTGAAATATTACCTCATATACTTAATGATGAACTAGGATGCCTTATGTGTCAGACTTACTCCTGCAACTGCATTATGACTGGCTTCTCTTACTGCTAGATTTTGCTTGTGGGCCCCCCACCCATGTAATGTCACTGCTGCGCAGGTCATGGGGTTATGTTGCTGTCTCAGTCCTCCTCTACCTCATACATAAAATTGCGAAGACCTTAAAAGGGCAATAAGCTGCACCAAAAGATTTGCTTATGAAGTCACATCCTGAAACTAAGTGTGGTTACTTTAGGTGCTTCTGGGTGCTTATATGTTGCCTTTTCTGAAGGCCAGCAAAGCTAGCAAATACATTTTTAAAGATCTGGTATAACTTTTATCTGTAAGCCAAGAAGAACACAGGTTGTAACAAATGCAACTTTGCAAGTATAGTGCAGCTGCTGTCTCATTCTGAGAGAATTCACAGCCACAACAATTCTTTTGTATTTCTTTTGATTTTATATCCCTCTGCAATGAGGGTGTAAATTGAGACTGTTGTGGGTTGTTTTGGACACTAGAAACTGGGATGAGACAAAGTCTTTCTTTACACAATACACAGCTGTTGGATGAGAATAATCCAGTTATGTTTTAAACAGTACTTGAAATCTATAGGTGACAGATCCCTTGATTTCCTTTTTTCTTTTTTTTCCTCCTGTTGGGAACGGGTCACTCCTTTCATTTCTGAGTACAGTTCTGACCTATACGAAGCCAGTGATCTGAGGTATTTATGAATCTTCTGTGTGTTCCTGTTATGAAATGTACATTTTGTAAACTGTTTTTTTTCCCCTCTCCTCTTTCAAATCTGTATTACAGGGTGTCACTGCCAGCTCTCTACAGGGCAGATTGCTTCTGTGAATGTATTCCAACAGGTGTGTTATTTTTGTTTTCCTGGCATTTGTTTTGCAATTTAGTATGAGCATACTTTACATCTGTATTTCAGTCTGGTTCAAACAAGTTTAGCTCAAGTAGTGGTTGAGTCGTGGTTTTGATGGAATGACTGTTTGGCAGGCATTGTCTGTAAATGCTTCGGTGCTTTCAGCACATAATATTTTGGGACTGCCATAATGCAATTGCATAATCTTAAATTATGTGCTTACAAATAAGAGATGTTTTCAAGGATTGAATCGGAGCCCTGAATTGAAAATTTGGTGCATGAAAAAAAATCTTAACTTCTGGTTATCACAGGCTTTATTTTAAAAACCCCTTCTTTTTTCCTTTATGTGCAGGTTTCCACCTGTTATGAATCTTCTGATGATACAGGGGTGTGTGGGATTTGTTTCAGGTTTTATGGGGGCTCCTTAACAAAGAAGTTTGTCCAACTTTTCTAGTCTGTAGTTTCAGGTGACTCATTTGTAACCCTCGTGACATTCTCCCTTCTCCTCTGTTACAAATGGTGTCTAGAAAACTTTGGGTTGATATGAGATTCTGGAAATGCTGCATATATGTACTGAAAAATGAGAGAACAATTCTTTTCATCTTTTGAGAGTGACTTAGACACATATTAATCAACGCTGTTTTATGTCTGTCAGTTTTGGGGACTTAGATTTAAGCCTTAAACACTGCAAAGAGTGTATGTAACACACCTCCACCACCCCCGCAGTTGTTTCTAATAATATAAGAGGAAAATTGTAAGAAGTTATTACAAGCCATATACAAGATGCTACAAGCAGTTTTTACAGTGTTCTATTAGTTTAAGGACTGCCAGCATTGTAAATGACAGATTTAGGGTCTTATATTAAAAAATGCCTGATCTTTAGTGGATTCACTTCATGAATTAAACTATAATTCTGATCTTGATGTTGTCCTGTGGCAACAATTATATATTGTGGGTAAGAAAATTGCTCTTAAATTCCTTGTTCAAGTCTGGTTATCTTACTGAGATTTCATGAATCCTTGTATATAACAGATAACTACTTCCTGGTTATGTTGCTGATTTTTAGCTCTTTTTAATGCCTCCAAAGCCATAATTATCCATAATTCTTGTATGGAAGCCATGCCAGATGTTTGTCACTTTTTCTCTAGTCCTTCTGTCTTTTTGAACAATGTAAGTAGTTCAATAGTCAAGAAACAGTAGTCAAGAAAAGAACCGTGGTAGGTTGTATGGGGCGATGATTTTAGTTTTATTTTTGCTTCTACACTATTTCAGTTGTTACCACTTGAGGTTATTTTTCCCTTCTATTGCATTTATTTATTGCAATGGATTTCATCTAACATTTATTTCACAATCAGCCAGTTGCTGTCTAAACCTTCTGTGGCTATCCACCGTGACTTTCAGACAAGATGATTCTGATTGGATATCAAACTTTTTAGCTTTACAAAGTTTATGAAAGTTTCTGTAGCTGTCAGTTTATTCCATATTTATAAGTATAGGTTAAAGTGTATATCCTTGTGGAAGGAAGGTTATCAGTGCACCATCCTCTTCCCTTCTTTTCTAATTGTTGGATCAGCATTTAAAGAAGCTTACTCTTTCTGCTTGTCTCCCACTTCAGATTTGTTTATCAGTTGGAATTGCAGGTAATTTGTTGCTCTCATCCTATGAGGATTTGGTTTCTTCAAGACCCTTCGATGAGAGATCTTAGTATTCTCCTAAACCTCCATGTATGTTGCTGAACTTTCCAGATGTATTGCATCAAATAGTTTTTGTGTGCTTATTGTCTCTTTAGCAAATGCTAAGTGCTTGGACTTCTGTTTATGGAAGTCAGGGTGCTTTACTACATACCGTATTGTAAAGAAATGATGGATGTTTTTCTTTGAACAGGCAAGCAAAGTAAGATGAATAGTAAAGAGTATCTCTAGAAGAGCCAAAAGGCACACCTTGTAGTTGTGGCAATGGCATGAGAACTCTGAATGCGTTTTAACCTGTTGCATTATGCTGCCTTAGACCCAAGCTGCTGTACGGTAGAACTGGAAATATTTGACAGACACATGTTCCCTGCCAGTTTCGAGGCAACCACACCCTGACTTGCCTGCTATGCTTACAAAGGTACATTTTTGATTTGTAAACAGTTCCTTATTTTTGCTGTGTAATAAGAAGCTGATTTAATGACCTTTTTGAAAGGAACGAGAATGTAAATCTCAGCTTTTCTTAACGGGTTCTTTTGTTTGAACACTTGAAGCTGATGAAGAAAATGTGTGACTTCAGTTAAGTTTTACCATGTGTGTAGTACTGAGATAGAGCTGGGGCAGCTCTTTGTGCCTGTTCCCTGCGCTCAGGTGGTAGGGAGGTGTCCCAGGATGCTGCCTTGCCTGAATTTTCTTCCTTGCCCCCTTGCTGGCTGGGTAAATTGGTATGCTGCAAATACACAGGTGTATTTTAGAGCTGTCAGTATTCCAGTGGCTAACAGTCAGAGATGTTCTATGTGGAGAGGTATCTAGCAGGCAGGATTTGAGAGCCCGTATAGTAATGTAAAATAATCATTTGCACTAGATTTTGAGGTTATTTGAAAAATACCATGTTATGTTTCAGATAGTAAGGGGAAGATGCTCAGAATATTTCTAGTCTGTTTGCCTTTAGAAGTATTTCTGAGACTTGTAGATAAGACATAAAAGTAAATTTCTGTCTGGGCTCTGGCATTGCAAAATGCCAAAGACAAGACTTGTGAAGTATTACGTGAACTAAAATGAGTTCTGTTACTGTTGCCTTCTGTAAAAAAATGGCTTTTCACTACTTTTTACAAAAAGATAACCCATAACCATAAAGATGATCTCATAGTGTTATGACCTTTTAAGTCCACTTGGTGCCACAGAATAATTGCATGCAAATATTGCATGCAAATATGCAGATATTTACACAAGAAAGTTTTGACTTGATGAGCGTTCTACATGCATAATGAGCACAAGGATGGTTTTATGTGTAATACAGTTGTGGTGACCATGAACATATGCTTTGAGCTTTTATTTATTGCCCTAGTTTATAACTCTTTGCTTTCTCTTTGTGGGGAGCACAGTCCTGTGTTTTGTGTGGTAATTTCTTTTGCTTTGTAGTATAGAGTAGGGGTAGAAGATCTTTTGGAGCCAAACAGTTTGATCCTCATTCAGTTAGCTTGCAGGTGCATAAAAATCTGGTATGAATCTAAAACATCAGAGTTCATTTAAGAAAGAGAATGTGCTGGGTTTTTTTTGTTGTTGTGTTGGTTTTTTTCCAGTTTTTAGAAAAAAATTATAGAAATAGGAACAAGAAGTAATACAAAACAACATGAGAGAACTTGGTTCATGTGTTAAACGTGATTCCAGTAAGACCAGCTTCTACATTATTACCAAGTATATTATTATAAGTGTGCATAACCATGTATTTTATATATGTGTATATGCATATTTCGGTGTGCTTGTGGTCCTCGTGGTCCAGACAAGTTGCTGCGCACAGTTCCTGTAAAGGTTATTTACTCTCACGGCTGGTTGATGAATCTGTTTGATCGAACAAGTCCATTAGCTCCTGAAAATACCTGCTCATAGAAATCTGAGCAGCAAAGTCCATCTAATAGCTTGAGCTATGAGTTAAGCTTGCAGCTGTGTCAAAGTACTGGATTTCAGGGAATCAGCTTTTGAGGAATTGGGAAATAGGTGCGTCTCTTACTGTGTTTCATTTAATGTTTCCATACCCTGCTACTGAGTGTGTTACTCTGCAGAAGATGAGCTGAACTGAAAAACTTCTGTTGCTTACTATGCATTTATAAGTGAAAACTATTAATGTAGAGACCTTCAGTGCTGTTTTTTTATTCTTCATATGAACCAATTTTTCTGCTTGAGATACAATTCCTCATCTGTTTCCAATGTCAAAGGACAGACAAAGGGCTTTGAAAGCAGTAATTACTTAAAGGCATGTGAGAGTAATGTCTTGGAGTCTTTAGGCTATCTTTGCTTGTGCCTTCCCATGTGTGCTTTTTCAATTTCCTCTACTATTTAGTGGTTTTTTTCCAGTTTAAAATGAAATGTACAGACAAACTCTCTACTTTATTTGTTTCTTTTTAGTTACAAGGCCTTTAAAGACTTTGTTATTCGTCAAGAGAAATGAATTTTCAGAGTATGGATTCTGATGCTTGCATATATTTTATATAATAGACTTCAGTTTGGGCTAATATTTTACTGGCATCAACCTCTGTATAGCACAGAGCTGCTCTGTGAGAAGCACTGACTTCTCTGTAGCCTGCCAAAAGCTGTATGTGTGTTGGCAGCATGAATGCCATCCTTCGGATGAAATTTTTTGATGCCAGGATTAAGCCACAGAAAGTAGAAGGAAAAAACAATATTGAGTCTGTTATCTAAAAAAAAAATTGAATAGGTTAGTCTTTCAGTATAGAAGTGGTGAAAAATAAAAACCAACAGTTATGTGATGTTTCTTCACATTTGGATACTTAATACCTTTTCCAGAATGTTTTGAAATTTGTGGGTGATTTCTTTCTAAAAGAAAACAAGATTAACCATTTAGGTAGAGTTCTGAGTAAGCAGGAAATTTGGAAAGTTTTGGCTACTGTATTTAAGAGGAATTTTAGAGGTATTAGATGCTTTGCAATTCAGAGTTTGGCTTGATATCTCCAGAGGGAATAATATTAAAGTCATTGTGTTCCTAGTCCTGAAGCTTTGTGGTAATTGTGTAAGGTAGTTAGATATTGTGAGCAGAAAAGACAGCGTGAAGGGCAAATAATTTTTTTTTTCTTGAATGCAGTGGGATTTGAAATGTCTGAATATGATGTTTTCAATAAATGCCCTGTTTCCTACTACGTATTTGTCTAATACAGATTCCCCTTGTGAGGGGAAGAGGAGGTGACCACCAATGACAGGAGCTGAAGGAATGACCTGAAGCTGAAGCTGTGTCAGGGAAGGTTTAGGTTGGATATCTTCACCCAGAGGGTGGTTGTGCACTGGAGCAGGCTCCCCAGGGTAGTAGTCACATCACCAAACCTGGCAGGATTCCAGAAGCATTTGGACAATGCTCTCAGGCACAGGGTGTGACTCTTGGAGTGTCCTGTGCGGGGCCAGGAGTTGGACTCAATGATCCTTGTGGGACCTTTCCAACGCAGCTTGTTCTGTGATTTCCCTCATGGAAATGCATTTTTCTGGTACCATAAGCAAAAAAGTAATTCATGTAAAATTTGGTGAAGAGTCCTAAAATTAAGTTTAAAACCTGTATTGAAAAGGAAAATTAATCTTTGTGTAAGTTACAGAACTGACTGATTCCAGACATTCTTTAAATCTGCATCTTGTTCAAAAGTCAACTCCCACAGTGCCCACAGTTGGAGAATGTCCTGTGTAGCTGTGGTTTCAGCCAAAGGTACACCAGGGCTAAAATTGTACCGCTGCTACATAATTTCTTTCTGCTGAAGCATTCTACTTAACTTCCTTGCAGTAGTATTAATAGATGGCCATAGACAGTGAATCGCAGAAGCTCATGGATCTGCACAGATTTTTGGGTTTTGACTTTTTGGATTTTTTTTGCTTCTCAGCCAGAGGCAGCAAAGTTATTCAACTTGGTGTGGACACAAGGGAAGATCGAGGTTGCGTGGCTGAGATGCTGAATCTTCTGTCAGCTATGTTGGGTGGTTCCAATGGAGTAGTGAAATGTCAGTATTTTACTGTTAATGGTGTCATTGAAACTTGCTTTTGCATATCATCTTAATATAATAATCTCTCTCTATAAAAATTTAGCCTAGTTAGTTTCTGTGTTATGAAATCTCTTTAGAAAAGCTTCCCAGTTCTGAATAGCTCTTTGCCTACCTGCCTTCCTTCCTTTTTCTCCTTTATGAAAACAATCTGAACAATTTTCTGCAGTTTTGTTGCATCAACTTCTTTTCTGTATCCGGTCACTATTTCCAAAAAGCAGAGAACTCAGATAAGTTGGTGTATTTTTTTGATACAGAAAAATTTGTAAGACAAGAAAACCTTCTCTTGGTTGACAAGGCCTAGGCAATTAAAGTAAAGAAAAAAGTTTTTAATTTTAAAATAGTGAGAAGGTACAGTATAGCTGCATGAAAGCTCTCCTATTTTATTCTGATTACAGTGTATTTTTGAAGGGATGTATTCAAGTAAAAGTAACATTAAAAAAATCGAAATTGTAATTGCTTTCAAAACAACATTTTCTGCATCTTGAATTATTTTCTTTATATTCCTGTTTGCTATTTTGTTTTGCTTCCTATACTCCATAAAAGATTAATTGTATTGTGCCTTCTCTAAATGTTCCTTTCTGTAAAATGCGTTATGTAAGTTGTTTGTCCCTTGGCTTCCTTATGGATAGGATGTCCTGTAGTTGTTTACACTTGTGGATTGCCATACTTTCTTGTCAGTTTTGTGAATGGTATTGCATTTAATATTCTCATATATTCTTATGATAAAGAGATTTGATGATAGTGAGTTATTGGACTGTTCCATATTACAGATGGTTTTAAATGCGAGCTAGACTGAAACTGGAAGTAAGTGCAGCTAGCAATACTTCTGAAATGCGTGTTAGGATGGAGGGTTGTTCAGAATGGGCATGCATCAGCTGTGGGAAGTAAGGTGTAAAGAGGATAAAAGCGACAGCTTGTACGTATTCTTAAGGGAAGGAGTCCTTTTGTGGGGCCCTGTGTGACTGGGACTAGGAGGTGTAACAGTGTTGTGGTATAACATTGAATGTATATCTTCCTCCTTTCCTGTTTGTGCTTAAAAAAAAGTTATTTGCCTATTCAGGAGAGCTGTTTTAGGAACTAAGTATGCTCATTTGGAAAGTAAGAACAGCATAATATCTCTGAATTTGTGTTGGTTTCTCTATCCCTTCATTCCAAGTGGGTGGTTATCAAGAAATCTTGCAATTCTGTGTCTGGTAGAGATAAGAATAAAAAGCACGAGTGCTGGGAAACAGTTTAAGTCACTTATGTGAAATTTAGCTTTCGATTCTGCTTTAGAAAAAATGGCCATATGCTGAAAAATGTCAACACATGTTCATAGAAATGAGTAATTATGAAGTAGAACTTGACCTAGTCTCCCTTAGTACTCATATTCATTTAAAAAACCATAAACTTACTTTTTCTAAAGTAAATTGCTAAAGTTTGTTTGTCCAGCTCCTTAGATAATCAAGTCTTGTGGTTGATACCGAATAGTGAAATAGAAATACTGTGATTTCTAAATGAATATCTTAAAAAAACTCCCAACAGTTTTCCAGAGTACGGACATGCGTGTTACTATGAAGATGATGCAGATGCTCAGAATTGGATTATTGAATATGATGTATTCTTCTCCAATTAAAAAAAAAAGGCAATGAAATGTGCTCAGTCACTGGTGTTGAATGCACTGTTGCATTAGGAATTCAGTTTTCTCTCTCTGTTTTGGAAGATCCAGGGCTTTCTTTTGTCCTGAGGCTAAAGAGACTAAAGTGACTTTTGGATGGTGTGGGACAGATAGGTGCTTATATCCAGAGTTATCTGGCCTCTGTGTTGGTGTGGAAGGATGCCAGTAGCTTCCCCCCCCCCCCAAATTATTTGTAACAGACAGCGTGCTCTCAAAGCTACTGCCTGTTCTGGAACAGGAGGCAGGAGGTTCGCCTTGGTGTAGTACCTCACTCATAACTGAATGTTTGCATTTTCTACAGGTATTGTGAGACTCTGCTGTGAATAGATAAGGAGCAGTGAGGAGTGATGTAAGGACTGGATGCTTAGGCTTTTTCTGAGATGTCCGTGTTCATAAACATTTCCTTTTTCCTGGGGTTTCTCACGGTTTCTGTTTTAACTGCATTTTGATTTGTTATGAAAGGTATTCCTTGGGTCTCCAGCTGCTATTTAGTAATAGCTTGGAATACAGTGTAATGAATGTTGTAAATTTTTTTATGTGGTTTTTAAAGTTTTATTTGTTTTTTCACTTTGTCGGGTCACCATAAAGAAAGGGATGTTGCCTTTTAATTTTAAGTTCAATATCTGGTAAATTATGTCTGGGCATGTAGGTTTTTTAAAGTATAAAACATGATAGGACAGTGAAAAGGGGAGTTAGTCTATAAAAAGCCTTATTAGAGACTACTTTCTGCCTGTCTTCAGAAAGCTTTATGAAGGTGGAAGGACGGTACGTGGTTCAAAGTGTTGGATACTTTCATTCGCATTACCCTACACTTCTTCATTTTTTACCTTTGTGCAGGTGAGAGAGATGTCTACACCTGTTGGTTCATTCCTTGGCAGATTGTCTTCTCAAATTCTCATAAAAACATTGTATTGAGACAGACCAAAGGCATGTTTGAAAAAGGGCCTGTGCTTATCCCACCACCCAATAGCTCCCCCTCCCATTTTCCTCATTTCAGCTGCAGGGACTGTGTGAGTGCTGTCTGGGGCTGGCTTGGCTCTCGTCCCAGCCTGCCCTTATAAGTGAGACCGAGCTTACTAAGGGCAAATCCTTGCCTGAAAGCAAGTGGTTTGGGATGTTAGTATCTCCAGCTACGCTGACTGTGTACAAAGAAGTTTGTCTGGGACTTGGGTTTGCACAGTGAGGTTTGGTTTGGTTTTTTTCCCCTCTCCTTTTCAGCCCTAAGTAGGTTCTTTTTCAAATGCCTGCTCTTTATCACACAATGTGTCAACCAAAGGTCTCTTTGTTATATGCAGGTCTGACAATAGCATGTCTAAGGAAGAAAGCAAAGTGCTTTGTTTTCAAAATACAGTGTTAGGCTCCTATTGTTTTCCCATACCAGGAGATGGATTTGATGTTCCTAGTTACTAATTTTATGTAGTGTAAATTGATTAGTATTAGAATGGTTCAAGTAATGGTCAGAAGTGACATTTAAAGGTCTCAAATATTAGTCGGAATATTGCTGAAATGTGGCTTCGGTTTATATTTGTTGTACAGGTATGTTTTCATTGTGTGCGCTTTTAAGGAACAGAAGGGGCTGACATCTTAACATTCTCTTCAAATGAAGCTCATGTCCTTTGTGGCATGTTTAGCTTTTGCATAGCTTAATGTGTATTCCCGGGATAAAGAGCTTGTTTTAGCAGCACTGTTGTTAGATGTAATTAGAATGCTTTGTGTAATATGCTTTGATTGTAATACAAAGAAAACCCTCCAGCTCATTTGAACAACAGTTTTTCTGCAGTTAGATTGGTCTGATAAATAGTTTTAAAGTATGTGTTTAAATGTATATAGTAAATGTTTTGAGAGCTCTCAGAGGGAGACCCAAAAGGACACCCAGGTGGGTCCTGGGCAGTACAGCAGTGACGGCAGTGCAGAGTAGATGCACAGGTTCTCTTTGAGACATGGCATTGTCTTGGATCAGATCCCTGTCTGTAAGTCTTGTTTGGAAAGATGGAAATTACTGTTTCTTTTATAAGGCCTAACTAGATGTTTGTGAAAAGCTTTGAGAAGCTTTTGATTAATGACTGTGTGTAAAGTGATTATATCACACAGAATAATAGAGGGTAGGAGGAGTAAGAACAAAGCCTTAAGTTTTCATAATGCTTCAAGAACTACATTGCCAACCTTTTTCATGTGCTGTCTTTACATTTAAATATAAATTTTTCTGCTGTTTCCCCCTTAGTTTTTACCTCTTCCAGATCAATAACAAAACACGAGAGAAACAGGTCTCTCTTTAAAACAGGAGGAAGAAAAAGTCTAAGGTAGGTAGTTTGGGCTAGTTGTGTTGGTTTGTTTTGTTGGTTTTAAAAAAATTTTGAACTGTTTTTTCTATATTTTGTTTTTACCAAATTTGCAGTTGGTAATGCAATCCATGGAAAAATTGCTGCTTTTTAATCCTCCTTCCTCCCCCCCTCCCCCCCACCCCTTCATTTTTTTTAAGACAGCAGTAGCTGGTGAAATGGTTTGCAGGCTTTTCAGTATTGGTTACTTAACCTCA
Organism: Corvus cornix cornix; assembly: GCF_000738735.6. Classification (NCBI taxonomy): domain Eukaryota; kingdom Metazoa; phylum Chordata; class Aves; order Passeriformes; family Corvidae; genus Corvus; species Corvus cornix. The sequence continues at coordinate 35,354,205 of NC_046335.1, forward strand.
TACAACTGTAGAGCAATACTGTGCCCTTCTAAGTCTAAAACTGAGGGGGTTTGAACCTTAGACATTTATATATTCTCCCTCCCCCCATTCTTTTCTGACCTTTTTATTATCCCAGTAACCTCTTGGCTGCAGTTTTAGTTGCTCTTGCATTTAACAGGCACCCAGCTCTTTCTGCAACAGAAAAGTGGTTTCTGAGTGGGTTATCTGAGGAGGTGTTTCTGGCAGCTGTGGAGGACAGATTTGGAATTTGGTTGGGAACTTGTTGGAGGTGTGGTGGGAAAGACTTGCTTAGGAGGACCAAGGACACTGCGCTCCAGAAGCTGGCTAGAAAAAAGCAGCAGGCTTGGAAATGGCTGCTCTGTCATCCATTGCATCCTACAGGGTGTGCAGTTGATTAAAATGGGCCATCCCAAATAAGAGCAGTATGTGAAATTCATCCAAAACTCTTGTTTCTAACTTCTTGTATTTAAAAAAAAAAAAAAAAAAAAAAAAAAGAAGGCATCCAGTAGGTGCAAATAACATGCTGGAGGCATGAGCCAGTGGGGGAAGTTAGGAACTTCTCTACCAAGGTTCTGACCATGGAGTCCTTACCTTGGCAAGAGTTGTCAGAGAAATGTGGTTTGTTAGCTGAATGTGGGTGGCTAGCAAGCATTTAGTCTAATGCTAGCAGTTTTTGTCAGTAGTAATGCTGGACTATAATGGAAAATAGTAATAATGGAGAGCCATCACTTTTTATGGGAGCTTGTGTGGGAAACTCATGAGAAAAACGAGACTTTGCTCTTCAGAGGTGTTATTAGTATATACTAAAATATACTGATGAAAGGAAGCAACAAGTATATGAATCTCTTGGGGAAAAAAAAACCCCCAAACCCAAACCCTTCAGCTTCTTCCTTAGCACATTAGAATTGTCTGAATGAAATGCATTTTGGTCTGGTGGTAAAATGTTCAGCTCCATTACAGTGGCACAGGTTCATAGGCTTTCTCAAAGGGTGTTTGGGTAAAGGTTGAAATCCTGTAACCTAAACACGAATTGCAGGTGAAGTAGAGGCCAATAGGCAGTTATAGGTTGTATTTTGGCAATGTTATTTAGTTAAGAAAAATCTAAATTATAGGCTTAGACTTACATCTTTGAAGATGTTTCACTGGCATTTGTTTTTTTTCTGTACTCTTTCTTCAGAGCACTTAAAATTGTTAAAAAAATAATTTAGCGTGAAAGAGACACCATTTAGCTGGAAGAGATACCATTGTGCTTTTTTTCTCCAAAGATAAGACTCCATATATATCTGGATATACTTTTGCAGGCCTTTATAGTATAAAATACACCTTTCTGCTTGTTTGGAATGTATAAATTGCAATACGTAGAATGTGCAATGAACATTTCTCTTACCAAGGGAAAAAACCAGTGAAACAAGAATTTTCAAGTAACTGCAAAAAATTAAATGGAAAATGCAACAAAAAGGAGAGTATGAGGAAAGCAGAGGTAAACTAGACTGTAAAGGTGTGGCTTGAACTGTAGTAAAGCCAGCTTTGTTTGGAATGTCTGTCTTTCAGGTTGTGACAAAAGGGCAACAGCAACAACAGGGTTATTTTTCTCTTTAAGGAACTCCAAACCTTCCTTAAAACTTGTCCATTATATTAGTAATGGAGTGCCAAGACCTGCTTTTTCTTCTGTGTTATCATTCTTACTGCCTGCATGGTTAAAGGGTTAAGATGGTATATTTCTTTCAGTGGGAGGTGAAATTCAAGGGTAGATTCACATTTTGATCCATTTAAAATTTATTCTGTGTTGCAGTAGGACATAGGACTAGTTTTTCCTGAAATGATCAGTACATTCATCTGTGATGGACGCAGCCTGTTCCTGCTGGAATTGACATGCAGAGATTGCTTTGCTGTGAAAATATGCAGGCCTGCTATAGTAAGGAAATCTTGTTCAGTGGCAGGACAATGTGTACAATAATTACAGAAAACAAAAGGTGTATTAATTCTTGATGAAAGATGTAGCTGATTATGTTGGAATTGTTTAATACAGAGACCAACAGCAATTACCAAGTCACATTTCAAGTCGCTGTATAGTTGTCAGTGCCGAAGTTCAGAGGCTGGTGGCCAAAGGACAACTCGAAGTTTATCACTTCATTTCATTGGATTAGCTTTCTGCTTTCTTTCTGACTCTTGCTAGTTTTTAAACTGAAACAGGAATAAATTGTGTGAAATTAAAACAGTGTAGCAGCCTGTTCATTTACATTGTCGTTCTCGGTTTTCTTGCTCCGTGTTTTTTTCCTTTTCTGGGAAACAAAGGAAAAAAATCATATAAGCTTTGTTTAGTTAGCCAACAGAGATACAGTGCTGTAATTTCAGTGTTGAGTTTTGTCAATTAACATATTCAAGATTGCTTAAGTCTAACTGATGTTAGCATACCAAAGTAATTGTGTACCACATTGAAAACAAATGAGTTGCAGCCATTTTTGGATGGGCAAGTCCAGGTTAGGCAGAAAACAAAGGTCAGAAAATATAATATCATATGAAAATTATTCACAGTCTTAGCAACTCGACAGTAAAATCTGTTTTGGAATATTTGGGCTTTTTCCACTTTATGAAATTCAACATAAGCAACATATTTAATAAAAGGGTGGCAGAAAATGAACTTTGTGTTTTAGCTGCTTGATACATGCTTGACCATAAACTTCAGTTTGGGCAGTAGTGGTCAAAGCTATGTGGCCAGGGAACAAAAGCAACGAGATGCAGCAGATGGTTTAATACTTCTTGTGTAATGATGAGAAATTGTCGGATTGTTTGTACTGAGAGATGTGCTTCCTTGTAAACTTCAGTTGTTTCATAGGCCAAAATTCATGTCCACCAAAATCTACCAGATGGGCTTTTAAAAAAATGAAATATTTGTTACATGTTAACAGGGAAAGATTAGATCATCCTCATGAGCAACATGGTTAGTATTGATATAATTGTAATGTGTCAATTTTCTTCTTCACTGTTAGAAACTTCTTGGAGCCCATTTGGAAAATTCGTTACTTCTTTTTATTTGGCCTTGTAGTGTTTTGCCACGTTTTGGAATGAAAAGGAGTTATTAATTTTGTCTTCTTTTAAAATGCATGTCTCCTTTTATTAAGCTCCAAGCTAGTCACCTGAAGCTACTATCACAACAAAAGCCTGAGACTCAGAGTCTGGAAAACATTGTGATTGTGACCCCTGAAACTAACTTAGTTAGTTAAAAACTAACTCTGAAAAAAACTAACTAAAAAAAACCCAACTCTGAAAGTTGGACTTGTACAGTTTTAGCTTTCTGCTTTGGAAACCATTGCTGCTTGTTTTTTGGTAAATACTTTTTTTGAACCCCTGCATGTGTAGGCATTGTGTATGTTGGTCCCTTTTTCCTTTATATGTTATGTGCTTTTTGCAGTCTGTCAGGTATACTTGTTAGGTAATATCCGAGAATCCAGTATTTATCTATTTCATATCAAACAACATTATGAGGGAATTGGAAAACCCTGCCATGACTACTACTCCCGTATCTCATCTTTCTCATGATGTTAGTCTGGGTCTGACTTGACTCTGTGCAGGTCAGCTGGGGCCAGTACAAAGATAACTCAAAAAGATGGGGTGGAGGAGAAATAAGTTGTCTGTCAGGTTATGGCTTGTGGTGATACCCAACTCTTGGGTAATGTGGCTATGATTAATCTGACTTCATCTGTTTGGGGGCAGGTGTGTGTATTTAACTGATGATATTTCATTCAGATTGGTTTTTTTAAATGTCTTCTCCAAGAAAGGGTGGTAGGAAGGAGTGCTGAAGCATTGAGAGGAGGGAATTACAGCTCTGTTGCAACAGGTGCCTGCAAACTCAGGGGTCTGGCATTATCGTTATTTTTTTCAGTTTTTACGGTTAACAGCTGTCTAAATATTGCTAGATCTTGCTAGTGTATATATATATATATATATATAAAAGATATATCTAAAAATTATGCAGTAACTTTAAGGAAATGCCACCTACCTTCATGGTACTGGGGCCAGCAGAGTATTTTGCTTAACTGAGGTGCAGCAGTACAACCATGAAGCTCTTCCGCCAGGAATTTCAGTGCTTATCACTTGGCCAAATGACTGCCAGGTGGATGTGATTTTTGTGTCTTAATTGCAGGCAGTAGTGCCTTAGAGAGGGGACTGTGTGTGAGATGGCAACAGGTAGAGGGAAGTCTTTGTAGAGGTGAAATATAAGTATTTGAAAATTCAAAGGGTGACTTTGTTGAAGTGTAGGCTAATCTGTTATTTTCCCAAACTGTAACCTCTCTTTCTCTAGTTAAATGGAATTAGCCATCAGTGTTTATGGGGATAAGCTCTAAACATGAAAGTTCTGTATTGTTGCTTTTAGATGTTACTTTCTGATGCTTATCTTAAACTGTTAAAGCACACAGTCTTTTCATTTTTTTTTTCATTTAAGTCTCTTCAAAATGCATTCTTCTATTCTGTCAAAGTTTGTGTGTAAACACTCCCAGTGTGTAATAAAAAGCCTGAAAGATAAATAGAACAGCTGCTACTTACAGTAGAAGGAAGAAAATGTGCTTTATAATTCTTGCATACATTTAAAAATTGGTTCACTGGGATTTTTCACTAATTAATCTTATAAAATAATTTGGCCCTTGGGATGATTTTAGGAGGTTGTAAATACTCAGAGTATTGGAATTTGAAAAGGGCATGTTTCATGTGTTTGTAGAACTAATTCATTAAATGTTCTTCTGACAGCTCATTTTTCACATCGTGAATGGTGGTCATAATCAATATTTTGCCTTTCACAGGTACTCTGCTGGACCCTCTTTGGGGAAGCTCCCCCACACCTCAGTTGGAATAATAGAATTGAATTGAGAGAGTCTTGCTGAGAAATTGTATACTGGTTGTTGGGAAGGAAGGTTTCTTTTTTTCTTTTTTTTTTTGTCTGTCTTAGAAAAAAATAGAGTTCTGTTAATTGGCTGGATGATGAAAGAATCTCTCTTCTTTCTAGAAAAAAAAAAAGCTCAGTTTTGAGTATTAGGACAGAGTTTGATTAGAAGATGTGTTGTAACTGATTAAAGGTAAGATATTTGCATATAAAAAAAACCCCTTAGCAACATCTGTTTTGCTAGGGAGTTTGTGAGTGGCAAGGCTTCCCAACAGCAAAGCAGAAATCATCTGAATTTTTTCCGTATTTCTTGTTCCTGTTCTTTTTCAAACTTCGTATCTAGCAGCAGGCGCTGTCACTTCCGAGGCCTGTTGGATGTGTTGAATGTGTTGCAGTCCTGCTGCATCTTTTCAGGGGAGGTGTTAGCTTTGAAGGAGTCTATCTTCAGGTGTCATAATGAGTTGCATGGCATTTGATCTCATGGTGGCCCTGGCCTCAGCTGCTCTCCCTCCCTGTTCTCAGTTAATGTTAGATGAAGTCTGGAGACATTAAGGACTTGAATGTTCTGTCTGAATGTTGGCAGCAGTATTTATTGGTGTTTATACAGGGTCCATCCTGAAATGGGATGTGAGGTAAATGGCTGCTTCTGGTATGGAAATTGGGCTGTGAGTTGGAGCTGCAATGATGCTTAACAGCCAGGGCAGAGGATGGCACTGTCCCACAACATGGTCCATTTGGGCAGTGCTGCTTGAGGACCACCAGATTACAGTGTGCTGAGGTAGCTCCTAGCGGTGCCTCGAGTTAGCCCTGGGTAACTCCTTGCTAACACGGCTCCTGGTGTCATTACAAAGTTGGTTTAGTTTGGTTTTTACCATTGCCAGGCAATGATGCCTATGGTATTTGGCTTAAGATTGGTGAAATGCACTTCTGAACATGATTGGATTGGAGGGCCCTTAAAAGCCCGAGGCTGTGAATTTAGTCATTTGGAGCAGATTTCCTCTGCTGGTAAGTAAGGTACTTTTAAAATTGCTTCCAGAAATTGCTTTTGCCTGCCTGTGTTGCTGTGCCTGAATCTTTTCTGGATCAGGTGTGTTACTAGGGAGACGATGAATTCCTGGGTTCTGACTGCAAGAGCTTAAACCAACTGAAATACGGAGATTTGCGTACTGCATAATTAAATAACTTTATAGAATTCGTGCAGATCAGATAGAAACAAGCGATCCAAACAAGGATTGCACAATAGAAGATGAACTTGTACATCCTTAACTATATGGCATCTTTCCCTCTGGCAGAAGAGCACAGTTTCAATATTAATTGCCCAATGCTTGCAGTATGACAAGTAGTTTAGGTAATTATCTCAGGAACTGGCTTTGTTTTTTCTGCACCTAGTACAAAGTAGTCCTATTTTTATTTTATTTGCTATGCACTGTGGTAATAGGAGTATTTAATAGTGTTTAATTCTTACTATGTGTGCTTTAAAATCACAATCACAGAGAATTTTCATGTCCTTTGAGGAATGTTTTGATACTCTTACTCCAAAAATCTAAGTACTGTGTTTCACAAAAAGACTGAATACTTTTATGCTACAATCTGTTTCATGTAGCTATTGATCCTGAGCATGGTGTTCACATTACTTAATTGCTCTGTGACTCTTCAGACATAACCCTTGTGCGCTTTGCTGTCTAAATCATCTGGAGGGTGGTGGGGTTTTTTTGTGGAATTCTGTATGGCATGTGATGTCAACGCATTAATTTACCACCTGACTGGCTGAAGACTGACTGCACTTTGACAGGCAGCGTAACTTGTTACATGAGAATTTGTAGCTCACCAGAAGAAAGAATTGTGATGTGCTGTATTTATTCATATACACATCCTTCTCCTGATGTTTGCCAGTGTGACTACATAATGCATTTCTTGTATTTCATTGACGCATTGAGGGGTAGTTGGGCACATCATTGCCAATGGGGTGGATTTGAGTAATAGCCAAGCCTCTCTCGGGAAGGGACCTGCAAGCTAAGCTGTTCAAAGCTGAAAGCAAATCTTCCCCCTCATTTCAGCTGACACCTGAAAGAAATAAGATTAACTGGCTCTTCAGCCCCCTTTTTTTGATTTTTAGAAATAGAATACATGAAGAAAATCCTTCATTGAACCAAAAGTCCCATAAAAAGATTCTTCTCAAGTAACACGTCATCCTTGCTGTTTCTGTTCTGTGCTTTAATGGTCAAGGTGAAGGTAGAAATGCCAAGTGGAATGGCCATTTAATGTAGTTCGTTCTCATACCCATGGGAACAAGGGTTTATGCAGTAAATTTAGCTTTGTCAAATAAGAGAGTCTTTGGTTTTATTAATTCATTTGAGATTTGAAAATAAGGGTATATGTTTTTAGAAGGTGAACCAGTGGTGTTAATTTGGTGCTCAAAGAAGTGATTTGAAACTTTAAGACATAATATGAAACATTTTTCTAATGAGCCTTCAGCACAAGAGCCTTTTAAATACAAGCACACCCTATGTTCAGGCCATAAATGGCTATGTCATGGAAAGGGAGAGAGGTAATAACTGATGCATGAAATGGAAGGTGAAATTCTGTGCTGCTCCTGATGGCTAAAAGCATCTACTTAACTGTGAGTTTTGTTTAGGATGGCTGTGCCATTCTCTGGATATATAGGAGGACCCCCAGTAGAGCATTTCTTATTTCTAGCATCTCTTCACAACAGGTAGATGTATAAAGGTAAGCTAAATGTGCTGGGAATCACAGATGGGGGGAACACTTCCTTTTCAGACTGTTTTCAAAGTCTCCCGTGTACCTTTCCACTTCTGAAATTGTAATTATTTTTAAATATTTATAATGTCTATCCTGTCTCTCTTCTGGTCTTTTATTCCAACTTGGAGAAAGAACACCATAGTTCTGTTCTTAGGATCCTCAGAATGGATACTCTTCAAAATCTCACATGGCTTTGCTTTCTGTTGTTTTCTTTTTAGAAGGCAAAATGCTTCTGCCTAGTGGCACAGCCGCACTCATTCGGCTGCAAGACTTACTTCAGGTTTGAGAGCAGCCACATTGATCTGATCTAAGAGGAAGTGCAAACACTGTCAAAACATCTTTTTCTTCTGGGACGGGCTGTTCTTATGAATTTGCAGTTTGAATGTAATTTTGTATGGCTTAGAGCTGAAGTGTATGGTCATAATAAATGTGGCACATCAAGGCAAAGAAAGTTTTATTCATAGTTGCATGCTAAAATAGTATTGTGATTTGGCACTGGAGTAAGGTACCCATTTGACATAAAGCTTCACTGCAGAGGTCATATTTCCAGAATTGTTTTGGTCTTGTTCTGTTTTGCATGTTACAGAAAGTATGCTTCATTGGTAATGAAGAATTATAATACAGTAAATGTAGAGAAAATTAATTAGGAATGGTTTCTTTTCTAATTAGTTGTGATAGAAATCACTTGACTTGAGCCTGAAAGTAAGAAGTCTAGATTTCCTTTTTTTCTGTTCATATCTTGATCAACACTTTATATTAATTAGATTGTATCTAATGTTGGTCTTGCTTTTTGGATGTATACTGGTGTTGTCTAAAGAAGAAAGTATCTGTTAATAAATGCCGTAACTTTAAGCTAGGAAAACCCATTGATGTGGTAAAACTTATAACTAATGGTTGTAGCAATAAACCTAAAACAGTTTTGGTTGATAAAGTCCAATTTGCTTTTTTCCAGGTGTTGATCGAAGAAAATCAAATAGATTATTAAGTGTAATTATATATGAGTTTACTCACAGTCCAGCTAGTATAAAGATTTGGCTTGCTGAAAATATATTTCTATCATGTGGACATTTGAAATTGAGTATGTTCAAGATGCTGAAAGAATAATGATTTTAAAGGCCCACTAATAGTCATTTAGTCAGATGCTAGGATGAAGTTCATCTGGGTTGCTCAGGACTTTCTCCAGATGAGTATTGACTGTTTCCAGGGGTAGAGTTTCTACAGACTCTCCTGGCAGCTTGTAGCTGTGTGTTCCACGTTCCTGTCCAGTCCAGGAAACAAGTTGCTCTGTATTCATTTTGGCATTTTGTTTCTGTATTCTTGCGGTCTGTGAGAACTGAATAGCTCTGGACCTCTTGTAGTGTTGCTTGTTGGGATGCAGATTTAGAAGACCTTTGGATCCGCTGGAGTTGTGGAGAAGGCAGCTGGGACTGAACCTTAGAATTCATTGGTTTGTTCAGTGCTGGTAATGAAAGTCACACCAGATCCTTTTATGTACAAAACAGTGCACGAATGGAAAGACACAATGGAGTAGTTGACTTTGGATTGCCTGTGGAATGACTTGTCAAGATTAAGGATTCCTTGTACTCTAGCACTCTTTCCACTTCACCTGAGACACTCATTTAATTCTTTACCTCATATTCTCCTTACTTTTGGTAAGTCAAGATGTATGTGATATTTATTATGAAAATATGTATTTCTTCTTATGATATATGAAAATGCAGGCTATATATTTTATTTTAGTCATAGTTGCCAAATTTACTAGTCCTCTTTCTCCTTTTACTTTGATACTTAACATCTGACTACATCTAGAAACTTTCCTGGATGCTTGTCTCTCTTCTAATGAAAAGAGATGGAGCAGCCAAAGTAAGACTGCTTATGTCAAAAAACCATATGCCTAATTATTCACTAAATGTTTCTTCAACTTCAATCTAAGCGTACGTATCTGGAAAGAGTCATTGTCGTAATACTGTGCTATTCCTTGGGTGATTGCTCCTAACATTTGGTAATTTAGTAGTTGCAGGAAGGCAGGAATGCCTACTATTTAAAGAAATGAAAAGTAAAAAGAAAATCTAGTTGTCTTGTTTCAGTAGTACTATGCTTCTCTTTACAAAACAGAAGGGGCCCTTGAGCAATATTAAGTTGCTAAGTTTGCGTTCTGGGTTGGTGGCCAGAGCATACTTGGACGCTGCTGGAGACAATGTAGAAAACCGTGGCATTCCAGCTGTGAACTCCCAGTAATTGGCTTCCTTCTTGTGTCCCAGCAAAGTGCACTATTGAGACCAATTTCAGTAGGCTGTGCTTCTTTCTTTGGGTTGTACTTTGCTGAGGAATGACTAGACTGGTGGATGTTCCTGCCCAGCAGGGGTTGTCTGTTGGTTAGAAGAAAAGGGCTTGCAGTAAATTGAAGAATGATTCTGCTATTTGACATGTATCCTATTCTTTGATTTTTATAATGCTCAAGTTGAAGATTGCTCCAACATAATGCCATTCTTAACCTTAGCCTAATGCTAAAAGTCACATGTGACTCTTCATGTATGTTGCTATTTTTGTGTGTAAACTGGGCCCTTGCAACAGAGGAGAATACTAAAGACTTTGCATCCTTTGCAACAGAGAACAGTAAAGATTGTCTAGATTGCAGAGCTGTTTAAGTGTGACTGTGTCAATGGTAACAGCCAAGAAATATTCCAAGAGAAAGGCAGTTGTTGAGCTGAGGAACAATATTTAATTTGGCAGTAAATTTAATGTTAGTAGTTCTTGGGAGCTATTAGTTCATATTGTGGGGAAAAATTGTAGTCCAGGAAACATGTGAGGCTTTGAAACTTAAGTAATGGGAGAGAGCAGATCTCCTCTGTGACCAGATGTGGGTGTCCAAGCCTGGATTCAGACCTTGTTTACAAGGTGAAAGAACCTGTCTGTCTATAACCAAGATGATTTAATCACACCATTACCTCATTTCTAGAGCTTGTCTTTTACAAGTGACTGTGGCAAAGCTCTTAAGCACTGTCTTTAATTTAGTATTACAAAAGTTTTTATAACCCACGTTCTATAGATTTGTTAAGCTTGTAATACTGGGCACTGCATTCCCATCTCTTCATGTATCTTTGGAAGCCAGAGATGTAGACAGTAAATTTAAAGAAGCTTTGCTGGTAATTAAGTCTTTAACTGTTAATTGGTCCTGTAGTAGGTAAAACTGTCTGTTTGATGTGATATATTTTTTCATGAAAACAGGATGTCTGAAATTTAAAATAGTCCTCAGTTTGATTTTTATCCCCATGCCCCCCCTTTGTAAGAGACGTTTAGTCATTTTCCAAATGTGGCAGTTCTCAAAACTGTCAATTCTCCCCTCTTTTCAGTGAGTTTCTTATTGTCGAGACTTCTTGCAGTCCTTTGTGTTAGTGTTGGACACACCACTGCAAAAGAAATGTGCAATTTAGTTTTAATTAAGAAAACGTCTTCTAGAGTGTTCTAGTCAGTTAAGATGCACGTTAAAATATAAAGGTGTTGTGTTGGATTTCCCATTTTGGCAAAATTTTTTTCTAGGAAATATTCAAAAATCTTCTTGTACTGAAATGCACATAAAAGCACTTGCATATCAAAATGTTAGATCTCTTGTGAAGGGCTTCCCTGTAATACCCTTGTTACGGAATTCCCATCTCTCGTGGAAACGTACCTGCATATACTTGCATTTCAAAAATTTTTGGTTTGTTTTTGTTATGGATGGGCTGTATGCTTGGTCTACAGACTAATTGTTTGTGGGCTAAATGCTCAAACATTTATATTTGTGCTGGGGTTGGGGGCTAGACTGACCTGGTGGTTTACTGGCAGTTTTGGAAAGTATCCAATTCAAACAACTAAAGCCGTATGGTGTTAAGGTCTTCAAGACTAAACCACAGAAACTCCATCCCTTTTCTTTAGTATCTCCAAACCCAGTTTGTCTTTATACCTTAGAGTAGCTGATTGTAGATCTTTTTCTAAAAGAGTTCTGTAATTTCTAAGCATTTTGTCATTCTTTTCAGTGAATGCTGCTGTTTCCTCTGCAGTCTGCATGTGCATTTTTTTTCTCCAGGTGTGTGTTCTCTTACATAATTGTTACAAGGGATAAAACGATGCAATAACACAGGCAGGAGTAAGCTTGCTTACTGCTCTGTAAGGCCTCTTCAGAGGTTTTGCAGAAATGGCCATAGGAGAAGGAAATCTACGATAGTACAGCAGAATGGTCATAGGGTTGTGACTGTGAGCAAAATAAGGTCACATGTAGGTTACTCCTAAGTGAAGAAAAGCATGATTTCTGAGAATTGGGGCAAAAACATGAGTGATACTGGAGCTAAAATCATCCATAGTATGATAGCACGGAAAGAATATGAAGGCTTCAAACTAGTTAGCATTAACTTGCCTGCATTTTTGGGTTTTCACAATCCAGATCTATTGGATTGTTTCTCTTACCTGTGTTCTTGTAGTCTGATCACTATAATTCTCATGTATATACTGATATAAGTATTTTGATGTAAAGGATGTTAGAAGGACCACAGCAGTTACCTTTTAATATGTATTTAAATCTCAATTCTGAGAGAAATTGTTTCTAAAAGGAGAGTGAAATACAGGCACTTAATATTTAGCCATGGGTTTATTTTTGTCCAGAGTTATATTTATTCATCTCTTTGACTTGTTTGCTTTCTTCTCATGGACAGGAAGGGAGTTTGGAATGCACAATATCTCAAAGAATGTGATGATTTCAGTGACTCATCTGTTTACTCTAAAACATACTAAATGGGTTCCATGCTAAGTGGATGTGGTATGACTTCAATGAAATACTGGTTATTTGAGAGTCAAGATCAGAAAATACAAACCCCATATTAGATCAGTCTGTGTCTTGTATGTTCCATTTCTGGAGTACACCAGAGGGAACTTATTCTGGCGCAATTATTAGGAGCACTCACTCATCATATCCTATAGCTCTGTCTTGCTACAAAATCTTCTAAGGGTCACGTGAGAAAAATGAATATGGCAGTTTCTATTTCTTCATTTCCATCCAACCACAACAGTTTAGCTCATGAATCTGAACTGCAACCATAGGGAGTGCCAGGTCTGATTGATGCGATGGACACACCCAGGGTGTATGCTGAGGGAGTATCTGGGGTTTTGGAACTCCTACTCACTATGTTTCATTAGTTTATCTTAGAATAGAAGAATTATCTCCCAGCTCATCTGTTTGTACCCTTAGCTGCCTTGAACACAGGACTGAAAAGGAAACTGTAGTTATCTTCTACAAATGGAAAGTCTGGAATCAATTACCAGGGTAAAATAGCCCAAAACAAAAAAGCAAACCCAAACTTCAGAATATTAACTACAGTGACATTTAGCTAAATTTTATTTATACAGGGCTGGGTGTAGCTGCCAGCCAGGAGGGAAGAGGGAGAGGTGCAGCTGTGCATATGAGAGCCAGAGCAAATAACTGCCCTGGTGATCCCGGTGAGACCGTGTTAGCCACACGAGCGGACCAATACTTGTCTCTGAACATACACCTGGGATCAGTAGCAGCTTGGCATCACTGAAAATAGGCTGTTTATTAATAAATTTCATCTTATTTAAGAAGTTGTTTTCACACAAAAAAGAGCAGTGCTCATTTGGACTGGTATAACTAGTGGATTTCTAAGGTCAGCCAGGAGAGATTTGGATGGCAAAGGGATGTTCCTTTGTTTGTTGGTTAGCAGTTACAAAAGGACTCTTTTATTGTCAAAACAAGTTAGAAGGTTTTAGCTTCTCATGAAAAACCTACCATAAGCTGTTTTTTAGACAGGGTGAGGTGATGTTTTCCCTGCATTGCACTGTAAATTTTTCATTTCCAATTTGTTTACTTACTAGTATTTTTTTACCAAAATCTTATGCTTATAAGGGGAAAACGAAACAATGTGCCTGAGATGTGGGTTTTTTGAATTGGGATTGGGACATAGTTTTCCACCAATGCTTTAAATGAAGTAGCTGAAATCAGTGTAATGCATTTCTCATTTGAAAAAATTGAAAACAGATTATATTGAAAATACACCAAGTCAAAAGAGACTTTGCATTCCTGCTCTAGATTAAACAAAACAGCATAAAAAATTGAAAAGGTAGGTTTTATGCTCAAAGTGTCTTCTTACAGATAGTGTTTTCCAGTAGAGCCACAGTTTTGAGAACATTCAGATTTCTATAGACAATTTGCACAATCTCTGCCTTCTTACAGAATTGGGACATCCTGGGAATATTTTTATGTATTATACAGAGCTCATTAGTATTGAGGGAATGAGTGATTATGTATTCAATCATGTTGGCAGTGCAGAAAAAACATTGCAGTGCAGTTGCAGATAAATGCCTCTTTTATTCCTTGCACACCTGTTGATGCATTGTTGTTTACCTGAAATAGTTAATTTTGTGAATGTGACTTTCTTTGTCCTGCAAATATACTTTTGGCTATACCTCTGATACCACTTCTTGTCACATGTGACTAAATACCATTGTGTTAGTACAATGTAAGTAAAAGTGGAGAAAAGAGGAAGAACTCATTTAGGTAAATTATCTGATTGATTTCTAGCTATAAAATGGCAGCCTTTTTCCTCAGGTAGTATTGCCTGAGTAGAGCATCTGGAAGTCGTTCCAAATTCCTAATATTTGATAATATTGTAATTATTTAGGGCTGACCAAAAGCAAAGATGCTTTCATTTGGCCAAACAGGAAAAAGAATTAATCTGTTTTAAAAATACGTTCCAATTTGTAGCTTAGCAGAAATTTTAATTTTACCTTAAGAGTCAGCAGCAAAGTTTAGCTAGAATTACAAGCCAGGAATAACTAGTACACAATGTATTAAGAACAAGTGAATGTGTTAAAGGTGTGCTTCAGACAATATCTGTGACCAGGTTTGCAAAATAAAACTTGATGAGGGTTTTCTCAAGTTGGATATTCATATTGTTACCTATTGTCCATTGATTTGCAGGTATTTTTTGTGAGGAGGTTGGGATCTGTTTTACACAGCGCATACTTAACATGGTCAGTCTCCAATATGATAATTTTGTGGTCACCTTTAATATTTGCTTATAATGAATGAGTCAACTTGTGCAAGACGAATGCATGAGCAGATGGGATATTGTAAGGATGTGTTCCATTCTGGATTTTTTTGTTTTAAATTTTTTCCCAACTGACTTGTTTTAAGATTATGGAGAAGTTACCAAAAGTACTTTTTTTTTTTTTCCTCCTATAAGTAACCTGCTGTGAGGCTAGAGTTAGTTCCCACCTGTAACAACATGAGGGCACTTAATCTGTGGGCAGTCCAGTTAACTTCAGCAAGAGTATTGCTGTAAGTAAAATTACTCAAGCATTTGGGGGGACTGCTTTTTAAAAAATTTTGGTTATATTATGTTTTAAAGTAGTAGTAGCATTGTTACCTAAAGTTTCAGCAATGAAAAATTACCTGAATATGTTCTGTTTGAGGAAGCCAGCGTGAGACCTGTTAGAAGCTTGTGTTCTATTCAGGTTTTGAGACATTACTGAGACGCTGAAGAACAACTGGCAAGCCTCTTGTGGCACTGCCTTCTCTTGTTGCAAAGCAGAGAGGTTATGAGGTTATCTGTACCTGACGCTTTTATTTCATTTTAATCTTGCATGAGCTGAGTGACCAGTTCTTCCAGCCACAAAAGCCAAAATCCTACAAGAACCTTTAATTTATGTTCAGACATGCAATTCTTGTTGTTGTTTGCCTCTATCAGAGGTTCAGTACAAAGCTTTCCATAGTGCATATCCTTTTCTCAAAAGACATGGAAACATTGCCTTTTGTAAAGGTCTTTTTGAAGTAGGTATTGTTTCCTGGGGTGTACCTTTTATGAGCCTTTCTTAAAAGCAGTAGAACTTACCTATGATTTTGTTGTCTTTAGCCTTACATAGCAAGTGGCTCTCTGTGTACTGTTTTTCAGCTTCCTCCAGCTGAACCTGCGTTTTCCAGGCTTCTCATCTTTACTCTGAGCTCAGACTAGCTCTTAAGGTGACAGCATGTAGCAGGTTATGAGTTGGGGGCAAAGAAAGGTCAGGCACTTGTTTCAAAGAAAGGTGTTTATGGGAACATTCCAGTGTACCAAAATACTTGATCTTTAAGCTCCAGTAGCCCCCTTGAGACCGGATAAGATTTTCTTCATTGAGCTTAGTTTGCAGAACTGTTTCTTTGCACTTCTTATCTCTTTCTTATGTTAAGATATTCCTGCTTGGCTTACATTGCAGTATTCACTTCAGTGGCTTGGTGGGTAGTGGCAAGATCAGCATGTGGTAGGTGGAAAGCTCCAGAGGTGTGGATATCAGTCTTACACAAATAGAAGTAATTTTGGTAAATGCACCCCTTTCCTTCCTGCAGATGTCTAAAACCAGGGAGGGTGACATGCCTGATTTACTTCTGTTAGTCAACATAACTGGAGTTCCATGTTAAGTTGGTTGTAAGTTTACTCCTTGTCTACCATTGTTTACCAAAGTCCCCAATTATCTCTGCTTAGTTAGTAATAACAATTTTGTTCCTTTCTTTGTTCAACTCCCATAGACATTAATGTATTCATATGTTTTATTTTCATTTCTGGTCAGCTCTCGAGAACTGACATCAAGCTATGGTTGCTTGCAAAGTCCACTAAATCCGGTGTTTACTGCTATGATTTAGCATTCTGATGTAGTTCTAGGATTTTTCTGCTTTCTTGTGGGAGGAAAGACCAAGATCACCAGCTCCTCTAATGCCATTTTTTTTGGAGTTTGGAGTTAGGAATATTATCTGTGTGGCAGAAGGATGCATTTTGAATTAATATGATTTCTACATTTCTGATTAAATATTAGAATGACACAATCAGCCTGATATCAAAATAATTTTGTGTGATTTAACTTTTTGCTGATATTTAGCCTTTCTCCCTGCTTTGACAGTAATGGCTGTATTAATGCGCATATTTGAGTCAAACTGATTGGATTGCATGAGAATTCAAATAATTATTTCCCTTCTTTCACCTTCCCAAAAGGAAACTATAAATGAGCTACAGCAGTGTCCTACAATGCACTTCAGAAATCAGTCACTTTCTGAATGTTTCTGTTTTATGCTTTAGGTAAAAAGGAAGATGCATTGTGGGTTTTATTCATGTTTGAGGAAATCTGATAAAGCTAGATAGGAGCATGGACTTAAGTCAATGTAACGAATATTTGGTTATATGAAAAAAATTGGGGGGGGTGGGGTTGGAGAAAAGTCTATTTATAAATAATTTTTTTGGATCTCAGAAATAAAATAATGTAGGAAGAAACTTTGCTTTTTCAGTGGTGAAGTGGTAGTTGACCAACCTGTAGTTTGAAATGTGGTGAGAATAGCTTGGTTGGTATAAATGGATTTGTGCAGCAGTGGCCACATGGAATGGCCATGGGCACAAATGAGAGCTGTGAATGAAATGTCTGCAGAATCTGAACTGGAAATAACCCACTGTTCCTGGACCAACTTGTCAGCATCTTGTGTATAAATATTTTTATATGTGGGTTTACAAATGTGAACAAAAGGTATTTGAGCGAAGCATGATTGTTCCAGAACAGCGAAGTTAGACAATGTTCTTCCCGCAGAATATACTGAGCGCTTCACCTCCAGCAAGAACTGAGACCACAGCTGAGCTGCAGCCTTTGTCTTGGCATGAAGGGCAAGCATTCTTCTTGCCAACAGCAAGCAACCAGGACAGCGTACATGGATCTCCTTGGCAATGTTTGTATTCGAGTTTACAGAGCTCATCTGGTGTCTTCTTGTGCTTGGTACAGACCCTTAACACTAACTCCCTGTATTTCTTGCCCTGAAACCAGAATAAAGCAAATGCTGTTTCATCAGCAAGCACTGAATATGAAACATTTGGCAAAAGGTTAGAAGTATAAGGAATAAAATAGGAAAAATGCAAAGGTTTGGGGATCAGTTTGTTTTCTATGTGCTATAGCCTTTGCACCTACAAGAAACCTATTTTTTTTCCTTGATTACTCTGGATTTGTAACTTCTATCACAGTGGTGACATTTTGTATATCTTTTAATGCCCTGTTTCTTAGATGACTTCTTTAAAGTAGTTCTCATATTAGTGTGCCCCAAAGTGTCCCTTCTATCTGGATGATGTACAATCTCTGCCTGTTTCCTGGAATCCAGTCCTCTGTCCTGGCCAGTTGTGCTGGAATAAGATGCCGTGAACACCTAACATGGGAGTAACATAATGCAGGAGTATATATTTTGATCCATGGAACATATTTCAGATTTCTGTATCTCTGATACAGTGCATCTGCTGCCAAGGTGGCCTTCTGTATCTGTGTTGCTGTTGTAGCTGTGCTCTCAATTCTTTATTTTACAAGGCTTGAAATGTGCAGATATTTGGTTCCCTTTGTAAAACCAAGTCACTCTTTAAAAGATGTAACTTGCTGTCACTAACTTCAGAACTGATAATGTCTTCTATATACTAGGAGGTTGACATGATGTGACCTGCATGGAAACTTTAAGAGCTGTGTATCTTCCCAGGGAAGCCTGCAAGTCATTTACCTGTTTCATCTGTCCTTTGCTGGTGAAACTGGTGATAGCATGCTGTTCAGGAGCAAGTTGCAATTCACTGACATAGTGTATTCTTTTTCCACCTTCCTTCTCCCCCTATACAGTATCAAGTCACTGCATACCATTACAAATTTATGACCTCTTCAGGGCATAGTAGTCACTTGATAAGATCTGCTTTGGTCTACAGGGAAATTACTGGTATTTCAATCAGTAAGAACGATACCCAGTCAGCAGTATACTAGTTATCTTGTCTAGGTCACAGACAATTAAAAATCCTTAATAAGCTTTTGATTTCCCGTATTTTAAAAACATGAATTTGTTCCCTAGAGCAAAATGTATTAGGTATTTGCAATTAGTGTGTTGTATGTGTGTGACAGCTATACTTACAGTCCAATTTGAAAGTTGCTAAAAATGTCACCTGTATCATTATTTGGTAGTTTTCTGTAGATGTTATTTTTATTTTAAAAGTAATATTAAGCTTAGAAGTTATTTAGAAATTTCCTTTTAGATATATATTAATATAGTTATTACAAAAATGTACAAAATTAATTAATATTTGGGTGGTTTTAGCAGCTAAAATGCAATTTAATGTCCATTTTAAAGGCGAAAGCCTTCAGTAGACAGTTTTGTGAGCAGTCATTTTGTGAATGGTCAACTCAGTATGCAGTAAGTCTTAGTTCATGTATTACAGTTCCTGGATCTGCTGATTAAAAGAACAAGTATGGGGGAGTGGAGGCAATCAATTGCAGTGTCTCAAATCTGAGAAATGCTTATTTGCCCTTTATAACCAGTACTACCACTCCCTTCCTGAATTCTGAACTAGCAGTGTCTGTATTGAGTGATGTGGATCAGAATCCTGTTGTTCTGCGTGAGAGGCATTTTTATTACGCCCTGCTTTAATGGTTGGATGTGCTCCGTTAGGCTCTGGTGGGGTGATGGAAGAGGATCTTGTTTGAAAACCAGATTCACTTTGGTGGTTTAGGTGGCACTGGACATAAGATGGTAAAGATGCTCAAGAGGAAGAGGAGCTTTGGAAAAAGACAAACAGAAGTGTAGATGTTTAATATTGTAGCTCCCTGGTCAATTTTAATCCAGTCTGAATTTATGCAGAAAACTGAGGTCTTGTAATCCTCTGCAGTTTTCCATATAGCCCCTTGCTAGTCTGGGAATTCTGAGAGGCATTCAGCAGACTTGAGTGGCAATTGCTTTTTCTGTCAGAGCTAACCTGCCAGAGCAGATGTGTCAGGTTCCAGCTGAGCTGGCTCTCAGTGGATCTGGATCACCACATCATCAGCTGCCAATTGATGACAGAACATGAAAGGACTCAGCGAGTGGGAAAAGCCAAGACTCCTGCCCTCTGCAGCTCCTGCTTCTTCCAGGAGCAGTATGGTACTGGGCTGTGGGTTGGCTGCCTTGGGGAGGCCCTGAGAGCGCCACAGATGCCCAGTGAGTGCCTCTGACCTTCAGTTTGCCTATCTCAGTTATGTCTCTGAAGTGGCATCATTTTTTCTTCACAAAAGGGTGGTAAGGAGGAATGTTTGAAGACTCCAGTAAGGAAATTACATGTTGAGTATGGATTAGTCCTGGCTTGTAAGGTTGAACAGTGTCTTCTGTAATCCATGCAAATCCAGTATGCTAACATAGCTTTTGTGTTTCTGTGGTTAGCCTGGTAAATTTTATGCAATTCTGACTTGCGACCTGGTTAATAAGTTGAAGACAAAATGAAAGTTTGGTAAAAAGAAGAGGATGCTTAATGAAAATTGTAGTCTGAGGACAACCAGGAATTCTTAAATATTTCATTCTCAAACCTTTGAGTTGCTGGAAATGGTTTACTCCATAAGAGTTGTTGAAACTTGCTGTGAATTACAGGAGTGTTTAAATATGACAGAGGTTGAAAGAAGGTTGTATTTTGGGGATTTAGACCCACAGAGGTATAGTATAAAAAGCAGCTTTACAGGTGTGAGTTCAGGATCAGTATTTCCCAAGTATTTTTAAAATACATTTGAATGCATTTCAGTTGAGTAGTTTGGTTGCTAAAAGGCATTGTCGAATGTTTTTATTAAGGCACCAGCTTCTCTAACGTATGAAAGTTGGTTAATAAACATCCTCTATTACTGTAAACATCCTCTTGACCGTCTGCCAACTCAGGCCTAAAAGGAAAGAGGAGGAAGGTGGAACTTTTTACTTGAGCTTGTTTAAGGGCACATATGCCCTTATGTATGTATTTTACTGAGAAACAAATGGTTTATGAAATAAGCCTAACAGAAATACAGCTGCAAAAACAAAAAATAGATTTCTGAGTCTTGCCATGTGGTATTTGTGCTTTGAATATAAGTATGCTTAACAAAATATTAACAACTGTAGTTAAAGGTAAATTGTTGGAAATCCTTAGGCTGTATTTCTCAGATATAAGGACGTATTTATAGATTTATTCAAGTCCACAAAAAATTCTGAAAAAAAATGAGGAGGCTTTAGGCAGTAATTTCTTTAAGTAATGGGTCTGGCATCTAGCTGTTCTCCCATTTTTTCCCTTTCATTCCAGATCTCTGCACAATTTTTGGTAAATTAGTGAATGTGAACCAGAATTTGGCTTGATGGAAATTCAAATGTAAACACAGCACACACAGGCTAGTAGACAATTTCTAAGAGGAGAGTTCCTATAATGTTTTCTCAATTGCCAGAGTTTTGTGTTCATTACCATACAGCCAAATTAATCTTCCATTAAGCTAAGCATGTTTTTTCTTGGTGTGAACTGACTTGGAATAGTTTGCCTTGGTTTTGCTTAGAGGGTAGGGTCCTCCAAAGAGCCTCACAGATGTCTCTGGAGTTTCTTCTCCCTGCCTTCTGCAGGGAGGAAAGGTTTCAGGACTTGTGTTGAGTGGTGAAATCATGAATCTGAAGGGTTTTTTTGTTGTTGTGTAGGCTACCTTTATTTTCAAGGACTATTTTCTTTTAGTCACATTGACATTATTTATGTCTGATGTTCATAAATTACAGCTATTTTTTTTTCCTGAAATGGTCCTTTTGTATGTGCTCTAATAGTTTTCCTCTTTCCATGCACAGTTAGTTAAGATTTGATTTGCAACATATTGGGATTTATTTTTATCACTTACTTAACTCAAAGTGTGACATGCTTGAGTGAGAAGATTGAGTCTGTGCGCTTGTGCTATCCTGGTGGCACGCTTTGGTGAAGGTAGTTTTCCTTTGAGCCTTGTACAGTGTTGATATTCCTGCCCTCTCCTCAGTGAAACTGTCTGCAGTCTGCTGCCTGGTGCAGGGATTACAAGGAGCATTCTTTTGCCCAAAAGCAAACACTCCTATCTAAAGAAGTGCACTCAGGTGACAGGTGGGTTTTCTTTTGAGGCTGATGATAGGAGAGTTTTTCATTTGTTGAGTCTTGATATGAGGAAAGGCCCTTACTTTGGCTTTGTTGAAACCCAAATATTTCAAAAAGCCAGGGAAGTGTGAGGAATACTTATGATCAAGGTATGTTGGTGTTGAAAGCAACCTAAGACTGTAAATTGAGACTCTATTGTACTGTAAGGAAAGAAGTGAGTGAGCAGCATGATAGGAGTCCCTTCTCCTCTAGAGTAAGCTTTGTGTTATTACTGACAGCTGTTCTCGGGTATCTTACCAGCTATTTTGGGTGTTTAGTGTGCAACCAATCTGTCTGCAGAGAATGTTTGTAAAATTCTTCAAAATGTGTTAAAAATTTATGCATCTTAGAGTACTGTACGGTGATTGCAATCCTGTGCTGCACATGGGTTTGTTGTGTGGTGTCCCCCCTCTGCAGTGGGGTTGTTTCCTTTGCACTTTGGCTTTACGTGGCTGTGGTGCTTGAGACTGTGGTGGTGGTGGTGGTGGTGAAGTCCTTTTAGGCCATCATGTTAACCAAGTATGTAGTGCCCTCTAAAACAGTGTAAAAATACATGTCTTCAGTTTTGCAAACATATCCTTCTCAAGTGTAACCTTTCTGTTTACTAAGCCCAAACTGGAACTGCTAATTATTCTGTACCCAGACGCTGAAGTGAGATATGGGATAGTGGATCTCTTTATTTTGGAGTCCAAACATCTTTTGGTTTAACATGTCAGTAATGCTGTGGTCTGCAAATATTTGAAACTGAGCTGAAAAATGTTAATGTAATTGCCAGATTATAGTTTCTGATCTTTCTTAAAATTTAGTTCAGGTTTTTTTAATGTTGGAAATCAAGCAGACAATGCAGAAGGCTGGCTTGGCTGAGCATGGATCAGAAGATTAGAGCTCAGGCAAAAAAAGAAATTGTATGCCCAGTGGAAGCAGAGTCTGCTGTCATGGGAGGAACACAGAGGGGCTGCTTGCCACTGTAGGGAGAAAATCTGTGTGGCCGAAGCTCAACTGGAGTTGAAACTGGGCAGTTCTGTGGGTGTCTATAAAAAGAGAAGGGTTATAGTAAATGGGGTAACATCAAGTTGGTGATTGGTCACTAGTGGGGTTCTGCAGGCCTCCATTTCAGGCCTAGTTCTCTTCAGCATCTTCAAAAATGACTTGGATGTAGGACTTGAAGGCATACTGAGTAAGTTGGCTGATGATGCTGTTGATTCCTTGAAGACAGGGAGGTCCTGCAGAGAGACCAGGACAAATCACAGGGCTATGCAGTCACCAGATGGACAAAGTTTTAACAAAGACAAGTGCTGTGATGAGGCAACCCTGGATCAATGGACAGACTGGGGAGCAAGAGGCTGGAGAACAGCACTGCAGAAAGGGACCTGGGGCTCCTGGTCTCTGGCAAGTTGGATACGAGTCAGCAGTGCCCTGGCAGCCAGGAGGGCCAACCCTGTCCTGGGGTACATCAGAACAACCGGGCAAGGGAGGGGATTGTCCTGCTCTGCTCTGCACTGGGGTGGCCTCACCTTGAGTGCTGGGGGCAGTTTTGGGCACCACAATATAAAAAACATACAAAGCTATTAGAGAGCATCCAGAGGAGGGGTAGAAAGATGAAGGGTCTAGAAGGAAAGCCATATAAGAAGCAGCTGGAGTCAGTTGGCTTGTTAGGCCTGGAAAAGACTAAGGAGAGACCTCATTGCAGGCTATGACTTATTCAGGAGAGCTACTGAGCTCTTCTCTCTGATGACCAGTAACAGGATCCAGGGGAATGGCATGAAGCTATGTTAGAGGAGATTTAGGCTGGATATTAGGAAAAGGTTCTTTGCCCAGAGGGTGGTTGAGCACTGGAACAGGCTCAACTGGAACAGGGAAGTGGTCAGAGCACCATCCTGACAGAGTTGAAGAAGCGTTTGGACATTGCTCTCAGGCACTTGGTGTGACTCTTGGGGTGTCCTGTGCAGGGCTGGGAGCTGGACTTCAGTGATCCTTGTATGTCCCTTCCAACTCAGGATACTCTATAACTCTGTGGTACATATGAATGGTAGGATTTGCTTGCTGCAGGTCAGGAGAAGGTCCATTAACAGAGTGCTCCAGTCTGGGCTTGATTTGTCTCCAGTCTATGGGACATTAGGGCTGCAGAAATGCGTCTTCCATTCCCTTTACATCAGTCACCTGCTAAATTTTTTTCAAATGTTTCTGCTGAATCTCTTGGAATAAGAGTTAAAAGTGCATCCAAGCCTAATTTTGGAGTGTATTAACAGATTTTAAGTATGTTTGTACCTGATAAAATTGGTATTTCAGCTAAAGTTCAGGGTTTTTTTTCCTCAAAGCGATGAATATTAGTGTGATGTAATTAGTAAAGCAAATAGGATGAGATGTTTCATTAGTGTGTCTTGGAGCTTAGCCCTCTCGTGGCAATTGCTGTTTCAGCAGTATTGGATGGGATCTATATTTTCCTAGCAAAATCGAGAACTTTTTGTCTGGGAAGTTCAAGGTGTGGGGGGCAGCTACACCAGCCTGGCACAAGCCCATGTAGCCTCTGGAAGGGCAGATGGTGCTTTTGTACTCCCCCAGCCTGGCTGGTCCTTCCTACCTCCTGTACTTAAAGATGTGTGCAGCTGCAGGGTGGGCTGCGTTGAGGGATCAATCCTGCCAAAAGCCAACACTCCAAAAGAAGGGGGAAGAGAGCCCTGCCCCTCCCCTGCCAGCAGCATGTACCTGCTTTATAATGGGTTTGACTGGCCCTGTATGGCCTTAGTAGGATGTTTCTGGGATCGGCTGACACTTACGGTATGTCTGGGTTTTTTTATAAACAGGATTTGTTAAAAATGTGGTTGTGCCCTGTGTTCTTGCTCTAGATTGTTTCAATTCCATGTAATGTATTACTAATGTTTTCTTTCCCATGCTTTTCCTAAGTCCATCAGAAGCCAATCATTGTGTGTTTGTAGTAATGATGCTGTCATATTGTCAAGACTGGATAAAAATAATTTAAGACCTGCCATAGGCTCTTTGTAGACACTGTCAGTGGCATCATATAACCCTATGGATTTTCATAGTGGGTCTCCAAATGTGTAGGGAAAATAAAATGCTGTTAGGTAATTCAAATTGCCACAGTGCATCTGAGCTGGTCTTCTCTACATTTTCCTATTTGTAAAACAGTTTGAAGCTTTGTCTGTGTGCTCTCTTGCAATGGAAAAATTTTAAGTAAAGCTTGTTGGATTTTACTTCAGGCATCCAGGAAAGCTTTCTTAGCTGAGTATGATGTGGACAGCATTTCAGAATGACTTCAGGTTTGTTATTATTTGGTGTAAGAGAATAACTTTTTTTTGCTTGAGACATTCCTTTATCTATGTATTTGAAGGAATGTCATGTGGAGTCCATAACTTCTACCTAACAGCATTGACATCTAACTCTCCTGTTACTGTAGCTCACTGAGTTGTGCAGCTTTCAGTTGTTGGATATAAATGGGCAAATACTTCTATGAAAAACTAAAGAAAAACGTGTTAATTTTTTCCCCTCGAGATTTATAGCCACTATGTATTTTCACATTCAACTGGTGGAATATAAACCTTTGCTGGCATGCTTATTTGGGTGAACTACTCAGACAGGCTCTTCTCAAAGCCTTTATTTAGAAGAGTGTTTATGTTCTGCACTAAAGGACATAGGGTAGCAGATGAAGAATTGATGTGTTCCTATGGATTCTTGACTGTGGTGGATTATGACTCAAATGGACTAAAGCAGAAGATGCTATTTGGATTGTGAAATTACTGAAAAAGAAACGTTCATTTGCAGTATCTATGGGTTTTACGCTTGTCTTACTAATTCTCTTTTTACATTTGAAATTTTTAGCCCGGCAGAAGATTAGAGTTTTCTCTTTAATGGAAATCTCTGACACACAGAGTGTACTGGATAAAGAACTGGATGTGGATAGTGGGTGCTTCTGGCTGGGTGAGTCGGGTTCTTCTGTGGCTGAGCTGAGCTGCTGAAAACAACACGACTGTCTTCTGGAGGAGTGCAGCTGCTGGTGGAGGTGTTTGCACCTCCTCCTCCATGGTTCTGTGGC
Source organism: Corvus cornix cornix (assembly GCF_000738735.6). Lineage (NCBI taxonomy): Eukaryota > Metazoa > Chordata > Aves > Passeriformes > Corvidae > Corvus > Corvus cornix. The sequence continues at coordinate 35,379,817 of NC_046335.1, forward strand.
TTGAAAAAAACCACAGACTCCCTTATTGCCAGTGTTACGTTCTTCACACACCGTTTTTAGTTTTATGTTCTTTAACATCTGTAGCTTCTGCAACTTCTGTGATTTTTTTGGTCAATTACACTGGCCTGGTGCTGGAGGTCTGCAGTTTATAACACTGGAGAACTTTCCTTAAAGAGTATCTTTTTGTAAAGGAAAAATAAACTCTGGTTTTTTACATCTAAATAAACAAAACTTACATTGTCATTATATTAAATCACTCTTCTGCTCTTGTATTTCTAGGTTATGTTTTTTCCCAGCATGAATGAACTATTACTGAAGTGTAGAATCTCAGATTGTGGTCACGTGGAAGTGTTTCATGTACTCCATTAGGAATGGATAGCCTTACTGTTCTGTTTCTTCATAATCTGATTTCTCATATAAATAATTTCCTTAGTTTGTTTCCTAGAATTGCAGTTTCATTAGAAACAAGAGTGTCTAGTATTCCTCTTACAATAAAATTGTGAGTTGTTCAGCAGTGTATGTTTTTCTCTATCCTAGGGTTTTAGTTACAAAGTGTTTTGACTGCAGCATTTGTAGATAAGCAAGTGTGCTATTTTAGGCCCCTTCCAGTCCAAAAATACAGCAAAAGACCCCTGACTTCCTTGTAGCTCCATCTCCTAACTTGGGTTCAATGTTGCGTCTTGTAATTATTCATTTGGCTTCAGACCATGGTACTTCTAAAGGTTACGGATCTAGTGTCAGGGTCAGTATTGGTGTAGTCCACTGACACTGACTGGGTAATTTTTCTGGCCTTGAGTTGAACAGTTGAAACTGGGAATGAACTTTCATGGGTTCATAACAGTAAGCTGTAATGATAGTCTCTGGATTCACAAGGTACTTTCCTATATTTCTCTTTTGGTTTGGGTTTATTAAAAGTATTATACTCAGTGTTCTGCAATTCTCTTCACTTTCTTCCCATGGATAAATGAGCATCGAGTTCCCAGAATGTAACATCTCCTTTTATTAATGAAATGGCAGCAGCTTTGAAATGGGCAAGAATCAAGGCAGATTCCAAAATTTGTCTGTTCAGATAAAAATCTGGTGTTGAAGAGTCTGCTGCTGTTCATGGCTGGGCATGCAGTTCGAGAGAAATTATATTAGCACTGAGGGGTTTTTTAATGTGCAATTTTACTAATATTCTGTGGCTGATTCTGCTGCAATTCAAATATTTTCTCATTTGAAACTGAGTATAAAATCTAATTTGTTTTTCCTTCACCCTTTCTCCTTGGAGAGCTATCAAATTATCCTCTGCTTTAAATTCAAGCTCTTCATGGAAATCAATCGTTCTGACCTCCTGTGAGGTAAATATTATTTTCATTAATAGGAAAATTGCAAAGCAGACAAGTAAAATTGCTTGTCTGAATTATGCAGAGCTTGAGACATGTGGTCAAATTTCTAGACTGCCTGTTTTCAATAAATTCTTTACAAAACTTTTTTAATGTAATAATATTGTAATAATATTGATACTGTCTAATCAGACAGAAGAATACTTTGGTTCCTGAAGCATTGTGTGACCAAGAGGACAACTATGAAATATTGTTTTGAAATGTGGATAAATGAGCTGTCTACTGAGAAGAGTACAAAACAGTTTGCAGTTTTCCTGGGGAAACAAACAAAGAATCCTTTTAAATGTTTTCTTAATCTGGCAAAAAGCATGAAGGTCCTTGAATGGGCAGAGAAACTTCCACTCTAATGGTAATGACCAGGTCTGCCAAGTGAATCAAATGGGGATGGAGATGTAAGGTGCTTGTGTCTTATAAAACAACAGATTATCAGTTCCTGTGAACTGCAGGAGAGAATATCTTGAATATCTTACTTCTGGCTTTTTCAGTAGGATGGAAATAATGAGTTCTGCTTTATCTCAAAAGCCCTGTAGATGAATTTTTTTTTTTTTTCCCTTGAGCGGATGCTTGTAACATAGCAGAGCAGAAGTTTGGTTACATATGCAAAAAGCTTTCTAGCTAAAGAATTGTCTTGTTATTATAGTTGAATTTTCAGTTAGGGATAGAAGATATAATTTATGGAGTGTGAAACTTATAGATTACTTGGATTTTCAGTTTGACACAGTTTCAAAGCTTTTGAAGACAAATTCTCCTTAACAGTGGAATTTTTCATATTATCTTGGATATTTTGAAACTATAGTATGTAGTTAATACCTCTTTTAGTGAATTTTACAGGCAGTAAGCATCTATACAACTTTCTACTGTGAAGCTTCCTTCTGTAGAAGGTGTATGTTTCTGGTGTGCTCTGAAGGGGACTGGAGGCTCATAGAAGTGATGCTCACAGTGCATTTGTGCACTGTAACCGGAATCTACAATTGGATATTCCTGGCTGAAATGCCTTTTGTAGTAAAGGGTCAAGTAGTGGAGCTTCTGCAGTATTGCAGTATGTTGTGAAGGATGGGGCAAATGTGATTTCACGTGTTGTTCAGTGGCACTTCATGGCTTTTACTTTGTTCTCTGTTAGGCAGTTCTTTGCCTTCTTGTTTTGGACACCTAATTTGTGTAGCTGATTTTGTGTATTATCAGTTTATCAAAGTGTTGCTGAAAACCCTTTATATAAAGAGAAGTCATTATTATTGGCCTTTGCCATGGGTGCTAGAAGCTGGAAGACCAATATTTTTGATGAATGCTTGGCTGCTGGATGACTGGCTCTCATTGTCCTTCTCTTGCCTTGATTTCCCTTTCTTTACATTTTATTTAATGGTATATACCTTATTTGCTAGGCACTTTGAACACATATCAGCCTGTGAAAGCATCCTAACAGCAGCATATTCTCTATGGTGCTTCCTCTGTTTTTATTGACAGCTTTAAAATTCCAGAGTCAATTAAGACACCAGCTCAGTCTTTCTTTTAACGGTAGTCAAATGGATTAAAAATATATGGGGGAAGGGATGGGAAAGCAGAATGGAAAGCAGTGAGTTTTCAAATTGGGAATGTGCAAATTCTGTGTTGAATTTGCCCTTTCTAAATGTTTCTCCAGTATTTTCTGCCGCAGACAGATTATTAGTTCTTTCTTTGGCAGCAGTAACTCATTTTATGATGTAAGATCCTGTCCATATCTTGTAGCTTAGCTGTGACAGCTAGGCTGAAAAGTAATAGAATGACTTTTATGAAGAGAAAACCTAACTTTTAAAGAAGTAATATTAGTATGAAGAATGGGTCATTACCTAATGTAAGGGGGGGAAGTGGACTCCTGGTATTTTTATATGGGTTTCTTCATTACAAACTGATGTATTTGCATTCCTTGCATTAAAGTGCTTACTGTTACCAGGAGTAAGTCCAAAGTTCACATGTTCATGGTTGTGCTCTGTAAACTCAGTGTTTCACTTCAGTTAGTCCAAGTCTGGACAAAAGCATTAGTTCATAGACAAGGAGCTCTTTTGACTTGGCAGCATCCTCTCTGTGTAGGTATTTTACATGTGCAGTTAGTAACGGTAAACATAAAGCCATTTGTGTGCTGTTACAGTCACATTGTAGAAAAACTAGAGGCTAGAAAAACTGGCCTCAGCATGGAAATATGTAAGCCATGGTGGCTGTGAATAATCAGGAAGAGTTACGACATAATTCAGGAGAATGATGTTGTGAACGTCAGAAGGCGGCTTTTCCCATTAAATTAATTTAAATGAAATTTTGTTTCGTTACCACTTTTGAGAAAAATGTTAAGAATTCCACTAATTGACTCCTGTTGACATGGCAGCAGAGTAGTTAATGAACTTAATGCAGCAGTGGTAATTTTGATTGATACTGTGTAATTATGATGTCAAAGGTATTTAACTTTGTATCAGGCTGTAAATCTGCATCAGACTTCTAGTCTACCCTTGAGAGAAAAAATGCATAAAATGGGAAAACCCAGACACTCCCCCAACCTGAGCTATTTTACAAAAGAGTATGAGAAAGTAAAAAGGTTTCACTAGTTCAGCCTACTTCCTTGTCAGTAGCGTATCTCTGAGAAACTCCTGAATGTCTTAGTGTCTGAAAAGCAAAAAGTAAATGTTCTCTGTGAATTTTGATGTCAGCAGCAGCAGTGTCCTCTGACAGTCCTCTGTGCTCTTCTAGCTTTTTTTCTTTCCTAATATCTTTAGTCTAACTGGAGGTCTTACAGCCTGAAGGTAGAAGACAGCCTTCCAGACTTCCTTGAGCTGCTCTGTTCTCACTAAGAAGAAACAAAACTTCATTTTTTTATCTAAAAGGGAAATTTATGGAGAATACAAGAGATCTGATTATTCTGGCCGTGACTCTTGAAGCAAATGTTCTTTAGCTTGACAAGCCAAGCATGAAGAGATATGCTTTCTTTGGATGTAAATTCTGTGTGTGATTCATTTGTTGTGTAATATTCTCATGTATTTTTGGTTTATTAGAATTATTGATTAGTATTGAGAGAGGTTTTATTATTGTCAGAAATAGTACTTCACTGTTCACTAGGGTGAAAGTCAAGATGGCTATGATTTCAAAGGTTAGTAGTAATCTATACACCTTATTTTATTATAAACTACTCCACCTTTTCTAGAATAAGGGATTTCAAATCTTAGAACTTTTTATAGACCATTACTTTTTGTACTTGTTTCTATATCACACTATTTCTCTTCTTGTTTCTATGTTTTTTACCATTTAATATTCATTGTTTCAGATCCTCCTTTTTCAGGAGGTTTTCCTGCTGGTGAATTTTGTAGCTCCCTATCTGTCTTTCTGACCCAGAAGTATTTGTGCTACCTTCAGGAGCATTTTATAAGTAAATTTTAAGAACTTAGTTGTGTCTATTTTGAATGTGCTCCTTTTGTTTGCCTTGTAGTTTGGGGTAGGTCAGGCTTGGTGCTTTTCAAAATCCTGTCTTGCCTCTGTGTTTCTGATGTGTATGAGTAATAGGCATTAGTCCTTAACAATCATATAGTTGGAAAGTTGTAGAAGAATTGAATTTACGTTGTAGTAACATTACTTATCAATTTCTGTCATTCAGCATCTTCAGTGACAGCATGTTTGGTTGGAGATGAAACGTAGGGACCCTGTGGAACCTTCAGTTGCAGATGGCTTCTCAGGAGTGCTGCTCTGTGGGCTGTTCTCTGTTGTGGCAGTGTTCTGTGGGTGCAGGAATTCAGTCATCTGCTAGGCACAGGGCTTTGAAGTTACCAGCCCAAACACTCAGGGGAGTTAGGTGCTGAAGTCCTGTGTCCTTGTGACTGGTGTTTGCAAAATAGGTTGTAGGCTGGTGTCCAACGCCATGGGAGAAGCAGCATCTTTTTCCTGCAGTGAATCATCTCGTGTTTATTGAAGTTCACTGGTGAAACTTGTCCTGGCTGTCTTCGTTCCCCTGGTAGTAATTGCGGTAATAATCGGCCAAAGCACGTATGTCAAAAGCCTTTTGTTTTTATTCTGAAGGGAAAGACAGAACTATTAAAAATATTTTCATAGGTTTATGATGGCACAAGAACACTTTATGTAGGCTTCTTTATTTAGAAATTATAATGCCTATAGGTGATGCCTTCCTAAGGTAAACAGAGAAGGATATTTTCCATTGATGCTTGCTCCTTCTTTCTTTTGAAAATCTGGGTTCATTAGTAAGACATCCTGAAAGACCTGCTTACTTCTCTTAGGAGATGAAGGGTATGTAGGGTAGGGAGGAAAATATTTTTTTGTAAGTCTCTATAAGAAAGATATGTCTGAACTTCTTGTGGTTATTTTTTCAGCACTTTTGAATGCTGTTAGATTTTGCTGAGATTAAATGCTAGCTATTCTCAGTGTTTTCAGACAGCACTCTCTCTCTTTATTTTTTTGAACAAGCTTTGTCTACAATTTCAGTACTTCCTAATGTTTATAATTATATAAGGCTTTCAAAGCTTTGAACTGCTGTTCTGCAGGTGACTTGCTCTTTTGTGAGAACAGCTTTGCAGGTTGTGGCGGAGAAGTGGGGGGAGTGAAGCATTCCTTGGGTAGGTGTCAGATTCTGAGATCAGAGGGATGAATCTGCAAGGATTCCTCATCTTGCTCGTCGTACTGCATATTGATAGCTGGAACACAGCAAGCAACCCCTGAATTGTCTTCAAGTAACACGTTTTGGTTCTTTCAAGGATGATGTCAGAAAATAGCCTTTTTCAGTAGAACCAAATTCTTTCTTCCCTCCCTCCTTACATACGCCTACAGTGATGTTTTTTCAGCTCTACAAGTGTGTGTTTTCTCACTCTCTCTGCTGTGTAGGCGGCCTTCCCAATCACAATTGAGCTTCACAGGCAATCTTTAAAAAAAAAAAAATCATCTCTACACAGCAGGTCTATAATTTAACACCAAAGGAAATGGAGAGTTCTGGGTTAGAATTGTGATGCGTCTTAGTAATGCTTGAATTGGCAAAGAATTTCACCCTAAAAAAAAAAGGAAATTGTTTTCTTGACCAGAAGGCCACTACCTGTGGAAGTTTTCTTTTTACATTCTACCCAAATGATTTGCCAAAATGTCAGTAGCAATCACAAACAAATAGACTTTAAATTTTATACTTGCTTCATTAGGTTTTGAGCTTTTCTATCCCGGAATTAGAATGTGATTCTAATGAAAAAGACAAACTCAGTTTGTTGACAATATGAAAGTTAAAATGCAGTTTTTCTGGGAGTGTTGCCTTATTTTAAACATGATTTTAGTTCTCTCTGCCTTTTAGAAACTGCTTTTGCTGCACTGCATGATTATTTTTTGTGTACTGCAGCTCTTTTGCTGATGCTTCTCATTTTTCCAAGGTCTTAATTTCACACAATATTTTGTAAATAAGCCTAAACTTAACTCGCAATAAAAAAACCCCCTCAGCTGTATTTTTAATTGCTCAAAAGAAGATAGCAATAATTATTTTCTTGAGCTCTGTTGATAACACTATTTGGCATTTCTTAAATAATTTTTGTTGATGCTAGTGTTCTTGCCGCCAGGTAGGTATGCTAAGTTTGTTCAACTCTGTAAAAAAAGACTTCTGGGAGGGTAGCATGGGTGACCTAAAATTTGCTTATAAACCTATCAAATTTCAGCAACGATTATTACAAATAGCACTTGTACCATGATTTTATGTGCAGTTCGTGCTGCCATTGTAGCTGAAAGGAACCAGCCTTATCTGCTTATCCTGTCTGATACCTTTTCTGCCTCATGTCAGCACAAGTGCTCATGTAGCTGTGCAGTGAATTGGATTGGAGAAAACCAGGCTGGAGCATAATCGAGGCCTTCTTCTTTAGTCTCCGTACTTAAAGTTGGATTTTAATCTCTCTTTGATATGATTCACTGTACGTCTCCTCTAACACGTGAGCTTGGTGGGAGTAGAGTAGGACAAAAATTCATTGGCAGTATGTGCTCTGCCTCCAGCTTGTGCCTCTGCGGAGTTCTCGGGACTGCAGCATAAATCTCCATGGTTACATCTGTTTGCCTGGTCTAATTTTAGAGGACTCCTATCATCTAGAGATGCAAGCCTTTTGTAGCAATAGACAGAGGTCAGATGTTAAGGGTAATTCTGAAACAATGCAGATTATATTACAGGACCTGGTAAATAGGAAGGACCAGCTTTGAAACCTTTTTTTTTCCTGCTACACTCAAACTTCTTAGGGTACTGCAGCTGGTGACTTAGATAAAAACTCCTGCTCTCCCTTGTGCTTGACATGTGTTACAGACTTTATGTTGAACAGTGAGGAAAAAAAGTGGGCCACAGCACTGCTAAATGTCCCCTTTCTTTCAGGCATAGCCAAATGTGTGTTTAATCTCTAAATGCCTGGCAGAATGCGTTCTGGAAGAAAATAACTTGATTCAGAGAAGAGGTGATAAAAGAAGGGTTGGGATTGTTGTAGTGAGAAACTTATTATACAGGCTTTCTCAGATGTGTGAGTTATGTGCAAAAAATCAATTGGTTCACAGTTTTATAAGCCTTCATTGTTGCTTCTGGCTTCTTACAAGCACATTTTTCAGAATACCCTTTACCTTTGAAAAGTATTTCATTTGATTATTTCCCACTCAAATTTTGTTCATGCCAATGATCTTTTTGCTTCTAGGTTTCACTGTGCTATGAAGTGGTTGGTTGTGACATCCACTGGGTATTTTTGCTAAAGCTGCATGTGTCTGCTTTCTCAGGAATTTGGATAGGTAAGAGTACATGTTCTGCTTTCTGTACCTTCTGACCTTTTTGAGTACTGCTAGTTGTCACAAACTGAGTGCTGTGTTTGACTGCTGATAGCGTGTAACGTTTCATGCAATGTGTAAGGGGTGGTCTCCAGAAAGAAGGTTTACCCGGTAGGCTGGCTGCCACAGAGTGCCAGACTGTATCCCAGTCTGTTGCTGAATGCTTCCTCTATACATGAGTGTTTTTCCAGGAGGGAGATGCAAGGGAACGAGATGGCTATTCCCTCCCCCCCTTTCTACTAGGTATGTGTAGAAGTGTTCGTAAAAGCAGGTTGGACTCTGTTCAGGCTGTGACAGAATGCCTGCTTTTGTCACATTTTGTGAAACACAGCAGTTCTTGTAGGTGGTTTCTTTTAATCTACTTGTGAAACTAAACTCAAGTTGTTAGGAAGAAAGGGATGATTCTTCTGGATGTGCCTGATCCTTGCAAAAGATGGCTTTTAGTACATGATCTGTCCTTTCACAGAGTAATGTAGTGTATTGAAAGGTAAAATGGATGTGGCAAGTGTGAGATGCTGCGGTTTTGCCCATGCAGCCTTGCCCTCTGCCTTGTACCAGATGTGAGTCCTTTGCAGGTGTGTAATAACCTGGTTCAAGATGGTATATGCAGAAGGCCGGAAAATTGCAGTGTGTGGGTTTGGGGGTTGGGAGGAGGTGAGATGGGGAGCAGTGGTGTTGGTTTTGCAAAGATGGGCAGGGTTGGATTTGTTTTCAGCTTCCTCAATTAACAGGTTGTGCAAGCAGTAGTGCTGCCTGAAGGGAGGTGACCAGAACTTGCTACAGACTGCAGGGAGAACAAAACCAGAGATTTCAATTGAGATCAGTTGAAACAGATTTGCAACCAGGCAGTAAAAACATAACCCCCTCCACTGAACAGGTTTTAATCATGTGTTTATTAACACATATTGAAACCTGTACGTATAGGATATGCAAAGGAAGTCCAGTCTGGAAGCAACAGTGTAAAAAACATTGCTGCCAAAGGAGAAACCCTCCCTTGTAACATTGGTTCGTCAGTCTGTTGGATGTCAAAAGAAACAAATAGGTTTCTTATGTGAGAGAATCTGCCCTGTAGTTGTTGCAGTTGCCTTGAAGGATGTTGTTGTATCAAAAGTGTCAGTTTAAAACTTCTTCTGAAACACTGTCAGCAAAGCTGCATTGTGTTGGCAGAGATTTAGCTTCTGAGATTTGACTTATGCTAGTGACAAAACCTTTCCTTCAGAGGGTGTATATACTGGAAACAAATATGTTTGTTCACAAATCTTGTGGAGTCCTTGGAAAAGGCTATTTTAATTATTTTGTCTTTCCCCTTGAATCATTTTACCTTTTCATTTGGCATCATCTTTAGTGTTGATTTTTACACACAGTTGTTATTGGGGTTTTCTTTGATATATAGCTCTCAAAGTTACTGACAGAGGAGAAAATAGTGTCCATCTCTTTCCCACTATATGAAAGTTTGTTTTGTTTTTATTTTTTAATGAAGTTTGTGGTTCTAAGAGGCTATTTTGAATCACAATATTAGTAAACACTGTAGTGGGGCACAGACAGCGAAAAAGTTACCACTTGAAGTAAGAGCACTCTTAGCTATCAATTTAACTTACTGGTGGGAAGTAAATGAGCAATTTTTCCCCCTACTATGTTTGGATTCCACAGCCTAGAGTGTTTGTCACATATTTTTCACAGAGAATGATCAGGTAATTAAACTTCATTTTGCCAGTGATGGTGTCGTCATGCTACACCACCCAAACACCAAAAGTGGTAAAATCCTTTTTATTATACACGTGCAATTTTTGAGTGGAAATTTTTTCTCAGTGGAATTTTAAAAATTTTTAAATTCCAGCCTGTAGAAAATCCATTAATATTAAATTATACTTAAAACCTAATTTATTTCACCAGTAGCAGTTCTGGTTGCTGGCTGTTTACGAATGTGTCAGCTCATGGTCCTGTAGACCCAGTCTTGTTTGCTGAAATTCTTGAGCAGGTTTTATAGTTGGGAGTTGAGCATAGCCCTATTAGCAGGCAGCTTTTTTTAGGAATAGTATCATGCTCCAATAAAGCTGATGTTTCTTTGTGTCAAATACAGAATCTTAATTGGATTTGTAAAGATATTTAGGGGTAAAACATTCAGCAGCATAAACTCAGTTTTGTTAATTTCCCACATTCTTCTGTAGATACTGACAGAATAAAATTCTGTATGAAACTTAACCTCAGACTGCTTATTTCTCCTTGACTTGAACTGAAAATGAAGAGGAGGACTGTGGGGTGGGAAGAGGAAGAGATGGCCACTGTGTGCAAGTGGCTGATGTTGACCTTAAGTTATATATGGTTGGTTTTATCTGTACTAGTCTTTTCCTGTTGACAGGTTAAAGTCCTGTGGCTTCATTTGCTCACTAGTAATAGAACTTTGTTGGGTGGGGATGGGGTTGAGGTGAAAAAGGTTTTGCCTCATGGATTCTTGCTTTTTCTCGGGGATGTGGTATGTTCCTAGCAAAGGAAAGCTGGAGCTATTTGGGTACTGTTTCTTTGAATGGCCAGGAGGAGAGATGTACAGAGTTGTATTCCTTCCTTACATTTGCAGTTTTTTTTTTTTTTTTTCCCCAGAGATGTCCCCAAGGTTTTGTTGGTGATTACACAAAGGATTTCTGTTATTAGGACTGCATAGGTTTGTAGTTCAAGTTCCTTCCCTGAGGAGTCTGCAGAAAGTTAGGAAAAACCCATGCAATTAGTGCTTACAGTCTTGGCCTCTTTATCAAGAAAGGAAGGGTGTTCCTTGAGGAGTGCATGTATATATTTCCAATGCATGTAACTGTGCACTCATGTACCTGTGAGTCAAAGGATATGGGTGTATTGGATACATGTGTGTTCCCAAGTTGGTGATTGTCTCGTGTAATGTTTTTGTACTGTGGTATTTCAATGATAAACTGCAGTAATAATCTTTAAATGGAAAAGAAGTAGAAAGTGCTTAGTCTGTTTTTATGGTTTTTTATGTTTAAAAACAGTGTGGTGAATTAGTAGAAGTTGGTATGTGATAGTTGACAGATTAGTTAATGTATTCAAGAATTGCAATAAGATTGTTCAGCAAAACTGGATAATATTCTTAATAGCTAACTATGTCCATTATTATGGGAAATGGGTGTTCATGATAAGTCTCACCTTCATTTCATTGTGTATGAGACTGAAGGAATTGGATATTCAGAAGGTAAGCGTATTTGAGTGAATGAAGAGAGGAAAGCCTGGATCCCATTAATTTTTATCTTTAAGCTGGCGAGGGCTTTATGCTTTTACACCTTTTTTCTTAGTCCAAAATGACTGATTATTTAGTGATATGGATTGTAATGATCCGTGCTCTTTTCTGTTACCTGTTGAAAAGGCAGGCCAAGAATGAGGCATGCTATGTCTGCAAACTTCCTGATTTCAGAATGGTTAGGCACACCCAAGCTAGCATTAATCTACCTAGCCTGGATTAAAAATGGATTGCAAGGATTTAACAGCATGGATTTTAGTATAGCCTGTTTGAGCCTGACTAGAAGTCTGGGTGCTTAATCACTGCAATCTTGTGCCCTGGAAATTATGAGGGTTTTGTAAAACTGAGTTCTGTCGCTCATACATGTGGAGAGCTGTTGGTAGATTAAATACGTTGGTTATTCTGTGTATGAATTTTTTCCTAGCTCTACCCTTAAAGTGGTAGTAGTGTAACTTAGAACTAGTAACTATGTACTTAGTACTTTGTATGATTACAAATGTATACTGATTAATAAACAAGATGTTTTCTGTTTATTAAACAGAGAAGCAGTTGATTCTGCTATATTAGCAGTTGATTCTGCTATGTTAACATTTTATGGGACTGGCTGGTGAAGAATGAGCAATCCTCATGTTTTGATTTTTATGCGTTGTTCAGCTTGCACATTGCTAAAGTACATTGTGCTGTGCTTCTTAAACTTGAATAGCAATACAGTTTTGCAGTTAAATATTTTCATAATTGCAGGTGAATAATAAGAATCGGCAATTAAATAAATCTCAGAAATTGAACGGAAGTGGAATCTGTGAAGCATTAAAAACCCCCTAGTAAGTTCATGTACTGAATAAAAAACCAAAATCCAACAAACAAAAAACCAAACTAAAACAAACCAACAAAAATAAACAGTCCCTCTCCCCAAATGCTCCCCATCCCCCCAGAAAAATGCACCTCAAAACCAAAGAAGCAACAAGCAAAAACCAGCAAACCCCTGACTGAAGAGAAATTAGAGTAGCAAAATTTGAACTGCTAGTGTTATTTCCTTGCTTTGTTTTTTGCCTGTAGAGAGCAAAATACTTTGTTCCTTTATAAAATGTTTTGAGAACATGTGGAACTGATACTACAACTGCACTGACCATGAGGTTTACTAAATTTATGCTTCAGAACAGAGACATCAACTCAAAATACGAAAATGTTTCTGGGAATTCAGGGATGAAGAATTCTTAAATGATTCCATCTACCTAAAAGCAAAAGGTGTCCAGTCACTGGTAGTCCTTTTATAACTCCTTGATCAATTTCCTTCCTTCTCTTGGTCTCTTCCTTCTTATATACATTTTCATTTTTTTCCTCCAGTTTTTCAGTACCTTTCTTGAACTGTAAAACCAAGTTTCTCTGTGCCAGACAAAGTAAAATAACTGCTTTGCTCTCTTAATTGGTATTCTCGCTTGTTTAAATATTAGTGGCTTGCATAAGATTAGCCACAGCTACGTGTTTTGAGTTTCCTATTGGGTACACAGATTCAGGGAAGCTGACTAGTAAATTGGAGTGATGCTCAGAGCTGTCACCTGTGAACATCAGAATTCACACTTTCCACTTGAGATCAGAGAAGATCAGCTTGCTTTTCAGCCTAATTGTATTCACTACTTATGCATAATGCAAACCCACAACTTAACTCTGTTCCATTTGATGAAAGATAAAGATCAGTGCCTGCTAGACAGTGTGATGTTAGCTTTACAGATCCCATCAGCATCAGGCATTAGTCATGAGTTTTTATGTATAAAACATAGCATGCATGTCTGTACACATCATAATGGGAATGTATAATTTTAGCATAGAATACCAGGTTGGAAGGGACCTCAAGGATTATCTGGGCCAGTCTTTCTTGGCAAAAGCACAATTCTAGACACAATGATCCAGCACTCTGTCCTTCCAAATCTTAAAGTGTCTAATGCTGGGAAATCCAGTACTCCTCTAGGGCGATTATTCCAATGGCTGATTGTTCTCAGTGTGAAAAACTTTCCTCGTGTCCAATTGGAATCTCCCTAGGAGCAATTTGTGCCCATTACCCTTTGTCTTTTCCATGTGACTCCTTGTAAGATGGGAGTCTCAGTCGTCTTTGTAGCATTAGTAGTAATGCAATTAATAAGTAGTGGTTCTTAATAATCTTACTGTGTGTAGATTTTATTGCATGTTGATCTCTTTAGTCTTATGCCCTATATGTGTAGATGAATTTACTAATATACAGCCCTTCAGTACCTCAAAGCTATGCTATTTATTATATTGACTTTTAATACCATTAATATGTCATTCTTCTGAGTCTTTTTCAGCTTATAGAAAAAAATTGTTTTTTAAGCAAAGGAAGCTTTCAATTTTCTAATTCATCAGAGTAGCTGAAAAATCAGCTTTGACTTTATGCATGGTATATTTACAGGTGCTTTATGTGTTTGAGCTGCAGTCTCTCTGATGCCTGCTGATCTCCAATAGAAAATGAAAGGGGAAGAGGCAAGGTTTGTCATTAAATCTCATCAAGTTACATTTTTGCATCTATATATGTATATTAGAAAATATACAAGAGGAGAATTTTCTCTAAACTGGCAAGTCTAGGGTGGCAAAGCCTTTGAAAGTTGAAGAATTGCTTGGATAGAATTAAATTGGGATGTGGCATGGTGAATTTTTTGGGTCTATTTCTGTTGGTATTTTGTGTGTGCACGCAGACCTTCTGAGGTCGTATGAGAACGGTCCTCTCCTTTAACCACATCAGTGTCCTGTAGTTTGTGAGGCTCAGTGTTGGGATGTGTCACATGGTCAAGGCCGCACCTAGAGCGTGCTGGCCTGGCCAGCCTTTAGTTCCGTCATTCCATCTGCACACAAAAGAAAGGCAGGAAAGCCGCTTCCTCATCTGGTTGTTGGATCAAGGTGTTTACTTTGCCGTGCACACTTGGAACTGTTTAGATGCTTCTGGTTGCTGTGACACAAGAAATGGTGGAGATGACAACATATTTTTCCTTTTCCCCCCCCTTTTCTGCTATTTTTTTTTTTAACTAGCCTTGTCATTATTGGTGTAGCATTGCTCTTAAAAACCTTGATTTCTTTGTGTGATGGTGATACCTTAGGGGGAAGCAGCCACAGTTGTTCTTGCTTCCTCTTGTTGTCTATGTTCTTAGTAAAGTGTTCGTAAAGCCTGTAGACAAGAGGTGCAATAAACTTGTATGTACATGTGGTAGTATAGGTATCATTTTTCAGATTGAGGAAGCACCGAACAATCGTGGTTTGTTATAATCTTTTCCTTTATGCTATTTCCTCTTCTATTTTCTTACTCTGCCCTTTTTGCCTTTATTTTCTCTACTGCTTTTTGGCATTTATTTTCTTCAGCATATCTTTCTTTTTTTATTAGTCTTTTTCTCTGTTCTGATACTTGTGTTAGAGCTCTTTGCAGAAGTTTGCTGGGGGGAAAGGTTGAAGTTGAGAATCAGAGTACCCTTCCCTTCTCTGAGAAGGGAGAACTGCTGCTTTGGCCTCTCTTCTCTGAAATAAGTTACTGTTGGGAGGAGGTTGTGTGGAAGAAAGATGAACTGCAAAAGCCTGAGTTAGAATCAGAAGCTTATAGCATTTTTTTAAACATTCACATGCTTAGGTGTGAGGGAGTATAAGGGGACAGACGTGTACCTTGGAGATCTTTGCTTCTTGTATCTGTTCTTGACTATAAAAGGGAAGCAGAGGTACATCTGGTTAGATTGAAAACTTGTGAGAGAGAGAAGAGCAGCTAAATGCAGGGACTATTTAATGTTTTTGCTTTGGAATTAAGTTGTGAGCCAAGTCTCTTTCTTGGATTATTCTGCAAAGCAATTGTCATTTTTTCGTTAGTAAAGGTTAATCTGGGGTTTTTAGCTTTGCTTTTATTAAAATGGCTTTGATATAAAAAGTAGTGTTGAGGCTCCTGACCATCTTCAGAGACACAACAGAGGTATTCAGAAGAGCTGGTTAAACATTTGGACAAGTTGGATACATTTTCTCATACATTGAACTTTAACTGTTGTCTTTCATCCAGAAGTCCAGCGTTACAGTTAGCTTACTCTGTTTGGTCAAATCAAAGTTCCCTCTCCACAGGGGTGTTGCTTCTGGCAGAGCACAGCAGCAGATGTAAGTGGAGGAAGATAGGATGGATTTGTAGCTGTAGACTTAATGTCTTCTAGCTCACGACTTTCTGAATCAGGAAATCCAGTACCTTTTTGCTCTTTGTTGCCTTTCTCTTACACTTCCTAATTCTGCAATAGCTTTTTTTAATTGGGACGAGCAGAACTGCATTTGGTACTGATGGCAGAAATCTTACATAGTGATATGATAGAGAACCAGTGTTGTTTTCAGAATAATTCCTAATGCTGTCAGTGTGTGGGTGTTGGTTTTGTGTTGTAGGGGATTTTTTTGTGAGTGTTGGGGGTATAATTTGATGGATACAAATATCTTCATAGTCTTCAATATAAAGAATTCTACAAGGAATTGAGAAATGCCAGGTAGTATTTTAATGGGTTTGCTTTTCATATTTGATTACCTGTTTGGTACAGTCACCTAGCAGTGGGTGCTTCAGAGCTGTAAGTCATTGCAGCATGTGAAGTATTTCAGAGTTTGGGTTCCTGTTTTCATGGTTAGGACTTAAACTTTCCTAAGCTTACTCCAGGTCAATAATACCTCTACTGACACGTCCAGAGGCATGCCTACTGCATTTTTGTTACCCATTTCAACTGTTACTCCATGTTTGCCATATGACCCTTCATTTTTTCTGGGGTAGGTGTGCAGTTACATACCTTGAATCCATAAGGGCCCCCAGAGAATAAACTAAATGATCTCGATACCCTGAGGACACTTCTGGAATTGTTCCTTTACAGAGCAAAGAGGATTGTGGCTGACCCTCTTCTAATGTTTTTATATAACCAGGATTTAAGCTGTTTTCTAATTTTGCCTATTAAATGAAAGTGGAGATTTAGCTTTTCCCTTGGATGAGTAGATTCTGAAGCAAATCAATGTAGAAAACCTTTTGAGACCCTTAAAGCTTTATTGTGCATGTGGGAAATTGCAAGAGTGTATTGATACATACTTTGAAATTTTGGTATGAAAGGGTTCAACAAACATGACTGTTACACAAAATGTGAGGGTGCTACAGAAGCTGCTTGCCCTTCTGTGACCAAAGGACTACAGTTACTGTTTTTGTTTTTCCCTGACAGACTGTTTTTGTCCAGAATGCCATTATGGCAAAAATAGGAGATGTTTCTTGTCCTTTGGTAAGCTGCCAAGAACTGACACCTTTCTCTTCCCTTTTTCAAATGAAACCAATCCTTGAGGCTAAGGCTTGGGTTTGGTGCTGCAGCTGTGAGCCTTACAGAGACTGCTGCATGTTCTATCATCCCACCTGAAAATACAATTTATCTGTAAAACAGTTTTATTCTGTGTTAATACCTGTGCAGGGCTTATGCTTCAGTTCTAAATTGACCAGTGAGGCATTGAAACAGTACATCTTGCTTGGCGTTTGGGATGTTGGTGCAGCTCAGGATCATTCTAATCATGGCTGATACGAATTGAAAAATATCCTTTTTTAATGACTAGACAAATCAGCTGAAATAAAAACGGTTTTCATGTTTTTCTTATTTAATCTGTATTTGATTGCTTTTTTACAGTTTGTGGCTTACAGTACTCGTTCGGTTTAGCACAAATGTATCAGGCCTGCCATTTTCATTTAGTGTTTGAAAAATAGTGTTTGTACAGTAACTGCTTCTGACAAGGAATTACAGAACTATATTGAAATGGTTTTAGTAGTAAGTAGTATAAAAAATGAGAAACAGGTATGTCAGAATGTGTTTGTAGTTTGTGGTAGAGGATCATACATGACTACGTGGGGTTTCTTTTCAGTTTCATAGGACCAAAATTTAAAATGTATTAAAGCACAGAAGGCACAGAGATACTACTTTTTATCTTGTGTAAAATACTCTATTTCATATTATACTGATGGTGGTCATTTGGAAAAATCTTTCTTCTGGTTTGAGCAGCTGATAAGCTCCTTTATATCTCTAACGGTTAATGTATTTTTTATCATCAATTAGATTTAATAATTATTTTCTGAAGTCTCTTTTATTAGCCTGAGGGGTTTTGCAGTGTGTGTTTTAATGCGTGATTTATATTGCTAAGAGTATACAGGGTAATGATAGAGCTGACGAGATCAGGCAAGAACAGGAGTGACCTCAGAACCATTTGCCTTTGTAACAGTACAGTCAATATAAAATGCGACACATAGACCAATATTTTTTGCTTTTCTTATAGACCACATGGAACTTTCTTGTATTTGGATAGGTACACACTTACAAATCCAGTAATGAACTAAGTTTTTTTTTGTCATAAAGGGTCTAATGTAAAATTATCTTTATTCTAACAAAATAATTTCAAAAAGAAGCTTGACTAAAAAAAGCAAACTTGAGTACTAGGGAGTTTTATTTCTGGCACTCTGAGGCCACTGGCTAATCTTTTCAAGACTGAAAACCCTCACAATGATGTAGGATTTATTTTCTGGACTTCAGTAAATGTTTGGACAGCTGTTTATTCTCTAATACAATGTTTTTCTGTTTTCTATGTGTTTTGTGGTTAAGGGAGAGGATTCTTAAAGATTTACCTGATACATAGATAACCTGTAGTCTGAAAATGGAAGTGTTGGACCAAGAGCCATGAGCTTTAAATTTGCTCTTTTAATCGCTGGGCTCTCTGCATAAAGTACTTCTTTGCCTTTTGGAGGCGTAGGGGCTTCACAAATTTCTTTATCATACCTGGGAGTTGGTTGTGAAGTTGGTCAGTAAGATCAGTGTTGCTATAAGTAAGAGCTCACCACTGTTTGTTCTGTCTCACCAGTTCCCAAACAATAACAAAATGTAGGACACAAATACTTTTGAGAATTGTTTCCTGATGGAAAATACAATGTTAGGAGAGAGGTCCGCCTTCTGTAGGGCAATGGTTTAAACATCACTATTCCCTATTTTCAATAGCATTCTCCCTTTTGTTGTAATGGTGCTGCCCTGTTCAGGTGGATATGATAATCTGTGGGGCTAACTTGTTTTACTTTTATCATGTTGTTTTATGTTTTTCTCCAATTTGTTTGCCAGATTCCTTATGTTTTCTCTTGAATGCAGATGTGAGGTTTGCTTTTAAAGCTTTACAAAATCTGCATACTTGCTGATAGGTAACTGGAGTGTTTTGAGTTCTGTTTCTGAAAATGGGAGCTAGTGCATCTGAAAACACTGCATGCTGTCCATAGTATCAGGGAAATAGCACTTTTTTTGTACGTAGGCCAGTGGTTACTTTCTTTCCTCTTGCAGTACTGCAGGTACGCTCTCTGTAAGTGGAGGAGTTTTGCATTCCTTATCATGCATGACTGTTGGACCTAGGCCTCACAATCTGGTTTCACAGATGATTTGGAACAGCCCTGGAGATGTAATCAAAGTCTTGTTCTGTCCTTCAGCAAATATTTTCACATGATATGTAAGGAGTCTTGGGTTTTCAGACAGCTTTTTTGTGTTATTCTGGCTTTTAGATCTCTGAACTAGTAAATATCCATACACATTTCTAAAGGAAAAGGAGAATACTGCCTGTTTGTGGCTTTCTGGCTCCTGTAAGAGTGTGTGTGTGTGTGTGTGTGTGTGTGTGTTTGCCACTAAGTTTCAACATGGGTTCATAGACACAAATGTGTATATGTGAAAAATGTACTATTCTTAAATTTCTGGCAGAAAAGAATATTACTGAAGGCATTGGCGTGGTGGTCGTCTAAAATCTAAACAAGAGTTTCTGAAAGTCAGTTTTTGAAAAGGCTGAAAGATGGTGTCATATTTTGGTATGTGCTGTTAACACTCCACCTCCGGTAATTGCTCAGAGTCTGATGTAAATATGTGCTGGATTTTGGTCAAGTATGAGTTAGAATATTACTGCTGTTTCACAGGACAGCTGAAAAATAAAATCAAAGGTCAAATACATGCATGACAGAGCCAAAATAAGTGTGTGCATACACAACCATTGGTAAAGTCTAAATTGTTTTACATTAATGGTGTAAACACAGTGTACGATACCAGCTGGACTCAGAATGTAACTGCTGTCTGGAAGGAAAAAATCCTCACATTGAACCTTGTTTTAAAATTTTAACTGCATTAAAAACTAATTGCAAAGTGTGAATTGCAAAGTAGAATTAGTACAAATATCAGTAGTACTGTTGAGTATGAAATTAATTCTATTTTAAAAATTCCATGTTAATAAGAGGAAACTGAAATTGGAAGGAATTTTTCTGTTTGTGGAGGGAAGGTGAAGGGGAGGAGAAATCTATTCATGTGCACTGTCACCTAAAATAAGTCGTAAAAACGAGTTCATACATAATGACTGCTTTTTTTTCTCATTTACTGTGGACAAGACACCCCTTGGAAAGTCAAATAACTATATTAAGAAGATGAGGATTTTCTCTTCCAGTTGTTATCAATCTCTTTTTAGTAATCTTAGAACTAGATTTTTAGGATTTGTTCCTTAGAATACATGAGAATGAATGTGGTATTTCAAAGCTAGGACAGTGGTGTTGACTAGACTTGAAACAGCTTAACCTCATGTGCTCAGTAGTCTTAACACCTTCCCAAATTATATTTGGCTTTCAAGATGAATATCAGGTTTATGACTCTTCAGTCTGTGATCCTATACAGCTTCTCTTTTCTGATTTATTACTTTTAATATGGCTGTTTCTGCACGTGTGTGGATTTTAATTTGTCTTTTTCAGAGTTATGATATTTTGTTTTGCTCTCACCTGCATGGATTTTACCAAGTGTGTTTTAGAATCCCTGATTTCTTAAGCTCTCTTGGAATCAGGATCATCTCCTTGATATTCCTTGCAACTTCTGCCCCCTTTCCCCCTCTCCACTGCCCCCCTAGTTTGGTGTCATTTGCAGATTCTTCAAGGGGGCCTGTGTTTGGTCACCAAAATTAATAAACTAAACAAAATCTGCTGCAGGTCAAGTACTAGCTGGACCAACCCAAAATTCTTTCTGATTTTGTTTATTTTTTTATACTGAACCATTGCTTTGGTTTTCTGAAAGTGAATTTTCCAGTAGTTACCCTTATCTACACTAATTATTTTGGATTTATAGTCTCCAAGTTATGTTGAACAGTGTCAGAAGCATCACTTACATAAGCTGCACCTGCTGCTTCAATAAGACTTTTACCCAAGAGAGAACATGACATTGTTTTGTGGCTTCCTGACTATCATTCATCTTTCTCCCCTAACTTAAATCCCTCTTCTTTTTCCCCAGCAATATGTCCAGATTTTTCTAAGCATCAGATTTACATTGTTTGTCTTGCTATTTAAGTAATTTCCCACTTCCCTAGTACTGTTATTAGACATATACTCTGTTTCATATTGCTCTGGGATCCCTGTCTTTTACTGGTCCTCAAAGCAAATCATTAATACCTTAGAAATCATTTAGACTAGTTCTTTTATGTATCATAGTGTGCATTATTGTAAGTAGCTGGATTAAACTATGCATTAATTATTCTAATTCAAACATCAGTTTGGTTTTTTTTAAGGAGAATTTATTTTGAATGTTACATTGCTGACTTTCTGGCCTCTTCCATGTGGAGCCCTAGAGTATTGGGCTCCACAAGGAAGACCAGATTCTAAAACTGGCTGGCAATGGTATGTGCCACCACAATTTTAGTTATCTTTGGAGGCTCTGACAGCCTGGGTAAGATCCAGAATCAATGTGTAGGCTGTCCAAGCCAGCACACTATTGAAAAGCTGCCATTAAGTAACTCCTCCTTAATGAACTGGAGAGCAGTGTTGGTATTTCTCAGAATTAGAGATAATGCTTGTCCTTTGTAGTGTTGTGTGATTTGTAGCCCACCGCCCCCAGGGACACCTTGCAGAGCTCTGCTGGACTGGTATTTCACTCAGGAAGGCTTGGAGGGAGTAACTAATTCTCTGTTGGTATTGCTAACCACCTACTTGTGTGTATGGTGTTTTTCTGCAGCTCCTATCTGGGCAAGACTAGGACTGACTTAAAGGTCTACTTGCCTTAGTCACATCAGTATAAAAGAGCACAGAGAAGGAGGTTCTTGGCTTGCAGAGATACAAGGCGCTGCACAAACGAATGGCTTTTATGACTATTTTTGTTGTACTATATCTGTCATTTGAGCAGACTTGCTGTAGCTTCAGGAACAAAGAGTGTTGCTAGGTATCTTATAAATGTACCCTGTAACATAGACCTTGGGGCTGCATTGCTCATAGGTTCCAGCCCTGTACCTGGCTGGAATCACTTAGTGAAGGACCGTGCTTGAAAATACCTGTTCACATAACCATAAAGCAGCTACGTGTGCTGAGAGCTGAAGCTGTGGAGACCAGAGGTGATGCAGAAATCTCTAATGACTCTTTTTCTAAATGGTTGCTGTCTGATGAATTTCTTCGTGAATTACTGAACCAGCATTGAACGTCCTTTGCTGGTGGTGCCAATTACGCAGCTCCAACAGAACACTCAAAACCCCAGCCCCCAAGTACGATACTGTATCTCTTCCTTTACTTAGTTCTATGAAATAGACTGTACGGGTAAATTTAAGACATTAAAGAGGAATGGAAGACAAACAGATGCAAATTCAATCTGGTTTAGTGCTTTTTTTTCCATGTAGGTTTTCTGATAACTTCTGCTTGACACATGGGCTTCTGTTTAATCTGTCATGTCTGGGAAGGCATTTTAAGTGAAAAACAAGTAGAAAATAATTCCAAGTGGCTGGAGGACTGAAAAGGTAGTTCTGCATCAGAGTTTTACATTACTTTGCCTGTTTTAATTGGAAAGAAAGTTTAAGGATATTTGCTAAAAATAACAATTGCAAGACCTAATCAACAGAATTATGTTACTGATCTTAGGAAAAAGTTGCACTTTTCAGTGAAGGTTGGTTTTTCTTTTTTATTTATGTTTTTTCCCCGTTGTTAATGGAATTAATCTCACTTATGAACAGCTGTTGAAATAATTAACGGTGCCACTCAAGTTGTAGTTGTTCTGTTTCCTTGAAAGTCCCAAGCAGATTTAAAATTCAAAACCCAAAGCCGCTGGAGGGTAAAGTAGGCAGCTTACACAATAGAAATTGCAAATGGGGGAAAAAAAACTAACTTGAGCTTAGCCTACATGTTCATTCACTGAATTCTTTTAAAGTGATGTCCTTTTGGAAGGGGTGGTCCTGGCTTTCCCTGTCTGCTGATTTGATGGTTGTTTCAGGGTCTTTCACCCAGGAACAGTGGGAGATGATGGGTGCATGAAGTCTGAGCTGCAGTGCACAGCACGTGTACTTGTATTGCCTTGTTAAAGTCAGAAGGCATCTCTTAGATGTCTGTCTTACTTCAGATAATCAAATATTTCATGGTGGCTTGTGTTGCAGTACAGGTTCTGATGCATTTGGAAAAACTGTCCTACAGTGTAGCTTTTGAAGCTGTTGGGATTTGGTAGAGATGTTTTACTACCTAAAATTTGTGTGTTTCTAAGTGACTCTGCCTCATGAATGGAGGTAATGTATTTTGTGTTGGCTGCCTGCAGCCGTGTGCCCTGCTGAACCGAAGACAGAGTTGCTTATCAGTCAGTCCTTAATTTTCTGAGGTTTGTATCTTAGTGTTGCAAGTCAGGTCTGCACAGGGTGGTGGTTTGTCGTAATTGCTATTCTGGAAACGTTAGTCTCAAAATCTTGACTCATCAGTCAGCTTTGGGATTTGCAGTGCAGGAAAAATACCCAGTATTTTATTTAGCTTACTCTGCAGTTTAGATTAATAACTCTAGCAGTCCTGTCACCTGGAAGGTAGAGAGGGGCTGTCATACTGTGAAGGAGCTGTCCCAATTCAAGCTTTTGTTGTCAAAGATTTTTAGCTTGGACAGATTATACGTGCTCATTCTGTGTTTACTGTTCTGGTAGCTAATTTTGCTGAAGGACCTTCATTTTGCCTCGCTCATGGTTTATAACACTGGTGAGACTTCGCAGGATCTGATGAGGCACCTGAGCTTCCCCCGGCGCCTGAGCGTGTGTTCCTGCATTGCTCCCCTCTGCAGGATGAGCCTCCGTGCACCGTAGCTCTCTGAAATGGGATGCAGGGACAATCTGTTCAGTACTCACAGTACCGCCTGTGCTGGCATCCAGTGCAGAGCGGAGGGAGGAAGCGGCTGTGATTCAAATACCAGCGGGCTGAGGAACGGAAAGGAAGGAGAAGATGCTAGGCTGGGAGACAGAGGGCAGGCTCTCAGAGGAGAGGAGCAAAGACTGGAAAAGCCAGAGGCTGTTTAAGAGGAAAAAGGGGCTACGCAAGGGAGCAGGACAAGGAGCAGTGAGGGGAATTGATTTATAAGCAGCAATGAGTAACAAAGGGAGGTTCTGAGGACAGGAAAAATGCAAGTAATTACTTGTTTGGGTTTGAAAAGTTCTGGATGGCCTGGACCAGGCTTCTGGAAAAGTACTGCAGTTTGATACTGCTGAGATTTTGTGGCAGGTGCTCTCAATGGAGGGTTTTTTTTTTTCAGGTATATCATTCTCCAGCTCACTGGCTATTTAGGTCTTGAATTAGTTAACTCTGAACAAGAGTATTTTATCTGCATATTTTGTTTAATTTTGTTTCTGTTTTACTAGCTGCTGCTTCTTTGAAGAGAGATTACCTGTGTCCTTCAAATGCCTGTGGTATTTTCAAGAGGAACCATTTTTCTGTAAGTGGAGGTCTTTCCTATGAACATAAAATTCAAAACATGAATTAGTGGAATGCATTAATAGGAATGTGGGTGTGCAGGGAAGTCTGAAATATTTAAAAACTGGATGGTTTTTGTACATAGTATGGTTTTCATGATTTGTAATTGAGAATAATGATCGATGCTCAGGGGAAGCTACTTTTTTTTTGGCTTTGGTCATTTGAAATGAATAGAATACTTCTATTATAAGCTTAGACAGTGATGATAAAAGCAATACTTGTCTCTGTCAACATTTGTGAAAAACAAGTCTCTGGAGATTTCTGAATGTTTTATTTAATGATGAGAATAGTAAATCTGTCCTGCGTAGTGTCTGGATGAGCTGTCTTATATCAAAACATTATTAATTGATTTTTATACTTTACAGCTGTGTTTTGGGAATAAGTACTGGAATGAAAGCCAAAAGCTCCGCTCTGGATTTTAAGAACCATACTGGAAAAGAGTTAAGGGATTGATTTAGTGTTCTGGTTTAGAAATTTTGAGGAGGAGGAAAAAGGAGGGACTTCAGCTGCCTATTATCTTTGTTTGCCAGCAGTCTCGAACTTGTTTGATCATCACAGGAGTATGGCTATCCATTTCTGTGCAAATATTTAGCTTTATGAAGATAGGCACCCAGTGGGGCCTTTATTTTCACTTAAACGCATTATTAACATTAAATTGTGGAAGTAGGGATTTACTGGGATTGCTGAACTGTAGATTTGCTTCTTCAGATATGAATACTGTGAAGGCCAGTTGTCAGCTTTTCTAGAAATATTGCATTTTACGCTCTGGACACATCATGTACATTAATCAGTTCCTTAAACATTGTGTTTTGTCTTTATTCTGAAACTCATAGTGTAATATCAGATGGTACAGTATGGATAAAGGACTGTGTGTGTTTGTAACAAGGCTTGCTTCAGCATGAGTAAGAGAAATTGTGAGAGTTTTCTCCCCAGTTTAGAAACACATTTTCAGGGAAATAAACAACAAATAGCTATGCAACAGGAATTGGTGGGGTAATTTGACCCTTACATGTATTTTGCCCTCACAAGGGGACATTTCTATGAAGGTTCTAATGCAGGCTAATATCAGTTTAGTTGAGCCATGAGTTTTCTATATGCTTGTGTTATATTTGCTTTTTCTTCTCCTTCTTGGAAAGCATACACTCATTCTTAAAATCTTTAGGATATAGTAAAGTTTGTTCTACTGGTTTGGAAGCTGAGTTGCTTGTAATGTGAGGAGATGACTGTAGGCCAGAAATAGAGAAGATGGGAATGGAGATGGGAGGGTTCAGTCTCCATGTTCCTGGCAGTGGCCAGCTGCCAGCTGGGCTGAAGCTGTAATGTTAAACTGCAGCTCTGGGCTCAGTGTGGGCCCCCAGCACAAGTTCTGTGGCTTCAGGGAGGTCAATGTCTGTTTTGTCCCTAACACAGATTGGATAGATCAATGGAGAGGCATTTAGATGGCTTGAGAGTAGAGAGACACATACACAATGCTGTTTTGCAGTGCAGAAACATATGGAAGTCTAGGAGAACACAGCTGTTTATTCTGGTGCTGTAAAATAATGCTCAGAAATCCTGTGGTACAACACATTTTAGGGGACTATTCAGATGAAGTAGTGAATTCTCTGGATTTGAGGCTATTTAAAGTGAGAGCTGTGTCTAGTACCATAATTATTTCCTTTTGCATGCCTGTTTTGTGATGTACCCATCTCCTGTTTCCCCAATTGCTATATGCTCACAAGGAGTCTTCCTGCTAGGACCCCTCTGTGGGCTCTTGAAAATAATAGCATTTATCTGAAAAAACAGTAGTTCCTTTGTGAGGGGACAGGCCTGCTGAGGACATGCAGCATGCACTGGAGAAGGGTTTTTCCCTTTTCACCTTTCTTCTTTCTGAAAGCCAGAAAAGTGATGCTGAGACAAGGGGAACAGGAGACAAGAGGAGTCAAATTTGGAAGGAGGGAGTTGGGTTAGATGCAACCAGAGCTGCTTCAGCTGGCATTACTGAAATTGGGGTGGGGGAGATAAAAGGGGCACAGAAGGCTGTTGGCCTGTTAAATTGGGAGGGATTAGGGTCTGGGGGTCACAAGTCAGTAACAGCCACTTCCACTGTGGCTGTGACAGGGAAGACAGGTCTTAATGTGAAGTTGTTGGGAAGTGCAGTGGCCATGGATTGATGTTACACTGCTTCTTACTTGGATTGAAGTATCTGTGGTTGTGTACTATTTTTATTCCTACCTTTCAGTAATGACTTGTACCCAGTTGTGGTTTTGTACATGAGCTAATCTTTGGAAAGAATTGTGTGAATGAGTTCTTCTTTTAATAAATAGTGGGTATTCTTTCCACTAAGTTTTGTGTAGAAAGAGTGGAGAAATGTTCGTCTTGTACTAAAAACAGGGCCTAGTCTGCTAATAGGAAGGATTTCCATCTAATATAATGTAACTGTATAAAAAAAGAAACTGAACAGTTTGTGCAGCACCTATAGTTAAAAACTGCATCTAGGTGGCCCAGACAATAGTTAAGGACTTGCCTCTCTAAAAATCAGAATCATTTGCAGACTACTCAAAACAGGAAAAAAATGGATTATCTGTACTAATAGCCCTTTGAGAGGGACTGTCCTGTGGTTATGAAAGCAGGTGTAAGAATTTCATAGTCATAGCTGTGGTACCATAAAAAGGCCAGTCATTTATTGCTTTCTATATAATTCAAATTCTAAAATTCTCATCAGGCTTTTTTGGTATATAGAATGAATGACAAATAGAGATTGCATCAACCTTCGGTGGTGAAACCTACAAATAATAGAAGCCCCCAACACAAATCCTTTGACCTTATGTCCCATCTGAAAAAAACTAACCCACCCATGCCATGAGTGACAAAAAAGTTGAAGTCTTAATTATTGGCTTAATTGTTCATATTTTTATAGAGGGACTTCACAGTATTTCAAGTGGTCTGGTTTTCAGATGTACAACTATAGGGAGTAATTTGTGAAGGATTTTGAACTAGGAGATGATTTTACAAAAGATTATTTTTAAGGTCCATTCAACAAAAACTTGAGAGCTTCTTTTTTCTTCTGCCTCCATTATGTAAACATCAGTATTTACTTGTACCAAAGCTATTTTGTTTTCCCAGTTATAATTATTACCTGCAGTTTCATCTAATCCAGTGTTACGGTCAGTTTTTTAAAAAAATGATGTAGGAATTTGAAGGGTTTTTGTAACAAATAATATATAAATATCCATCTGAAACAGCAGCCAGTAAAAATTGCTACTGTAAAGTTTATTTTGGTAAGATTTTTTTCCCAATCAGCCTCCTACGAAGTTTTGAAACATTTCAGAAACTCTGGAGTGAATCTGCTTTGTGTGTCATTAAACTTTCAGTATTTACAGCTGTGTTTAATGCTTGCAGAAGTTGAATATGGTAGGTTTATATCAAACTCTCAAAGCAGGGGTCAGTAAGAACATTTGTACCTCATGTACCTCCTTGATGCTTAGCAGCAGCATTTTAAATTGTTACAGAAAATGAAAGCAACTTCATCATTGCATTATGACAGTCAGGTTAGCAGTGATTCTAAGTAGGTATAACCAAATATTCCAGTTGTCTGGATATTTTCATATATTATCACTTTAAAATAATGTCTTCTCTTATTTATGAAGGACTACTGGCTGTCAGTATCTTTCAGGTGCCTGTCAACATATCACCATAGCTCTTTTCATGTGTACACATTAAAAATTACCATATCCATAGGGAAAATATTTTAATTGGAGAACTTCTTTTAAATTTTTTATGAGTCAAAATGTAGCCACAAAAGGCTTCGTCCTTTAAAATTGCAAATGCGATAAGATGTAGGCTAAATCAGAAATGTGGACTTAATTCACCTGAGCAATATTTCTATTTAACTGTGATATAAAATATATAAAATTTACCCTTTGAGACTAGTGCAGATTTGAGACACAGTAAGAATTTTCAAATGCAAGTTGACACAACTTGTGTCAGCATAACAGTGTGTTTTAACTGAGAATGCATTTGGTCTGTGTGAGCGGAGAACCTCAGAAAGCCTTAAAAACGACAGAAAGGACAGGACACAATCTCATTAACATACAGTGATCTGTATACTAAATGGAAGATTTATAAACGAGGGTGGTGTTGCTTTTTATTAGTTTGTTACTGCCTTACGGATTTTTGTTTTAATTTTAGTAGTCTTAAGCATTGCCTGAAAGAAGGTGCTGCATACTTCTTGTTTTTCTCCCTTTTGCAGATGTTTATTTTCCTTGGTTACATCTAGAGGGCTTCCTTGTGTCCTAGGTAACTTCAGAACTGTGGTATACAGTGTCAGTTTGAAAACATTTTTATGGGGGGAGAGTGTAGTTGCTATCAGAAAGGTGCTTGGGTTCAAAGGGGAGTCTGTGATGGCTGCAGGTCTTTTTATTTTCTTATAATTGCAATGAACTCTTGAAATCTGCAATCACAGCTTTTACTTTTCCACAATACTTCCCTTTTTATGAATTCCAGTAAAATTTTCTGGTTTGGATGCTTTAAGTTTGTTTACTTTGCTTTTAAGCTCACTTGTAATTCTTTTCATAATTTCAGAAATGTGGCATTATCAGGCCTGTTTTTCTAATATTATCCAATAATTCAATACTTTAATGCAGGTATATTTAGATTAATACAGAAATCTATAGGCAACCAGTTGGTCTGAACCAAGTATTTTCTTCAGCTTGCATAGGTGTAGAGTTGTGTGTCCATGCTGGGAAATGTCAAATCATAAATCCACTGTAGAAAATACTTGAGAATCTCTAGTGTCTTTTTTCCTGCAATTTAGAAAATGAGATCAGTCCTGAAGTAAAAATATTCCTGGTAAATAACAAGATAAATTGAAAAGTGGCTTCACCTTATGTAAGAGTAGTCATGTGCAGGGGTGGCAGTGGTTTAACTAAGTCGGTGCAGCATGATTTCATATATTCAATTGCTGTCATTTGTGTGTATTGAACTCACTTTCCCCCAAGGTACTTTCAGATAACATTTCAATTAGTTTTTTCTATCAATTTTTCCATGTTTAAGAGTATCTTTGAATATTTTTCAATTAATGAAATTAAATAATGGCTTCAAGCCAAATGCTATTATCTTTGATCTGTTCCTCCCCCTGCATGTGCACCCCAGCACACGTGCACAAAGGAGATGCTTAGCTTCATACAGTGGGATGGATTTTTGTTGTATTTGGGGTGTTTTAACTTACATATGCAGTAGTAAATGATCCTGTGATCCTGTGAATTGTGCTTTTTAACTGGCACCTGAAAGGGTTACCATCTTCAGTGCAGAATCTGTAGCTCTCCTAAGTGTGTCAGGTAACCAAATGATGGGGAGGTTGACTTAAATCAGCCACATCTAGTGGTTTTTCATGAGCTGAGAGTACACTTCAGAGTGACAGCCATACAAAAGTTAAGCATTTCACAGCTTACTAGTTGTGTTAGAAGTTGGTTTTAAAATATTAGGAGAATAATGACTGACAGAGTAAGTGACTGGTACATTGGACTGAAAAGGAAAATGGCAGTGGGGGAGGAAAATAACTTTCCTTATTGTATTTTCAGGCTCTATTAATATACAGTCTAAAAACCATAGATCTATAAATTCCAAGATTGTGGTGAAAATTACTTTTTTTTAAAAAAAGGCAGAGAAATGGGATTAAACACGGTGAATGGCTTGAGCCCACCTTCCCCTCTCAAGTGCTGAAATTTTTGTGAACTAACAAATGCAAAAAGTTGTGAGCAGTTTTTCTGTGATGCAGGTTAATGATGTTCATGTTTCCAGAAGGAAGAGGTGATGGGTATGAGAGGAGCCTTCCTTTCTCCATCTTGGAAATCTGTAACATAAGAATGTATTTGAGACTTAAGCTTTCATTTTTAGGAATTTTCTGGTGGTTTTTTCATTAAATTCTCCACGTACAAGAAATCAGCATGTTTGTCTTGTTAATTTAGAGAAATTTAAGATTCATATGAAATGCTCAAAGTACTTTCCTTTCCTTGGCAATGGCCAAGAACTGGATGGGCTGTGGAGGAGGTGCTTTGCTGGCATGGACTGGGAGGAGGCCTCTCGTTTTGACTAGCTGCTGTTACCAAAGTAATCCTGCTTTCGAGTTAGGCTGAGGAACATCTTTCCTGTCTTCACAGAGAATGCCCTAGTAACCAGCTTCCTTGTTCCTTTGGTCTCTAGCAGGTGACTCAATGTAAGAATGGGTATTAGCTCGTTCCCTGTCACTGGCTCTAAGTGGAAAGGGAAATTTTCATTTATGTTGGTTCAATAATAGTATTTCCTGGCAACATAATGAGCTTGATCATGCACATTTTCAGAATGTAGGCTCATCAGAAGTTCCTGTGATTCATGAATATAAAACTTTTAATCCAGTTCAATTTTTTTCCAACAGAGTATTAAAAAAAATACCCATACAGGCATATGCTACTGGAAGTTCCCTTTTTTACCACTTAAGCTGGAAAGATTTCTTTAGAAAATGTAGAAGGAGGGATGTTACTCACTTAAGGAAGTGTGCTTTTTTTCATATGTTATTCCTGCCTTATTGGTCAGTATCAGTCTCACTCACATCCTCTTCTTGTGCCGATTAATTATTTCAAGCTGTCTTCTCCATCTGTTACCAGATTCGGGAATGCAGCTTTCCACAGTTCACCTGTGTGTTTTTAGCCCACACTTAAAACATATAGGCCAAAAAACCCCTAACCCTTCTTAGGCTTTTTATTTCCTTTGTCTGTGTTGTTTTCTTTGTTTATTTTCCTGGTGTGTGCAGTGATCTTATCAGGAAGTTATACTGAAAATTACCTCTAACTTTTATGTGAACGTGCTGACTTCTTTCACTTTCACAAATTTCACTGTACAGCTGGAATAGCTGTGCTTCACTAGTTTAACATGAAAAAGGACTCATTTATTATCTTGATAATCTCTGCATTTCTGGAGTTAAGTCATATTTGCATCTGGTGGAGTTTGTGGAAGCCAGTTTTTCTCAGTACAGAGACCATGGAAAATGCATTGTATGAAATCTTCAAGAATATTTTTTTCAGTAAGTGTCATATACCAGATGGCTTTGAGACCTATTTAGCTATCTGTTTTTGTTAATCTTGCTTTGCTGCTTCAGACCTCAGAACTTAATTTCCCCACCTGCTGATAAATACAGGGTCATAGGAATTGCCTTATTGGGTCAGACCATCTGTTCTTTAATTAGGAGTAGTAACAGATGCTTGGGATGATGATGCAAAAAAAAAAAAAATCTACAATAGGCATTTATGACAGTAATATACTCTGGGGTGTATCTCTGGGATCCTGTTAATTTGACTTGTGTCAAAAGACTCAAAGACTTTGGTATCTATTCTAGCTCTTTGTTATTCAAATATTTTTTGTTACAATGTAATTTTATCTTCTGTTCTTCCCTTTAATGCTGCTAAACTTCTGGCTTGCAGTCCCATATCTCTTAACGGTATGTTCCCTAGGTAGAGGTATGAAGAAGAAGCAGCCCTTTTTGTTGATGGTAAACTTGTCAGCTTTCATTTGGCTGAACATCATCTCTTGTTCTTGTGGTATTCTGGAGAGGAAATGCCTCTCTGCTTTTTGTGTGCCGTTTTCTATCTTGGTGGGGCAGGGGAAATCTTAGTCTTCTTGATTTTCCCCTTCATATTGATATTTCCATGCTGCTTGTTATTCTTGGGACGTCTCTCTGTATGGCTTTTAACTAAATGGCAGTAACTGGATGATTCCGATTTCTCACCTTGTTTCAATTTAGAAAACACTGTTGGTTCCCGGGAGAGAGAAGAGAACTTTCATGCCTTTGAAAATGTATAATTCTTAGGAAGCACCTTCAGAATTTTAGCTTTTAATTGAGTTGTAATGCTGAAGATGGCTTTGCAAGGGGAATGTTGGCTAAACCTGAAACATTACCACAGGGAATTGCATGGCTGGGGCAGAGTCCCTTTTGGGGGGCTAAGAGGACGTCTATGCTTCCCTGGGTAGTCCTACATTCAAAATGAGAAGCAGCACTTTTCTTTTTCTTGAACTGAGGTGGTCAAATGTTGGGTTTTGGTAGTAGCAGCAGCCTTATTATCTAAACAGCAATTCCCAAGCCAGGGACTGTGGCAGCTACAGTGGGGCATGGAACACAATAGAAATTCATTGTTGTTCTTTGGTATCTTGTGCTGATCAAGAGCACTTGGTATAGAAACCAGCTGAGGTAGATCCAGATTATAAATACTGCTGCGAAAGGGGCTTTAGTTCATTTCATTCTTACCAGTTTTGAAGGGGGAGGCTTACTTCTTAGTGGAGTATTTTTTGGGTATTGCCAGCCTCCTTAAATTGCTTACAATAGTCTGCATAGATGCTTAGAAAACTCATTAAACCTCAAGGTGAGTGCAAGTTAGTAGTGAAGAAGGGGATAGGATTTGAGTGAGTGGCTGAGAAGGCAAGTAGGAAATTTAATGGTGTGGGGAGAGACAACTTCTTGTGAGATACATTAGTAAAGAGAAATGAAGTGTTGAACCCTGTCCTAACTAACAAAGGAATGCAGTTGTTTTTCTAACCTGCTTCTAAGCATTAGAGCCAGCTGTCTTTGTTGTGCTGTATTCAGGTTTCCAAGGAGATGTGAGATATTTTTATGAAACTGAGAAATTGAGAAATCATGGGAAGCAGAATTTTAAATGCATGTCAAACCTGGAAATACAGTGGCAGGAAGGACCTGTGTAATGTGCAATATTTTAAGGATACAACTGAAATGCCATATGACTGAAATTGTCTTTTTCACCAATGGTGATGACTTTAGTGTTTAACTGAGAGCTATTTTAGGATGATAAACAACATTCCTTTCACTTTTAACTGCTTGGAGGGGAGACCAAGTGCCTTGTAATAGATACTGTTTATTCCAAAGTGTGCAAGAATTCTTTATTCAGGATCAGAAACTCTAAAATGTTAGTGAGAATTTGTTTGTTTAGAGAATCTGCATCTCTAGTTCTTGAGCAAGCTGTTTGGGTTGAGAGCGTTCAGTTAATAGATTCTCCATGTTGAGCAGCTTGGGGATGTTCTGTGCCTAGAATGCTGAGAGCGATGTAAGATTGTATGAAATGCTCAAGTCAACTTTGTGAGGAAATTAGGGATCTCCAGTTGACAACAGCATGTGTGTTGTATATGATTGTTTTGCATGTAAAAGGTACTCAGATGCAGACTTAGAGTTCTTGGTGGTTGCAGGGAGTCCCTTGGAGCTGCTGGATGAGTGGGCTAATTTTGCTAATTGTGAAGACATGCCTGTGTTTTGTGAAAGACCTCATGAATTAGTAATCAAGAGATGGACTTCTGTATTGGTGGTGGCATTACAGTATTTGCTACAGAAAGTTTTAAGGCAGCATTGTTAAAATTAGATAAATGGAATTGCAGCAGACTTAGAAACCAAAGGAGAGACCGATTATCATTTGTGCTGCACTGCAAATTATCTATGTGCTGCTGTATGGCGTGTTTGAATTTAAGATTTATTCTAGTCATACACTGCTGTAGATTTGTGGTGGTTCTGGCTGATTTTCTATTTTTTCTGTTTATTTCAACCCTTTTGTGATGTCACTTTTATGCCCATGCTGTCGCTAAATGTGCTGATCTCTATTGTTGTGGTTACAGCAATACTATTTGTGTGTCTTTGGTAGGGCTGGCAGGTTGAGTGGGGCAGGTAGGGCATGTAACAGGAAATCATGGGGAATTTCACTATGAATCTCTGAAAATTCAGGAGAAGGATAAGCAGAAACTAAAAATGCTACCATGTGGATACGATACGCTGCTAGCAAGAATTTTTCTTGCTTCTTTCCAGTCCCCTGAGATATTTTTCTCTCTCACAGAAGATATTAGCAGAGTTCTATAAACTGTGAACACCTGTGACCTTGCAGAGCTTTGTTTATGGTACAGTAGAAAAATATTTTGATAATGGATGTTTTAGGATTTTAGCCAATCACCCCAGGGGTGGCTGATCCTTTGACCAATTAGACTATGAAGAAAAAAGTCTATAAAAGAGTTGTAAAATAATTAAATAAAAGGAATCTTGCTGCCCAATTCCTGCCTGTTGGATCTCTCTTCTCCTCCCTACCACTGCAGGACACCGTGATACTGCCATGTGGATTAGCATCTGAGGTGGAAGCCTTGGGGGGACTGTAGTTCAGGCTCTAGGTAATATTGGGGGAGGAATAGATTTAATGAACATAGGTAAAAAACATTGGCTCCAACTTTGGGATAACTAATGGTAAATCAGTCAACAGTGAACTATATGTCTATTGGAAATCAGTCTGCCTCAGACTTACCTGTTTAGGGAAGCCAGCAACCCAGAGCATTGTTGGGTCCCCAGCTGTGATAGTTCTTGTTCTTTATTCCATAGGTTAATGAGGATTTTATTTGCAAGCAGGCAATAATGGGACTTTTAAAAATACATGGAACACCTCATTTAGTTAAAAAAAAAACCCAACAAAGTATGAATTTTTTAGAATTTCACTAGAGAAAAAAGAAACAAAAAAAACCCCCAAAATGCAAAGCACTGTCTTAAACTTTTTGGTAGAAGAGTCCTCCCTTTTATATGTTAAAAATCTCCTTTATAAAAGGCTTTTAGTTGTAATATCTCTTGATGATGGTTTCATGCTGATTTTTACTTTTAAGACACTAGGTTTTGTTTTATTGAATACTCTAGGAAGGAGTTACCTACATTTACTTAGTAACATGTCAAACCTTAATTTCTTCCTGTCACCAATGAAGATATTTGAACTTTGATGTAAACAAGTGAGCTGAAAACTTTGTGTTAATGGAAATATTTGTAATAAATTTGAAAATACAGTTTTTCTTGAGAAGTCACAGAACATAATGAATTGCAGAAGTTTTGAAGAGTATGAAACTGTTAAGAGACTTCATTGATGCAGAAAACCAGATGTCTTGAAAAGCTATCACCAGTTGTGGTTTTCAGTTAAACATGCTGATTTCTTAAAGTAGGAGGCCCCTGAAACTGCTCTGGTGATTTGAGTTCTGTCTTTGCTTGAATAACATATGCTTGAGAGCAAGATAATAGAAAAAAGCTTGAGTAACTTCAAAAATGGACTGAAAACGAAAAAGTTTTGGGTTATAGTAACAAGGTTACTATATGAATGTAACTTAAGGAAAGTTACATTACCTGGAGTAGGGGAGCA
Organism: Corvus cornix cornix; assembly: GCF_000738735.6. Lineage (NCBI taxonomy): Eukaryota > Metazoa > Chordata > Aves > Passeriformes > Corvidae > Corvus > Corvus cornix. The sequence goes on from NC_046335.1 coordinate 35,415,157, forward strand.
ATTAAGTTGTTTCTCATGATTGTGATGGCTTCAGACTTAGAGGCTAGGTTTATATTATGTATTAGGAGGAGATTCTGTGCCGTGAGGGTAGTGAGGTGCTGGAACAGGTTGCCCAGAGACTTTGTGGGTGTTCCATTCTGGGAAGTGTTCAAGGCCAGGCTGGATGGGGCTTTGAGCAAACTGACCTTGTGGAAGGTGTCTCTACCCATGACAGTGGAGTTGGACTAGGCCATCTTTATGGTTCCTTCCAGCCCAGACCATTCAATGACTTCGGCTTTATATGTGTAGAAAAGGTGAAAGTGTGAGGGGTGAATTATATAGTGGTCAACTGATGAGAAGAATATAGGGGTTTTTTCTGTTGGCATCTTGAGTGCAGAGAGTGCTTCAGTGAGCACTTCAAGTTATGCAGACATACTTTCCCAACTTTACTGTTGAGAGCAAAGTGAAGATTTTTTTTTTTTTTTTTTTTTTTTTGCAGTGAAACCTCAAAGCTAAGAGGAGTTTCAAAATGAAAATGAAATGATCATCTGTCAGGAGAGATTTATTAGCTGCTGTTCAGTACGGAAAACTGAGCAAAATGCTTCTGGCTAGCTAAATCAATATGAATGTGTTAATTTTTTTTTTCCCCTTGCATACATAATGAAACATGTCTAAATAATTTTGATTTAGGCATGATTGCAGTTGGTTAATGTCCACTTGTATTTAAAGCTTTTATGAAAGAAAATGATGCTTTTCTGAGAATCAGGGTTTTTTTAAGGAATGATAAACACAATTTTTTACATAGATGACATGAGTTCTGTCTCTTCAGTTATCTCATACAAAACTGACACCAAGTTTCATTAAAGGCGTGGTTTGCTGCTGTGAACATTTAACTTGTTAAACCTTGTGCAGACTGCACTTCTTACCTGTAGCTCTTTAATAATTTTTTCCTTGAGGATACTGCATAGGGAATCTAAAATTGCACGCAACTTGCCTAAGGGAAGGTCTTAGTTGTGGTGCATACTTTATTGTAAAGTCAGAAGAACTAGTGTCTATGGTAGGTTTAGTAATCAAAATAGTAGAATTCTGGCTACAGGAAAATGCTGTGGTCCCATCATAGGGTGTGTGTCAAGCAAATCTTCTGACTTTTTTTCTCTGATGTGAGAGAGATCTCCGCTCTTGCCTGCATGTAAGCATCATATGGCTGAATGAAATTTGGTACTCTGAATAATGATTGCTACTTGTGTAGTAACACATCAGCATCCCCAAAATGGGCCTGTGAGGTGCTGTCTCCTGTGTCTGTGTTTGCAGGCAGACTCACCTGCCCTCTGGTGTCAGAGCTGCATGCAGGGAATGCAGCAGCATTCCCAAGGAACTGTTTAATCTCTGAAGTTAGGAAGGTGGTTATGCACTCCACCACAAAACGGGGTAGAAAGGAGGTCTCTCTGTAAGCAGTGTGTTTAACATGCACAGTAGCTGTGACAGTACAGGCCTAATGCTTTTCCCTTATATCTTTTGTAAAATACTGTGTACCTTTGCACAAGCTTTCATCTTCTGTTTTCATCTGAGAGCAGAGGGAAGGCAGCATGCTTTTCACCTAATTATGTTTTACACTTTACGTGGGGACTTTTGTTTCCCGTCCAGGAGCATTTCAGAGTATTGCTGTGGCTGATGACTTCTCACTTCCAGCACTGTTGTCTTCTCTGAAATGCTGCCAGTGAATATAGATTCGCAGAATTCTTAAGTTGGAAAAGACTGCTAAGATAATTGGGTCCAACTCTTAACCTAATACTGCCAAGTCCATCAGTAAGCCATGTCCCCAAATGCCTCATCAACATGTCTTTTAAATACCTCCAATGATGGTGACTCCACCACTTCCCTGGACAGCTTGTTCCAATGCTTGTCAACCCTTTTGGGGAAGATACTTTTCCTAATATCCAGTCTAAGCAACTAGTACAACTTGAAGCCACTTCCTTTTGCCCTGTTGCATGTTACTGTGGAAAAGAGACCAGCCCGCACTTCGCTACAATCTCCTTTGAGGGAGTTTTAGGTATTCAAGGAAATGCAGTGGTGTGAGTCAATACTATAAAAAATGCCGGTGAAACAATGTTGTTAAGTAATAGGACACAATCTCCTCATGGTCTTGAATTTGGCCCTGACCGTGGGGGCACAGCATTTACATCTGCTTTTTACCTTGAGACTTCTATTAACTGTGCAGTGAAGAAACCACCTTTATGGCGCTCCATGTATAAGGTTACCTGTGCTGTTTGCATTATTCAGTTTGTAAAATGAGTGGATGTCTTTGCTGCTAATTAAACATCATCCTCCCTGGAACCAATTATCCGTAAGTAGAAACAGCAGACGCATGATCCTCCCAGGGAGGATGAAACATTTCCCTATCCAATGCTTCTGCCTTAGCTAACAAGTTATATTCATTTTATCAGTTGCGTTTACATGTGAGAGCTCTAAGCAGAAACCTCAGAGCATAGTAGTGCTTAATGTATAATAAATACTATTTGGTTTTCTTTAATGGCTAAATGAAAATGCATTTTAAGCTTTTATCAAGAATCTTTGTAAACATTTTATGAAACTTTAAAAACACATTAAAGATTAGTTTTAAAGAAGTCTGGCTAAGAAAATTTTTGTAGTAATGTTATCACTCATCTAAAGGGGGAAAAATGACTGCAGCTGAAAGCTGTTTACCAGTTTCTTAATGGAATGGTTCTAAGAAGGAAACAAGAGTAGTCTAGTAGTACAGACCTTTGGTAGTTTGCAGAATGAAGTTAATCAGTGATGCCAAATTCAGAAGGTGACTATATGCAGGTCAAGACTGAGGCATACTGATGGGTCTCAAACTGTAGTATCTGTGCACTGGTTCCAGGAGTCTGTTTCCCATTAAGTGAATCAGATGCTTACAACTTTTTACAGCTGTTTAACCTGCAAAGAGCTATTTTAACTGCACTGTGATGTACAAGAGGCATGTCACATGGTGCCCTCATTAGTTCTCATCTTTACAAGAAAATTAGTGAACTATTTGTTTCTTTCTTAAGTATTCGAAATAAATATTCTAATAAAATGTTGAATAAAAAGCCCTAAAAGCTATCCCTTGGCTATTTAGCCCATATATTTGTTTATAGCCCATATATTCACCCATGTATTTTTTTTCATCAGATCATTTGATATGGTCTCTCAGCTGCTAATATGAATAGACAGTGGAGAAAATCTGTTCCTTGATCTGCATCTGTTCCTTTCTTTACCTGTAAAGAGGTGTTAAGATCTCTATCTGTGTTTCATGAAATTTTAAAAAAATGCATGAGACCATTGTTTCTCTGTGGGAAAATGGCATTTTCATTTTCTGCTTTTAGCCCCTTGGTATGCTGCTGTTATGATTACTCACTGTTAGCCCCGCAAGGTGCACTGGTGAAAGTGTGTTTGCAGAACTTTTTAGTGCAGCTTAAAGAAGCTGCTGGAGAGCATAGTTCAGGTTTGAGGTTTTTTAGTTTCCCCCCACTAAAGATACCACATGCCTTGTAAGTGGGGGTTTTCAGCATTTGAAACAGTAGATTCTAGCAAACAAATTGCATTACTTCTGTAAAGTGAATAATCTCTCTAATGGATGGCGCGTGTTATGTCACGGTGTTAAGGAAATCAATTCCACCAGATGCACAGCTGTCTCCCAGCCTCCAGCTGCTGCTTCCCTTATGCTTCACACCCGAATAGCTTGGAAAGTGTTTATGCTAACAGGGAAGGTGGATTTTGGTGCATTTTAGGCATCTTGAACTAAAAAAAGAATTTGATGTTTTTGTGGATTTTTTTGCTTTAGAAATTGTTTGATCTGAGTCCATTTTTAAATTGGACCAGCAGCATTAGACTACAACCAGTAGCAACAGTCAAAAAGGTTTTTTTTTAATCTAGTAATGAATTTCTCTGACACATAGGATAATCCTTTTATTAATATGGTTCCTCTGTATTCTGTAAAAACTCTACAAAAGTTGTCATTGTCTTTAGAGTTTTGTATGTGCAGTTTCCCCGTGGAGCTTAGAGTGTTCAACAAACTTTTCTGCAAAATAATTTTTTTTTGCTTTCATTTAAAACAGTTGAAGCTTCTTATTGACATTGAAGCTCTCTTGTGAAATATCATTTACTTTTTTATTTACATCCAATAAACTATTATTTTAATACAGTGATGTCTTTAAAAAAAACCCAACCAAAATTATGTCCTGATTCTCTGTTACTGTCATTCTCATTGGTGGTTGTGAGGAGTGGTGCAGTAAATACTTTAATAAATTAAATGATGGCTTTAATGATAATACTGCATAGGCAATTTTTTTGCAAGGAAATTCAGTGCAGTAGTAGTGGTGTTATAACTTGGTCTTTTCATGTTATTTTGCACAGTAAAATTCACAGCACAGTGGAAGAATGAAAAGTGACAGTTGCTTGTTCCAATTTAAATGCCATAATAAAAATTATGATCCGTGATAGAACTTTTAATTGATCTTTTTATACACAAGTATTATCTTGACAAACTGCCAAAATGAAGGTGCATATGAATGAAATTACTAAGTGTTCTAGTTAATTGCATGGATTTATTTCTCAGACTCTTCTCCTTGAAACAACAATTCTGTAGAAGGCTGAATTTTAAAGATGCTTACCGGATTTGGGGATTCTTTTTATTTAAATACAGTAATTTTACAGTAGTTTTATGTATGTATTATTAGAGAGGTTCTTAAATTGGCTTTGTACATTAGATTTTATATATGGTAAAATCTGCCACCTTTTTCCCTTTTCATAATATATTATTCATTACTTTCTTTGGAGTCTTTGCCAATACTGTACTGTACTGAAATTGTTGTAGAATGGTTGCTGTATGGTGATGTTTAAGGCCTTCCTCCTGGTGGAAGTGTTCTTCTAGTTGTCCAGTGAGTTATGTAGATAATTGATCTAACAGCTACAAGGATATACCTACATAGATACATCTGTGCAGAAATATAATTGTAGATATTATGTCTCTGATACTTATAAATAGCTTTTTTTCTGAAAGTTCTCAAATTGACATCTTCAATTATTAGATTTGTCACCTGCCTAGTCTTTTCCCAGGAGTTGCAATAAATGTCAGTATCTGGTGTGCAGGAAAATGGGATGTGACAAGAGTAATGTATAGAGAATATTTTTTTAACTGCTATTACTGTAACATGTTCCTTTAATGAACAAGAAGTTATAAGCATGTCTGCTCAGACTGGAAGTTAAAGTCAACTAAAATGAGGTTTTGTAGTAGAAGTTTTTGTTGGGCTTCATGACAGATGGTGTTGGTATCCCAGCTTTTAATGCTGATGATGTATTCTTCAGAAGCCCCTTCATGATGAGCTATCCATAAAATCTTTGCTTAAAGTATTGATATGTTTGGCAGTTGACAAAGCTAGATGGGCACGCCAACATTTCACACCTTGGACTTTCAACTGGAGGAATCTTAGTTTTAAAGAGAAGAGTGTATTTGAAGTTTTGGTTGCTTCACAGTTAACTTTTGATTTCATGGTTTTGAGATGCAGATGCTGAAAATAACTATAATGCATTTACCCCTATTTCTCTTCTGCTGTACTAGTCACTTGTGGAACTTCACAGTTAACCTGAATGTGTCTCAGTTTCCTATGGACACTGTTTTCTGATGCATATGGATTGTTTTAGTGTAGCTCATGTTGCATGGAAAAGTCTTGGAAGGCAGCTAGAGACAGGGTGAAGTATGTCACGTTGGCACGGAAGTAATGCTGTATGTGCTAAATAAATAGCCACCCAGCTCATTTATCATCTTCTGCTGTTTGATGGCTCTGTCAGTTAAAACAGAGAAAGTACCCCTGGTTAAGTCTGCTGCTTTGGATACACTTCTGCCCTGTTCTTTGTGTGTTAGTCTTGTGTGCCCTTTACCATGGCTCTCTGCATTTCTCCTTGAAACACTCTGCTTGTTTCTCTGCTTTTTGTGCTTTATCTCCTGCTGCTGCTCAGGACTTTTGCACGGTGTAGAGTTACGTACCCTGATATTTGCTCACTGTTTGAATGGATTCAGCTGCCCACTTGGAACATCAGCTGTCTGAGCTGATCTGTGATGACTTTTCTCAAAAGGATTGTGCTGTGTGGTGCTTGTGTCTATGCACATTTTGAAAAATCAGTAAACTAGTGAATGGTATGCTGTGTTATATTTCAAATGTCAGTCATTTAATTTTTGTTTTGTGTTCAGATTCATTTTTATAATTAATTCTTGATGTAAACTGTTGGTAATTTGGCATCAGTTAAAAGAAACATTTGTGCTGATGGATTTAAAAGCAATTTCTATTCCTGCCTTGCTGTGCTAAACATCATAATTTTTCTGAAAATAGGGATTATTTTCTTTTTTTTACATTAGCAGTACTATAGTTCTGTCTGTGTAACTGCTTATTGATAGAGAGGATTTTGGTTTCAGAATCCTTGCACTGTATTTTGATCTTCAAACTGTGGTTTGTACTTAGTACCTTTTGTGGTCCTGTCTGGAACCTGGAGTTCTGTATCCATCTGGAAAGAGGTGGCCTAACATGGGTAGATGGACCTGCACTTGGACCTTAGATACCTAAGGCGTGTAAGAGTGCACTGTCAGGACAGAGGAGGGGAGGAAGACTCTAGCCACCTGTGATTCTTCTCCCAGAGTGTGCAGTTACCCTCAGCATGGTCACTTTTCGCTGCTGCTGTGATTAACAGAACTGTTGGCTGCATGAACACAACTGCATGCACCCGATCCACGTGGCAGGGTTTTCATCAGGACAGTAGTACATCTAGTGAAATGCTCAAAGCTTGAAAATGCAGCTTTGGTATACACCATTTTTCTTTCCTGGGTGTCCTTGCACATCATTTAACGTCTAGGGGAAAAGACCACTAGAATGAATAGAAATGTCTGTACCAAATGTCAGGAGGCTTGGGAGGAGAAAGCTCAGGCATTTCACATGCTCTAACTTTATTACTCAGGCCTTTCCTTGGGGGTAATTTCTGATTTTTTTATGGGTTTCTTAACAGTTCAGTTGGCTGGTGTCTGTTGTGATTTTCTTCCACTGTCAGTGAGTCTGCTTATTCCTGTCCAAGACTGTATCAGATGAAAATATTCCCAAACCTACCAATGTGATGCAGGAATTCAGTGTGATCTGGGTTGACAGGTCTTTGCAATGAGCAGAAGGGTGTAGAGCAGAGTCACAACTTCAGTTGTCTAAACAGGGTTGTTACTACTCTTGATGTTTTAGGAAGAGACCTATTATGAGTATTTTTATATGCCTCAAATCACCCCTTTTTTTGTCCTTCTCATACTTCAGCATCCTTTGATTTGGTGGTTTGTTGAAGTTTCTGATTTTAATCTAGTATTCCAGTAGATAAGAGTCTCAGAAATATCATGGGAACCCCTGCAACGCCCCTCACCCTCCAGGCTGATGGGAGGTGTTTGCCCTGTCACTTCCTCTCGACAGGAGTTTATTTTTGCATAGAAGGAGCTGTCATAACTTTCTGATACCTCACAGGATGATGGTGTTACACAATGATGGCTGAAACATCAAGCTAACTCTGGTTCCCTTTCGAGTCACTCTGAAAGCTTTGCATTAGAACTGCTGGATTAATGAAACTGGTTTTAATTCAGAGGGATGACTGAGTTTATGGGGGCTCATTGATTCTTTTGTGGTTTGAAGAAATGTCCTTTGCTTCAAATGAATCACAGGAATTTCCACCTTCTTTCTATCTCCCAAGGATTTCTCTCGTCTCTTTGATATGCTCTAAGCATACTTGAATCCTACATTTCTGCCCTGGTGTAGACAAGCCAGTTATGCAACTATTGCTTTATTAATACAGCTTTAGAAAAATCTGTTGTTTAATCTCCTTAAAGCTTGTGAGACATTAAAGTTGTTGGAAGCATCTCTCTCTATGATCATCATAGGTAATAACCCTTCCAGTATTTCATGAATAGAAATTAAATGACATGCCTAAATAAGATGTGTCTGCCCCAGGAAATCTGTTTTGTCATTTAGCAGACATTTCAGTTTCCATTTCAAATATTTGGCTTGTCTTGCAGAAGACCCTCCTGGTCTATTCTGCCAGCAAAGTAAATCAGCCAGGCTGTTTTAATATGTGTGAATTAAAATAATATACTGGAGTTTTTTTCTGATCGCTAGGGAAACCTCTAGAGTCAATGAAAATTGATGAGTTGTTCCAGCTTTTGCATTTTTAACAGAAGAACAAAACAATTTTTGCTGATTTTTATTCAGCAAATTCAATGCCACTATTTGACTAACAAGTGTGGCTGAACTTAATGACTTTTCCCAGCTTCTGCTGCATTAGGCTATGGACAGTTCTCTTCACATTTGTATGAAGGTATTCTAGCAAATTAGGAAAACTCAGGGGTCACCTGGGAATTGTTGCTGAAATGTCTCTCTTAATCTGATACAGGAATCCTTAGGACTTCTACTAAATAGTATTTTTCCTTGACAAAGATCTGTTTATGCCCTTGAGTGGTATACTCTGTTAATCATTTAATGATCTTTTTAGAGTTGTCTTGGCTTCTTGATCACTTAATAGCATAAGGTAAGATTCACTGAGGATAGCAGTGGATAATCCAGCTACAGTGGTTTGGGAGAAGCTGTATGGGCCAGTTCAGAGTTTAAATGGCTTAACCTTTTTTGCCAATGGTTGTTTGTATTAAGAAGTAGGTAATAGTGATGAACCTGTTCCGCCACTTCTGGTGTTTACTGTACCTGTTTCCCTAAAGAAAAAATAGTTAAATGGTCAGAGTTAAGAGCTCATATTTGAAATGTGATTAAATGAAAAAGTCAATCTCTTTCCAAGTGATAGGGGAAGGTAGTAAGATATTTGTGTAATCTGGAACATGTTGTCTGTAAGGGGACAGACAGGATGGTGTCTTCCATGATTAAATGATGAGCAGAAACTGTTTTGTTGCTTGACGTCATTTCTTGGTACACTGATTTCTGAGAGCTTTGAGAAGCGCCTTAGTTCTTTGAAAATAACTGCTTTATAAGGTGGTGCCTTTGGGAATATTGGGTCACTAGTAGTAATTTAAAAGAATGTTAAAGTTACTGGGTAGCAGTTTAATGGAATGAGTGACATCCTTAATAATTTGTGGGCTTCATTTAATTTACCTTATGTGATTTCATGTGTATGTAATTGCTTGGGCCACCAAACTGGTGTCAAGATAAACACTAGCTTCTCTCCATCCTTCACTTATGTGTAATCTAGCTGTGCTACCAAAGAACCTCAGAATGCTAGCTTTTAAAATGTATAGAAAGTACTATCTGGCAGATCTAGAAGGGTATCCAGAGCTCTGCCTAATTAATAGTTTTAACAAAATTTGAGATAATGTTATAAATAGATACATGTCAGTGGTTAAAGATTGTCTGTCTTAACAGCTGAGACACTGTTTGTAATCTTGTAAGCCCCAGAGGCAGAGAATGTCTGATGCTTTCTGTTCTTCAGTTCTGGATCCAATAATGTGACATCTTGGCTGAAAGGTGAAAATTTGAAAAATACTTAGAAATGTAATAATAAACCTTGCTCTCAGTACCACTGCTCTTAGTCACACCTGAGTCACTAGCCTTTTCCTGAGTATCTCCTTGGAAGGTAATTAGGATCATACTGAATATAAATTGTGAGCATATTTGTGATCTCATAGTTTTGCAAGGTAGTTCCCAGAATTTGTACATTTTGCTTAGGATTAGGGTTGTGTGTTGTTTTGCCACGATGACACGTGGTTTGTTTTCACTGTGGTCTCCAAGAAGACAGGAAGAAAAAAAAAAAAACTACTTTAGTAGTTTCATCAGGAACAAAAGCAAATTCTCTTTGGTCATGTCATATTGTCCTTAAGTGCTGCTTTCAAAGGCCTGAAGAATAAACTCTTTTAGAGACAAAATGCTTTAAAAATGCTGAGAATTTTTCATACTTATTATCAGCTGAGATGGAGCTCTCAAGTACATTGTTGATGTTAGTGAACTTTAATTTTTACTGCAATTTTCTGTATTATGTGAGGCAAGACTGTAGATTAGCCTTCTATTAATAGTTGTCTCTTACTGTCATGTTTCAAGGTTGGATTTGTTATTAGCATTTTTCTGTCTGAGCTACACTTGCTGAAGTGTCCTTAAGGGTCACAACTACAGATGCTGTCTTCCTTTTTCATGATTTAAATATGTTGTATTTTATCTACAGTGAGCAACATTATGCTAATGTGTTTTGGAAGAAGTTGGCTGAAGCTGTACCTAAAGTGGTGGGGCAGCGTGAATTGCCTAAGCTGCAGATATGCTGTAACCTTTCTAAAATCCTGGGTGGGTTGGAAGATGGTACATTTGGAAATGCCTTTTTTTTCCCCTTCACTGATGAATTATATTACAAGTTTGCAAAGCACATGCCGTGTACTAGGTTAAGCAGTTAAAAAACGTAGTACAAGCGATTTATTAATCAAATATTTTCCTTTTCATTTTTAATGTGTAAATTTGAAAAAAAAGGGTATGTACTGTTCTTTGAACCTAGACTGTAAGTGCTTAAAACCTCATGTAGGAACTTATCGTTTAGAAGATGCTGTTGGGGATGGGACCTTTTTCTCACTTAGGCAGATTTTTCCAGAAAAGTGATCTTAATAAGCCCCAAAAAATAGTTTGCATTTACATGAAGGGTCTCTCAAAAGTTGAAAAGTTTATCAGCAGATACAATCTCTATATACTCCGTTTCCTACTATTGTCCATACTATTAACCTGATTTCCCTTATGCAGAAGAATTGAGCATCTTTCATCATATATAGTCATGCAGATGTATTTGTTAATAATTCTCTAGTGAAAATTTTTCTGATACTTGCTATAGAGATACTGAAATGAAAGGAGAAGACATCTACTTCCAGAGGAGGTCCACCACCCCAGCCCCCGCTTCCCCAAATATTATTTATTGGCTAAAAGTCTATGGTTGTCACTTAAAACCATAAATTCCTGTCCCCATCGGTGAATCGATAAATACAGATATAGTCAAATAAATCTCCTTGACACTTTATCTCAAATATTGCAAAACAGACTCTTGATTTGTATTGTGTTAATTAAGTTTTTGGTTTTCATAGATATCAGTTAAATTGGGATATCTTTACCAAAACTTTTTAGAGCAGGGACACAGAAGGTGGAAAGAGTGGTCTTGGCTTGTCCCTCTCTTTTCTGTAGAATCCTGCAAGAGAACAGTTTTGTTCTCTTTTAGCTGTTCCAGGGGTTTGACATTTTTCCAGCTGTGGGTTCCAGAGAAATTTCACAAGGAGTTTGCTTGGGGCACAGCAAGCAAATCTGTCCTCTTTAAAGACAGATTTGGGAATTGAATGGTCTCATGGAACAGTTGATTTGGGCGACCATCCTCCTTATAGAAGAATCCAATTTTGCATCAGATCCCTGCTTCAGGATCTCCAATAACATTTTAAAATGTTTACCTACATTTTGGGGAGGAGGGGCAAGGGAAAGGAGGGAGAGAGAAGGATATGGTGCTTGGAGCAGTACTGCACCACATTCATTTGAATCTGCAATAGAGAAAAAAAAAATAAATACCTCCAGAACTTTGCTGTGGGATTTCCCCCCCCCCCGCCCCTTTTGGTTCTTGCTTCTTCATAGATACTTAGTTTCCATAAGAACACGAGGTAATTGTTAAATGCATGCTAGGGGCTCAGTTTGCTTTTGGTTTTTTTTTTTCCTTTTGCTACTTACGTTTGAAATGTATTACATGTAGAGTAAAAACCTCGAGAGCAATATGGTAATTCTGTTAATGGCTTTTGTTCTGAAACTAAAATATTAAACTGATAAATATAGTGTAATATTTGGGAATGGCATCTTGTTTTTATTACTTTGAAGCTAACTTGCGATGCAGTGTTTGTAAATGTGCAAATCTGGATTTGAGGCTAAAGGAGGACTTACAAAATATCACATCTATTGTCAGTCTTTAAAAAAAGTCAAGTGGTGAACCATCCAAGATGTTGTTAAGGCTTACACAAAGGTAGCATTGTGATAAACTGCAGCTTGAATACTTACCTCAGTTGCAACTTGAATGCTTACCTGAATGCCTTCCAGCTAATTCCAGAAAATTGCTGGTCTGAAATACCTACCCAAAACCAGGGATGAAACGGACTCTAAATTATTCTGGTTTCTGGTGCATACTGTCTGCTTTTTTTAGTGTGTTAGGGTAGAAACTGCAAATAATTGCCTTTAAGGACGGTGAGCATATTGTTGCTGATGAGAAGCACTGGTGTTAGTTAATATGCTGGACTCTGTGGCACTGGCTTGTGAGGGTGAGGGAGCACAACTGGTTACAGCACTTAACAGTAGTCGGAGCAATCCACCGTGTAGCTGAAGGGAGCGGGAGGTGACGGTGGGAAATACATCTGTTCTTCCTTGTGTGACTTTCTGGTGGGCAGTGTTGCATTGGCTTTACTTCAAACTTGCAGAAAGGACAGAGCTATTGAGAATCCAAGCCAAAATGCTAAGTTATAAAAGAAAGCAAACGTTGTGCTTCAATTTCTGCTGTGTGCTGAAGCTGAGGAGCTGACATTTCAGCAGCAGAACGATGTCTTCATAGAGATGATGAGTACAGGCTGAGTCATGTAATTTTCTGCTTCAAAAATTAAAATTAATCTGCTGTACATAAAGTTTTTCATTCCTGCCAGCTCACTCTGAAAACTTAGTTATGCCATATTGCCAGTGTAATTGCAACAATTTTGTCTGTCTTTTCTGGTTTTGTTTGGGTTTTGTTTTTCTTTTTTAAAACAGAGAAATGTATGTAGGATTTCCAGCAAACTGCCAACAGTTTGCATCTAAACAGCCACAATGTCAGCGTCTCTCTGCATTACTGTGCTAGTCTTTTATGAACTTGAGGCTTTTCCTCATAGCAAGTTTGATTGATTGTCAAAGTCCAAATGTAGGTTTTCTCTTTGTAGGTCAGTTACAGTCACTTAAGAGGTTAAACAGCAATGTGGATTTTCTTTTATCATTCTGAGATTTTAATTTTTAGTATTTTAAGCAAATGGGCAGTAATATAACGTAAAGTTTTAGGGTGTTTGATCTTTGCCTGAAATAAGGTACACCCATGGCTTTAATGATGGGATAATCACTTTGGGAAGGGGGAAATATGTTTCTTTGAGCCATATTCTATGAGCTGTAACACCTGTTGATCTGCTGTTTCTGAAGTGGATTATGTAGTGTCTTTGTACCAATAACATCAGGGTCTGTTAGAGGAACAGTTAGGGCATGATGTGGAGCTGTGTGGAATACCCTTGAAATCTGGGTGGTAGAGGGAAATAAGGGAAGATAATTCAGTGGTTTGAGAATCTCCAGTGTAGGAAGTTAGTTGCTTGTTGTGTTTCCATCATAGTTTTTATGAACAAAAGAAATTATGGGGAAAAAAAAATCTGGAGGAATTTCTAGCCATAAGAGTCAGTAATATGCAAGGTTGCTCTTAAATTCTTTTGTCAGCATTTTGGTTTATTTCTTATTCCACTTACTAAAGTGATTCTGTTTCATCTCAAGTTATTCAGAGGTTTCAAATTGCTGATGGTTCCATGTAGTGGTGGTATATGAATTTCTTGATACTTCCTTTGTGCCTGGATGATGATTCCAAATTCTTCCATGTGTCTGCCTGCTTCTGCCTCCTGTATAGAGTTTTATTTTGCCCTGGACTCAATCAGGACTTTACTATTTAGCCAAAGGTGTCTGTTTCCCATAGCACCTTTTCCAAAGTCCAGATCTGTGTGCTGTACTACTCTCTGTCGTTTCCCTCAGGTTCTTGAACCCCTCTCTTTCTGGTCACTGTAGCCAAGGCTCCCATGGCCATCCTCAGCCCGGCCAGCCTGGTTTGTGAAGAGCAGACCCAGCTGTGCATCAGCCTTGATTGGCCCATGCAGTACCTGTGTCAAAAGCTTCTCTGTGTTGCTCCGCAGTACTGCAATCAAGTTTGAAATAAAAACGTGTCTTCCACTGTGTTAAATACTAAAATGAGTCCCATTTGATTAAAAGAAAATGTGATATTGCATATAAACTGATACATTTAGTAGCCATTTGCTTTCCTGTGTAAAACAGAAATTGGGAACACTTTTTGAATGATAGTAAAATAAAGGGAATTTCTTTGCACATATCATCAGTATTTTGTGAGACAAAGGCAGATTATCTGCATCAATGCAAGCTTTAGAATCAACAAATTATTTTTCACATGTGCCACATAATCATGTGGGAGGCCTTCATTGTGAACAAGCTGCTGATATTTTTCTTCACACAATTCTGAAAAGAAATTTCTGTGGTAACAGTGACATTTGCCAATTTGGTCTTAGTTATTTCTTTCTCTCTGGTAAAATGTAATTTTCCCTAATAGGAATTAGTGCGTACAGGTCGTTTTTAAAGAGATGCAAGTCCACCTTGCAGACCATTTAACTAATTGTTTTCTGATGTTCTGGTGGTTTCCTTATTTTATCTCTGTCAGTGGAAAGTATTTCAAGAGGAAGATCATGAAGTGTAAAAGCTAGCCTTAAAAGTTGATTATTTTACTGCTTCAGTTTATCGCCTGATTTACACAAGAATTGTGTGTAATTTGTGCTTTTCAGTTTCAACTGCAGCTTCCTCTGATGTCTTAATGGAAGCTGAAGAGATCAATGAAAAGCTCACTGCCAAGAAGCGTTAGTATGGTACTATGGCAGTTTATTTGGTGGGTCTTGCCTAAGTGTAAATGCTGAGGCATAAACAAATAACCTAATGGTTCCTGTGGGATTGAAACCTTTAAGTCCTTTTTTGAAAACTTTACATCCATATCATGTGATACCAACATTTTCCAACTGAAGCTTGCACATAATGAAAGATCTCCTCTTTATATGCATTAATGTTAAATTTTAATTATGGTGCTTCTGGTGATTTTTGAACTGTTTTCTATTTAATAAATATTTCTATTGGAGATAGTTAAAAATATTTGGTAGGTATGAGACCAAATAAAAGGCACTAGAGAAAATGTTACTTGAAAGTGATGGATGTTGTTCCTAAGTAATGATTGTTAAATGTTGGTCATTACATCTCAAAGCTGAAGGGAAGGAACTTTTGGGCTGCAGTTCTCTTGACTCTTAGCCATGAACCTTTCTCTTTTTATGGAGTTGGCTGTATATTCTTCAGGTGTTCTGTCTCATCTCACCTGACACCTCCACCTATGATCTGGTGGTATCTTACTTGTACAGGAAGATGTACTTGTTGCAAGTGGTCTCATCCATGATGCCTCCTTTTCTTTTTAAAATGTAAGTTTTTCACCCAACTGAAAAACAAATGGAGTTTTGGCTGTTGTTATCCTCCTAGGCAGACAGAAATTTCCTTTTTATATTTGAGGGGGAAATCCAGACCTGTAGTTCTTCATGTCTTTTCTTAATCTAACCCACTTGACCAGGTAAGACAGTAATCGTTTCATATGATGGCTACTTTCTTTTGAGAGCAACTGTAATTAACGTAAAGTGTTTCTTCTGTGTGACACAAGTATCTTGTAGATTTGAAGGATGGAATTAATTTGGCTTGCTTCCATGAAACAAGGTCAAGGTTGTTTGTGGGGCTTTTTTTTGCATACAGTATCTTACTCATCACATGGAGCCCTTTTTTTCCTTCTGTATTTGACAAAAGATTAAATTTTTCTCACTGTAAATTTAGATTGTTTTCTTAGTATTTAACATAAGACAAAATATAATATGTATATTTTTATGTTGTAGAGTTAGACATTTTCTTACAAAACTAAATAAGTATGTGGTTTCAAAAAATGCTTTCTTTTATATATTGGCTGCCTTTGTGGTCTGATAGTTCCTGTATTTTAAAAAGGATAAGAGCAATTCTTTTGGAAGACTGATATGGTCTTTGTTACTTGCATCCTACATACAAGCTATTGATTGATGGTTTTGACAACGATATTATAGATCATATTCAGAAAAATTTAAAAATATATTTTCTGCTCTTTTTCCCATCCTTCCCTGCCATTGTGACTTGGTAAGTCTTGGTCTGCTTGCTGAAGATTCACATACTAGTGAAAATGTCACTAATTGCTGGTACAGCTTGGGGGGGGGTGTTTTGCTTTGTCATCTTAGGTTTCTTGGCAACTTAAGCTTTTAGCAGCTGCTGTACACAAATTGAGGTTGGTACTGATTATTCCCCACTGCATAAGTACGGACATTATTACTGTGTGCTAAGATACAGGCTGTAGAAAATAATAAAAGAACAAAAAGTAATATTGCATCCTGCCATTTTAGCCAGGCATCCAAATCTCTAGATACAGGATGAAATCCTTTGAAGTCTGGACATGAACTCGCCACAAGGTTGATGAATATCGCCTTCTGTCAAATAGCGGCTATCTCGGGCGGCTCGCTGTAGACGCTAATCTCCGTTTTATTTTTAGCAAACCATTAGTCTCTCACAGGGGAGTGTGGGAGTAATTGTCAAAGCTACTGAAGGACTGCTATTAAACCGAATTGCTGTAGCAGGTGTTGGGTGGGATCTCCTCCATTCTTACCAATTAGCAGCTACTGGCTTCACGTTTAAAGACATGTGAAAAGCAGCCCTGTCATGTGAAGATTTTCTAGCCTTCCTTGTGCACTGTGAGATTGGGTCTCTTGACAAGTACTCCTTTTGAAGCTTCTGTTCTTTGTCAACATACAAGAATTTTCACTATGTAAATCCTTTCCCTAGCCTGTTGGTTTAGTTTTCAAGAGGATCTCTTGTAGGGGTACTGCATTTAGTCTGCTTGCTAAGGAAGTGAGGCTTTTGTGACTAGATTTGCCTATCCATCAATCCCTTTTTTTAACTCCTCCTTCCTCACTCCAAAAGGGAAAAAACCCCCACCCACCAGCATTTTGAATATTAACTGGCTGCTGAGTTCCATCAATGAGGGGTGTAAAGTTCTTGGTATGGAGTAAGTTGTTGTGAAATTGGTGCTTTAGTGAGGAGTAGTCTAGACATTCACTGAGAAACAGCTGGGTCAAATCTAAGCCTTAGCAATCCTGGGTGGCTACACGTGCTGCTTCCCCTTGCTCTGCCAGGCAGTGTGCATCTGCAGCCTTGGTTCTAGCTCTAGTGCTTCGTGTACAGAAAGGATATACGGATACTTCTACCGGGGAGAGGAGAGCACCAGGACTGTACCAAAAAATGGCGCCTGTTGGTCTCAGCAACTACTGGTAATGTGAGTCAGGGCTGCAGGGTGGGAGGTGATGGTTAAGTTTCTTTCCATCCTTTGTGTTCTCTTCTTACCAGTGTTTGTTTCGTCCATCTTTTTTAGCCCAGTTTGTTCCACCAGTGGTGTTTCAGGAGTTTGTTCTTTCAGTTACCTTGAAAGTTGGGAGCCTACAGCTTGGTTTCATAGGAACTCCTCAGTTACTTTGGATTTATGAATGTTGGTGTGCAGTTAAAAAAAGAAGCCAAACGAACCAAAACCATAAAACCCATTGAATTTAAGAAAGACAAGAAAAGAGAGGAAAATACTGTACAAGGCAGAACACAGGTTCCTTATTTGGTGTGCTCCTAATCCTACCCAAACTGTTCCTCCTTTTGTGAGTGCTATGATCAGTACCAATTATTTGACAGGAGACTTCTGTAATGTTACTGATTCCTTTATTCCAGCCTTCTCTGAGAAGCATGTTACAGAGATGTGGATATGCAAGAAGCACAAAACAAGAGCTCAAAATAAGCAGAATTCCCAACAGGGGAGCTCCTAAGCACTGAGTTGAGAAATCTTCAGCAGAGTGATGATCCAGCTCTTTTTGGTGATGGAATCGAAGCTAATTAGAATTAATGCTGTCCTCCAGCTCATAACTGCCTTAACTTCTGTAAACAAAAAGCAGTTTTTAAAGCACATCAGCATTGGTTAAATAGTTGGTCTGAGGAGCCAGCTCCAGGACCGTGCAAATTATCAAACTGTGAAAGTTTTCAGTTTGTAAGGAATCACAGAAACAGCATTTTGTTTGGAAAAATTTGAAAGTGTAGGTGATGCTAGTACATTCTATTTATTTTTTTCTCTCTGGTTGTTAGAGCTATGGGGTATCAGATAAGAGCTGTTGCTCTGTTGTAACCTTCAACATTAATTGGATGGCCAGCACAAGTTCTGTGCATTACTGGGATTTCACACATGAATGTGCTCAGTAGGGTTTTAATGGTCCACAGGACTTGTGCTTCTGTCTCCTGAATCTCTATAGCAAATTCTTTCTCCCTTACTACCCCAGGCCAAAGAATAACCTTTTGCAAAAGGCAGAGAAAAGTTTGTTTTATGCTGTTCTCCAGTTTCAACTGGGTTTTTCCTTCTTGCTGCAAGTTCTTCATTGACACAGCCATAACTACTTGAAATATCACTGTCTTTTGATGACTCTCTTATTTCCTGCCACTGACATAGTAGATAGAGCTAGTGAAGAAAATGTAGTACAGGAATACTAAAAATTGAATCTAAAAATGGACATGGCATGATGTGTAGGATGATTAATGCCCCAATTCTCATGCATTCTAGCACCTTATGTAGCAGAATAAAGAAATTAATCTCATAATTTGGAAGTAGTAGAGGAGAAGGCTATTTGCGACTCATTGCTTCATCTTTTAAATACTTGGGTTTTATGTTTGTATTTTCCGTTTTTACTTGGTAAGTTAATCAGAGTCATTCTGTTGTCTGTTGTGAAAATCTTTGCTACATTTCAGTATGCATCCTTAGGAAGGACCGTGGAAGGGAAACCAGTTGCTGTGCAAGTTGGTAGAGCCAGTGACTAAAGTTTGTCTCTGTTTTACAGGAAACCCTGTAGTATTCTTGATTTATTTATGTAGGTGCACTTGTGTATATCAAGGATATAGAAATCAACTTTGGCCCCTGATTTTGGAGAAAAAGGAAATAACACTGAGATTTTGAGGTAATGGGAAAACAATTGGAAACAAATGTATGTAATTATATTGAATATACCTGCATGTTTTCTTCTTAAATGGAAGGTGAACTTGGGGATTGTTTCACATGGATTTTTCTCAGTCTTCCGTTACTGGCTGACAGTGCCTTACTTTCTTCCTATATATAAAAAGTAAAAAGATACAGAAGGGACCCCTATCTTGAAGAGAGATCCACACTGCTAAGATGGCTATTTTTATTTTGACTAGTGACTTCATCAGAGAAGCAGTGCATACCACACTGCATACCCCACTAATGTGTTCTCTGGCCAAAACTGTAGCTTGTTGATAATGGAAGCTCCTTAGTGATGAAGTGGTTTTTTTCCATTTGCTTAAAGAATCTGCAGTGGAGATTAGTACCTCACTATTGCACATCTTCTGTGGCACAGCCTGTTGTACTGCTTGGTTTGGTTGTGTACAAAATGATTATTTTGTAATTATTTTTACAAATTTTGTAAATTATTTTTACAAATAAATGATTATTTGTAATTATTTGACTTACAAGTAATTTTTGTTATATTAGCCAAAAAAACCCCCACTTAAAATGTGATCTTCATCCTATCCCTGCATTTATTTTATAGGTGTAACAAGAGGATTAATTATATTAATTTGTTCCACCCATAAGGGTTTTTTATGCGTAGTAGTAGAGGGAGTTTTGGTTGAAAACAAATAATTTTTTTTAATCCGGGTGCTTATGAGCCTGAAGTTTGATTTGTAGTTCTTAACCTGTTAGTTCTTAGATACTTGACATGATGATCTGCTCTCAAAAGAGCATTGAGTTGTTGGCAGCGTGTGACAAATGAGTTTGATTAAAAGGATCACCAAGTCATAATGAAGGTCTGAGTATACCCAGAAAGAGCAAAGAGAGTCTTTGTATTTTTCTTTTCTTACCCAAATCAAGGCTTTTAAAGCCACTTGTAGGAACTCTGCATTTTTGTTGAGTCACTCAGCTTGGCAGTTATAAACCTTTTGCCTGACAGCATGGAAGTGTTTGAAAAAGACTTAAAAAATTCTCAAAGCACCTCAGAATGCAAAAGAGTAATTTTTAAGTTTCTGCTACATGTGAAATGACTTTAACTGCAAAATATAGTAGTACAGTACTATCTGTTCACTTATGTTCTGCTTTGAATAGTGACTTGGATAATAAATTACTTATACTGCCAGTTCATGCATAAAAGTGCTGTTTCTTACTAAAGGGTTGTTTTCTTCCCATTCTCGTTACTACGTGTTTAATTTTGCGCAAGTATTTCAAGGTATCTAGTAATTCTCTGTATGCACCAGTGGCTTCTCTCTGCCTATTTTCTCCTCTGCTGATTAACTATTGATCATTAGCCGCAGGAATTATGTGCTAATACAGCCTCTCTGCTGGCAGTTGGGTTGTTGATTTAAAATAATACTTGTAAGGATCAATACCCTAGAAATACAGCACTTTCCTGCTGCCTCTTCTTCTCATTATCAGTCAGCATCTGTTCAGACTGCTCACCAGATTGTTACAGTACTACATATTACCAGCAAGTCAAAAACAGTACAGTAATTTGTTACCTGCTGACTCATTTCCCAGAAATGCAGGTCTAATTTTTTTGGCCTATCTGTATAGAAATTCCTGTATATCCGTGATGATAAAGGTGTTTTTACAGTATTTTAAGTACATACTAGTAGCTGCTGTGCTGATACATAACTCAGTTAAGAAATAATTTTCTTAGTAGTATTTTAAATAGTTTTCTATTTATGAACTTTTCATTGTAGTTTTTAAAACTGGAAGATAGTCTTTCTGAGTGTACTTGCAGTACCTTCACACGTAGGTCTCATGACTGCTTCTGTTTCTCCAACTTTTACTTAATCTCTGCACTGAGCACTACCTTCTGTCTTTATGAAGTTCAATTTTAGGTCTCTGTTGTTGATACTTTTGTTTTCTTCTGTGGACATACCTTAAGGGAGCTCTGACCATTTGTTTGAGGGGATGTGAGGTAGGGAGGAATGTGTTACTCTCAATGTGAGCTGAGTTCTGTTGGTATATCACTAGAGCTGTGGGTTAATGTACTGCAGCAGGAGGTGTATCGAAATAAAAATAGTGTTCATACAGTGGAAATAAATGAAACATTTGAATTTTGACTGTGTGTTGTGGTTTAACCCCAGCCAGCAGCCAAGCCTGAGGCAGCCGCTCGCTCACTCCCCCACCAGTGGATCGGGGAGAGAATTGGAAGGGTAAAAGGTAGAAAACTCGTGGGTTGAGATAAAGACAGTTTAACAGGGAAAGCAGAAGCTGTTCACACAAGCAGAGCAAAACAGGGAATTAACTCAGCACTTCCCATGGGCAGACAGGTGTTCAGCCATCTCCAGGAGAGCAGAGCCCCATCACACACAACAGTGACTTGGGAAGACAAACACCATCACTTGTAATGTCCCCCCTTCTTCCCCCAACTTTGTATACTGAGCATGATGCCATATGGTCTGGAATGTCCCTTTGGTCAGTTGGGGTCACCGGTCCTGGCTGTGACCCCTCCCAGCTTCCTCACCAGCATGGCTGTACAAAAAGCAGAAAAGGCCTTGGCTCTGTGCAAGCCCTGCTCAGCAATAACAAAACCATCTCTATACCATCAACCCCTGTGTTCAGCACAAATCCAAAACATGTCCCCATACCAGCCACTATGAAGAAAATTAACCCAGCCAAACCCAGGATACTGTACTTCAAAATAAACATTCCCATTATAATTTAATTTATTCCTATTTTCAAATGCTTTAGTAAGATAGGACTGCATTACTTTGGGTATGTAATTTAGATGAAAACACAGTGCTATGTAAGAACTGTAAAATTAAAACACTCTTCTGTTCCTCAATTTTTTTTTTCTTAATCTGTACTTGGAAAGTGAATAGTTTTCACAAAGATTTGAGATGTAACCAGGATTGCTGAAACTTACTTCTCACAGCAGCAATAGTCGTCATACTCAGTCCAGGAAGTGTAATGAACGTGAGGATTTTAGCATCATGTAACTGAGATTGTTACATGCATCCAAAGGGATGTTATTCCATGATTCCCAGATGCTTTAATCTCTTAAGTGATAGTTTGCAGGAACAGTGGAAAGAGATCCATTGATGTAATTTTCATATGTATTAGCACTAATGTAGCATCATCCCAGTTTCTTTGCATGTGACTTTCATGCAGCCTTATATTCTACTTTTTTTCTCTCACTGCACTTTCCTATTTTGCTCACATTCCATATATACTCACAAGTAAAATATTTTCTCTTGGCATACTTTGAACTGATGACTTTTCTCCTTGAAGGTAAGTAAAATAGAGTTTGTGGGAGTTGATGCAATGACTTTGTATGAGTGCGAAGTTATGATACTGACTCTAAAACAACGTGGTTTGAAAAATGGCAATACTGGTCTGTTCCTGGTGCCCTCTTTGCACAGTTCATTTAGAATATGTCAGTATCACAAGCTGATTTTTTTAAAAATTATCAGTTATACAGTACTGTTGCATAGTAGCAGTGCACAGCTCTAACATCTCCCAGTGTATGCAGATTTTTCAGTTTAAGGTAGGTACTGTTGATGGTATATAATGTACTTTTCACCTTGAAATCAAAGCTTTCTCTTCTGTTTTAGAAAGCAGGCTTTGTAGTAGTTTCACTATTAGCTGTGATGAATGAATGGATAAATAACATTAAGGAAAAGAAGGTATTAGGTTTCTTGTCTTTCCAGGCACACCCTTTTCCTTCACTGTTTATTTTCTTACTATTCAGATCCTCTGACTGCTAAAATAATCTTGTGCCTTTCCACTCATCTGTTTTTGATTTCCATTGTCCTGTTATCTCCCATGGGTTTGTCAAAAGGTTTTTTGTCTGAGAGCTGTGGGTGGACAGTGCCACTCTAGCTAATTAATGGTAGTCTAGAGAGTGTGGTTTTGTAGACTTGATCTATAATCAGTGAGGGCAAACCCAAAAGTCTCCTTTAAGGGGCAATTCAGAGATGACTTGTCTTAAATGCTTGTGTTTCAGGTTCAATAGAGTAAAGACAGGGCTTTCAAGGAAAGAGTTTTTTGTTAGAGCAATTACTGTGACAAGAGAAGTCCACAAGCTCGCCTCTAAAATAACCTGTTAGATTGTAGTCCTCATTCTCTGATTACATACACTTGCAAATTGCCAAAACATGAAAATGCTCATTTTTTGTAATTTGACAGGCAGCCTTATGAATAGCTGATCTCTGAGCCATAGGTCTTAAATGAGGATTTTGAAGTCAGTTACTACTTTTGACAGTAATTAAGTTTTCAGAAGCTGCATTAGGCTATACTAACACTCCCCACACATTTTCTGTTACGTTCCTTGCCTTTTTGTTTGTTTGTTTGTTTCAGTTTATTGGCTATTCTGACCTAATTTTCCTTTTTAAAAGCCATTCCAGTAGAGTAGCATGCGGATTTTGGGAGACAGATTTGCAATATAGAAGTAATAGCCAAGATTTTAACTGAAACTTTGGGCCAGTGTGAGTCTTAAGTCTTCAAGGGCTTTGCTCCTGCTTTTCATCTGAGATGGCAATACAGAAACATCTATTCCCTTAAGATAATTTCTGTTATTAATAAAACTTGATACTTTCATCTTAGATAAGAACATAGCCAAGAGCAGTTCTGAGTCAGGCAAGTGCTGCATCTGTTTGTATGGAAGAGAAAGGTAGGAGCAAACAGTTGTGTATCTCATGCTATGTTTTCCTAGTTTCTAGAAGTCTGGCTAAAGAACTTCCCCAACTTTGTGTTGAGCTATTTTCACTTGAAACCCCTGATGACACTTTTCGTATATGAACTTACCTGACCACTTTTTAAGCTAAGGTTTGGCATCCATACATCATGGTTATGATTTATAACTAAGTATGTGTATTTGTTGGTTGCTTTATAGAACTTTTCTGTTTTTATGGTAAGAGAACAGTGTAATGTTTCAGTGGACACACCATGATTTTCTAGCACATAACTTGCCCCCACCCACCCCTTTCAGAACTTCAAACACAGTCTAAAGATTCAAAAAGCTGGTTTGTTTCACTGTAGAATTTCTTCCAGTAATTGTATTTTTTTTTTTCTAATAAGAAAGAAAAGATTCACCAAAAATTTACTCCCTCTTCTGAAGTGAACCACTCAGGACTATCAGAAATTTTATGTGCTTCATTTCAGAGAGATTTTCAACTAGGATGAGTGCTCATTCTCAGTGGAAATTCTGGCAAGTCTGTATTAATGTACAGGTGAGCAGAAACTGATCCAAGTACTTTACTTGGAAGGAAACCAAATATTTTTATTTTAAAAGTTAGTGTTTTGAAGCAGTTCTGTGATCTTAGGAAACTGTGCTCATCAGGCAGATTTAAAACTGTGATCTTATTTTGAGCCGTGTCTCACTACTTCAAAAACTGACTTACTGATGATGACTGTATGGTTAGCATGAAGTACAAAGTAGTGAAAAAAAGAAGTATCTGTAGATTTAGCCATACAGTGCTTTTAGGTGTAACATCTTGTTTTGTGTGTGACCAACTCCAAATAGATTTGTCTGCTCTAATCTCATTGCTGTGCTCATGGTAGGCTTGAAGAATGGTTTCCTGAGGGTTACAATGCCAGTTGAACTGATGGGGTCTGATTTTTTTTCATTTTTTTTCCTTTCCCTACAGCCCTGCTCCAAACACATATGTGCACATAAGACAGCTTAATTATACTGGCATCTTTCTGTAAAATCCTAGAGACTTAAACTTGTGTAATTATTGAAGAGGATTTCTTTAGTGGGAGGATGAAGTTTTGCGTTATGATGAAAACTTGAGTAGTGCTAGCATCAGACTGTTCACTGAATCAGCTACTGAAATTGGCATAAAAACCAACCATTTTTCTGAGAGCTTCTCTCTAGGAAAAACTCCATGTTTCAATATAGAAAGATGAGTTGCTTTTAACAGTGATGGTATCATTGAGCAAAGTTTCTTAATGGAAGGAGGTTCAAAATCATCTGGTCTTTACAGGGTGAAATCAAGACCAAATTTATCTTGAAATGTAACAAGCAGATTGTGGAGCACAGGTACAATCCCTTTCTCATCAGAAATCCAACTGAGAAGTATTGCTGTGCTTCACAATTGCTGATATTTTCAAGTAGTTTTCAGATATTGATCTGGCTAACAGATAATACATGATATTGATAAAATCCCCATTTCGGAGTAATAGAAGAGTAGACACAAAACCAAAAAAGAAATTCTTAAGAAAATGCAGCCCTGTGAATCAAAAAAGGCATATTTGGCTTCAAAGTAGTGTTTGTATTCCTAAACACTCCTCAGAACTCCAAGCAGGGTCTTCAGCTTGTGAGCAGGAGATTTGTGGCTCCAGCTGATGCAATTGGAATAATTTTGACTATGTGTGAGCAGGGGGGTGCATTAGCCTTCAAACTCTGCTTTTTGGGGAGAAATCTGCAAGGACCTGGGGGTTGCAGGAGCAAGTGGAGCTGAGGAGGAGTCTGCAGGAGTCTCCATACTCAGTATAGGGAGGAGCCATAGCCTTTACACTGATGGAGAGTTCGAGCCGATTTGTGTGGTTTACAGTTGGCTGTCACGGCTTCTACAAAGTCAGGGGTGGCTGGAGAAAGTCACTCCCACACACACAGACATCAACAGTGAAAACTGGTGCAAGAATGATACTTCCCTTTTTCAGAAAGGGTTAACAAACATTCTTGCTGAACTGTTATCAATGTGATTTTATATAATGAACCATAATCAGAAATAGTATGCAAGCCTGATTAAGGCTGTTGATGCAGTGATACAGGAATACACCCACACATGTACTTTCTGTAGGTAATTTACTTTTGAAGGTTTAGTATTGGAATTTAAATGATTTCAAATCTGTTTTCATTTTATAAAATGTTTTTCATGCGTGTGAACCAGGAACAGATGTAGAGATTTCCTTTTACTTGACCATGACTGGGGGGGGAAAAAAAAATCACATAAGGCAAAAAGATTTTTCCATCATACTTCCGTAGTTTTTAATGAAAAAGCCTCAAATAGACATGCTGGACTATGTTTGGGATGTTTGGCTGGAGGCTTATTTTTGTGGTATCTGTGAGTTATTGTAGCCCAACTTACAGAAAAGTGAATAAATCATGTAAAGAGTAAGTTGGGTCTTGGGCTGGAAAGACAGTTGCTACAAGACCTGCCTGGACAGGTGGGCAGGTCAAACACACAAAAGTTTACTTACACTTTGAGACAACTGGTAGTATCCAACCATCCACCTAAATTTGCTTCTTAGGTTTAAAGATATCTGGATGGCATATGTGTGCTTGTAATAGACTGATTCTTATTTAAATTGCAAAGTGTGTTTTTAGATGTCGCTGCCACCTTGCTTGCTCTTCTCAGTTTGTATCCTGGTTTGCCAGCTTGACTGGATTCATGACTTGAATTGCTTATTTGCTTCTCCCTGGTATTGCAATTTGGTGTTGGTTGCTTCACACAATGAGTTGTGCACACTTTCACAACCACTGCTGAAGTGTTGATGTATCTGGCCAGGTAGGTGTTATTTTCCCTTTGTGGTTGCTGGAGATAACTCTCTGCCCTCAGTGGGTGACTTGTATTGCTGTCTTTAAAATTTAAATACTGTCTAGTTGGATGCTTTCAGTTGCTTTGACTGTACAGTCTATGGAGGTTTATAGAACATAATGTACTGACATCATCGAACCTGAGGGTGTCATCTACATGTTGTTCCCTGCTGAGATATCTACACAAGAGAGAATTTCTGAGTAACCTTTCTTGGTTTTCTGCATATGAAGAGTTCTTCTGTTTAAGCCTTGTGAAATCCAGCCTGAACACCCACTCCTAGCACAGCACTCACAAGAAATGAATCAACTGAAATATTTTTATCTAGCTTTATTATTTTCCAAACCATAAATGTTGCAATCATTCAGGATGCAGATTTCTGCTGAGTAACTGCAAGTTTTGGCAGGTAGGTTTTTGTCCTTTTCTACATTGTTTTATTCACCATTATTAGTACTTGAAGCATTTTAGATGTAGAATAATACTTTATGTATGAGCAGTCTGGCTTTTGCCTCATGTTTTTGTGTACATTCTCATATGGAAAAGGAGAGTGCCATTGGAATATTTGTTCATGTCGCAGAGTACAAGGTTTCTGTAGTTGTTCTCTGTTCTCTGCTAGGTTTTTAGAGCTATTTGCAGGTTTAGATGTCATTCTTTTGCATTTCACATTGTAAGCTTGAGACATCCTTTTCAGTTTTTGAAGTGGTATCATTAATGGATGTAGCACACTCATCTTTGTCAGCTGGTGATGGAACACCTAGTGCTCATAAATTCCTGTCAGCTGTTTACAGGTCCCATCCATATTTTTCTGATATATTTTCATCCCCCAAAACCTGGTGAAGTCTTATTTAAAACGGTGGGTTTTTTAGTCTTAATTTTAAATGACATTTTAAAGGAAAATTAACAAAAAAGCTATGTACAATCCTGTGTGGAGGTTGAACTCTTTATTCTTTTCTATCCATGAATATGGTATTTTGCAAAATACATGTGTAATGCATACATTTGGAAAATAAATGTGGTCGTCAAGGACAAAAAGCTTGTTGTATGTGTTTTGTCAAAAACAGGAAAGTGAATTATCCCCAGGGATCTCTGATGTCATGCCTGCTTATGTTATATAAGAGTTAGAGAAGCCTAAAAGTTGTTTTTTTATTCTGGTGGATTTATGGTTCCTCATAAAGTTAGATTTACACAGCATGTGTGTCAAATGGTAATTTAAGACAGTTTTCTTTTTTGGTCTGTGGGATGACCCTGTCTTTAACTCTGAATGAAACCAAACTAGTAAATAAACATCTTCCTTGGACAAGGGCCACAGCCTTTTTAGTTTAGGAGTATCTGTTACATTGGAGCATTGGGAGGGGTTGCCATAAGCACTGCTCTAAGAATATGTGACTTACTGACGCTGTTACCGTGCCTTCTATGTGAACAGTTTAATTGTCTGAAGACATTGTCTGGTTGTCATTTTTATTCGCTTGTATGGATAAAGTAGGCTTCAGAAAACACCAAATGTCGTTCCAAAAAGAAGGTTGCACCCAGTATTCAGTTCCCCACTTTGGGGTGGAGTATATTGGAGAACTGCAGCATGCAGTAATCCATCAATATCACTCTCATAGTGGTCTAGGCGTTTGCTAGTGGCAGTCATTTTAGAATCCTTTGCAAATTGATACATAACTGATTTTGAAGCCTATTTCAGTGTTCCACTGAAAGGACACCAGAGTTTGGCTGGTGGATGGGATTGCACATTTGTGAGTTAAATGATGGCAGGCAAAGTATGAAGCTGATGGTCTAAGAGACAAATGAAGAAAATGGAAAATACTCAAAAGTGAAGAGTTGCTGAAAGTTATTCTTGCTTTCCTATAAAATCTCTTGCTTACTAATTTTTTGTTTTGTCTTCTAAGATCAGTATCTAAAGAAACAGTTAACTTTTTAAAAAAACCCTTTATTTTAACCTACTTTTATATGGGGAACCTTATTTATTTTTACTTTTTGTTTATCGGCACTTTTAGATTAAGTTCTTTACACTGATAAGTCAGTATGTTTTCAAGAGCTTAGCAGTATAGTAATACAAAACTTGCAATTTAAAGAAGATAAGCTTGGCATATCAATGAAAAGAATATTACTGAGTTGTTAGTTTTTTTCCCAAAAGGATTTTTAGTGGAAGGCTGTGGAGGGTTCAACTGAGTGCATTTCAATTGGATGTTGCAGTTGTTCACAATCATAGCATTAAAAAAAAAAATTAAGTTTTTGCTACAAATTCATATCTTCCTTTAAGGTTTCTAATTGACTTCCTTTCTTGGTGTTGCACACTGGACGGCATATGGCAGTCATTTGAAATGGAAGCTGCTGTACTTTTTGCAAGGATTGTTTGAGAATTACATGCTTAGCTGTTCAAACATGTGAACTATTAAAAGAATCTTTCTTGCTCTCTTTAGCCCTTGTATGACTTTATAGTCTGGACTCTAGTTTTAAATATAATTATTTTTATACTGTCTTTACTTGGCTAAAGTTTGAATAATCTGAATACCTAAAAGATTTTTGCTGCAGAGCCTATTCCAGGTTATTAGAGTCAAAATTTCCTGTAGAAACATACAATGAACATTTGATGGCTTTAGGTTTAATTTTGTTTTCTTCACGTAGCAGTAGTGAATGCAGATTCCTTAAGCTCATTTACTAATGTAAAACACTAGTACTTGTGGGAAGTCTTTAAATGATATGAGGGTTGATTACCATGTTTGCTTATGTTATATTTAAGTACTTCTGTCTAGAGAAGCTTTGGAAAGGTAACATGAACATCTTGTGTGTAAATATATGTAGATGTATGTATACAAAAATATCCATGGTGTATATCCCTACACACAAAAGCAAAACATGTATTTTAGGGGGAAGATACTTCAACTTTGTGTTAAAGTCTTTGTCATAAAGGAATACTATTTAGATAGTTCAACTGACATTTTAGATAAGTTATTTGGAAGAGGAAACCCCTTTTTTGGGTGTGTACTTTTAAATGTTGTATTTCAGTAGTAGCTTAAACTTGTTTTTCACTTTGCAGGCATAGTGTTTGATTTTATCTGTAGAACTTCCAGTTGCCTTTTTTTTTTTTTTTTTTTAAATATACAGGAACTGTAGTAGATTCAAGTAATGATCTACTTGGTATTTTCACATTAGCAGATAAGGAAGCAAATTCATTGAGCATTCATTCATAATTCATTCATAGTTATTTGGAAGCTTGAAGAAACAATATTTTGTTTGATGAGATGCTCAGCTGTCTTTTGAGTGGCTTTTGTTGAGGGAGCAGATGGAGGTCTAAAATTCCAATCTGACGGGGTTTGTTCTATCCAGCTGGGGGCCATGGCCAAAGAGGCTGCATGGCAGAAGGGTCCCAGGGTTGAGAAGGAAGGATTGTGGAGGATGATTGCTGACAGTGCCATCAGTGTGGCAGAGTGATAGGAGTCAGTGTGTGACTGGCTGCTGAAGGGGCCTGGGATGTAAGCAAAGGAGCATTGGTGAGGCAGGAATGGATGAACACCTCGGGTGTGGATGTCTGGAAATAGTCCCTCTGCTTGTAATTCTTCTGTCCAGCACTGCAGCAGTACCTTTAAAGCCCAGAGCAAGAGTTGCAAGAACATCTTCAGGAATGTGTGTGAATATGAGAGGCTCTCTAGATTATTAATATCAGGGTTGTGGAAACAAAGCCTATTAATTTTAGGTAAATTTTAACTTTTGCTCCTGAAAGCTGCTTTTGTTTCTCCCTTAAACACATGACTTCATGATCAGCCAACCTATGGAGAAATAGTGCTCTGTGGACGTTTGAGAGCTGGATGACTTTCATGAAGGCAGCAGAACAGCTCCTTGCAATTCTTTTACCAAATCATTAATTTTAGGGAGAAGCAATTGCAGTGATAAAGGAATATTAATGGTGTTGAGAAAAAGGTCTTAAATGCTAGCAAAATTAGGGTTTATATTTTTTTAATAATCCTTTTATTGAATTAGTGACACAGTCTGTAGGTTTCGGGGGTTCTTGGGTCCAGTCGGGACGGCCGGACGTAGACGGTAACGGATGGAGACGAGAGATCTCTATAGGCAGGTCTCGGGACACAGCCAGTTTATTGTAAAGGGCGTGGGTATTGGGGCACTGCTCAGAGCTGCTAGACTCAGCTCTGAGCAGGCCCAAGAGAGCAAGAGAGTGAACGGGTGAGAGAGAGAGAGAGGGTGTAAGAGCAAGAGTAAGAGCAAGAGTAGAAGTGGAAGAGAGAAGTATGAGAATCGAAGTAGAAGTAAGAAGTGAAGAGAGAATGAGAATGTCTGAAGTCCTGGTTACAATACAATAAATCATCTTCTGTACTGAATATTCTAATTGTCACTAACCAATCTAATACAAGATACAAATCCTATAGCATTTACATACAGCCTATAAGAGTTCTTATATTACCATAGAGTGTTACATCTTAACTTCTAAAAACTACTCTTTGGACCCCTTCTGCTGAGCTAGTAGGGTCTGCTCTGACCCTTGGACCTGCCTGGTAGCAGAGGGTATTGTTCAATCAAAAGGGGATTACTTCAGTGGCCATACCATTGTTTTCTAGTTGTTTAGTAACTAAGACCTGGTATTTCAAAAGTGGCTTTCATTTCGATGTTGCCTGTAGTTTTCATATTCCCAAAATCTTTTGTCAGGCAATCATATTTCCAAGGCTTTCCTGTTTCATCTTCCCCAACAACAGTCCAACACCCGTTACAAGAAAAATTAAATTAGTTTTGAGTTGCACTCCAGACTACTTAGAAACAACTGGAAGTTTAGCGATAGTAGGTTAAATACCCTCTTCCTCCCTCTTCCAAGCTGAGGTCTCTCAGTCAACTCTGATGTTTGTAGCATGTTATGAGACATGCTGATGACTGTGTACTGGTTTGCCAAGTATGGCCAGCATGAGTGGAGCCAGTGGAAGCAGCTCAGAGACCACAGGCTAAGTTCTATCTCTGTTTTGGTACCAAAGTTATGCTGGAAACAAATCATGGCCACGCTGGAGGAGAAAGGATATGCACGAGCCTTTGTGCTGTGCATCTATGAGCAAGGATACAAACCTCAGGAAAGGGTATCCTTGGTACTTACTGGAATTTGCAGCTCCTAATGCTGAGCTGTACCTAGGCCAGGAAGTATCAGCCCATTTTTGGGGAGGTTGTTTCTTGGTATGGTTTTTTTGTTTCGGTTTGTGACTCTTCATAGGTAAGGTTGTCGCAGCATCAGATATTAGTCATTGATTAACTTGGACACTTGTCAGTAAAGCAACTTTTTCTAAGAGTCCATACACCAGGAAGAACAGTCTGTTTCTGGAACCATTACCTGAGAATGCAATATAGCAACAGCTAGAAACTGAGAAAGAAACATCTCTTTAAAATAAGAAAAGTGAGGGGTATAAATCAAACTGTTTCGTAGTTGGTAAAGGTTCACTTTCTTGAGAGATGGTATCTGTGAGCTAGAATAATTTGCTCTCCTGTGTTGCCACTGGTGTAGACTTGTTTCCTAGAGAGCAAGCGCTTCTTTCAACAGTAAATTGTTATCAACAAATTTGTTCCAGGAATAGAATACAGTATAGCGTGCAGTTAGACTTCTCATCATCTCTCTTTTAGATCCTGTAAATTAGCTTCCAGGAAAGGGATTCTACACTTAACTAGATGAGTGATATTGTGAATGTTGAAGTAAGAATGACCATGTGCAGTCCTTTTCTCACTCTTCTGTCTCAGTTAAAAGGAATTTTAAAGTATTTGCTTCAGCAACAGTTACTTGTACACTTGAGAATTGTGATACCCATGTCTTGATTAATGCGTACAAAATGGATGTGAAAACAGAGGATGCAGTTCTGGCTTTGAGATGTTGTGTTTGCATGATGAATAATGAGTAGGAAATCATAATGGAGCAAAATGTGCTAAAGTGCACAGGTGGGAGATTAGTGTCCCCTGTGTTGCTATATCTGTCTCAGTTTGATAGCTTTTATTATGCTTCATTTACCATCCTGTTATGTCACAGGCATTTACCACTGACTGCAGGAGATTATGATTATTGAGTGTGACTTCATGGTCTTCTGCACAGGGAGGCCAGATGGTTCACGGTGCTCTGAGCCAGCTGATGGTTTACAGCCATGGTTAGCAGGGCTCGAAACCTGGGGGAGCAAATTCTGCTGAGTGCCATGGTGGATGTGCTCAAGTCAGCACCCTTTTGTAGTGACTGCACATCCTCCGGTTGTTCTGCCATGGAAGCAAAGTGAGCTTGGCTTTGTCTGTAGAGAGGCATACTGCAAGAGTGCAGAAGTTGATGGTAGTTACAGTAATTACTATTACATCCTAAAATCAGTGTAACCTTGCCTGAGTTCATGTGTGTTTGCATCAGCTACTTCAGCAGAGAATGAAGCTAAGAATAAAGCACTGTTAAATCCTAGCAGATCAGTGCAGGTGATACTGTATGTATGGCAACAGATGGCACTCGGTGTCCTCAGAGCAAAGGTTTTCTTCTGATGGTTAGGGTGCAAGGAAACATTCAGAGAAAAAGGCAGAAACACAGACCTGCTGACATGTGAATCAGTGGCAAATTTTTTAGACACATAAATTGGTGGAGAGACAAAAGGGAGGTTGAGGGAGTGTCTGTCTATGCAGAGTTGGCAGTTACCTCAAACTTAGGTAACACAAAGCCAGCAATTACCCTAAGTTTGAAAAAAACCCAAAACAAACAAACAAAAAAAACCCCAAACCAAAAAAACCACGGTAAGTTAGTAAAATACTAAACACTCTTCTTCAAATAGATTTTCAGTTGGTAAAAACTTCCTCAGAAAGATGAACCTTTCAGCTTTCCTACAATTATAATGATGAAAGTAATCCTGGGAAGAGAAGGATGAAGTTAATAATAGGTAACCAGATAAAGTATTTCAAAAGGCTAAATTGAATTTTTCTCCTCTGTGGAATTAATTTTATGCAATTAGACATTATTTTGTACATATAATAACTTAATTGGCTGATAAATTAATATTCCCTCCTGGGGTCTGATCTGTTATAATTCAGTTAAGAGTTTGTGACACAAATAGATAGGGTTTCATATATAAAATATTTTTCCTTGTTCTCATTTATTTTTCTAGTTTTAGAGGAGCTGCTAGTTTTCAGGGGCTTATGCTGATGCCATTTCTTTTCCAAGTAAAAGTTAGCAAGGGTTGCTGCCAGTAATGTGTGTGTTGTTGCACTGCATTTCCTAAATTGACTGTATTTTAGTAAACCCCATGGAACAGAGATCTCAGTTAAGTTCTTAACAACTGCTTGCTGTTAAAATGTTACTCTGATCTCCTTATCCTACAGTTTCGGTGATTTGAAAGTATCCCTGGCAATATTTTGCATTTACCACCCTCTACTATATTTTACTGTTTGGAGTGAAGGGAGCGTGTGGTATGGAAGCTTGGCAAAAGTGAGACTTCCCTAAAAGTCAAAACTGATTCACTCATTTCCAAATTTTTAATTTTAAAATGCCACTTTTAAAATCCCACTTTTTAATGAGGGGTGATGGTGAAGTATGAGGTCTTTCCTTTGGAAATGAATCATGAATAATTTGGTGCCCCCAAATCTATCTCTGTCAACATCAGACTATTAGGATCATTAGCACCCGTGATTCCAGAATCTGGAGTCTCATCATGTTCCCAGCAGATAAGAGTAATTGCTAAATCTCATCAAGTAAGACTCAGTTGTGGGTAAAGTCACTACATCGCAAGGAAAAAGAGCATGATTCCACATAAACTAAAGCTAGGAAAAACTAATAGGTCTCTGAAATGATGTGTCAGGCATGAGCTCCTTTTCTCCACTCACCTTAACTAGCTGTTGAATTATCTTCTTTGTCTAACTGGATCCAAGATAGAAACTGATTACTGTGCAGTAGTTGAGGGTTTTTTACTACCCTGAACTGATTTGAGTGAGACATTTCTTCTTGATCAACTGCTTGTATTTGTTGCTTTGTATTTCAAAAGGTCTCTAGATGAAATCTTGACTGGTAGGTCTTCATTTTTCTGGGTGGCTGACTTCAGGCATGACAAATAAGAAATCAAGATCCTTGACTTCTCTGCCTTGTAAGAATGATGGAGTCTGCAAAACTATCTTGCAGTTCATCTACAGGGACCTTTTAAGTTTTATAAGAATGGTTCTTTGTCCTACACCTGAAACTTTGGCTTTGGAGGAGAGAGTAAAGTGATTTAAACAGATATAAATAGAAATCATAAGAATGAAGATAGGTTTGTGCTCATTTTGAGTTGAGATTAGATACACAGTCATCTGGTACTGGTAAAAACCTAAGAATAAAATTTGTCCTAATGATCTGAGACCCATTTTGAACAGATCCTTGGACTGCTTAACTAATTATTGTATGCAATCTGATAAGCAGATAATTGGTTTTCTGATTATTCTCTTAACTCTCTGTTCAGGTTTTTAATTGATAGAATCAGTACTAAATTTTCATGTACCCTTTCAGTAGTTTTTGCATGTGGTTTTCATGTACAGCTTTTTATATGTAGCGGTTCATCTGATTATTTCGTTGGCCTCCTCAGTAAGTTGAGATGAAGTGGAAAAGTGTACATTTTCATGGTTATGCGAGTTTGTCCTTGCCATATTCGGTGTGCACAGATATTCATAGCTCTGCCTTATTCCTATATTAAAATAGGAACAAAGTATGAATTGTTACTCTTCACAAATGCTGCTCTTGGCTTTAGAAGTAGGTACCATACTGCCTATCTTGTAATTGTAACTGCACTTAATAGATTGCATATTTTGTGTCAGCAATTTTGCTGCTTAATATTTAACTTCTGGCAGGTTTTTCAGTTCAAAATAACAGCTGTTACTGGTAACCAATGGTCATTTAAATCAAGTGTGATTCGCCCTGTCTCTGATGCTGTCATGTTTTGTAAATAATGAATACGAAAAAAGGTTAAAGTACAGATTGCTGTTATTGTTTATTTTCATTAAAGCTGATAACCAGTGTACCCAGGACCTGTGCTTTAGGAGTTTTTAATGTTATCAAATGTAATGTTTTCACATTATTTTGATTG
The DNA here is from genome assembly GCF_000738735.6 of Corvus cornix cornix. NCBI lineage: Eukaryota > Metazoa > Chordata > Aves > Passeriformes > Corvidae > Corvus > Corvus cornix. The sequence continues at coordinate 35,450,660 of NC_046335.1, forward strand.
GAGCTAATCAAACCTTTTACACCAGACTGTTAGGTCTCAAATTAGACACCGAGGTGGGAAGGTCTAGAGAAATAAAAATTGACAGGTGGTTGCAGTCTCAAAAAAATTTGACTTAACAGTGATTTAATTCATACAGACACAGTCAAGGGTGGAGTTCATTTCTTCAGAGTATGATATTAACTATTGCCATAATCATTTATGGCCTGTATTCCAGCTGCTACAGCAGATGAAGGAGGACAGCTGCCAAAACCTGCAGAACATGAAACAGCTGGTCCCCAGAGTGAAACATCTGTAAAGCTCAGTCAGGAATAGAGAATTTCCTTTGGAAAATACAATATGTGGTCATGTAACTAATGACAAAACCATGTATAGAATAGGTCAAGAATATGTTACATAGACCTTAGTTGTATTCTTTCATATATGATTGTATATATGTTTGTGTATCTATAGCCTTCCTTAGGATTGTTGTCCTGGAAAATTTTAAGGGAAAAAATACAATTTGGAGAGGTAGGGAGAACTGATGGTGTTTGGATGCTTATATGGTCAACACCAAGCTTGGGAATTTTTAGAATTGCTGTGTGAACTTGTGCCCTTAAGTTAATGAGAAGCCTGTACTACTAGGTTATCCATTTCTCTAGAACAGCATTTGTGGGGGAGGAGGTGTACACTTTGCTTTCAGAGATACTGATGGTGGAAGGGGAACAGAGAGGGACAAATCTTGGCTTTCACTGCAGGCTGTGGGGAGGAGCTTGTGGTAGTACATGTTTGTACTTCTGTATATTTTGTGTTCAACTCTCAGCTTGACTTTTCCCTTACGATCCCTTTTAGCCTGTTCTCCTGCCCTAAATCCTTATCAGTTTTCATTCTGTTTTCCTTCTGTCCTGCCTATAAAAACAAGCCTGTATAGATCTTTAGGAAGTGCTATGTAGTGTTGCCATTTCATGGAGGTTAATAGTGCTTAAACACTCTTTGATATGCAGTGTTGAAAAGCATGGGCAAAACATTTAGGTTATGTCATGGCACACTGTGTTTGCATTTTCCCTTCCTTGATCTGATGGTGCACAAAGTTGTTTCACCAGCCTGATTAGTTCTTAGGCTGGAGTGTGTTTGAAAATCATGAAAAGTTATAGCTGAATATTCAGTAGTTTTGCAACAGCAGCATGGGTAGACTGCCTTTCTAAAGTTTTTCTAATTATTTAGCTAGAAAAAAACCCTATTATTTCGGCAGTATTATTGACAACACGAAGCTGAGTGCTGCAGTTGACACAACAGAAGGAAGGGGGATGCCATCTAGGAAGACATTGACAAGCTGAAGGAGTGGGTCTGTGAGAACCTAATGAGGTTCAACAGGCCCAAGTGCAAGGTGCTGCAGCTGGGTCAGGGCAATCCTAGACATGAGTACAGACTGGGAGATGAACTTGTTGAAAGCAGCCCTGTGGAGAAGGACTTGGGGGTGCTGGTGGACAAAAAGCTGTACAGAAGTCAACAATGCTGCAAGTGCAGCCCAGCAAGCCAACCATATCCTGGGCTGCATCAAACTCAGCAGGGCCAGGGGGCTTGGTCTCTCCTTTATTCTGTCCTTGTGAGACCCCACCTGGAGTACTGTGTCCAGATCTGGATTCCTCAGGACAAGAAACATGTGGAACTGTTAGAGCACATCCAGAGAAAGGCCATGAAGATGGTAAGAGGGCTTGAGAAAGTCTTCTTTGAAGACAGATTGAGAGAGCTGGGATTGTTCAGCCTGGAGAAGTGAAGGCTGTGAGGAGACCTCATTGCAGCCTTCCAGTACTTAAAGAGGGCTTTGAAAAAGATGGAAAGAGACTTTTTACCTGAGCAAATAGTGATAACACAAGGGGCGAACAGTTTTAAACTAAAAAAAAGTAAAGATTTAGATTAAATGGTAAAAAGTTCTTTTCTGTGAGGATGGTGAGGCACTGGAACAGGCTGCCCAGAGAAGTTGTGGATGGCCCGTCCCTGGAGGTGTTCAAGACCTGATCTAGTGGGTGGCATCCCTGCCTGTGGCAGGGGAGTTGGAACTAGATGATCTTGTAGGTCCCTTCTAACTCAAACCATTTTATGATTCTAAGATTGTAGCAGCATTACAAGGAAAAGAGCTGCGTTTATGTAAATGGCTGTGCAAATACAGTAGTACCCTGGGTGACTCGCACCGTTCTTATGTGTGATGCAGTCAGCTTGCATTTTAAGTATTCCTCATGTGTTGAGATTTATATTAAGAGCCGCTATTTTAGAGGTGCTGTATATGGCAAGTGAAGTTTAAACGTGCTGCCTTTGGAGGCAGAAAGTTCCCTGGCTTGGTATTTAATTAGTGTGCTGCAAAGTACTGTAGTTCTGAGACTGCAGAAAGTGCTGGTTTCCCTGGAAGCATCAGAAAGCCTTGATTTTAGACAATGCTGTATTGTCAATGCCGTGCTGGTTCAGCAGCATCTCTGCACACATTTGGCAAATATTTAAAGGACACATTCTGTGTAATTGGTTCAGCCTTTGAAAATTATTAACTTCTTTGTGTTAAAGGATGTACACAGCAATGCAAGATTTTATCTTGACAATCCCATGCTTTTGTCTTCTACCAGCAAGGATGTATTTGTGGATTATTTTTTTTTTAGCTCCTCAAAGGGCAGTGTACTAAAGGCTTTGTAATCACTTCTGTACTGATGAAGTATGGGAAAGCATTTAATTTCTGTGACTTTGTGAAGTTGGATAATACAGGAGCTGTGGTAGACAAAATTTTGTTAGCCAGGGAAATAAATGAAACTTTTCATATCGAGTTACTTAAAAGTATGTGTTTCTATTTAGTTTTAACCTTCTTATATGTTGTAAACTCTGGACAGAAGTAATACATGCTTTCTGGACTATGCAACTAGTCTGCAACTAGTCTGCAAAGCACAGAATGAATGTTCTTGACAGCCATTCTCTTAGAATTTTTTACACTTTTTGCTAATTAGCTGCTTTTTTTTTTTTTTAGTTAACATACCAGCTATTTACATTAACAGGAAAGTTGAATAGGTAGTGTTAATACCTAATAGCAACCAAGGATGTATGACTTGTAAATGGTAAATTCTTTAAAGTGTTTATAAATAAAAATTGGAGTCCTGATCTGGCTCTTACATCATTTCTCTGGGAATTGTATGCTGTATGTGTCCTTAGCTGAGAAGCTCCCTACTTGTACTTTGTAACACTGTTCACTAACCCAACTAAAAAGTACCACTAATCAATTCAGAAGGAAAAATTTCTATTTGTGTGGAATCAGAATCCAGAAGTATTTTTTCAGAAGGCAGCCCAACAATATCAAGAACTCCTCACCAGCATGTAACACAATGCTGCATTTTTGAGATGATCAGTGTGATTTAAAGCACGTTTGTTAAAAATATTAATTATGTGTAATAATTACCTTAATAGTGTCAGTTACCAAAAAACGTTATATATTAAAGAATTAATGATTTTATCTCTGTTTTCTGTTCTAGGCTTAAAAGAAGCGTAAGCGATTCAATTAAAACTCTGATATTTTGGAGCACAAGTTGAAGCAATTTGAATGTATTGGAGCATGGCTACTTCTTAAAATGCAGAAGTTAAAGGAAATTACTGCTTATCAAAACCTACTGAATATCTGAATTTTCTAGACATCCTGCATTTAACTGTGTCCTTAAATGTCCATGATTAAGATCTCATGCAACCATTGTGTATTTTGGAGACTATTCTCCAAAAGAGAACTGTGCATTTAAAAAGCAGAAATGACTGTGTTTTTCCTTGGAACTTACTAAGGTTGAACGTACTGAAAGACCATGACCAGCTTGAAGCGGTCCCAGACCGAAAGGGCTGTTGCCACTGGGGTATCAGTCGGAACAGATGGCACCTCAAAAGTCCACTCGGATGACTTCTACATGAGGCGCTTCAGGTCACAGAATGGCAGCTTAGGATCTGCAGTCATGGCGCCAGTTGGACCTCCTCGCAATGAGAGTTCCCATCACGTTACCTCTACCCCTGGAGTCCCTAAAATGGGGGTCAGGGCAAGGATTGCTGATTGGCCCCCAAGGAAGGAGAACATCAAGGAGGCAAGCAGATCTAGTCAGGATATTGAAACATCAAGTTGCCTTGACAGCATGTCTTCTAAAAGCAGTCCTGGGAGTCAGGGAAGCTCTGTTAACCTGAATGCTAGTGATTCTGTCATGTTAAAGAGCATCCAGAGCACACTTAAAAACAAGACCAGACAATCTGAGAATCTAGATTCCAGGTTTCTTACACCCGATGGCTATCCCAGTTCCCCAAGGAAAGCTCTTCGCAGAATACGGCAGCGCAGCAACAGCGACATTACCATAAGTGAGCTTGATGTGGATAGTTTTGATGAATGTATTTCACCTACATTTAAATCTGGACCATCTCTGCACAGAGAGTATGGCAGCACATCTTCCATAGATAAGCAGGGAACTTCAGGGGAAAGTTTTTTTGACTTATTGAAGGGCTATAAAGATGAAAAGTCTGATCAGAGAAGCCCAGGCACAACAAAACTCGGTGAGCTCCTGATTGCCAGTGGAAGCAAGGGTTCAGGATTCTCTCTAGATGTGATAGATGGACCTATTACTCAAAGGGAAAACCTGAGACTCTTTAAGGAAAGGGAGAAGCCACTCAAGAGACGCTCAAAATCAGAGACAGGAGATTCATCTATTTTTCGTAAGCTGCGCAATGCCAAAGGTGAAGGGGAACTTGGGAAGTCTTCAGATCTTGAAGATAACAGGTCAGAAGATAGCATTAAGCCTTGGACATGTCCGAAGTGTTTTGCTCATTATGATGTACAGAGTATTTTATTTGATTTAAATGAAGCAGCAATCAACAGGCATAATGTTATTAAAAGAAGGAACACAACGACAGGTGCATCTGCTGCTGCTGTAGCATCACTTGTCTCTGGACCTTTGTCACATTCTGCAAGTTTCAATTCTCCAATGGGCAGCACTGAAGACCTGAATTCAAAAGGAAGTCTCAATATGGACCAGGGGGATGATAAAAGCAATGAACTAGTGATGAGTTGTCCTTATTTTCGTAATGAGATTGGTGGGGAAGGGGAAAGGAAGATCAGCCTTTCCAAATCTAATTCAGGTTCCTTCAGTGGGTGTGAAAGTGCCTCATTTGAGTCGACTCTGAGTTCTCATTGCACAAATGCTGGAGTTGCAGTTCTGGAAGTTCCCAAGGAGAACCTGATTTTACACCTAGACAGAGTGAAAAGATACATCGTTGAACATGTAGACCTTGGTGCATATTATTATCGAAAATTCTTCTACCAGAAAGGTAGGTAAATTTTATTTCTCCTTGAGTTTTAAGAATGATTCTTTGTTTTCCAAACACGTAAAATTCAGTTGATGCTTAATAGTATTTGCAAGAATTATGTATTTCTTTGATGGTATATTTTACTGATGGTATGTGCTATATCTAATAGTCTTTCAGAGTCTTGGAATATAAGAATATTGAGGATTTTATTGCTGATAGATGTGGTAGCGATGGCTACAAATATAAATGTCTTGAAACACAGCTTTGGGTACCCATGGAAGTGGACAGGGGTTGACACTTGAAAGATGAAAACAAGAAAATCCTAAAATATGGGAACTTTCTTCCCACTGTGCCAAGACTTGATGTACTGAGGATTTAATTGAATGTACATCTTGGACAGTTAGCATTTATAATAATCTTTGGACATACTAATAACTTAATAATCCATTTCTAAATTTTTCAAAGTAGATAATACATAAATAAAAATAAAAATCTGTCTTCCTCACTCACTGTTTTCATTATAGCTGTCACTCTAGAAAGAAAATTCTAATTTGTCAGATTTTGCAGGCGCAAACTAACACTATATAGATATAACTATATATACACACATAAATACCCATGTTTCAATGACAACAGTGTATCTGAAAAACCAGAGTGCAGTTCTCTTATCGCATGGTTCTACTCTGAAACCAAGAATGATAATTTCCATTGGATGTGTATGGGAGGGAGAAAAAAAGCCCAAAGCAACAGATCAAAGCCTTTTGACTTACAGAAAAGAGCAAATCCCAAACATTACCCAGATACTTCCCCTCTTTGTCCCCCCTGTCAAAATAATACTGGCACCATGAGATGCAGATCTCCCTCTGTTCTTCATTATTCTAAAAATGTTTTAAAAGGATTTCAGAAAAAAAGTCCTTTAAAAGAGTTCTGTCTGCAGGATGGTATTGTATTTCCTGATGGACGGAGCTGGTCTGATGACCGACCTGGAGAGTGCTTGTTCCTTACCTTCCAATGATTAGGGTTGAGTTTCTTCTCCTTAGCGAATGCAGGTCAAAAGAGCTTGTTTCTTACAGATAAAAGCAACAGGGATGCCTGGTTAGAATTAAGTTGATGGTCTGTTAAAAGAAAAACCTTCAGCTTCTTAACTGCGTGTTACTGCTAATAATCTCATTTCCCATTTCTCTCTTGCCTTCAAAATATGTTCAGCTCCCAACTCTTCTTCCCTGCATTGTCCATTGGTTGGATGGCTCTTGTTACTCTTTGCATAGTCTCCTCTTTCTGCATTCTTTCTAGGGCTGAGAGGTAGCCTTTGGTCCATGTTTTTTGAGAATGCTGGTTGCTATCCTTCGAAGACAGAGGAGTTAGGAAAAATAATGGTTTCCTGGGGAAAGTAAGCTAGATGTGTGATATAGGATAAGGTATGTTTCGAGCAGAGAGCCTGAGGTTTGTGACCTTTGTTTGCAATTATATTCTTCTCTGTCTCCCTCTGGAACAATTTGATTACCTATCAGTCTCTAGTAAGTTTTTGCAATCAACGACTAAAGTTTCATGTTACAGCTGACCTGATTTACAGCATTTAAGCACTAAGAGGGGGAGACTTAATTCCTCCCTCTTCCTTGTACCAGTTCTCTTGTTTTCAGAAAACTTGATAAGCCAGTTGAGTTTACTCAACAAGCAAGCAGAAGTCTTGCCATCATGATATATTTGGGGTTTACTGCTTGGTTGTTTGTCTCCAGTTATGGTGAGGGATATTATCTTTCCTTGCAGTCAGAGTAAGTGCCAAAGTCCTACTGCCACGTAAGGGATGAGAGTGAATAGCAGAAGAGGAAGGAAGTGTAAGTGGAATTTCAGCCCTTAGGCAACAATTTATTGATTTGCCTTCTCCTTAAGGGAAGCCACACCCTTGTGCTACTGCAGATCCAGTCACAGTTACATTTCCATTTTTTGTAGATATAATTAAGATGAATTGATAAAATCGACATAATCTAGTCCTAAGGGTACTGGTGAGGAGCAACCAGATATAAAAATGTGTGTTATGGAGTAGGTGTACTAGTTTGAAAACAAACCAGTAGGAGACACCAAGTCAGAATAACAATTTAATAGGGAAATTAAAAAAAAAAAAAAAAAAAAGGCAGAAAACTGGTTTAAACTGACAGAGTCAGGATACAACCTGACACCCTGTTAGTCAGGGTGGCGGTAGCAGTCCAGTAAGATGGTTGACTGCCGTCCTCCTGAAGCGATGGATGTGGTTCTGTCGAAGCGGTGATCCTATAGAAGGGTCTGCTCTTCCTCAGAAAGTCCAGTGGTGGCTATGTAGCTCCTGTCCTCTGGAAATCCAGTGGAAAGGGTGTCTGTGGTGTTCGGAATCTCAGATTATATCCAGGATGGAATGCTTGGTTCCTCCCTCTGGGTGGAGCATCTCACAATGGGGTAACGAGTCATGAGGCCAGGTGTTGATTAGGCTCATTAACAGAAGATAGTCCAGAGGGAGTTATCTCTGAGTCATGCAGCAGGGCATTGATGGGCAATTAACAGAAAGATAGTCTGGGGGGAGGAGGCAAGGAAACACACAGCTCAAGAGGATGGTAATAGAATACACTGCAACCTAGGACAGTAGGATTGAATGGGGAGAAGCAGCTGCAATTTTTTTTTTTTTTTTCTTAAGGAATAAAATTGGGTTTTAAATTCACTTTTCTTGTGTTCAGTCCAGCGGAGTCCAAACCAGGGGCATTGTTTCTACCAGAGATTTTTATCTGAAAAGCTGTACTTTAGAAGCCTCATTAGATAGCCCAAACCCCAATTTTCTACAAGTACAAAACACATTTTGTTGACCACCCAGAGTATCATCATTCCCTGAGCAAACTTTAGACTAAGCTGATGAGGTGGAATAGTGATAAAACTTAAAGCAGCATAATAGGGGGAAAAAAATCTGGGAAGTCAGTTGTAACTGAATTTTTTATGTAACATGAAGCAAGTAATGATGCAGAATTTTTTTTGCTTGAAGAGGATGTTGCATTTTTATGATGTTACAATTGGAACAGACTGTGCCAAAAGACAGTTTCAGTGGGATCAGCTCATCAAGTCAGTAGGCTTTGGATAATTTTATAGTCTTAGAAGTATTCTTAGAAGAATTCTGATTCAACAACAATAGCTTTTAAAGATCTCAAACCAGGAAAATTTCACAGACTTAGAGAACCCCTAGTTATCCTAGAGCTTGCAAAGAATAAAAAGCAATGTTCCAGAGAATTGTAAGCCTGAGTTAGTTTTCATTCCAACTGGAAATAAAAAAGAAGGTGATTTGGGACTATATCAGTAAATAACTGCCAGTTAAAAATTGTCAATGATGCCAGTCAGCATGATTTCATGAAAAATAGATCTTGTCACATAAAAGAAAAGAAAAAGCATAGTTAATCTTGTGTCTTTAAAAAAAAAAAAAGATGAAAGCCATTGCGTTCATGTAGTCCCTTTTAATTTCTTCAAAGTAATGTGGTGAAATGCTGATGGTGACTTGTCTGAAGTCTTCAATTATATGTAATCAATAGCTCATTTTTTACAGGTACTGTTACTTAGATGATGGATCCATCTCAAATTTTAGCAGTGTATGGAGGAAGTATAAGTGAGCTTGCACTATTACTAGCATGGTCCAAATTAATTAAAATATTTTCATCTCGTTAGTGTAAAATATTTGCATGTGACATTTATGGATGAGTCTTGTATAAGTTCAATGAATGCAAATGAATGAGTTTTTGTATGTAAAGGAAATCGGTCCCTCTACAGAGCAGTGGAATTGATAAATAGTATTCTGGCCTGGTGTCCAGACTTCTAAATGTGAAAATACTGGTGGAGACAGTTTAGTGGAAGTAAGAGAAATGATACTTACAAAAAGATACTGGGAAAAGAACTTTATAATGGTACTTCCCAAGGCTGGATTCAGCTTTTCTACTTTATATCTGGGCTAATTGTGCAGACTCCCTTTGTACTCAGTGGAGAGAAATGAACCTTGCAGGACCATATGAATTGCACTCTTTTCTCTCAATTCACTAACAGAAGCTCATGCACAGTGAACTCACATGGAAATGTTTATCCTTATAAGAAATGAATGCTACTTATGATGCACAAGATGTATTTACAAGGTGATTAAATAATGGTGTGTTTTAAAAGGTGTATTTGATAGAAAGACTTAACTAAATGTTTGAAGTCTAGACATTTGTAAGTTAAGCTAGTGCATAAAAAAGAAGGGGAGAGGACAAAGCCAGTGCAAGAACCAATTTGTGAAAGCTGCACAGAGATATGTTTACTAAAGACTTATTTATAATCAATATTAAAATCGCAGGGAGAGAAAAATTTGTTTCCATCAGCTTGTCCGAGTGCAGTTCAGAAAAGAGAGCCTATCACTCCAGAGGAGCAGTCTGTTTTCTCTGTGCCTGTAATTGCATCTGGGAATTACAGTTCTCATGGAAAGAACCAAGAGCATCTGTTTTGCTTCCATCCTCCTCATGCAGTAGTTGCTAATGTTACCATTTAGGACAAATATTAGTTACTGGCTTAGGTTGAAAGGCTTGACTGAGAAGTAAATAGTTTCCTGAACTGGTTTTATAACAAATGAGCTGTTGGTCAGCTTTCCTTTAACTGTTGGCAGCCAGTAAAAATACCCTTTGCTCTAATGCTCTAAATTGCTGCATATTCTGTCCAAGAGTTAGTTGGTGCCTTTCAAGTATATGGCTAGACTTGCAGAGCTCTCAAAATGCTGCCTGCCCTTTTGTCTCCAGAGGACTACTGAGCAGAGTTTTCCAGTACTGTAAATGCTGAGCTAGGATTAGAGGAAAATGCTTGATGCTGAGTTTCATTCAGAAGGGAAACGTTTGGGATTTTTATTTCTAGTCCAATTACACAAAATATCAGTTGAACTTGATACCTAAAGAGAAATACGATAAAAGCACAAAAGAACCTTTTCAGTCAAAATCAAGTGCATTTACTTGGCTTTCCTTTGCAAAGGAAACTCATAAATATCTGCTAGGGAAATAAATATTTTAGTTTTGGTTCTTTCACTGGAAGTATCTTTTGAGTGACATAATAAATATTTAACTATTTTTAAAAGTATGTATAGTTTGTTTTAATGACCAGGTACAATCAAGTTATTATTTCTTTTGGGTGTGGATTTATAAATTGATTTGTGGCTGTCGCTAGTTATCCTGATTGTTAATTAAGTCATTTTTCAACAGTAGTTTAAATTAAATATCAACCTTGAGAAATGTTGCTTCCAATGAGCTTCTGTGTGGTGTGGAGAAATAAGCTGTCTTCTATGGTATTCATGTTTGACATAAAGTTCTTGAGTTATGATTGTGACATAGCCCTTGTTTTCCCAATAAAATTCCTAATTAACTCCATTTAGATTGGATATTAAGCTTTTTTCACTTTAATTCTGCTACTTCTTTTCGTGCACTGGAAAGAGAAAATTGTTGGATGTAAGGAGATTCAGGATGTAGGAGAAAATCAGGTGGAGGTGCGAGAAAGTGTACCAGAAGGAAAAGTAGTCAGATACAGGGGTATATACTGTATCTTGCAGAATGAATACAGAGATGGGGTATAGGGGAGGAGAAAGAATGAAGGTAAAGAATGAACAATCCTGTAGTAAATGTGAGTAGAGGAGAGGACTAAGGATGTGCATAGGACAGCAAGAAAGACACTGCAGTGCTGGCTGAAGGAAAAGAGAATAAAAGACATTTCCTCTTAGCAGAGAAGTGTAAAGTTCCACACTACTTCATGCATTTTTCCAAAGCAATAGGAGCTAATTAAAAAGCTTAATCAAATGATACAGAATTGTATGTGTATTTTGTGTATGTGTGTGCAGCTTCAAACATTCCTCTTGCCACACTTCTTAAATGTGTTTTCAAGATGTAGAATAATTTATCCTGAGAAAATTCTCTATCTGAGTTGCAGGCTGGAATGGTTGCAGGTTAGACAAATTTTACTGTGTGGCTCTCAATATAGAAAACTAATGTAATGTTTGGACCCTTCTAGTATGCATGACCACCATAACTTTTTTCTGTAAGTTTTTCTATTATAAAAGCAAATCCACATCACTGTTTTTAAGTCACTAAGCAGTTTAGTGTGGAGATGGCCAAGTTATCTCAGGTTTTGGAAGCTATGTAATAGGCTGATTAAAAAATTAATCTTTCTCAAAGACTGTGCTGCTTCTGCATTGACCTTGTTGGCCATAAACTGTTTGGTGAGCTGTAAACACTGAAAAAAAAGCAAGCTACTTAATGCAGGAAGAAAATAAGCTAGAGTGCTAGTAAGGTAGTTTGAAATTTTAAACAACAGAACATCTCTGGCATTTACAGGGCTCATATCTGTGGGCTACTGTAAAAATGTAATTAGGCTTATATGGATGATCTAATCTATTAATAATTTGCCCACTCACAGTTTAGTCACCCAAAATTTAATGACAATATTTACAGAATATTCCACAAGATATTAGAAGAATTTTGAATTTTAATTACCTTTATGTATAGCATTGGCTCTTCATGACTTGCAGAGGGATTTGGTAGAAAGCAAGTCTTCTAATGCTGCAAGCATGTTTCTTTTATGTCATGCATGCTCTGAAATCTTTAAACAGAAAACATTGAGTGAGGGATAATAGAATACCAGACACTGAGGTATTGACTAGAGCCCCCAGGGGCTTGAAGTGCTGGACAACTGTGTGAAAGCACTCAGTATGTTGGAGGGAGGTTTTGCAAGGACCAGTAAGTATAAGTTTTAAAAGAATTACAGTAAAAATGAGGCTCTCAAATTTTTAACAATATTATTAATTGGAAAAATGATTACCATTCACTTTAGATGGAGTGTATTTCAATATCTATTTTTATTATCTTTAAAGCTGCAGTTCTTGATGATGATGTTAAAATATTTTACGTTTTGTCTCTATAGTAGAATAGCTCATATTAGACTGCTCCTAAAGTTCTTATTTAAAATTCTGGTTGTTTTAACAATAACAAGTAATCTGTATGTAGTAAAGACAATGTGGTTACATTTCCTGTTAGGGCAGTTATGTCTCTTTTTCATTCCATCGAATTTCACATCTTTGAATTGCTGAATTTTCAGGTGGTTCTAACTTTGTATTTTTGTGCATGTATAAATTCATTCATACATGCAGCTTATGGAAAATGATTACATGGGACTTATTTTTCTTGTACAGTGCTTGACTCCTTTTTTTTGAACTTTTCCCTTAAATTTTCTTTTAGGGAATATGTGTTTAAATTCAGCAGTCACTTAAGATATGTGCAGCTTTGTTTATATGTTGCTTCATTAATGGTGATATACCTCTGTCATCAGTCAAGATAAGTTCGTAATGCTCAAAAGGTTGAACAGAAGAGCCTTCAACACCAATCTTTAAAATCGTTGAGCTTTGATTTTTGTAAATGTGCTTTTCTAACTTTTTTTCATGTAAAGCTTGGCTTTACATGTCTATAGTTAGACAAATATAAAAGTGTTTCAAAGAATCTGCTGTTAAGCTAGTGAGTGATTTCACCAATCCTGTATTCTCCTCTCTGCTGCCTTCCCCACTAGACTGGTTTTCAACTCAAGTCTTAGCACTTTAAATTCACTTTTAGGGCTGTTGAACACTTCACTGTTAAATATGTATGCTAGTTATTTTATTCTTGTGCTTTACTTTTCTGTGGTACTATGATTTGATACTTTTACTGTGAACAAGCCTTTAACTTCTTTTTCAGCTTCATCAGTTTTTCCCATTTTAGAACTGAGTAACGTGTATGGAAAAAGCAAAAAACAGTCAAACAAAAATAAATAATTTACATCCTTTGCTAAGTACAGTTATTTGACATTTCTATTTTAACGTAGGTTGTTGAGTTTCCCACTTTGGTGCATTTGGCTTCCTTCCCTTTATTTTTAAGGAGGAAATTGGTTGTACTTACTTAGCTCAACGTGAATGAAACAGATGGCAATATAAAAGCTGATGGAAGAGGTGTATCCTGTTTTAGGCCTATTTAAGCAGAGATGCCATGTTGAATTTCAGCCTTTTTGCATAAATGGAGCTCACAAGAGAACTGAAGCACGAGAATGACATCCCGGTACCACTTGAAGACATGCTCTTATTGACTCCATGGAGCTGGCAGTTTATTTCCAGTGTAACAATCAAGCATGAAAATATAGAAATATAGTTGAAATATAAGAAGTAAGACAGACTTCTTCTTTTCTTTTTTTTTTCTTTTTTTTTTCCCTCATATACAAGAGCACTGGAACTACTTTGGGGCAGATGAGAACCTGGGTCCAGTAGCTGTGAGTATAAGAAGAGAGAAGCCAGAGGAAATCAAAGAAAATGGACCTCAGTACAACTACCGGATCATATTCAGAACCAGTGAGGTAAGCAGTTCAGGGGTGATAGTAAAAGAAACTAGAAGTGAGCAGGCGAAACCAGGTGTCATGTGTGGGGTTTATGTGCTTTACAGCACTGATAGTAGATTTCTGTATAATCCAGGAACCTCCTGACAGAATTGTGCCACATGTTTATCTGGCACAGAATGTATGTGAGTTATTCCATAACATCCAATACAGAGGAAAGCAAAGGTTGTTTTGGTTAAATCTTGAGAAACTTACAGGAGCTGTATTAGCTAGAAGCAAGCAAAGAGGAGGGAAATGGCTTCCTTCACTTTTATATGTGGCAGTGGGCAGACCTGAGAACTTTAAATGCTCTGCTAGAAATACTATACTAATACTAATTTTTCCAGGTAGTAGTTTCCTGTAAAACTTTAATCAGATGAATCATTTTAAATAGTCTGACTACTTTTAGCTGTCACTGAGTGACATTTTGTGTATCAGTGTTGGTCTTATGCTAACAGAAATTCCTCAGTGTCCTTGATCTTTATTGAGAATTGGAAAAGTAGTATGTTTAGTTCCACTGCTATTGTTAGTCAATCTCAGTGCATAAGTCAATATATGTGCTGTTCTTTTGTGTGCACAGCTCATGACATTAAGAGGCTCTGTGCTGGAAGATGCTATCCCTTCTACTGCAAAGCATTGCACAGCCAGGGGTCTTCCCCTAAAAGAAGTGCTGGAGTATGTGGTTCCAGAGCTGAATATCCATTGCCTAAGGCTCGCCTTCAACACTCCAAAAGTCACAGAACAGCTTATGAAGCTTGATGAGCAAGGGGTAAGTGCAGAGTTACAGAATTAAACAAATGATCTTAATCTGTCAGATTGTTGCCATGAGTTGCAAAATTATCTTTTAGCTTTATATGATTAGAGTCAGTCTGTCAAAATGCCTCATTTAAACTAAAACTCGTCATCTATAGGGAGAGTCACACTGCATTTATTTCCCCCAAGTTTTGCAGAATATTTGGTATGTATGAAATCAAGTTCATTTCTCTAGGTAGCCTGAAGTTTTAGATTGATGTTATGGCAGTTGTTCATTTAAATTGACTTTAAAAGAGTCTACATTATTGTTTTTCAAAGACTGTGGGAAGGAGGCAGTTCTGTTTTTCTTATTGCTGTTACACTAAAAAGAAAAGTCTCCCATGTTTCGTTGTAATACTGTATTGGCTAAACCACGACCAGGGTGCTGCCCATATCTTTTTGTTTTGTTGGCGTTCTTTTTTTCTTTCCCCTGGAACAAACTACATGGCAAAATATTCTAAGCCTTTCTTTATACAAATAATTTTCACTTAGGTGATAGTCTCCTGGTCTTTTAAAGATGGAACCAAGGCTCATCAGCAATACAGCTTAGACTTAGCAAAATGAAAGTCCTTGACCGAAGTGAATTTTATGATTATAAACTTCAGTAGTGACATTTTGTAGCTGTGTGCATACCTCAGTCTTCATTGGCAACCTCTCTTTCCATGCTTCTTGAGTGGATGGACCCAGGACGGGACTGGGTCCCTCCCACTGTAAGAGAAGATCAGGTTCACGACCACCTGATGAACCTGAATGTACATAAGTCTATGGGACACAATGAGATACATCCCAGAGTGTGAGGGAATTGGCTGAATGTGGTTGCCACGCCCTCTCTGAGAAGTGGTCAGGGGAAATCCCAGGAGACTGGAAGAGGGGAAACATCATACCCATGTTTAAAAAGGGTGGAAAGGAAGATCCTGGGAACTACTGCCCTGTCAGCCTCACCTCTGTACCTGGGAACCTCATGGAACAGATCCTCCTGGAAGTTGTGCTAGGGCACATGGAGGAAAGGGAGGTGGATCTGAGACAGTCAGCATGGCTTCAACAAGGACAAATCCTGCATGACCAACCCAGTGGCCTTCTGTGATGGAGTAGCTACATCAGTGGACAAGGGAGGGGTTGCAGATTTTCTGGACCTCTGTAAAGCCTTGGTCATGGTCCCCCACAACATCCTTCTCTCTGAATTGGAGAGAGATGGATTTGATGAGTGGACTGTTAGAGGGATAAAGAATTGGTCGAATTGTTGCATCCAGAGAGTAGTGGTTGATGGCTCAGAATCACAATGGACATCAGGCACAAGTGGTGCCCGTCAGGGGTCCATATTGGGACTTAGTATCTTCATTAATGATACAGATGAAGGGATTGAGTGTACCCTCAGCAAATCAGCAAGCTGAGTAGTGCAGTTGCCATGCATGAATGATGGGATGCCATCCAGAGGGACCTGGACGATCTCAAGAAGTGGCCCCATGGGAATCTCATGAGGTTTAAGAACACCAAGTGCAAGGTGCTGCACTTATGTATAGGCACAGGCTGGGGATGAACACATCGAGAGCAGCCCTGCCCAGAAGGACTTGTGGGTGCCAGTGGGTGAGAGGCTGGACATGACCCAGCCGTGTGCACTCCCAGCCCAGAGAGCCAATGGTGTCCTGGGCTGCATCCAGAGCAGCGTGGGCAGCAGGGAGAGGGAGGGGATTCTGCCCCTCTGCTCTGCTCTGGTGAGACCCCACCTGGAACACTGCATCCAGCTCTGGGGTCCCAGCAGAGGAAGGACATGGACCTGCTGGAGTGAGTCCAGAGGAGGGGGCACCAAGGTAATTAGAGGGATGGAGCACCTCTGCTGTGAGGAAAGGCTGAGAGAATTGGGATTGCTCAGCCTGGAAAAGAGAAGGCTTGGGATGACCTAACTGTGGCCTTCCAGTACCTGAAGGGAGCCTACAGGAAAGATGAGAGGGACTTTTTACAAGAGCACAGAGTGACAGGACAAGGAGGAATAACTTCGAACTGAAAGAGAGTAGGTTTAGATAAGATATTAGGAGGAAGTTCTAAGCTGTGAGGGTGGTGAGGCACTGGAACAGGTCACCCAGAGAAGCTGTGGATGCCCCATCCCTGGAAGTGTTCAAAGCCAGGTAGGATGGAGCTATGAGCAACCTGGTCTAGTGGAAGGTGTCCCTGCCCATGGTAGGGGGATTGGAGCTGGATGATTTTTAAGGTCCCCTACCAACCCAAACCATTTTATGATATTCTAACAAAACTGTGAGGTTGAATTATCCTTAGTTCATATCCTGTATGTTATTAAGCTCCCATAGTATGGTTTTCTAATACTTAAACTTTGGAAAATCATTAAGGATGAGCGATAGTTAAATTTTTATTATCTGCATCAAAGTATTTTCTGTTTTTGTGGTAATGAAACAGTTTGACACTTCTAGCAGAAAAAGATAAGCACACTCTGTACTAATTAGAAGCTGCATTTTTTCAATTCTAAGCTAACAAAAATTGGGTAACAGCTGCTCTACTAATTAGGTACACAGAATGTTGATCACTTCTTCTTGCTGAGTGTCACACTGTTTCGTTACAGCATGAACAGGTGCCTGTTTGATATAACAGATAAAATGTTTTGTAAATTTAAGAGTTAAGATTATAAAGTCACCTTAGCCTGACTTAGCCATTGAATTTCACCCAGGAATCCCTTCACTGAGCCAAATTTGTATGCATCAGTTTTCATTAGAATAAGATGTCTTTTCTATATTTGAGTGAGGTCTTAAAGCAGTTGGTTGTTTTCATATTTAAGAATTTCCACTTCTTTATTTAAATTTATCTGCCTTCAGCTTTAAGACTTCTGATATTTTTCTCTGCTACATCTTAAAAGTCATTTTGGTGTGAGATTTTTTTTTTCCAGCAAAGGTTTTTGTATGCAGTGATTAAATCATCTGTTGGTCTTGTTTATGATAAACTGAACAGATTGCACTTTTCAAGTCTTTCAGTGCAACATATTTTCTCTGAATTTCATATCACTCTTATGGCTGAGCTCTGTCTCTTCTACTCTTTCAATATCTGCATATGTCATTCAGAGTCAGAATGGGAATATTTTTCTTGCCCTAGTTTTGTACTGGTGGTGTGTGCTCGTTCCTTACTTCCTCTGAGATTGCTAGAGTGGTAACATCTGCTGTTCTGTACATATGGTCCACACTGCTTGTCACCTAGCTGTTCTTTTATTGGATTTATTAAAATGCATTCATTTGAATGGTTCTGTGTTAAACAGCAATCCAGTCATTTCCTAGGGCTGCACTGGCTTCTTTGCTAATTACCATCTACTAATCTTTGTCTTGAATGCAGACCTCTTGGTAAGTTACTCTAAGTTTACTTCCAAATATGATTTAAAAATTTGAATATTAGGGCAATTACTGATTTATTTCAGTAGAAGTTAATCTTTATGGCAATTCCTCATTCACAGAAATACTGAGAAACGTCACTTGGTTCTTAATATAATTCCCAGTTCATAATATAAACTTGCTGACTGGTTAAATCCAAGCCGTACTTTCTGCTGTCTTGACTGGGTGCTAGATAAATCCTTAAAATGCACTTTTTGCACGTATATGAATACGTAAATGCTTTCGGATTATTAAAATGAAGATGCTACTTTAGTAGTTTTACCACAACAGAATTCATGCTTCAACTTCTTTTTTAGCTTTTTCTTGTAGTTTATACACTTCTAAGGACCGTAGATTTATCAAAAGGAGGTCTAATAATGGGGACTACATGCCTTTCTCCAGATCTGCTCTTTTTGATTCAGAAATGCCAACTTGTGTTGTCCTTAGGGAAACTTTTTTTTCAAAATATAGCAAATCTAAGAACACAGCTAGAAGGCACACCCTGCTCTCTGCATAGTCCTTGTTTAGTTTCTTAGGCTGACATTTTCAAAGCAATAAAGCATGGTGGTTTGCTTGCTCATTGGTGCTGCAGATCCCATTTATGTTTATGCCCTTGAAAATACTTCCTTCACCTAAAGGTGAAACTTAAATATTGCAAGTGTGCTTCATGAGAATAATTTTCCTTGTCCTAACTTGTTTTAAGTGAAATTACTAGAAGCTATTATAATTAGCAGTACAGTTAAGGTGTTGTGGTTCCACAAAGCACTTGCATCCATCCTGTTTCTGTGGGATGGAGAAAACACATCTGAGCAGCAGATGCCTGAATGGTCCGAGACAGGACCTGCTACTGCTGGTATGGGAAGTGCTGGCAGTTGTTCCCACAGGAGCAGCAGCAGTGCCACCTCTCACCACCCTTCCTCGCTCCCCTCCTTTCTCCTCCCATACCACGTGTCTGCAGGCGGCACTTCAACAGGTTGCCAAGCTGGGCATGTCCCATCCCTGAAAGTGTTAAAAGTCAGCTTGGATGTGGATTTGAGCAGTCTGGTCCAGTAGAACGTGTCCCTGCTGCCCATGTCAGGACTTTAGGAACTAGATGATCCTTAAGGTCCCTTCCAACCCAAACCATTTTATGATTTTATGCTGTATGTGAGTTTTGTCATAAGAAATTTGGACATATTTAGAGGATGCAAATCATGTAGTGTGTCAGGTGATAAAATAAGGGATAGTCTGTAGTGGGGAAAGACTAGAACTGTGACATATATATCTGACTTCTTCAGCAGGAGTAAACAAGCCAGGTTATCTTTACCCTTCTTTTTCCCTCCTTGTTTTCCTGCTGCTAATACTTTTATCCCCATCATCATTCATCTTTGGTAGTAAAGGAAGAATATGGTAAAGTTGCAATTTCCAGAGTTTTTAAATTTTAAAATCTACTTTCTTTAGAGACAGAGTAAGACCACTTCTGAGGACCTTTAAATTATCCCATCATAAATATAATAGGTTAAAATTAATGAATTTCTGTTTCATTATGTGTCCACATCATCCTAGCAAGTTCAAAATCCTTTGCCTCATGGCTTGGGATAGAATCTTCCAAGAGCAAATCACAATATATTCAGATAACTTTCCTTCCAGTGCCCTTGCAGTAAGTCTTTTCACTTCCCACTAACCTGTAGCCTAAACTTGTAAATCTCATGCCAGCTTTGATAGATTTTCTTATGGCTTCATTCTGGTGCATGTGGTTGGTGTTTATTTGAAACTGAGCCTTTGCAAAAATTCATGTGTGGGAGGAAAGATTATTTCATGGGCAATAAGGATGCACTTCTACTGGATGAATTACGTGCATAAACTCCAAGGCTCTCCCTTGAGCTCCTTCAATTAGAGTTCCTGCCTGTGAAATTGGTTTTGGAGACAGCAGTAAATGGCTGTGGATAATGCCTTCCTTCTTCCCTTCTGTAGCTTGTCTTTCTGTAGTCCAGATGTAAATGATGCCAGTGTACTCCTTTTGTGTGTGCATGTATCAATTTGGAATTGGTGGAAACAGTTTGCTTTGAAGAATCACAATTACGGTTGGGTAAAAAATTACTTTATTCACATCTTCAACTTCTGCTGCATTAGGAAACATCAACTATCAAATTAGAGGGAAAATGGAAATAAAAAGCACAAATGTATTTGAAGAGCTATGCTAATAAATAGTATCTTCAAGGTTTCTCAATCTTCAGCATTTCTCAATTTAGCTGTTTTCTTTGTTACTATCATCATATTTAAGTCAGGGAAGACGACCAACTGAATGTCACGGAGTCTTTCAGCATTGCTCACAGGTGAATGTGCTAATAGGTGAAAAATTTCTATCCTCTCTTCGAAATGAGAGCATGTTCATTTTGTCACTTGTTTTAGAAATGAGCACATGATGTGCCCTACCCTTCTTCGTGGAAGGCTTAGCATAGGATGGCAGCCATGGTACCAGCCTAATTGAGAGTCAAGGTCCTGGCATTACTCAGCCAGCACTTCCCATGTGGCTCAGTGTTAGACATTCACTTGCAAGCTGCGGTGTTCTCCTGGAAATAAGCAGCATTCATGTGTGTTTCACTTCAGAAAACATTTTGACATCTTCAGATTAAATCTGCAATCATCGAGGCAGTTACAATAGAAAACAGTGAGAGTATTTGGAACTACACTAACTTTTGAAATTAGACTGATAATCAGGTATTCATTTGGGAATTATGGGTTTATTAAATTGTGGAAGTGAATTCAGTGCATAAGTTGCTTCATCACTTGGTATACACATAAAATTTTAATCTTTTTCCTTTTGCAGTTAAGTTACCAACTTAAAGTGGGTATCATGTACTGCAAAGCTGGGCAAAGCACTGAAGAGGAAATGTATAATAATGAATCAGCAGGTCCAGCCTTTGAGGAGTTTCTTCAGCTCCTGGGAGAGCGAGTTCGACTCAAGGGATTTGACAAGTACCGGGCCCAGCTGGATACAAAAAGTAAGACTTTTTCAGTGTTTTTTTCCCCCCCTTAAGTGAACAAAATGCATGATATGGTTGCTAACTGCCTTTTTGAAGAGAATTCTTAAAAACAAGATCTTTGCTGCAGTTGCTTAATCTAAGTGAAAGCAGAGCATGTGTGTAATTTAACTGTACTCATACGGTCTCTCAACTCAGACAATAATTAGATTTTTGTACTGATTTGGTATGAAATTATCACTAAAGCTACAACAAGAAACCAGTAATTGTGGACCAATTATTGGTATTGCAAATCCATCATCAGTGCGTTGTCTTAAGACTAATCAATACAGCTGGTATATTATTTTTTTTTAATGATATGCTTATAGATGGTCTCCAAAATGCTTTGAGAACCCACCTATGTAACTTCACCTTGAAAAGTTGATCTGCAGTTTTTCTGATGTCTGTTGCATGCAGTTTTTCTTCTAGGCAGTTTTGTCTTAGTCATCCTGTCAAATGTATTCCTCCCTCTGTGCTTTTTCTTTTTTGAGTTATGGAAATTAAACTGGATTTGGCAGCTATGTTACAGCTTTATGTTATCAGCTTTAACTGTTAAACATATTGCAACAAAATGCAGTGGTAAGATGATCTTGGGTGACCGTAACTATAAATGAAACTCCCTGCATTTGGAATCAGTCATGTGAAATACCTGTTTATCAGCTAGCACATGCTGTATTCAATTTGTAGATCTGTTTAAATTACTCAGGGAAATTTTGTCTTGTATTCCTTTTCTTTGAGTACTGGAGCTATCCAGTTCCTATGGAGATCTTTTGCCATTTTTATTTTTAGCAAAGGAAATGAAATAAGGAGTTTGATTCATGAAAGCTGAAAAGCATTCATCAGCTTTAGTGCAGCAGAAGCTGTGGTCTTGTCATGGGTCTCCTGGCACAAATAGAGTACCTTGCTGTGCTTTTATGCTCCATCATTCTGTGTATTGCCCTTAATTCCTACAGCAGTTGTGTTGCCATCTCCTCAGGCTGTTCTTGACCGGTTTGATCATCAATCTTCAGAGGGTTATAAAACCTACTTTGGTTTTAAACCTAAATTAGCACCTATTTTGCCCATTTTTAACGTTGAGCCTGCTTTTTTTAACTTGCAATACTTTTGTTCCCTCTGTTGTAGTTCCTCCCTTGAGTGCATTTCATAGAAATATAGAATGGTTTGGGTTGGAAGGGACCTGAAAGATCATCTCATTTCAATCCCCCAGCCATGGGCAGGGACACTTTCCACTAGACCAGGTTGCTGAAAGACCCATCCAACTGGGCCTTGAACTTCCAGGGATGGAGCATCCACGGCTTCTCTGGGTGACCTGTTTCAGTGCCTCACCACCTCACAGTAAATAATTTCTTCCCAATGTCTAATATAAACCTTCCCTTCTTCAGTTTAAAATCATTCCCCCTTGTCCTGTCACTACACGTCCTTGGGAAAAGTCCCTCACCAGCTCCCTTGTAGGAAATACATATAATTCTCAAGGTGAGTCTTCCTTTTGCACAGCTCTGAACTGTCATTCTATTAGTTGTAAAGATAAGCTAGGTCAAAAAGGAAACGTGTATGGAAAACAGAGAAAACATTTATTTAGCTTCTGGTTTTATATTGTGACCTTGTTACTTTGAGTAGTTAGAGCAAAATCCTCTCTACCCTTTCTTCTGGATTAGTTAAGATGTGAATTGGTGTCAGTCCATGCACACTGGTTTCTAGTACGTGTAAATGCTGTATGATTGAGTTGATTCATCTGCTCAAATATACCCAAGAAAGCTGTGACTGACTTTTAAGTACTCGTTTTGCATTTTCTTCTGAACAGCAGAATTTTCCGGAAATGTTTTGAATTCCTTTTTGTTGCTTCTGAGTCGAGGAAAGAGTTTTGTCCAGCTTTGAGTTCATGTCCTATAATCTAGCACCTACTGAATGGAACCTTTAAGTTGACTGAATCTCTCCTGGTTTTGAGGGTTATCTTCTAATGAAGGGTTCTCCTCCATGTTGAGAGCTGGCACATCTTTTTCACGTTGCCCAGTAGACTCATTCAGCTCCATTCTGTATCTAAAAACACAAGAAGTCTTTATGTGAACACTTCAGTATGAGCATAGAGGACAGGAAATCCTCTAAGTGGAAACTGCTGCTTTCATGAAGGATTTCCTACATTTTCTCTCAGTCAAGTTTTACAGGCTCACATCTGTAGAACCTCATCAGCCAGAACTGCTTAGGAACTCAAGTTGTCTGAAATCTTTCAGGTTAGAGTGCCTGCAGGATTACTGAGAAAACACATCACTACATGTGAGCATGCATGAGTTCTTAATGAGTAGGTTTAGCAGTAAATGTAAACAATGGCAGCAAACATTTCTAATTGATCTTGATGGTGGTGTGTTTTCCTTTCTGCCAGTGTGCAAAGCACAGACTGGAGATGCTGAAAGAGAAGGTGCTTTGGGGGCACAACACTCAGCTCTTTGGATAGCTGCATTTGGAAACACTTAAAGCATATTCTACACTGGAAATGGGAAAAAAAGCCACTTTGTGGTAGGGGAAATGCTGAAGACCCGAGATGGTCACAAGAGCTGCATCTCAGGTGTGGGGAATATGTGAACAGCAGAATACAGCCAGGCAGTACATTTTCCATAGCTACCCTAAGTAACCAGTTGGTCCTTTTACCTTAGCCTTAACACAGACACCTGCAAAGGAGGGGGTTGTGGTTTTTTACTGTGACTTAGGTTTACAGGCTTTGTTGAAACAGCTAGGAAGTGAGCTTCTCCATCTTCCAGCTCTGTGCTCTTCTGTTGCTAGAGAGCCCTGTCTTGAAATAGTTCTTGCAGTCTCGCTACTCAGTAAATTTTCATGTGTAAGAATTCTGTTCCGTGGCAGCACAGCTGATTGCAAAGATGTGCTTAAATCAAATGTCTGTTCACTGACTTGTCAGAAAGGTCAGATCTATATAGACTACTTTGCTAGTTTCTGTACCTTTGACAATACTTTGCAAGCTGTGGAAAGCAGTTGCATGATGTAAGACGTGGAAAGGTTTTTCTCTGTGTGGAGATGAGCTGATTTGTATATGTACTCTGGAAATATTCACAAAATTTTTAATTTATACAGATTTAGAAAAGTAAAGTTGTTCTAGCAAAAGGCAGTTTCAGAACAGTTATTCTTAGAAATTTTTGGAGTTAGGGCCCTAATTGGTAAGTATCCATGACAGAGCCAATTCCTTAAAAAGAGGAATCTCATGCATCCTATTAACTGGCAGCCTATTTAAGTGTATTGGATCCTTCAAAGGCTTTAGTTTTGGATCTCTGCCAGTACCACTGTGAAAAGGAGATGCTACTTTTCAAGTTTTGTTTGTTCATTTCTAGAATTACCAGAGGGGAAACAGTCTATCTCCTGGCAGCCTGCAGACTTTGGATAGGAAATAGAGCTTGAAAATGCCACCTATCCCAGAGTGACTAGGAAGCTTATGGGCATCACTTTAAAGTAATAAACATCACAGTGATCTTTCAAATTATCACTTCAGTCACTTTATTTTATAGTTGTAATGCATGTTTTATTTCCCTCCCCCTCACTTAGTCTTGCATCTCAGTATTTTAAATTGGTAAATGGGATCAGCTTGATAATGCTAGGCCTGGTAACATGGCATGTGTGTCCAACAGAGTGGTGGTGTGGTTGATGCAGGAAATAAGGGAAGTTGATTAATATGAGTTAGGAATTCTATGATTTATCAATTTGGTAAGATTATAAACTAAGCTAATAAAGGTAGATTTCTCTACTAGATGTTTATATACTGCATGGTTTTCTGATTAAGACATAATAGCTTCTGTTTTTATATTCTTAAGTAGATAAAAAAATCTAGGGAATGAATGGACTTCGAATTTCATTTCATTTCATTTCATTTAGGGGTTGTCAAGAAACCCCAATGTTTGTAATGAATTAATACAGATAGATTACCTTCTTAACTTGCACTATATAACATCTTTCCAACCTTGTGGAAATAATGATAGACTTACTCTTGGATCTGTGACTTTTGTTGGGAGACCAACAAATTTTAAGATGTTAAGTTGCTTAAGAAGCAGAAATAGGGATGGAGGGAAGTCCATCTGCATTTCTCTGCATTTGTGTTACTCATGTACTGTTGTATGTTACAAAACAAAAGATTCTGTTCTCATTTCTGTCTGAAAACAACTTTGGTATTACAGAAGTTCATCATGAATGCTTGGTGTAATCCTTGTATATGACAGAAAGAAGAGTAGTGTTGACAGCTGCTAACAAAGCAAAGGTGGAGGAGAGCACCATTAAGCTCTGAAAATATTTCTTCTCATGCTTCTTATTGTGAGCCTTACTGCAGTTTGTAGTAATGGTTGTCCTGCCTTATCAGTGTAACTTATTTTTTGTTCTCCTACAATTCCTTGCAATGTTTCTCTTTGAAACCAGGGAGTCAGATTTTCTACTGTAATGGTTTTTATACAGTTTTCCAGCACAGAGGTTAAGCTGCTGTAGAAGGAGGCTGAAAAAGTCCAGTGGATTCAGTGTGGTGAATTTGTCAGCACTGTGCTGGTGGTATCAGCCACAGTTTTGAGCACTACTGGTTTTAGAAACAAACCACTTCAAATGTGAGTCTGTTAATCCTTGTGAATATAGATGAGAATCATTGGAAGGACAGAAGACTAAGGTGGATTTTTAGAGATGATTAATGATGGAAGGAAAATAGGATCAGGTAACACCTCAGTTAAGTAGCCAGATCCAGTAATGGAGCAAGGCTGGGAAAGCATCGTTAATAGCTATGCCATAAACTGGTGGCCAGAGGGGATGTCTTCAGTGTAAAAAGGTGCTAATGAAATTGTAGATCTCTCAGGCTTCTGTTAAATAGAAGGAAATTGAAGTAGATTGCAGTGCTGGCTTGCAGTTCTGACCCTGAAATGATGGATATTATTCCAGTGCACAGTCTTGGATTTTATTGCAATAGCTGTGATTCGATTTAAAGCAAACACCTGTAATTATGGTGGTGTACTTCAGGAACAGTATTCTGGACTTTTAAAAATCTGAATGGTGAGAGATGCACAGTCTGTAGTGGGTGTGGACTTCTGTTGGTAGCTGGATTTGACTAGGAGAGATTTAAACTGTAAAGTCCTTGGAAATAATTGAAATTATGGAACGTGTCATTTGGATTGTAGTCTGATTATTTAGTTTGCAGAATCAGTGCTGTTCTCAGAAAACTTTTTTCTGCCTAAAATTAAATCCTGCCAGCAAAGTTGGAAATCTAGCTTAAATATGTAGGTGTTCTAGCATATTTTTGCCAGAATTGCTTTGTTCTAGTCCCCCAATACCTTTTGGGGCCTGCCTTTCCCTGTCTCACTTCCCTATCTCTTTGCACCTGCTCCTCCCCCTTTCCAATTATTTGTAATATTTTTGTATGCTCTATTTCTAAAAGATGATGTACAAATCAGTGTATTTACAGTTCAACAGATGAAGCTGTTATGAAGTTATGTTGATGTTTAAGTGACTTTTGGGTGCATCTGCCTCCTTGGGTGTGCACTGCAATGATCAGGCAGAGGACAGAGGCTGCTGTGAACACAGTGCAAGATGAAATGATCCCCTTTCAGCTGTCCTGCTCTTCTAATTAGCATTAAAAAGAAAAAAACTTAGCAGTTAACTGGTTTATCCTACTGGCAGTGTTGAGTTCTGGAAAAGAGAGCCCAGTCTCCTTGAAACATTAACTGAGAATTACTTTTTTTTTTTTTTAAAGATTGTAGGAATCTTTTATTTCTAATTCCCTTTTTATTCTAGATAAGTGATTTAGAAGTGCAAGATCTCTATGTGGCTATAATACAGAAAACTTTCAATTTCATTTTACAGATTATTTTGTGTTTCATTTGTGGTAAAGCTACCTCCATTTTATTATTCTGAATCTGACAGGAAACAAACTTCTCAAAATCTGGGTAAATAAACTGTATATTTATGTTACTGTAAATGCATCACAAATCTCAGATCTGTTGTCTTCTTAGTAACATGATCTCTCTGCTAATAAAAACTCCAAGATATAGTTTATAAAAGCTTTTTAAAACGCATTGTTATAAATAGCTGGGATTATATAATTTGGTAGCATGTTTATATATAACTTCAAATAGCCAGGATGCTTTTTTCCATATATAAAGCTAGTTATTTTTCAAATTGTGTTTGAAAGCAGGCTTTTTGCACTGTGGGCAGAAGTTGTATTTAATAGAATATACTCACTATTTTATCTTTAAATGTGTTACCACTTAAATTAATGAAACATTTCTCAAGGTCACTTTTTTTTAGAGTGAAAGAAAGTGAAAACAAGTTCACAATTCTAATCAAGTGTTGTTTTCAACCAACACTTTGTAAACTGAGTAATAGCCCCCTCTTCTTTTTTTCTTTCTAAACTTCATAATCCTAGTTTTTATCATTTTCTCTCCACATGGAAATCTCTCCATCCACATGTAATTATTTCTGTGGCCTGTTTCTGGATCCCTTCTCTTTCTTCTGTAACTTTTAAAATAGGGTGGCCAGAACTCAAAACAGGTGAGATTACCTTAGATTAATATACCAGCATCATAATGTCATTTTTGTGGGCTTTTTCCATCATCGGTTATAAGCATGTTGGCATCCTATTTGGGGTTTTGACTGTACCTGCCCATAAAGCAGCTGTTCTAGTGAAGGTGTTGCCTGATTTCATTATGGTTAATTTCAAGTCCTGATATTTATGCTTAAGAGAACTCATCCTGTTTTTATGGTGGGTTATAGGTCCTTTGCTGTTTAATTATGCATGAGCTCATGGTACTCATTTTCAGTATCTGTCTGCCTTCCTTTCTGAAGTTCTTTTCACATTCCTTACAGTTCAGTTTCATTCCAAGATACTGGGTGGTACTTGAAAATTATGTCAGACTTTGTTGTCACTATTTATGCTTAAGTAGGCTTTCTTCAGGGTCTTCTGGTATAAATTCCCTATTCCTAACAATTTTTTTTGGGAAAAGTGTGCAAAAGTGCACAGGCTCTCTTTATGCGACATTTTCTTTGGCAGGTGAATAAACTCTGAACAAGTTCTTACTTGCTGATATGTCAGCTAGGATTGAGGATGAATAAGAATTCTTGTCTTGGCTGATTTTTTTTTTAATAATAATGAAACCTAATTTTAATTTTTTTTTTTAAATAATGCTTTTATTTTGTCTTCTTTAACTGCAGCTGATTCAACAGGTACTCACTCTCTATACACAACATACAAGGACTATGAAATCATGTTCCATGTTTCTACGATGTTGCCATATACTCCAAACAACAAACAACAGGTAAGATGGGCTATGCCTATTTAGAAATTTTTCCTCCTCCTCAAGAGGAGATGAACTCTTGAGTATTTATGACAACTTTTATTTGTTACTAGCAAAAAGACACTTAAGGAATCAAAAGTGGCCATCTCTGTGTCAGGGAGATGAGCAAAGTAGATGACTGGTAGGTACATCACAGATTTTTCTCCATTGGACTATTTATTGGTTTTCTGTTTAATTATGCATTACTTTGATGTAAATAGTATGCAATGATGTCATTAGCACATGTCAGAAGGACCACAGTGTACCTGATGATTTTCAATTATTTTAAACCTTCTACAGCTAAGTCAACTGCCCTTTAGGGATTGTGTTCAGCAAATTCTAATATGCACAGAGATAATGAGTGGGTGGGCCAGTGCACTACCCAAGAATACATGAGTCAAAATCCTTCTATCAAGATCCTTTATTTTCCCTTTTTTTTTTTTTTTTAACTGTGTTATACTATTTAGGCTGAACTCCTTTGTCACACTGAAGTACCTGCTGTTGTTAAACTCTAATCCATATTGTTTTGTATGATGGATATGCATTTTATTCTAGAAATGATGCTTTGTACTTCTGCAAATAAAATAGAGATTTTCATTTTACAATAAAAGTTAACATAGAATTCTTTTTAGTTTGCTTTTGTACACTAAATGTTCTACTGTTTTGTAGCTTACCTTCTCTTGTACTGTAGTCTTGTATTTACTGAAAGAAGCCTACCGGGACATTATTTGTAGTGTGTCTTAAGGACAATGACAGCTATTTTCAACTTGAAATAGAACCTACCATTGGCTTGTAAAAATGTGTGAAATGGGGGATGTTTTCCTGCTTCCATGTATCACTGATTACTCTCGATACTAACAGAATTTGTTGTTTTTCCCCTTTGTTTAGCTTAAAAGTTTCCCTTTTAAGTTCACCATCTATGCTACATATAAAAATGAAATTCTTATGAAAACAACCATGCCTGAAATTTATTAACTAATTTATTAACTAATTCTGGTACTTGTTATATAAATCCTCAGTTGTTCAATTTTCAGCTTGAAGTATCACTTGGGGAAAGAAATTGAGCAATAGTAGTTTATAATATTGAGAAGTAAATAATTGGAAATTTATGTAAAGTCTGTGTTTTAACCTATGGGGTTTTTTTTCCATTTTCTTTTTTTTTTCCCATTAAAGCTTCTGAGAAAACGACATATTGGAAATGATATTGTGACAATAGTTTTCCAGGAGCCTGGAGCACAACCATTCAGCCCAAAGAACATTCGATCCCACTTCCAGCACGTCTTTGTCATCGTGAGAGTGCACAGTCCCTGCACTGACAGTGTTTGTTACAGGTAACTGTTGCTGGATTCGCTGAAAACATGGAATTGGAGTGCAAAGGCAGCTGGCATTCTTCTCTGAAATTCTCAGTAGGGAAACGTAGTGAAAGATGAGGGGCAGGGAGGTTTTGAGTCATGTGCATTTCAAACACTTTTAGTAAGTAAATAGACACATACAGACATGTAAATGAAACACGCCCAGTGAGGAGACTGCTACTGTCAGATGCGAGCGCACACACGTGCGTATCAAGCACTTGGAGATTATTTTAAAATTGCCTTCTCACTTCCTTTTCTTCATTAAGAATATGCTAGAAGAATATTTTTACATTGAAAGAAATAGAACAAAGGAAAAAAAAAACTCCAGTTTTTGCTCAATTAATTTGGTTATCTGAGGTTATGCTCCATTTTTGAAATTAAGACAGTTAAAAAGTGTGACTTAGCCTTTCAGGAAGAAGCTAAGCTCTCTGAAATATCTTCATGTCTTATGTCAGTCCAACACAGAAATGACAGAGGATTGTGCAGGAAAAAATCAAGTCTTAATGTGACTTTAAAGTCAATATGATTAAAATAGAAAATGGTAATTGATAGTAACATATAATAAAGAGTTGCAAGAGGAGATTCCTACTAGTAGAATTTTTAAACTAAGTTGCAAGCATATAGAAATAATGTTTTTGAGTTACACTTCTCTTTACTGTCAGTGAAAGTTCTTACTTTGTTATATAGTGAACTCTTAAGGTATTTTCATTTTTTAATGTTGACTGATCTCAGAAAACTTCTATAAAGCCTTTTAACTTAAGATACGAAATGTCAGAGCAATGGATTTAGAGCATGTATCTTGAAATGAGGTAGCCTTAGAATTAACTTGTTTTTACTGAAATACAAATATTCACGTAAGTATTTTATTAAGGCAAGTGCTTATTTAGAGAAAAATCTAAGACTGCAGTGTCTGAGTTGGTGTATTCATTGTTTTCAAGTACATATAGAAGGTTTAAAGGCTTTTCTCTCCTCAGAAGTTTTTGGTGAAGTTCACAGAGCATTTCTGAAATTGATGCTGAGCTTTGTACATGTATTAACTCTCCTGGACTAGGAATGTTTGTGTTGATACTCATTTTCCGGCAGCTTATTGAAATATTCAACTGTTGCATAATTTATGTGAACACAGCTTGTTCTTAAACTCTTAGACATATGTTTCAGGCCTTATCCTTATCCCCAAAAATGATTTTGAAGCAAAGGGAAGGTATGAAATGCATCCACAAGGGCTGCAGATGCATTTTACACTTGAATTACATACTAAAATATAGATCTGCTTTGGTCTGTTACTTCAAGTAATATGACTGCATATATTTCTTCCTTTTAAAAGGCATGGGAAAGATTTATGCTTGCTAAACTGTAGTAAATTTAAGTATCTGAGTGTTCTGTTTTTGACCTTCAGACTCCTGAATCACCTAATTTTTCAAGTGTTTACAACTACAAGGGCTGGAACCTCACTGGTTACTTAATAGTAATTTTGGCTTTAGTGTTGGTACAGGCTCAAATTTTAAGGGGAGGGGAAACAAATAGGAAGAATAGTTGGGAGAATGTCAGTGTTCATTTTGATACACAAGACCACCAGAACATCGTATGTTCTCTGTACTGTCTTTAAGATTGAAATATTTTCCTTTTCTGTCCTCTCAGTGCAAACCCTTGATTTAAATTTGTAGAATTCTATTATGAAAAGTTTTTCTAGGAAACTTTTCAAAGTAAGTTTGACCTCTTTTTCACTGAATTATTTGGAACAGTTTCATGGATTCATAATTCTAGACAAAACAGGAAACCATATAGCATAAAAACGTACTGGAATTTATGTTTAAAAACTACATAAAAGGAATAAAATCAAGCACTGTCTTGGCCAGCAATTCTCCCTCCCAGCTAAGATAAACAATATTTCAAAAGTCTGGCATCTCTGAGCATTGCTCACTTTCTGAAAACTTCTCTAGCATGTGTTAAAGATTGAATTCTTATCCCTGTGATCCATGACATTGAAAACTGAACCAAACAAAGTCTTACTGGTAGTTTCTGGTCAGTTTTCATTGCATCCAGTAATTGTGTTTAACACTTAGGTTTCCATTTCTTAGTAACAGACCCTTCAGGACCACTAAAGATGAGTCAGATAGTTGCTTCATGAGCACCCCCTGTTGCATACTTTGAGATATACTGGCATGTATTTGGAGGAAATATGACAGTAATGACATCTTTCAATATCAGTTGCCAGAATATATAATAATTAAAAAATCAAGCAAACAAACAAAAAAAAAACAAAGGAAAAAATGCCCCAAGCAACTCAGAACAGCAAAAGCAAAACAAACAAACAAAACACCCTACCACTCAAAACCAGAAGATATGGTTATAGATTGAGTGACTTAATTTTTATTTTTGGTGTTCCTATATGCCCCCCTCAAAAGATTTACTCTGAAATCTCAGTTACTGATTTTTTGGGGGAATTTCTCTGATTATGTTTAAGAATTCAGATAAAATCAAAACGTGAAAATTATACCAGCTAGTGTTCTAAGTGAAACACCACATACTTTTCTAATGTGATCAAGTTTTATCCTATGCTTCTTTATTTCCATTACCATGGTATTTTGGCCAAAGTTAGTTAATGCTTTCTCAGATCTAGTTACGGATATGTGGTAAATTCTATTTGAACTGTTGGAACATTTCTTGTCACAAAACTATCGAAGTAGAGTTGTCAGTCTCTTAGGACAGGTTGCCAAGTGAATGATACTGGATTGGAATGTCAAATCTTCAGTGGTTCCAAACAACTCGCATCTGATCTATATTAAAAGAGAATTGGCAATTGAGAATAGCTAAGCTGGCCCCTGTTGCCTAAGGCAGTCTTATTCTTGGTCCATCACTTGGTACAGAAACTAAAAGGAAGCGTTGAAAAAGAAAGTATCTGTTTCTGCTGTGTATCTGAACTTTTCAGGAGTTTATTTCTGGTATTTTTGGAGTAGTCTTCTATCAAGGGTATGCAATATCAGCTAGTGAGGTTTTTCAGTCCAGAAATGTAAAACTTAAACAGTAGTGGGATGTATACATGCATT
Source organism: Corvus cornix cornix (assembly GCF_000738735.6). Classification (NCBI taxonomy): domain Eukaryota; kingdom Metazoa; phylum Chordata; class Aves; order Passeriformes; family Corvidae; genus Corvus; species Corvus cornix. The sequence continues at coordinate 35,483,193 of NC_046335.1, forward strand.
CAGACACCAGATGATTTTCACAGCAGAACTGGCCTTGTGAGATGACTTCATTGCCTTTATCTTTTTAATGTGTTCATTTAAACTCTATTTCTAGTCTTGATCATACACTTGGCATTACTTTCAGATGAGCCTTTCACAGCATTAAGTAGCTAAATTCTAAGCTAGCCTTTTAAATAGTGTGAGTTAGAAAGTTTCTTTTTATACCAAAACCAAACAAAATTCAGAACTGCCATACATGAGGGATTACTTTATAAAAAAAAAACCCCTACAGTTTTGTACTTGAAGCTCTTTTTAAGCTGTGGTACTGGGAACGACTCAAAAATGCATATATGCAAAACAGTGGCCTTCTGTTTCTACAGCAAGGGGGGCATAGTCTCCACTCTGTCAACATTAATATGTAAATTTAGGCATATTGCTGAGAAAAAAAAGAGAAAATTTGAGGGAATGTATTGTCTGTAAACAAAAACTGCTGAATTTGCCTAGAGTGAAACACTGTGTTTCTTCCTTATTCTTTTATTTCATTTAGTGTTGCTGTGACAAGATCCAGAGATGTACCATCCTTTGGCCCACCTATTCCAAAAGGTGTGACATTTCCTAAATCAAATGTGTTCAGGGACTTCTTACTAGCCAAAGTCATCAATGCAGAGAATGCTGCTCATAAATCAGAAAAGTTCCGTGCGATGGCCACCAGGACCCGGCAAGAGTACTTGAAAGACTTGGCAGAGAAGAATGTCACCAACACACCCATTGACCCTTCCGGCAAGTTCCCCTTCATCTCGCTTGCTTCAAAAAAGAAGGAAAAGTCCAAGCCTTATCCAGGAGCAGAGATCTATAGTTCTGGTGCTATTGTCTGGAGTGTCCATGCAAAAGACTACAGCAAGGGTATGGAAATAGACTGTCTTCTAGGCATCTCTAATGAGTTTGTAGTCCTCATTGAACAGGACACAAAAAGCGTGGTGTTCAATTGCTCCTGTCGAGATGTGATAGGGTGGACTTCAACGGACACAAATATCAAAATATTCTATGAGAGAGGTGAATGTGTTTCTTTGGAGAGCTTCATCAGCAACATTGATGACATCAAAGAGATCGTCAAGAGGCTGGAGGTTAGAATGTGTTCTCTTGTTTGGTTCCCCTTCTTTGCTCTCTCCTCTCACCCCTTGGCCAAGTGAAACTTCAATTTAAATAATGCCTGGGATTCCTAAAACCGTTTCAATTGTTTATAATGAAATTTTTAAGGACTTCCCTGCTTTTATTTCTTGAACTTCAATATTGCTTTCACTTTTATCAGATATCAGCCAGCCTCAGCTGGTTGTGTGTGTGTGAAAAATGTATTAATACATTAAAAAGACCAGGTCCTTCAGATGCATAAGTTGCTCCCACACAACAAATACAGAAGTGTCATGTTATTTCTTCTTGTTTTCCTTCCCTTTCCCTGTTTTATAGGCTTGCTGTATCTTGTTTCAAATGAATGTGCAATATCTTTGAGACTGACTTATTATGTTGCCAGCAGGGTGCAGTCCCAATCCCCACCGCAACCTTCAGATATTCTCTGAATGTGTGTGATAAACTAAAAATGCAGTGAATCATGGTATCTCCCTATAAAACATCTGTCTGTGCTCATTTTATATTCAATTAAGTTACGAAAGCATGCGCTACATTTCACTGTTTTTTCCTGTAATATCACCACTGTAGTTGTGTAACAACCAGAGAAAAAGGAAATCTAGGCCCTATTAAATTGCTCTTGATGGTATTCATGCTCATGGTACGTGGAAGAGTTGGCCAGTTTACTGTGCTTAGTAGCTGCATGCTACCACATTCAGACTGAAAAGTAATTTTGCAGTTTCCAGAAACAGCCAGAAATGGAGAATGGTTTTTGGTTACTAAAGTGTAAAAGACAGAGATGCTTGTGTAACTCCATGTGTTTTTCTGTTGTGTGCTGCCATGTATCTTCTAAAATTCCTGTGGTTGCAGTAAAAATTCCAAGGCAGAGCTTGAGTAACCCAGATTCTACTGAAAATATTGGTTTGAGCAACAAGACCTATTTCAGCTGATTACGTACCTAGGACTGCAGTATATATCCCTTGATCATGTCCCACCATTATCCTTGGGAGTTGGTTGATTGTTCAAAAATGGAGCCCCCATAACCTCTCTTAGCCCTGGAGGTGTCTCAATACATTAAATGCTGTCTTCATTCCAATTCCCAGCTTGTGACCAAGGGCTGTGAAACGGTGGAGATGACTCTGCGCAGGAATGGCCTGGGCCAGCTGGGTTTCCACGTGAACTACGAGGGCATTGTGGCAGACGTGGAGCCCTACGGCTATGCGTGGCAGGCAGGGCTGCGCCAGGGCAGCCGCCTGGTGGAGATCTGCAAGGTGGCCGTGGCCACCCTGAGCCACGAGCAAATGATTGATCTGCTCAGGACATCGGTCACAGTGAAGGTCGTCATTGTCCCTCCATATGAGGATTGCACACCACGGAGGTATTGTGCAGTAGCTCTGAAATTGTATCTTGTTTTGTGGGAAGAACCATCACAGAGTGTTAGCCTCTAAAAAAACATGGTATAATTATGATACAGCATCCAGTATTTTCAGGTTGGAAGAGGAGAGCAGGAAAAACTGCCCATATTCCGTCTCCATGCCCCCCAAATATTCATTGAATACCATGTGTGAAGAAGTTCATGTAACCATGGAATTTAACATGGAATTCAAACAACTTTTTTGTCATAATTGTGTGTTTAGGATGCATCAAAATTGATCGTACATGTTCCTGCCTGCTTTCCCATTTGTTGGTAGTTTATAATGCCTGTGGATATAATTCTTGGAAGCTAGGAATAGACTTACATGCTTCTATTTTCACAATAAGCAAGGCTGTAAATGATAAGGGTTTATCAAAGGTATGGATTTGGCTGGAGAAATTGCTGCAAATGGTAATTCTTCTTTACTCCAGAAATCCTGTTGCATCTCTCTCACTTCCCCTCTGTATTAAGCCTGAAGCTCATGTCAATTATAGTGCTGTTTTTATAGTTTAAAAATGTTGCTTGATCAGAAATAAGCAGTAATGTGTGGTTTTTTTCTTAAACTGGACATTAAGTCCCTCCATCTTTCCTGAATTCACACTAAAGCTTTTATAATTTTTATGAACTCAGCGTTGTCTGTAGCCTTCAGCCACATCACCAAGTTTAATCCCCACATTCCTGACATCCTATATTCGTATCCTAGAAATGCTGCTATATGATTAAAATTGGATGATGTTTAATAGAACAAATTTGCCTGCAGGCTAGCTGAAGGCTTCTGATAGGTTTGCCAAGAAGCAAGTACAGTTACTAAAATTCAGAGGGTTCCTTGGAGTGAGAAATCGAGAGAGCATTTTGCACTGCTGTTTTTTAATCAGTCAATACCTTTGTAGGGGTATATGCTAAATCTTTGCATACTTAAAACTGGAGCTGAACTTTAACACATTTATTATATTGAGATGAAATCATGTTTCTGAGAAAAGACCTGGTACTTGTATAAGAGAAAAATCTGTGTTTGTTTTTACTGTAAGCAACATGAACTCCTTTTGTAAATGCTAGGAAAAGAGGAGCAGAGAGAAAAGGAGTTTTATTTGTCCTTTAGTTGTCAGTGGAAAATTGAATACATGTCAGGGATTAAAATGAGCAGTGGCATAAGGTCACTCATGAGGTATTTGGAAAGCTTTTGTGCAGTATTTAGCAGCCCGAGCAAATGGAAAGTTTAGCTGCAATCATCGTGAAAGGATTAGAGCAGAAAAATCAGTGTGGAAAGCACAGATCCTATTATTTCTGAACTAAATTAAGTACAGCCAAAACCAGGCTTACTTTTAGCGTATCCAAACCCATAACAGTAAGAGAAATGACTGCACTTTTTGAAATACTGTACTCAGTATCAGAGTTTTGTTGTTGCCTTGTAGTGAGCAAATGTTCATGGTGGGTTATTGCTAGTTATAAAATTCCATAAAGCAACTCTTGATCCCCCCATTTGCTCTATCCAGAATCATAAAGGCTCAAGAACTGTGTCTTGAATTTGTAGCTATCCTACATCTATTACTAGAGACTACAGTTAAGTATTTGCACAAAGCGGTTTTTCTTTTGGCAGTCAGTTTTCTGCAGTCGGAGTCCTTTTGTTGTGTCCTCTGGAGGTCACTGAGTATTTCTACTACAGTAACTTCTGCAGACCTTAACTAAAATGAAGATCTGTTCTGCTTGGAATACTACATTCCTATGGGAAGCAGTCCCTATTCTAAGAAATTGATTGGCATGAAGTTGGAGGAAGATCAGGGTGCAGTTAGATAAGCTGACTTGGCAACAGGCACATGTACAAGGTCAGTAGGAGATGCAAAAATATATCCAAAGACCCCAATTCATGTTCTCATGCCCTACGCAGAGGAAGGCCTTGTTATGGTTCAATCTCTGCTAAACCATGGTTATTAAAACACTGCCACTGAACTCATTTAGTGGACTGATTGCTGACCGTGAAGCTAAGGACACAGCATCAAGAGGAAATTGTGCATTCCTGCTTGTTAAACTGTAATTACATTGGGGGTAAAAAAAGAGAAACCCAAACTAAGTACATAAACACTAGGGAAAGAACAGCAGAGAATAAAATACGAAGAGAAAAGAAAAAATGAAGGCTATCAATACTGTAGTTCAGTCAGGAGTGGCCTTATTTCCTGATCATCCTTGTCTACCATGCAGTGGATCACATCAGAGTGGCCTGGGAGACTTTCAGATGAACTACATGTGCTTCAGAAGCTCACCTTGTGCCTTCCAACTGATGATTTAATTTAGACATCAAGACTAGAAGGTAGACCAAAGTAAAACCACAAAATGAGTATATTGTGGGCAGCAAGACCTCAGCACTGACTGTTTCACTTTATTCCTATTAGACTCCACAACTTGCTTATTTCAGTGTAGCCAGATAACAAGTTCTGTCTTGATTTTTGTTTTTGCAGGGAAGAGGTACTGATATTTCTCACCCCAATGGTGTAATTGCTTAGAGGAAGAGCTTTGGGTTCAAAGTTTTGCACTGATTTTTTATTTTTCTTTGCTTTAGAGTGTGATGTATGTTGATAAAGTAATCATGATTAAAAATATTCACTTAGTATTCACTCAGAGATATGTACATTTGTCAAGAGAAATGCCAAAATTATCCTTTCTGAAGCTGAAGATCACATCTTGTTTCCAAATACGTCATTGTATGCAGAAGTTTGCCTTGCTTCTTATGTAGACTGCATTAGCTTATGCCCTGTTCTAGTCCAATCTTTATGCTGTGCTATTCCCCAGAAAGCAATGGGCAGCTTTTGGGTTTGGAAACTACAGTTTCTAGCAAGTCTTTTCACAATGTGCAGATTTATCAACCAAGGCACTCCAAAGCCAAAGATGTTTGAAAGTTATGTATAGTTAGTACCTTATTTCATGTGACTCTTGTCTTTTAATGTCTGTGCATCAGAAAGGTATGTCTCAAAAAGACCAAACATTTCAGGTCTTATTTGTCTGGGTGCAGGTAAGTTCTAAAGCCCATGGTTTTTTAAATTAAGAAGGGGAGATACCCTTCTAAGATATCTTTTTAGCTTTTACAGCCCAGTAATTAGATGAAGAGTATCAACTTGACCAGCTGGAATGCTGCAATGGATGGCTATAAACTCTTCTGAAGGGATAGACAAGGAGAGGCATTGGGTTACGAAGTGTTTGATTGTCTAGGGCTTAATGATGGTGACAACAGGGTTGTTAGCGGGTAAGAATCAGGGGCAAGGCCAACAAGGCAGATTCCATGGTAGTCTGTTGTGGATCACTCTCCAGGACGAAGAGACAGACTCTCACCATCACCAGTCCTTTTTCTTGCGTGGGCCTTCTAAAATTTGTTAAATACATGTTTCTAAAAAGAAAAATCTCATACTTTCATATAATTGATTCAGCTTGTCTTCAGATTTCTCTTATTGTGAACAGGATATATTTTTTAAAATTTTTTATAGCTACATATTAAATTTCTTCATTTCCAGGAGTTCTTCAGAAAACTACCGTATGCCAGTGATGGAGTACAAAGTGAATGAAGGAATGTCATATGAATTCAAATTTCCCTTCAGAAATAATAATAAATGGCAGCGAAATGCGAGCAAAGGACAGGGACCTCATGTGGCTCAAGTACCATCTCAAATCCAAAGTCCAGTACCATCTAGGATTAGCTCTGGAAAAGGAGAAGGAAAAATGCCACCCACAGAACGAGCCAACATTCCCCGAAGCATCTCTAGTGACGGGCGCCCGTTGGAGAGCCGGAGGTATGTGTCTTCTTCACAAATGGCTTTTCATTGCTGCTCTGAATCTTGCCTGGAAAAATACACAGGAGTTTTATCTAAGTATCTGAAGACTGCTTTTAATCATGGCTTTCATTAGGCAAAAGACAGCATGACTATGAGTGAAACAATAGCCAAAAGGAAATACCTTTCCTGGCATGATTAACCACAGAACGAAGTATTCTGGGATGCCTCCCTGTGTTGGATGGTATTCTGAAACTGCTGTATTGTTATTTAAGTTTTAAATGAGTTACAGTCAAAGTTTTAGAGCTAAATGTTCATGAACAACTGCATTTTGAAAAAGTAAATCAGAAATTTATCTTGTTCATAGGCTTGGTGGAATCGCCTAAAGCACCCAAGGCAGAAATAGTATCCGACACAGTTTTTAGCAGGAGAATTCTGACTAGTACAGAAAGCAAATTTATCTGATTAGGAAGTGCTTAGACATTTTAGGCTAGAGGAGAAATTGTTCTAAGGGTGGTTTGGGGTTTTTTGTTATTTTGAGTTCTTTAAACAAGAAGGTGATTATTAAGATAAAAGTATCAGGTCCACCACATCACAGTATTTTCATTCTTTCTTGGAAAAATATTTGATAGCGTTTGAATGAACACTCATTGTTTTGATTATTTATACAAATCTGTCTCTGCATCTGCAATGAGATCTGTGGAGGGGAACAAGTTAATAGCTTGTATTTCTTATTTTGGACAATTCCTTAGGGAAAAAAAAGCTTTAGATAGTTTCTGATCATCTTTATGTGGATGAAAAATATGAAGCAGTGGCAATAAGATGCATATTGTAGAAAATGTAAAAGAGTTCTAATGAAACAACTTAAAATCTTTTTCACGTCCTGAAGAACTGGGGATGAAAAAACATGTTCAAAGGTGGTACAGCCAAGACCAAGAAACCACCAAGGTGAAATTGAAACTCCTGTGTTGGATTCCTTGTTTAAAATTACAATGGTTGCTAAGGACTTAATGTTCTTACTTTCTTTTGCTTAAATATATACTTTAAAAGCTCCCATCTGTGGGAGTTGGAAAAAAAATTCACAACACTGAAGGCACTAATAATTTCACAGACAACCTGACTAGATTATCTGTTAAAACAAGTTGCAGAAGCCAGTGAAATGCTGGACTTGTCTCTCTGATGATATATTTAGACCAACATAAAAATTGCATCAGGCCGTATGTGCCCTGTTAGAGCTGAAGACAGGCAGATGCTGAACTGGAAGGAATAGCAGCTGAGCTGATGGGGTTTTCTGCTCTCTCCAGTGCTGTACAATCTCCTTATGTCATTCAGAAGGCATAGTAATACCTGGGAAAAGCTTAAGGCAGTGACAGAGCATCAGATTCTGTTGAGTTGCTGGTTTTTTCAGACACTTCCATCTCATCATGGTATTAACCAGAGAGCTTAGGTGGAGTCTCAGGTTGGCTGGTGTCAAAGAGCGAGCCTTTGGCTGTCTGGAGAGAGGGGTATTAACAACTATGTGTTCCTTGTGTGTAAAGTGGTATGCAGGCATCACACACCTAAGGCATTCAAGATTTATCCAGTCTCTAGAGGCTTCGAGAGGGGTGTTATGACCTGATAAATGTTTGCAAAGTGAAAGTTACATATTCTTAGTCAGTATTTGTTTTCAAAAAGTGAAACTTTGACTTTTCATTTTCTTCATTTTCAGGGCATGTAGCTGTTTTTTTTTTTTTCTTCTCTAAGCATTCTTTTAGTGTTCTTTTTATTATTATTCAAAAAGGGTTCTTCTATTGGATCTTTCATCCTTAAAAGTATAATATCAAAGTAGCTTTTAAATTTCACTGGGAATTTTTCCAGATGCCTGAAAAATGTCTTTTCTCATCTTTCTGGTCTGCTAAACATGTTAGTCTTGGGTGAATCAAGTTTAAATATATCATCAGTTGCATAAGGTTAATTGTGGAAATGCTCACATCTTTTTACCGGCTAGGCTTGTAGTTCAATGCCTTAGAAAGTCTCGGGCAGCCTAGAGAGGTAGCACGGGCAATCCGGCATTTTAGTAGCTCTGAAAGCGCCAAATGGTAGCTGCAAAGCTGATACCACCAGCAGAAGCAAAGAGGGAGAAATATAGCCTTCGGTTTGCCGAATTCCTGCAATTAGAAGAAGCTTTCAAACAGAGACAGACACACAGATGTTCGCAGAAGGATTGCAAAGCCAAAGAGGGTGGGCCCACTCTCGGGTCCTTCTTTTATTCGGAGAAGGGGAAAGGGGAGAACTGGGGGCGGACCAGGGGTGACCGGCCAATCAGACCCTGCTAAAGAGTTTGAGTTACATTTGGTTTTGCCCGTGCTTGGAACAAAGGAGCACATGGCAGAGGCAAGTCCTGGCTTGTTTTGGGGAGGGGGAAGGGAAGCTCGGAACAGGCAGCAACAGTTAATGTCTTTCCAGTTATTGAAGAAATACATTTTTGTAATTTTAAAGAAATACTGGAGGGAGAAAAACCCCAACAATAAGCTCACTGCAAGACTTGTTTGTCTTTTCTCTACATGGTAAAAGAAAGCTTTGTTTTTCAGGAAGCTCAGATACTTCTTATTGTGTAAAGTCTTAAAATCAACAAAGATGGGATTTTCATGGCCCTCTTAACTACTGTCTAATTTAGTGTTTCACCACTAGCTTTCATATTTACCCTAAAGAACACTGAGGGGGAGGTGCTGGAATCTGTGCATGTTTTTGGTGCAGGCAGCAGTGATGGTGCTCTGCTGTGCTTTACTCCCTTTAGCCCATTTAAATATGTTAGAAATAAATAAAATCTGCATTGCCAGTCTTGAGAGCAGGAGGATTTCACTTCATATTCATCAAAACATCGTCTCCCCATGGAGGCCGCTATTGTAGGCGGGAGAGTAGGTTGCTTGACAATCCCTCATTCTGAGAAGGCAGACAAATGCCCAGTCCTGTGTCTAACCAACAGAGTACTTAAATTTTCTTTATTTGGATTGCCTTTATATATCCAACTTCTTAGCTTATTCTCCCTGGTTTTCACAGTATCCTGGATCCTTGAATGTAGCCATTATTGATGTGGGTGGGTATTTGTAGGCAGGAAAAACAACCCAAAACTTTATAAATCTTAAAATAAATCTCTAATGTTACTGCAATATTAAGACTGAAAAATCTAATAATACAAATTTAATAAATCCCACGTTACATCTTATTTCACTATATTAATTAATCCACATGGGATACTATATAGCCTATAACCCAGAATGAATATCAGAAGGATATGTTAAGGAAAAAAACAAAAAAAACAATAAACCACATACGTGTGAAGTAAACCAGAGCTAATGTTATTGGAGAACATGTAATCATAGAGCTTGTTTTTTTTTTTTAATTCCTTACCCCCTCCCCCCCAGTTTTCAGTTTTTTATTTTGTATACTTGGTTTCCACACTCTATCAAGAAATAATGTGCAAGGTAAGGAGAGGAGAATGGTAGATAATAATCTGTTCTTCATTAATTTGTCATAAACTGGAACCAGTTTTAACTAAAACTTGATTTGACAGACATTTGAAAAAGTGTGGAAATCAGTGATCAAAGCATGTTGCTGGACTTGAGCACTTCAGTCTGCAGTTGCGTACTGTTGGATAAAAGCTCACGGCTCTTAACTAGAAAATTTCTGAGCACAGTCTATATTTTAAACCAAATGGAAAACTGAATTACAGCATGACTGCAGTCACACACTGGCAGTAAAATTCCACGGTATGGGAGTATTAGAACAATATCATTGACTGGTTTTATGTCATATTGAGAACTTTGAAGCACAGTCTGTAAGACTCCATACTTACTTGAATGATGCCTATGTCGTCAGTGATAGTAATTGTGCCAGTAGTAGTTTATAGGTTAATTCCTGCAGATGGATCTAGTGTCAACTGTTTCCATATTACCTAAAAATCCTAATCTGCTGCAGTTTATCTCAGCTCAGTGATATTTTTCTGAATATAAACAAACAGGTGTCTGTGCTCATCTTGCCACCCATCAAGTCAGCATTGTAGTACACACATTGCCTGCCTCATGAGGTTTGAAGATTTGTTATTTAAATGCTCTCATGACATTCTTCAAATTAAAACGTGTACTAACATGATATTATATACCACACGCTTCCTACCAGCTCTGGGACCTAGAGCTGGGTGTAGCAGTGGAAGAATCAAAGGTTTGTTGGTATGCATGGTTGTGTGGCCAAACTCTTGTGATGTAAAAACATCTGAGAAGAGCCATGCTGTGTCATGTCATGAGTTGGTCTTTCTTGTTTGACATGGGCCAGCAGCAGGGACCAGGGAAAAGCAGAAGAAATGCTTACAAGTGTAAGGGAAGACTCTCTGCCAGGGCTGACAGTCCCCTGGCTGTCTGCTATGTAAGATTGCCTGGAGCTGGGTGCACCTGTACTGCTGTGGCTGGTATCTCTTCATCCAGGTCCCTGCTAATTGGTCTCTTGATAGTTCTAGACCCACTTGTTCTTTTGTCATGAGGGATAGTGAGTACTCATTGTTTGCTTGGTCCAGTGTGATTCATGTTTGGATGAATTGGAGCAGAGAGGATAAGTTTCTCTATAATCTCTGGAGCCATAGAACAGCCTGTTCAGTGCGTCTTCATATACAAACTGTTCTGCTGTCCCATTGCTTGCCTCTATATCTTTTCTTGTTACAATATGTGTTTTCTGAAAGGTGATGATCAAATTGAAAAAAAAACTTGAGAAGGTACAACATGATGGCACAATTGCATTTTCTGTTTCATTCACTATCCCCTTCCTCAGAATGGCTGGGGTTTTTTTCCTTTTTGAATGGAATGGATTGGTTTCCTTTAAAGATGAGACCATTTGAGACAGCGTTTGCAGGGAACTGTCGAGGCTTGCAGTATTACTAGGATTGTAAAACTCAAACACATGGAAGGTAAGCATGCCAGAATTAAGATTTGCTGTGCTTTTTTTTTCAGAACTCTTGTGTAACTATATTCAGATGCTTCTTTTGATTAAATTACAAGAATTTCTTTTAACAGGGGAATCTGCCTCATTCAGTTCACACAGTGGATGCAGCTCATTAAAGAAGAGCTATTTAATATTTTATTTTCCTCTTCATTACTCTGTCCCTTATTTACTGGATGACATTCAAATCCTGTTGTAAAGATGCCATTGCTAATTCCCCTCTAAGCTTTACAGTGATGCCCATTACTATAGTTTCTGAATGCTTCATGGGTATTAATTGAACTTACTTTTCAAAATTCTTTGTGAGAAGAGATGTCTTTGGCCCTCTTCAGATTAAGAACAAAGGTAGAGATAAATTATGTTCTAATGATTTATTGTGCTTATTTTGGCCATCTCATACTTGGAATTGTGCCCAGCATTGTTAATATTTTATATATTCAAAGGATAACCTCAGTTGACTTCAGCTGCTTTAGGAAGATTTCAGCTCAGAGATACAGTTGGGCCTTGGAATCAAGCAAGGCCTTTGAAAAATGAAAATTAGCAACAACAAATGAAAAATTGTCATTAACAGATATGGCAGTAGTCATATTGGAGTGCTCCAGCAAGTGCAAAGTAAGAATTCAGTTTGCCAAGTCAGCACTGACTGTAAGGCCGTTTTTCCTCTTCTGCCAGCCTGAGCCTCTTTTGCTTCTGACCTCTTTAGCTCTTGCAGGAGAAGTTGTAGCACAGTATAGGACCTGTGCCTGTACGGATCTACAGAAAAAGGCACCTGTGTATAATCTTGTAATTAGACTGCCTTAGGCCATAGGCACAAAGTGAACTAGACTGACATTTTTCATATGATGTGTGTACTGCATACCTATGCATGCTGAAATACATGGGGAAAATTACAGCTAATGACATGGAAATTAATTTATTAAGAGCAAGATGGATACTTTCAATGTCTGTCATATTGAACAAAATAAATGTATGCCCATTTTACTCACTGCCTTCACAAAAGATGATGTCCTTCCCATACTTGGCAAGACTCAACCAGTTCTTTCAGGATGAGCTAGATCTGTTAGAAGTAAATCATGCGTGGTATAATCCCAGTTCAATTGACTGCAATGTAATTGTATCTGTTTAATGTAATGGACGCTTGGCCTGTTTTTAAATTCAATTGTGGGACTCATGCACTTAACCATTTTGGCATTTCGTCTTAAAACTCCCTTTTGAAATAGATAAGAGCTTGCTTTACTATGGTTTTTAATTATAAATAAAAGACAGGCTCAGATTATCGTAACTGTAGGGGCATACTGCTAACACAACACAATACACCTTCTGTCTTGGGAAGTGCCTTTCATCAAAAGATTTCAAAGCAGCTCAAAAAGTCAATTTGTACTAATTTGCTCTAAAGTTCTTTTCCCTTATATGTTTCACACAAAACGAAATATCTTAAACTATTAGTGCATTTTAGTGCAATTGTGAACTGTGCTAACAAAAATATATTTCTGCTTTAAAGAAAAGCATGTCTTACCTGACTGGTTATTCATTTCTATTGTTCAGACCACATTTATAATGCAATTTTGTTTGCCCTCAAGGTCGTTCATCTTTGTAAATGTGTAACTATGACATAGTTCTGAAATCTTGGTGTTACTGCTGAACAGTGCTGTCACTTTTCGGTAAGGCATAGGAAGTAAAGAAAAGGCATAGCTGACTCTAAAATGAAAATGTAAGCATTTTTCAACAGGAAATCATTTTACAGAAATTATTTGAGAAGTAATTGGTTTCCTTGCCATCAATTCTAATTTAGTATTGGGAAAAAAGATCATACTTTTAAACTGTGTATTGCTCTGCAAGCATAACTGAGTTTAAATGTGTGTGCCTTTATAGGTGAGCGAATGCTAATGAAAGTGCATTTTTGTGTGGCCAAACTATTTTTTTTCTTTTTATAGGAGTGCTTCTGGGAAAATAAATTGCTTGCTTATGGGTTCCCACGTTTTTAAGTCTTGAACCATGTTCTTTGCAATCAAATATTTCAGAATCTTTGCTTGATAAATGTGGGATAAGTTAAAAGATGTTTGGTAGACTAGAAGGGCATTACTGGATTTGGTATAGTACTTACCATGGTCAGGCCTTAGATAATTCCTTTTTTGTCTCAGAAATAGAGCTACTGTTAGTTATATGCACTTCATGAAATTCCAGATGATCAATATGTTTGTTCCAGTCCTACTGCTCTTTCCATATTAAGATTTGTTAGTTTTCTGCTTTTTTGCAAAGTACTTAGGAGGACAAATGCACATTTGATGTAAATGTAAGTACAAATATATATACACACACTGTTTCAATATATACACATACATAAGGAACATTAGTCAGTTCAGTGGTGTTTTTTTAATTTTCAAAAGATTTTTTTAACTTTTCAAGTTTTTACAGTGTTTTGGTGAGAGCTAATTTAAAATCTGCCATCCTTTAGAGATATGGATTAAATGGCTAGGCTAAGATCTTCTAAATCCCCAGACCTGAGTTTGGTGCTGAGCAACTTATCTGTATGTTTCACTGAAGTCATTATCTATTTTTCAAATACTAAATTATTTAACTTGTGCAAATTAGTGTTTTTCCTAGATAAAATGAATAAAGGTTTTTGTTCACAGTGGGAGTTTGATGTTTGTGAATGGCATAACTCAAACTCCACTTAAATCACTGCAAAAGTTTTAAATGGCTTCAGTCATGACTGAGTAGAACAAAGAACCAGCTAGCAGCAGTGAATTCTTCTGGGGTTTGGGTAACAAAATGCACAAAGATGACAGTTATCTAAAAAAGCTTTTGACTACAGAACAGGATATGAGTTGGGCAGCATAAGCCTGCTGCTTCCAGCCATTCTGCCCAGCTGCGTGTGTTGCAGTTCTAGACTATTTATTTGCTGTATGGTTATTCTGACAGGTGAAGGCTTCATATGACTCAGGTCCGTGTTTTCAAAGAGAGTTCTCAATACGTTGAGATAGTTTTATATTAGAATGTTAAGTTTTTAGGGAGAATTTTAAGGTGGTATGTATAGATAGCATTGCATTTTTTTAGTCCTTGTGTTTTAATGTGGACAAGTTTAGTGGCATAGAGACAAGCTTGCTACTCTTCAAAGAGTTTGCATAGGCAGCCCACTACAGTTAGTTTAAATTCCAGGCAAGAGTTTGCTATGAGAATTAGGAATATTTTCTTCTATTTGGTATTTTGATGAGGAATGTCATGTTTTGTTATTCCTTACAATCAATCTGTAGCAACAGACTTCAGAAACCAGAATGTTTTCCTAGTGTGTGCCAGTATTTTCTTCACACACTGGCCTTTCTTTATTTCCTCCCATGCATCCAGGTTTTTAGAGTTGATTTTTCATGGTTTTCAGTAGATCAGTAAGGGGGAAATGTCTGATTCTTCAACTGACAGGATTTCTGCTGTCTCCATGATGCCATTCCTTGCAGCTGTGGCAGTTTGCAGGGTGTTGTTGAGCGTGCCTCGCAGTGTGATCCTGCTGATGTGATCCTTCCCTTGCTCTGAACAGGCTGTCTCCTGGCTCTGATGTCTACGTCACTGTTTCATCCATTGCCTTAGCAAGATCGCAGCAGTGCCGTAACTCTCCAAGCAACTTATCCTCCTCGAGTGAGACTGGCTCTACTGGAGGCACGTACAGACAAAAATCTATGCCAGAAGGGTAGGCACCAGACTTTTTACATATTCTGTTTTGGCAGATTTTTTGTACTCTCTTCCATTTGTCGTAATGTGTACTCAAGGAGTGCTTACGCAGGCTCCCATCAGCTGTTGTTTACATGCATTAAACCATGTCTGTTTTCAAATTTCACTGTCATGCTTCTTGAAAACTCCAGTTTTAAAAAAATCCCTTGCTTCCGCTTTTACCTTGCAGCCTAACCGCTCTCTCTGATCCTAGTCTACAGCTGCTCAGGTTACTACACAGAGGGACCTTTAAATACTTAAAAAACCTTCGTTAAAAGTGCTGGTTTCATCTGGCAAATTGCTTCCTTTCACAGGTTTACATTCTAAAATAAAAGAAGTAATAGCTTTGGGACTTTGCAGTCAGTTAATAGTTGAAGCAAAGTAGTATCGAGTGCAACTAAGACTTAGATGTATAGGCACAAAAGTGCTAATTAATCCACAGCTAGCTTCTTTTTCACATATTCACAGTCATTCTGTCTTAAGGCTTCCAACTTTCCAGAAATCTTCAAACTCTCTGAAGTGTCAATGTAAGGGGCAGCTTGCAGAGGAAGAAGTTAAATCTGTATCGTTTTCAGAGAGCACCGAAAGGACCAATAAATCAAAGATCTCCAAGCAGAGAAAAAGATAATTGGCAGCAGAAGAGCTATCTACTGCTTTCCAGATTACTTCCTATAGAGAAGATAAAGGGGCAAAACTGCTGATAGTTCACACTGCAAAGCTTCTCTCTGAAGTATTCTTGAGTACTTTGCAGGTCATTGTGTGTAATTCATTTTGGCTTGTGTCTTTTATAAAGTAGAAATATCTTTTTCTGTTTTAAAAAATATATTAGTAGTAGTATTAAATGTTGTTGTCAGGAATCGCTTAGTACAAGGCACTGTCTTTTGCCTTTAGGTCCTCTGTGTCTGTCCAGAGAACACTGTTCTGGGCATGTGTTTGAAAAAGTACTGCTTCTTGCTCCACAGCACTGAAGATTTGTCCTCCCTGTCCTTCCTGCAGCTCAGTTTGAGGTGTTATGAAGAGTCGATCTCTTCTCTGCCACACACCTTCATGAAGGCTTTGGTTTGTGACACTACCAGGCCTGTTCTGGTCATTGTTTAAGTTTGTGCTTAAGTCCTACTGACATTAGGAGATTTGCTCTTAAACTTGTTAAACTTGGCTCTAAGGAAACACTAGATACAGGTGTGTCCAGGGCTCTGCAGCTGGAAAAAGGCACTTAACCTCTTTGTCCTCTGTAGACTTTCTGGCTCATTCACATCATGCCAGCAGCATTTCTGTGTTACCTTGAGTTCTGATGAGCAGCTTGTGCTCCCTATATCGTCTGCTCTTTTCCAACTACGTCATTTGCACTACAAAAAAGGCATTGCTGCCATATGTCTTTAGACCATCACAACCATAACTGCTTGAGTAAGAAAGGATTTTCAGACACACTTGAAGGTTTGTTTTGAATTGTCCTCAGAGCACACCAGCACCCATCCCAACCCTTTTCCATCTTTTAAGTTAATTCTACACATATGTTCGCTACAGCATTCTTCAAGCATTTTGCAATTTCAGCAAAGAGATGTGTCCTAGAAACCTTGACTATACAGTCGTTTTGGGGTTGAAGTTTTAATTCAGTGAAAGGAAAAACAGTTTAAATGGAATAATGGAAGAAATAATTAATAGTGAACTTTGCATGTTCTTTATTGAATGCTCTTTAAAAACCCCCCAGTTGCTTAACTCCAATTATTTTACTATTATGTTCTATTCCTTTAAGAAAAGCAGTTTGCCTCTTATACTGTCCTTGTACACGTGAATCGTATTTACTCAGGACTTCCCAAGCATCTTCTACCAGGCTAAATGGAAAGCATGAAAAAGGCAATTGTGAAGGAATATTTTCCTTGCCTCAATAAATGATTCAATGTCTGTCAATAAAAACCATTGCAGTTCCATGTGCATCTTCTGCTGACATTGGTCTGAAAGAGCAGGTTCAGGGCAGCTAAGTAGTGATGTTTGGTGTCCCAGGTAGGGCTGGTCAGCATTACCCTGGATATGTTGTTAAAATAGGGGAGACAGATTGTAACATTCAGCTGCTAAGATGTTAGAATGATGGGCTGGAGTAAGGGCCAAGGGGGAGCCATGTCCTGAAGGTAATCTTCCAGAGATGAAGTTCCAGTGTGCTCTAGGTATGCCAGTCCCTGAGATTTCCCAGTGTAGGAAATCTCAACCTCACCATTTGTGTAGATGTTTCTTTCTTGTTACACAGTGTGACAGATTTGGAAAGTTTGTGAAATTTAACTGACCAGAAGAATGGGTGAGTCCAGCCCCTGTCAGACATTGGCGCGAACACTAATTGCTGCCTCTAGATTATTGATCCATATCCTAAGCTGGGTGTAGGCAAAACCTTCACTGCCTTCAAGAATATCCAGATTGATCTTGGTGGGTATATGTGTGTTCTGGATACTTATGCTGTGTTTGCATGTTCACTATTGCATCTACAGTAAATGGTTGTAGAATGTAAAATTTAATCCAAAACCACCAAAATAGTAAGTTTCTTCTTATGACAGATAAAAGCGTATATTTAAACAATTTCACTGTTCTTTTAATCCAAGTTGATTTCTCCTTCCTTTTTTTTCTTGGGTTCATTCCTTCATACCCTAATGGGCTGTATATTTAAGCAGTGTAGAATAGAACACCAGTTTCATTTAATATTTCTGCTTTTAAATAGATTACTTCATGAAAAAAAAATCTAAACACATTTTTTGCAGCTCAGTTAGTGGAGCAGTGACTTTAATAAAATAAAATTAGAAACATGGTGATTTTGTATACTTCTAACCTCATAAAAAAGATCCTGCATCATAAAATATGCCAGATGGAAGATTGACAGCTTATATACATATGAACGTTATGGAGGTTAGGTTAGAGCACATCACAAGAGAAAGAAAAATATTGATGTGGTGCAATTGCAATTTCATTGCACCAAGATTTGTTTGGGGCTTGGCTTTCTCTTTTAGATGCCAGCTTCTAGTTATTTTATCATGAAAATACGTTCTTCCCATGGGAGTTTACAAATCTTAAAAGTTAGACCATAGATCAGTGTTTAAGAAGTCAATCACCTTTGAAATGCTGTGTTTAGACTTTTTATACGTGTCTTGAATTGGTATTGAATTCATCATGTTTAATTTAGGTATTTGATGAGGTGAAATCCTACTTAGTCTGTGTGAATACAAAAGGAAAAACACTACTCTCTTTGCATAATTTCAGTGTAAATTGTTTATATTCAGAAGGCAGATATATACAGGTTTTACTCACTTTTTTTAATTCATCAAAATGTATGCTGGCTATATCAGGGAGCGGTCAACAAAAGGGAAGTATGGTCATGTTAGGGTGAATTTTTAGAAGGCCAAAATTTCAATATGTGCAGCATGTTCCAGGCATGTTCCAGCTTGTCTTTGAGGATGGGAGTGGGATTTTGTTGTTCTGAGTCATATAATGTTGCTGTGATGGGTTCATTTGAGTTAACAAGTGTGTGAACTTCAAGTGGGATAATCACATTGAACTTGTTCTGACAGCTGGGAAGGTGTCTCACGTCGGAGGTTGTGTGGGGCAATCTGTAGCTAGTAGAGTGAGTAGACAGCACAGTTGGGGTATTTTATTTTCTGTCATTTTATTTGACATTACAGCTAGAGAAACTCATCAATATATAGATGATATATCAGTTTGTAATTTTGTGTGTTATGCTGTGCATGTAGAGTTTGAGGATTTTCTTTTTCCTTCAGGGTATGTCTGATTTAAAAAAAAAATATCTCAGAAATGCATTATTCTTGATGAATTCTTTATCATTGATCTGCTATTTCTGAACCCAGCTATAATTCTTACAGACTTAAAAGTGATTTATATGTAACTCAGAACTGTAGATTTAAAGTTTAACAGCCTTTTAGGCATATAAGGCATGTAGACTTTGGTGTGGCACAGAGACACTGTGTGTCTCCTTTGTCATTAGCTTGTTCTCCTTGAGTTTACTCTGTTGATCTTTCTGAAATCCATCTGACTAATCTGGCAGGATTTACAAAGTCCATTGAACAGTGTTTTCATTTTGCTCTGTATGCTTTCTTTTGCAGCAATTGGTGTATGTCTCACTACTTTCTTACAGCTATATTTAGTTTGCGCTAATCCCCTTAGATTATTTTATGATCAAAGAACTTAATAATTTACGGAATTTATAACCCCCCAGGATTTGGGAATCCATAATCAATAGTCAACTTTATAGAGGCTTATTTAAAATATTTGGCAGCGTTAATATTGTCCCAAACAAATTTATGATGTTGGCATATATGTCTGCATGACCCAGAGGTATGACCTTACTACACTCTTGGTTAGAACCCAGGGAAGCAGCTGAGATGCATGGGATTGTCCTAACAAACTTTCTGATGCTTTCTTTGAGTAGTTTGAGGTAGTGCTTTGAGGTAGTTGAAAGGATCCGATCTTTACCCTATAAACAGGCCCCATTTCCCTATGTGGTTTTTATCCAGCCCTTTACATTTTACTCACTGTGGTGAATTTTCTATAACCAAGTCTGGTCACCTTTTCATGTAAACTTCTGTGTAAATAAAACCTCATAATTTTATTTCTTGATGTTTTGATCTAGTTTTTTTCTATTGTATCATTGTAACCAGCTGTTCTTGATCAAAGATGCTCATTAAATTAATATATATTGTAATCTGATGCATTAAAGCTGATAAATGGGTCTGCAGACCTACCACAAAAATGTAATGGTAAAGCATTATAAATCGCTCAAGCATTTGTGCTATGCATTGATCTGCCCTGTTGTTTGACACTGGCTTCTTAAAAGTGCTTTTTTTTTTTTTCTTTTTTTGTCTTATGTGAGATTTATGTATATTTAACATCATTATCTGCTTTGTGTTTTGGGGAGAACAGGTTTGGAATTAGCCGTAGATCCCCTGCTTCCATTGACAGGCAGAACACGCAGTCAGACGCGGGCGGCAGCGGCAAATCCACACCCAGCTGGCAGAGGAGCGAGGACAGCATCGCTGACCAGATGGGTACGTACGGAGCTCTGCACGGGGAGCGAGCGCTGCTCACCACAAGGTGACTTTGGCAATACCTCTCCTGGCAGGCAGATCCCTCTTAAGTGCAGTGTTTTCAGCGGCTTTGAAAGTTAACCTTGTTCATCAGGATGAATAATTAGGTCTGGAGCATGCATTGAAACTTCTGCAGTCTGCTTCCTTGAGACCTATGAGTATCATCTGAGGAAGAACTGATTTCATTTCCTTATTTGATTGTGGGATTAAATCTGCCTTAATGCTCTTACCTTGAAACACTCTGTCCTTTTGTAAGTGGTTGGGCAGACACGCTTATTAATTTGTCTTGCTGTTGAGGACTTGTTTGACCTTACCTACTCTCCCGAGTGGCTTGGCTTAGTTTAATTTTTGCTTAGTTTGTCTAAAGTGCTTGTGATGCTTCCTTTCAAATGGTGCTATATAAATGCAAATTGATTGTTTGATCATTGAAGCTATAAAAATACCATGTATAAAATGGAAAAACGCCAATTAAAGTTTAAATAGTGAAGTAAATCTATAGGTAGGTAATCACCTTCCACAAACATACATTTTCATTGCACGTGGCAATTAAGCTGTCAGCTGAGGGAACATATTAACTACATGAAACAGTGAGGTACTGAGAATTTATATTGTTAGGCCTTCATTGTAAATTCTTGCACATAGACTTTTTGCTACAGCTATGGCTTGACTTGAAAGGATTACCAGTAAGACTGACACCTGTAAAAACGTCCTATCTACGGACAGCATTTGTCCAACGTGATGACCCTGGCCAAGGTCGCTAGATTGTGTTTTTCTAACTTCTTTTACCCTAGATTAAACAATTCCATACATTTTTATTGCATCACTGTACAAATGTACTAGTGTTCAAGATAGAATACACTTCAGTGAGATAAAGAATTTAAGGCACATGCCGCCAGCCTCTGGTTCTGAAGATGTTCTTGGTTCACACACCTTAACAACTTCAGTAAGCTGTGCCTTGTTATCAAAGCCATCTGTCAGTCCCTCCCTCATAACTCCCCCCATTCTTCTCAATAAAAAACTGATTTTACTGATCTGCAGTTCTTGTTTTGACAGAACAATTTTAATCGCTTGTGTTTTGAAACTGTGTGACGGTAACGACACGTAAAAATGATCTTTTGCTCAGCATTACTTTTGCAGATCAACAGTTGGGTGTTGGTGCTGGCACTGAGTGGAGCTGCCAGCAAGTTCTGTTCCGCAGTGTCAGGTGTCAACATATTAGCAAAATAAATCAGGCCAGAAAGAACAGGAAAAGTTGCGTGGCCGGAGAGATGGCTCCGGCATTTGGCAAAGGATGAGAAACACATATTGACATAAAATCCCTGTGTTTTATCTCTCGTGTATTGTCCTTCATTCATAGAGTTGGAAGCTGCATCTCCAATTGGAGACTTTATTGCCAATCTGGTGAATCTAGGTGAAAGTTTGGTTTGATGACAAATAAGTACATTTCCACTTGGGATAATCTGTCTCAAGGTAAAGAAGGCTTTAGGTGTAGTGAATCCACACATTGACACCTTCCTGGTGTATCCTTCACTGCAGAATACCTTTGTTCTTTGTTCACCAACACTGCTTGCTACCACTTGCCAGGGGAAATCAAGTTTGATGATGATATTGCTGGTATTATCATTATTATTCTTTAAAAAACTCAGAACTTTTATTTGTTTTTTAAAGAGCTCGTAATGCTGCAGATCAAGATGAATAAACTGTAGCTGTGTTGGAGAAAACACTGCTGTTTGCCATGGGTATTGTTAAGTACTTGATTTTTGTAAGCATGTATTCTACTTAAGAGGAGCATTTTTAGAAGTGCAGATTGTATGTAGAAGTACATGTAAAAACTCATAACTGAGAGAGATTATTTTAAAATACTGGCCTTGGACTCTGAGAAGACAATTACCTACCTAACAGGCTGTGTCTGAACACCCTCTAGACCTCCACAGTTATCTCCTAGGAAAATAATAAGTTTTATTGGCAAAGTGCACTCCTCTGAGTGTCCAGTAAATGAGTGATTTGAATTCCATTCACTTTTGTCAGGTTTAGTTTAATAAGTATTCTTTTTGTACATCTATGCAGTTTCCACATTCACAGCCAGCAATGTTTAAAATGATAATATGTCAAGGGATTTTTTTTGCTATCTCTTCAATTAGAAAATGTTTATTTCACTCAACTTTGATAAGAAATACGTGTAGTATTTTCCCCAGTTGTACTGGGGAAAACGGCTTCATTTAAGTGATCACTGTAGACTTTTGCTATTGTCTGGCCTTGCATAGAATGCCATTTAAGGAAATGTGGGTCTTCGGTCTTTTAAATCTCTTGTCAGCAGGTATTGCGCATTTAGAGATCCAATGTCAATACCCTGTGAAAACGAACTGTTTCAATGTTCTGATGTAGTGCTGTTTGGCAGTGGGGACGTGATACCATTCAGGTTGTCCTAACAAAAGTCAGGATGGTGGCAGCTGGTTTTTGACAAAGCCTTAATGATTTATGCCAGGCAGGAATGGGCCCCCACTTCCTCACCTGTGTTTTGTCACAATATGTCCATTTTTGGCTAATGGTAGTATTGGAAAAATTGCAATGTAAAATCAGGTTACATGTTTTCTTAGCTTATAGCACTGCTCCCTTCAGTCCATGGTTGTGTGCTGTGTTGCAGAGCCAACGTGCCATCTCCCAGCAGTCTCAAAAGTATTGCCGTCCTTCAGAGAGAGCCCCAGTGGAAGACTAATGAGACAGGATCCCGTGGTACACTTGTCTCCAAATAAGCAGGGTCATGTAAGTTATCCTAAAAAAGGAATTATTTAATGTCTCGCTTTTGCTCCACAAGCTCTTGATATCAGAAGTGTTGTTCAAAGTTGTATTTAGAGTGTCCATTAAAAAAGGGAAGGAAAAAAAATCCCGTTCCCTACGCGAACATGGAGGAAGCAGTAGAGCAGGCCTGTTGTTGCCTAAATCCTACAGCACAACATATTGAAATATTTATTAGTTAATAAAGATTTGCTGCCAGTTGAACAGCAACCTCTTGTCTGTTATCTTGTGGGAAGTAAAGGATTTGTGAAAATTTGCAAAGCTATTCCTAGACCTCACATGTAAGTCTTAGAGTTTAACTAACACATTTTCTAATGCAATGCCCAGAAAGCTGCTGCTTTGAGACAGAATAGTGATTTTGGTTTTGTATTTTTTCCATTTTCATAACGTACCTTAGCCACTGTTGGAAGTCTGTTTGAAAGGTCTCCTGGAATCCTGCTGAAAAACCTACTTGTTTTATTTGTTTTGAAATTCTAAACAGTAAATTCTGACTTTCTGTCTCTGCAGAGTTAACTATTCATGCTTTTGTGGAGACTGTCACTTCCCAATTTACATACAGAGAGATAGATAAATACAGTAATGTTCATGAATTTAAAATGTCTTGAAAATTATTGAAGTCACTGTAAAAAAAGAAGCACCCTTTAAGCTTTAAATTACTCAATAAGCTGTATCACTTGTTTTTTTATTTGTGCAACAAGCTAAAATATAGAGTTGTGTTGCATGATGTTACTGAAAGTATTACTTGCATTTATTGAGATGTGAGAAAGTCTTTAATTGGTTCCAAGTCTTTAATTTGCTCCTGCTTGCCAGCATTATTCTTTCAATGCAATTGGCAGTGTTGCTTTTAGATTATTAATTCATAACAACGCATACTTATTACTTTAAAAAGATAACACCAAAGAAACCCAAACAGTAACACACCTGTCTTCATATTCTTAGAAGGACAGACTAGATTTTAAATTTAGATTGACCTGTTTTTCATGAGATTGATTTGACTGGATAGTGATGTAATAGATAACTCATTAGCTTGAGTGCAAAGTGCGACACTGGAGTTATTAATGCTTGCATTATTCTGGTTTAGTCATTGTTAAAGTAAATCTTTATTATGTGGACAGATGGATGGGGGAGTGATGAAGTTCTTAATGAAGAAAAGTAACTTTAATTGGAGATAACTAGGAGTCCAGATCATATTCCCCCATTTTCCTGTCAATTCTTGCTTTAGTATATTAAAAAACATGGATGCTGATGATTTCTTGTTCTCAATATGCATCTGTTCTCTATTTCGTTCCCTTCTGAAAACAGAAGCAGTGTCTGTTTTTTTTATATTTGTCTGTCTGTTCAGTCAAATAGGAAACTTTTAAGTCTCCTTTCCATCAATTCCCTTTTTCCCAGGCCATGTGGTCATCCAACAGATCTGTTCCCTGCTGCTTCAGTTCTGATTCTGTAGATGATCAGAACTTAGATAACTTCCATAGAATTCAAATGGTTATAAATACCTCATTTATTGCTACTAAGCAATAAATGTATGACAAGAAATTCTTCTTGAAATGGGATATTCCACCACTTTGAAATTGAGGACATCCAGTTTTTTTGTAATAGTGGGCTGTAACCAAGGACAGGACAGGACATACAAACCAGCCAGGCACTGGTATGCCCTTATGGGATAGTTTAAGAGCATTACATTAAAGCTTCTTTTCATGCAATTCTGCTTGTTGGAAAACAATTTCACATTAGTTAAATGGTGTTTCACTGGTCGTTTGCAAAGGACACTCCTGCTGAGGAGGAAAGACACCCTACTGCCAGGAGGAGGAAGAGCAGTGGTTATGTTCTTCTTCGACTTTTTGATGGGCAGTTGGATTACTAAAATAACGTGCACTTTCTGTGGATTGGTTGTTTCATGTTCTAAAACATGCAGTCTTAAAATTAGAGTATTTTTCATTATCATAGTTACAAACCAAGTCAAAGTCTCCATAGCTTAGCCAATTTCGTTGGACTGGGCTGATGAGCAGAACTATGCTTGAAAGGAACCACCACAAGGTATTTTTTGACAAAATACAAATAACTCAGGCTTTTCTGGCTTCCAAATCCATACGAAAAGTTTTTTTATGTGCACTCAGAACAGAGGATGTGCATTGTGTTGGAATTAAATTTTTAGAGCTTATTAGTCTCCTCTGTGTATCTATGCAATACCTCCAGGTAGGAGAGCTCCTATTATGCAGTGGTGGCTTTTGTAACCTTTATTTCCTCCTCTCCATTGCCATAATTTTGTTACTCTGTAGTCTGACAGCCACTATTCCAGCCATTCCAGCAGCAATACACTCTCCAGCAATGCCTCCAGTGCTCACAGCGATGAGAAATGGTATGACAGTGGAGAGCGCACGGAATCGGATCTGAACAGCTACAACTACCTTCAAGGGACTTCAGCTGATAGTGGCATAGATACCACTTCCTACGGACCCAGCCATGGCAGCACTGCCTCCCTGGGAGCGGCGACATCTCCCCGGACAGGGCTGACCAAGGAGAAGGTGGCACCGCTGTGGCACAGCTCCAGCGAAGTGGTCTCCATTGCAGACAGGACATTAGAAAAGGACAGCCACATGGACCGGAAAGCTGAATCTTCACTCAGCCTGGATATTCACAGCAAGAGTCAGCCAGCCTCCAACCCTCTCACAAGGGAGAACAGTGCTTACAGTCTAAGTGATGCTGTCTCACATACAAGGTAGTTTTCACCTCTTGTATGATTGGCTCCCCCACACTCATTTTCCCATTCTCACTCCCTAACCTATCAAAAGTGAGAAATGAATGTTGAAGAGAGAGTGTTCTACTTACGTTAATCAATATTTTGAAAAATTTCACTGTGCAGAATGCTTGAAAATTAAGACCACCTTAAGTCTTCACATCTGCTCCTGCTTATAGTATTAAAAGTCTTTAAGAGCATATTCTGTACTAAACTGCTGCTCCTAAACTATCCGTAAGACAGACATGTCTGATGTATTTATGGGGAATATCTTGCAACAACTGCAGTTCATGTGTGGATCAGAAAGGAGATCAGTCCATGTTATTAATGAACAGTTTGATATGGGGTTCATTTTTAGTCTTGCAAGTACCCATTTTAGATGTTTTGCATTTTTGCCCCTGGTCTTTGTTTAGAAATCTGCTCGCAGTTGGTATGATCAATACTGAGAGCAAGTTGCTTGGGAGTGCTAGCATGTAGATCTTAGTCTCATTCTGCTGCAAGCTTGTGGGCATGACACATTACCGTCACCTTCCCTCTCCCCTCAGTTTTGCCACCTGTAAAATTGGCAATATCAAGTATGTGTGTAATGTGCTTGAACCCCTCAAATGGAAGATACCCACTTTACAAGTCAATCAGTGCTGCTAGAAGCAGAAAATGTTTTAGACCATTTTCCTAACCCATTTTCCAAGAAGTATTCAGTGTACTTTTGAAAAATATTCCTACTCTGTCATACTAGCAACAAGAGAAAAAACATAGGTCTTTCAGGGAAAGATGTGGGATCATCATAGTTTGTTGGCCTTGTGGAGCCTGACTGTTGCATTTTTATTCTTAAGGCACGTCTGTTTTGAGAGTGTAGCTAAAATACCTGCAGACTGAAAGTCCAAAGCAATTTCTGATAATTGTCTTGAATAAAGCTACTTTGCAAGACTAGATGTTTATGAGAACAGTTCGCTAACTCCTCATACAGTAGTTGTAAATAAGGAGTTGTCATAGAGACTGCAGTGGTCTCCATGTACTTTGTTATGGTGATTCTGACTTAAGTAATCCATTAATGGTGGTCCCACTGTGGTTTACTGCATCTCTTCATTGGCCATTTTTGGCACCAAAGCTCACACTTGGTTGATAGAAATCCCACCCAAGGTGTTTGAGGCTGGTGTG
This sequence comes from Corvus cornix cornix, assembly GCF_000738735.6. Lineage (NCBI taxonomy): Eukaryota > Metazoa > Chordata > Aves > Passeriformes > Corvidae > Corvus > Corvus cornix. The sequence goes on from NC_046335.1 coordinate 35,509,902, forward strand.
TTTCCAGTAGCTGTGCATGCATGAAGGACTTGAGCAAGTCTGGAGAAAATATTCTGCAGAGGGACTTACTTAGACTCCTGGCATATTAGCATATTACCCTTTCTTGAAGATAAAAAGTCTATGTAATGGTTGTCTACATTGTTACACCTTTTATTCTATGATAAGTATGTGTATGTGCATTTTTTAACATTGAGTAGAATTTACCATGTGTCCTGCAGTACTTGTCTGAATGTAACTGGCAATGACATTAAATGTTGAGATTCTTACACAAAATGCTGATTGCAATAAAGTCAGCAGCATTTTCATCTGGAAGGATTATTTCTGAAGCGACTTAAGGAATCCTGGAAAATGTATGTAACTCTTGGAAGCTTTATCGTGAAGCCTAATGGAATGGCATCTTTGTACATCTGAGGTTCTGGTTTCTCCTTTGAGCACCAAATAGGGTTAGTTCAGTAGAAAAACTGAGAAAATTTTATAGAAAGCAACACTTAGCAGGGCAGGCACACCCTGACAGCTCTCATCTTCCATGGATATACTTTGCAACTTGACTGCAAACTGAAGTCTAGGTTGTTGTCTCATTATTTATTGTATTATAACATTGTGTCTCCAGTTGGCTTGGATTAATTGGTACAGTGTTTCTCTGATGGTATTGGAATTGCTCTCTGCTAGTAATTTTGGGGCTGTCACTGAAATTTCCAGATAAAGGTTTCCTGGCCTTTATTCTGGAGAAAACAGTTGAGGTTTCTTTTTGCCAAGTTTCATTTAAAACTCAGATGTTAATAATGCAACTCTTCACAACAAGGAGTAGTAGCAGTTTATAGAACACATGGGGCATGATACTTGAGAAATGCAGCAATGCTTGCACATAACATCATTTCTTGTGGTGGATTAAAACCAGACTTACTCATGTTCCTTCTTTATTATTTCTTATTTTTGAAGACCAGAGCATCTGTTTGATGCCTCACAATAAAACAAAGGCATAGTCTGGGATAAAATACTTTGATTTTGTTTCCTGTGGCATCTTCAGTTGGTGGTTGCACACTGAACAGCAGTAGAACCCTGGGTCATCCAGCTGTTTGCTCCCAACTCTCTTTGCTTCCTCTGTGGAGGCACAACAGCTTGGAAGTGGAGGCTGGTTAAACTGGCACTTCCAAAAGACAAGCACAGATTATGGAGATTATTATGAAGATGCCTGCTTCAAGAAGGTGAAGGAGGGGAGACAAAAGAAAGGTTCTGAACAGGCTACTTTTCATGAGAAATGAACAGCTTAATTGGTGTGTTTCTCTATCAGTTTCTAAATTGCTATCCTTTGTTGCTTCTCACTTTTTTATCTTTTGCCTGTAGATGCCATAATGTCTGTAATGTCTTTAAAGTTGGGTTTCTGAGCAAGAAGAAAAGGAATATGGCCCTAAAAAGTTCTCTGTGACAAAAGAAAAGAAAATAACTACAAATTAGAGTGTTTGTGTCTATAGAAGACAAGAGTGATAATTACTGCTCAGATCATTTAATGGTGCATAAAAGAACTTGTACCTGAGAACTGGTGGCAAAATGTAAATTATAGTGATTAACTTTTACAGCAGAGCTTCTGGCTGGGTTTTATTTTTCTTTTCCACCCCCATTCCCTAAGTCCTTCCTGATGATTGTGCAGATTTCTCATAGCATCCCAGGAGAACTGCATTATGTAGGCCAGTAATTACACAGAATCATTATAGCTGAATGTCATTAAATGAAGCAGTGTGTGCTGATGGCATGAATTCCTTACAAAAAATTTAAATCAAACTTTCATTTCTACCTAAGCTATACAGTTTCTTATCATCTTCTTACCAAAATTAAAAGGGTAGTTTTGACTATTTGTAATCAAGTACATTTTTCATTACTTCTGATAATTTTAAGGTTATTATTTATTGCAGAGTGCTTTTATGAATGGCTCATCTGTAATTTTTGCAGACAGTCTTGTAGTATTTGAATGTTTTCATAATTCAGTCCTTGGTGTCTCAATAATTGAGCTGGGAGATAGGGGACCAATAGTGACTGTGTCCTGAGAAAGAGGACTGAGTCTCTTCCAGATAAAACCTAAGCTGGTCTAGGTATCTGTTACGGTATGATGAATTCTCTGCATGCTTCCTGGTGTCAAATGTTCTAATAACATCCCATCACTACCATAGTGCTCCAGCTCTGATTTAGTTTTCCTAGAGTTTATCCAAAGTGTTTTGCTCTCCAAATATGCTCTCACTTAACAAGTGTGTCTCTTTGCCCGTCAGTATTGTGTTGGCCTGCCTGTGTGCACTGGCAGGGTGAAAAGCTTGAGTCGTAGTCACAGTTCTGTGTGTAGTCCCAAAGCAGAATATCCTCCCAAAAATACTCTATTGTAAAAACCACAGCTCAAAATATGCAATTTACCTTAAAGAAAACCTTATTTATAACTGTGTGCTAATTTCACTTGCATTTACCAGGCCACTCTTGGCATCTATTATATGATGCATATTATAATAAATATTCAAGTAATAATACTTAAAATGCACAATATGTATTTATAGCATCTTATGCAATAAATATTATATATCCATCTGCATCTTATATAAATTTTATGTCAAGCATAATTAATATCAGTTCTTACTGTTTCCCCAGTAACATTGAGGAGCAACACCATTAGCCTGTCTAGGAGCTGTTACTGGTTTTAATTAACAAACTGTTTTCTCACAATTAACGCTTCCTTGAGCAATACCTAATGGGTTAAAGAATTCTAAATGTGGCCAGAGATTCCTTTCTCCTTTTTCCCTACACTGAAGCAAAAAGACTTTTCTGCTTCTTGAGTGTATTTAGAAGGAGTAAAAATGGCAGTTTATGCTGTGGTAGTGATACCTCACAGATGGGCTGGTTTAACTCAGCATGTGTAGGAGATTTTTTTCCGTATTGGAAGAGACAAAGGGGGAATGAAGAAAAATTTACTGCCTATTCCCCTAGCTCCTTATCTTCTCTGCTTTCTTGCTATAAATTATGCTTACTTGTATCTGTTACAAATATGAAGGTTGTGCTGTGCGGCACCAAATATATGGGATGGCTGGACAGGAAAATTATCTTCCTGTGTTTTCTCAATCTGCTGTCTTTTGTATAGGCCTTTCAAATGTACAGATGGAGGGAAGGAAGAAATATAATTCTATAATACAAAATCTGTATTACTGTAATTGGATTTGTGTGCATGTGGAGAGGTGCATCTTGCCCCTGATGTGATGCCCCTGGGCTTGCAGCAGACAGTAGAAGGCTACAGTCCACCCAAGCTCTTCATCAAACTCACAGCACTTGGCTGCTGGGAATCTTGGTGTTTAAATTGAGCCACATGAAAATGAAACATATTTCAGGGTGATTCTTTAGACTCCCATATGTTGTCAATGAAGAGAGAGAAGAAACTCCAAAGCATTAATTCTCCCTGCATATCTGAGATACCTAATTTAAGACAAGCAGAATCACCTCCTTAGGATATATCTTCATTGACTACAGCAGGAACCAGACAAGTGGCATAGATTAGGTAACTGACTGCTTGAGACTAAATGTAGGTGGTATTGTTTTCCCAGGTGGCAACACAAATTTAACCTTAAATTCTTCGTTCTGTTTCAGTAAAAGGGATAGATGTGAAAATGCATTGTTTTATTAAGTTATGGAAAGATTGGTGAAGAATTTTCTGCTAAGCTAAGGAAGAGGAGATTATTCAGTGACTTTATTTAGCCTTCCAGCTAATTTTTATTTCTCAGTCAGAAACTGTTCTTTACCATGGGGCCATCTGTTTCAAGTTCCTTCACTGCAGTGTTGGATACAGGGATGAAAATGTGGATAAGTTGTGTAGAGAGCTGGTAGAAAACTGGTCTCCAGATATATAATGCTATTTCAGCATTAAAGCTAGATGTAACGTTTTCCTGTTATTGTGCTTATAAATGACTGACCTTTTAAGGTTGTTATAGTAAATATTGTCTAAGGCCTAGCACTCCTGATAGGAAGCTAGTTCCATCAGATTTGAATATCAGCATAACTAAAGAGTATCTTCCATCTAAAGCCCCTCTCCTTCTCCCATCAATAAGCTGCAGTTGGTCATCCTAGCTCCGTTTTCTGTCTTGACGAATAGTGATATCTGTTAGACACCTGCTCTAACTTCTCAATCTAAGTTTTTGGGGTTTTTTCCTTACAAATGCTACATAACTGCATTTCAGGTGAAATTCAGAAAGCCCTATTTTCAAAGCTGTATGGGTTTCTTCTTTAATTTGTTGTGGGGTCTTAAAGAGATGTTTCTTGTTGCTTAAGTTCCTTCAAAATATGTTTTCTTTAAAAGGCAGGAATTCCAACAAGAGTTTGGACTTCAGTTCTTTTTTGCTAACTCAACTAAAATCTCATGTATTACTTTTAAGCTGCCTAATGACAATGAACCCTAGATTTCCCCTTTTGTGAAGGGTGGTTATATCGTATCCTTTAGAGGTTGCTTGCAAAATTTTTCTGTTACTTATGTGAGATATTTTTAATGAAACATTGGTGGAAGGCCCTTAAGAAGAGCAAACTGGTTTTGCTACTCTATCCGCTGTTGATAAGAATAACATCTTCTGCCTAGAGTTCTGCTTAAAAATCAGGTAAACAAGACCCATCTATGCACATTTGAGGCAATTTTTGTCTTTCTTATGTTCTTTTCCTAGTACCATGAGCTCACGACACTCTGCCAGCCCTGTTGTTTTCACCAGTGCCAGAAGCTCACCTAAAGAAGAGCTTCATTCTGCCACTTCTCCCCAGCTCGCACCTTCTTTCTCCTCCTCCTCTTCCTCCTCATCTGGTCCTAGGACATTCTACCCTCGCCAGGGTGCTACTAGCAAGTATCTGATCGGATGGAAAAAGCCAGAGGGGACAATAAACTCAGTGGGGTTTATGGATTCAAGAAAGTAAGACTGTTTTTTTGTTCTCTTGTTTGATCATTTGCTGTAATTGTAAAAGAAACATTTTGATCTTTGACAGTTCTCTGTAGAGAAGAGCTCAAAACTATTTAATACAATGCTTCATTTTCTGTAGAACTTAATCTCTAATCTAGTCTTCTGGACTAGGGTTTAAATATTAGATAGTTGGCTAATCTCATTCGCTGTTAACTTGTAAAAGTTAGGGGTTTTATCATTTCTAGAAAGCTCTATGGATTTCAGTCCTATTAAAGCTTATCTTTTCTCGGGACTTTTTAAAGGTGACTCAAAATGCTATTTGAGCAAATATTAAAAATCCTCTTATTGTAGAGCCTGAGTTTTACTTAAACCTCTCATCCGTGTAGTAGTACCATGCATGCCGTGCATTAACTCTGGCATTCCACGTTGCCTTGTTAAGATTGCTGCCAGTATCCAGTCTAACCGTCTTAAAGCTTAAAGCAAGGCAAGATAGCTCAGCATTACAATATTCAAGCATCTCTTTTGGAAGAGAAATTGAGAAAACAACTTACTAGTGAAAATATTGTTAAGTATGACTCAAAAAGCAAGTAGTTCAGAAAGCCTATTTCAAAGTAATTTATTCAAACCTTCTTGACTGTTACTGAGTCAGGCACAGTATCCCTAGATGATACCAATAACTGGCTGTCAGAAGGAAATGGTGAAACTTTGTGATAACTACATTATAAAAAGCCAGTTGAAATATTAAAGAAACTTGGTGATACGCTGCTTTCTGAAGACATATTTTTTTAGCTTTGTACAGAATGCACCTTATTTTAATGGATTCAGTCCATTTTTGGGAAAATGTATTACATTAACCTTTGAATTATTTTAATGTATTGCTAGTTGATGTTTTTAAACAAGGTTAGTGCTTCCACAGGCATCCACTAAGGTGAGTCTCTGCTGTAGTAGTGAAACTTCTCCCATCCTCTGTGCCCTCTACCTAGTTTTTTTCTTTTAAAAACTTGAGGGTGCTATAATTCTTGTTTCATTCATGCCTCCTGCCCCAGGGCTTTGAGACCTGAATGTGTCTGTTCCATTTCATTTAAGACGTCACCAGAGTGATGGCAATGAAATGGCCCACCCTCGGCTGCGGGCATCGGCAAGAGACCTGCGAGCATCCCCAAAACGAGCATCCAAATCCACTGTCGAAGAAGAGCTGAAGAAATTGATAGATCTTGATAGTCCAACGCCTGAATCCCAGAAGAATTTTAAGGTATGTTAAAGAGAGAGAGACAGAATCTCTTCTATTCTCACCCATAACAGGAAAATAAAATGCGAGGCATTCCCTGAATTCTCATCATGGACAGAAAATAATCTGTTCGTAACTGATTGCTGGAGAAATACATTTGGTGAAAAGTTTCATTATTACAGTCTCTGCAGTATTAGTACAACTTTGTGTGCAGGTTTAAAGAGACTAATATGCCAAATTGCGAAGAACATTTAGTACTGCTGGGTTATGGAAAATCCTGTAGCGTTGTCTTACATATTTTAACTGTTCTTCTCTGCTTGCACCGCTAGACAGTGACATACTAACAGTATTGAAACTCCCTGCAAAAAGCACATTTTTATACCTCACTAATCCTGTTATCAAAAATGATCCCAAAACTTAAACAGATATTTTTGCAGAATAGTTAGAAACATTTCCTGATGTGTTTCAAAATACACTGAATAACGTGTAAGTGCATATATTAATTTTTAGAATCCTTAATTTGGAAGAGAATGTCTTGATTTCTAGTCTCCATGTAAAGCCAGTGCTCATCATCCAGAGCCCAAATTGTTTCCACAGCAACCATGCAGAAGAGAGAGCTGTAACTTCTTTTTTTGCTAGTAAAAACCTGAAGTGGCTTATTAAAGCTTGTAAGTGTGGGTTCCATACACAGATTATTTAAGATGTTGCTTTGAAGGCCAGAGATAAGAAAACCTTGTCATTGGCAAGATACCTTTTTCTTAGGTTTGTGGTAGTTCTGCGGGGGATTGGGACATGGGTGATGCAAACACCTCCTGTTGGTTGTTTAGAGCAAGAGAATTGTTCTCATTCCAAGATATCTTCCTAGGTTTGCTGTTTTTCTGCTTTGGGGTTAGTGAATCAGTTCTTACCCTGGTCTTTATTTCCTGGTTGCACTTTTGATAAATTTCAGCAAGTTAACAATGTTCTGTCACACCAATAAATGGCATCTTTTCCATTTTAAAAGTAACTTAATTTTGCCCACTGTATGACTTAGAGTTCATCTTAGAGAAGTAGTCTTACAGCACAAAATTTTTTGACACTTTAAAAGGAAAAAAAAAAAGAAAAATAATGATAATGGCCTGCATTAGTTCACTGCACCAAAAATCCTCCTCCTTTCTGTCTGTTGCCTGACATAGGCTTTGTTTGCCAGTAGAATTTGTTCTAGGCTGTGATTTTGTGTGTCTTGTACATCTTTGTATTATCTTCCCGGCCTTTCTTATCTCCTTACCTACTATTTGGGCACTGTATCTTCTCAGACAAGTAACTTTTTCTCTTTCCCCTGCTCTGGTACCAGAACTTTTCATTAGCAAAAAAAAAAAAGGCAGTTCAGTCTTCCATATGCCTTAGTAACAACTGTGTACCAGAAGTTGTAATTTCTGTAGTGTTAATGGTATATGCAGGTTCATAATGTGATGGGCAAGTCCTGAAGGAGGCAACACAGAGGGGAGGATTTGGTAATAGAAAACTGGCATGAGAAATGGAAAGTTGGCTTCTTTATTTCCTTATCTTCTGATGATAGCTGGGCTTTGGAAGTAATCTTAATAATTCTGATTCTTAATCATAAAACAAACATGTCCAGCAATGTTCTTATATTAAAATTTGTAAGAGGTGAGGGGATTGGCAGGTTGTCTTCTACAGTACCAACAGTCACTCTTCCATGCTCTTCTCCCACCTTGTAGTGTGGGATTTTGATCACAGGAATAGAATACTGTCTGTTTAAACATGGTTTTTCTTCTCCCCGAGAAGAGAGGACTATTTTTATGTGCAAATATGCAACTCTGTTTTTAATCGCTCCTTCTGGAAAACCCATTTTCTCCTTTTTTTGGTTTAAACTCTCTTACAGAGCAAATGAGGCTCTGTAAAAATTTCTCCATGAAAGCCTTTGGACCAAATTTCAACCAAACTGTAAAGAAATACTATGCCTTAAAGATAGCTATGTTGCTACAGGTTTCATGAAAATCAGAGTCTCTACTGGTGGGAATGGTCATGATAGCAGCTCTCTGGCACTAGCCTGGAGTTACACTCCAGGCTGCCCCAGCATTGCCTTCTCCTTTGTGGAGCATGGAGGAAGCTGGGATGATTGTGGGGGTAGGACACAAGTTCTTCCTATTCATGGGACCATTTACTTACTTTTGATGCAAATATTTCTGGAGACCCACAGCAGTAGTGAGTGTTCGTAGTTGTTCAGTAATAGGAGACTTCTAATTAGCTGGCATTTTCTGGTGCTCTGCCTGCAGGAAGGCAGCCTCCCCCAGGCAGTGGGAAAACTCTGGTTTGTGCAGCATTCAGGCTCTTTCTGTATCCGTTTCTCTGCTACACTGTCAGCTCTGGAATCAGCAAGGGCTGCCTGGGATTTCCACTTTAGGAGAAATTTGAAGGCTGTTCAAAAGTTAGAATGTGAGATAGGCAAAAAAAAGAGCTCTGTATATATATATGTTACCTAGTTACAATCTCCTTAAAAGCTAATTCCTTTAGTTTTTTCTCCTGTCCACTCTGAAAAAATGCTATGTTAATACTCAGTTTCTTATTTAAAAAAAGGTTTTAAAAGTTATTTCAAAAGCTTCTTTATTGATGATTTTTTTCTCATTTCTTTTTATTTGTGTTTATAAATGTATAGTCACACACTCTGTCCTGTCAGTCTCCCTTTCCCAGCACTCCTACCACAAGGCGTGCCTTGCAAAGGACTTTGTCAGATGAGAGTATTTACAGTGGTCAAAGGGACCACTTCTTCACCTCACGGGCCTCGCTCTTGGACCAAGCCATGCCAAATGATGTACTATTCACCAGCACCTACCCTTCTCTCCCAAAATCGCTGCCGTTACGGAGACCATCCTATACTTTGGGAATGAAATCACTACATGGTAAGTGTATTTCCCATTTTTCGACTTTGTGAGGAATCCTTTTGGAATCATCTTGGGGTAAAATGTTTGTTACAGCAATTAGTAGTTCCATCTTGGTTTTGCTCAAATTAAGAGAGTCCAGTCACATGACTGAAAATATAAAATTTATTTTTTTTTTCCCTCACTTCAGTGAGTGCAAAATGGCATGATTGGTCCTGCATTTGCCTTGTGGAGGGAGCACAGAAATTTGCGTCATTGGCTGCAAGTTTCTGCCATTTCTTCCAAGAGTCACCTAGATCAGTTGGACCAATGGACAAATAATGTATGCCTGGTTATTCACCAGAGAGAACTTCAGGTGTCAGTTCCTGTAGTGTGGGATTATGGGAACAAATTGTGATTAGGAAAATAATGATACAGAAGTGGATAAATGCTAGTGGACATTTGGATACACAGCTACAGCAGATACAGCTTTTATTGCACCAATTGTTTTTAGATTCATTTCCTTACCCTATCTATTTTACAGCACTTGAATTACTTATTTTAGTCACACAGCTAACTGGAAAAAGTTATTTGTAAAGTGCTGTCAAGAAGACACTCAGCTTTCCCCCATTAGTTTACTGAAAAGTCTCAGTATGATTATTTGATGGGTTGTGTGTTGCTGCATGTGAATGTCTCAGTTAGTGAGAAAGGGAATTTTCACAGGTTCCCACTGTACTTTATAACTGAGTTTGTTTTCCAGAGATAGAGGTAGATCTCAGGGTAGGATTGTGCAATATTTTTTGAAGTACATGTCTACACTGATTTATTCATGTTTTAGTATGTTTCAAGAGGAAAATGCAAGGCTATCAATAGATTCAACTCACTATAGTGGGCCCTAAGCACAGTCTGTATTTAGCTACACAGGCTACATTTGACAGTGAAGGCTGATCAAGAAATCTATTTTAAATTCTTTTCATCTGACTGTGATCACCAGGCATCAGTTTTCAGTGTTGAACCTGACATTTTCTTGAGCTGTTGTGTCTGTATAACGTGTTTCTTGCATAAGAGGAAACGGAGCTCTCTTCATTTCTGTTTTTTATATGCACTAAAATAACTTCGCAGACTTGGTTGTACTTGTAACTGGATGGAGGATTTGGCTTCTGAGGGCTTGGGGTCAGAAGATTAGTGATGCCATCTGAGTACAAGTGGGAAGCGGCACTTGGTCTCTTTTCATTGAAATGCCTGTATTTTCCAAAAAGAAAACTACTAAAACCTTCTTTTGCTGTCATGTTCTCTTCCACACCAAACTGATAACTCCTCCTAGCACATAGCCTTTCTACCTTTGTCAACAAAACAAGATTTTCCATTTTCTTCAAAATGTAGGGCCTGCATGATAAAAGGACCAGCTATTTGAGTGGCACACAAATTGTCTTCCCACATACACTTTGCTGAGGAAAGGATTAAGTAAGCTAGATATTGAGTAGCACAAGTATTTGTTGGCTTCCAGTTATTCAAAATTCTTTAAATTCAAAGCTTCCAGAGTACATCCATTTTTTCTAAAGAGGGAAAATGGTGAGATAAAAATGCTCATATTTACTCATCCGCCTTAACAATCCAACTCACATTTTAAAACAGGTAGCTTTTCAAATAGTTAGGTTTTAATCTAATTCTGTGTATCTTTTCACTAATTGGAAATATTTTCATGTTAACAACTTGCAAAATAACTCTTTCGAGAGCTAAGAACCGAATCCTCAGTGTTAATATTGAACCAAAATTACATTTACAAAAAGTAAATACGCACAGACACACACGCCAAAAAAAAAAAAATCAAGATTTCTGAGCAAAGAAGTGAATGCAGTGTAGCTTTTCTGGTCACTATTCCCCAGGCAGCAGTATGATTTAGCTGAAGTTCTTACAAAGTTAATTTAGTTAGTGAAGTTATATAGTTTAACTAGACTATCCGGGGGGGGAAAAAAAAAAAAGGAGGGGAAATAACACAACTCATGGCATTTTGGGATTATATCCTGCCTGTCACACTGTCTGTTCTCTCTGATCCAAGCAGATTCTTCACTATAATCTTCTCAGCAGCCTCCTCCCAGGTGCCCATTCCATCTTCTCACCCCTACATCTCTCTGTTCTAATACTACCTACAAGGTTTTCAAAACTTTTCTGATCGAGGGCATGAGAAAGGAAGTTGTTGCTGCATCTGAGCTCATACATGTGACCAGGCATTGCCCATTTTTTGATTGTCCAGCCAGTAAACTGAAATAAAGTAGATAATTCTTGTTTGACAGTTTAGTCTTGCCCTAATTAGTGATAAAAATCTAAGTGTTTCGCTTTTGTTGTTTTAATCTGCACAAAAATGATAAGGATTTTGTATCCTGCTTTCAAGCTTGCCAATGTTTTTTTTCCATAATGAGCCATGCACCAGCTTACAGGTGGGTGTGGCTATTTTTTACTAATGATCTGAAGGTTTCACTAAACTGCTGAGAGATGTGCAATGCTCTGAAAGGAATATTAAGGTTTTCTTGTTCTGATTTGTCTTGGTAGATTTAAGTCGGCTCCCATTGGTTTACAAGGTTGTAAAGAGAAAGGAAAAAAACCCCATGGTTTTGTTGCTTTGTTTTGGGTTTTTTACAGAAGCAAATAGGTTCCAGGGCTTGTAGAAGCCCCAGCAAGAGGCAGAGCCCTCTAAAGTATTTTCAGCTTGTGCAGAGGCAGGAATTGTTGGGTAGAAGAGTATTGCTCCCAGCTCCAGTGCTGAGGAGTCAGAGCTTGACTTTTGAAGTGCTCAGCTGCAAAGATTCAGGCAGGTTAGAAAGGAGCCGAATGTTCTGGTTTTAGAACACTGCTTTGTAAAGGGCTGTATCTGGTCAACTGCAGTTGATCAAACATTCTTCTGAATTTTGGTTACAAAGTGCTGTGCCAGAAAAGTTAAGAATAGGGTATGCAATAGTATTAAGAAAGGAATTTTGGGGTGTTTTTATGGAGTTTGTAATCTATTCTGCATCGCTCCAGGAGAGTTTTCTGCCTCAGACAGCTCCCTCACAGATATCCAGGAGCAAAGACGGCAGCCCATGCCAGACCCTGGTCTTATGCCATTGCCTGATTCTGCCTCTGATCTGGACTGGTCAAACTTGGTAGATGCTGCCAAAGCTTTTGAAGGTAAGTTTTCAGAATATAACACTTAGGAAGCTGGTCTTTGTGCATGTTTCTTTAAGGGCTGTGGGGTTTGTGGTTGGTTGGGTTTATTTTAATCCTGATTTTTGTTTCTGTTGTTCTTAATTCTCTACTTAGTCTGACTCTTAAGCTCATTTAAAATACCAAGTTAAGTGTTAAGAGCCTGAAACTTTGTATGTAATACTCCGATACCATTTCTTCATACTGGAATTCCTCAGTGCTATGGTTTGGCCAAATCTTTGTGAAACTGGTCACTTCTCATTTCATGTGAAGCAGTTGAAGATATCACAGCTGGTGTAGGAAAGGCATCCAGCACAGAAGTGCAAAAATAAAGTTATGTAGTAGGGAAAAAGCACACTAATGATTGCTTACTGCACTAGCAAGAAGTATGTGTAGTGCAGCTGAAGTTTGCTACCAAGATAATTTGGAAAACAGGCCTTGTTGGTATATACTTTTTCATTGCCTTCTTGCCTCTGCATACCCCAAAGACATAGATTTGCATGTAAGTGTTGTTTCATCCTATGGTATTTTCCATCTCCATGACACTTAGTAAACTGAAGAGAACTGTAAACTGCCTAGATACATTTGAACTTAAAATTAAATGCAGTTTAGACAAAAGAGAGTTTACATTACTAGAATCCAATGGAAAAGTCTTCTAGGTGTGTTAAAGAGAAGTTCCTATTCCTGATACCTGTATATATGCTGTCCCACCTTCATGGAAGTGTTTTTTCACTGATCCTGAATCTTTTAGACCTTATTCAGCATGGTTGGAGAAGGCTGTGAAGTAACTTGATTTCTTGGCTGTTTTCTGGTAGTAGCCTTACATATCATTAAGACAGTGCATGTCTCAGTGGGTGTTCAAGAGGTACTCGTGTCCTCTGCTCTGTTGCCACAGGAGTTGTAGAAGCAGCTTGGCTCATGTCTCTGCTGTGCAGTCTTGGGGAAGAGTATTCAAAGTAAGCCATAGTCCTCAAGAGGAGATGAATTTGTAGTGATGGTTTTTTCATCACCACATATGGGTGAAACTCAGGTTTTAACACGTTTCCCTGTGGTTGGTAGTTTGTCTTTAAAGGATCCCCTGTTTTTTGGTGAGATTTATTTGACTGTCCTCATTAACCTGAATCCCTCGCTTGGTAAGCCCCAGAATGACTTGTGTTTCTCTTTAGAAGTGTGAACACAGTCACTGTGGTCAAGATAACAAACTGACAGCTCAGATGAAGAAAAGCTGGAGTAATGTGTTAGCTGGCAGCTTCATCTCACTGCTGTAAAAATATATTCAGATTTGACTTGGAGAAGGATCTCAATATAATTCCATTGGTCTTTGGTTGTCTGGTCACAGTATAATCCCAGTCTCTAATCTCTGACAGGTGGCAGTAGGGATTGACACATACCAAGGAGCCTAAATTCTGATTTGTGATCCTGAACACCTCTTCTACACCACTGATTGGTGTCCTCAGCACAAGCACCTGAAGTTACAAATAGCAGTATCTGTACCAGCTGAAAGAAAAACTGCCTGGATCTCTGAGCTATACCAACCTCTAGTATAAAAATTTGCCAAACAGAAAAAAACAATGCTCTTCGGCTTCCGGTGAGAGCCCAGCAGCTGCTACGGTTAATTTATTAAGCTAAAAGTCTTTATATTTCTGTTTGTGCTAGGAGACTCTTGAGGTAGGAGCAGTCAGTAGTTTACAGTCACAGCGCACGTGACAGTGATATAGAGATGTGTAAGAACATTTGAACAGTTACAGGACAAGAGATACACACACAAGGCAGGAAAGAGGTTTCATGTTTCAATCTGGAAACATTTTATAAAGCATAAGGAAAAAATTTCAGGTTCTGAAAAATGACATTGGTCAAATTATGCACAGTGAGCTTTTCTTTCCTCAAGATAAAGGCATTCTTTATAGAGTGAAGGAAACTAAATAAAGTTGCTAAGTTATTGGATGGTATCATGCAGTCATACCCAGGATGATCTGCACAGTGCTGCTTGTGCCAGAGCCGGTACTTCTTGAATCCAGTACAGTGGAAAACCTGGTGCAAAGACTTGCACTGGCAGTTTGCATCTGTCAAGGGGACATTGGTATGTCATATCATCACTTTATCTTGCTTGAAACAGACTGAAATTGCTGAGATCCTGCAGCATAGCTCTTGTGCTGTGCATGAACAAATAATCATTACTGCTGCCATTGTTTTTCTCTGTGTGGTTGCCTTCTCAGTTCAGCGAGCTTCATTCTTTGCTGCTGCTGATGAAAATCACAGACCTGTGAGCGCTGCTTCCAGTAGTGATCAGGCTGAGGACCAGCTTACTGCACAGATAAAGCCTTATACAGGGTAAGTAAATACACCAGATGTGCAGGCTTTCCCAGCTACAAACCAAAGCAAAGAGTAGGGATATCTTTATCTGGAAGCCGTCTCCAGGCTTCATGCAAGAACTCTTCACAAGATCTCATGAAGATGGAATTAGGAGGTGAAAAGAAAGGAATTTCAAGTCCTGTTGAACCTATTTGTAAGTTTTTCTTGTCTGAGATGTTCATGAACCTGTCCAAAACAATGGTAATTCAAGGCACATACAGTAAGTTCCAAGTAGAAAGAAGTCAAGTGATGGGATGACCCCAATTAATCATGAGTTAAATTTGTTCTTTTGTTTAATGTGCTGCACGTGTTCCAGGTACTCTTTATTATGTTAATTTTGTGAATTCGTGGTGTACCCAAATGCATACCTTCATAAAGCCACTTGGTATAGACAAAGCTGTTAGCTACCCCGTGTGAAGACAGTAAATCATATCAATACCTGTTTTTGTTTTCTGCTTTCAACAGTAAAGAATCTCCTCCAACTCTCGCCTCTAAAGTGGACCAACTGGAAGGTTTGCTGAAGATGCTGCAGGAAGATTTAAGGAAGGTAAGCATTTCATCTACAGAAGGATTTGTAAGACATGTATTCAGTGCTTGGTGATGCTAATAACTGTGTAAGCCTGCTTTGCCATGCCTGAGCCTGTGACAGTCTCATCCTTGTATGAGAAAGAGACATTTCTTTGCTACTTTTCTCAGGCTTCTAATTATGCACGGCTGGGATGGGGTGTCTGAATTTGTAGGCGTTTGATTCCTCTGCTTAAATTAGGAGGGTGATTCATAGTACCTCCGCTCCTAATTCAGGTGACACTGCAAAAGGCTTGAAGTTAGTCCATATAAATGTATCCTGCTGATGAAAAGTTGACAGTGTTATCTAAACATGTAATTTCTGCTGTGGAAACTTCCCGTATTGTTTTAATGCCTACTTGGTCCAAGAAGGATCTGCTGCAGTGAGATGAAGTCTCTTAGCTGGGAAAGTGGTTTACAGGAAGATTCCCTGCCTTTTGCTTAGTTAACCATCAGGACTTGTACATTCAGAACAGGTCATGTCCAATTTTATTGGACCACGTCGGTAGCCAGCTTCTGTATTAGAATCTAATACAGAGAAATCCTGTTCATGCAAGCAAAACATGAGGAAGGAGATGTCACTAATGTCCTTTGGATATAAACCCATGTGTTACTGCACATAAAATCCTTAAAAAGAATGAGACTTATGCTCTCAAGAGATTCTCGCTGCTCTAGATAGATAGGAAGCATGACCTAAAATGTCCACTAAGATCTGTATTTTTCCTTATGCCTAAGGAAAAAGAGGACAAAGCCAGCCTTCAGGCTGAAGTGCAACATTTGCGGGAAGACAACTTGAGGTTACAGGAGGAATCCCAGAATGCAACCGAAAAGCTGAAGAAATTCACCGAATGGGTTTTCAACACAATTGATATGAACTGAGAACGGTGTATGGGGAAGGAAACTATCTGTTATGAATATTATTACTGGGACTTAAGCTTTAATGCCACCTTAATTATGACATGTGAAAGTATAGTCAGAGCAATTCCCTGTTCTTCATCCTCCAATAACCCTTTTTTGCATCTCTGCGCGCACTCAGAACAATTGCAGATCAACAATCAATGTCTGCCTTTTGTAGAAAAAACAAAGTAAATAATTTTAAAAAGGTAAAATAAAAGTTTAACTGCTAAAATGTGAATGTCTATTTTTTGCACATTGTCTCTTTATCTGTTATGTACAAAATGATTTGGAGGCCAGGATCAGGCTTGCTGTTCCATCTGCCTCTGTTTCCATTAACTCCTTTTTCTCTGTTTCAGGTAATCTGCTTTTCCTTGCAGCTTTGACAAATATTATGACATCTAGAAAATTAGAAAGAAATGTTTACTTTACTGCTCTTCTAACATTGTTTTCTGAAGTATGCCACAGACAAGGGGATGTAATGCAATGTTTTAGATGTCTCCTTAGCAATTTGCGCTTGATTACTAGTGCTACCTTCCCATACATTGCAGAGAGCGCGTGTCCATAGTGTATGGTACAGTACAACCAGCACCACAGCTTAGAGAGAGACTAGAGAGGTGAGCCATGGGTGAGGCATATTATCACACATCTACTGCATTAGCATTTCTGGTGGCCTTTGTTTCCTGTGGAAACAGTGGCTGCAAGTACCTTTACAAACAGCAAAACTAGGCATGCTGCAATTCATACCCACATCAGGCAGGCTGAGACATAAGCGATCCAGCAACAGTGCTCAGTTAAGTACAGCCCCCTTCCCTTCCAGGGGAGTCTGTTGCTTGCATATGTGCAGGAGACTTAAGCTGAAGTTGTAAAGAGATTAAGATTTTTTTTTTTCCCCCTGAAATGTCTCCATGAAAAACCACAAACCATCACTGTGTACCTGCCCTCCCATTCTGTTTCTTTGGTTTTCTCAAATCACAGCAGGTTTGAGAAAAGTTTATTCAAGTTGTGTTTTATTGCATGAGAGATCTTATAAATCCTTTACTATGGAAGATAGAGGAATATGTAAAGGGGAATTAGAGAAGTGTATTTTTTAAAGCACTGGGACAGGATTGGAGCTCTGAAATCCCCAGTCCCCAATGAAACTGTCTAGCACGAGATTTCCCAAACTGCTTCATGCCAGCAAAGTTAATTTCTTGTTCTTTGAAGGAACAGCTAACTTGCCACAACATGTTACCTCTACAGAAAATACCTTTTAGGTGTCAAAATACAACTTTTAAGCACTGCAGTCTGCTCAGTCATTGAACTGTGCAGTGTGCTGAGAAATCTTTTCTACTCCCTTCTGAGGATATAGTTACTACCTTAGTAAATATTGCCTTCCATAAAGTGCAGTGTATTTGGGGGTTAATTTCGAGAGCATCCTCTCACTCCCCTTTATCACATTCTCAAATACACAGATTAAAATCACTGGCACAGTCTTGTCACAGACTTCCATGCTCTCTTCAAATCCCTTTTTCACGCTCTTTAATCTTGCTGCACACAAGTACACACTACACTTCAACCTCAAACTTCATTTGTGATGCTAATCCCCATGGAGTTCTTCTCTAATGTTTTGTCATGGAAATGGATCTCTTTGGAACTATTTCTGGAGTGCTTTTGTAAAGGTTTAGAATGTCTTGGGTTTTTTAATGACTTGTATGAAGGAGATTTATATAATGCCTGATATTATTTGTAAATGGGAAATATTGCTAACATCTCTGAGCATCCCGAAGTCTTGCTTTTATTCTCTTTTATTTTTGTTTGGTTTTATTTTATTTCAAAAAATATTTTGGGACTTGGGGCAGACTATTTATTAGAGTTTTGCAACAGAGTTCTTCTTGTATGATGCCACTGAAGGCTACTTGTAAAATTCTGACAATAAAACTCATTTTAAAGGTTCTTCTAAACCATTTTCTGATTTTGTTGGATTTGTTAAGACTTTCCAGAGTGTCCATTTCTTCCTGCTTTCTTCTTGTACCACTTTTCTTAGTGCTTATTTGTACACGAGTTCCATTCTCTGTTAGATTCCTAATCTTTATCACTTTGAAGGCCATTACTTGTTATGTAAAAAACACTTCATCCCTTGACTTTCTACTTGTATTATTGCACAAATGTATCTTCTTCCCCCATTTACAAGGGTTTGCTGCCTTTAAGAGTTACTCTGGGCTTCACCAGAATGATGTAAAGGAGAGGCAGTGGTTTTTTATAATTTATCAGTGTTTTTGAACTTGCTTGGACTGAAGCTAATTTAGGTGAAAACCAAACTGTCCTGGCTCATCTGCCCAAGGACACACAGAGCTTTCAGTGTCCCAAAGCCAAACCTGTGAGCATGCAACATCAGGTTTTAGGTTTGGGAGGGTGGGGCAGATAATCCATTTGTTTTGTTTTCCAGATCTCCATCTTTCACTTGGGAGATGACCTTGGAAGTGTTTTTGAACAGATGTTTTTTTTGGCCCACTGGATCAGCATTCCACACAGCTTAAAAATGTGGAACTAGGTCAGTCTGCGGGAAAGTGTCTTCCAGTCCACTGAATAAATCCCTACAAGGCATGTGGGGAAAGCAAATTCATCTCTTTCTAGCAGTGAAGTTACCGAACCAAGAGAGCTCTGAAGCAGCAAGAGCAAATGGAAGCATCTGATGAAAAATTGAGGTTGAATCTTGGAAAGAAAACTAGCTGTCTTACCATTTGTAATTGGATCCTGGTAATTGAGTTGAAGGAGAAAGCTTCCTTTAGGTCAAGGAGTTGCCCTGTCCACATTCATAATGAATTCATGCTAGAGGTTCCCATGCTCCACCACACACAGCACTAGGTCAGCCTAGACCAGGGCAGGATCCAACTTGCAGGCATCTCCTTGCAGCCTCAGCAGAAGGTGAAGGTGGATGGCTGTGGGAGCAGTGTGGGTAATAGGGGCCGCCTTCCTGTTTCATCCATTTCTCCCACAGACTAATGTTTTATGTTGCTGGAAACAATTTTGTGTTCCTTGTCTACATTCCAGTGCAAAGGTGCTGTTTCCCTGTGGCAGTTTTTTGGATAGCTGGATGTGGCTGGTACAGCAGCAGCAATCTGCCTTCTCTCAAAATCCCCAATCAGGGTGTGGAGGTATCACCAGAGAGGGGCTGCAGCTTGCATGATGGATAATACCCTTCTCAGAAGCGGTGCTGGGCTGGGTAACAGGTCAGAGGGTGGTAACTGGGTGTGGTAAGGGGTGAGCTGTGAGGCACACGGTAGCAGGGATTGTGGGGAGAGGCTGGTGGGAGGGGGACTGGGGGAGCTTCTTGTTGTGGTGTTACGGGAGAGGAGATGGGATGAAATGCAACACATTCAGGTTTTACTCACCTGAAAGCGTGGTTACTGTAGGATAGCTTCTTGTTTCTGTGGGAGATGTATTCCAATTCAGTGAACAAGTATTGTGAGAGCTTTTTCCCTAGCTTTTCCTATTGAGGGAAAGGTCCCTATAAACCAGGCACAGCCTGGGAGGATTGACTGGTCTGCTTTTAAAACCTTTGTGTAATACTTCTCTCATCTCTTAGTGCCTTCCTTTGGGCTGACAGCTAACAAATCCTCTTTTAAAGCAGTTGGTTCTCTCCTGGCAGACAGTTCAACATTAGTCCTGTATGTGAGCAACTTGCTTTGCTGCAAGACAGCAGGGGAACAGAAGAGGTTGCAGTTTATCTGCTGGTATGGCATCCAAAGCTGGATTCCCTGGAGGAGAGATGGTACTGTCCCTTCTCCACTGCTGCAGCTGTAGCAGAGACATGGTGCTGAGGTGGTTACTAATGGATGGGAGCTGAGCAATGAGATGATGAGGCTTGTTCAGATGTCTTCACCTCTTCCTGATAATGGTAGTGGTGAGGAAATCCTTGCTGGGCTTTTTAAGGCAATGCTACAGAGAAAAGAAGCTCATAGAAATATTCAGAGCTCTGCAGTAAGGTCCCCTTCCCCAGCAGCTTTGGGCTGGGAGTTTGTGTGAGTTGGACTTGCTGGAGCCCCAAGGCAGGTTGTGGTTGATGGCAGCCACTTACACCCCCTTTCTGTAAGGAAGACCAGCTGCAGCCACTGTCTGGGAAAGGCAGATCCTCTCCCACTTTGTACAGCAGAAGCCTGAGGAGTCACAGTTAGCTTTGGGGAGACAGCTGCTGGGCACGTTGTGGAATTTTGCCCCACTCAGTAAGCAAGGTGTCAGGAAGCAAGTCCCTCTCTCCAGCTTCTCCTGTGCTTTCATGGACGTATCTGTCTCCTTCAGAAGGTAATTTCAGTGTATCACAACCAGCTTGGGTTTTATGTCGGTGATTTAAAGTGGGCTGGTCTGTTTGTGGCACAGCAAAGTGTGGACAACTGGAGAACTATGGGAAGTAAAACCAGGGTACTGCAGTAATCTGCACATCTTTACCAAACTGCAGGGCTTGGGGATGCAGAATTTATGGTTTGTCACAAGATAACTAAGGTTGGAAGGATCTTCATGAAGTCTCTTGTCCAGCCAGTTGCTCTGGAGTTTATCCAGCTGGGTCTTGAAGAAAAACCTCTGAGCATGGAGGTGCGTGGTCTCACTGGGCCATGTATTACTTTCTTCATCATGAAAAGGTTTCTGTTAGGGTTATTAGTAGAAAGGTGTAACCTCAGCAACAGTTGCAGGCTGCGTTTTGCCTACATTCCACCAAAAGCTCACGACACAGGAGTCTGTACCCTCCTTGAAAGCCCACAGCATGTCCTCTGCCTGGGGCCAGCAGCAGAGCACCCGCATTTGCCATTTTCCCTTTGGTGAGCCTGGCAGAAAGAACACTGCAGCTTGGTGGATGCTGAGCATTGTTTGCTCCACTCCACTGATCAACTTCCTACGGTCCAGTTTTGATTTGTTTCTAGGGATTTCTCTTTTCTGTACTCGGTACTGCTTATTCAAGCTTTAATCAGGGCCTAGATTGAGCCCCCTGGTTGTCCTTCACTCTTTGCTGCCTGCAAGAAGGACACATGTGCTGGGGAGCCACAGCTGCAGGCAGAGGATGCTCCTGGCAGCTGAAGAAGCCCATAAGCTATTGACATGCAGAGAAGTCAGAGACTGAAACTAGGATGTATTCAAGGACTAGGACTAAACGTAGTTTCCTACCCTCATGTTGTAACAGTGACAAATGCCACCAACTAGTAACTAGAAAGATTTCACACCACAGGGGCAAAAAACCAGGGACTTGTCCTAGTGCTGTGTTAAAGTTCATTTCTGTTCTTTCATCTTGCTTCCTCCCACCTCTCCTGCACTTTTCCAGCAGTTTGTTCACTTTGAATGGTGGCTGCTGACCGCTGTTTTGCTGCCCGGGATCTGATGCAGCAAGAGGGGCTGCTCCAATGGTCCTGGCAGTGAAGCTGTGTCTGCCTGTGGCTGAGCTGAAAGGCAAGACTGAGTCGAGAAACTGAAGCATTTGGCTGAATTGAAGAGCTTGACTGCTCACTTATTTTGTGAAAGGAGCTGAGGCACATTTGCATCTCTTTGTATCTCACACCCAAAAGAAGTTTGCTTAGCTGGAGCTGGGAGGCTCAGTGATAACTTCCCTTGTATGGAAGGAACAAGCTATGTCATGCTCAAATTGCAGTGTGTCAGAGATAACACCTGGGATGCCTCTGTCCACACACAGCAGAAACAACCCCTGTGTTCTTGCCTGGCCCTTCCTCCCTCGAGGCTTCTGGCTCAGTCCGGCTCTGCCCGGAGGAGCAGCCCAGAGCTCTGCAGTGCCAGCTTCTGCTACAGGCATAGCACGGATGGGAGACGGAGAACACTTCACTCTCTTGTTTCCTCCCTGACCCATCAAATTTGATCCTAATAGTGGCATAATAGATATCTACTTGCTTTTAACATTCTTTGCAGTGCCTTTATTTTTTTAGAAAAGGTTAGGTGCTTTCAAGCTGTGCACAAGCATTTGACAAATGCCATTCTTCCATGTGATGCTTCATGTCAGTAGACTGGTCAGTCACCACAACCTGCAAGTCCTAATAGCACTACTGACTAGCAGATTGTTTTGTGACCTCCTTTGCTTTATATTCTTCCTCAGGTCAGGCTCAACACACAGCCTGTTGAAAAAGAAGGGGCAGAAAGGAGTACATAGAACAGGCTACTTGCCTACTGAGTATTTGCCTCATCTTGCTTGCTTGTGTTCTGCCATACTTAGGGCTGTTGAAACTGAGGATTTTTTGCATGTGTGAAGTTTTCTAGCTGATCTAGTCAGCTAGAAAGTCCCTCATGGAGGCCAAATATCTGAGAGCTGCACCGTATTCTGCTAACTGTTCAAGCACCAAACAAGAAATTGCCTCCTTGATGAAAGCTTGATGAAGTTATGCCTATAGCATGGAAATGTGAGTCTCCCTCTTTGTGATTTTTCTTTCAGTGCTTCCCTGGCCTAGAAGCAACACTCCAACCAGCATTAGTTCCACAGCTATGGTTTGTTTGGTCTGCTTTTGCAGTTAGATCTCAGTTCCCCACTAAAACCCTGTAGTTTTTAGTCATACTTGTTTTTTAAGTGAGCCATCTTTATTACAGTCAAAATATGGGTCATAGCTTACATAGGGGAGAGTCATTGGAATCACAGCATGTAGTGTGGGTCTCTGGTCTGCTGTAAGATGTCCTCCCCAAGTCCTGCAGTCTCAGGCATGCTACCTACATCCACAGTCTTTGTGGCTGGAGTGGGCAGAAATGATGGGAAGGGCCTCAGATAAAGGTGCTGGCAGGCAAAGACATCCCAGTCTTGAGTTCAAGAAAAGGCAGACAGGTTCTTCACACAACAGTCACTGGAGGAGCTGCAGCAGTCCTGGACAGGAGCCCTTAAGGTGTTTTCCCAGCAATCTAGGGGCCAGCAGAACAGGAAAAACCAGGGCTGCTCAGTGTGAGATGCCAACCATTTCATGACAAAAAAAGAGAGAGACGGAACGAAACTGCTTGTAAGTGCACACCAGTCTCTCTCTTACTGAAGTTTCTCAAGTAGGAAATGGCAGAGTAGTCTTGGAGCATGCCTGTGGGAAACCAGAAAATTTTTCTTAAACTTCATGAGGTATTGGGGTTTTCTGGTGGGGGAGGGAGGTTAAGGGATACTCTCAGTTGAATCTGTTTTAAAATTTTTAGTGCTTATTTACAGGGCAGATTTGAAAAGATCAAGTGGCAGTGTCTAAATACAGAGATAAAGGCTGGATTGGTTTCACAAGGTGCTGAAGTGGGTTACATGCTGAATTTCTGCTGGTTTCTGAACTTCACCTCTGGCCTCACGTGAGGGGGAAAACCAGCAAGGTTTCCCCTTACATAGCTTTGTACTTATGGGCTTTTAGCCACAATGAGTTCTAATCAGGAGGTCTGAAGGGAAGGGGCTACACTTTCTGAAGTGCATCTCTTTGGGTTGGGAAAGAAAACAGAAGAATTCGAGTCCTTTGGGACCTGAGAAAAGGTTGCAAAACAAGAAAATGGGCCTGGATTTTTCAAAGCCACCACAGAGCTGGGTATGGAGGGCTGGCAGAGATCTCCCCAAGGGCCTGGAACTTGTGGGGTGCCCAGATGGCAGCAAACCCGGCAGGCCTGCGAGGAGCACAAGGCAGCTCTGTGCTCCAGTGGTCCTGGGCCAAGGCTCCAGACTGATCTCAGGAAAGGCTGGCTGACCTGCTTTTTGTCCCATTGCATCAGGTGCTGTGGCTGTTCATTAGTTCTGAACGCCCAATCTTCAAGGCACCAGTGTTCATCATGTAACTGCTACTGTGTACTCAGAGATATCCTTGTATGTAAGCCTCGTATGTAAGGCATGACCAAAAATTTCTTCCTGCAATGACTTCACAGATCAAGGCATTCAAAATTAGTAGCAACTTTTGAGGACACCTTAATCTTAGTGCCATCCACTTTTCTCCAAGTTCTCTATGGTCCTGGTCTGGTAACACACACCTGAAGCTGACAGGCAAATTGTGGGCTGTACAGCAATCCACTATTTTTCCGTACACGGCCATGGTAATCAAATTATTCAGTGCCTTGTAAAGGTATTTATCAGCCAGTCATGCAGATTTTTCTTAAATCCTAATACTGTGTTTGCACTCCTGCTATGGAAAAATGATCCAATGGATTTGTTTCCACATTTGCAGGGAATGATGTTGCATCACAGACAGACAGAACCAGGATGCTTCTGAAATAATTTTTTTTTAAGAAATCAAAATATAGAGACGTGAGATGTTACGCTTCTGGCCTGTCTGTAGCCATCTGTATATTTAACACTTTTTTGGATGGCAGCTGAAAGTTTCTGCTCCCACCATATCTATGCTGTGAGATAGTTCTGGTTTAATTTCTGAGACCAGATATATCAATAAATTAATTCTTTTTAAACTGAAAAATCTTTGTTATCTGGACATTAATAAATCCCAATAAAATAATTTTGTTTATTTGATCTAGTACTCTAGTTGATCTGAAGCAGTATTCCCCATCTGGGGCACATCTGAGCTTGGGGTTTGGTAGTACTGGATGAGGTGGAAGCCTGGTTCAGTGCTCAGCACTGGGCATCTAGGTACAGATCCAAGAACAGGGCAGGCAGACAGGGTTATTCCCCTAGAATACACTTGCAGT
Source organism: Corvus cornix cornix (assembly GCF_000738735.6). Lineage (NCBI taxonomy): Eukaryota > Metazoa > Chordata > Aves > Passeriformes > Corvidae > Corvus > Corvus cornix. Next base: position 35,534,489 of record NC_046335.1, read on the forward strand.
AATTTGGTTTAGGGACTTCTTGACCAGAGGAGTCAGAATTGCATATAAAAACCTTCAGTTGTCTCTTTTTCCATCTTAATCTGGCCTTAATCTTACTTTTTGTGCAGAAGCACTTTTAAATCTTTCCCACTGCTCTTCTCTGGGCCCAGTACTTTCTGCTAAGGCCTTCTGCAGATGCAGGACCAGAAAGTGCAGTGTCTTTGAGATGCAGATGCACTGCTGTGCTATCCTCACATTCTCCATTGTGTTCACTACCCCTTGCCAAAGTATCCCTAACACATAATTTTCTAACTGCTATGGAACATCAGCTAAGTTGACATTATTTTTAAGAATAGGCCCAAGAGCTCATCTTGATATAATGAGGTCAGCACTGTTTTTCCCGTGTCCTTTATTTTGAATTTCTAGGTTGCAGTTTTCCTGCTGTCTTCTCACCTTGTCATTTGGTAGCATATGGTTGTTTTGCAGCTCTTCATAGATAACCCTTCTGTTTTACTCAGCATATCCTCATTACACCAGGAGGTTTGTCACATTTATTACTCACTCATTTGCCAGGTAATTTAGTAAGTTCACCAAACACCGCAGCCTTCAACACTCATCCCTCTGATACTGCCCTGGTGAGCTTCCTCTGTCATGAAGGTTTGCTCCTTATTTCCAGCTTTTAATTCCTGTCCTTTAGTCATTCATCTGCTCATTCTCCTGTGAGTTTATATTCCTAGGGAACGTTTGGGGAAGCAGCTTGCTTCATGACCCTTCAGTAGGATAAGCAGGTGCTTGTATGCACTGAGCCTTTTTGTCCGTGCACTTCATAGCCACTTCAAAGGCTTCTGGTAGAGTTTTCAGCAAGAAGACAGCATGGGAGGTGGAAAGTGAGAGAGACAAGGAACATGCCAGTATTACCTCTCTTCTACAGACACGCCAGTGGGTACAGAGTTCATCCAAGATGCTGGAAGACACTGCTTCATTGCCTCCTCTCTTCAAGGGGATTTGATGTTGCATCTTCCAGGGAAGCATCCCAACTAGCAGACTATTAGCCTTGCTTCTATTTTCTCCCAGCTTTTCTTGGTAGATATCCTTCATTTGGCTTAAAATATGCATTGACTCAGGAATGGGAATTCATAGCCTGGTGACTGTCCTTTAGGTTCTATTTTATCCACTGCTGTTTCAGTGAGTATTTAGTTTCTCCAGTTGAAAGTGGAACCAATGGCAATGAAAATGACTGACAGAATTGCATGCAGCCCACACATGAGGATGATTGAGAGTGAGAGATGTAGAGCTGAAAAGGCTTCTTTCAATTACCTCCTTCAAAGTGAAGTCCCAGTCTCCATCATCCACCTGCTCCTTTTCCTCCCAGAGAACACCTAAACTATTGAAGAGTCTTACAGTGTCTTCAGACACTTTGATGCATATGGGGAAAAGGTTGGAGAGAGAACCACTGGAGTGGGACAATGCAGATATGTGCATGCCCAGAACTCCCACTATGGGGAAAGGGATGGGGACCTAACATCTAGCAGGTAAGTTGGAAGGAGAAACAGGATTACCAATCCTGTGCTGCACTTTGAGAAGTTGGAAAATCCAATTAAAAAAAACAGCACAGGGAAAAGGCAGGTTTGAGGCACACACAGTTGTCTTGGGTGCAGGACCTGCAAGCAATCCTTGAAATCAAGAACAGGCCAGCAGGCAGAAAAATAGGTGAGGAGGTGCTGAGAGGCATGAAGAGCTCCCAGCTGGTGTGATGTCCTGGGAGCCCCCTGTTAACCCCTCACCATGTCTGAGACCCCACAGTGCTCTGACAAGCTGCAAGCCAGTTTCAGCTCCACTTTTTGGCCAGTGCCTGGGCTAGATCTTCAGACCATTTCCCTTTCTTGTGGATGTCACTGCTCTGATGAGCACGTGTCTTGTGGATATTCACAACCTGCAGAGGAAGGGAAAGCAGGGATGAACACTACCAGGTGATGGGGAGGACAAGGATGTGGCTGAAACCAGGTAGGTACAGGAGGGTTACAATCAAGTCAAATGACAGCTGATCAGCAAGGAACTGTTTTACCTTTAGGTTTACAGTAATGGTGTAAAGCTCTGGACAGGGGCCACTTACCCAGCTGAGCCCGTTGGCACTTCTGTCCTTAGAACCTTGCAGATGCAAATCACAGCACTCTCTTGCCCAGGTAAAACAAAGCACTTGCACTTATTCCTGAGAGACTAATCCTGCTGTGTTCCCTAAGGATGAGCTAGGCATAATGAGACTTTTTTTGTAACTATTGCCTGTGATAAAACCAGAAACCCTTCGTAGGTTATTAGCAGATACAATGATACTCTAATGCACTTTGTAATTCACTTTTTATTCATGAGGCCTGACAGCTATTTCCACAATGTGCTTCAGGACTGTGTGGTCTCCATGGAGAGGTTTCTTCTTGCTGTGTCAGGTACTTTAGATATTGAGAGATGATTAAAAAATGTTTGTGCGTGGCAGCTTTCCCCCACGTTTTTTAAAGAGGTAGAAGAAAGCAGTAAGATATTGCCAAGGCAGAGCCAGGAACTTGGCTTCAGGACTCTTTTATTCTCTTTGGCCTCGTAATAATTTGGACCTAGCTGCTTCTCCCATCACTACTATGATTTCTTCAGATGTACTCAAAGCTCTTGGAAACTGCCAGGTCCAAGTGGCTTTTGGAGTGCCACAAGGTTGATTCTGTTTCACATTCCAGTCACTGCACTTACCAAGCATCCAGTTCTGGGAACAGCCTTGTGATGGCTGGGAGCTGCTCAGACAGTGGCAAAAGCCCCTAGACTTGGAGGATTTTCAGCAGTGGAGAGGATTTCTGATCCATGCTGGATGAAGCTAGGAAGATCTGCACTGAATTCAGGATGTGCTGGCTCACATTGGGTAGGATTTTGGCAGCTTGCATGGCTGTCAGATTGCAATGTTGTATGCCTTCAATGGCAGACAGGAACTGGGAGAAGAGCAGATTGTGGCCTGCCAGGCAGCTGGGAAGTAGACTGATGCAGTAGGAGGGATCACACATGGCTGAGAACACCAACTTGTGTAATGATGAATGGGAGGTGAGTAGGAGCCATGACATTCTAGCCTTGTCTTTAGCATGTTGTTCTGACCGTGGTCTGAAAAGGAAAAAAAAAAAAACAAAACAGGCCACTGGAAAGATAAAGAATGTAACACCTGAGAAATGCTTGGCAATCTTTGCCAAGCAATGTTTGCATACAGGGTTGAAGAGGTGTTAGAAGTATTTTTTCTGTGGCAGCTTGGTTAGGACTTCTTCTAGCTGAACACTGATGTCCAATGAACACAGATCTTTAACCTTGACCGTAAGAAATCAGGCCATATTCTGTGTAAGTGCATGTCACAGAGTGTGACCATAACGTGTTTTTAGTGCATCTCGCAGCTGCTGTATTTTAGTGGGACTGCTGCTCTGTAACAGGCTACTTTCAGTTGCTGCTTATTCAGCTGCCCTCAAGGTTTCAGGTATCCCTAAAGGCTTTTCTAGCTGGCGCTGCAGGGCACTCTGTCCTCTCCCTGCCGCAGGTAGCTGAAAGTACATGTGGATGCAGACGTGGAAACTTCTCAGTGAGACATGCAGCACTTGACCGGGCAGCAGGCTCCCGGTGGGATCAGGCGAGCAGTCCCTCCCTCGCTGTGCTTCGCTGCCCTGCGGTGGGAAGTGCGGGGCTCCTCTTGCTGTGGGTCGCAGAGTGTCTCAGGAGCGACGTGGAGAAGCCCGGCAGGGAAGATGTGCAGAGCTTCTTGGCGGCAGGGAACAGAGACCCTGGTAAGCCACGTGGAGGCCTTTTTTCCTTTCCCACGAAGTACAAGGAAAGAAAAGGGAAAGGAGGCTCCTACAACCTTCCCTGCGCTGGGAAGGGCCGTGAGGGCTGGGAAGGGGCGGAGCGCCCTCTGCTGGCGCCTGTCGCCAGCGGCAGCGGGGCCCGCCCGGCCCGGCCTGTGCCGTCACTTCGGGGGCGACAATCTTGGACACGCCGTTCCACGTCCCTCCTTCAGATTCCCGGTGAGGGCAGTGGGCACAAGAGCTAGGCTTTGTGAAGTGTTTTTTGAAACCTTCTTGTAAAAGATGTCGTGTAGGAAGCGTGCTCTCTGCTAATAAAAACCACTGTGCAGGAGCACGTTGCTGCTGGAATGATGAAAAGAGGTGGTGCAGCCACACTTGAGGACTGCGTTGAAGCCCGGGTGCAATAAATTGCTCTCCGTTGCGGACCTAAATCCTATCTGCTGGGAAAAAGATCCCGAAGCCTACAATTAGCATTTTTAATCTGTGTGTCCACATGTTACTTCCAGAATAAATGTTGCATTTTCTTTAAGAAACCAGGGCTGATTTATCTTTGTTTTTCAGCTGTGTTTCTGAGGGGTAACTGTGTTTTCCAGCAAGTAAATGCTATAGATATTACATAGCTGTCATGAGAAAGAAGATGACATGCTGGTAGTTTGGCAGCAGTTCCCTGGTAAAAGAAAGCATATAATGATCTTATTGCATGATTTCCCTCTTTTCCTCTTGTTCCATATCTTCCACAGATGCAGGCTGGAGATTAAAAGAATTTTAAAACCACGTAATGGTTTTCTAGCAAAACTCACTTTCCTCAAGAATGCTCCTTTCACTTTCTATAAGTGGCAGCTCTGCTCAATCCCTGTTTCTCCTCCTACCTTTTTAAGGCTGTAAGGAGTTTTAGATGTGTAGTGTGATTGTCATAGGCCATTTTCCTCCTGCTGTGCTGAATCAAGGCTGTAGACAGCAGAGTTTCTTCTCAGATGGTAGAATCAGGTGTCAAGTGATAAGAAATGTGCAGTTTCTGCTTTTTACATCCGCTGTTGTGGACTAATGGATGTGGTTGCTAATCTTAAAGCAGCAGCAGAAGCAGAACATACCCCAGCTGCACTTCAATGTTTCTTGGGATGAAGTTTTCTGTTGTTCAGCTGGGTATAAAGTGGAGGTGGGGTCACTTTAACCAATAAGCATTGTCTGTAAAATTGCTGCTGCAAATGTTCATCAGCTAAAAGAAAATTGCTGACTGTTTTATGATGTTTTTCAGTTATGTAAGTAAGGTAAGCATACAAATAATGCTGGAATGCTGCTTCTGTATATGAACAGCTGATTTGCTTGCAGGGTTTATGAAACAGAGCTTTTGCCTGATTAGGAGGCTCTTTCCTAGGGGCAGCTGGGTGCTGTGTGTGGCTGCCACTGCTGCCTGGGACCACAAATTGGGAGCCACCCCAAGTACATTGATTAAAAAGAAAGGGCAACAGGAGTAGGTATATCCTCTGTAGGCCTGTGCCCCAACAATGTCCTGAAGGCCAGCCTGTCTACGTCTATTGCTATCACCATCAAATTCTTTCAGCCCTTCTTCTACATAGGCTCAGAGCTGAAGCACTCAGCTGTATTGAGCTGAGCAAGCTGAAAAAGATCAAGCAGTTTGATGAGTGGCGAAAAATTTTTCCTTACAGATCTGGCTGAAGAGCATTCTATCTCTGTGGTCCCCTCCAGGGCAAGAGGAGTAAAGGCAAGACAAACAATTTAGTAATGAAGTTGTTTGTAGTGAGCCCTAGCATTCCTGGCAACACCCAGCAAGAATGGAAGACAAAACTTAATTCACCCGCTGCTGGAAGCTCATCCTTCTGCACCTATCTCATTTCTGCTAAAAGAAAATGTGGCTCAGCAAAACGAGAAGTATTCCCAAAAACTGACTTCTTTCCTACCTTCAAAAAGGAGGTGAAAGAATGCCAACAGGTAACCTGCCAAGCTACTATCTTTCTCTGATGGATTTGCTTCTTCCATCCTCATTATCCTTCTGCTTGTAAGAAACGTTTTGAGAATCTAATTCTTGGACTATATGAGAGCAAATGCAATTCCCTGATGTCCTGCTAATGCTGTTGTGGGGAAGAGACCGTATAATACCTGTGGCAACTCTTGCAGAGACCTTCCTGTCCTCCTGGAAGCTGCAGCACTTCACATCATCACTACTGCCACGATGACATGAGTTGGTCCTTATCCTACATAGTGTTTGCTGCAGCCCAGCAAGGAGGACACAGGGTATTTAAACACAGAGGTGTTTCTCTCTTCTCAGAAAATGCAAGATATTTCAGGTCCTCTAGCTGTTCTTCTTGAGCAGACCATCAGGTGCACCATGAGGAGCCAAGGGGCCTGTCAGAAGGCTAAAGGCTATATGGTCCGTAAGGCTGGTCCAGAAATCACATTGTCATTCATGACAACACATCATCTCATTTTCCTGCTGGGCTCATCCTTCCGATCAAAATGACCTCTTTAGCCACCTCTGATGGGTCATGTTCCTCTTCTCCACAGAATTCTCAGCATTTGAAACCAGCTTGAAAAGGCTCATCAGTCCCACAAGTACTTTGCAGTCAGAGCATAGCCAGCACTGCACAGTGTTACAGAGCAGAGAACAAATACTTGTGTCATTGCAATTGGGAATCTTTACACCTTCCTACAACCATTTGTTCATCAGACCAGCAGCTGTGGAGCAGTTTCATAAAACTTAACACCATAGGTCTGAAATAAACATACTTTTTGTACGTCCACATTGCCAACTGTGGATAATTATTAATTATGCAAAAACACAGTCAGTTGAGTGAATGGTCCATGCCAGGCCAGCTAGCCCAAGCTGGAAGAACTGTTCAAACCTGATGTGAATTTGGAGACGAGGAGTGGAGAGCGGCTGCCCCTGCTTAAAACTTTATTTTAATGAGGTAGTCACAGCGTGCTTGGGGATGGGTTCCCCTGGCTCCTTACCCTTCTCCTCTAGACCAGGTCCTCTCAGGGGTAAGAAGCCTTTTGTGTGGGAAAGTCTAATCCTGAAGTGATCCCAGGCTCCAGTACTCCCCCAGATCTCTGCTATGGTGTGTTCAGCATCTTTTCAGAGGCTTGGGGGAGCAGAGAAGTTGCCTGATATTGACACACCATCTATGCAGTATGAGAGAGCAAAGCATCAAAGAGCTCCAATCTCAGTTTCTGGTCAGAGAACAATTCTTGCCATGCTTTGTTATGCACCAAACTGAACTGCCTGGTGTAAGGCATTGGGGATGCTTCAAGGAGGCACCATCAATTATAAATCTGTGCAGCACCTTGTACAGTTCAGATGAACTTCCCTGATGCTCTCACAGCCATTGCAGTGTAAAGCTATCAAATAATAATAGTAACAATACTCTCCTTTAACACAGGAAACAGAATAATGTTGTGCACTCTTGGCTAAAAATACAAGGATTAGATCATGAACTAAGAGCTGTTTGGCAGAGGGTGGCCTGGAGTCTTTCTAGTCTCCTGCAAAGTATACTTGAGAGTCAAGCCTTAATTGGCTGTTTTGCATGAGGAACACAGAAGTCTTCTCTTTACATCCAGGGCTGCTAGTGAAACAACACATTTTTTAAAAATATCTCCCTTAGGTTTATCCAGTTGTAGAAAGGGGTAGGCAAAAATCCAGCTAATTCTCAGTAGCCTCTATTGTTCGGTGGTTTATTGCTCAGGCTTACTTCCTCCCAAAATAGTGCTGTACTTAGTTACAACCTTAAAGTATTTCTATAAACCGCATATGCTCTGACCTTGTCCCTCCTTTGAGTTATTATCCTCCCCCCAAGGGACTCAGCAATTAAGGTTTCAGAGCTGATGCTCATGAGACTGGCCTGGACTGCCTGCTGGGGTGAGTCAGCAGAGCAGGAGTGCTTCTGCCCCAGCTTCGCATCATCTGTTTGCAGAGGCCCCGGTATTGACTGATACAAAAGCCTGCCTGGATGTGTCTGGTGCCAAGCACATGAGAGGGAAGGACCAGGGCATGGACAGAAGCAGATTTTCCTGGCCCTCATCTATCAGTATATTGTGGTGATGTTTTATGGGAATGTGCATTCAACACACAAGTTTTGATATGCTGTACTACTCAAAGTAAGGACTTCTTTGATTCATAGCCTGGTTTCATGTGGTCAGACTAGCTCAAATATATTTGCACTGTGCTACTTTTGGTGTAACAAGCCCTAGCTGCCCCCAGCTGTGGCAGCCCTATCATTGCACCATGTCCTCTCAGCTGGGTTGGCTGACTGGGGCTCCAGGCCCAGTGGTATCAGCTTGGGGACCCTCAGGTGTCCAGGACAGGGACTGTGCAACTGTCCAGCCTTTGTAGACAGGCTCAAGGCAAGAAGCCAGCATCCAGCATTATGAGTAACACTGTACAGGGTGCAGCTCTTGTGTGGGTTCAGATCTGATTTCCGAACTGCATCGTGTCACTTGGAGCAGCTGAAGACGGGATGTGATAGGATGTGATCTCCCCCAGGGACAGGGGTATGCATCCTTTGCTCAAACACCTCCACGCTAGGTTTCCAACGCTTTTCTAAGGAAGTGTGTGGTGCCCGCTGCTTGCCCCCACTGGGTGGAGCAGCTCCCTGCTTAATGTCTGCTGCCTGCGCATCCCCGTCCTGAAAGAGTGAGTTCCAAAAAATCACAAGGAAAGGAGCGGCAGACAAGAGGCAAGGCAACACTGAATGAGGAACTGCTTCTGGCCAGCTAGAGCAAAGCTAAATTTTACCAGAAAAAAAGGCTAGCGTATAGTATAAAAACAAGGTAGGGAAAATGCCTCCATGAACAGCTATTCATTAATCAAGAGCCGGTACAGGGCTCTAAAGCCCCTTTAAATCTGTCTTTAAGAACAAGCAAGCAAACATAAAAGCTGAAGCCCTCACAAATGTTACTATTGTAAGCCCCATGACCACGTTAACTAAGTGCTGTAGCACTTAAGGAAGGGCATCAGCCACAAAGGGTTCCATGGCTATGAAAAGAACTAGTCAAGATGGTTTAATAAAAATAATTTTTTGTAAAATTTGGATATTAAGGTGTATATTTAGGAAAGTTTTACATTTTTATTTTAGCAACGAAAGTAAACAAAGCAAAGAAAATTGAAGCAATTTGAGAGGTAATTTTTAAAATCTGAATGTAGGGAGGTTGCTTTATTTATTTGCCTAATAAACCCCTGATTCCTCCATTTATTCTCCTCTTCAGGCAAAAGATTGCAGGGAATTTTTTTTAAATGTTGGCTACCTAAAAATGGCAACTTGGAGAAATTTTCTTCATCTTTATTATGATTACCACAAAAGGAATGAACAAATTCAAAACATATTTCTCCTTTCCACAGTAGGGTCAGGAAGACATCCCCACATGCATCCTGTCACAGACAGCAGCATTTAAAGAATTCTCAGGAGCTTTTACAATCTCTTCTCTTTCATTTCCCCTGAAATTGCATGAAGCATCTAGAGAAAAACCCCACAGGAGTGAATGATGCTGCAGCTACCAACAGCTCCATCCCATGGAGAAGGTGTCCAGAGAAAAAAGACCCAGGGTCCTCAGGGCTTGCTGAGCACTCTAGGATCAGTGGTAAGGAAGTTCACCTTTGGTGTTGATAAAGAAATTACTCTCCCCTTACTCTTTTCTTTTTCTGGGCAGCAGCTCTACATCTCATATCTACAGATCTGTTGAACCAGTTGTCTCTTCTTCTAGACCTTTCTATTGAAGATCTAGCTTAACTCTATCCCAGCCAAACCTAACACAATATGATAAAGCTCTTCTGATGGAACCCCATGAACTCGGCCCAGCTAAAAGGTATCTTCATGTCTCATTAAAAAGGTATAGGTAACAAGGTCTTTGAGGTGCTATGGGTCTTCATTAACAACAGTGCACATTCTGGGTCCAGAGCAACTACTGTTTCCCTGTTATTCCCATGGCAGAAGGACTATAAAAGATGAGAGAACAGCTGTAACTAGAACATTAGCATCAGGAGTGCTGCTGCTGCATTCTTCTGGCCTAGCAGTAGAAACAATAGAGAATCATATTCTCTTTGTTCAACACTGCATTTTTTTCCAGTGCCCAGGGCAAGCCAGAGAGCTGTCAGTTCCTTTCTCAGTTAAACTTCCAGCTTTAAAACTGGATTAACCTATTTGCTATCTTTTATGCTGTAGGAATTTCTAGTAACATGGGAGGAGGAAATCTAACCCACCTACAGTTCTGATTTAAGCCCTTTCAGAGCAGGAAAAAAGCTAAAAGCATTTCTTTAGCTGCAGAGATCAATGTGGAGACCATGGCAAAGGTCCATTCTGTGCTTTGAAAAAAATATTTCTTGTAACTTAATTGTGCACTTTTGTACTGTAACACATTTTAACTTCTGGAACTAGATTTTCCTGATGTGGGAAATAGGAGGTAGACATAACTCATGAATGGTCTTTACAGGAGTGAATGGAGTTACCCCAGAGTATGATGTCATACGCATGAGTAGAGAGCAGCTTCTATTAACATATAGTTGAAGGAGGCAGAATATGCAGAAATCAAAGGAAAAGGCATATCAGGGTGCTGTGTAGGAGCTTGACTACCTGGGACAGGGAGTGAGATGGGATTCTGGGTATTGGGCAGTAAAGAAGTAATTAGGAGATGTACTTCAGGGACAAGCTTCCCTTATGGACCCAGGGCAGCCACTGTGTCCTGTGCAGGGAGTAAGCAGAGACCCTCTGCATGACACTGAATAATCTTCTGGCAGTTTAGAAATGCATTTCTATTGTCACAGAACGCCTGCGTTTCAACACCTTCATCACTTATTCAAGTAATTTGGTTTCTCATCAAATCTTCCTTGAAGTGTGTGGTGCAGGCAAGGGAGGACAGCATGTTAAAATTCTTTTGCTGCCTTGTTTCCTTCAGTGGATCCTTCCCTGAAGAGCTTCTAATGAGACTGACCTTTATTAGCTAATTAGGCTCATTGAAATGGCACAATCACATTTAGATTTTTTTCCTTCTGTGCATACTCCAGATTAAGTTCTCATCATTAGGCAGGTCGGAAGGGGACTTGTAACCATGTGTGGAGGTCAGCAGTGCATAGTCCACCTCATCTCCGTGCCACAGCTACTAAAATTGGCAGGAAAGCTGTGCCACATGGTGCCAAATAATGGGTTTGACTACACAAGCGATAGTGTTAACTTAATTCTGTACCTATTTTTAGTGAGTTCTATGCTTATGTATGTGCAAAACAGTTGCTATATGGCAGAGACCAACCCAGATTTTACAAACAAATTCAGCATTAACAGTGTGGTACAGAAAAATCACCCTGTTACAAGATCAGTCCAGTTTATCAGGCTGTGCTTTACTGTCCTGCTTGAACAATGAAGTTCTGAAGGTTTAACAAGTATTGGAGTCTCTTCAAGTTGTTCTCAGTCCAGCTGCCCCACGGGCAGGCTCCAGGTTGGTCATGGTGAGCACTGCTTCCAATCTTTGATAGCTCTTCCAGAAGATTCCTTCCTGATTTCATCCATCTTTTCCCATACCCAGAGATGGAAGTGGCACACACAGTAGGGTGGCATGTAGTACTTGCCAGCTGGAAAAGCCGTATAACCATGGGATGATACTTGATTCCCACATCACCCTCTTCTGATCCGGGAGCATCAGTGTACCATGTACTGTACCATGCTTTACCACCTTACAGGGAGCAAGAAAATCACAGTGTCTATCAGATGAAACCAGTTCCACATGTATCTGCTGTTTTAGAAAAGAATTCTTACAGGATTGCCCCATGCTGAGGAAAAAAGGAAAGAAAAGGTAACATTTCCTTTTGATCATCACTGCTAACTGAAGTCTTCTGATGCTGCTATTGTTGGTTTCTTAAAGACTTGATGATTTCCTGAGGGTCTAAGCATGAATCAGTTTTATGATCCGACCTTGGCACCTCTTACTGTTGAGAAGTTTGAACTGTGCTGTAGTTTGAACTGAACACTGTCACAGGACCCCAGTGGTTGAGTTCCCCTTAAGGATGAATGGGAAATTTTCCTGTGCTAAGGCTCAGACCCAGTAAATTGGGGAACACTTCAGCCATCCACGCAAGCACTTTAAGCACACATTTAACTTAGGGGCATTGTAGTCCTCTTACCTTGCACACTTAGCTATCTTTTTTCCTTCATGAGGACAACTTATAACAATCAACTGTAATAGGAAAGTTTTCCAATAGCAAATCCATTAAAAAGAGGGAATTACAGCAGTGTAAGAAAAACTTAGTAAATACTTTGCGCTTAATAGTATGTGCCTCAGCTGTGACATACACATTAAGTCAGTCTTAAGGGAATTATTTCTCCAAGGTCTCAGTTTTTTCTCTTTTGTGCAAAAGCAAACTGTGTTTCATAAACCTTTTTGTATGTGTAGGATTCCCATACTGCTCAATCCCTTCTTTTTATCTTGTGTACTGTGGGCTATACATGGTGTTGCTTCATCAGCCTACCTTCCCCTATGCTCGTCTTGAGCTGCAGGACTCGCAGCATCCCCTTTGAAGGGCCAACACCAGTTTGCAGCTAGTCCATTCTGCCCACATGTGGCTCCAGAACATCTTCCCTGCTCTCTCCTTTTTAGGGGGTTTGATGTGTTTCAGCAGTGTTTGCCTGCTGACAGTAAGTCAGATTTATATTTATATGAATTAGTGTAGTAGAGAAATGAATAAATGTAGCTCCCAATCTGCTTTCTCTAGAACATTTGCATTGTTAATGTCATTCCCTTCCTGCTGTGTCCGCTCTTCACCTCTGGAGCATCATGCCAAGAGGGATAAGGATAGAATGTCTGAACCTCGTGTCAGCTAATGACTGAGGAGCAAGGCAGGTGGCAGAAAACCCAGGGTGTTATGGTGAGGTGACTTACAGTGTGGTTGAATTACTGTGAGTAACCGTGGTAATGTGCAGTTAGTGCAACAAAGTTACTTAGAAAGATTCTGTTAAATTTCTCTATTAGACTGATTGCTATGATTTGCTGGGGACTAGATGTACTTATGGAAGCTTTCCCAGCAATTTCCTTGCTTAGCAGCTCTACTTTTTGGAAAGGCAACAGGAAGCTGTGTGTTCAAGGAGAGGGCTGAAAGCATTACAAGGCGGACAATAAATGCAGGCCTTTTCATGACATAATCTACTAACTGTAGAAAGCACAAAGATTTCCAAAAAACCCTGGCAGAGTTCTCCCTCCATGAGGTGGGGGAACTACAGTTTCTGCCACAGCCAGTGGCTAATGCAGGTTCCTGGCAGAGCTGAGCAGCTTAAGAACATTTTACTTGCTGCTGGCTAAACCAGGGAATCATTCCACATTTGCACGTGTCCACTGGGAACAGAGAGGGATGGATTAAGGCACAGACATAGTACCATTTCAAGCACGTTCCCATTCTGGGAGTGATGTTATTTGCTCTGAATTAAACCAGCTTGGAGGCATCCTGCTGGATCTCCCTAACAGAGCCAGGAGAGCTGGGCACTGTCACACACAGATGTCCCAATGCGCACACCTTCAGGACCAGCAGCTGCCTCAGCTCCATCACGGGGACTCCTAGGGGCATGGCACCAGCTCATTCCTGACTGATGTGACATCACCTGGGAACCCCCAGAAATGTTTACAACATAGGTTGTTTTTATTTTCTTTTCAGATTTGGTATAAAATTCCTTTATACGGGCATTTGAACTCTGATATGCACTCTTAATTTACTGGCCTTCTTTATACTTATCAGAGAAGTGGAAGACATTTTCTTATTTAATGTGTGACCTGAAAGATATTCCTGCTTCGCCAAGAAAGTTTATGGAAATGGTGCTTCCTAAAAACACCAGGACAATGGCATAGACTGTCTTTATAATTTATACTCTGCACTCATTCTAACTCACACTAACCCCTGCAGCAAAAGAACTCATTTGCCATAAAACCAGATTAGATATCAGTTTGTTTCCATGTTCTCTTGGTAACACTCTACTGTGGCTATAATAGAAGTTTGTTATGATCTACAGTTTAAATTATTACCCATTCCGCAGCTCATCTTGCTGCTGTTTATTTGTGTCACCAAAATCGTAGAGCTATTTCCTGAATATCATCCATCGGTGAACCTTCTTAGTAAAAGTACCAGAAGGCAGTTAGAGATGCCATTCACCAGAGTTCAGGGGTGCAATACGTATTTTTATTACCAGGGAATACCCTGTTCACACTGAATCTTCCCGGTCATTGTTGGCAATGATGGTCGTAGCTGATTTCTTAAATGTAAGTTAGGTTATCTGCAGTAACATCCCATTGGCTTTGTTGCTTCAGTGGAGCTCCCTGTAGGAGCAAGGGATGACCCCCCTATGAAACTATGCTCTATCAGCGAGTGTTTCTCCTGTATGGAAAATTTTCTGCATGGATCTTCTGAGATCCACAACTACCAGATTACTGCTAAATATTGCTTGGGTAAGGAGGAGGTGAAGCAAAGAATCAGGCTAAGGGACACTTGTAAGAAGAACTGACAGGACTTGTGTTGGGGTTTGTATTGCTCATGTTGTTACTGCAGTAACTCCCACTTGAATGTATGTAGATTTTGGAGGTGATAGCCTTTATCTTGCTCCCTTCCTCAGTGCTCCTTCACAAAATCTGTTTGCACCGAGCTCCAAAATAAATATAGCTGATGACTGCAGGTTGACAGCAGGATTTTGTTTCTCTTTGTAAACAGACCAAGATGTGCACATGGTTCTATCTGAACATAGAACTTGGGACACAATGCAAACAGAGCTCTGCAGAGATCTTAAACTTCACACTTCACAGCATCCCTCTTTCCATCCTTTCTGTTTTAGTCTCACCACTTTTGTATGATTATTTCTTTGCTTTTTCATCTGGTTTATTTTGTATGAGTGCTAAGATTTTTGTTGTGGTCTGAAATACCTGGAAGTTAGTACTTCAGCTTAGTATATTTGCTATCTTTTATATTTACAGCACTTCTGGATGCATTCTGAAAACTGTGTTTCAAGGGTATGTGTTGAAGGGGTGGTAGAGGGTGAATACCAGAGATTCTGCATCAAACAGCTGCAGTCTTTGCCCAATGTTTAAAGAAAAGCTGTAGAAAGCCCAGGGATTTGTTCTGAGAATTGTGAGCAGCCATTTCCAAGACATATAGTCTTATGGGTTTGACCTGCCTGAAATTTTTTTGAAACTGGTTTTGAGGTCAAACTATAAATAAGCCACTCAATAGTTCAGTAAAGTGTTGGAAAAGCACTTTAGCAATCTGAGGTAAAATACAGAGCTTTGAGCTAATAAAACCTATGATGCCTTTGGGTTTTGTCACTGGAGTAACAGTGTAACACTCTCTGTACAAGCAGGTCTGGGCTACTTTCAGGGTCAACATCTAGGTCTTGGATTTTGTTCTCACCTAGAGGAAAACCTGAAATTCTCCATCCTGAGATGTCATGTTAGCATCAGCCATGTAGTTTCTGAGGTCTGGTGTTGTTTAAATAGGATGATTTAGTATTTGCTCTCTACCTGCAGTATTTGGCTACAGCACCAGTTGCACTTTTCTTCGTGTAAGAAAATGACTTGGCTCCCAGGGCAGAGAGTGCAGGTGGTGACTGGCTGGTGCACATCCTTTTGCTGCAGGAAGGCTGGGCCACCACAGTCCTTTTTCACAACAGCTCAGGGAGCAATGCCAGCCCTGGGCTGACTATGGAGCAACTCAGTGCCAGTGTGATGGAGCTGCCTGCCAGCATGTGGCTGAGGGGGTAGAAGTTCTCTTTGTCCTTTGCCATATTTTCCACCCTAGAAAGGAAATCTGGCCCTAAAAGTCAAGGATATTTGATGTGCCAGTGGTGGCAGCTGAACTGAAAGCTGGACACGATCTTGGGATAGGGCAGATAAGCTGTCGCTTATCAGACACATAAAGAGGCCCTATAAACCCTCCTTCATCCCATTTTCTACCACCGGCTGGGATAACACAGAAAGAAACGAACAAAAAAAACTGCGAATCATTTTAATTGGGGCACTAATGCTTAATAAAATGTAATGCAGAATAAATTATCTTTAGGTCACCTCTTAGAAGAGCTCACAGGTGTTCCCTGAACTGGAAAAGCATGGCTGGACTTTTTTTTCCCTCAATACACTGCTTAGCCCTGCAGTCCTAATGGGCAGTTATCTTCTCCCAGCTATCTGGGAGCAGGCTCTGTCTTCTTTCCAGCACTGGCAATAGCAGTGGCAGCTCTTAAATGTCATGAACAAATTCAGCAGGGGAATGCAGGGAAGCAGTTTTAGGGCAGCATGTGCCTGCTCTGCCTGTCTCTGCCCTATTATTTCATCTTGTGTGTTGCCTTGCTCTCAGATCCTGTGCTTCCTATATCTGCAGCAAACTTGCTTCAGAGTGGATCCCACCAGCTTCATCCCTCTGGCCAGTACTTCTGCTTTATGGAGCTCTTCCATGGCGGTTTTGCTATTCAGATAATTCTCTGAAGGGAGAGCCATCACTTTCCAAATTCACCTGTCTGCCCTCTCTTCTTTTCACACTGTGTATGTATATGTGTGTGTGTATATATATATGAATACACACACGCATGTATACATGTGCATATGTATATTTGCCCTCTTCAAATATACATATATACCCTCACCGAGGTTAGGAGCAGAAGTTTGCCAGTGTTTCAGCTGGAGCTTCCTTCAGGCCAGTAAGTCCTGGCTGTATTTTCTCCTTGTGTTGAGGAAGAATCACAGGATTCACTGGCTGAGGATGATGTTTATAACACACTGATTTGAGCAAGGGGAAAAAAAAAAAAAACAAACAACAAACACCCACAACATTTTTCTAATCTTCACCAATCAGGACTAATGTACTCTGGTGAAATGATGAGGGAAGCTGGAATGCTAAGGAACACTAAATTCACCAATAAATATTTAAAAGTGGATGTGAAATGTCATTTTTCTCAGAAGAAAAACAAATCTTTGCAGCAGTGGGTAGAAGGGGGGAGAGGGAAGGAGGAGGAAAAAAATGCATTTGTGTTCCATAAAATTTTGAGCCTTTAAAGAATATATTTCCTGTTGTGATGGGTAGGACACTGGCAGATAACTACCTCAGTGCTTTAGTTAATTGTGCTGAAAGTCCCTTCCAGTATTTACATCTTGGGTTGTATATGCATTCTTTGGTCTCTGCTTTAATGCCCAAAGGGAAATGCCTGACTCCACATGCTCAGTTTGCTGAATGGTGTTACCTCATTCCACAGTTATGACTGTAAGGATGTGTTTTAGGTAAATAAAGAACTGATTCTGTAGTCTTCATAAATCCCCTCTGTTCCAGTGTCTTGGCCAAGGGTCTTTAAGTTAAGGTGATGCAGATAATTCGTCTGTCCTGGCTTTACAAGATAGATACAAGCAAAAAGTGACAGGAGCATGTTTTATCCAGTAGCATACCATTTTACTTTTACACAGCCCTAGAAGGTTTGTTGACTATAAATATGACATGTTTTTTCCCAGTTAGCATGTGTGTGTGCAGAGTGGCACTTTGATCTTTTTTGTTCTTGGTTTGATGTCACTTGAACTCTAAACATAAAGGCATTAACTCTTTTTTGTCATGTAATCGTTATATTTGCTTATACTTATGGAAAATAAGTTTTGAGCACATACATACCTATTCAGTGTTTTCCATTCACTGCAGATGGAGGTGTGTTATGTGCTCATTTTGAAATCTCTTTGGCAAGACAAATGTCAGCCAAACACTAAAGATGATGGAGAATCAAATAGTAAAGCGTTTTTGCATTAAACAGCTTCTGTCAAGACACTTTATTACTCGGTCACCCGTACACAACACACCCCACAGCTGAAGCATGTGATCTGCTTGCTGTCTTTAGTACAATTTCTGCTACATGTTTTAGATCCATAAATCAGTCAATCCTTACCATCAGCACCTCACTTTGTGAGACCTACCTATGCTTTGTGACAGGCACACCATTTTTACCAAAAGGATTGGTCTTTCTTTCAGACCACCATGCATGCTTTTATATCTACACACTCCAAACCTGCAAATGGCTGACTTTGATCATGCTGGCACAGAGGGTTGTGACCTGCCCAAGAACTTCCCTTCTATGGTATCAGTACTGCAAAAAATTAAACTCCTAAAATTTTTTATTTCACTTTTCATTTTAAATAAAACCTCAAGCTGACAGTAGCAATGTTTTTTCATGAGTGCACGGTCTACTTTTTCACTCCCAAGTGCAATTACACATCCCTCTTTGAATATATTTTTGTGTCATCTGAGCACATGTTTCTTCAGTAATTTGTTTTGGATCTTTAAACTTGATGGTATCTGATGAAGGCAAATGACAGAATAACTGCCAAATTTCCACTACTGGCTATTTTCTGAGTTTCTAAGTATAAAATTACAGGCAGGAGGAAGGTGTGCTTGGAGGACACAGGGTACATTTGGAGACCTCCAAGGCTATTAAGGAATTAGAACCTGGCATGGTGTCAAAGAGGATGAAAATACCTTCAGGCCTCCAGAAAGGAGAAGGATGTGGAAGGTGAGAGACTGTTTTGAAACAGGGTGGCAGTGCTGGCTGTTCCGGGAGAGACCACAGAGGACCAGCAGGGTTTGACAGCAAACTGGGCAAAACTGCAATGGAGAGTGTTCTGCCTCAGCAAGTGTTTGTACCCAGAAGCAAATAGAGATGTTTCCCCACAAATTTAGACTAATCCAAGCCTCCCTTTCTGAGCCTGTGCTAGTCACACACACAGATCATGTCCAGTACTTCCTAGCACCACACAATGCCCATGGGAAACACTTCTGGTTTGCCTCCCTCGTTCAGTTCAACTTAAAAAAATTGTTAAGTGAATAGATGGCTGGAGCTCTGATATTGCTGAGTATTATGTTGCCAGGCTAGGTGCAGGAAGAGGGTTGTGTCCTGGAACAACTTGGTGGATGAGGAATAATATTTCCCTGCATATTTGTATTTCCTTTTGCGCAGCAGCACAGGATTAGCAGAGCAGACATGAGCCCTGGGATGTTTCAGCTTAAGACCACAAATACCCAGTGCATGCCCCTGTTCTACAGACAGCTTCAGGTAGCAGTCAGGTAATTTGAGGCTCTTAGTGAGCATACAGTAAGGAGATAGACTTCCTCCTGCAGCTCTTTAGCTTTCGTACAAGACAGATGACTATCTGATAGTATCCCTTCATGAGCAGGGAGTGACAGAGAGAACTGTGATCTGTAGGGTGGGAGCTGTGGCTGTTAATTACCACAGCAGGTGAGATGATAATCTTGTACCCTCATCACACCTGGTGTCCTCTTATCTGGTCTGTCTTCCTATAGCTTCTAGGGGTATTTCTTCAGCTTGGTTTCAAGTAAGTACACTGTGCAATGTGACTGAGACAGTGCAATTACTCCCATTACTAGTGTATATGCATAATTAAATCCAGAGAGCTAATTTGCTGCTTTGCTAGCTTTTTATTACCCAAGGGGGAAAATAGTATTTCCAGGCAAAGATCACTTGCAAAGTAGAGGCTGAGTGATGCAGAAAACTCAATTTTAGTGCTGCAGTGCTGAGCTCTTAGGTACCCTGATGCCCAGTGAAATGAAAAGCCTGGCTAAGTGGATATTTAGGTGCCTAATTAGAGCTACAAAAGCTACCACACAGTCAGAGACTCACTGAGATGGTCAGCAACAAATGCCAAGAAAGGACCAGTAGCCACATGTATAATTTTGAATGATGTGGGCACTTCCCTTCATTCATGCTGCTCATGCCAAGCAGCAGATTACCTAGGCAGCTGGCCCAGCTGTTACCCATCATATTCACTGGTTAGGTGAAATCCTCCTGCAAAAAAATCCCTACCAGGATTTGCTGGTACATTCAGGAGTGACAGAAACACACCACAATCACCTCTTTGGAAATCCTTCCCCTCTTTCTTCCCCCATCTTCCTTATTGTAGCAGTGGTAGTTTATAACACACCACCAGTCGCTTCCTGCAGCTCTCTGCTAGCTCTGGGTTGTTGAAATTCCCATGGGATCCCAGTTAGCAGATACAGCTGAAAGGGAATGCCTTATCTGTGAATCCCTATAGGACTGATCTTCAGTGCTGTCAGAACTTGAGTATATTTGGGCAGGCCCAGAAGCAGAAATTTAAGCAACCAGAGAGTTTTACTGATGGAATCTTAAGTGTCATGGGGATACAACCAGTGCCAAAGTCAGGCAAAAGCTGGAGAAGAGACTCTGAGGACTTGCGTTTTGAATGAAGGAAAAATCTCTCTGTAGATTTACATTGCATAACTATGCAGGATGGGAGACAATGGGGAGGCAGCATTATATTATATTAATTGTCTGAGCAAAGTGAAGACTATACTTCCCCTCAGTGCTCTTCTGTCTGTCAGGCTTCTTGTTTGAAGTTTGAAGACTGTTTAATCTACAAATGCATGTGACAAAGTCTTCCAAGATGCACTGTGGGTAGCATTCCTTCCCTGGACCTCAGAGAACTGACTGATGGAAATGAACAGGACTTCCCATTATGACCCTCCATGTCTCTGGGTCGAGATACAAGATAAGCACTACAAGTAGTTGAAATAAATAAATCTTCTGCAAATTGATTCCACTTCAGAGAAACTTAGTTGCTTTCCTTTATTCCTGTGTCTTTCAATGTAATTGCATTATTGAACTGGGATCATTTCTAGTACCAAAAGAATTTAAAGGCTAATATAAAGATGGAGTATTAAAGTCTAGATTCCTGCAGGACATAACTGTGGAGTATAGTGCTATATTGGGAACAGTGCAGTGGTGGGAAAAGCAATCAATGCTCCTTGGAGGATGGCAAAAAAAAATGTGTCTGCGAAAGACTCATTTTTTTGATGCATTTGGAATACCACCAGTTGGCTGAGGTAAAAAAAAAAGAGATTTTAGTAAATTTTTTATGAAATGAGGATTAAAGCAGATGAAATACCCGTTAGTTCCCATTAGAGATATCCATGACCAGGGCTGGCTCAAGGTCAGTGACTTGTACAAGGCTTGGCTTTGCTGTCACAGAGGAATAACTTTTTCTGCTGATTTATCTGGCAAAGATGGGCAAAGCAGGCTGAGCAGCTGTGGAGGTCAGGGTAGCTTGTTTGGTCCTGGTATCCCTCTGCCTGGGAAGCCACTGGAGCAGCACCCTCTGGCTGCTGTGAGCCTTGAGGATGTCCCCCTCGTGGATGTATGTTGCCCTGGGAAAATACCCGACTTGACCTTTCCTTAAGGTCAGTCTTTGGGGCATCCTACCACTTGTTGTCCAGCTGAGCTGTTTCACACACCAGACTTTTGGAGAGGCACTGCTTCTGTTAATCAGGTCTTACCTAGGTACTGATGTTTGGAACCTAAAAAGAGAAGGGCCCACCTTCACATTAAAGACAAAATATTTCTCTATCACATTTCCTAGCAGGGATAAGGAAGCCAGCAATGGTGGAAACTGAGCCAGCAGGTTTCACTGCCCACACTGACAGCAGTGCAGCAATAGACTGATACTAGCAGGGATCAGCAACCCTCTTCAACACAAATGAGTGTACAGTTTCCATTTCAGTCCTTAAAGATGAGCTCTCTGTGAGTGAGGATTTTCACCTTGTCATTCCTGTGCTTGGTACCACACACATTTGTATCCAGGATCTGCTGTTCTTCCATGTTGCTTTTCTTGCAGTTATGAAGTGTCAGGGGTCACTGTGCGCAAGTGGCTCTTTCAAACTAAGAAAACTAGGACAGTGACCCTCTGGCATACTGGGAGTAATGATAATTACATTTTTTTCTAACTGATTACTCAAAATTCTTGGAATAGCGTTTTCATCTGTCATATATTGTCCTCATCTGAATGTGGCTGGGTTGGTGAAGCAGAGACCATAATCTATGTATCCAAGATGAGGTTGGTGCAGGAAGCACATCACAGCTGATGCTCAGTGCTGTGGTCCTTTGCTATCAA
The DNA here is from genome assembly GCF_000738735.6 of Corvus cornix cornix. Lineage (NCBI taxonomy): Eukaryota > Metazoa > Chordata > Aves > Passeriformes > Corvidae > Corvus > Corvus cornix. Next base: position 35,556,196 of record NC_046335.1, read on the forward strand.
ACACTAGAAGAGGGGTATTTCTGTATTTACCAGAAATAGGAAGTAATGGCTGAAGATTATCAGAGCAGGTGGAAGCAACGTAAGTAGATTAGGAAAAGCCTGGAGGCTGAGGAAAGATGGGAAACTGAATATCCTGAAATCTTTTGATTAAAATCTTTTACCTAAAAGATTTATGGTGTTTAACACTCTTCCATGGATTAAGCCAAAACTAATGCCCAGAAGCAGCATAGAACCAAATCCAAAATCTGGGGTTTGCTTTTTGAGGTTAATGTAATAATTACTATATCTTTCCATCTACATCAATCAGTAGTTAGGTTTTTCTCATAAACAGTGTTATTACTCTGCATATTCAAGAAATTTTATTGAAAAACCTGAAGCATAAAGAAATGGAAAATACTGTGTGCTATCTACTTGGCTTCAGGTACAGTATCTGCTTTAATTAATAATGATGTATCTGCAGATCAAGAATAAAAATACCATCCCCACTATCAATCCTTACATTAAATTTTCAAATCATCAATATTAACTAAATATAGCTACAGTAAAATAGAGAAGAAGCATTTGTTTATTTATACAGGACATTATTCTGTGTGTTGTATCAAAGATTTCCTTTCAAAGTCACCTGATTTGAAAGGCAGAATTTCTCCTGACTATGCAAGTTAGCAGAGAAAGTGGCTGTATTTTATCAAATTCAGCTGCACCCTTCTTGCTGAAGCATGTTTAAAAGCTAACGGATCTATTTTTATGATTCATTGCAGTCCATTCTGCTGCTGTTCAGTTGAAGGAAGCTATTTTTGTAATTTTGCTATTTTGTAGCAAATTTACCAATTTAGTTAGTAGTGAAAAAGTTCCAGACATCTGTGGTGAAAGTTGATAAATCCAGAAGAAATCTGTTCCTCTACTAAGGGGAGCGAGCTGGCCTGGGAGACACTTGCACAGAGTTCTGAACTAGCATCGCGAAAAACAAAAGCTCTGCTTTGAAGCCACAGAAGGACAAAGACTGCCTTTTGCATATGCTGAGGCGTTTGCATGTAAGTTATTTGGTATTGTATTAATCAACCTATTGTATTTATTATAACACAGATCTTGAAATGGGTCTCCAAATATTAGTCTGTGTGTTTTAGCAAGTTCAAAGAAAAAAGCAGGGCCACTCTGAAAAATGTCTAAGAGTATCCCTTCTGGCTGCTTGAGGGACATGAAAATTTTTATTTAAAAAGGAATAGGAAATCTGCCTCTCATCAAATTTAACTACGGTGACCATTAGAGCAAAACCTAACCAGCATCCTCATGGTTGTTATTCTGTCTCCCTTGTGGGCTGAACAACCATGCCCCTTTCCCAGAAGAAGGACACCAGTTACATCACAGTTCTCAAGCCCAAGAGCAAGCAACTTGTTATCGTTCTATTTATTGAATAAGAAACCTTCCTTCTAGAGTTGTTAAAAGACTGGAGAACAGGGGTAAAAATATGTGGATGGGTTCACCTTTTGAGATGATGTAATCTACAGTGCTTCAGAGGTCCCAGTGACTGAAGATAGCTGTGCCCTCCAATTCTCTCTGCTCCCAGTAGGTTAGAGTCATGCCCGGACCTCCACAGGTAAGGGAATACAGCTTGGAAAATTGCCTTAAGGATGGTGATAACTGGCCCCTGCTGAGATGGTGGCCTTGCTCTCGGATGGGCTAGCTCAGGGTGCAGAGATGGGGCTGCAGCCTGGGGCACACCAGCAGCACTGGATGGCAGTGTTACACAAGTTCAACCAGCTTCTTTTAGGTTTAGAAATAAAGGCAAAAGCATGCCATGCCTGTGACTGGAAATGTGTGGTGTTTGGAGGGGGCATCTGTAAGTCCTGTTGGGATGTACTTGACCAGATTCCCTTCACTTCCTTCTCCTGTCCTGTCTCTATTCTTTGGGGACTACTTTCCCATGCTTGCTTTTCTCCCAGTTCTCTTTCTCTTTTTCTTAGTGTGTATTGAAGTGTTTCCCATGCCTCTTCGGAGCTGGCTGGGTACTGAAAGGTCAGAGATAAACAGCAAAGCTTTGCTAATGCAAAAGCAATATATAAAACCCAACAATCACAAACCTAACAAAAACAATGTCTTTCCCTCCTTCCAGTTCTTTATCTTTAGGCAGAAATGACCAGGAGGGGCAGAGTGCCTTGACACTAGCCCAGTAAATGTGCACTTAAGCCTGATAAAACCAAATAGACTGCAGGGAAAAACCAGAAACTGTGCAGCCAACAGTTTACTCCTGTTATGGACTTTGCCTGTCACTGCTAATAGCTCAGGGTAGCAATTCCAGGGATGATACTAAGCCAGAGCAATGTGCATGTAATCCCAGTGCTGATACACACACCAGCACTGTCCCTCCAGAGGTGTGTGGAACATTCTTCTGGCAGGGAGATGGTAAGGCAGTAAAAGCTGCTGAATAGGTATCATTGTGGCTTTGTTCCACCCGCTTGGATCCTGAGCTGGGATTTTTCTTCTGCTTTTCATCTCATTTATCAGTGTAATACCTGGGTCACCCTTTCATACAGCAAATATAATTACAGTGCAGTTACACAGTGTGACTCTGTTTCATGATATCTATAATTACTGTTCATTCATGTAGCTAGGAGGTTAGTTAATTCAGTGAACATATTACTTATCAGTCTGCTTTGAGTTACGATCTCACATTTTAATTGCAATTGTACTTTTTGTACATACATCTGAGGGTTCACTGTGTGACAGTCATTTGTATGAGGTTAAACTTCTGATTGAATTCAGCCTGTCTACAGCTACATGGGGTTTTTTTGTGTGGCAGTAGTTTGTCAGGTCAAAAAAATAAAAAAGTTGAATCAATATCCAGACTGGTAAAGCAGACTTATCAGTCCTACATGAAATTCATGCCCAGCTGAAACATGAGTGGTATGAAGAGCTTAAGAAGGGCAATGGGGTTGACTCTCAGTTTTATGACCCTCCCTGTTTCATGTGCACTGCTCTAGAGGTGATCCAGAGCTGCCTACGTTTCAAATGATTGGCAAGGATCGTGACACATGGCAAATCCTTGGGATTGAGAGAAAAGCCATGAAAACATTGCTGTTCCTCTTCCTGCCCATTCCACACAGCTCAGGTATTCTTCTGAGTATTCTTCTGCTGGATTCGGTAGGGTTTGGCTTCCACTCATGGATTATGGCTTTGCATTTGCAGTGGTGAGATTAGTTTGATGGTAATTTTTTTTGTTGTTTTAAATGAAAAAAGTTTGCCCACTTTAGTAGCTTATGAGATCAATCTCACTTCAAAGGCTTCCCAGGCTGGAGTCTTGCAGTCATTTGATGTTAGAAGGTGGCAGGAGGCAGCTCCCTGCACCCTTCCTTCCCCTCTTCTCCTGACTTTGTTCTTTATCCTCAGATAAAGTTGCTGGCAGAACCAGGAGCAGCATCTCAGACAGCAGAGAATATCTGCCATACATTGATACAGAGCTTCCTCAGCCAGCCTGGAGCCACTGCAGCATGGCCATGCCAATGAGCCTCCTCTTCTATGCTTTTCATCTGCTTCACTACCTCCCCCCAGGCCAGGACTTCCTCCCAAAGGACCTCACTCTCCCCTTCCTCTGCTACTCTGTCTTCTCTCCCCTTACCCCCTGTCCCTCTTTGCTTCCCTCAGTTCTCTGAGCTGGGTGTCCAGCACAGATCAGGGGGAAGAGGTGGCTGTGCAAATCTCCTGCACAGCTGGCACGGGAGCCATCAGAAGTTGGTTGCATCTGTTCTGTCTCAGACCCTTCAATTCCTTTTCTCTTGGAAAAATAAATTTTTCAGGCAAAGAAAAAGTATTTTTCTCCTAGGAAATTAGATTTTAAACCCAGAGACAAACTGACTCTGCACAATGTAGGAAATTGTTGATCGGTTTTTATATATTTTTTGTCTGTGACTGCAGGATTTTCAGAGGATCGGTCTTGGAGCACAGAGGCACTCACATCTTTTTAAAAGCATTGGGAAGTCATCCCCTAAATCTCTCAGGACTCCAGGACGCCGACTGAAACTTTAGGATGGCAGGTGCTGTGATACAACAGGGGGATCATGAACCACTCCAGTTTGTCATGCCAAAAGGCTTGGGTTTAAGTCTTGCCTTTCCAATTCATGAGTACCAGCTGCTTTCTGGGAAGTTGCCCCGGGGTGGAGGGAGGAGGAAGGGACCAGTGATGGGAGCTGTGCTTTAGCTAGTTTGTAAATTGTCTTTGTACATGCATGAAAATTAAGATAATTATATCTCTTATAAAAAGAGGCTGTTTGTGTGCTCTTGTTGTTTATGTGTATGTAGAAGGAAATTGCAGGCTACTGCCTGCCAAGTATATCCCCAGAAATATTTTCGTAGCTGTCATCCATAGGCATTGGATACCAGAGGCTGTTTAATCTCTTTCCCACTTTCTTTCTCTCTCCAAATCCCCATCTCTCACTTTCTGGCCCAGTTTTTGGGCAAAAAGAGTTTGGCTGTTTATTGCAGTGTAAAGACTTAGTATATCACTATACTTGTCCCATTTCATGTTACCACTAATCCAGCTGACCCATGGATCTTCAGCATTGTAAGACAGATGGATTTCTGTAATGCCTATGCTCATTCTATAGCCATCATTTGGCCGTATTCATGATTTGCATTCAAAGGACATGGGGAAAAGAAACACAGAAAGAAACCTAGAGAGGAATGTGTAAGGCAACTGAGTCAGTACCAATCCCTTACACCCACGTCCTGCAGCTTGTAGAGCCTCTGTTCATTATTACCAAGAACAGAAAACTTGAGTTCACCCAGACCTCCTGATATTCACCACAGTGAAAACAACTGGAAACTGCAACACTGAACTGTCAAGCTATACTATGGAGAAAAGTAAAAGTGATACATTGGAAAACAAACACAACCCTCTTCAATAAGCACAGATCAGTCGCTTCCTTAAAAACACAAAGAGCGTATTACTTATATTTGAAGGTAATGAAAACATGAAGTGTGATTCTAAACTGGAAGCAGGCATAGATCAATTCATTGCAAAGGTAGAATATGGAAACAGAGATCTGGCCTGCAGTGTTGGTATTGTGATATGCTACCAGGAAATCTCGACAGAGAAAGAAATATTAGCAGAAGTAGAGCTTTTTATGACATCACACATTGCCCATTGTGACTTCAGTTTCAGAAAAAAAATGAAAGGTGGCTCTATGCACATTCTTCCTTGCCCATTTCCATCTCTTATTTGAGACAGATACTCCAACATCTATTGCATTTTTTCCTATTTTTCTGTGATTCAGTGCTTCAAATGTTACTATTAGTAACTTGGATTCCTGGAGACAACAGAATCCCCAAACAAAGAGCAAGAACTGCTACGCCTTATGCTGTCTATGATGTATAAATTGTGCAATGTACAGTTAAAAGCACAATCCATCTGTACTTTGGAATAATGGGGAATTTTCAAAGGAATAAAATGGATATACCAAGTCTGTCTGAATGGGGTGAAAACTACCTAAAGAAGAGAGAGACTTAGACATTCCTACTTCTAATTGTGCTATTTTAATACTTCATCAAAATTCATTTCTTATTCCATCTGAATTAATTTGTCCATCTTTTGTTCTTTATTAAATTGCAATTCATATACTGGCAACTTCTGAATTTCTAGGTGAAGCTAATAGCTGTGAATCTTGGATCCATAATTGGTTACAATGCACAGAGGCAAAAAACTTAATGGTCTTTCTGAGGAACTGATTAATTTGCTCTCAAGAGTGGATATATAAACATTAATTATGTTCTGAAGGGCTTTAGTTATTAAAACCAAGTTAGGAAAAAATACAGAACTGTTTAAATTACCAGTTCTGCTTTTAACAGAGATGGCCAAAACCACTGGTGACCCGAGTATTCCACACAGTGCTGTCTGGCACCAAGCTCACGTTGCATAAGTTTGACATTTAAACAGTTACTCAGCACATCCTCCATACAAAACTCTATCATCAGGCTAAGGGGATTTTGGTCAGTGACAATATCTACCTTTTTTTCTGCAGTTCCAGTTTTGGAGAGATGTTATCTCCAATATTGATGTTCAATACTGTGCCTGTTAGAGCAGTTTTTATCACTATTATTAAGTATTTATTGAGTGCTTGCATCATGACTGTTGCAGGCCTTGAATAGGACAAGAAAGTAGACAGAGTGTGTACCTGCATGTATCTGCATTGCAGGGACTGGGTTTGGAGAGGTGTGGCACTAGGTCTGCCTGCTGTGCCTGGGAAGGGCCCAGTTTCATAGGGCCAAGTCACTGTGAGCATGATGAGACCCTGCAGCTCTGACCAGTAGCAACAGCTGAGGGCAAAGGCTTTTCCCTGAAGCATGGGGGCTTACATCTTTGCAAAAATCACAATTAATAGTTACCAGCCATAACAATTGCCCATACTTGTGTCTTCCTTTCCTGAATGAAAATCAAACACACCCAGTCCTCGAGCCACTCCTCTGGTGCATACACTTTGAGTAAATTAAAAAATCTTCAGTTATTTCTTGTTGGGGTTAATGAGCCTTTCATTTGGGCAAGGTGATATGTATCAGGACAGTCATCAGCTTGTATTTCCTTGGCCAGCTTGTATTTCCCAGTTCACACTGCTTCAGCCAAATGCCACAGTGGACTCTCACCTGCTGCTGTTGCTGCTGCTGCATTTGATTTGGGCCATAAGTCTGTTCTCTCCTTGGACCAGAGCTGGGTTAAGATGCTCCTTTTGTAATCAGGTCATCTTATAGTATTCCTGATTGCTTACGTTCTTTCCTCTTGCTCTGTTCTAAAGTGCATTCTTGTACTTCAAGAATATGGAGATATACTCCAGATGAATGATGTCTGTGAGATAAGAATGCAGACATTTCTCACCCTTAGTTTACTATGACAACACACTGTTGATACATCTTCAGCAAGCAGAAAAGCAAGTTTAGTTTCTTTCAGCTCAACGTTTTGCAAAATGTCAAAGCAGCGTTGAATCAGAGCAAGAGTAAGGCTGATGGCAGGTTCCCAGCCTGCCTTCTGGATGGGTGTATGGTGAGACAGGTTTTGCAAGCTCCTGTAAGAACTGGAACCTTAAGAAATGATTCTCTGATCTTTTAGGTTCTATTGCTCTCCCTGAGAACCTATTTTTTGATATGTTGTCCAAGAAAGATCAGAGCAGAATACATGTGTATTCCAGTTTTTAGATTCTCTAGAAGAGTGGTAAGAAAGAGACATAATGTCTAATACATGCTGTGTTTAATTAACCCCAAATAAATTCAAGGGAAAGATAACTGGTCTGTCCTTATAAGTAATAAAGCATGTTAGAAAATGGATCTTTATTTCTGATGGTTTTATACTTACCTTTTTTGGATGGGATTTGGGGGCCCTGAAGGGAAAAGAGGGATAGGGTTTTCCTCTCCCCAGCTACTTGAAGTACTAAAGAAATATTCCCACCCATTATGAAAGAAAAGCATGAAAAGTTCTTTTGAAAATCTATTTCTTCACAAATCTAGCACAGTATGGGGCACTGAAGTTTTATTCTAAGATATGTCTTTCTGTGACATTACAAATTAGAATGCTCACCTAATCATATCAAAGAGAGAAAACCTATTTTCCTGTTGATATATAAAGAAGGGAAATAGTTTCAGAAATAGTTAATTGCAGCTTTTCTGGGAGTGGATGCATTTATTCATCCCCAAAATGGTTAATGGGGAGGATGCCAGTGTGTTTCCATTACCAATCATTTAACCCCTTTCTCTTTAGACACAAGGAGTCTCATGCTGGTTTGCAATATTCAGGCCACAGAGATTCAGTTCCAGTAGTGGAGGGCTCATATCAACAGCCAAACACTTGCATGCTGCTTTTTGGCAGGTGGAGCTGCTGATGCTCTCAATTGGGTCAGGAAATGTGCGGGGTTTGCCAGTCTCTGCAAGGTAAGTGCAATTTTGGCCAATGTCCCAGGGCTGTGGCATCTCTGGAGGAGCTACAGCACAGCGAGGAGGGGATGTGGCACTGCTGCTCCTGACTCTGAAGTCCTTTTTTCTTGTGGCCCCATCTTATCTGCTCCCAGGCTTCTCCCTATATCTGGTAGAGAAAACTCCTGCTGAGGCTGGGAAGCCAGGGACTGGGAACCAAAAAGAAAATCACATTCTGAAAGGTTTTTGGAATATTAACTAGCAGAAAACACAGCCACTGCCCCAGGAGGGTGAGGAATACAGCTGCCACTGGAAAAATACCTCATCTTCTCCCAGGATGCAGCCCTCAATTCTGGCTACCCATCAAAATATATCTGTGAAACATAGAATGCCTTCAAAACAGGTAATAAAAACAGTTTGAAGAATGGCAAGATTTCCCTATGATAATAGATGGAGAAGGCGAAGTCTGTATATTTTACTGAGGAGGCGAGTTACAGTGTATATCATCTGCACTATGCCAAATAATAGAGAGGAAGTTCCTGTGAGTCCTGCACAAGCTTCCTGAGTGCAGTAACAGGGGAGTGCTGAAAGAACAGGGAGGACAACAAGTGAACAAGTGAAAAAATAAGAGAGAAGGGGATACTTTTATCTATATCATAAGTAACCTGTCTTCAGGTTTGTGGAGTTCAAGACCAGCAATCACTGACACAGTTCCAGTTGCTTTCCTTGGAGCATTTAAGTAATTGCATGACCACAACTGATGTTGTGACCAGCAAGGTTGTATCAGGATCCATCCTCTTTGAAAGCTCTGGAAATTATTACTAAACAGTGTGTTGGGTGATTTGGAGTCTGCTTAAAAAATTTCCCTTCTCTTGCTATTCACAGGAAGGCATGAGTTTGAAAGGCTTAAGGTCCTAATTCCAATTTAGCTGTGAAAACACATAGGAGGTTTGGCGTACTTCTAATTATTGATTTCTTGCTTTTAGGGCATGCTTTAGTGAGCAACTCTCTGCTGACATGAGAGGAGGATGAGCTTGGCAGATGCTGCCTGTGGTTCTACTCATATTTCTACAGAGGCTGAGACTGATGCTCTACAGGGGAGGATCTTCATCTCTAGCACTTTATCATCTTGAGATGTCCCAGTGACTGTCCCCTTGGAGTCAAAAGCCCATAAAATCAGTCCATCCCAGAAGTAGTCTTTTGATAACTGGTGAGAGCTGAGGCTACATGCTGACAATATTTATTCCTGCCAGTGAAAGGACTTGAACAAGAAGCATCTCTGAAGTGAACCAAAACAGAATGACTGGACTCTATGTCAGTATTCTACAGAATTTCAGGTACTTTTTACTGAGTTGTTCTTTGTGCTATAAAACATAAAATTCACCATTGTTCACAGAGAGCCCTCCTGCATCATGGTGCTTGGAGTCATCTCTCCACATAATTTCTCAATTCATCCAGTAGATGGAAGGGCAGAGGATGAGAAAAGGGTCATATGAGTATTTTTCTACCCTTCTTTTTCTGTTCTTATTACAGAAAAGTAGCCTTTGATATTTTCTTTGGCTGAATTCTTTAATAATCCTTGTTTGTAACAATGTGTCATCTCTCAGATTACAATCCAGATATTTTTCTGTCAAAAGCAAGGAGAGAAGAAGAGTTGGTGGTAGGAGAGAACATATTGCCTTACTTCTATCGTTAAAAGGAATGTATGGGTTTAGCGTATGCTCTGGAAGGGTTTAGCGTATGCTCTGGAAAAACAAGACCTTTAGATTTATCTCTGTATGTTATGGTCTTGCCCATGCTGTACTCTTTGTAGCCAGACCATCAAAAACTTCACAGACTGAGTTACCACATTTGTCCAAAGTGCTGGGTAAGGTATCCATCTCCCCTGCTTGAGGCAGACAAGACAGCTGTGTCAAGTACTCTTGGGCTTGTGTGCCTGGGAGAGCAGGAGAGCCTGCCCTATGACAGGCTATAAGCAATGTGGAGTGAGAATTGTGTGCCTTTGTTCAAAAACACTTATTAATAAAAGTCTCTACTCCCAGTCAGCCACAAATTTACAACTAGTGCAATTTACCAATACTACAGGCCTGGTCGAGTTCAAGAACTTGTACAATCCAGATACTGGAATAGTACAGTTTATTGAAGTAATAACAAAGGTTCAGGCTTGCTGAATGCACTAGAGGGTAATAATATATACACTAAATGCACTAACTAGAGGGTCTTAATATATATAGGAAATGCACTAATTACAGGGTATTAATACATACAGTAAGTGCACTAACTACAGGACATTGATATATATACAGCATCTCTCAACAGCTCTGTGCATGAGGATCTCTTTCAATGGCCACAGATCAGCAGTTGCTTGAGCCGTTGTAGCAGGTGAATGTACTCACGCCTTGCCTTCATGTGGGCATCCGGATTGCTCGCCAGATGCTGAAAGAGGTTGAGTGGTTCAGCCACACAGAATTCTGAGGGGAAACTGATCTCCATAGGAAACCTCTCATTGCCTACAACGAAGCAGTTAAGTTGTTTTGTCTCCAGTGAGCAGCGAAGGTACTTCAGGATATCCACCAGGCGCTGCCAGAAATCCCTCCTGCGCCACTGTGTCAGGGGTACGGTGCTCAGGAGGTGCATCACCACAGTCTTCAAGCTATAGCTGGAAAAACCTACACCCACCAGGATGCGGGTGAGGAGCGGCAGGCACTTGCAGTGCCAGCTGTCATGGGGGGCCTGCCTGGAAATGTGCCTGAAGAATTTTGCCTCTGCCACTGCGTAAGTCTCAAGCCATGTTGTGCTTGGGATGCCTGCTTCTGTAGGCTGGCTGCCCACAAAGATATCTGAGTCTCCTTGCCTCACCCCAAAGTTCATCTCAACCATGAAGCTTTCCTTGTCTTTGCTTAGCTGAAATTTACAGGAGCGCCCAGAGGGCTGCAGCATTAAACGCCAGTGGCAGGTCTGAGGCAGAATGTTATGATCCGGTTTAGACCCGGAAAAGCAAAGCAAGCTAAGTCTCTGTGCATAAACTGGAAAGAACTTAGAAGGTTCAAAATATTCCCAGAAATGTGATTAAAACCAAACGAGGTTAGATGTTGGTGCCAAAAAATTGATGTATTTTATTTAATAGTAAAAGAGGCAAAGAGAAGGGAAGAGAAAAGAAAGAGAGAAAGAAAAAGAAGTGTGCGTGGGGGGTGGGGGGACAGGGAGAGGTGACAGGGGTTAGGTGGAAGCATATCACCCATCTGAGGGTCCCAACGACGTCTCGTTGCTCCCCTCCATCTGGTCTGCTGGTGGTGAGGGTGCCCTGTTGCCGCTGTGGCCACGCCGCTACATGCTGCCACACCACACGCTGCCACGCCACCACACGCTGCCACACACTGCCACACACCGCCACACGCCGCCACACGCCGCCACACGCCACCACACGCCAAAGAGTGCAGAACTCCATGGATTAATATACACTTTGGGCCAGGTGGGAAAGCCCACGTGCCTCTCTTGCAGGGGCTAGCTTGACACCCTTGCAACACTGAGGGTCTGTTGCATCATCTCTGGTGCTCTGGTGCAGGGTCTGGGGACCCCTTTGAGGGGGCCCCTGTGATGGGCCATGTCACCCCTTCTGCTGTGGATAAGCTCCCCCCCGGTGAGGACCCCTCAGCTGGGCTCCTCTGCACAGTGGAGGATGGGCAGTCACTGCGCCTCTGACCAGAGGCTTTTCCAAGATACCCAAAGCCTCTCCTCCCTCCACCCCTTGGTGTGAGGGTCTGTTCGAGCCTGGTAGCTGATAGCCCTGGGGCTGTGGTCCTCATCTTGGAGGTGTTAAGCCTGTGCTCAGTGAATGTCCCCAGCCCTGAGTTGTTACTTTATCTTATCTTCATCAGCGAGCAGTGTCAGGCTGCAGGGCCCCATTCAGGGTGTGGGAGTCTTCTCTTCAGCTTTTGTAATACAGTTTTAACAGTCCTTTAAGAAAATGTTTAAGTCATAAAATATAATATTTCAGTCTCTGACACAGAAGCAACCAGGCTACTCTCATGAATTGATAGAACCAGTGGACAGTTTTCTCCACGTCTAGATAGGAGCCAGTGCAGAGGGTGTGCAGGAGGCTGGGGCCATGTTTCCTTCTCAGCTCCTCCTCAGGGTGGTGGAGGAAACATAGCAGGTTCTCCCCCAGATGCTCCCTCGTGCAGGTGCACAGCAGCTCCACATGGACATAGAAGTTCCTCTGGGGCATCCCTGCAGTGTCCAGCTCCAGGTGGAAGGCATGTCCTGGAGGGGGACTCAGGGGTACAAGCACACGGTACACAACATCTTCTGCTTGGGGACTCCAGCCTTCAAAGGCGCTGCCCACTCCAATGGCTTACTGTGGCACTGGGTAGAAACTGTTTGACAAGCCTTGTCCAAAGATGTGTGTGAGTTTGTCCATTGGGTCAGTTACCAGTGAGCAACTTTTGTCCAGGTCCAGAACAGGCAACTGCATGAACTCCTCTAAAAGGCTTCCAAGGTTACTTTTAACATTGTGGGCATCGTCTTCTTCATTTGCATTGTGTCTGTCTTCATTTCCAACAGCATTGACTTCCTCCACCTTCTCATCGTTGTTTACTTCTTCATTTGCATCATCATAGCCTTCTTTTTGTTCATTTCCAACATTGCTTTCTCTCTTTGCATCAACATTGCTGCCTTCTTCATTTCCATCATTATTGTCTTCTTCCACATTTGCATCATTGCTTTCTATTTCTTTCTTTGCAACAACATTGTTTCCTTCTTCTTCCTCCTCCAAGTTGCTGCTGGTCCTCTCCTTCTGGCCACTGTTGTCTGGATCACATCTAATATTCTTGAGTCCAAACCACAGCGCTAAGAGAAGGACGAGGATTCCAAGAACAGCCCAGAACTGCCACACAGGCAGGGCTCCCCAGGACCCACCACTCTGCTCTGGGGTCTTCTGCTCCAGCTCCTGAATCAGCCGAGTCATCTCCTGGTCCAGATACTCAGCACGCTGCTTCATGCACTCCCGGGTGGCCTCATCCAGCCCATCCCCGGCCTCCCGCGGGTACTGGATGAGGCCTTGCAGAAGCAAGAGAAGGAATGTAATGGTAACCATGGCCTAAGGAGGTGAGAAGGGGTTGAGTGGGGATGGGGGGGAGGTGCTGATAAGGGAAGTGGGGACAGGAGCCCCAGGGATCTGAAGGCAGGAAAGAGGGGGCCAGGCAGCTGGCAGGCTGTGAAGCCTGTGCCACTGCCCCAGCAGCAGGACCTGCCAAAGGCACTCCTCAGAGGGACTGGGCTCTGGATGCCTGGTGAGAACCAGCTCCCCGGGTACTCGCATTTCTGCCCTGGCCCTCATTCAGTGTTCAGCACAGCGTCCTGTCTGTGTGCACGCTCACCACTTGCCGAGGCTGTACTGGGGCAATGTTACCTGCTGGTTCTGTTTCTAGCTGCCCCCATTGTAACACTTGTCCTGTAATGTCACATGTGCCAGAGTGCATCACAACCAGGCCAGCCCCGCCCTCCATCTCTGCCTCAGCTCAGTGACTCATAATGGCCCCAGGCAACCAAAGACCTGATACATACAAGTGAAGGGCAGATCCACGGGTCATAATCGACCCCCAGGGATTCCCTTGACAAAACAGGCAGAAGCGCCCCCAACCCTTTTCAACTCTGAAATTGGGTGACATGACCCATGAATGCTTTGTTTGTGTAAATCTCCTGCTGTGAGATGGAACTGGTTCCCTTGGTGCTGACCTCTGTGCTTGTGGGGGTGCTCTTGGGACCTAAGTGACACCCCATGGTGCATAGTGGTGAATATCCTAGTGGTGGCATGGATGGCACCATGGCAGGATCTCTGTTCCTGCTGTGACACTGTGAGAGAACCTTGACTCCAAAGAAATGTTTCCCAGGGGTGATGAGCAGGTGCGGGGGGTGATTTCCAGTGGGTAACTCCCACAGCCGACAGAGCACGGTGTCCCGCATGTCCAACAAGTTCATTTCTGTGGCACCAAGGCCCTGGAGAGTGTCTGGGATGAGCAGAATCTTCACTGTCTCCCCAGTTAACCCAAGGACTCACAGCAGTGGTGCCTCTTGCTTGGTCCCTGCCCAGCCAGAGCTGCCAGGGAGTTTCAGAGCCCATGTGAAATGGCCAGCATGGCCTGAGAGTGCAAAGGGAACATGGAGCAAAAATCATCTTTATAGCCACCATGGTCTTCAGTGGCTGCTGCACCAGGGAGACCATTGAGAGGAGGACTCTGCTGCACAAGGATTTCCCTTTCCTTGCTGAGTCCCACATCCTCCCCTCTTTTTGCCTGTAGTATGAGGCCAAGTGAATGCCCTCCGCTCCCAACAGCTGCTTGGAGGTACATCTGTATTCACAGAAGCCAAAGCCTTGAGTACTACCTATGCAGCCAGGCATTTTCTGTTCAGTTCATCTTCTCCTTCCCGACCCCCTTACCCCTTTCACTTGGAGGTTAGGGGAAAATATGGCCTGTAGTTATCATGTCTTCATGGACTCTACAGTCTCTGATGTTTCTAAGTTGCCTTACCACAGTATTATCAGAGCCTGCATTGCAGAGTAGGAGTGGATGATAACCTCGAGGGTTTAGCAAGCTTCATATCCTCTCAGTGATGTCATGTGTGTGAGCTCCTGCTGGGCAGCAAACTAACTTGGAGAAATCTCTTGGATGGTGAACAGGTGCTGTGGCACCTGTCATTAAAGAATCTCCAATTGCTAACTCCTGAGGTGCTTTTCCGGTGGCACTGTTTCTAAGATGGATGGTGGGGATGAGTGTGGCTCAGCTTTAACTACTTGGCTTTTCCTGGATCAGGTCTGTTTCTCAGGTCCTCTGAATTCCCCAATCCAAGATTACAATGTCACTGCTGGTGCTCTTCTTCTAACTGCTGCTGACATCCTGACAACTCTGTTTCTTGAGGCAACAGCAGAGCCCTAAGAGCAGGACGTGGAATAGAACAAGAGCCCATACCTGCCGCTGCTTCAAGCCATTTCTGAGCATGGATCCCCAGGCCACATATATCTCGTCCAGGGTTGTCTGCACCATGTGCTGTACAGGACAATTCATCAGTTGTGCACAGCTCTAAGGGGTGACAAATTTTCCCAACTGCCCCAGGACAAGTGAGAGAGTCTTATTTACAGCATCAGAGAAGCCAGAGCCCACCAGAGCATCAGTTCTGCTGAAAAATGCAGTTCTGCTGCAGGACCCTCTGCCCACAATTCCTGACAAAGTGATGCACAAGCACTCACAGACACAGTGTTTGTTCTAGCACAACATTTATTGGGAGCTTTGTACCGAGGGAAGCTCCCAGAGGGAGCAGCAGCAACCCCCTGAGGGAACAGACTCTCTCAAATATGGAGGGCATTCAGTGTCCAGGTGGTAACGTGAATCTTTGGTTCCAGGGTCCTTGCTACGGCCTCTTCAGGATTGTTCTGTACAAATGAGCATTGCAGACAGAACATAGTAATTTGGTGAGGGGGAATAGAAACTATGAATTTTGTGGTTATGAGCTGTATTTCTCTATGATGTATTTATTGCATTTATTTACTTTGTATTTATGAGCCATAGTTCATATATGAACTATGCATTCTGAATTCAGAATATGAATTCTGCAGACCTAGACCCAAATCTGTGTTAAGGAATGTTACAATTTCTGGACTGTAAAGATAATCAATGTGTAAGCTTTTCTAGAGCCAGATTTGAGACATGTGTTATTTTCTTGCCACATCAGCAGCAGAGTTAGCAGTTTTCCTGCAAATGTGATGTACATCTTCCCATTTCTTTTCAGAGAAATGCATCATTCCATGCTAACTTTATGAAAGAAATAACTTACTGGACATGGGTGCCACAGTTGTGGCAAGAATGAGAATATGACGGTTGAAAATCTGAGCACTTCACACAGCAAACAAAAGTGTTCAAGGGATCTCCTTTTATCTGAACTTTCCCACATTTATTATGGTGTCTGATGAACAGAAAAGCAAAGGTGGTGCTGTGCCACCATCCTGTGGTCTGTCTGAAGTCCTGACATGATGTATAGGAGTGTCAGGAATGGCAGTCCATGCTTTTATCGAGGTATGGAGGGTCAGAGCCACCCCTTGGTGATGGGGAGTGGGGATGGGAGTGCACATGAACAGGGTAATATCTGAGGAGAGCAGAGGTATCATGGCAATAGAGAATGAATGAATGAATGAATGAATGGTGTCATTCAGACTGAGCTTCAATTAAGAGACTTAATTAAGAACAGAACTATCTGCTTTTGAAAAATAAAAGGAAAAAATTATGGCAAACAGCATTGCATTTGCTTCCCAAAGAAAGAATGAGAACACAAAAGATAGAAAGATAGAATGACAGAACACAAAATTAGTTGTGGTCTTTATTTCTGGAGAGTTTTAATTGCAGTAAACAGCAGCCTACATGCAATGTCCCGGATCTGTGACAGAACAGTTTAAGTAGGGATGCTAATTTCTTACAAAAGAGACATTGCAATTTTCTTCTTAAGAATGAAATTGTGCAAAATGGAAGATGCTGATAGCCTACATACATATATATTTCCAGAATTTGTAGTACCTGTTAAAACTAAGGCAGAAGCACTGAAGGAAGAAGAGACTGAGTAAAGCCTGTGATACTCCAGGAATTTTTTCTAAAGGAGTGGTATTTACATGTATTGCAACAACCAGATGGCATAACACTTCTCAAAAGAGTATTTTACTCTCCATTCTTTTTCACTGGCTCTGGATATTTTTCAGCAGTTGCTGTAGAAGTGTTCTCTGCATAAATTTGTGCATAAATAGAGAAGGGGTGGTTTAAGACTACAGAACATTCCCATGGCCTCTATATCCCCCCATGGTATTTTTCCCTGCCTAAGGCTGTTTAAAATCTTAATCTGGCTTGGACCAAAAATGCTTTCACCGTGGAGATGCGTCTAGATGCTATATTAAAACCAGATAATCTCCAACTATTTGAAACTCACTGATAAAGCAGACTCCTAAAATATTGCCAAAATTTTCTTCTTAAACTGCAATAGCTAAAACTTCAAGACCTGCATACAAATATTTTTAAATGTTGGTCTTATACAGGGTTTAGACACTACAGTGGTGAAAAAACAACTTTTCTGGTGAACACTAGGTAGATATTGCTCTACAGTGAATTATATTGTAACCATGAAAGGATGGCCCAAGGCAGCAAGTGAATGAGTCAGGAAGATGGAAACTGAAGTTTTATTAGTCTCTCTCAGTTGTGTTTTCATCTCTCATGTTTTCTTTGTGGCTATCAGTTTTACTTTTTGGAAGCTCCTTTTATAGTCCAGTGGTTGTAACTGGCAATGCAGTGTACAGGCACTGAAAACTCTCATCTGCAGGATCGGTCACAGAGAAAAGTAGTTTGGTATCACTGGTAGACTAAGCCTGCAGCCAGTGCTGTGTGCAAGAAGTATCTCTGAAGCTGGTCCTAATTTTTCCTACTTGGAAAAATGTACTCATGTTGCTGTGTATGTCATGCACTAAACTGCTGGCCTCATAGTCTTATTTTAGTGGTGACTGCAAAGCTAGAAACCTTGGATTTCTTGATATCTCCTACATGACATCTATAAGGATGTTGCAATATTGGGATATTTTTGCATTTTCCTTCATAATTTTTACAATTTTCTTTTAAAAATATGTAACAGGATAGGTCATCAAATATCAAAAAAGAAGGTTTAATCTCCCAAGAACTAGGTGTACATGGTTCAGCCCAGTCTTTTTATGCTTGGTATCTTCTCATGTTTAGGAAACAATTCTACAGGGTAGTGGTTTGTGAAAAACTTCAATGTGAGTTCAGAATGCTTTGTAGGCACAAGTCTCTGAGTTTCTTCTCCCATCATCTGAGTTTCTTCTCTCCCAGCTCCAATCCTTTAACAGCTGGTCTGAGCTGGTTGTCCAGACTCTCACCAAAAGAAGGAAGAGATAGTGTCAGCTCCAGAGGGCAATATATCCTGTCATCAAATCTGGATCTAAAATAGGTGAATTACTTGTCCCCAGGTGACTATAGAGGAAGTCTGGGAAATTGTCTTAGAGGAGAACATTATGCCCATCAGAGGTCATGAGGTGAATCAGTCACTTCATGTAGGAGAGAAGTCCTACTAGCTGGGTCTGTGAACCATCCCCATCATACAATATAGTCCTTCAAGGCTGAGCTGGAGAATGAGAAGAGTATTTTTACCTTTGTTTGAAATTAATTTCTGATAATGTAAATTACTATGAAATTGACTGGAAGATTAACTTACACACTGGTCTAGCAAAGACCAAACAAGTGCCTCTGTTTTCAAAAGATGCATTGCCAGGGATGGCAGTGCAGAACCAAGGCTGGGTTTTGTCATGTGGTATAGGATTTTAAACTGTAGATGAAAAATGAAAACTGCTGAAAATAATTTTTAAAAGGTAACTTAAAACATGTGGGCAGGGGTTTATGCATGGAGGGGGCAGGAAGGAGATAAATATGTAGAGAGAAGGCAGAGGTAGACGTTTGAGTTGCATCTACATGAGCTAAAACCTAGTAGCCAGTTTCAAATGCAGTCTTGGTCCCCTGTTCCAGCTGCAGTCATATTCATTTACTACCTTTGTTTTCTATGGCATCTGCCAGCCAAATGGACCTGTCCTGTAGCTGCGTGGCCACTAGATCATCTGATGGAAGCGCAAGGAATGTGTGTAGCCAGGCCTTGGGTGAAGAGAGCATTTTGGTAGCAGATGGCTGTGTTAGATAAGGTGTACACTGAACTTGTGCTCCTTGCCTTGGTGGACTGTGAGTTGGACTGATTGTTGGAGGCTACATCCACAAGGGTAGTACTGGGTGAACACACAGCTCCTTGTAGATGTGGACAGGATGGTAAAATTTTATCGTCATTGAGAGCTTTCAGAGTTACAAAGCAAAAAAAAGCATGAGATCTAATAAAGAACAGAAGCTTGGCTGTTGTTTCAAGGCGACAAGTGAGCTCCCAGCTAGGCTGTATCTCCAAAGGTAGTTGCTACACTTTTTATTTGTGGTACTGTGCTTGAACTATGCAGTTTGGAAAGTCAATGTATCAGACATGCAGAAGCAATACTCAGCCTGCTCAAGAGGTAGAGACACTAGAAATACTTCCAGGTTTTCCTGATTTTTCCAAAAACAGAATGGTTGAGCATCTAGGAGGAGAGAGATTTTCTTTTATATTCTGAAAGGATGAAGAGGACCAGCTGATTATAACAGGGTGAATAGAGCTGTTTTTTTAGCTTGTGTGGGTAAATTATAGCTCACAACCACATGAGCTGATCTGTGACCCTTTTCTAAATATGTTCTCCCTGTCATGAAGGGTATTATTCATTTGGACATGTGATTCAAAGGAGCAAAACTTAGCATAAGATCTCCAAGTCACTGCAAATACAAAGATTTTACTCAGAGCAAGATGGCTCAATGGAGTACTAAGGACTTTCTTTCTCCATACTCCAATACTTATGCTTTCCCATATGTTATTGCCATCAGCTGCTGAGCTAAATTTGAAAAAGGCTTTTGGGAGGGAGGGCAGTGAGAGACGGGCAGTATCTAACAGAGTGACCATCTTCTGTGAATACTAATAAAAGTGCACCTCAGGATATTTCCCACAATTATGTATTTGAATGAGACATGAAATTTGATTTACCTCTCCTCAATCTCCTTCAAAGTCTGAGTTCTGTTAGTATTTTAATAAAAAAATTTCCTGGAAAAAAAGATTTAAAAAAAAAGAAGAAGAAAGACTGAGTTTTAAACAACTATTTTGCAGAAGGTAAATTGCGAACTTGTAAATATTTGTACTGAAAATATGTGCTGAGTCGCATTAGCAGACCATGCTCAAACAGCTACAAATACTTCATTGTCAAAATGTAAGGATGCATTCCATGAAGGTCCACAGAGGATTGCTATAGGTCTGGTAGTATTTATTAATGAGTTGGGTGATGACACAAAAAGAATCATTATTAAATTTGAAGATAATGTCAAGCAGCAAGAGACTGCAAGTATTGTAGAGGAGATGATTAAAATACAGTGATCTTGATAAACTGCAGGTATGATCTTAAAATGTGGGTAGCATTCATGATGAGTAAGAGCTACATTCAGACAGGAACAAGAAATTGCAGAAACACAGGACAGAAAGGAACTCTTTTCAAAGCAATTCTGTGGGCAAATACTTAGCAGGCTTCCTAAAACACAAATTCAACAGAATGAAATAATGCTGGGCTAGTGCAAAACAGGAGGATGCTGCCCTGGGCTGTCTTTGCAGGTGCAGAGTGCTCTGCTCAGCACTGGTGAGGCATCAGCAAAAGTGATGTGTACGCTTGTGGACACAACAAAAATGTGAAACAGCTGGAGGTGGTCCAGAGGAGGGCAATCAGGGTGGTGAGGCATTGAAAAAACAGGCTGTAAGGGAATAAAAGTGATAGTGCCTAATCTGACATGGAAAAATGGCTAAAAGACTTTAAAAATGTGAAATTCTGCTCCAAAGAGAACAGTGGTAATCTGCTTTCTACATCTATGATGGAGGACAAGAAATAATGGGCTCCTGTTTTAACATGAGATTCATCTTCAATATCAAGATGGAACCTTCTACAGATAATATTTCACTAAATAGTAGAATAAATTTCCTGGAGTGTCTATGGCATCTCCAGCACTGAATGTCGGCAAGGACTTGTAAACTGAGGTATAGTTGAGCCTACCCTGAGCGATGAGACAGACACAGTGATTTTCAGTCGCCTCCTAGGCTACAAATTGATAAGAAGCAGACCCCCACATTCTACTGAATAATTTACACAGTTAAAATTAACTATACTATTCTGAATGTGCATCACTGCAATCAGCTTCTGAGGAATTTAGCCTTCAGTCTCTAAGAATGTAAGCAGTAACAAGTTTAAAATTTCAGAATTTGTAACTTGTCAAAATTTGGGCAGATTTTCACAGAATAGCATATCGTTGTCACCAAGGCCCATCTCCCTGATACATTTTTAACAATAGTCTCAAACATGGGCATTCAGTTATAAAAATATATTTAACATGGGCAAAAGCCTTTTTTCATCAAATCTGCTTGAAGCCAGTTAAACTGATTTTGCTGAAACATTAAAAATAAAAGAAAAAAGAAAATAAGAATCCAGCCTTTTGCTGATCCATAAAGTGAAACACTGCAGCCCAAGCAGTTGAAGATGGAAGATTCTCAACTGTGCCTGCCATAGTTATTTACTTGAAAGTAGATTTGAGGATTCACTGTTTCATTATAATTTATAAGGCATTTTGAGATCCTGACATGATGTGTATTACATCTTTTAAAGCTTTGTGGAGTCGTTAATGGCAATGCAGATTTAAAGCAGTTTCTTGGATAATTACGGGAAAAAATAATTAAACTCATATTTTTTTTAAATAAGCCTCATGCATGATTTTGAATTATACCTTGTGCAAGTGTTTTGTTCTCACATTCTAGTTTAATAGAGCAGACCAGTTTGAAATGTGTTTTAATTGAATTGGGTTGTATCAGTCTCTTTACTGTAACAGTTAACAGGCTCTGCATTGAAGTAAGGACTGTGTTTCAAGGAGAGAGCTGGTGGTGGAGTTGTTCTGGCTGGAGAGGAGGAAGATGAGACCAGAAGAGAGCTCTGGGATCCATCTCATATTTCACACTGCTGAGATTTGCAAAACTGGCATCTGGATTCCTGGCTTTGTAGGGAAGGGAGATTCACAAACCTAGGAAAGGATGACAGCACTCCAGTGAGACAAACTCTCTTATGGTCTTCTTGTGCCCAGCAAAGAGAGAGAAGGATTCTTCTTGTCACAGCTATGAGCATCTGAGGTTATGCTCCAGCTTTGAATCTCCAAGTTTCTTTTCCCACTGTCCCTACTTGTGAGCCTAGAAAAATCAGGTTTCCTAGGCTAATACATGTTTTTTGAGTCCTTCTGCTGCCCACTCATTTTAGTGAACGCTGTACAACTGACCCCGACTCAGTCAGATCTCTTCCCTGTGCAGTACTTTCTTAGCAGCAGACAATTATTATAAATATAATAAATATGAATTTATAATATGAAAATTATTATAAATATAATAAATAAATGTTAATTGTCACTTGAATTTGAAGGCGAGTTTAAGGACTTTTCTTATGCAAAAATGTAGAAATATTTGACTGTGTACAGGTTTAACTGCTGTTAATAGGAAAAAACCCCAACAAAATGAAGTAACTAAATATTCACCAAAATCATGTCAAATGTTAAACTTCCCTACCAAAACCAGAACATGCACTGTGATGTTTAGCTACACAAATTAGCCAAAGAGGGAGAAGTGGTACCATCTGATTTAGATAAATCATCAACACCCTGCACATTTTTTGTAACTATTAGAGAAAGATTTTATATTTAGAAATGCATGTGTACATAAAGTGAACATATATAGATAGATACAGAAACACAGAGACATGCATTTCAATACTTGAACTGTGTTGGTGGGTACTATAAATCATCCAAGTACAGAAAAGAAACATGGTTCATGGTGATGTTTGCAGTTTCTTCCATATGGTAAATGCTTTTTCAAAACCATGAGATGATATAGTTTCTGCTGTGAAAAATGCATAGTTTAATAAGACACAGATAAATGCTGGTGAGAGAGGGATATAGCATATGAAGAGTATGATCAGGGCTATGAAAGGCACATACCGCATCTTTCTGGATTTAAGGGTTTTTTTAAACATATTTCATGCCTTCCTCCACACTTCAGGTTCTTCATTCCCACCGTGCAGCAGTTCCCATCACAGCTTATGTAATTAATCATCGTAAAACCTATTTCAAACAGAAAAAAAGTCCAAAGGAAACTTTTGCAATATCACAGAAGAAAAAAGTCAAGAATGTTACGATTTATTCAAGGTAAGTACTACTTCTGCAGCTTTTCCAGACCAGTAGGTAAAGGCCAGCTGGAGAAAACCTGAATTCTATGGGCATTCACACATTTCTGCCACTTAGTGCCACGAGTTTTCATAACATTTGGCTACCTGACATGGCAGAAGTTGAGGGTCTGCCACGTTCAGGAAAACTTTACAAGTTCAGATCAGATGGATGGAGTGCAGCCAGAAGGCTGTTCTTGACTAAAGGACAGAAAAGAATAAACATTGATAGATATCAAAAAACTGATCTCCTGAGGAACAAAAAGAACACGTGGAGAGATCTTAGCAATTGATAGATGTTACAGAAGAACTTAAAATCCCCTCTACAGTCCTCTCTTTAACACAGGAAAGTATGAGACGATGCTAATTTCCTCACTCAGCCAGTGCTCTGACTTGTTCAGATGTGAGATTGCCAAGGCAGAAGAGAAAAGGATGCCTCTGCTGTATTTGAGCAAGAACCTGGATACTGAGGGAATGGAGTCCCTCCTCTTCTGATTAGGTGTATTGCTCTTTGTCCATTTTGGGACTCCAGGTAAGACAATGCAAAGCAAAGCTTCTTACACAAATCTCTTTTCAATACTTTAAACAAACAGGGTCTTCCAGACTTTCTTAGGAGGATTTAAAAAGACTGTGAATTTTACTTTCCCACAGTGTTCTTTATTGATAAAAATGAACAGAAGAACTGCTACTAATGCTCTTCTGATGTCTTTAGTTTTATCAAAGAAAAAAAAAAAAGATTCTCAATGCTTTTGGTTTTGTGATTTTCCTAGATTCAGGACACAAGTTCTTCCATTCCTGAAATTCACCACCATGGCTTTTTTCCCTGATGATAACAAGTCACTGAGAAGTTTGTTATAAGTCACGCAAAATGTAAAAAGCATTAGAGCTGGCACAAATTTCATGTTTGTAAAGGCAGCTGAAATCTCTTTGCACAAAGGGAGGAATTAAGTGAAGCTCAACAAGGCCAGTACATGCTGGCTCTGAATGGTTCCTATTAAGTTGTCTTTGTTCTTTTAGCTTGCATGATCCTTGTAGGTGTAGAAGTATACATTGGGCTTGACACTGTTTAAGTCACTGCTCAGAAACTGCCAGTGTACATTACTTGCATTTTTCAGTCTGACATGTTCAATTTCTGCAAAACACGTTAACATGGACCAATGGAAACCTCTGTGGGCTGAGATCCCCACAGGAAAATTCTCCCTGTAGAGAAAGCACTCACACTCATATAAACCTGGCAGATGTAGCATCATCTCCTACGCTGTGTTTCCTTCCTTAAAGGGTATGCACGAAGGACTCAGCCACAGCAAGGCTCCTCATGCTTGACTCTTGAAGGATAAAATTTCATGAGAATCTCTGAGATGGAGGTGGAAGGAAGCACCATCTTTCCGAAGACCTGGTGTGTTTTGGAGCTGCATGGCTGAATTATCATTTTTCTAATTGCTCCCTTTTTCTGCTGAATCCATACGGAACACAGCACAATCAATAGAGATTAATGGAGTTTTTAAAGAACACTTCCATGAAGACAAGCTAGGAATCACAGAGGGGTACCATAAAACAGTATCTGAGAGCACTGTATGTAGCACACAATGAAAAAGAGAACAAGCATCACTTGACCTGCTGTTTATTAGTCACAACGACAGGATGCACAATAACTTTTTTTTCTGGTGGGTGAAGTAAGGTAAGTAAAATTAATGGCACCCCACAACTTGCTTCTGCTGAAAGCTGGCATGAGTCTGTACTGCCTGTAAATGTCCAAATTTGCTAGTCAAGCTAGCCACCAATTTAATACAGTTAATTGAATGTTTACAAAACAAAGGATCCTTCTGTAAGAAGGCTGAGGAATTCAAGAGTGCCTCTGCAGTCTGATACATACTCAAAAATGTACCATAAAGTAAGCAAAGGGCTTTGAGCTGACATTTAAAAGAAAATCTATAATAGGTGCCATAAAAGACGTGCTAAAACTTCTTTAAAACTACAAAGAAACTATAACATAACGACTGCCTGAAACAAAACAGGAGAGAAGAATTAATCCACCCAGTAAGGCCTTATTTAGTTTGCTTTAACAAAATCTGTAAAGCCTATTGCTCTGCTGTTCTAATGATGTAGGCTAAGACACAGGAGATAGGAAAAGCCGAGACACGAAAGCTGTTGTAAAACTAGGTCACCGTTAAATTAAACATTTTATGAAAAAGAGAACCTGCCTTGAACAACTCTGAAAACCTCTTTGCTTTTTTCATGCCCTCTGACAGAGAGAGACACTTACTCTGCTTTATTGCCTTAATGAGAAAAAGCACCACTTTAGTGACGTCTCAGCACCCACCTCGAGCCAGCAGCTCCATTTTTTCTTGTAATTAACAGCTACTGAATATTTATGAAGTAAGTGCTACGGGGTAACACTTACTCATTCGATCAACAACGCTGCTGGTTTGCAGACTGAAAGGAAAACACTGGCCCTACCTCAGAGCACCGCTACCACTGCAGCTGCAGCAGCTTCTGCTTTTCCGAGCTTTTCAAGCACCAGGAGAGGAGGATGCTACTGGCAGAAAGTTAGCGATATCTACTCCTCCTTTCTTCAGATGATCACAGGGGAACATGCTGCACTGTGACTCTTCACCATGTGAAGAAGCTGTTGGAATACCCTGGAGACTCCCACTGTTGAGCTGTGAGTAAGAGTTAGCACAAGCCCTGTGAGCATGTGTAACTCTAGTGTCAGCCACGATATGCAGGGGTTGAAAGCTGTACATTTTGAAGCTGATAAAATGACCTCTTTACAGCAATGAGGATAATACAACTTTGGGACAACATTACTAGGCATCAGGAAAATTTTCTACCGCTGCAGTCTTCAATAGAAGATACGATAATTTTATAAAAGGTGTGTTTTTGTCATTGAAATCAGTCTCTGGGATAAAGAAAAGCCGACCAAATATTTTCAGTAGGACATGTTAGTGAAAATTAAAATCTAGCTCAGGTTCTTCAGTTTTAATGATTAAGTTTTAATCATTAAGGACAGGTAATGTTCCATACCTGGTGTGGAGCATGGTGGTCTCTTCTGGCTTTTAGATCTCATCATATAATACAGTGGAAAGGGAACAATAAAACTCTGCCCTCCTGGGCAGAAAGATGCATGGCAATCGCTTCCCATGCATTCTTCCCCAGTGCTTAGTGAGCAAAGCAGTGCTTCAGATGCACAGTCTTTTTCTGCAAACACTGCTGTATGTGCGTAGTTCTACATCAACTTGAGATGTCCCACTGATCTAAACGGAACTGCTTCTGCATCTCTAATCATACTCATCAAACTGCTGGACTCTCCCGCTGGGAAAGAGGCTAAACTGAGAAATGATTGCTGTGATGAACCAAGTCTGACTACATTGTTTTCAGCATGAGGATCAATGCAAATACAAAGCTAGCCTGGTTTTATCTGGTTTTAATTATGTATCATTTATTTTAGTAGTTAATGCATGAAAGTAAAAAATGTTGCTATGCCATTTTTCTTCATACCATTTATTACTTCAAGGGACCAAAGAATCGTTGTTACTTGAGAGAAGCCACTAGGCAAAGATGCATTTAATTACAGTATAAAATGGAGAAATAAGGCATGAAATATTATCCAAACCTAAAATACCATTTAAATTGTATTTATTTATCATTTGCCTTTCCTTTTATTTGTACTTTTTGGTTACAATTTCTTCTGCTGAGCATGATTAAAATAAGCATGGAGGTCACTTTTGCTATAATGTCTCAATTCAGCTTCCTTTCTCAGCATTGTGTGCTGCTGTAGTATGGTAATACTCAGCCTGGATATATTTCCAGGGAACATATCGGTAATTTCTTTGAATTGTAGTGTTAATACGCATGTGAAATATTTTCTATCTATCTTGTACTTTGAAAAGAGCATTTCTGTAGAACTTGCATTTTAGTCTGAGTTAACCTGATATATTTAAGCACTTAGATTTGTTGACTACTGCATGCACACTCCTTTGAGGGAGCTGTGAGAATGAAGACCGTGTAGAGTAGTCTTGAAATAGTTCTTCTTGAACAGACCTAAGACACTGAAATAGTTCATCGTTGATATTACATGTAGTCATAACCCAGCATAACTCCATATAACTACTGATTTAAATTGTTTGCTGAGAAAATCTCTGTAAAAAAAAGAGATCTTTATTTCATAGATTGCCATTCTCTCTTTCCTCCCTTTGCCAGACAACTCTGTGCAGCAAATAATATATAACATGCTTGGGTTAATCCAAAGGGAATGAAAATTAATTTAAATTCAAACTTGATATAAAGGGGAAGTATTTTTTAGATTATTTTTATTTCAAAAAAAGTATCCCAAAAATATCCTGTGGTGTTTGAAAGGTGCATTTTCTTTGAACAAAACAATCAGGGAAGGTTCAGCAAGATCAAAATGTATTAACCTGCCACAGATGTATTTAAATTCCCACAGCTGAAATCTGAACCAAATCAATTGAATCAACACCCTGTAAAGTCTAATAAGGGTCAATGAGCTTGTGTGAGGCATAACTGCAGAATTTTGCCACTAGGATGCAATTTTGAGTGTGACAGGGAAAGAAATGTATCTTCTGTGTTGATGAAGGACCTTTTTGAAGAAGCATGTACAAATTATGCAGGCTAGAAACTGGCATTTGCAAGACTAAGGAAGGAGTAGCCACTAACAGTAAAGATGGAGATATGGATCCAGTAGAAATGGAAGTGATGCACAGATGAACCACAAATAATTTTTCTTTTGAATTTAACATTTGAATTACTGCAGCAGTTTAGTGTACCAGACATCACCAGAAATTGTGCTGGGCAGACTATAGCCATAAAATAACAGGACATCCCTGAACATGATAGCTTTTGGTGTCAATCAGCAGGCTTATGAAATACAAACCTAGTTTCTATAAGATCCACGATGTTAGGAAATGGAGGGAACAGAGGCACCACACAAGGGCCTTTATGGCAGGCTACACGGGTAGGTAAGGGAGCCTTTCCCCTGTGCAGCTGACAGCCTCATCGTGAAGAGTTTCAACTGCCGTAATGAATCTGATGTGTGGGAACCAAACCTTGGCAATTCACACACTTTGGCACAGAGATGGGTGTGGGTGCCTCCTGTCAATGGTCTGTCCTAGTGCATCCCAGCACAGGACTCTCAGACCTGAGGGTCAGTTTTGGGCAAGGTGAGCTTAACTTGCCTTCTGGAGAAAAAGGAATAAAAATTTCAGCCAATAGAGAAATTGGTGGATTTCCCCTAGGAAGTATGCAAGCTCCTTTGCTCACCTAGTTAATTTGTGGAAACTCATCCTAACTAACGGCAATGTCTTTTGTCGATGGGACAGGTCTGTGTGAAAGAGCTGGGTCTCCAAGCTGTTTTGTTGGAGTGGTGGCGCCTGTTAAGATTGATGACGGTGTGCAAAGCCCAGGTGTTAGTTAGGGAATCCTGACTTTTGGAGGACCGTGACCAAGAGATGAGACTTTCCTGGTTTCAGTTGGAGGACTTTTGCCAAACACTTTAATTGTGCGACTCAACACATAACCAAGATTGCAAGAGATAGAAGGCCTGCCTTCAGCTCCATGCCTTCCTTCGGGGCTGCGCCGAGTGCCCCAGCAGTGGCCGGGGTGGCGGGACACGGGGGCTGAAGTTCCCCCACGTCACCGCCAAAGGGCGGCCGGCTCGGCACTGGGGGGGAAGCGGCGGCGGGGCGGGCGGGGGCGGCGCGCCCGGGCTGCCCGCAGCGGGCGCTGCTGCGGCGGGGCCGGAGCCGGGGCCGTCCCCGGCCCCGCCCGCCCGGCGCGGGCTCGGCAGAGGGTCGGGGGGCGGCAGCGAGGGGCCGGGTCGGGCGGGGCGCGGTGTGCCCGCCGCGCTCTGGTCGTGGCAGCTTCACCCCGGCCGCCGTCCCCGCCGCAGCCTGAGGGGGGCTGAGGAGAACGGGAGGTTTTTGGAAGAGGCGCATAGAGAAGCCCCGGGCTGGCCGGCGGCCCCGCCCGCAGGCTCACGCCATGCTGCGGGCGCTTCCCCGTCCCTGAGGAGAGGCGAAGGGGCGGCAGGGGACGGCGGCGGCGCGGTTGCCAAGGTAATGGGAGTGGGCTGCTCTCCTCGCCGTCTTTTTCCTGCTTATCCGCATCTGTGTAGCGAGCGGTTGTCACTCGGCTCTGCCCTGGCAGCGGGATCCCGGTGCTAGTCCCGCCGCGGAGAGCCGAGCCCCGAGCCCCCGGGGTGGGAGTTCGCTCCCCGTCGGTGGTAGCGGACAGGTGCAAGGCGTGTGTTCTGCGTATGTGTTACGTGTGTGTGCCTGTGTATGTGGTGCCCGGCCGGGGGGAGGCCGTGCTCTGCTCGGGCCGTGCGGACCCCCGAGAGCACCGCGGCTGCGGTTTGCCCTCCCGCGGGGTCTGGAGGAAGGGGCCCGGCCCGCAGGACGCAGGAGGTGCCCGGGCGGTGCGGGGGTGCCCACGCCCCGCTGGGCGCGGCTCAGGGGATGCGGTGTCCCGGCAGGTGTGCGGGCAGCGCACGGGAGCCGGAGCTCGGTGGGGACACAGGACAAGAGTTGTGGTGCCCAGAAACCGCAGGTCTTTTCGGGGGAGGCCTCGGAGAAGGACTAGGGGGAGCAAGCGCTGGGGTACAGCTTGAAGGGGGGGCTGGTGCCCTGTGGGAAAACTTGGAAACTGTTTCGCTTCGATAGCGTATTGCAATAATACACTTCCATCCGCCGGCAAAGTGCGTTTGCATGAAGACAGATCGGTGTGTGAGAGTAAAGCTGCCAGGCACTCTCATCCCAGAATCTTAATCTCCTGTGACACTGAAAGCCTGCTCTTAGTCACTAGCAGTGATGGCATAAGTAGAAGAGTGTGTTGCAGGGCCAGTAAGAAGCTTCAAGTGTTTTTTTCCCGAGGAAGGTGCTGGTTTTTGTATAAATAACGGCACGCTGCCGCTTGTACGCTGCAGTCATAATAGCAGCCGGGGCGGCCGCTCCCAGGAGCTGACTACGCCTGTGGCTCTGAGCTTGGCGTCCCGTCTGCACCGGCACTGCCCTCGCTGGGACGGCCTAGGTAAGTCAGGGCTTCCTTCAGCTGACCGGCAAGGGACTTGCCAGAACTGCATCCCACTTGTAGCCTGTGTGCTACATGATGCTTCCCTGAAATTAAAGATACGCATAATTTGCTCTTGATTGCATTTTATTTGCTGACTGCTAGTGTGTAGGGATTGGAAAGCAGGAAAATTTGTCTTTCATAAATAAAGTCATACTGTAAAACTCAGCTTTGTGTTGGCGTGTTGCAGTAGATATTGGTGGTTTCCCACCCCAAAGAGAGCTACTTTTCCTTTGTGTTTCTGGAGGAAGTGCTTTGTGAGCTGTTAGAGTGAAAAGCGCTTCGTAAAGGTGTAGTGGTTTTTGGAATTGCTTGCCGTAGAACATAGTTAAAGAGGTTAACTGTAGTTCAAAGCTTTGGGGATTTTAAGATATTTAGCTTAGGGGATTTAAGATATTTGATATCATCCTGAATATTCTCCACATCCAACTGGGATTTGTTTTTGAGTAGAAGTATATTTGATATCATAATTTTCCTTCTTTTTTTTTCTTTCTTTTTTTTTTTTTTGGTTTCCAGATTTATTCTAATCTTGCAGATCAGAAGAACTAGGAATTGTTTACTGTGAGGTTATGATCCATAATACTTTCTCACCAGCTGATTTGGAACACTTTCACTATACTTCCTTGTAAATATGCTTTAAAAGAGGTCAGATGTTGAAGAGCAGTTACTGACTTGGGGGCATATTGTTACAAGCACAGAATAATAGTGTTCATTGCTTGAATGTGTGTGTGAAATGCTGAAGAAACTGTTTAGACTCAGCCAATATTGACTTTATTTTTAGATGAGCTGTTCCTTTTTCTAATGATCTGACTGACAGAACAATTGATGACGAACATTCCAATTTCCTTCCTAACTGGCTACAAGTGTGATGGGTTAGATAGCCCTTCTTTATTCCATTCTGAACTGTATTAGAGGGGAAAATAGTTATTTGCTATGCATCTTATACTGAGGTTTATGGTAATAGAAGATTGCTGTTCAACTGATTTTTCTGGTTTTTTTCCTTGGTTCCATTGCCTTCAAAGAAAAGTTGCAGTAGGTTGCTGTATAGAGTAATTGTCAATGCTGCTTACCTTAGTTTCTCCCTGATAGTTCCTGTGATGCCGGTGGTACAGATACCTGTTTTAATCAATGATGCCCACGGATAAGAGGAAAAGGTGTGTCCTCTTAAAGCAGCAGCTACCTCCTTGCTAACCATTTACAGGGTGTTTCACTGTCTAGCATGTAATTCTGGTGAGCACACTGGTACAGCAGAGGTGAGCAGAGCACTTTTCATTCGTGGCAGTAACTCTGCTTTTGTTAATGCTTCTGAGGCAGCTGAGGAAAGCTGAATGGATGGACAGGAAGTGCTAGGCTTTGTTGTCGTCCATTTGAGCAGGCAAGAAGGGGAGAAAAGGAGAGGGCAGTCCTGTCCCAGCAGACTGCAGCAAACTAACAGATGGCAGGGAAAGAGAGGAAGCTAATATATATGGATTGGCAGGAAGAGAAAATAGCTGCAGTGTGTCATTTTAACATGGTACGTTGGGATGCTGTGTTAGTCTGTGGTGGAACTTTGGGATCTTGCAGTGCCATGGCTCAGGCTTCCTAACAAAAATGCAAGGGTGTTGTGGGGTGATGATTTTTTTCTTTCCTTGATAACAGTATGAGTCCTCAGCTTTTCAAGAACGAGGGATAAATAACCCAGGGGCTTTGGCTGGGTGCACCTTTGATATCTAAATCAAGCACTGCAGTTGTATAGTGGCAGAACAAGGGCGAGCTCTCTTCCCATGCCCAGTGTTACAAGAGTACAGTTTTGCCCTTATGATGGGTTATTGTGTTGTTTGGGCTCGTTACCTGGAGCTTCGGTTTCTGGAAGCTGGAAACACCTTCAGTTTCTGGAAGCACACCTTGGCTCTCTAGAGGGGAGATTATAGGAACAAACAGGTCCACTTCACTGAGCAGCCCTGGGCTGTTTCAGGTAACAAATACTGCACTTATTTGTCAGAATTGAAGTGCTGGTTTGTCCTGGGACTCTTCTCAATATCTTCATGGCTGCATTATTATCTATGTCAATTCACACCTCAGCATTGTAATTACAAAGAAAACCTGGGTAAAATAAGAAAATTATGTTGATCATTTGGAAGGATGTTTCTTCATGTCAGACTTTGAACTGCTGTCCCGAATGTGGTGTAAGATAGCACTCTGCCATGTGAAGTATCAAGCAGCATGGTGGCCCTGTGCTATTACTGAAGCTGTAGTGGTACTTTTAACCCTGTTCACTGGCAGCTCCTTCTGCATGAGGAAAGCTGACCAGAGCTGTGCTGGCCAAGCACATTTCAGAAACTTCTGGGTGGCTGTAGTTAGTGATGGTGGTTTTTTTCAGAAGCATCTGGTCAGTCACTTTGTTCCTGTGGAGTTACACATCTGACTTCCTCAGGCTACAAAATTTTGTCTTTGCATCTTTGAACACTTACATATAGTTGAACATCTGTCTTCATATTCTAAACTGAATTATTATGTTCTTACATCTCTAAATCTATTTTTTTTTCTGCAATTTCTGCCTCCATTCTTCATCTTTTAACTTTCTGTCTGGTGACTGTGAGAGCAATACTTGCATTTTTGTGGTGGTGGGTTTATGGGGGTTTAGAGGTGGATAGAGTACTTTGAAAAATTTGGTGTGTCTTTATATCTTTGAAAATATAATAATAGATATATCATGGAGAGTTCTAAACTGTTTGATTACAGCTTTCCTTTAATAATGTAGTGGATTTTAACGTTTATAAAGGATGATATTAGTGTTCCTGTATCCACAGTGTTTTCTTAATCTATATAAATTTTACCATGAAAAGACATTTCCATGATTTCAGTTAGTGTTTCCAGCTGGAGTAATAGCATATTGTGGTGACTGAGGAACGAGCTAATTTCTGTTGTTGTGCTCTATCTATGAAGAGGAGCAAGAAAGAGGAGCTAATTTGTGTT
Organism: Corvus cornix cornix; assembly: GCF_000738735.6. Classification (NCBI taxonomy): domain Eukaryota; kingdom Metazoa; phylum Chordata; class Aves; order Passeriformes; family Corvidae; genus Corvus; species Corvus cornix. Next base: position 35,589,014 of record NC_046335.1, read on the forward strand.
TTTCTTGTTGGTTGTCAAGCTCTAGAAAGATTGTGGAGTCAAGAGAGACTGCTGCTACCCACTTGTGTTGCATCAGATCTCATACTATTTTTTAACATCTCTGTAGCGGGTGGCAAAGAATGTGGAGAGAAGGAAAGAAAAGAAGATTAAAATTTCAGTGAGCAATAAGGTTCTGACACTCTGATATCCCAGGAGCTCTGCATTGTCATGCTGGAAACAGCTGTCTGTTCCTAGGCTCAGCAGCACAGGTACTGCCCTTTGCCTGCACAGGAGTGGTGCACATGAGACAGTGAGGAGGAATTAATGCTGCACTTTTGCAGGAATCTTCAGTTACACACTATAAACACTGTGCTTATAGAACCTGGCATCAGCAGTGAAGGGTTCAGGGGGTAGGTAAAGATCCTCACACTGATTACTGCGAGCCTACTACGCTATGGGGATGTGTGTTGAGCAAATGATAACTAATGGCTTGAAAGTCAGGGTTTAGGTGTCCAATTTATTGCTCTGTCATTTGTTGTGTCAATGTGGGAAGTCACTTAATTTCTCTGCAACTTAGTTTATCATTTTGTAAAAGAAAATACTATTTGCCTGTGTCACAGATGAGCAACTAGTTTTAGATTATGTGTTCATCAGTGTAAGAGCAATCTGCCAGACACATGTATTAGCTCAATTAAACCAACAGTCTTTATAGGAATATTATAGTATAACAGCAGCAGTAGTCAAGTATATTCCTATTTATAATGTATGTAGCCTGTATTGGTATTCGTAGCAGTGCAGGTATGGCATTGTGAAGTTCAGGTTAAATGAACCACAGTACTGGGATTTGTAGGCTTTGCTGAACTGTGTGGATGTGTGGTGTATGGACTTGAGCTAGCTAATTCAGGAGTGGCTTAAGTGTTTTTTACATTGCAATTACCGAAGTGATTTGTGTGTAATTTGCATCTGAAAAGGCTGTGTGCTGTTGTGATAAACAGGAGGGCAGTGAAATCATAGTATATTGCATCATGTCCTTGAACTAGGTGGCATGCAACCAGTTGTGTTCATTTGCACCAAGGGTATTTCATGGTGGGTGCCACGTCTTCAAGGACACCTGTGCTTTAGGGTAGCAAATTTCCCATTTTATTTGATTGCAGGGTAGTTGCAATTTTCCATCCTCTTGTGAATGAACAACCAGCAAGAACTCTCAGCACTTTGGGGCATTTTAAATGAGATTATACAGTCACTGATCAATGCGGGGCTGGATTGGTTCTATCAACTTGCATAAGACTGCTTGAAGGGAGCTTCATTTGAGCAAGCTCTGTTGGGAACAGGGAGTTTAGGTGGAGTAAATCTGAATCTGGAATCTAACAAGCACTGAAGCCTATGTTTTGTCTGTTCTTTTTTTTTTTTTAAATTTTAATATTTTCTTGTCAGTTTGTGTTAGAGCATCCATGATTTTGTGCATCTTCTCATTCAGGTTTATAATTGAATCAATTTTCTTCAGTTGTTTTCAGCTTACTGGATACAATGTAAAATACAAAGTGCAGCCCATCCCCCAGAAGTAGCTTACTGTAGTTGCAACTAGTATTTTCTATGGTACATAAAGGCAAGGCACTTTCAGAGATGGTGCATTTGATGGACCAGCTTCAAAGAACAGGATGCTCTTAGCACACCTTAACTGATCCAGTGGAAGATTTATATTGGAGAATGGATTAGAAGTCTACCCTCAAGCTCTGAATTATCAGTACATTTACCCATTTTCCACAGGGAATGATTCTGGCCAATAAGTTGGCATTGTTGCAAAGCAACAAAATACAGCTTCAGCTTTGTAACTGCTGCTCCTTGCAGGCTGATAGTGCTTAATAAATACTGCTGTAGTTTGGGATCACCACTTCACATGAAGTTCAAAGTTGAGTTATAGCTATCTCTTTGCATTTCTAAATTTGTATAGCACTGACACTTGTTTTAGTTAAATATTCAGCATATACTTGCTATCACATTCTTTGTAGCTATCCTTGGTAACAGCATGTTGGCTCAGAGCCTTTGCAAGAGTCCTTGCGCTCACAGCAGTATTATTTTATTGGAAGGGAGATTGATTACCAGTGAACGCTGCATTTTTTTTTCTGAATTCTTTGGAAGAGGCATGGGTGTATTGGAGGCAGTTTCTTCCTGGTATAACATCATTCTGGTCCATTAAAAGTAAATTTAGTATGCAAGTGCCCATTTTAACAATTGATTTCATAAAGGGAAAAAATTGCCTAGTTAACCAGCAATTCATATGTCAATATTCATTACCATCCATCTCCATTCCATTTTTCCTTCTGGTTATCTTGGGAAGTCAGAACCTAGTCAAAGTTAGATGCCAAAAGTTACTTTATATTGGCTTTCACCCCTAGGTTTCCTGGATGTAACATCCAGATCCAGACAGTATTTTCAGCATTCTAGAATAGTTAGGAATATCTGCAGATTTAGAAATACATAAAATCAAAATGGAGTGTGTGGCAACCTGGGGAAAGGGGAGGAAAGTGGTCCATTTATATGGTTTATCAAGAAGCAATCTGATCTCCTGCCAGGTGACTGAGGCAGATCGCCAGTGGCTCACACAAATGGAGCAACCGGAACTGTCCATCCCGAGTGTTGTCTGTTAGACAGTTATGTGACAGTGTGACATGTGTCACAGATGGAGAGAAAATTGCTCAAGACCATGGAGAACACCCTTTTTGGAGGTTGTGTGAGGCCTTGGTCATCCCTGGTTAGCAATATTGTTTATACCACTGCACCATGAATATTTACTCTTTTTATTAACCAACTTACATAATTGGGAACAGCAAGTGATTGGTGAGAAGTACCTACAGACACCTACACATTCGATTGCTCAGGGGCTTAGTTTAAACTTGTGTCTATTTGCAGGAAGCCAAGTAACTTGGATTGACTCATGTCTGAGAGCTAGTTTGGTCTAAAAGATGGGTGTATCCATATTGCATATCCTTGGCCAGAGGAGTCTCAAACCTCTGGCCCTCAGCTGGTATCTTTGTGGCCTGAGGATACAGTGATTGTTGTGGATGGTTTTTTTCCAAGCACAGTGTTTTTAAAAAAGTGAGATTGTCCTGCAGCCCTCCAGAAGGATGAGGTTATGCATTGTTGGACTTGGGACATACTGGGAAGCTGTATGGTGTTGCAGAACCTTTTGGGAGACTGATGCAGGCATGGATAAGAAGTAGGAAGCCATACCCCGTTTAAGATCATCCATGCTGACTCTTGAGAGCAAGTGCTGATGGTGGAGAACTGTGTTCCCAAACCTGTATCCACTTAGGTTTTGAGCTCTACAAAAGAGAACCTGGGAGCAAACTAGCAGTTAAGCACTGTGGGTGATCGGGAGCCCAGAGCTTGCTCCTTGCCCTAATACTGTGTGGAAATGCAGACATACCTGAAGGATGTTTTGAGGCAAGTTTTCCACATGAGAAGCACTTAGTTGTGGAAGGGCGCTGCACCTTTAGGAAAGGCTGTAAGAGTAGTAGAAATTGGAAACCCCAGCCTTCATCAGGATCCCAGTTTCCCTAAAAAGAAGAGAAAGGGAGTGTCCTGGAACTAGGTCCTTTCTTTCTGCTCTGTCAGAGTGAGGCAAAAGAGTCTTGGCTTGTTCCCTGGCCTAGATATGTGCCCATCCTTCATCCTGCCAGTTGTAGAGTGAGAAAAGTATTGAGCTCTTGTGCTGCAGCACAGGGCACCCTGTGAGCTGGTACCTCAGAAAGAGGAGGAATGGGGTCCTTTAGAACCCTTGAGTTCTCCCAGTGTGAACAAAACTGCTTTCCCACAAACAAGGAGGAATTTTTTTGGCAAAAATTTGAACATTAAGTGCAGCTGCTGGAAGTGTTTATACTTTGTTCCTTAAAAAAGGCAACAGACTGAGTATTGTTGATAGTACTGCAATGCTCAGCACTTGCAAGGAGGGGCAGAAGGTCTGGGATAATCTTCTACTAGGAAACTCTTTTCGGAGTAACTTCAGTTATAATTTGATGTCCAAAATGGCCGTTTGAGGGATTTTTAGATGCTTTGGGAGTGTAGTTCACTGATTGAAAGCAGACTTCCTTCTCTAGCCGTCCATGCAGGGGAGCAGCGCCATTGTATCCAGGGTGGGGCCAGACCTTCTCTCTGTCACTGCTGCCTGTGGTGTGGCTCACTGTGTGGGGATGCCCCGCCCTTGCTTCAGTAGCCCTTATGTCCTCCTCATCTGGCTCGGGGGAGGAGGACATGCTTGCCAAGTCTTGCCCCACTGGGCATGGTGGTGATGTGCCATGTGTAGTACCAGTGTTTCCCCCTCCTCACCAGAAAGGGAACTGGTAGAGATGGTGGAGTTTTGATTTCAGCTCCAGTCTTCCTGGCTTTTGTCTGTTCAGATGGGTGTTGTATCTGTTCCTTTTGGGAAAGTTATTTCGCTAATTATGCAGGTTTACTTCTGAAGGAGGAGTAGAGGTGAATTGTGCAGTGGTTGGACTGAGGTACACCAGTCAAAAGCAGAGTATATCCCAGGTAGGACCTGGGGATCCTCTGGTTGGTGTATTAGCCTTGGTCAACAGGATCAACTTAATAATAGGCTGTATATTGCCTTCTGGTATATACAGCTTGCTTGGCATGCCCAAGTCCTGGTTTAATGAAGTAATAATTAACCAGAAAAAGAACATGAAGACAAGTTTCTTCCCAGTGCAATTTTAGAGAGATTTATGTAATAGATGTAAAATATCAACTTAATATTAATGAGGATTAATTGAATTCAGAGTAAGTGATTTTTTCCTTCCATCTCTTCCCTCCTGTCACCTTAATAACCACCTATTTGATCTAAATATTCTAGCAGATCAGGTAGAGATTTTTCCTATTAGGTAATTACCAGTTCAGCAAGGAATGTGGTTATATGATTTCTCAGGCACGTAAAGTCATGTAGTCTAGTTGTATTTCACTAATTAGAAAAAAAATTAACCAGGTATTAATGACATGAAATTGTAATTCACTCTATGATTGTGTGCTAAAGCACTAAATCTCTCATGGTTTGATATTAGCACTACATGTCAATTATAAGCTGCCCTTGAAATATATTGATTACATAGCATAAAGGTAGTTTTTACTTACTGTCACCCAAAATTATATTTCAGCTGAGCAGTCCTGATAGGTATCTCCATGGGAATTCATTTAGCAGATTCTGTTTTCTGTGATTCAGTTTCTCCCTTTTTAACCAACTATCTTGTTTTATCTCAGATGTGCAAGAAATGTTTTTCTTTTTCATTTTCAATGTGCAAATTTTGCACATTGACAGTTCATTTATTATAATGGAGAATAGGAATTGAAATATGACCTTGTATTAGTTTGTTAAATCCAGATGATATTTTCAAGAAATAGTTTGTTTTTCAGGATTTCTTCTAATGTACTTCTTTCTTTCTCTATTATATATAAACCCCAGAGTCTATAAGGACTCCTAGATGTGCTAATTTCTATGAAACACATGGGATTTTGTGTCTGTAAGAGGTTTCTTACAACAGTCTTGTTTCCAATGTTTTTTTCTGACAGCAGTCAAGACGTTTGATAGCACTAAGGGTAATCTCTTAATTTACTTCTCAGATGTTTTCATTGAATTTACACATACACAGAGATTAAATTCTGACAGTATTTATGGATTAAAATGTAAAGGTTGTATTTGAAATTTTCTAATTACAGTTCTGTATCAGAAACTCTAAAAGGTAAACTGGAAAAAAATTTTCTTGATTTTCAGAGCATGTTTTTAATTGGTTGTTCTACCTTAAAGTTCACTGATCCTTTTGTGACATATGGGAGCCTTATCTCTTTGCAGCTTCTGGTTTTTGTGAGAGTGAGGAGCCTGATCAGATAAGAGAGAGAGAGGGAACTCTTACTGTGATTTGGTGCATTTTGTCAGCGGCTGCCTGTCTAATCCAGTGTTCTTATGTTTCTTGGGGGAAAAGCAGAAGTGTTCTATAATAAAGAATAAAACATAAAAAGGAAAAAATCAGTGAGAGGCAAATGTACCCTCTCTTTTTAGCGTATTTTTAGGAATATTTTTCAAAGGCTTAATAGGCCATCTTATCCATAAACAAGAAGTTGAAGACTGCTGATTTTCTCCTTGTGTGTGGCAGAGAAAGAGAATGACTGGCACAAATGGTTTTCAATTTTTACCACTTTTGCTGCTGAGGAGTCCAGATTACTGCAAGCATGGCTATTGTCAGAAAAACAGCTGTGGGAAAACAGCATCTTTGAACATGAAAGTTGAAATTTAGAGACCATTTATTTTTTTGAAGATGTGCATTTGGATTTAGATTGCTGGTGTGTGGCTGCAGGCTGGGGTGAGTTAGCCCCTGATAATACACCAAACTGGCCATAGGAGGGAGGAGCTGACAGTACTCTTCAGATAGTAATTGGTGAGGTTCTTAGCTGGAGGCTGTCTTAATTAAGCTGGAGGCTTGATCTAAAAAAAGCCTACATAAAATCTTTGTTTTCTCTTCTCAGCTAAGTGTAGCTGAAATTTCTTTATAAGACCAAGTTGGATTCATTTCTGGCTGATACATCACAAACATGTGCTTAGAGAAAGGTTCAGAAGGCAGATTCTGTTTTCAGTCTGTATAGTGTTGTAGGGTTGACTTCCTGCTTGCATCTGGAGTAGACTGGGCTGACAGCGAGGAGAAAACTGTGTAGGTTTTTTTGATTTGTTTTTTAACAGAGAACTGTGCAAATTAGATGTGGATTTTCACATACATTTATATTAATTAAAGGGTTGCAAATGCAGCATATTAACATAGTATTAGGGTAGAAAAAAGCTGTACTTTGACCATGGGCAGTCTCATTTTTGTTTGCAGGAGGTAGCCTGCATCACTGGAGCCCTAACTCTGGGGTCTCTTCCTGTCTCCTTGGTGGTCGTTTCCCTGGCAGAGATGGAGAGGTGCTCCCTTGGGGCTATACCAAAGTTGCTTCTGGGTCAGAAGTATTATTGCCATGTAGCCAGCAGTTTGTCTGTGCTCACTGAGTGTTAAGTCAGTGCCACCATCCCCAGGCTATTGAGACTGTCCCATCAGAGAACTGGCTGGAGACCAGGCTTTAGCATGGTAGCAGTACAGGAAAGCAATCCTAGAGGTTCTTGGAAAGCCTTGACTCTGTCTGGTACAGTTGGGGAAGAATCAATGAGGAAAGGTGTGCTGTTGGACAACTAACTAGGACAACTAACTAACAAGGAAGGTCTTGTTGGAAATGTGAAAATTTGGGGCTACCTTGGCTGCAGTGACCACAAGATTGTGGAGTTCAGTATCCTGCTAGAGGAAGCAGGGCAATGAGTAAGATTACGACTCTGGACTTCAGGGGAGCTAAGTTTGGCCTCTTCGGGAACCTTCTTGGAAGGATCCCACTGGAATGTGCCGATGGGAAGAGGCGTCCCAAGAGAGCTGGTCAATATTCAAAGATCATTTCTTCCATACTCAAGACTGGTGCAGCTACAGGGAGAAAGTCTGGAGGAAGGAAGACTTTCCTTGGTTGAGGAGGGTTGTGTTAGAGACCATTTAGTCCAATTTGACATCTCCAGTCCATGGGGCCTGATGGGCCTTGTTAGCACACACGAGTGTTGAGAAAACTGGTGGACATCATTGCTAGGCTATTCTCAGTCATCTTTGAAATGTTATTTCAGTCAGGAGAGGTATTTGAGGACTGGGAGAAAGCAAATGTCTCCCCAGTTTTCAAAAAGGGCAAGAAGGAGGACCCAGGGAGCTACAGACCAGTCACCCTCATCTCAGTCTCCAGAAAAGTGATAAAATGGGTTACCTTGGGGGCCATTTCTAAGCATGTGGAAGACAAGAAGGTCATCTGGAGTAGTTAGCATGAATTCACCAAAGGGAAATCATGCTTAAGCAACATGATTGCCTTCTGTGGTAGGGTAATTGTCTGGATAGGTGAGGGGAGAATATTGGATGTTGTCTACCTGGACATTAGCAAGGCTTTTGACGCTCTCTCGTGATATCTTCACAGGAAAGCTCAGGGAGTGCAGACTGGACATGTGGACAGGGAGGCAGTTTGAGAGCTGTGTGAATGGCAGGTCTCAGGGGATTGTGATCAGTGGCACAGGGTGTGGTTGGAGGCCTGTCGCTAGTGGAGTCCCCCGAGGTTCAATATTGCATCCTTTATCATTTAACTTGTTCATCAGTGACTTGGATGAAGGGACAGATGCCGTTTCAGCAAGTTTGCTGATGACACAAAGCTGGGAGGAGGAGCCCCAGAGCTCTTTGCAGCTCTTCAGAAAAATCTTGATGGGTTGGAGATTGGAAAGCAGCTATCTGGAGAAGGATCTGGGGATCCTGGTGGACAACAAGCTGTCCATGGGCCAGCAGCCCTTGTGGCCAAGAAGGCCAATGGTATTCTGGGGTGCATTAGGAAGAGCGTTGCTAGCAGTTTGAGAGAGGTGATCCTGCCCCTCCTCTCAGCCCTGTTGAGGCCACATCTGGGGTGCTGTGTCCAGTTCTGGGCTCCTCAGTACCAGAGAGACATGGAGATTATGGAGCAAGTCCAGCAAAGGGCTATGAAGATGAAGAGGTGACTGGAACATCTCTCTTACAAGGAAAGACTGAGGGAGCTGGGCCTGTTCAGCCTGAATAAGAGAGAGCTGAGGGGGGACCTCATCAATGTATTTAAGTATTGAAGGGAAGGTGTCAGAGGATGGAGCCAGGCTCTTCTCTGGGGTGCCAGAGCAAAGGACAGGAGGCCACAGGCAGAAACTGATGCACTGTAAGCTTCACCTGAACATGAGGAAGAACTTTACTTTGCAGGTGAGCGTACACTGGAACAGTTTCCCATAGAGGTTGTGGAGTCTCTGTTACTGGAGATACTCAAAAGCTGTACTCAATCCTGAGTAACATACCCTAGCGGACCCTGCATGAGCAGGGAGGTTGGACCAGATGACCCCCAGTGGTCTCTTCCACCACCAACCATTCTGTGGTTCTGTGAAGCAGTCCTGCATCACTGGATGCTGAGTTCCACTCAACTCCCGTATGTTAAAAAGCACAGGTATAATGGAATCCATGGGACCCAGCATTGCTGTGCTTTCACCTTGAAGAGCCAAGAACATGGCCATGTCATATCACTGTCGTATTTTATCTGTAGTATTTTTTTCTTTTTCCTTGTAGAATACCAATGAGAAAGAATTCCATGTTTTTAAAAAGGGTATAAAAGAAAGAGAAAAAACTTGGACAATGGTCAGAGTCCTCACAATTCCTCAAGGGCCCGCGTGGCCTGCTAAGGTTTATCCCAGCAGCAGCAGTGCCTTGACTGTGTGGAGGGAATGCCCACACTTGTCTCTGCTTCAGGGTGCACCTCAGTCCTACCTTGTCTCCAGCCTTGTTCTCTGAGATATCCATCCTGCTGTCACTTCTGCAAGGTGGCCCTGCTCTTGCTGCTCCTGACTGAAATCCAGCAGGAGATGCTGGGCACTAGTGGGAGTCACTTTTGCAAATTTCTGACCTCCAACAACAGATTGGTTCACTTGTACTGATTACCTTATGTAGATGTTATGTAGATCTACATGTTAGGCTTATGTAGACCTTCAAATTTAATGGCTCCCTCAATATCACCATGAACAGCATGCCAGGTACTACTGTGTGTTGTACATGATCTTATTGTCGTGTTGCAGTGGAGTAGATGAAAAACTTCAGTGCTATGGGGGAAGATATGGAAGTACCAGAAAAGATCAAGTGAGCTGACAGTATAACAAGAACAACAGAATTTGTAAATGTGGATGTTCCGAGTGAATAACGCAATGGGTGAAGTACAGCTAAGTAATGCTGCAGAGCGCTTTTTGGTTAGAAATTGTAATTTTGTTCTTTTAAGAGCATTTCTCAAATGAAAGTTAGTTGCAATTGTTTTCTTTTAAAGCATGCATGTAAAATCTCACATAATATAAGTGGTGAATGTGGTCTTTATATACTGTAGGTGAAGCTGAAACTTGTATGACTTGACATATGCTTTCAACTCTGCTTTGTAATTGCCTTCAGAAAGTTACATAAAATCTCAACCCAGTTCCTGCTCCATTCAATTGAGTGATGATAACCTGGAGCCTTATTCTTCAGTGCCTTGAAATCATGACCAAGAAATATTGTGAAAATGCACATTTGTGTAAATAATTTGAAGTGCTGTAATTCAAAAATGCTTTACCCTGCATCATTTCTGCTGGTTAATTGTTTCTGCATCTAATAATTTTGCTTAGAGAATTTATTCCATTTCCTTTTTAGCTCACAACCTGGCACAACAGTGTAGAGTCTGGGCTTCTAGGAAGACACGAGGTTTAATAGGGGTTAAAATAAATTTATGTCCTTTAAATATAAAATAGTGTCTAAATTGGTCTGAACATGCCTTTAAAGGGTGATCTGTATATATATTTTTTAACTTGATCTTGAACTGTATGTATTACTGAGTTTCAAAATTGGTATATTCATGTACAAATGCATTTGTGCCCACTTGTGTGTGTGTGCATGCATACCTTATAAAAGAAAGAAATGAATGACTTTGTATTGACATAGATTATTTAACCTTGGTCTCTTTTATGTCTTCTTAAAGGGGGTATCTCAGTTGCTTCTGGTTCTAGTGAATGGTGCCATGTTACAGCAGTAGCCTTTTCACTGCTGAGAAAGGACAGAGCTGGGAGATGGTCTGAGCTTGTCTGATTCTAGGCTCTTGACATGTCCTTGGGAGCTGATAACTGACAGCTAGAATGGCTCAGGGCTGTATTATACATATAATGGTATGGTATGTATGTATACTATATGCTGGGGCACTTTGTTGCCTGTGGCAATGTGAAAGTGGGTGAAGGAATAGGAAAGCATCTATTTCCTTAAATAAGGGAGACAGTTTAGTGGTGAATTGTGTTTTAGAAATTAAAGGCATAGGTTATGCTTGTTTGAACATAGATTTTTCTTTTGTTCTCAGTTTTTAATGAAATATGTTGAGATGGGATGTTTCAGTACTTTCTATGTTAAAAAATTGAACTTGTCAGACAGTTTTAATGCCAATGTCTGTACGAAGCAATGTTACTTTTTAGGTTAGGAAAGGTCACCACGCGGCTCCACAGCAGCCTCTAACTTAAATGTAACTTGTCAAGTGTGCTGGTGGAAGAAAAATTGAAAATATAGCATTTGACTTAGAACTTAAAGTGTCTTCCGTGCACCAGGCCCCTTGGGTTGTTTTGGTTTTTTTTTTTTTTTTAAATAATACTGTTGCCTCAAGGCTGGCATGACCTGGAGGAGATGAGGCAGCAGTTCTGTGCTTCTAGAAGATAAGGAGTATTGTGTGGTTCTCTGCTTGTGTCCTGCTGCCTCTTCCTGGCTGTGTCATGAGAAGAGATGAGGGGAAGCCGTTTACTCTGAGCAAGCAGCTATGCCTCCCTGGTTCTTGGCTGCTGCTCCAGGGTTGTGGAGAGCTGGAAGTGGCTTGTAGTGTCTGCAGGCGACAGCCGTCAGTGTGCCTGACAGTCTGCTGCACCTGCCGATTATAGTGGGGTTTCACTTCGCCTCACAGCAAGCCTTCTTAGCTTTCTGTTTGCAGGTACCTCAAAGCTTCTAGAAAAGTCAAAGCTGTTGTGCTATATAGCAAGGAAAGGAAGTGTGTGAAGTATTAATTGGATATTCTTCTATCGAATGAGGGCTTGTGATAAAAGTTCAGAACTGCGGGAGAAATGTGTGTATGTGATGACCCAAACCACAGCTGTGTGTGACTTAGTGGTCCTTGTTCTCTTGGGGTGTTATCCTGTAAACCAGTCACTTCTGACACAGTGTGATAAAATCCTGCATGGGGTGAAGTCTGGAGTGTGATTCCCTCTGTACCGTTCTTGTCTGTCTGCCTGCCTGGGAGGCAGTTGCGTGTCCTTGCCATGCTCCACTGCAGCCTGGAGTGATGCTGACTTTTGCTCCTGTCCTTGCAGTCTGAGCGACGAGAGGCAAACATGGCCCAAGCACCCACTGATCCGAGTAGTGCAGAAACTGCTGACCCAGAGGAGAGTTCTCCAAATATGATCGTCTACAGAAAGGTAAGGATTTGGAGCTGTGTGCAAAAATCCCTTTTCTATGTGGTTGTCTTGTGGAAGGATCCTATGCGCCTTTTGAAGTCAGAGGTGTATTTCAGACTGCTTGGATGCATAGCCGAAAGAGTTTTCAGGAAAGTAGGTGTTTCAAACTATAGCATTTGATAGCTTGGAAGTTGAGTTCTGTTCAGTGGACGCACATGAGCTTCTTAGTATGAAATATTTGATGACAAGTTTGAAATCTGTAACTTTTTTGTCATGTAACTCTAGGTAATCGTTCAAGTTTACCACAGCTAACTAAAATAAGCGTACATATCTTCCAAGTTTTATCATACTAAGCACAAAGCAGCTGCCATGCAGCAATCTTTTGGTACTTCTTTTCTATATTCATATTGTGTTTCTTGTTGCATAATTAGCAGTTTGATTCTTTGTAGGTCCTTGTTCTTACTTCCCATTGCCTTGCTTAAATTAAAAAAAGAGTATTTTCTCAAGTGCTAGGGAAAAATAAGTTAGAGGTAAAATAACAGCAATGTGTGATGTTAAAGAGCATTATTTCACCATGATAAAATGTCTTATTCTGAAGTACTTCGGAGGTAGCATAGAAGATGAAGGAAAGCTGTCTGTTGACCCATTTGCTAAGGCATTGTTTTATTCTGGGGTAGGTATATCCTTAATCTTTGAAATTTAGTATTTTTGTAGTTTAATGAAATAATGTAAATGTATTTTATTTAGCCTGCAAAATATTTCTTATGTAGTATGCAGAAGTGCTGTATGGTTCTGACAGAAATTTCTTGCATAGCTTAAACAAGCTGCCATTCTGTTATCTTAAGAGCTACAGTGCTAGCTCAGATTAAGTTTCCTTGATCCTGGGTAAAATTACTGAAATATGTTGGGGGTACATGGTTAAGTTTTCTGCTTGCATGACTGCAATCTTGATGACTTTCATATGCTGAGAAAATAATTGAGGTTTCATATGGAGCATGAGTTGTTTAAAGTGTTACTTTTTGATATCCATAATTTTGGTTTAGTTGTTGTGTATTTGGTTTGGAATCTGGAATTGTTAACATGGGAAAAATTTCTGGGTAATGTGTAGGCTTGTTTGTTTTGAATGTGTTATGAAAACACTTTGGCTCCTAATTTGGAAGTAGCACTAGTCGGTTACTCAGATTTTTTTTTCCAACCTGTTTCCTGAGACGTCCAACACCCCAGTAGGCTGAAGTAGATATGGGGTATGAAAGAAGTGCCTGGTTGTGTGATCTAGAATTAGGGCATTAAATCTGTGACTCTGCAGAGTATCCACTTACTTGTTCTTGAAAACACTGTTTGATTTGTGTGCCTTACTTCCTGTTCATCTCATGGCATTTCTACTTTATGATTTCTCCACTTCTTTGCCTTTCAGTGTTTCATTATTGTCACGTAGAATAGGGCTTGTGAGTTCTGTGGTATCAATGGGGAATATGCTCATACTATTGGATTCATCTCCCCTTACTGGTTTTCCTCTGATGTCTGTATTATCAGCCCCTCATAAGACAGTCACCTGTCAAAATACATAGTTGTCTTTTAGAATACCATGCCCCATGCATTGTGCAGTTAACAGTGTATTCTGTATTGACAATGTTAAGCTAACACATCTGTCAGGTTTTTTTGCTGAGTGTTTCTGTTGCTTTATGAATAAAAAGCATTGATCTTACCTATTTTTCAGAGTAAATTTTCATTGGTGATTGACTTTCTAAATGTAATTTACATTATTTTAGATAGTAGTTTTAATATTAGCATTTGATATTATTTGATATTTTGATATTAGTTAGATGTATTACGCATCAATTTTATCTTCCTTAGTGTTGAAAAATCATATGCAAAATCTGAGACAAGACTATTATTCTTTTGATTATCTCTCCTCTCTCCAAATGAATGTTTAGCTCTTCATCTCTCATTTCCTTTCAAATGGCTTGATTGCCAGTAATGAATGAGAAAAACACTGCACTGGACTCCCTGAAATATTGAACACCATCTGCCAGAATACCCTACACTTCAGGGTTGGTATTGTCACAGTAGAAGGAAAGGTTTGCTTCTCACAGCAGGGATCCTGAGATGCAATTGTTGATCCCCCTTAGGAAGAGTAAGTAAGGGTGGTCTTCAATAGTGGGACCACAGTAAATCCTGCTGTAAGTGTGAACTATTTTGTTGCTTATCATAACTGTCATGTTTGTGGGTTTTGAGGGAGGAAAGCCCTGGAAATAGAATCCCAAATAGTTAATACTTTCTTTACTGGGAGTCTCTGAGGTCTTCTTGAAGTTCATGTGCCAACAGCTTGGTTGTAGCCTGGTTTTCTTTTAGTCACTGAGAGACTCATTTACAGGACAAACCAGATCTTAGGTGGTATTGAGTGTCCCTTTGGAGCAACCTCTCCCTGTTTCGTTTTGGAGAAGAGCCTGGAACAGGCTGTGCTCTTTATTTAGGTAGGTAAAACTAAGTGGGATGGGTTTTGGCCATGCAGAACAAAATAAACTAATTTATTTTGACTCAAATTACTTCATGTTATTCTCTGTGGACTCCTGCAAGCAAATGAATTCTAACTGCTTTGATTGCTACAGCAGATGGTCTCAATGAGATAAGTCTTATTTTCTTTTACCTTCAGTGTTAACCTTTCAGGGGTTGATATCTATCAATTTGTGAGATGCGTTATTTTTTTAATCCAAAATACTCAATGTTGATCCACTGTTTTGGATGACACCTGTGTGTGAATTAAGTAATGCAGATGTGTTACAGTAAGCAGTGTTTAGGGTTTGCTTTGCCTCATCCCACCCTTATTAAAATAAATTGTACCCTAAACTACATGAGCTGTGTTGAGCAGGTCTCCAGTGACAGTCATGGGTATCTAGCTGTCAGGTGCCTATGTCATAGGATAGACGTTTATAATTCAGCAAGCTGCATTCCACTCCTTGGACTTGTGCGCCCTCTCATCTCTGTGTGTCTCAGTGCTGAGCCCGGGGCTCTCACAGGGCTGCAGGTGGTGCTGCAGTAAGGGTGTGCTGTTGTTTATCTGTGTGGCACAGTGGTACCCAATGGAAGTGTAAGGGTGCTGCAGATACTGCATTGCCATTTAAATACTCCGTGGGTACAGTCAGTCTGGCCACATCTGGAGAAGATGTATTGATGGGGATTACTACTGGAAGAGTGGTGCACAGTGCTTAAGACAACTGTTTGAAATGCACTACCCTACTTTTCATGGGAGCAGGGAGTGACATCCCCATCCTCACTTCAGTCTGTGAGCGTTGTGTGGGTGCTGCAGCATGGAAGGAGAAAAATGCAATAAAAGCCAGTGAGAGGAGAAAAAACACTACTAGCAAACAGTAACAAAAAATATAAATTGATTATAAATGCCGGTCACATTCCCTTGAAATCCAGCCGTCCTTGATTAGTCTGTCTTGCAAGTGCTGGTGACTGTGTCTCAGGGGCCCTTTGGCTCATTGTTACAATAATCCATGTCTGAAAATACCTCTTCTGCAGACAATATCAAAAGACAAATGGTTCACGGACACCTCCTGACATCAGACCTGTTAGGTGACCTATTATCAAAATAATTTGGCAAATCAAATTTTCTTACCAAAAGAATGGTGGAAAATTGTCATGTCATTGTAAGAAAAATCAAAATGTTTAGGTCTTGACTAAATAAGAACTGAAGATACAAATAAGGAGGAGTACCTGGGGAATATAACAAGAAGGGTGAAACCACAGAAATTAAAATCTAAATTGGATAGCCAGGTGTACTTGTTCCTGAGAGAGATCTCTTATGACAGGGTAGAGTTTGCAAACTGTGCTGTTTAGAGATTTTTAGAACCACGGGAGCATATATGTTTTGAGGGATATCAAAATATATTGTCAGAGAAATGATCTGCATTATCTGATGGTAGATTTCCATTTCTGCTTAATTTTTGCCCCACACATCTTCTATATCTGCTTGATAACATCGGCACTTAGAGAGTTAAATTTTGAATTTTTATGGTTGCTCATGGTAAATCTTTTGAACAAGCAAGAAAATCTAATTTCCAAAGGCAATTACTGCTCTAAGTAATGTATAACAAACTTGCAGCTGCCACAAGATGCTTTCAGAAAAATCTGAGTTGTTTGCTACCTTCAGTACTTGGCAGCCTTAGTGTCTTTTTAAATGCTGATTTAAGATCTGAATTGGAATAATTAAAAAAAATAAAAAAAGCAGCCTTACACTTGCAGGTTTTCTCCAGGCAAATTCCAGTGTTCCAGTCATGTCAAGTAGCAGGAGTGTAGCTGTCAGACCTGGCCGAATGTGCTGATTGGGCAGGAAATGAGAGAACAAGCAGTTGTGAAGAACAAGCAGGCGTATGCATGCAAAAAATGTATGGACCATGTAGCAGAAAGATGGGGGAAGAGTCCGTTGTTAAATTAACTGTTCACATTAAAAAATATGATACTGGCATTTTGAGCTAGTCAGAAAACCAAGACTGCAATTTGATTGCTCTTAAGTTGTGCTGTGAAAAAGCATCTCAACAGGACACTGTCTAAGCAGCCAAAAGCAGATCAACCTCACAAGGGTATAGTCCTAATGATGACTTTTTGTAAAGAAAGAAAAAACTAAAGTGTTTTAAAGTGAGATGAATTTCACGCATACAATTAATTTTTTTATTAATAGAAAGTCTGCATCATTTTTTGAGGCTTCCTAACCCCTTCAAGGTTCCATGCTGTTTTTATGAGAGGCAGCAGAACCTAAAATGTATTTAAACTGTTGAATACTTTGGCCATTCTTTTTATTTGAGTCTCTTGAGTTATATTTTAGGATTCTCCTGCATGTGAAGGCCTTCTGAACCTTATTTTTGTACATGAAATCTGAGTTTTTCACACAGTCAGTTCTGTTTTTTTAACTGGTTCTTTAACATAAAACTGTAAATTGGTGATGATAATGCATGAGTTGATAACACTGCAGATGTCCAAACTTCAATTTTTACCCAAGGATTTTTCTGTACTGTCATTAGAGATTACTTTATAGCATTTTAAGTCATCTTACTCTTAACATTTCCTGATTTATTTATTTATTTTTTAAACTGTTTCCGACTAAAAGCAGTAAGCCAAGATTAAACTAGGACCGAATTCGAGAGCATGCATTTGTACTTCAGGAACTGAAATATGCACAGTTTTGCATAAATAACTTCCAAAATGTCATTGTTACTGCTGGAAAATAAATTTAAACCCAGTCTTGTTACCAAAATGTATTGACAGACAGGTTAGGCAGCAGGGAAACTTTAACTCTGCACTTCTTCATTGCACATTTTCAAGGAGGTTTCAGTTAATTTATCACTGCAAATACTCATGTGCCTTGCTTGTAAACAGAAGCTGGCCACTTCTTGAAACCTTGCTAGTTTCTCTATTCAACTGATTTACTGTGTCAACAACTTTGACTGCATAGGATGTTGCATAGAGAGGGGGAAATGCTTGTATTCAGGATGGGCTGCTTGTTAAATTGTGGCTGTAATTACGACAGAGCTGGCTGCTTTTTATCTAGGGGATTCCCTCTTGGCATTTCCTGTAATAACAGGAGTAGCATTCACTTATTCTCCTTTCCATGCCTCATACAGTAAAATCCTGGGGATAGTAATCACAGTAGGGGCATTAAATTTAGTTTTATAGAGAGAGAGAGAGGCTGTACGGTGGGGGACAGAGGTGGGGATGGCTGTGTACAACAAGCCTGTCAAGTAGGAGCAGCAGAGAAGAGAGTCTGGAGTACAGTGACAAATCATAGGGAAGTCATAGTCCAGTACTGAGAAATGGCAATGAAAATCACAAATATAATCCCAGAGTGTCTTGGAGAAATATTTCCAGGGCAGGGACAGGTGTCAGCAGTATCATGCAAAGGGCCAGTGGTATGGCCTCTTCTAGGTCATGGTGTAATCTTCTCTTTTGTCATCTCCTGTCTTCAGAAAACATGTCCTGGTTGCACAGCATGAACTAGAAACAAGTGGTGTATTTAGCTGAGCTAAAGCTACTACTGGTGCGCACACAAATTTCGATAAATTTGTGATGGGTATAAGCAGTCTTGGAGTTAGGGGGTGGTTCCTAATTCTTAGAAAAGTGGAGTTCTGGAACAGTCACTGCAGGGAGTAGTGAGGCCCAGAAAGCCATATGGTTTTAGGATCCCTGTAGGCATGTTTTTGAAGAGGCCTGTATGACATGGTATTTTGCAGAAGTAGAGAAGGAGACACAGTGAGCCAAGAAGTCTCTCTAGATTTATGTATACCTTCTTCAGATTACCCTGAATAGGTAATAATACCTAAAATACCTCCTTATTTTTTGTGTATGTATATATATGAAGTACCTTCAAACATCCTTTATTCATGCAATAGCAAACAATTTGTACTGCTGAAGTTTGACACGTGTCAGTGTCCTTGAACAAAGCTAATGCTACTGACCTTGACTGTAGCTGCCAGGGAAGCCTTGTGGTAAAGCGGGGGTCTGTGGGTTTGATTTCCGCATCAGTTAGATGATATGAATGATTAATGATCGAAGGCATTAGTGTAAAATTGCAAGCAGTTAGTTCCTGGAGGACTTCAGAAGCTGACTTGCATTGTTGTGTAGATGCAAATGAGGCTGTCATAGGAGTGGCAAAAAGGTGTTTTTAGAGTCAGGTGGAGGTCATCCACCTGGAGGAAGGACTTTTGGATGCTTTATGGTTTGTTGTTTCTTTCCATTATTTGTCTTGCAGTAACAGTTAAGATTTACTTGAGGTTAAAGATTCAGATTAGTAGGCAGTGTGCAAAGTTACAAATACGGAAATATGTGTTGTGGTATGTAGGTAAAGCCTCAAATAAGTATTTTCATGTTTGTCTTTTTAGGTATATAAAAGCATGCATATATAGACACACACATGTACTTACGTGCTTTAAAGTAATGAGAAAGAACAAATAACCCTTATTTTATCCCGGCTGTATGGTGTAGCCTAATATGCACAATATAGGAGATTTGTTAAAACCTTATATATAGATGTATGTATGATGCCCTTCCTTGTATCTCTTATGTGCCTTAAATCTTTCTATTAAGATAACGCATACACGGATTCACTGGTTTGCTTTTCACTCATGGCCTTAGCCCAAGTGTAGAGCTGTCCTTAGCTCTTGTGTGTTGTATACCTCTTTGTAGTTAGAGGTTTTGGTGATAAGCATATAGCTTTTTTTTTTTTTTCTTCTCTTCATATTCCCCTAGCAGTTGCCTTATTTAAACTTCTTTAATTTTCTTCCCTTTCTGGCTCATAATTTCTCTGTTCCTGTTTGTGACTGAAACAAACTGTCTTTTGCACCCATAGAAGTCTAATTACAGTGATCTATTACTTTAACTGTTCTCAGAGGCAGAAAAAAGACAAGCCAGGACCAATAGCTATGACAAACTTCAAAGTATATTTTTAGCAAAGCAACTAGTGCAAATTTAGAATACAGAGATAAAAAGGGAAGGTTCAGCTAGAGGGTAAGATTATGCTATTCTAGCTGTAGCACTTAGTGCTTTGCATATTTGGAAACGATTCTCTTTTATTCCCCTAGTATTTTTCTCATGCCATTTGCTTTGTATGTGTTGTCAGCATTTTAAGTGATAGTCTTGAAGTATTTGCACTGTGTTTGTTGATTTACTTTTGCATGTTGTTTTGGGCAAAATGCTGAATATGAGCATTTTCTTTCTGCCTAAAACTTTGTTTTAGCCATGGGGTTGTTTCGTTTATTAGAAACAAACCAAAATGAAGTAGTGAAGCAGTACGGAGCTGCCAGCCTGACTTATTCCAGGAGGCAGTTTCTGGCTATTTCAGATGCAATCTTGAACCTTAATATTAAGACAAAATAGTTTGGATGGAATGGAATGAAATGTGCATGAAACTGTGTTTTTTGTTTTGTAATAGAACTTCAGCTAAACCCTTATTTTATCCTGATTAATAAAATATCACTTCAGGGGATTCTGAACTTATTTCAAAAGGCTCTGCAATAAATTTGAGTGGGAGGATTCAGTTCAATAAATAGAATTACATATGCGGGACCATGAAAATATGCAAATGAGGTTCCATTAAAAAACTCATCTTTTGCATCCTAAGACATTTTGAAGCATGTTTCTCTTTTTCATGAGAAGCTGTTATACCACATTCAAGAGGCATCAATTACTTTTCTCTTTGCTTTATCACTGCTGCTGTTGTATTGTATCATATTTTTCCTTGTCTCTCCAAAGTTAACTGAAATGAAGAAGTGGAAAGTAACCAGTTAACCAGACACTGAAGTGCACAGATATGCTTAATGAAGAATTGTATTCTAATTCTTGAGTATATTCAATATTTTAGTTCAAAGGCTACATGTCTTTTGGGGAGGAGGGGCAAAAGTGTTAATTTAAGTTAGATGTCACCTCTCTGTACTTTGCTTTCCTTAAGTGTTAATGGAGCTCATTAACATTACCTTGCATTAAAGTGTTTGGAAATTATACTTTGGACCAGTAATTAAGAGCCTCTGAAGGTAAAGTGTAATGTACTCGTGGCATATACAAGAATAAATTGCAAGATACTGTATGAATTTTTTTGATGGTTTAATTGAGAGTAGAATAAGTGGAATAGGTAGGAAGAGAATTTAATCAAGGAGCACATTAATGAACTCATCAGATCTATTTCTTGTTTGAGAGAGAAAGCACATCAACTGCAACTTCATTCATACTTCAGTTTTGTGAAAATGTGGTTCTGTGAGATAGAAGTCAAGTAAACGTTTCTGTTGTGTTTTTAAGCTCTAGGTGGAAATCGTTTTGTGTATCAGAGTCTTTTCAGTTTAGTGCTGGAGGTGTCATTTCTGTTCTCTACCATGTCATCATTTGATGAAAACAGGTGTGGTGGCTATTGCATATTAAGAATTTTCCTTGTTGGTTCTCTTACCATTTCACATTTCTTCCTTATGTCTTGCATTAGTTGAAGTTTTAGCAAGGAGACCAGAACTGGAGGGCTGCGAAGACTGTTTAACAACCTCTATTTGTGGGCACAATTCTCCTCTGCTTGTCAGCATGACTGGCGGCAGGGGCTGTTTTGGTGTGATGGCCCAAATAAAGGGAATATTTCATTCACTGGTGCTATAATTAGATGCCTTTCCCTGTTGCGGTGACCCACCCCACTGCGGGGCTGGGGCAGCATGATGCCAATCAATCCCAGCCCATCCCCTGGATCGAGTTTCCCGAAGAGGCAGACTCAGAGGGTGGGTCGAGGGGAGGCTCAGAAGCCTAAGCTGCACCCCCTGGGCAGTGCCCAGGTACAAGCCGCCTCCTGCGGTTCGGGAAAATTCCCGGTTACTCGGTTGTTCATTGGTTCCCTGTTATAACTCCCACCTCTCGGTTTCCCCCAGTGACTCTTGTTAAATTGTATCCTCCCCCTGGCGTGTAACTCATTGGTTGTTTTCCCCTTTCACTGCGGTTTTCAAATTCCCTATAAAACTGAGGACAAGCCTCGGGGGAGGCTCCCATTGCATTCCATCCCTTCCGAGCTTGTTCAGGTGGCGAAACTTCTAACAATAAACCTGTTAGAAGCCAGGCCAGAACAGCCTCTCTCCTCCTTTTTCTCCGAGCTAACGTGAGCTGATCCCATTGGCTCCTGCCCTGTTCCCTCTGCAGAGAAGCCAGCGAGCTAGCCCAGCCAGCAGCCCTTTTCCCGATGCCGAAGTCGCTTCAGCGACGCGCAGAAGTAACGCAGCTGGACTCGCTCTGACCGGGGGCACGCCAGAGCTCGTGCCTCGAGCACAAGAACTGCGTTATTTCCCCATCAGTAAATCCACCCAATTTTGTTAAACGTTGCTTGTAGCTACGTGCAAATTAGTTAATTTGGTAACTTGCGCAAAATGTCACGAAACCATGGCAGCACTGGGTTCTTGCCACTTTCACTGTCACCTCTTAGCTCCTAATAGTAAAATTAACTGGAGCTCTGTGAATTATATTTTTTCTATGGGTAGAAAAACAGAGCTACAATAATGGCAGTACTGTTGTCTGCTTGTATGCTCAAGATAGTCCAACCATTGGCTTGTATCTGGGAAGTTATGTGTGGAAAAACAGCGATTAAACACACATTTTTTAATAACAGGAAAGCATCTGTTTGGAAGCAGGGGGCCCAAGTGTTTTTTTTCCTTGGTCTTCTTACCAGGAAAGGTTGATGTACTTTGGTAGTGATTTTTTTAAAAGTATTTTTTACTTCAAACATTTTGATCTGTAACAAGTTTTCCTTTCTACATGCAAGAATGAAACCTCCGTTTTCAACAATGAAAATGGTGTTTAAGTCATTCATAGTGTGTTTAGCATCAATGGTGCTCTCTTCCCACTCAACAGGTGTTTGAGGGTTTCAGGGGGCATAGGGAAGACCTTGACCCACACCTGTGTAAAATTGTGACAGACTAAAAGTTTTACGGGATGGTCTGTGCTCTGGTTTGGTCTTTGCTAAACTGTTGTTTTTCTGTGCTACACACATTTGTGAGTGATAGTATTTGAAGGGAAAAATAGAGGGTTGAAGGATAATGCACCAAAAGTAGGCAGAAAGGATAGGTGGTCAACTGGAAGGGTGAAACAATTTGGAGAGAGTGTTAAGACTCAATATTGATTTTAAAATAGCAGTATTTGCTGACTTAGAATTTCAAGAGATATTTACAGAATCAGGAAGGTTGGAAGAAATCTTCAAGATCATCTGGTCCAGCTGTCAACCTAACACCAAGATAATCACCCCTAAGCAACATCCCCAAGTGCCGTATGCAGACCCCTTTTGAACACTTTCAGAGACAGTGACTATACCACCTCCCTGGGCAGTTTAGTCCAATGCCTAACCACTCTTGCAGTGAATTTTTTTTTTCAAATATCTAATCTGAACCTCCTCTGGCACAACTTGAGGCCATTTCCTCTTGTCCTGTCACTTGAGACTTGGCAGAAGAGACTGACTCCCACCTGGCTACAGCCTCATCCGTTCCCCACCCCTGAGCCTCCTCTTCTCCAGACTAAACAATCCCAGTTCTTAAAGCACTTTTTTAGTAGTCTTAGAAGTATTTGAGTCCACTGTGGGCTGCATGCAAGCATTAATGTAGTCTGTAGATGACGTTAATTGTCTTTAATTGAATAAATTTGATTTGTTTGAGGAACATTTGGCCATAGAATGAGGCCCTGAGTCACCTCTGAGGTTTGGGCAAAGGCACACAGGAGCTGCATGCTCCTACACCATTTTGCAGTTTCCTGCCTTTTTTTTTCCTCCATTAACTGTTTCATTTGACAATCTGGCCATTCTCACAGTGCAGCTATTTTAAGTTGGTGAAAATTAACTGCAGGCTGAGTGCCCTTTAGGCCACTGTTGTCTCAATATCACCGAGTTCATCTGCCAGGCTAAGGGAGAGCAATGAAAGGGAGACATGGTCGTATACTGGCGCATATACCCCATGATGGACAATGCTTTAAACTCCTGATTCTGATGCATTCAGATGAAGTACTAAGAAATAGAGTCAGTGACCAGAGAAACCATTTAAATATGTCAAGTTGCAGAAAGCTTCCTGGGGCGTTCAAGGACAAGCAGCTCAGATGCTTCTTTCTAAATTAATTACAAAACCATGCAGGAATGGAAACAATGTCTTCATTACTTTAATTATTTTCTCCATAGTATCTTAATTTTTTTTTCATATTTATTATGGCAGTTGAGCAATTTTCTCTGTGACAGCTGTGCCACTTCAAGAATATTTTGAATAGGGCAAGTAAAATCCTTGGGATGGGAAACTGGTTAATAGATGGAGATTGTAATGAGAGAGGAGGTGATGTTTTTAGCTTCTAGGCTTACACCTCACAGCCAGATGTGATCCAAAGAGTAAGAAAACAATTATATTTTGCCACCTTTTTCTGGGTCTGTTGGAAATCAATTCATTCTGGTTGATTTCGTGGCAGACAGATACCCCTTGTTTGCAAAAGAAATTATCCTGGAGACCCTGAAGTAGTATGAATTGAGATGTCCAGACAGTACCAGTCTGTCTGTCTTGGCACTGACGGTTTTGGGTTCTGTATTCACAGGAACTAACAGTTTGATTCTGTGGGAGATTGGTGGCTTAGAAAGGAAGAAGCCCCTTCAGTGCAAAGGAATCCCTCTGGCTCGCGAGACATCTCACCATGATTAACTTCTGAAGAGGCTTTTTAGGTGTTCTGTTTGTCCCCCTTGTGCTCAGCAGTTTGGATAAAAGTCATACCCAAATCTAAAGTTATCTTGCAATTTCACTTCAGGCAATTTTAAGGAGAGCTCTTGAAAGGGTAAACACCAACCCTAGATTGAAACAGGAGATTGTGAGGTGCACAGAGAACCCCTTGTTGTCTGTGTTGTTGACATCCAGGAAGCCAAAGCTTCACTAAGTTGCCTTTGATATTAAAAACCCAAACCAATAAGACACAAAAAATTTCCAAAACAACAAAACAAAACCCATAGAAAAACACCTCCATCAACTGAATAGAATGGGTGAGTATGGTGGTAAATGCCTAACAAAGTGATTTGGGATTGCTGGAAAAGGATTGTTCCACTGACAGTTTAATAACTGTTACAAGCAAGAAGGTGACAGGCAGTGTGGCTGCTTTTACCTGGAGCACTGAATGTTTTATCTGTTTTATGATAGTCTGTCTTTGGTAATCCAGTGACCTCACTGTCGGAGTCCATATGCATTTGCTAAGTTTGGGGTTGTTGCTTTGGTTTTTTCCTTGGAACATTGCTGCCTTAGATTGCAAGCATTCATTGCAAGTGCTGAAATCTGATCCAAGAAATGTCTTTTTAAGTCTGTGGAATGCTTAGTGTACAAAACTTGAATTACTGCTGACAAAATGTTTACCTAATGGAAATCAGTATTATCTTCCTGGATTCCTAAGGATGAGACCTCTGAAGGAAAAACATCTGAAATGTTTAATACGAATTTTTATTCATTGTTAGCTCAGTAAGTTTGCAAGCAGCTGAACAAATAGTTGAATTACTATAAAATGGCTCTATAATTTACAGGGGAACTAAATGCTGAAAGGTACATTTGTTTGGGGATGTGTTTTGTTTTGTTTTGTTTTTTTAAATTTAAATAAACTGCTTAGGAAATCTTGTGAACAAGATACCAGTAAGGATTTTTATTGGGTTTTCGGTGGTATGTTTATCAAATCCAGAAACGGAGACCAAGACTAGCTTAAGTATTGCAGTGTTCCCACCCAGCATTTAGATTTAGATTTATTTAGATTCTTTTGCCTCTTCAGTGAGGGCAGGTATTGCAACCCAATCCTGTGGCATGAGGTACATAGCTCAACTCCTGACTTCTCTTGACATTTTTCCTTCCTACCATAATTTTTTTTTTCTTTTTAACCAATATCTTTTATGTTTTGTGAAATGAAAGAGGAGAGGTATAGGAACTTAATTTTTATCTTATTTCCAGTAAGATCAAGAGACTGGGGAGCCTCAATGTGTTTTTAATTAATATTCCAGTTAAACGACTTCTTGATCTTGGAAGTTTTTCCGGAATCATCACAAGAAACAGATTTTCTTCTCTGTGGCTTCCTGGCTAAAAGTGGAAATGTGCAGCAAACCATTTAGGCTCATGTCTGAAGCTGTCCTCTGGATCTTGCCAAACACAGCAGGTCATGGAGCTTATTTAGACTATTACTAATTGTTTACTCGAGACCACAGAAAAGAGCTTGGAGCAGGGCAAGTGGCCTTGCATGTTGGAAGAGCAGTATCGCCAGAAGAGATGGGTTAAAGAAGAGTCTCAGACAAAATCAGTGCTCAGGAAGGAGAGGTGGAGGAACATGCTTTTTCCCATCAGATTATTTGTCGATTCTGGCTTAGAGTAACTTTTAATGTATTGTTCCCATCAGAGTTGGACATTTCCATTTGGTATGACTAATGCTTTTGTGCTTTGTTTAACCTACCTCAGACTTCAGAACAATACAAGCATGTCTGTGCTGAAGCAGGTAAAGCTTTCAGGATCGTTCACCCCCTTCTTCTTGTCCTAATTAAAGCCAGAGTGCTCTTTTTCTCTTAGGTTCACACACAAAGAAAAAAATTTCCACAGAGTTCTGTAGTGGAAATGCAGCTCTCATATATTGCTGTGGAAATTAGGTTAAGTAAAAGCAGGAGCTCTTGGCCTCTTTTATACATGTTTCTTAATTGTGACTCCTGTGTTTCTGCTATTACTTTGGGTCAGAGCATGAGTAGCCAGGCAGTGGGTATGGAATTAGAAATTTATTTTTTACACATTGCTGAAATAAAAGCTTCTCCTTGCTGAAAAATTAATTACTGAGTGTTCCAGCACCTTATAAGATATTTATATGTTCTCCTGAGTCCTGTCTCTTCCTGTTATCAAAGTGCTGTCTTGAGAGCAGTTCAGGCGAGAGAGCTGCTCAGCTGCGCTCCGTAGTCTTCCTCTCTGCCAAGGAGTCTCAAGACGGCACTCGAAAACAAAGAGACATACTCTAGGGAAAGTATGAATATTAGATCACTCTGGTTTAATCATTTGGGATACAGTGGCCTCAATTTATGCATCTGACTTTTTGGGGGTTTTGTTGTTGTGGTTTCTGTAATGTGTCTCACAATTGTCAGATTGTTGAATCAAGGGTTCTTAGAGGCATTGGAAATCCCAGAAGGGTAATGCTTTTGTGATACTGTTGTCCAAGGTCTGTGTCCAATGTATAAAGATTTCGATGAAAAAGGCAGTTGTCTCTTACTTTAATGGCTTTTTGTAACCTTTTCATTGTGCTTTTCCCCCCTTGTCTTTAAAACAGAGAGAAAAGAATAATTTGTTGGATTTGCTTCATTTGGGAATGCACAGGATAGATGATGTCCTGATTAAACTGCATCCTAGAGTTGCTCATTCTTAAAGGGGAAATACTTGCTGGCCTCAAATCTATTACTTAAACATAATGGTTACTCCATTGCTGCAGCAAGGGCTCTCCCGGGGCAGACAGCTGAAGGAAATGTGTGTGAAGCCCAGCTAGAGCCTGTGCTGGTGTTCATAGGTGCACCTTCAAAGTTACTGTCTTGAAACCTCATGTACAAGTGAAGGGAAACTGAGGTCAGTGGCTTTTCCTGCTTTGAGATGGTGTAGGGAATGTCAGCTTAGGACACGCACATGTCTCTGCTTCCTCCGGCTTGTCTGTGCAAGAGGATCTTTATAAATAATGTTGCATAAGAATAGGAGGATCCAGGAGGCTACTTAGTCTGCATGTTTGTTGCTGACCTCAGTGTCCATCTGTGCCTCATTTGGTTCCTGGGTGGTGTGGGGGGAAGCTGGGGACCCATTTTAAAGCTCACAGGTCTTTCAGCTTTTATGGAAGTTTGCTCTGTGCCTGTATTGCAGTGAAAATGTTTGAAGTCCTTGGTAAGAAAAAGCTGGCACTATTTATTTGTATGCAAGACAGCTGAAATATCAGTCATACTAACAGCATCAGTAGTGCTGATAATGTGACTCTGTCAACAGAGCCTTTCAGAGCAAAGCTTCAAAAAAAATAAATGCAAAAAGCTTGTGTTGCAGTCTCTGAGTAGTGAATGTGCTGAAGGGCAGTTGAGGAATTTGACATCATGGTGATGCTGGAGACAAAGGATGGCTTTTAATATTGGGAATGGGGTGAAAGGTTTGATATTTTGATCAGGGTAAATAAATTGTCTTCTGCCTTCTATACCACTTGTGCTTTTTCTCCCTCTCAGTCACACTGCCATCTCGGTTCTGTCACCTGCATTTTAAGTTACTATGTTTTTATTTATGATTTGGGTTGTTTGTTCAAAAACCACATTTGGGTGCCTTGTTGTGGCTGGCTGAATGAATATTTTTGACATCAAATTTACAATACGAAGCTACAGAGGAAATTAGGGATGTGGCGTTCCAGATTATTCTTTGTTTCCTCTCCTTTTTTTTTTTATTGTAATGATTTTGGGAGTAGTGAACTAATTAAAGTGGCCAGTCTTTCAGTATGTAGTTTAGTCTCAGACAAAATTAATATCATGCTTCCACCCCCTCTAATTTCAGAGAAACGTAGTTTAGTAGTAGTAATGATAAAGAAATCAAAGCTAAGTTTGCTGAATTGGATGTATCTCTATAGAATGGGGCTTCTTTCTAACTCATGGATTCAAATTAAAATGAAATAAATACCCATAATATTTCTGGAGATTTTAATTTGGTAATCATTTCATAGACTACTGAAATTCAGCCACTCTTGCTTGAGTAAGTATAGAGCTCAGAGCTGGAAGCTGCTTAATATTAAAAGCTGAAAAAGTGTTCTGTGTCTGAAGATGCTGTGGAAAGATTCAGCTGGATCAGAATGTAGTAACTCAAATTGGAATTTATCCCAGATGCTGGGACTGATACCTTTACTATCATTAAAAAAAGTAAGTATTCAGTCAGTAGCTGACATTAAAGTCTGAGAGATGCCTTAATACTGTACTGAGCAAGGGATTTGATGTTACCCAGTGTATTACCAGCACAGCTTCTGAAGCACACGATACCTACTCTGGAGTTCTCCCATCTACTAATTGGACTTGTTGTTGCAAAAATGTTAATTCAGATTGAGCTGTCTTTAGGATTGTTAATGTCTCTACCCAAAAACTGTGAGTCATTGGATATGCTCTCCTTGCCTTCAGCAAGCTTTTGATCAGAACTTAAGCTGCTATAAATGAAAAGAGTCACTAGATTTTGCCTGAAATATTTTTTTAATGAAGAAAAGCATGTGTGTGTGTATGTTTGTGTGTGTGTTTTGATGTTGGCTGAGCTATATTTATTTTTGAGTGGCAGCTGTAAATGAAAAGAACAAGTGAAAAAGTCAAAGTCTGTTTTTACCGAGAGGCCACACTGAGTATGGTAGGAACTTGGATATTCTTGGGTGTTTTTTAAAGTTAGGGCAATATGATTATTAAAACTTGAGATCTGCCACCACAAGGAAGTAAAGCTGGTTCACTGGAGAGCTTCATGCCTGAAAGCACAGGCTACCAAGATGGTCAGGAGCATAAAGCAAATGTCCCATGAAGGCACACTGTGGGGGCTAGGTTGTTGAGCAAGAGGAAATTCAACAGCAGCCTGCAGAGGATTGAAGAGGAATTACAGAGCTGAAGGAGCCAAACACTTCTCGGTAAAGCCAGATGATGTAACAAAGAGCATGGGCTGGGAATTACAGTTTGGGAAGCTAGGACTGAATGCTAGGGAGAGAAGATTTCGCTGGAAGGGCAGTGCTGCACTGACTGTTACCAGAGGGGCAGGACGTGATAGCTGAGGAAGTTTTGTGACCATGGTAGCCTGTTCTGGAGGGGAGTGCAGGTGGAAGGCCCTCCTGTCCTCCCTCCTGGCCAGCCTGGTTCTCTAGGTATACTTCTGAAAATGGGCAGAAGTGGCTTGAGAAAATAAAGGCTGTAGCACCTTCTACTATCTCTTGCCTGTTTTGTCTCACCTTGTGGGAAGGGGTTGGCAGCTGCTGGTGTCATTCAATGACATAATTCTAATTTGTTTTATATAATAAAATTATTTTCTCTTTGATTGTTGAATCCTTCTAGATATGTCCAGCAGTGGTATAAATTCTTTCCATAATTTTGCAGCAGAAGACTGTGAGAATTTTTTTTCAATTATATAAGCCTAGGTCCTCTATATGCAATTTCTAAATATTAATATGGTAGAAAGTTAACCAGGAAAAGGAAATTTGAGTAGTAACCATTGAACTGTTAGATACAAGCAGTACAGAAAATGTCCTCTATTAGTAAATGTTGTATACATATGGGCAATATTCATATTTCGCATGTAAAACATGAAAGTGTGTGCATATATATGTGTATAGCATGCATTTTATATGCATAGGGTTTTGCATAAGCACAGGATATGAATATATGTGTAGGATTTATCATATTTGAAAAGAGAGGGAGAAATATCCTGTGATGTAGGTAGCAGAGAGACATTTCACAGATCTGGGATTCTGTTTTTCTTTCTTACTTCAGTTCAGTTGACTTCACTCTGCCTCAGTCCGTTCAATGAAAACTATTAAAAGTACTGCTTTTCCTGTATCATTCCCGTCCTCTCTCAGTCACGACTTCTTGCTAGTACAGTTTGCCAGAAGATAACTCATGTTTTGTTTTTGAGAAGGCTTTGGCATTTATTTCTGTTCTGATGCCAGGGAAAACCAAGACACTATAAAAATATAAAAAATGAAATGAAGATGCTCCTCTAGAGCCATCATCCTGGAATTAAAATAAAGTCATAATTATATTGCATGAAAGCATTTCTGCACTTACCTGGTATAATCTTATAAACTGAAGGTAATAATAACATTGCTGTAAGTTTTGAAGAATCAGGTAACTGACTATGTGAATACCCCACCCTAACTGAAGCTTGCCCCAAGTGCCAGGCCTGGTTTCCGCTGGCCCTGCAGGCAGGCACTTGGGTGGAGCCCAGGGTCAGCACTGCAGGAGAAGTTCTGTCCCCTGGCACAGCCCCCTCATTGTTTTTAATGACCAGTATAAATCTATATAAATAAATGGAAGACATCGCTCCCTATTTTTGTACCTTTTTGTGTCTAAGCAGGCTAAGTCTAGCCCTTAACCTGTTGGTTTGCTCTGTCAAAGCTGAGCTACTCAGTTCCTGCTGCATATTTTTTTTGCTTTTGTCCGCTACCACTTCCCTTCATGCTTTTCCATCTGATGCTTCTTTTTGCCCTATCTTACTTAGGCTAAAAGCCTTAACTTCTAAGGGATTAAGAAAACCCACAAAACAAAACAGACGAAACTGAAAACAACTGCAAAAGTCTGTTAGCATTACTACATCACCTCTGGCGTATTTTATGCCTATTCTTTAGAAGAGGAATGTCCTTTCTGCCTGTGCCTGCACAGCGCTTACCCTAATGGCCCAACTTGAACTCAGTCCTGGTTCTGAACTGGGGAGAAGGAGCCCCATCCCAAGGGGAGACACTTTACAATACTTCAGTTGTAACTGTCTTGTAAAATGAGAGTAGCATTTGCCTCCTGATGGATCATAATGTTTTTTATTGCTTGAGATACACATATGGTTTATCATGTAGATGTAATTTTTAAAGCAAAACAAAGTGTTATTGTATTCCTATAGAACTAGAAATCAAATGAAAGATGAACTGAAATCCTGATTTAAAAAATAGCTTATATTCTTTCTGCTAGACAAATTTAAAACATAGCTAATTTGACCATCTGTCTCCTGTGTAGTGGTAACAGAAATCTGAAAATTTAATTATCTTTGTGTTTTGAATAACTATGGTTTGTGGAACTGCATTTTAAAGCCAGTGGAGCAAACAGTTGTGGCTTACTGGGATTAATTGACTCTGTTTCTGAACCAGCCTTTTGGCTTGTGGAGCTGCCCTCTACCAGCTGTCTCCTCTTCATCATGCCTAGTGCTTAGCAGCCAGCCGGTGTATGTACTCCACTAGGTCTTAAATATTCCTGAATGTTCTGCTGAGTCCCTGCTCTTCAGTGGCAAATAGTATGACATTATAGTCTATATATATTTTTTTTTTTTTGAAATTATATATTTTATAATTCTAAATGAGAACCTGTGCTCTAGAAGAAACTAATAAATGTTTCTCCTACAGTTTGAACTGGGCCTGGGCTGCCTTGAGGTGTGCAAACAGAAAGAGGAGACAGTACCAAGTTCCAGCACCTGCTTTCTGGTTTTTTTCTTTCCCTCTTCTTCAAAGTATTAAAATATTGGTGGAAATTTCTACTGTGCCAGTGTTTGAGTTCAAAGTCCTCTGATCAAACATCTGTGAGTTTTCCTTCTGTTGAGGTTTGCCTTCCTGTTTGTATTTTACAGTAGATGGTTAGTTTCCATTTCCTACCAGTCCCTCACTCTCCTCTGAGACTGACAGATACAATGATTCACATGGTAACTCAGGTGTTGCAGTGTTGGTGTTACACTGCCTCTGATTTACACAATGGCAGCCCCACCAAACCAGGACGTTCTGATTAGCACTTGCTTAATGAAATGGAAATATGATTTTTTTGTACTTACCCTTTCAGTGCCAGACTCCAAGCAATTATAGGGAGATTGAAGGCTATATATATAACTGTGTTGAATTGTTTATTTTTACCAGTGTGGTGTGTTCCTGTCCAGACCAGCTGTCTTCATTTTTGCTCTGTTTGAGGAGAAAGAAACAGCGTCAACTAAATCAGAGGAGAAAACCCACAACCCGATAAAGTGTTGTTTTCAGGCTTCTAGAGTGGTGTTTATAATTCTGTGTAAAGTGGAGTCATTTGAAAGATAAGGCCTTCAGTTTTCATAATTTAGATGGCTATCTATTCTGCTGTTTTCTTGGACTATGTTTAAGTAGCTAAAACTGGCCCCCTCCCACCATGCTTGATCTGAGTAATGAAACAGCACTAACTTTACTTTGTTACGGACTCGCAAGTCAGGGAACTCCAGCAATTCCCTGTTTTGGTCATTATTCTTAAAGAAAATGTTGCCATTATCAAGGAGGATCAGTATTTTGTTTTAATATTTATAGGAATGCATCAGTAGAACAAAAAATGGAAGGACTTTTAAGAGAGTCATGGATAGATCCCTTTTCCAGCTTCAACAGAGTTTACTAAAGACTCCTGTTTTATAGTCCACATTACATATGATCATTATTTTTAAAATAATGACATCTTTGTCTCTATTGCCCTAATTTATCTGAAATCTTAGCATAGTATATCTGTAGGAGACTTATTAACAACATCTTAAAGAAAACAATGAGCTGCAGGCAACTTTTTCAAAATTTTCTTTTATCTAATGAGTCTGAATTTACCACGGAAGAATTGGTGCAGGCAAATTACCTTCCTAGCAATGGTTTGCCTCTCATCTTGCTTCAGTTATCCTGAAAGGCGAAAGCTTGGCAATTGAACTGCAGAGCTTATTCTAAACTCTTTGGGTGTCACCTTAAACCATCAGTAGAGCAAAAGAGATGAAGGTTTATCCTGTAGCCAGAATTTTAAAACAGCACTCTGAAAAACTCAGCCCCCAAGTTTTTATTAGATATCCAGGTATTGTAAAGAAGTGATGCCTTGGAGATCTAATTGAGTTTAGAAAGGAGACTCTTGAGTGTTGTTTTTGAAAATCAGAGCTCTTAAGGTCCTGAATAATTAAAATCTCCTCAATGTCTAAATAAATGCTTTAAAATTGGTAAATGCAAATAAAGACAGTATTTATAATAATTGAGTTGCATAACACAAAATACACAGAATAAAAAAGTGGTGCAAGGGAAAGCATTTCTTTAGAGTCAGAGAGAGAGATGTCAGCATGCAAAATCAAATGGTGGATACTGTAGGACTTGGCTGAGGTATATGACATCTAATGACATTTTACAATTATATTGATTATTCTGTTGCTTCTGCCAAGGTGCAACAATGTTCTTGCCTGGTTTCTAGCTGAGCAAGCAGACTCAGTCTGAAATCTACTTTCCCCCCTTTTATTTCACCCCTTTGCTTTTGTTACATATTCTTTGCTCTTACCTTCTGTGTGTACTCAACAAAACAAATGTATAAGGAACTCAAACTTGTTAAATGGGGAGAGGAAAGCCTGAAATTTTAACAAGTTTTGAGATCTTTAAAGTTTAAGTAAAAGAATGGTATTTTTAGCATGTTCAAGGTTCCCATCATCAGATCAAACGCAGTCTAGTTCATTCTCCTCTGCTCACATCTGAATACTGCCTAATCTCAGCCCCACCAAGGCTGTGGGAGAACTGCCAGTTACTGCTCTAGTCAATTATTGTTTGTGTCAGTGTGGGAACTGTGTCATTGCGATTTTTTGTCTTGCAGTTTCTTCCAGAACTCCATGGATGGGTAATGAAGAGACCTAGAAATGGCACTGCCCTGGTTTAAGTCTTGATGTTGTCCTCGTTGTTCCCATTCAGAGGCCTGGGTTTAATTTGAGAAGTTGCTGGGGTACTCTGCCAGGGTCTGGGAGAGGAAAGGAGGATTCATTTGTCTCGTATTCTCTGAAGTTCCTTGTGCTCCCAACCTGGTCTTTCATGGTGAGGAAAATAGCATTTTCATCTGCCATTGGCAGTCTCTAAAAATAGAAAGGTCTACTTTGCAAGCAAAATTTCTTAAATTTCTTTTGCTTATGTTTCTTTTGGTGATACTTCTTTTAGGATTTTGAGATTGAAAATGGACAAAGCAAAGAGAGCTTAGTAATAAAAAAAGTTCTTGTGGATCCACATCCTGCTTTATCTTAGATGGAAACAACTTGAGAGGAATGAATCATGATGTAAAAAATCCCTTCCACCAGAAAGGTGATAAGCTATAGCCAAAAACACGTCTGCATGTATTTGGCCCTGGTTTCTTACAGCAACAAGTCTTTTATAGAATTCTCATTGTGGAGCTGAGGATCATAATCCTTCCTACATCAAACAATGAACAAATCTCTGTTCAAATACAGTCTGTCACCTTCAAAAGTACTGCCTCTAAATTGTTTATACTGTGCTGGATGTGCCATGAAGAGTGGGGGGAGATGGGGGGAAGAGGATGGAGGGAGATTAGCCTTTGTCTGCTGTCTGAAGAAAAGAACAAAGTCCTACATTGCATGTTAAGGGAAAGAATTTGGATTGTGTAAAATAGGTCAGAGATGTATTTAATTTTAAAAGGCTTGGGTTGAGAAAGGAGACAGTATAAATTTTTCCATAATGGCAATCAGGTAACCCTGAAATGTAGTGGTTATGAAATAATTACACCCCAGAGGGATTAGAGGCATCCGCCATTGCCTGTTGCGTTGTAATGCCTCGGGGATGTGATTAACTTATGATAATTAAAGCTCTTACAGTGGAAATACAGTATGAACACACAGAGTCTGAAGAAGTTTCAGGGTTGTGGCTCAGTACAACATCTGATGTTCCTGTTAACCTGTGCTGTAAACATCCACTTTCTTTATACATGTTTCCTTGTTGTTTTACCCTTTGTGGGTGGCTTGAGTATGTTTCCTGGGACCTGAACGATTGTTGAGTGCCTTGGATTGCATTAACATGGTGCTACTGCTAGAGTGATTGTCTGAAATGCAGATACCCTTGATAAGGGCTGAGATAGCTTCCCTCCTTGCTGGTTTTAAGCAGCATGGAGGTGAGGATCATACTCACTGTGGTCTTCAGAACAGTAAAGCTGTGGAAGGCATGTATACTGCTTAGGAAGGACAATGTCTGTGTGGCTCTAACTTTTGTAAAGGTTAGTTGGTACTAAGTCAGAAATGTCCCCATTCTCATTTACTTTGATCCAGTGTGGGCGCATGCGTAAGTGGAGGTCTGTCACTCTCCGTGTATAGACCCATGAAACATGTTGCAGTTTACTCTATTTAACAGCAGTGCTTCCATCAGTTTTCTTTCAGCTCTGAGAAGATGATTCCAAAGAAAATAGTTTAATTTTTCAAAGTATTAAGAATGCTGAAAGAAGGGGACCTTGTCTTCACAATACAGATGTGGATATTAAGAAATCCAAGCATTGAGAATTTATTTTAGGATTAGTCCCAACCTAAATACTATGCTCACTTTTTGTAATTTTGTATAATCCATTTGAAAATTGGATAACTCCTCTTAGACAAAGAAGTTAGTGTGGAATTAGAGTGTCAATATGAAAAGGATTGGCATTTAAAAATCAATTTTCTGGATTTTTTTTTTCATAGGTAATTCTTAGACTTTTCTCAATCATTCCTTTCTACTTCATACTAACAGTGTGTCTGAAATATGAAAAGAGAAATGCAGTTGTCTCAAAGTACAAATTTTCCATGCATGAAATTCTGTGAAGCGCTTTTTCTGTTTTTACATTTGCATTGCACCAAAGAATGTAAACCCAACCATCAGCACAACAGAAGTGCAGTGGGCATTTGCAGTGGCTTTTTTCATATGGTGTTGTCAGTAAACTCTTCTGAAGAGACATCTTAGTTACTTTTACAAATAGAAAAGTGATGTATTACAGACTAGGCGGTAGTGCAAGACATGTCTTACCTACGTGTTTTAGTTCCCTCAGGTGTGTACTAGTGGTTTAGGTTTTTTGTGACTTAAACACAGTGGATATTGTTTGTAGTATTGTGGGCAATAGCAGGTTTACCAGAAGCACATATTGCTCAAGAGGATAGTGTGAGGATGGGCTGCTCCCTCAAAGGCTGTGAGTAGGATGACCATGAACATTTGATGTTCTCTATCAGACGTAGCAGTTGGCTTCATTGGCACTATGTCAAGTGCTGGGCTCTGCCTGCTGGTCAAACCTTATGTGGGTGACTTCTTTGGTGACAGATGTCTGTTGTGAAGCTATCATCTACTCAGAGAGAAATAACTGAGGATTTTCTTGTAAGGCTGAAGATGCACTGCTGGTGTCTGCTGACCTCTGCATAACCTGCTGAGGATGGGGTAGTCATGCTTAGTAAATTACACAATTTACTTATTACTTATGCTTCAAATATGGGCTAATTTCCTTATGAAATCTGTGTAAGAAAGATTCAGGCTTAGATGCTTTTGACTACTTCAAAGTTAACGCTACTTAGTTTATTCAGAAATGTTTTTGTGTTTCAGTTGTTAGTGGATTTATCAAGAATGTGTATCTTACCAAAAGTGACACCTGACTATCTTATGTTGCATTTCCTTTTCCCTTGATCTAATTCAGTACTCTGACATGTGTATGTCATTCAGTACAACTAGGCTTATGCATGTCTATGCAAAACAACATGCTTCTATGCTTATTTGTGTTTATTGACTACAACATGAGAAATCCGTTGTTTTTGAACAGATGTTTGTGTCCATTGTTCGTCTTCAGCAATTCCTTATTTGTGGGTTAGTTGAGTACATAATAAACCTTTCTCCTTGAACTGTGAGGAAGAAGGGTATAGAGGCATGACTTCCTACACAGTCAAAGTGTACTAGTTGTTACCAAGACTTAAAGGAGCTTGACTTGTCAAATCATTATTATCTCATTTTCTTTCAGTTAGTTACTTAGTGCTTACTGCTAGTTCTGGAGATATGTTGAAATCACTATGAAGAACATTTGAAGGGCGTTTTCTACTTAAAAAAGTATGAAGATATTGTTCCCCTATAGTGGAGACCACCAGAATGTCTGAAACTTAATACCTATGGAGTATCATGTTTATACCTTTTCATACTTCTTCCTACCCTGGAGCTGAATTAGATGAGATGGAAGCACAAGGGGCTATTTCTTGTCTGTAGCAATTGTGTCCAGCTGATCAGTACAAACAGCTTCTTATGATGGCCCTCACAGGAATGAGACTACCATGCAAATAAGCTTTCAGAATAAAAGTTACCACATTTTAATATAAGAATTTCTTTCCTGTATTCTGTGATGCTGGTTGATCTTGGTGCTTTGTGCTCTTCTGCCCAGGTAAGGTAGTGCCCAGTGTGGTGGGGTAAGGTGTGAGCTCACAGAGCCTTAGCTACCTTTCCAGGAGCAGTGCAGGAAGCCCCTTTGCAAACATGTTTATTTACTTCCCTTTGAAAGCATCTGTGAGTATGCTTGGGAATTGGTGAAGAAGAGGTAGTGAGCTGTAAAGTTGCTCATCAGCTTGCCATTCACTAGTTTACTGTGTCTTCAGGCCCCACCACATGTGCGTGGGCTGTTTAGGAAGAGTGTGGCATCTGAGGCCCTGGGATGTCTTACAAGTCAAACCACCAGTCCTTATTCAATTTCTTAATTTGTTTGTTAGGTAGGACAACTTGGTGTTTGAAGGCACTTCTTCTTTCTCCCTTTCTCTCCCTTGCCTCTTTCTCCTCTATTCCACCTCTCTCTCCCTTTCTTCTGCTTAATAATTTTTAAACATGTTTTATTTCTGTTGAGCAGAGGGTAGCTCTCTTAAGCAGTATCAAGTGCATTGCTTTCCCACAGGGCAGAGGTTAGTCAGTAGTTTCACTCAGCTCATCTGTGGTTCTTCCTACTCTCCTAGGTGTGAAGATCTGAAAACTCTCAGATTTGTATAATATACTGGAAAAATTGTTTTACAGTGACCTTTTAATAAGGATACTAGACCATTGTTTACCTAAGCTGCTCATGTATTTGAATTAGTTGAAGGTTTTGGTGGTTTGGGGTTTTTTGTCCCATTTTTTCAGTGAGACCGAGGCCAAGAAATCTCTTTCAGAACTGTCTACAAAAATGAGCTCTGTTTTTTGGGAATGAATCAGTTATACTATTCAAATTTTGTTAATGAAATTGTTGGTGTTCACTAGGTGCTCAAATACTTTTATGAATTCTAGCTGCCACCCAGCACAGTTTCTTAAGTCTGAGGATCCTTAAAAGAAAAATTCAGCAACTACAGATTGACTCAATCACCTTCGAGCCTTTCGATCAAGATAACTCTGTTTTCATAGCCTTCATGCCATGTTTAACTGACTCTGGATTTAAAAAAATGCATATTGACCTCCAGGCAGGCAGGAAAGTTTCGTCAGAAATACCATCACTGAAAGCTCATCTTACCAGTTATTTGCATGAGGCCTGCGAAGAGTTCAGCTATTTTGAACAGTAGAAATCCTACAATGTATAGTCTTGGAGTATTTTATCAGATATTTATGGTTATCTTTATTTCCTGAACATTGTATTAAAAACATAAAGAGGAGCTCTTTTTTCCTGCATGGTATCTGTCTTTTTCCCTCTGGAGAGACCTGAAGGTGGCCAGGCTTCCCATGAAGGCTGGAGAACTGACAATTCTACTTCACAGGAAAAAAAGGAGAAGTTTAGAAATATATTTTCTTTCACATTGATTCTCCAGAAAACTTAGTTTGAATGTGGCATGATATATCCTTTTAACAAGACTAGCTTACCTAATTTCAAATTTTATGCATATTGGAAATCTGTAATGGAAAGAGTAACAAGATGATTAGTCAGGAGAAACTCACCTGTGCTGCTAAGTGCAAAACTCTGTTAAATATACCTCTTGGCATGCTCTTGTTTCTTGTTCATCTGCAATTTATTGTGTTTACAATGTATGTCTTTCTGAAAGGAAAAATGGATTTTTCTGGAGGATGTTCAAGGGAGTGTTGCTTCTGTCCTGGGAAATACATCTAGGAGCCACTTGTTCTGAGATGATGTCCAGGTGTCACAATGTGCCTTGCTCCGTGGTCCCCAAAGCAATGGTGAAGGGCTCCAGGCTTCAGTGCTTTGTCAGGATGGGTTGCATCTTTCACAGTTACCGAAGGCCTAATTTGGGATTGCTGCTAAGACAGACACTGCTGCAAACTTTCAGGCATAGTTTATGTTTCTTAAGTCAGCAATGAATGCAGAAAAAAAGTTTCATCATTCAGTTTTACATATGGTAACCTAGTCTTGTTACAAAGCAGCTCTGATTTTATGCCCTTGTCCCTTCCCATCATTGTCTACCTAGGATTTGACTATATATATAAATACATGTATATGTATATCTATATCTATCTCAGTAGATTGTTAATGTTATAACAATGCTACACCATTTCCTCTTTTTCTGAGACAGTGCTAGGGGTTCATAAATGCAACTGCAAACATAGTAAGATCTTCATTCAAGTCGTGGTAGATCTACATGGAAGTGCTCTGAGAAAGAGAAACCAGAGCTGAATGGGTGGTTGAAAGGGATAAGATTATGTCACAGTGCCAACAGAAAGTTCAAATTTTATCTTTTGTTATCGCTTTTAAAAATTAGATGCAAACCCAAGAGGTATGTTAAAGGAAACAGAATGGTGCCAGTGGCAAAGTGCTTCCCCTCAAGGCTGGTGAAAATTCCACTGATGAGTGGTTCCTGATGAAGACCTGAACAAATAATTTGTGGTTTAGTCCTATCCATATTTCTGGAAGAATTGAAAGGATAGGCATAAGACTGAATTTGGCAATTTGCCTGCCTACCGTAACTGAGTAAACAAAACAGCTTTTGCATACCACAGTTGGCTAAAAAAAAAAAAGCATGTAAACATTTTGCTATATTAACCATCTTTAATATTTGAGTTCCAAACTTTTGGATAAAATTTCCTGATTTTCTTGTTCTTGTCCAGGAAATGGAATGCTTTTGCAATGATAATGTTACCCTGCATTGCAAAATATTTATGCAGGCACAGTCTTTGTCCTCCCTCATAATGTCTTAGGAGTACTCGTGTTCAAAAAAGGATATAGTAATCCCAGATTTTAAGTCAAGGCTTTAAACATGGCCTGCTAGTCACACTTTGGTGATGAAATGTTGAAGAAAGTGTCTATGATGTTGCAAGACCTGCTGACCTACATCTAAATTTGTCTTTCCTCTGCTTGTCTAGAAATGCTGAACTTTTATGGGGAGCTGATCAGCCTCTGCTTATTATCCTCTTAAATCCTTTTAACTGGGCTATTGCTTGTAACCAGGATAGCTAAGTCGGGAAACTGCAGCAGGGCCTGCTTGTATCTTGGAGGTGGCCCTTGATGTAATGAGCTGAGGTTTGGACCTCATATTGTCAATGAGAGAAGTGACAACTGCTGTACACATGCACTTTACTCTTGACTTACTGTTGTCCTTTAACTTGAGGCTTTCAATTTGGTTTGGTTTATGTTGGCTGTGGAAAGCGGCATTAAGAAGAGAGAGCTCGCATTAGTGCTTATTATGATCACTTGAATGCTGAAGGAAGAGGCAGCAGGCTCAAATTTCTATTGTTGCCACTTCTACCACTGACCAGCTCAAACATCTTCAGTAAGTGATTTCACTTGTTTTCTTTCTGTTTTCTTAGCTCTTTTCTTAGAATACGTGTAAATTGTTGTGAGTTATTAACTATTGAGAACTGTTCTTATGTAATACTAGTCTTGCCATTTGCTCTTTTACTGAATCACCACAAGATTCAGCATTGTGAGAGCCAGGTCCTTAGAAGGGAATGTTTCAGTATGAATAGGAATAAGCATGAACAGCAACTTAGAGTTAGTTTGCAGAGCTGACCTATTGTATTCAGAAACATATATGAGCACAAATATATGGAGCAAGTGTAGAAGTGGATTTATATTGCAAGTAACGTAGTTATGTTCTTAGGAAACAATACAAAGCTGCATTTTTGACAGCCCAGCTGGGTACTTCTATATCAGATATAAATTAAAGTTTCTGGCGTTTGATACCATGCTCAGAAGTGTGCTGCACTCAGAATAAATGGTACTGTTACTCTTTGGACTGCAGCAGTTAGCATTTCTAAATCTTTAGTAAGGTATGCCCCTGATGACAGAGCACTCAGTGCTGGCTAAGCTTGGCAGGTTTTCTGCTTGATGGAAAACTGGGTTGCCCAGAGCTCTCTAAATATTTGCTAGCTAGGGATCAGCGAGCAGCACACAGTGATAACACGTTCACTGATGGGAATGTACTCTACCATACTGACTCGTTCTGTGCAGGCGGATGTGAGATTGAGCACCCAGCTGTGAGGGGCTGGTGCAGTCCAGTAACATTGTTTCTAGTCTATCATGAGCCACAAATGAAGCCTGGCTGTAATTTTTATAACTTTTTACTCTGATTATTTGCTTCCCATGAGTGTAGATGCCAGCAACCTACCCTGCTGGGATGTTCATAAAATCATAGAGTATTCTGAGTTGGAAGGGACCCACAAGGATTATCAAAGTCCAGTTTCTGGCTCTGCGCAGGGCAGCCCTGAGAATCCTACCATGCACCTGGGAGCTTTTTCCAAAGGTTTCTTGGACTCTGTCCTGGTCTCTCTTCAGGATGTCTCTGATTTCAAAGTAGCCAACAGCTCCTCCCAGTTTAGTATCATCAGCAAACTTACTCAGTATGCCTTAAGTCCTGCATCCAAGCTGTTTATGAAGATGCTGAAGAGAACTGACCCTAAAATGGAGCCCTGCAGAGCCCCACTAATGACGGGTCACCAGCCTGAAGTCACCCCGTTCACTATAACCCTTCGTGCCCAGCCCGTGAGCCAGTTGCTCACCCACTGAATGACATGTTTATCCAGCTGTTTGATGGACATTTTGTCCAGAAGGATGCTGGGAGAGACAGTATCAAAAGCTTTTTAGAAATCCATAAAGATTGCATCAACTGGCTTCCCTTGACCTCATTTCAGCATTTCAAGTTGAAATTAATGTGTTTAGGGAACTGAAGAGCTTGTTCACCTTCATGTTGGTGTTGAATACTTAAAAATGGGGTTTATAAGAGAACAGACCAGAACGCATAGACTAAAATATGGTATGGAGAGTGTCATGCAAGTATTTCGCTGCTTTGTTAGTAGTTTGCTTTTCAGAATTTCTTTAATGTTTATTTAAAAAGTTGCACTAAATGAGCACACATGCTCCATTACCATTATTTTTACACTGGCTCTGTGCAGTGTTTTATATTTTTGTTATTTTAATTTTTAATACAAACCCTGTATTGAAAGTGCAGTTCTTAGTACAGAGCTAACAGAACCTAAAGAAGGTTGCTCCAAGTTCCCAGTGCACATTACCCACTTCTTACTGCTTGTGTTCTAGTTGTAACAGTTTCACCTTAAATTACAGCAAATAAAAGTAAAACTGCTCTGGAAAGTTCTGAGACTTTGTCAGAGAGCTCCATATTCATATACCCTGGGCTTCTGGGAATCTGCTGTTAGTCTGCCCCAGAGTTCTTGATTTTTCTATCAGTGCTTGTGCTTGAAAGAGGGGCAGGAAGAGCTCCCTGAAGGCATGTATTTGTGAGAAAAAAAGATAGGGAAGACTTCAAGAGTTCCTGTTGCTTGAGAAAGCTATCTTATTTTTCCAAAGGGCTTGTAAAATAAAACCATAGATGCTTCCTCTCTCTGAAATTTAATGTGATCAGTAGGAAGGGTGCAAAAAAAGAGGAGATCCTTATTGAGATCCTTAATCCTCTCATTACTGAGAGTTCCTTGGCTTTTCTGCTGGGAGGTAGTGAAAGGGACATTTTGCTTTTGTTGCTGTATTTTTTTCTCATTATCTGATTCCATGTCCATATAAATTATTTTTGCTTTCCACTAGTTTATAGAAAATTTCATTTTCTTTAACCAGATTTTGTCTGGAATAGGAAAGCAGTCCAGAAATAGTTTTAGTATCTTCTGCCGAGAACCGCAAGTTCATACACATGATTGTTTCATCTTGGTGCAAATGTGTTGCTACAGTACTTGTAAAAGAAAATGCTGCAGTAGTCAGATACAGAACAGCACAAGGGAGAAAAGCTATGCCACGCTATTGCTGGTTTCCAAGCATCATCCAGGGCTTGCAGTGTCAGCCAGAACGTGTTGGCTCCATACAGAGTCCAGGATAAATCTCCTCAACTCTTTAGAAGCTCTACAAGGCCTTGGTCCTCTCTGGGGATGGTGAAGGAGCAGTTTGCTTCTGCAGACTGGCTCCACACCTGCCGCTGCTGTGCGTCCCCACCCCAGGGCATAGTATTGTATTTGTTAGGAGGAGTGAGCTGCTTTGGGCCTTCTTCTACAGATGGAGATGTCTGTTATCTTTTTATTCTGTTTGCTTGTTTGTTTTAACTAAAAGTGATGGGTTTGGGTTTTATGGTTGTGTGGAGGGCTTTTTCCCCAGCTTCCATAAATATTAACTATCAAACTGCTCTGAAACTTTG
The DNA here is from genome assembly GCF_000738735.6 of Corvus cornix cornix. Lineage (NCBI taxonomy): Eukaryota > Metazoa > Chordata > Aves > Passeriformes > Corvidae > Corvus > Corvus cornix. The sequence goes on from NC_046335.1 coordinate 35,632,538, forward strand.
AATGTTAAAACAGTCCTGATCAGGCTGGACAAGGTAGACAGGGATTCAGGTGGTTTGGTCAAAGGAATGTGCTTAATGCAGATTATATTGCAGAAACAAAAATATGTAACATAAGGATGTCCTCTGTCACTTGTGGGTTGAGTGTTTCAAAAAGTATTCTTAGTAATTATGGATTGAGGGCAAACTGATGGAATACATGAGAGGTGCCGTGAAGCATCCTAAATGGTTGGTTCTGAGAGCTTTTGTTCCCTGTGAAAATCAATTTTTAAGTTACAGGACTTCATTATTTCCATGCAAGTGAAAAATACCACTTGATGGACATGCTGCATATCCTCTTTGGTGCTTCAAAAGCATCCAAGCACTTTTGAAGCACTTCATGAGATGGTCAGGAACAGAAATTCCAGTTCCATATGAAAGCTGTTTTCTAAACCTTACTTTTGTGTGTAACCTAAGACCCTTCAGATTTATTTGTTTGTTATTTATTCATTCATTTATTTTATTGGGAAATAAAATTTTTGCCCTGATTCTTATGATACCCACATGAACCTGGGAGACGCAGGTCTGTAGCCTTGCAATGTTCTGGTTAAATGTCCTCGCATTAGGCTGAGAGAGTCTGTTTTCATCTTTCCTTCTGGAACTGCTGCACTTGGTATACATAATTAAACAGTCCTTAAGCAAGAGAAAGGCTTAGGTCCTGGTGCGTGAACAGGTTAACCCTTGGTGAGTTGAGCTGTCCTGATTTTAGAAATCTGTCTGCAGCCATTATTTGCTTAGTAGTGTCACAAATCTGTCAGATATGAAAAAGGGTTTTACTTCATCTTTCAGATAGCCATTTAATTTTATGTCAGTGGGTTGATAGAGAAGCCATGTTACATGATGCTGTAATAGTCTGTTGTTCTTGATTGCTCTGTTACAATAATGAGTGAAAATAAACCAACTGCTGTAAGGTTTGTAAGCTGCTAAATGGGCATTTAATTTTATGTGAGACTGTCTAGAGAGACGTTGAACTAATATGGCTTATGAATTGAGCAGTGGTGCTGTTTAAAGGTGTCTGCAGAAATAAAAGGAAATGAAGATGTTTATAGCAAATGTCTGTCTGACTGACAGCTTGCATGTTGGTGGTAGGAATTGCTATTAACTCTGACAAAGAGGAGAGTCGTAGCCTTGTAAATGGAGGAGGCTTTCCTCAGCTGTGAGTTACATCAGAAAAATGGAGGATATGCAAGAACTTCAGAAACCATTTGAATGAATCAAAAATATCCTATTAAGGCTGCAACTATTCTTTAAAAGAGTAATTAAATCATAAAGTGAATGAATGGTACATTTCAGGTTTTCTTTGTCTTTATTGATTAATGTAGATGCCCGAGTCTCACCATGGTCTCATCTGAGTGATCAGCAGCACTTTGAGCACTGTGGGTCACATTCTGACATGTAAGGAGAGGTTACGGTTCTTGCTGTACTCCGAACAGTCTTTTTGCTCGCATCAGATATGAATTTGGCCTTCTGCCTCTCATCCCATTGCAGTTCTTCTGTCCTGAACTATCAGTGAGTAATTACAGCAAGGGTGCTGTTCTGTTGATTTTAAACCCTTCATGAAAGAAGCTTTTTTGAAGGGTTTTTGGTGCAGACTCATTTAAAATCCTTTTTTTTGGTTGTTTTCGTTTTTGTTTGTGCTGAGCCTGCTGTTACTGGTCTGGTGGTTACATGCTGGTCCCCAACAACCAAATCTGTCTGCTGAGCTTCACCAAGAGCAGGGGCTTCAGAGCTTTCTCTCACCTTATGAAGCAAGAAGTAGTCTGAGAAGACAAACACAAGGCAGGGGGTAAGAAAGATCCCAAAACGTCTCAGTTTTATATGAGCTGGGCCAGACTCGGTGTGGCACAGACTTTGCCTCTGGCTAGCTCAAAAGTTTCAGACATGGTCTCTTAAGTGTTTGTGGCTGCTGTCACGCTGCCATGGGTGCCTTTCTGGAGGTAGATCGGGATTTATGGGTTCCTCTTCCCTGCCATGCTTTACGTGGAGGAATGGATGTCACCATTTAGTACTTGGAGAGTGGGGAGCAGCTGTGCAACCTTGCTGGATACAGACATTTGATGTCTGTTGAGAGTGCAGGGGGCCAGGGCTCCATGTGTGTTGCTGGCTCACAGTCATTGCACTGTAACCCAGTGCAAAGCTCAGCTGGTGCGAGGACATGCTTTCCCCATCTTTCCTTGCAAAATGTCCTCGTGCCTGGCATGCAACAGGCAGGATTTTACCACTGAATCACAACTCTGTGTGTGAACATCCTCTGTCAGCCAGTGTCAAGTTGTCAGTTTTTCAGTACCTGTCTTGTTCATTCCATGAAAATGAGGTGCATGTAATACTATGTAAGCAGTAAAATCACTAGGACAAAATTTCTTATCAGTTGATTGGGGTCTTTCTGTTCTGCTTGTAAACTATTCTTTTACTCTGGAAAGATCATGGGTCACCTCAGTGTTCAGCTTGAATCCATCCCTTGTGGGTCCTTTGCTTCACTGGAACTCCCTTTACATGCAGGAAGCATGTAAAGGATGAAGAAATCAACAGGAGCTAATGGTTGCTATATTTGCACAGGCCTGAGCCTCTATGACTTCATTTTAAACAAATTTGAAATGTAGAACCTAAATAATAGCTAGTGCACATTAACAAAGTGCTTTCCATTTAGCCATAGTGTAGAAAAGATGTGTGGTAAGTGTGGGGTAATAAATGGCAAGTGTGCATTCTTCCTGGCAACATCTGCCAAGTGCAACACAGGTTGCAAAGTGTTTCATTACCTTGAGTCTTCTCACCTTTCAAAAGGTATTTTCTTCAGCTATCCTGATGTGGATTAAAGTACCCACTTACCAGAAACTCATTAACTATATAATTTTACATCTATTTTTGTGGTTTGAAATAAGTATTGATTTTTAAGAATATGCATGCTAATAATAATTCTGTGCAACTGTTTAATTTTTTGTATCTGGAATGCTATATTTAGAATTTATAATGGCTTTATCTGTTGCTGTCCTGAAGAGCAGTTTCACAAAGGCTTCAGTGTACTGTTGATTGCTGTGCTAAGTGCAGAAAGGGTGGGAGGAAACCTGGGGTGAGAATGAGTTTTTTCTTTTATCGTGGTCTTTTTTTTTCAGTGTAAACCGATGATTGTTGCTTTTTTTTTTTTTAATGTGGAGAAAATTTACAGTAACAAAGTGTTGATGTTTTGAATGAAGCTGTTCTACTGAATATTTAGGTATTATCTAGAAATGGTCTCATCCGCTGTGTCATCATTAGCAGTGAATTAGTGTGCTGAGAATGAGCTGTCAGTAACTCAGATGTGGAGTTAGTGAAAGAAGTAATTCCATCCCAATCAAAACATAAAACATATTGAAATGCAATTTCAAGCTCATATTTAAGTGTCATTTTTTGCTGTACTCCCTTAAATACAGAAATAAAACATTTATCATAAAAAGTAAAGGTTGAATGCAAAAGAGAAAAATAAATATTTAACTTAAACTTAACTTCAGCAATCTTTTAAGTTTTTTCCTAATGTTTATATCTGCTTTTGGACATGATATAAGGTAGTCTACTTCTGGAAGTACTGCAGTTTAAAATCAATTTATACTGAAAGACTTTTTGCCAGGATATACCAGTTCTATAATGATATATAGCAAAATAGCCCATCATTCTCTCCTTTCCCTTCCTTTTTGGGGGATGGGAGCCTTGGATGACTACATAAAGCACTATAAGCTATCAATTTTTTTAAATTCTGAAATGGAAAATGTGACTGAGGTGTGTTTTCACTCCTTATCATGCAGTGAAGCATTTGGGGTCAGATCCTTTGGTACTTGGAGTTGACAGAGCAGTTCTGGAGTTGATCGGTGCCTGTGCTGAGGTGGTCATAGACAATTTGGATTAATTTCTATTTTTTGGTTCATGTTACGGCAAGGAGATGAGTAGGCATTTATCCTAAGAGTAGGTGACTGTAAATTGGTGATATAATTTCTGGGGAACATAGAGTGGGTTGAACCTCTCCGCCTTTTCTCTGAAGTTAAAAAGTACTTTACAGAAGACCCATTCAGTGAATTTTCAGAAGATTGGCAGTCCTTCCCTTAAAGCAATTAAACAATGAAATTAAAGTAGCATTATAGGAAATCATGATGAATGACATCAAAATATATCCACAAATCACTTCAGTGTGGATTTTCTTGCTGGTTCAAAACATACCATTCCTGTTTTCTAAAAAACTTAGAAAATTAGGTAATTCTCTATTAGTCTGAGTTTAAGGAATTAAATACCTATATTAAAGAAGACTGTAGGATAGGTTTTCTGAGAGGCACAAATTCCGAGATCTGTGCTACTCTGATAATAGTCTCATGTTCATGTTATATTTGAAACTTTTCCAGCTTATTTCAGATTATTCTAAGCAGCAGGGCTCTGTACTATTGCTCTAGTAGACTGCTGAAATATTAGTGTTAGCAAACATTTCAACTTGCTCGGCTGTCCTCCAGCTCATCTCCGTAACATCAGCAAACAGTTTCTTTCCCTTTGTTGGTATGATGCTATACAAGCCTGTGATTCCCATTAGGAAGAAGGATAAATGGACTGTGATTCATGCAGTGCCTGGAAGTCTGGTGCTGTTATGAGAAGCTGTAGAACAAGGGTAGGGAACCTGGGGCAGGAACCTGTCTGCCTTTGGCCACCTGAACATCCTTGCTTCCTTTTCTGTACTCTCTGGTTGCTGCTTGGCATTAACCATGGATACTGCACAGGTGGCCACTGGATGCATCGGTGCACAAATAATTGTGAGCTGCACCAGACTCCCTGTGAAAAGGGATATTGAGGAAAGGTCGTCCTTTTTTCCCTATCCCACAGGAGAAGAGAGGCCTTTGCAAGCCCAACCAAAGATGACTGTGAAAGAGGAAGGAAGGTGTAGGTCTTGATTTTACCACCAAACACTTGAGATTTATCCCTCCTCAATTGGAAGTGAAAACATGAGGCCTTCTGACTTCTCCCCTGCAACTGGGTTACAGAAGGGGAATATCCTGGGAAGCGTAAAGTTTCAGGGAGAGTGAGAGTGAGCTGTGTGTTAGTCTGTGCTGACCTGAATGTGTGCTTCTTGTGAGCTGCCACAGAGCCATCTTGGATCTGGAAGCCATAGATCAGCATCTCTGTAGACACATGCTGATTGTGCACCCACCAAAAATGTTTGAAACTCCAGTATGGGCTTTGTGATGGCCATGCCTCACGTGGGGATACTGAGGTTGCACAAGACATCTGAGATTAGAAAGGAAGTTGCAGTGATGAATAGCCTGCATCAGGCATGTGTCTTCTAGTTGAAGGTGGTAAGTTTTTTACCATCACCTGTAGATTGCCAGCATTACTGTTTTATTGCATTGTGACAAATGGGTTTTGGAATGGAAGCTAGATGGAAAGGAAAAAAATACTGATATTATTTATAAAACCTACTTGCAAGATTTACATTCTCTGTCCTATTTCTGCCAGTGATATTAGTGTTGATGAATTCTTGTTTGGAGAAACAGATCTTATTATATCAAGGCGTAAATATGCAGTGTGATGTATGTTAGCTGTGCAAGTCATTGTCTTTGACATGCTGTCTTTACCACTGTTAGTCCTTCTCAGCAAAGGATCTTTTCTATATTTAGGTAATTCTAGCTGAAGGAAAAATGAGATGGTTACCATATCCTCAAACCTCTTCTAATGATTTTTGCTAAAGTCAGAATAGACCTGGTTGTATGAAGGAGCTGTTTGCTAATTTTGAGCATATATTGTACAACTGTAAAACAGCAACTGTGATGGTATTAGTTCATCTCATTTCTCTGGTGTGGTGACAAAGCTAATAAAAGGCTAAATCAGATAATGATTTTTATACAATACATGTCTGCTGCTAAACAGCCCACTGACAAAATGACATGGTCTTTTAAAGCCTTTTAGCACATGTAAAGCCTCCAGGATTTAACTGATTTGCATGAGACTGAATCTTTCCCAGAAGTTTCCCCTTACGACCACGCTTCATTTCCAGAAGGTAATTAAACCCTTGGAGACAAGCTGAGTAGCAGGAGCTTTGTGCCACAGAAAATCCTGGAGGTGGGACTACCTGTCACATGATGATAGCTACTCCCCTTAATGAGCTTCTTACTGCCAGCGTTGGTGTGTCCTTGGTAAATTCCATTTGTAATGTTCCTTGCACCCAATGATGCTCTGGAGGGGACTTGCTAACAAGAAGGTATTCAGTTCTGCCACTGCAATGACAGAAAGACCAGGGTGATTTTCCTTTTCTTGCTGGAGTTCAGCTTTGCTGACTAAAGTTAAATCGCTATGCCAAGGATGAATCATTGGTAGCTCGTAAAAATAATTTCTCCACAGAAAATTTTTGGCTTCTGAAATAGGCAAAGCTGTGGCAGGATTTCCCTGAGGTGAGGCAGTCCTTTCCAAGCACAGGGCTTTACCTTACTTCCAATTATCCAAGCTTGAGTGCTTTTACTTTGCCTGTTTATCTAACAAGTTTCAGAGTAAAAATGTTCCTAGTAAAATGCCAAAAAATTGAAAGTATTCTTCATCACTCTGTCACTGTCTCTTAGGATCTAGCCTAACCCACAAAGAAGTGGTCTTTTTGGGCTTCTGTTTTTCCTCTCTGCAAGCACTGCTGTGTCCTTGTCTTCTGTCAGGAAACTACATTAGGGTTGGGGTGTAGTGTTCATGGAGACCCCTGTTTTGGTGTCTGGGCTGCAAGTTTTTTCTGACTTCAAGAGCAAAGGTTTTTGTAAATGTCTAAAAACTTCCACAATATTTGACTGCTGCATTTTGTTAATTTGATTTTCCTTTTAAAATTACTTCTAACAACAATCCATTAAATTCAGCCCTTCCGATTCCTAAGAAGCCAGTGCAGTGTGATACAAAAGCAGAATGAATGCTTGGTCTAATGTTTGTTTATCTTTTCATAAAAATTTGTGAAGCACAATGCTTGTTATTTTCAAGGTGTTTGGATTTGGTTATGTGAAATCTTACCTTATGCCTAGCTGAAAAAGGCACCAAGATGGAATTATGAGGAAAAGTAAGGATGTGTATCAGACAGGTGAAAGACAACGATGTACCTGAGGATGCTCTTGGAATCATTTTTAGACTGCAATTAAACTTCAGAAGCCTGTGACTTCCAGTCCTACACTAAAAAAATTTGCTTTCCTGAATTAGATTTGCAAAGATGCTACTGTTGTCAGCGGCAGCAGCTCCTGGCCCTGTGCCTAGTTGGGCTTGAGCTCAGACGAGATGTTAGGCTCTTGAAGCAGTGTTTGGGTACCACTTTGAGGTAGATTGTGGTACAACTGTTTGGGAATCTACTATAGCTATACTGGATCTGTCACATCTTTGGCATTTTATGAAAGAGGAGTGGGAAATATAAAGGTTGTGTTTCTGAAACCCGTGAAATGTACTGGTCTGGAGAAAAAGTAGTTTTTATCTTTCTTTGAATTCGATGGCTTCTGTTGCAATGTGAATAAAACAAGTATACTACTGGTACAATGGTAGCACAAATGCACACAACTCTGAAACCTTGCTGAGAATTTCTGTTGAAGCTTTATTTCTTCATTAAAAGCACCTATACTTTCTGCTGACAGAATGCATCTTCAGGGGAAGGGGGATAATCTGCTGACTTGCCAAGATTTGACAGTTTGAGTTAGCCACAAAGTGAAATTTGCACTGTACTGGAAATCACAATGTTTCAGGTTTTTCTATTCAGAATTGGAAAGAAAAGCTGTTATCTGCTTCTGTCCTAACACACAAACTTGTTTTAACTGTCATGACATGAAATGATGCAATAATTGAATAAGAAGGGTGACAGTAATAATGAATCCAACTGTTTGGCTGTCAAAATATTTAGACTCGTTATATTATTTCATGATTAATTTGGATGCCACTTCATTGAATATTTGCTGAAATCAATGTGTATTCATTAGCCTTTTGCATGCCATCCCATTTTTACTCTCAAATAAACCACTTGGAGACTTTTAACGCCACAAATGTGGAAAGGTCACCGTCTCTATGGCACTAATACTGGCTTGGACAGTATTCATTGCTGTGGGGCCCGGTGCTGCCCTAGGTCCCTGTGGTAGAAGGATGGCTAAGGGAATTGGTGAAGGATGTATCATTTTTAGCCTGCTCAGGATTGAGTAAAGGACCATAATGAGGGAACCACGCTTGACTTTGAAATGCACTTGAGATTCATGTATTTTGGCTGCTGGGACTGCAAGATTTACTGCAGTCCCTTTAAAGAAGGATTGGGTGATGTCTGCCTATTAGGTCTCATGGTCTGGTACTAGAAAAGTGATGCATGTTTTTAGAAACTACTAAAATACTTCTTCTCTTGATAATTGGAAATGCATATCTCCCACTGTGTCCCAGCTAGGGATTCACAATGAGCAAGGGACAATCCTTTAGTGTCAATGTGAATGGGGCATTTTGACAAACAATGGACCAACACTTGTCCCTCTGTTGTTTTTGCAGGCCTGATCATCGAGTCTAGAAATGAGACAAGGGCAGCCAAAACTGTGTCACTGTCTCATGCAGCAGAAACTGGAGAACTCACTGCTGCTTAATCTTTAATTTTTACCACGTTATTAGAAGACTTTGTAGCAGCAATGCCTAATATGGATCACAAGCGGTAGCACCGTTTATCACAGATGGAAACAAACTCATTTCATGTTCAGTAGACTATGAAATGAGTCACAGCTGTTCTTCCTCTGTTGCACAGTGGCACACTGTTCTTGTTAGAGAGCATCCATGCAATGGCTCTTCAGCCACTTCAGCAGCCCTCGTTCAGCACACTTTCCTGAGCAGCTCTCTGGGAGTCAGAGGCAGTGGATCAGCTCCTGCGGAAAGGACCAGTGTGGTTCACTGGTTTGGGGCTTGGGTAAAGGACTGAGGATGGTTTTGTTTATTAAACAGTAATTAATATACTTTTCTGTTCAGAAATTTGAGTGTCATAATACAACTGTAATGTGCAAATACTCTCCAGTGAGATTTTTTAGTGATTTCTGTAGTGTCTCACAACCAAGTGTTATTCTGGTGTGCTGAATGTGGAAACTACAGCTCCTGGACTGGCTATATCCTAGACTGGTGTGGCCTCAAAAGTCTTAAGGCCCTGGGCAAGAGTTTTGCTGCTTTCCACCTTTCTTGTGCTGCTGTTGCTGCCTTTACTACATGTGATAGTCCACAGTTTAATACTTTGCCTATGGCAGTTTTAAATGCCGACAGAGGCTATTCCTGTAATTTTCCTTGCATTGCTGCTGGCACAGCTAGCTCTGTCACACCACCTGTGAAGCTTTCAGTAACAACTGGAAACTGTTTCTCCTTTAGGGGCTTATTAGGTTCCTAACTAATACACCTCAGGAATGATTTAGTTCTGTTACAGAGCAATCCCAGCTCCTCCGGGTCTGAGCAAACCAGTGAAGACAGTAGGGTGATACATATTAACCCCAGCTTGTTTAAGCAGTATTCAACACACAAGCAGAGATTGTGAAGAGCCGTGATGCTTTGCCAGAAACGCTCATGGGTCTCTATTTTCTCTAATTTTGTTTCTTCTTTTACCTCAAGTAGTCATCTAGTCCTATTTGTCTTTTAATGAGATAGGCTTTTGTTCTCTATTGGAAGATCAAAAATAATCACAGTGAAATAACATCCTGATTGCAGCACCTGCTGCTACATACTTGGTCTTGAAAACAGGGGAATGACAAGTATTGCCCAACTTCATACAGCTACACAGCTAATGAAGTTTTATTATCCAAGCTGTGCCATTTTACTTGAAAAAGAAAGTAGTACGGAAATCATTCTACAGTTTGAGGCTGACCTTGTGATACAGAGTTCATCCTGTGTCGTAGAACTGTAGTCTGAATTTCCAGTTTGTTTTTTTTTTCCTTAATTACTCCTTATGCTTTTGGGGAAAAAAAAATCCAAAACAAACTTGAAAATATGTACGATCTGTAAAATGCCTTGGAGCATCCAGTCTGCAAGAAGTCTGAAGCAAAGTGTCAAGGTGTAAGCTCTCCAGGTGATCTTGCAGACTGTAGTGTGCTGCACTGATGGTGAACATTTTTCCAGCAATTGAAAAATCAAGAATTCTTGTCAGGGCCTAGACAGATCCTTGGGTGGTTTTGATGGCAGTGCAGGCTGCCCTCCTGGTTTCTCAGGAGCTGGACAAGAAGACACAAATCAGGAACTGGGCTTCAGGTGGTGGCTGGGGTCCTTGAGCAGCCTGGGCTGCCCGGTGAGCTGAGTGTGCCTAGAGGAGGCAGGAGCCCCAAGGATGCCCATCTGCCCATTTCTTGACCCAGTGAAGAGAGAGAAGGAAGCCCCAATCTGAACTACTTAAAATCAGCAAAGTATAGGAATGTAAGGACTTTTGACTTCAATCCCTGGTTTTGCATCTCATATATTTCATATAGTAATCAATCTCAAGTCTAAGCCTGTTTAGAAATTCTCTTCACAACTTCGGACTAAGCTTCTTAAGGGGTAAGTTTACACCCATTTACTCCACTGCTTTTATTGTCCTTTGACTTAATCATGCTTCTCCCCACCCCAATGATTATGCTGGAAGAGCAATCCTGGCTTTTCTTGGCTTTCAGTCCACAGGACTAAACAAGTCAAGCGTATAATCTCTGGTAAAAATGTTCTCTTCATTTTTCTGATTATCCTCAAATCCTTTCTCGGCACCTTTTGCAGTTCAGATACTTCTGGGTTTTTTTTTTTTCCCCAACAGAAGTGACCTGATTAAAAAGTATTTCAGATGGGGCTTTGCCAAAGTGTTCTGTGGTAGCATCTCTTTGGTGCACCAGAAGATCATGTCTGGCTGGCAGACAGTATGGGCTCTCTTTTCATGTTTATATACTGGGTAGTGTTATCCTCTCTGCATGATGGCTTGGGTGAAAGATGCAGAAATGACATCTCTATCTTCAGAATGAGAGTTGTGGCATTGGCTGTTAATTCCTCTGTGCCAAAAGTCTGGTGGCATCTAAGGCTGAAGGTCTGCGGGCTATCCTAAGGTTAATTGTAGGTTGTCTTTATGGCCAGCCAGCCTACTGATTTCCTGTATAATTTTGGTGTGCTGTTCTTAGCGGATACATCAAAATCTTCCAGTCAAATATTGGAATCATTAAATGCACTGAGCTCGAGATTGATGCAGTCTAAGTCACTCGACTATTTCAGGTAATGAAACCTCAGATCAAAAATGTACATTCATATTATATGGTGAGAGCTGCTGGGTATCTTTATAGCTTTATACAATTGTCCTCCTTTATAAAGGTCACTCATTTCAGTAACATGGATATGTAATTCTGTAAAGTTTTGAGCTATTTTTTTAAGTATGCTTTTATGTCTTCATTTTCCTTATGCGCAATCATTCCTGATATAGCATAGGATCATTAACAGAAGCACTTCATAAAAGAAATATAGAGGGATTAATAAGTAATGGCATACTCAAAATTCAAAATGAACCAAGATTGAGCACTTGCATTTCTGTATCATTAACCCAAGAAATTGCAGGGAGAAGGTACTGTGTTGGTTAAGTTTGGAAAGGCCCAAAACTCTGTCTACAGCAGGCATATATTATAGACTATGTATTATTTATTTATTTATTTTTAATTTGTAATCCATCTTGCTCTATGAATGCTGTAGGTTTGCCAGTTGGCATTTTATACTTTGAATACTTTTTCTCTAGATACTTCACTTGATCAGTTGCCATCTTCCAATGTGTGGGATGACATTTTGAATTTTCTTTTAGTAATTTTTCTTTTTTTAAAGCTGCACTATATAAAATGATGTTTATATTATTATGACATTGTTTACCTTTATCTTGCTTAATTATGGGATAATGTTCACAGTGGAGGAGTATATGAGGCAGTGAATGGTGTTTGCAGGCGATTAATTGTACAATGAAGCTGAGACACTTGATAATTACAAAACCTGTTGGTTGTGACTGTATTCTACCTCTGTGAAGATTATACATTTTATATGGAGAGGGGCAAGAATAAGGTAAACTGCAATGATATTTATGCCTTTTTTCAGTGCTTGTATTGCTTTTTCTTTGCATTTGTCTTGGGTACTACTGTAAGAGCAGGTGGGTTTATTAATAAAATACATATTTTAGAAGTTCAGGAATTTCCATTACAGGTTAGATCTTTAGAAGTTTTTTCCTTGCCTCAATATGAAACTGATTCTTCTTAAGCTGGGGAAAAATGTATAATACTAATTTTTAAGAAGTTATACTACATAAAATTTGCAGTTTTACAGGGAAAATGCTCAATTTCTCAGTTTTAAAAATTTTGCTATCCTTTTTTCACAGTTCCATATTCACTATACTAAAATCTGCAATGCTTGTCAAATACAGCTGGCAAAATGGAGTGGATGTATGGTGGTATTTCCGATACAGCAAGACCACATGGTTAGATAGAGTATCACTCTCAAAAGGGAAATGCTGTGAGTGGTGCACAGCTTCAGTTTAAAATGTTTGGTAATGGGATTGGTGGACTAGGGGAGATTTTATCAAAACTTTTTTTTTTTAGGTTCTTTTCCCAGGTGGCGGTGGTGGTGTTTTCTTTTGACCAAATTCCCAAATTTTCAGTTTTTCATTTAATCTGTTTTGCACATTGCTTTCAGCCATTTCCTTCCCTGTGCATTTCCTTCTCCTTCCCAGATCTTTCACCGGAATATCTGCAGTTTCATGCACTGGTGCCTATTTTGGGAGCTTTTAGTTGAACACGCTTCCAGCTCCTTCTTGGGCACCACACAGCCGCTCTGTAGCTTGTAGTTATTGGTAATGTCAGATACTTCTCTGCATTTGGGTCGTAGCACCAGAGAGAAAACATTTGGTCAATTGCAGTGAGTTTTCTTTCCCTTTTGGCATTTATCCCTCTCCCAGCCCCATGCACCCTATAGAGTTTCTTAGCTGCTTTTTTTTTTTTATGTGACTTACTGAAAGAAGACTCTACCAGACACTCTAGAAGGCTTTTGTCTCCTTGAAGTAACACTTTATCATCCGTTTCTACACCCCCAACCCACTTAGACTGATGCGTATCAAGACATAAGCAAATAATTCGTAGCATAGAGCTTTCTGAAAAGTGAGAAGATAATTTCCTGGGTAGATCTACCTAACCTAACCAGGTTGAGAATGGCTTTCCTCTTCAAATTAAGCGTATTACTAAAAATGCAGTGCTGTTATGTGAACTAGTTAAAATGAAATATTGAAATTGTACATCCTTCAATATGGTCCACATTTTCTTTCTAATACTGCAAAGCTGAGCAAAGAAGTCCTCAAAGAATGAATTTTATTAAGTAGAGAATAACTTTGCCTTGAGACTTCATCTGTTTTTACCACCTACAGTAATTTTAAATATAGTGGCGATCTAAGTTATTTACTGATTCATTCTGAAATTTGACATATTTTTTGTAGTAATTTCAGTGGATGGGTAATTTCTTACATTTTAAGACTAGAAAGGGCTGTGAGGTGAGCTGATTTGACCCCTTGGGTATGACAGGCAAATATATTTTACAAAATTAATTTCTTATATTAATCCCTACATTAGAATAAATCATTCCATCCTCAGGAGATTAAACCCAGTAAGAGGATAGGAGAAGTGATGCTGCATAGAACTTGTTGATAAATGAGCCTTTTCAAGTACTGTTTTGGAGGATAATATCTCTCAGGTAATAATTTCTTCCCAGCAGTTCATTAGGCTATTTATGAAATCTTGAAAGACTTTTTAATAACATTAAAATCGTCACTATGAATTTTTTGTCTCTCTGTTGCTTATTTAATCCTTCCATGGAACAGCAGCAAAGCTACCCTGAAAGGAAGTGTTTTGGAATAGTTTGGCATGCTGATGCTGCCGTTGATGGATACAGTCAGAGTGGTCTCAGCAGCACCTTCTGTGTTCTAAACATGTCTAGGGATATAGCTGAACTGCCAGATCTGCTGCACTTCCCATCCACGCCATTTGGCTGAATCTGGAAGTGACTGCTCATTGTCAGTGTTCAAAGAAAAGTTCCTGCAAAAGTTGTCACAGGTGAATTCTTCTGCCTCACCTTGGTCAGTTGAACCTCTGCCAGTACAAGAGCATGTTTCTGTTAGTGACAATCCGTGTCGCAGCAGTCAGCAGTGTCACCTGCATCTTCTCTGGGATGTCTTTAAAATGACTATTTTTTGCAATACCTGCATGACTCACTAGATCAATGGGGAAAACCCCCGTGTTTTACATTAGAAAAATTTCTAATTTATGGTGGAGGGATTCCAGTGCCTTCTGTCCAGGACCTTCAATGCTGAGCAAAAAAAAAAAAAAAAAATCCACATAGAAGTGGCAACAGCAGACACAGGAGTACAAGTTTTGGGTCTGGAATGGTGCAGGCTCATTTGAGACCAATGCAATTCTGTGTGGATGCTTCATAAGGCAGTATGAGCATTGATAAATCTTAAGTAGTTATGACCCTGCAAAACCAGTCATAGCAGAGCCTAAAATAAATGAAAGATTGCATATTTGGTTTAAGTTTTAGGGTTACTAAGAAACATAAGGGACATACTTCTAAATCATATGTGACAGCTGAGCATCTATTTTTTTTTAGTGTTCGTCTTCTCTAGCACTTTTAAAAGCTCCATGTGAGTTTTCTCCCTATATTTTTTAGGCATTTAAAATGTTAAAAATATGGCCATTCAAGTTTAACAAGGTTGTTATCACAGGAGTAAGAGTAGATATAAGCATTTTTTCTTGGTTTTGCCACAATAGTGAAGGTGATACAGTCTGTACTGCAGATTCCTGAAGGTCTCTGCCTGCCTGCCTACTCAGTGCCTGCAGTCAGCCCAAGCACCTTTTCCTGGCTATACCATGAAATTAATGTAGGCTTGTGCCTTTTGGCAGGATATCATCTCTTGTGGAATGAGACATCTGTTTGGGAACACTTCATTTTTTCAGTTCAGAATTAATTTCTTTCCACTGTGGGCATGAGCTAACTGTTACAGGGAGGTAATGAGCTCCTGGGGGCTCCTTATGTTGTCGTGCAGTGGAAGGTGTCAGGTGTGTGTTTGTAGCTGGTGTGCAAACCGCTCATCATGATCACATCAGTCACTGTGAGCTCTCTCACCTGCAGATCCCTTAGTTCCTAACTTCTCTTTTCTTTTATGGATACCTGCAGAGGTGTGTTGCTTTTTAGGGGTGACCTTTTTATCTGATTTTTTTCTGCTTTCTGATTCTGAAGTGTTTTCTTATTTTTAGACTGATTAGGTGGCAGGTTGAGCTCTACTGTGTGCTCTGAATCATAGATTTTGTTGTGACTTCTAACGTTTTTGTTACTTTCCAGCTGGAGAAATATGTTCTTGTATTGTTTAGTAACAGTTGTTTTTTATTCTGCTGCTACAATCAATACTTGTTTTTGAAGCTGTGGAACAGTTTCTAGGGATATACAAACACTGTAGTCACAGGCTGTGCTTCCCTAGCACCTTGTCAGAGGTGACAGCAGTGCATGTTCCTTGTGGCAAAGGCCACAAGGTAGAGGTGCAGGCAAAGCATCACTTTCTGTGATAGAGCTCCAGTAAGAAACCAGACTAGGAAAGAATGAAGCCCTATATCTCTCCTTTCCTACTCCCGTGTATATTCAAACCATGTCCTGCTTGTACTGTCTGAAGAATGTGTAAGAGAAAGATGTATTGCTAAGAGTAAGTAAGAGTGAATAAAGTAAAAGGCAAATGTTTTGTTTTGTTTGGTTTGGAAAGACAAACAGTTTGACTACAAAGAATTTGTCAGCTGCTTACTGAGTTTATTGCACAGAAGTCAGGAATTGCCTTCAAGGTCTGCAAGGTTTGGGGAAACATTTTGCACAAACTTTTTCATTTATTTTCCATCTTGTCTAGTTGTCTTGAATTGATTTTAAAATTACATTTTGAGTTTTTAATAACTGTAAACCCCAGATTTTCTGGTTTTAAACTCTTGAGTTCTGCCTGGCCATGGGAAATTTATGTTAGGGAAGTCTCAAGCATTTCTACCTTAAAAGTCTGGCTATGTTGGGGTTTGGCTGTGGGAGGCAATAGGGTCATGTGGCAACAGGATTATGAAACTGAGCTTCCAAGGAAACTTTCATCTACCGACCTTGCAGGCTGAATCCTTGGGGAGTAAGTGCAAACCTCTCATGACTTGAATACTGAAGAGTTCATTTAGCTCTGTTTGTGATTACTGTGTAGAAACAGGCTACTTAAGAAAAGAGGAGCAATGCTTTTTATCGCTTTTTTGTTTTGTTTTTTACTTTTAAATCAGTGAAACAAACAACTGCTTGTCATGTCTAATTCTTTAGTGCTGGTTTGGCCTCTGAAAAGTTTGGGGTTTTTTTTATTAATTCACATTCATATGGTGCTGTTTGTGTGCAGCACTAGACTTTATAAGATGGAATATACCAGTTATATAAGGTGGAATATACCAGTTAGAATAGTACTAATTATTTAAAATAATACTTTAGGCGTGAGATATTGTCTATGATATGGCTAAACAGGCAAGTAATAAGAAAGCTTTGTCATGGATTCACAGCTCATTGATGACACCACAATTCCTGCCTCTCTCTTTGTGTACCTTTTGCATGGTAAGTAGTAGGTAGCTTACTCCACTTTGGGTCTTGCATTTATGATAGGGTAAGAGTAGACTGAATGTAGCCAGATCCCCAGAAGCATACCCAGCAAATCCTCTAAAAGCTGTAAACTTTTTCCTCTTCTCCCAGACTGCATCACTGCCCAGCTGCAGCAGAAACCTTAAGAACCCCACTCAAACAAAATAAACCCAAAAAACAAACACCCTCCCCCCCCCCCCCCTCCACTTTATAATATCTTTATGAAAGTAAATAACCTTGTCTGGACTAGAAAAGGATGTTTCCAGCAGTGACAAATAACATGTGGATAGTTTATTGCATGTGCAACTTGACCAATCTCTGTCTTGAAACTTCTGTTGTAGGCAGGTTTGTTCCAGGTCTGACAAATGTGTAATAAATTGGTTTTGCCAAGCTGCACTATTGTAGCAGCAGCTCACTTGATGTCTGCAACATTTTAACTGTTGTTATTGCACAGTCGCAACTCCTTGTTTCCATTACTGTGGGCATTTGGTTATTTTCTGTTGCGTGATTAAATGAGACCTTAAATTAATTTTAGAAATGATTTAATATTAATTATTAATAATAAAATTAATAAAAAAATATTTGGTCTGGTTTGGTACCTCCGTTTACTTATTGTGTTGTGAACATCTTGCATTTGAATGAAGCAAAAGTGAAAGAAATACTTTTTGTACTTAAATTGCACACATTTTGGATTTAATTTAAAGATGTCTCAGAGCAGACCAAATTCTGATACATGCTGCAAAGGGAGATGTGGACATTACAATAAGAAGTTTTAAAATAGCATTCCCAGGACACTTTACCAAGTGTGCTTCCAGAAACTGGAGAGAAGCTGGTTGACCAGACTAGATATTAGTCTAAATAATTGGGGTTCCTGGTTGAAAGCAGATATAACAATAATATTGGTCACTGGAAATTAATCTGCACTTCTAGGTAATTTTTTTTTTAACCTGAAGGAGTAAATCTGTTTGTTCCAGCAAGCCTTCCAACCCTTCTTATCCAAAGTTCTTGTTTTTTGCTTGTCTATTCCAGGAAAGAGTTCCCCAGACATTAGAGTTCCAGTGTTTCTGCTCTGCTCTGCTCTGGCTGCAAACTGCACTCTTTTTCCTTTGGGTACATTACTGACCAAACACAACAATAATAGCAAGTAGATAAACACAGGGGGAAAATTACTAACTAAAGGACTGTAGATAGTTCTTTAGAAACTATTTTGTGTGTGTGTTTTCCTTGATGATGTGAGTACAAAATGCTCAGACAGTGCAGTTCTAACAGCTGTAGTCAGTATGGGAAGGCACTGAAGGATGCTCTGACAAGAACTGGATAACCTTGATGATTAAAGCAGTAAAAAAACCCAATAAATCTATAGAACTGACTGGTACAAGGTGCAAGCTGGTGCATGTTAAATCAAAACCATTAATTTCTTCTTTCAGCTGCAGTAAATGCACTTCTTGAAGAAGATCAGAGTATAGTAGTCATAAAAGGAGTCAGGAAGGACCCAGTGTGACCTAAAAAACCAGATGAGAGGAGGACTGCACAACCTTCTAGTTAAGGACTGAAAATGTAAGACAAAGTTGCTGCACCCACAGGCTCATGTTTAAGAGCTCATGTGTTCAAGAAAAGTAACTAAAGTTGGAATTGATGCAGAAGAGGGCTTGCAGGAAAGGCAAGGGTCAGAGAACTGGAATGTCCATGTGCTGAGAGCTGGTAAATGCACAGAGAGAGCAGCCTTTCAGTTTAGTACCAAGTGTGGCTGCCTGGAAATTGATAGCTGTAAGAAACTTTGGGCTAGATGTTAGAAGACATTTCTGAGGAGTGAGCTCCTCAGGAAATTTTGAGTAGGAGGAACATGGAATTTGTAACTTCCCTGAAAAAAAATAGTCTGTAAAAGCACAGGACTGAATTAATAGACTCACGAGGTTTCTTCTGGTTTTCTGTCCCTAAAAATACATAGCAGTTGTTGAGCAACCTTTGCATTTGGTTGAAAGTCTGTGTTTAAGTTTTAGTTAAGGGGTGTTGGAGGTGTTGGGAAAATGTGCGCAACTCATTCTGTATTCAGTTAATTACATCCTCTCTGTTTTCTACTTCTCCTGCAGCAGTTTGTGTTTTACAAGATTGGCCTCCTTCAATGAAACAGTTGAAATAATGTAATTCCTGACTTCTTGTTGTGTGGAGAAACAGTGGATGCTAGGATGTAGCAGGTTCCTGTCCAAAAGCATCTTCTGCTGGTGCAGACCACAGCCTTTGACCTTGCTCTTCTGTACACCAAGTTCTCCACTGGTTTGTCCTAAACCAGATGTGAAACTGTATTTCCTACTATGGTCAGGGGGGCGAGGATGAACGCAGTGAACTTTTGCATTAGCATAGATGATTATGCGAGGCTCCTCTCTCTTCTGAAAGTCCTTGTAACCTTGTGATTTAGGGTATGTTCAAGATTTCAGATGTGTGTGCTCCCTCATTCTGGAAGGAAGACCTCTAGGGCTGCCTAGATACTGGACGCCAGGTGTCTAACCATTCCTCTTGACATTTGGAAACCTTTCAGGTGTTGACCATTAAAAGGTATGGTTTGGAGCTGGCTCAGAGCTGTTTGCAAGACGACAGTACATGTTTTTGTCCCCTGGAAAATGTCTGTAGTTAGTGCTCTGTCCATTGCTGCTCTTGTACCATCTGTGAGAGTCATTACCTAGGGGTACCAGAAAGAGTAGCATGGTAATACATTGACAGTATGTGCAAACTTAGCCCCTGCTTCTAAGATTTTGCAGCTCAGAGACTAAAAACTAGGCTCCTCTCTCACTTCAGAACCAGTTGTTCTCGCAGTCTAAGGCATGTAACAGCAGCAGCAGTTCCTTAGAGATATATGGATAGCGAGGCACTGAAGTCTGGGTCTGCAGAAATCAGTCCTACGCCAGGGGCAATTTGATTTTCAGATCTGCCAAGAATAAAGACAGTGTTTACTGAAAATGGTAATTTTATGAAGATACTAATTTTTCATCTTTGGGGATGAAAGCAAAATTCTTTCATGGTATAAATATCACCATACTGCACAGGGGGAATGCTGGTTCCAGTGTTCTCTCTCTGTGTGGGTTGTTTTTAGGCATTGTGCAGGAGTCTGCCCAATATGGTTTATTTTCTCGTCCTTCTACCCAGTGGGGATTCTTAGCAACTCTATGACTCTTTGTAGTCATTTTTGATGTAAAGGTTGTAGAGTTCTGCTTGTACTTTTCTGTAATATCTGAAGCTGTGTTTCTTGTTTGAGTGACATTTCTAATTAGAGACATCCTCAGGTTTTATTAAGCAGGACTTGCCTTTCATAAACCTATGCTGGCTGGGCCTGATCACCTGTGTGTTGTCCTACACATTGAAGCACAGAATATTCTGAGTTGGAAGGAACCCACAAGGATCAGTGTGGGGGCATGCGAAATTATCTGCTCCGTGACCACCTCTGGCACTGAGGTCAGGCTGACAGGCCTGTAGTTCCTCAGATCCTTTTTCTGGCTCTTTTTGTACATGACCATTACATTGAGTAACTTCCAGTTGACTGGGACCTCCCTGGTTAGCCAGGACTGCTGGTAAATGATGGAAAGTGGCTGGGTGAGTGCTTCCAGCAGAAGTTCTTGCTTAATTCCAGTAAGATATATTGTTATCTTTATTTTGAAGTAAAAAATGAAAGAAAATGTGATTAACACTCACGTGTCCTCCCCCAAACAAACCTAAATGTTAGAAGTTAAAACAGCAAGAGCAAAGCTGTGGTTGGGGACATTCTTTTTTTTTTAATTAGCAAAATTCATAGATTCTTTTTCCCACGTTTTGCTTCCTCTAGGTGCCAGCTGTGTTTAAAGACAGGAGTTTTAATTTGAAATACACTGAAATTAATCCCACAGAGAAGGAAGAATATCTCAGGCATGAAGGATAATAATATTTCTTCACTGTAGAGAGAAAATGGTTTTGTTCTCTTTCTAAGAAGACTTTATTACTGTGGCTCCTAAGTACTTTATGAAAGAAGTCACAATCTTGTCCTTCATGCGCAAGAAATTCTATGTTTCCTGTGATTATTGTCTTTCTCTAATCCAGTTCATTATCAGCTATTGTGGGAGGAAAAGAGCAGCAGGGGTTTTTGGTCTTTCTGCAGCTAAAGAAATGCCAGTCTTCAAAGGAATCTTTCAGGCAAAGTAGAACGTGCAATTATGGTAACCATCTGGTCCTGGTTCAGTGATGGATGGGAGCCCTTTCCATCTGCTCCAAAGAACAGCCATTTCCCATGACCAATTAATTAAGCCTGCACCAACATTGTTACTGGCCCTGTTTGCATATGTGGGCACGGGTGTCTGTTTGGAGCAGAGGAAATTGTTCTGATCACCTCTGCAGTGATCGGTCTTCTTGCAGAAATGCTGATGACTGGTGGTGTTTTAACTGGATATGTGCAAATGTTGACTGGACATCTGCATGGTGGTGGTAAACCCTGAGGAAATGTTGGCACATCTTTGAACTCCCACACCAGTGATTCATTTTTCTGCATGCTGGGAGAGCAGAAGGGGCCAATCCAATTTGTAGGGTCCTAAGTCCCTCCTTAACACTATCAGAATAGCAAATGTAGATTAATTGGTCCTAGAAATAGAGGGCTTTTGCTGCTGGTAATTACTGTGCACTTGCCTCCTTCTACGGTTTGGTTTGAGGGGTGGGCTGCCCCAACACAGAGATTTTTGGACGTGCCGTCAGCTCTATGCTTGGGGACCTTGTCTCACACTGTTGGGGTCTGACTATTGGGAAGATTTTAATCTGTTTGGTATTAGCTTAGAGTGAATTCTAGTGCGTGGGTATGGGAGGATTCTTTTAACCTTTTTAAGGGTCATTAAGTTAGAGATGGATGCAGAGTCCTTAAGATAATAATCATTACTTCTGGAGGTATTAGCAGGAGAGCTGTCTCTTCCCTGACAGCACAATGATTAAAAAATGAAAATGTCAGAGTATCCTAGTTGGCATCCAAAGTGAATGAGTCATTCCTAATGCTACTAAAAAGCTAATTCTGCCTTGACTTCAAAGAGAAACATCAAAGATGAGTTTGCTGTTTATCCAGGTGCTGAAGGAAGAGCTTTTCCATGCCGCTGCTACTCTGGCTGAGAGTACGGAGGAGTGTTGTGCTTGCTCGCTATTGATATTGAAATCATTACATTCAAATGACGCTTATTGAATGCATTGCTGACACAAGCAAGGGAACTACACCAGCAGTTTGACAACTGCTCTGTGATTTTAACAGAAGAAAAAACACAGAAGAGTAATTAGATAAGACAGCAGGAAATTAGGAGGTGTTCCCTGATTTTCCTAAAGAGCAAAGATAATATTCTTCATGGGATCTGTTCCATAACTTGCTGTTATTGCATGTTTCTTATTTCTCCGTTTTTACACCCCCAAAGCTCCACAGCCTTCTGCATCGCTGGGTCTTTATTCATACACTGTGTGTGGCAGTGCCCACCAGCACAGAAATAGCCTGCTTGGCTATTTCTCCAGACCCAGGGTGGCTGAATTCACCACGTGACTGCCTGTATTCACTCACTGTATGTGAGGGCTCTTGATTCACTTTTGAAGGGAAGATTAATTAAAGACACAAAGCAAAGTGAAAAGTGGCATTTGGACAATTCTTCCAAACTACTTACAGATTTCTTTGAGAATCAATGAGTTTCTATGGAGAAAAGTGTAGTAGTGCTTATCTTTGTGGACTTCATTAAAGCATTTGAAATGGAAAGGGTGGAGACTAGAAGGTGACAAGATGCTGGTCCCCTGAAAGGATAACACTGGTTGGAAGGAAGTGCTTGCTAGAAGGAGGTTTCCTAACAAAACTTGTCAAGGACCAGTTTTGAGAGCAAATGTAGTTAGTATTTTCACTTCTAACTTTTGAACAAAATCAAGGAATGTGTTTGGTGAAAGTTGAATTAGCAACAGTTTAATGATTATTTCATTTAAAGCTATATACTAAGGAAGTGTTTTAGTTAGGCTTGGGTAGTTTCCTGGAAGGTAGTACTTGAAAGGCCCTGGTCAATTAGAAGGAGAAGATGATGGTGGTGAGAAATCAGTAAAGGAGAGCAGCAGGTTTCTGATTTAAGCTAGGGCTTCACTCAAACACTGGGGCTAGTAATGTATATGTTTTCTGGAAGAAATGTAAATTATGAGGATATAGGAAAAACATCCCTTACGTCACTCGTTGTTTCCTCCATAATTTATAAATGCTGTCCTTGATTAAAGAGCTGTTGGGATAAAACATTGTACTTTTTCTGCCTTGCCCTTTTAAATGTATTTTAAAGATTTTATTTGTTGAATTTTTTCTGTTTTTCTGACTTGTGTATTTTGAGAAATTGTGTGCAAACATAGCACTCTTGAAGTGAGAAATTTTTTTGTTGCCTGGTGCATGCAAACTATCTGCAAACACAGTCTATGCTCCCATCTTCTAGATTGTCTTCTTGCTGAACGGTAATGTAAATTGTTGTTTTAGTGCACTCAGAGATGACCCATAGTGCCACATTGATTCTGTCATCTTGGTGACATTTAGACTGAGCTCACCATACCATTGTTCATGTTTCCCTTCACTCGTGACCTAGAGTTGATTTTGAATCTGATCCATGTGTTGAATTGCGTCAATCCTCTGTGCTCTCCCTTCTCTTCAGCCATCTGTATTCAAAATCCTTTATACTGTTGAAGCTTTTTGGAAGAGTTACTGTTTCCGCTTTATATCATTAGCAACAGAGGCATAAAATATGTTCACAGAATGAGTGAAAAAAGCAAATGTCATGTTAGACAAAAGCATTTTCAGCCAGTGATTTAAATCAAGGATGGGAGAGTTCTGAAAAAATTATTAATAAAATTGAATCTGCCTTCATCTCTTGAAGGTAATACTACTACATGCTGCAAGGGGGTCAGATTTTGGCAATGCAGCTGGGGAAACCTTAGGTCTTACCAGTGCATATAATAACTTCGGAAAAGTTATATTTCTGATCTGTACTTCAGCTTGCTTATCTCCAGATTAAGGGATAATATTTCCCAAATACCTGCTGAAAAGTATCAGCTTTTTGCAGAATCTTTGTAGAAGCTCAACTAGAGGTAGTCTGAAAACTTCAAATTCAGTGTCACATCTCCTGTTGTAAAGTGAGCTTCTACTGCTCTAAATTCAGGGCATGGGAAGAAAGCTTGCCTGTTAGAGTCAGGAAGAATGAAGCATACGTGGACTCAGAGGCATTTATGGATATACTTCATTGGAGAGGTTCTAAATAAAATTGGTGGAGGAAGGAGCAGAGCCAGCCAGTCTCGCTATTTAGTTTCAGTGTTTCTCACACATCCTGGCATGTAAATGAGCAAATAGTACATTTCTGAATAGGTCTAAGCTTCATTCATGGTTTCCTGAAGCTTGCTAGACTCAGGAAGCTTTTGAAGCGCAGATATGCTAGCTCTGCTTTTTTGCCCAATTAATTGTATTTATGTCTGTAATGGTTTTTACTACTTGAATTAGTCTGAAATTTGTAGGAAAAAAGTGCCTGAAGGGTGTCATTCTGTGTTTGTCCACATGCCCACACTTGCATATATACTATATATACACACTCTATTCTAACAGAATTTGCCTGCCTACATCAACATCACCTATAACTGCATCACTCCTGATGTACTTTAGTTTGCCCTCCCTGTCTCCACAGCTGCATACAACCTGAGCAACACACACCGACCTCGTAATGTTCTTTATATTAGAAAGGGATTTCTCATGTCTCCCTTGTGTCTGGTGACCTGCTCAGAGCTTGTTCATTCTGCCCAGTCTCAAGGCAGTGGGGAAGGGTGTGGCAGGAGGAGAGAACCAAGTGCTGTGGGCTGCAGTGAGCAGCAAAGGAGTGTCAGGGTCCCTGACATGTCAGTGCCATGTAGCCCTGGGAGAGGGGCCCTGGGACAGACACGGGATTTCCCTGCCCCTGGTCAGCCTCGTTCCCCATCGGTTGTTTTGTGTTCCCCTGTGTGGGCAGGGACCCTCGGGTCCCGTGATTGAGCAGTTCCTCGGCAGAGCCCCGGCCCTGCGGCTGGAGAAATAAACATCTCTGAAACATCTACCAAGAATAGATCCATATCTATTTCTTTTCCACGGGCCTCGTTGTCTGATACATCGTGTTGCAGAATCCCCGCTGTAACAAAGGAGAATGTGTCCATGGCATGTGGAGTGCGCAGGAATGAGAGGAGAGCATGTGGAAAGGAGGGACAGACATAGAGAGATGGAGCATCTCCAATGATGCACAGCATAAGTGCAATGAAGGAAGGCTTTGACGTCTTGCATGCTTCCTATACACATTTCTGAATTTGAATTATGCTTTTGAATTATTTGGTAAGTTGCTCAAGTGGAACTGCTTAACTTAGTTTGGTTGCCCAGAGGAGAGTCTTCCTGCATGTAGAATATTGTCTGTGTTGGGAGTTAATTATACAAACGGAATAACTAATGTTCATTTTTGGCAAATCAAATAAAAATAACAAAACATTTCTTCTCTCTCTGGTACAGTTTATGTAACAGAAAATAATTTCCATGTACAAACAGGCAAGCACAGCAGAAGAGTCAGGATATCACGATGTTTAAAATCATAAAAAGCATGTTGTTTTTTTAAATCCAGGGTCATCTCAGCATTGTTCTCACTTCAGTAAATGTGCATGGTTATGCTCTTTATTGCTGTAGAGGAGAGTTAAATGATGAACACAAAAGGATGTTTATGATCGCAAATGCATTTTCATACATACAAGGCACTAACAAAACCACCAAGTGTAAGAAAGAAAGCTATGATGAAAGCAATTGCATTTTCCCTCTCTTGAATTGTCTTTTATCACAGTATCTCAGTAATACCTGATGTGGTATTTGGCAAGATCATCACCTAGAGATGAGGTGTCTCAACTGTGCATGTTTCTGTCACTTCCTATGTCCTAATGTTAAGAAATGCAGCCAAGATCACTGTTCATATCTTATCAAAAATAATCCTGGTCATTATTTTCATTCTTTTGAGAGGTTTCTGCAGAAGAATACTAATGCTGGAGAAGTGGCTAGCAGCTTTTATTACTCCTTTCTTTTTGTAGTGTTTTTATTTTTTGTAATTTATCTATATTTTAGAATTCACAGAATGTTTGCAAAAAAAAATTTACAATCTATAAAATACTGATCACATTTTCAAGCTTCAAAGTGATGTTGTTGCCAAATATATATATATATATATTTAGGGATATTTCTTAAGGGATACTTTATATTATATGGCTTGCAAGTACTCCTCTCCCAGCACTTTAGCACTGACAAGCTTTTTTTTGGGTCTGTTTTGAAAGTAATATTTTTGCAACAGTTTCTACTTCTGAATTGTATTCTCTCTGTGAGTTCTCTCATGTTTTTACTCTCAACTTTATGACATTCCTCAGGCGTTTGTAATTTTATGTTGAATCAAGCTGTACCAGTCACCTTACTGTTTCTGCGTTGCTCTGGATGCAGGTGCATAAATGCTCTGAAGCAGGTACCTTGTGGGAGTGACTCGTGTTGAAAGGTGAGCATCTCTCTGCCTGCTTAGTTCCAGTTTAGGTCACTGTGTCTGCTGTGGGAGAGCTCTCAGCAGTACCCTGAGCAGACCAGAGCAATCACTGCCTTAATACATATTGAAATAAATGCCTTTTGTGATCAGTTTTGGCAGTCTATAAAAACAACACCATAATGTTTCTGAGCCAGTTGACTCCTGCTCATTCTACAATCTTAGCAGCTCATTTTAAATACAAAATCTGTGTCTCTGTTAGAAAGGTGTTGTAAGTGTTTAGGAACAGGCAGAAAAGATGTGTGCAATCCCAAAGCACTATTGAATCAAGGTCAATTTAAGAATGTTACTAAAGAGTATTTCATTCTACTACTGTTCTCTTCCCATTCCTTTTTCTCTTTTTTGCTGTGTCCCCAAGCAAACACCACAAACAGAAGCAATCTAGTGGACACAGTGGTGTCTGTTGCACCAGTGAGAGCACAAATTCACAGCTGGGAAGGGGACACAGCACCTTTCCTCTCACAAGCGCCTGCAGCATCCATCAGCATGGAAACTCCTGCCCGTCTGAGGCTGAGCAGCTCCAGGGCACCCGGGTGGGTGGTTCTGCTGCAGCACCAGCAGGATGCATCTTGTACCTCTCAGGTATTGGTGCTGTTGATATTACTACAATGTACAAGTCTTTCTGGGTTAGTTATGCCCTTCTGGGATCAGAAGCTGTCAACTGAGTGCTGGTTTCTTTGTATTTGATTTTTTAAAATACCTGTTTGCAAAGAATAGTGTTTAGTATGTGTTCTGGCAGCTGTCTATTCTTGTATCTCCTGTTTGGTGAAAAAACAGTGTCATTATAAATGGAAGTATTTAAGCAATTAAAATTGAGCAGTACTATTTTCATGCATATATTAGAGAAAACATTTCACCTCCAGCTTTAGAACATCTCTTAGGAAATCTAAGGAACTTCTTTTCTACCCAAGCAGAGTGTGCTGGGGTCTGGCAGGTAAACATGACACAGTAATCTGCTACAGAGATGCAGTCCTAGGCCTGTGTAATGAGGCCATAGAATGGTTTGGCTTGGAAGAGAGACCTTTAAGGTCATCTAGTCCAATCCCTATTTTGTTTTCTCTTTTTCTCTGTCACAGTGGTTTCCTTCCATTCCCCTCTCAGCTGCAGAAGACATGACACTGTGCGGTGCTTTCTTTTTACCCACAGTAGATGGTGGTTTTAGCTGTCGACTAAAACATGGTCCCTTTGAGGTACTTGGTATGAATCACATTGTTTCAGGAATGCTTTATAGCTTGTCCCAGGGTAGTGCTTTCAGTGAAATACTCTCACATAACACCTATCATTTACAGCTGCTTGCTTATTTTTGATAGGGGGAAGGTAGAGAAATTATGTGTACCAAGTAGATTTTCATGCTGCACATTGTATAAGCTACTGAGTCTTTCCTCAACAATCCAGTATCAGCTGTACAGTTTTCATTGCTTGATCTGGGCTCTTTAATCCAAGCAGCTGGAAATTTTCATTCCCTCTCCCCTTTGTACCACCTAGCAATACGTTATAATAACATTACGTTAGTGAAAACTCAGTTAATGTTCAGACACAATTCTAACTGACACTGAGTCAGCTGTGTTATTTGGGGTGAAAGGAGGATTTTTTTTCATGTAGTATCTCTTAAGTGTTACTACGTCTTAATACTCCCACTCCCTTCTATATATAGATACTGCATTAAACCAAGGAACACATGTGCTTTTCTCTCATTTGAGGAGTTTGTGCTAGGTGTTTGTGAACTGTGCTGCCTCTTACTTGTAGTGATACAGGAAATACTTTTTTAAAGGAATTTTTAAAAAAAATTTTTAAATTATTCTATTACAGAAAGGAAATTTTTCTGTGAGTTCTGGTTTTATTACAGTTCTACCCTCATCAAACATAAAGCAAGTTTAATAACAAAAGGATTATGGTGTGCTACTCCTGGCTTTTTCACTCTTCCTGAGATGTTTGCTCCTGTCTATTGTCAGAGGGAGCAGTATTGCACTGGACAGATTTCTGCTTTCATGGGTGACTACTCCTGTGCTTCAGTGCTTTGATGCCACCTTTCCTCTCACCCTCTGGAAAAATGCTGACTTTCTGAGAGATTGCTTGAGATCCAGTTTTGGTTCTTTATATTTGACATTTCTGAATTTTACACAGATTGCTATGAGTGACTTGGAAATGGATAGAGGAGGAGAGTGGGATTTAACTTCTCAGATGACAGAAATGTCATTGTGCTGAGCAGATTTCAGATAGATCAGTTTATGTTTTCTTTCTTGATGAGACTTGGAAGTTTTTCTTATTGTAAAGCTTCTCTAAACTGCAACCAAACATTTAACATGTTAAACTGACAATTGTTTGGTTTTCACTTTAAGTTTTTAAAAAAGGAAGGGATTCCAACCAACTAGCAAGAAAATGTGGTTTTCTTTTATTAAAAACTCCCAAAATCTCATTGATTTTGATGAATAACTAAATTGCAAAATATTAAAAATCAGATTTGAGCAGTCTTTGTACCTGAGGAACTCCTCAGTCTTGTTGTACAAATGAAAGGGGGAGTAGGAGCAAAAAAAAAAAAAAAAAAGAGGGGGGAGCAATTAAAATGAAACATCTTTTTCATTTTTAAATTTAACCTCTTTTTTTCCTTTAATTGTTAAAGCTAACTAGGACAACTCTAAAGGATAAAGGAAAAAACACTTAGGTTGTTCCTAAGTTGCTTACATCAGTGTTTCATCAGTGTCTCAATTCAGGTTTGTTTCTTCTATTGTTTTTATCAGACATCCATAAAGAAACAGGAGAAGTGTGTTTTGATTTCTTTCTGGCCTAATAGTGTTGGAAGTGGAAAGATATGGCACTGAAGGGTAGGAGCTCAGAAGGAGAACTGAGATCTGGAAGGCACTCCTGGGCATGCAGGAGTTCTGCATGCAGGTAGGGTAGGGAGCTGCAGTGCCAAAATTCACTTTCCAATTCACTGTGCCAGTCTGCCCTGCCTTGCCACTTTCTCTGTGTGAGAAATTCTCCATCATTCAAGGCTAGAAAAGGTAACAGTCCGAGTAAACATTTCTTTTTTTGTTGTTGCTAGGGTTGTTTTTTGTGTGTGTGTTTTGTTTTGTTTTTTTAATATAAAGAAAATACAAATGAAAGAGAAGCTGTCTGCACAGGCATGCTTGTTACAATGTTTGTTCTGTGCCTTTTCTGTATACTCAAAAAAACCATGCCAAGTCTCCAAATAAAAATGGGAGGTAAACCATCCAGAAAGGACTTCTCTCCCCAGTCTTCCTCGATACTTACGTGCAAAAGACTTTTCTGTAGTCAGATTTGCTGGGAGTAGATTGGTAAGCTACACATTATGTGAATAGCAACCTTAGTTGTGTGGATGTGGTGTTAGTTCCCTCACTTTCATAATAAACTCATCAGTTTCACAGCACTCAGCACTGTGAAGAATTCAGAAGGGCACTGTCTATCTGCACAAGATCACATGTGAGCAGATGCTTCTGGCAGTGGGACAGCCAAACAGCTGACCAGAATCCTGGGAAGCAGCTGAACTGTTGGTGTGTCTTTAGTGATGATGCCTTTGGCTGCTCTGCATTACTGTAATACTGGGACACAGTGATGCAGGATGGTAGAACCAGGTGATGGTGCCGGGCTGCATCCCATGTCCTTTCCCCATTTGGCTGCATACTCTGCTTTTCAGTAAAGTCACTGTGGGTACAGTTTAAAGTTCCATTCATTTAAAAGGAGATTTTTTAAAAAATGGAGTCCACTGCAGTTTGAATATAGACACTAGTTGTGTTCTTGCAAATGTTCAAACAGTGTAAATTCCTCTTAATTTTTTGCCTGAATGGTTTCCTGTGGCAGCAAATCCCCCTAGTTAACCATCTGCTCTCCTAATGATTATTATGGTTTTATCTGTATCCAAAGTTGCTGCCTTTCAGTGCTCCCATTTCAGGTTTCTCTGTAGAGTTGGTGTTTGATTTACCACTTGATGAGAAATATCTTTGCCTATGGAAAACAGACTTGAATTTGGCAGCAATTGCAGTGGATGTGTATAAAGTCTGCACAGCTACACAGAGCTGCACTTGCACTTCTGCTACTCTGTGCAGGAGATGGAATACTTCTTATGAATTAAATACCTTGAATCAGGAGACAACAGGAGCCTTTTTGATTTTCTGCTGAACAGCAATGATAAAAATCTGTATTTACGCTTAATGTGTTAAATCATCTATTCCTGTTCACCTCATGCGCTGAAAATAATAATGAAGTATTTTTGAGGTTGGCAAATGAAAGGTCTTGAATGAAAGTGCAGCGGTTTTTCAGACATCCATGAAATAAGGCAAAATGGATGCATCTTACCTGGTCCTAAAATGATTCAGGCAGCTGGAAATGGTCCAGAAGCCTGTCCAGAAATGCACAGGTGTTAGTTGAGATGCCACATGGTTTTCCATTGGCTTTAATGTAACATCCACTAGACAGCATGTGACAGAAAAAGTTCATACCCTAAACAAACTGTTCTGTGGTGCAACAGCTTGTCAGAGGGCTTCGAAAGACTTGTATTTGCCCAGTGAGCATATAAGTGCTCTCTTTGAGGGGGAAAGAGCCCTAACGCACAAAGTAACTTAGTTTCATCTAGCTTTAAACATCAGTGTGACAGGTGTTTGAATATTCCCACTTTTATTTAATATAATTTTATTGTGTTTATCTTGTATTCCTGTATATTGAATGAAAAAGAGAAAGAGGCGCATTGAAGAGCTTCTCCATCTGACCCCCTTTTGCTTCCTGCAGGAGGAGCAGAGATGAGCAGCTGAGGTGTGAGCTTGCAGGAATGGCCGCCTCGCAGCCATATGTGCCAGAGGGCTGTTTTGGGCAGCAAGAAATATCTGAAGATGTTAGGAGAAATACACCAATAGTAATGATCCTGATGTGGACTGGTGGCTTCGTGGTAGTGCACCCTCCTTCTCTCCCTCCCTCCCAGGTGGTGCTGTTGTGTTTATTCCCTTATTTTTGGGGAGGGAGGATACAACTGGGGAATAATTAAGTAGTGGGGATCAGAATAGAGGATGCTTTACTTTGTACTGATGATGCAGCTCCAAAATGCTCTCTTTATGTCCATCAGTGCTTTTGTTCATTTTTTGCTCTTTGGATCCTTGTGTAGCTATAAACAATCATCTTGTTTCTTCTTGCACTGTTGTCTTGTCAGAGGCCTGCATAGAGGTATTTCCTGTCTTTGATTTACGTTAACTTTTGTTTATATGTATCTTTTCTTTCTCTCCACACAAATACATGTGAATGTGTGTGCTGACATGCATACTCACAGTGTTGTGGTGCCTGGCCATCTGCTTTGAATTACTGGAAAGGAAGTTATATATAAAAGGCCATCCAGGGACTATTAAACAGGGAGACGGAAAGAGTACCCTCTAATCAGCAGTTCATTAGGTAGCAACAACTTGTGGCAGAATTGTGCATAAGAGACCGCTGAACACTTTAGGTATCCTTAATTGTTTAAAGTGGGAATTCGAAAATTTATTAGGATCTTGGATATCTGCTGCTGAATTATCCAAGAAAGGCAAGGTGAAAAACCTTATCAATATATAAAGAAGTGACATATAGCAAACAAGGTAAAACCATGTCAAAGAGAAGCATAAGTATTTAGGAAATAGTTTAAATTAGACGTAAAGGGCAGAAATCACATAGCAGCAACTGAACAAAAGATGGCCCTGATGCTGTTTGTCTATGGACAGATTTATGAGTTTGTGAAATAAACCTCTTCGGGGAGTCACAAAGGTGCTGTGGGATAGGAACATCTACAAAGTAAAAATAATAATCAGTGAGCCAGGCTTTCCTGAAAGTAAGTCTAGTCAACGATGCAAAGCTGTATTTTTAAAAATCAAGTGACACACTCAAGGTTATAATATTTGCTGTGTATTTTAGGAAGATAAGGGTGCTGTAGAAATACTGCTTTCAAGTTTAGAAGGAAAAACTAGGTCACAAGATTTTCATCCTTCCTTTATTTTTACCCTAAAGGGATTATCTAATTTAAATCTAGCAAAGCATACACTCCCATAGTCTACAGAATATTTTATGTAGAAAACTGTAGTATTTGTACCAGCAGCATTTATTCTCAGTCTCTTTGTTTTGAGAAATATATGCAGTAGATGAATACTGAGTCATTAACTCAGCCTTAATAATGTGTTAATAGCCACCTTATGGACCTCAGTTTTGCAGATTCTTATCTGATGCCAGAAAGTCTGAAAGTTCAGACAAAACAAACAAGGAATACTGTACTCCCAAACTGCCTTAAATAGAAATTCTGAAAATGGGATTTGAGGAAAAGACTGAGGTTTTTTCAGTACACAAAATATAAACAGGATGAAACTTCAGGGTGGCAACCTTAACTCTTGCTACTCCATCATGTTTTTATGATGTTGGCCATAAAAGACCGTATTTCATAAAAGCTAAGACCAAACTGTCAAGCGTCAGTGTCTAAACCCAGGGAACTGAACGAACAGCCTGGCTTTCTCAGAGGTACTGGCTGAAGGCTTTCTTCTTGAATTGGCTTTGAACTGAGGAGAGACAGGTGCCTCTTGTTTTTCCCCCAGAACAGGATCACTTGCATACATTTCCAGAAACAGGTTTAATTGCAGGAAGCTGCAAGCTTCAGGCTCTGAACACATGGAGTGGCTCTTTGGGTGGTAGTAGGTTGTGTTGCCTCTACACTGCTGAGATGTAGCACCACACCAGCTGTCAGGACCTTGGCCAATTTGCTGGGTGTTAAGGTGTGATTCTGGAGACACTGCCTGGGTTTGTCAGCAGGAGAAGAATCAATTGAGCAATTTAGAGGAGAAGCAACAGCTAGGGAAATTGAGGGGCTTGGTATTTTCTGTCCAGAAGCTTTCTTCCAACTTCAAAACTAAAAATATGTTGGTAGGATTTCTGGTCTTCCCTCAGGTGTTATGTGTAGGTCTAGCAAAGCAGGATGTAGGGGTTCTTCAGGAGTGGTCAGAAAGGTTTTGAGGAAAAAGCAATTTGCTCCCATCCTTCTTAAATTTGCATATTTCCTCTCATGTCTGAGGAACCCAAAACCACTTTGCAATCTCTCTTTTGAAATATTCAAGGACTAGGAAATCTTGTGTTTATGTGAGAGCATTGCTCTGGCTACCAGGCTGCTTGGCTTGAGGAGCTGGGTAGGAACATTGCTGGAGACCTTCCAGCCATGCTTCCATAAGCAGGATCTGCTGCTGTTCTGTGAGTTACATTGCATGATGAATGCATGCTCAAACTCTGCAGTGCCACCAGTCTGATCCTTTGGGATGCTTGTGGATTAAAAAAGATAAGCAGATTCAGACTGACAGGTGGGCACTTCCATTTTTGGTTGGTGGAGGATTGTTTCAGTGTAGCTATTGATAACCAGAGTGATAACATGCCCTGGATTTATTTGTGAGAGCTCATACGTTGCTGCTTAACTTAGTGATATGTGATACAATCTTTTCCATATAAACGGGGTCAGAGATGACCAAAGGACTGTGGATTCCCTACATGGCAGCCCCTCCTCCCTAGGGAGGAGGGGACATGGGTTTTATTTCACAAATGGTCTGAAGTGGTGTCACTTTTTACTGTAAAAATCTGCAAATTCTACATGCTGAGCAGTGGGGGATGTCTGAGTACCCTGCTTACCATTTCCCTAATGCGAAAATGGTTTTGTTGCAAGCAATGAAGTCAAACCAGCTGAGTTGCAAATAGATTGCCTTGATGATTTAACTTGATTTCATCTTGACAGTGGTGAACAACACAGGTTGTACGGTAAACCATACAGTGTTTTCTTACAAAAATAATAAACTGAGATGCCCATCATCTGCTGTAGCAAATATTGAAAGTTAAATGGTCATCATAAAGGGGGAGAATTGTTATTGATCGTTTCTGTCTCCCTTGAAGGGTCAAGGAGATGAGCAACTGTAGTGCAGGTAATCATGTTCCTTTGGGTTTTTTCCTTTAAGTCACAAAATTTCACAGTTTCAGTTAGCACTGACTGGTGCTGTATCTTTGGCAGATGAGAAGCAAAGGTTGCTCCAAGCCCAGCAGTCCCTCCTTGTCTGAGGAAAGGCTAAAGAGTTTCACTGTCTAGCAGGTGGCTGCAATTTTGAAAATAGCTTCTTAATAAAATTTTCTTCCCCTTGGTTTTTGTCTGACATGCTAATTAAGCTCACCAGGGAAGTGAGTGGCTTGGATTCCTCCTTCACTCTCAGGCTCCTGCAAACAGGCAACAAATGTAGATGTGCTTATTCCATTGTGGCAAGGGGGAAGGCATCCAAATTCTTGACCTGTGAATGTACAGGACTGTTTAATCCAGAGAAGGAAAACAGGGGCATGCTGTTCCTGAGGCACTGTGGGCAGGGCAGGGGTGCTAATGAATTGGAAGAAGAAAGCTAGGTGCCCCAGAAGAGAGTGGCAAGAGTGTGACAAACAGATTGTGTGAGTAATTACTTTGCATACCTTCCTGACCATTATCAGCAGGACTGGATTTTTGATGGAAAAACTTAATTAAAAAGTTTAATTTTTTTCCTCTTAAGAAACCTATGTGCAGGGACTCATTGGTGGGTGGAATTTAGGACACTGATTAATTGCTTTCAAGAGAGCAGCTCTGTGAATCCTGCTAAGATGCAAGAAACATTAAAAGTTGGCAACCTGCTAAGCTAATGTTACAAACACTTGAGCACCATTTCTAAAGTAAGGCTTTTCTGAGGTCTTCACCATCACTGCTGTTTTAGGAAGGCATTTGCTTGTAGAAGAGGTAGAGAGGACTCCAGTGAGCAGCAGCAGCACCCTTTTTAGTCTTACATCCCCTGATTGTTTCTTTATACTTAGGAGCCTTCCCTGGTGCTAACCCCTGTATAAGGTGCTGTGCAAATGCAGACCTGGCATCTTTCTTCTGTAGTAATGCATGGCCCCCTGGCCTGGTTGTGTGATTGACTGTAGCACGGGGCCTTGGAGCAGGAGCCAGGTTTTAATTGCATGAGGTTCAGGCTGCACTGCAGACGGATGGCAGGGGTGCTGATGTCTTGTGTCAGATGTATGGGATTTGACAGATCTGCACATACCAGGCAGAGATCCTCACTTTAAGACCTTGCTGCAGAACAGAGACTTTTACAGGCACTGGGACACTGATTGCAGTTGTTTTCATGTCTGTGCTAATATGGATGTAGTAATTAAAAGAGATAATAAAACACAGCAAGGCTGTGTGTTGTACATGGCATATGCTATGACTGCGTGGCAGCACCAACTCTTGAGAACCATGCGTACATTTTTGGTTCATTTAAAATGTTGTGGCATCAATCACTCTTCGTATGGGTTCTTGTGGGTACAAACCCCACCATGTAACAACATAGCTAGCCCATGGCAACTTTAAATGTTTGATTCTTTTTCCCTAGCACAGGCAAAAGGTGAGACTTGAAACATACGATAGTTTACAGCTGCTCAGTTTTATCTATTCAGTCTATTTATTGAAGACAGCTGAAGTACGGTTGTCGCTTACCTCCAAGTGGCACTCTCACATGTCAGAATGAGAACCATAAATACTTGCCAGACTTCACACAAAGAAATTGGGAACTGTGGTCCCCTTTGATACTGGTCTCTTGCATTACCTTTCAGCTTTCCAAACTGGAAGACAGCTGCCCGTAGAGGGGTGAAAACATGAGTTGTCTCCAGTACCTTCTGCAGCTTTCTCTTCCCCACACCTGCTTCTTCGTTTCTCATTAACATACAGCAGCAAACTCAGAGAACCCTGAGCCCTGGGGTGAGACAGAAGGCAGCAAGTCTGCCTTTCCACTGCTGCAGTGCTGGCATGCAGCACTGCTTTCTACATGGCCTTGCCTGGCTGCACCCATTGCCCAGCAGCTGCATCGCTCTCACTGACCCACCCTGCCCCAGTCACCTTTTGCTAGCTGGAAAGCATAATAGGTGCCTCCCAGTAGCTCCAAGTAGCTCTGTAGGAAGACCCTATCTTATCCTCTCTTCCATAGCTGCATTTCTAGAGTTTGCCATCTGAGACTGTTTAATTCTTAATGATTTATCAGTCTGTGCTGCCGATTTGTGAGGAATTCCTGTTATTCCAGAGCAAGGGACACTTGACGGTATTCCCCCTGTGATCAGTCTTCCTAAACAAGCTCTCTGCTGACAGCAAAGAGTGCAATTTGGACCTGCAGGCCAAGGCCTTCTACACTCACATATCACTAAGTAGCCAGTGGCCAACTGGGTTAATCTGACTGTATTACTAGAGGCACTGCAGTTGTTGCCTGGTGCTTGCAGGGAAGTAAGTCTACGAAATCCAGGAAGCAAAATATTGCTAAGAAGCAAAACCTAGGGGTGTGAGAGGAGAAGGGCAAAGAATAGAAACAGAAGGCTTGTGCATTCACATCAGTAGCAAGTGATAGCCAGAAATGCATTTTGCTTGGAGTGCCTGGAGGGGGGAAGCTATGACTGTGTGCTGTGTTACTTTTCATAGCAATGGGGCTGTGGTGCAAATGACACAACTCTTGTATTGCATTTACCCATCATCCCTCCTTAAACACAGTGGAGACTTTCCATTTGCTGCCTTACAAATGCTTTGGATGCCCTTGAAGTTTTCAGATAGCAGGGAGTGGTAATGGGGTAATGCAGAAAGGGATCACTTCTAGTTGGGGATTATTGTTTCTGTAATGCTTTCAGTGTCACTGGGATGAGGCTCAGAGATGTGGAGTTTTAAGTTAGAGGAATGATGAAGGAGTGCAATAGTTTGCATTTCACATGAATAGAGAAATATTGGAGAGCAAATGCTTTATGTAAATCCTGTGTGCTGCACATACTGCACTCTAGATGCTTATGGTGAAGTCAAACACCTTCTGAAACCCAACTCACAATGGGAACAGTACATATTACATGATGAATATGAAGAAGAAGCAGAAAGGATGCCTGTCCTATAGCTTGGTTTAACAGTGCTTGAATATATTAGTCATGTAACAGTGGTAAAGAATCTTCCTTCTAATGCTAGACAGAAATTCATTATAATAAAGCCCGGAGCATTATTCCTCAGGCCAGACTCTTTCTGCTTGCCAGTGGAGAGATTAGAGATGGATTTTTCAGTATCTTACTCATGCACGGCTTCTCTGCTGTTTTGTTTTTAAATACAGGTGATTTTAAGATATTCATTTTTCCTCTCCTACCCTCAAAAACCTTGCTAGACTGTTGAGAGATACTGTTTAGCATGTCATCATCCTATATTGTTCTTGCCGTATGTCTCTCCACCTTTTTTTCTTCCTTCATCCTTTCCTTGCATATTCTCCTTTACCTAGCAGACATTGTGCTTTCCTTCTTCAGGAATTACATGTAATGCACAGTAGCAGTGAGAGCTCAGCATTTTTGCATTAATAGTGCCAAATCTCGGTACTTGCACATCCCATCATGCTTGTCAGTCACTCATTTCAACCTACTTTCTTCATTTGAACTTATCCTCCTAAGAGAATCCTGTCTTTGGAATGTGCAGGCTATTTTTTTTGCGATGAGCTTCCTCACTGTGACATTTCCTTTCTCATTCATTACCTCAAAATTTTTCCTGATGGAGTATTCTCTTCTCACTCCCACTTTCTCACTTGCATTGCTGTACTTAAATATCTTTCTGTTTGGAAAGAGTTAATAGCACTGGGGAAGAATACAGTTCTTGGTATTCCAAGATTAGAGTTTAGTCCATTTCACGCTTGCCTTTGTATGGAAACACTAGGAAAAGAGAATTGCAGTAAGGAGGCATAGTTTAAGATTCTGGTAATAAAGTGAGTGAGCTAAACAGCAGTCCAGATTCAAAATTCAGAGTATACCCTCACTGTTCTCCTACCTCTGTATGTAAGTTCCCCTCATCAATATATATAATATAATGAAATACATCTCTTGTGACTGATGAGTGTTATTGTTTGTTGGAAAAGTATTTCTTCCCTTGTTCTGTTATCTTGCTGATTTACAGAAAATGTACTGTATCCTTAAGGCTGAAAATCAGAAGTTTTTAATATTCTGAAAATAACTTTAAGAGTCTAGCTCATACTGCAGATAAACTCTAGATCTGGCAATGCACTTTGGAGCATGGAAAAGCCTCTTTATGTGGGGAAGGTATGTTATTAACTAATCCTCCACTTCTTTTTCATCCCTCTTCTTTCCATCCATTTCCTTATGATCTGCTTTTTTATAGCAAGCCCAAGGAGAGATTAGTGACTTCCATAGCTGCGGGGGCTTGATCTGAATTTCGAACTGCATAGGTGCTTGTATTAATCAAATCAGCTAAGCTGAAATTCTCTTCAGTATGTCTGATGATAAGCACATTTCAGTCAAACTTAAGGATGCAGTTACATATAGAATAAGTGCACTTTGCCTCTAAGGGTACACAGGGAACCTAATGACAAATTGGCAAACCTCATTGCAACTTCAGTGCATTTGGGGAAGCAGCACTAGACTAGTAAATCTGATGCTTCCGGGATTGTTTTGTCTTTTGAATAAATTGAGATGCTAGACAGTTCTGTTTTTCTCAGACAGTAATTCAGAGCACAGAGTGATCATAAAAGCTTGGTGAGTTACTTTTACCTATAGTTGCTGGCTAGCAAGGTGGTACTTAAGAAGTTAATTAATTAGATTAATTCCCGTCTAGAACAGCCTACAATGAAAAGCCATGTTTTGGAAAATTAATGCCTTCAATGAACTCAAGCATGTCAGCATTTTATTTGGTGACATCCCACGTTTAGATTTTAGAGTCACTGCTTGTAATACTTGACTTTGTGTTGATGCCACTTGGTCTTATAAAAAATGTTGGATTTGTCTCTGTAAAGAGCTGTGTATCGAAAACTCCCATTGTAAAATTGGAAAGGACCTCCAGAAGTTATCCTCCAGCTCCCTATTCAGAGCAGAACTGATGTCTTAGATCAGATTTATCAGAAGAGACCAAAGAAACAATAGTGTATTAACATGTTAAGGACTGGAAAACACTGATATACTATCTGAGTTTCCTAACTGTTAAGACTGTGTTTTCAGGTGTTTAAAATTTTAGTCACGTGGGAGAGATATCTTCTCTCCCACATTTAAATATTTTCCTGAACTTTCATTTTAAGAACTAGCGGTCCTGTGCTTTGGAGCAGGAATATGACTTTCAGCTAAGATCTTGGTTTTTCTGTCAGCTACATGGAAATCCATACACTATGTTTTAAATTCTTTTAATTTAAATAACTAAGATTTCACAAGACTGACCATCACTGTCCCTTCTTCTGCTGCCCAGGACTCCAACTGACTCTCACTGAGTCTAAAACCAACACTGAGGTGAAGCCTGTTTTATTCCTAAGCTCCCTGGGTTCCTATGCAGTGTCTAGGAAAAGGTTATCTAACTCAATTGCAAATATCACAAGATTTAAAACAGAATTGGGTATTGATTTTATGCCTCATAACAGAATCTTTGGGCTTTTAAAAAAATTACTCAATTAAAAAACCCACAGAACCTCCTGGATTGCTATGCAGGTAACTAGGTAGTTCCAAAGAATATTATTAAGGTTATAAAGGCCAGTGCTCAAAAGACTGTGAAATGCTAGAAGAAAGGTTATCTCCATGCCTCTGCATTCCCCACTGTTGTTTCTAAATTGTGATAGTCTTTCTAACTCGATAATTACACTCTTGAGTTTTCCGCAATACTTGGGTCTTGTTTATAGTACAGAAGAGAGGCTGAGAAATGCATAACAACTGAAGCAAGAGACTGCAGGAAGAAATGGTACCGTTCAAGACAGCTGAGAGCTGTGCTGCCCTGGAGAGCTGCATCCTGTTTCTGCCTGTTGCATCATTTTCCTAAGGTGCCTTAAACCAAACTTCCTCACTTGTTACTATAAGATCCTCTTTTATTGAATGAGATTTGGGTCCTGGTTTGCAGAAAGGTTAAGCACCACAGCCACAAATTAAGTCACACTTAAACTAGAGGGATTGTGTCCTATGCTTCTCACTGGAGTTCCTGAAAGTCAGTGGATATAGTTTTTACCTTGATCAGTTACAAATATATAAAACATGGATGCTACAGTGCAAAAAACCCCCTAATATTTGTGAAGCAGTTGGGCTCAGTTGTGATCATAACACAGACACAGTCAGCAGGAAATTAATTCTTCAGGCTTCTGAGCAGAATGTGAATAGTGTACGGTATGCAAGACCTGTGGGTAAATGAAGAAGTATGATGAGAAAGCAGTCACACTTAGTAGTTGTCTAGAAGCTATAGAAGCTATAACTTCTATGCACTGATTGAGGGAAGGACCCTGTGGAAAACTTAATGAGCGTTTAAAGTTTGTATTCCAAAGTATGCCTGATAGATGGATTTAGGCTGCTAAAGCAACTGTAATTTAGACATCTATTTAAAGCTTTAAAATGCAGGCTGTAAGTTGCAAGCTTTAAACTTGCATGGTCTTTAATGGAGAGTTCTTTTAAGTTGTTCCATGTGGAAGATGTTATTTGTGAGCTTTATGAAACAGTCTTAGTAAAGACTGACTCTGTCCAGTCTAGTGTCTTCTTCCAATACTAACTTTCTTTTTAATATAGAGGCAGATTTTTAATCTTGTACTTGGTTTGGGGGTTTTTTGCTATATATATGCCTGTGTGTTGTCCAGCAGGTTGAGTATACTGTTACTTCCACAACACAAGAGCTTTACACTCAGACATTTACAGGAGATGGCTATGTCATGTGGGTAAAATGCTACTACATCAAAGAAGTGGTTCTACAGTCCATCAGTATATTACTTCATGCTGATGTAAATGACTGCAGAAGATACAAGGCTACAGGGAGTCAAGTTCCATATTCTAGAGCAAAACATGTAATTTTGCTGAATGTGATTTACAGGCAGAGTTTGTTTATGCTTCCCCTGCCAACAGTGCTCTTCTGGATGCTCCGTCAAACACTTGGAGGTTTCTAAAATATTGGGCTTGTTGTAACAGGAGACAGGCTCCTTTTTTTCATTTTAGAGCAGCTAGCAATCTAGCTTCTTTCACAGATCCATATCACTGCCTGTCTCTATAAATTTTAAGTACGCTGAAGGGGAGGAAAATTTTAGCTTGTGCTTGGAATGTCCTCAGAAGTTTGTTGTCTAGAAAAGAGGAAAAGCCCTTGTTTCACATTATGCATAATTATCTTTTGCTTAGGGATGGAGACAGGCTTGAACAGTGTGGGACTATCTCCCTGCCTTGACTCCTCTGAATAAATCACAACTCTGCTACTGTTTATCACTTATAAAGTTGGAGCTATATTACTTAGCTCACCTGGATTGAAAAAGTTTTTGTTTGCATAAAAGACGGTGATGGAAAGCAGTTCATATTGTTAATCAGTTTTAGTTTCTTGAATGCATTGGACTGGCAACATAAAGAAAAAACTGCACCCCTAAAAGAATCTAAAAGAATAGAAGCCAGTTGAAGGAGAGTGTAACATTAACCAGGGACCATCCAGACTCTTGATTTTCTTTCTTCCCTTAACTTTTTTTCTTTTTTCTTTTTTTTTTTTTTTTTTTTTTTTTTTTTTGAGGGCATTTAGGTTGTTGAGGAGCTTACACCTAAATGTCTTCTTAATCCATTTTCTCCTGTTCGCTGGCCTCTCACACCATTTGTGGGAACTTGTTCAGCACAGGTGGTCACCTGCATGGCCCAGCCAGCGTGGTGTGCCAGGAATCAGCTTGTGCTGGTAAGGCGTGCCAAGTCCCTTCCCTTCTCTTGGAGGAACGTTCAGTCTTGGAAAAGCATTTTTAGTGTGGAGCTACTTAGAGCCTGCTGGCTGTGAGGGGAAGAGTTTGGAGGAAGTCTTGGGGCCAGACACAGTCTCCAATCAGACTCGACCATTAATGTAGAGTCCCTCCGTGGGAACTGAGGACTGATATGAGGTAGGAATTTCTGAAAGGGAAATATGTCTAATTATTTCATTAACTGTGCATGCAGAGCCTTGAAATATTTCAGTTTCTGGCATTTTTTTAATCACAAGAAAGATGATCTCTATGCCTCTAGTCCCTAGCCTCTGTTCTTGCACACATGCATCTGGCAGAGCAGTGAGGTAAGATACAAAGTAGAGTACAAAACCCAATAAATAACCTAAATAGTTAATTACTATAAAGTTACAGGTTACTTTTTGGTAAAGTTGTATTGAAATCTGAAATAGAAAAGTTCACTGATTCTTAGTAATTGTTCAGGTGAGTAGTAAAACTGTAGGGTCAAAGAAAGTATAAAGTAGGTATTGATGTGCTAGCAGGGAAACTTTATGAAGTTTCTGTAGAGGAGAAAAGCCTGCCCTTATTTTAAAACTGGGGCCTATCTACTGACCTGACCTGACCCATAGCTGAAAAATCTGTCTTAAACATAAACATGTATCTGTGTCTTAAAATCTTGTTAGAAAATAAGAACATTCTAGTTGAAAATGTACCACTTGCAGTGTAAGGTCTGTTTTTACATGTAGAAATACAAGTGAATATGGATCACACGGTGAGTGGCCTGTGGCTGGCTTGTGGAGCAGACTCAGTGTGGTGGCACCGGTGAAAGCAAGGGGAATGGAGTGGCTGTTCCTTCTGTTCTCACCCAGATGAGACAAGAAGTGCTCTGCTGTATGAGATGGGCACAGTTTCTCCTGTGCAATGGGCACTTCTGTCTGTAGCATTGCCACTGATGCAAAAGAAGCCTGTGGAGATATGGTTACACTGGTTGGACCCACATCTCTCTAATCTATCTGCACTTGGAAGTGTGTTTCTGCAGGTTTGGTTTTGAGGCTGCATCTGTGCAACACAGGCTCACTGGGAAGTGAATTGCACTAAAAGAAGTTGCTATTAGTAAACAGTGCTTGTTTGTTGGGTTTTTTTGTGCTGTTCCTCAGAATTCACACAGGTCTGTTGCAAAAGAGACACTTACTCATTGTCAGGAAGATTTCTTTTCCCTGAGGCTTCAAGGATCAAGCTCAGTTCTCCTGATGAGAACACTGCTAGGCTGTAAGTGCTGGTTTACTCTGGGAAGACAATCATGTTCAACAGCAAAAAGGAAGTTGATCTGAAACTTTCTTTTACACTCAAGTCTCAATCAGAAGTGTTTGCCCTGCAGCTACCAGAACTGGCTACAGCTAATAAGCAGTCCTGCCAAGAGTAGTGGGAAGGGTTTGGTAGAAATAAATTTCCTTACTTCATAAACATTGTGAATCCAAACCTCTACGGCTGTTTTACCCAAGAAAAATTATGCATACATGGCAAACTAAGTAGCATTTCACTGTCCAAATGCAGAGATATCAAGCCACATCTCACAACATGGAGAAGTGTTGGCCACTAGAGAATTAGGATGGTTAAAACAGTGCAGTTCTGTCCAGAGTTTTATTTCAAGTCGTTCTGATTGTGGCAGTTTTTCACAGAATGAAGGATGAGAAATAGTTGGCACTGCTGGTTTTTTTTTTTTAATTCTGAGTTGGCCTAACAGTGCCTGTCATCTACCAGGGGTATTTGT
The DNA here is from genome assembly GCF_000738735.6 of Corvus cornix cornix. Classification (NCBI taxonomy): domain Eukaryota; kingdom Metazoa; phylum Chordata; class Aves; order Passeriformes; family Corvidae; genus Corvus; species Corvus cornix. The sequence goes on from NC_046335.1 coordinate 35,676,199, forward strand.
TTTGGGATAAAATCAATTTTCCAATTTCTCTCAGAGAAAGTAACTTGTTGACATTTTAGTCCAAACAAGTATACAGACTCAAATATCCAAAAGGGTGGGCACAGTAGCACTTCTCCCATCAAAGTTTTCAGCTGTTGAAGAGATAACTCTACTGTTTTACTACTTCTGTTACAATGTGTTGTATCAGATTGCATTTCTCTTGGAGATCTGGAGGCTGAATAGACCAATGATTCTAGTTAAAAATCTGTTTCTGTTTCTGACACTACCTCTAGATAAGTGTCCTGGGGTATTGGTTTGTTTGTGTGGAGTGGCTGTGGGTACAAGGTGATAAGGACACTGGTGTGATCGAGTGGAAGTGGTTGAGGAAAGAAGGTCCTTTGGAGAAGAGGCAGCCACAGGGTTGCAGGGACTGTGGGATATGACAAGCTGGGGAAATGCAGTGCGCTTGGACTTCCTTGTTTGGCACGTATCTTCCAGTGTCTGGTGACAGAGCTTCAGCAACAGAAAGGATGGAACTGCCTCTGTGAAATGCTGAATCAATCTTCCTTCACTCTCAAAGAGAAAAAGAAGTATGTTGGACTTACTGCCTTGCCTTCTGTAGATCCAGCCATTTACCTGCAGATGCTATTGCCACTGAAGTCTCCATATACACACATCTATAGAGGCTCCAGGTTTCTGGGTGTATTGCTCATGGAAGGGGGTTTCTATACAGCTGTTGTATGCTTTGTCCTGAAAACACAACCAACTGCTTTTTAGAGATCTTGAAACTAGACCACACATTTACTTTACAGTAATGCAAGAGGCCTTACTTACTGAGACAGAAAGTTCACTGGTCAGGAAACTGTCAATTTTCATTGCCTATGTATTACAATGCTTGCATAATTAAAAAAAGCCGGACTGCCTTCCATCTTGCAAGTGATGAAGTCTTATTATATTTTAAGTGCCTTTTGTGTTGTGTGACTCAGAACATGAACACTGCTCTGCCATTGTGCAGTTTTTGCTTCCAGCTTCCTCTGACTCAATTGCATTTGGCATAGTTTGACCAATTTTGTTTTTGAGGTTTGATGAGCACCTAGCTAGCTACCTATCTTTATACATCATGTTAAAACTTTGGCCTGGATACAGAATAAAATACACTTGTCTGATCAAATATATACAAATAAATCAAGATGAGTAGAGCAGGAATCCATTGCAAAGCTTGTTTAGTATGATGTATACCACTTTCCAGATGTTATCTGTCTCTTGATAATGACTTTAATTCTTTGCTGTATGCCATTAAGAAAATAATTCATCAGAACTGAAGAGAAAGAAAGAAAAAAGAGAAAGTAATAGAAGATTCTGAAGTGATGGAGACTTGCTTCAAAATAAGGCATTTGTGTAAGCTGCCTGGCTGCTCTCTAATCCTCAGGCTATAGAACAGGGAGGATTCTTGTGCTGGCAAAAAGTACCCTATGAAAATAAAAGGGGCTGCCATGGTAAAGGAGAACAGGTGGTTGTGATCATTCCTTCCCTCTGCCGCCTACTTTTTTGCTTAGAGGTAGAATAAAGTATAAGCTACCTTCAGGACATCCACCAACTTTTGGATGCATTAGTCATATCCCAGCTTCTGGTCTTGCAAGTGTAATGCCTCCAATTACATCTGCAGCTGTGCACCTTCTGCTTTCTTCTTGGTCCTGCTCTCCAGACTGCAATGGCATCAGTCAATGGAGAATTCTCAGGTTGGCTCCCTCTTCTGTTTCTCTGCTCTCTAAGTTGTGCCTTGGTGGATTCTTCATAGCAGCAGACTGACTCTTAATGTTTGGACCACCACTATAAGCACTTCAGAGAAGATCAAAGTGGACTTATCAGGCCACATTGACCAGCTGGAGGAGGCCAGGGATGGAGAGAGCTGAGGGAGGGCTGGAGGCATGAGGGTGTCTGGGACAAGAGCTCTGATGTCTGGATTAGGAAGTATTTTATGGAGTAAAGGGCTTTGAGCAATGGGGGCGCTGGCTTGAGAAGCCCAGGTTGTCTTTTTTCTCATAAGGTTCTCGTTGTGACTTTGCCATTTACAACTTGTATGTAAATTCAGAAGGAAGGTGTGGAAGAGTGGTATGTTCCCAAGATTCCACAGAAGTTAATTGTTTTTCTTCTTCAAGGAGCTCTTATCATACAGAAGTAGAGAAGTCCCACTGGAGAACTAAGTATTTGAGTGTAGCCTAAACACCAGCAGAATGCAAAATGTTTTGGATGAAGAAAGATAGTGTAAGCTTGAACTCTTACCAAGCTACAGACAGGCTTGCTTGAAGTAGATCACTGATGCTATTGATCTAACAATGCAGAGATAAATCAGGCATAATATTCCTGCATCTGACATGAACAGTGAGGACAGCGCCTCCAAGGGGTTTAGGGCACCCGGAGCTACATACTCTGTGAGACGATGTAAAAGGAAATGTTTGCCTTGTGCAGTTTTCAAGCTCAAATAAGTAGGTTTAAAAGCTGGGCCATTAACACTCTCTGTTCCAGCTTGTACATGTCACAGACCATAAAGCTTCCTGTAGAGAAGTAGAGAATCTGTGGTTTCATTTGATTCCAGAGATTATTAGGAAGTGAAGATTGAGGCAGGGGGTCAGATTGATTGTAGTCCACCTCTGCACATTTGTGCGTTCTTCCAAGGCTACGCACGGTGGAGCCTTTCTGGTATTAGAGATAGGATAAGATATTCTTAAATACTCAGAATTTGTAATTTCAGAAGTGCTATTTTTAGAGAATGCATGGGTTTTTTAGTGGGTTTCTACGAGGTTCAGGAGGACATTTTTGTACTTTGGACCCAAATGCAGTTCAGTGGTTACACACATTTAAACACAGGCCCTGGGTGTCTCTGCCTAATCTCCTGCAACCCTCTGTGGAGTTGAGAGTGTAATTCTGAGCCTTAAAACTGCTTTTTATGTAAGGAAGGCTGACATTGCCATAGCTCAACAAAAACCTTTCATTAAAACCTGGTACCTCTTTTCCACACTCCCCACCCTTGGCTTCCCTGCGGATATCATTGCAAAGCTGGCATCTGAATCAGCTTGTGTTCTGTATCAACTTACACAGATTTTTGACTAATGGTCAAAATTCTATCCTCTGTGATTCCAGTAATTTTTCCACTTGTAATTTTATTTTTGTTTGAACCCTGAATGCAAAATGACCCGTGGTCAGGGGACCATTTCGGCTCTGTGCTTTTGTGGATTGAAATCTATGCTGTGGGCAGCGTGAGAGAGAACCTGATGAATTTGATTTCACAGGGGAGTAATTTTTAAGTTCTGTTGAACCAATGTTAGCAATATTGAGTACTTTAATGGAGTGAGCCTGCCAGTTGCTGACAAGGTTTTCAGCATCCTGCCATCTCGCTCAGCCAGAATCATTTAAAATTGACATGGTGCTGAAAATGAGGAGGCTAAGGAGTCTGGATTTGATGACATATCCATATGTGGGCATGTTTTAAATGTATCAGGATAATCTTGTTTGAAGGTTCTGTACACCAGTGGTGCATGTTTAGTGCATTAGAAAATGGGATAATTTTGTATTGGGGCAGTTGTTTCTGGAGATATCAGAACAAGTACTTTTCTGAGCTATTACAAAGCATATAAGCTACCCTATGTTGGAGGTGGTGCACCACATTGCTTAGCTCTGGTGATAATGGAATTACCACTTCCATTTTGCTAGGAAAAAGCTTTGGGGGCTAGAGATTGTGTTCATTTAACCTATAATAGCTAGGAGATCCTGTGCACTTTTGCCATGGGTGTTTGACAGTGAGCTTCTTACTCTGTCTTGTGCGCCCTGTTTTTCAAGGCTTGATTATTTTATAACCCTCAGATTTTTGGCTGGAGTAGTGATTTTTAATATTTTTTTGTTCTTCGTCCAAAAAGTGTCCAGTGGATCTGCAGGCTACTTGGGAAGTTTCATCATGAGCAGTTTTCAAAGCATGAAAGGCTAAAATAGGGGTTTGGTATTTTGAGAGGCCTGAAATACGGGAAAACATGCTCCCCTGGGTTTTACATAGAAAATCACAAATTTGTAGTCTTTCTCAAAGGAGTATGTGCAAGGGATAGCTTAAGACTTGGGTGATGGATATGAATTTGCCTGTGAGGCATGACACATGAGGTTCCTAGAAAAGGCAAATCAGAGAGAGAGATTAACTTTCATTGTTCTCAATTTTCGCCTTGGAGCAGCCTCTCTCTCTCCAGTGACAAGAGAAGAAGCTGGCAGATTAGCTAAAGTCATTGCAAATGCATCCTTTTATGTCCTGAACATAAGAAATGGCACAGGCATTCCTTCAGCGTGACAGTAAGGATGCTCATTTTGGTATCTTGGTCATGCTTCACTTGTGATAATGGTATCATTGATTCACCTCCTGTTTCAATTGGGTGCATTAACTTCCTTTGCATGAGGGGTACTGAATTGTGTAACTGCCTAGCACAGAAAGAGTTACAGGATCAGTCATGGAGAATGGAAGCTGTAGCTTATTTTACTGCTGTGTACTGAGGGCTGTACACATCTATCGGGAAGGACTGCTCTGGTATTTGCCTGGTGGTAGCAGACAGGTTTGGGAGCGGAGGCTTGGAGAAATAGGAGAAGAAAAGGGGGGAGGTGGGTTGTAGCTCAGTGATTAAGAAAAGATGGATGTGACTCACCCTCTTCTAACAGAGCTGGAGAGGCAGAAGGAAACCAGTCCTTTAATCCTTCTCATTGTTTCTGTGGCTGCCCTTGTTCTTGGAGGTTTAAAGTAGAGGACCAAATGTGGAATCTGAGAATTTTTCCAGATACACTTTTGAAGCACTCTTTGACTGTTGCAGAATTGATTGCACTAAGCAAAGTGCAAACTTTCTCTCCTTGCACTAGAGAGTTAACACTTCTGGCTGGACTTACTTATTCCCAGTCTTGGATTCTAGCTATTTTCCACCAGAGAACCCATATAGTTCTGAATTGCATCCCAGCTGTCCTCCCCAAGTTCCTGTTGTTCACCATGGCACATGTCTGCTGTCCTGCGTGGGTAGATGGGGGCAGACAAATACTTAAACATCCCCTGAGCAATATAAATGCTGCACAGTTAGTTATTCATTACTGCTGACTTTCTAAAGCAGCCTGTGTTAGATGTATCAATGTGCCTGGCTTCTTTTTTCTCATCTCTCCAGACAGAACAGCCTGGCTGGGCCAGAGACTTTTTGTTGCAAAAGGCAAAATCACCTGCCTGAAACATAAAGTTCAGGTCTTGGATATCAGGTCTCATAAAGAAACTTTGTAAATAAGAAAGTTTTAAAACTATAGGTGGGTCTGACTTCAGTTTCATATTAATTTAATAAAATTTTGTGACACTTTAAATTACTTAGGGTGTTCTACAAATCTGATGTTAAGCAGCTGCATAACAGCACTCTATTGTAGTATAATCCTGGAAGTAATTTATTTTGAATGATAAGTGATGTGGTACCTACACAGGTCCCCCAGCCCCCCCCCCCCCCCCCGTCTGTCTCAAATATGCACATTTATAATACTTTCAGAACATCTGAGAGAGTGGATTTAACTTACCTAGATGTAGACAGTATCATTTTTGTTCTCTAGGGATTTCTGGTGATTTGCTGACAGAGATGGAGCACTCAGTGCAGCACAGTGCTTTTTGTTTCCTGGCCTGTGCAGCTATGTCACTGTGCTTGCAGAACACACTAGGAATATGCAGCTCCTGTAGCATCACTCCAGACAGTGCTAGACATAGAATGGCATTCAAATGAATACAAACATGAATTGTTTCTTTGATCTCCGTAGACTTCCCACAGGCTGCTGTTGCAGGTTTTTTTCAAGGTCATCAAGTGTTGGTCATAAAGAAAACGCTGGCTTTTGTGCCTGTGATTGGCTGGCTAGAAAACATATTAGTCATTGAGATAATGGGAAAAAATCACTTTGTTTAGATCAGACACTCTTTGAGCATGGTGAAAAATAATTGAGGACAAATTGTATCTTCTGGGCATTAGAACGGGCAATAGCAACCAACCTACCGTACAAATAGTTCTGAAGTCTTAACCACTCTGCTGAAATCAGCTATGGTTTCACTAAATCATGATGCAAATGTCCATTTAGTTTTAAAGCTTAGGTGTCCTTAAGAGAATAAACATGTTTGGCAACACAGTCCAATTATCCTACTCGGATTTATAGCCATACAGCTTCAGCTGAATTTTACCACTGAAAAAACAGGATGGAAACCAGGGTATTCATGTGTTCCCAGATGTTACTGTGAGATAACTCTTATTCCCAGCTGTTATCAATTCTAGCAAAATAGCCTTTTCATTCAACCTAGCCAACAGCCTTTAAGCCAGAGATGAGACTTCAGTTGTTTTATTAATTCAAAAAGCACAGGGATTGTGTCTAAATGCTAGTTTGAAGAAAGACAGAGTAGTTCTATTTAACCAGCAAGTCATGGTGCCACTGAAGTCCCTCTCATTCAAGTGAAATGTCATTTTCCAATTGTACTTGCAGTCCTGGAATTGCTAAACAAAAAGTCTCTTACAGAGAATGGGCTGATATTTGTAAAGCACTTTGTGATTCCTGGAGGAAGGATGCATTATAAATACATGTATAATTACTAGCAAAGTTTATTTATGTGCTTTGAAGATGCTGTTTGTCAGAACTGGATTGCTGCAAGGCTGAGCTCACTGTTCTGCCCAGAGTCATGATGGCTCTGGGCACTGTCATGTTGCACTTAGCTCAAGTGGGTTGGCGCTGCCTGGGGTCCTTCTGGCCAGCTCCATTTAATCACCCAGTGAACAATCACTGCTGAACTTGCCAAGAACATGCTTGTGCAGTGTAAGTGCCCTGAATAAGGTATGTTGTTTGAATGCCTAAATATTTCCACGTATTTGTAAAGACAAGCCTAGAATGACAAAGCTTAAAGGAGAAATTTGTGGTTTTCTTCAGGCTTTGGTACGAGTGGATGCAAGGCTCAGATCCAGAATTTCTAGGGGATGCAGTATTCTTCCCATTTTCTTCTGGTCTCCTTCCCTTCATACAAGGCTTTCAGATTTGAACATGGAGCCACTGTCAGACACCTTCTAATACTGCACTATGGGTAGAAGACTCCAATAAAATTTGTGGTGTTTCTTTTAAATAGATTTTTTAAAAAGGAATGGCTTAAAACATTATCTTTGGCTGCAATAAAAGAAAATGCTCTCCTTAGATGTGTTCCTAACAAAAAGGTTGCAGTGTTTTTTCAGTGAGGTTATTGAAATAAACTTTTACATGCAGCACATGAACAAAACCCTAACTTAAACTCTATTGTTTTGATACTTGGGAAGAAGCATAAGCAAGATATGAGAAAGACCAACCAAAGTATTTTAAAATATGCATTTTAAAGTAATTCCCAAGTAACCAAATAGCATCTTTTTAATCAATAAGTACATGCACTCTACTAATTTAATCTGTCTTTAATGGGTTTCAATGTGATTTCATCTTTGTTTTTAATACTAGAACATTTAGGTATTTTTAAGCTTGGGGTTGCCAGGATGGGGGTGGAGGGATTCCTTTCTTTTCCTCTTGTCATTATCAGAAATCATTTTTCTGGCTGCAGAAATTCTCTCTTGGTGCATCCTGAGCAGCTTTTTGGCAGTTGAAAATAAACAATCAGCTGGTTTTTGTAATGCGTTGTGGTTTTTTGTGTTCAGCCAGACTGAAATTTACTGCCTTGAGAGCAGCAAATACTTATATTAATTCATCTCTCTTGTCTGTGCGGTTCAAGTGACATCAATTCATGCCTTTTCCCATTTCATGTCTGATGAAGAACTACTCCTTCCAGTGTAGAGCTGGAATTGAGGAGCTAGGATTTTGTTCCTTGGGAAGAATAGCTGTGTAATGGATCAGGATAGTAGTTAAAAGCAAGGGAAAGGATAGTTTCTGACTCTCAGATAGTGACAATATTTTTTCTATAAACAGCAATTAAAAGTAGCTCTATTTGTAAAAATGTATTTGCAAGTTAATTCTAAAGCATGTACAAGCATGCCAAACATAGAGCTATAATTCCCAGAAGAGATCTTCCTGTGATATCAAAGAAACTTAGAATCAAGGCAAAATATATGTAATACTGCTTGCACATACCTTCTATGAGGATTTCCAGGGAAGGCTTATTGTTTGCACTTTCTAGTGTATTCCAGGCCAAGATTTCCGAAGGCGGCTGCCCTGCCTTGTGTGCCTATGCAAAAAGTATCTTTTGCAGTACAGGTGTTCACATATCCTATAGGCAGTGGTCTAGGTCAGGTGTTAATAGAACTTATTGTAACTGTGCTGTACACGTACAAGGGTCCCGGACCAGGACTCTTCATTACTTTGCTGCCCTCCTATGTACTGCTCTCTTTCTAGCAGATCTCAGGCTGTGATTAGCTTTAAACTGATGCTGTGGCTTTTTCCCTGAGAAGAATTTTCCATCTTAAAATCTGTATTGCTTTCAGATCCTTTATCTAATTGTAAGTTTTAATGATAAATTTTGTGTGCCCAAAGGGTAAAAACAGCAGCTGTATTTCATTGACTGGCATTCTTCTAAATTAAATTTTGCAACCATAGCAGAAAAGAAACTTCTGAGTTTTATTTTCCTTCTTCTAGTTCTTGTATTTAAGACTGGGGATAGTCATATTCTGCTAAGTGATTCATATGTTCTGTGATTTACAGAGATAAGATAAAATGTAAGAAAATAAAATAAACTAAATTAGAAAATATATCTCCTAATACAGTGTCTTAGCCATTGTTACGGCACCGTAACTGCAAGAGAAATCAAGTTAACATTTTAACTTCTAAAAATGAATGCATCTCTTAAAAGCACAGAAGAGAAAAACAAGTTCAGCCTACCCTAAAGACTCCATAGAAAGAGCTGAAAAGTTCTGCAGTCCTACATCAGATCTCAGCCAGGGCCACACACACACTGGCACAAGGTGCTTGCCCTTGACGAGGTCACCAGGCAGAACCAGGCAGGATGGAGCAGTTCTCCAGAAAAGATCTGACTGTGCTGTGCACCTCAGCACCTATGGCAGGACATGCTGCCTTAAAGAAAAAGATCTCTTTTCTCTTACTGTGGTTCTTTCTCTTTGCGTCACTGGACCTGTGCAGTGTGATAACTCACATGTGGATCCATCTCCATGGCCATGATTTGAAGTCACACCCCAGTAAAAGTCCAGGTTAACTGGAGAACAATGGCATATGATAAAAAAAATACCTGTGGAAGCCAGGAAAAGGGCTTGGAATCCCATACCTTTCTGTCATTTGCTTAAAGCTGCTGTAGTTCCCCTGTGACAGCTGGTCATACCTGTATTGAATGTGTTTCATGGCTCTCAGTTCCTGATTCATCAGGACAGCAGATACTCTCTTTAAAATCAGCTCTTCAGGTTATGGCTGAGTAAAAATCTTTGGCCTAATGCACAGAGGGTTCACCTCTTGAGAATCTTGACCATAAACCTTTGTCTGTATCCTTCATTGCCATTCTAAGGTTATCTCTCCAAAGCCAGGGCTAATTATGTATTCTGAATTATTATAATGTCATGTTTACCGGAAAATGAAGTTAGAGTGAGAGCTGTTCAATTAAAATTCTGGTAGCATACTGAGTCCTGAAAGAGACAGCTACTAAGGCACAAAGAACAGAAATATATGTTATATATGTAATATCTATTTTTTTATTCTGTAACAGGAGATTAATACCAGGCAATATATCAGCAGCAGTTACCAGCTTTCACAATTAGTTTGACAGATTACTAATTGCTCTACTTCAAGCAAATGTTTTCAAAGTTGATGACACAAATAAGTGACTTTTGCTGTTTATTTGGAGTCTGTTTCTGTAATCTCAAGTAATTTGAGGAACACCCAATACTGGATGGTTAAGACAGTAAGACAGCTTTATTTTGTGTAAAAGATTTCATGCAGACTGTATCCCCAGATGCCTCACGGTTTTGTCATATGGTCTGTTTAAAAAAAAAACAAACAACAAAAGACCAAAAAGAGGTGAACCCAATCTTAAAGACCTGGGTTTTGGTTTATGTGTCCATAATTTTGAAGAGGGTGGTTCACGACAGCAGTAAATTTAGGAGTACTTTGGCTGTGAGGGACAAACCTGCCGTATATGCAGTGGTATCACTTTCTCAGTGATAAAGAAAAGAATTTAGTTTCAAGCAAGGGGAGACAAGATATGCTTCCAGATTTTTTCAAGCAAGTGATTTGCTGAAACATAACTAAAGAACTGTTCCAGATGGCAGGATTTGCAGAGAGAGATGCTACTGTATTTAAGAGCAACAAGATTAACTGTATGGGCCAACAAGAACCAAATGTTAAATCAAAATGGAGAGCAGAGAGACTGTAGAAGCTGAATGTACAAACAATCATGAGCTACAGCTTGAAATTACTGTGTGACTTGACGTTCAGTTGTGATCAGTTTGAGAGTAGTGCACCATGGTCATGCTTTTGTGCAAAAGGAAGAATGAAAGGTATGACTGTTTATGAATACAGCAATCTGAAAGGGAAGTGGAATCAAGAGAGAAAAGCAAGGTGATGGTAAAGTTCAAGACCTTAAGATACAGAGTTGCAAGCATGAAAGTGAAGGAAAAAATAGTGGTCTTTGTGTTGTCAAGACTTGTAGGAGTTTTTCAGTTTACATTTAAATTAATCTACATATCTTTGTCTTGAAAAGTCGTAAGAGAGGCTAAAGGTGATCACGCACATCATTTAAAAGTTTATGATGTCTTCCAAACCCTGGTGACCGGTGCAGCCACTGAATGGAGCAGTGCTCTCAGCCCTTTCCCTCCTTGTTGACATGTTTGTTTGCTCATCATAGTCAGAAGATTTGGGGGTTTGAAATGAAGTAACCAAATGCCATAACAGTCTAATGGAAGTTGTCTTCTAACATCTGCGGGTCTCTCAAAATGTTTGTATAGGAATGTAGGGGGCAAGGCAAAGGCTGCATTTTCTACAGTTGTCTTAGGCTAGAAGGTGAGGGAATTCCCCTGTCCATCTTCCTACATTTGTGTGTGCAAATCAGCAGAAGCACAGAAACAAAGTTATATATGAGAAAGGGCTGAAAGGTAGAGTTACCATTTTAATGCCATCAAATAGAAAATGTGCAGATGAAAATGTTGTGCTGTGGCAGTATTTGCACTCTCTCTGATTTTTCTTCTGTTCATTTATTTTGGTGTCTGGATCTATATGAATTGCTGCTACTCTCAGAACTGTTTCATCTTATACGTCTGAACTGTGCATTCATGCCTAGCCTAGATCAAAACGTGAGGTCATTACTATCTGTGAACTTTCTTGTGTATTTGGCTTATTAGTGGGCCGGTGATCTGGCCCATAACTGCCAGCACTGGTCTGTAAATTACCACTGCACTACTAGTAGAAATAATTGTAGGTAGTAAGGCTGGTAATAAACTGCATTTTTATATTATTCAGTGACAGCAGTGTTTTATCACTCATTTCTTGAGGAAAAGTTATGAAATATGGTTCCTGCCAAAGACACAATATGCAGTTCACCATTGATGTGTAAGTAATACATCAGTTTATAATTGCGTAGGGAAAAAAGGTAGTTTAAAGGATATGAGTAATCTAATGAAAGATTTTAAAAATAAAACCAGATCATTACAGCAATATACAGTCTGAAATGTATGGCCTTTGCCCTGACATGGAGAGCATGCTTCTTTCTTCTTCTGCCTCGATGTAAGCTCTGTGTGTTTCAGTTCTGTGCCTTGCAGAATTTGTAATGATTTCTAAAAGACACAGCAAAGAAAACAAAAAGCCTCAGGAGTTCATACAGATGGCAGGAATTTTCACTACTGGCACTGTGAAGAATCCTGATTGATTTCACATCCCCTGCCCTCCCAGGAGCACTCACCACATTACAGAGTAACAGCTGACAAGAACCAATTATAAGTGTAAAAAAAAAGGCTTTTATACGTTTTCCTATGATAAGCAGAACAAAAGAACTTATGATATTCATGCATTTTGCCAAAATATGGTCAAATCTAAAAATGAAATGTTTTAACTTGTTACCAAGTTAATGGCCTGTCTATAAAAACTGGGGCTGGGAAGCTGTTGTTTGTGGCCAAGTTACCTCTGAAACTGTAGGCTTTATTGTGAGTTTGCTGAACTGCAGTGTCAGTAGTGAGAAACAAGGTAATGAATGCATTTTACATGAGATGTTGTTAATGAAACATTACTCCATCCTTTTTTTTTTTTAAGCTGTGCTGTAAGAAGTCAGTTCTTGCTGTCCTGCCCTTTCTTTAGCTATTAGTGGGACAAATGCCTGGTGCTATTGGTGTGACAAGCAACTCCAACAACACATTTATACCATCTGCTTTCTCATTGAAAGGCCTTGTGTTATCTCCACCATGACCTGCTGAAATTGTAAATGCAGTAGATGTCAACATGTGGTCTCTTGGGGGAAAAAAAGTTGTTGGCTTGTACCAGAACTTTGTCTCTGCTAAATTCCCCAGTATCTGTGGCAGAAGTACTGTCATAAGGGACAAGCTGTGGGTTCATTTGTTTCCCTGTATCCATCCACTGAAACAAACCCTTGCTTCTAATGTTACCAAGGAAGAGAAGGAACAGATGCCATTCAGGACACATTTTGCTCCTGAACAATATGTGCAGGAAGAGCAGAAACCAGATTAATGTCGTGTATCTTCTCCTTGAGTGATAGTGGTCCTAAGATGGAAATACTGTTTCAGCAGACCACGTGATTGGTGCCAGTCTCATGTTTGAGAGCATATGCTGGTGCTCTGTAATAAGAAATGATAATATTCACTGCTGTAAAAGGCCTTTCTCTGAACTGTTGGATCATTTAAATGCCGACATATTCAATGATGCACCAAGATTAAGTCCAAGTGGGTTTTAGACAGTTTTCTATGAAATTACGTTAGAAGAGCTATACTTGGTAAAGTCCTTCTGCATTACTTGTGCCTAAACTGTGGAGTATGAAACCAGCAACTGTAACTGATCACATATTTGGAGTAAAGTTTTACTTTATGGCCTATCTGAAATGCCAACATGGGAATGTTAAGCCCCCTGTCACAGAGACGGTTGAAGTCCTTGTCCCCAGTAGAAATGTTAATCCCTGTTGCACGATGGATTCACTTGTCTTGGCACAGCACTTGTCTCTAGTGTGTGGTGGAGGAAAAAAACAATCCATCAGTGAATTTACAGTCATTACAACATGGCAACTTAAACCTGTCATGTGGAGTAAGGCGTGTGTTTGGTGACTAAATGTATAGGTACTCCTGATTGACCAGGTTCCCATCTCTTCCTTTCCAGAAAGAAGGTGGATTTCACAGCCTCCACAGGCCAACCTCTCACTGGGAAAAACTTGGCTCAAATTTCATGATAACCACTTCTTTCCTGCCCTGTTTGTCAGCTTACACTACATAATGTTGTAACATGTTCAGTAAAATTCAGCCTTTGGAATGTTGACAAACTTGTTTCATTTTAGCTGAGATAAAAATGGGAAGGTATTCCAAGATGACCTATTTCTAACTGCAGCACAGGACCATTTCAGCCATGTGTTCATCATTAGAGTCCAACCTCATTTTCACCTGGCAGAGCTCCTTAATAGTGCAACTACACAAATGAATAAATTAATGAAGAGAAACCCAGCCATTATGAAGCAAATATACTCAAATACCTTCTGATACAGGTTTTATACAAGAAGCAATATTTCTCATAATTTCGCTAAAAAATTCTTCCCCATGAGGACAGTCAGCCAAGGAACAGATTGCCCAAAGAGATCATGCCATGTCTCTGTCCTTAGAGGTTTTTGATCTCCAAGGGGTCAAAGTTCTAAGTAACCTGGTCTCACCTGACAGCCAACTCTGGCTTGAGAAGATTGTGCTGGAGACTTGCTAAGGTCCCTTCCCACCTGAATTTTCCTGGAATTCTATGAAGTTCTTCAAAGTAAATGAAAATAATATCTGCTTAAGAAGAGATGTGTGTTATGTCCATGAACTGAAAAATTAACTCAGGTTACAGTTTAGAACTGCAACTTCAGTAAAACTGTGTATCAATTTCATTCTACATCAGCTTTGCAAAGCAAGACCTGAGGACTGATTTTTGATGCTCAAAGTAGTTTCCACATTACAACCTTCCTGACTTGTACTGCTCAGTTGGCAGGGCATGGTGATTTGTTCTGTAATGACTTCAGAAAGTCAGGTGAGAGAAGTTGCTATGAAACAGATTTTAACAGTAGCTGGATTTAACCTTTTTAGGAGAGCATTTGGAGTGTAGGTGGGCTGCTGACTTTTCTGTTTAAAGCAGGGAAAGGGGAAAAACCCATAGAATTATAGAATATTCCGAGTTGAAAGGGACCCACAAGGAAAATTGAATTCAGCTTCTGGCTCTGCACAAGACAGCACCAAGAATCACACCATGTGCCCGAGAGTGTTGTACAAACATTTCTTGAGCTCTGTTAGGCTTAGTACTGTGACCACTTCCCTAGGGAGCCTGTTCTGGTGCCCAACCACTCTCTACATGAAAAACCTTTTCCTAGTATAGAGCCTAAACATCCCCTGATACAGCTTGGTGTTTTCTGAGCCCTCCAATTTGTCAAGATCTCTCTGCAGGGCTTCTCTGCCTTTGAGGGAGTAAACTTGGTGTAACCCAATTTACTGTAACTTTTTGTGCCTGACCTGTGAGCCATGTCCTTGTCACCTGCAAACCCACCCCATTTATCAAGCAGCCAGTTGAAACATATTTTAAAATTAACAGACTCTGCCATTAGTAATATTCTCTATTTTTTCTAATGCTTCCCTTGCTTTAATTCTATTTTGATATTTTCAATTCCACATTTATGAAACATTTGTTTTCATCCTAAGGGATGGTCCATTACGTGACTCTTGTTTTCAGGGACATGTTGGGTCAAACTCTCCATGTTAATTTTTAATCTGTCCTTGCCAGGTGGTCCCTTTTGTGCCTTTAAATCATTTTTTTTCTTCCAGAAATTGCCCCAAAGCTAAAAACTTGTACTCAAAGCAGATCCTTTAATGTAAGTAAATGATAAAAGGGAACGAGGAAGCTCTGAAACCCACAACATCTACAGGTTGTTGTTGGTGGGAACAAACTGACACTTCTCTTCGCACAAAATCAAAGTTGCCTAGGTGCATAAACAGATTGTGTTTCATCTTTGGTGAATAAAATTAGTAAAATGGTAACTTTAGTGTGATGATCATGATGAAAGTTACTGTGTGATTGTGTTCTTTACCATTAGTGGTTTTGTTCAGGAGCCAACCTAAATGTCCTTTGAGAGATAAGAAGACAGCCACTGTGGCATGCTTTGAGATAGCAGCAAAAGTTCACTGCAAGTCTGCTAACCGTTTGTACCATAGTGAAGAAACATAAGAAGATAATTTTTCATAACACGGATCTCAAAATGAGGCCAGCGTTACATACCATGCCCTGCATAAGCTGCTGGATGCTTTGCATGAATTAGATGCTAATGAAGTTGTTGCCCTCCATTTTTGCCTGACATGGAAGTGAAGCTTACTGCTTTCTGTAATGTTTCACAAAGCATTTATCCTCCTTCCTGCAGGCAGATCAGCACATATTTCTATTTCCCAATAATGGCCCTTTTGGGAAGCCGTGTGAATCCTTAAGGGGCTCTCATTTCAAACGCATTTCATTTAAGCATGTAACAGCAAAATGTTTCTCAGAAGTGCTAACAGGTTTGCAGTCTGAGGAACAAGAGTCCTGGGACCATTGCAGGTCTCTACTTTTGGCTTTCTCTTCTAACAGGATAAGGTGTAGGACATGACAGAAGTGAAACTGCACAAATAACTGAGGAAACGCACTTGCCTGTCAACAGAATTGGGTGATTAACATCCAGAGATCCTTCTGTCATAAGTATTTTAGAGCAATAATCCAACCTCACTGAGATAAAAACATTTGTATATGTCTCTATATATTTATACCTATATATAAATACACATACATATGCTCATTTGAAGATCCATAAAGCAAGAGAGGAAGTTTACACTGTCAGAATTTTTTTTTATGGTAGTCTCAGTGGCTGTACAGTAGCAGAGGCAGGTCTGCTTTTCATTTCCTAGAGCAAACTTTTAACCAAGCATGCAGTGAAATCCCCATTCCTTTTTGTTCTGAGCTGTTTCTGTGTAAAACTCCAACTGGGGGACTTCTGCTCCTCCTCCAAAGACTGTGGTGATGAATGCAGTCAGAAAACTTCAATGAGCCATAAAAAGTGCCAGTGTGACTCAGTATATGATTACGTGCCTTGCCTTGGGATCAAAGCTGTGTTTGGGCAGCAAACACAGCTCTGGTCATTGGCCAGAATTCTGGTGTACGGGGTGTATTTGCACATTTCCCAGTGTTAGACATGAGATGGGAACATTTCATACCCCTCCCCACTCCTCCGGAAGATCCAGGGCTCCCTGTACATCCCTAGGGACCTTCCCTGGCCCATATGAAATGCTCCAGCTTGTTTATAGCACTTGAGGAGCAGTGATAATTTGAGGAGCTTCACTGGAAACATGGGCTTTTCTAATTCTAGGAGAATGAAAATTAACAGAAGAAGGAAGTGGGAAACACCTTCCCCCTCTCTCCCACATGTGACTCTCATCTTTTTCTGTGCCTTAGCTTGGATATAATACAACAGGTGTTGCTGAAACTGTTAAACATCTCTTGAACAGTTGGGCGGTACCAGGGAGCCCAGGCAGTAGTGTGGTGGGAGCAGGAAGGACCAGTTCTGCAGATGCATTAATTAATCTGAAAACACAGTCTATTATTTCCTTCACTAAAGTCTGCTAGCTGTTGTGATGGAAGGCAATTTCCATTTGTATGTCCATGGACTATGAAATGAGCCATGCATTTGTTTGGAGGCAAAACAAGTAGAAAAGCATAGTAATATTGTATAATGTGAAGTTAAAATTAGATCTCTTGAGAACTTATTGAAATAAACAAAATGTTTTGCTTAAATTAAAGCCACAAAATGATAATACATTAATAACAATAGACTTAAACTAGATGGGAATTTTGTGTCTACTTTCTATTTCTCTTGATTCGTTGGCTTGTACGCCAAGGATTTGGCCAGTTTGTGTTCACTTCTAACAAAGATGTCCTGAGCATGACTTACCAATCTTCTAACTACCAAACATCCCCAAAAGGCATCCCATCTTTCAGTCCTGTGTTTTTTCTCCTCCTCATGGGAGGATTGCATATACAACCCAGTAAAAGTTCAAGGTTTGCAGTTAGGATCTTCACTGTATAAAGTTATAAAGTCTGCCCCTGCATTACGAATTTCTCTCTTTTTCAAGCTCATTGGGCAGTTGCTTAAGTGTTCTTAGTTTGTTTTCTTCTGTGGCTCTGTTGCTGTACCCTTGAAACAATTACGGATATGAGGATGACCAGATTCAGCAACCATGGTGCTTGCTAGTCTCAATCTGTGTATGGTCTTGGGCATCTCAGTGTCAGTTGCTTTCCGTAGCAACCTTGGGTGTTTGAGTGGGCTGGAGGCCACAAGTTAAACCTAAACTTAGTTTCGTGGCACTGTTTTTCATGAAAGAAAAAAGCAAGGCAGTCCTGAAAGCATAGAGGAACAGAGACTGAGACTATTATTATTTTTTTGAGAAGTACTGCAGTATCTTCATTTCAGAAAAACATGTGGAAACAAGTGACTAAGAGTGAATATCTTGTACTTCTATGGCATCCTTGATCTTCAGTGACATGAATTTTGCAGTTGTTTATCTCTTTAACTCAAAAGCATCCTGCAGGTATTGACAAATATTTTCACAGAATGATAGAATAGTTTCAGTTGGAAGGGATTTTGAAGTTCTTCTAGTCCAATCACCCTGCAATAAGCAGGGACATCCTCAACTGGAAGGTTGCTCAGAGCCCCATCCAACCTGACCTTCAATGTTTTCAGGGATGGGGCATCCACCACCTCTCTGGGGAACTTGGACCAGTGTCTCACTACCCTTATTGTAAAAAACTTCTTCCTTATATCTAGTCTAAGTCTACCCTCTTTTAGTTTAAAACCATTAGCCTTTGTCCTATTGCTATAGGCTTTGCTAAAAAGTTTGTTCTCTTCTTTCTTATGAGCCCATTTTAACTACTGAAAGGTCACAGTAAGGTCTCCCTGTAGCCTTCTCTTCTCCAGGCTGAATAGCTCTGTCAGCCTTTCTTCATAGGAGAGGTGCTCCAGTCCTTCCTCCGATCATCTTCACGACCCTCCTCTGGGCTCATTCCAACAGGTCGATGTCCTTCCTTGTGCTGAAGATCCATCCCTTTAGTAACCTTCCTCTCCAAAATTCCGGTACCCTGTTTCTAAAGAGCTTGGCAGGAGTAGGTCTGCTGTCAGAAAGTGCTACATGAGGTGCCAGGCAGGCAGAGCAGTCCCTGCTTCCTGTAATCTGTGCCTGCAGACAGCTGCCACTGTGGATCTTTGCCTGGGTAATGTATTTTGCCCAGTGGAGAGCCTCCTGATACTGATTGCTGTTGCAAATTGCTCCCTCTTCACTGGCAAGCTGTCGACCACAAGGTTGTCTTGGGGGGGTTAGGACTAGCTTTGGCAGATGGCACTGTTTTTTTTTTTAAACTTCCACATTTAGGACAGAAGAAAAATAAGCAGAAAAGATTGCTTGTATTATCGTTGACATTACATGTTTCTTTTGCTAGAATATTTTTCTGATTTTTTTTCAAGGTGTTGGCTTTCAGAGGTTGCACAGGTCCAATCTAATTTTATTCTTGAGTAGATTTATATAATTACTGTGTCTTTGGTGAGATGGAGCTGCTAATACGCAGAATAAGGTGAATACTTTGTGAGTAGTAGGAAATCACCACCTTGCTATGGTAGGGAAAAAGGAGAAGGAGCATCACTTATCATTGGGTTGAATACCTGCAGTGTATGGTTGTGGTTCAATTTTGCTATAGTACTTGAAATTTGCATTCTTCTTAAAGAGGATAACTAAGAAATAGTTATGTGAGGCAAAACTTCCAAAGCCTCTGTTGACAGTAATTATCTGACGATGCTAAATTTTACATTCCCCTCCCTGCCTTTCCCTCAGTGTGCAACTAATGGAGTTTCCCTTGCGCCTGGTCACTTGTATTTTCCAAACACATCTATAAGCTTGGCATTTTTGGGCTCTTACTGTTTAACTGGATTGAAATAGGCCAACTGATTGAAGAGGTCTGGAATACACACAGGCCCATCAGTAGACCTTTCTACCACATTAGTATTGCTTCCTCAGGAACAATTGAGTCTGAAAATAACTCCCTCGAGGAGAGATTTATTTGCATAACTATTCAGATGACATACCTCTGTGATAATTGTAATACATTTGATAAGATCTGAAGAAAGACAGTATCCTATCCTGATTCACTAGAAGTGCAGCCAGTCAGGGAATCTCCTTTGGGAATGAGAGACTTGTAATGGTGAGGCTGACAAAAAAAATGAAGCTGGAATGAAACTTGGTGTTAGGGGAAAAAAACCAATTTTGAGTCATGCAAGACTGAGGACTTTAATGGGGAAATAAATTCACAGTTTTACTGACAATACCACCAGATGGATACCAGCTTCCCCAAAGCTGTCCTTCCTGTTTTACTTAACTGTGACCACTTCAAGGGGTGGCAGAGATGTCAGCATGTTTAGACCACTCCATATTTCACCACCCTGCAGAAGCTGACAGTCAGAGTACCAAACATGGAGATAGATTCAGAATCATATCACTGTTCTTGAACTTTAAAGTGCTACTAAAAATAGCTTGCATCCACAAGAAGAAGTTTGATGCCTTGCGTCTGGCATTTGTGACCAACCCCTCTGGGAACATGGGCTAGCAGCTGAAACCAGATGCCTGACACTGAGTGAGAATTTTTCTCAATCCTGCCTAGAGGCTTCTTGTCTTTGAATTTTATACATCTGTGTGTTCTTTTCTGTTCTTAAGGATCATCAGGAAGGCCCCATCAGCAAGGCCTGTAAGCATTTTGCTGTAGAGATGGGAGATGGAAAAGATAGTGGGTTGTTAACACCAGAAAGCTTCCTGGTGACATGCAGGGCAGGATATCAGGTTTGCACCGTTTTGTGGTGTGCAGTCCCATTCCAAGACCGAAATCAAACTTGCTTATTTGAAGTCACATCCATGTAGGTGTGTCTGTAAAGACATGTTTCACACAGGGTACTGAATAGGCTTTTATTGGTTTTAAGTGGACCTACACTGTAAGTTCACCACAGCAAGCCACCGTGATATTGAAGTACTCTATGCACATCTATGCACACCCTTGAGACGCAGTGGTATGTAGAAGTAATGACTTCACATCTCTAGAGTGTGGACCTCTAGACAATTTTCGTAATAGCATTTTAACAATCCACTAAGAGCCTCCAATCTTTTTAGCAATAAAATCCATCACTTGCTCAGCATGTGTCCTTTAATGCAGCAGTCTTGCTTAAAATCACTACTTATCCAATTTTTTTTTTTCACATGGTTTACAGCCAGTGTCAAAAAGTATAATGTCCACTTTCCAAGTAAATATAAAAATCCTTCTGCCTCTGTTTCCTTTTGCCAAGTCTAGGATATTATCATTGCATTGGGGCTTTTTATTTTCCTGGTAATAGCAATGTTTCAGTTCGCCTTCAGGTTTAAATACAGCTGGAAATTCACATATTTGCTAGTGTTACTCAGTGAAGTGTGTCATAGTGTTTGTTTTTCATATCCAGCCACCTAGCAGTTAGGAAGCAGAAAAGTTCTCATCTTAATGGTACCAACAGTTGCTGGAAGAGCTGATCACCCCTTTAAAAAGAATCAAGTGGCTGTATTTCACCTCATATTTGGTGCTCTGCAATCTGAATCATTAACAACAAGACATGTCTGATGTTGTTCCATATACTAGTTCGTAATTCTGAGTTGGAAATAAAAATGGAGGTGATGCATTTTCACATTTATCTGGGGGTTCTTCTCCTGAATGAAGGGGGAGAAGTGAGCTCCCTCCCAGCAACATGGGCTTGGAGCTGAGCAGTTTGTTATGGTCCATGCAGGTACATGTTATTTTGCAAGCAATTGGAAGATGGGGTGGCTGAGATCAAAGTTTTGTTCATAACACATAAATCCCATCCTTATTTCAGTGTTTAGACAAAACACAAATTAAATGATGGGGAGCAGACAAGGTTTAGTGAGGCTTCAAAAGTAAGATCAAGTAAGATTCCTCCTGATTTCTTTAAATACTTATCTGTATGATTGGGTACATTTATATGCATTTACTTGCCATGTTCTAATGCAGAAATACTGCTGAGATGTTGTCATCCAGCAAAGTGGTCCCCTATTATCGCTCTTACTGTTTGCAGTTCGTGGGTCTCTCCATCCCTTTTATGGGGCCTTGTGGGGAAGGCTGCCATGGAAAAGCCAAGAGGTGTTTCTTGCAGCCTCTCACCATTTGTTCTCTGCTCTCCATCATCCCAGGCATATTCCTTCACTGTGCCCCAGGGAAACACTGTGATAGTTCGTCCCATACAGCCTGAGTCAGAAAAATACTCACTACCTCAGGTGGTCACTGCTGCTAAGATGCAGGGAGCAACCCAGCTGGCAGCAGTAAATGTTGCAGAAGAGCAATGAGCAGTCAAAGATGACAAGGTTGCATGAATAATTTTGTTAAAGAGGAGACGGAAATATTGGCTTGGAAACCATTTTATCTAAGAGCCAGCACAACTCAGTAACAGCAAAGGAAAATGAAAGGACAGAGGAACGAGCCCTAGATTATAACAGTTCTCAGTCTGAGACTAGGGTAGATCTTAGAGCCTGTCTTAGTCAACATCTTGCATAAGTGCCTTCAGATCTGCTCCTTCCATATGTTAAAATAAACAATAAAAATGACACAGCATGATTTTATCAATTTTTCCCCTCCTTCAATATTTTCCTATAAATATGCCCATCCATAAAATAATGTTTTTACCTGTCAGATTCTCATATTCAGCCTCGGATCTGTAAATGGAAGAGGCAGTTGGGTTTTGGTGTGTGGGTTTTTTGGCTTTTTTTTTTAATTATTGTATGTGTGTTCATTATTGTCAGTAATA
Source organism: Corvus cornix cornix (assembly GCF_000738735.6). Taxonomy (NCBI): domain Eukaryota; kingdom Metazoa; phylum Chordata; class Aves; order Passeriformes; family Corvidae; genus Corvus; species Corvus cornix. The sequence goes on from NC_046335.1 coordinate 35,698,232, forward strand.
AAATTACCTCCATAATGTTTTGTGCCATAGTTACAAAAGATACAGTAATCCCATTTTCATGCATTGCTTGAATACAGGTTTAGGAGCTTTCACTTATTTCAAGTACCATATGTTTCATTGTATGTTTTGCTTTGAGTACTGTGAAGTCATCCCCTGACCAAGCATTCAGATACCTTATTTGCATACAAGTTGTGGTTCTTCAGTGAAACAACTTACAGCTCAGGCCACAGGAAATGGGGCTGGGATTGGAGAGCCACTTGGATGGCATTTGTTCCCTTTGCTAATTGAAAAGGAAATATAAACTCTAGTGCTTCACTGTTCATTAGTATCATCTGCCAACAGAGTGGCTGTTTATCTGTGTATTCGGAGCTCTCTCATTCTCTTTTTAAAAATTATATTGCTTTTATTCTCACATTTTCCATTTAGCTAGAATAAAAGCTACTCAGCAGTATGTCAGAGCATGCCCTGTCTTTCCCAGGTCACTTTTATGGTGATAGGTTGATGTGAAAAGAAGTATTGGTCTGCTGTGGGAGCATTTATTAATGTATGCCCTGAGTCACTCCAATCAGACATGCTATGACTTTTTGTACTGTACAAAGTGCTGCAGGACATGAAAAGCAAAGCTTCTGTATATTCACGCAGTGGTTCAGAACTGCAGAGGCTAAAAATTAGACAAATCCACTAAGCCATCTTACCAAGTCCCCTCAAGCCAATCCATTTTGTTCCTTGCAGTCTTGCTTGCCTCTGTTTTGTGTAGTCTCACCCTGAATGCATCACATCCGGAATCTTGCTGCTCTCCTTTGGAGGTCACAGCAGAACCCAGGGCGTCTTGCCATTAGAGCGCTTCGGATGATAGCCTCTGAGAGCTGTGCTCCTTAGCTACTGTGCGGCTTCTCTGCGCTGAGCACTGCCCACTCATTTCAGGTGTAACTGCAGAATCTGCCAATCTACCAGATTAGAATTCCTTGTTTAAAATATGCTTGGGAGGAATTGGTTCAAAATATGGATGTTATACATTGTGTCCTCTATTTTTTTAAGGTATTGTTCCAGTATACTGTAATTGTCATCTTTAAATTTCATTATGAAATTAATGTTGAGTTGCACTTGCCATTATCACTCAAACCAACCATAATTCTATCCTTTCCATCTGTCTGTGTAAAGAGTGGGGGACTCTGAAGAACCTCCTGCCAAAGTAGCTCTGTGTGCAGATATGACTGCAGGCACATGCCTAATACCAGTATTGGAAAGCTTCTTGTAATGACAAAGGCATGTTAACCAAGGGAGAACAGTTTTCTTCTCTCTTCATCCTCCTTTATCCTTTTGTGGAAATAATTACCACTGAGCTGTAAACCAGCTGTTCTTCCTTTTTGAGATTTTGGTAGAAGAGAAGTGTTTTGTAATGATAAGGCAGAACTATTTTCCTTATTTTGTAGCTGGCAGAAGTAGTCTGCATGTAAGTGGGGCAACTTAAAGAATCCATTACATTTAGTTCTTACTAGTAGTAATAAGAGGAATAAAAGTTATGTTAGCCTTTAAAGATCCTAATCAATACTTGTGGCTTTACTGTACTGAGGACTTCACAAAAGGCTATGAGTTGGAGTCTTGATTCAAAGGGGCAAGGGTTTGAAGGATAGGAAGATGTGTGTAAAACACGTAAACAAAGAATGTGGCAAGGAAGCAGTACAACTCCATTATGGGGTAGGAGATAGAGGTGAGGACTGTGGGAGTAGAAAAAGCAAAAATCAGGATCATGTGTCACCTGCTTGAAATTTGAGCTTGAGTATCTGCTAAGGAGAGCAGTAGTGGACTAGTTGTGCTTATAAGCACAGCACAAACACAGAGCAAAAGCTAGTCCTTGACTCAAGCAGCAGTGCAAGGAAATGTGGCCATTGATGCTGTTCTCCTCCAGTTAGTCTCTGCAGGAACATCTCTCTGTTTATACTTTCTTGTTACCACTCCATTGCTTTCCTTTGCTTCCTTTTCCTGGAATGTAGGAAATTAAGGACGGGGAAGGTCTCCAAGATACACCAAACTCCAAAATGAAATCAGCTCAGGAAATTTCAACAGAAGCTTGTCTAAACAGTTCTTTAAACCTCCAGAATGGAATGGATGCTATTTCCAGATCCCTTCCAACTTGGGTTGTTCAGTGGTTCAGAGATTCTAATCCACACAGCCAGGGTTGTTCTTGCCACTCCTATGCTCCTTCTTATGAGCCAGTGGGTCATCTTTATGCTGCTGGTTTGTGACTAACGCTAAATGTTGCTCATATGCAATATAGTTGGGGTACCAGAGATGCTTGAGCTTATTACTGCACTTGACGAGTAGGAGATTGCTAGGTTAATTCATATTTCATTTAATGCACTGCATTCCCTTTACATGACTAAATGAAGAAACAAAGACCCCTTTTACTCAGAGGTCATAAAAAGCAAAATTAAGGTCACCTCACAGAAGTTGTAGCTGTGAGCTACAATTTTTTGAATTTCAGGCTGAAAGTCAGCCAAAACCCACAAGAGCATTTGATCAGAAATATGCTAATTTATTCCCAGGCTCATACGGAGGCAGGAATTTTTTAACCTACATCTCCATGAAGCATTTTGATTTCTGCAGCAGTGAAGTGCTCTGCTACTGTATTGTTAATGCTGCTTTAATTGGGCAATTCAATAGCCTTGATTCACTGAAAAGCAGAATAGCTCATGCAGCTTTCTCCACCTGTAGCAGAGATTCAGCACCTTCATCTTAATGAGGAAGCCTGCAGTGTGAGAATAGTGAAAAACTGGAAATTGATGAATTAGGGATTTCCTCTTCTGTGTGGCAAATTACAGAACAAGCCCATCTGCCCTACGTTAAAACAAATGCTTCCTACTGGAGGAAATAATTTTTAGCATGTGGGCATGAATTGTCTGTAATTCTGTGAATTATTTCAGTCCAACTGCTCATGGCACCAGAGGTCAAAATACAGTGATACACATTCTCTCAGTCCATGTGCTCTACCAGTGCCAGGCCCTGGGGACATGTAATCTGCAACCACACAAGTACTTATTATATCATCTCTCCTGGCTCTCAGAATTACCATCAGGGTGAAACCTAAATGTCTGTGTCTCATATAACTAGTCTAGTTTGCTGGACAAACTATTATTATCAAGGGTTATAAAAGGGTCCTGCTCAGAATAGCTGATGGTTTGAATTCAGTCCGTTGAACCCAGATGAACTGGTCTCAGGACTTCATTGTTTTCTCTCAAGAGTTTAAGGTGTAGTTCCCAGCTGCAGCACACAGTCTTGTGTATTTCAAATGCCATAGAAAGGTGAATACCCTCTCATCATTATCTAACAAGTATATTGGTATGTAAATTTGTATAAAAGGTTGGTAAAAAGTGAACAGTTCCAAAAGTGTGATTGATAAGAATCAGAGAATTCATAGAATCACAGAATGGTTTGGGTTGGAAGGTACCTTAATGATCATCTCGTTCCAACCCCCCTGCCATGGGCAGGGACACCTTCCACTAGACCAGATTACTCAAAGCCTCATCCAAACTGGCCTTGAACACTTCTAGGGATGGGGCATCCACAGCTTCTCTGGCAACCTGTTCCAGTGTCTCACCCTCACAGTAAAGAATTTCTCCCCAACATCTAATCTAAACCTACACTATTTCAGTTTGAAATCGCTACCCCTCACCCTATTGCTATACTCCCTGACAAGGAGTCCCTCCCCATCTTTCCTGTAGGCCCCCTTTAGGTACTGGAAGGCTGTTATAAGGTCTTCCCAGAGCCTTCTCTGGTCCAGCTCTCTCAGCCTGTCTTCACAGAAGAGGCGCTGCAGTCCTCTGATCATCTTCACGGGCCGTCCTTTGGACTCGCTCCAAGAGGTCTGTGTCCTTCTTGTGCTGGGCTGCAGAGCTGGACACAGCACTGCAGGAGGTGTCTCAGCTCCCTCACCTTGCCGGCCTCACTGCTTTTGGTGCAGCCCAGTTTGCAGTTGCCTTTCCAGGCTGTGACATTGCTGGGTCATGTCCAGCTTTGTATCAACCAATACCCTCAAGTCTTTCTCCTGAGGGCTGCTGTAGGAAGCTCTTTGGCCATGTGCATAGACTTCCCAGGGGAATGAAGCACACCCCTGGTGCTGAGGTTTGGCTAAGCACATAAAGTGGGCTTCGAGGAAAAGCTTTTTTTGTTATTTCCACACTGTTTAGTGTAGTTGTTGTTATGGTCTTTCATGTTAGTTGTGCTGAGAAGCTTGAACAGAGTGAAAACACTTCTCTTTGCTCTTTTCCAAAGATAAAGAATCCTCTAAGATAGACAGAATGGCATGGCCCAATACCCATTCCTCAGCACACCTCCCATTACATGCCCTGGAAGCGAGTGCCAGCTATTCCTTCTGCCCTGCTCTCTGTACCTGGAGCTAGTAAAAGGTTGGATGTAAACAGCATTAATCTGAACAGGGAATGTAAGTTGCTCAGTAAATCATGTTCCTTATTTTATCCGAAGAATATATGGTCTTGTGTGACATACCAGTTCCTTCTCTCTTCCCTGCCAAAGGATGCCACCCCCAAGAAAGAAGCATGATGAATTGTAATTTTGTTTTGAAATCTGAACCACTTAATAAATTCATTGCTCTCTGAGGCAGCTGTCATGGAATTGCTTACTGAGGTGGAGTTAAATTTTCCTTCTGCATAAATGCAGTTTCCACTGTGTGGTAGGTCATGCAGATTAAGAAACATTCTCAGAAAGCTGAAAAACCACTCAGAACATTTATTCCCTGCAGTTGCTATAAGGGCTGACAGAGTTGCCAGCGAGGCTTACCTGTGAGCATCCTAATGAGGGCAGTGAGAACAGTGTCTCCATGTGTGCCGTGCAGCACAACACAGTGACGGAGGCAGTCAGACCTCATCAAGAAAAGTGACAACTGCTTTCGTATTTTTAAGAAGAATCTGGAAGAAAATGTACCTGTTCATGATGTTTGCCATTATTTGATTGCAGTCAGTAAGTGTGTGTTTATTTAGCTTGGGCCTACTGCTCTGAGTAAGACTGATTGTCTCATGAAGGAAAATGAGTCAGTGAGAATATTTTTTAATCATTTGCTATGTAAGTGGTGTCACTGTTAGCAGGTAGCTGTTAGTGGTGAAATAAAAGGACTTTTGAGTATGAAAGCACAGTGGAGATGCAGGGAATACATAAATTCTCAGTGATTACAGGTATAGGCCAGTATTCCTGGTTCTTTATTCTTACCTATGACACTGATTCCCTCTGTGAAGATGGGTAAAGCACTTCACTTCTCTGTGCCCCACTGCAGTAGCAAATGGCAGGTAGTGCAGGGATGCTAAGAGCTGCATCACTACATACAGCATTTGCCATGGTTGTGCCTGAATTGCCCCACAAGTATTTACAAAACAACTATTAGTCATTCTGTTCCTTTTTCTGAAGACCAAGAAAAGGGTGGAGCAGTGACTACTTAAATTAACGCTGAAACATGGCAACTGCCAGTCGTAACAGTACCTGCTAGCTTCCCTCCTTGCTTTTTTTCTGCCTTCAGGGGAGCAAACAATCCTCAGTGTTGTGCTTGTATGAATTTGTGTGTGTGTATGCATTTAACTGTGACTTCAGACAGGTAATTCACAGAAAAATTACTTTTATATGTTGTCCTGAAAATGGGAAAGCCTTGACAATGTTTAGTATTTAAATAGATTTTGTACTGTATAAGGGCCACTGGAGTTGACTTTTTGATTGCTTGCAAGCAACATGTACAGAGATTGATGCCTCCATAGAAATCTGACATCTGTCTGAGAGAGAGGCATGGGACAGAGGCATGGGAGGGAGAAGTCCCCTTCATGGATTCCATACCATGGTGTAGCAATTCTAATAAGAGCAAGGAAGTACTTTTTAAGGAAGTGAGGTTCAGTAAGTTTTCAAGGCCCTCCTGGAAGGCTTTTAGAACATGCATTCTTCTAGTTATTAATGTCTGAATATTCAGTTTCTTTTTAGACAGAAAATGCATCCTCCTTCCAGTTATTAAACTCCGAATATTCAATTTCTTTTTAGATAGAAAATGCATTTTAATCATATTAGTTCAAAAAAAACCACTTGATGTTGTTAGAACTGCATCTCTTGGCCTGTAGTGGGAGCATAAATTCCCTTCCTGTGTTGACTTAAAATTAACAAGGGCAGGAAACTAATAAAGCACTTTGATTTCCTCAGCTGCAGTGTCTGTTGCTGGCTTCAGCGTTCATCTGTCCCTCTCCCAGCTCAGGAGTTAAGGTTGATGATAGATCAAGATCACCTTTGAGCCTAGGCCCTCAGCAGGACTGGTTCCACTGGCCCAGTAGTAGAAGTCAACAGCATTTCCATTGCTACTATTTATAAACCTTGGTGTAAAACACCTGTATTGGAGATCAAGTTCAATGTTGTTGGCAAATCAGCACACAAGAGTTTTCACATTTTGCTTCCCTTAAAGAAACACTAGTTAAAGCTTTCCAACTGTGTAAAAATTTTATTCTTTTGTTATCGTTCTATTGCATTTTGTGAAAGAGGGCAGTTGGAAAGCAAAATAATAATGAGAAGAGAGGTCTCTTTTCCCTTTTGCATGCCTCCTTGCCCATCCCTTCTCCAAAAGAAAAGGTTGCTTAATATACAACAACTCAGCAACAGAGAGGATCTCCTGCCATCTTTCTGTGCACCTGTACTCATACAAATTCACAGAATATGGAGGTTTGTAGAAACAATAAATAAAGCTATAGAAAAGCTTTTAATAGTAGAACATGAAGCTGAAGCATCTGGGATAGATAACACTAGAGCCATGGCTCAAGGACACCTGGAAGATGGTGTCTGTGAAACAGTCTAGATTTTTGAAGGCTGTAAGATGCCAAAGCATTGCTGTTCCTTTCAAACAAATCCTGTCTTGCCTCAGTGTTGGTTTTGGCTGAGGCAGTGTGTGGCCCTGCTCAGCCAGAAGGTAACATAGTATAATTCTGTTATATTAAGTGGGAATACATTACTTGCTTTTGAAGAGTGTGAATCGTACATGACAGTTCTGTTATGCAAAGGGATTGAAGGGATGTCAAACTGTAAAGGCTACAACTTGAAGTCGTAAATTCAGTGTGGGGAAGAGACTGGGCTGTCTGATTACATCTGCAGCATCCAAAGGATTTTCAGTCCTTTTCAAATACCAATAGTAGTCAAAGAGCAGAGGAATCCTGCAGTGATGCTTTAACCTCCTGCCTCAGTTCTTTTGTTTCAGGCTTAATGAAACATTTTAAATTAGCCACTAACAAACAAAGAAAGAGATACCAGCACAAGTCTTCAAGATGCACAAACCAGATTGCATGTAACCCTGATGATAAGGAAACACTAATTAACATCTGTTATAAATAAGAATTGTTTGATTGCAGGAGAGTGCAGGAAATTACAAGCTTGAAGACAGCTCTGAGCTGTGTCAAATTTGGTGGGCTTGGTGGGTGAGTGATTTTTTTCCCTTGTTCTCATGATGTGAGAAAGAATGAGGGAAAGGTCCACTGGGGGTGGGAAAGTCTGACACATACAATGCTCAGAGTCCCACGTTAATGATGGGTTTTAGATGAGCATGAATAAAAATGCCATTGTCATATACCCCCAATCCACAGAAGCCTCCTGTGCCTGTTTCAGCAGTTAGCTCATAAATTCAGCCTGTGTATGCCAGGAGCATGAAGCTGGCTCCTGCAGTCGGAGCAGGACTTGCTGCAGTGTCCACATGTGTATGCCTGGCTGCATGAGGGCAGGGGTGTGTATGCATACAGATAAATTTGAGGGTGTAAAGCAGAGAAATGCTTCTAGAAGTGGTCTCAGAGTCTCTTCACATGCTGGAGAGATCTACCAGCTTCCCTGGAGAAACAGCAGGGATCAGCTTTTGTGAGGGCCTCCCAGACAGAGAGGGTCAGAAGAGAGGATGAGGAAATGTGTGCTGCTTTGGGCTGCAGAAGCTTTTAGCTTCAGTGTGGGATTGCTGTACCTCTGGAGATGAAGGCTGAGGGCTTTCATTACAGCTTTTTGCACAATTACAGTTTGTCTAATAGCTGCGTATGCTGTCTGTAACAGCAAATCTTTCCTGCTTCCGTCTCTTTGCCATTTGTTAAATATAAATCTCTTTTCCTTTAAACAAAAGATTGGCCTCTGTAAACCTAATACAATGATTTGTATAATGAGTTTATTTAAATTCGTCCCATGTTTTATCAAGTTGCTTCTTTATCTTTACATTGCAGTTCAGGTTTTATATTTTAATATATCAAGTGGGAAACTGAATGTGAGAAAAAGTCATCTAGCTTGTTATCTGCAAAGGTTTTTGGAAAGCAGATGCTGCATTTAAAGAAAAGTATTTTAATACATTTTTGCTAAACTTGTGTTAAAAGGAGCTTAGAAAATGTCATCTGAATTTTAATTCCTACATAATCACCGATTCTAGAGCTATAGAAAAGCAAGAGTCCTAAATAAGAAGCATGAAGAGAAGCAAAATCTGTTGTGCCCCACATTTTGTCAGTTCACAGAAGTAATGTGGCTTTGTTGTTTCCCTTGCCTCTAGTTATCTTCCGGGCAGAGTTCTGGTCTGCTGATTGAGATTGTAATTACAGACAAGAAATAACCTTTAGAAACTAATATTTTTGTTTATAGTTTGAATTACTGTAACAAGTAACAGGTAATATTTATGAAGGGGAAATTACACTGAGTATGTTCTGTGATTTAGGTTCCTGTCAATGGATATTGTGTAACATAAATTTCCCTTTCTATATGAGTCTTCCAAAGCCAGAAGCCACACCTGGCCACAAAACAGCTGTAACACAAGAAAATCACAGCATTTTAGTACGTTATTTTCTGAACATTTCTTGTACATTCTTATGATAAATGTATATTTTTCCCCAGCTTTGAAGGGGAAATAGGTATAGTGAGGTGTGTTTTTTGTGAGCTGCCAGCCCTAGAAACTATTGATATATGACTTGTTGGCCAGAAGATTTGCTTTTTGCTAGAAAATGTTGTGTTAATTACTGTGTTGGAACTGTGTGATCAGTGTATACATTTTCAAGATGGCACGGGAGTGTTTGTGACTTTTTCTAGTTTCTGTGGTGGATGGTCTGGAAGATAGGGATTGATACAGGTGGGGGGACAGCCCTGTGACAGCAGGAGGCTTGGACACTAGAGATTTTTTAAAAATTCTATTTAGATGTCCTCAAATTGCATATCAACCCAAAATGCTCTTGCTCACTTGAAGAAATTCTTACTTGAAGGAGATACCCAGCCTGCAGGGAAATGAAGGGAAAGTGCAGTGAGGGCAGCAAATACTTACAGTAAGAAATATTTGCAAAATCTGGTTTAATTTTAAACTAAGATCAGTTTGCTGAAAACAAATTATACCAGCTGCAGAGTGAGGGCATTCCTGCTGTTCTACAGTAAATTGTAAAGTTTATTTGATGGGGTTGAATCGCTTGAGAATACCCACCCAGTGTGTGCACATTGAAACTAGGGTCTAACTGCCTGTTTTGGTGGTGTCAGACCTCAGTTTGGGAAGGGAGATAATCCAAGTTACTGCAAGTCAGCTTCTGTTCCTCTGGAGACATTTCTGACTTTGTAAGCTGGGCCAGGGCTCTTTAACCTGAATTCTCTTTCTCAGTCTTGGTCCCACAGGAGTCTGGCTAATGCCAGAGCAGCTCAGGCTCTGAGACTGCTGGAGGGCACTGCAGCCCCATGGCTCTTCCTGGATGCTTGTAAACACCTCAGGTGCTGTAGTGCATGGTCTCCTGGACTCGGAAATCTGTGAACTGCAGCTCAACACCAACAGCACCTCATAGCACTGCTACCACGGGAACACAGAGGTGGCAGTGCCAGATGCATGCTGCTTAGGCTTTCAGTGGTAGCTGGCTAGTGCCTGACTTGCAGCTCCTTCCCCATTTCTTACTGTCTAAGCAACAGAAGCACACCAGTGTTGCAGGAGGAAGCACTTTATTTGAGAGTATTTCACCTACCTTCCGATGAGAGGCTGCCATAACAGAAGTAACAAGCCTGAAGCCTGTGGTGGCCAGCTTGTGTTCAGCAGCTTGTCACATTCACAGTCATTTTTGGAGGACGGTAGTGACTTAACACTTCAAACCCCAAGCATTGTCCTTTATACTGTTTCTTCTTACTCAAAAGGGTCTTATAAAATACAGAATCCAAGAATTTCAGGAGTCCACTGACTAAAAATAAAGCTCTTGTAGCAGGCAGTGCCACCTGGGTACAACCTGCTCTTGTGATGAGTGCCGAGCACATCCCCATGGCCGGGGGAATTGAGTGACTCCAGTGGGGACCCTGCCACAGGTGGTTGGTGGTGTTACCATCCACGCTCCTACAAGAACTTGAACTATTCCCAGTATTTCTGCCTGTGCACAGTCAGGATTTATCTATGTATGTATACCTGGATAAATCACGTACAAGCACGCCAGCTAAATGCAAATAGCTGCTGTGCCTGGTGGGCCATATACTGACCACCTGGGAGCACAGTGTGCAGGGCTGCCATTGCACAGGTGCGGAGCTGTCTGTGCTCTAAATGTCACTTACTTGATGCAGAGTGGGTCAGGAGGGGGCTTCAGCTGAATCAGGGTATTTGAAAGGCAAGCTTTTTTGGCATGAACAGATTTTCTGCTGGCTGAAGGAAGGTAAATTCATTAACATTGCTCTTCTCAATGCTTCGAGAAATATGTACAGTATCCAAGTGCTGAGGTCTGAAGTTTGACATATTTGAATCCTGATAAACTTACTCATCTTCACTATTGCGTCTTTACAAAGATCATGCAAATTGTTTCACTAACAGGAAAGCAGCAAAAGATATCCAAACATATAATGTTTACAGTAATGGCAGTGTTTTCTCTGTTGTATATACCTAGTTATGCTTCAGTCATTTTTGTTTTGAAGTTTCTTTGTCCCAGGATTTTTTCCTGAAGTGCCTCAGTGCCCACCATTAAAAAGAGATGTAAACACAGGTCTAATAGCTTACTTTTCCCACCAATGAAGTGCTTGTGTTTGGTGAACCAAATGCAGTGAAACATATTATTGCGTCAAAAGGTGCAATAATATTTTAGCAAGCGAACAGTGTAAGAAATGAAACTGTTGTGAAAACAGTTATTCTTCAGTCAGACATCTCTTCTTTTTATCAAAACATCATAACTTTTCTAATTCTGGAACTAAAATGGACAAATCCTTGCTCACTATTGATAGCACCTCACTTAGCTCTGTCTCCCAGGTGATTAGGGGTACTAGATGTTTTTTGCAAGGTGTCAGCTGGAGTAACTGAGAGCTTTATAAGGATTAGCAACACACCCAGTCCTCAGAAAGGAAACCCAGAAACAGTCTTCCTATATGAGCCTGTTTCTGACAGACATAAAGTAACCACCTCTGTTTAGTGTGAAGGAGGTAAACAGCTATCTTTTCATCAGGAATTGATGACATGTCAATTTAGAAAAATAAAACCTCAAAGTGGGTTGCTTTCTTCAGCACAGAAAGACAGCATTTTTACTACGAACTTCTGGGTTGCTGAGTAGCAGGAAGGCACGTATCAGGCACGTGAGTTAAATTAGCAAATAAATAAACCACTGTAAAGAAATAATTCCAAGGTTTAAACTTTCATTCTATAATTAACAGCTTCCTTTTAATTAAACAGTAGAGGATTCACAAATTAGAAATCCAGATAAGTATGACAGAGGAGCCGGAGCAAAAATTCCTGCCTCACAAGACAGAAGGCAACAAGGTTGTCTTTTCCAGAAGAGACAGTATGAATAACCTCCTACCCAGCCCCTGGTCTGCAGGATCACACCACAAATATGGTAGCAAACTCAAAATCCTGGGTTTTGCAGAAAGTCTCCACAAACAAGTGTGGGGTCATATTTATTATAAATGTATTAGTAGTCCTTAACAGAAAGCACTGGTGATGGGGTGGAGCAGCAGCCTGAGTGAGGACCCTGGATAAAGGCTATCCCTGGCCTTTGTGCTGCACATGTCCGTGGCCAGTGGAGTGCTGGGCAGGGGATATCACTACTCAAACTGCAGCTGCTGAGCCCCAGGCAGAGCAGACACACTTGTATCCAAACTTTACCTCTGGAGAACTGTAAGGAAGGAGAGGTACAGGCAGAGGTTGGGAAGGGTGCAGCTGCTCTCCGTGATCAGTGAGACTTGGCATGTGTAATGGCAGAGCTCCTGGTGATGGGTGGTGGATCCAGCCAGGGGCTGCCTTCTTCCTCAGTGGATGTTTGGGTTGTGTTCTGTGTTCATTTTCCTCAGTCTTGTCTTTCCAGATTCACACCTAGAAATCCAACCTGAATTAGTCTCTTCATTTTTCTGCTCTGAAGCCCATTGGGTTGTGGAGGGACTGGTGGGGGCAGGAGAAAGCAGAGAAGGAAGAGAAGGACAGGTGCATTTCAACATCTGCAGAGCCCAGAGGAGGGAGCGAAGTGTCGCGTGTGCTGCAGACATCGCAGGGACCCCAGAGGAACTGGGGGGCTCCTGCCACTCTGCTCTGCCTTCGGGGAGGGTCTCTGGGGTTAGAACTGAGCTACCCATGCCAGCTTGTGGCAACAAAGCCAAGGCTGCTCCCCAAATCATGCCAACTATGGAGTATGGCAATGAACTACACTGTTTTAAAGTCTAATTTATGCAAACCCCCACATTTAAAAAATAATTACATTGGCAATTCTGTGCCATTGTAAGCACTATGTAAAATCAGACTGCGGCAGAAAACATGCTGCTGAATTCTTAGCCTTTTACTGTGGTGATGTATTACTCCCAGAGTATTGCAAGTTACCTGGGAGCAATAATATCATCAAGCAAACTTAAAAAACAAAGAGGTAAAATGTCGCAAAGTGGTTGCTATTATTGCATGCAAAGCTTCAGTCAGTATTACACAAGGGAAATCTAAAACAGCCAGTGGGAGTTCTGGGTAGTGCTGAAAGATGCCTTCCCCCCGCTACTCCAGTAGCTATACCGGTTGTGGATTGGGAAGCTCCTGTTTTCTGCTTAAGGGGTGCTTTGTTCTTCTGACCTCTCTCTGGGAAAATGCATCCTCACTACATTTATGAAAGATAGAAACCCTTTCCTCAGTCTCACTTGTATTTCTTCTGCACTAATTTTCTGAATATTTTAAATTACATAAATTCAGTTTTAGAAGCACTAACAGTTTCTACCATGTGTGGCTCTTTGCTCTTGCAGTTCCCATAGCTTCTCTTTTAGGATGACTTTGGGGAGGTTTCAGCATCTTTCAGATTACTGCTATACTTTCTATACTTTTACAAAGTGGTTTTTTTATGTCTTCCCAGCACCTAATCAAACTTTAACTGGCCATCATAAAATAAGTAATAATATAGATGACATTCCTGGTATTTATATGATTTGCAAAAAAAAAAAAAAAAAGTGGCCCATTACCCTCCCACTTAGCATTTTACTAATATCACAGGGATTATTATAGTGATGTGGTTCTCTGACTGTCCTGTATTTCACTTGTTTATGACACTTGAGTCAATTAAAATGACACATTTTCATTGCTGCTAATTAAATTTATAGCATAATCATTAGCAGTTGTTTCTGATGGGTTTTTCATTATTAATTCTGTTGATGAAAAGTTCTAGTGCTAACTATTTCCACCAAGAATTACAAGGTCTAAGCCTCAGTAGAGGGAAGAAATACTTGAATAAAAAAGTGTTTTACTATCAATTTGGAGGTTTTAATGCTTGGATGGTGGTTTGAGAGTCAATCATTTCACTCAATTTATGACTTTGGTTTACATAGTAATTTTCATCACTTAAGGAAAGTAATCATGCCAAATGCCTCAAAATTAATCTATATTTATGTCCATTTGCAATACATTTATTTGTAGCTGGTGAGCAATTAAAATGTTTTTAGGCAGAAACTTCAAAACAGAGTAATTGCAAACCCTCTGCTTCCCACCCTCCTTGCAAAGCCATCTTTAAAGAGGGGCACACCTTCATGCAGGTGTATCCATGTATGTATGTATATATGTCTATATGCTTGCTCATCCCCTGTGCTAAGCTAGGAAGCTCCAGGGGAGCCCCTGCAAGTACAACCCATTCCTTCAGATCCTTTAAGTCCCTATGCTTTCATGGCTTAGCACTACTCCAAAATGTGCTCCAAACTCAAAGAAGTATGGGGGAACTTGATTTTCCTCTCTCTTCTAGCACAGCAGTCACAAAATTAGCAATATTATGTAGAAATGTTGTACTGGACTGAAGTTACTTTTTTTACTTAGCAGACAGTTTAGGAGACAATTACCAGCATGGCTGAGGAGCTGGTAAATCCAGATCACATCCATGGTAGATATTATTTATTTGTGGAGTGCAGATAATAAGCAATGGTTCATCAGCCTTTTTAAAGTGAAGTATAATTTTTGTGAACAGTAGCACTCTTGAAAAATATTTTCACAACTATGAAATGGGTTGCACCTTTTTAATGAGGTATCTGCCAATGTGTCCATACAGCTATTCTAATAAAGATGTTTCCCAAAAAGCCCCTTTTTTGAGGCCTGACCTGACCTTAGCTTGGCAACTTGCCACTTGAAGACAGCCCTTGGTTAAATAATTCTCAGCTTTGTGGGAACATCATCCTCCAGTGCTCAACCACCCCCAGGGTGGAAAAATACAGTAACTGACCAGACCTTTACTGTGGTCCTAAAGACACTATTGCAAAGCAGTACAGGTTATTAACTTAGCAGTTCCCACCTTATCATGGACGGGTAATCAAATTTTGTAACACAGCAATGACAGATGAAAAGTACATAGTGAATCCAAATACTGTCTCCTGGTTGGAAAGATGCACAAGTTTACAAGTGCTGTGTGATGTTTGAGGCTTCCGTGGGGATTTGACTCTTAGTTTAAGTTTGGAACAAATTAGTAGTGAGCAGTATGTACTTCCTTATACTACCAGTAAGTCCCGAAGCATAAGTAACTGAGCAGGAAAGTGCTAGTGTTGGTGCCAGTAAATGCTGTCACCTTCTGTGGCAGAGGAATTAGGTTAAATTTAACCTGCCCTCCAGTCACAGAAAACCAAAATATTGTTAATTAGCGCTTTGAATTTCAAGAGGCAAAAACAGAAGGTGTCCTCTGGTAATGTAACATTGTTTAGAATCTTTCAGGATTGCATTTTAGAGGTAGATGTGGCCCTCTGAACAGTTTAAAATGACCTGTACTTCATTCTTCCTGGGCGGCTACCTAGAGACATCATCTCTAGGAAGGTTCCTGGTGAGCAGTTGCTCAGGTGAAATCAGTGCAGGTTGATTAACCACACCGTGTTTCTGGGTGTGGTTAAGTTTGGTATTTACTCTTCTCCACTCCTTGCCCTTTTTTTAATTTGGCATGCTCTGTGTATGAGCTGTTGGCATGAGCTGTGTTTCCTGGGATCTCAGTGGTCTGGATGGATGTGCAGGTGAGATGGTGTTAGTCTTGTCAGTTCAAGAATTGCCTTTCAGACTCTGTATGTTGTAGTTAATATTTTGTAAAAGATTTTTAACAAACAAAAGATAAATATTAGCAAAGACTGCCTGCAAATAAGCATGTGAGAAAGGACTGGAGAATGTTCCAGATAGGAGGTTAAATTTAATATTCAGGAAAGTAGTCTCCTCTGTAAAAATCCCTTGACTTGATAAAAAAAACATTTGTGAAGCAGCAAAATAGAGTCTATTTAACTTGGTAATATGTAAGTAGTGCTATCAGTTGCATGTACAGTATTATCTGAAGCATAAAAGAGATATATTCTATGCTATGAATTCTATAAATTATGGGGGTTTTTTATTTAGTCTTTTGAAATAAGAGAGGTATTGCATGTAGCAAAGTGAAGGACAAACTGGAGAGGAGGTGGAAGGAGAAGGTTATAGAACTAAGCTGGTCGAAGATAACACAACTGTCTTGCAATTCAGACAGCAGCAGAGTAGTCAGTGTTTGAAATTGTGTGCTTTTGAGAGCAAGGTTAAACTGTCCTTGGCCAGAAACCCAGCTGTTGGAAACCGGGGACTTGAGAAGTGCAGATTGTACATGTCTTAGAGTTTTTTGCCTTTCAGATGAAGATATAGTGGTGGCTGTTGAGTATGACTGGCTGGATAAATACAACCGTACTTTTGTGGTAGTAAAACACTTTTATTTTTTTCTGTGTATAAATTTAATCACAGGTTTGGGTAGTTCCGAGTTAAACCCCAATTACTGTACAAGTGAATCTTGGCTCCTCTGAGCCCTTTGTTTTTCCAGACAGCCTGGATTAGAACATCTCCTTGCAGCTTTATTTATACAAAGTACCAGAGAGATAATTGAAATGCCTGACAAGCAAGACAGTGAGGAACATACCTCACTGTTAAGTTTCACTGTAAGTGACACTGCTTCTCCTTTTGGATCTAAATTACACACAGGTCACATAAATCTACTTCAGTCCAGCTATTACAATATCCTATTATAAATCACATAAGCAGACCTGCTTTTGAATTAATCCAGTGTGCTTACAAATTAAGCCAGAACCTACTCTTTTTTCCTCTCCCCAAACCTGCATCAGTGCTTGACATAATGAATTATGGTCTCAAGTTTGTGACCTAAAGATACAAGAGGGGGTTTGAATTTTCTTTCTCTGTGTAAACAGTAGGAGAATGAACTTCCCACTTCATGGTTCCCAGCCCCTTGAGTTCATCCTTTGTCTCCAGCAAATCAGGTTGTTGTGCAAATATCAACTGTGACAAATTTGCTGGTTTTGCATCTATGCAAAAAGCCTTGTTTTTCCCCACTGCTCCCTTTATATTTTCTTGGAGAGGGGGAGGGTATAACCCAGTTGCAGTTTCTGAAATCCAGCTGCATCCAGTCTGGTCTTGAGAGTATTTTCACTAGGTAAAGTTCACTCTGTGCTAAACTACCCTCACTGCTGACAATATGTGTCAGCAGCAGATTATCCTTGTAGAGGAAACAGAGCTGGAGGGAATCACAGATTTTTGATAGAGATGACAATAGGAAAACCAGCAAATACTTTCGCTCCTAACATGAAGTCTGTGAAAGCTAGTGCTTCTGGCATCTACATCTCAAGGCTAGTGGAGCTCAAGAAAATAAGGAGAAGAGCAAATAATCAAGGACATAAAGCCAGCTGTCTTCTAAGTTGATGCTGAATTGGCCGAGAGTCCTCATCTTGGAGAGGAGGTTGAAAGAGAGTTGGTTATGTTTGATGAAGCCATGAAGGCAGTGAATAAAATGAGTCCAGAGTTACTACTAGGCTCTTCATTGATCTGACTCTCTGTGGTCTTTCCATGTGGCTCTGCTGCCTTTATCACTCTGGATTATCTATTAGTGCTTGCATCCTTGGGAGGAACAGATTCAGATGCACTAGATTTTAAGTAGTGTATGTGAAACTTTCCTCTGCACACTTAAACAGGAAAGAAATGGTATGTTGAGTGAATTTAACTTACAAGGAGAAGCTAGTAGCTCTCTCCCACAGAATGTGATGCTAAAAGGAATAAACAGTTTTCAAGTTTCCTGAAGTCTTTCAAGTGTGTTCACTTTTCAACAAAGTCCTCATTGTCCGTTTAAAATAAATTCCACAATCCTAGCAGTGCAGGAGTTTCTTAATCGGTTGACATTGTAATTGTCTTAGGGTAATCTGTTTTCACATGCAAATTCAGTTCAAGATGCTGAAAAGGGGTTCATGTAGGCTGCCAGAAAATGCATGGGAAACACACTGTAGCTTTTCCAAAACACTTAAGCAGAAGAAATTCTCAGGCAGTGGGGGAGAAACTTCTACTCACAAGATTTTTGTGCCAGAAAAATCTGTATCAAGGGCAACTACCCCCACCCCCAAACCAATATATACAGTGAGAAAATGGTATAAATGTGCTACCAAGCAGTTATCTATATATAAAAAACCCACTAAGATAGCAAAGTTGTGGATTGAGTCCTTGCATGTCTTCCTTCGTTTCAGGTGTTCTTTATTATTGTGCATACTGTGAACATTAGATGATGTGGTATAATAGAAGACAGGCATAATGTGAATGAAGTAGTAAAGTTGGAAAATATAAATTGGCCAGCTTAGGCTGTACAAACATAATACCTTTGATATACTTGTCCTTTAAAAATTACTTTAAGAAGCTCAGTGTATGTAGTCTGAAAGGTCCATATATCCATGATAGCCCATGAGGTAATAAGGAACAGTGTGTCTTTCTAGGTGGTTGTAGCAAAAGCAGGTGTGGTGTAGCCTAAAAGCTGGGAGTCCTCAACCTTGTGTGTTCCTATGAGTAATGTTGCTTCTGCAGGGAGGCAGCTGGAGCGTGTGGCATTTGGGTTCCCTCTACTGGTTCAACTTAAGGCCCTGCCCATTAGCTTGTGTGGCAAGATGGTATTCACGAAAGACCCTGAATTAGTTTCCTTTGTGGTTACATTTTAGGATCTTACGTAGTTGGCACACCTGCAAACTAACCTTCTTTGAAAGGTCTGTTAATGTACACCTGCTCCCCACATAAGTGATTCAGAACATAAGCAGGTGCTTGAAGTTAAATGCATACTTAAATTCTCCACTTACTAGGAGTGGTGAAGGTATATGCTTCCATGCTTTTCTGAATGAAGATCTTAATGATGGCTTTGTCACTGGGCAGTTAAACAGGCAGTACTCAACACTTCACAAAGCATTAACTTGCATTTGTCACCATCCATAATGTCACTGTCTATACAGCCATGAAAGTGGCACTGTCGGGCATAATGTGAAAGCAATAACAGTCTTTAGTTTCTCTAGCTTTTTTTTGAAGGCTTCATGAGTGAACTGTAAAAGTAAGGAAAGACTCTGGTTTAAAGGCAGAATTAAAAGTCTGAAGCTATGGACTTTTAACTTTCTTGCTAGCTTTTCTCATAGTTGTGGGCAGGTGATTCCCTCTCCCTCCAGCTTTATGAACTGATTTGAGCGCTGGAGGGCATACCTTAAATATGAAGGAGCATGAAACTATCAGCTGTAACATTACTGTGTTACAAGGGGCAGTTGGAGCAAGGATAATACTTGCTCTATCATGTCCATACCTTTAAACATGCTCTTTTGCAGTCAGTGAAAGGAGTCCTTTAAAATAAAATAATAAATTCCCTCAAGGAGTACCAAATAGATTTAGAACTACTATCTTCACAGTCACCTAGTTCTTGCACTTTTGTCTAGACACGTTTATTGATCAGTCTTTTAGAGATTTCTGGTCAGACCCTGCACCACTGCTTTGTGTTCTCTTCCCTTTTATGCAGTAAAACACAAATTCAAGAAGTCACCTATGAATTCCCCTTCTCCATCTAGGTCTCAAGTGGAGAGGACCCTGTGGGCTGTGGCAGTGTCCTGTATCCCCTGGGTACAGGAGCACAGCAGCATTTAATGTGACCCCTTTATAGCCCCTGGCCTCTGTGCTTCTCTTTCTTCCTCTGCAGGAAATAGGTGGGAAAGGTAATCTGGTCCCTAATGTCACTTACATAGTTCCTCTTATTCTAGAAGAATTCTATTGAATAACATATGGGCATAGTTATGGCCCAATCTCCAGTTTTGAAAATTCCCAGCTCCCTTTTAGAGCTGACCTGGAGCAAAGTGCTATTGCTCCCAAACTGTGCTTTGCTATATTCACCTGAAACAAGCACCATTTCTGCCAAAAGGTTCCTACTCCTCAGTTAAGTGTGGGCAGGTGTTGGCAACTCAGAAACAACTGCTAACTCTTTAGGGCTCCTAGTATAGCTGTAAACATTTTTCCATAGTTCAGTCTACTGTGTGGAAGGTACAGTGCATAATTCCACTGGAAAGTCTCTGAAATCATACAGTCCCTACACAGACTGTTTCCAGACATCTGCCTCCTAGTGTGCATTCAGTCCTTAGTCCTAAGTCTTAACTTCACATCCCACAAAGAGCAGGATTTTGTGGAGACTACTAAGAACTTTAAAATGTGAACAGCATACAGTTTGGAGATGGAGCTTATTTTATCTGTTGCTTCTTCTATAGACCAGAGCCTGTTCTCCCCGAAGAACTACAAAGGCCAGAAGTTGTGTGTTTCTCCCTCAGGCTCTCCTATCATCCCTGGCTTCACCTTGGTGGTAGTGCCCTGAGGGGGTCATCCATCAGCTGGGAAGTGGAAGATCTCATCTGAGTAACAGCCTTCTTCCACTTGGTGCTGATAGCTCTAAACCTAAAGCAGAACTAAAGGGAAGAAAATGGTACAAGTAGACCAGCTGCCATGTGGAAAATTATTTGCTGCAATGCTGCATTTGCACAGAAGGGAGAAATGGCCAGTTACTTTTGGAATGCCCATTTCTTGATACGAGAAACATATTTGTAGTGTGCATCCTCAGTACAGTGATGTGATGAGAAAAAGTGCAGTTTCTGAATTCTATTCTTATGCCAAATTCTACTTGATATTTTGAAATTGCTCATTTGTTTTAAAGAGCTAGAAAATGTTTTAGAGTTATTTGAGGGGATTATGCGGCTGGCAAACCACCATCTACCCAGCAAAATAATTAAGTTGTTCAGCTGTAAAGAACTTAAAAACTTCTAAACCCCGCTCCTCTCCCAGCTTAGGAAAACAAGGAGTGGTAGAGCTTGGTCTTCTGTGGAACTGGAGTTCGGAAGTTCCTGGATTTATTGTTGCTTCAGGCTTGTCTGAATCTGAACTAATTCCAATAAAACCAACAGGAGCTGATCAACAAGAAATAGGAATCATATGCTTCTAAATCAGAACCTATGACATTTAATCAGTGCAGGGACTGTGGACATGGAATGTTTATGGTATGTAAGGGAGCAAGGGTTGGGCATCCAGCCACAAGTGGGAAGCGGAGGCTGCAGGGTATGGTCAGTGCTGCAGGGCTCAGTACCTGTTCAGCTGGATACAGTGCCATAGGTTCATGCACAGCTGACTTCTGGTAAAAATCCTAGAAATCTCAGTGTATGACAGGCCCAGGTATCCCTGTATTCCCTTGGTGCATGTGTCCTGAGTTTTAGCTTACCTATGCTGATGCAAGTTTGGAGTACTTTGGTGTAAGTCCATAAAATACTGGTGATGTGCCATGAATACGGCAGAATAATTTCTACTGTTTCAGCACTTTTTGGAAATTTGGTACCAGCTACTTCTAACAAGAATGGTGGATGTTGTGTCAGGAGCTTGCTCTGCTAGGTACTTTTTTAAAATTTTGAGTGCCAGAAGAAAAATACATTGATTCGAAGCACGGTAACTCAGATAAAAATCAATTTCTTAATATTGCAACTATGTTTGCAAAAAAAAATTAGTGGTTGTGTAAGTTTCCCTACAAAATCCAAACTGAAAAAACATTGATGGAAAGTTTTCTCTGAAATGCATTTGTGAGAAGATACGGCTTTGATAAAAGAAACTTCCCTCTGCTAAGGGGTGACAATAGTAAAAAGAACGACCTAATTTCAGAAACTCAGAAGAAAAAGCCTTAATGTCAGCTGTTCCCAAGAGATGTGATCTTGGAGCTTTGACAGGAATTCTTACAAGTGCACTCTCTCCAGAAAGTAAAAAACCTGAATGTTTCTGTTACAGGTTTCAGCGCTGGCAGACTTTAATAAATGTTCTCTTCTCTCTTGGACTCTGCTTAGCTGACAGTTCTGCACTTTTTTCTTTTCAGAACAAGTGCCTGGATTATCTGCACAGACCAGGGGAAAAAAAAAAATCTTATGCTATTGTATTAGTTCTTTGTACCCACCATGGGAAACCACCTGGTCTTTGTCAGGATATGAGCAAAAGAGCAAAAGTCAGGTATTCATAAGAAGTATTTTCCCCATACTCTCTCATTTCACTCTCTCATATTAGTGAATAGAAAGGGACTGAAGAACAGCATAAACGTAACAATCCACCATGAATCCTCTAAGCTAATTTGATAAATTAATCCTGTTTTTTCTAGAAATTTCATCAGTGGTCTTAACTTTGATTTATCCATGCAAACCTTATGACAGTTTGTTTGACATGGTGCTAATAAGGAATTTGGAACAACTCTATCCAGTGGGTATTTTACACTGTGCCTGGTTTTGGTGGGATTTTTTTCTTTAAAACTAAAATTATCATGTTACAACTTGGCTGGCAATTTAGGAAATAACTGGGTAGTTAAACAACATTGGCATTAAAGTCTTTCTCTTAAAGTTTTAGATTACTGTGAAAATGATGGAATATTGTTATTGTGATTAAAATAAGAGATCCTTACCATCTGTGCAGTGATATTGCCATAAAGAAACAGGTACATTTTTCCGTTCCACTTTCATGTCACATATTATTCATATTATGTTGGAGAAGTAAAATTCATTCTTCAGGAGATGTTTCCCATATAAATTTTACCTGTTAACTATTGTGAAAATCTGATAAATTTTCACTGTTTATTTCACACTTGCTCATTTAGCAGAGGAGTATACTTTTTTAGTTGTGTCATAGCTACAATCAGTCTTTTAATGGGAGCATAAACAAAACCTGCATGTAAATAGTTTTAATCAACAGACTGTGAACGAGCTCATGTTAAGTGAATCTTAAAAATAGAGAAGGTGCAAACTAGAACATTTTTTATCAAGTTTCTCTTAATATTTCATGGAACTTCAGCCTTTTCCATTAATTGGTTTTTATTAAAAAAGAAGCAAATAGAGGTGATAAAAAGGTTCTGATAGTTTTTTTTGTGCAAATTAGTGCCCTACATATGATTTGACATAATTTGATTTGGCCATATTTGTAACATCTATTTCTCTTCCTGTTTTGGAGAAAGATAAGAACAACTGTTCATAAAACACTATGGGCAGGAAGTGCTCTCCACATCCCCTAGGCAATCATATAGTGCCTTGAAGCATGATTAACCTGTCACATTGTATAAGATTGCATAGCTGCGAATTTTATTGAATAGTGGTAATTGCTTTCGTCAGTGCCTGAAAGCAGCTTAATATCTCTTACCTAGTGACTTGGAGAACTGCTAAGTCCTGGTGTTGTGATGCTGGGGAGATGCAGCTGTGATGTTTTCAATATGCAGAGCAGCTCTTGGGTTTTCTATTGGAGTTTGGGGTAAATGTAAAACCTAGTGCAAGACTGACACAAGCTTTGTCTTTTGGTGAGTTTTCATTTCTCATATTTGTCCCTCACTTGGCAGTGCTTCCTAACTGTTAGTTAATTCATAGTTAATAGAGAATAACACTTCATTCTGGGCTGCGGGGATTGACATGGCTGATTTGTTCTCATCAGCCCCTGCTCGTATCTAGCCCTGTTTCCTTTCCTCATCTCTCTCAAGTTTTGAGTGTATGTGTCCAAGTCTGATGAACAATTATGGATACCTAGGAGGCTCTGCATCCTTCTGTTCTGGACATCCTGATTTCAAAGGATACCTTCACCTATTGTTGGGATTGACACCTCTGTCAGTTGTCTGCTTATGGGTGAAGTGAGTCTCTATGTGAGACGTGAGCCCAGCTGGACATGCTCACCCTGCGTTCAAAGCTGGTACCTCACCTGCACAGGACAGCACAGCCCCATCAGCTCTGTGCCCCAGCTTTGGAGATCCTACTGCTGACTGTGAAATGGTGAAAATTGTTTTCTAAGCTCCAGTAGGTTCATACGGGCATGGAAATACTTTTCCATGAAGAGAGAAGGAGTAGATGATGCCCCTCCTACATGGAAACAGAGCACAGGAAGAGAAGATCCACAAGGGCAACATCAATGCAATTTTCTTTCCTTGTCTCTTCTGTAGGGAGTGGTGGGGAATAAGTAGTAGCAGCCTGTTCATTTGACTTTTTTTTTTTTTTTTTTTTTTTTTTTTTTTTTTTTTTTTTTACATTTGGGATTCCTGATCTGATACTCTGAATGATAAATTACCAGGATCATCCAGTAATTTGTCAGCATATTAACTACTTCCAGTGCAGATCTGATTTGCAGAAAGGGAAGAATACTGGAAAATTACAGGAAAATGCAAACAAACACCAAGCATATATTACTTTATAGACTATACCTGAAGTCTTACTGTCTCTGCCTGGCTCTGTGGGGCGTACACGTGTCCCCACAGACGCACGGGTGGGTTCAGTAATACAGTCGGTAGCAAAGAGTCGAGAAGGGCGTTTGCGTGCCTTCCGGCAGGAGCGTTTATTGCTGCTACACTGTCCAAGGGTGCAGGGGCAAATACAAACATGAGCCCAAAACCCAGTTTTATCTGGGGGCGGGGAAAAGGCAGGACTAGGGAACGGGGACCAATGGGGAAGCTCTGGGGGAGTGACGATGAGTAGAGGCTGACAGCCAACCGGGGAATCCAAACTGGAATAGATTAACATAATAGAACAAGCATCCCGGGAGAAGCCCTTCTGGTCACCCTAACCTAAGTGGTTCTTATGGTACTAGGGACTTGTTTTTCTGAGAGCTCTCTGTTCCTTGTAA
Source organism: Corvus cornix cornix (assembly GCF_000738735.6). Lineage (NCBI taxonomy): Eukaryota > Metazoa > Chordata > Aves > Passeriformes > Corvidae > Corvus > Corvus cornix. The sequence continues at coordinate 35,722,593 of NC_046335.1, forward strand.
TGTATGTTCACCGGCCACCACACTGAATGTCATTCAGCTCAAGTAACCTTAGAGGTTGCTAGAGAGTATAGTGTATGATCTGTCTTATTCTAACGTGTGTTACAATTATCATGTTGTAGATAGGACTTATTGCAATCTTAGTGTCAAGGCATCAGAGAAAGAGCACCCAAATTAGGTTAAATTGACTGATGGCCGTGCTGTAATCACTGCTGAGGTAAAGCTAGGTTGCAGTGTCATGAGTAACACACCACAAATTGCTGCAATGCCCAAATTCTTCTCTAAGCCTGTTTTGCACTGCAAAATGCTAACTAAAGCATTAGCTTGGTTTTCATTAGTGGTATCTAAATATTTATTCTTGGGTGAATTGTACTGGGAAGACACAGAGTTGAAGCTTCCAAATGCGTGTTTTTTGGAATGTGCCTGGCAGGCAGGCCCCTACGCTAAGAGAAGAGTTAGCAGATGCTGTGGATGCTGGAGAAATGCATTTATTGTGAAGTCCTTCTTTACTGTAATTACAGCTAGGATGGCAATCTCCAGGAAGGCATTAAATTGGGTCAACAGCTAAAAAGGCTTGAGAAGAGACGTTGATGACAGCAAGTGGTACATATGCAGGAAATAAATGGCACCGTGGTGCTGGGTGCAATAGGCTTTTAAATGTTGTAAGGGTGCCATTAACATATAAGTAATAATACATTAGAGAAAGTATGGTTATCATGAGATGATGAATAATTCTCAGATGCCTTAACCAGCATTAGGCTCAGAAGACTGCTTCTAATCCTGTGGGATTGATTACTCTGTAGTAGCTGTATTCCCTAGAATCATCTTGTACAGTAGCTATTATAAAATATCTTAGTTGTTATTACTTGAAGAAGCTATGCAGCTGAGTGCTGTCATCACTAAAAGACTGCTGGTATAAGCTTTTCAGACATTTGCTTGTCCTCCCATCACCCCCTGCTAGGATCTTGCAGAGCCAAGCTGAATCCTGGTCTGTGGTTAAAAAGTAAACAAAAATCCTGTGTCAGGTATTCACATTGATGTGTGGGGCAGAGCAAGGCTGTTGCTTCAGATTCGTACTGTACAGTAACTGTGGGACTGGAGTTACTAAAATATGTTGTGTTTTTCGATTGGAGTTAAAATAGATTGACAAGTAATCTATTTTAAAGGTGAGGAAGAGTCACCTGCCTTGGGGCTGCCTTTCAGAGAAAGAAGATAAGATTTTTGTCAGGAAGTAGAAATTTGGAGGAGCCAAGGCAGATAGGGTCACGCCAGATAAGTCACTGGGACTGAGCACTGTTTGCTTGAAGACTCCAATCTCCGATCAAAAAATTTAAGTGCTCTGCATTTACAGGCAGCTTGCCTCCCATGTGACACATGGGAACAAAGGAAGTCTCAGCAGCTCTGATAATGTGTTTGAGTGTCTGTCGGGACTGATGGTTTAGTATCTGGGACCACACCACACCTCCAGCACCTACTGACCTTTCCCTTGTTGAGAGCCTGGCCTCTCATTTTTATTCCCAGGCTTTCTGCAGCCTTGCCTGAAGCTATGGGGTGGTGGGCTCCTAGGGCAGCTTTACCTTCTTTGCCAGTGCCTGCCTCACTGTCACCATACCCTTTTTATTTTGTTACTTCCCAGTGAGATCTTTTCTTCTGTTTACTGCTGATGTGTGTTTGGGGCTCATTAATAAATGTGACTTTTTGGTATCAGTAGAAAAGGTCTGTAAGTGATCTTGGAGAATAATGCAGATCATGGAGGAGCATGCTGTGCAGAACACTGGGCCTCTGCTGCACTTCTCCCTGCACTTCCCCCCATGGTTTATTTTTATTGAGGTGCAGCAGTTAAAGGGTGGTAATAATGTATATCCTAATACTTCTCTGATGCCTCTGCCGTATATGAAACTGCAGGTTTTGCATATGCTACATTCATTGTGAATGATGAGGAGAGGGTTGCTTACGCTGTTTGAGTAAGCCCAGTGACACAGATACTGTTCCATGTAAGTTGCATTTTATGTTATTCATGGAAATGTGACTACGAGCTCCAAGTCAGACACAGTGTGGGTAGCCTATGTGCACAGTTTCCTTCATAGCTCTGGCAATGCATCTTAATCCTGATTTTTAGAAATTTCCTGTGAAATTTCAGTCTTGGACCTCCTCCCCATCCCGGCCATTATCAGGCATGTAAACATGCATATATGTACATGGCTCTGACAGTGTGCCTTCCTTGTGCCACATTTCTATTCCAGCCCAGGCTTCCAAACTGATCTGACAACGTAACTTGGATCTGATCTGCAGCACAGCTTATTGCTGCTCATAAATCGCTGCTGATGTTCAGGTCTGCAGTACTTTGGCAGATTAATGTGGAGAGGAAAAGGGTTTTATTAGCCTAAATTAGTTTAAATGTACACTTATTTCTTAAAGTTGTAACAAAACTTTAATCTGGAATGACTGGGCACTGCTCTTGTGGTAAGAGGTGTCCAAGGAAAATGCAATGCTGAAATTTATGCTGATAACAAAATGAAGCAAAGTAGCCCTCCTTAAACTGCGTGTTCATGTGTTTGTTCTTTTATTTATGATCAGTGACTGTAGCACAGAAAATGGAGAAGGGTAATATTGATCATTTACAGTGATCAATGATCAAAACAGTGCCTAGGAAAGAGAAAGTGTTGCTGAATAGTCAGAGTACATTTGGTGTGATTTTTTTTTTTTTTTTTGTTCTGTGCTCTGAAACCTTGAGAAATCACTGTTATGTATGTACTCATGGTTCAGTTCTTGTAACCGAAGGACAGAAGAAATCCTGGTAGAACCAGCTGGCTTTCACCAGCTTTGGTCAAAGGAGGCATGGGCTGGCTTTGGGCTTTCCAGGTCTTGCTGAGAGACACTGGGTAAAATTCTAGCAGAGAACAAGACCTTGATTTTGATTTGATTTGATTTGCTCTGGTGTACTGAGTACTGCCAGTAGTAATAGATTCAACAAATATGCTTTCTTAGGTCAGTCCTGCCACAGGAGTTTGAGTGCTTTTTAAATTGTCTCTTCTTCCATGCAAATGGGTATAGAGCTTCAAAGGTACTTCTTTAACTCTACCATTTTTCATTAAGTTTTTAAGTAGTTAAAATAGATGCTATTGTCAAATGGACCAGAGTTTGATAGCAACATCTGTTTTAGTGTATTCTTCAATAGTTTGAGGTATCTTTTAAAATAAGTATGCAATTTTCAGATGCTGCTTTGAATGAAGAAATGCCTGTTATCTAGGTGTTGAATAAAACAAGAGTGTTCAGGGTAATATAATGCATATGTAACTACTTCCTTTGCTCTCAGTGTTAAAATGACCACTTAAAGTAAAAAAAACAAACCCCAAAACTATTTAGAGTGGGAAGAAGCTGACAGGTATGGAGTAGTGACAAAGAAAATAAAAACAAAAACAAAATACAGCACTTTTTTCATCATCCAAGCTGTCAGGGAAGAGATGCGACCAGCAGTCTTACTGTAATCAGATAAGAAGTCGCTTCTCAGAACACTGTCATAGACTCTGCTGCCAGATCTTTCCCAAAGGCAGTTTGTACATTCCCCACAAAATGCACAGCTAAAGAAAATTAGCAAAGCCTCTGAAATGGGGGTTCCAAGGGAAACACTGGATTTTTGCTAATGCAGGCTTTTTTTGATGACCTGAACGAATTGCTCAATAAAGACTTGTACTTGAGAAAATTGCTGAAGTTGTGTAGCTCAAAGTTCAGGTGGCTGGAGGCTCTGTGTGGAAGAAATGTGCCCTCTGTGATACAAGAGGATCCTAGACATTAGCCATGGTTTGGAATTTTTGTGAGTGTGCTCTCAGCTGGTAGGCTTTCTCCTGGCGGACAAGATAAGTGAAGGGTCTCACAATGCAGACACAGTTGCTCTACTCTGATCTACCCAGTCTTCTGAGGCTTTCAAGTTACTAAATTTGGGGGTTGTGCCACTTGGGAACCAAAGTTACCTGACTACTCTGACTCGCTGCTTAGAGGCTGGTGTTTCCAGAGTCACCTGCACAACAAGAGGGATGCTGATAGCTACACCTGCCACAGTCTGATTGCAAGTGGTTCACAGCTGGAAAAGAGGAGAGCTAGGGGTTTTAGCTGGTAAACTGTAACCCTTCTCTAAAACACCACTGCAGTGCTAGAGGTCAGATCTAGAGGAAGAGCAGAAGATGAGCCAACAGAAATTCTGTGTCTGCAAGTGTCCACTGCACGTCTTGCATCCTCACCTTGCCATAGCCTGAGCTTGAAGGCAGCCTTGCTAGAGTGGCTTCAGGTGTTATTACTCTGTGTGTTACCCTCTGCACAAGAGACTGGAAAGAGTATGTTGTCTAAGCCTTAGATGCACCTCTTCAGAGCCCAGTGTAATACATTAAAGCTGTTCTGAAGTGATGTTTGCACTAAGACACAAGAATACAATCTGCAGCCGGATTTGCTTCTGCAGACTTTTCTGGGGGGAATTTGCAAATCCTATCACACACACAGCTGAGGGCACTGATATCCTAAACTGCTGCAACAACCCCATGCTGTCTGCAAATGTTCCTCTTTGCTCAGGGAAGATCACGATCTTGGAAACGCTGAGCAGATCCCCAGCATGGTGGGTTGGAGACAGGGCAAGGCAATGCAAGAGCTTTTCCTTTGCCACACAGTGCTATGGCTAGGGCAGCCTGCCTCTTTCAGCTGGGACATTCCTTGCTACAGAAATACCATTTCTTAATTTCTTGGAAGAGCCTGTCAAAGGAGCTGTGGGGAGCAGAGCTGCACACAGGACTTGGCCAAGCACCCTGCAAGAAGCTGCTGCAATGGTAGCATGGGCTCTTGGAGAGCTCCAGGTTTCCTCACTGTTGCTGTCTCCAGAGTGCTCTTGTGAAAGGCTGATTGCAATGAGCAGCTGCTCCTTATGCCCTCTTAGGTAACAGCATGTGCAGAAGGTATTTAGTTTTATTAGCTAAGATAGTTGCTACTAATTAAAGATTGTAAAAAGCTTTCAAATTAGGTGCAAATTCAATTTTCTTTTTAAAGTCTCTAATGGAGGTGTGTTTCTAATTAAAGATACTTAGCTTGGCTGTGTAAGAGTCATTTTATGTGCCTTGTCTGTGCAGGAAGCTGCATCCATTTCCATTAGCTGTCCTACATGCATGGATGGGTGAGTCAAACTTGATTCATCCACATTAATACGTGCAGCAGGTTTGAACAGGACTGAGGAGGCACAGCCTGTCCCCAGGGGCCCAGTATGCCTGTGGCAAGAACTGGGGTCCACCTTGTCCTTATCCAGAAACAAGTGCTTTTCTTTTTAAGATGCTGGAAATGCTCACTCGCAAAAAGCAACCAGTCTTAGGGAGCTGCTGGAATGGTGGTGGCCTGTCCCCCTCCCTGAGGCTGGCTGAGGCAAGGAAGGAGCAGGGATGGTGAAAGCTGAGGTCTTGCTCTGGGTTTTACCCGTTTGAGTGATATTTGGGCATTCAATTTTAATTCTGTTGAGGAAGCATCTTTAAAATCCAAAAGAAGATAAGCAAATAATTCTCCTCTTCATCTCTGATTGCTGTCTGTGACTTGAAGCAAACACCAGGTTTAATTCCCTGACCGATGTCGGAGTCAGGGAGGCTCTCTGTCTTCTTGGACTTTGCTCTTCTGCAACTCCTCACCCAGCTGTGAAGGTCACTGAACTGTTGCCAGTCAGGTAAGGGATAGGTTTGTAAGGCAACTTTTCTCTTCCAAAATTTTATGGTTTATGCTCACTTCTCATTCAGTTAATTAGAGCAAAAATCAAAGGTTCATGTCAGTTGCAATTAGTAATGTCCCTGGACTAAGTTTTGGACTCCCAGGGCTAGTAGTAATAACAGTTGGTGTTAAGGCTTGCTTATGCCTTAGTGATGGTAAGACCCAATTCATAAATGTAATAAAATCTATTAGTGTAATATAGGCACTAAAAATTTGTAAGAAATGGCATCTTCTAAGATGCACAGTCACAAGTTATTTTAAAAATTGTGCAGACAGATGAAGCTGAAAAGACAGAACATACTTTTCCTAGGTTTGTTTTAAAAGAGAAAAACATCCAAGTCACACGTTTCTACAATTCCTTGAGATCCTTAGTGAGAAAAATAAAAACTTGTATAAGGGCTGCTACAGGTTTAAGAGGCCAGATTGACCTGAGAGTACAAGAAAATGGAGCATAAGAATGATCCCTCAACAGCATGCTTTAAGAGACAGCATCTCAAGTCCAGCTGCTGCTTGCACAGCCCCGTTTGACCTGCTGTGGAGGGCGGGGAAAGGGGGGGGGGTTGGCAGGGGAGCTGTGGCTCTATCCCCACTTGACCTCAGACCTGAGGCTGTTTGGCTGAATAACTGCAGGAAAGGGAGAGATTTCTCATCTTGCTTTCCACAGGAGGAAATTCTGATAAAGAATTAGCAGGAAAGGAAAAGCAACAAGGACAGGAATACAAGTGTAGGGGAGACCAAGTGCAGGCTTTGAAATACATTGTCCCAAATTTGTGATGAAAGGTCTCTTCCAGCATCCCACTGCTCACCTCTGCTATGTCTGCAGCCACTGACCAAGTGTCTCGCCTCAAAGAAGGGGAGAGAAAGATATTTTATGCTAGTTTAGTTTTCAGTTCCCAGAGGTCTCAATCTAAAAAGGCAGGCTTTTTTGATACTTCTATTTAGTGCAGAGCTATACAGCAGCAAACCCCTCTTAATGCATACATCACTAAAAAATTGGTTTGAGCTCAGCAACTAGGGCATGCCAAAAGTTGCCTTTAGCATCATTCTGTTGAAGCAAATGCACCAGGTTACACATAACATTTTTGAATGACTGAAACATCATTAATTTTAAATAACACAAGAGATCTGAGGAAGGCTGTAGTAAAGAAAAATCCAGCAGCAATTCAGAATAATGCTGCTTGTGGATAATTAATTTCTATACTTCCTTGTGCAGAGCATATAGCAATCATTGTTGCTCAAAGACTTTCATCAGCCAAAGTATAGCTGTTGGCAGTGGCAACCAGTCTAGTTCAGTGGTTTGGCATGAGTGTATTCCTGCCTCCTACTCATAACAGATCCTCTAAACTGTTCTGTTCATCTAGGTAATACTCAGCATACTGTAAATATCTACTTAATAGTTTGTCAGTATGTTCTCAATAAACTGGTGCAGAAGTGACCTGAAATTTTCTGTATACCTATGACTGACTTACGTAAGAACAGTGCTGTGAGGAGTGAACAAACTGTGCGCACAACTCCAGTGGTATGAGTTATTGCACTTTCATAGAAATGCTTGTAAACACTAATGAAATGCAAACTTATCAGTGAAAATGATCAGAAAGTACTTGGAGCTGTGAATGTAAAAATATATGGAAAACCTGAGATTGTTATCATCTAGAGGAGTTTTTTAATAATAAAGGAATAACAAAATATGTTATGGTATGGTATTTTATGGAGAAAAACTTCATGGCCAAATGCCTGTTTAAACTCCCATGAACATGAAAAACCTCTCAGAATTAGAAAGAGAACAACTGAAAGATACAGTATGGTAACTAAGCAGTTTAATTTCTAATAACAGGGAGGAGCTGTTGGAGATGTCACAAATTTTGTGTCATTTGTTCTTAAATCTGCCACATGAAAAGACAGTGTGAAAAGTGGGGGTGAATGTGGGGTGTATACCTGTGTTTGTGCTGTGTAGTATTTCAGCAGATATTGAGTAAAACTGCAAATATGGATTCCTGCGGTGTTTGAAATCTCTAGTATGGTTCCCTTAATGATAAGCCAACATTAACTTGGAGGTACCCAGTGGCACTTAACCTATTAAGGTGATAGTTCCTTTTTCATTTGTGATTAAGGTACAAAGCATGTATTGTTCTATTGAAAACAACGTAACTTTTGCTATTGTCTGAAGTTGAGGAAAAGCTTCCTGTGAATTTCTTAACAGGCAACCAAATACATTTTAAATAATGCGTTTTTCCTGTGTCCTGATTCACAACTAGTTTGTTGGAACCTTGGCAAGGGTAGCAAGCTCTGAAGCAGAGGCAAGAACAAATAGCCCTGAACTGGGATGGAGGCATGTAACTGGTGCTGGTCTTGAACTGGTGAGAGAGGAAAGGCCTGTTAGGTAGTCTGGAGAGTAACAGAAACACAGCTTCTCTCGGGTTTGCATCTCCAAGTTGACTGCAAGTTTTAACAGGAGCTTTTCCCGTCTATCTGGGTCGTACATAAGGTCTCACTTGTGTGCGTGTTGTCTGAAGACAAATAGATGTTCAGCACTCCCTGCAGGAAGGATGAACTCTCTCTAATATGTAACCACTTGCTTTTGTAGAACCATAGAATTGCAATTGTATCTGATATGTCCCCTCCCCACCAAGTGTGGGTGGGACAGTGGGTTCAAAAGCTGTACGAGCAGCAAGTTTCAGAGGGAGCATCAAATACATAGAGTAAGACTGAATAAGCAGAGGTTTTTGGAGTCCTCCCCCTCCTGAGCATGTTTGGTACTGCCCAGAGAGCTCTCCAAGCTTGGGACTAGAGAGTGACAGGTTCTCGTACTTTCAGAGGAACAGATGTGTGGTGGGGAGAAGGATGGCAAAGGAGATGAGGAGACTGAGGCACTTGGAGGTAAAGATACAGCAAGGTGGGAAGTAACCTTTTCTGAGGTCCAGGAAACCAGTAAAGAGGAGCTGCATGTTCTGAAGTAAGAGAATCCAAGTTACTCTCTTACTACATCTGGAAAGCAAAGGCAAAATGCTTGTGACAGTCACTCGTTGCTAGTAACAGGATAGTGGGAAGAACTGAAATCTAGACAAGATGGGAAACAGCAAATAACAGGAAGATGCGCATTAAACCCTCAGGGTGACCTGAAATTCAGAGGCTGACAGTGCAGTGGTTGAATGACACAAATCTTTGCACCCAGGTATATTGAAGTTGATATTACATTGAAAAGGCTGTTGCTGACTCTGTGAATTCAGGATAGCAACAGAAGTGACCAGACAAATGATACATGGAAGTTGGTGGTGAATGTTTTGTCTGAATAAGGACTGTGAGCAGAGAATAGAGACCTATGATTAGTGGTCTTTTTGTTCTTTATTTTGTAGCATATTAGTTGCCTGACCTGGAAACCTGCCAGTAGCTTATATATCAGAAGCCGAATTCTGATAGCAGTGTTAAATGTGAGAAAGCAGTCAGACCTCTCTGCATATGAACTTGATTCCTGAATGTGAAAGGAGGCAAATTGGTGTTGAATTTCTGGGAGAGACTGACCCATCTCAGCAAGCATGCTGGAGAGCTGCTCAGGTGTGGGATGCAGTCTAGAGTAGGCCCCTTCCAGCAGCTCATTTATGTGCTGGAAGACACCAGCAAATACCTGCTGGCCACGCGCACATTAAGAACCTTGAACACTCTCTAGAACGACAGCTTTGAAATCATCATGCAGTGCGCAGTCCCTTCGCCTCCGTCTGGCTGCTCAGCCATGTATTATTGATGGCCTTCCACCCTCCTCTTCCGCCCTGCTCCCGCAGAGCTCTTGTGCACTGCTGAGCTGAAGCAGGTGCAGAGGCCAGCGTGGAGCCAGAGCTGCTGATCTCCAGGCTGTCGGGTCTTGTTTCTTTTCATGCATACTTCCTAGCACTAATAGGGGCCACTTGATATTGGTACAAAACTGAAGAGGGCTTGCAGAGAATCTTTTTTTTTTTTTTTAAAACTTCTTTATCCAGTTATTCAGTCATTACTAATTTTCTTTTGAATGTCTTACTGGTTGGTGAGAAATGCAGAGCTGTGTCTTGCTGAGCTGTCTCCAGGTATAAGGATTCTGTCGCCCCACAACCCTGGTTAAATAACAGATTTATGCAGTCTTGTGTTTCCTGCCTTTGTGCTTCAAACAGCAAGTGTTGTGAGACATGTTAGATGGAGGATAAGTGTCTAATTCCTGTTGATTTTTCACTAGTGTTGCTTTTATTTGGCTTTTTTAATGAAGTTGTTAGCATTCAGTACCAGATCTTGCTCCCTCACTTTGACTTATGGTAAAGTAGTGAAAAAAACCTGTCAACACTACTTATTTCAGAGGATTTCTTTACTTTCTCAGTCACATTTACATAGAACATAAAACATCACTTTTAAAGGAATGCTCTGTATTAAAAAATGTGAAGAGAAGTAGTTCACTGTACACCCTTTGCATTTAGTCTTCGTTGTGAAAACGTGAATAGACCCAGCATTCAACTGTGGTTGAGTAAAAAGAAATTTCAGTTGACTCATGCTCATTCATATTTGAAGTTTGATTTTTTTACGGCGTATGTGTGCATACATGCATATATTTCCCATTAGCCAAACATGCTCACATGGGTGAGAATTATGTGCATCTGTCCTTAGAGAAGTGTTTTACTTCAAATAAGTATTCTTAGCTTAATGCAAGTTGCAGGGTTGATGTATTAATAGAAAGATCCACATTTGGTCTTTCCATCTTAACAAAAAAAGACATCGTGTCAGAGCAAGAAACTGCTCAGTTTGTAGAGAACAACTGGCAAGACAGGAGAGTAACTGAACTGCTCCGAAGAGTTACTGAAGCTTATTGAAAAGCTCATTACTCAAACTACCTGAAAAATGTAATAAAGTTTTGGCTTCAGGAGCTGGTCAAAATGAAAAATGTTCATCAAAGCTAGGCTGTAGCTTAAGCATCTTTATCTGCTCTCTGCTAGCAGGTTAAGAACCAAAGTCGCCCAGAAGTCTATAATTAGGATGTTTAGACATGAAACATCTATTTATGGTGTTCAGCTAATTAAAGGGACAGACACTAAAACTAGTTTTTGCTTATTTATTTGTGCCAATGTCCTCTGCTAACAGACACAGACTAATACCATCATAAGCTTCCCAAACCCAGTAAGCAGAGTGTACAGCAGCACTGAGCTGAGATCCCAGCCTTTTTTTTTCTGCTGCCCAGTGTTGGACACAGGCAACCCAAGTCACTTCTCTTTCCCTGTGACTGATGGTTGAGTGGCTGCACCTTTGGTTCTGCAAGTGTTTTCTCCACCTACCATTTCCTGTCACAGCACCATCTTCAACCTCAGAGCGGCAATCCAGGAGGGAGCATTTATCCCCTGCAGCACTGGTGTGAGCTACCACATTTGGCTTTCAGTTTGAAAGGACTTATGGTTACTGTGCTCCCCTCCTTCCGCAGAAAAGGTTTCAGATAGAAGGATCCTGAACTGCTTATCTAGTTTTCATGTGTGGAAAAGTGAATGATAGTAAAATGTGGCACCATATTTCAATGCAAACAGCACTTACCCCTTAAGAGTTGCATGTCCTCAAGTCCTTGGACAACTGCACAAATGAAGGGCTTAGGGCGGAATCTGGAAGTGGGGTAGAAGATCAAGCCAGGATGGATAAGAGGTACAGCAGGTTGCTGAGGAGGGAGGAACATGAAGGAAAAAATACTCTGGAGTAAGTTTTTTGGGTTCTTTTGTTGTTGGGTTTTTTTCTTGCTGTGTGAGTTGGAAAAAAAAGTTAAGAAAACCCAACCTACTGTTGCAGAACTACATGGTTTTATTTTAGGGTAGAATTTATGGTTAAAAATATATTATTCTTAGTGAGACAAGGAAGCACTAAATAAATTTTTCTGCAAGGTTTTTTCTTATCAACAAGAATCATTATTGTACTTTTGTTTCTGATCTTTTTTTGATCGACCTATAGATATATTGCTACAAAAAGTTAGTGCACTGAAATATGAGTTGCTGGAAAGCATGCTAGATATCTTTTAATTCTGTTTTAGAGCTAGTTTTGTTGCTTTGTAGTTGGACAGAGAAAAAACTTGGGAGATAATACCTTAGAAAAAGGAAATTATAGAATAGGGAGAGTTTGAATCTGCCTCAACAGTGAATAAATCAACACTTCAGTGACCCTATCTGGTAGGAAGATGATTTTATAGTCAAGTGAAACCCCCTCATCCTCTTTCGTTAATGATTTACCATGAAATACTAGTGTCAGGGTTGGCACTAATAAGATTTAACAGCATAAGGGTACAAGTCAGGCATGCTAACCTGTAACTCCTTTTTATCTAAAAGTCAGTCATATTTCTGAGGATCCTAAGTGTGTTTATAAAAGCTGGAATGGAAAAGCAATTTAAGCATCATAAAACAGTGATCCCTCTGTATTTAGAAAACCATAAAATGTATTTCCCATCTGTGTGTAGAATTACTTTCATTCCATCGTGGAATGAGGAAGGTAAATAATTTTAATGTGATCTGTGATTTATATTGTAATTCTAGATGCTTAAAACTCATGTTATTTATGTGTTGTTCTTAGTATGCTACTCCATTTCAGTAATGAAATCCATGTGAACTACAACCAAATACCACATCTATCTCTCAGCTGCCATTCTGCAATTTAAAAAGATCAACCCTTGTAACATAGTTATGTATTTAACAATTCCATCTTTTGGCATCAAATATTAACATTAAAAATGTATTGAAAAGATATTCTGGCTAACTATTCTTGTCCAGCTGAGATGTATAGGTGTTTAACTTTTTTTTCTTTAATCAAACAATATTCTACAAGCAAAGTATATTAGTGCAGAAGCCGTGGGTTGGGAAGGTAAGGTAGAGTTGAAGTCAAAACTGTGTTGTATAACCAGTTGTTCCTGCATAATAAAATTTAGTATATTTATGGTGTTATTACCTGTGCTAGATGTTTTCCTTCCACACCATAAAAACAGAGCTAATTGAACACAAAATCTATGAGAAAAAATTATGTCTGATGCAAAAGTATTATTCACTATTTATGTTTTGGAGCTAATACTTTCTGCATTTGAAAGGAAGAAAATCCACGTGTGTATAGATAACAGTTATCATATGACAGTGATATAAAAAAGGGTAAGAGTAGCTGTTTCATATTCTGGAGGCAGCTCACTCTCCCTCATTTGATGTGTTCACATGTTGGAACAGCCACCAAGCTGTAGCCACAGGATGCAGTGTCTGCTCTTTTCATTCTGTCCTGTCCTTTCTCAGTGAGTAAAACAGCAAGTTGACAATACAGGGCCGGAGATGGCCTTTTGTGTTGTCTGCTGGCAGGAGAGGCAGGCGACAGCGCCTTGAGTTCTGGCTGGGCAATTCTGTGTTGTGAGCTGTGTCTTCAGTTGTCTCTTACGCAGTCCCCCTGGAGAGAAGATAGCAATAAAGTACCAAAAGTAAGCAATACCTTTCTTTGTAGAGTTTCTGACTTTGAGTCCACAGGTAGCTCTTCCCATCCTCTGAAATTAGGAACAATACTGGTTAGGTGTCAAGAGGTAAAAGTCTTTAAGATCAGTGTCTCTGGCAGGGTTCATTTTTAGTCATTTCTGCTCAAGAAAAGTTCACGAGTGTTCTGCAGAGCTGGGACACCTATGATTCCCTTTGGAAAATTTTCGAGAAGTATTGTAAAATAGGGGGCTAAAACAGCAGAGCCCCATTTGTGCATTAGCTGCATTAAAGGCCAGAGTTGAATCAAACAGCAGTTTGATGCCGAGATTTAAAAACAAAGCTGACGTGTCATCATTTTTATTAAATGCCACATGTTTACTACAATGTGTTATTTGATATATTATTAGAAGGAATTTGGAAGGAGAACTTGGGAGGGGGGATTTCTATCCCTTTTTATATGAAGAAGGAAAATTATTCTTTTTCTAAGGTGTTACAAATTTTTTTGTCTTTGGCAATATCATTACTAAAAAGTTCAGCGCTAACAGCAATGGAACCACTGAATAAATCATAAAATTGGTGCTGAAGTAAATAACTTCGTCCACGGTGAGGACTGTAATTGAGATGTGGCAGAACTCATAACTGCTGTTTGATTTGCGACATTTGCTTTGCCAAAGGGAAAGCACCAGTCAATCTTGGTATAATAAATGCTAGTTTTAGTGCATAAAAATGTTAACAAATCCAGTACTGATGATCCTGTTACAAGAGTCATGTGCATTTTTAATTCATGCATTCTGCTGAGCGATCTGTGAGGTTTGGGTTTTTCATTCTAGCAATAGCTGCTATCAAAGTCAAGGACCAAAGCACTTGAGTGGCTCGGTTAAAGAACCTCTGTGAGTCCTGTGTTATGCAAACTTTCCTATCAGCCTAATTTAGCATATTTGGATAAATGAATTGCCAAATTAAGATAACCTTTGTCAGATAGTATCCAATCTGTTTCGATTAATGCTCAGATTTTAGTTTTATCTAGTATTTTTCATTTTACTGCTGCTCACTAACACATCAGAGAGTGAAGTAGACTACTTGAAAAATGTTTCTTCAATAATTGCTAACTGCCTAAAGGTTATCACCTTGCTGAGAAAATTGCATCTGTACTTTGCAGAGTGTTTAGCCATGGTGTGAGTGGACACTGCTTTTTATGGGGAACTCCTTCGCCAAGTTATTACAGAAAGTCTCACAGTGCTAAACACTTCAACATTGTCTCTTTGTGGGCTAAATCAAGGTGTTCAGTTTCCAACACTGGTAATCTTGTACATATTTGTATATAAACCAATCCTTTTTTTTTTTTTATAAATGCATTTAAAAGGCATTAAAAAGCAATATGAAGAAAATACATGGGTTTAGAAGTATCAAAAAAATTTAAATCTACATTCTTTCACTCTCCAATGAACAAATCTTTACAGAGCCTCTGTTTTCCCTCTGTTCTGAAATTCAAAATAAAATTGCATTTACTTTTGTAGTGGTATCTTTTCATTCTGGGTGGTGGAAACTTTGGTGGGTTTTTCTGTGTCCTTGCCTTTCTTGTTTTAAGTAATTTTTTTGTTTTAGTGTATAAAAACAATATTAGAAATTGCAACATGACACTGTCACAAGGAGAGGAAGAGAAACCAAATACAACCTTTTAATGTTGGTGTATAGGGTTTCTTGTCTTTCCTGTAATTTGTAAACTTCTCTGCTTTGCACCTTCAACAGCATTTGGGGGCAAGAGGGATGTAGCTAATCTTTATTGTGGTAGGGCACTTTGCAGTGCAAAGAATTAAATGATGCATGAAATGACTTGTCACGCTGTATTATGTGTCACAGTGTTACATACACAGAGGAATGCTTAAAAAGAAAGGTAGGAAAAAACTCCTGAAGCCCTACTTTGTTGTTATTTTCTTTAAAACATTTGGTTTGTTAGCATGTATATATATTTCTGCATAATTTATTTTAGCTAAGCCACAGAAGCCCTCAACTACCGAAATAGAAAGAAGAGATATGCTGGATAGTTTCCCTCATCAATTCATTAGGAAAGGTGATGGTGGAGATTTGGTGCCAGTGCTACAACTTCCCTGCAGGGAGCAACAAATCCCAGCTTTTCTGTCTCATGCCGGAAATAACTTGTGAACTATTTCCTGAATGGCTCCAAGTATCTTCACTACTGTGGGAGAAGTTAGGAACATCCTTATGAAGCTTTGCAAAAAGAATAAAAAATGATGGTACACCGCATTTCTTACTAAATAATAATATTCTCAAGTTTGTCCTACATAGCTTCATCTTGTTTTACCTGCAGTTGTTAGTGCTTTGATGAAGCTCAGATTGAATCAAGAAGTCCACAGTGTAAAAGTCTTGTCTTACGATTCATATGTCCTCCTTTTCACTACAGATACCTTTCTGCCCTTTCACGAGGATATGGACACAAGTCTCCCCTCAGCTCTGGGGCCTAAATCAAAGTGCAAATTCAGATCTTACCATTTTAAGCAGAAAATAGTCACTTTAAATTGGATTGGGTTTCTTTGTTTTCTTCCCCTGTATGCAGAATAAAGTCAGGAATGCAGCAGATAAATTTTTTCCCCCTTTCAACTACAGAGTTCTCTCCCTGTTAAAGATTTGTTAGTGGGGTAGAAAATCTACTTTGCATTTTAAAAGTGAGACCCAGAGAACAACACAGCCCTCCCTGAGTGTTTGAGGTGATACAATGACATTCCTTGCTCATCGTTGCTCAGATTTTTAAAGACAGCAGTAGCAATGCCAAAAATTTTGATTGAGCATCCATCAACTGCATCCCAACTTCTTATCTGCTTAATATTTATGCCTATGTATTTCATTTCAATAAATAATATATTTAATGAAATACTTCAGATCAGTTAGGTAGCAGTTGCTGCATTTTGTAGCAAAGGGGGAAAACACTCATGAGGAATAACTTGTCTTTCTACCTCTCCTCAGCATTGTTCAAAGTAATTTTTGCCAGGCCCAGGGATGGCCTTTTCCATCCTGTTGCATTGAAGGCTCACTGTCACATGCCAGTGGTGCTGGGAAGAAGGTGGCTGGATAGTCCCTTCCTCCCCTGCCTTGCATTGGAGCAGCTGGGCTGGGAGGTGGGCAGCTCTATGATTCCAGCTCCCGAGAAGGATGATGGGCCTTGGGAATATTGTCCCATTCCCAGCTTTGGAAGGTGTGAATGTGATTTCACTTGGGGTTGTGGATTTGGTTTGAAGTGATTTGGGTGCAGTCCTAACCAGCTCTTCACTTTATCAAGATTTGGGGAGCTGCAAGTTCCTGCATGGTAACAGATTAGTGACCCACCATTTTCTGGCATTTTTCTGTCTGGAAGTGCCTTGTATTTGATGCTCCAGAGGAAAGTGAACTTCCTCTTCAAGGACTGTGTTTATAGATCTTCGGTTCAGCATCACACAGGGAGAGAGGTGCTGCTTTCTCATGCCAGGTCAGGCACAGACCACAGTGTAATACTAAGATTCTTATGTGCTGCTTCTAAACTGGATTCAAAAACTGTCCTTGGATGATGTTACAAATTGGAGACTCCACCCAATGTTGCTGGAAGATTGAAGATTTCAGGACCTTTCTCAATTGTTTTAGAATAAAAAAACCTCAAGTTTCAGCATAGTTTTGTCCTGCACGAGAATGATTAGTTGATGGCCAGAACTCAAAGTGAAATTCAGGGTGTGGGAGCTAACCCCCAAAAGAAGCACTAGCAAAATCAAAGCTGTTAAACTAAACCCACTCACTTTTGAAATGTCCCAATTTGAGTGGTTTGTGCAGGGTTATTTTAGATGGCAGCAGGGTCACAGATTGGCTTTTGAGCATTCCTGAGGTTTGGTTAATGGCCTTATGCCTGCAGTGGGACCAACAAGGGGCCTGAATGTTTGTGTGTGCATGGGAGCAGGTGTGTGAGGGAGCTCTGCCAGGTCATGTACAGCGTTCAGCCCTTCTGCAGCAGTCCCCATGTGGGCTGTGGTAGCATGTCTGCTCCGCTCCTCATTTGTCACCGTATGAGCAGTCTGGAGACCTGCGGAGTTTTGCATTCAGGGCAGTGATGCAACAGAAGAGAAAATCTCTGCTGTTTCCATGGCAACTTGTGCGTCGGACCCTGGCTGGAGCGAGGCAGCAGGATGCTGTCAGTCCCTGCAGTCAGTGACTTCAGTAAACCACATCAAAGGAAAGCACCTACTCCTATGCTCCCCCAAACATTTCTTGTTATTAGTATATGGGGACTATGGTGATTATATTACCAGAAGTGCAGCTCTAGATTTCCTGTTATAACTTTACTTCTTCATATTTCAACCCATGCTGCTGCTTTGTTTTGATTCAGTCTTCTTTCCACAGATAGTCATTGCAGAGCACTTCAGGATTATCCATTCAACTCTTGCTGAGGATGGCATGGTCAGATGCAGTTAGTACTAGGTGACTGGTGACCTGTGAAAAATGATCTGGGAAGCTCTATTCTGTCACTAGCTAGCAGATACCAGCAGCCCAAATGGTGCCAGCACCAATGCCTTCCCTTAGCAGCACTGTTAAAAGAACACAGGCACTAACTTCTTCCTTTTCTTCCCCAAAGTGGTGGTTCCTCCAATTCAGATCACACGCTGAGAAACAGTGTGTAGATCATTCCATCCTACAGGTTTCCTGGCTGAAATGATCTTTGAATTTATGTGTTTTTCTGTGCATAGATTTGCATATTTCGTAAGTTACACAAAAGCCACATCTAGTCAATAAATACTGTGTGGCAGAGGTGGTTTTTTTTGTTTGTTTGTTTTGTTGTTTTTTGTTTTTTTGTTTTTTTATACAAAAGTGTGACTTTTGTAACACCTCTGTTGTAATTCTGTGGCTGCTTGGTTTCCATTGGAGTTTTATTTAAAATTCATATTGTCTTTTCATTGGATAATTATGATACTTTCCTACAATTTTAAAAAGCTTAACACTTCTGCTTATGGAACAAAGTAAATATCTGGTCTATTTTGGAGCTAGCCTTAGAAGGTTTTAATTAGAGCAGTTGTTCTTTAAATGGTGTAAGATCTCTCAAGCTGATTATATGCATATATGTGGCATCTTTGCCATAAAGGTAGAAAGCATGTGGGAGAAATGCAGCACTGTTCACAAGATACTTCTGTTATGATGCATAGTGGAACAGAGTCCCAAGCATTTGCTGCTGTAATTACAGTAGCACAATCAATAAGCAAGAGTTTACTTTTTATTTTTACACAGCTTTCTAACATGCCAAAATAGCTTTCTCTTTTAAGCAATTATAGCTCATGTAGAATTTGATCTCATCGGGAGTTGTCTGTCAAAATGTTTTTAATGAAAAATTGAGTTTGCATAACACTTGACACATTGATGTCTTTTGCTTCTCACTGTTGACACTGATGGGCTAAAAAGCTCGATTTTTGGGGAGGGAGAAAATTGCATTAGTTCAGCTCATTTGGAGAATCTCTGTTTGCTGAATTAATTTGCTATGCTTTGTTTTTCTGCTGAATATTAAACCCTGTTTTCCAACTGTGCATATAGTGCCTGAGGGGAGTAGCTCCAGCTCTCATTTTCCATGACTACGTTTTCTTGTAACACAGCCCAGGCCTGAGCTGGGGGCGCCATGCAGAGCTGACACTGTGGGCTGTGTTAGGGAGGCACGGTCTGCTCAAAAAACTGCTGCCTGGTACTTTTCAGACTCTGGTGTTGCACCTCAGCAGCTCAGTAAGCGTCACAGTTTTTCCCTAAGGTTTGTTTTGTATAATCCAATTGATGTGGTGAAACCTGTCCTTCGATGTGATGACTTGTGAGTAGATGCTCACTTTTGTGAAGCTCTAGCTGGATTAGCAGCAGCGTACAATTAATCAGGACAAATGCCTTGGTGGTTGTTCTTCACTGGTACCCTCCTACTCACAGCAGAGATATATAAATGCTAAAGCATGTTACCAGTTCCGAGGTAACATTATTAACTCTGTTTCACCATCCCATTCTGAAGATCACAGTTATTTTCTTTCCTCCCTGAAACACACTCCCAATTAAGTGAGATATGTGGCATACTCTGCCTGTATCTGAAATAAGCTCTGAAATTTTAAAAAGAGGCAGAGACATCTCCCTCAGGAAGAGCAGAAGTTCCAGCAGTGGCCTGACTTCAGCCGTCGCTGGGTGTTGGTCAGGTGGGAAGCAGCCAAACGGCCCTGCCAGCTGATGCATCCGTGCTCTGCTGCCACTTGGTTTTGCTGGGATTGTGAAAGGTTCTCAGAGATGGGGAATGTATCTTTTGTAGCTGTGTGGCATCTGCTATCCAAGACATTCCTACTCCTTCTTAGACATCTTTGAACTAAATCTCAGCACCCCTGTGTAGTTTGGTATTATCTCTGTTACGCAGGAGAGGAGACTTGGACAGAAGCAGATGATGCTGATTGCTGAAGGCCACACCACAATTCTCTGGCAGAGCTGCTCTGCCAGTTTCCATCATTGCCTCAGAGGCAAGGTTGTCCTTTCTCCCTTGAGGGTGCCAAAGGGAGCTGTATAGCCCTTATTTTTCAGCCTTTTCTTCTTATTTTTTGAGCAGAGTGAAATTGACTGGACCAGTGAAGCAAGCTGGCTTCAGGCATCTTGTCAAATTAACTTTCCTTGTTTGTGCATGTGTGGGCTGCATGGCAGGAGTCAGCAGGTGGAGAATGCACTGGCATGCTGATAGTGTCAGAGACACTTAGGGGAGTAAGACTTGGCACTGTGAGGAAGTGTCTCTTTTAAACTTATACTTCAGTGAAAAGATCAAATGTGCTTGTAATTATTGCCATCATGCTAGCTGATAACAGCCTGATCCTTTGCTCCATGTACCATCGAGCTCCCCCAGTATGCATGAGAGCTGTTGTTGGCCAGGTCAGAGAGGATGTTTGCAACTGCACAGTGTTCTCTCTAACCCTGTATGTTTAGTGTTGGCACTGATGAGTAATGCTTGGAGATTCTCCAGCCACAGGTTAGCTGGTGACAGGAGGCCCCAAGGGTAAGGTGGCTGCTGTGAGTAATCAGACAGGCACCTGGTACATCCTGAAATATTCACAAATAGGCAGCAGGAGCTTTCCTGCAGGGTCCAAGGGAATATGTACATCTAACTCAGATGCTAGAATTTGAAAAGGGCACTGTTTTCCTCACTAGCTCACAAAGTAAAATGGCAAAATGGGACCGTGAGGGCCTCTGACATCATTATGTGGTCATCACTCAGTCTCATTGAACATGTTCAGCCAGGGAGCTCCATTAGCTGCTGGTGGTGTTTGGCTGTGGGAGGTGGGAACTGGTAGCTTTTCTTTTCCATGTGTAACTTGTCCTTCTCTCAGTATGTCACCTTCAAGGTCAACCTTGACCAGGGCTCAGTGAGGCTGTGTGTGCTAACTTGAAGCAGAACCTTGCTTTACCTTGGTGCTGGAAGAAAGAAAAGCTACTGCGAAGTTAAGAGTCATTTTCCCTCTTATAATGGTAATGGGATGTTAGGTGACACTGACCCAGAGTTGCCAGGCTGTGGTTGTTACATTTGTTGTTGTATTATGTCACTTAGTTATTCTAATGCATCAACAAATGCAATCTTTTGTTCTCTCCTGCCCCAGAAAAAGGACTTCTCATCTTCCAGTGATAGACATCTTGGCTCTGACAGAAATTCAAGGTCTTCTACTTTGCGCCTTCAGCCTCCTTAGGCCAGCAAAAGTGCTGATAGTGGAAAAGAAGGTCTAATGAATGCTAGCAATATATGCATTGAATTCCCAGCACATTCTGTGTAACAGAATATATTGGTAGCCTCTCATAAGCTACCTGCAGTAGTTTATGTCTCCACTAATGTGTTCCTGAAGCCAGAAGCCCTTTTCAATGCATCGAGAGTGGGATAATGAGGAATAAAAAACATTCTGGACAAATGTGAGGAGCAGAGATGTCAGCAACCAGTCAGGAGGAAAAGCAGATCTAGTTTGTTAGGCATACATTACAGTGTGTAGCTAACGGTGACAGCAGATACATGAATTCCTCTGGCTTTCTTGTGAAGATACTGACCCAGAATCCACTTGGAGAGAAGAATGACAGTTCCCTTTACAAAATCAGACTAGATTGAAATAGCAGTGACCCCCATCATAGAAAAAAAACCCAAAAAGCATTGCCCATTCTTACCACGACTTTTGTTGGGCAGAATTTAGTTCACTGAAGCTTGCTCATTTAGGAGAGATAAATGAAGAATGCTTTGTTGCACTTGTTTCTGCCTCCTAGCCTGATGAAATGAGCTGTCCAAGGACTCTCATTCCCTGTCTGCCAGAGAGGGAAGCCTAAGGGGTATTTAATGACATGCAGAAGCTGAAGAGAGAATCATTAGCACTCAAGTGTCTAGGTAACTCTCTTAAAAGTTAAGATTAAAAGCTTTCATGAAAGTGACCTTCACACTTCATGTTCCCTCTTTGCTTTTCTCTATGCTTGAAGCTCTAATGATCACTTTTTTTCTGCTTTGTCACTCTATCTCTTGTTTGTGAAACATTTCCATAGCTCAGCAGGAATTTGGATCCAGGGTGGTAATATCTGCAAGTGTTGGGTGGGTGCAAAACAAAGGATCTACAAAAGGTCAGATCTTCTCTTTGTAGCGAACTGAACAAAAACTGAAAACAGGTTGCTAGATACAGGTTTTTAATATTTTAATTAAAACTTGATTGTAACTTTAATAAAGGATTAAATGATTGTCAAATGTTTTTTTGAGTATGCCATGCTGTCCTCTTCAAGCAGTGCAGAAATTTGCTGGAGAGCACAAGAAAAGCGTGTTGGGAATGGAAAGAGTGTGTACAACCAGGGTCTTGTAATCCTGTGGGCTCTTGGGCAGCAGACTGAAAATTCTGGGCATGCTGTAGGAGGATGACATGTGTAGTCATGTCTGGATCAGATGAGAGAGAGGAAAGAACGGAGGTGTGGTATTTGAGTAGAAAGGAAAGGAGAAAAGAAACATCCAACAACTAGAAATAAGGAGAGCAGTAAGTGCCCCTAGTGTAGTCAGGCTAGAAGGCAAGAGTAAGAAGGAGCCTTTTGGGAAGGAGTTCTCTCTAGGGTAGCTTTGTTTATTTTTTATTTAAAAATGTAGTAGGTATTTGTAATTGTAGCTGAAACTGAAATTAATGACCCCATTTGAGACACCAGTGCCTGCCTGATTGCTTGAAATGTGGAATAGTTTACATAAAAATAATATGTCTTTCTTTTAAGCTAATTAAAGTTTTATTTTGCTTGAAATTGAACTTGGAGTGTTAATGGAATAAATCATGCTGGTGTTCCTCTAGCTTATAGTGAGCAAAAGAGTAAAAAGTTAATTTTCCTGCATTGAATTAATTATTTTATCTCATTTTTCATTCTGAACTTTTCATTCAAATAAAAAAAGAGAAAACAACAGTTTTACCAAACATTATTCTCATGATTCTTGAAGCCTCTAAGTGTTCCTTGGAGACATAGGGTACTCATAACACATTTCAAAGTAGCTTCCTCCTAATATGCATGGAAAAATCTTTCTCTGATGTCAGCTGCAAGTACATACAGATGAAGACACATAAGTAGTTGGTAACACAGAGGGTTTTTCATTGCCTTGCGGAAGCAGTTCCTAGTCTGGCTGACCTTCTTGGATGAAGTTTAAGACTAAGAATGGAGTCAGGCTCTTTTCAATGGTGCCAAGCAATAGGGTAAGAGGCAATAGGCAGAAACTGATGCATAGGAAGTTCCACCTGAACACGAGGAAAAGTTTTTTACTGTGTGGGTGGCTGAGGACTGGAACAGATTGCCCGGAGAGGCTGACCTGTGTCCCTCACCAGAGATACTCAAGAACCATCTAAATGCTATCCTGCGCCATGTGCTCTAGGATGACTCTGGTTGAGCAGGGAGGTTGGACCAGATCACCCACTGTGGTCCCCTTCAGCCTGACCCATTCTGAGATTTTGTGGCTCTTGGTCCACCCTTCACAGGTGACTGAGCTGCCCTGTCACCCGATAGGTCTGATGTTGGAGCACTGTAGCCTTGTAGGTCTGGGTTGCTAACAACTCTGATAACAAGTGATGCTGTCAGGCTCCTCTCAACAAAATGAAATGCTTTTTGTCCACTCTTTAGTGGAGCAGTTACTTTTCCAGATACCCTCCGGGTATCAGAGATGAGCAGTTACTTCTCCAGATATCCTCAGACTGGGAAAAAGCCCAATGCTTTGATCAGCAAACTCTGCATGAGGCTCTGGCAAAGGAGAAAAGGAGTATTAATTTTCATAGTGATTCGTTTGAGGGAAAGTATCATTATTTTATCACAAGTTAACTGTGTAAGTACCCAAAGCTCATGTAATATATTGAATATGTCCGGATATTTTCATCTTTGTGACTTCATTCCCACTGAGAATTTGTTCACGATGTGTTAAATTAAAAGTAATATATAAACAAGGTGTGAACAGTTCAGTTAAGTGGTAACCTGAGGTTAAAAACACAGTGATCAAATTCAGTGCCTGAAGTTGGCTGGGAGATTGTCTTACCACCTCGGGAAGACTTGAAATTAAACTTGTTTTGAAATGTAGGTGTTAAATCTGTGAAAAAAACTCACTTGCATATGTAAATGAAGTGGCTTCCCAGAGATGGAGAGAGCATGTTGAGCTCTTAGGCTGTGCCTGTAGGAGAGAGAGGGGCTGTGCTCCCATGGTGTAACCTCTCTGCTGTGGCTCTGTTCTGTAGCATCTGTGAGCAGGAAATCTTTAGGTAAAATCAGAGCTGTGCTCCCTGTCTGGCTGCCCTTGGCCACCTGTCAACAACAGTGGGTGGGGCTGTGCTGTTGACTGCTTGAGCTAACAGAGACAACAGCTTTGGGCCTATTTTTGTTGGGCTTCTGAGTCCTTATTAGCTTGAAGAGAATTTTTGGAGATACTGAATTTCTGCACTGTGTTTATGTTCAGCTTTTTGTTCTCCCTGGCATTGCCTTTGAGTAAATGCATGGGGAGTAGCCTTAAAAGAAGCAAAAATCCCTTCCCATTTCAGAGTAAGCAGGAGGAGGGTTAAGCTCGTTCCCCCAGTAACTGGATCCTCTGATTGCCATGGCTTTTGAAGATGATCATGTTTTTTTCTGTATGTGGTGGGTTATGTGTGTGCCTGGGAACTAAAAGGTAGCTTGGCTGTGGAAATCCAACAAGTTCTTCTCTACAATCATTTTGCTTTTGGTTATTTACTTTGTATGCTGACCATGGGCATGTACCATCCTAGCAAACAAAACGAGGCAGGGGAAGTCCTCCTGCAGCTGTTCCATCTTCCAATCTTCTCAAGCCATAAGCAGTTGGTGACTGTCTGGGACTCTTTGGAAAATGAAAGCTCTCCTAAGGTTATAGTATTGAGGATTCAAACAAACGTGGGAGCAGAGGGGAAAGTGGATTGGATGTGAACCTCCTTAAACTGGTTGAAGTGCAACCCAGTTCATCTGTGGAGCAAACAGCACCTTTCTATCACCACTGGTCAGCAAAAGAAGTGCAGTTGCAGTTGGATTGTCAGTATCTGACCACTGCCTTCAAAGCTAGTCTATGTTGTCTCATGGTTTCTGATCTCAGGGTTTGAATTTGGGCAGGTAGCTGTGTCTCTACCTGTGTTTGTGCAGTAATACACAATGGTGTATTTGAAGCCCATTCTACCAGCAGGGCTCCAAAGCACTCATGGTATATAAGCGTTAAAGTCACCATATTGCATAAACCACCAAGTCTTCCCTTTCTTTTGACAGATTGAAGACATCGTTACAAGAATGCAGGATGACAAAACAGGTGGAGTTCCCATCCGCACTGTCAAGAGCTTTCTGTCCAAAATCCCCAGTGTCGTCACCGGTAAGAACCCCAGCTGGCAGAGAAGAGAATGTGAGCTGGTACTTGCTGGCTCTAAACAAACATATTAAAGCCACAGAAAAGAAGGAATGTGAGGAAAAAATGCCCCCCTCTGCTTAATTTTTCTATATGTCATTCTGTTACAGGCTGAAGTATTGAACAAAGGTGCCTTAGTTCTGTTTAGTAAACAAGCATTTATATTTCTTTGGAGTGAGTTATTAAAAAGTGTTATGTAGTTTTTGCGGCTATCAGAGTATGGCCAGTAAGTGTCATTCCCTATGACAGGGGAAGGACAATCTTAGAGAAGAGGTCAGGAAAGAAAGTTGAAATTGTTTCCTCACTCATACCCGGATTCTCTTACTGGACTTTGATCACAGGTAGAGGAATAAGAAATACCTTCTATGCATGTGTGCTGCTTTGATAAAGCTCTATATACAAAAGTGTGGATGGTGCAGAAATGGGGAGTCAGAGTACAAAACCATTCCTCCATGTATTTCCAGACAGAGTATCTTCCAGTACAATGAAGATCTGTGCCATTGATAGGTGATGAGTTTATTCAGGGTGATGTAAATTGTATGGAGGCATTGTACTTGGGTTTCTGGTACCTGTTTTCACTGACTCAATTGTAGTATTGACTACAGTGTTACAAAACTACTATTTCCCCTCTCTCCACCAGAAGACTGTTGTCCAGTGTGAGATATC
This sequence comes from Corvus cornix cornix, assembly GCF_000738735.6. Taxonomy (NCBI): domain Eukaryota; kingdom Metazoa; phylum Chordata; class Aves; order Passeriformes; family Corvidae; genus Corvus; species Corvus cornix. The sequence continues at coordinate 35,748,303 of NC_046335.1, forward strand.
CAGCTACTCCTGAGATTTACAATGCTGTGTATCTTTGTAAAACAAATACAGTTTTCTGTTTTGCAGAGTCTCTTTCCAAATCAGACCAGATACATACACTGTCTGTTTAGAGAAGTTTCCCCTCCTGTTCTGAAAAATGAAGGGCATCATTCTCTGTGACTGTGAGTTCGCTGCAGTAAAATTCAAATGGTCACAAAAAATGCAAAAGTTGCGTTGTTCCATATAGACAGCACCAAAAACTGAGAGAAGATGGGCGATTCAAAGGGACTTTTCTTGTTCTTGGGATTTTTATCCTTTTGTAATGTAATGGGGAAATACCTCTTGTCAACAGGGATGGTGGCAGTGCAGCTGCTGCCAAGCCATTGCAGAGGGGTGTATGTGAGCTGAAGGACTTAAAAATTTTTTTGCTGTAAAAATGGTTGGATTGAACGGAGTTTAAAGTTGTTTTGATTAATTCAAGAGTGTGTTTTGATTTCCTTGTAAGTCCAGCTTAAGCTATGGGAATGGAATACAAATCTACACGGTTCTTGGGGATAATCAGTGAATATGGAAATTGGACTGACGTTTATACTTAAATGCATCTCAGTGTCAATTTCTTTTTATTGAGCAACAGGCTCTTCTGATTGAAATTGATTTCAGGGTGGTGACTCTCTAACTGGCAGTTGCACAGTTAGGGTTTTACAGTGGAAAAGAAACATGGCTCTAAAAGGAGATGTGAAAATTGTGTTACTAAATTCCAGGTTATGGCTGGATCAAGTATGAACTAAGTGTTCCTGAAGGTTCCTGGGGAAAATAATCATTTATCTGATTTGAAAACCCATTCCATAAGCTCAAGTCTGCAATACACAGACTTGATGTCTTAAGATTGACTCAGCTAAAAGAGGTTTCTGATATTCCAGTTAAAATTCATAGCATTATAAAGGTAATTGATCTAATCACCAAGCCACCACGTGTTATTCAGAAGGAAACAGGAGGCCTCACAGCATTTTTAAACCATGGTTAGCAGCTCTCTGGTGTGATGAAAACTGCTCCCTTGCACTCAGTTTTGGAACAGCAGTTGCGATTGCATCATCTTGAAATGGCTAGTTTTCACAACACAAAGAATTGTGTAAAGATGAAGATAAAATAAGAACAAAACCTCTCTTCAAAGCCCATAGAAATTCTCAGATTTGGAGGGGAACAAGCTCAGTACCATTCCCTCCAGGTTATTTTAAGGCAGCTCCCTTGTGACACATGGACAGTGCATGAAGCCTCTGAGTTTGAAAAGTATGGGAAAGTAACAGCCCAGTGGAGAGCCCAAAGTTTTCACCATTTGTTATTTGTCTTTTCAGATGCGTAGAGGTGCCTATTTGTAGACCAAAACCAAAAGAAATGTATAAATGTTATCAGTGACTGTGATCGATTGGTGAAGAGACAGGAGCACCTACATTTGTATGGAAGCTGAGGACATGAGGTTTGTTCAGTCTGGGGAAGGAAAAGCTGTAGGGAATGAGAGAAGACAGGGTCAGATCCTTTCTCAGGAGTGCATGGTAAAAGTACCAAAGACAATGTACACAAGTTGCAGGGAAAGAAATCCCAACTATATTTGGATATAGGAAGAAAATTGTTCATGGTCAGAGCAGCTGAGCATGGGCCCAGTGTCCTGGAGAAGCTGTGGAACCAGTGGTTTGCAGCTGTTCAGAAACCCCTGGGCCTGGCTGAACTGAGCAGTCTGACCTAACTGTGCATTTAGCCTTGCTTTGCATGAAGGTTGGGCTAGGCAACCTTCAGAGGATCCTTCCAACCTGAATTACTCTTACGGTCATTGGACACTCAGTTTTAGTGCTTGTCTAATTCCACACAATGTCATGAACACAGGAGAAGAACTTGTATTTTCAAAAACTTTGTACTTCCTCTTGGGAAGAGCTCAATTCTAGACCATGGCATTCTCACACAGTTTTTATTTCTACCTGAAAAATGGAACAGCAACTCTGAGATGTGATTTACTTGGCAGGCTCACAGTGACTGTGATTAACAGGAATGTATTTTTGCTTGACACTTCTATTGTAATTGCTTTTCACAGGAGAAATATAAAATCTTAAAGGAAAATAAATATTACAGGAGTGCCTTGATGCTCCAAACTGGCAGCTCTGTTTATAGTACAGTGAAGTGGGTGTTTGATTTAAAGTTTGAATACCAGGGAAAGAGCTGCTCATCTCTGTTTTGCTTTCATCTGTCCTGATGCCTTAGGTATGAATGAGGTATTGGGTAACACAAGGAGAAGGAGCCTTAGGGAGTTATCAATAATGGCCCTTTCTTGACAACAGAAATCTGGGAAAAAGGATGAAAAACTTTTTTTGAATGTATGATGAGTCTGTGTGGGGTTGCTGTGCCAAAGACACATTTCAATCTGCATTGGAAGTAAACTTGTGTATCCCCTTCCCAGTCTTTTGACTCGAAGTAGGTCAGTCAAAGGAGCACACATCACACTCTTGTCTTCTTGGTTAAGTCTTCACTTTTACAGGCAAGCCATAGAGAGTGAAAGTAGGATGGGACCAGTCTGTGTGGCACCTGTGTGCGTGTGACAGACGTTGTCCAACGTTCAGAGTATGGAATGAAAAAATGCCTGAGGGCAGGGTTTGAGTAGTGCTGTGATCCGTGCCCAGAATGGGTTGTCAGCCAGTGCACATGATGGCAGTTGCTGCAATAAATGGAGTTGCACATTTGTCTTCTGGTGAGAAAGTTTTCTCAGTAAAGATTTTGTTTCTGTAAATGAATTGTTAATTCTATTTTCCCAGTCATCAGACTCTTGTAGGAACATTTCATTATACTAACCAGCAACAAAACTGGCTTTCTCATCTTTTTTTTGATTTTCATATAATTGCATCTTAAAACTAACCTCATTTTTGGTAGGAGGACCAAACACATACAAATTTTCCTCCCACTGGTTCAGACTTGGTCTTATACAACATTGCCAAAACAAGTCAGAAAGAAGTCAGCACTGCAACAGCTGAGCTTTCCAGTACAAAAAGCCTCCTTCATGCTTCCCAATTTGCCCCACATTCCCAACCTCACTGTAGTGTCTCCTGGGTTTTTTGTACTGGCTGATCCTGTGTACCAGCATCTTTGCTACCGTAATCCAAGGGAGGCATGCAGTCTAAAATCTTTGCACTATTCTGCCCTCCTCCCAAGAGGTTTTGATACAGCTTAGTTCTGATCCATACCCCATGACTTCAAGCGTGGCTGTCCCCACAGCTCCATTCTGAATGATACCTCCTCCTCCCAGCAGCAGTCCCATGGCCGGTCCCTTGCTCGTGCTCTGCTCCTGACCCTCACCCCAGCACTCACTTGTCCCCTTGCTGTGCTCCCAGCGCTGCCTCTGTGCTGTGGGTGGATTGATGGATTGTGCCCTGCCTGTACTGGCTTGGATTGAGAGCTGCCACGCAAGCTTAGTGCACACAGCCCTGCCAGTGCATTTTTCTCCTGTCCTGCCATGTCTTTCTTATATAAGCCATGGACCTCTCTCAGCAGAAAATGCCAGTTTTACTGAAATGTGCCAGATGGCCTGTTGCTACTCGAGACTCATGAGCTAAACCAAGTTTAAACTGCTGTGTGTCTCTGTCTGAAGAAGCCAGCATGTGTCTTGGCAAATGCCTATGGAGTTGTCCCAGAACACATCAGAATGTCACTTACTCAAAGAAAGCGCATTTGGATGGAATATGGAAATCCCACGGTGTTGTGAAAGAGAGACTTCATTATTGATAATGTTCCCTGATGATGTAGTTCAAAACAGACAAGTTCTGCTGGAGAACTTTGTACACCCATTGTGAACTGAGCTCCCTTGGGGCCAGTCTGAGGGTGTTGTCTTTTCCCTTCAGAGGAGCTGAAGCACACCTCTCATGCAGATATAGCAGCCAGAGGCCCAAGGGAGAAATAAGTTTCTCATGTCCAGAGTTTGAAAGGCCCCTGTTCAGGTGAACTGTACAGAAAAATGTTGTTGGGGCATGGGGAGCAGGTCCAGGACTGGAAATAGTGGTAAGAGCCAGCACCCATCACCTAGCAGGCTGCAAGGTCAGTCTTGGCCAGAATGTTTGCTTTCTTAATGCTTCTCTTCTGGGGTAGAACTTGCCTTGGTGCTTTTTGGAAACTACTGTCACTGGGACCAAAGCCTCCATGAGCTTGACTACCAATAGGTTTGGCTTCCCTAGGCTGTCTGTCCAGCTGCTTGCATCACCTTAACACAGGGCTTTCACTGCAGGACTGAGTCTGATAAAGATTTCCTTCAACATTTGGGTAGTTTCATTCTAGATATTTTGTCTTTGCTATGTAGTTTTGCTTTGAAAAATAGGACACTTGAAATGTGGAACTGACTCTATTTCAGGCAAAGTTAGTAGATGTAGATAGTCCCAAATCTAAACCAAGTTCAATCTTTTGCTAAGCATGAATGAGTCTATTTAGTTAAAATAAGCAACAAAAAAACACGGACAAACAAAAAAACCCCCGAAATTTAAATCAATATCCAAGGTAATACTGGGTGTTCTCAGATTTGTGTAGGATATAAAGAACATGCTCATGGATTAAAATTGACATATGTTTATATGTACATACTGTATAATTTTTGATGGTTTTCCACATTTCTATAGAGCAGATGCTGCACAGTAAATTCAGCAGTTTAGCAATTGCTTGGTGGAAACTGGTTTGCCAAACACTGGTTGGACATACAGATCCATTTATTTCTCATTAAAAAATCAATTGTTCTGAGCAAGTTGCATTTAAACTAATTCAAGTCAAGACTGGGCTTCTTCATAACAACTTACATTTCCTTCTTTTATGCATCTCTTCAAATTGCACCCAATGGAAATGTAATCCCTCCATCCCTCAATAAGAAGTCTATTATTTCAAAGCTGCCATGAATCACGCAGCGTTAGACATGTCAGCAATTACATGAGTAGCACATGTCTTGCAATTATTTTTTTTTCCTGTAGTTTTCTCTTAAGCTCTACTTGCATGCCAGGAGACAAATTAACCCAGTTAAGGAGTCAAAGTCTTATGCTGTCTTCATCCTCAGCTCTGTCCTCCCTCCCTTTTTCTCCTTAACTGCATCCAGCTTCCTACCTTTCAAATGGTGAGAAGGATGAGGGAGGAAAAGATGAAAATCAGCTCCCTGAAGTGTAGCAATTTTGTGCCTGTTGTAACGATGCAAATCACCACCTTGTGAAGCAAAAGCTTGAAGGATTTGATTTCAGAGTACAAGGGGGATAGCAGATAGTTCAAATAGGACGTGGTTGTCAAATAAATAGGAGAAAGCCATTTTAAACAGTGGATATTCAATATATCTTTCTGTCCATCTGCACATGTGTACACCTAAATATATGTAAATAGTGCACAGTTTTTGGTAAGAGTAAGCCTAAGAGCGGTAAGTGTTGCATGCTAGAAATAACCAAGGACAAGTTTCTGCATTTGTAGGTGCTGTGCAGAGCGAGGACTGCTAGTGTTTGTGTATCACTGCCCTCTGCTGCAACCAAGCTACAGCTCACATCATGCAGCTGCTCACTTCCTCACAAGTGCTGTGTCTGTGTTGTGCTTTCCCAGCTCAGGGGGCATTCATTTGGTGCATTTTGTGTCCTGCTTGTTCCATCATAGTGGTCCTTCCTTGCTGTGTGGCATAAACCCAGCCAAATATTGGGGTACGTGTGACTTGGCAGCTGCTCTGAGCTTGGAGAGGAAGGATGGTTTTCACAGCTGGCTGTTGATGCTACTTCCATGTGTGTTGTTCGTAATTTTGCCATCCTCTTCAGGACTGCTCATCTCCAAAAAAGCATGCTTGTACATCACATGAAGCTTACATATCCCATAAAAAGTGTATGCTTGCACTATAGGATAAATCCTAAATCATTCAATAAAATTAACCATCACTTAAAATTACCAAAATTGAACACTCTTCATATGTTTCATATGACAGCACTTGAAAGTAGCCACACCTGAGATGAAAAATACTGGAGGAAGTGTACGTCACAGCAGGGGGTTGCATTAAAATCTGGCTTAGGCCACTGAAACACTTATGAAACCAGTCCTGAGGCTTTAGTATTATTTCAGTCAATAAAAAGGTTTCTTAAGTGCTAAAGTCCAGAATATTATGAGAAGTTTAACTTCTGTACATTAGAATTGTGAAGGTACTTTCTGGTCCTACTTGTCCTTGCTGTGATTTGAACCTCTGCATCTGTCAAGTGAAGCTATGCTGAATCACAAACTTAAATAATTATGCTGCTTGGATATTCCTGTGGCCAATAAAACTACAATGAAAAATCACCCAAACCACCAAATGGTCCAGCTTTATTTTTCTGCAGTGACTTGTCTGCTTTTTCCGGACAGCAGAGATGATGTCAAAAGGGAAAGTAAACCCAAGACAACCCTCCAGCCATGTGGGCAGAAACTAGAACACAAAATTATAATTCTTCTTATTGATGAGCATGATCATAAAATTTGCTGGAGTGGAAAGCAATAAATGAAAGCTATGAGCCTGGAACAAAGCAGATCTATTAAAAATGGCTTTATTTTTTTTTCCCCTACCAACATTTGCTTTTAGGCCTTTTCAATCTTTCAGTTGAGACTAAAAGCTGGAATAGAGACAGATTTCATGACAAATTACCTGTTGAATTCCAGTGTTTAGATGAATTGGTAATTCAGCCACAATAAATAAAAAAAAAATTGGATATTAAGAAGGGTCTTGTTGCTGACTGCATTTTTATTCTGAAACACAGCATTTAGCTGATGGAATATTGTGGCTAATGAATAAAGCATTAAAAAGAAAAGTCAACAATATTTCAATGCCTGTAGAAATACGTAGGGATGAATGATCAATGCTTTTCTGCATTCATCTCATCTTCAAAAGCATAGCTTTATTACAGAAGGTTGTTTCCAGATCTGAATGACACAGCAAAAGAGCAGAGATTAATTATAAGAACTGTGTGGCTTTGTTTTTTGGATGTGAGTGTTGAGCAGACTGCACTCAAGCTGCAGTACTTCACCTCTCCTGTCTTCACTTCATAGCAACCTGGGAGTTGTGTGGTGAAGGATCTACCAACACGGTTTTGTTTTTTCACACATCTTGCTTTGTTTCTGCCCTGCCTCCAGCATTCCTGTGGGCTGCAAAGCATCCTATTCACAGCAGAGCAGCTTTGCTCCTGCTGTGCCCGAGAAGCCACATCCGCCCTGAGGAGCATGGGGGGATCTGACCCTTAGACAACCCAGTTTTACTTTGAGGTAGTGCAAAAGCAACAATATGTAAAAGCACAATGATAATCAATAGCAGTGTGAAGGCACAAATCTTTTGAGTGTAGATTGACAGCCATTACTTTGAATCTGTTGCTTTAATTCAATGCTATTCCAACCATTAGAAAAATAACCCACTCACATTACTGGGTGAATACCTCTGCCTCTTTATTCCATGCATAGATTCTGTTCATTGTTATCTGGCATTCTTTGCCTTTTTTAAGTCAAAGTAATTTTCAGGGTATTATTTATTGAGGAGATTCTTACTTGCATTTTACCTAAAGAGTTTATTTTGCAAAAAACCTAAGAGTTTCTTCTAGGATTTAAATTTTCTGACTTTAATCAGTGTGTTGTTATAAAGAAATGCAGAAGTTAGCTTCTAAACTGTAATTATAGAAGTTAGCTTCTATACTGTAAAATGCAGAAGTTAGCTTCAATAACTGTAATTCCAGTCTCATAAATAATTTTTACATGTTAGATTTGATAGGTGAGTATTGTATGTTTGATATATCTCAGTTACCACACTAAAGTTACTATTAATGTAGCTCTTGGGGGTGAGGTGAAAAGGAAGGGATGGGTTTGCTTTTTTGCTTTAAATAGTACCAGGAATTACATAGACCACCAGCTTATTTTTACTAGCCATAAATAGCCAGAAATCACTGTAGCTGAAAGCTGCACTGGGCAGTGAGAATACATCTCCACAAGAGGCTGTAGGCCAAGGGGGTTGGCATAGTTCTAGATTGGACAAACTGTATGGCCTGGTTCATGTGGATACCCTGAGTGGTCGATGAATAGCTTGTTTTATTCTGCCTGTTCCAGTAGAAATACACAGCTCTTTGGTCTGTTGTGTATTTGCACCTGAAAGCACCATAGAATTGGCTTTAGAACCTTCTATAAGAAAAAGGAAAGGGACAACAAAAAGCTTTCAGGCTTTCCATGTATATCTATTGCTATAAATATATACATTTGCATGTTTTCTTTGGGTTTTTTCTTCCTGCGTGGATAAATCTCTCAAAACTGCATGCTGGCTTCCCATGGATTTGTTTTGAGTATGGTGTGAACTGATGAGCTTGGATATTTTTGATGTATGATTCACTACCACATGCAGAGAAGAAAATTATATTTTGGTCCTGCAGAGCAATAAAACTAAGCAATTAGGTCTTCGTTCAGTTAATTCCTGTTTGATGGCTGGGTGCTTTGCTGGAAGAGAGTCTCAGGATTCAGCTCCATTGCAAGGTCACTTACACTGTAAGAATTTTCTCCATGTAGATACCTCCACAATATGGTCAGGATTGCAAACTAACTCTTACCTAGGAATGAGTAATAAAACTGACAGGAAACTTTGAGAAGTTGGTTAATGTAATACACTAATTATGTTCACAGGCAAAAAAATAACATAGGCTGATGAGGAAAGTAACGTGTTTCTAGCAGTGGAAGGTTTTACATCCAATTATTGTAGGGTAGTGTGTGGTATTGCATAGAAATTCTATTATTCTTGAACCTATTTTATTGTGGATCGGATTGTCTCTCTTGGTCTTTTCCTTTTTTATTTTTTGGAAACTCAGTTGTGTGCTGGTTGATGCCAAAATGATTGTCAAATTCACCGAGTGACTAATTTCTGATGGGCTTTTTCTTGCATGATATTTTACTTTTGCCCTAGCTACTCAGTACGTTTCACTCCTATTTTCCTGAGTAGGTTTGACTGATGGGGAACCACACTTTTTAACAAATGAGATCTGCCAAATGTCCAGTGTTTTGTTGAATGTTGTCTGTTTTTCTCCTATCAGAGAGAGAGTGACAGGTGAGCTTTCTAAGGAAGCAGTAGTGGCTATAGAAAATAAAAGTTACTGCGTTCTGCTAAAATTTTGATCACAAGGCTATCATTACTGAAGCAAATGAATTGGATAGTGGCCTGTTCATCAAAGATTATTCTTTTGTCAAGCAGAAAAAAACAGAATCTGAAGACTAAATCTTTTAAGATATGATTTGTAATTTTGCACTGTAGCATCTCATGTTCATCATTTACGTCATTGCTACATGGGTAGTGCATTATAATTTGATACTGTGTTTGTTTGGTTTTTTTGAGTAGGAAGAGTTGATTTTAGAGCTCCAAAGAGCATTGGGTTTTTGAAACAGGGGCTTGCTTTCTTGGAGAGCTGTAAAATTGTCTAGGTTTGACACACAGCTTCCCTGGCTCAAAGCCTCTTTACATTTGTAGATCTTATGGGACAGTATCCAATTTAAAAAATGCCTGGAGTAAAAAAAAATCTTGCTGTCACCTTAAAAAAGTTACTGTCACCCTTCAAAAAGTAGTAACATGCCCTAAAGCTGTTCTTTGTTGCTGGTCTGACTTTGTCCAGAGAAGGTTCTGGTATCGAACCTGGTGTTATGTTTGACAATGAAGATACTTCTTCTCCACAAAAAATACTTAGTCACTGCAGTGAAATAGCCACTTCACTTTCTGTTTGTTGAAGTTTTTAATAAATTGTGTCTCTGAAAGCATGCCTGACTTCAAAGCACCTTTCCCACAGCTTTAATTCTTCTTGTGCTTCTCCCCTGGACCCTTACCCAAGCTTTTAACAACCTTTTTGAACAATGAAAACCGGAATTATCTGAAATTTTCATTAACAGCTGTGCTAGTGCTAAGTGCAGGGGTTATGTAACCTCTCTGATCCTGCTTCACAGCCACCCTCTGAGGTGAAGCACCACACTGACCACTCATGGTACTCATTTGCCTAGTGGAGGACAAGTGTGCAAGAGGAAGATGCTTATCAAGAAAGGATTCCAGTAAGCTCTCAGTTACCTTTGTTATTATCCATGATACATAAGCAAATTAATGAGTTTCTGTTTTTAAAGTATGTCTCGTAGAATTATAGAATATACTGAGTTGGAAGGGATGCACAAGGATCATCAAAGTTCAACTTCTGACTCTGCACAAGACTTCCCAAGAATCACACCAAGTGCCTGAGAGCATTGTCCAAATGCTTCTTGACACTTGACAGGCTTGGTGCTGTGACCACTTCCCTGTTCCAGTTGAGCCTGTTCCAGTGCCCAGCCACTCTCTGGGTGAAGAACCTTTTCCTAATATCCAATCTAAACCTTCCCTGATGCAACCTCATGCCATTTCCTCAAGTCCTGTCACTGATCACCACAGAGAGGAGATCAGTGTCTGCCCCTCCTCTTCCCCTCTCAAGGAAGCTGTAGACTGCAATGAGGTCACCCCTCAGTCTCTTCCAGGCTGAAGAAGCCAAGTGACCTCAACCCCTCCTTATAGAGCTTCCCCTCAAGGCCCTTCACAGTCGCTGTAGCCCTCCTTTGGACACTCTCTGTAAGTTTTATATCCTTCTTATATTGTGGTGCCTAAAACTGCCCCCAGCACTCAAGGTGAGGCCACCCCAGTGCAGAGCAGAGCAGGACAATCCCCTCCCTTGCCCGGTTGTTCTGATGTACCCCAGGACAGGGTTGGCCCTCCTGGCTGCCAGGGCACTGCTGACTCGTATCCAACTTGCCAGAGACCAGGAGCCCCAGGTCCCTTTCCGCAGTGCTGCTCTCCAGCCTCTTGCTCCCCAGTCTGTCCATTGATCCAGGGTTGCCTTATCACAGCACTTGTCTTTGTTAAAATTTTGTCCATCTGGTGATTGCACAGCCCTGTGATTTGTCCTGATCTCTCTGCAGGACCTCCCTGTCTTCAAGGGAGTCAACAACTCCTCCCAGTTTAGTGTCATCAGCCAACTTACTCAGTATGCCTTCAAGTCCTGCATCCAAGTAGCTTTTGAAGATGTTGACAAGAATTGGCCCTAAAATGGAGCTCTGGGAAACCCCACTAGTGACCAGCTGCCAGTCTGATGTCACCCCATTCACTACAACCCTTTTTGCCTGGCCCATGAGCCAGTTGCTCACCCATCACATGGTGTGTTTATCCAGCTAAGTGCTGGACATTTTGTCCAGAAGGATCCTGTGAGAGACAGTATCAAAAGCTGTACTGAAATCCATAACGATTACATCAGCTTCCCTTGATCAACTAGGTGGGTTACCTTGTTGTAAAAGGAAATTATTGCTGTTGACAAGCAACAGATCAAGGAAGGCATCTTTCCTAGTCAGCACCCTTAGTACCTGTATCATGAAGTTATCATCCAGTGTTGTAGGAATCTTTGGAACCTGTTTGTGCCAGCTGTGGGGTATTCCTGAAGTATGTTAGCATATCTTGGCACCATCTCTGTCAATGACTTCCTGCTCATTTGCTCCCTGCTCAGCCCATTAGGCTGAGGTGCTTGAGGCAGAAGTGTTACTGAAGCCAGCATCACAGTGGGAGAACATCCCCCTCACAGCTCAGCAAATCCCCATGGCCGAGTGCTGGCTCAGAGCAGGTCGTCTGGGAATAGACATGAAGCCTTGAGCTCCCACCTCTCTGTGCTGGGGGAAGCCCTCTGGCAGCCTTGATGCCTTCCTGAGGGCGTTTGCATCATTATTCTGTAATACTGCTCTACCTTCCCGTTCCTGGCACATTTGTAAGGGTTGTGACATTAAAGTTGGTGAAGAGGGGGAGAGATCAGAACTGTATCTAATGCAATCAGGGGAATAAGGCTCAAGAGAGTTCTTCTTGCAGCCTCTCTACTGTAGTCAGTCAGCCTGCCTTTGGAGCCCTGTGCAAGTTAGATTTGAGCATGACTTCTAATTAGGTATCTGGGTCATGTTTGACATGCTCTTGGTTTGGCATTGACGTTTCTGTGCTCCTACTTAGCTCTAAATTTGCCAGCTGTTTTCCTTAAATAATTCCACTTTCCACTAAAGGATTGTGTATCTTATATAATTACACCCACGGTAGTGTGAGGCCAGTCATAGGGACACAGAGGTAGAAATAGCTCAGCATTTTACACCAGCCTTGGCATTCCTTAATTGTATCATTAAAATCTGGATTCCTGCCTCTGCTGTGACAAGCTTCTTTAGCTCTGCTGAGCTCTCATTCATAACGTCTAGACTCTGTCAATTCAGGTGCAGCTCTGGAAACAGCTGTCCTCTGTTCCACTGAGTCCTCTAGGGCTTGCCTGTCAACTGTTTAATCCAGAAATGTCAAGATTAAATTCCCTTTCATTACTTCTCTTCAGCGGTCAAAGGATTTGTTACCAATTTGGATAGATTCAGGGATGAGTTTTCTTCAAATAGTCTCAGGCCATGAAGCACTTTCTGAAACAGGGATTCACATTACGTGAGCTAAGCTAGTCACAGCACTTTGGGAGCAGATTGTGAGAGCGCTGGAAAAGTCATGGGGTGTAGATTACCAGACTAGGAAAAAACTTTGCATGTGCAGTGTCAGGCTAGAGCTTTGTCATTCTGAGAGTACTTTCGTTAAAGTATGGTTTGTTCCATTAAGGGTCCATGCTGTTGAAAGAAAGTTAAAAAAAAAAAAGTCTGATTTTGTCAACACCCACTCCTCTTTCCTGGGATTCCTGGGCTATTCTGTTCATAGAAAAGGCAATGCCCATTTTAGGGACAGTTTATGTGAGAATTGCATCTGCGTATTGCAGTAGGTGTCTTATTATTCCATTTTGAAAAATGCTTCTTTCGAAATTAAGAAATCCTGATGCTTCTCCTAGTTCACCATTTGGTTCCAGTCTGTTCTTCTTTCGTGGTTGTGTTACCTCCCACCATTGGCAGATTCTGCAAGGCCCCACCCACATTTCTTCAAGCCCACCTCTGAAGGGAGCCTGCAAGAAGGATGGAGAGGGACTTTCTGCAAGACCATGTTGTGATAGGACAAGAGGGAATGGCTCAAACTAAAACAGAGTAGGTTTAGATTAGATATTAGGAAAAAAATTCTTTACTGTGAGGGTGGCAAGGCTCACAGTAAACAGTTTTCCCAGAGAAGCTGTGGATGCCCCATCCCTGGAGGTGTTCAAGGCCAGGTTGGATGGGGCTCTGAGCAACCTAGTCAAGAGTATCCCTGCCTATGGTAGTGGGATTGGAACTAGATGATCTTAAGGTCCCTTCTAACCCAAGCCATTCTGTGAGTCTATGAAAATAGTCCACATTTCTCAGGGATTAAAGCCAACATGCTCTAATGTGTGGCAAGACAGCACACAGGAATGGGAACTTGGGGGGTATGTGAGGAGAGGTTGAAAAGCCGTCACACCTTGATTGTGACAGTCATCTGCCATTGCGTATTTAAACCCATAGGTTTGCCCTGCAAAACAGGAGGGTGTCCTTTGCAGATGATACTGAGAGAGGTGGATTAATATGCTGCCACAGTGAGAGGTAAAAGCTGCAGATGCTTTGTGTCAAGTCTGCATGGGTCCATGGAGCCACCGTGCTGGCTTTGCTAAATTAAAGTAAGGTAGCATCTGCTCTTCAGCTGTGTCAATTGGCAGTACCTGATCAGCTTGACTGAGTCTCTGAGCCTGTTCCTGCCTGTGTCACAGTTCATCCTGTCTTGTTCTGTTGCATACCAAATTTTATTTCTGGAGAGGTATTGTGGAATTCCACTGTCTTAATGAAAACCTATATAGATTCGCACAGTAACATGAATGGCAGCTGCTGCATTTTGTTTTGTTACATGAATTTATCCCTTTTTTTATTCTTGAACTTTGTATGTTAAGCTTTTGGTGATGAAAATGGTAATTTCATGGTAGGTTTTGTGGGCACAGGATAATATACGACCTACTCTCTGTAAATAATCAGAGGTGCCAGGTAGGGTTGTAGTAATGATGATAATGTGCAATACCATATTTCGAGTGAGAAGTTGCTGAAAGGCCTTTGGCATGCAGAGGGGCCTCACTGCATCTGTTTAGGGAACTTGCTGCAAATGCTCTGTTCTGAGGGGTTTCTACAGAACAGTTGTGAGCGAGACTCTGCAGGATCCCTGCTGGTGTTGGGATACAAGTTTTCAGAAAGGGTAGCTTCCAGCAAAGCCAGGCTACGGTGGGTATCCCTGCATGCAGCTGCGCTTGGAACCATTGTGGCGAAGACACTAACTTTGCAAGCTCCCTGTAGGTGCTGGGAGGGACAGAAGGGCATGTCCTTTCCAGGTGTGTCCCTTTTCTCCTGCTTCTGCTTTTTTTCCTCATACCCCGCAGCTGCTGAAGGGACTGGTCTCACCTACTGAGATGAGAGCATACAGAAGATTTCTCTAAAGTGACACTCTTGGCTAACATGGAGCAAGTTGGCAGATGTGAACTGCAAAAGGCAGGCTCTAAGTGGTATAGTAAGGGTGCCCACTTTGTGTCAAACCAGTGGCCACCAGCAACCCTCTGGCCATGGATCCTGTAGTGGCTATCTAGGGTACTATATAAGAAAAAAAGCAATGTTTAGCAATACTGTGGAGGGATGTTCCTCAGTCTCCAGCTGTCTGGACTGAGCGGGACATGGTGGGGGGGGTCATAGTCAGATGTTTTGCCATTCTGCACTGATTTGATTGTGTTTACATTTTTCAGCTATATGGAACAAATGATTTTACCTCACAGTAAGGAAAAAAAGCCTTTTATGAAGTAGTTTGGAATGTAATTAAATATTTTCAGCATTTTACATTGACATACATAAAATCCTGCAAATGTACACATAATGTACTGTTTAGCTTGAGTGTGACAGACACAAAGGTGTACTGTTATAGACATGGATTTTGGTGTTTGACTGGAACAAAGCAGTCCTTTGCTCCTTTCCTAATACAGACTAATAGTTGGACTACATTAACATTGTAGGTCCCTTCAAAATGAAGTATTCTGTTGTATACTAGTCAAATAACCATCCCAGTTGGCTAGCTGAAGAGACTGTCTGAGAACATGCTTTTGTACTGCTAGTGCCATGGAGAGCCAACTGCTCTGTGCAGAAGGTCCTGCACTGATTACTTTCAGCTCCCAGGATATCTCACCCTTACTGTCTTGGCATGCTTGAAGGTTTCATCTTTCTCTGCAGTTCAAGAAAATTAGTCAACCTTCTTATCCCATCACATCCCACCTGAACATGCTCAGCCTGTTACTATCCTTGTTTGCCACTTTACATCACTCCTGTTTTCTTATCTCTGAGCTATGTTAAAGTCACACAGGTGACTTTAGCCATTTATGCTTATTCGGGATCATGATGAATGGTGGCATTTTGATACAAAACTTGTTTGTTTGGCTTTCAGTGTTTTTTTTAGATTTTGGATGTATAGATACAGCTGGACTGTACAAAAAATAAAAAATCCACCAAGTGTGTGGTTTACAGTTAATCAAATATATGCCCTGCAGAATGTTTTGTCCCTTTAATGTTGCATTACTGAGTACTTTCATGAAAGAAATTACCCACTTACCCTTAAGGGACAGTTTTGATATATATAATTGGTAATTTTAAAAGAAATCTCTACAGTACTGGAAGACTGATGTGAATTGTATAGCTCTTTATTTTACTGTGTACGAACTAAAGTGTTCCCACATAGTGGATGGGGTTTTTTTTAAATGTAAAATTTTACAGGTGAAGGCGTAACTAAAGAAAAAAATGTGCCCAGGTTTTCCTATAAATCTTAAACTGTTTTATAAAATTTTGACTGCTGAATTGTAAGGCAAAAAGAAACAATCGGATGAATTACAGAATTTATTATGGGCCTATATGCCAGCTCAAGAAAGAGATGAGTGTTTGAAACCAGGCACAGGCTCCTCCAGTTATCTGTGTGGTAAGGTGAAACACTTGAAGTGCCCTTGAAATAAGCCTGGCATTAAAAAATGTCTCTAACCATTATGCCAATATATCTTGTCGAAAGCTGGTTAGATGTAGGCTCCTGAGGGCTTTTCAGTTTTGAAAATGGAACAAAAGGCTCTAAAGTAATTTCTGAAACTGTGTCCAGTATATTTTTTAAAAATTCAGGAAGGTTGTCTGTAGGACAACTTTTTGTTGTGTCACTCGTTTGTCTGGAGTTGATGTCCTTTGTAGTCAAGAGATGTAACAAATCTGTCTGGGGTAGTTCTCAAAAACACAAATGGTTATTAGCCTGCCATGGCCCAGTTTTAGTCTGAGGGAAATGTCCATGTCTTTTTGTATTCAGGGAGGCAAAAGGATGCAAACAACTAGAGAGAAGAAAAGGAGAAACAGGCAAGGAGGTGCATTTGTTTTGCTTTCATAATTACTACTATAAAATACCAGATTACAGACAGCATACAAATACCCAACGATTTAGTTTCATAAAAGGGAGCATTCTAAACCAGCATAAACATATAATTGCTTCAAAATAGGTTTAAGACAAAAATGTGCATTTAATAACCAGACGATAAAATTGAAGAGATCTTAATGGAAAAAATTGCAGTTGAATCTAAGCCAGCTGGGGACCTACTTATCTCCATTCCTGATATCCTGATAGCCACTAATTATCCATCCTGCTAAAAGGTTAAAAGCCCCTATTATTTTTTTTTTTCCAGATCAATTTTTCTTACATTATTTTAATACCAAGAAAGTAATTAAGCCCCATCAACATGTGGCTGTTTTCATTGGCGTGTGCTTTGGCAGGGGCTGTTGTGGGTTTGTATGGAGCTCTCAGTCTGCACAGTGAGGGACTCACTAGTGGTCAAACTGGTTTGTATTTAGAAGTAGTTCTGTTCTTCCCTGATACCAGAACTTAACCAGGATGCTGTTGCCCAGCCATGACAGCTTGGTGTGGGGACAGGTCAAAGCATTTGCCAGGCTAGCAAGGCAGCTCTGGTGCTGCGGAGAGGGTAGACAGGGTCATGCCAAAGGCACCAATTTCCTGACCCTGTATTAAAAGCCTCAGAAGTGAAAGAGTTGGAAAAGTGATTAGCAGCTAGAGGTGCCTCCCGTGGTACCCGCTTCCCCATGCTGGATTGCTGGCCCTCATGGCAGTCTGGCAGTGCAGGCACTCTTTCTCCTGCAGTCAGGGATTCAGGTGATCTAGAAGCTCCTGTGCAGGGAACTCCTCCAGGGTGGGAACCCCACTTGAATCACTGGTGTGCCACATGGCCCAAAAGGCGCTAACTGGCCATCCCTGCCCATAGTGCTTCAGATGGGCATTGCCAACAGCTGTCTAGTTCTTGACCATCTGCAAGTGCTTGAATTTTTTCTTCTTGTTGTTGCCCATGGTAAACCTCCTGGACACTCTTCTGCTCTGCTTCCAGGACTTGATTGCATATCCTGAAGCAGTTTCTTTACACACTTAATCTGAAGTGGTAGTGAAATAAACACATCATTTCTATTTTGTGTTTTCATTTCAAATAATGGAAAAATCTGTTCTCCCTTATAGAATCTTTCAATTTTTTAGGTTGTAAAAGATCTTTAAGACTACTGAGTCCAGTCATTAACCTAACACTGTCAAGCCCACTGTTAAACTATGTCTCCAAGTGTCCCATTCACATGTCTTTTAAATATCTCCAGAGATGGTAACTCAATCACTTCCCCGGACTGCCTGTTCCAATGCTTGATAACCTTGTCAGTGAAGAAATTTTTCCTAATATCTAATCTTCTAGCCTTACCACTTTTTACATGAGAGAAGAGGCCAACCCCCACCTTGCTACAACCTGCCTTCAGGTAATTGTATTGTAGAGTGTGATAAGGTCACCCTGGGTCTCCTTTTCTCCAGGCTAAGCAACCCCTCAGCTTCTTGTTTCGATTGGAGGCCAAGAATTCTGTTTCCTGTGGGCTGCAGGAAGAGCAGGAGAACAGTTTCACCATGTTGAAATCAATATCTTAAATTGTGTTCTTTTGATCTGTTTATGGTCTACTCATAAAATGCACAGTCACTAGGGAGAGGTTAGAAGTTTGTTGACTTTTTTTGTATTTTTCTGGAGGTTTCTGTGATGTCCATTTTGACTGATGTATTGTAGCAGGCTGACCCTGGCTGGATGCCAGGTGTCCACCAATGCACCATCATTCCTCCTCCTTAGCTGGACAGGAGAAAGAAAATATAACAAAAGCCTCACAGGTCAAGATCAGGACAGGGAGAGATCACTCACGAGTTACTCTCAAGGGCAAAACAGACTCAACTTGGGGAAATTAATTGAATTTATTACCAATCAAGTCAGAGTAGGATAATGAGAAATAACCCCAAATCTCTTAATAACCTTATCCCAGAGACACTATAACCTCCACTGATGGGCTCAGCCTTGGCCAGTGGCAGGCCTGTCTTGGAGCCAGCAGGCACTGGCTCTGTCAGGAACAGGGGAAGAAGCTCCCAGCAGCTTCTCACAGAAGCCACGTGTGTAGCCCTCCTGCTGCCAAAACCTTGCCATGCCAATCTGATCAATGTGCATAAAATGCTTGTTTTATACTGGGAACCAATAGCCTCAGCGAAGCCTCGCAAGAACACACTCCAGACTTGGACTCACAAGACCCGCTAAGACAGGTATTTTTAAGATCCGAGTCTAAATCTAAGGAGAGTTAAAGTCACAATACCAAAAGCATCTTTGGCAGAAACACAGTCAGTTTGCCAGACCAGCGTTCTGGGCTTTTATAAGTGTAATTTGAAGAAAGGTTTTTTTATTTTTGGTGGGACATTGAGGGAAAGCTGGAGATGCTGACTGTATCTTGTAATATTGGATACTGGGAGGGTGTGTTGAAGGATGAGGATAAGTCATTGGCATGAGACAAGTTTCTTTAAGAAGTAGGTCAATAATTTGTCATGCTGTACTGCACTTTATAATAAGGCTGTCATCTCCACATCTGTGACATGACTCTCTATGTGTTTTCAAATTTAAATGCATAAAAGACCCCCTCATGACTTTAGCAAGCAAATATCTCTTGCTTTAACCTCTTCTCTCACCAGACCAGCTCCTGGCAGCAAATTGCTGGCTTAGCCATAGTCTGGCAGCCTTTGCTTGGATTTTGCAGCAGGTGTGGTCAGAGCCATGAAGGGAAACTGTTATTGATTGCGTCCTTGGTTTCAAATTTGCATGACCTTGTTGTAGTTTGATCATGTTTGCAGAAGACAGTCTGTGAGTAAGCTGGTGACAGAAGGTAAATACTGCTCTTTCAATTTGTTCTCTCAATTTGGAAACAATATTCTGAGTTACCTGCCTTGGGACTACTGCAGTTTGCTCTGAAAATAGTGCTAGTAAAATTTGCATGGCACTGGCAGGTTTCAGTCTTTGAAAGTAAAACCAGAAATGAGCCTTTAATGAGCAGGGACTCTGCACAGGGGAGTAGGACTGGGGGGACTTTTTGGGCAGGAATTGGTATTAATGATCAACATTATGAAGTTGAAAGGCATTTTATGTTTTCACAGTGTTAAGTAAACATCAATTTATTAATCTTTGCAGCTCTCCTAAAAGACATTGCTACACTTTCTTCAGCCATATATTTGTCCTTCAGGAACATTATATAGTCTTTCCCAAGCCATACAGACATGTGCTAGAATGGAACTTGGGATATCCCGATGAAGACCAGGTACATCCAGTAGCAGAAAAGAAGCTTTCCATCTTTTTATGTTTCTGACTTGCATGCAGGTATATGTATGGACTATGACAGAATTCAGAGGAAAGCACGGTTCGTGTATCTTAGATTAGCATTTGACCATTTCAGTTCTGTAAGCGCAATTTATTTTTGCATACCTGTCATCGTTTTCAAAATCCATGTTCTTACTCCTTGGGCCTGTTTTGTACAGGCTTATCCTCTTGCTTTTTTATATTTTCTCCATCAACTTCTGCCACTCTTTCTCCCTTCTAACGTGCCTCTACATGCAGCATAAGCTAATGGAGTGTGAACAGGCTGAGAAGTTTATTTCAGAATAAATCACTATGTTGGACAGAATCTGCTGAGCTTGTGAGATACCGTGGTTGTAAAAAGTGACCTGACATGCTTTCAACTGGCTTCATCAAAGTTGTGACAGTGCCATTATCAGTGCAGTTGGTACAATATCCAAAATGCTGGATACAGCAAGGGGAGGGGAGAAGGCACAGCCAGCCCTGGTGGGGTGACATGACTGCAGTTGTCTGAAGAAACTTGGCAATTTTTAACCAAGGAATGTGAGGTGTGGCCATAGTTATTCTACACACATTACTGTGTGGAGGAGAAGGAAAGACAGTTCCTTTCCGGTATAATTCTGGGTTTCAGACTTGGTAATTTTATGATTTCATAGAAAAATGTAATGCTACTTGGGATGCCTTTGCTATGTCAGAGTTAATTTGACCTGCAATTTTTTTATATGACCTTTGGAAGAGTATTTTGTATTGATATTGATGTAGTGTTTGCAACATTATATATGTATTCACTATTATTCCACTTTATCTGGTGTCACTGAGTTACCTTGCTTTTTGTACAGTGGGATTTCTGGTCCCACATCCTCCAAACATCATTTTCATGCTTGTTCTTGCAGAGGGAACCATACAATGAACAATCCAGCAATTAATCTCTAAATTGTGTTCCTGAGGAGGGACTGTATGAGTATACAAAGCCATGGATTCCTGTATTTTTATCTAATTTTTAGTGCCTGCTTCTATGTGACAAAACATCTTGTTAGACAGAAGTGAATTCTTTACAATATTTTTCCCCTCAGTTTAACATGATCTCTTTTGGATCTGACTTTCTTTACTTGCTCTATTGCATTGCTTTGCAGACGAATTTGCTGTAATATTTCCAAATTTTTTTTTCTTCAGAACTTTTATTTCTCAGTACATTCTATGTCTTTTGCTGCTTACACTTCCCCTCTCTTGATTCAGTTTAATTCATAAGGTCATGGCTTTAACCCTTTTGAGTGGTTAACCTGTTTTAGATGTTTTATTTTCCTCTGGGAAAACAAAGGAAGTTCAGGTTACAGATGTTCAGCCATATGAGTTTTCTTTTGTGTTCAGGCTTTGCCTTTGCCTCCCCAGTGCAACATAAGTGAATATGTTCATAAAAGAGAAACTCTATAGAACAGTAAAACGCTCAGCATCCCCACTCTGTCTTGCAAATATTTCCATGGGTATCTGCCTTTATTCTGGGGGCAGGCCAGTGAGCCGGCTGTGCTGAGACAGGCAACTGCTTGGTGGCTCTCCCAGGCCAATGGTACAGCGATCTGAGTGCTGTGTCTGCTTTGTTGTCGTCTTTCTCGGGGACTGTTGATGCGAGATGCTGGTGACTTGTTGGGGAAAAAGAGGACATCGCACACCTGAGTGTGTTCCTCCTGAACACGTGGTCCTGGGGTGAAAGTGAAAAAGAAGCAGAAGACAAGCAAGGCATTGCCCTGCTCTGCCTTTGCATGCCTGGTCTCGGATGCAACCTGATGGTGTGACCTGTTGTATTTTACCGTTTTATTGTAATTCTTGTCTTGATTGCCTGGAACCTTTTCCTCTCGTTTCTCTTCCCTGTGAGTGACTTCACTGGACACAGCGTTCCTCTCTCTCTCTCCCGTGTGTCTCCCGGGGCGTGGAGAGGACAGGATAGTCCCCGCTCCTTTCCGCCTGGAGTTTGTTTTTGCTGTCCTTACCTGCGAAATCAGCTGCATCTGAACATGATGAGGGGTGCGCGCTCCATGTAGTTTTCCAGCGGCCTCGCCTCCCACTGCAGTTCCCGGGGAGCCGGCCCCGGGCGGGTTTAGGGGCAGATACCGGAGCCCGGGGCAGGCGCTGGCGAGGGCGCGGCTCCTCCGCCCGCCCACGGTCCCGGCCCTGGCGCTGCCTCCCATTCCGTGGGCAACACCACCACCTCCCGGCCGCCTGTCCGCCCGGCCCCTGCCGCAGCCCAGCCCGGCCCCGGGGCTGCCATCGGGGAGGGACGCGGGGTGATCTCAGCCTCCCGCCGGGGGCTTGGGGCAAGGAGGAAGGAGGATGGACAAAAGGTGAAACGAGGGAAGGAGCGATATGCATTTTAAATGAGAAGGTGATCGGAAATGAAAATGATCTGAAAGCATTGGAAGAATGTTTGTAATACCAGGAAAGGTTTGTTTTCCTTGCAATAGGCGTTGATTTTCCGTAAAATCCAGGTGGTGCGTCCGGCCTCTGTGGTCGGTACCCGGAACTTTCTAAAGAAGGTTTCCAGCAGATGTGCTCACACCTGTACGCTAGCCTTGGGTGTCCGTCGCTGCCCCTCGGGACGGACCTGTCAGTGCCCCGTGCGCTCCCCGCTGTCGCGATGGGACTCGGACGCGCGGCCGGCGCTGTCTGTGCTCTTGCAGCGCCCGCTGGCGCGGCCCCGCGGCATCGCAGCGTGAACCCGAGCCGGCCCTAGCGACTGCGGGGCAAACGCGCCTTCAGAGCCCCAGGGAGATGTATTTGCTTTTACTTTATTTTTCATTTTAGTATTTGCGGGAAGATTTTTTTTTTTTTTTGCTAGAGTATTTACATTTTTCTAGTTTCTACAATCACTCGTGGAACTACTCTCTGAAAGTGTTTTAAGAGTTGTCTCCCAGAACTTCTGAGGAACAAAAATACTAAGACCTTACAGGACACAGTGTTGCTGCCCCAAGAAAAAGTTTCTGCTTTACATGGAGAGGATTTTGAGCTTTACTATTCGGAAACTAAAAGCAGCACGCATGTGTTTTGCAGCACTACAAGGCTGTTCTGTGCAAATCTGCCCAGGCAAATTGTGCCTGCTGAGAAACGCCGTAAGGTCCGAGGTTGTTCCTGCCACACTCACCAGGACACGGCTGAATTCAGAGTGCACAGAGAGGCTGATGTGCCCAGGGATATATTTCTAGAGAGCCAAATCAGACTGGGTTTGTCAAGAGTCTGTGGGGGCGGTGAAGAACTTACTCTCACTCTTGTGAGGTTTCCAGAATGAAGTGAGTGAAGCTGCTGGGTCTCAGACTGGGGCGCTGTTGGATGGAAGTAGGAAAGCAGCAGCACTTCGGGTTTGTTCCAGAGCTGTCAGGTATTGCACTGCAAAACTCTCTAAAACAAAAGAGCTGCTCTGATCAAGGCTGATCCTCACTGCACAGTGAATGGCTCTATGAAGGCTATGCGTTGTGCATGCGTAGCAACCAAATACAGCACTGTGCCCATCCCACTGTCAGAACTTGTTGCTATCAGAAATCATTGCAGCTTTGGAGCAGCCCATCAACTTTTCCAAGTCTAAACCCATACTTACATCAAAAGGATTTAAACAAATGTTGGTCTGCAAATTCTTGGAGGGAAGAATAAAACAAGGAAAATATTTTCCTAGATTCCCTCTATCTTAGAATGAAAACAAAAATACTTTCTAAAATTCATAGACAGGTATTTTGCAGTTCTACGATACATGGTGTTTTGACTTTAAATTCAATTATTTAAACTGAATGGTAGTAGTTCAGCGCTGCTTTCTGCTTTTCAAATGCTTCTTACTTTCAGAGGTTATTTGGTAAAATAAACTTGAAGGATTTACCAGACAGGAAATGTGATTTTAAAATATAGGTATTTAAGAGATTATGATTGTTGTTTTTACTGCTTGTACTATGCACAACCTTGTGAAATAAATACAAGAAAGAGCAAATAATTTACCTATTTTGAACTTGTTAATTATGGCTAACAGATTTTTGCTTGTTGGTTGTGTCCTCATTAAATTGTTCTGCGCATTGAAAACTCCTACTGTTACATATCTCTGCCCAAATTTGAAATGCAGGAACAAGCTTGCCAGCAAAATCAACTGCTCCTTGCCAGTAAAATTCCCTTTAACACATGGCTTAAGGAGCCCTGTTTAAAATACGGCCTCTAGTGTTAGTGCCAATACTGTCTCTTTGTTTTGCATGGCACTAAGTAAATTGTCAGCAATTGCTATAGAGTTGTAATTCATTTGGCATTACCCTCGACTAAAAGAAATTACATGTGCAACCTTAATCCCGCTGGAGAATTGTCCCTGATTGACTGCTGCACCAGTACAGTGAGGCCAACTGCACTCCAGGGCAGCTGGCATTACACATGATTGAAAGACCTAGCAGGAAAAAAGCTTCCTTTGCTGGGAAAGCTGTACGGTATTGATTATTTTCTTTTAAGAACAACAAAGTCCTGGAGGGAAGAGAGTTACAGACATTGGGTCATTTAATTTTCCAGGTAATGTGACTGTTACTGCATCACTGCAAACACTGTGTGTGGTTCTCAACCTTTCCTAAAGAACATGAGGGGGGAAAAAAAAGCAGCAATGTGTCAGGAGGAAGTTGCTTTCTTACAGAATTTGATGAAGGTAACTACCCTTCTCTGTAATAGAGATCACAGGTGATCATGTTGCTGCAGTCAACACAGAAGTGTGTGATCCTGGGAGAGATCTGTTGCGGCCAGCGCTCTGTGGGAGGTTTAAAGATTGACTTTTGCAAACAGAACTACTGCAGAAATTCACAGGAATCTGGCATAGGTGAGTACTACAATGCCAGATCTCTTAGTAAATAAATATTGTGCGAAAATCATTAAAATGCTGCAGCTTTCAGAGCACTTTACTGTCTTGCACCACTTGGTGACATTTGCACCTTTGCAGGGAAACTGTTATAACACTGGTGAGGGAAAGGGGGACCTTGATGTAACAGCCTTTGAAACTCAGTTTGTGAATGAGGACGTGGTGTGAAGTGACCTGATAGTCGCATGCTGAAATACACCAGTCGCCTTGTATGTTTTATTAATTTTCCTGTTTCCTGAAGAAGAAAATTAGCTATTAAAAATATTAATATATGATTGAAATGACAGAAACATTGCCTTTGGTTTAAAGGCTGTGCATACGAATTGAATAGAAGTAAAAATGTTTCATCCCTAACAAGATCTGACACAGGAATCTTCAAAAGCCTCAATTCCAGCAGTGCTCAGAGTTGCTTCCTTTGCTGTTTTGTTGCCAAATCATTTTGACAACGTGAGGAACAGTGCCTAAACACTACTATATGGCAGAGAGCCAAACTGCTAAGCTATATGAGCCACTTCAGTAGTCTGAGTAATGCAAAGGCAGAGCACCCTGAAAAGCAGCTGGAAATATATGATCAATTGTAGGTGTAAAGGTGCATCTCAACACATCCTCAGTTCAGATTTGTAAAAGGTAGTGATTTCAGATGCTACTACGAAGTGCTGTTACTAGTGCTGCTGGGAGGCTGGGAGTGCAAGGTATCACTTTCCTGCCTCTTGTACACCTCTATGAGGGCTCTCAAGGCATTGTGCTCATCTTCTGTGGGTGTTACAGGAGGCATGGGTTTGAATGACACAAAGTGTGGAACCACTAATTCTTTTTGTTTTGCAATTTTGTCCTGTACTTGTAGTAACAGCAGTTTTATCTGAGTTGTATTTGAGGAGAGAGTAAGATTTGGGCACAGGTCACACAGTACATCTCTAATTTAGGTCAAATTCTAGCAAATGAAACAACAGCAGTGGGGATTGCACTGGGGTTATGGTATATCCTGGGTTCTGGAGGGTGTGTGCATTCGGGTTTACCAGTGTGTCTTTTGATGCCAGGCCTGTCTTTAGGTAGCACAGACACGATGGCAGCTCAGGTTTTCCAAGTCCCAAGGTGAGGGATGTTTAGCACAAGTAAATCAGTCTGGCTGCCCCTGTGGTAAGGCTACAGCTTGGCATGTCTCAGTGTGAGCAAAGGCCAGTGTGGATCAAAGGCACTGAGGGTCAGGTGTGAGGGCTGCGCCGATGGGATGCAGCCCTGTTGAAGTGCAGTGAGAACAACACTGAGGCTGGCTTAACACCAAACCCTTTATGAGCTGGGCAGGTCAACTGGAAAAAGACCTTTTGCTGGTATCACTTTTTTTCCAGTTGAGGACCTGGTTTAAGCTGTCCTGGCAGACATCTTTCACTGGGATTAACTGTGCATCCATTAAGAGGTTTGCTAACTCAGCCTTACTAACGCCCCTGAAGAGCAGTCATTTTAAATCCAGGGCTCTCGGTTAGTGGCATCCTTCTGCTCCTCAGCACGGCTGCCTGCTTCTAGGTGCTGCTATGGGAGGGTATTGCAAGCCAGCAGCATGTCTTCAGGCATGTCTGCTGCTACTTCCTTTCAGGCCTTGTGAAGCTACCTGAGCTGTTTTTAGATGGGCAGCCGTGTAAGGAAAGAAGTCTGGCTGTGGTATCTCTGAGATCTTAAGATCTAATTTATCTTTGTTGCCTGGGTGAATTAGCCCACACAGAGCTCTGCACCATCATGTCATTAATTGATTCCTGCCTAGTGAAAATCTCCCTCTGCAGGTCTGCATTGTGGAAGATACATGTGCTTTGGTAGCCTGACCAATATGATGAGAAGGCAAAAGTTCCTCCGAATAGCAGGTCAGAAGAAGGAGGTATCAGCAGGGTTGAAAGTACACAGGAATTTGGATTTTGCATTTCTAAATTTCCATCCTTCAAATTTTGTATTCCACTTTCCCACTAAGCCTTGTTCTTACTTCACACAAAGTACTATGCTTTCAATTTTTTTATTACAAGAGAAGTAAATGGTAAATTCAAACTCTCAAGTTTACAATGAACAAAAAGACTCCTTAGAAACTTTGGCAGCATTGATCAAAAAGGGGTAACACTCCTGCTGCTAATGGTTGTTAATAATTCACAAACAAGATTTAAAGTGAGTATAACATAAAGGAAAACTGCTATTGCTAGGATCTCTGAGCTGTTGTAGCTTTGATGATGCTCCTTAAGCTGTTGTAGCTTTGATGATGCTCCTTGCTGACACTGAGTGGTGCAATTACCACATGCTGATGAAGGAGAGCTGCAATTACCACGTTTTCTGAGTCAACTGCTGAGATATTTTTTTAGTTGGCATTGGTATTTATTTATGTGCTTATTGTAGGTAAATTTTATAAAGTGCTTCCCCAGTATTTTTAACAGAGTACTAGAGAGAGACCTAGATATTCCTCTTTTTTTCCCCCTACCATAAAAATTGTTGCTTTGTGTTAAATCCTTAGTGTGAACAGTAGTCTGTACTTCCAACTTAGCTGAAATCACTGTGGGAGTCAGTGGGGGGCTCTGTGTAAGAAGAATTGTAGCACAGAGTGCTAGAGGCCTTGAGAAATTTTGTATGAAACCGTTTTGCCCTTTATCCTGGGGGATGTTGATTTGTTTATTTTTGCAAGCCCAGTGGTAAAAGTGGAGATAATTAACCTTTTTGTCCTAGATTTACCAAGGACTCAGAACTGTTTGGGGAAGGACCCAAGACGTTATTTTCATTTAATAGTGTGATTGCCATGATTGGCAGCGTAAAAAGCAGCTTGAGTGTCTGCTTGTACACCTGTGCATGTATTCTTATGTCATTTCAACTGCTTGTGATGTTTTTTTTTCTCTTGCTTTTCTGATAGAAGTATTTAAAGATTTTTCTGAGTTCAGGAGCAAATTGTTTGGAAAATTTGGTGCTAAAATGGGTTCATCTATTTTCAAGAATGAGGTGACAGGAAGGGGGCGTATTTCTACCCTTTCATCAAATGACTGTCTACACAGTGAGTTTGGAGGTGATTGACAACAGAGGCCAGGCACGTGGCTTGCTTGCCATGGAGTGTGTAGATGAGGTCTAGGAAGCAGCTGAACAGTTCACATTTTTCATGGAAAAAAACCAACAAAACAAAAAACCCTACCCCAATCAGACCAAATAAACTCCCCTGCCATGCAAAAATACTTAATATTTTTTCAAACTATCAAAATATGTTCACAGAATATTAGAGTTACAGTAACACTGAAAAAAAGACAGGAAATAACTAAGCAATCTTCTGTATCCTTCTGTAGACAAGTATGTATAACACATTCTTTCATGTTATGATCAGATGGTTTTTTAAAATGTTTTTAAGACCTCACTTGCTTCAGTGATACTATCTGTCAGTGTGGTGTGAGGCTGTGAATGATACGAGATCCAAAGTATCCCACCCTACCAGCTGATGGCATCCAGTGATCAGGGCTCAGCTTAACAAGCCCTATAAGACAGGACAAGCTTCAGTCCTTGGTCACTGGTGCCTCACCTGGCCACACAAGATGTCTCATGTCAAATCCCACTCCACTCATAGAGCTCCACTTGTCAGTGCTTGTCAGCTCTGTGATCTCAGGACACAGCAAAAAAAGCAGTTGTCATATCAGGCCTAAAAAGAAAAATAAAGAGGCACACATTTGCTGAGGTTTCAGGAATACTCTTGTATTTTTTATTTGTATACATATATATGTGTGTGTACAGGTGTAGGCCTTGTCAGGGACACGTTTAGTCCATTGGATGACAAGCAGACCCCAGTGGTCCTGGTTGCTTTGCTCAGAACCAGAGGTACAGACTCCACTCCAGGCAGCAGATCTTTAGAAATAGCTAGAGGAGGTTGAGTTGTCCTCTCTGCCTCTGTCATTTCAGCATGTGAAGGATGGGGAAATCTGATTATAGATAGGTCTACATTTTCTAGAAGAGGTAGAACAACATAGGTTGAGTAGATAAGGTATCAAATACAGGGGTGGTGATTCACCTCACCAACTGCATCTTGCCAATGGCCTCACACCTTGTGAATTTTTTTAATTTAACTTTGAGTGTCTGACCACTCATTTGTCATGTTGACAGGCAATGTCCAGCAGAGAACCAGCTACTATTATGGGGTCACTGAGGCGTAAGAGAAAATGTAGAAAATAGCAATAAATATAAAACTGCTGGTCTGTCTCTAAACACGTAGCAGGATAAGTGGTCATTGTGAATATGTTTGCACGTATAAATACAGCTATTCTGTTGCTGTTAAGTAACTTCAGCTTCAAAAAAGAGCCTAAGGCAAAAAGATATGTTTCATCATAGATGAGGAGGAAATAGGTGTTCAAAGGATGTTGGCTATCCTTGAGCTGAGCATTCTGACTCAGAGGAAATGTAGATGTATAGAGAGGAGCACGGAGAAGAGGGAAGCTGTTCCTCTACCTGGATTTAGTAACACTTCCTATTATGAAAACATGCCCAACTATTTGTTTTCAGAAGATTCCAAATGCCCTGGTAGCATATAGTGTAAACGTGTCAGAGTCAAGGATTTTCCCTGGGTATGCTCTGAAAGAGCTTGTGAAATGTGAGAAACACTCAGAAAATACCTTTCTGGGAAGGTGAGTTGTGTGAGGGCCATCCACCAGGCTTAGTGTAAAGGAGAGGTGAAGATGATGTTTTCTGGAAAACTTACAGATAGAGGTATCTGTGTCTTGATCTGGCAGAGGACAGTGTTGTAAAGGAATCACTCAAATCTTCACTGTGTCTTAGAAGGATAAATCTAAATTTTCTCATTTGAAGAAGGGCATAAGTAGTATTTTGAGGTGGGCAAAAGTAGGTTGCAGTGATAGAAACAGCCACAAGCAAATGTTTAAGGGTAACCCTGAAAATTGAAGGTGTTACGGGAGATGACAGTAAAGAGTTTTCATTATGATTGAATATTAATTAGTGACATGGCTATTAACGATGACAGTAATTAACAGAGGAAGGAAAGACTTGTCATTGTCCCAAGGGTGAGTAATCAGTCTTGGCAGGTGATAAATAATGGTTCAGCAAACTCAGCAGAAAGATAATCTGTCTGCCTCGGGACAACTGGAGAACAGCTACAACATCTTCCAGGCTCTTGGCAACATTCAGGAATGACTTCATGTTTTTAACAGAAACAAATTAAAATTCCTGATCTCAAGTGCTGCTTATACTCTGGAGTGGCTGATCACAGGAGTTCTGGTTGAGTCAGTGCCTTCAGTTTACTTACCCCTTTAAACCCTTCCTGCCCATTTAAACCTTTCTTATGAGGGGTGAGAAGGACTTGGGAACCAGCTTTCAACATTACTTGAATTTTTCATTGTCATTTGATGGAAATTGAATAGATTCCTCAGAAGTGTCCTAGAGCTGGGGACATGATGATTCTATGTAAAAATGGAGTGGGACTTAATCCTGCACTAAGTATTCCTATACATCTGGAAAGGGGTCATGCAGAAAGCACTTTACCTCCTGTGAGCAAATCGAGGCAATACTGTAGATGACTGTCAGGTATCAGCTCTCATGTCACTTGGCAGTACAATGCCTAAGAGATCACTGCAAGTCTGTAACTAGAGACCAAAATCAGGAGAAATGGTGGATTTTTTTGTTTGGGAGATGAACTGAAAAACCAGTAATATTCTAGTTTCACTTGAACTAAGACAGCATTTTGTGAGGTTTTGTTTCTAACAATACAGAAGCACTTCAGTTTGAATCTTCTTGAATTAGCTTTCTAATCGTAAATGTTGTGCTCTGTCTTCAAAATATTTTTGTTTTGTAAAAGGTAAAAGGGAACGTCCATGTTTATAAAATAGTGTATTTTATTAACAAACTTGTCAAAACAACATGGCTTTGAACATACTCTCCATATGTTATTCAGCTAGCAGTGTTCACTAGATGCCTTCTCATTTAGCAGATAGTTTTGGACCACTTGTACATATTTTTCTGAATAAATTTATTGTTCACAAAAAAATGACGTGACATCAGGATGCATCTGACAGGGTGGTTTCAGTAGAGAAAACAAAGTGCTGGCACCATTGCCACGGGCATTGGTTTGCCGCTGTGCAAGGTACTGCAGTTTTGGTGAGCTCAGTGCAAAGAAGTTGGTTTAAATTTACAAAGTTGCTGAAAGGTAAAGTACAGGGAGAGGGAGAGACCACCTTAAGAGGACATAGGAAGAGTTGGGTTGGTTTAATGAGATGTAGGCAGGCAGACAAAGTGTCAGCCCTCTAAAGAAACACTCAGGAGAAACCGTCAAGGAAGAAGAATCATTATTTTCTTTCAGTGATAATATGGTTATAAAATGCATATAAATTGCACATTAACAAACTTAGGTTGGAAAGTTACAAGAAGAGTTCAATCTATCAAAAAAAAAAAAATAAATTCTGGAATAACTTTCCAAACAAGATAGTGGCAACTGAAATTCCTAGGTGAAGTTGGGAGGTGTGGAGAATGACCGTACTGCTGAGAGTACAAGATTGTGAGATTGGTCTTTTAGTATCTGGTTCACTGATACCTTCGAGGCAGGGTGAGAGAATGCCCGGCTGCTGCTTGTTGGTCACATCTGTTTGCCCAGTATTTAAGTGAAATCAGATGCTTCCCTGATCTTCAGAAGCTCTGCTGATTGTCTGCAGGGGACCGGTAGGTTGTGTCACCTGCCTGAGGTGGGGGATGAGAGAGGTCAGGTCCATATTGCTGCCTGCTGCTGAAGCCTGACTGAAGAAGGTTTGCTGGTGCTCCTTGAAGTGTTGTGGGTCTGCTTCCATTGTCAGGGGAGTAGGAGCTACTGTCCTCTTCTGTGTGGGGTAGAGCTCACATTTCTAATGGGAATTTCACCTGTATGGGAGAGTCAGACCTGCAGGTACTTGCAGGGACCTGGGGCAGTGCCTGGTGTCTCTGTGGCACATCGTGACTCCTGGCCTTTATTATATTTAAGATTTTCTGAGGGCATGGGGGTGGTCTGGGCCAGTGGCAAACAAAATGTTCTTCTGGAACAACCATTGTGGTTATGCTTTCCCTTGAGGTCCCATCCATGTCTGAGCTCAGAAGTGCTCCACACAAATAAGATCCTCTGGGATTTGTTGAGTAAGCCTGAACCAGGTTGGATAGGGCTTTGAGCAGCCTGGTCTAGTGGGTGGCATCCCTGCCCATGGCAGGGGAGTTGGAACTGGATATATTGAGGGTGCCTTGCAGCCCAAGCTATGATTCTATGAAGTGTTACTGGGGCTATTAGCCTACTGTATGTGAATGCAAATATTTCTCCGGAAACTGACTGTATGCTGAGAAGGGCTTGGTGTTATGTCCAGACATGGCATTGTTAGGTTGTGCTCAATGCTGTTATAACTTAGTATGGACTTGCTAAATTGCCTCCAAGTGTCTTTGCTGATTGCCTTTGACTTTGGACAACTCCATTTAGCTCACTTGTACACACCATTATGTTTAATTTTAAGCTTAACCTTCTGAGTATGTGATTTAACTGAATTTTGCTGCCCTGCCACGATGTATTTTGGTAACAGGCCTTCGTTTCTACTGAACAGTGGTAAGTTTTCCTCTTCTTTGATCTCCATGCAAGCAACAGAGGTTGTATACATACAAAGGATCAATCCTAGAGAATTTGATGTTCTTTATGAGATAGCAACAACTTTCATTATACATGATGGGCCCTGAAAACCTAATGAACTTCCTGATGGACCTTAAAGGTTCTCTCCTCCCGGCCACCATTCCATTTGTGTGATCACCACCAGGTGACCGCTCCCAGGGGCCGTGGTTACAGGCACTCTGAATGCCGCTTCCTTCTCTAAGTCGTTGCTTGTCTTTGACATGAGCAAGGCCTTCCTCTAACTGTTTTTGACTGATGTTTCAGTTCTATACACATTACAGGTGTGAGGTGCCAGTAAATGCTTCTTCATCTTCTTGCTAACTAGCGCTTGGAGAAACTTAACTCTTTATGCTGAGGTGAGAGAGAAGAAAATGAGAGAGAACAGTTACATGGAACCATTAGAGTAATACCTGATTTAAGCTATATCAAGTCTCCTGTTGCACAGAAAGCTCCATGGGACTTAGTACCTGTCAGTAACCATGTAATTGCTGTGTGGCACAAGAAGGAAAAACATTCTTAAACCTCAGTGGAAATAAGAAGGAAAATGGAATTAAGTTCATGTCAGTTCTATTGTATCTATCTCAATGTTATCTCTCTCTAGGGCTCTCAGACCCTGTGGTCTCAGTGTCTAATGCTTTCTTAAATTTTTGTTTTGTTTGTTTGTTAAGGTTCTGATATTGTGCAGTGGCTTATGAAGAACCTCAACATTGAGGATGCAGGTAAGGTGACCACAGCTGGGGAGAAACAGGTGCTCCATTTGTATTGTGTGTACCATTAGACAGTAAATACTATATTGCTGCAGTCTAAAATGCCAGGAGAAGAACATGGTTGATTTAAGCATTGGAGGGAAGGAGAAGGAAAAGAGTTAAGAGTCAACGTCTTAAGTCTAATGCCTTATACTGCAACACGCTGAAATGCCATTGCAGGAATTTTAGCCTGACTGTGAAACTGTTGCTACCTACAGAAGACTGATTGAATTTAGTTTTGTTCCTAGAAAAAAGTTGGTGGATGTGTATAGTTAAGCAGGCAAATGCAGCATCAGGTTTTCATGGCGTGAAGAAAGATAGCCACAACTGACATGACGTTGTGTCTGTGTCATTCTTGGCCAGGGCCATAGAATCTGGTAATGGTTTTTAATTTATTTAAAAGAGCAAATAGATAAATCAGCAGATAGATAAATGGATAATCAGCCATAAAGAGTGATCAGTGCATGGGCACAGTCCAAATAGTTCACTCTTCAGAGAAACCAAAATAATTTAGGCAAGTGAAGACCTATTGAGAGAAGGGAAGAAAAGATCTGCAGGTCCAGAAGTTTCTTTTCCTTTTCAGGAAAGAAAAAAATCCAGAATCTCACCTACCAGTTTTTAAGCTTCCTTACTGTCACCATGTAAAAGCAGAGATAGAGGTAGTGTTGAATCACCCAGCAGGGCATCCCTATACACAAATCCCTGCTCATGAGTCCTGTCAGGTCCCAAATCTGAATTTCAGCTGCAGACAACAGCTTTATTATCTATCTGGACATGCACGAGCAGGTGATTTTTCAACTCTGAGAAAGCTGATGCAGCTTTTGACAGCTGGCATTGCTTGAAAATCTGCGCAGATGTGCCTCTGCACTGGGGAAGGTTGCTTGGGCAGCACAATTACTGTTGTAACTCCCCTTTGCAACGTTTTTTCTAACAAATGGCAATGCTACAGTGTCAGGATGTGTCTTTATGAATAAATATTCTGCTAATGAGCTGGTGTTGCAGGTGCTTGTTGGATTTGGTAGAGGCAAGAGAGGTTTATTGATGGAACGGGCTTCTTGTCAGCTGTCAGCTGTGGTGGATAATGTGCTTTGGAATGAATTTCATACTCTAGAGCTGAACTGGTGTGTGAAATTCTGTAAATAAAAAACTAACGGGTTAAACATTTGAGCACTCCTTCATCTGTGTTGTAAGGCTGATTTCTGCACTCCTGCTTTGCATGGTTTGGTTGGAGGTGGTAGGAATGTGGTGTGGGTACAGAGAGGCATGTGGGCACCAGATTTCACATGAGTCATCTCCAGAGCTGCTATTGAAAGCAGAGTGCAGTGCATGTCTTGTTGACACATCCCTGCTGTTTTTTCTCTTTGACAGGGGAAGCAATACACTTGGGAAGTCTTATTGCTGCACAGGGTTATGTCTTTCCGATCTCAGACCATGTCCTTACCCTGAAAGATGACGGGACATTCTATCGTTTCCAGGTTGGTAAGCACCCTGACTCCCTTGTGGCCCTCTCTTCTGTCCCTGCAGTAATACTGCTGAAATCACCCACTCTTTATGCCTAAGCAGCCATTAGGTCTATGAAGCCAGGGATTGAGGCTGTCTTCATAGAGGCCCTAGGAAATTATGAAGTCCCTTCAAAAGGTTTTGCTTTAGAATCCCAAATCACTCTCATCTACCTCCTGACTTAGTTTTTTACATAAATGAATGGCTATGTCTTGTGACTATTTTTGATATCTGAATTCAAGGCTGTTTTACTCAGATTTGAACTAAACCAGGAAAAAGAAAATTACTTTCAAGCCCTAACTCTGATGCAGAATTAAGTAGCCATTCTCCTGTTCAAAATGGGCCAGGACAAACTTAGGAGCTGGATATTCAAGCTCTGGCACAGCAGAAAATTCACATTTTTATAATCTCTTGCTTACGGATTGGTATGGGAGAGGGCACGCTTAAGGCTTTGGCTCTTCTACAGAGGATGTGTAACCTTGGCAGTCACCTAAACTGGGACATCTCTATGCCTCAGTGTTTCTGTGCCTCCAGATGTCCTGAATTTTTAAAGCACCCTGTGCTTGAGTTCCATGCCCTGTCCAAAATCTGCCACTGTCAACTTGCTAGATAACTGAGTGCTTGTGCTGCAACAACTCCTTCTGAACTGATTGTGTAACTTCAGAAGAAGCAGTAAGTCCAAACTTGGAGTCCTACTGCCTAATCCTGCTGGCTGAATTTGTGTTTTTCTGTCAAATGATCCCAGCCAGCTCCCTTATCTTTCCTGTCACCTCTCTTCTGTTCACTCTCCTGTTCCTCCTTTGCATTTTTTTCCTCTTTTTTTAGCTTTTATTTGAAAAGCCAGTTCTGCTCTTTGCATCTGATGTTGCAGCTGCTCATGCTCGCTGCTAATGTGGTATTGTGTTATCATGTGTGACCAATGTCATGGTGAAAAAAGAAGCCCAGGAGATCACAGACCTCCTCTTATCTCACCCCACCTTCTGGTTGCAAGGCATCATTCAGACTCAGATTTTTCATTACAATTCCCTTTCTTTTCTGAAAGACACGACAGAAGCAGGGCTAATACTGGTTGCCCATTTAGCTGTATTTTTCTTTGTTTTAAAAGAGTGACACTCTAAGAACTTGTCCTGTGCAGTTTTCAGGAGCTACATTCCGATATAATTTAATTTCTTTTCCTTCTTTTAAGCCTGTGTAAACCACATCATCAAAGTGTCTGCTTGACTTTTCTTTCCCTTTTCGTACCATTTTTGCATATTCTTTGCCTATTACCATTTCCTGAAACATACCTCCTTAGCTGTTTTCTGCAAAAATAACCTGATAGAATCATGCTTCCTTTCCATTACTCTCTTCTTGCTTCTTTTTACCTCAACATCAGTCCCTCCTTTAACAGTAGCTCTTTAGCTTCTGAAATTCATAAGATATATGTCAGTGAGGAGCATTGAACCCTGTATTGTTTGAATCCCCCATGTTTTCTCGCTATACTTCGGTGCAAGGAATAGTCTGTGTATAAATGTCCTATGCCCATCTATAGCATTACATCAGTAAAGCAATGTGTAATCAGTAAAGGATCAGTGTTCTGTAATTTCTGTGATCACCAGCACATTCTTTTTCATTCATGTTAAAACTGAAATACGGTCACATATAGTAATAGCTTGTAATTAATTGTAGCAACTGCAATATGCAGACCTGGATAGAAAACAAAAGCACAAAGTTTAACAGGACTTCTGCTTTCAGAATGACTCTATGCAGCTGAGTTTTGACCTCTGCCATCTGTTACAATTAAAAAGGAAATTGTTTTGTAGTCTGCCAACCACACTGGTAGCTGCTCCAGAAAAGCAAGGGGTATGTAGCATATAGATAAGACCATGAGGTTTCTCATGCTCTTAAAAAAAAAAAAAATTCAGGTTGCCTGTGCATTCCTGGGGAAAGAGGACGTTCTGGGGATAAAGAATTAAGAGGTCCACATTCAGATGAGCTGGCAACAGTGTCTGAAATTTCATCAGGATGCTGGACATCCTCCTTGAGAGGTGCTTGCATTACAGCATCTCTATTTACCTGCAGTGAGGAATATTAAAGGTCATACCTTCCTGGAAAAGCATCCTCACTTTTACTGAGATCTGTAGCAGTGTTTTCTCTGAGGGCAGAGACTGGCTGGTAGATTTTGTGATTCTTCTTTTTGTACTTGTAATTTTTTTTGCATCTGAATTGGTTTTCATCTCTTAAATTACAAAACTCTGTATGTTTTTTCCTAGGCACCATACTTTTGGCCTTCAAACTGTTGGGAACCAGAAAACACAGATTATGGTGAGAGTATAATTATTTTACTATAGAAAGTTAGTTTGTGATCCAAAAAATTGTCCTTAAAATAATTACTGTTGGACATCTACACCCTTCATGTAGAGTGCACCCTTCATGTGCAGAGTTTCTTGTCAGATGGCAGCATCAGGGGCAGATATGTGCCCATCTCAAATGCAGGAATTTGAAATCCTGGGGCATCTCAAGCCCCTGGAGCTGTAGCTATTGAGCTCAGTGGGGCCAGGGTTTTGCCTTCTGCTACCTTCATTCTCCCAATAGCCCCATTCATTTCAGTAGGATTTGTGGCAAGCAGAATACTGGTTCTTGGGAATCTTAAACAATACCAGTATTTCTTTTGTGGGAGAACATCCTCTGATCTGTTGCTGAATCTCTTATGTTGATCAATAAAATTTACTTCATCTGGGCACTCATCTGACTGATCAATAAACCATTACGTAACTAACAGCAACCCACAGTTAAATGTTCTCTGATACATGACATCAGACTTATTTTCCCATTTTTTTAAGATTACCAGATGATAGGGTAAAAGAGAAGACTGAGCATGGTTTATGAGCTAATAAAGTGCAACGTGGTGTTTTAAACATGTGAGTGCCTGCAGACAGGGATAATACATAAAGAAGATATGTCAGTGTTGTTATCTTTAGCTGTCTGCATGCAATATTGCTGTCTCTTCCAGAACTGCACTTCTTTCACAGTTAAATGATAAAATTAATTGTTGCATCCTGGTGTGGCTTTGGAAGAGGAAGCGTATCCATGTGTGCAGTCATAAAATGGGGGCTTCTGGAAGTCCTTTTATCTCATAAGATTGGTTTAGAACTCTTCTCTGAATAATCAGTTTGGGTTTTTTTCCTTCTTGTGCAATAATTACTCATCATTATGGATTCTGGAAGTTATTTGCTGGGGTAAAGAAGTAGCCTGCAGTGGTGTGTGTCATGATAGTTCATTTGCAGTCCTCATCTGCAGAGGAGCTAGCACAGACTTACATGTTTATCCCAGTGAGGGAACTGCTTAGGAGAAAACATGATGCTGTTTTGTATATGCAAAAAAATTCCATATTTTACAGTCACCCTAAATCACTGTGTGAACTGTGCCTAATATGTATTCTGTAAATACCAGAATAATAATATGAAAATGGAGATTCTGTTCTTTTTCCTGCAGTATGAGATAAATAATTGGTTTTTGCAGTCAGATTATTGTGCTGCAGAGGCATTGAGTGGAGCAGTACATCCCAAAATAAAGCCCTCCATGAGCTGACCCATAGCTGGACAAGCTTCAACTGCATTAGCTCTGAGCCCTGTAGTGGCAGATTTTCATCTGTCCCAGAAACCTCTAACATATGCTTATAATCAGACTTTGCATAGCAGAGGCCTGTACAGATGGAGTCTTCCCAGGAATTAATCCCAAACCAGCAGTAGACCCAAATAAAACTGAAATCCCAGCAGCACTTCATACTTTTTTTTATTTGCATGTGTCCACTTACAGGAGAGGAACTAACTTGCTAATGGCAGGTCACTGCCTTGCGTGAAAAAACGCTGTGAGACAACTGACTCACTTCATTTGGTGTCGTAAGTGCCTTACAGAGGAAACTGCCCTTGAGATGTGTAAATATAAATGAACTGGTCTGCTCTGGTTACAATGCATAAAACTGGCTCACTATATGAATGTTAAAATTACAGAAACAGCGTAGAATAGAATTTCATGAGTAGCACTGGGCCTCTATTATGTTCAGACCTGACTATGTACCCAGAGTGTGCTGTGGACCTTGTGTTTCAGCCTGTAATGAAAATGGGATGACCTAGCAGATCCAGGTGGGGCTTTCCCAGGAGTTAGCCTGGGACTGGTTTGGTGGTGTGCACTGGGCTCATCTTGAATCTCAGAATCCCAAACCACATCAGTTTCAGCAGTCTGTGCCTATAGCGAAATGTGACAGGGCTTCTCTTAATCATTTGAAGTATGTAAGAATAAGTAGATGGAGCTTATTAAAAAATGCTCAGATCATACCTTTAAGATCTGGCCCTTATTTCTGTTTTCGCATCAATATCCTGATTTATTTTTATTTTTTCTTAGCAGAAAAGAAATGCAGGGATGGTGACTTCAGCATGCATATTCCCAACCTGCTTAGGGGAACAGGTTGCTAATGCTATATCCAGAAGCAATTGTGCCTTTTTTGGACTTCTTGTTAGGTCCTGGCATCTGCTCTCAGCACTTTTAAATGAGATGTCCCAGATGTTTAGGGCCTCTGAGATGAGCTGTAAGCAATGTCAGCTGGGTGTTCAGCCCTCTCATTCCTTGATTCATGTTGGTTTCCGATGAAAACGAGCTGTCTACTTTTTTTTCCTTCTTTTTTTTTTTTTTTTTTTTTCAGAATCTAGTACTAATAATCTGTCTGTAATTGTTTTCCATTCTGTTTCTCCCTTTAGCCATCTATCTTTGCAAACGGACCATGCAGAACAAAGCTAGGCTGGAGCTGGCGGATTATGAAGCCGTAGGTACACTGCTGCTAGAGTTTAAAGCTGGGGGGTGCAGGGATAGCTTTGCTTGCTAACTGAATGCTGCCATTTTGTGCACTGGGGACAGCCTTTACCATATCTTTTTCTTAGTTGGCAGAACTGTGTGAAGGTTGATGTGGAGACAACATCAGGACCGTGATTGATGAATGTCCCTGGCTTTGCAGTGTCCCACGTTAATGCACCTGCTGTATAATGAGCCCTTCATGGGGCGAATTACACAGAAGTTCAGCTTGGTGTCCTGTTTTCAGATAGGAAATCCTGGTTTATATAGCAGATTTCAGCACAGGGAAATGATGGATTTTCAGGTGTGCCATTGGGCAATTAAATTGTTGATGAGACATCTAGTTACAAAAGTTCTCAGATATTAGACTTGGAATGTTTTCAATATGCCATATGAAAAATATCACTGAACTTTATTCAGAGCGTGTTTTCTGATATGGAATTACTGTGAATAAAAATATCCTAAACTTTAGTGTCAGACATCAGGGTGGAGAGGAGTGGGAAGATGGAGGCAGGAAGGGCAGGGCTGTGTATTTCTTTGAATACCAGCAGTGTAGCACTCTGAGCAGCGAAGCTTTTCTGTCATACTGACTTTCTTCTGTTTACTTGTTCGACAGTGTAATAGCAGAATTTTATACATGGAGTTTTTAGTTGGAGGGTTTGTTTACAAAGTTGGTTCTAGTGGATTTCTGTGGTCATGTTTGTTACAATGAAAACATTTATATTGCATATAATCACATATATTTTAGAGTGGGATTTTTTCTTCCAAGACTGGAGTTTTTCCTTCTTCCTTACCTTCCCCATTTTGGAACATCTGTGCATGTGGAGAAATATGTTCATGCTATTCTGTCCTTTCAGTGCAGAGCATGCAAAAATTGCCTCTTATCTAGTCTACCCGGGAAGTGCATTCAGACTTCCCAAGAGTTCTAATCTCAAGCAGGCACAAAGGAAGGAATATAATAATCTGCATGCACGTACATGTCCTTTTGCTGAGTTTTCTCTTCTGCATATTGTTGATTTCATGATTAAAACCATTAAAATTGCTCACATCCAACCAATTAACTGTAAGTACTCCAAAGATCTATCATAAAGCAACAAAAGGCTGTTCAGCAGTGCACATACTCCCACACACATGCAGTGAGGCTAAAGTACTTTTGCACATTGTTGCCTACTGAGAGTAGCAATGCTCCAGTGATGGTAAATAATTAGATCTTGGCAGTCTCTCATTTTTCTTGTGAATATTGCATTGCACAATTAGAAGTTACTTCTGCATTCAAACTTTGTTCTCTTAATTAGAGACATTCAGATAAGAATGGCACCAAGTCCTCCTAAGCATTATGGGAGCTGAAGCAGATCCAATAAGGGATGTAAGCTCAGCACAAGTGAGAGAAACAGGCTTGCAGGAGTGAGAAGGAGCCCTTCTCACAGTTTTGGAGATGGAGCTGGAGAATGCTTCTCCATAGGTATCAGCAGTGACCTGGAGCTTTAAAAGAGGCTCTCTACAAAGCATGTCAGGGGACATCTCATTTTTAGGTTCTGCTTGCAGCATTCACAGACAATCCCCCAGCCCCCATTTATACTGAGTAGAGCAGGAGTCTTGATGATGTGATTAAGCTTGTATAGTTGCATTCAGGTTTTTCTATAATTGGTCAAACATAAGCACAATTCAAATATAGCTTCAGTTGGTGATATTTGATTGGCCTTAGCATATGTACTCCAGAGGGCACATGTGAACGTAATTTAAAACAAAATAAAAATAATGAAAAAAAAATTTCTTTTACAGATAATTACAAGTTGTTCTTCCTTGTAGCCACATTTAAGGAAATCATCACAGTTCAGTACAGCTGTAAATCATTTGTTTAACTGTTTTCCTCCATGTGTACAGACTGAAACCGTTACGTGGACTTGGTGGTAGCAGGGCCAAGCTTTATGTTATCTTGTGTTATACAAGAGTTTAAAGTAAATAATAGTAAGATTTCTTCTTGCATTGAAATGCATGTGCCTCAAGTAAGTTTCTTGAAATAAAGGTGATAAGTATAAAAAAACAGTAAAACTACAAGTGTTTGTTTTCAGTGTAAATTTGAAAGAGTTAAACCAGCTGTAATGGAGAAGAGCATCCTGTTGTCTCACAGGTCTCCATTCCTGGGGAGGGAGTGGATATGTAACTTAGGGGTGCCATTTAAGCCTGAAATTCTGGCCATGTTCTGAGTTTAACCTTGAGCTGTGATGAAGCCATATCCCCATCCAAATCCTCTCTGTAACGGGTCTGGACCAGAGCTCTTACTTCAGATGTAGAGCAAAACTGCATCTGGAGCCATTCTTTGCAGTAACTGTGTTCATTGTTCAGGAAAACAAGCTATTTCCTTTTG
Source organism: Corvus cornix cornix (assembly GCF_000738735.6). Classification (NCBI taxonomy): domain Eukaryota; kingdom Metazoa; phylum Chordata; class Aves; order Passeriformes; family Corvidae; genus Corvus; species Corvus cornix. The sequence continues at coordinate 35,789,860 of NC_046335.1, forward strand.
TGAATCATCCTGGCAATCCCCAGCCTTCAGAACTGTGCAGCTGCATAATGCTCCCAGCAGTGACCACGACTGAGCAAAGCAGGGGACGCTCTGGCTTTGCACCTTCACAAAAGCCTGAAGAGAAGAGAACAGTGCAGAGAGGAAGGGAAAGTGAGGATGAGAGGGAAATGTGCAGCTGGCAGCCATCTGCTATCAGAAATGAAAGTCATCAGCTTCACAAAGCTTCTCAGTGTTATCTTTTGGGAACAAGTCCATAATTTTTTTCATAGTAGAGCTCAAGCTGTCTTCATCACACTCCATTACTTATCTCTGACAGGGCCCTTTGGGTTGCAGCCCAAAAAGATGTGTAACAGCCTTGCTTTGCCTGCAGTATAGTTCACCTGAAACCAACACTGACTTCCATGTCTTTAGTTTCTCAGCTTAAAAAAAAAAAAAAGAATAAAATAAATACCCACCATGCTAAATGTGATCTCAAGCATTTGTTGTAATTACAGAAATTAGTTGTTCTTACTATTTTAATCTTTCAACAGGAAAACTTAGCAAGACTTCAGAGAGCGTTTGCAAGAAAGTGGGAATTCATCTTCATGCAAGCAGAGGCCCAAGTGAAGTGAGTAATCCTGGAGCACTGAATTGCACCAGTATTTAGAGCTGTGAAGGGAAGGGGATTCTGTACAGATAAAACTTTTTTGTCAAAATCTTACTGTGACTAAGCTCAGAAGGTGTTGGTGAATTTTAATCACTGGCAGACTAGAAACGGGAGAGAGCCAATTTTGAAGGTGTGTGCCAGAAACTGAAAGATGGGTTTAATTATCTATACATGGAAATGTGGGTCAGGAGCTCCTAAGCCTGTATTTGCCATGGGACTCTGGGTAATTCACAAGCCCATTGTGCTTCTACATTTGTGTAGTATTTTTGTTTTGTATGAATGGAAAGAACAGAATTTTGTCATCTGTGTTATTCTATGCTTGCAGAGTATTTCTGAGTCTAAAAATAGTGTCACTTCAGTGTCATTATAAGGGTGGTATTTACAGCAGGTATTTCTTCTCATCTTCTCTTATGAGAGCAGTATGAAGCCTCATAATGTTTTGAGTGTGTTTTCATTGCTGCTGGTAAATGGGTATGGTCCAGGGTCTGTGTACTGTTGTCTACAAAGTAATACCTAGAACTCTGAGGGTCCATTTTGTGCATGTCATTGTCACCTATAAAATGGAAGGGTTGCTGAAGGTGACACGTGAGGACACCAGTACTGAAACTGTTCCACTGGAAGGAATTTGCTCTTTCAACATTAGATGCTAAAAAGTTAAGGAATATAATTTCTTGAAGGTGTGGCTTGAGGTATATGTCTCTATCGTTGATTAACCCGTTGGAATTTTGATGAATTCTTTGCTTAGCAACATTGAAATTATATACAATTTAAATATATGGTAATTATCTTTTAAATTACAAGGTAATTAAGGGATTTTTTTTCCAACCGGAATAGCAGTGCTCCGTTTGGAAGAGAAAATTAGAACTTAGGATAGCAATTGTACTTTCAGTTACTTAAAGGCTATTGCCAAGATTAAAAAAAAAGTGTAAGTCAAAACAGAAGTCTGCGTTCTGTCTAAAACATATAATTATTATCTAAGAAAGAAATGTAAATATCAGACTCATTGTGGTCATTGTTGGTTATTCATCTTTTCTCCATTCTGTTTTCTTTGAACCCTAAGCATGCATAAGCACTATCAACTTTTTTTGCTGGCTGGTTTTAGCTTCTTAGTTCACAGTTCACGTGATGGTTCAGTCTTCAGGTTTCCAGAAAGGCAGGGACGGAATTCACATTGTAATTCACAGTAACTAAAAGTTTAAGTTAACTAAAAGGGGGGGGGGGGGAGCCAAGTGGGGGGGTGATACCTGAAAACATTCCTCCTGCTTACCAAGTTTTGCTTTGCTTTCCACATTTTTGTTTGCACGCAGGATTTCCATTGCTATACCCACATTGCTCAAAAACTGCAGCCATAGAGCATCTAGCTGCTTTGGGTCTTCATAGTTTAAAATGCGAAATACTGAGTTATCAGTAAGTTCGGAGACAGGAGCTGACAATCTGGGTTGAGCACAAAGTGTCGATGAAGAGAATTCATGTAGCCTCCAGAGAGGCTTCCAATTTGTGTGTGCTGTGTGTGTAAGATTGGAATAGGCTTTATCTTCCCCTTTGGCCAGGTGTGAAGGACTCACTCAGAAAGGTAGTTTTGGGCTGGGTGTCCTCAACGCAGTACAGTATCTGCTCTGTCTTTGTGTGGGGACAGAGCTTGTGCCAGAGCTTATTTCTCATTTCAGCCTTGCAAGGGGGAGATTCAGCAAGTGATGTCAAACTGTGGAGAATTTGGTCTTTTTGTGGGGAGGGGTGCTCAGAAACTTCAGTTTCAGTCCCCTGCTTCCTATCCTCTCGGTACCTTTCTAGCACAGACTTAGTCAAGGGTCCCTGCCCCTCAAAAACAAAAACAGGTGGGAGAGAACCTGGTGATCAGAAATCACAGTTGGATTGGGTTTTTTTCCTCTCTGCTTTGATTTTCCTGGTGGCAGCAATGTGGGAACCCAGCACAGGGACACTGAGCTTTATTCAATCCTGCTCTGGAAGTGGAGGCTGTTCCTCCTTCCATGTGCCTCCTCCAGTCCCTATGCAGATATATCTTGAAAGCTGGTGCTTTGCGCTCATGTGTAAAGCTGGGTGAGGTGCCAGATGTCACTTGCTCACTGCTGCCAGGAGTTGCTTTGAACAACCTCTGCTGGCCTTTGGGCTGTGTCCTTTGAGTGAGTTGGTTCACTGGCTGCATCAGGGCTGGAATTACTGAGTTCCTGTTGTCCCATCCCAGTCACGTCTCTCTTGGGTGGGTGCTGGTTTGTAGGGGCCGGGCAGCAAGCTCAGCTCTGGTCACCTGTGCTGTCACCCTTTGCTCTGCCAGCATAGGGGCACACAGGCAGAGCCAGTCTTTGGGTTGAAAGCTCTAAGGAGAAGTGGCCACAAGTGCTGCCCATGCTGTTGCTGCTGGGAATATCTGGGACAGGTGCTCCTTTGCAATCTGTATTCATGCCAGTGGTGCTGCTGGGGTAATGGGGTGCAATGAGGTCTCCTGATGAGGACCTCAGTCCAGCACCAGCCAGGAGCGTCACCTGGAGCAAACAAGTCCTGGTGGGTCTCCTGACACAGACAAAACTACAAACTTTTCCAGCCTGTCAAATCAATCAGAGTATGGGAACAGGGTACCAGGAAAAGTTTTCCTCACCAGATGAAAAAGAGCTGTTAAATTTTAATTAATAGGAAAATCTCTTTTGACCCATGCTGGAGTAAACATCAGTGATAATTTGTTCATGGCATGTGCCCTTGCAAGTGCAAGTGTGACATCTCTGTACAAAAAAAGTTGATCTCTGAAACTTTCTGTCTTGGGGTTAAAAACCACAGCTAGGAACTATATCAAAGAAGAAAGCATGACTTGTACATTGACTCATGCTCACTTATGCTTTTGTTTTCAGAATCGACAGGAAAAAGGATAAAACGGAAAGAAAGATCTTGGACAGCCAGGAAAGAGCTTTCTGGGATGTGCACAGGCCTGTGGTAAAACTATTTTTGAATGATGAGACTTTCCAGGTTTTGACAGGAAAAGTTTCATTACTAGTAAATGTTTTATGTACAAAGACATTGCCTTTACAGTGACCACATGGATTTTCCTCGCAGTTCAAAATACACCAAGTGTCTACAAGATTATTTGAGACATTCTGGGCTTGTGCACCTATGGAACTATTGATTTGGAAATACGTGACAAATATGAACTTTGGAAAATTATTTACTGGGCTTGTGAAAGAAAAGCAGCTTACTCAGTTTGGCTCAGAAAATGCTCCCCCATGTTAGCAATTTCCTTCTGGTGCCAAAGTTAGCAGTAAGTGGATTGAATGCTGACATGGCATCCTTGGGTATATGCAGTATCTTGTTTAGCAAGAGTAATTTATGGAACGCAAATCTCAAGAAAGAGTTTTGGACAAGATCTAATTGTATATTTTATAAAGGTAAGGTAGGATGAAGATTCTAAACAGAGGAGTAACATGATAACCATCTCTTTTCAGCCAGGCTGTGTGAACACCACAGAAATGGACATCAGAAAGTGTCGCCGTATGAAAAACCCACAAAAAGTGAAAAAGGTCAGTTTGAGTTCCTGATTTTGGTTTTTGCTTGTTTGGGGTTGGTTTGGTTCACTGGTTTTGTTTTCTTTTAATGTAAATCATACTTGACACATACAGTATATGAGATTTACCCAATAGGAACAAAAAAAAAAGTGTTTTGATAGTATGAGTTCTGTTATGTTCTCCTTGGTGAATTTATTATTTCCATTTTACCAGCAAAGTGATACTGACTGGGTGATGGGTAGAGCCGAGAAGGGCATTAAGGAGCTCTGTGTCCCAAATGTCTGATGGCTCTGCACTCCCATAAAATTAAAAGGAATTGGAAATAATACCTAGGTTCCCATGTAAGAAATTATCTAGGCACAGATAATAAGGTGTTTACCTGCCTTAATCATTTTAAAGGCTGGATCATTAGCAACTTGGATGACTTTGACTTCCAGCAAGTTTGAGCTCTTCTGTGTGTATGAAGTCGTAGAAACGTTTAGATTGAAGAAAACCATTAAGATCAGTGACTCAAAACCTTAACCTAACCAAGTCCTCCACTAAACCATGTTCCTGTCTTTGAAATAAAACCTTCAAGGGTGGTCACTCAAAAACATCCCTGAGCAGCATTGTTCCATTTCTTGATAACCGTTTCAGAGAAGAAATTTTCCTAATATCCAGTCTAAACCTCTCTTGGCACAGCTTCAGGCTGTTTCTTCTCGTCTCATCACTTGTTACCTTTTTGGACGGGGCACTGAACTCCTGAACTTCCATAGGAAATTAAATTGCAGCAGAGCTGTTCACATGTCTATTAGACATTTTACTGAAAAGCAAAAGCACTAAATGAAAGGGCAAATGATATTACTTTCAGTGCAGGTGTCTGTCCTGAAGATGAATGGCTACAAGTCAGTCTGCAAGGTTTTTGTTTAGAGAAGTTCACATGAACTTGACCCTTTGACTTAACCTGGTTAAGTACTTTCTTCAATATGTAGTTTTACATCAAAAAATTAAACCAAGTGAAAGACAGAGGCATACAATTGGGTTCTAGTATTTTCTTTTGCCACTTGGTTAACCCCAGTGACAGTTCCCAGTGTTTATTCTGCAAGTGTTAATGCACACAGCCTTCAGAGCTCCTAAAAATTATCAGCTGCATTTTAACATTTAAAACAAACTCCTCTCTTAACATGCCTACAGGCCTTCCAAGCGCAGGCATCAGCAAGCACAGTCTGATCTGTAAATTTTGCTCCGGGCCAAATGATTATTGACCTGTGTGTGTATAAACAGTAGGAAATTGCTGGCTTGTTACCTTACTGCTTTGCATACCTCACTGTTCCTCACTGCGTAACAGCAAAATGCTGCAATCCCATCTGTTTGTTCCTTGGTTCCCCACAGTCAGTATATGGGGTTACGGAGGAGTCTCAGCCCCAGAGCCCTGTACACCTGCCCTCCCAACCGGTGCGCAAGACAACAAAAGAGGATTTCCGGAAGCAAGTAAGTAGGTGGCTGTATGGCAGCTCTTCTGAGAACTGCTACCAGAAAAAAGCATATGAAGTTATTGAGATACCAGCAAAAAAAATTGTATGTTTTACCTGTTCTTGATCCTCACATACTTCTCCTTGATGCTGCCTAATGTAAAGTGTTAGTAAGTATTCATTGAGCAGTGCAGTTATAAGGTGATCCGTATTATGAGTAACACTAACATTTGAATCTGCTGTTACTCTGTGGACCAGTAGACAGGTTAATTTCCAGTTCACTGAGGATGTCTGAAAAGTGGGCAGTGGCAAAGGCCAGCGTAGCTATGCACAGGCTGGGGACGAGTGCTGAGGAAGGGCATTGTTCAGTGCATGAATGTTAGACTGTACAGTCAGAGCTTTTAGGAAACTAGGAAAAAGTTTTTTGCACAATCACGCCAAGGAATGACCAGCCAGCTCACATATCCTTGTCCTGGCATGAAGAGCTCTCCCTCAAAATTATTTTGCTGCAACAAGCAGCCCTCACTGAAAGACAAACAGGAATCACTAGATCAGCGTTTTACTAAAGACAGCTTTAAAACTTTTTCTTAGGCAATCTTTTTTTGGGTGGTCTTCTGAACTAAACCTGGATGCTACATTTCTTGAGCTTTTTTATCATAGGCTGAAGAACTGGTTCATAGCAGAATGAAAGTGTGTTGTAAAACTGTTACAGGTCTTGTGATGCTGGTTAGTCAGAGAAATGGGAGAGCAGAATGTGGTTGTAAAAAGATCATATTGCACCCTGAGTAGTCTAGGAACCTTGGCCCTAAATATGTGTCTTTCCTACTTTAATTATGTCTTCTGAAGCTTCCCCTAGGGCTTAGCCTTTGGAAATGGAGACTCCTATTGGAAGCAGTTAATAAGCTTCTGATACCTAGGGAAGGGTCCCATTTCCTTCTGAGTTACTTTCAAGCTGTTTGGAAAGAGAAGTCAATAGCGTGTTGGGATATTGTCAATGCGTGCTGTAGAACTCATGGATTGTTAATGTCCTTGTTATCTCTCTCCTCAGATAACTTTTCTGAACATGCAGATAGAGAGACATTGTTTAAAGATGTCCAAAGTAGCAGAAAGGTGAGTGTCCCCATTTTGATGATTTCCCATTCTTTCCTCATCTCCAGTTTGGCATTTCTAGGAACAGAGCAGGCAGCAAAGTGCAAAGACTTGATCCCCTTTCTGTGCATCAATCCTTTTCCCTCCTTTCCCAGCTGTGCTGCCTATTTGCTGGCTGCTGACACTTCTGTACTCTCTCTTCTGCCACTGAGCAAAAATAGGTAGAACATGAGGACCTGTAATACTGCAAAAGAGAAGAAGCAAAAGAAAAAACCCTTGCAGGACTTGTTTCCCACCCCTTCACTACCCTAGGGTTTACTTTTAGAAAAATCATTCCTATTTCGATTTGAAAACACCCTTATTTCCCTTTTTGGCTGAACTCTCAGTGCTCATCTCTTGTTAGTCTGGCACAGCTCTAGGGAAGGAGCTGTTGGCATTTGTTGCACATGGTGTTCACGTCTCTGTTCATACTGGGATTGTAGGGCCAGTTCCTGCTCCCACTTACTTAGAGAGTACTGGGGTTGTACCTGGACTACTGAAGGCAGTATTTTAAGGAGTGGATTTCTAAGAAGCAAATCAAGGCGCACAATTTGACTTGCAGAATATTTAGTTTTGGTAGAAAAGTATGAATAGGTGAAGAACAAGCTCAAATTTAATTGAGTATGACAGTTCATTTACTTAGGTACTTGTAAGTTACGCGCATTTGCAGGGTGGTCACTGAGGTGAAGGTAGGGATAGTCATGCTCTTCAGTGACATCACTTTTAAAGCAAAACTGTGTTGAACATGAGGAACATGATAAGAGCTGGTTGCTTCTAGAAAAATAATAGAGGAATTTTAATTTAAACAAAGTAAAACAGGGTTACCCTATGAAATGTGCTTTGCAGTGCCTGCACCTGCGGTTAGCATGCGTGTGCTATACTAGGTAAATTAAATGGTGAGAGGCCCAATGTAAGTTCCTACTGGCTCATGAAGTTTAACAATTAAAATGAAAATGTATCCAATTAAACAGAAAATATTCAGAGCCTCCCTGAAATCCTGCAATACATTGTATGATTGAAATGAGCACATTTATATTTATGTTTTGGGCTTTTGGATCTTTTTAATTAAGAACATATACTTCTACTTTAACAAAAAAAGTCATTGTACTGGATTTACTTACAATGACCTTAATATACTGAGACAGTAATAATTTTCCTGGTTTGAAAGGGCTTTCTTTTTTTTCTTTTTTTAATTGCTCCCAAGTTGGAGAAGAAAATGTTGCTATCAAAACCTGTGCAAAATAATAACGAGGAGAAAAGCAAATAAAATGAGAACAATCAAATTACAGAATCACAGAATATACTGGGTTGGAGGGGACCCATCAAGATCATCAAGTCCAACCCCTGGCCCTGCACAGGAGAGCCTCAACAATCACACCCTGTGCCTGAGAGCATTGACCAAATGCTTCTTGAGCTCTGTCAGGTTTAGTGCTGTGACCACTTCCCCAAGGAGCCTGTTCCAGTGCCCAGCCACCCTCTGGGTGAAGAACCTTGTATTTCTAAATAATTATTAATTATTATAAAGAATGAAAATCATGGTTGTGGTCTTCAAATCTTGTGAGGAGGTGTTTGGTCATGTGATGACTTTGAATATTGATTTGAATATTGGCAATATTGATTGAGGGTCCCAGGACTTCGTGTGGAAAGTGGTGCAGCCTGGATGTGGATCATTGCAGAGCAGGTAGGAGGGAAGTAGAGGGCTGATGGGTCGACTGGCTTTGCAGCGGTGGGGACTAGTGAGGAGGAATGAACATGGGTGACCTGACTTGAACAATTGCCTGAAAAAAGCCCTGTGCAGCCTTCAAAGTCCCATTAAAACACTGAATACAAGCACTAGGAACAAATTTGCTGTGTAAGGAGATGCTGTTATTATCAAGTCAATTTTCGGACTGGACCCTGCTCTCAGGACAGTTGAGGTGACAGTGTGGCAGATCAGGGTACAGGAGATGACTTCTTGGCATGCTCCTTTCAACAGTCAAGCCTGACAGTGGCACCACCTGCCAATTTTTCAGCATAGTACAAGGGCACTTTCAGAGAGGATGAGGGAAGTAACAAGGAGCAAATAAGTCAGGAAGCACTAGGGCAAACAAGTTACAGAAATAAGATGTAAGTTCTTTCAATAGTAATTGATCAATTGTATTTATTTTCCATTAATTCACGCTATTCTTGGGATAGCCCTTGTCCATCAGAAGAGAAAGGCTCTCCAAAGGGTATCTCCAGCTTCTGTGAGACAAATGCTTGCTGCTAAAGATTTTCTTTCCCTTCCTCCCTATTCCCCTTCCAGGAGTAGATCTGTACCAACTGTGGGAACAGGCATCCCTCAGCTGCCCCACACACCTTGGAAATAGTCTTTCTTCCACGTCCCCACTTGGGACCTGCACACTCTCAGTTTTAGCCGTTGAGATTTGAGAACTGTTGAGCAAAACTATCAGTATATTCTACCTATTGTTTTCCCTGACTGCATTGTGCAGTGTTAGTATGATTTCATTAGACACAGCATCACCGAAATGGCTGGGGAAAAACGAGCATCTTCCTGCCAGAAGCAGTCTCAGCTCCCTAGATGAAAATCTGTGCTATCCTTTCAGCTTCTCAAAGTTCCTGTGAAGGCTCAGCAGGCCCCTTGATTGAGAGACAGTTGTATTCTCAAGGCAAGCTCTGCACTCTTTGGTCAAGTGTTCCTATCACCTCTTCTACCGGATATACAGTTTATCACCCAGAAGGCCAGGTCTGCATTTTGACAAAAATGCTTTCCCTTAGGAGTCCCCTGCCTATAGCCTCCTTTAGACAATGAGGCAATGATTCTGCTGCTGCCATTATACTGAATCAGCAAAATGTGCTTAGAAATTCCCCCTTGTTTCATTTTAGTTTTTTCCCCCTTTCTTTCTTGCTAGTACTTGTATTAGTACCTCTGATGCCTTCTTATTATTTTATTAGGAGCAATTCAGGTTTCACAGCAGATATCTCCTGATTGATCCTTTTTGGCTTTCTTTTCTTTTTTAACCAGCCCTCTCTTTCATTGATGTCTAAGGGGACTGCTGCTGCTCTGTGAAATTGGATGCTGCTCCCTCCTCCAACCCTTGACCCACAGCAGTCATGAAATGTAATTAATGAAATGAGATGAGACAGCCCCGAGTGCCCTCAGGGGCAATGGGAACCTGCTGTGGTTACAAAAGTGTATGATTTTAATGCCTCATGATAAGAGCTAGGACAAACAAAAAGAAATAATTACTATAGAGCAGGTCAGGGAAACTTTCTGCCTTTTATGACCCTTTGTTTCACAGGGTCTTTTCGTTCGCCTGCCTTTTTGAGATGTGGAGGACCAGAGGTAAAGTTTAGCATGGACAATCACAGTGCAAGTACATTAGTTGTTCAGTATGATGAGACATAATTAACTTAGTTAATTACTTGGCAGTAGTAGGCAAAAAAATAAAGTGCCTTAGAGTATTTCCAGTATAGACTAGGAGAAATTTCTTTTGATTTATTTCATATATGCTATCTTTCTTTTGTAAAAATGTGCCCTTAGCCCCAACCCCAGTGGAATTTCTGAATCGTTTATGCAAGCAGACACAGTCCTTTTCCCAGAAAGCTCTTTGAATCTCATCCTAGAGAGGATTAGAAGCTATATGCCTTAACTGACTCACCATGAAGCAAGCCAGTATAAAGGCCAGGTGTTTTTCCAACATGCATATAATTTGTTATAGTCTAAGTTAATTATTACTGTGGAAGTATTTTACAGTAGTGCCATTAGTATAAATACTATATCAACATAACTAAAAAATGATCTATAGGCAAAGCTTTGATGCTCAGGACTGTGATCCTCTGAAGATTTAAACATATTTATAGCTGCAGCCCATGACCCTATTTAGGTGAGTTTCTCATAGTGCATAAATTTATGTAGGTGCAAAAGTTTGCAAAAATGAAAAGGGTGAGAGGCAATAGTAATATGTAGCAAATGAACAGGATGACACATGCTTCATATTCTTCCCATGGCTCTCTGGGGGAAGTCCTGCCATAGCAATCCACTTGTTGCCTCATCAGGCTTTTTGGGGGCATCTGAACAGAGACAAGCTGGAGGAAAATGCTGCTATTGAGGAAAACACTGCAGTGAGCTGGTGGTTGTTTGTGGAGAAATCCTTGCATGCATCATCCCTGGGAAAAGGGTCTCCTGTGGTTGCTGAGAAACTGACTAATCCCTACAAATAAAAAGAAGCACACACACAAAAAAATCCAAGACAAAAAAACCCCAACAGGATAAAAAGAAAAGCTGTACCTCTCTGACGTGTGACTGAGCATTCAAACCCTTTCTTTCTTTTTTTTTTCTTTTTTTTTTTTTTCTTACCTGCCAGTTTAATAGCCTACACAGAGCAATATGTGGAATATGACCCCTTTATAACTCCTGCTGAGCCTTCCAATCCCTGGATAAGTGATGATGCAGCATTGTGGGACATTGAAATGAGGTAAAAAATAATTGGTAGTTTTAACTAATGTGAAAGTTGTCTTGCCATTTTTTTTATATGCTCTTCACACTGCCCTGTTTGGAAAGGAAGTTGTATATCTGTAACTACAAGACTCAAGAACATAGCTAAAGTTTATCACTGGTGTCTGTGAATTATTCAGCCCTTCCACTTCCATATGGCTTGATGTATGGTGCTCTGTAAGTCAGGTAATGGATGTTCTCATGCACATGCACAGGCTCATGTCTAGGAGCCTACAGCTATAGGATACTGCTAAGGCAAACTTGTTCCAGCATATTCTCATTTGACCCTTGAGAGCCTGCTCCTCCCTAGCTGCAATGCTCCAGCTTTGCTGATGTCCTGGAATCCCATGAAAGATGCTGCTGGCAAAATGGGATCAGTTATAGAGTAGTGGTCATTCCTGCTGTGCAGAAGTGAGTTTGGCACAGGAGCCAGAAGAATGTGACCAGTTGTTGAGAAGAATGTAGCTCATGTGAGATGTGTGAGACTTGACAGGTCAGAATTATAATAGGCTGATAGAGTGAGTTTGGGCCTCACCTGTTGGTGAACAAGCTAGTTTGTCTCTGTTATGGTGTCAAATAGATGAAAAGAGGGAGGAACGACTGTAGGACGTTCAATGCCTTGCACCTCAGAAAGTTTCTCAAAAAAAAAAACCAAGCAGAACACTGTAACAGAGATCACGTTTTGCCCATGTGACGCTGGTGCAAGGGAAGTGTGGCCTGTGTCTGTGTCTTTTACCTTCACAGGCTATTCACAATCCTTGTAAAGGGACTTGAATTGTCCTGCCTGCCACTATGCCTAACAGCTCCCACAGCAAATTTGAATGGAATCACCATGTCCCCTATCACCTTCACTACTCAATCACATCCTGTGGCAAACAACTGTAAGGGCTCAGCAGCTTCTCCAGTGTTTAGCTGCTGCCATTTGGCACTATCTAATCCTGTGTGTTATTGAATAATAATTCAGAGATGCTATTGGCCAAGAAAACTGATTCATAGGCAATCAGTGTTCCAAGAAAAGGACAAGTTTTTTGCCCCATTTAAAAACTACGTAATTTGGGATGTGAAACTTGTTTTTACCTGCTTCTCTGGTAGTCCCAGAAATCCATTACTTTCCTAATCTCTGCCCCTCTTCACATAATTTTAATATTTGGGATTTCTTTTTTAGCTAGCTTCTTTCATTTTCTCCATCCTCCCTAGGAGGGCTAGTACCAGATACAGCCCTTGCAAAATACTGCTCTGCAGAAACCCTCACCCACAAGGTAATCCAGACATCCATTATTTCTGCATCTGTTGAGGTAACTGCAAATCCCAGGAAAGATGTCTGTGTCCCTGAAGAATACAATTAACCTGATGTCACAGCCTTACAGGAATTTAAAATAAATGCTTGGCTTCTGCTATGATTTTAGAGTTAAGGAAGGTGATTTCCTGCTGATGAAAAAGAGAAAGCTGTAGTGTGGGAAGATGGAAGAACAAACAGCTCTGTATTTCCATTTTTTTCTCTATTGTAAAAAACCTCACTGCATCTGCATCTAGTTGCAACTTGCATGAATAATTAAATGATCCCCGAGATCCCCTTGTGTTGCCTGCAAAGCTGTTTCCTCAGTTAGGAAAGCAGAGCCCTTGCACAGGAAAACAAAGAGCCTCTCACTTCTAGTGGCAAGGCTGGCTGCAGAGTATGGGCAGCCCCATGCCACTAGAGTTCATCCTTCATGGCAATCAAGACTCAGGAAATGCCATGGAAAGCATTCTGTCTTAGACAGCACTTTGGCCTTTTTTTTGTGCTAGAACATTGTGTAGCTGCAAGAAGAGCAGGTACAGATCTCTGGATTCAGCAGGAAATTCCCTGAGCTTAGATTGTGCGTGGCTCTGCACAAGCATGGCTTTTGTGTCCCTGTGTCCAGGCTGGCTCACATAACGGGTAGGCTGGATCTGCGCCCTTGTCTGCAGCACTGCTGGCTCCTGAGGGAGCGCAGGAGGAGCCATCCCAAGTGTGCTGCTCCTCAAGTGAGGACATGCCTATCAATTTTGCTTAGCCTTTCCACCAAGAGAAAATCAAAGCAGGCATTTTATTTACCCCTTTGGCTTATTTGTCTTCAGCACAGATCGCCACTGTCCCCTAAGGCTCCATGATTAGGAATCGCTGTGGACATGACGAGACGCACAGTTTAATAGATATGTACTGTTAACAATGGCTCTGCTGTCACAAATGTGAGCAGCTGAGCTGTGTTTTAATGGTTGTCTCATAGTATGACGCCATCACACCAGAAGCTTTCAGACACTTTGTGAGCCCAGATTACGCTCTGATGCAGACTGTCTCATAGGATCCTTGTTGTGATTCCCAGGCACCACATCCCCCTATAGGCATCTCTGCAACATGTCTGGCAATTGAAACAACAGCTTATGTAAGTTGGGCTGTATTAAGAAATAATTAAGGAGAAAGGTTGCTAGTGATTTTGGGTGCTTCTCTATCTCAGTATCCCAGCTGAGACACAAAATAAAAGTCTGATTATCATGGAGAGTAGGAGGAAGATGCTTTTTAGTCTTCTGAGACTTAGGTATGCAAAAATCAGAGGCACTGAAAAATAAAAGACTACAAACCAGTAATCATTTTAGATACTTTGTCTGCATTGCTTCTTAGTGGAACTGCTTTTCTAATGCAAATGTGGATCTGAAAATCTGAAGCCAGTTCCAAGTGACCAGGCAGCACTGTGTGGGACACAAGGAAATGCTCTGGAGCTCACCAGTGACCCAGGGAACATTGCTGGAAAATTTCTGCCTTGATGTGTAAGAAATCCTAAGGTAGATTTGAGGAGATATGCAAGAAGTGCATAATGAATAATCATTTAGGTATGGTATGCTGTTTTTCAAGTGAAACCTACCAGAAACTAAAAAAAATATCATTCACAGTCTCTCTTAGTTCAACATGTATGTAGCACCCAAATAGTACTGCTGCTTTAATGATGACCTTGGTCTTTATAGCTTCTTTGTGTTATTTGCTAACTTGTATTTCTGCAAAATCTTGAGAAAAAAACAACATCTCATCTGATAATCTCCCTCCCTTCACTTAGCAGAAACAGCAGCAGCTGCTCGGACAGCAGGCAGAGATGCACATTCCATCTGTTTTTACCCTTCTCTCTCCAAACAGCAAAGAACCTAGTCAGCAGCGTGTGAAAAGATGGGGTTTCTCCATGGATGAGGTGCTGAAGGACCCAGTAGGACGAGACCAGTTCCTTCGTTTCCTGGAATCAGAATTCAGCTCAGAAAACCTCAGGTGAAACCTTTTCTGACTTGACTAAATGAATGGGACCAATCCTACTCTCTTGCATAGGTGAAATGCAATGTTTGGTGTGTCTTGAACTGCTAAAAACACCCATTTGAATAAAGATGAGAACGGCAGAATTTGGCCCACAGCACTGCTACAGATGCCTATATTAGACCTATGTAAGTAATCTCAGAAAGAGTGTTTAGCAGAGCCAGTGTTGTCAGGTATCTTACACAAGGGCTTGCAGACTCGCATGATGTGATGAGATGCAGCACATCACCACTGAGCTCCCTATCAATATATAGGATTTACACGTGTCTTTGTGGCAGGGCTTGTGTCAGGGAAACAGTATGGTCATCATGTGGCTAGGAACTGTTGCAGTATTGGCACTCAGCAAGTCAGGTTTGCAACAACTGCTTTTAGTTTTGGTATCTGCTAGCTGTCCAAGAGCTTGACTCACCTTAACAGGACTCTCTGTGTGGGGATTCTGAGTACCTGATTTCTCAGGTTGTGAAGAAGTCAAAACTTTATTTATGAAAAATTATGTAGACACCCACGTGATTCTACATCAGGCTGAGAGCCAGTAAACCCCACTTTTTTTACAGTCTGAATTACACTGCAGAGGTTTTGTTGCGGTGCTGTGGTTGTGTCTTAGCACATGGATGGGTACAGGGACAGGTTCTCGTGGGGTTTTTTTGGGCAGAAGGTGTTCCAGAAGGCTGAGTGAGCATTTGCAGGGAAGGTGAGAGAAGCTTTCAGGTTCACTGGCAGAGCTGAGCCTCCTCTTGGGCTGAGGAAATCTGCTGTCCATGAGCACGCGGTCAGTCGGGTTTTTGCCTTTGCTGGTAGTGAGCAGGCTTGATGTTCTCTTTTTACACCAGATAAGAACCTGATTGCACAGCCTTTTTTTAGTTCGTGTTTTTTTCATTCTTTTTCACTTAGAAAATCAAATACATTACTAAAGCATGTGGACAATTGTCACTGTAGTGCAGTCTGCTAGCCTGCAAGATCTGAAAGGGAAATTCCCCCGAAAGTGATTTTTAATGAGTGGAACTTACCATCCTATTTATCAGGTTTCCCTGTCCAAGGAGAAGTACAGAAAGCATGCCAGCAGAAAAACAGTGAAAACTCAATGCACTTCATTGTTTCGAAAAACCTGAAAGTTAACCTGTAAGAAAACAAGGGAGTGTTACTAATTACATAAATGAGCTTGAAATTTTATTGCTAAACAGGTGCTGAACTTGCATATGCTTAGTGAAGTTATGTACAGCGGCACTCATTTGCAATTAAATTGTAGTGATGAAGTGCAAAATTAATATACTGTATTAAAATACTCTTCAAATAAGTGTTCTGAAATAAATCTGGGGTTGTGCTAATGAAATCCATCAGGCTTTATGACTAGCGTCTGTCCCCACGTTCATCCTACTCAAACAAATGGAGAAAGTTTGATTATGAGAAGGCAAACTTGTACCTTCCTTGGTCAGTCAGAGCTGCTCTTCCTGCTGATGCACATTCTCTTTGATTTTGGGATGTAGTGAAGGGAGGTGGCAAATCAGTGGGCTGGCGTAGACAGGTAAAATCCTGCATCCTTTGTGGAAGACATTGGCATCATTCTTAGTATGGGAACTTTGCCATCGTTCTTATGGTATCATTATGATGGTACTGGCTTATGTGGTAATATTATCTAATACTGGATAGCATTAGCAAGCCTGCTTAAAACTTTAAATAACAGGCTGCAAAGGTAGAAAGATTAATGAAGAAAACTGGAATAGAGTGGATTGTTAGCAGTGGTGCTAGAGAGAGGAAGCTCAACAGCGAAGTTGGGATCTGCCTCACCTAAGTTGACA
Organism: Corvus cornix cornix; assembly: GCF_000738735.6. Classification (NCBI taxonomy): domain Eukaryota; kingdom Metazoa; phylum Chordata; class Aves; order Passeriformes; family Corvidae; genus Corvus; species Corvus cornix. Next base: position 35,806,180 of record NC_046335.1, read on the forward strand.
GCTCGGAAGCACATGCCTTCTTCTTATCCAGTCTGCCTGGATAAGAAGAGAGAGAGAAGAGAAGCTGAAGAGGAGTCAGTGAATCACCTGAGAAGGATTTGTTTCAGCTCTAAGTGGAAGCAAAACTAAAAGCATCTAAAATACACTGTTAAGCGCCTATCTCTTGTTACCATAAGCTTGGAGAGATTGATTCAAATGACGGTGTCTGCATGGTAGACAGTTCAGTGAGATGAATCCCATCCAAACCCTGGGGAGCTGTAAGAAGCTTTCTGAGGGCAGAGCATTTAGCACCTTGCTAGAAGAGTAACATTCACATTTAATCTTTTCAGGACTCTCTTCCCAGTAACTACCCAGAGATCTCGGAACTGTTGCAATGGGAAGGTGCTATCTCTTGGGAGTATCAGTAGGACCTTCATTAACACTGGCCGGAGCGCTGAGGCCCTTGTGTTGAGCTTAAAGCAGATCGAGAAAGTGACTGCTGGAAAACCTAGAAATTCATGGTAGCACTAGAAAAAATTCTGTGATGTGTGTGCTTGAGAATGCCTTGAAATGAATGTAATTCAGTAATATAGCAAGTAGACCAAATTCTGCTCTTATACCCAGTGGTGCGAGTCCCAAATCACGGGCCTGATGGTGGTGAGGTATTTCCATATCTTCCTAGCTGAGGAAGAATTGGTCCCGGTGGGGGTCTTGGGTGAGGCACTGCCAGAAATAGCAGGAGACTAGACTCGATGACCTCCCAGATAACCTTCCAGCTGTGTTTCTGTCTTCTAGTAAACTTGCAGGATCATGTCCACCAGTCTCCTGGGCTTGGCTGAGCCCTGTAACTTACTTATTTACTTGCTGTCCATTATTTATGTGGGAGCAGGAAAGCCAGTCAGTTGGGTATATTTCTCTCTGTTTTTATTTTAACTCTTTTCCTTGCTCTGTTTTCTTTCTTATCTCTGTTGCTATCTTTCATCTACAATTTGTTTTGACTCTGGTGCTTTTTTGAAGTACCCAAAATATAGCAGTCAAAATGCCAAACTTAAATTTAAAATAAAACAAAAAAGAAATTATAAGAAAAGAAAGGGCATCAGAGAGTTATTATACATTTTTTATGACCTGGGAATCTTCTGAGATGTCATGAGATTGCTGAGATGTTCATCTAGCTGCTGGATTGAAATTTTTTCCCCCCAGCTTCAAAGAGTGTCAGCTGGAAAGAGAAACAGCAAAGTGGAAGTACGGGATATGGGAATTTCACCCGAAGGGAAAGGAGGCTGCACACCTGTTTATAGACCTCAGTGGGAAACACATGACACTTGGTGGGAATGCATTGTGGAGCTGGCGATGCATGGATGCAGGCGCCCAGGGCCCTATTGATTGTGAGCATATGTTGAACATGGAGTTCGCCGGAAAGGAATTTTACCTGCAGAAAGTGTTTATATCCTACATGACCCCTAATGGTTGAAACTTGTTGCCAATATTTTTTTTCCCCGAGTTTTCAGGAAAGGAGAAGTTCAGGCAGTGAGGAGAGCTCGTATATTCAGTAAATACACCGAGCCCCCCCAAAGCCCCGTGTTCCCTAAATAGCGTTTCCCGAGCAGTTCCGAGGCAGTGCCAGCTCAGGAGGGGCTCCGCGGGGGTGCGGGCCAGAGCCGGGCGCGGGGCAGGGCCGGGCGCGGGCAGGGCCCGGGCGCGGGCCAGTGCCGGGTGGTGCCCGGCAGGCGGCGCCACCGCCCCGCGCTGCGCGGACCTCGCGGAGCCGAGCGCGGGCGCGGTGCCGGCCCCTCAGTGGGCCGGGCCAGAGCTGCACCGCGGGCGCTGCTCACGGCCGGCGGGCGCTGCTCAGCTGCAGCGACAAAAGGGCTTTCCGGCCCCGCAAAACTGAAAGGCAGCAGAAGGAGGGAGTTGCACCATGGACGCCGGGGTGCACCGCGGGGGAGGGAAGGGGAAGAAGGGTGAGGGGGAGGCCTTGCGGGACGCTTCTCCCGTCCCCACCGATACTGCGGTCTCCTTGGCAGGCCCTCAGTGGCCCAGCGCACAGCCTTGCAGTATCTGTCTGCCCCCAGCTTGCTCACCAAGAACGGGTTTTTGTTGGTCTTGGCCACGCCAAGCTTCCTGTGCCGAAGATCTGACCATTAAACAACACAAAGATGTGAATATTGCCCCTGTCTGAACTGCATTTTCATTTCTACCTATCACTTTCATTCATTTCCTTTCCCAGCTGAGATGTTCAAAGATACTTCTTGGTGAATGGAAGATTTGTGAATGGTTAGAGATCTGAGATGGGAGGTGCATGGGACACTGGCATGGAGCTAGTGAGGCAAGGAGAGAAATGTGCTTGGATTCCAACCTCAGTCACTTGATGAATTCACTGTCAAGCTAGGGGTATCGTGTCCATCCCCAAGATGGGGATACAACGCTGCCCTTATTTTGACAGTTGTTTCTCTGTTTCTGGAGTCATCCATTTTTTGCCTCCTGATCGGGATTTTAAATTAATTTTTGTTGTACAATGTACCTCAAAAGCAACCACTCCCCCGCTACCACCCTGTCTTTCCCCAGCAGCCTTTTCACTGGGGGACGTCTTTGAACAGCAGTGACCGAGCACCTCTGCAGTGCTCTGCAGGGAGGCAGAAGCACACACGCTGGGGTCCAGGAGCTTTCTGTGCTTTGGGGGAGCTGTGGAGGATAAATGCCATTATGGGATATCTTCTGCAAGTGACAGCAGTTTAATTACAAGCTGGATGAGGCTGGAATGGTTTATGCCACTGACAACACTTTAGGATACCCTATTATCAGCCTTCTCCAGACCTTACATGCTGTTTTGTAAAGGACAAAGAACCTGTGATCAGTGCTGCTGTTCCCTCTGTGCTGACAGTCCCTGTGCCAGTCCTGCTCAGCTTAAAGGGCACCTGTGGAGAGGACACACAAGGACATCTCCCTTCCCCCCTGCCCCCATGCAAGCGGTGTCCACTGGAAATCTGTCTCCTACAGAAGGAGAGGAGGCAATGCAGGATCTTCACTTTACTCCTCATGAACTTGGGGCTGAGCTTGTACTTCAGAAAGTGCAGGGATTCAGGGAATGCATTTGCACTTTATAATTGAGCAGAAATTCCAGCACAGTCATGTGTGTCTGCTCCTTTCCTAAGCAGAAATACCTGCTTCTCTCTTGCAATGCTCTAAATCCCATAGGAAGCCCTGCTTATGCATTGTTTTCAGGATGATTCCTTGTGGCAGAGAATTTGCCTTGGAGTTGAAGCTGCGGGGCTGCGTACCCCTCTTTGGTATTACTTGATTTTCAGATGCCAGCTATAGTGAATAGCTTTGAAATTTACCAAGACAAAACTCCCCTTTGCCTTGAAGAGGAGATCCAGCCTTGGGCATGAATTCACGAGTGCTTGCAGTAAAAAGAGCTTGTTCTTGTTACTGTCAGGTTGGTCTGGTTGGTTGGTTTTCAGACTGAGCCAAATGGTTATTAAAATGGATGGTGCTCCTATTCTGGCAAGCTGTCACTTCACAGCGTTCCCAGTTCTCTCATGAGAGTGCTTTCCCAGCCCGCCTCCCCGGCTCCAGGGGCAGAAGATAAGCCAGAAGAAAAGGTTCTCCCTAGCCAAGTGTTTGTCTGAAGTGTCCCAGCTACTCTGGAATGATTAGCATCTTTTCTCCCTATGCCTTTTCTGCATTCATGTGTTCCCATTGCATCTGAAATTGAATGATAAAGTATTTTCAAATAACGGAAGCCGCATATGGCATCAGATTATTGCACTGTGAGTGCCACCCTTTACTCTCTGCATGCATGTGATAATTGGGGGTGTCACTGTTCAAATAACAAGACAGGACATCAGGTGCACTTAAACTCTCAAAGATGGAAAAGGACCAACCATACACACCCCACCACCAACCCCAGATACTCTATTTCAGCTATAAAATCAAACGTCACTGTCTTAGAACCACAAGTATGTGACTCCACAGGTATTGATGCAGCGTTTGAGTGTACCTCAGTCTGTTTTACTGAGCCTGCCAAGGAAATGGGAAAACCATGTTGAAGGCATATAGTCAAGTGGCTTGGGTGAGTCAGGGCTGTGGCATGAGGTCGCCTGATGGTTAGGAAGAAGCAGCAGACAGGCAAGGAGGATTAAGCCTGGCCTTGCATGTAGTGTGGTTGTCATTTTTTTCCCAAATTGACTGTTTCTACCCTCAGGTAGGGTACCAGGCTAAATGGGGTAGCAGCCTCATTTGCTTGCAGTAACACCATTTCCAGGGTGTTTAGGTACTGCCTGCAGCCATTAAGGAAGCGAGGGTCAGGAGGTGATAGGAGTCACCAGGCTGCTGGCTCCTCTACCTCCCCTCACTGCCATTGGGATTTTTGTTTGGGACAGACTATATCTTCCTCCTTCCACCACGAAGGAATATTTGCCTTAGTGGCTGCACACTGATGCCACTGAATAATTTGGGGTGAGAAATCAGGACTTCAGATAAAGTTCAACTGATTTATAAGGGAGACACAGGATTTTCCAAGTTGTGCAGCTCTTGCGGGTGCCCTGAGCAAACAATGACCCAGACAAACCCTGTCCCCTCTGCGCAGTCTGCCCAGCAGAGGGAGTGCGTAAGAGCAGTGCAGGGCAGGGACAGCCAAGGCAAACCCTGCCCTCCTTGTCATCGGGCAATGGGCACCTTTGCCAGGGGGTAGGAAAGAGCTGGTTATTGCAGGTGGCTGCAATATCTGTACCTATTTGCCCTGTATCTCTCAGCACTCGCTGCAGAGCACTGTTGTGCTTGCTCAGCCAGGTTGCAGGGCCCAGGTACTCAGGGCAGAGAGCCCTCAGGGATATCTTCTTGCTGGAAGATAGAGTTGACCAAAACAAAAGGCTGCTGGGCACCATGTATCTTTTGAATTAATCACCTGAAAGACCGTATCTCTTTCAACAATAAATAAAAGTAGCACCAGCACCAAAATGTCTTTTTCCTAGGATAAAAGACATGCATGTTACTCTTGTGAAAATATTCTGTGGTCTTTCTTTTCACAGATCAAGATATGGATTATATCCTTAGCCATCAAAGAGATTATCTTCTCAGTGTTTATGAATTTACTTTAGTCTGTAAGCATAGTCTAGTCAAGAAAATATCCCTGTAAAATTGGAGTATGGCATGACAAGTGTCATCTTTTCTCATGGCATCCATCTGAATGCTGGTCAGTTTACAAGTAAAAAAAAATACTTTCTGGAAATGGAAGCTATATTAATATTAAGTTTGAAATTATATGGAAATGATATTAAGTTTGTTCTTTGTTTTGCATCCCCTCTGGATGACTGATCCTGCAGGCAGGAATGACCAGCACATTGCAGCAGGGCTGTGGGAGGCAGAGCCTGCTCCCCTCCTCCAGCTGCATAGCTCTGGACCATTTCCTGTTTGCATACCTAATCTGACACTTCTGCAGGGGCAGATTGAATAAGAATGTATCACTTCTTAAAGTCAGTGTTCTGATCTTAGCCAAAATATAAGGGGTTGGTGTAAAGTACTTCACCCCTTCCCCTTGAAGTCATGCTTACGTGGAGAGTCTTCAGTGAATTCTAATAGACACAGGATTAGGTTCTGTGTCTGTTTTGGGGCTCTGCCTAGGCTTATTCACAAAATCTTACCTAGATGTCTATCTTTTTCTCTTTTCTGCCCTTTTAATTTTTTCCTAGTACAGGTTTTGGTTGGCTGTCCAAGATCTCAAGAAACAACCTTTACAGGATGTGACCACCAGAGTGGAAGAAATCTGGCAAGAGTTTCTAGCTCCTGGGGCCCAAAGTGCTATCAACCTGGATTCCCACAGCTATGAGAAAACAAGCCAAAATGTCAAAGACCCAGGGAGATATACATATGAAGATGCACAGGTTAGTTTTTGATTTTGTGGAACTACTGCTAATGAAACTCTCAGTTTTAATATGACATTCCACTATCACATTGTCACTGCTTAGTCGTAAGAAAAAGGAGATGCACAGTTTGAAGTGACTTTGAGGATATCTATTCAAGCTGGGTAAATTATATTTTTGTTGAATCTATCTGTTGTAACAGGCTAAGGTTTCTCTGGGAGCAAATGTTCCAAAATCTACAAGTCTGGAAGGTACTGCAAGCTGGAGCCATGTCTCAGAGAAAGCACGGGTGAAAGAGTGCTGTACAGTTCAGCCTGTCTCTCTGTACTACCTGTCACCAAAGTCTGGCATATTTACAGAATGGCCGATGTCATATCAAAATCTTGGCTAATACACTTTTTCTGTAATGTATTTATTTATAGCTAGTTATATCCTCCTGCCAAACCCCAAACGCAGCAGCTCCCTCCAACACAGCTAGAAATTTGTCCACCAGACAATACCTTAGAGTAATGATAGGACAGTAGGCAATGCAGTGAGCTTAATCCTTCCCTCCTAAGGCTCCAGCTTTATCAGGGAAATTTCACAGATAAACCGTACACAGAAAATGCCTTGAGGAAAACAGATAATTTGAGAAAAATTGTTACAAGCAAGAATAAAGCTGCATAGCCTTCTGGAAAGTGAAAATATAATTTTGTAATTTTTAAAAAAGAAAAAGGAAGAAGGGATCATTTAGCAAATATTACTAGGGACACAATTAAAAGATATCTTCCTCATAATCATTTTTATCACAAGATGTAGTAAAACCAACAGCAAATGAAAAGAATTCCTGGGTTTTGGTGTGGTTTTTTTTTTAAATTGACATTCAAAGGTAATTCTTCAAAATACTCCACTAACAAAATACTTTCATCTCAAGAGGAGATGTTGTGGACCACTTATACAAGGTTAGGCAATGAATTTTTCAAACCAGCATCAAATACTCTATTTTCCTGAATGCGATCTTGCTCCTTGGGGCTAGCATAGAAGGAATGTATGTGAAGTTTCAAGGCAGTCCCCTGTGAATATCAGGCAACTTAAATGCCCTTTTTAGAGCTGAGAAATACAGGAGTATGAAGACATTCTGGCTAAGATGTATTCTTTGCTTGGCAGTTGTAGTGAAAAAGAACTTCTGCATTACCTGAAAAAAGTGATGATGGCAAAATGCAGGCTAGAGCAGAAAGGTGAATAATGGGGGAATTGATTAAATTGATAGGTAGAAGTACTAAGAATAAGATGAATGTTTAGATGATGAGTATTTAATTAGAAGAAGACATGGAGGGTTTAGCCTTGAACTGATCAGTTCACAATGTAATTGCCATTCAGAGGGGAGTTGATACAATCAAGCTCTGGAGCCCTGGCAGTTAGACTGCAATTTTAGCTTCTTGGGTTAATTTTATTTCAGTGGATTTTTACACTGACAGATGTCCTCAGTTCATCTGTTGTGGTTCATGGACACAGAAATATGAGGCAAAGGTAAACCTTCAGGGCCAGCTGTGGTTATCTTGGAGGTTGAATCTATGCCAAGAGAGGATAGCACAATGCAAAAGGTGAACCCAGTTACCTTCTTGTGCAGTGGGCTTCTGGTAGCTCTCCAGAGGCCAAGCAAGCTGTTTGTGGCTGCTTGACTGGATAGCTGCGAAGGCTGTCTAACAAAAGAAGGAAGAAGAAGGACACTGCTGAAGGGTGTAGCGCCCTGGTAGAGCTGGAGCAATGTTGGCTTTTGCTGGCTTATCCTGGAGAAGGAACATTTTTGTTTGCACATCCACTTCATGGTAGCCAACATAGATCGCCCCAGGGTGCTCTAAATCTCCCAGGTACTGCCGCAGTGTCTCTCGCAGGTCAGCCCTGCCACCACAGAGGCTCTTGTCCATGAATCTGCAGCAGCTGCCTTATCTCAGCACCCTGGCATCAGGAGCCCATGGGAGCTCCCACACATCCCACATTCCTAGGCACTCAACCAGACACAACTAGTCAAAACACCCTTTGTGGGAGGGAAAATATGAGTGTTGTCCTGTCCCGTGTAGCTTTAGCACAAAGAGGAAAACAACTGAAATGTCCTTGTAAGTAAAGAACAAGAAAAAATTACTTTACTCAACAGCACATTCTTTGAATGCCTGCAGCTGTGAGACACTTAGAGGAAGGAAAATTGTTGGCTAAACTGAGAAAATTAGTTTGGTACTCCTGCGATGGAAGAATAGGAGAAGGTGATGTGGCACTCTAGTCATGACTTGAGAGATCCACAAAATGGCAATTCTGTATAAAAAGCACTGGAAATGGACACACTGCTGTACTTGGGAAGGGCAAGGTATAGCAGAGCACATTCAGGCCAGCAAATGCTTTATAACAGGAAGTTGAAAGCAAAGCATCGTTTGTTATCAGGTTCTTAACAGTCTATGCTGGTGTGCTTCTTGGCACAACCTTGGCTCCCAGCCCCAAAGAACTCTCCCAGATGCTGCTCAACCATCTGGTAAGGCAACTAGCCTAGATAAAAACAAGGAGAAAGGGGCTCTTGGCAAACATGCCTCTCACTTCAAACCTCTTTGTCCCTAGGCCAGTCATGGTCTGAAAGCAAATGGTTCCTCTGTTTAAGAAAATCTCAGCTCCAAATCTGAGTCCTCAAAGGGCTCCTAACTCAAACCTGAATTTGGTGTGTACTTATTATTTCAGAGAGACCTCTCTCTGAGATGGATTCCTGTACCACAGAAGCAAGTGTTTTGCCATTTCCTCATCTCAGCTTAGGATACTTGCCATGCTGTATGTCCCTCAGTGCTGCTGCACTCCACAGTCCTGCACTGCTGGGCTTGCATAGAGCTGCCCCTCTTGCTGTGGCTCCCACAGGTGCCGTTGCCCACTCCATGCCTGGCTCAAGCTGTGCCAGCACATCTCAGCTCTGAGCAGAGTGTGCTGTGCTGGCTCAGCCTGCACTCCCCTCCCCAGCTGTCCAGTTTATTGGCATCCCCATTCTCACGCAGCCCAGTGCTGCTCCTGGCTCTGTCCTCATTGTCAGCTGTGCCAGCTATATTGGTCCGCAGCACCTTCTGTCATTTTAGTGCTGGGCCCCTCCAGAGGGGAGCCTACCAATTTAGCTGATTATTTTCTGCTCTTAAACAACTGTCCTCGGAGTAAAATATTATGATTATCAAACCATTTTCACTGGGGAGTAAAGCAGCTTTTAATACAAGGGGCATCATCAGGAAAGGTCAGTTCAATTAAACAGTGAAGTACTTAGCCGGATGTAAGCTCCCACAGGAGTTATCAGCATCATTGAACAACCAATGTGGAGCCCTGCAATATGAAGCAGGCACCGTCAGCTCTGGAAAGTAAATAGGTTTGGGTCTATCTGAATGGCCTCTTTTGGCTAATGAAGCTGCTGACAGCCAAAGTAATTCATCTTTACATGGAAACACAGAGCTGTGAGTGTGACAATTATGGCTTATCTGTACAACACATTATTCGTTTTTTAACCATTCTCCCCCTACCCCCATCAAGCATGTCCTTGCCTCCCCTGAAATGTCTTTCTGCCTTCAGAAGGTCTTTAATCCCTTCCTCAGTCCCTTGGTGTTGGAAGCTAGGATCACAAGGATGCATTGTGTTTCCTCAGTAATGTTTTTAGGGACATTTAGTCTACGTTTACTGGTAGGCTTCAGAGCCAGGTGTACTAGAGTAAGGTAAGCCACACAGTTGTGGAATTCCTTTCCTGTTTTCTTTGTTTATTTTTATTCTTTAATAAATAAAATAGAATTTTAGATTGACATCCCTTTACCTGAAGTAACTATGAAGATGATTCAGGGAAATTCAGTTCTAATCCAGGCTCAGTTAGGGATTTTAACTGTTCTTTGCAGATCCTTGGCTAATTCCAGGGCAGATTTAGACTATAATGCTAAACTCCAGGCAGCTCAAACCAGAAATGTACCTGTACCAGATTTGAAACATAGAATAATTTGGGACAGAAGGCATGATCTTTAAAGATCATCTAGTCCAGCTTCCCTGAAATGAGCAGGGTACATCTTCAACTAGATCATATTTCTCAGAGCCCTGTCCAACCTGACCTTGAATGTTTCCAGAAATGGGGCATCCACCACATCTCCGGGCAACCTGGGCCAGGGTTTCACTATCTTCATTGTAAAAACTTTCTTCTTTAAATCTGGTCTTGAGATTTGAGCCCAGTTCATGCTCTCAGCTGCCCCAGGTGTAGTTCAGTTTGTTCTGGACTGTGACAGAGATATGAGTCCTTGCAGGATTCATCAGTGGTCAGTCATCAGTTTGCATTCTGGTTGTAACAAGAAGCTCAAGGTGTTGACAGAACTTGACAGGATCCTGTTGAATTCAATACCAAACTCCAAGTTTATGCAAGGATCTCTTGGAAGTGAAATGTCATTTTGCGCCAAGAAGGGAGAATGAGGTGTGGCTTCTCTTGACTTTGTGTTTTCAAGCATGCACAGGATGTGAAAGGCCTGGTGTCTATTCAGTGGCCATACAGAACTCCATTTGTCGGTCTGGAGCAAAACCATAGCATGGAAGGAAAATGTGAAAATAATCATTCATTGTGTGTCTGTATCATCTTTCATGTAAGAACTTGAAGAAACATTATTCCTATTTTCTTAAAGTTTTGCCCAGTCACCCTAGTTACATGCATGCCTGTAAAGGACGATGACTAAGGATGGAGAATCAGGGTTACAGCAAAGCAGCTCTGGTTGGCAGTGCAGGCAGCCAGCAAGGGGGCATGGGGCAGACCAAGGTGCTCTGCCTCTAAGAGGGGATCAAGTCCACCTGAGCCAGTGCTGCTCAGAGACCTTGAACCTGCAGTATGGGGAATTGAAAGCACTGCGGCACTGCATCAATATTTATACATGAATGGTGTGCCCAGGGCTCCTGGAGGCTTTTGACAGCCTGCACCTTCCTGTGGAGGTTAGGGACTGAACAAGGAGACTTGACCTTTATTCCCTTCTCGTTCTTTGGCTCTGATTCTGTGGAGCTGGAGGACAAAATCCTTCCTTACACTGCACTCTGGTTGTCTTCCTTGTATTTGGGTTATGGTGACTGTAGAAAACATACAGAGTCTCACTGTTGTGTATTTGTTACACTTAGCAGAAAAAATTGCAAGCTCCTGCACTTGTGGATTTCACAAAACAACCTACAACCAAACAGAATATAAAATCAAGAGCCCCACAAATACAGCTGGAAGAGTAGTCTGGAACAAAAACAGCAAAGTGATGGTGGAGGCTTATGCTGGTGTGCCTGATGTACAGAGCAGGAAATAAAAGGCTTGAAGCAGAAGTTTACATAGGAGCAGATACTTTGTGTTATTATTTTGCTGTTTTGGTTTGTTGGGAGTTTTTTTCAAAATGCACATATGCACCACACATCAGAAAGTATTTCTTTTCATCTTTTGCCTTCCATTTTAATTTTTGCTTTAGCAGTCATGTTATATGAAAAACATCTACCATTCAGCCTTTGTCTTGCTGTTCCCTTTCTGTCTCTGAAGGCATCAGGGATCAAACTACTGTCTAAGTTAATGTCCTTCTGTCACACACAAGCAGGAAAAAGTCACGAGTGACCTCTCTCCTTGCAGACACAGTGACAGAAGGCAATAGATCTCTCCAAATGAAAGATCATGGGAATGGGGTAACAAGAACAGTCAGCATATTCCCACAGGACAATAGTCTGCCTGTTATTCAGGGTGCTGATCCTGCCAAGCTGTCTAAAACTACATGCATGAGTATTAACAGTGCCTCAGTGCCAGACGTTTCCTACCTCCAAAAAATACCTTTAGATAGATTACATGGGAAAGTCTCTAGCTTGCTCAAAAATTGAATTCAGCACTCAGACTCTGGGACTCTTGTGTCAGTAGTGTGCACTGTGCTTCTTGAAAGCAAGAAACAACTGCATGTCAGATCCAGAACAAGAGAATTTCTTCTTCATGTGAAGGTCAGGAAGCTGCTGATACTGTTTCTTTTCTCCCAAATAGGGAGTGAAAGTCCTTGCAAGTGCATCCTTTTATCTAATCAAGAAGCCAGAGCTCCAGGAGGCACTTCTCACAGACTTCAGGGGTATGGTCCCCTCCCGCTAAACCCATGCATTGCAGCAACACTGTGGTCTTTAATTTTTTAAGGTGTTGTTACCTCTTTAAGTGTTCACACTTCTAATTAAAAATTTAGGAAAAAAATCCCTGGGAAGATCTATCAGCAATGCATTTCACATCTCTGCTCAGCCCACAGCAGGTATGGGCTGTCAGGATGGGGTTTGTTGGCAAACAGTTAAAAGATTCAATATACATTTAGACTCTGAGATCTTGAGCTCAACCACTTAACAGCAGCCCAAGATGACATAGCAGCAGGTATCTTACAGTCAAAATGTTGATGAGGCATGGAAAACTGTTTATCTATCCAGTACATGTTCTCTAGGTAGGCATCCAAGCAGGGTTGGTGTTCCCTATCTCAGCATTGCCACCTTTACTCAGAAGCTGTGTTCTGCTTGTTTCTGCAGAACTGTATCCTGCTCTATCACCATCTCCTATGGAACACAGAATGCCCCACTGAAATAGAATTTTCTTCTGCTGTGTGCGGGGTTCTGCATGTTCCTCTCCATGGTACAGTTCAGCTTTTTGGCAGGATTTTTACAGAGAAAACAAAGAGGAAGCTGCTGACAGCCTGCAGGTGTCAGGGTGTTAACCAAAAGTAGTTACACCTCATAGCTGTACAACAGCATGCACAAGAGGGAAAAACCTCATCTTCATTGCTGCAGCTCCTACATATTGTATTGTTTGGAAAAGAAATGCCAGTCTCCCAAATGCCACAGGAGGTTTTCCCCTCCTCCCAGGCAAAATCTTTTCACTTGGGCTTTTTGCCAGTAGCCAGGATTTGGCCCATATTGAGAGAATCAGCCTCTTAGCCACGATCATTGTTCTCAAAACCTAAAGCTGCTCATATGGCGTTAGACTCCCGGCAGCCCACTCTTGTCTCCCAGGATAGCCCTTGCTATATTTAGGACTAAATCCTCCTGCAGTACCAGGCTGACCCCTTAACTGCACAGCACTCAACAACCCTTTGCCTCTAGTCCTCTGCACTGTGTCTGCCATGGACCCTCGACAGCTCTGCCCTCACATTTGTGTTTGAAGATACGAAGCAAACCAGTTGTCTCATCAATTTACAGAGGAGCCATAGCTAAATTTATGTGTTACTTTTATCAATGTGCTTTTCCATGAAAGATTTACATTGTGTTTCCAACTATGTATCTACAGGGCTAAACAAAGGATTTCTGTGTATTAGTCAAAATGAGCTCTCATTGCTTACAGTTACCCCTCTTGCTAAGGCTCTTTCTTACATTCCTGTGCCTTCAGCCCTGTGTAATTTCATTTGTGGGCTGAAAAAAAACTTTATGCTTTTTAGTTTAGCAGGGAGGTTAGTCTATATTACAGGATAATTATTAATCTTTTTTTTTTCCCTTAATAGTAAAAGCAACTTGATTGAGTGTGAAGAAAATGCACCAGCTAAAACTCAGTGTAAATTATCATGTCCCTTGAATACTTGAGTGGCAAAAAAGGTACTGCTCAGATTTTCCAGAGCAATTCACTTTTAGGCCAAGACCCTTATGTGCCATTTGCCAATCTGAAGCATTTCTTTTCCAACTATAAATCCAGGAAAGCCTCGCAGTCCCACAGCAGTCGGAGCACCCAGTATCCCCTGGCCCTGCTAGATGGCAGCACTGCCGGGTACCAGAGAGGCTCCGGGAAGGGGCTCACCCTGGTTAATGCAGGCAGGGAGCTCAAACAGGCACTACAGCATTTTTGAGAAGAGTGAAATCCTAAATGCAGAGACCAGAATAAGCAGATCCAGAAGCGCTTTTAGTGGGGATTTGGAAACATGAACGGGAATTGGAATAAAACATACGTGTTTCCCTGCTTTCTCACCCCCACTGGTGTTTTCCCATCAAGTTCAATCAGGGCAAATGTGAAGGTCTCTTCTGCAGCTTCTTCACTGTTTGCCTCATCTCAGCGGTGCCTGCTACCAACTACTTCAGCTTTCAGAGCTGAAGCAGCAATTTTTACTGCTTTTTCTAAAGTGCATTTTGGCACCATCATTTAGGTTGAATGCAGTTGATCATAATTGCTCCTAAAAAGTGTTGCATTCAGTTTTGGCACAAGTAACTGCTAAAGAGGAGTAGGTGTCCTTTCCTTTCTTTGCCTTTTTGGAAGATCCTGGTGGTGGTATGGTAGGTGGTCCTGCTGGTTGAACAGGATTCTTGAGGATGACCTGGGAAGAGTACAACAGAGTTAACAGGACACATCTCTAACAACCTGTGGATAGCAGGTTTTGCTGGCTGCAGTATGTGTGTGTGCTGGCACAGGGGTTAACCTCAGCTCCTTTGCCACAAATGTCTGTGCAGAGTAGAGGTGCCAACAGACAGGCACTAGGCTGCTGCCAAGTCTAATTGGAAGGTGCAGCAGTCACACACCATGTGTTCAGAGAAGCGTCTGCTTTCTTCTTCCCACGTCTTCTTTGTGCTATAGAGACAGCTCTTCCAAAAACAAACTCCAGGCAGGTTCTCAGCTGGCATCTCTTGCCATCCTTCCAGCAAAGGCCACAAGACCTTCACTCAGGCAGCACTCTCTCATGTGTGAATCTGCAGTAAATTCCTCCCCAGTGTCAAGCATACAGGTAGAACAAATATTAGCATTCACTGCACTATGCTGTTATTTATTTAGCTGTTTAATCTACTGCTTTACATTGCTTGTGGCCTTTTCTTCTAATGGATTTGTCTGACATGCTGCAAATCTCCCTTGCAGCTGGCCAGAGGGTTGGCTGCATGCTTGCAATACAAAAGGGGTCTCCAAATCAGCTCTCACTAATTAATACCAGGTGTTGGTGACAGGGTGAAGGAGCCCTCCAAAACAGTCCAGAAGATGTTAGTGGAATAGCTACAGCAAGGAGGGTAAAGTGGGCCTTTGCAGCTCAAGTGCATCTCCACAGCTACCTAGCCTTAGTGTAAACCCCCCAAAATTAGCTAAACATCGTGGAACAGAATCATTAAGATTGGAAAATACCTCCAAGGTCATCAAGTACAATCTATGACTGTACACCAGCATGTCAATTAAATCATAGCACTAAGTGCTACCTCCATTCATTTCTTGAACACTTCCAGGGCAGGTGACTCCACTGTCTCCCTGGGCAGCTCATTCCATTGCTTAACCACCCTTTCAGTGAAAAAATTATTCCTGATGTCCAACCTGAACCTCTGCTGGTGCAGCTTGAGGCTGTTTCTGCTTGTCCTGTCACTGGCTGCCTGGGAGAGGAGGCTGACCCCCACCTAGCTACAGTCTTCTTTCAGACAGTTCTAGAGAGTGATACGGTCTCCCCTGAGCCTCCTTTTCTCCGGGCTGAACAACCCCAGCTCCCTCGGCTGCTCCTCATATGAGTGACTTTCTAGACTGTTCACCAGTTTCGTTGCCCTTCTCTGGACATGCTCCAGCACCTCAATTTCTTTCTTGTAGAGAGGGGCTCAAAACTGGACATGGGAATTGAGGTGTGGCCTCAGGAGTGCTGAGTACAGGGGGACAATCACTGCCCTGGTCCTGCTGGCCACACTGTTCCTGATACAGGCCAGGATGCCACTGGCACACACTGGCTCATGTTCAGCTGCTGTTCACCAGCTCTCTCAGGTACCTTTCTGCCAGGCAGCTTTCCAGTCACTCATCCCCCAGCCTGTAGCACTGCATGGGGCTGTTGTGACCCAGGTGTAGGACCTGGCACTTCACTTTGCTGAACCTCATACAATTGGCCTTGGCCTGCTGATCCAGCCTGTCCAGATCCCTCTGCAGAGCCTTCCTACCCTCCAGCAGATCAACACTCCCACCCAGCTTAGTCTCATCTGTGAACTGGCTGATGGTGCACTTGATCCCCTCATCCAAATCATCAACAAAGACATTGAAGAGGGCTGGCCCCAATACTGAGCCCTGGGGTCACCGCTGGTGACTGGCTGCCAGGATCTAACTCCATTCACTATCACTCTCTCGGCCCAGCCATTCAGACAGCAAAGAGTGCACCTCTCCAAACTGTGGGCTGCCAGCTTCTCCAGGAGAAGGTCATGGGAGACAGTATTGACAGCTTTGCTGAAGTCCAGGTGGACTAAATCCACAGCCTTTCCCTCATCCACCAGGTAGGTCACCTGGTCATAAAAAGAGATCTGGTTGGTCAGGCAGGATGTGCTTTTCCTATACCCATGCTGGCTGGGCCTGATCACTTGGTTGTTCTGTATATGCTGTGTCATGGTAGTCAAGATGATCCGTTTCATAAATGTGCTAAATGGAAACCTGTGCTTGGAGGGAGCAAAGAATCTGCCATTTCCCCTTATTCCCCATCATCTAAAGTTTGCAGCTGTGTTTAGGCACAAACAGGGGAAAATTTCCATCAGCAAGTTCAAATTTAAGGGCTTTCTGGAATCTAGCTGGTGTTCAGAGTTCATGAGAAGATTGTGCTTGGCCTTCACAACTCCAAAAAAATCCCAAGCCTGTCACAGAATATCAGGATGGGTAAAAAACTGGTGGAATTAGGAATGGATGTTTAGCCAGCAATTCTTCTCTTATCATATATACACAAATCAGAGGAGAGAACCAAGGTTTTCTGCTAAAAAGAAATCTTTTTAACAGAGAACATAATTCCTGGGATCTACCACGTGCCTTGGGTGAGTCAGAGGTTATTATTTTTTTATCATTCAGGTTTTTTCCCACATTTTTCTTGAGTGTTCCCAAGGTCCTGTTTATCTGGCAGCTGTGCCCTGCTCAGGGTCATTGTGCTTTGACTACAAGGGGGAAGAGACACCTGAGATCACATTGCAGCACATCGATTTGAAGCAGGCGCAGCTTTGAAATGGTTTCTGCTATCTCAGCCACCTCCCACATTCCTGTCTGGAGTGCAAACTTTCCTTATTTTTTCCTCCCCCTTTCCCCTCTTGTCAGGAATAATTTACAAAGCCTGTCCTTCATCTCTTTTGAAAGGTAAAGCTTGTGGAAGGAAAATAGCCAAGAGATGCTGAACCTTATCAGGGTTTATTTCCCTGCACTTAAGCTGTCAGCTCGCAGGGGTGGGATCTCCTGTTGATTTCACATAGTTGTCAAAGAGAATTTTTTTGTGATTTAGCTCATTGGTTCCTTTTTTTCTAGAAGGGGCATTTCCCCCTTTTAAATGTACTGTTTGTTCTTCTTTATATCGTGTAATGGTTGTGGCAAGTGGAATGGTTATGCTGTCTGAAGTGTAACTCTAGTGACAGAAGACTAGGTACAGAGAGTGTGCTCAGTGAAGCTGGACAGCCCCCAGGACCACTGTGTATTTTTCCCCATGATGGAGGAGATGTGATTCAGGTGCATAAGCACAAAAGAGGGTCTACCTTTTTCTCATGACAAGATGCAGGCAGATCTCATTGCCTCTGTTGCCTTGGTTCAAGAAATGGGAAACAACAGTAATGAGGGCGTTTGATAGCAAACCCGCACTGCTTGCAGGAGTCTTGTAAGGGAATTGTTTGCTTCCTGGAGATGAAATCCACTGCACTTACAAAAGCAGGTTCTTGTGTCACCCTCCATGTTAGACTGACATTTCCCAATGTGTATCCATCGTCACAGGGGAGCATCAGTACAGCCAGCACTGATCAACAGCATGCTGTGTGAGGGACTGAGTGACTGGTCAGCTCAAAACGCCAGGTTGCCAGGGCTCCCTCACACTTGTCAAGTCAGTCCCTGTCTCCACTTGCAGCTGCTACTGCAGTGGCCTGAGATGGCAGCTTGGTGCTCAGAAAGAGCTGGCAAGGCTGCAGGGGAGACCAGTGGGACACATGATGCCTGTCAACTGCTGGCCAAATCTTGAAAGACTTTTTTTTCCTGCCTTTTATCTGGTTTTATAAGCTACCTTGTTTAATGGTTTAATAGATCACTTGGGCAATTTTGTTAGATGATTGTTCTCAATCCTCGGGTTTGCAATGTAACTCCCTAAAGAATTGCTGTCTTAGGACTGGAACAGGGAGCTGAGACTGAGCCATGCTTGGGAAGTAGCACACAGCAATAGCTGGGAGAGGCTGCACTGCCTAGATGAAATGGTTCTCCTGCTCTTGTGCAGATAGGGCACAGGAACTTCCCATGGCACTTGTAAAGAAGTGTTGCAGTGATAATTCTGGACAGACTACTCACAGTGCAAGAGACTGGAATGCCCAGAGCTGCAGCTGCATAGTTAAAAATTACATGGGTAGTGCATTTACTTTTTATATTTAGGGAACCAGCAGTAGTGAGCTCATTACCCTGTAATAAGCAACTTAACAAAAAGGAGAATTATCTCAGTATAAGGATGGAAAGGCTCAAATTTCTTACCAGCACTGTCAGGTATGTCAGGGAGATTGTGCATGTTCATAAAGTCCATTGCACTGGAAGATTTCAGCCTTTAATGTGGGTGTCCTTTCTCCCCACCATGTGACAAAAAGGTGGAAAAAAATAGCTGCTCAGTAAAATAAAAAGTGAGAGACCAGTGGGTTGCAATGATCCAAAGTAAGCTAAAAATCTGTGACAGAGAAGGACAAGACAATTTGCACAAGTTGCATAGAGCAGCTAAATCCAAGTCCACACCTCTGCCTATTACTCAGGTTTCCACAAAAGAATATGGTCAGTTGTTAGACCTCCAGTAGCTTTCAGTGTATTTCGGAAATGAGGAGCGGCTAAACGCTAGCTGTAGGTTCTCCCTAGGAAGTTGCAGATTCTGGAAAGCATAAGAGAAAATAGCTTGGTGGCAAAAAACAGAGTAGGCTAAAGATCAAAACAAATGTCCCAGCCACTGGCGTTTCCTGTCCTGCAGCGAGATTTGTTGTGTAAGTGGGCCAGACACACACCGCAGCCACAATTTTAGCAGAAATATTCATGGTGCAGTCTCAGTGGGGATTTTGACTCTAGCAATGCAAGCTGTCCTCTACTGTTGCAAATTGGAAGGCAGTCTTTGCTGATCTGAGCAACTGGCTCAGACTTCCAGTAGGTGCTTCAGAAATGCAGTGTTGTAAAATAAATTACTAGTGTATCATTCATGCCTTCAGTCCAGAGCTTCTTGAAAGCAAGCCCTTTGAATTCTTACAATTAAAAAGTAAAGTTTGCTTCTGAAGCTATGCATGTCCCTCCTTTTCCTATGCCCAACCTTCTTTCTTCATTAGCATTCAAAGCCTAGGAATAGTTATTCCCTGTTTGATTATATCTTTGGTGAACAGCTGAAAGGTAGTGGTGTTGCTGTTTAGTGATTCCAAGATGTGAAAAGCAGAGAAAATGCTTCATACCAATTAGCTACTGCAGTGGCATCAGGGCGGTGGCTGTGCAATACTCCCATTGCAGGGAAGGGATTCAGTTAAGAAGTCAGCTTGTGGTTTATTTCATCTCAGGATCAAAGCAATTTTTTCTGCTTCTGACCGCCAAATATTGAGTTTACATTGTTTTAAGGTCAAATACATGAAGTCGTCTTGACATGAGCAAGAACGATAGTTGTCGCTGGCGTGCAGGTGGGTTGTATGGCCAGTCTCATGTGTTCTCCTTTGCCTCATTGTGTGGCAATGAAAACTGGATGTTATTTTCCAAAAATGTTATCATCATGTTTCAGACCAGACCTAGTTGTCTGACCACAGGTAAAAGAAACCATTTGGAGCCCAAAGACAGTAAAAAAATTAATGACATCTAGAAAAATGTTAATATAAATATCCCTGTCAGCCACCACATTGCCTCAGCCACAGCACCTTCCTGCCCACCTCAGCACCTCACCCACCAGCACCCTGCATGTATTGGCTGCTGCAAAGAGGACCACTAAGAGAATGAGGGCTCTGGAGATCCCTCAGGCCTTTGATGGGCTGTTGATGGGCTACAAGGTGCCCACTTACTCATTAGTCTCCTCATGGTCCTGGAAAAGCACCAGTTAGGTGGGTTTGTTTCCCAGGTAGTTACGAAGCACTCATTAGGAGGACGTGGAGTCTTCTTGGAAACTTTAAGAGGTAGCAGCACAGGTGAACTGATTGAGGTGTGGTTGGGTTTAAATCAACTGAGTCCTGAGTTTATGCTAATTGAAGTATTTAAGAGAGAACTGATGTTGAAAATCCTTATTCACACGAGAGAATCATATCCATGATGTGCATTATTTTCCCCCTTCTTGTCTTAAGGCATCCTTGGCTCATTCTGTCCTGCATAAATAGAACAAATGTCCCACAGCTGGATGTCAATTCTTATGGCAATGCTGTACATGAGGAATATGAAACTGTGCCCTCCCATGTGTTTTTTCTGAAGCAAGAAGGGTGGCGGTTGCTAAATGGCTTTATATGAACAGTTCTATTGCAAAATCTTGTGCTGTCCTCTGGATAGGTAGAGCTGCACAAATGAGGATCTGTCAAGAATAAAAGCAAGTATGGAAATTAACCAGTAAAAATTGTTCCACACTAGGATGTAGCTCAAAGGATACATTTATGCTGTGTCAAAGAAAAACCGGTGGCCTTCATCAGACTACACCAAATAGTGTAAGAAAGCTGAATTAAGCAGTTCTTCTGTGTATAGATGGGTCATTGCTAATTACCCATGATGGTGAAGATAAGGGAATTCTGCTTGGCTTGTTAACACACTGAAATAAGCTATGCGACTTCTGTCTGGTTTGGCTCTTCTAAAGTTTCATGTACAATGGCTTTAGGGCAGGAGAGAACATTTCACATTGTATAATTAACTATAGATAAAACTACTCATTAACTCTATAAAAGTGCTTCCTTGGGCAAAGTCTAAAAGAAAGGTCCAAGGTGCCTGTTTTCCTCTTGAGCTCCTTTAGTGTGTTCTCAGTCATTATTTGGTCAAAGTATTTTGATTTGATTTTCATGGTGCTTGGGATAATATCTTTTGTAAATCCAGGGATAACTAGGAGAAAAGCTGACTGTGTTAGGGGATTCTCAGCAGGAAAGTAAAGCTTAGCAAGGAAATAGAAAATGGTATGTAGTAAGTTCTGCTGCAATGAAACACTACTTTGTAAGTTTGAAGATACACATAGTAAGTGCTCTCAGAGCAAACTGGTAACAGTACATACAAGAGAGAGACTCATCCAATGTAACTTTATACGTATGATGTAGCCATCCACATCTGAGCTAGTCATATAACTTCCTGAACAGTCACCACAGATAAGGGCTTTTTCAGGACACTAACATGTTGGCTTGCTTGAGTGCATGTCTAAAGTGGACATAAAATGTGTCCAAGTATCAGTTCCCCTCCATGAACAGGAGGGGAATGCTGGGTGATTGTTTCAGTATCTGTAAGTGCTAAAACGAAACCTAATCTATGAGACAATTTCTGGTTTTTATTTCTTCTTTCCAGGGTAGGCACTTTCTTATAATCTGGGGACATCAGAGAGTTGCAATCTTTGCAGAACAATCCTGATGAGTGAATAATATGTGCCCGCCTTTGGGGTGAGGGCCATCTCTTTTGTGTTCGTACAGCCCCAGACACAGCAGGGTCCTGCCCCAGGATGGACCTCATGTACACTACCACAACACAGATAATCAGTAATAGCAGACTTAATTAGAACTCTGATCAGTCTCTCTTCCTTCCCATTCTCTGTGTTTTAAGTCCCTGTGATGTCTAAATGAGGTTTGATAACAATTCTCTTTCTCTCGTTTCCCGCCGTCCCACAGGAGCACATTTACAAGCTGATGAAGAGTGACAGCTACGCGCGCTTTCTGCGTTCGAATGCTTACCAGGACTTGCTTCTGGCGAAGAAGAAGGTATCTGTTGGAAAGGACATGCCTGCATCTCTTAGCACCTCTTGATTCTCGCCTGCTGCTTGCTGCTAGTGTGAAAGTGAAAATATTGTTTCCTTTTTTTTCCTTTAAGAAGGGAATGAGCACTTTTGTCATCTTCACTGGGGGCATGGCATCCTTGTGCACAGCTTCAGCATGAGTTTTGGGGGAAACATGGTGACCCAAGGTAAAAGTAATACGGAAAGGTGTTTGTCTTGCACAGTTGTCTCCCAAACTCAGTGCAGACAATACAAATTGTATTGCCTCCTTCTCATGGAAAAACGGTGTGTGATATGAGAAGCAGAACCCATCAGTCTATTCATTACTGGTGCAAAATTCACCTGTTGAGATTTTCACCTCCCTAGTCTCACCATGTGATATTCCCTTTGGATGCCTTGCCTAGAGATCCCCCTGCAGCAATTCCCATTCTCCTTTCCCTTGCTTTTGCCTCCCCAGAGATGTTTCCTTTTCCTCGGAGATAGGAAATAATTGCAATGCATGTAGTAATCAAGAATTCCAGCCACTCTCACAGGAAATCTGGGTTCGAGCTCTTCTTAGCATTTTTGGTATCTGCATGAGCTCTGCCAGCACCATGATTCTGTCAGGAGGCTCCAGATCAGGGTAGCAAAGGAGTGGTTACATAGAGTTACAGCTCCTGTCCCCGAGTCCCTTCTTTCCAAGGGGTCTAGGAGATAAGCTACTGATTTCTGCATTTGTGGCTGTGCTCAAATGCTTCCTGCAACTCCTGACTAATTCCCATAGCTCTCTGTGTGTGTCTGTGTGCATGTGCATGCCATGTACATATGTATATGTCTCACTTGCATTTGACTCCCAGGACTGTACATAAACTGACTCCTGACTCCTGCAGCCTGAGCATGTGGTTTCCCATCACCATCTTCCCTGCTGTTTTTCTGCTGCATTCTCTGTGTGCTGCCAAATTACATTGCATCGGCACAATACAATGAAATCCCAGTGGTATTTTTGTCCTGATTGTCATTGTGTGCCTTAAAAGCATGCATATGGTGACAAAAGGAGACAAGCCCCTCTGTCTGCTGTGCCTGAGACTACTGGCAGGTGGATTAGGGAAAGGTAGTGGAGGGCAGCAGTCAGTCTTCTGTTTCAAAATGTCTCGTCAGTGACAGCATAAACCAGTGCTGCTTACATTTAGAAGGGTTAGACCTGACTTAGTTCAGAGGCTGGGAAATGAAGGAGGTGCGAGGCAAAGTTTTCTGATGGTATAAACCATAAAAGCCTCTGCCATCTCCCTACCCCCAGCAGCTTATGGTCCCCCCCCACCCCGCAGTCTCCATTGAACACATGGGAGTTCATGTGCTTGAAAGACAGGAGAGCTTTCTCCTCCCAGCTAAACTCATTCAAACCAAAGGTTTATTTTTTTGCAATCCTTGTTTGCTGTCAGATCAAGCCCTGGATGTGTCAGCATGACATCCTCATCCCCTTGCAAACTGCCGCAGGAGCAGGTTTTGGTGTCATGTTAACACAGCCGTGAAAGTAAGAATCAAGTTTCTTTAAGAAAGAGCTGTGGGTGCATGAGTAAACATATGAAGGCACAAAAAAGGCAGGAGTAGATCTGCGCAGATGCGCTGTTGATCAGCTTCACATTATGCAGGAGGGGAGTTGGTGCTGCTCCAGAGTCTGTAAGGCTCTTTGCAACCACATTGCATTGTGTTGTGCAAGTGAATGTTTTGGAAACAGTGTAGGTACAGAGATGATGATAGAAAGAATGTGACATTTCTATAGGCTGAGCTACATGGTCCAATCTTTAGGACCTTTGGTGAAGCTTTGAGAGGCATCCTTTTAAAATTCCTCTAAATAGCTGGAAAGCAAGGGAGGAAAAGAGGAATGCAATAGCATATCAGAGCCTGCATAGATGGAGGATTTGGTTTAGAGCTGGCAAACAAAGTCCTGGATTCAATGATGTGAATAGAAATTCACTGCAGTTCTTTAAGTTGTGACGAGTACATCTCTCTGAGGCATGTCTTTCCCCAAAGTCATTATCCTCACATGGCTTGTATACCACACTGATATGACATAGCTTACTTTCATTACTGAAAATAAGTTCTGTCAGAAGCACAGCATGATGGACGTGGGGTAAAAGAGTTGCTTGCGCTAAGCAAATGAACTATGGCTTCAGATTCCCACATTAATGTTTTGTGGGTAAATTTGTGTTATTTGGGATCTTTTGCCCTCCAGCACTGGGTTATGGCAAACTGAGAGGGCAGGAAAAAGGGAAAGGCAGACTGTGTAGCTAGAGTACAGAACTGGGAACCATAAAATCCATATGCTTCCCCTGGTTACCCCACTTAACTTCTTGTGTGAGCTTGGGGAAAAAAGTTCAATTTTGCCTGCCGTATATCCTCCTCTTTTTCAAAGGGCAATGATGATAGTGACCTGCTCAGCAGAGAGATGCCAAAGCTTGATTAGTGCTTCAAAACATGCTTCACATTTCTGGTATTTGTAAAATACTGTAAATTTGAAGAGTTACCTTCTTCCACACCATACAATAACCACAGATGTGGGAGCTTCCCCTCCCTGCTCTGGGAGTGCAGTAATGGAGGGGAAGAAGGGAGAAGAAATTATGGGTCAGGATTGAGATACAATGACAGAATTATGAGGGGAACGTATTGTTCACACCACTAACTGATGCAAGACAGCAGACATAGGCTGTGTACAGACCAGACATACATACTTTGTTAATCCATTTTAGATGTTTTTTCCCCCATTCTTCCCAATGTCATTATTGCAAGTAACCACAGTATTATTGGCCTCAATCCTGCAGATTCATGGTGCTCAGCAGGGAACATGAGATTGGCCTCCAGCAAGGGTGTGATTGGAAGCAGTGAGCTGCAGAGGGGAAAAACTGGGTGTAGCCTTCTGCCTTGAACAGAAGGCCTCCTCTCTGCCAAGCTGGAGAAGAGGAGGGATGAGAGCACAGCCCTGTCCTCAGGAGGAATGGCCATATGCCCAGCCCAACTTGAGCTCTGGGCCTCCATTCCCAGACCCCCTCTGCAGCAGGTAGAAATCACGGATCTGCTGAAAGCGTCTGGCTCGGCAGCAAAGGGCTGGATGTGCTGAGATCCCCGAGCGACTCACTGTGTTTTATTTGTGTATCTACCCAACACGCCCCACTGGTGCTGCAGAGAGTCAAGCACTGACCTGCTCCTGTTTCTGCTAATATGCACCTTGCTGCAGGGTACCTTACAGCAGGTAATCACTGCTGCACTGCCCTCCAGCCCTTCTCCGCAATAGCCAAAATGGTGGCTGGATGTCCTTAGACAGCAGTGATCCACCTGTCAGGACAAGTGCTGTGACGAACCTCCTCAGTCAAGGCAAGAAGGCATTTTGGCAGGGTGACTTGGCTGCAGAGCAGGGGTTTATTCCCTGGGGAAAGAGCAGTGCAGATTAGTTAATGCACCATGGAAGGGGATGCAAGTGCACAGGAACTTTTGTTAATGGTAAAGAAGCAGCCAGACATGTGCTCTGCTAGTTATTTTTGCAGAGAAGGGAGCAAAAGGAACAGAAAAGACCTCGAGGTACTTTCCATTGCTCACTGTAAAGGTGAAACAGTGACATTGGTTGGCATCTCTGCATTAGCTGAAGGGG
The DNA here is from genome assembly GCF_000738735.6 of Corvus cornix cornix. Lineage (NCBI taxonomy): Eukaryota > Metazoa > Chordata > Aves > Passeriformes > Corvidae > Corvus > Corvus cornix. The sequence goes on from NC_046335.1 coordinate 35,831,448, forward strand.
CAGCTGAACTGTCACAGTGCTGGTGTTCGTGTCAGTTTAGCATGGGGTGGCTTCCTGCTATCCGGCCCTGCCCGTAAGCAGGGAAGCATCCTGGAAAGGCAGCCACAGCTGTAGTGCAGACAGGCTGCGAAGCTATGAGAGTGAGCCCTGCGGCATTGAGGGAAGAGCAGGTTGGTATTTTCTTGGTTTAGAGCATTGTTTTGCTCTCCACCTGGTTCAGAGAAGTGTGAATTCACCGTGGTCCTGTTCAAATGAACACACAATATATGCAAAATACTCCGGCCACTTGGTGGCACTGTACATGCCCTTTGCTTTCTCACTTTGGACAGGTAGATGTGACTGCCTTAGAAGCCCAGGACCTGCTCCTGGCCTTTTCTGCACCCAGGGTCAGGGATGTTATTATCCTTTGTTTTTATCTGATGCCATTCCCTCTGGAGCACATTATTTTTCACCAAGTTAAAGTTCAAAATAAACCCCACTTCACACCCCAAAGTCTCATACCAAAATAAAGGATTCAATAGCCAACAAAATAAATTCAGGGAGGGAGGGAGGTAGAGAATTTTGCAGACCTTATGTTCAGAAGACCAAGTTTCTGTATGTATTTCCCTATCCCTTTTCAGATCCCTGGCAAGAAGTGTCAGCAAGGGGATACTTAACAGCTTCATGCCATGAGGAACAGGCTGCATTTTCAGCACACGCCTTTTGAAGCGTTGCTTTTAACCAGACCCCCTGTGCCAACTGCTCTGTATTGTCCAGGAAGGTTCCTATTGCAGATTATGCCTCCTTCTCAGTCCCATCAGGGCACACATGGCCAGTTTGATTCAGTCGCAGGACTTGCCTTGAATGTTGTAAAGATGTTGAGCAATTTTCTCATAATTATTTTTAATAGTCAGTGTCAGCTGGTTAAGTTTTCTTCTACTTAATCTCCATTCAAGCAGAATCTACACAAAGGAACTTAAAGTTTGGATGGCTGGGTAAATGATTAATCAAGAAAAAAAAAAAGGAAAATTTGAAGAAGCTAGTCAATAATTAGTGAATGGTTTCTATGTGGTGAGCTCTATTTTTATGTATCTGCCTGGGCTGAAGGGTTTTCATCTGCAGTAAGGATGGTTGTTTCATATTTTATCCAAATGCATATGTCCTTTGCCATTAGCTGATGGAGTCTGTTGGTGTACTTACTGACGAAGATTGCATTTTTTGCACCTGGGAGGACTACATGACCTGGCTTGCACATGAGTTTCTCTGCCTTCGCCCCTTTGCACACGCAGTGTATGTTTGGGCAAAGGCTGCTGTGGTGCTGCAGCAGGAATGGCTCCAGGGTGCACACCCCAGGTCTGTTCCCAGGACTGGGATAGGTGTGACTCGGTCTTTCTATTCTTTTTTTTTTTTTTTTTTTTTTGCACTTTGTTATTTTTAAATTTCCTTCATCTAGTGTGCAAGGCAGCCTCCCCAGCTCAGCACCGTGCTGGAGAGCTGTGGGCAGGCGTTCCTTGCACGGCAGGCTGCCAGCCACACGGGCAAGCAGACAGGAAGCGCCAGCAAGCTGTACAGCCAGCACCCACACCCACGGACATTCAAACTGCTCAAGCAAGCTCATCACTCTGCAGCCAGCCTGCCTCAGCTGCTTTTTATTTTACTAGAAAATGTCAAGCTTTGACTCAGAGCTGGATGCTATGGGGATGAGCTTTCCACGCATCCAGCCTGCCACCGCCATGCCAAATGTGCAGAGTGACTGCAAACCGTGCTTTGCAAGGCGCTTCTGTGAGACACTGTCGGTGCTCTCTGTGGCTGCTTTCCCACACGTCTTCAGCTGTGGTAGGCAGCAAACAGCCTTGCGTGGGGCCCCCTGTGCCAGACAAGCTCTCAGCAGCTCAGCAAGGTGCTCATGATCTTTAAAGACCACCATCCTACCTTTCTGCTGGGTGGGAAGGTGGATCACCTTGCCAATAGAAAAAACAGACACTAAATTTTGACAGTGAGTGCAGGGGTGCAGTGTGGCCAGTATAGCAGCTCATTCTCCTTTGACCCCAATGCACACCAGAGCTCCACTTCAAAGTGCAGTTGGGTCAGACACTGATTTTCCAGCCTGCAGCAATGTGATGCTGCAGACTTCGAGTGCCTTACTCCCCTAAAGAGCCTTGCAGTACACTCAGTCTTTTGTTCAGGTATTTCTTCTCCTGAAATTGTGTTTTTAACTTGGCTGCTGGTGGGTCTTGCCACCCGTGCAGGAGACCAACGCAGAGGCCCAGTGCCCTGCTGTCCTCAGTCCTGCTCACTGGTATGTGTTCAGCTGAAGTGGCAGGAATGCAGCTTCTCTCTGTCACCTCTGCTGCCTCGGCATGTGGGGACACCTCTGAGGCTATTTCCAAGAGGGAATCTGTGACACTCTGAGCACTTGCACGGCTCTAGTACTCAGCCAAAGACTGAGGCTGATGTTTCTTTCCCCTTTCCTCTCCTCTCACATGCAAGGAGAGGCAACTAACCCTTGGGTTAGTGCGTGTTAAATACTCCTTTGGGGAACATTGGACTGGGTACATTACTGTTTTCCTGCCAGCCGGGAAGGCTGCTTTATTGCTTGGCTCCATCCTCTGTGTGGGCTAAAATGACGTGCCTCTAGTGTTCACTTTTGATACCACTTTTGGGACATCAGAGCTGATGCTGTAGCTTCCTCGAATGGTTGTAAGTGTGGAGGTTGCTTGTTTCTTTCTTCTGGATAAAGAATATTGCTTATCTTAAAAGAGCCTTATGTTTTGATCTCATCTTTGGTGATGCAGCAGGGACGATCTGCCCCATCTTTCCATGGGATGCTTAAGACTAACCTTGTAGACATCAGAGAGGTGTGAAAGCTGTGATAAACATGCAGAAGAATCAAAAGGCTTTGCCTAGACTCAGCTACACGAGTTCTCATCCAATTTATCTGGTATGGTTTTGGCTTCTTTATGTCTTCTCTATCTGATTTTTGCACTGGTGCTTTGTCCTGGGGGTTGTTACTGCAGCTGAATCTGCAATAGATGATATGTCAGGTATGTGCCTCTCCAGTGCAGTGCTTATTTCCAGTGCACCTTCATGCACCATCATTAGTGTGGTTTTCCCTCACATGTAGCTCCTTATTCCCTTCATGGCAGTTTTACTTCCATCTTACACCCCCATTTTGCTGGCTCACCACATTAAAATAAGTGTCTCTCCTGGAAATCAGCAGTGCCCACAGCTTTCTGACTGCAATAAGCTTTCTTTTGTATCATTGAGTTTCCTCTCTTCTCTATAACAATTTTTTTCTCTTAGATATTCCAGCAAATATGCCAATAAATTATTTAGTTCTTCCTTGTTAGTGGCGATTAGATCTCCCTTATGCCAAATGAACAAAGTGCTGCAGTGAGCAACCTTCTCAGGGATATGTTAATAAAGCCATGATGCACATGCTTGTCTTCTCACAGTGCAATTGAATGTCGTCTTCTTGCATATGAATAGTCCCGTACTCAGTGCCCCAAACTGGCCTGTATCTTTCTGTTGCCTTGCAAAGACATGCATATGCTGTCTTGTGTTTTGTTGTAGCCAAATTTACTGGAAATATGCCTCTACCCTTTGGATAAATAGAAGAGTGTAGGTTCACTGGCAAAGAGTCCAGTGGTTTTCTTCCAGTGCTGTATTCACTCACACATTGCTTTTTAATACTGTGAAAGCTACTGTGGTTTTTTTCATCTCTCTACACAAGTAGCTGGGAGCCTCCGATAGCTGTTTGGCAGATGTTAACCAGAATCAGACGTCCCAGCTAGAACAGCAACAGAAGGAAAATTCAGTGAAAAAGAAATCAATACCAAGAGCTGTAAGACACAGCAATGCACAGACATATATGAACCATTCAAAAAACTCACAGGAGAAAAGTGACTTTCTCTGAGAGTAAAAGTACTGATTTTTCTCATTCTTTAAGGCATTTTGATTTCTTATGTTTGCTGTTGCAAACATTGATTTCTGCTTTTTACATTTTTTTACAACTTTTTCTTCTTGCTGCTTCCTTATATTTTGCTGCTGTTTTGAAAGACTGCATTTAAGCTGAAGGGTTTTTTTCTGTATTTTTATCTTATTTTTGTTCCCTGTTAAGCCAGAGAATGAGCAAGGTCGTAGAACTTCTCTAGAAAAGTTCACTCGCAGCGTGGTAAGTTCCTTTTCTTTTCCCTCCTCCCTTTCCTCAGAACTTCATTTTCAGTTGGGGGAAATGTGGATGCTTGACTTTTTATCTCATCCTTTATTTTTGCAGCTAGCATCTTTGCAGCTTCTCTCTTAATACCGTAGCTCATCTAAATAGTAGCTCTAAAGAAGGGACTGGGGGGGAGGGGGGGGCAGGGGGGGAGAAATGGCATAATGCTCATTCTAGCTTATCATCATTGCAAAAGCAAATTGATTTTTGTCTAGAATTAAATGCAAAGTTTTGCTACATTCCCACTACAGTATTTGTTGTGGCTTTTCCTTGCACAATGAAGTAGAAGAGCATGGTTCTCATAGCTCCATTGCAACAGTATCCGTACAGTTCCATCGTGCATGGATAATGATAGCGTCACATACATATCCACCCACAGCACTGCAGCCACTTCCTCCGTGCCCCCATCTGTCAGTGCTCATGTAAATAGTGATGTGCGATACCCCTTGCCTCGTTCGTGATACTGGTACCGGAAAAGGAGCACAGTCACAGCAAGAAACATAACACTGTTAAACCTTTTAGACAAGGGGACAGTGGGACCTCAAGGGCAGCAGGCAGATGTCCTCTGTCTTTTGTCCTTCATCAGTCTCCAACCTCCAGCTGGTCTGTCCAGAGCTTGGACAAGACCTGCTTGCCCCACTTGCTTTCAGGGATCTGTCTGTGCAGCAATTTTTCTACAGAACAGGAAAAGCAGGGAGAAGGGGGCAGGACCAGAGGCAGATACTGCGAGTGGAGTAGCAGGGATACTGGGCAGCACAGGCTGTGTTTTGAACTGCATCAAAAGCAGCGTGACCAACAGGTTATGAGAGGGGATTCTGCCCCTCTACTCTGCTCTCATGAGACCCCACCTGGAGTGTTGCATGCAGCTCCAGAGTCCCCAGGACAGCAAAGACATCGACCAAATCCAGAGAAGGACCACAAAGTTGATTAGAGGAATAGAGTACCTCTCCTACAAGGAAAGGCTGAGAAAATTGGGTTTGTTCAATCTGGAAAAGTGAAAACTTTGATGTTACCTAATTGTGGCCATCCAGTACCTGAAGGCAGCCTACAAGAAAGACAAGAGGGACTTTTTACAAGAGCACAGTGAGAGGAAAAGGGCGAATGAATTCAAACTAAAACAGAGTAGGCTTAGATTAGATATTAGGAAAAAATCTTTGCTGTGAGGGTGGTGAGGCACTGAACAGGCTACCCAGAGAAGCTGCAGATGCTTCATCCCAGGAGGTGTTCAAGGACAGGCTGAATGGAGCTCTGAGTAACCTGGTCTAGTGAAAGGTGTCCCTGCCTGTGACAGGGGGCTTGGAACTAGATGATCTTTAAGGTTCCCACCCAAAGCATTCTATGAGTCTGTGATACTCTTGCATGTGTGTGTATAAATGTATATTTATATGTACACTACATACACACATGGTATATAAATATAGCACCTTTGTATATACTGAGAGAAACAGGAAGCTGTGCAGGTAACTGTGAGCTGCTGTAGAGCAAATAAGCCGAAAGCAGTTCTTCCTGACGCTGCTGTGCTACTGCGCAAGCAAACCCAAATGTAATATACAAAGCTTTGTAGTACATCCACTGGCAGACTTCCTGGGGAATGTATTTATATAGCTAATGCATATGCACACATTTAAAATATGTTGATACAAAATATATCACTATGCCCATCTGCATATTTACTACTTTCTAAGAGTCTGCCAGGGAGAGGAGTAGGAAAGAATTTTTTTTTTTTTAAACAAACTATGCAGAAATATTTACACCGAGTGGTAAATTCTGCTCCCAGATTTGCCAAGTACGTGGAAGAGTAACTCTCACTTTACTAGACTGGCTGGGTTTATAGTTGCATAGCCAAGGATGGATTTTTCTCTTGCATTTGATTTGAAGGGTAACTTGACAAGCTCAGTTTGGGATGCTATGATTAGAATGTAAGTAGCTGTAAAGAAAATTATTGTAGATTGGTCGGCACTGTGGTTCATTTTTGTCTTACTGGCTAGCATACTGTAAATATTTTCTTTCTCCTAATACAGATATAAAATCTCCTCTTCTGATGGCATGGTAGCTACCAGAACTAGGAAGGGTCTGAATTTTTTATACTTTGCATTATGGCAGTTTGTGATTGCGATCAGATGAGAAAATAGTCACTACATTGACATGTCCTCAGAGGACAGCATTACCAAAGTGAGAACTTTATGGCATACTCAGGGGACTGAATTAAGACAAAGTTAATTCTGTATGCTCTAGTTCTCCAAAATGCACTGCAGCTCCCCAGCTGTGTAGGAGTGGAGCAATTCAGCAGTCCATACTTCCAGGGCTCCACTGTGCTTTAGTGGTTGCTCATTACAGGATCACATGTTCAAGCTGGCCCTGCACAGTTAAATGCATGCTTAAGGTTTGGCTGGAACAGACCCCCAGTTTGTCTCCCCTCAAGGGAGGAGCACTGAGCCTATTTTGGAAGCAGATTAAGATGAGGTCACATTTCCAGTGATGGCTGTAAAGAGAAATCTCAAAAACAATAAGGGCTAAAAGTTTATTTGCCTTAAAGAGCCATAACTGAGATGAAGTAGTCTCCCAGATTGACTGAACTATTAATTGCCTGTGGATCTGGGCCGTCTCTAGACTGTGCTGCTCTGTTTGGCACTGGGAGGACCAGTTGACCCCTGGGGAAATTTTCAGATTTGGCTGTAGCATGTCACCCAGCATTTTGGGAAATCACAGAATTGTTACAGTTGGAAGGGACCTCTGGAGATCACCTAGTCCAATTCTCCTGCTAAGGAGCAGGAGAGCAAGTTACACAGGAATGTGTCCAGGTGGATTTGGACTGTCTCCAGAGGGAGATTCCATGGCCTCCCTGGGCAGCCTATTCCAGTGTTTGCCACCCTCAATGTAAAGCAGTTCTTCTTCATGTTGAGGTAGAACTTCTTGTGTTTCAGCTTAAGGCCATTTCTCCTTGTCCTGTCGCTGGGCACCCCTGAGAAGAGTCTGGCACCATCCTCTTCGCACCCACCTTTGAGATATTTGTATGTATTGATGTGATCCCCTCTCAGTCTCCTCTTCTATAGATCAAACAGGCCAAGGTCCCACAGTTTCTCCTTATAAGAGAGGCTCCAGACCCCTCGTCATCTTTGTGGCCCTCCACTGGACCCTCTCCAGTAGCTCCTTGTATTTCTTGTACTGAGAAGCCCAGAACTAGACAGAGCACTCCAGATGTGGCCTCAGGAGGGATCACCCTCCTCAACCTGCTGGCCACACTCTTCCTGATGCATCCCAGCATACCATTTGCCCTCCTGGCTATAAGGACACACTGACAGTTCATAGTCAGCTTGTCATCCACCAAGACTCCCTGGTCCTTTTCTGCAGAGCTGCTCTCTAGCAGGTCAGCCTCCAGCCTGTGCTCGTTCTTGGGTTGATTCCTCCCCAGGTACAGGACCCTACACTTGTTTTTGTTGAACCTCATTAGTTTTCTCCAGCCTGTCAAGACCCTGCTGAATGGCAGCACAGGCTTCAGGTGTATCAGTCCCTTCCTCCCGTTTCATATCATCAGCAAACTGTTTTTGGGTGCATTCTGTCCCTTCATCCAGGTCATTGATAAGCAAGTTGAATAAGATTGGACCCAGTATTGATCTCTAGGGAACACTGTCTACAGGCCTCCGACTGGATTCTATTCCACTGATCATGACCCTTTGAGCTCTTCCATTCAGCCAGTTCTTGGTCCACCTCACTGTCCATTTATCCAACCCACATTTCCTGAGCTTACCTATGAGGATGTAATGTGAGACACTGTCAAAAGCCTTGCTGGAGTCAAAGCAGATAACACCCACCGTTCTCCCCTCATTGACCCATCCTGCCATGCCATCATGGAAGTCTATCAGATTGGTCAGCATGATTTCCCCTTGGTGAATCCATGCTGACTACTCCTGGTGACCACCTTTTCTTTTACATGCTTGGTCACGACCTCCAGAATTATCTGTTCCATCACCTTTCCTGGGGTGGAGCTGACCAGCCAGTAGTTTCCCAGGTTCTCCTCCTTGCCCTTTTTGAAGATGAGAGTAACATTGGCTTTCGTCCACTCATCGGGTGCCTCTCCTGTTCTCCATGACTTTTCAAAGGTGATAGAGAGTACCTTAGCAGCAACATCTGCCAGCTCCCTAGGCACCTCTGGGTATATCCCATCAGGGCCCATGGATTTATGGCACATAGGTCTGCCTAGCCAATCTCTAACCCAGCCCTCTGTGTCCAAGGGGAAGTCTTCCTTTCTCCAGCCTTCCTCTCTTACCTCCAAGGTCTGGGATTCCCAACCTCAGCATTAAAAACTGACACATTCAGTAATTGGCCAGGCCTTCTCTGTGTCTTCTGTCACCAGGACATTTATCTGATTCAGTAGCAGCCCCACATTTTCCCAAATTTTCGTTTTGCTGGTGATGTACTTGTAGAAACCCTTCTTGCTGTCCTGATATCCCTTGCCATACTTAATTCCAAATGGACCTTGGCCTTCTTTGTCACATCCCTACATACTCTGACTGTTCCTTTAGTCCTCCCATGTGGCCTGTTCCTTTTTCTACATCCCAGAATCTCTTTGAGATTTGCTTGAAGCTCCCTGCTCATCCAAAGAGATCTTCTGCCCCCTTTGCTTGATGTTTTGCACATGGTGATACACTGGTCTTGAGCTTGGAAGAAGTGATGCTTGAATATTGACCAGCTCTCTTGGACCCCCTTTCTTCTAGAGCCCTTCCTTTTACATCATTGTACTCAGATTTGGAGAACTTTGTTCCACTAACATTGCAGGTGGCATAGAGCCAGAGCAGGAGCATGGAGGTAGAGGTTCATGATCCCTTCCTTGCTCAAAATACTGTACTTACAGTGTTGCTTTCCATATCAGAGAATGCTGACTTGTAGCCAGGAGGCCAGACATGCCCAGCTTCTTAGTGAGTCTTCACCTGAGTGAAAAAAAACCAGACTCTCTAAGTTTGCCTGTTCTGGTTGCTTGGGTCTCACTATCTGTTGATTGACAAAGACAGGAGAAAATACAACACTTCTGAAAGAGAAACAGTAAAGGTTTGTGTTGACAAACTGGGAAGAGTATTGCAGGCTTTTTGTCTCTTACTTGGATTAAGCCCCACCCCTGAAAAATCTTTCAGTGCTTCCAGATTGGTCCTCTGCACTGGGTGGAAAGCAGTACACTTGGCTTTGGGAGCACAGACTTGGAACAAGTGGAAGTCATCTTACCCACAGGGCTCCTGCTCATCTGAGAGTCATAACTCAGGAGACATGGGTTAGCTCCAGACCATTTGACACACTTCAGCAAGACACCATGGAGTTCTGCTAGCCAGCCAGAGGCTTTCCACCTTCACGTGGATCAATGGGGAATAAGAAAGAACAGGGCTTTACATATTTTTTTATACCAGTCTTCAATTCCTTCAAGACCCACTGTCTTGTCTTCCTCGGCTGGATACTTTTGAGCAACAGAAGGCATCTCATGACTAACAAATGCACCCAGCTTTTGCACCAAATCTTTCTGAAAGCCAGGTGCTTTCTGGTCCACATTAAGCATGACACTAACAGCAAGATTTTGACAGGGCAGTTTTCACCATGGTGATGGTTCACTTTTTGCTTCCAGGTCCTTACAAAGTATTAGCTGCTACCTTAGTGCAATAGCCAAAAGGGGGTTGTGCCCACTGTGGTCAGGTCCTTCTGTACCAAAGGGCATGGTTTGCAGTGCCTGTCTGGGTTCCCCTTGGAGTGACGGAACATCTGTCTGATCCAGCCCCCAGCAGGCCAGGCATCCTCAGCCTCCTCAACTCACCTGACAGAAGTCTACAGCTGTGATGTCCATGTGTTTCATGGCAGTTTTTTGGTTCCAGGACAAAACATGGTCATCAGTCATCTGGTGAGCATCAAAGGGCCACATCTGCATGGTGGAGCAGAACACTCTCAGGGCACGTGCAGCCCAGCACTGCTGGAGAAAAGGGGTGGCAGATGTCTTTTCTTCTCTCTTCAGGTTTTGAAGAGTCCTCAAAAATACATAGGCGGCACAGTGGTAGGATAAACATCACAGTACCTGACCCCTTTGGCCCTATGCCAGGCTCCTGTGCTCTTCTGGAATCACAGGTATAAAGCTAGGCTGGCTCTTCCATGCTCTCCAGGATGCCCTGGGGAACAGTCGATGTCACGGACTTGTAGAACTGACAGTCTATTGCTTTGGAGCACTTACTAATCCACCTCATTTAAAAAAGGATGGCACTGCATGTGGTGGCAGGTTTATCTTACTACAATTCTCCTTTTGAATACAACAAGGATTGACATTATGAAAGCAGAGTTAGCCTGTCTTCTCTCCCAAGTGAAGATAAATGGCATCATAAAAATCAGACACCACGTATCATATATGTTATAAATAATACCTAGTATTGAGGTAATAACTTAATTTTAAAGACACACATACACACAAATCCATACATCTACATCTCTCTCTTCTGTCATATTTCATCATCTTACTAATTAAAAGGAGCCTGCTATACTATTTTTAGCCCTGCAGTCTCAGCCTAGCTGTTTAAACCACTGTAGTTTCCCATCTGCTTTAGAAATTATTTAATAATCAGATAGACAGGAGCTTAGTTCTCATAAGCTGAGATGATCCTTCAGGGCCAAGAGTAGAAGGAAAATATATTTTAATGAGTACATTTAGGGGAACTACTGCTCCTTTTTGTCTCACAGAGGAAGCCACCAAGTCTCTGCCTAACTTGCACTGGTAGCCATTTGCATTTAATAAAGGAGGAAACAGGAGGGGGGTCCTTTGTTGCATCTTGAGCTTTATCTCTAAAAGCAGCAATGGGTACTCCAGCAATAACAGTCAGGGATTAAACCTATGGATACCAGTCTGAGCAGGTAACTTAGATAAGTCTGGGCCATGATACCCAAACTTGAATTCAAACTTTCCTAAAATGACTGTATTCCAGGGAAGGAATTTTCCCTGGAAGAAAACAGGTGTTAAAATTTCTGACTCAGTATCCAAGTGGTGACTCAGTGCTGAGACCTCTGGATTTTATCCCCAGCTGGTATTTCTTTAAGAACAAAAGGCACTCCCCACACACGTACCACTTTTGAGGGGATAAGAGGTCTCCATCTTTGTGCTTTAAAGGACAAGATAGTGGCCAGAGTAGTGATCTGTTCTTTAGGCAGAATTTTTACAAATTCTGGCTGAACTGACTGTTGTGGAACACTGTTAAGCATTAGGTTCCTGGACTGGAAAAGGGTCTTTACATGAAGAAAGCAAAGAATCTCTTGTGTGTCTCTTACACTGCCGGAGGACAGGAAGAAGAGTTGCACAACCTGGGAGAAGCAAAAGGAGTTTGCTGTCCAGGGCCCCTTGTGAAACTCAGCCCAAGTGATGGAAGGACCTGTCAGCTCCAGACAAAACCAGCATCAGCCAGAGAGTGCTCCACAGGACTGAGGAAGGCAAAGATGCAAATGCCAGATTTCTGGCTGGATGCTGGAGTCTGTGGGAAACGCTTTTCCTGTGTTTTCCCTGCCTCCTTGAAGCCATAGTGGTCCAGTGCAATGTATACAGAGGTGTGATGTGCACAGGCCTGCTGTGGGTGCCTGCAGTTTGCATGTGATACACTGCAGGCTGTGCTTTATCTTTCATATTGCAATCTGTAAAGAGTGCAATACTTAACAGGAAAACCAGCGCTCCTGCTAAGTCCTGGAGGAAATGTGAGTATGTAGTGAGACTAAAAGACTTGGGATATTTATTTCAAAGTTAGTATACCAGGAGACATCAGATACAGAGGAGAGATGTGTGAAATGTATCAGGGAGTCAGGTATGAAGAAACAGGAAGCTTTTCCAAGTGGTAAATTCAACACAGTGCTGGAAGAAAATAAGGTGAAGGATGAGAGGGTCTGTGTTTGAGCTGTGTGGGAAGCAGACTGTAGGTTAAGGACACAAGAATGAAAGTTTTCAAATGACCCTTCTTCAAATAATCCTGGACATTTTAGATGGAGCATTTTGTACAGCAAGTCAGTGAAAACTGAAGATTGTCTCAGTTCCCAGGCACAGGGTAATAACTGGATCGACAGACTGGCCCAGCTTCACTAACCATAGCAGGCAGAGGTGCCACAGGCAGAAGGAGAAGCTGGGAAGCAGGAGCTGCTTGTGTTAGCAGCACCAGCCTAGTGATTTTGTATTCTCGTCCAGAAGCATTGTAGACAAAGTCCCACATGACATCCTAAATGGCTGTGGAGCCAGTGCTCCACCTCGATTTCTCATGCAAGGATAACTCTTCCAGAAATAAGAATGACTGGAGATCTTGTATTCAATGTATTTATCATGCTCCATGCCCAAGATGCTTTCTGTCTGGAGCCTAAAATACCCTCCTCCTCCTTGCAGTGATGAAAACTGGCATTATCATGGTAGCATTTCCTTTGCTTTAGTTTTCTGGTATCTTTTGGTAATTTCATACTGAACAATTCTTGTCTCAGGATGTAAATGCATCCCAGTTCAGTGCCCAGAGAAATCCACAGTTGCATGTTTCATTTCAGTTCCATATGTATCTGCTCTCTTGCATTATACAGGTATGAAAGCCTTTGTTTCTGCCTTGACTGGCTGTCCCTTCCTTGATGTTCTCAGCTGTCTCCCAGCCCCATGTTGTCACTTTTGTTTTTCCCTACTGCTGCTTCCCCATCTTCTTGATGCTGAGCTTCACTCCTTGGCCACTGCTACTGCCTCATGCTGGTTTTTATGTCTTCTTGGTTTGCATACTGTTGGATCAGAGTCCAAGTCAAACTCAATCCTTAATTCTTGAGTATGGTGTCACACATGTGAAGTGTGTTGATGGAATCTTATCTTTCTCAGGTGAACTGTGTGATGTTTTGCACAGCTGTGTCACTGTGATGTCTTATAAATAGTAACCATGAAAGCAGTGAAGAAGGTGTAAGGCTGGAGAAAGAATTGCTGCCTGATGTCCTCTTTTTAACTGGTTTCTTGATAATCTCGTAAAGCTGTCATATATTTACCAGCATTCCCACTTTTTCACTTTCCCAGCTCTACCAGCTTGGGTAAATAGATCACAACATTTGAGGATATGGAAAGTATTCACAACCCGCAATAGTGACAAAGGTTTAAGCTGTTATTGGTAGAGAATAGTAGTTGAAAAAGTGGAAGGTATAAAAAGATGATACACTGACATGCTGGTGAAGTGGCTATCAGAACAGACAGCTAGAAGGGAAGGGATACAGGAATGGATTCCAAAGTTTCTTCGATTTGGCATCAAGAAAAGACATCTGGGAAAAGGGTTATTTTTATCTTTGGAAGATATTTTACTTTAAAGGAAAATGTGCTTACTTCACTCCAATCATTACACTGGCTTTTACTGAGAAAAGGAACTTGCATTACTTAGGTGATGGGAAGCATCAGAATGTACCCAAAGCACAAAGGGAATGCAGCCCATGTTTGCAGGGTGCCATGTGATTGTTCCCTTACTGTGACAGCCAGCCAGTGTCCACAGCTGGGGCTGCAGAGGCCCGGGTGCATGGCCTGCACGCCGCATGCACTGACTCGCCACTGCGGGCGGGAATGCACCACGTCTGCTCTTGGGATCATCGTGGTACCTTACCTGCTTTGGTAGGGGGTAGGTTGCAGGTGTCACACGTGAGCTGCACAGTCTGCTCTATATACAGGGGCTCCTTTAAAGGGTAAGTGTTCATTGTTTCTAGTCAGTAAGTTATCCTTCACTCCTTCCTAAAAGCACTGCTGTGTAGTGCTGCTGGTGCAGGATGGCAGCTTCCTTTTGCCCCTGCGAGGGCAAAGTGGGTGAGTGATCTTTGTGCATACCATTTGTGAAGTGCTTGGGAACCCTTCTGGATGAAAGGCACTATACAGAGTTCAGAATACACCTACTATTAATTTCATGTATTTTATTAGAGCCACACACAACCTCTGGAAGATAAAAGCTGGTAACTTCTCACTACAGACAGGTCTAACTGCGGATACTAAACCATGACCATAGCAAGGTGTTTGGGAGAGAGGCTGTGCTTAGCCCCTGCTGTGATTTCAGCCAATTTTTTTTTGATACTCCAGAGAGATTTGATATTTCAGTGGTGCTTCCATTTTCCTCTGTGTGAGATATTTACATATCTGGTTCCCAGTCGTGCTGAAAGCTGTCAAACAGGCTGAGTCCTTTCCACAGAATCACACCCTGCCCAAGAGCCAGACCAGCAACATGCAGTTAGGGCATTTCTGAAGTGGCATGAAAAAACAGCCTGTTACATGATTGTGTACTGGCTGCAGTGATCCATCTGCTCCTCTGTCTTCCTGGGTTTTTGTCAAAGGGAGAAACACATCCTGGATTTGCAGTCCATGGACAGCTTCAACTAATGCCAGAATTGGCTCACTCCCAGCTACAAGGAGCCCAGACTGCACCACAACAGAAGAGGATCTTCTGGTGGGATGGTAGAGGAGGACTGCAGCTATTATGAAGCTGTGGTAGGAGTGGGTGAATATGGAGGTCCTGGTTTGTGCCATATGCAGTGGTGTACTGGTATTTCTCCAAGCAAAGTGCAATGCCTCATTTAGGAAGTGTAAGAAATCCTCACAACTTAAAATAGGAATAGATTATACTGGTTTTAATTGGACTGAAGCTCTGAACTGTTCCCCTAAGTGATATGAGCTAGAAGAGCAAAAAAGCAGTATCAGATGTGGGAATGTAACCCATGGTGGTCAAGCTTCACTGTGATGGGCAAGAATGGCAAGAAGCTCAGGTAACTTGTCAGCCAAGCCTTAGAAGAGGAGTGGGGCCCACTCTGCAGGAGTTTGGGGGTAACTTATGAGACTGTGCTGGCAAGAACAGGTGAGAATCCTGCATGCTGGGAGTATCTGGTCCCATCTTACCCTCTATAGCCACTTTGCAGCTCCTGTTTTCAGTCTGTGTCAGTGTGTAATTGGTGGTACTGTCTGCCACATTTTGTGTGTTAATTTATGTTACTTAAGTTCATAGTTATGTGTCTGTGTTTATTTTGTGTTGAACTAAGTAATTTTCCTGTATTGTTTGTTTTTAATTCAGTTTCTTATTTAACTTCATTAATTTATGTTTATCTTTTGTTGACAATGTATATTTTAATTTAAAAAATCTAATAAAAAGAGTATTTTCAAAATGGCACCAAAATAAAGCTTCCCCAAGATCTGCATTGTAATATAACATTGAAAACCAAACAGTGCTGGCAGTGCAAGGGCCATGGCAATCTCTTCAGGAGTAAAATTTGGTTGCAGGATGTTGTCAGCCCACTGCCAAATTTCTTGTGGTATGTTAGCTAAAAGATAGGAGAATGGAGCAGTCCCTGTGATGATGTGAAAAACCTCAGATTCAAGCCGATGGAAGGAAGATTAGCTCACCTCCAGTGGAGATGCAGACCAGCCCCAGCTGTCTGCAAAGGGGGATGGGGGCAACAGTGCTTCCCAGGAGATGACTTCTCCTGCAGGAAGGTGATCTTCTGGTTGGAGCAAATTGAGCAGCAGACTGGGAAAAGGAGAGTCCCGAGCACAAAGGAGGGGTAAAAAGAAAAGAGGTGGGGCCAGCTGTAGCAAACAAAGCTCCAAGCTGATGTGTGGAAATCGTGGAGGTGAGCAGTCAGTGTGAAAGCACTTTGGTCTGTACTGACATGACAAACAGGAGCCTGTGCTGCTATCCCTCCTCTCCCCTACTGCTGCAGCCCCAAAGCTCCTTATGGGATAAATCCAGCTGGATGTTCAGGTAAGTTGTTGACAACACGCATGAGAGTTCTGGCTTGTGCATGCTGGGGGTGAGGAATGTCTGCATGCTACATACTGAACTGTGCTGTGCTGGGCAGAGCACATCAACATTGTGTGAAGCCACAGGTAGTGGACAGAACTAAACTTCCCATTTAACATTATTTTTAAAAGATAGTTCCCACTCTTTGCTTCTCTCCCAGCTGTGCAAAGTGCTGGTTTTCGCAGATAAAAGCAAGGAGCAAGATGGAAACTCTGGTGGCTCATACAGGAGGTTTGAAAGGAGTGCTGTCCCTTTTTTGTGTCAAATCCCAGACACTTTTTTTTCCCTCTTGGCTTCTTCCCTATGTTAAATTGCTGAATTTTGCTTCATTAAAATAATTGCTGATTGCATTTTACACTTTAGCTTAGTAGCTGCTCAGCAAAGGCTCAGCCACTAAAGATGCTAAGCATCTCCTGTGACCTACAGGTTAATCTTTATTTCACTGGGCCTCAGTGAGCCCTGATGGTCCACAAGTCCTCTCCCTGACACATAGCCAAGCAGTAGGATGGCCACATACTTGGAAGTAATATTCTGGGAGACAGTTTCATTAGGTTTATTAAGAATTCCCTGATGTTTTCCTTAGGTTACTCCAAATTCAGATTTTACACTGCCTTTAAGAAATGGCTCCTTTCATGGGGTTGTTCAGGGGCAAAAAAAAAAAAAAAAAAAAAAAGATTCATTCAGCAGCATAGAGAGAACTGGACATTACCAGATGCAGTGAAGCTACATGTCATCCTTGCCTGTAAGCTGTGCAACAGCTCAATTGCTTGCAGGATGTGAGGGAAGAGGAAGCCTTCCTTGCATCCAAGACGACACACAACATATGCCATACAACATATGCCCTACTGCTTGTGCTATGCTGTTTGAGTGACAACAGTCTGGGCTTTTAATTGTCGTAACCCTAATTAGTAGTGACAAATATTTTGGGACTGGAGGACTAGGGATTTCTTTATAGGCTTTAGACCCCATGTAAAAAGTTTACTCCTCACATCCACTCTAATCTTGCCTTAAGTTATTCAGCATATACATGTGACACAGTAAAAGAAGCACTGAAGTGTGCTGAGCTTGAGATGGTACACTTCCAAATCCCCGGCCAGCACAGCTTAGATGAAATTTCTCCTGGAAGTATGGCAGTTGTTGTTGACATTCTCTTTCAGTGGGGAAAGGAGAGGTAGAAATGTAGGGGCAGCCACAGGTTTAATGCTAAACAAAGACGCGTGGAAGGAAGAAACAATTTATTTTGGTTGAACGTTTTTAAATAAACTAGGTGTTGTTTGTGCCAAACTTTCACATCATAATAACCTGAAACATCCTTGCTCTGTCAGAGATATCCCCAAGGGAATTCCATCCATTCCATGTGGTAGATGAGACCCAACATGCCCTCCTGGACCTGAACTTTTTTGGCATGTATTGTACCCAATTAAGAACTATTTCAGCCAGCTCCACCTTCTCAGAGCAGCCTTTCACTTGACTGACTCAGGCACTCACACCATGCCAGTCTCAGGGAAGGGTTGTGGGATCACAAAAAATACAGGGGTCCATCTCACCTCTGCTGTCTTGAGGTGGACACAGGCCACCCTCTCCTGGTTACCCAGACACCTCTTTTCTGGACACTAAGCAATGACACTAAAGCATGCTGTTGCCATCCTGGACTCTTTGGTCATGGACACCCTCTTGGCAAGCAGGGGCAGGTAGGTTTGAATGGACTGTCTGGGGGTCCTGGCTGCCTGGGGAGTGAGCCGCTGCCCCTTTCCAAAGGAACCATCATGCGTGCTGCAATTAGGCTTTTCTCAGCCAGCTGATGCAAACCTTTTGTGTCTCAGGATGGGCTTTGTGCCTTAGAAGCCCTGGAGGGCTAAACCTGAAACAGCGATACCATGGGCCAGCCCCTCCACTGGTGTAAATCAGCAGCACTTCTGTGAAAACAACTGAGTTATGTTGATTTATATCAGCAGATGGATTGCAGATCCCATCCAGCTTTTCCACCTGTAATACGTTTTGCTCCCTTCTTGTTCATTTTAGTAATAGAAAAGAGATGCCAGTTTTCCTAATGAAATGCAGTTTTTTCCTGATCCTCCTTATTTTAACGAGGATGTCTAAGATGGGAGAATCCCAGACCAAACACCTGCATCCCACCCAACTCCAGCCTGCCGATATCTGTATCACTCAGACCCATGCTGCAAGGCTGACACTTGGCCCTGCATTGGGTTGAAACAAAATCCCCTACATCAGTATGCCTCTAGTTGAGGGCCAAACATTACAGCGCTTTTGCTTGTATTCAAAAATGTCACAGCATTAATCCTTCTATGCAATTTCAGGGATCCTTTTGCCATCTGTCCTAGCACAGAGGTGAACACAACAGCCGAGCAGACAACACTGCTGCTTGCTTCTTGCTGATTTAAAACAGAGCTTCTTGCACCCATCTGTTTGCATGTCCCTGTGTGCGAGGCTGTTCTCTGGCACGGTTATCCTCCCAGACAGACGGGCTTTGCTCTGGGGACTCATCCCAGCCTGCAGGCGGGAAGTTTGCTGCAGTTCCCAGGGTAACGCCTTTCCCATGAGACGGGGAAGCTGCAGATGGAGGCCACTGCCTTTCCCCGCAACGGGAAGCAGTTTCCACGGGGAAACCCGTAAACGAGTTGTTTTTTGCTCTGCGCAAACCACGGCCATTGGCTCCGTTTCCAACCCACCGCCTTCTCCAGGTCAGCTGTTCCCTCTCCTCAGCCTGGCCCACTACCGGCGTTTCTCCTTCCTGCTTTGAACACAGGAATGTTGAAATGGGGGCGGGATGTGGAACAGTGTTTGCTCCTCGGCCCTGCTGGAACCTGACGCAGGGAGCTGGCGTAGCCCCAAGCCACCTGCCTGTGAGAAGATAACAAGAGGAGCTGCCTGGCGCAGATTAGTTAGTCTGACAGAACAAGGCATTATATAAACCAAGGCTTATTTGTTAATTTTTTTCCTAAGGAAGTACCCAAATATTGGTGGAAACTAACTTTTTTCCCCCTAAATTTAGCCATGTTATTCTTCCAGGGATTAACATCCACATCTTTACCTTCTTCCTATAAATAGGATTCAGGAACTGATAATTCCTTTGCACTCTCTCTGGTATTCCTTAACAGCAACAAAACGACAACCCAAGCATCACAACAATGCATTTCAAAATAATAATAATCAAAAATTTTATTGATAGTGAAAAAAAACCAAACCAAAGATATATCTCTTAAATGGTGTGTGTGCAGAGCTCTGGGATGGGGCTGGCCATTCCCATGCTGAGCCCTGCGTGTGAGGCACAGAGCAATGGCTGTGGGTCTCTCGTCCCAGACAGGAGAATTGGCATGATGGCAGTGTTTCCCACAGCCAACTGCTCGCATACAGAACACGGACAGATTAGGCCGTGTGTGCTCATGCAGCTGAACAAATTATTTGGTGAAAGTCACACATCTCAGTAATGAAATGTGGCTTCTGTAGAGAACAGCTACATCCTCCTGGAACAGCCCTACATGGAAAGAGATTAGAAATCAAAGGGAGTTGGGAAGTGTTTCTTTTTTCCTAGAGTGTTAACTTGTTTAAAAATATTTATTTCAAGTAGCCTGCTAATTTTTACATTTCAAATTTTTCTACATTTTGCACATATTTTCACTGTATAATCCATTTTTCTTGCTCTTTTTGTGGCTCTTTCTTTGAAACAGCAATCAGTAAGACTTCCTCTTGCAAAGGAAATCTTGGCTAAATATAGTAATGAAGAGGAGGTTGTTTAAGAGCTGCTAGGTATTCTGCAGCTCTCTGGTATTCCCTGAATGTTTATTTCAAGCAAGACTTTTTTTTCCTTTAAGAAAAACATCATTTTTCAAGAGGAAAGCTCACCAAAGAAACACAGCAACTGGTGCAATACCTGAAACAGTTTTTCACTGTTTTATCAGTAATTGCAAAGCTATCCGTATTCCATATGGGGATATACCCTGTCTGCAGGGTATACCTGTCTGAGACTCTAGGTCTCGAAATAGGTCCTGTATGTCCTTTGCTCCTGAAAGCAGGTGCTGCATGGTCTAAGCCAGGGAAGGGGTTCAGATGTGCAGGTGACCTTCCTTCTTCCTAGTCGTTGGTCCTGCCGGTCAGGGGGAAAGCTCATGGGGATGACAGCAGGGCATGAGCAAGGCATGCATTGGTGGCTTGGAGGAGAGTACAGGGAGAGCAGGGAGGCCAAGTAGGAGTGAACAGGCACCAACCCAGGAGGCAAGTGACCAAGGAGTGTGAAAAGGTGAGTGACAGCAGGGCAGGAACAGGCTAAACTGTTTCTGAAATTACTTTTTCCCTATTCCTGTTGCTGATCGATGCTGTGCGGGTGATACTGATTCACAGACTGTGGGAGGGACATCCCAGTTTTCACAGTAGCCTCGGCTGTGCATCCCTCCCCAAGCTGGGGTAGAGCTCTGCACCAGCAGGATAGTACTAGGCAGAATGAGTAGCAGTGAGTGTAGGACAGGGCTTTGCTTTCACCAGTTCCCATGGAACTGGAGAAGGAAACATCTTCACAAAATAGAGTCCCAGGGCACAGCCTTGAGTGATAGCCACTGGATTTCACTAGGCGCAACTCGTCCTTGCCAAACCACTTGCCTGGGGCAAAACTGCAGGCACATTTAATGCTGGGGGCAGGCTCACCCCACATCGCCTGCCTCCCTTGTCAGGAGAGCCTCATGTCCTGCTCTGGGGGAAAGCCCCTGCCCCTCACTCCCAGAGAAACCATCCCGTGACATCACTTACACCTCTGGGTCTCTTCTGTCTGTTTGTCCCTCCCTCCAGGGAAAGTCTCTGGCAAGCAAGCGCCTCACGGGCCTGATGCAGTCCTCCTGACAGCTCCAGCCGACTGCCCCGTGGGAGAGACAGCTGGGACCACTGCCGGGGACGGGGCATTTCAGGGAGAGCAGGTCCCTGCAGGGTAGACAGCCTGAGCAAGTGGAAGCAGACAGCCGCGCGCCAGTGGAGCACCTCTCTTCACAGTTTACAGCAACACTTCTCTGTCTGCGCAGCTCTGTAAGGACGCTGAGCTCTGTGCAGGTACTTTGTTTCCAACTGAGGTTTGGAGGAGCACATTTCACCATACACTGGAGGTTGACGAGGCGAGGGCTTGCTGTCTTGTTATTTAAGGAAACAGACCCAAACCACAGCTTGGAGAAAGAAGAGCTGAGAGAGATCAGTGTTTTTCCACATCTCTTCCTGGCACAAACGTGACTGTAATAAGATGGCGCTGCAATCTCACTTGCTCCCTTTCGTGTGGCCATCTGGATCCAATAAAATATCTGCTGGAAGCTGCTTCTCCTTCTCACAAAATCCCCAATGCATTTCTCCTGCAGATTCACTGACTTTAACTTTGTTTTCCTTTCCTATGTTTCTTCTCCTTTAAAGCAATGGAAAAACTAAAGGCACTATTTAAGTTCATCACTCATTGTCCTTCCAATAGCATGTAGCATGTCCAGAGATGATGGCCAGATCCTCAGCTGAAGTCAGGAGAGCAGGAGTGGTTTTCATCACCTGAGGATCTTCCCCCTTGAGTCAGACTCCGATCCTGGTGCAAATTCTCTGACGTCGGCGGAATCGTTCTGCATGTGCGCGTAGTGCAAATGTGATCAGACTCCGCCTGATGCTTAAAAAGCCATGTTTGAGATGTGCAATGCGCACACGAGAGCACACACACAAACACACACATGGTACTTTAAAGCGAGTTGGTTTATATTTTATTTACTTTTCTATTTATTTAAGGTTTTGCATACCTAATCAATGATGGATGTTCAAGCTTTTCTCCAAGCAAACCAAACCAGACTTCAGCTCTCCAATCAGAGAGGGCCAAAATTCACTCATGTATCCAGGGAAAGGCAACTCTGATGTGGGCAGGTGTCAAAATTCAGCCTACAGTGAGGAGGGAATTGATGGAGATGGGACCAGCAGAAGCAGGATGTGAATGGGCAGGGTGCTGGGTGCCAGGTGACCCTCCCTAAACAGCAGCACACCCAGCTGTGATATCATGCTCAGACAACTGACCCTGCTGAGAAACATCATTCTGAGAATGAAATGGTACCATTGGAGGAAATGAGCTTCCACTAAAACTCATCTGACCTACAGCCCATGAATGCAACAGCAAAAGATGACCCAGTAGCTTGTTTCAAACTGTTGGGGGTATGGAGGTTAGGATGAGGACAGGATTGAAGTGACTTTAATATAAAACCCACTTATACTAGCTGCAGATAGGAAAATGGCCTCCATTCATATACAGTACATTATCTATATATGAAAAGAATTTCAAGACTCAGCTGACTTAGTACCACAAAACCTCCTATATTTTGTAAGCAGTTCAGATCTGAAGCATACATGAAACTAGACATTTCTTGGTCTTCTTCACTCATGCCAAGGCAAATTGGCTTTTTGTACAGGTAGTAGAAACTGCTATATAGCTACAAGTCTGCATTCCTACCTAGGCAAAACCATCTAGCTAAGTAGACAGCTGGCTATCAACAACATTCACTTCTGACACAAGTATTATTCTAATATCTAAGGCCTATGTATGCAAAAAAACATGCCAGCATAGTTTCTGTCAGAAAAAGGACCTTCCTCTTTGCCCATGACAGCTCTCATTCTGGTATCTCTTTTCTTTCCTGCAGAAAAGTCCTAATATCAATTATACCTAAGGTCCATACACCTGCATGAATGTACAGTAGAATACTGAGTATGATGTTTGTTCTTTACACATGCCTATACTCTAAACAGCCTGCTGTCTGAGGCCTTCAGACCAAATTCATCCTCCATATACATGACACAAGTGAGTTCCAGGACTGCATAACCACCATGAATGTCCCGGACATTCATGTGGTCCCCTGCCTCTGAAGAGGACATTTTGTCCCCTCTAAACTGTCACTTAGCTGTCCTTGCAGGACCCATTTGTCCTCTGTTGCCCACCCAGCCAAAGGGTCCCCTTGGGAAATAGCAGGTCTTTGTGTAATAAGCTCACTTGTCCATTCATGCATATGCATATGTGTCCCCTTGGTCATCCCTACGAAAATGCAGAGGTCATCTCTTCTCAGAGCCTTGTCGATGGTGTTTTTATCTCTGTCAAACCCACCAGTGCCATGCATCACTGGAGCTCTGTAAGCCAACAGCTGCTCACACTCTGAGCTACTCTGCTGTCAGTGCTGCCCAGCCACAAGGCATTTCCCATGGGAGGTCTGTCTTTTGAACCCTCAAACTGGTCTGCAGAGCATTCCTGAGGAAGATGTACATATGAAACATGAAACTGGTGTGTAGCAAGGAGCAGGGATGGTAAAGTGGTACATGTGGGTCTCTGCTTTGCAGTGAGTTCCTGACACTGGAGAGGTCGTCTCCTGGGGGAAGGATGGGGTAACTCCATGGAGGTGTCCTGCGGCATGGGGGCATATGTGGGCAGGACTGGAGGATGCTGGCAGGTGATGGGAAAGGTGGAATTTGGGTTATGGTCTGTGCAGGGAGCAGAAATACCATACTTTAACTTGGGGATGGGCTGCTGCTCTGTGAGCAAAGCACTCTGCTCTGTCTTTCAGCTTTATTCCTCCAGGATGGTCATGTTGGCTGCCACAGTATTTTGCCTGTGGGGAATATTCCGTGTTTGAACAGTTGAGCACATGGAGGGAATTCTTACAGACATGGAGAGCATGCATATGGGCGTGCATCAGGGGGCCTGGATGCTGAACAGCTTGCCATTTAAATGCACACTCGTGCAAACTAATCTGCTCAGCAATGGCTAGCTAAGCGGACAGAGCTTCATATCCTCTGGAGGGAAGAAAACTCTGCTCTTCATTTCCTGACTAAATATCTCCAAAACAAACATGAGAGTAGACAAGGCCTTCTCCTGGGAATATGTATGAACTGTTCTTCATAAGTCTTTTACTTCACATATGGTGATACTAACATGTAACTAGTTCCACATGAACTGCATCCTTGAATTATTGCTTTTTAATGACGTTGCTTATTCCAAGTGATGCTACTCTTGTACACCCAACAGTATCCCATTGAGCATTGCAAGCAGTAATCTGCTACTTTGTAAGTGTCCACTGTCTTCCAACTACCTCGTCATGCTGAAGATGAGTTAGGAAATCAGCTTTCCACCTCTGTTTATGTTCTAAATGGCATCAATTCAAGGAAAGACAGTCTAGAAAGCTTTTACAATGTCCATGCTGTACAAGCTAGCTACAAAACTTCCCATACTTATAAGGCTATGGCTGTGAAATATGGCTGTGCACTGTTATTTGGATAATAGAGTATCCAGAGTATTCATGGCTATTGTGGCAAAACAGCAGCAGGACAAGCACTAGGAAAGGTTCGACAAGCCAGTGTAGACAGCGTTAGGCTGAAGCAAATGGATTAATGTACTCTCAGTATAACTCAGCACTAACATCCCATAGAGTACTGTAATAAAATGGTAGCAGGGCAGCCATAAAAAGTGGCAGTAAGCTGACATAATAATACCAGAATAAATGTAGCAATAAGGTAACACAGGCCGCTGCAGTAAAGTAGCATTTTGATAATGCAGCAATAAGACACAACAGGATGCTGCAGTAAATTAGTTTGGGGAATAAGGCAGTAATAACAGCGTGTGTAGACAAACAGTGGTACGTTTGTACCAGGTACTGCAGCAATAAAGATAACACAAGGTGTCCTAGTAATAAGTTACTACAGTAACAACACCATGATGCACTGTAAAGTTATATCAGGATGCTTCCATGCTGCAGTCAAATCCTACAAGAGGTGGTAGTGAGACAATGAAGACAAAATATACCCCGTTTCAGACTGCAGAACTTGAATCAGTTTTCTGCACCATAACCCAAATTCTGGAATAATCTCAGCAATACCAATCCTCTCATTCCCACTTTCAAGGAAGCTGAGGCAAGACTGTTTCCCCATCCAGACTATTATTTTGGTCTAAAAATACAAAATTGACTCATTGTCTCTTCAGCCAACTTGTCACAGACTGTGGTGAAGTTCTTTGTTTAGTCCTACTCAGGTGAAACCCTGGTTTTGGTAAGTTTTTTGCCTTTGAAAGGATTTGGCTCTCTCATCTTCTGGCATGGGTGATGCTTTTAGCCTAAAATTATTTCTGGTTTGGGTGGGAGAAGGGGAACCCAGGTACAGAACATCTGACTGTACCAGTCTGTTTCCTAAAATGCACAAATAAATGGAGCATCCTGGAAAAGTCAAAGCAACAAGGACCAAATCTCTTCTGTCTGTCATGCAGTCATGCACACAAGAATAATCCTCCTGGAATCAGTGCAAGCCCTGGATGCATCCATGGGCAGGCCTTGGCCTAACCCTGTTCTCAGTGTCTCCAGCAGAGTGACAGAAGCAGTGTGCCTTTCCTTTCCTGCTTTTCTGGGGTTTTTTTGTTTTTTTTTTTTAATCTAACCTCACCCTCTGTATAAAATGGCCTTAGAAAAAAATTTGTTTGCCATAACACAATATGCAGCACGATGGGCAAGGAATAGGTCTGTCCAAGGAATTTGCTGTCTTTGTACTCTTCAGTAGAGAGGTAAAGCATTCTGAAAAATAACCACTGTTATACTTGATAATCATCAGGCATAAGGGTTTAGTCAGAGCATCTACATCAACAAGAAGACTTGAGTGGAGTGTGTGTGCTAGATAACAAGATGGTCTCCTGGGAAAAGGATGTAAATAGGGCACCACTGCAGAGTCTTGACTAGCAAGAGTAGCTCACAGCTTCACAAGTCCCAATGGATACAAATTTTCTGCCACATCTTTCTGACCCTTTGCACAACGACTTTGCTTTCCCTTTATGTGGCTTCCTCTGTCTCTAGCTGACTGCTCAGTTCAAGTTTGGAGCAGTGCTCTGATACACCTTGGCTTGGCTCTTGCCTTAAACTCCTTGGCTTGCTTTTATTGTGGTTTAATGATTAAGCAGGATTATTAAAGTAGAGCTCACAGTAGGGTAAGATAGGCTAGGTTATCATGATTACATCGATTAAGCTGTGAGCAATTTTGCAGCTTCCCAGCACTGTTTATAACCTGAGACGGAGAGCAAGCGACGTGGCTGCTCAGCAGAACAGTGAGCTGGTGAACAATACACTATCTTCATGCCCACACGTACTTTGAACTTACTGCTGAGGAGAAATGCTTTGTAGTGAGAAAAGTAATCTCACGGCAGGGGAGAGTCAGACCCGATCAACTTTTTCATGTGATACAGATTTTGCTTTGCCAGCCCCTAACATCTGCAAAGCTTGCAGCTAAAAGCCAGCAACCTCCTAATCCTGCTGCTAAGCTTTGGAAACAAGCTTTTCAAAGGCTGTCTTTACACAGCAATGTTATTACTTGAAGCCTTTTAATGTGAATTTATGGCTATTGCCACAAGTGTCAGTGTAGTTGCCCTCTGTATTTGCAATAGGAAATAGTGGATTCACCCCACACAGAGGGTGGATGTTAGTGGGCAGAATTTAGGGATTTACCAGTGCATTCCTGTCTGGGGGACCCAGAAGACATGCTGAAACATCTCATCTGGCAGAGGACAGCTCTCTTGTGGGCAATGGAATTGTTCCTTGGATATTGCTATCTGTCAGCAGAGATGCTAAACTGAGCTTCTCCCTCTCATCTTTGGGGTCTTAAACCATGCCATCTATATAAATAGTAGGTGACAGCTAGCCCTGAGCAGCACCTTCTGTGGGTAGACTAGGAAGTGGAGTAGTGTGGACTGGGATTTCAGGAGGATTGTTTCCTTTTGGATTCTCATGTCCATCCATGTGCAGGTTATTCCCACAAGTTGCACAGCTTCACAGCCCAGAACTATGGGTGTCTGGTTCTTGCCATGGTTCTGCATGAACCTCATGCCATGTGGTTTAAACCACAGCAGATAAAAAAAAATATCGAATGATGCTTTATACAATGCATCATTTCTCCTAAAAGCATCTGGGATTCTGAAATTGCTCTCTGGGGGTCATTTGGGGCCAAAGGAGGCACAGTGGGATTTTCCTCTACAAGGGAAAAATTCTGAAGGGCCTTCTGCCCCTGTGGTGTGACTTGGAGGCAGCCAGAGCTTCTTCTCCCCAAGGCCACATCCCATTGCCAGCAGCGGGCAAGACGCAGGGAGGGCGGAGGGGGGCCGGGAGCAGTGGCGGTGGGTGGAGGGGCGCTCCAGAGGGCAGGTCAGGTGGGCTCTGTGGGTCTGTGCTGCATGTGGGGACACGGGCACCATCCTGCAGTGACCCCGGACTGGAGGGGCAGCGGGGCCGGGGCTGGACGGTGCTGCCGTCGAGTGTATCTGGGCTCGCACAGGCACGGAGCCGCTCAGGGGCTGGGCCTGGGCCGCCCCCGGGCAGGGCCCGCAGCCAGCTGGCCGGGCCGGGCCGCAGCTGCGGCGCTGCGGGAGCGGGGCCTGGCTGCCTCGCCCGCGGGCCTTAACCCTTCCCGTGGAACCTCATCGTATCCAGCCGCATAGACAGTGTCCAGCCGCAGCGAACACCGAAAACAAAGGCTGCGCGCCGAGCTTGGAAGCTCTGTCCCATGCCGGGGGCTGCAAAAAGCACCTGGTTCCCTGCAGCACACGTCCGTGCTGCTCAGTGACCCTCATCCTGCACCCTCTGGCACCAGCACCCGAGGCATGGCTCTGCTCCTCCCAAATTAGCCGGAAAGCCGCGCATCAGCAAGCTGGGCGCACTGCTTCACAGGAGAGCAAGAGCTGTGGCTCTATGGTTTGGAAGGTCCCAGAGCCGAGCAGTGTTTGCAACCCAAGCTCTCCTCACCAGCAAAGCCAGGCCATGCCCACCTGCAGAGCCTGGAGGTGTGACTGCCAGCGACCCTCCTCGAGGTCTGTGCTGCTTCCCAGATCTGCCCGTGACCCCTCCACGGGAGCTCAGAGCTGCTGGGCTTACATCCTTTGGAGCATCTCTGTTTTCTGTGTGCCACTTGTCTTTGCAGGATGTGTAACATTTGCTGGTTTTGCAGCAAGGGACCAGTACAGGCCATGGAAATCATCACCTTCCTCAACTAGACCCTGTGCTTAGCGCACACGGAGTCCATCGTTAATATCTTGGGAATCAGACTCAGAAAGTTGCAATGTGCAGTCCCTTGTCTTGCTTGACAGGCTTATTTGCTTTGTGTGTTTGCCTTCAAGCCATCCTGCAGCTCTGCTCATCAGAGCAACAGCGCTCCTCCACTCATCATGCTGCCAGCACACCACATCACCATTGCCCTGGATCTTCCCCACATCCCCTTGCTTCAGCATCTGCAGTTCTCAGCTGCCTTTCCTTAACTCTTGTTTTCCCTGATGCCCTCTTAGAGAGGCTGGTCTGTACAAATCATGAAGGGATTGTCAAGCTAGTATTTTCCTATGAAAGCTGGCAGAAGAATCAGTCTCTTCACTAAAAGAAACACTCCTCAAGGGCTGCAATGTGCAAGGCTACTGATGCACTTTTGCATCAGTACTTTTGCATCAGATACACACCCCTCACCCCACTTTTTCAATAAAAGTGCATCCTGAGCTCAGGCAGTGGCAGCACCTTGGCAAAAGCAAGTTTCTAGCATTTGCCTGCACACTGTGTTCAAGACTGCTTGGCTGAGCTATCACCTCTGGGACAGCTGGAATCTCTGACACCATTTTCTTTATGTTTGTCTGTCAGTGCAGCTGCATATTTATTTATACATATGGTAGCAGGGAAGGCTGCAAAACTGTCCCTCAGCTGATGCCTGATACCATATGTCAGATCCTCCATGCCAGGACACAGACAGATCTGGGGCATGGTCTGGAAGAATCAAGCTAACTAGAGCTTTCCACAGTCTTAAGAAAGTTTGTCTTGCTGGTATCCTCAGCCAGCCCTGTACATACACTGTCATATCCAACACATGGGAAAAAAAATGTCTTTTTTGTGCTTATTATGATGGATCATCCACTGGGGGCTACTTGCAAGCCCTATCTTGTAGCTAAACTCCTGAGCTTCTGCCTGTCATGCATTTTGGATAGGTAGCACCCTACCCAAAAATGCCTGTCCTTCTGTGATAACCTGCTTCTGGACATGGAGATGCTCTGCCCTGATGCTGAACTCCTCAGCTGTACCCTGCCTTCCCCTGTGCAAAACTGCCCTCACAGCCAGAGCTGAGCAGAGCTTAGCTGCCTTCTGCCATCCTTTAATTAGACAACTGTCAGAGCTTTATGAAAAGCAGCACAGCAAACCACAGACTTCTAAAATGTGGAAGCAGTGTCGAGAGCAGTGCTAGAGCTATCTGCATCAAATAGGAAATTAAATTGGTAGTGTGGGTTTTCTCCTTCTCACCTGGGGTATTATTGACCTGATGAATATGGTGGCGATCCTGCGTCACTCTAGCGGTGGTTTGGGGGTGACCTTTCTTCTCATCTGCCAAAGCTTTGAGGTCTCTAATGGGTCACAGGGAAGATGTGTGTGGCTGCAGGTGGAGGGACCTGGATCAGCATCCTTCCCTTGGCTCCCTGCCTGACTGTCAGGGCATCACTGGATCCGACTCTCATGGGACTTGGCCTTCCCTGCCTGACTTTCTCTTTTGACCCAGCAAGCAGCTCCCAGAAAACAGTAAAGTTACTGTATTAAGGTGATCCTGCCTTCACTATCTCTTTGTTTCTGGGGAGTCTTAAGCAAATCAGGTTGCAGAGTATACACAGAACACCACAGTCTCTATGTTAAATGAAAGGACAGTCCAAATGGAGAGAGAGGGCAAGAGAGAAAGCTCTATGTTTGCATTCATCTCTGACATGATGGATTCCCCCTTCCTGGAAGCAGCCTTGGCATAAATAAAGCCAGGAAAGGCTTTTATGCAAGAACTCCCTTCACTACCAATAGTCCTGGAGTCATAGATAATAAAAGACCTGGCAGCTCATCTTCCACTGCTCCCTTTAATCAGCAGGATTTTCCCTACTGAATATTCACCGAGGTTGCTTTATCTAGCACACCTCTGAAACCTCAGTGGATGGGACCTTAGCAGATGCCCTCAGGAACACATTTTTCTATACTCTAAACATTTACTGCAAGGAAAAAAAAAAGTCTGAAATACAACATAAAATGTCATCTCTGAGTAAGTTTAAAAACAGGGAGAGCCATCTGTAGGCCACAAATAGCAAAGGTGTTTAGCACAATAGATTTTTTTTTTCCCGGAGTATTTCCCTTAGTGTATTTTTTGCATAGTCTTGAGCTTATTGCAGTTCATATCAACATCCATTCCTCATCATGAAAAGTGTGGATATTTGTGGACTGTCATGTCTCTTTTCAGCCTTATCCCCACCTCACACTGTAATGGCTGAGGCTTTTCTCATATGCCAGTTTCTCAAAGACTGCTATCGATTTTGCTGCCTTTGTCTTTCTTTAAAAGATCGCTCAGGAAAAACATAGTGATGTGAAGACAGAAGGGCTGTGCTTGTCTGTACGGCACAATTACTCAGTCATTTGCATAAGTGAGGTATCATCCTGGCATTGTGCTCTTCATGGAAACTACATGCATGTGTCACACATGTTGTGGGGCGACATATTTGTTAAATCTATTTATTCCACATCTTTGACCACTTTACCTACCTTCATCCCACACTGCCATCTGTTCTGTGGCTACCACCCCCCATCCACTCTCCTGAGTACCTGTGGAGGGCTGCCAGGAAAATGGTTCCTCCTTTTCTTGCCAAATTCAGAATTTCAGTTGCAAATTCACCCTAGCAAGAGTGCCAAGGGGAGACAGAGTCAATGCCAAACCCACTGTAGCTTTCCTGTTGGGCACATTTTCAATTCTGTCACAGTAGCTGAAAAGGGGAGCTGACTCCCATCAGAAAGGGGTCGTGCCCAACACTGCAAGAGGAGTCAGCAGTTGTGCCCAGTCCAGGAAGGGCAGGTCATCAAAGGCTTTAAAACTGTAAAATCTGTAGCATCTGAAAAGAATCCTATTATTGACATCCATGACATTCTCAAAACCCTGTATATTTGTCTTCACAGAAACAAGTGCACCTGGCTGCAGAGTGAAGGTCTTTTTGAAAACAGTTCCAATAAATGTTAAAGCCATCTACATAACTCCTGGAATCGTTTTTCCACAGAAAGGTCTTGTGTCATTTCCACAGAGAATTTTTGTTTGCATGTAATACAACCATTCTGCAGTCATGTTAGGAGAAAGCTTTATGTGACACTGCTATGTAAAGTATTAACCATCATGCTTAGTCAATACATACACATGAACACAGGCAGATATTTCCAAAATCAATGGAAATATTGGCATGGACTTAGTATGCACAAGTTCCCCATAAAATAAGACAAATGTGTTTTTTCCTATAGTGTGTCCTGCAGGAGTTCTTGCAGGAAGATACTGTGTGCTCCCCTTGGTGCTGCACAAGCACTGCAGCCAGGCAGAGACATTGCTGAGATTCCCGGCCTGCTCCTGGTGACTCATCCCAGCCAAGCAGTTTGTGTGGGGGTGCACTTGAAATTATCCTGTTTACTCATTCTCCTGGAAGACCACAGGAGCACCCACTGCAGTGGGGTCTCTGCCAGCAACAGATACAGCAGAGGGAGCAGAGT
The DNA here is from genome assembly GCF_000738735.6 of Corvus cornix cornix. Taxonomy (NCBI): domain Eukaryota; kingdom Metazoa; phylum Chordata; class Aves; order Passeriformes; family Corvidae; genus Corvus; species Corvus cornix. The sequence continues at coordinate 35,862,959 of NC_046335.1, forward strand.
TTCACTTGGTACAGCAGACTTCACCTCAGCAGGGCAGAAATAGCTGATGGAAGATCCCCATGGAAGAGGAGGAGGTTGAGAAAGAGGTCCCAGTGAGTCAGTCCCCTTCCCACTTTCTCTGTCCCCATCCTTGGAGGCAAGGACCCGCTGATGAGCTGGTGGCTCAGAAAGCCCTTTGATCTTCGTGGCTTGCTGACTTCTCACCATCTCAGCTCCCTCGAGGCTGCTGAGCTCCTTCTTTTGTAAATCTTGGCCATCACCTCCTGCCTCTCCAGCATGCTTGGATAACAGCCTGGAATACAGGATCATTTCCTTAAGATACCACTTCCATCAGGGATGCAATTCATGATTGTCACAGAGGGGGATACCATCATCTGTAGTAGGCTCATTGCTGCTCACAACAGTGATGATGGGGGACTTGAAAATGCAGTCAGAGCACAACAGCACAAAGTGTTAACCTCAAACATGATGAAGACAACCTGTCCCTGCCTCTGTCACATCCTGAGAGTTCACATACCAGCTGACCTCCTTGGTCAGGTGGGGGCCATGCACCAATTCCGTGATTTTACAGGGAACTTCAAAGCATGGTGCAGAGTCTGTGTGGGCCCAGTGGAGGGTGAATTTGCTCCCAACAGGAAGTATTTTCCATCCCCTCGGCTAAACTGTAAATTTAAAAGCAAACACAAATTGCAGCTGGCTGTTTTCAACATCACATGCCAAAGAGCTGTCAGGGTCTGTGATACCACGCAGAAGTAGTGCCCAATATTAGAGATGGAAAACTAATTTCTATTAGCCTATGAGCTTGTCATTCCTGGGCAGAGATATTTTTGACGAACTCTGTTTCTTCTGATGTTAACAATTACCTGCAAGTAGATAGCAGTATCTCCAAGATTTATTCACTCTTTGAATATAATTGCCAAATATTTACTTGCCAGACAGTTATTCCTGGGGAAATTGTTAATCTGCATCTCATTCACAGGGTTTGCTACCAACATGGGATAGTTGAAGTGCGAGGAACTTTGTTTAGTTTTTCTTGGACATTCAGGCCACCTGGTATTGTCTCTGACACCCAAGAATATGGATTCAACTGTTACAGTGGGGTTTGCTCAGTCTTTCTCTGATACTTGTTTTAATTCTACCTTCCATAAACATTCTTCTTTCTAAGTCAAGTTCTAATTCAGAATATTTCTGGAAAGAAAAGGGATGTGAACACAGTCCAACCTAAATCACTGTTTGTGCGTTTGCTGAAAAACTGTAGTCAGTATCAGTCTCTGTGCTCCAGACGTAGGTGATATACAGGGCTGTATCCAGCTGCAGGGTAGGTGCTTCCAGTATTTATGCAGCTAAAACTTCCATGAAAGTTGTTGAGTCTCCTTGTTTGGGCAAAATCAGCAAGCCTGTATTTCAGCCTTGCCACCCAGCTGTTTTTTCATTTGGACAGATAATTGTATCTTAAGGCTACTAGAAAGAGCCAATCCATAATTAAAAGGCTGCTGGGTTTAATGTACAGGCCTACCACTCACTTTAAAGGTATAGAATAAATCAAACTGCATTTTCTTGCCACTGGCTAGCACTTTATTTCTTTGAGAGCTGGCACCACTCCAACACTAAATTTTTAGGTGGAAAAGAGCAATTGCTGGCCCCCTGGACTTCATGGAAAAGGTGGTTCATTATTAAAAAAAAAAAAAAAAACCAGAACAGAAAAGCCCCCCATCATATCTGTTAAAAACAAGTAAAATATCAGGTATCTCAATAATTTCTCTTGTTTTATTCCATCCATCCGTCCATCCATCCATCCATCCATCCACACTCTACTCAAACTTAGGATAGGCACTTAAGAAGGAAAAGAACCTGTTCTCTCAGCATTTTGAGGAAAAGCATGTTTTCCTTAAGTTTCTTTGGAGTTAATTCCACATGTGTGCTAATCTGTTTGTGTGTCTGACTAAGAGCTATTTCATAGCTATGTGCACGTACTGCTCCTGTTTTACTGGAACAGCCAAAACTGACTTTGGGTATCGGATCAATTCCTGCTCCCATTTGTTACACCAGTCATTAAAGGGATGTAAGATACAGTTTTAATTACTGTTGTGCTGAACCAGCAGCTGAGCTCTTGACAGTGCGATCAAGTTAAGTTTCAAATAAAAGGCTGAGACGCATGGCCCTTCCCTGGTAGAGCTTCTTCTGGCTGACCTAGACCTGCTTGGTTCCCAAAAGGACATGGCAAATCCTTTTGTTAGTACAGTCCTACAGCCCTACCCCACTTACCTATAGTAGCTGTGAACCTGAGCTCCCCCTGCAGAGGAGCATATGCCTTTCTCCTCCCTGTAGTTAGGAATAGATATGTTTTTGTCTTGATCTCTAAAATATATATGCTTGTTGTAAATTAGGAGAGCTTTTACAGAGACTCCACCAGAAGGCCACCAGACTACATGGCTGTTGGATGGTGGAGCTAACTTACTTGCAAATGTGGAGGATGCAGACAATAGAGCTGATGGCACAGCTGACTGGAAAAATGAGAGGAGCAGTACACCCAGAGAGGAGCAGTACACCCAAAACTGGAAGTATATAAGCAGACTGCTGTAAATTAATGGTAAAGAAAGAATGGTGTGTAATTTCCTTAGCAGTGGAGGAAGCATGTCTTCTGGAAGCTTCCCTTACCCTGGGCATATGGAAGGACTTGCCACAACTGCATGTTGCAGTGAGAATATGAATGGAAGTGTTTCTACAGAGTGTGCACATAACCTCTTTAGGCTCTTTCATGAGCCCTCCCCAGCAAGGCACCTGCTTTCTTCTTCCTAGAAGGGGAGCCAACACTGGCCTCTCCTGTTTTTTAGTGTATTAACCATTAGGCAGAACTAAAATGGCAAATCCTCCTCTCCATACTACTGAAGGTGTCACCCAGTTTTCACGTGACAAGTCCCCACCTGGAGGTAGTGCCACTCTCCATGGTTCCTGGTTTTCCTTGAGCTTCATTGGTGAGGCAATATCTAGCCCTCCTTGTCATTGAGGATCAGCACTCACAGGTATCTAGAAAATACCTGTGTATTTGCAGGGCTTCCACAATTATGCCAGCTGCACAGCCTTTGATGCCAGCAAGGCAGAGGGGGTGACTCTCAGGTTAGCTCCCTAGTGATGGCACATGTAGTGACAAGACTGTGTCTGCATACACTAAAACATTTAAAACCCTTATTTGGTTGACATACACTGTCTGGCAACATGATTTCAAAGAGGTTCTGACTAGAAGTTTGTGATTTATTGGCTGCAATGCAACCAACTCATTTCCTCAAGCCCTCTGTGAAGGCAGCAGGCACTGAACCTTCCTTTCCAAATTTCCCTATAAGAAGTAATATATTTAATATTACTAAAACATCAGTATTTTAAAAGTTTCATAATTAAATGTCTTTTACTGGTGTGTGCAAATAATTTCACTCCCTGTGAACCAATGTACTTGTTATTGTTCACCCCAGAAGGAGGGCATGACTGGATCCTGTAGAGCTGGACAGTGTGTTATGTACCAGCTGAATACAGCCAATATGAAGAGTGGCCCTCTTTCCTGTGCATACAGCAACTGGCTGGTGGCAGAGGTTGATACAAGAATGCACATTGGTACATTGGCATTGGTACAAGAATGTACTCTGCAGCAACAGATCCACAGCCTGGATTAGCCAGATTTATGAAATCATAATTTGATTTAGGAGTTTGTGTCCTGGAATATAGCAAACTCCTAAAATGGAGATTGTGATTGTGGACACTTTTGTATAATCAGAGCTTCAACTGTGCTGTAGGTGATGGAGCAATATTTGTTTCACCTGAGCATCCTGGAGGAGGTTGTGAGAGATGATCTGTAGATGCTGTTTGGGTGCCTGTGCTACCTGAACCACCTAACAAAGTCTGGCCTCTCCAAGTCCTGTCCTGGTATGCTCTCTCTTCCCTGTGGAAGTATTTCAAACAAGAAGCTGCTTATTATTTCTGAGGTTGTCCTTAGGGTGATTAATGTGTTTATTCTTTTAGAGGAATAAACTTAGCCCAGTTGGAGGTTGACACAGATTTAGGGAGTTCCTCTGAATAAGTGGCACAGGTTGCCAAGGAGGTACAGAGATCAGTTAAATCCTAAATAAAAGTTCTGTCAGTGGCACTGCTTATGCAAAAAACCTGTGCCAGATCTCACCACCTTTCACACATGCCCCCCCTCCAAATCACAAACACAAGCTGGCAAATCATGTGAGAAGCTGTGCAGGAAAAAAATGACATTCAGGTGGTGGTCCAGATGGTGCCAATTTTGAGGAAGACATGTAAGTGCATAATTGAGCCCTGCACGCTCCAAGGCATGAAGGGCAGTCCACTGCTACCAGCACAGGGAACCAGCAGAGCAGCAGCCACACGAGGCATAGGGGGGAGGCCCAGACAAGAGGTTTAGCAGGAAACTTCACTGCAAAAACATCTGATTTATATTTCCTTATGCCTCTAGTTTTCCACTGGTTTCCTCTTGCCTAAGGAGGCACTTCTACTTGTTCACATCTTTGTCCAGCAGCTGTAAGACAGCCCATAGTGGGGGTCAGCATTAATGTTCCTGCTGCCTCACAGCAGCCAGGCAGGGCATCAGCTTGAAGTCTGCAACTCACCCTAAATGCTTCATCCTTCCTTTCCCTCCTCTCCCTCAAACATACTGCATCCACATTCCCACCCAAAATGGAGCATGGGACTTCTGAGTGGGTCAGTGAGAAGCAAAAACCACGTTTGGAGTTTCACATCCAAGCAGAAAGCCAGCTAAATGAGGAGCTGACAGGGTACCAAACCAGAAGCCACCATTTCTGAAAAACCCTTGTAAATAATGTAAGGATGAAGTTCCAGGAAGGAAATCAAAAAGCACCCAGGGAGACTGGAGGATTCCTCAGTGTGGGTGCCCACTTCACTGGGCCTTTTCCCATCCAGTTGCTCTTGCAAGTAGGCAACACACATCTGAGTGAGAAAATAAGAGTGCTTACATTTTTGTAAGAGAAAAGGTGAGAATTTGAGTAAAGTTATAGTAAAAACAGGAAAATCTCAGCAAATGCAGTGGAGGAAGCCAACGTTCCAGGGCTCAGCCTCCTGTGGCTCTAATCCTAACCCAATAACTTTTCTCCACAGACAGGAGTTCATTTCTGGTCTGAAGCTTCATTGTGCTTCCTTATGTGTCCTGTCATGTCTGAGTGGCTAACAGCGAGGTCTAGGAGTAAAAGGCATTCAAGAATGAATTTGGTTTTTTAAGTGCAGCCACTCTTTCACCCTCTGCCTCTGTTGGAACAAGAGACACCATCCAGTAGGATGGACAAAGCACTTCCTTCCTAAGTCGGAGAAGGAAGTTCAGTCAAGGTAGAAATGGTTCACTATCACTAGGAAATAAAGAAATCTTGAAATTCTACTTCTCAGATTACTTGAAAAGCATACTTTAAAAAAAAATAAACAGGGAGGTTATCACTTAACTAAGGTGTTGATTATTGTCAGCAAGTTCGTGAAAAGATAAATCACTTGCTCCTCTTCTGGTTGCCACCATGGCTCACTCAATCTGTCGTCTTTGCTGAGTTTGGTTAACTCATCTCATAGTCACTCAGGAATGAGCAATGATATGGAAAAATGCAGCATGTAATGGAAACTGTGACCTGTCACCTCATGTGGGCTGGTGCCAAGGAGGCTGCTAATTATAGCCTGACATGTAAATACTCCTGGAAGATGATTGTACTTATTTGGACTAGTGCAATATTAATTAAAGACTTTGATTATTTCTGAGATAGTCTTTGGGAAAGAGGGGGAGGTGTTGTCAAGGGAATTAACCTTTTAATTGCTGGGAATAAAGTTGTCCTCTTCAGAAACTGCAGCAGAAGGCTATGTTCCTCCTTCTTTTCTCTGTCCTTCTGTCTTTGACCTACTCTTTTGAGAGCTCCCATCATTCTTCTGCTTGCTCTTGCTCTCCCCTGGCTCTGTGCCTCTGCCACTTCCTCAAGATCATAACTCACTTGCCTCCTTGAGCAGGGACAAACCTAAACGGCAGGGATAAGGAAGAGCTTCTGGCAGGGAGCCAGGGTGGCTCTTGTCTGAGCCACAGCCCCTGGCCATCCAGCCTTCTACACTCACAAAATTTCTAACCCAGAAACAGCCCACTTCCAGCTCCTACATTGGGTTCCCCATGCAAGTACCAACATAAAATCGTGGCTCAAGCTGCCTGGAGATAGGAGAGGGAAGGGAAAGCTGGTGCAACCCAGAGGAGCCGGGACCACCTCAGCAAAAAACTACTGAAAACTTCAGTGGGTTCAGAAACATCAGGACAAGATGCCACTGCCTGTCTGACTCATCCCTAGGAGTAAAGAAACAGCAGTGGCATTGCATAGCAGAGACAATAAAAAGAACAGGAGATGTAGTGGAGCCAAGGAAAATACGCTTGGCTTTTTTACTTTCTGCAAGACACAAAGCTAAGCTCAGGCTCAGCTGCAGGCTGTCTGGGACTGATGTATGTTTCATAGGGGGCCTGGGTTTAAAGGGAGCCCAGGGCTGCCTTATAAGCAAGTCCACTCAGGTGGAGGCAGGCTGCAGTCAGCACTGGCCCAGGGTGTTGGGCAGAGCAGCTCAGCGTGGAGCTTGGCTTCCCAGCAAGCCTCAGGCCACATTTCCCATGAGCTTGTTGTTACCTTCTGAACAGCTCAACAGGAGGTGTTGAGCTGTTGAGTCCAGCAGTATCTTTCAGTGACCTTGGGGACAGTGTTTTCCAGCAAGTCCTGCATTTAAAGTGAGCCAAAGCTTTGTATTGAATGACTCCTCTGTTACACTGTGGCCTTGGGACAGTCACATGTTTGTGCATTCAGCACGGACTGAACCTGCTGTTCCTGTGCCACTCTTGAGGCACACCATGGTCTCCCTCAGTCTCTTTCTCTGCTGAGTGCCTGGGCAGTGTTCCCTGCTTTGCACATGTGCAGCACCAGAAAAGCAGGCAGCATGCAGGAGCCGAAGTCTTGCACCTCCCAGGGATTTTGTGCCTAGAGGAGGTCCTGCTCATTTACACATGGCCAAACAGGCACCTGGCACTGTTCTGACAGTACCAAAACCAATTCTTCTGGTTTTCATCAACATACTTGAGTGGGAGTACTGAGGGGGAGCTCAACCTGTGCCTCTGCAGAGAGCATCACAGCTCTGCTTTACCCAGGAAACAGCCCTGGTCTCCCGTTCATCTTTTCATTATAGTTTGTAAGATTGGGGAATTCAAGCTCTTGTCTGGAGCAGACTAGTAAGAGATGGTTGTGGGTCAGAGCTGCCAATAATGCCACTAATGCACTCTCAAGGACTCTCCACAGCTGCACAGCATCGTCTTCAAGATGAGGGGAAACGACAAGTGTTATTTCTGCCCCAGGAAGGCAGAAGACATTAAATCAACATACTGAGAGCTGATGAGAAACAATAGAGGCACCAGGACAGCACAGAGAAAGGGAGAGTTATGAGACCTTGGTGCTGTGGGCCCAAGAGGCACAGGGACATGCATGCTAATTTCTCCTTTCTCCTGCAGTCCTGAGGACTACTGCGTGCTGCTGGGCCATCGACTCTGTAAAAGTAGTGCTGCTGGGAAAGGATGGTGCTGTGCTACTGCCAGCTGTACCCCTGCAAGAGGTGGAGTGCCAAGTTCCCCTGCTGTGGCAGGATTTCCAGCAAGGGGATGTGCTAGAGGATGCCCTGGCTGAGGGATGGCTGCAGACTTCTCTCCCCTCACCCCCGCAGGAAGCACAAGCCCTGGAGGCTGTTGCCAGGGAGGGAGACACATTTCCGTGCAGGCAGCAGAAGCTCTCTCTCTGGATTGCAGCTTTGCCAATACCCAAGGCGAAGGGCACAGAACTGCTCCCTCACATTGTTTTGAAGAGTTCAGCTCTTGATCCAGGTGGTTTCCTTGGGGTGTATTCCCTGGACAGCAGTGCCTTCATCACTACCCCCTTGAAAACACTGAAGTGCAGGTTCTTCATGGTTTGTATGTGAGTGAGAGCAGGATGAAGCACGGGAAACCAGTACAGGCCAAAAACAAAAGCCCAGGCTCAGAAGGAGGTGAAGAAACACCAGGCATAAGCTTGGAGATGCCGTGCTAATCCTAAATGCCTCAGATGGGGAGGTGGAGGGGAAGAAAGGTTTTTTTCACATAGTCCTTTTCAGGAAAGAGCAGACTCAGTTCAATGGCTAGACTTGAAGTTAAAGGGTTACAGCCTCTCATGGAGGCAAGTGAAAACACAAATTGATCAAAGCTGCCATTTTTTACCGATACCTTCTTTGTTCAGAGGCACTATCCACTTTTCATGCTGATTGTCTCACTGCATAATCACCATCGGCAGCTTCCCTCACCCTCTCCTAAAGAGATCCTTTTGCATGGATTTTTCCTTTGCAAATGCATTTCCGGGGACAATAAGAAAGTTGCAGCATAAATTAAACAAGATGCCTGGAGACTCTGAATCAAAAATAATGTAGAGGAATCCTGAGTGAGAGGGGAAGAAAGAGGGAAGCTAAATGCAGTGCCTGCCTGCTGGCTTCTCCCTTGCCACACTCACACCAATTAAGTGTAGCAGCACAGACAGGGTGGCCAGGGGAGTACCTTTGTGCGCAGATGCTAATTTGTTCGCAGGCTGCAGAACACAATTAGTGAAAGTGCTGCTCTACACATTCCCAAAACCAAAGAAGGAATATTTGGGAGCACAGAGAGTGGAAAGGGCACACACATGCCTGGATCAACAGCAAGCTGGATTTAGGGAAGATTTCTCTAAAACGGGTACTGTTCACCTGGCACTTGCCATCAGGATCACCAGGCACTACAAATTTAAGTCCTCTTTTGTAATTCAGAACTGTATACTGCCATTACAAAATAAGCAGAGGGGAGAAGAAACTTCTAAAGGCAGGTGAAAGAAGTGCAGGGGCATTGAACTTAAATCAAGGAGAAATGGGCCTCACAAGTCTTACACAGAGTCCTAATGTCAATACGGTAGAGACAGGACAAGAGGATACCTGTTTTCGTAGTAAAATACTGGGTTTAGCTGTGACAGGTGGATGGATGGATAGATGGATGAATGGATGCATGGATGGAGAGTCAGATTGCTGTTTGTCTGCTCCCTCCCTGCTCTTTCCCCTTTATTAGCTTAAATGTTGGGTTTTTTTAAAGGATAGGAGCACGCAGAAATTAAATGCTCACTCTCAAAATGAAGCTGACATGAGCCTCTGGCTTTGAGGATGGATTAGTTTTGAAGGCATAGTAGGCACAAAATGAGGCCGGTGAGGGCTGGCGGTGGAATTCCCAGTAGGGACAGGTTCTTTTAAAACACAGATTAAACAGGGAGGAAATGCACAGCGTATGAATATGAATTGATGCTGGGCCTTGCCTGGTCTCGCTTCATTTGATAAAGCGCATTTCCTTATTGCATGTCAATTATTTACATTATTTAAATATGTATCATCAGATGAACATGTCAGCCCTGAAACAGATACACAAATGCACACGGAAACACACACGTGCACCAGAGCATGAGGCAAGGAGTCACACACCAGTTCATGGGGCAGATAATGAGCGGACACTCCTGTGCTCAGTGGGTTGTGAGGCACAGGCACCCCTCTGCCCAGTCCCTGATGCATTCCTTGTGCTGCCCCTGCAGAAGACTCGTCTCTCCTCAGAATAATTTGAATGCAGGCTCTGCTCAGCGCCGCGGGAATGTCAGCACCCTGCAGGAGCCCTGCTCCTCAGTGGTGCCTCTGCTAATCTCCGGTACGTGGAACTGCTTGTCTGAGAGATAGTTATTCCTCTTTCATCTGCACAAGTTCACAGCAAAGGAAGCACAGGAGAGCTACATTTAAATTAGATAAAATCCCTGTGCCCAACGATTCTCCAAAGTTAGTGTTATTAGTGAAGATGCTAGTTGTCGATATCACACTGTTTCGGCCTCTGCCAATGTATAAAATCCTGCTCTGAATTCTTCTGAAACAAAATTGTTTTTTTTATGTGATTCCCATTCTTACAAGGAATTTCTGTCCATGGCTTCTGCTCCAGGTGTATGAAGGTATGGCACAGGTTTGCAGCAAGCACTGCCACCTCTCAGTTCTGCTGTTTGCCTCTAACTCATGAGGCAAAGTAAAACTCTACTCTGAATACCCTGACCAGTCATCAGACAAAATGTGGACCCAAATTTGCAGTTTGACTTGGCAGAACGGCCTGGCTACAGAAGGAGTAAAATTTTTCCGAGAGCAATTTGTGCTCTCTGCACAGAGAGCGTTGTGCACAGCTCTTGAAACACTGAAGGTTAGGGCAAGGTTGAACTATGGACATATGGACAGGCCCAAGACAAAAAGTGGATTCTCCTGAGCTTTCCACTGTGTGATTCCTCTCCCCCAGGCTCCTCCCAGCTCTGAGAAAGTTCAGAACAACAGGGATGTTGACTGGAGTTAGCTAGATCTGGTGAAATGTTCCTAAAAGAGCAAGTAGGGCGTGGTATAACAGGTAATTTTGCTGGTAATTTTACTAGCAAAAGAAGAACTAAACACTTCTCTCAGCACAAAATTTGATGGGTCAGACTTTTTGGCAGGTGTGAAGCAGCATAGCAGACTCAGTGGAGGTACTCCAGTATGAACCAGCTGAGGTGTTTCCCAGAAAAGCTGACTGAGGCAATTCCATTTCCCCCTATGCTCTCAGCCTGCTGCTGCCCACTGTGACAGGGGCTGCAGCAGCAGCCTGGGGAGCAGCCAGGCATCCTCAACCAAAACAGCAAACCCAAGGAAGCACTGCACATCAGGTACAGGTGATTTGCGTAATCGACACAAAGCAGCATCCTGCTGTACAAATCCTCTCCCTCCAGTCAGGTAATCTTCCATTCCCATCTTCATCCTGCAGTCTCTTTGCTCCTACTTTCCATCCTGTTAAGCTTCCTCCTACTCACCCATCGCCATCTTTCATTCCCACTCAGGCCCTCAGCTTCTCTGCACACCAGGAACCCAATACCTCCACTGCATCTCTGCACCTCTCTGCTCTTCCAGCCACCTACCTACCACTCCCACAGGCAGAAAGAAGATCCTTGAGAAATGAGGACACTTAACTAGCTGAAATGGAAAGGAAGGGAAGGGGGAGACTTTCAAACAGTTATTAGCCATCTGAGCAGCCTGCCAAACTCCTCAAGGGACATTGCAACAAAATCTGTTGCTGGAGAAACCTACCTAGAGGCTACAGCCATTGGTTTCAGATGGCAGCAAGGTGACAGTCACGTGTAGCATCTCAAAACACAAGGCTTTGCCTGGAACTGAGCACTCAGCCCAGCCACAGTGGTGGCTGTTCTCCCCAGGCACAAGAAAAACTCTCTGTGCTCCTGAGATCAACCCAAGAAGTGATACTAGAGGCATACTGGGTAAAACATTTGAAAAAAACAATTAAAAAAAAAACCAAACACAAAAACCCCCTAAAAACTAACAATAACACAACCATTTATGCTTCAAATTCTGTGCAGCTACAGCAGGCCAGATCTAGAGCCAGGATGCATCTCTCTACCTCTCTGTCTCTGTCAGTGGGCATCTCTGCCTGCCGGTGCTCAGCGCCTGAAAACAGCTGGTGTGTGCCCATTTGTTGCACTGACATCTGTCCACAGCCACCTCCTTCAGCTGGAGAAACTCAACTCCTGTTCATAAATAATTGCCCAAGCAGATGCTGGCAGGTCTGGGGAAAAGAACTCGGGAAGGTCACAGAGCAAATGCAGAGCCTCCTGCCGAGCGTAGATGTGTCATGCTCCATGTCTGAGATATATGGACTCCTCCAGGGCCTTACTGGGGCATAACTCCCTCACCACCAGGGGTGGTAACATGCTCAAGTCTCCCACTCCTTGTACAAAATACAGAGACAGGATGGGATGACCTCCACTGCACCTGGTAGTGCCATGGGAAAGCAGCCCTGGGCCATGCCATCCCCTGGCTGAGGAGCAGAGGCTGGTGCTGTCCCAGGAAGATGCCAAAGGACAGCGTGGCCCTTGCTGTAAGGGTCATGTGGTGTCCTACATCAGGGAAGGTTGGTCCATGGTAGTAAGATCTGCCACCTTCTCCTGTCTCCCTATCAGAGCCTCTCAGGCAGCAGGAAGAGGAGATCTCCTGCAGATGAAATGCCTCTTGTTTCTCTTCTCATCACCTGAACTGCCATTGGTTCAGATCAGCTTGAGCTCCTCTGTGGCCTTTTGTCACTGTCCTTTCTTTTAAAAGCACTCCCAAGGCTCCTGCTGCTCAGGGAAGCTGCTGGGGCTGGCCAGGAGCAGGATCTGACAGGGCCTTATGGTGGGGTGGGGCGGTTGGCACTGGAGAGACCAGCCTGAGGACTCCTGCCTGCTGCCTGTGTTTTGGGCAGGAGCCCACAAGCCTGAGCCTTTCTCAGGCAGAAGAAATAGAGACCCTTGCTTCTGGGTTCCATGCCAGTGCTGCTCAGCAGCTCAGCCCAGCTCTCTGGCTGGCAGAAGCACGGGGGATTAAATACACCATCATGTGTAAATCCTGTGTTTAAACAAATAATTCTCTCAGAATAACAGGCAGGCTTTTCCACATGAAGCAAAGCTGACACCTGACTCTTCACCTGACTTCTCCCAGGAGAATATTTTAATGAGGCCCACAGCTGTAATATCACACAGAGAACATTAACAATGCTAATTACCTAAAGTTTAGCCCATGAATACTCAAACAACCATACCTTGGAGATGAATTGTTGTTTTGGCCCAAATGAGGCACCAATGGCTTGCACCAATGGCTTGCAAAGTGAATCAAGGCTTGTGAGAGCATCAGAGACAGGCACACAGAGCTGGCAAGGCAGCCTCCACAGCAGGGGTGGTAAAGAAAACAGGTGCCTGGACAGAAGGCAATCTGAGATTGCAGAGAGAAATTGCCTTCAGGTGGCCAAATCCCTCCTGAGAAAGCACAAAAGGTGTTGATAGGTCTCTCAGCATCATCTCATACAGGATCTGTGCAGAGAAAAGGGGGGGAATATTGAAGGAATTCTTTGCCATGCAGCTGTGGCTGGCACCAACTGAGCCTGGCACTGTGCTAGGAGAAGCCAGAAGTCCACACAGATACGCAATGTGTGAGCAAGGTCTTGCCTGGAAGAGATCCAGGGCCTTTGCTTTGTGCCATATGCGCAGCCATCCTGCAGCTTCAGGTCACCACGGAGGTGCCGGGGTGTGCAAGGATGAGTGCTCTGAACCCACCAGCTCCGTGTGCTGTGCCCCCAGTGCCAGAGCTCTGTCTGCAGCACCGTAAACACAGCAATGTGTGCTCTGCTGCACGGAGCTCAGCTGCCACCTCAGCCTTCAGCCCCTCATCACAAATGCTGCAGGGCAATGCACAACAAGGGCCATCGTGCAGCAAAGGAAGCTTAGTCCACCCAGGTGTCTCTCGGAGGGAGATGGGAATTTTGAGCAGTCTGTGTTGCTCAGCTCTAATTGAGCACAAAAAATCACATGGCAGGCAATAGCCCATTAGCAACACTGCATGCTGAGGGGCCTTTTAATTATTTTTGTGTTCCCAGAGGACTACAGAATGCTCTTCGTAAGCATGGTGTGGGAATGCCAATTAGGTGGCCTCCAGCCCTGCTAGACAAGGTCTGGTCACATCACCTTGCGTCACAGGCTGAACCCTGCCCTCCATTTTCACCCCAAGTCTGCCGTTCTCTGCCATGAAATATTTATTAAAGGGAACTGCTGCCTGTCGCAAATGGTGATTCTCCTGTCTCCTTGCCAAGGTCAGGCTGCTGGGGAGGTACCTTTGCTCTCCATAGCTTCTCTTTGAGACTGATGTGTCTTTCCTCCATTCAGCACAGACAGCCAGCCTTGGGAAGGAGGCTCTTTCAATTCCTATGGGTTCTTATTTCCCAGGAATAAGGTGGGCATGTAAACAAATCACTAAAGCAGAGGCTGTGCAACAGTGAGCTATTGTGGTATCAGAACAGATAGATTCACTAGGCCATTTCAGGACCACGTAATAAAAGGCCACTAAATCAATTTCTGCTGTGATGAAGAGCCACCTTCATTCCTTGCAGTCACTGTTGTATCTTCTCAGGAAGCTTCTACACTTAGAGATGAAATCCTGGTCCAGCATGTCGCAGGTTCGGTTTGTAACCGGGCGGAAACACCAATTTAGTGTAGTGGTTTGGTCCAAAATACTCATTACTGTTTATCTGCTGTGAGATAAGAATTAGGAGAAATGCAAAGCAGGCACCAAACTTGAAAGAATATAAAGAAGTTTATTAACAGACCTAAAAGAAGAAAAGAAAATTATACCACCTTCAGAACTCTCCTCCTCCCCCCACCTTCCTCCCTTCTCCCACTGACAATGTGAAAAGACAACCCTTAAGATGTTCAGTCTGTTTACCACTTCCATAATAACCTTGTTCAGTCCATTTAGAAAGAGAAGTCTCTTCTTGCTCATGCTATGAAAACATTATCACAACGAGACAGCTGCCCACTTCCAAATATTGTTCAGTCCATTTAGGAAGAGGAGTCTCTCTGCCTGCGTGTGAGTCCCTTCCCCCGACTTGCAGCTTTTCCCGCAACTGCTTTCGAGGGTCCACTCTTGAAGTTTTTTGGGGTACAATTTTAAGGTTGAGCCGTTCAGAAACAAAAACAGAGGCCCTTCTCCTTCCCTGGGAGCAAAGGGTCTTCATCATCTTCATCGTTAGGACTATCTCTGGGAGCATCTCTAGGGACTGAAGTTTTCTCCTTTCCCATTTGGAGCAAAAGTCCTCATCTGGTTCATCTCTAGGGACTGAGGTTTTCTCCTTTCCCATTTGGAGCAAAAGTCCTCATCTGGTTCATCTCTCCCTGTCCAAACTTCTCATGAAATTACAGCTGCGTCAGCATCTGCCTATCTCAAATTGGTGTTTCTGCCTGGTTAAAACCGAACCCGCGACACAGCAGAAGAGGATGGGAGGTTCACCCTCTACTGATGTAGTGCTAGGTTTGCACCCACCTGGAGTTTAGCTGTGGTTTGCTGAATTTGGATTTACTGTTTCATGCAGCTTTTGTACCAGAAAAATGGTGAAGGCTTCAACCACAAGCTGTTTGATTATCTTTTATCAACTGTAGTGAATGAAATAAGCAGGCACAGCTTATCTTGCTCAAGGAACTATGGTTGAAGTGTCAAATAGATTTTCTCCCTCTATGGACAGATACTAAAGGGGTAGGAAAATATATCTGAGATCAGGGATAAATCTATTAAAATATGAGAACCAAAGTATGGGATTGCCTGTGGAGATAACTGTCCCTAATAGTGACCTGTAAAGGAGGTTTGTGGGCCAAAAATATGAGGACCAAGGTGCATATAGAGCATGCACCCCACAGCTGGGCTGTGCCCACTCAGCTGCAGGGAGCCAGATGCTTCAATACGTCTGGGGCTGGAAGTGCAGCTTGTTCTCTGCGGCGGCTGGTTCCTGGCAAACCTGCAAACCTGTCTCTCCTTTGCCATCTCTCTTGACAGCCAGTGAGTCCCAGCACACTCGTTCTCTCCTTGCATGGCAGCTGTCCCATAGCGCCAGTGCTTTCTTGCTGTCCCCTGTGCCTGTTCTTGCTTTTTGGGTGTGTGCTGGGCTGTGGGGATGGGAGGGTGGGAGCATGGAGAAGCTGCAAACACCACCCAGCACAGGACCACACTACAGATTTATGCAGAGACTTAATGATGTTTTCTGTTTTGTCTTTTTTTTTTTTCTCCCTTCCTAGTTATTCCTAACATTTTAGTTGCTTTTTTGACACCTGCTCAGCCTTGACCTGTCATTTTCTCAGAATTAGCGATGATGCTGAGATCATTTTCCCGTGCAGTGATGGCTGATTTAGAGCCCCTCATTATGCATGTATAATTAGGGTGGTTTTTTTCCCCAGAAGCATTACTGTGCATTTATCGACAGTAGATTTCATCTGTCATTTTACAACCCAGTTCCTCATTATCATGAAAAACTTCACAGTCGACTTTTGTTTTGACTGCCCAGAACAGTTTTTTATTCTCAGTAAACTTCTCACCTCACTTTTCCTCTTCTTTTCCAAATCACTTTTTCAAAGATTAAAAAATACATGTCCATCTTAGATCTTTGGGTAATTTTTCTTCATCTGTGAAAACATATTGTTTATTTACATCTTTTGCTCTACTATTACAAATACTTTGTGTCTTTTATTGGAACTACTCCACTGGCAATCATACTATTATTCAATAGCATTGCACTGGAAAAAGTGGGGACAGACATACAGAAATAAAACAAGCAGCAGTCCCATTTTTAGGACTTAGCAGACAAGGTACATTTGTTTTGATCTGTGATTTTAATTATCTTGTAAATTCCCATCAGTAAATTTCATCTCTCACTGTATGTAGTGTGTAATATAGCTTGCTTTTTTTTTTTTTTTTTTTTAATGCACCCATTTCAAAGTTCATTATGCCATTCCAGAGACTAACGCTGATAAAATCCTCATCTGGATTCAAGATATTGGCAGAAAGACTAACTCCTCAAGTCTCTGGCACCAAGGTAACATCTTGTCATAAATCCATAGGAAGCCAGATTTCATTACTTCCCTTGGTCGTGCAATTAATTGTTTGCTCTGGTGTTGAGCACCTGAACATGGCTTTGGGCAGCAGGAAAACCAGAGGTATTTTAATGTTGTTCCTTTGCTGTGTTTTACTTGATTTTTGTCTCAGGATTATGAGATGCCAGGGATGTAAAACAGCTACCGGGAAGATAACAGCTGCCAGAAACAGAGCCTTCTGGTTTGTACTTTGAGCTGTGCATACTGTGTAGAGTTAAAAAAAATAGTGCTTAGAATAATTTAAAGCAGAAATCTGTTTAGTTCCTTCAAAATAACCCGTGCTTGGTTTAATAGATGCTGGATTAATTGCGTGCTGTCTGAGAGCTTTTGTTCCCCTCCAGAGTGGCTGTGGTCTGTGCCACAGAGGTGAATGCTACTCTACTGTATGGCAAATTTGACATTGAAGGGCTCTTTGTAGAAATAAGACTGCCATTCTCTCCCATTGTCCCTTTGATTAAACAGTGCCAGCAAAAGAGACAGTTCTGATGGTTGTTTTCATATTATGGGCATCTGGCTACTAAGAGCTGGGCTGAGATCACCAAATCACAAGCTGCTTTAGAGATGTCTGTTTATGCACGCTGATCCCACAGTGATGTGATCCAGAAAAGTATTTGGATATGCACATTGAGGGGGGGCAGGGAGGAGAGAGAAACCATTTCTGGGATGTGTGGTGAGGACCATTTGTTGCCTGTGTGTGCTGCTGTTTTCCAACTCCTCTGGTACCCAAACCCACAACTTTGCTATACTCCTGAAATAACCCTGGACTGGGGATGTTTTTTCTTCACTTTCACGTGAACAGGCTTCCGGTGACCTCTGAGGTACTTTGCGATAAAAATAAAGGAAATCTAACATACTACAGAGTGGACTCATTCATTAACTGCTCCCCAGGTAAAACTTCTTTTGTAGATACTCACAGCTGTGTGAATCACCACTCAGTGATGGCCTGGCCATCCCTCAGACTCTTCAGCTTTGGTCGCAGGGATTTCATAAGATTATAATGTCTTCTGGACTAGGTTGCTGGCACCTTCTGTTTGCTGCATAAACTTTAACACCCAAAGTTCTTCCCAAAATTTTGACCATCTCTTTTGGTTAGTACCAAAGCAAACAAGGAAGAGGGCACTCCCATCTCATTCCACTCATGTGTTATCCAAACAGATACAAAGGTACAACAACGGCTACAGGAGTATTTTTCCTTGAACTTTTAATTGAAGTGCTTTAATATAAAAAAAACAGTACATACAAGTTCTAAACTCCTGTTTTCTGCAGTTGTTTACACTTTTTCTAAGTTGCAACAGAATATTAGCTATGTAGGTAGTCAACACTGCTAACAAACTACAGTACAAGTTACTAATAACAGTACAAGATGCTTGGAATACATTCTTGCAAATGTGTATGAATACCAAAGAAATCCTGAGAAGTTGAGAGGTTTCCAACACCCATTTTCCACTCCTCTCAAACCCCCGTAGGATTTCGCTCACAGGTTTCCTAACCACCAAAACATGGAAGGGCCGGTCCTTGGCTGGTGCAAGCTGTGGTGGCTCCAGTGGCATCCACAGAGCAGTGTGAGTTGCCTTGATTCACTCTGTGCTGCACAGCCGCCTTCTGGCGGGGTGAAACACCATGCAGGTTTCCATGCGTGACAAACTGATGGGCCTTCTTGGTCAGTGCTGGCTTAGCGCATTAAGCAATATATTTTTTTCTGAGGGTTTCAAGGCTGATCTCTTTCTCCAAGAAGCAATCAGATCAGGATGAGTGAAGAACAGTCAAGAGCACCCCAGATTCTCATACTGCTCTAGGTAAAGCTGGGCAAATTTCCCTTAAAAAAAGCCAAGTTTTGAAGCCACCCCATCACCTCTCCTCCCCCAGAGAAGGCTGGCAAAGCTATCAAGCACTTAATAAAACTGAATGTGAGATAAGAAGAGCAAAGGTCCTCCACACAAGCCATGTCAAAACAAATCTCTACATACAAACGTTGTAACAATACAGTCACTTCAGAATTCCAAAGAAAGGTTCACACTTTACAAAAGAGGGAGAGGGGGAAAAAAGTAACACAAGAAGCTGTCCTTACAATTATGTACTGGTTCCCAAACCTGTAACCTTAGTCTGTGGCCGCCAAAAGTAAACAAATACCAAGCAACATAGTGTAAACTCCAATGAGGCCTCACAGGGTGTAGCAATAGGCAACCTGGAGGCGTGTACAGAGCTGAAAAGGAATTTGAAAGAAAGACAGGCATTTTTCTCCTATTCTGGTACATTTATATAACCAAAGACACAGTGACAAACATACTACAAAGATGTGTCTCTCCAGCCTTTGAGCCCACCTACTTGTCACCCAGGATTGGTCACAAAAGGGTTTTTCCTCTGAAATGAGAGTGGTATGTGAGATTTTCTTCAGGCAGAAGCCCTTATTTTTTTTCCCCTGACTCAGTTGTTTTGGCTTGTCCCTGTACATGCCATGTGACTAATAGGACATTTGGGTTCATCTGACACTGCTGAGTTTTTCTTACAGGCATCAATACAAAACCTCCTGGCCCTGGAGACCAACATTTCAATGGCATGCTTCAGTCAGCAGCAGCCAAAACTCCTCCAGGCTATTCACCAACTGGCATTGCATTATTTTGCTGGGAAGCTACAGAAGATGACGAACCCACGACAAGGTTAGCACTTTGATTCATCAGCACATTATGAAAAGACTGAACACCACTGTCTCCAGTTCAGAGTACAAACATAAAATTAAAGTCCACTTCTGCTGCAAAAAGGATAAAGGGCTATTTAGAGGATACAGAAGCTGGCATATTGTGGACAACATGGTGGTGGCTCACAGTAAGAACTCTTCAGCTATATTGCCTTTTCACTGACTTTGATTTTCTATTCAGGTTAATTTGCAAGTATAGTTTTCTCCAACCACATTTTCTTGACACCACAGTTATTGCATTACAAAAGCCACTACGATGCAATCACTCAACATACACATATATGTTGTATAGATAGGGGTATGTACAGCCAGGAAGTGGGGCAGCTTCCACCCCACAATTTGTTTCCATAAGGGCAAGCAGATCCCAGTTAGGTGAGACAGAAGTAACCTAGAGCATCCTCAAATGTTGAAAAGAAGGCTGTGAACATACAAACAGATAGAAACCCCAAAACCTAAACAACAAGAATTAAGGCTCATAGAACATCTCCTGCTTTGTAGCTAACTCAGTTGCTCTAAAATGATTCTCACCTCAAATAATTTTAAGATGCAGAATGTGCAGTAAGTGCAAAGAGGTGCCCTCCCCTGTGACTGCAGGGAGTGGATGTGCTTTCTCAGTATTGCCTAGAGGTTACCCAGTCCACCTGCTCTTCCCTAGCCCACTGTCTTTATGACAATAAGTCTTTTGCTAACTTGTAAGACTAGACTATTTCATTATGAACAAACTTCAAGGTTAATGTATTAGAAGACTGGAAACAGATACCCTGATACTTTTAAAACAAATAATGCATTGTACACTTCGTGCTTCTCTGAATCCTTTTTCCACAGAGCAAAGCATCGCAATGGCAAGCTTTCCATCAGTTCTGAGCTGGCACAGCCAGTTCTAAGAGTTAAAATGTAGATCAGGCCTTCATAGTCTTCCCTGCCAAAAATGCTCCCTGTCCCCTGGAGAAACCAGTTCATTCTGAATATTTCTCTGATGTAGGCATTTCTGCTCTGGGATCCACAGCAGGTCATCAAAAGCTCTTATACTGGCCAGTCATCAGGAGCATTTTTTCATCAATTTCTGTATTTCTTAAACTATGTGCAATAAAAATACAGCTATGCACAATGAATTTGAAAGCCTTTATTCCATAGCCAAATTTATTCATTAGACTGGGAAAGAGCACAGGAAGGTACTCAGCTCCTCAAAAAGTTCTCAGAAATCAAGTCAGGAACTTCTGATGTTGTAGGATGTTTTTTCATCTTTATGCTGAGCCAAGCTTTAGCACTGAACTGTTGTGTGTGTCACTGACATGGCTTTACACAAGAAACAAACTTGCTGATTTCATCACTGCAACATTGAGCATCATCCCAGGTAAATGACACTCTGAAGACCAAAAGAGCTCTTGGGTACATTTGTCTAACAACCTCATCTTCAGACCTTCCATGACCCATATAAAAGCCCTTCAGTTTTTTGCAGAGGGCTTCCAGGACACAATCTGTCAACAGGAGGCAAGCCACAGAAATGGGTGATGCTGTGGCTGGATACACTCCATGGTTCTATCATCTTTGATAACAAGAAGTAGGATGGGAAGAGTCCAGCTGGTCCCCAGAGCTCAAAGCTAGACTTTGTTCAAAATACCTTTTTATTTCCGAAATGAGGCGATGTGATAGCAAAATCAATAAGGTACCCCAAATAAAAGCCCTCAAGTTACTTTTTGAAGGCATTTTTAATGATAAACCAGTGCCAGATAAAGGAGTAAGCCTCTGAAGTCAGAATCCAGTTCTTGGATATATTGCTCTCCGATTGAATTATTCTTAAAAGGGGGAGTAACCTAAGAGCCTTTACAGTCTATTTTTAAATGAGATGATATTTTTCATTTAAGTCTCTGTAACAGAATAATTTGAAAATAACTGAGGAAACCATGCAATCACAGATGATCTGTGTTCAGTGTGCTCTGCTGAAGCTGCTGTGACTCCACTGCATTAAGAAAAGACATACATTATTCTGTAGCAATTGTCCACGACACTGAGGCTTACAGCATAAATATTGCAATACCTCATCCAGTTTCTGTATGACACACCAAGTTTTATTGCAGTAATGTCTCATAATAGATGAAGGTGCTGCAGGGTCCTGTTTGGCCAATTGCTATAGGACCCTGGAGTACATTTCATAAGCAGGGAATATCTCCTATGGGAAGGGAGTTAAGATGAGGACTAGATGCCAGGAGAACTAGCTAAAAGCTTCACGTACGGTCCTAGAAAAATATTTTCTGTGCCTCACACCCCCACCTTCTCCCAGCCCCTCCATTAAATGGGAGGTTCATTTCCTTGCTTGCAGATAGTACTGGATGCAAGATAATGGAGCATGGCCCTGCCACGCACAGCAGAATGCCTCTAAATCAAGAAGCCAGTGTTCTTTGCCAATGTGACAGATTGAAAAATGCTTCTGGTACTTCCATGAGTGGGTTACTAAGCAACACTTTGGCTTCCAGGGAGTAGCCCTGCTGGATGTGATCTCATGCACCGGCAGCCTGACCATATCCCCAGCTGGAGCACTGGGGAAAGGAGGGCAAGTGTGTGCCGGCAGCAAGGCTGCATTTCTTCCCTTGGCTGTAACATAGGTTCCTTTGGGATGAGCTGTAACCACAAAGGAAAAATACCCCAGAGGTGACCATGGGCCCACTCATGGGATGGCTAAAAAGCAAAGACACACTCTCAGGACATACCGTTGGGAGAGAAGTAAAGCTTGGAATGTTTAAACATCTGTGGTGTATCCTGGGTGCCCGTCTCAGAGCAAATGATGCTGAAGAGGACTGACTCCAGAGAGAGATGCTAAAAATGAGAGGGGCTGGAAAAGATTTCCACATGAAGAGACAGAGAGATAGAAAATACTAGAACAGATTAGAAATGCGTAAGAGAGGGGAGGATAGAGCTGACTGAAGTGAGGTCTCATACAGGTAGGGAAAATAATGTGCTGCTGTCCACTGTTTCCTGATACAGCAGTGAGGAGTTGTTTACAGAAAAATCAAAAGGCAGTATACTGAAATCAGAGAGACATTTTCCCTGGTTGCTGACTGTTCCATCATTATCTTGTGCTGAGATTTCTCACTTTCCTTTGGAGCTTGTGATGTGGCATCACTGGAGCCAGAACAGGGCATAAACAGACCAGACCAGACTTAGAGACAGAGATAGAAATAACTGTTTTCTTGCATGTGTTGGGTGTGCTCAACTATTAAGCAGCCACACACCTTTTCGTAAAGACTAAAGTCCACGACTTAGACTTGGCCTCTTTAAGGATACCAGGCAAACTCCTTAAAGTCAATGGATGAATGTTGACTAAGAGCAGCTGAGAATCAGTCCCACTTTTTAGAACATTGGTTCTCTTTCATGTGTTGATAAATCATGTTGCAAATACAACTCAGATTAAGTTGTAAGCGGTAATGTATTGCCCTGTTTTGTTAGAATGCTGACACAAATTGCAAAACAAGTAGGATTTTCTCTTTCCTCCTTCTTTAGTAACACTTATTATAAGACTCTAGATCTATTCCTGATCAGTGAGCAATGTTTACAGTAAATAACATTATGATATACATATATATATGTGTGCATATATACATGTATATAAATTTGTATATATAACTTAAAGTCTCCTAATTAAAAATCAATACTATAGCATCACACAGTAAGGCTCTGCCAATGCCATTATTCAGAGATCATGACTCCAGCATTTTAAAAGTGCACTTACAAGTTGATGACAAAACAGCTTTTATCTGGGAGAAGAGCTATGATGTCACAGATTTATCCTCCTTCTATTTTCCTTTAGAATAATGGGGACAATGTTGTCCCAAATCAAATAAAGGATCAACAGCAAAGATTGTAACTCTATCTTCCTCACCCCCAATTTTAATTGTTGATGTTTTTCTTTTCAACCACTTCTAGTGAAAAAAAAAAGCATATACCAATGGCACATTCAATCTGAAATGGGAGGTGAAGAAAAGGTGAACCAATAAAGTAACATGTACACAAGCCTCTGGTTCTTAGGAGATCTGACTGAGTAGCACAGATGAGAATTTACTTAAATGCTCTTGAGCTTCTCTTTACATCTGCAATTCAATGAAATAAATTATTTCCAAGACTATCCCCATCACTTCTGACCCAGGCTGCAGTGCTGGAAGAAAGTTTAAGTAAACAGGAAGGCTGCTGATCTCTGCTGCAGCAGAAGAAATGGAAAGACATCAAGGTAAAGAGGAAACATCTCTTACTTTTTTTAAAGAACATTTTATGACTAAAAAGTCTTTATGAACTACTGTATGACCTTAATGCTGAGTTGAGATTAAATAAACACACAAGCTTGATTCCCTGCAATGATCAAAGGTTTGTTGAACACTTCTAAGGGAGAGATAAAAGCTGATGGTTTGATTTGGACCTATTTCTGAATTGTTCTAAACCTTTCAAATCAGTTCTAGTATACACTGTCTCTGAAATATTGTGAGAAAAAAAAAGAGAATGAACAAGGCAAGATGTTCTGTAATGAAGCTCAAAGGAGATGACACTTGGAAATTCCTCATGCACAGCCTTCCCAAAATGCAGGGACACATCTCTAGTGTTACACTCCTAGGAGAGCTATGAAGGAAGAGTAGGTTAGGTATAACATTCATGTCTTGTTCATTGATTTTCAGCAGATACTTCCTTTTTAGTCCTGCTCGCAAATTCTGCACTGGCAGTACATTGTGAACATCCAAATGAGGTCCTGTGTCCAGCAGAAGCACATGTTGAGGCTGAAACAGATCTGTGCTCCATCAGAGTTCATGGGCAGCAGGGGGTTTGGCCTTCCAGGCAGAAAATCTTGAGAACTGGAAGGGAAGTCCCTATCTTGTAGGCACAAGGGTCGCTGATGAGAATTAGCAGGTTCAATGGCTTGTATGGCAATAGCAGGAGGAGTTCTATCCAAGTGGACAAAATACTGGACTGTGCTTTCTCATACAGAGGTGAGTCATGGCAGCAAAGACCTTTCAGACTGCTATGGAAAGGAATGCCCTCCCAGCCAACCAATGCAATCATTCAAGATGTGGAACGGAGATGAACATGAAATGAACATGTCATCCTTTATCAGTCTTTCAGAATACAAAGAATAAACCCTGCCCTTCTCTCTCCCTAGCTTCTGAAAGTGGGAAGAGATGAAATATTTCCTGAGTCACCGTGGAGGTGAAACCTATAGTTTGTTACAATGAACTGAATCAGATGGATAACTAGACTGACAGGAGTCTGAAAGAAAATATCAATACCTGAAAAATCAGCAATTTTCAGGTATGAAGTGTTTTGTTTTTAACTTCAAGCACACAAAGGGCAGTAAGCTGATCTGAAAATAGTAGTTTCCTCATTTCAAAACAGCAGTAACAACATATATTCTAAATGCACTGATGTAATAACTCTTTACATTTTCACCCAGCATGGCAGAAATACACAACAAATATTAATAAGCTGTTGGCTTGATTCCCCAGCTGCAAAATGCCTGGCATTCTCACTGGCATACAATAAAAGGGTAAACCCTGAAGCCCCTTCTGTCCCCCCATGTTACTTGCTGTTCTTTACCTTCCCCCTACCCCTCAGTTATGTGCCTCAATGCACAGTGCTGGGGGGACTGTCCAAACACGCCGGTGGTGCAGCTGGAGAGACAGGACAGTGATGCACCTCTCCTCTAACCTGTGCTGAGGCTTGGCCATCAGGACAGCAGAATTGTGCTTGCACAACCTGCAGCCTGCCTCCTTCAAGACAGCCACTGACCCCAAGGGCCGAGGACACTGCCTGGGAGCGTCAGTCACTCTCTCCCTTGTTTGCAGCGCAGTGAGACCTTGTGCCCCTGCCAGCACCACCAGAGACAGAGCTGGGACAGTGCCAGCACTCTCTGCAAAACTGCTCCCCGGGAGTGGGGACGTGATGTTTTGGCCCTGGATGATGGCACCGGCACTGGTAGAGTGGGGACACTGCCTGAGCCTGCATAGCCAGGGGAACATGATGGGGAGTGGGCTGGGCAACTGCACTTGTAAAACAGTCCCCTTCAAACCAGAGACACCCGCCTCCTCTCCCTGCCCCTCTAGCAAATCTGAGTTTATCTTATGTAAACCAGACCAGATTTGGTGCCTGCCCTGAAAAGCCATTTAACTGCTGCTGGGGCTGGAGGTCATTGCTAGTAATTGTATCACCACTGAAGATGGATTTGGGTGCCTGCCAGTTACAACTCCTTCCCTCTTTCACCAGAGGAGAAGCACAGACACTGTAATTAAACTTTTTTGCTTCATCTGCAGGGTCTTGGATCTGTCACACCCAACTCCTGGCTTGTCACCTGTTCCTATCTCCCAGGCAGCATCGTGGGCCTGTGGCTGGCAGAAATAAATGGGGTAAGGAACAGCCCAGAAGAGCTGGTTCTTCTTGCTCTGCCACATCCTGGGTCTGCATCACTGTGAGAAACAGCAGCACTTGGGGCTTGCACACTGTTTGTAGGCTCCAAGTGCTTTGCAAAAGCAGCTAAGAATTGCCATCCTGCCTTTTCTCCAGAAGCGAGGCACAGATTTGAGTACCTGCCCACAGCAGTGCTGCAGTCCGTGTTGTAAGAGGAAATAAACCCCTTGCTTTATAACTCCACATAGGTGGGGCATGGGGAATGTGCCGCTCCCTGACTGGCTCAGAGCAGCTGAGTGCCCCTGCGATGGGCAGCCAGGCACGACCCACAGCACTGCGGGACAGGCTGTCCCCCACCCAGGTCAGTGGCTGGGAACTGAGCTCTAGGTTTGGCCCTGAATCTGTGAGCATCCCTGCCAGTCTGGCTGGGGGCCCTGTCTGCAGACACCCCCTGCTCCTGCCTGGCAGCCGTGGTCACCCTGCTCAGCTGCACGCTCCCCTCGTCCTGTCATGCAGTATATCGTGCAAAAGTGGGAGATGCTAAGATCATAATGAACCCAGAACTAGTTAGAGAAGAGGGCTTTCCTGTCCTGTCTGCCTGCTCCTCTCAACAGAACTTATTTTCACAAAATTATAGAACTGGTCAACTGTTGAAATGTCAGGTGACCTCCTCGTGATCATCCCACAGCCTCCCATAACAACACTGAAAAGATAATCCATCTTTTAATCATGTCCTCCATAAGATTTACATTTTCTTTCCCCACATGCTGGTGCCAGATTTTTCCCAATATAAATTACATTAACTTTAAAATTCAAACACTGAAGTGATTCTTTCTAAAAAGATTGAAACAATAATTTTCAACTCTTCTGATATTTCCCCCATAGTTTTTGTATGAAATAATTTGCCAGATTGGACTTTGATGTATGAATAATTATGGTTCTCTCAAAAGCACATTTTTTAAAAATAAATATATTCCACACAGAAAAATCATGCCCAGCTCTAGCTGGAATTTTCTTGCACACAATGCACACTATCCCTCTGGCAGTGACAAGCTTAATTAATATTCCTTTCTACCCCCATCTACTCGTCACCTCCCAAATGACCCCTGTCACAACACATGCTGTAGGTGTAAAGAAAATGCTACAGCCCCATAACACTGCATGGTGCAGGAGAATCTTCCTTTGGGGCAGAATTGACTAAGCTCCTTTTAAAGAGAGATGAAAAATCATTATTTCAAAGTTATTTAGAGTAACATTTGCTTCAGAAGAACACACTTGATGGTGGCTTTCCTAGCTCAAGAACTGGTCTGAGGTATGTTTACAGAATGTAAACTGTGCAACACAGCTATGGCAGCACAGTTTGGAGGCAGATTAGGACCCATCTCGTGTTTCTTAAACGTATTGCCCTTTCCAAGCTATAGGGGAGGCTCTGTGATGGCAACATGAGTTGACTTCCCCAGTGGTACCACTTGGATGCCCCTGTTCAGTGATCATTTCTCCACCCCTCTGGTTTCTGAGTCTGCCACCACACTGCTCTCCTCCTCAGCAGTCTTCCCACCATGGAGAGGAAACTGGGCAGCGCAGCACACAAATGTGATGGAGGGAGAGCCAGACGCAAGCCATGGTTTCACACAATACAGCTGAATTGTTCAATCTCTGGAACAGCCCGAGGTAGCCAACACCCAAGGAGATGCCATTGTGGGCATGAAGGAAGTAATGTGCAATTTACTGTATCAACAAAGATGATCTTCTCTAACTGACCTTTTTTAGGTTATCCAAAAGGAGTTGCTGCCAAAGTTACCTGAAGCTGCCTGGCTACACAGCACACAGTACAAAGCTGGAGAGATGAAACACAGCTGGTCCACTGTGGGTAAGCACCCTGTCACACTGATCTCAGATGGCAAACACCACTTTGGCATTGAAGATCTAGCAATCTGTCCTTCTGTCATACCTCATTAGTGATGAGCCTTCAGCAAGGCCACGGAGGAGTATTTCTGAACATGAAAGATATTGCTGGCTGCAGAATAGTTGTGGGAGGAGAAAACAGTCAGCACTCTGGATCAAAAGCACAAAATAGGAAAGCAGGTGTGCACAGAGAGCACAGCTTCTTCAGCAATGTCTCTGGCATAGGGATGGAGACCACTGAAATTCTGCACCAGCTGGTCCCACCAACCAGGCTACCAGAGACTTACATGATGAGCCATCAGTGTCTGCTTAACACGCAGGCCAAAACAACATGCATTTCCTCTCCATTTAAGAATGCATTGTTTTACTCCCCCAAGGTCAGTGTAAACATCAGGAAACTGGAAGGCGATGGCCATTTTTATGATGGAAGTCTCTAGGTCCAGCAGGACTGGTAGCTGAGGACCAGCCTGAACGCTAGCCCACATCTGCTGATCCCACCACCAGCACCACCATAAAAGTTTCCTCCAGCATACACACTTCTCAGCTCCAGTCACTCTTGCCAAAACACCCATTTTCTGTGAGAGAGCCCAGTGGTGTCTCTGGTGAATACACACTTGCACTCCTGGCCACAACAGCCACAGGATTTTGTATCAGACTGAACCATGTGATGATTCCAAAGTGCCAGATCAGCAGGGTTCAGCCACACCAACAGATGGGTGTAAATGCTCATGCAGATCAGCTGTGTCCTCCAAGGGCTCCCCAGGGCCAGGGCAGTTCCAGGCTGGGAGGAAGATTGTTTATTTTACATTTGCTCTAGAGCCTTGTCCCAACAGGTATCAGACAACTGATGCAAGTGCACAGGCTTCCACTTTGCTCTCCCCAGACTTGATGCTCAAATTTCTTTGTGCTCTCAGCTCATTCAAGGACTGTCACATGGAAAGCATAAGGTATTGAATGAATTTTACAGGTAGCCAGTGCAGCTGCTCCAGGAGAGATTTGGTCCAATACAATTAGGATAAATACTTCCTACGTTTTTTTGTAACAGGTTAAAGTACTCCTGCTGCAGCCTGAGAAGAGGCTGGAACAGTAGGTGGGAGAATCCAGTAGCTGACACAGCTACTTTCGGTGTGTAAGCTGAACCAAAGGGGAAGCAACTAGCTGAATAATGAGGAAAAGTGCACTAGGTCAGTATAGCTCATTCTAACTAAGTGTAATTAGCAGGAGAAGGAAGAAGGAATCGCTCACCAATACTGTTTCACAATGTCTTTCAAGTATTCAGGGACGTTTAATTTTGCAGAAGAGTTTCAACCAATATAAACGTGCCAAATATAATCTTCAGTGTCCTCACCTACTTGTACCAGCAACATGAGTCACATGCTGCTTGGGACTCTCAAAAATTTATATTATAAACCCACTTAAATCTATGCATAGAAAGTGATATATATCATACCCAAGAAAATGGTTATTCTGGGCTACTTGGCAGTTCAGGGAGTGGTAGGTTTTTAACCTTAAAGATGTATCTTGTAGAAAATATTTGATGTGCTCATCCTCCTAGTAATGTCTTAAATTATTCAGAGAGATTCAACTGCAATATATTTGTTTCAATGGATGCTCTCACTTAACATTTCTTCATTTCACATGTAAAGCTTTGTTTAAATAAAGTAGAACTATTCCTATTTAAATTTTTAGATCATTATGAAAATTCTTCTTTTCATATTAGGTTCAACAAATTATTCTTTTCTTTAGAGCTGGGGAAGGTTTTTAGACAAATTGTGTCATTGGCCAAAAATGCAGTTGTAGAGAATTTGGGGGAAAAATTATTTGGAAATTCAGTTATATCTTGATAATTACTTTGACAAAAAACAGTAACACTTTGGAAATGCTGAAAGCCTGGATTAGGCAACTCCCAGAAAACGCAGCTTTCAGTTGCAGAACATTTTAGTTTAGAAATTTCAAAAAATTAATCAAAGTGCTTCATTTGACCTTAAGCCAAAATTGTTCCTTTTTGCAACTTGTTAGATTGCTCAGAAAACGGACAGTTTTACTTTCTATGATCAACTTAAGATGACAATTTTTCTTTTATTCAATTTTCTGAGCTAAACAAAAAGTCAGTTACATACATAAGATTTTTCACTCAGAATTTTCTGAACAAAAAGAAATTACATGTCTGGACGGTATGCTGGCATTGCAGTGGGACAGTATGCCTGAATATCCTGAAATACCAAAGGCAGTAGGCCATCTGTGTGTGTACATACCAGTACTACTCTTCCTTCAGATACACTTAAAACAGATTCCTAATGATCTGCCAGATCAGGGCATTTGATTCAACGGAGGAAGGGTCACCCCATAAAGTTTTGATCAGTGCTTCTCTCAGTGACAATGTGCTCTTCATGAACTGGGAAGTACTGAACTAAATGCAACTCTTAGAGCACCCCTCTTAAGCCCCCATTCATATACAGAGTGGTTGCAGTAAAGAGATTTCCAGTCAAGCCTGTGAAGAGAAACACCTGGTGCTGCTCCCAGCTGAAGTACTCACCAATAATTCCTTGGGAAATATCTTACTACTTTTTCATTTAAAAAAAGACTAAACAGAAAGCACAAGGCCACACAAAATTGACTTCGCCATGTCAGTATAACAACCCTCCCCCTTCCATAATGCATGTGAGCCTGTTAATGGCAAGCAGCAACCATGCATAGCAGTGAAGAGATTTCATCTGGAGCATTGGGCAAGTACACAGTCCTAGTAGAGCCCAGGAGGTCTGGCCTTAGTGACAGTGAATACCACAGATACCTCTTCCTGTATTTGAGTGTCCATTCGTTTGGATGTGGGTTGTGTCTTTGTGTTCTGGATGGGAATTGTGTGCTGGTATGGCAACACCAGGAGCAAGGTGTTTCTTGACTGCTGGAGCTCCTCAGGCCTGGTAGCCAAAAGCTGATGCTCTCTCTCTGAGCAGCTCCTGGCACAAATGACAACTCCAGCTCCCTGCAAATAAAGAAATCCTTCTTAAAGGAATAACATAAAACCCAGGCACTCAGGGTTTATGTCAAGATTGGCTTGAATAGGATATCAGATATTCCTAATATTGGAGTTGCCTGTACTTTTCTGAAGCAGCCTCTGCTGCCCTCACTTTTGTGTCCATATGTTTTCTACATGAGTTACAATGCTACTGGGGTGTGCATTGCAATGAGGTGTTTTATATTTTCACACTTTCAATATACCACTTCCCAGTGGAACAAAAACCTTTAGCTAATTATTAGCTGCATTTCAAAATTTTCCCCTCCTGATTTAGCTTCCTTTTTACCAAAGTTACAAACATTAGCTCCTGATTTGTAATTATTCTTGTCTTGCCCCTCGTGTAAACCGTGGTCACTCGCACTCACAGATCTCCTTGTCCAATTCTACTGCTCTCTGAGGATTTTAGTCAGAGAACCTATAATGGTAAGAGACTGGTTCCTCTGCTCCACAGCCAAGTGACAAAGCCCAACCAGTCGTAGGATAGTCCGATTGAACCCCCTGCAGAGGTCATAACTGCATACCAAAGGTAGTACTGACCACAAAACCCTCACCCTCCATGTCATAGAGTGAGGAAGGTAATTCCTCTTAATCCAGTCTCCTGACAACAGGCTCCAGATGTTCCAGAGAGGACCTCCCTGTCTGGGGCTTTCTCTCTGGGACTTAGACTTCTTAGGAAGTCCAAAGTCCCATTTCACAGGCGCCCAATTCAGTTGACTAAATTGAGGTGAGCAATGACATGTGGGACATCCAAAGGTATCCATGACCCACAAAAGAGCCATGTCCTGGAAGAGGAGGAGACCAGGCAAGACTTAATAGGATACCACAGATCACACTAGACCTTCATATCTATTCATTTTGTTTCTTTGTAGTGCTACCTCCGTTTGCTTTGCTACTGTTTCCTTAACCCTGCATAACACCTTTCCGAAATTCTTCCCTTCTCCACAAAGACTTTATTGTGATTTTCAAAGCAGACTTCAGTCATATGTTACCTTCTGGGGGCTCAAAGACTGGTGGATTCAAGCAATACATGTGATAGCCACGGTCACAGTCGTCACAGAAGAGCAGCTGGTCCTGAGGCAGGGTTGTTGGAGAGACAGTAGGGAGAGAAGAAGAGGAGAAGAGAGAAAATGATGTAAATTAATCTCTTGCCAAGATGAAAACATAAGTAAGGTAACCAGCAAAGCTCAGCTGGGAATTCAGAGCTGCAGCAACAGAGACTAAGAGACTACTGGGAGTATAAAGGCTACAAGCATCACATTTGTTCATCCATGATCAACCACCATATTCCTCAGAGGCTGCAGAAAGCCTCTCTAAGCACAAAGGCAGTTCAGTTTCTAACTAGAAAATCACAATGAGAAGTGGAGGAGTTCCTGTCCAAGATGGCCTCATGATGCTAGAGTAAAAGCTGTTATGCCAGGGATATGCTGTACTGAGAGAAGAGGACAGGCTTTGCTAGGCTCCAGTGTCACCATGTGCTGATTTAATTCCTTCAGAGGAAACCTTTGACTTAGTTTCCCAAAACTCAGCTGAGTAAATTTTTTGTGAAACAGATGGAAATTACATGACCCCACCATGTGGTCTGCAGCTCTTTCATATATTTGGGGTGAAAAAAGTTGCTCTGAAGTATCCTGTGATTCCTAAGGCAGAACAGCTCCCTAGTTTCAGATTATTTTTTTTATGCTAAAACAAAAATGAAATCTCAGGCCTCAAATTTATTCTGCTGTAGGGAATATAGTGTTAACTAATCACCTCCAAAGCTCTCCAGCCACTGTCAATTTTTCAAGGTTCTCACGGGCCACCAAGGGCCCTTAGCATCAGATTTTAACTGCAAACCTCACAGGGAGGACATTGCTCAGCTGCAGGCTCTGGAAATCACTGGAGTAAGTGATTAGGTGAGGCCTAGCCATCCCAGTTCAAATGGTTTCATGTTTCCCAAGTCTTGTAATTACATTTAAAAAATCATTAAAGAAAGTAAAGAAAATCAGGGACAGAAGAACATACTTCCCTCTCTTGGGTTATCATGTATTCACATCTGCCTCTGACTATCGTACTGAAAATACTACTTTCTTGCAGCTCCCTGCAACAGGAATTCATGGCCCCCAGCTAATTTCTATTGAAGAAGTACACAAACCACAAGTATCAGCATCTTAAGTGGCCCTGTATGATACCCATGGTAATTTCAGCACAGACCAGTGGCTGAATGGGGACACTGGGGAGAAGCCCATCTCTGCTCTCAGGGGTGGCTCTTCCTTGGAGATGCATGGAAGCAGCAGTAAAACAGCGACCCACACCATTGCCACATGCTTCTCAAGGGTGGGCACAGCAGCAGCTTGCAGTGATGCTTATTTGCATGAAAAGGTAAATAGACTCACATCGTTCTCTGAGGTCCCACAAAGGCTGCAGGATTTGCACTCAATGCATTGCCACTGATAGGTTTTAACAGCCTCAGTCATGTTTGTGGTGAACTGCAGGCAGGTCGGATGTCCTGAGGAAGATCGGAAACAACGGTCATTGTTAAGGCTCACTTATTGCTTGTTAATTAACCGGTATTAAATTTGGGAACAAAACACACATGGACATGGACTGATCACAACATGGGCTGCAACTAACAGATACCAAAGAGGAAAGCAGGCATTAACCCTTTCGCTGCCGGGCACAAGAGAAAATCAGAGTCATCTCCACCCATTCCCCATCAGCAAAGCAGTTTTATTCAGAGCTCTTAAAAATGGTTTGGCTTTCAGTTGGTTTTCGCGGGGGTTTATTTTTTTTTTTTAAAGAAAACAAGAAAAAAGATGAAATCAGAAACAAACCCAATTTCAGAGAGAGACCATCCGTCTTAATAGAAATTGGACTACAGTTTCAATTAGTGTTGTTTCGACCGGAACGAAGGACCTGGTGGAAATGAGGTTATTCTCCATTTCACAGCTTCCCTTCCTGGTGTCCAAATGGGTGGAGCAATTCTGTAAACTTTGCTTAAATGGAAGCAGTAGCGTACAGAGAAGACACAAGACAGGATGGAAGGATATAGCTTTTAATTTTTTTAAGAGCTCTGCCACTAAAGTTGGTTGGCACAGAAGAAACCAAATTGCACAGCTAACCTTCCAGGATCAAAACAAGAAACTGAAAGGAAAAAAAACCCAAGCCAACTCCCACAATGAACTAAATGAAAGGAATAAAGAAGGGAAAGCTAGCAGAACAGTCACATCTAATTGGGAAGGACAAATTGCCAGAGTTACAACCCCCGCCCCTACATGCGTGTCGACTTCAGCTTTGCAAAACAGCGGTATCACAGTAGCAGGGTCAGCAATGGGCTTTCTGGAGGGGAAAATACAAACAAACAAACAAACCAAAGGTAGGATCAGTGTTCCTTCTGCAAAACAAAACAAGACAAATACACCGCTGAAATAAAGTACTGTACTCCCAAACCACCCCTACCAGGCTGAGACATTGCCTAAGTCGCCTGCAATAAGCTCCTGCCTGCCTTCTTGGAAAGCCTCATTATTAGAATCCCTCTCTGACACACGTAAGCATTAGCACTGTGCATAGTCAGGGCAGGGAGAGTCAACTGCTCGTGTGTAGAAAAACTAGGGACACAGGTATGCACATCCAGCACTGCTGCCTGCTACCTCTAGAAACTGGCGCCATGAGTTGTGTGGGGTTTTTCACCTCTACCCCACCTGCTGTTGTTAGACTACAACCAATGGATTGGAAAAAATCTTTTCCACTTCCACCAGCCTAAGTGCCTTTTTAAGAGAGGAGAAAGAAAGGCTGTTTCTCCAATAAGAAAAAAAGGCATGTGTATGGTAGATGTGGGCACAGATGTGCCATCTTCATTACCAGACCTATCAGCAATATTTTGCTGTGTCATCACATCGCCCGTCACTACCCTACAAAAAGTTTCTTTTTCAAGAAAGTCAATAGAGTATTTTCCAGCTAGTGAAGCAAACAGTTGCTGAGAATTGCTGGATAAGGGAATAATGCTGTAGGGAATATATTTCCTTTATGTGTCCATGATACCACCAAATGCTGTAATAAGAATTTTTGTTCTCCAGTTATATTTGCATGGTTGTGATACAACAACTAAGCCTGTCCAGCAAAGAAATGTGTACACATAATTATTAAAGAAATGGAATAGAAAATAAAGGAGATATTTAGAGAAGGAGGGATCAATGAAATTGTTCATATCACTCTTAAGCCTTTGGATAAAGAAACATCTTGACAAATACTGATGAGCTCAGATGGGCTAAGAAGATCACTGGGTTTTGAAGCCCTTGAAATGTCAGCACAAAACAAGTGACAGATTTTACTGAGATTTACAGTGGACCAACTAAAGTTCTGGGGACCTTGAAACTACAACTATTCAGAATGAAATGTGACAAGATACCTTTTCTTGCTGAGAGGACCACATATACTTTCTGATACTACCAAACTTGCAGAACCTGACATGACACTGAAATGTTCCTCCAGATCTGATTTACACTAAATGCAAACCTTATTCCAACATCAGTAAATAGAACAAATGTGCCACACTACACATCAAGGAGGAATTCATCCCAACAGCAGAGAGTTGCTTCCCGAAATGTTGTACAGTGCTGGAATATATCACAGAAAGCAACTCATACAGGGAGGTGAATTAATCAGAGTTAAATAGCTTCAGTCACATTTGAAAAGAAACAGAAAGAATGGAATCAAACCTACAGAAATAAATCCCAGCTAAATGCATGTACATCTTTACGTGCTCACTTGGCTGTGTACACACATTGCTCGTTGCAGAGACTCCAGCTGAAGACCCTTCCTTTCTAACACAACATGAGGGTCAAGGTCCTGTTCACTGCTTTATCTCTGTCCTTTCACAGCCATTCCTGCTCTCTTCCAGTTATCAGTCTTGACTGTTTTGTTCATCATTTGCCTCAAAAACCCCTCTGCAGATCTCCTGTGCTGCATCTCACATCAGTGGTGCCTCATCATTGAAGTGATACATCCCATATTGCAGAGCACTTCTTAAGAACCACAAGCCTAAAAGAAATGGTCTCTTGTGGGCTGTGGATTCTTTAGAAAAATTAGTAGTAGAGCAAGGGCCACAGTGCTTTCTTTTTAGTAGCAATGCAGAAATATTTTGCAAAAAACATACCAATTTATTCACTCCATTAGGCTCTCTCTCCAAGTACTGTGACAACAAGAGTAGAGTCTGTATAGCTGCAGGTTGCTCTCTGTTAGGGCTTATGCCATGTGTAAGGCAAAAACAATGTCTTTCTTTGGCCTCTAAGTCAGATGCTCTTTCACATTAAGCAACATTCCTTGTGGTGCCATGACCCCAACTTAATATCATTGGAAAGACTATTTTTACTTATGCTATCAGCATGATGAGGCACTGTAGTGTATGGCAAGCACGCCATTAGATACTCAAAATATTAAAATTCTTTTTCCTTCCCTCCCTGTTTTCTCCTTCTTCACAATCTCTTTCTTTTCCTGCTACTTTTGTTCAAAACCTAGTGTTTTACATGCTCTGAGAACATTCACACATCCAAGACTTCCTGAGGCAGTGTTAGTGAATGCCATCCCTGCTCCATATCACAGAACTTCTTAGCATTCCTTCTGTGTCAGAATACCTGAACACAAAGCCCTGTAGCTGCATGTGGCAAGCTACTACAGGTAGATTCAAATTCCCTTTTCTTCCTCCCTAAAAAAAAAAAAAAGAAAAAAAGCTAGTTCAGGCCACAGGCCACTTCTACACACAGGGCAGTCCAAAATGCAATTCAAGTTACGGACACTGTGGTAGCACACAAGCCAGAGAGCTGAAAGTCTTCTTGCTATGTGTTTAAGGTGGAGAAACAGTCTTATTTCACCCAATTGTGTGATGAACTGCATTTGCTGTGGCTAAGGTGTGCAGCAGAGTCTGCAGCTGAAACTCAGTTAATAATTCAGGTGGTGGCTCCACCCTGGGAAGCCCTGGATCACTCTCACAAGTCTGTTATCAGCTCTGCAGATCTAATGGGGGAGGAAGTAGCACGTATTTATGGTGTCACCGAAGTCAATAGACAGACCTCTAAAATACAGCGTGGGAGCAGTTCTGTTGAAGGAGAAGGCAATATGTTAACACTGACAGTTTCTAATCTACCATAACTATTCTCCACCTAAACTTTTGCTATGCTGCAATAGCTATAAACAACAGACAGAGACAATAAAACTCGCAGTGAGGTGTTCAACACCTCTTCCCTTTGTCTTAAAACAATATTTTAAAGTGTGGCTCAAGTTTGAAAGCTCCCTCATCTTTGTCAAAACTCTCTGGATCTGAACTCTGAGACCGAGACCATATTTTATAGAGACATCAGTGTTTCACATGCCAATGGCTTTAATTGTACACTATGTC
This sequence comes from Corvus cornix cornix, assembly GCF_000738735.6. Lineage (NCBI taxonomy): Eukaryota > Metazoa > Chordata > Aves > Passeriformes > Corvidae > Corvus > Corvus cornix. Next base: position 35,899,891 of record NC_046335.1, read on the forward strand.
TACCAGACATCTGGTCAGAGGAATGGGGAGGTGAGCACATTCAGAGACCATTTCTTGTATCCTGCACCTGGTACAATTGCAGGCTGATGGGTAAGATAATTTTAACATAAATACCCTAAAAAAAATCTAAAAATCTCTTCTGCTTACACTGGCTGCATAACACTAAAGACCAAAACTGACAATAAAGGGCAGGAGCAATCTGCTGCTTCCAGGCACTCTGTGACCAGTGAAGGCCTTAGAATGGCTCATTAGTGCTTTTTCAATAATGGATTCTGCACTGCAAGATTAATTGCAGCCATGTGCTCTGTCACACCCGCCACAGACTATTTAAGTTAACAATCCAATCAATAACCTTTTTCAAACAAAGGCCGAGATTATGTTGAGGAGGGAAAAAATAAGCAAATACTCTTTTTTAAAAATAAATGTGAAATTATTCATACAGAGTAAAAGGAATTTTTATCCAGTTTCCATTTCTTTCCATTCTCTTCACAGTATAGTGGTGGGCTTTTTAATCAATAGCATGATGAAAACTCACAGCCCTCCTGGCTATATTGCATCAGAATTTATTCCATAAACTTTCAGGTCTTCAAACGACTATAAATACATATTACAGATATAATGACCTATGTTACGGGAGCCCCATCCAAATAATGGAAGATTAACATGGAAAGAAAATGCATAATTTCCTCCTGCTAAGACTGAATGAGGATCGTTGTGGCCACTGCCATCATTAGACAGAATTATTACCATTATCTGTGCAAAAGAAGGGAAAGTTGTAATTCTAATAAGTGATAAGATTTTCTGGTTATGATTTAAAAAGGTACCCCTCATTTGTCTGTCTAAGAAGGGATGCTTACAGATATGCAGAGTCAACAACAGATGGATTAGAAAGGGCCCTTAAAAACTCAAACTACCTAAGCACACTGAAGGGCTTGGCTCTGCCAGAATCCCAGGGCTCAAGAAATTGCAGCTCCCAGAAAAAGACCAAACATTCCTAAGGGAAGAGGTTGGGGAGCTCTTGGCATTTTCCTGGCCCTTCCCATCTTGCAATGTGAAGGTGTTACAGTGTAGAGCCATATGCCTGCCTGCTCAAATGGAGGTACTCATGAACAGAAGCCTTCAAAAGTGTTGGGGGGGTGAGGATCCAAGGCACCACCTGCCACACTGTCTCTGTGATAGGGGAAAGCAGGAGTATTTCATTACAGAAAAATGTAACAGCTTTCCTGGCGGCCAGGACAGGGGTAGAAGTTGGAGGCTGCAGGTGAAGAGCTCTTGTCTCACCCCCATCAGCACAGGGCCCTGCTGAATCCAGCTTCTTAAGAAAAACATATAAACAAACTAAAGAAAGTCTCACTCATTGGCACCACACTGGGGTTTGTTATTATCAGACAGGAGAGGAAATATCACCACTGTGAATTTCTGTGTCCTGACTGACGTGAGAAAACCTAGCTGTTTCTCCCAGTGTGTTCCAGCAGTGCCAACTCTGCTAAAGAAGGGAGTCCAAAAGGACTCAGTGATTCCACGGAATAGTCTGGTCAGTCTGATTTGGTCAGAGACCAATGCTCCTCTATTCTAATATGCCACAACATGCCAGTAATTGTGGAAGAATTAATCCCTTTAATAATTGATGGATGTCTGAAATCACTCAGATGTAGAAGAGCTTATAGTTCCTATTATTTCATTTTCTGGCCCTATAGTTGTTCTGGCCAGCATGGACAGAGCTTAAACTGAGCCCACAAAAAGAGTAGGGGCACTCTGCTGCATTAGCACCAGGACTGGTGGCCAGCTGCACCCCAGAGGTGGTGGTTTGCTTCTCAGTACTGCCAGTTCCAGTGGAAGAAGTTATATAAATTACAAGCAATCGCTCAAATATTTGGCACTGGTACAAGAGAGCCCACTTTAATAGTTCACCCAAGGGACAAATAAAACCCCTGTGCAAAAGGTAGTGGTTCAGTCCCAGCTGCAGTTTGGCAGGTGTAATTGGAGTCAATGGGAACTGAGAGCAGGACAGACCTGTGTTTGAAAGCAACTAATGCCAGGGATATTGGGGAAGTTATAAAATGGTGGTGTGTGGCAGGTGGCACTTGCAGCTCACTTTCCTGCACTGCCCTGCTGTTCCTTTAGCCATGCAAACACCAAAGGGCACGGGGAGCAAAGGAGTAAGCTCCTGCCAAAGCACCCCTAATCTCCAGGCACTCTCCAGAAAATTTCATTGCCTGAGGAAAGTCCACCCACCAGCTCTACTCACTCCCAGCTTTGACTCTACAATGCCACATAATTTCCTCTGAAAACTTTTTAAGCATCAAGAGCATCAGCTTGGATAAGGAGCCTGGGTTACAGAGGGTATATGAAGAGCAAAGCTTGGCTCAGGCCACTCATGTGCATAAACAAAGTGCACCCAGGGAGATCAGCTGTGGACAAGGCAGTGTAACTCTGTCTGGCACAGGGTGGCAGGAGGAACTGGGTGGGATTCAGGGGTGACCTCTGGAGCATGCAAAGGGACAAGCCAGGAGTGAGTTATTCTGGGCTTCCTAATGGTTTGTCAGTCAAATCACTCCCCACACCCCCATCCCTGTGGTAGCAGATGCCCATCTTACAGGAAAACTACTTGAGAAATGCTTTAAAACAGTTTTACTGCAATAGGTCTGTGTGTGCCTGAGTACACCCCTTCCTCAGCATGCACAATCCAGCCATACATATCTCAGCAGGGAGAAATGAAAATAAATAAATTACAGATTTTAGAAGTCTTTAGAAACAGCCAACAATTAACTTTGGTACACACAAATCACTGCCCTGGGAGAACACCCTGATTTGGGCTGGTGATGCTGCAGCCAGGCCCTCTGCTCTGTCTTCAGGCTTGCCAGAGGGAGGATGAGCCTGGCCAGGGTTTCTGCTGCTCTGTGGGTGTCCCCGCTCCGGCCAGGGGGACAATGCTTGGGACAGGCTGAAATCCGCACCTCCATTTCATATCTGCCAGGGGTTTGGGCTGGGGCAGGTCTGGGGCAGAGGCCTGTCCCTCTGTCTTCCCCTCTGAAGCCAAGCACTGGGGACTCAGGCACGCCTGACACACGCTGCTCTTTTCTTTGCAAAGATGCTGTGATAATGCAGAACTGAAGCAGCAAACTGAGCCCTGTGCATTTGCAACCTGGGGGATCAGAAACAGCACCCAGCCTTAGAGCCAAAGGAGATGCCACGTGCCCCAATGCCTTATCTCAAAACTAGACAGTACTCGGCTCCCTCTTCTTCCAGACTGGCCCCTATTAACCACTGTTGGCTGCTAGACAAAATGGCTATTTCTTGCCTAAGAAAAATAATGTGGAAGCACTCAAATAACCCTGTACTGAAGCATCAGCTTGTTAATGCACTGGTAAGTCATGCCAGCTCTGTACAATTCCTGGGGGTGAATTAGGTCAGAGTGACCTCCAGAAAAACCACCAGGCTGCATCGCTGCGTGCTGCATTATGGGTAACGATCTGCTAATTGCCAGGAGGCTCTTGGGCTGCTTACCAACACCAACAGGAAGGAAACCTGCCTGCAGGCACCGCACGGACTCCATATGCCGGGGACATAGCTCCTAATAATGAGAATAAACCCATTTATAGAACATGAACTGGCCAGGAGGACAGGCACTGAATGCTAATGCTGCCCAGGCACTGCAGCTCACCGGGGTTGCTGCCGGAGACCCCCAGCAAAACCCCTGCGTGGAGAGGGGCTGGCTTTGCATTTGGTTGCACAGCAAAGTAGGGGTGAGGTAGATGGAGATGAAAATGCAGGATTGGAAGAAAGACTGCTTATCCAGGCAAGATGAATCACCATAACCTGGAAAGCCAACACCCCCTTTGCCCCGGGGACATTTTCGTTACCCTTCAACAAACTGCAGTGGAAAAAAACCTCCGGCACAGCTTCGACCTCGTCGCTATGCACTGCAGGCTCCCCAGCCAGGCCAGCTCACACACCACAGAGCCTTCAATCAACTGGCAGGCTCACTAAACCCTTTCAAAATGAGCAACCAAGCAAAAATACTTGGTCATAAACACTAAAAATAGGAATGGAGGATTGGGTTTTGTTTTGCTTTTTAACTTGGTGAAGCCAGCTCTTCCTAGTGCATTAAATCCACCTCCCTGGCAGCCCATTTAGAACATCTCCTCCCCCCTGGGAGAGCCAAAATCCTCAGCTATAATGAGAGAAGTAGGGTGGTGTTTAAAATGCTAGGGAAATGGCAGCCTGAATAGCCTTCCGCAAGCACACTGCCTTTGTTAAACCCCCCCATAAAACAAGATATCAGCACTGCCCCTCCTCCCCTCCCTTTAACATGACCAAGGATTCTGCTACCTGCTTGAACCCATATTACTGCCCAAATACCTGGTCCTTCCCCAGTACCTCTGGTGTTAAACTGCCCCGCTAACACAGCCACAGATGGCAGCATGCCTGCAGGGATGCCCAGCGCTGTCCATGATATCAAGGCAGCATTTGAAAAGACTCCAGTGTTTTCACACTGACCCAAAAAAGGGTGTCTAACCTGAGCCAATGGCAGCAGTGGATGAGATGCATCACTTCCCCAGAGCACTCCGACAGGGGCTTCTTTGCTGGGATTACGTGGGAGAGTGCGACGAAGGTGATGTATCGTGACATGGACATCACTAAAAACAGGCCATGTTCACCCAGTCAGTTCAGAGAGCATCCAGACAACCCCACTGCACCATTGTGCTCCTCCTCAAGCATCAAGGACCATGGGGAGAACTTCAGAGCTGATTTCACCCATGAGTCATGGAACAGACATCTCACAAACATAACTGCCACTTGGAAACAGGGTAAGCTGATTAATTTGGGGAAAGGAAAGGGGAAAAGGAGAGAGTATTACAAATCTCTGGAGTAACTTTTTCTAGAAAGATTAAGGAATGACTCTAGAGTAATTCCCTGCCAGCACAGTTCCAGAAATTTCAAATCAAATGGCAAACTTCAGAGAAATTATTTAAATGTCATCATTTTAATACTAAAGAAACTAAACAATGCAGAAGACACCATGCCATTGCATAGACAGTGACCTCATTGGTCTTACATGAGGTAACCGCATACCATCTAGGTAAAGATACTCAGCACATGATGGATAAGTGACTGATAATCGATGTGAACATGATGAAATGCAAGAGGTCTGTCTTTCTCACAGAAGCATAATTTACACTGCTGTTAATGTGACTGTATATTCAGACATAAGTAGAACTGCCTCGCCCAACACAAACAAGACCAATTCCACGCAAGTTACTTTGGTCCCTTGTTGAGTTAAAGAAACCCTTTCAGCTGCCAAACAGGCAGTGATCCCCATGCACACTCTCCATTGTTTGTAAGGCAGTGTCAGAAGCTGGAAAACACTGATTTTTTTTTCCCTTCTCTGTCAGTCAAAGCCCCTGTTTGGTTGGGAATTTTTAAGTGCCAATAGAGATTTCATCAACAAGAGAGCCAGTTTTCACTTCCCCACCAAACTCCCAGCAACATCAATATCTAGAGGGAAGTAAAAGCTATAACCACATGCTGAAGAGCATCAGTGTGAGAGTGGTAGGAGGGAGTGAAATTTCTTTGTTTACTCTCTAAAAAATGCAGTTTCAAGGTGATCTAAACATCTGAGTGAAGGAGTGAATTTGAACAAAGTAGTTTCAGTCAAAAGTAAGTAGGACGGAAGAAAGGATTAAGAGGTGGCAGGGCGAAAAACTGATTTTCAGAAAGGTTGAGACATTTTGTACCAATGTCTCACAAATAAGAAGTTGGACTTTCATTTTGGAGCAGTACCTTGCTTCAAAACTGAACTCAAGGGAATTGTTTTTAAGAAAGAGAAAAAATAGTCACAAATGAAATGTTTCATTCAAGCCTGTGCGCAGTTGGCAGAAGGAAAGGGCCATTTCATTGAGAAAGAGAGATTGTGTTTCATTTCAAATCAAACCAAAATCTTTTGTCCTCACTATGGTATTTTTCAGTTCAGTTATTTCAATGGCTTTTTTTGTAAATGTCCAACAAAATGCTGCCAGAGATTAAAACAGTAGGATTTTCTTTTTTTTTTTTTTCAGTGGAAAACCACCTGATTAAAATCCATGATCTCTTTTCTTAGAGCTCACCAGACCTTCCACCCCAGATTAGTCAAGTCAAAGTCCTGGCCATTCCTTAACCGGTAACAAGTGAGCAGTGCTGCTTTAACCTACACAACCAAAACTTTATAGCAGCTAAATATCACATCAGATTAAACAAGAAATTAGCTAGTTCCACGGCAGTGGACAATAATGTCCCTCATTAAACAGTTCACTAGTCTTGCTATTTTTCAGCACCAAAGGAATCGTTCAACAAAGCCTATACAAAAGTGGAATATTATTGTATTTAATTCCAGAAAATGACCTTCCACAGTACTACAACAATCTGTGACTCTTCTGACCCTGCTCTTAGCTGGCTGCTCCATTGGCCAGCAGGGCTGTTGCTCAGTGGTTCTGTTAATGGCCAGGAAGTTGGGAAATCCTCTCCTACAGGTTGGTCTGACCAGGCTCTGGGTAGTCCAAGTCCTCTCACTTTTAACAGCTGTTGAGAGTGTTCATCACCTACAATGTTCTCTGTTAGGTGGGATCCCACCACCCACAAGATGTCTGGAAATTCTCAGTGATAGCTGCACTGAACCTAATGGGGACTAATTCTTCTTCACATGATTCCAGACCTGTAAATATGTAAACAGTCACAGAGGAATATAATGGCCGTGGATGTCCTTAGAAAATTCATCTCCATTCTTTCAGCTCACTAAGTACTTGTAAAATCTCACCCTTAATGGAAGTGAGGAAAGGGTCTTGGAGAGCTAGTTAATGAAGAGGCTGCAAGGGAAATGAAGCTCCCTAACCCAGAGAAAGTCCTTTTCTCTAGAAGAAGGAATGTACAACTCTTGGCCATCTGCATGCTTGAACACTACAACAGCAAATTCAACCTAGAGAGAGTTTGTGGACAGTTAAAAACTATCCTAAGCGCCTAGGCTGATGGACACATTCAGAGACACAGTCAATATAGAAAGATCTGAGAAGTCCTGGAACCTGCTCTTTAAGAAGCCAAAGGCCAGATATTCCAGCAATGGATGAGACTTCTGACCCAGAATTCACTGTACTGTAAAACAAGTTGTTGAGCCTGGGGAAAGGGCTTCCTTTCCTGGGGAAAGGAAGGCTTTAGTGTTGTTTAACATATTTAAGCCACTCCCAGCAGAGCACTGATGTGAGGCAACTATGATTTGTACCAACAGGGGAAAATTAATTTCTCAAACATAGACTTAAAACCATTCCATGCAAACTCCACTGCACGAAGTGCTACATGAACTTGAAAGCTTTGTCACACTGGTTGACACTAAAATAAAAGTACCCCTTTACTGACAGCACAGCTTTCCACTATTTCACATCCAATGACTTCCTCTCACCTTGGAGAGTTGGCCTCAGTACTGATTCCTGAAATCGTCATGTGAAGAATTTAATGGCTGTTGGCTAGTGAAAGAAATACAAAATAGCAAGCTAAGTCTGCAGCAGTGCTTGACAAAACTATCTCCAGCATTATTTAAAATCTCTATTCTGTTTCAAAAAAGGAGGCTGTATTGAAAAGATTTGGTCTTTTCACTTCCTGCAGTCCACAATGAAGTCACTGATATGAGGACACTTAACAGCAGAGACTGAAGAAATGTAATGAGAAAAGGCTTCAGTCCAAGTAAAAAATTACTCTTACTATGCAAACCTAGATATAAACTAGATTTTACTGAGAATTGGTTATGGAAGATGAGCAACACTGAGAAATTAAACCCCACTCCGAAAAAACCCAAACCAGTGTTAAGCCATTGAAGGGAGGCTGTGTCTGTTCCCACTCAAGAGGTACCATCCATCAGCTGAGTTGCCAAAAAAAGAAGTACCCCTCTGCAAGCTCTCTCAGGCAGGCAGCAGAAGTTCCAAGAGCTTCAGCCCACTGCCCAGCTTCAGTGTTCAAAGCATGTTGCCTTTTCCTTAGCAGTGCCATTGTTGGCCTGTAGGTCATTCAAAGTTACCACAGCTGTCTTAGGCAACGTCAAGCAAACCTGTTTCTAATTATGGATAGTAATATTAGCCACAACACCATGCTCCAGAAATCTCTGCTTTCATGAAGGTAAATGCCATCCTTCTCCCACCATGGTTCACCCACCATGGAACCATGAAGAATTAGAGGCTGCAAAGACAAAACATCATGAAGTAACAGATGAGACAGTAGAAGCTTCTAACACACACTGCAAGAGCATTTGTTGAAACAGCATAAAATGTAGTTAGGTCTTCAAAAATATACTGGTGAGATGCCACAGATGAATGGCTCTCATATTATGTCATTAAAATCAAAGTTAGGGCTTAACTGTGGCAAATGTCCAGCTTTAGTGCAGCAAACAAAATACAATCTCTATACAATAATTTCCAAGGGATAATGGAGATCTTAAAAACATCAAGCCACAATTTGGACACACCCAGCCAAAGCTGAGGGCAGTAGTCATTGCTTATGTGCTCTGCTATGCATGCCTTATGTAGCTGAGGTCTTACTCATCCATCTTCAACAGCAGGGATGGGACGGGGTACAGAGAAATCTACATCATTGCTAATGAGAATTAAAAGCTTTGGTTTAGAGAGAAAATGTTATGGGGCTTTTTTATCACCTATAGGCTGAAGGAATTAAATACAAGTAGGGCTCACAGATCCAAGATGGAAATTTAATCAGATTTCTTTTCTGACTGCAGGCAAAAATTCGGAATAAATCTTAAACCAGTGCAATATTCTAGCTCAGGCCAAAGCAAATTAGCTGACACTCTTTTCACTCCACCCAGAGAAATCAGGATTCCAGCCCTCAGCCTTGCCAGGCTTCATCTCGGTCTCAGCCGGGGGAAGCACAGCTTTGGGGGCACCCATTAACTGCTGCACTGCTGAAAGACATTTTTAGTTCCTCCTGCTGACATCTCTCACTCTCACTGGCAAGAGCCATTCTCCAAACAGGAAAATAAGATCTATTTATGTCAGCATAAATCTGTTCAGGGGCTTATCTGTTCAGATAATTTCTGCAAAACTAAGATTTTTTCTTAACATTTCTAATTCCAGGCCTGTGGCTTAAAAAACTTTTGGAAAACAAAAAAGAAAATAAAAAAAAGACACAAAAATGTTCAAAGTAATAAGACTTGTGTAGAGACATTCCTTGGAGTATGGCAACCTGTAACAACAGCTCTGCTGTGGTGGGAAGGATCCCATTCATCTAAATAAGGTGTTGACAGACATCCATAAAGGCCAGTTTCAACACACACATTCACTCTGGCTACCTTAGCAGGAATGTCTCGTTCTGCACTCTGCATCCCTCACACTGAGGACAATGCAAATGTCAGTCCAACATCTGCATAGGTCTCTCTGTCCTCTCCAGCACAGCAGAAAGCTCAAGAGGGGCTTAGAGAAGAACAGAAACAGCAGCACTGACCAGGAGCCATCACATACCCTCCCCTCCTTTCTCTGCTTTCGGGTAGGAAAATATTACCTGCCCCCACGAAATCCTTATAAAAAAGTAGTTCTCTAAGCCTGCAGCTCAGATCATTGTAAGAATATCTGACATCAAACCACAAAAGGAAAACGGAAGTTTCTAGTAAAAGCAGCAATGCTATCACTCAGTGTGCACTCTGAAGAGACTCTCACGGCTGCCTTCTCAGCATGGCTCAGAGATAGTTGGCACCTGCCCCACCTTTTCAGCTGCCTCTGGTCCCCAGTGCACAAGTGAAAAGGAAGGAAACACCTTTTTAGCCACAGAACAGCTGAGGACAATCCACTAAGGAGTCCATGAGCTGCTCTATCAGATCCCAAACAGGTCGCAAAGAGTCACAGTAACTGAAGACAGGAAAGGTAGCTGAAACTGCCTTTTTGATTCCTCCTTCCTACAATGAATTGGCCAAAGGCCTTGCATGGGTAAAGATTAGGTCTGAAGGCAAGCAGTGAAGTTTCCAAGTTGTAATGACTCGAAGAAAGAGTGAAAAAGCAAAACACTAATGGAAATTGAAATTACACCTGTGAAAAATAAAAATTTACATGGAAAGGCTATAAAAGAAGACCAAGAATAGTTAATTATCTGCCATGAAGACACACAGTCTGTCACACCCAGATGTTAAGAATCAGGCAGGTAGGAGCCCATCTGTGTGACAGAGCTTTATAAAAAATAACAGCAAGCCATATTAGGGAAGAGGTCACACAGAGAATTTCCTAAAAAGATAGCATCCAATCTGAAACAGTATTTCCTCTTTCTCTTTTCATTCTATACAGACATATCATTTATCTAATACATGTAAAGGGAAAGGGAAGGTTAATGCCAGCACTGTGAAAGGCAAAGGGAACCACAGTTTCCTGTTACTCCAGTGACTGGATTGGAAACAGCATAGGTAGGGGCAGAACTCCTTAAGGCAATGTCACTAAAATCTATGCAAACAGCTATCATATAACTTAGACTCCAGCTTTGACTCCAAATTACCTTAATGCAACTCTATTCATTTCATGAAGAAGGCTATTAAAATACAAACACATTTAGGAAGATCCTCTATTATCACCAAATGATAGAAAACACTCTTATAAAAAGTCCTATACAGAAGCACTTTTTTATTTCCTGCCTACCTTCACTATAGCAAGTAACAGGACCATTTTCTGCAGTCCAATGAATGGAGAAGAGAAAGTAAAAGAGAAAAATTAAGATAATTCTTGGTTAATGTCATGGTTTGTTAGGAAATACCAAACAAAATCCAGGGACAAAAGTCACAATTTACAAAATGGAAAAGGGAAACAAAATCAATAGAGGAGGAAGTTTTATTTTAAGCTTCAAAGAGAGTATTATAAACAATGGAGAGCTTAGAAAAGTAAATGTACATGTATGTTACTCAACAATGTCTTTTTAAAAGAAGATTATTTGTACTAAAAAAGACTTTGTGGAATTGCTTTGGGAAAATAATATTTACAGAGGAATATACAGTAAGGAACGCTGGAAGCAGAATTTTTATTTGGAAGGAATATTACACAAACTGAACACAGACCCTACAATGTTCAAATCTTCATTACAGTTGTGCGTCTTATATTTTGATGAAATGAAAATTTATTTCTTTTTTTTTTCTCTAGAGGCAGTTCCCCACTGCAAGTTTAGAAACCAACAACATGAGCAAAGCAAACCCATCCTGCTAAAGAGCCCAATTAGGACACAAATTGTCATTTAATTTAGTTGGAGCAGGACTACTTTACATGGTTATTTTTGACTTTATGTTTTAATCTGGGAAGATTTAATCTGGGAGAAGGGAAAGAGAAGAGTGAAAAATCTGCTGCTACTGACACATGGAAACTTGTCAATGAGATGAGTTTGAGTTTTAAGTGTGCAGGAAACAGAACACAGTACCAGGTTTTTTGTCAGCTTCACCTGTCAGCATGCATTTTTGTAGACATTTTTTTTCATTCTGAAAGCCACTGTAAGCCACATTAACAAAACTACTTTTTTTCTGCCTATACCCTGAGGGTCAATCCCAATAATTGTTGGTATGGTTTGCCCTCAGTTTGCTTCTCCTCTGTAACAGGGGTGCCAGGCAGAGTGAAGTCCAACACTCTTCTCCTAGGACACAAGGCTGTCCTGCATCCCTACTAGACTGCATCACACCTGACACTGAACAGACCTGTGCTAACCACTGTGAGCAGATCTGGCAGCCAACAAAACCCTCCAGTGCTTGTACGAAGGAGAACACCTTTTTCACCGAGAAAATGCCTAACAACTTAGAATTTGGGATGTGACCATCCCTCCCCACTGCCTCACAGGACAACTTAGGATTGCAGCTGTGGGAACTTGTATTTTTCTCCTGCATAGTAACCCCTGTTGCTTATTGCAGACATGTGGTTGCACCTGTATGCTTTTCCAAGTCCACTACCACTTCAGAAAGGGCTGAAGTACACAAGTTTTCTACACATGAGATCATCCTTGACAGGAAGATCCATGCCAAGAGCACTTAACATTTAGATACTTCCCTTACTACCAACTCACAGTCAACTGTGGAATTACCAAAGCAAAAAATTATACAAAAATGAATGGAGTTGTTTTCGATTTTTAAACCCCTCTTTCAGCAGAAGTATTTCACAGAGTTGCTCAAGAGCAAACCTCTTTTACCATGCAGAAGAGACACATCAATCCTACTGGGAGAAGACAGTCCTTTGAAACGGACACAAAATCCGAATGATTTTGATGAACAAAAAAATTCAACCACTGAGCCTGGTCTTCACTACTCCAACAGTTTTTGTTCAGATTTGTGCCTAACACAGTACAGTAAAGTAAGTTTTAAGCATCTAACAGGATAATATTAAGGAGAAAATAAACCAGAACAATCTTCACTTACCACATCCAATTTTCAAAAAACAAAGATACCCAGCACATGTATGAATGGCTTCTTTAAAGTAAGAGAGAGAGCAGAGTTGACCTTTATTTTCATTATTTAAAAAAAGTTTTTTCCTTAAAGTAAATATTCAGTCTTTATTTTACAGTAAGTGCTTTTTAAAATTTCATGTCTTCACAAAATTGCATTTAAAATTTGAAGTAAAATGTATTTCAAACAAAAATACTGTGCAACTTCAGCACTTCTTTCTTAAATATTGAAATAAATAAAATAGTTGTCTTTTTCAGTTTGTTTGTTTTTCAGTCAGTTCTATTGTAGATCAATTCCAGTCTGACCTGGGTTTATACACACACTTAAAAGGAAGTGAAATCAAGACTTCAAAAAACTTCTTTGTATTGCACCAGCTTAGGGCATCCCCAGAACTTCTCTCAACAGCCAACTTCCCACAGTCCAGGCTCCTGTGCCAGATGGAACATGGGTACGGAAGAGTCAGGGCAAGGAAGGAAGTATCAAAGCATCCTGGCTTCTCTCAGTCTTCTTCTGAAATGTCTTGCTTGAAGGCTGCTGGAATCCATGAGGGCAGGGCTGACTGCAGAGGGAAAGGCAATACAAAGTAAAACTAAACAAACTCAGACAACAAAAGCAAGTGTTCAGAAAAAAACCAGAAATAGCACAAACCAAATTTCCAACACTGCTTGCATTCTAGTTCCTTGAAAATATAGCTCAACAGACTCAGCTTCAACTGACTGTGGAAGCCATAAATGAACACAAAGCAAACAAATCGATAAGAAAAATCATATCCAAAAGAAAGGGACTGAACACTGTCAATCTTTCTTATTGGGAACATCATTAAATAACCTTCATCATTCAGCTTAGATAGCTGTCTCTTCAGTCAAGGTTAAGACCTTTGCTTATGAAATCCTGCTCTAATTACCTTGCTCTACTACTAATTATTTGTAGGGAGCCACAAGTGTACGCAGCATGGCACAAAAGACATTTTCAGAAGGCTAAATGATACACATGGGGTGGCAGCAATGCGATAACTTCTGGAAAGAATGAAAGGTTGCATTTTGCATTGCATTTATTCTGTGAATTGACTAAGTTACATACTGCTAAGATCCTGAGCAGGATTAGATAGCAAATAAAATAATCTCTTCATTTCCACAAAATGCAAGTGCCTCTTCCCATGTCTTCCCACATCTCTCATATCAGTTCTGAACTACATAAAGGTCCAAAATCTTAGGAGCTGCCAGAGACCAAAAGAATATGAACTGGCAGCATCTGCTTAACAGAGCTATCAGGCCTGGAAGTCCCAAGAGCTGGAGTTTTTTTCTAAATGTTATTACAACTTGTCTTCTCTGAAATTGGCAACTTAGCATTCATGGAAATACAGACAGGGACATGGAAATAATTCTGATTCAATTTCAGTATTCTATGGTATTTATACAGGCTGGATTTTTTCGACACTGGTAGATGTCTGGCAAAGAGAACAAAGATTGGAAGGGTTTATTGTAATGGCTTAGTCAGCAAAAATTCATCCTGGCTGAATTCCTGCACTGTGAGGTTTATCAAAACAGCCCCATGACAGCACTGAACTCATGTACGTGCCTCATACTTCACTTACAGCTACAAATTTCATATAAATTTTAAAAAAAAAACAAAAAGGAGACTATGAAATGGGTGTTTATTGGAAACATCTATATGTGTTGCATCACAAAACACACTGGGAAGATTTTGCAGTTTTTATAATGAGATGACTCCCAGAGGGGTCAATAAAATGTTTGCTTGAGGAATTGATTCAGTAAAACGGCTTTCCATGGGGAAGAAGCAAATTGCATGAAGAGCCAGGCTTTGAAAACTCCATAGTTTTATAGTATTTGAACTATTATTTTAGGGCCCATCTCAAAATATCATTGCAAGAATTAACCAAAGAAAGGCAGAGTGGGCAGGAGAGAACACAGTGGTACCCCAGCACAGTCTGGACTCTGACTCTCTGGGTGCAGTTCTTGTTTGCTCCATGCATCAGCAGGCAGCAAACTGAGTCTCTGTCTTCAATCAAGAGCCTTAGCTGAGGTCTGTAAAATGGCAAACTGGAGCTCAAAATGAATAACTAATGTAAAAGCTCAAAGGCAAAACAATGTGGGGAGGGGATTCTAATAACACATTCTGCTGAAACAAATGGCCATCTCAGAGCTTGTCTACACCATACCAGCAAGCGTATTAACCGGGAGGTTTCATTCAATAAAAGCAGTGGCTAAGAAAGCCCAGTGGTAATCCTTCTGAAGTCAGTGGTAAAGTTCTCTCTGGCCCTTGTTTCAGCAGCCTGGGCTCATTATTTATGACCTTACCACATATATACGATGTTATTCCAAGCACATTACATATTCAAGAAATAAATATCCAGCCCACAAAACTGGAGGGTGCCTGGGTGAAAGGAAGAGATGCAAAGTGAAGCAAGTCAGATTTCAGTTCCATTCCTGTTCCATCACATGCCTGGTTCTCCTTTTATTTTTTAATTTCTATGCCAGAATCCTGTATTTTCTTAAAATTTTCTCAATGTATATTATCATGATTGAAAATTTATACTGTTTTCATGAAAGAGCTGAAGTCTGTCCCTGCTAAAATTTCAACTAATTAAATGCCTCAAAAGGGAATAGGCTAAGGATCAGTGCACACTCCGTGTAGCCTTTCTTCTCCCTTATCAGCTGCTCAAGCAGCATGCCACTTCCTTTATTCTCCTGCTCCCATCTGTGAATCAGAGTTAGCAGAGGACAACTCAGGAAACTATGTGTGTTTTCTAATATCCTTTAGTATGGAGCACTGGAAAGGTGCCTGAGGAGACAGCTTATATGATTAAACACAGAAAAGTCTGCATTTAGGGCCTGAAATGAAACACCCCTTTATTCACATTTCACATTGGGGTTGTCTTATTTTGGTTCATGGTTTGTGTGGGAGCATGTGTTTCAGGAGACTCTTTGGACAGGCTTGTGCCAACCTCCCTGTAGTAAGGACATCTTTGGAGGAGAATGGGAATAGCCAGGGTTCTGATTAGTTGAAGGGCTACACCTTTGAAGAATTTATGAAGAACAGAAAGTTTCATTGAACTGCTGAAATCACTGGGGAATAAAGAGCATCACATTTCTTTCTGATTTCAAAGATAAATTTTTAGTTACAATACAGAATTCAAATTGCAAATTTTTTTTATGCCTCCCTAGTTTGGTTTGGGACCTACATGCCCTTTAAGATATATTTGATACTGTGCAGTTCCCTCATTTCTGAACTGGTTATGTTAGTGTCAGACTCCTTTTTTTTTTAAATTGCATTTATGAAACCTTCTCCTATATATTTGCTGCCTCGTTGTCATCTTCCCCTCATGAGAGGGTCTTGTGTAGCAGCCCCTTTGCTTTGCTTTCATCTTCCTTCATCTTAGGAAGTACCAACCTTCTTTCCCTGTTCCCAGCCTTCACTCAAGCACTACATGTCCTGAGAATATTTCATTTCCATGTCAACACTCCATGCAATATTCACCATTAACACTACTTTACAATCTAGACTTAAACAAGTACTCTTTTATCTTCCAACTCTACATCTTAATTTCCTCGCTATGATCAATGCCTTCCTATGGTCAGTACCACACTGCTCAGCCTGCTGAACTAAACTCATGTTGGTTATCTCAATCCAATAAGGCATCTTGAGGAATCTAAGAACTACTCTCACTCCATAACAGTGAATTAATTTTACCTTACTTGCTCTCTCAGGACTATATTGAACGAGTGAGCATTCATAAACACATTAATGACATAAATAACTGTGAGGATATTTTCTATGCTATCTGTAATAAATGTCAGCTGGCAATTCGTATGCACTTTGTGAGCTGTTGTGGTTTCTTTCTGAGGGTACTGTGCTACTCAGTTGTCACAAAGATGGGTGGTTTGGTTGCAAAAGGATTAAGACTGTATGCATTGTTATAGTAACTGTATTTGTGAAACTAAGTCAAAACTTAATGAATTACTGGCATCTGATTATTATTTGTATTCCAAAAGAGCCCAGAATGCATTAGGCATGGTTCACAAAAGACAATGTTAAGGACTCCACTTGGAAAAACTCCATTTAGAGTATGCCTCTTCTGCAGTTTATGCAGTGATTGGAGTTCTTCAGAAAGATGTACTTGGGTAGGTTTCAGCTACCTAATTCAGGTGCTGCAAGGACTGAGCTTTAGTAAATACAGAAGAGTAGCAAGACATTATATATTTATCTTGCACTATTTCAGAGGAAAAAAAGGACTGGTTGTGGAAGAAATGAATGTTTTTATCAGTTAAAGTACACTTCTCATTGACAGGATTATGTCACAATATAATTGATTTGACACTTGATTGATTATAATAAATCAGGAGAAACACAATAGCAACAGAAAAGGATTATCAAAATGGGGAAAGCTTAAACGAGGCTTTCTCCTGGCAAGTATGCATGGTTCTGGCATGCACTGTCCTTTGGTATACACATACTGAGGTACTTGTAATGTTTTCTAACAGCATCCTGAAGGCAGATTATTAATGTAATCTAGACATCCATTGTTTTATAGTCTGGATTAATGCCTGTACACCTAAAAGCAGAATTTGTCCACTGCTCATTCCATGTCTAAAGAGAAAAATTAAAAAATCAAGAGGCTGAATTGTTTCTCTTTTTTTCTACATGGTTGGAGGCTGGGGGAGGGAGTTGAAATTGCTCTCAGAGACAGGTTACCCTAGTAAAGAAACAGGAAAAATGGAGTCCATTTGGTCTGGCTTCATTCATTACACATATCCAAATTCTTTATTGCAAGGCTGAGACTTTTACAAATATCAATATCACACACCTACAGTTTAAGGATTAGGCACTGTCCAGAGAAATATCTCCTTTGCCTTTGCTCTAAATCAGGTCATGATTTCACCCTGTTTGCATTATATACATCAGTAAAAATAGGTCTTTAGAACTTAATCTAGCCCCTGCTCCAGGGAGATTTTTGCCTGCATTAGGGCAGCAAAACGTAACTACACACTGACTCCTTTTGCATCACTTCTGACTGTACACAAGTCTGGATCCTGCTCCCACAAAACTTCCATTGGCTTCACCAGGGGTGTGAATGTGGCACATACTTATAATACAATTTAATCCATGGGACTTGCTGCTACAAAAAGCTCAGTCAGGGGTCTGCTGAAAATCCAGGGCACAGAAATTTCACAATTGAGTGAAAGACATTTCAGCTTGGACATACCTTTCAGATCCTGTTGCATGTTTCCTCCTTTCTGGGAAAGTTGCTAGGAAGGGAGTCACTCTCTTCTCCATTGCCCTTGGAACTTTAATTAGTATTGCTTTGGTTTATTTCAAAAGAAGCAATTAAAAAGCAAATAAAGTGTCTCATGAGACACTACAGAGAGAAAAAACAGGGCAACACAGGAAAAAATGCTGTGAATTGAAATTTAAAAATGGAAAGAAAAGTATAGGTGAGGTATTTTTCCGTGTCATTTCTTCCATGATTCTGCTTCTCCATTTGTTTTGCCTGTGATGTCTATGATTTGCCATTCATATTCCATCCCTATGCTTGGAAATTGCTGTCCATCAAGTGAAAGATGAAGGAAAAGAAAAAAAAGGTAGAATGGTGCGGGGAAGACACGAAGGGCTGCAGGGAGATCTACTGAGTGTAAAGGTGTCCAAAGGAGATGGAAATGTGCTCCCCAAGGCCATGGTCTTCAATGGTGCTGCTTGTATTTTCAGGCTGTAGCATAGCAGATGTATGAGAAGAGCCAGACTTCACATGCTACAGTAAGTGCAAAATCTCGAAATGCAGAAGCCATCACATCAAGGGTTTCCTTGTCCCCTGATAGAGTCTGCCCACAGTGGTTCTCTAGAAACAGTTCTATTATCAAGTAGACATCCATTGCTTTTTTGTTTTTTTTTCTATTTTTTTATTTAAAAAGTAGTTTTTCTAATAATATATAGAATATATAAATAATAATAATTAAAAAAAACTATTTGGGTTTACTTTCTGTTCTCCAACCCATCTGTATTTTTTGTGGTTTGCTGATATATATATTAAAAGACAAGAAAATCAACTCTGCTCACTATTAAAAAAAAATATTAAATCCATTTTTTATGTTTCCAAAGAGAAAGAGAAGGAGGGGAGGTGGGATAAAACCAAATTAAAATGAAAAAAAAACCTAAACAAAAAAGGAAAATCAAAAACCTTCTGTCTCTTCAAAGTAGTTGTCAAGAGCTTTAAATGCTTGTGCTTTCAGTGTATGCCCCACAGGGAAAACATAACAAATATAACAAAAAAAAGGGGAAAAAAAACCCAACCAACCAAAAACTCAAGGGGACCTAAAATTAAAAAAAAAAGAAAAAGGTAATAATCTTAGTAGTAAAAAGGACAGCAAATCGCTCAGAGTCTCTGTGTCTTTTTAGTTATTTTAGCAGCCGCCCTTTTTGTCTGCAGAGGGAGAGCTGCCACCACAGCCACCTCCTCGGCTCGAGAGAGGCTCTTCTGCATCGTCCTCGTCAAAGCCATGAAAGGTCGAGGTGTCGCTTTCTGACGTGGAACCGAACAAGTCCTCCGTAGTGCGTGCTGGCGCTGCTTCGTCCCTCCTGCCTTCTCTTCCCAAATGAGCTGACATGTATGATGAATATATCAGCACATGGGTTAAGCAACAGGCATCATCATCATCATTTTTTTCATCATTTGCATTATCATTAAACAAGTCAGACTATCAAGCTCATAGGTGTGTGCTGGTGTTTGCCCGCGCACCCCAACAACATAGCATAGGTAGAACTGCAGTAAGAAAAATAACAAAGGATCAATTTCTCTTTCGAAGGAAAAAATCTACAAACACCACAGGTGCCCATAGCTACAGCAGCGAAAGGGTTAATCATGTTTTCCTCTCTTCAAAAGACCGTAAAATATTTCCCCGTGATTACTTAGATCAATTTTTAAATATTTTTAGACCATATAAGTAATGAGACACTGTTAGCTCTAAGCACAATGGCATCAACAGTCACAAATTTTCTGCTGTAGAAATGTAAACCACTAGATACCTCACCAACCTCAGGACTACTTTTTATCCCCGTTCTTCACCTGATCCTAAAGAACCTCCTCTGCAGACAAAATTAAATACATTTTGAAGACTAAATGAAAGTAACCTAAACCAGTACTTTAATACAAATTTCATGGTGTGTACTTAAAAAAAAAAAACAACCAAAAAAACCCCCAAAACTAATATATACAGTTCAACAACTAAGACAACTGGAGGAGTAACCCATCTTGGGGAACACTGAAAAGTTCAAATTTGTGTGAGTCAATCCAACTTTCAAGATGGAACAGGAAATTCTCCACACAGAATATCAATAAAGGCAACAACAACCATAAGAAGACTCTTAAAAAGAGAAGTCAAATACTGAAACCTGTGAAATTGAGGTTTGTTTTCTCTCCCAGTCAAACTTTTTATGTGATTAATAGTACGACCTTCAAATTCCCTCTTCGGGGAAGGTAGACAAAAAGATGTCTTTTGTGCCCCAGCAAAACTGAAGTGTGAGATTTTAGGGAACAGCTATTTTGTTATTCACAAACAGTAGCATGGTATTAAGCAACCAACTGTTGGTTCCCTGCTCCGGCTACAGGAATCAGCCATATAGCAAGTACACTGCATTGCTTGAGACAAAAAGAAGTAAATCCTGTTCACAAAAAAGAAAATGGATATAACAAAATAATTGGCAGTAAACCATATTGTAGAAATGTGATTTTACTGACTTTGTGAACAGAATAAACAATATAATTTCCGTGACCTCTCTTTCAGTGTAATGAAAATGTTCTCCATTATTATAAAAGAGAAAGATGGCAAACACCAAAGAGGGTTCGTTGTTTTAGTTTAGAGATTAGTGTGTGGTTATACCTTAATCGCTTTCATCGCACATCAGTCACAGCATTGCAGACCCTATGAATGACCCAAGTGGATCAGAATTTGTACAAGGATAGCATTTAATGGAACTGATTTTGCACAGTTTAGGCTACAGGCTGATCTACTTGTTCTATCACACTAAGGAATCAAGGGAATTAATGTATTTGTGTTGCATTCTGATATAATCACCATAGCAGTGTTTGAGTAGCAATACAATATGGATCCATCTCACTGTGCCATATCAGGAAATGCTGAAATTAGTTATATGGAAATATAACACTCAAGGCGAAGGGCAATGATCTTCCAAGATGGCACCACAGACCCCATGGACTTCCCCCTTCAGTTATTAGAAGCAATCGCATATACACTAAAAGGTCCATGTCTCAGACGGCACAGCATTCATAAGCACGCCCCTGGAGAAACCCACAGGGGTTGCCATTGATCCTCTGGTGGCCAGTATAATTTCACAATATCTTCAGAGGTCACAACAACTGCAGAAGGCAATTTCAGTGAGAGTCTAATCATTCTCCCACTGAATGTGGTAATAGGCTTACTATGAATTTCAGCAGGAGCATAAAAAGGCCATTTCCTTGGCATGAGAACATTCCACATCACATTTCAGCCATGAAGCAACAAACATCTTTCAGTGACTACAGTATAGAAGGAGCAGCATTCATACTGAATTTCAAGGCCTCTTCGGTTTTCGGATTTCTATATAATCATTTTATTACCACTAGTATCACCACTATACAAAAATACCACAAGTGGAAACTTGGACCAAAGCTGGAATATGCAGTTGTTAAAGGTCTCCCATTCCCTCTACCACCATCACTACCTCCTACATGAGCTATAAATAACTGTTCAGCTGGTATAAAATTTTCCAAAAAAAGAGAAAGGAAAAAAAAAAAAGAAAGAAAGGAAGGAAGAAAACAACAGCCCAGAAATAAAGACAACTCAGAACGATACAATTGTCTACATTTAAAAAGAGAGAAGGGAAGAAAAGGGAGAAATAAAAACCTCTTTAAACAAAACTAATGATAGTCATCTTGTAAGAGGATAATTCTTGACAGCTACCCCCATACCTACCCTGTAATTTACTCCCTCTTTCTTTTTTTGGATGGAGAAATGCATGAAATGTGTAATCAATGGGAATGCTTGTCATGCAACTTTCATAAATCTTGTAAGTAATTTATAGTTGTAATTGCAGCATTTAAAGACAGAGACCATTTTTTAAAATTGTCATAGGATTTTCTCCTTCCATGTGAAGAACAACTAGCATATGTACCAATGTTCCCAAAAGCCAATAAATACATTAAAACTTCATTATTTCATAAGACCCCATTAGCTTAAAAATGTGAATCCAAAAATGGGGTTTATGATATAAAATTTTTCAGTCATCCTTTCCCACAAACACAGAGAAGAGGTAAGATTCCATCTTCTGTCCCTTCCCAAATATGCTGCCTTTCTTCAAAATCTTCAGAAAGTGCGAAAACCAAATCACTCAAATGCCTTTGTACAAGTAAGATGCAAGAAGGAGTCACCTACCAGAGCGCCCACAGTCTGAGCATGATACAAGTTCCTCAGGCCGGCCACTTTTTTTGTTCATATTGGAGCCTCCGAGGCAGAAGTCACAGTAGTTATTGGGAATGATGACCCCATCTGGTCCTTTCTGGGCTGTAGTTGGGTTAGAAATCAGATTTACTCAAAGAGCATTCATTTGGACATTTCCCCCTTATCCTTGATATGTTGTTAGCTCAGTGAGTTTGCAGGCCACAAACTTCCCAAAACATTGTCAATCAGAACAAAAAGTGAACTGCATAAACCACCTTCATTTTAAGTACACCCTGGGTTGTATCTATTTTGCCTGAAATGCCCTTCACCATTTCCTTTACAATCCCAGCAAGGCTGCTCCCTCTCAAGGACATGCTTCCAGATGTGCCTTTACAGTCCAGGCACTTGTAACACATACAGGTATAGAGACAATCCCTAATGCAGCATAAGATTTATGTTGTCAGTAAGCCAAACTTGGTTTTTCAGGCAGCCGTCATCATCATAAACCCACAAAATACAAATTCAGAAAGGAAAACTACAGTCTATAAAACTCAAAAATCAAGAGTGGGAAGATGGGGGAATAGGTACCCTTACTGGTTTTATTTATTTCAAGTAGCTTTTTAGGGGACTACATCTCTAAGTAGCAGGGTGTCCTTAGTCAGAAGATTGGTTCAAAAATCCTTGAATATTCACAGACAAAGCCATTTGGGGATGTTTCACCCAAGACTTAAGCCATCTGCAGCAGTCACGTTCCCTGGGATGAGCAGGGAGGGTCCAACACTACCCCAGCACCCAGCACAGGTGCAGAGTGAGCTTGGGGCAGACATCCCAACCAGCAGAGTTAAAAACTCTTTCAGACAAGATAAAAGGAGCGAGATTATATTATTATTTTCCAGCTAGGAATACTTGGAAAGGAGCAAACACACACTGATCTTAAGTAGAGGAGGAGGCAGATCCCTTAGGAAGGTGAGAAGGGCAGAGGTCTTCTGCATTCCTCTTAGTTGAGCAGAACAGCAATGTCCTTTTTTCTTGCTCACAACTGCCATTTTCCTCCTCTGCTCTCCAGAGAGGGAAAACATCTTCCTGTACACTCTATGAACTGGGGAAGGCAGTGGAGGTAATGGTTGGTCTTTGTCTTTGTTTCTTCTCTTTAAACTTAAAAAATCTAGTTATATACCAGCAGGTATACCTGGCCTAAGCCTACCACATCAAGAATTTTACAAATGAGAAAATTAAGAACTTTAAACAGTACCATCTCTATTTAATTATCTTTTTAATGCATATTTTGTAAGTTGCAAATTTTTAACAGATGTTTTGACAGCCTTTATTAATGATCTTTTTGTCCACATTCAAATTTCCCCCAAAGAACAATGACATTCTGAAGGGCTTCTGGTAGCAGTCCAAGACATACACTTAAAATTAAAATTTCCTCCAAGTTCAATCTGCTTTTCTGGTTTGGGTGTATCTGCTTATTAATTTACTTCCAGATGTTGATCAGCTGAACTTTTGGAGATTGGTAACTGCAAGATTCCAGGTAAGGTGAAATTAAGAAAATTAAAATCCATAAGGCTGCAGATACATCACTCTCTTCCTCTGTGGTCACGGAAACCCTGAGAGTATTTACTAAACAATGGACTTTGCTCTGAAATGGTCCTGGTTAACAGATCCCCAACTCTCTCAAAACCAGAGAGAAGGTCCCAGTGTTAGATTAGCATTTTGTCTGTACCAGAAAAGCATTTAATACATGCATGCAAGATATGCAAAAAAAGAACAGGAACCAGGTGGAAGCCTAGCACACCGGCTCATTTTAAGACCTGTAACAAAATGACCATAAAGTTGCTGCTTGTACATATTTTGTGTATAAAAAGCAAACCTCCCTAGCATTTATATTTCCCACTGCAGCCCCATTTTGAAAAAGTTAAGTATTTACCTCTTTATATTATTCTGCATCTACAGACAGGCCACATGCAATGCAAACACAGCAAGCTCAGCATTCAGTGACTTTTTTTGTTGTGGTTCCTTATTACATTATTTCACCTTTCATCTAAGTGTTTTAACATGCCTTACAGATATTAAGATCCTATTATTAACCTTCAGTGAGGTCAGAAGCCTCTTTTGCCAGAGACTCTAGCCAAAGTGTTCTGGACTCTAATTAAGTCTTATGGTGAGGTTGTACTGCATTTTAAAGCTGAAAGACTTGGAGGTAGAGTGGTAAACTGGCTTATTCTCAAACACACAAAAATTCAGTGGTGAGACCACAAATAAAAACAAGTAGTCAGGGTGCCAGCCAGCAGACTTAGGAAAGAGCTCCACTTCTACCACTGCTCATAATGGTATAATTAACACTCTGCATATACTGACTTAAATTTTTTCAACATGGACTATGACCATAAGATCCACTGACTGTCAAACTGGAAATGGGAGAGGGGAACTTGAAAATGCATACGCTGATCAATTCATCTGCACTGTGTGGGAGAGGTGGAGGGTATTTGCTGAGTGTGATAAAGCTGAAGGGATTCTCCCAGATTATTGGCAAGGGAATAAACCTGGGGTTTGATCTTCTCTTTTCTCTTCTCTTCTCTTCTCTTCTCTTCTCTTCTCTTCTCTTCTCTTCTCTTCTCTTCTCTTCTCTTCTCTTCTCTTCTCTTCTCCTTTTTCCTTTCTTTTCCTTTTATTTTCCTTTCATTTCTTCTTTGTTTTCTTCCAAATTATTTAATTTTTAATGCAAGTGTCCATGTGCTCACTTATTAACCTGGCTCAGTGGAGTGTGATAGAGATACCAGGCAAAAGTCATAGACAGATGAGAAGTTCCTGAAGTTACATCAATGATATTTTAAATGATGTATCTCTACAGCCAAATAAGCCAGGCAATGTTATTCTCTCCAATGTTTTCTTTTTTGTTCTAACAGGTGTGAAAACTAGAACCAAACCTGACTTAAGCTTATTTTCTTGGTCAGTACCATACAGTGAATTAAGTCACAGGCTAAATCACAGAAGGTTTGAGAATAAAGAGATTTTCAGATGATAGGAAGCAGAAAGCTTTTCAAAGGAACTTTTTTTGCATATATCCTCCGAGTTTCTAGTTCTATTTTACTGTCATTCACAAATGATGAAGGAATTAAGAAACAAAGGAAAAATCGCAAGATTTCATATGCAATCTTCATGAATACGGTATCATGCAGGAAAAACCCAACCCTAATCTCACCCCTAAATCAATAAAACTACTTACAAAAGTAACTATGGGAATGGATTCACAAGAAAAACAATTAATTTCCTAGGCACTAATGTTGCTGCTTTTCATCTGAGACATAGTAATTAACTAGGTATTCACTTTTTGCATAAGATAATCAAAAAACAGAAGGTGCTAGTTTAAGCCAAACAGCTCAGCTAGCAAGAAGTAACTCACTAGCAGAGAGTTGAATCATTTAGATCAGGTGACTGCCTCCAGGAATTTGGTAAAAAGAAAAAGCTCACCCAGAATTAGAAACTGTTTTAAAGCAAAGGCTTGAAAACCAGCCATGGTCTTGTCCTAACTTACTCAAAACTCTTCTGATTTTCTTTTACATTGCAAACTGCAACAAGAGATCAAAAGCTATGAGGAACTTTGAGTATTGCCTGAGCTAAGGTGTGCTCATAGAAGGTGTATTTAAATCAGTGCCTCTCGCCATTTCAACTCAGTGTTGTTTTCAAGCTTCATCAAAGGCCCTGTCTTCATCTAGATTTCCCCCAAAACTGAGTATACAATTTTTTAAAAGTACTTTAAAAATGGATTAAGGGGAGACATGAAAAGATCTGCACAGTTCAAATAATAGTTTCACTGAACCTGAAAGGTGATTCATGTGAAGACAGGATGCAGAGTGAAAATAAAGTCAGCATTTCCAAATAAATTTGATGTACACTTATTCTGAAACTTTTTTTTTCTTCTTAGCCTAATCAAGTTAATTTCAAGCTATAACAAGCTAAGCAGAAGAAATAACTACTTAAAATATGGTATCATCATTCACAGTAGTCTTTTTGCAAAGTAAGTTCAGTAAATTAAATAAATTATGTAGTATATCACACTGTAACTTTGTTCTGTAGACAAAACCTGAAAATTAAACAAGTTTACTGAGTTTAAATATACAAAATATCTTCTGTGCATTCTTGATTTTGAAGGCAGGGGCTCTAAACAGAATTCTAGCTTCCCTTCATCCCTCCCAAGTAACAAAAAACCCCCTGTAAGTTACATATAAACTATATATACATAAACTATCCTTATAGTTTCAGTTTAATAAAAAAAGCAAGCTGCTTATAATGAAATAACATCAAGAAATAAGGAATTTTCTTTTCCACATCATCTGCTGGAGCCACATGACTCAATAAAAATCTCAGGTTTCTACTTCTCAGAGAATATCTTGAATGCAAGGCAAGTTCAGAAGAAGGAATTCTTGTCTCTGTTTTTTAAACAGAAAATTCAGAATACAGATATTTTAAATAGTTTTTCTTCAAAATGTGACCCTTAAATACATACAGACAAACCCCCAAATAAATAGAATCTTGTATCTATCTATTTTTCTGATTTCTAAATGAAATTATTTTGATGATTTGAATCACAGTCTTCAAAAACTTGGGAGGTGGAAGCAGTGCTTAAAAGAAAAACTGTTTTTCTGTTCCTCGGTAACAAATCACAGTCACATATATTTCTTCAGCCTGTAGGTAATACAGCACAATACTGAACCATAATTTAAGATATGCATCTAGGTTTGGCAACATTTTATCCCTGTTTTTTGTCGTATCCACATTACTGGGAAGGCAATGGAGAATGCATAGAGTGCATGCATTGCTGCTGGGGTGTGGAGCTGTGCATCATTTATTTCAATGATTACAGTGAATTGGCTACAGTCAGATATATGCACTCACAAAGGGATTTTTCCTAGCACATTTTGTCCAGATCTTACCTGTTTCTCCTGGGTTTGATCCAAAACCAATAAAGCCTGCTGGAGGTTTTCAATTCAATTCAAAAGGCTTTGAATCAGGCCATTTACTCTGTTTGCAACATGGATCTTCAGAGCACAGTAGAGACCACAGGACCCTGCATGTAGGCCTGAATCAAGTCAGTACACTTCACAATGGAGGAAAAGGGGTAGATTTGCTTTTATTGTTGGGGTTTTGCCTGTTGGGATTTTTTTGTTTAATTTACAAGACTCTTTGTCTGAGACAGAGCCAGTTTTCCTTTCCAGCTCCTCCCTTTTTCACCCTGACAAAGGGCAAGCAATGTCTGGCCGCCTGAGCAGGAGAACGCCAGCCAAGAGCCTGCGCCTGCGGTCGTCAAGCCCCTTGGAGGCCTCGGTGACACATAATCCCAACCTATGGCTCCATGTGCCTGTCCTCGCCCCCCCTCGCTGCCAGCGCTCCTCCCTGGCAGGCCTGGCCCGTCTCCATGGTGACCATGGGCCCGGCTGGCTGCCGCTGGCGTTGCCACCTGCTATCGCCTCGGCCCTCCCGTGTAAGGAATCGCAGCGCGGCCCCTCCGTCTGCTGCTCGGAATGGCTCAGTGCAGGGGAGGCAGGCTCACGCGAGAAATTACACTGTGATAATTAAATGAAAACAGGGCTTTAAGGAGAAGGCAAAAGCAAAGCAGTGCCCGGACTGTGGCTTTCCTTGATGGAAAGAGGAGGGAGATGGCTG
The DNA here is from genome assembly GCF_000738735.6 of Corvus cornix cornix. NCBI lineage: Eukaryota > Metazoa > Chordata > Aves > Passeriformes > Corvidae > Corvus > Corvus cornix. The sequence continues at coordinate 35,927,431 of NC_046335.1, forward strand.
GCTGGGCATGTACCCCCTTCTGCCCCTGTCATCGCTGGGTGCAGCAAGCAGTGGTGGGGCAGAGAGGTGGACTGGGGAACTGCTTCTGTGCTCAGGGCTAGACCCTGCCCTGGGAAGGAACAATAAAAGAACACAACTGCTGGTGTGAGGAACAGGCCACACACAGCTGAAGTGGGCTCAAGGCTCTTGCTCTCTCACAGGTACGCAGCCAGGCAGGGATGTGCACGGCCATTTCTGGGGACTCCTCACCGTGAATTAAGTGCATGGGTTTTTCATTGCCGTTTTTCAGGAAGAAGTATAAATCAAGCTGAATGAGAGGAAATGGCCAGTCACTTTTTCTGTTGTTAAGACCAGAGATAAGAGTGTTGGCTGGCCCTAAACCAGGAAGTGTTGGGGGCTGCAGGCGCAGCTCAGGCTGGAGGCGGCACATCTGTGTTGATGTGGTGCTGTTTTCAACTGAACACACTTGGAACTTGGGTGTAACGCTGGGAAACGGCTGGTGTTCTGTTCCCAGAGTCGTGCTAATCAGCCTTCACAGCCCCATGGCCTCCACTAGCTCCGGCTCCCCACGCTGCACTCCCCCGCATGGGATGGGCATGCCCTTTGCTGGCAGCCAGAGATGCAGGATATGCTACTGAGAGGTGCTGCAAACCACCCACACAAAGTATTGCCAACTCTCTCTAGTAACTGGATTTTATCTCCTTTTTTGAGTTAGCTGGTAGTGTGGGGATAGAAGAAGCTGTTGCTTTTGAACAGCTTTTAGCAACTCTGAAAGGTTTGCCTTTTCTACAGCCGCTGCTCAGAGAGAAGCACAGCCAAGGAGCACAACAAGAAGTGCTAGGAGAAGGAGGTACACCTGTAAAAGTCAGAGGAAACCTCTAAATGGGGGAAAAGGAAGATCATTTGATCATCTCTTTTACAGGAATCAGTGTGGACCTTAAGTTGAACAGCTGATGAAAGAGCTGGAAGGTGAGCTAGGTAGCTGGAAGGTACAGCTAGGAAAATACAGCGTCAACTGATTGGATTCAGTACATTTGGGGAATCGGTATTCCTCTACCTTAAGGCAGCATTTCATACAAATTCTGTACACTGACCTTATAGAGTCTTCTGCAGGAACACCTAAAGCATCAGCCAAAACCCCACTGCTCACAGTAAAACATTGTAACTGTCTAGTGCCTCATGATGATAAACAGTAGGAGATAGAATAGGAAGACAGACAAAAGAGTCTGACATCTTAACATACATCTAACACTTCCTGACTTTGAGGGGTGCCTCTCTTGAGACTTGGCACCTGGCTACTGAAACACATCATTCCCATTGGCTAAGGGAATATATCCTGCCTCAAGAAGGAATTGTAATGCCCAATATACAGCCCCATCTGGCAGCATCCCTCAGTATTCAAGTGAGAATAGCCAGTGCCATGAATTGGGTCCCTGCAACATCTTGTAGGCTTTGGATCTGGAAATTACTCACTGGAGGAGTGTGAGAAGGCAGAGAGCACCTATTCAGTTCAAATTCATTCAAAGCATTTGGATTTTACTTGGTTCAAATTCTACATGGAGGAGTGTAGGAATCCAGAGTGCAGAGAAATATTCTCTGCACTCTGGGTTCCTACATCGAGGAAAAATAAGCCAGAAAAAACAGGGAAATAGCAGAAAAAGGAAAAAATATAAATACAGAAATGGTACCATCCTATCTCAAGAGCTGATGTGCTGTTGAAACAACATGTGTTTATCAAAAACTACTTAGTCAGATTGGAAACATTTTCCCATAAACTACTGAGAAGCACTCAGTGCTTCTCTTCAATGACAGTTGCACATCAACAGCAACATTTTAGTCCGTGCCCAGGCAGTATAGAAAAGAAACAACAAACTAACAAAACAACCACCCCACAACTCCAAACAAAACAACAAAAAAAAGTCCCCTTTGGGTCCCTGTATATAGGAGACAACTATGCCATAACTCTAAACAACTAATTGATTTTTTAACTCAGCATTGCAAAATACAGGCACAAAAGTCTCAGTAATTTACAGCCACGTTTAAGAGAAATCTTTGCATAGTTCAAACTCTCCAATCACTACTGTTTCTTTTAGCATTCTGAGTGTTTTTGCTTATGAAAACAAAATCTGAAAAGAGAAAAACCCCGAACGGATTAAATGACTAAGAAGTCAACTCGAGGTAATGTACATATTTTCACTGAAAAGCACCTGCTGCAGGGTATCTTGTTGCAAGGTGGGCATTGATGCATCCTTGCATCCAGAAGTAGCTCCCACCATGGCCCCAGCAAGGATCAGCACTGAGGCAGGGAAAAAGTAGACCTGATGTAGCTTTTCAAATTGATGCTGCTTGTGGAGAGGAACAAACAGCTCATCTCCAACTGAGGGGCTGACTCTCGTCATTTATTCATGGCCAGCCCCCTGCCTGGATGGAAATAAAAATGTTTCAAAGATGACTGTGTGGGGGAGCTGGAGGACAGCTTGGAGGCACACTGAGGTTAGCACATTAATTTTTTATCTCTGGAGACCGGGTATCCAATTATGCTTAGAGTACACAAACAACTTTGGCTGGTCTCTCCAGTAGAGATTTATCCACATAATAAAATCTGTGATGGAACTGGGCACAACAGGCTGATGCCATGAAATAATGTACACAGGTGGTTTTGCAGGGCGGATGCTTAAGCTAGCAGAGACACAGGAGGACACAGGAATGCATCCTCCTTAACTACACGTATTGCACAATAGATCAACCTGCATTCAGCAGCAAGGCCAGCAACAGCCTGCACAGTGTACTTTATTTAGGATTGTCACTGGCCAAAGTGCTTGTGGGCATAAGATCCTGTTCAGTTGCTGTTTCTGCACAGCCGTCTGTAATCAACATTTCACACAGCAAAATGCCACTGAAAACTCTTCTCCTTTAAAGGAGAGGAAGTTTTTCTCCATGTTGACACACTATCCTATTCTCTCAGGAATTAAGGAAGAGCATTTATACTAGTACACTCATTCACAGACACATTTCAATAGATAGAAGTCTAATGTAATTCCTATATCAGAAGTGTCTCAAAATTTGTGAGCACCAGCTGCCCCCAGAGCTGGCCTGTACCCATGGAGAGAGACAGAATAAAACAGCAGGTGTTTTGTGGCAGGCTTGGATGCACCCTGGGCTCACAAATCTCACGGTCTCGGTGCCAACATGTAGAGGAAAAGCCAGCAGAGAAAAAGTCTGAGAATGGTGTGGGATCATTTATTTTTTCCAGTGGAGTTGAGGAAAGGGGAAGTTGACTTTTTAAAGGGTTTTTTATAATTTCCTTTTCACAGTTCGATACTCAGGTAAAAAAATCAGAGAGTAGGTCAGAAATAAATGTGTATATAGCAGAGGCAAGACTAGACACTGAGGGAGGGTTATTTATTTGTGTCAAAGGGCCAGATAAAGCATACAAAGCAAGCCACTAAAGCTCAAACAGAACACAGGCTAGGGTGTTTTCAGAAAGGCAAAGGCCAGAGAAGACTGTTGAACTATCTTTCATGTTGCAACAGGTAATCTATACGTGAGAAAGAAGGACAGAAGGAGAGAGAGATGTAAAGAGATGTAAACAGACAAACGTTCTGCACAGTCAAGGACAGTGAGATGTGCCAAGGAGGTGAGACTTGGGCCAGTCCCAGTTCTCTAATATGCACCTGTTCAATGGTTCTCAGTTTTAGGTAGGTTCCTCCTATCGACATCTTTTCCAATTTCTGGATCATTTTCTGACTTACTCAAACTGGTCTGTGCACGAGATAGAGGGGACTGAATGTGCAGAAAGACAAGAGGCTTTCAGCTCTTGACCTGGCACCAGTTAAGGCATCAATAGTTGAATCCTGCAGAAGCCCTGCTGTTACTGCAGCTTCTGCAAGGAGTGGGAGCTGCAGAGGAGACGCGAGTACAAAGGAAGGAAGTTCATACTGCAGCCGCCCGCCTGAACTTTACTGACCTGGTGCTCACCTCCCACAGCACAACAAATTCCAAATGGCTGGTTTGATTTGCCTTGCCTTTTCTAAATCAGGCTGCTCATATCTCTGACACACTGCTAGGCAAATAACCAGATCCTACTCTACACCATATCTCTGGTCCTCCTGTTCAGTGGGTTGTGGATTAGCTGTTTGGATTAACATCCCCCTGCCTTCCCTCCCTCCCACCTCCCCCAGCCCCCAAGCCCATGCAGAGAGGACTCTTGAAGCTCAAGACCTATGATGCTGCAGACCTGTCAAATCTAATTCATAACACATGCCTAGCAGTTCTTAAGGGAGAGGAAGGATCTGATGCTCTGGCTCCCCACCATCCCCCTGTACAATGGGACCATTTAATGACTGCACATTAGCAATGTGGACAATTAGCATTCACATGGAAGATGAATGGCAGCATAAATTAAATATTGCCAAGTGAAAGAGCCAAGATGCAAGATCTGAGCTCAAGGCTGTAAACAAAGAGGCAAAAAGGAACAAACAGCCACTGAAACAGCTAAGCCATTTGGGACGGTTACCTTCCAGCATCTGGGACTTTCCCCAAGGCTGATCTGCACATTTGCACGCTGTTGCCCATACCTCACTGGCTCCTGGCAGGTTATTATTTCCACTCAGGAATCTGGGCATCAGAGAGGTTTACCCCAACGATTCTAAACTTCTGCCTGCTTGTGCATCTGTGCATCAGCAACTTCCCTTTGCCGCATGCACCCCTTAGGAGCTCTGTGGGAGCACAAGCCCAAGCAGCTCTCATGCTACTCCTTCCTACAGTGTAGAACACACCTTTTTTATCCTGGGCCAAAGTCAGCTGCTCCTAACCTTACCACAGCTTTTCCATTTCTTCCTCTTGCTAACTTCTATCATTTCCTAAGCACCAGAGACACAAGGACGGAAACCTCTTGGCACCTATGTCAAACTGAATTCAGGGCAGAGGACACTACCTTTCTTTTTTTGGGCATCTATTGCAAGGTATCAATTTAATACAGATTGCAATATGCCTCTCAGGTATGCAACTATTACTGACTACTGCAAGCACAGGAAAAAAACAACCAACCAACCAACCAAACAAACAAACAAAAAAACCCCAAAGCTGATGTAAATGCTAAGTAAACAAAAGCTACTGGCTGAACACTGACATTCCCCTGCCTGCCCAAGCAGTCACTCTTAGTGCATTGACAGTTTGAGTTTATCAACAGATGGAGGAGTCAAAATTACTTTTGCTACAAATCTACAAAACATGATAACTAAAAGGTAGAGCATAAAAGCGACAGAAACATAGGGCATGCCAAATGGGATCACACTAAACAGTCCTTCAAGCTCAGACAGTGGCTAGTAGCAGATGCTTTGGAGGAAGGAAACCCCCTCCTACAGCTCCCTGGGGACAATTATCAATTATCCTGCTTAGAAAGAAAATGTTTTCCTACTTCCATATTTCTTGCAGTTCATAAGGTATTACAAAGTGTTTTTCTGCATATTTTTCCCTATAAGCATTTTATTGCTTTATTACTTTGAACTAAAATAACACAGATCACATGATGATCCAAAACAACTTTTTGAAAGCAAACAAAGCTATCTACACAAATCCCAAAGTCACAGCAAACATCACATAGTATTGAACTCTGGAAAACTGAGAAAAAGGGAATTAGAGACTTGCAAAAATCAGTAATATAACACAGCCTCCTTGCCTTTCTGTTCTGTGCCTAAGGAGCACAGAAAGGACAATCAAACAGTGTGATGGACCTTATGCTCACACTGAGTATATGTGATTCATCACGTAAGAATTCAGACCACTAAGATTTCTTTCAGCGTTGTACCAGTGTGGGGAATTGAGATACATTCTCCCCTCATGTTCCAGCTCTTCTCCCTGCAGATCAGTACTAATGTGTTTTCATAGCTTTTGTCAAACTGTAACTAAGAAGCAGCTTTTAGCAAAGTTGAAGGTAAGCTGTTTGTGCAGCAGGTGAAGGTATAAGGGAGAAAGGTGCTGTTATTTTCATACTGAAAAACTGAGATATTGACACATACCTCTTATATAAAGGCAAAACAAAGACAGCCCCCTGAAACTACTGGACTTGTATTTCCTTGACATCCCTAAGAGCCACTGGGAGGCTGCTTGATGATGGGCAGGTTGGGCATCTCTTATTTTCCCCCCTCTCCTTGCCACTTCCTCCCCACAGGAGCAGTAATGGAAAAGTGACTTGCTGCAGAGATAATGCTGGGTTTGAAATGAATTTCTGACTAGCTGAGCCAGCACCCGTGTGAGCTGTGGCTGATTAGCTCCAAGCATCCAGGGCCCAATCACTCACAACTGAGTCAGGCAATAACACCAGCCTCCACAAGGCAAAGACAGGGTGAAGGCAACACCCCTGGAAAGGATCTCAAAGGCAAAGGGAAAATCCTACTCACGTTTGTGGTTTTCATTTCGGTGGACAGGGGAAGAGCGGGTCTCCTGCTCACGGGCTTCATCACCCTCTTCACTGGCAAGGTGAGTGTGAGCATAGTGGTAGCTCAGCCCAGGCCTGTTCTTGTAACGCTTGCCACAGACTGGATGGAAAGGAAATATGAGGGAGGGGAAGAGAGAATGGAAACATCAGTGTGATCAACAACCACAGCAGCATCCTCTCAAATAATGCTCCCTTTTCCCCTGAGAATGGCACCACACACTCCATGCGCCTGCCCAAAACCCTTCCAACCGGCACTGGGGAAAGGTGACGGAGGGCAGCCCTGCAGCTGCAGGTCCCCAAACAAGCTTTCTTCCCACCACGCTGCCAGCAGTCCTTCCCACAGGCCTAAGCAAGTGCACATTCAGTCCCTCCAGATCACAGAGCCCTAATCCTCTCTGCTAAGACTACTAACAAGACTGCATATAAAATTAAATGAAATGCCAGTTCCAATGGTGGTGCTGCACAATGCACAGCAATGGAAACAAGACTGAGAAGAAAGGACATTTTCTTCATTACTGATCTCTGAAAAAAAAAGGAAACAGCTGGGATTTTTTAAAAGACTTTCTCTAAAAGGTTAATAAATAGCTGTATTCGCAGATTCCTAGTTAAGACAAGGAGATGGAAATAATTCACAGTTTCTTGCTAAAAAAACATGTGGTAGTGATACTTATTTGCCCAGGTAAACTTCATATTCAGCACCCCAATAAATAATAGAATGTGTGACAGAGAATCCTGCTTCTGAACTTCCATTTATTTTAGGACTAAGTCAACAGATATTAAGGACAGAATCAAACAACTTAGGATGATGAAAGGTCTACACTTCACAGGGAGTGTACAGCAAGGGCAGGCAACAGCATAAGATTCATTACATATGAATTGATTTTCTATATAGTTTTTAATTCATGCTATTGTCTCAAAAAGTAATCACTTTTCATATTCAAAGCATTCTCTGAATGTCCATTTTCTTTTATACAGCTATTTTGTCTACCAAATACAAATATTACCATTTTAAAATATTAGAAAACAAAGACAAAAAGCTTAATGCCCTTCCTGCAAGTTTTTACTCCCAGAGACATTTATAGTCACTTTATTACCTTAATTAACCTCAAGGATTTCACACAGGAATAAATGTCACGTCCAGTAGTCTGTCCTGCATAGCTTGTTTAGAAGGCCAAAGGCAATGGTGCCAGAAGAGAGAACAGAATCCTGTTTTTAGACCCCCCTGAAAAGGATCTCCGAGGGGTAAGTGACCATCCACTCCTAAAAACTTAATGGTGTTACAGGCCCCAGTATGTATCCTGTAATATATATAGATACTTGACTCCCCATTCTCCAGGTACCTGGGTCTGGGAATGTCAAAGACTCCACAAATAAATTTTTAAAAAATTAAAAAAAAAAAAAAAAAAAAAAAAACCAAAACCCACACAACAAAAAGCAACAACAACAACAAAACAAACAAACAAAAAACCAAAACCAACCAAACAAAAAAACCAAACCAAAACAAAAAAAACCAACCAACCCTCTCACCCCATTTATTCATTTACATATAAATAAAATGTCAAATTTTATACCTTTCTGCTACTAGTCAGAAAATGCCAATTGATGTTCCACATTTTGGAACAGATTACAGAAAATTGTAAATCAAAGCCTAGTACAATAACATATTTCATTCTCAATCTCTTCTAGCTGATTTACAAACTCCCTCAAGGAAAATACTTTGTTAGAAACATGTAAAACAAGCTCATGATATGTATGAGTGATGTGGAATATTAGGTACTTTTATCCCAGTTCTCTTCATTGTGCAAGGTTATGATCACAGACTCATCATAACAAGATAGAAGTTTTTTTGAAATGTAATATGTCCTGTCCTCAGTTACAGATTTTTTAAGTCTTTGAATGGCCTTGGTTTAGAAATGAGACCTCCTGCAGGAGGGAAGAGGCAATGTTGAGAGAAATAAAATACTCATTTAGATATGCATATCCATTCTTTGAAGCATCTGCCTTCATTTTTCCTATGTAAACCTAACTCCATTGCCAGACATTTTGAAGAACTAGACTGTTGTTAGATGCATGCTCTCCACAAAACATCAGTTCAGTCTCCCTTCTTCTAGTACCATCCTTGTTTTCTTCCAGTGCATTCTGGAGGGGGAAACTACTCCTCCTTCTCTGTGGTCCTGCAGGGCAAAGGACAAGCAGCGGAACAGAGTCTGAACAAGAGTCAAAACAACAAGATATCCGCAGTTTTGTATGACTTTCCCCATGTTTTGAATAGTAGAAGAAGCATAACACTTAAGTAATCATCAACCCAGAGAGAGCTCACTGCTTAAATTCTTTCAGAATGGTAGCCTCCTCTAATTACATAAATGTTGCAGTGTTTCTTAGAATGGAGAAAGAGATTTACATTTCTAGCAGATTGACCATCTGCTAGATGAGCTGGATCAGCTCATCAAGTATCCTACTCTATCCCACTTACTTTTGTGTGTTTGAAGAAGAATGTTAAAGAATAATTCTATTGCTATGAATTACCAATACTGCTCAAAGACTCCTGTCAAATTATTTCCAGAACACTATCAGATGATCAATGCCCAAAAGGAAACTTGCATTCCCTGCAACAACAAGTCCCAAAACTGTGGTGTTTACTCCATTCCATACAGGATCCTGCAGGGATTTTAGCTATGGAATTTAGGATGACATAGGAAATCAGATGGGTCTTCAGACTCATCCTTCTTCAGCAAAAAAGTATCACCTCACCAGGAAAAAGCAAGCATTGATATAAGCTGAGCCAGTAGTAATTCTGCAGCTGAGTCCTTCCCATTGTGAGGACTTCCAGGTGGCCTGCAAGGGTGACAGCAATGTGACACATGCCTTGTGAGAAATTGATTTGGAGGACTTTATAATCAGAACTGAGGCAAAGGAGTTTTGTTTATATGGTCCTAGCAGATCCTTTGTAGGACCAAAGATTTGCAGTTCCAGCAGCCTTTTTTATTGGTGTCTAGATTTTTCCATTTTTCACATTCATGTTCTGTCATGAAAAAAGTCTGAAGCAATGCCATGAATTGAAACTGGAGAGAGTTCATGTTCCTCAAACAAATTAGATGCTTGCAGAGGGGAAAGGGTCATGATATTAGTCAGGCAAAAGAACCATTGGCTTCAGTGAGACTTTGCTAGAATGAAAGCTAAATCAGAACTTCATGGTTTCTCCAACACATTGAATCTTCCTGAATTCACCCTAATCTCTTGTTTTCCAGGTAAGAGCACATTTTATTAATCGACCGTATCACTGTGCTAAGAAGTAGTTTCTATAAAAGGGTGATCATCAATAAACACTTAGCTCTTATATAACTCTTCCCACTGCAGACTGGCTTTTCAAACACTAATTAATCTTCCTCCACATTCCTGAGTGGGAAATACTATCTCATTTCGGTTCTGAAAAAAGAGAACTGCAGAGGGGCTGAGCTGCCCACACAGTGATCTTTTTTCATTACCAGGACTGGAATCCATGAGTTCCAGCATCCACACCAGTGCTTACACCACATCTTTCTCATTCTCAGAGCTGACAAAAGCATAATGAGGACTGGTTCTTCCAGTCTGAAATGCATGCTGTCGATTAGTTTTTAACGCCGTGCAGCTCACACATAGCAAGTGAAAGTGTGCCTTTCATGAACTTTGCCGAGTGGCCTTCCTTTCAGCAGCTTTGACTTTTTTATCTTCAATTTTCCTTGCTGGATAGGCTCATCATCCTTGCATGTGGTAGATTTCATCCTGAATCTCAACACTGGGAAGTTGACTTGATCTTTAATTAGGTAGCCAAGCTCAATGAAAACAGTGGGAGTTTGTAGAACGTAACCCACTCCAATTCCTCCTGCATTCAAAGGATGTATTTTTCCTATGAGCTGATGTGATTGCTCCCTTAGGAACAAGCTGGGTAAGTAGGCAGTAATACAGCAGTGTGGACCAAATGTCACAAATGGGAAAGAAGGATTGTTTTATGAGACCACCAGACAGTCTCCTATGATGAACCTTATTTTCCTTCAAATTTGAAGACTGATACGAAGATGTTACACAATTGCATTATGGGCGGGGGGGAACAGTATAAATGCAAGCATTGAGTGTTTCATAAAAGAGAGCTCTCTTCTAAGTTCTGGGCTGTAGCACCCTGCAATCCTTTGGATAAGCAAATTCTCACTCTATGTTTCTCAATGAGTAAAATTAATATAAAATACTTCCCCTGTTAAAAAGGGGATTTGAAACCTATGACTTAAAAGACTTCCTCATCAAATATCTAATGGCTGTGTTGCTGTCATTTTGAAATAGTTACACATTTGGTCCTTGGCAGCCTGTGAGCTATGTTCCAGCCAGCTCTCCACATACATTTTGCACAATCTGTCATCAGTATGAGACAGAAGGAAACAATCCATGTTTTTAGTGGAAACAGGAAACTGGAGGAGTACATGCTGCTTTTTTTTTTTTTGGTCACTAAATTTTGTCCCCCTCATTGTCTTTCTTTGCTTTTCTCTGTTGCCTCCTGTTCTTTCTTCTCAGCTGTGCTATGTCAAATACTAAATCTTGAGTTAACTTCTGGCAGGCAGTCATTCCTCAAAGTTACCTTCCTGTCCTACCACTCACTCCACTCAAAAAAAAAAAAAAATTAAAAACTGCCCTTGTTTTGCACTGGTTTGGTAATATATTCTCCCCTGTTACAGTTGTATATGCACTCTGGCACATCTAGAGATCTCAAACATTAACAGTGCATTTTGACCTCCACTGATAGAAAGACATTACATTCATCCCTCTTTGATCAGTACTGTCACACTATACACTTGTAGTATGAGAGCAGCTATTTAGTAACCCATTCCATAGGGAATTTTCTGTAGGTAGAATAGGGAGGTAAATAGTCCTTGTTTCAGTGCCCCCAGAGGACAAGTCCCAGAATCTACCTGCTGTATTAAGATCACAGTAACTTTGAACCCCAGTGCAAAACATACACAGCTCAACAGTACACCCGTGCACATTTCAACAAATGGCTCGCTAGCAGGAGCAAACAACTATCCTACATGAGTAGAAAATGTTCAACTATCAGAGTCAACTCTGTTCCCTTCTTACCATGTGCTCTACTCCACATTTGTGTTATTGAGTATTTTAAAAGATTTTTTTTTAAGTGTCCTTACCTCTCTAATCTTGTCTTTTCTACCAATAATGTAGTCAATGGATGACAAGTATAGCAGCTATGGTGGGAGAGTTGTTTGTTGAGTTCATCAGAACAAGCATCTTATTCTAGATCTTATTGCTTATCTACTTAGGGATTCACTAGAAAGGATAATACCAGAAGATGATTTAGGGCTTAAACTGCTAATAGTTTAAAGGGACACTTTAAAAGTCATGCCAGAGATTTATGAGAAGCATGTAAAAATATAATGCTATAATCAAAGCATTTTCAAATCAGCTTGTAATTGTGATATTTAACCAAAAATCTGCCCTAAGCAGCAGCAGTTAGTAGTGTTGGTCTTGTTCATAGTATCTGCCAGAATTAAGACAAGAGATTGAGTCTCAGAGAACTGGTAAAAATCAAGTTAAATCAGGATTTATCTGGTAGGCCTTTTGTATTCCAGCAAAACTTTCAGAGAATCAGTGAGATGCTTGCTAATATGTATGACAGGATCAGGACCGTTTCAAGGAGATGACGAAGAAGACAAGGTGAAGTTAGCAAGGAAATTACTAGGGCCGTCATTTTTTGAACAAACACAATGAAATAGTTCCCAAAGAATAGGCCTCAAGGACTTGCATTTGGCAAGTCATGCTAGAACAATATAACATTTAACTGGGATTTTCTACGGAAACTAAAAGAGAGAGATTCTCAGTACCAATTGAAACTCAGTGAAATCTGTTCATGTTAAATCACTAAAGCTATGTGAAGGCTCCAGCCTTTTGTTGGCAGAACTTACAATATGGTTAGAAGAGAAAGGGAATGGGGAAGAAAAAGTTAATCTCAAAATAATGAAAAAGCAGGAGGATATTTCAAGCTATAGTGATTTGGATGTAGGGTCAAGCGTTTTTAAAAGCAAATCCATGTTCTGAATGATTATTAGTAATTCAAAGACATGTTCAAAGTGTTCACTTAAGCTCCAAGCTTTATATGATTTGTAGGCACAACAAACAGAACACAAGCAGATAGGCATTTAATCTGATATTCAAGGAAACAGTTTAGTTTTACCTTCAGCTGAAATCAGTGAGAATTAGGAGCCTAATTTTTTTAAACTTTCAGAAGGCATCTTTCTGCTTCTTCAAGCACCTGAATGAGTCCTGTTTGAACCCAATGCTTGCCTCTGGTTTTATCATTAATTTGAAGGGTGAAATAGAGAGTGAAAGAATCAAACATGCAGAGAATGGACTGTCGATAAAAATATTGGAAAAATAACAAAAATATATCATATGAGATTCATTATCAAAGAATTATTTTAAACAGCAATGTAATTAGTAAATATTAGTATGACGTCTAATATAAATAAATAAAACACAGTATAAACAGGACAAAGCAGTATATTGAAGAAACTAAATGTGATAGATAACCTGCCTGAGTAGAAACAGATTGAACAGGGAAGGAACAAGAAGCAAATGGTATATTACATATGAACTCACATGGTGGACAAGGATGAAAGCTCCTTTGCCACTGAAACAGGACACAGCACTGGAGAGGAGCTCCAGCTGTTCATCTTGCACTGATGAAGGGTTTGCTAAATAACCTGTTAGGTCAGCCATCCCTGTGCCTCTCATGGATACATATCAGAGCAAGTTGCATAAATCCGATTTCTAAAAGTGACTGTAAGTACATGTAAATGTATCAACTACTCATCTTTGGAAATGTTTCTATCCTCAGAATAGCACGCTGAACTTAGTTGTGGTCACTACTACTTTTAAAAGGCCATTTGGAGTTTTTCAAAGTAAAAGAAACAAGCTTAGTAAAAGAGCTGAAGAAAACTCAGCAGAAAGAAGTCCCAGTAACTGTTTACAGACATAGAAGACATTGTTATCTCTTGAGAACAGTGCAAGGACTGCTACTCTTGGACTTCAGCAGAGAAAATGTAGGTTAAATAACTAGAGAAACCTTAAAATTAAGTTCTTGACAAAAGAATCAGCTTCTACAAAACACTACAAGATCAGTGTCTCTGGGTTCATACAATGTTGCGTTAGTCACTGATCCAGCAGAGATCTTAAGAAGGTTTCAGTCAATTCTCATTTTGCGCAAGGAATGGATCTAAATGCATAGTTCAGTCTCAGAGGGACTACAAAAAAAGGATATGATACAAATATAAGTTGCTACTTATATTAGGAGTTTATATGGGAATAAAACTAAAAGGAGACAAGTACATATTGGTAAAAGGAAAAGAAAGAAAAAATTCCTTTTAGAGGTGGGCAAGGGAAATCTTCCATAGAGGAACAGAAAACAAAGGTGGAACTATGTACATAGTCCCATGCCTCCATGGGAACTTGAGAAGAAGAGAAGAATAAAAGCATACAAGTGAGGAGAGGCAGCAGGAAAGTTAGTGTCTTGCAGAGATTCAGCACAAACTAACTTTTCTGGCTAAAGGAAGTAGACATTTGGAGTCATGGAACTCAGGTGCTACAACTGATTGCAACTTTTAAACCAGAATACAAGTTTCTAGATAAAACTTCAGAGAAGGTTTTTCTTTTTATAAAGTAGTAAATAATATATAATAAACACTATTAAAATAGTAGAAGGATTTTTAAGAAGACTGCTTGGTAGAAATAATGGTTCCCCAGCTGAATATTTGACAGGGACATAACATCAATTCTTATTAAACATGTAGGTATTCATTCATTTGTTCACTCTGTCCCTCCTTTAAAAATCACATGCCCAGTTCATCATGGACAGTGGTGGTGGTTGATCTTCCACTTGCTTGACATCAGAGGCTTTGCATTAGTCTTTAAGCCCTACTTTCCACTTTTTGTTGAGGCACCTGCTCCAAGTCCTAGCCAGCTGCTCAAGCTATGTTTGGGACTGCACTCATACAGCTGCCGAGCCATTTGGCTACAATACCATTTCCAGCCTATAGCCATCTCACGCCAGTCTTCCCTGCCACTGTCATTGTTGAAGCTATCCCAAGGGAGCTCAAGGCACAACACTATCCAGTGCAACTGCTTGAAAATCTGACCAACAACTTTTCTACTTGGTGATTTGATGAAACAATGCATTTCATGATTATCCTAGCGATTTTACTGATGTTTTGGTCAAACATTTTATTCTGAACTTCTGATACAGTATATGCTCAATAAAACCAGCGGAAGTATTTCAGAATATTTCATTCCACAAAACAGGCATCCAACCACCTCGTCTTAAAAACACAGGATGACAAAACATTTTGAGCTTTGAAAACCTTTACCACATTGAAATTGCATGTTTCCAGTCAGTTTTAATACTGGGACCAAGTTTAATACTGATGTATGTCTGAATGCCTCTTACAGAAAAAGACAGGTCTTTTCAGAGATTACATTGCTGTTTTCCAACACAAGGGGCAGCGCCAGCTGGGCATCACCCTTGCATCATCTTACTGACACACAGCCTAGTTTTTTTCCTATAACCTTTTTATTACTGATGAAATCTGTTTATATATTCTTGTTTCCCATAAATATGACTGTGTAAATATGATAAAAGAGCAAAGTAGTTCTTGACCACAAATCATTTTTTGTGCCCTTGCAGTTTTATAAGAAAATTAATTTGGTTTAGCTATGTTTATACTTTCTTCTCTGTGGTCATTTTCAAAACTCAAATATCAGAATACTTGCAGAAAAAGCAACCTGGAGGCAAATTAAATAAACTACAGAAAAAGCAAACTGTTGACCCATTAAGGTAATTATTCATACCAATAATGTGATTGAGGTAATAATGCTTTCCCAAACAGGAAATACATTCACTGTGTTTCACCTGCATGTTTCCATGTAAAACAAACCTATCTGCCCAAAACATCTGCAGAGGGAGTACTGCAAACCAATTTCTAATCTATCACAATTAGATTTTTATCTATAAAAATATTCAGCAAATAATTTCAAAGAAAAAAATTAATCCAAGAAATCCACCCAAGCAGGATAATAAGCCAATTACTCATAATTAATTTTATGTAATGTTTCTATAGAAAGTTAACAAGGGCAGGATATTACTTCTGGATGATGACATTAAAACTGGGACAGTTCTTCCCTTCTGCTCTAAAGTCAGATAAAAGAGTTCTGCTATCATATAACCCTTTTCTCAGCTATATACAAGGGAAAAGGAGAAGTCACCGTGCAAAGTCTGGATTCCAAAATTCCTTATGACTCACCTGTAACTGTAAGTTTCCTAAAAGTGAAAGGTGTCAGCCAAATGAAATAAGGAAGTTTATATTTCTGAAACCAAAGGTGAAATTTATGCTCCAAAATGTAAGCCAAGGCAAAAATGTCAATACAACAATGTACAAGAGTCTTGACTTTAGGCCAGATCTCTGCTGCCTGCTTTGATATCTTTGATGTTTAATCTACTCTGTGCAAATCACTACTATGCATGTTGTGAGTGCTCAGTAAAATCCAAAAGCAATGCAAGATCAGACAATAAAGAGTCATTGTGTTCAAAATGACTACCACTGGCAAGCATCCTTGGATTTAGAAGGATGTTCCAGGGAAGAGATAAAGAAAGATATGCATATACCAGCAAAGGAAACCTGTGGATTTCAGCAAGATACGTCCTGGGCTCTCAGAGAAGCCTTAGAAGACACATTTTAGTTCTTCCAGCATACTAGGACTGCTATTTAACCACAGCATAAATCTTCTGACTCTTCACATCTTAAAGGGCTCTTCCTCCTTGACCATGTTTCTATCATGTGTCGTGTCCCATTCATATGCAAGTCTTTCCGTTTCTGGTCATGTACAGTCACCTGGTCTCACCATACAAGAATATGATTTCATCACATGGAATACAGTTCTTATTTACCACGCATGCTCCCTATGTCCTCATGTTTTTAAAAATCAGCAGAAAATACCCCCATAGATTGTTATAGTAAGGGTTATTCTATTAAGGTCAGTAACGTTGCAAGATAGAAAAATAGTAGAAAAAGGGGGTTCTAGTTGTCCTCAAAACCACTAGTTTTGGATCACAGAAGTGAAGACCTGCTATTCTCCTACTTCTATTAACTTTTGTTAGGTTATTGTTTTACAGGCTAGAAGGCACCTGGTAGCACAAATTAAAATTGTATGTATACTCTACAGTAAGCCTTAAGATGGGATGCCTCAAAAACATGTGGGTAAGATAAGTGCCCTTCACAGAAATGACATAGTGAAGCAAAAAAGAATATCAAAAGAAGAAGGAAAGCATCAAGGACTAGACTGCAAAAAACCCCAAACCATTGTGTAACAAATATTGGACTCCTCCCTCATACTAGAACTCTGGTATCCTCCTTCAGTGTTGGTGCTGGGCTGTAGTATAGCTTTTCTGTTCAGACAATGCGTTACTTCACTGCAGTCCAACTGCAAGATCCCAAACAGCAGGGCTGTATTCAAAGGGAATATCTATCAAAACAAAGCATTCAAGATGTTACTTGTTTCTTAGAAGGACTCAACTTTTGATGATGCTACAAGAGTACTTTCTGGTGAGGGATAAGACCTTCAGAATTTGGCCCAGTGAGATTTTAAAAGGATTGAAGGGAAGAGAATCACCAAATATATCAAGAGATACAACAAGGGTGAAGTACCTTTGTCGGAGATTTTTGAGTTATGCTTTTGTTTGTAACTATCTGAAACAGAGAAGAAATAGAGGGTGAAACTTACATGGGGGAAAAGAAGACAAAAGGCAGAGAAGCCAGAAAAAGAGAAAGAAAATATAAGAGATTATTTATTAGAGGGCAAAGGAAAGTGGAGTCTTGCTGAGGACTTAATTTTATTTCCCTCATGCAAAAACACCAAGAGCAGCAGCAGCAGGTGGCAAACATGCAAGTCAGAGAGCAGCAGAATATTTTGCTGTAATATATGAAGCCCTGAGTGCACTGAGCTGGTAGGACCAGGCTGGAAGCAGAATAAGCTGTCTGGTTGCTACTTACTGTCACAAACATAGGGTTTGTCATGATCATCCTGGGAGGCAGCATCATTCCGTCTCCTGCCACCTCCAGATCCCCGAGCCTGCAAGGACAAGAGGATGTTAGCATCATTCCACTACCCCTCAGGTCTCCTTGTGCCCCACACCCTCCTATGAAAAATGTGCAGTATAAACTAAACAAATCCTCAGCTTCCATACAGGTTTCTCAAAGTGGTCTTGACCCTTCTCCTAAGATGTGCACTATGTTAATGGACCTTGTAATGCAATGGAGATCCTCTCCACAGACAGCTCAGACTGTTCATCCATAGCAGTAGGTCACTGCCAGCACATATTCAGTCAAGTATCGTCACACATTTATTTCTGAAGATGTTCAAACACCTTGCTGAACTGAATATGAATATGAATGAATAGATGAACAGGTGTTAAAGGATAAATACAAACATTAAATCAGCCAGAAAACAGGCCCCAAATAAAAGAGAGGTCAAATTATTTCCTTCAATATTTTCAAAGGGGCGTTGTTTGTGTTGTTTTGTTTTGTTTTCTAGCTGAAAAGCAATGTTTTGAAATGGCCTTCTGGGACAAAGATACCATGGGTAATTATAAAATAGAGCTTTGGTCAGTTAGGGGAAAAGATTAGATAATGTGGCTACCTGCAATAACAGAAATTACCCAGAAAGGTCTCTCTGCAGTTCTGTGTTCCTACAATGGACCGAACTGGCAGCTATAGAAACTGAAAAGCTCTGTTTCTCCACAGCACAGACTGCTCTGTCTTGAGCTCCAGGGGTGAGAGTGGAATTCAGCATCAAAACTACTTGATCCTGACCCTTCTCAGCTGAGATGCCAACAAGGGGACAGCTCATATCTGTCCATCAGTGGAGTTGTGATGTGGAACTGGGAACTGAGCCAAGGCCTTCAATTCTTTTATGTTCACTAATGTACAGCTTGTAAATGACAATAATTTTAGATTTGATCTTTGTTTGAGGAAGTGATCACGGGTGGATGGCTAAATAGTCCTTTATTAATTCTGCTAGCTACTCTATTCCTGGATAAAAACAACAGAATTGCTTCTGCTGCTCCTCTTATTAAACTGTTCATGTTTCTCACTCTAGACAAGGCCGCCTGACTCAAATCCTGCAAGCTTTTGCATGTGAAAATAAGAAAGGGACAGAGCTTTGGTAGGTAAAGCTGAAGAAGGTGTAGAAATCCTGAGAATATTTGCACCCAGACATAAAGGGGCCATAGAAACTCCATCCCTCTTCTATGAATTTGGAACAGAACTAGCATGATTAGAGCTGTGTTCCACTGGATATCTAAAGAGAAGTAATAAGGAACAGTTTTACGCTGGCCTGACAAAGTCTGTCAAAACAGGGACTTAAAAAATTTCACATGTTATTTCCCTGGGATTGCTCAGGTCTAGCTCTTAACACAGTCCCAAAGGAAAGACATGGATTTGCAGCTATCTGGATGGGGTAAACACTATTAGGTAGGACAAGGATAACTCTGCCTTCTGCAATGACCTCTGTGCAGTCCAGCACACATGTGCAGAGCAAGATTTGTAAGGGTGAACTGAAAAGCAGTTTCCCCCTAGAAATGGCCTCAGCAACAATTGTTTGGTGGAAGCTTCTTTACTGACCATATCACATAAAATCATCTTACTAGTCTGCAGTATTTTCTCTCTGACTGCCAGCTCTGTAAACCCCCTCTGGGCAATGAAATCAATCCCAAGCTAGTTCCTTTCTCCCCTCACTACTGCAAGACGTGCTGCAAGCTGAATTTCAGTCCATGGCAGCTCCTCCACAACCCTCAATTCATCAGGGAGTCTTCACACAGACAAGTGATTGGCCCTTACAAATATTTCTGCTGGTACCGGGATTAGGATCTAATTTCCCTATCCTACCAGCTGCATTGGCTTCTCAGAACTATGAAAAAGATGTAAAGTCTTATATTTGTCAGTAGTCAGTAGCTCTGACTCTATTCACACACTGGGAACATACCTGTTGAGTAAGAAAGTAGTATTTTTACATAGGTACGTTTCAGAATATGATAGTAATTTAAGGTTTGTTGCTCAGAATTTTGCTAGTCTTACAGCCAGCTGTTTCCCTTCAGACTGTTCTCTACAGAAATGCAGGGGCACAGCATTCATGGCATGACCACATGTCAGATACACTTTTTCATGCAATGAACACAGAGGCAGAGATTTTTCAAGTCAATGACTTTCAATGGGACTTGGGTTCCCAAATGTCTTTGGTGCTTTTGAAATTGTCCCACGGGATATCCAGCTGATGAGCAGACAATCTGTACAGGTGCAGCTGCGAACATCTCATATCTCCTAGCAAACTACCCTGCTCAGCTTCTACCACATTGTCCCTGTCCAGCAAAGACACTAAAAATTTCCTTCTGTAAATCTACCTCTTCAGCCTTCAGTGTCCTTCCCATGCCCCCATGATTTCAGGGCTAGCCTTGAGGGGAAAGGAAACCAAGCAACTGCACCAGAGGCACTAAACTGAATGCCCCATGCTTGCTGTCTGCACTCCAGGCTGTTGAATTCAGTCATCCTTGACTGCCTTTATTCTCCTGACAGGATGCAGCAAAGACTACGAGACTTGACATGAAAGGCCTGGAAGCCATGGCCCAGCAACCTTGAAGCAGCCCTGAAGCAGCCAGAGAGAGTAGCCAAAGGGACAGATGGAGAGTCCAGGATTAAAAATAAATCATGCTGTAGGGAAAGGAAGAGGCATGTGCAATTTGGAAAGTCCAGAGCAGTAATTCTGTTGCATTAATCCTGCATTTATGCTGTCAGTCCTTCTCACTCCTTTCTCTGAATCCCCAAAGGTCACACTCCACAGGATCTAGTTTCCTATGCATGTCCTTCCCCTCTTCTGCCCTCTAAAAATACCCTAACCAAGTCCTTCCCAGAAACAAAGAGCTGCCCAGGTTTCATGTCCCCTAATTTCAAATCCTTAGCCTCGATTCCCTATACTGGGTCAGGCTTAAGTTAGAAAAGGGCTGCCTTTAGAAAACTGGCAAAACACTTGTGACCAGATGCAATTCAGGTTTACCAGTTTTCAACAGCTAGATAACCTGGCCCTAATTTTGTAATCCTAATTTCTACCACCATTTTACTTTGATTATTGATGCCATCAAATAAAACTAAAAATTGCTCGAAGTATTTGGCACTATTCAGACTTCTCTTTTTTGCACTGAAAGAAGCCAGTGCACTAGCAGAGCAGGAGTGAGTTGGAAGAAAAAGGCAAGAGATCCTGCTTCTCCTGTACTTAATAGGGGGCCAGTTCCAGGGCAGAAAATAAAACAAATGTATGCTTCAAAATGAATGGGACACCTAGTACCCTCCAGCTCCTTTCCCTACAGTAACAGAGAAAAAATTCTGGAACATTTTCCTGAACATTTTCCTGAACAGGGAAGCAAAATCTTGCACATAACACTAACTTCAGGATTTTGTTTGTACAGGTCTGGGACATACGAATACACCAAATTCCCTTCTCCGGAGCAGTATATCTCTTTTAGCTATCCACTCCCTTTCATTCACCCTAACCAGCGTGTGCAATTTATGTGAGAGCAACTTATTAGAAAAGAGTTGTTAGCCTGGGATATTAGTTGATTGCTACAGTTAAGCTTGTGTGCATATATTGATTCTATCTCCTGGTTTTGGTTACTGGTTCATACAAATTTTCTGAAACTTACATTTTTCTGGAAAATTTTTTTCCAGGTGGGGGTCTTTGGCTAAGAAAGAAAGAAAGAAAGAAACTGGTTCAGGTGATTTTGAGAATAAGGAAGGTGAAATATATACTTATCCAATTATTAAAGTGCTTGATCTTATATTAAAGGACTTACGCTCCAAAATAAAGAGGAGCAGAAAACTGAAACAACACAACAACAGAAGAAACAAAAAGAGAGGGTCTGATGCATAAGTACATTGCAAGTATTCAATGTGGTTTCATGTCTCTTATTCAAAAGCTATTATATTCTGTTCATTTGGCCTAAAATGTGGCCCCTCTTGCTTGACTTCTATAAACACATCAAAAGGTACTTCTAGAGCTCCTGTGCCCCTGCAGCATCCACTGGAGCCAAAGAGAGATGAAAATGCTCAAAACTTCTGAGAATTGTGCTCACGTTTATTTAGATGCCTACCTTACAGGCCCACAATTGAAAATGTTGATTCCAAGTTTAAAATGTTGGCCTCATTACTTAACTGGTACGTTGATGAATTGTGAAGACATCTTAGGTAAGAGAAGGGACACAGAGTCCCCTAAGGATAAAATATTGCCCTTTTTAAGCAAATGGAAGATTTGCCATGGGCCCAAGAGAGCCAGTGTCAGCCACAAAATGCTACCCTGGAGAAAGCTGAAAAACTTATTAACACAGTTCAAGTTACTTTTATTAATACTTTTTTGGCTGTCACAACTGAATTTGCTGCTTTTCTGTAATTAGTAAATGTTGTTTTAAGAAGCGTTGTAATAACAGGATGTCATCATAATTACTACAGTTTACATTACAATTGTAAATACAACACTAAAGTAAATTTACCCCAAATTTTTGCTCTCAAAATAGTCTTTTGTTTCATGGCAATTCACAAAAATAAACTGAAAAATATTAAAAATCTATTACATATCACTGAAAATTACCTGTGGTTTTATCACTATCATATATTCATGGATAAAGACTTTGCATACATAATACACGTAAGAAATATACACTAGAAAGCAGAGGTTTGCTTCCTTCCTTTCCATTCCAATATACTCTCCACTTACCCGTCCTCTAGGCCTGTTCTTTCGTTTTGGAATATCTTCTTCCAAGTCTTCTTCCTCATTCACTTCATCTGCATTTTCATCATTTTCTAAAACCCTCTGTGGTTGAACAATAAACAGGAATGGTTAGAAGAAAAAAGGACACATACAACCAGCTACTGTTTACCAAAGTGACTGTGGGTTATTACAGTTGATACAAAGCCAAATCAGATCCCAGTACCCCTGCTTCTCTCTACTAAAGCAAAATTTGTTTTCTTTTCCACCCTAATATCTCCAGGGAATTCCTACTAAAAAATACCACTGGTATAAGTCAGCTATGATAAAAAGGTCCCTAAGAAAAAATAGTGGCATCACTGAGCACCAATATTCCAAGACAACACAAGTATTAGTATGCAAAATGCAGGCCCTGTCTGGGAATTTGTTTGACTTGGTTTTTTATTTTCATTTGTTGCAACCTAAATTGTTTTGTTTTCTTCTAATGTTGAGCGTGCACTTTAAGAATACAAAAATCAGTGGTTTTCTCCTTGGTAGCTCACAATCTTCTTTCTTTAGCAAAAATAGAGAAAATTCCTCCATACATTCCAGAATGGATCTAGAAAGCCATGTCTTTCAGGGCTTGCACCACAGGTACAACTCTAATCTGGAAGCAGGAGGTTTGTTGCATGAGAATGGTGAGGAATTACAGGTCTCATTGAGGTTAACAGCACCAACAGCAATAATTCATTCAACTAATTATTTATTAGGAACAATACTTCATCAGCTCACATAACTGTGAGATGCCTGGGCCAGGGAATTTCAATCCTTTTAACTCTATCTTTTGAAATGTAACCTCTATAGAACCAAACGCAGGCTGGCTGTCCTGCATGAAAACATGCACAAGTCAGACATCACACGAAAAAAGGCCAGACAAATCATCACAACACTAATGTGGGAAGAAGTCCCATTGAAATTTCCCCAACTCTTGGCATGTCTGCTAGAAATACAGAAATTGGTCCGAGCCACTCCTGCCATTTATGGTGCTGGGCCATTTTGCAAGGGACTAATCTGGAATCACTAACTTACCTTTGCCATGCCAACATTCATTTAAACTACAGCCACGATGCAGATTCAGATCAGTGACATTAAACTGATGGGAAGGTTTTCAGTCTTACTCTATTTGCCCCTTCTCTCTAATTTCTACTTAAAAGCTATCTGAGAGCCAGCAGAGGGAGAACAGGAGCAGATCAGTTTCTTTCTCTTCTTTCAACATACCTCAAGCACCAAATTCTGAATTTGTGGGAAAGAATACAACAGAAATTTCACATTTCAAAAAGCCTGTATTTAGAAGACCAGTTACAAAAGTTCATTCTTATTTTATCAGCTAAATTTCCATGACTAATAGTGGTCAGTGCATTACAAACAAGTTGTAGCACATGACAGAGGATCAAGTCTTCATCTAATTTTTGCTCCTTCTATTTTTGAATATGAGGAGGTTATTAATGACCTCCAACTATCATGAAATACAAATTCACATAATACTGGAGTACTAAATACTAGAGGGTGTAAAAGTTAAGCAGGTTCCAGTTCTGCACACATAAAATGTTTCTTCAAAATTCATACAACTGCATACATTAATTGACTTCATCTTAGGACTGAAGTGCTTGAAAAATATTGTACATGAGGAGACTGTAAGAAATGTAAGGATGTATGTAAGAACATAAGCAAACTTACTGACGTGAGTCTGTATTTTTACATTGTTTCGTATCTTAAATATCTCAAAAAAAACCTCAAAACAGGGGCAACCACATTGTATGTGGGAGGGAAAGGAGCTAATTTACAACAATGACACTACACAAGAATTAAGAGAAATATTACAAACCACTTTCTTCCTTTAAAATTGAAGCACCGATTTAGGAAATAGATAATATGTAACCAAGTGTGAATTTGGTGACACTGCCAGAGTAATGACTTTAATCCTTGATAGAAGGGGCATAACCTTTCTGCTGCATGGTCAGAAGGCTACTCTAACTCTTCTCCATCAAACAATGGAGACACACATTCAATACCAATTTACCATAGGGCAAAATCATCAACCCTGTTTCATACCAACTGTAGAGCAGGGTCCAATGCCTGCATCTATTTAGCAGGGGAGCCCTTAGATGTTTTAGCAGAGTAACTTTTCTTTTCCTATTATGTTTTTCTAAAACAGTTTCCCAGCCCTATGTGCTTTGGTGCAGCCAAGCACCAAGTCATCTTCTCCTGACAGACACGATGAATTTGGGAGGGTGGCAAGTGGCTGGGACTGAGGTGGGAATTACAATTATGTGTATCCCACCTGCTCACTCTCAGCACTCTTGAGGCTGGGCCCTTTAGAGCTACAGCACAGACAAGTATGCAAAGGAACGAAAGAGAGATTTGCATTCTCTTATTTGTCGTACTGATAAAGGCACTGACTGTGATTTTGATCTGGTACAGTCTAGCTGCCAGGTGCCAAAGTACACACTGAAAGCTGCCTACTAGTGAAGGCTTTGGCAATCATTGTTCTACAGACTGAATCCAGATAAGCTGTGCTTGCATAAAATAAAGCAGCAAGACATGCCTTTTGCATCTGTTCTGAGGAAACCAGCATTCAGGTGACAGGTCACAGCTACAGCAGTTTAGCTGAAAATTTGTTCTATTTTTTTGCACCCCCTCCCTGCTCTGCAAAGCCTGGATTTATGTCAGTTCCAACATCTCTGAGGTCTCTTTCCTCTGACTGCTGCTGGGGATAATTTGGGAGCTCAGATCACACAGCAACATTCAAAGGCACTTGTCAATTTCATAAGGATGCTGCACCATGACTTCTGGTGACCTTGGAAGCAAGTAAAAACAGACCTTTAGCAAGAGCTCTCAGCTTCATAGACCCAGATTTACTACTGAAAAAGCAAACACAGAGCAGTTCTAATGCAAAGCTTTTCCCCAATCCATGAGCATGGGATGCTTCCTCCTTGATGGTGCTCTTTTACCTGTGCAACTGGGAGTGGGAAACCAAATTTTGCTGCCTTTACCTGTGTGAAATTTCTAACAAATAGAGCAGTAGAACTGAACTCCAGGTAATACAGATTTGATGCCTATGTTTTTCTGTTTCATTTGGCATGGGACTGACCCCTCAAATTTTTACTACTTTTAGGTATAGATGCAACATTTTGTATCTCAGCCAAAATTACCAAGTTTGACACATCGCTAATAATTCTCACTAACAATCTCTAAAAAGACTCATGGCACAACGGTGTTTTAGCATCACCAAAGATGTGCTGCTGTGGGAGAGGCCCACTTTCCTAGTGATTTAAGATGTTTTAAAAGTGACATGGACTTACAGAAGAACCCTTTATATTAGCAGAATTGCTTCTATAACAGACCTATAATTGTATTTTGGCTTTTAATTGTTGAAGGATGAAATAGAATCTTGACAAATAACTTTCAAACCATAATGCATGTGAAGAGGCAATATTTCTCATACTGCATCACTTATAATAACTGAGATATTTAAAATTACAATTTTTTAAGTGGTTTTTCTTGTATACTTCCAGAAGGCTACCTACTATTAAAAAAAACCCACCAAAACACAAACAACAAAACAGGTAAGGCAATGACATGTTTTTTTCCATGGCAGATGTGAATCCAATTTGAAATCCATGTCCAAACTCATTTCAAATATGAGTCACTAAAATTCAGTTTATAGTTGGGATCCACCTCAGCTTCTCAGATTTTTACGTAATTATCTCATAGTGCTGCAAAATAAATTCCAACACAGGACCCGTGCAGAACACAGTCAAACAACAGAGATTCTTGTGACAGGAGAAGCATGTGAGATACTGACATCATTTTGAGCATCACAGTGTAGCACAAAGGTTTGATAACATTTTGGCAGTAGAATGACACAGCTATCAACAGATGCACTGTTCTGCCACAGGACAAAAGACTCCTAGACTTAGAGACAAATTGTAAAATCCAGCCCTGATGTCAGGGCATGGGGCTCTCCTTTACCTGGATTTCTTGTATAGTGTCTTCCTCTTTAGTGTCTGGTTTTTTCTCTATTCCCTCTCCACGCAGCAAGGCTTCCAGAGTTGTACTTTCTGAGGTGAACCCATCTTTTTTCAGAGGCAGATCAACTTCTGAAAAACAAAACACACTCACTGTGTGTCTCCCCCAAAGAGCTAACAGGAAGAAGGACAGAGATGTCAAGCAGATGATGAACAGACTTTCAAACTTGTTTCTGTCTTAAAGGAGAGCTCTTCAAGTTCATTTAACCACTAAGGAACTCCATATATGATTAATTTCTATCTTACTGAAAACCTGGTATCTTTTCAATTGCCGTGCTTGCTTGCAGAAAAAAACGCTGGATATATTTTATCAGGAGGAAATAAATGGGGGAAAAATCCTTCTCCTTTGCGTAAACTCTCTTTGCTTCAAATAAAGAACAAAAACAGGACTTCTTAAGATACCGAAATAACAAATATGAAGAATCTGATCTCCTGAAGAAGAAAAGTAGCTTAATGCAATTTAGCATCTGGCACAGTTTAAATAGTACAGCTTCAATCCTCTTTCTCCTACACCAGGGCATGTTCCACATGTGGGAAAACAGAAAGCTTGTGTGGGGGGCCAACGCTGAGACCTTATGTTGAAAAAAAAAGGGACATGTCTTGAATTTTCATGTAATGTTGACTAGATAAAATCTCCACTTGGCTCCAGCTGGCCAATACCAGCAAAGAAACACAGTTATGAGTGCAGAATCTTACCTATAAAATGGGATGACGCCCAGTCACTGCAGGAAGAGCCACAGGCTGGCTCAGGAACAGGCTGGGGACAGAGCTCCAAAGACAGTATGGATTTATGAGGAAGTTTGATGCAACTTGCTGGAGAAGTGAAGGAACAGAGCCTGATTCCCCTTTCAAATGCTGCTACTAGATTATGAGGCAGTGCAGCAGACAGGCAAACACAGCACGTTAACTTTAGCAAGATGTTAAAATATACCTGGGCAATAATCCAGTTTTCCTTGTAGATCCTAGCCTCTATACCACTCATACAGGGGCTCATTTAGAGCAACCCTATGGCAGGGAAACATCCTGCACATGTCTTTACCTGACAGTGCCAGGTATGGATTTCTTAAGTACTCCTTCCCTTCTAAAATGAATTCCTTTCTCTAGACCAGTATATTTAAAAGTAATAAATATACAAGAACGACGCTTACAAATCAGCATCTGGTGTCTGTATTTCAGAGTCCTGTCTACTTCTTATGCTTTAGAATTGTGTTTTGTTCCTCAGTCTGCCTGAAGCTCCCTGCATTTCTATCACCATGATTTGTAAATTCTGCAGGGCAGAAATTCATGTGTTTTTAAAGTCCCAAATCACTCCTGAAAAACAAATAATGAATGAGTACTTGCACCTGGGACAGTAAAGTATAATCTGCTTCTTGGGGTCAGTTGTGTCCAACTTTAAGCTAGCAAATGATTCAGGGTCTCCAATCAGTACTTCCACAGCATGCTTACTCCGGTCTTCTGAAGTGAGAGAGCATTGCTTAGCCAATAACCACAGAAAATCCAGCAAAAATTCCAGGAAAAGCTATTCTATTCATGGAGGGAAAGGCTGGGTACAAACCATGCAGAAAAATCAAACCACTGGGATTTTAAAGGAAACTCCCAGAACAATCCACACAATGGGATGGGGTCAACTGTGAATTGATCCCCCTTCTCATCACAAGGAGCTCTATTCAATCAGGCCTCTGTTTTCACCATTAAGTTTGGCATACCCACCCCATTATGGCCCCGTCCCCAACTTCTCCCTTGCTTGAGCTATAAAAAAGACAGAAGAGTCAAAAGAGAGTCCCACAGATTGAATTTCCCTGTATGAACTCCTAGTACCTCCCTCTGGATCCAGACATTTCAATAGAAAGAAGGGATTTTTGACTTGATTTATGTGCAAATCCCAACACTTGGATCTGAAGTCATGAAGAAATCTCCATAATCATCTCTGGATTTGGGCTTGGCTTGGGTTCAAAGTCCTGTGTTTGGGTGCAAAAGGGCATTTGCTCTGTATTTAGAACCTTGTAGGACTGCAAAACCCAAGGGGTCATCATACATTCAGCAAGCGAAGAAGCTTCAAGGAAGCTCAAGGGCATTGGAAACAAACATGTCTTCACTGTGACAAGCTATGTATGTCTCTGGATACCAATACATTCAGCAAATGAATGCATTAGAAAAGGAAATGAGCAAGGAAAGGATGAGGGATAAGTAGAACATATATGAAGGTAGAACTACTCCCCATTTGTTCCAGATATATCGAACATGAAGTTTGAAAAGAGGGAAAGGTAGGTTTTAAGGTCAAAACAGGCAGCTGTCTTTAATAGGCATGTTTGTTCTGTGTGGCACTGCTACTTCCCAACAACAACACTCCAGGAGGACTTTTCATCCAAAACTCTCAGAGCATTTCCTAATTACTAAATTTAACATTCCACTGACAAGGCGTTGTAAGGTAATATTTTTATTCACACTTTACTGATGGGGAGACTGAGTCACCAAGAAGTTACGTTAGTGAGCTGGGAATCCAGCGAAAATAAACCCAGTGTCTGTCTCCCATTTGCTCACTAAGCTGACTGCCATTCAACTCCTTCACTTTCTTCTCCACTGGTAGCTTCTATGAACCCACTTTAATTCTTAAATAGCTCTAAAAAGGGGGAAATGGCATACTCTGTCTTATCTGGAATGTAGAGTTTACAGTATAAAAACTTCAGAGGTCCAAAGACAACCCCTTGTAATGAATTCAATCACTGTCATTAATTCAATCCTTCCTGGAAGATGGCTAGTCTGTAAAGGATACAGTAATAAAGACAGGAAATTATGTTTCCAAACAAGTTTTTGAATCCCCAGAGATGAAAGTCTTCAAAAATCTAAAAGATAGTTCAGTTCACCTACAGAAATAGTTAAACACTATAAGGGATCATTAAATTCATTTCACTAAATCCCTTATTTTCTCTTTCCTATTTAACTATCCATGATTTTCCCACAAAAGCAAAAAAAGTATCTTTTCTCTTATGCCAGTACCCTAAAGAAAACTGAGGAGCCAACTCAAAAACTGAAATGTAGTTTTCATGTGAAAGATCAAGGCCTTCCCCAGACTATGAGAACTGCTGTTTGGAAGTAAGGTGCGGTCTGTTCCACTCACTGTCCTGCTTATAAAGGTGCCAGCCAGTGCCTGAAGCTTCAAACAAGGCCAGAGGGAGACTCTTCTGGGTTTAAGGAATTAAGCTGTGACCCCGTGCTTGCCTCTGCTTTGATATTGGTCATGCCACACTGTGCAGTCACCTCACATGTTGCAGAAGAAGCTGTGAAAGTCTGTCACGAGAGAAATGCAAAAACTTACCTACCCTAATACTGCATTGCATCCTGAGAGATAAATGCAGCATCCCTTCCAGTTATCTTGAATCTGGCTCTTGTGAAAATACACAGAACAGCCCAGCCCTTTCTGAATTTTGATACACTTTTACCCTTGATGTTTTCCCACCCGATTGAGTTCAACAGTTAAACTATGGTTTGAAAGAAGGAGTGTTTCACTTTATTTATTGCCAGCCCCCTTGTTCTTTCTGGGGAAAATAGAAGTTCTTGACCAAAATGTTTGTAATTTCTTTTTATTCCTCTCCTTTCAAGGATAAACTGTCACAATCTTTTCTGTTATTCTGCTGTGGGAGGCTTTCCATATGGTCCTGACAAACCTCTCTGAACTTCCTTTTATTATACACCAGTCTTCCCAAGATGGACCTGTACTGCATCTGGTATTCTCAGACGAAACCACATCCCCCATTTAAACAAATTAATTACAATATTCTTTAGATTACTCCTCAGGCTGTGTCTTTCAATGTCCAGTTACTTACTAAGCAGAAGAATTAGGAATCTTGTAATGGGGACAAGAACTTCCCATAAGGAATACATTCAAACACACAGGTACCATATTAAAATGCCCATCCCTCTGCCCACGCCCCAAGCACATTCATATCTCCCCAAGGTGCTTTGCACAGACCTTCCCAGCCATGATTGCTCTAAATAACTTCATATTATGTGCAAATCTTTGTAGTTGACAAGGTATTCCCACTCTGCAGCTTGTTCATTACTGTATTACACACCAGTGGACCAAGCACTAAACCTTGATGCACCAGCTGTAAGCATTAATCTATAATGAAAGTTCTTTCTTCCACTATCTTTTATTCTAAAAGTGTTGATCCAAGACAATTCTTTGTTTCTCTTTGGAGACATACCAAAGGTCTTCAGAAAGTTTAGGAAAATTGTCAACCTGCCTACCTATTAGTTCTTTACATATCATGTAAAGAATTTTAAGAAAGTGGTGAGGCATGCTTTTCCTTGGTAGGAAAAAATGTAGTTGGTTAGAACCTCCTATATCATCATTTCCCAGGTGCTTTACTGCTTATATCTAATAACTGTTTCAATCAATTTCTCAGATGTTCATGTAGAATTTATGTGTCTTTAAATCTTTGAATCACATCCAAATACTTTTTAAATATAGGTAATAGCATTTGCTACCCACTAATTTTTCTAAATTCTTTGTAATTTCTGTTTTGTATCACAAGCTCTTCTTCAAACATTATAATTTCAGAGAACATAATCTTTATTACAAGTAATAACTACCAGTAAAGGCACTATAATTAAAAGCTTACTCTTTTGTATGAAAATTTTAAGAAGGTTTGTAGATAAATTTCCTTTTGATTAGTACCACAAACATAACAGCACATGGTTAATGTAGCAGATACAAGAACTAGTTAGAACTATACAAAATGGAAATGTCAAATCACCAAAAATCATCAATGAAAAATAAAATGTTATTTAAGAATTCTTCCTGTTTTAGTAAACCACAGTAGTCTTGGTGTCACAGCTAAATATTGTGCATATATTATAATTCAAATATGTGTGTGTGCATATAATTAAAATTTATGTTTCTTAACTTGGCAGAGTCCCTTTCATAGTGATTAAATTAACATGGTTATTTCTGCTTACCAGCCCAGTGCAGCAACCTCTCTATTTATTAAGGTCCTGAGATTGCAGTGGTAGAATCTGAACTAGCACCCATGCCAGTGTCATTCTTGTATCTGTTTTCTATTGAACTGCTGCCTCCAAGAGAAGCACATTTTCACAAATCCCACAAAATGGTGGGCTTTTTCGAGTTTTGATTTGCCAAAATAGCAAAATAGCTGCAAATTCCTGTCCTTAAATAAGCTACGTTTACAACGCATTGAGAGCTAAGCAACTTTTCAGTGTCTCTTTGAAACATAAATTTAAAACAATAATCCCTTTTTCTATACAGTGCAATGTATTTGTTTTACAATGGATCATTTCCATCTCCACAGTAGCAGCTGCCACCCAAACCATCATCTCTGTGCACTCGTAAGCAGCTCCATTTCCAGTTCTAATTGGGAACAGAGATACTTATTGGGTGAGTTCCAGCATGATCTATCACGCCAGAGACAGCTACTATGCAAACCAAAGCAATCCAGCTTCCAAAAACCCTCTTAGACAAACACTGACTTTGCACATAGATTCTTGCTTTTTTGTTTCTTGGTGCCGTTTTTTTGGAACATAAAAAGAGCCAGAGGAAACTATATGTTAAGAGTCCAAGAAGAGTTGTTTAGGATGGATAAATCCAAGGATATTACCTTAATAACCACTACCTCTTTAAAATCATATAGGTGGTCTAAAAAAGCCACCTAATTCACAGCAAACAGAACTACTGCTGAGTGAATGCAGCCACTAAGCTCATTAAGAGGATGTGGCAGGATGTGTCTGAAAGTGCAGTGCAGTGGCTCAGCAAGCAATTAAATCCCATGACAGTTTAAAATGAGAATCTATCAGTGTCACAAGAGTGTGAAGCCTCAGCATCTCTGTTGTTCCCACCCCCAGCGTTTTATTTATTATGGCGTATTGGGAACATGGAAAGTCAAAAAGATTATAATGAAATATGCCATATAAAAACCAGATTAAGCCTGCTCTTCTTTGGGGAAATATGCAGAGAGAGAAGCTGTCTGTTAGCTGTCGAGTTTGCAAAAGATACCATCTTTTGGGATGGTGCTCTCTGCCAGCAGACAGAGTGCCCCAGGGGAAATGGTGGTGAAAACCCAGACAAGCAGCATCCATCCATCCATCATACGCTCATCTCCACATCTCCAAGGCACAAATATAGTGTTAGAGTGCAAAGGGTGGGGGCAGGGGGATGGAATCCCTTAAGAAAGAATGGGGAGACAATGCCTTACATGAATAGCTGCATTTCGTAGCTTTTCTGTGCATGCACAACCAGACTCTCCTTAGCTTGCTTGCTTGCTTGCTTGTTGTGTTCATGGCCAGTATGGTGACTTGCTAGCATCCTTGGAACTGATACATTCACAGCAGTGACCAGAACCAGGGGTACTAAAGGCAGGGCTCTGCCTCTGCCAGCACAGCGCAGCATGGACCTTCACTCCTCCTGCAGATCCGGATCTCCAAAACCCTTCTTTCACTACGCCACATCCTGCTCTCCCAGGGGTAGATGCTCATGTTATTGCTATTATGATTTAATGCTATCCCACTCTTTAATGCCCCTGCTATCCCACCCTTTTCTCCCAACTCGACTTCAATTCAGCACCCATCTGCAGCAAACTTGTCACTGCCAGTTCTACACATACATGGTCCACAGAACCTCCTGCCTGCCCAGCCCTGGGCCTCCCCTGGGACAGATTGCTGATAACACAGACTCTCACAATGAGTCCATAAAGCCAAACAAATGTCCCTAGAGAGTAGTAAACATCAAATTCACTTTTTTTTAAATCCAAGCTGCAATATAGCCATGCTATACTAGAGGTTGTAAGGCTACTCCAGTAATTCTTTGTCTTCCCCACAAATCCCACTCTAGACCTCATGTATATTATTGCACTCTCAAGGTAAACTGGGCTGTGGTGAGAACAATAATCCAGCCAAAGACAATGTTAAACCACTTCTAGAAACGAGACCATTTGAAAACATGAGAGTATTTGTTTCCACAGAAAGAAACCATTTTGAGTGGAAAAAATAGTTTGGGGGACTCTCTGTCCTATAAAGCTCTGAATTCATCTTAGCAAATGTTTGAAATTTTAGGCACTACTGAGGCTTGCTCTAGGGAGCACAGGGAGACTGGAAAATCCCAATGTGTCCCTAGCACCTACTCCTGGAAAGCTGCTAGTCTTATGACTCGGTTGGGGTAGGGCAGAGGGTAGAGGAGAAAGTGAAGACAGAGGAGAGATGAAGATCTGATATGGGTGGGACTGTACACTTCCAGTCTTTAGCTTGGGCATAAGTGCAGAAATATCAGAGGACAACTTTAAGACTGGGATTCAATGGAAAGCTTCTATCAGCCCCTAGTTAAAACACATCCTAGGAGGCTACAAGACAACAGAAGGGAGAAATAGGGCTGCAGAAAATTGCAGAGGCCCTTAAACATACAGCTAAGCACTGTTTAGTTTAACCCAATAACAAAATGTGGACTTTACCAGCAGCTGTATTTCTCTGGCAGACTAGAATGCCCCTATAAAATCTCTCTCAAAAAAAACCAAAAACAAAACAAAACGGTCTTCTTGTCAGTTGTCTCTTGGAAGTTTTCTGCAGATTTATTTCTCAGCACAGATATAAATCATTGTCACATATAATAAGCTGTACCTGCTTCTCAAAGACTGCCAAATTACAATATCAGACTAAATGCTGGATCAAGTAACTACCCTCAGGGCTGAAATCGTCTCCATTCAGAAATATCTCCATTCAGTAGCAATTTTCTAGCACTCATTTGTGTTCTGGTCACTCTTGCATTTGTGTTCTAGATGGGCTCACACTGCACCAGGACTTCTGCAGCAACACTGTAGGCACTATCAAGGGACAGAGGCAAGATAACTGCTGCAATTTAAAGAAAATTATTAAGTAAAAAAGCCTATTCCTTTGGGCTTTGTGTCACCCTAACAGGGTTTCTGGTCTGTTGGGAGTAAAAGAATAACCTGGGGTATCTATCTGCAAATGGCCATATAGAATCACTCACACAGATAGATGATGGGCATTTTGACCCCTCCAAAGCCCCAGAATTAAATAATTAACCAGACAGTTATGAGCTAACACCAGTCCCCTCCTCCCCACAGGTGGGATAGTCATGTCCACATTGCACACTCTGCAAAGGGTAACAGGGAGTGGACCTCCACTGCAAACAACTGCACTATATGTGACAGAACTGAATAAAAACACTTGTACTGAATACAAACTCATACATAAACCATGTGTAGAGCCAGCCATGCCAACCTTCCTGCAAATTCTGTGAGATTCTGCATAGCTTCTCTTCCTTATCGAGGACAGTGGAGGGGATACCTTTAGTAACAGATAAATCTCTGTAATGCAGTTATCTCTCAGCTGCAGTGCACAAGCATCCCAATTAATTCAGTCCAGGCCTAGCAGAGCCGGCACTAAGCCAGAGCTGATAAACCTGCCAAAGCCAATCTGAGTCCTGCAGTGATTCTTGGGAACCTGCTCTGTGCGTTCTGCTGCTCCGGACTGAGGGGGTTTATGTGCTCAGCTCTGGCTGGCACCGCACGGAGCAGCAGCTCCGCTGATGAGGCCTTTCTAACACCCAGAGTTCTGGGGAGCAGGCAGAGACACCCAGTCACCCCAAAGGCATCAGCAAGGTGTGGCAGGGCTTATTAGCACCGCTCAGCCAGATGCCAGCTGGCCCAGCCCTGATCCTGCATGGCTGCCTGCAAAGCTCCCACACGCGGGCAGGCCTGGGGAGCAGCACAGCCACGCTTGCACGGGGCCATGTCTGAGGGTCAGCCATGCCAGGCACACCTGGGCCAGCATCCCTGGCTCAGCGAGCACTGAACTGCATAAACCAATGCAGAACAGAAAGGCCACAGCAAAGTGGCAATCATTTTAGGATGGGATAGGGAGCAACCACCCCAGATGCTGCCTTTGGCATCTCTGCTCTCCCAAGTGATCCTGGGCCAAATTCTAACAGAGGCACTCTCTGCTTTTCCATCATCTGTCAAATGGAGATAGTCTTCACCTATCCTCTGGGGTTTGGTAAGGCTTGTTTAATATTCATAGGCATTCAGGCATTCAAATAAAAAGCACCAAAAATGCAAGGTGGTCTTACAGGCTCTCACAAAGACAGATTTAAACATAGTTTCTTTCCAGCCAAGAAAAACACTGAAGAAGTAGGACTATTTCCACAGATACCAAATTTCAGGGGCCGATTCACAAATTCCAAAGGACAAAGATAATATTTACTCCTATGTTAAGATGCATCTGACAGATGAAGCTATATAAGTGAAAAATGTTATTATAGGAAGGAAGGCTTGTAATAGAAAAAAGGGATGAGGTGCTAGTAGGTATCCTTTCAGAAATGGGAAAGAACAAAGCAAATTATCTCTGAGATGCTCAGATCTCTTGCCACAAAAAGGCAAGCAATTCCAAGAGGCCTATAAAGGGTTTAGACAAAAAGGTGAACTCTAGAATTAATAACAGAATGGTAAACAGGAAGATTAATGGCACCAGAGAAAATGCAGATGGTGAAGCCCAGCCTGCAGGCTCAGCAAGACTCTGAACAGGGAGGGGAAAAAAGGCAAGGTGTAAACAAGGTGACCTTCAAAGGCACGGGAATGCCTGCCAACAGGCCAGCCAGAGGGCATCCCAAGACACAGATGTGCCATCTGGGGTAGGCTGTCTCATGACAACGTGAACGAGATTTGTCTTTTTCAGAATTTGCAGGGAGGCAAAATGGGTAGTGGCAGAAAATATGACCATTCATTCAAAAGTGGCACAATTAAATGCACAGGTTGGAAAAGGATGCCATCCATTTTGTAAAAAAAATACAAAAGAATTCCCTGAATATCCCCGCTCAGAAAGGTCTTGTGCCCACTTGTAAAGCCTGCTCATGCAAGGTGTGGGGGAGGAGAAACTGGTTTTCACCAAACAAATGTTTTCCTTGAGGGTTTATGCTTTAAGTTTATGGTAAAAAGAAAGAAAAACCCTCAGCACATACTGCAAAGCAGCTCTTTAAACCAATGATGGTATAAATTTTCCCCATCTTGGCATAAGTCTGTTCACTCCAGATGGCACATTTGAGTTGAAAGCAGGTAAAGATTTCTCAGAGATCTCTATGTCCAGTATTTACAGAGTTCCCTTGCTTTGCCTCAATGCTTAGTTGGTCCTTCTGTGTGCCTGGGAGATCTCAGTACTTTGCCTACAGTAAAAACTGGGAGAGAGAAATCTCCTACCATAGTTCTGCAGGGAAGCCTGGCTCTGTCAGGCCTGATGCTTAGATCATTGTGATCAACCAGGAAAATTAAAAAGTAAATGCAATCACACATTTTTTTCAATGCATCAATCAAACAAGACAGTGGGGCAGTGCTAAGGGAAACAATGCTATCTCTAAACAAGCCTTCTACAGAATAAGCCAAACATGAACTGTTATGATATCCAGAGGCAAGAATATTAGGGGGAAACAGAATAAGCAACATTATAGCTCACTGTGGAAAAAAAGCAGACCTTAGCTATGGGAGTCCAGCAAGCAGTGTATTCACACACCTTTTTTTCCTTTCTGCCTGGCTCAAAGTGCATAAAATCTGAGTATTTCAAGCAAAACTGGCCCATCTGAGTTCAGTGCTGAAACTGGCTACTTCAGTGCTAGGAGCACAAACAGACATATCTGAATGTGTTTTATTCTGATGGGCTGCATACCAGTGAAGATATTGCCATGACCTCTGGTTTCACAGTAGGAACCACGGGTGCTGGATGAGGTCAGGCAGCTCCTGCAGAGCCTGCACAGCCCAGTGCTATTACATCAAGAAGGCTTGACTCAAGTGAGCTTGATTGTTGGCAGGAGCTGCCACCATGGCTCTGGGCATCAGCACACACCTTTATCCAGAAAGTCCCATCATGTGGCTCTGTTGGTTGCTTTTTTAATAGAACAGGAATGGAGAGATGAAGAACACACCTGAAAACACTAATGTGGCAGTGAGGAAGGAATCAGGAAAACAAGGGAGAAAAACAGCAAGATGGAGGAAAGGTACTATATTCCTTCTCCTCGTCTGCTGCAGCTAACTAGGGCATCCTTGTTCTGAAAGCTGCTACAGAAAAGTCTCAAAAATGGAAGCCCTGGGCCTTGAATCATGTCTTTTCAATATCTCTCTCCTTTCTTCTCTCTGCTAACAGAGAAACACTGTAAACTCCCAGACCCTGAAAATATCTATTTCCACACCTTACAAAATACAGTGAAAATAGATGATAATAGGGAAGAGAGAGAGATAGCCATGCAAGGAGAAAATAAAGTGAAATAGAGAATAGTTGCTCTTCTCTCCTTTCCTTCTGCTCAGCTTTAATTTCCCTTTGTTCATCTAACACTGAGCCAAACTAAGCCAAAAGGAGCTGCCATGCTGGGCTACAAGATTGATGGCTGCAGGCAGACTCCACAGTGAAGAGACGGATGACTGGTCATTTCCCGCGATGCACTGAAAAACATCCATCCTTGCAGCCATGCTGAGTCCATTTGTGCTCCTTTTGAAAAGAGAGATAAACACAGGCAGCCAGAGGCACCTGGCTGTCCTTCTCCCTCAGAAGGACACAGCTATAGTCCTCTGGGTTCCTTGGGAAGGTCGCTCTGTCCATCCCTGAACATCTGGCTGTGGGATTTGCTAACTCTCTCTCTCCCCCGGCAATCATCCATCTATTAGAGCACAGTGCAGGTTGGAAGAAAACAGTGAAGAGAATGGTGTGACAACCTCATCAATCTACAGCTACACGCTTGGCTATTTAGTTTTCTTTACACTATTCCTAAATGCGGGGGGGGGGGGGGGGGGTGGAGGAGAATTGCTACTGGTATGAAGGAGGGAATTGCGGAAATGGCAGTGTGGATTGGAGTAAGTCCTTACGACTATTAAAATGTTGCGCATGTACTAAAGCAGTAGGGAACTAATTAAGATTCAGGATTGAAAGGCAAAACAAAAAAGTTGGATGCACTCTTGTTCCATCTGTAGCACTGACTGAGAGTTCAGATGTACTTGGGGCATCATCTTTAGCAGAAAGAGGTTAATTTTTTTTTTTTTTTTTGCCCACTCAGATATTAACAGAAAGCTCCCTGGAAGGATATACTGTAAGTATATTTATAGTGCCAGCCCTGGTATAGCAGCTTCAGAGGCACAAAGCACTTAATCCTGAGTCCTTTCTATTTAGTTAATAGTGTCTTTGTTGCTGATACTGTCCTGGTCTATAGCCCTGCTCAACAGATACAGCCTCTGTGTTTCCAGTTCTCCTGTTGTGCTGCTACCTCACTTAGGCAATGAGCATTACATGGCAGATGTATCCATAGCATCACTTACAAATTAGGATCACTCCAGAAATTCCTGTAACCACGAACCTCACTTTGTCAGAGTAGCACATATCTGTAACTGTGTCATTTACACACATTTCACCAAGGAAATCATGAGAAGATAAAAGCATTCACCATCCCTCAAAAACACAAAGAAATGAGTCACTTGCTTCAAGTGTTTATATGTAGTTTTAGCACTCTACCTGAGCCAGCTTTGAAAATTTGTCTTTTATTCCCATCATGCGGTGCCATTTATTTTAAGCCAACAATAAAAGGATTTTCACTACAGCTCTTTAGGACATACATAGGATATTAATCATGACCGTATGTTTTCCTAAGACATAAACCCCATACTTGCCAAGGGCAATCACTTGCATTCAGAAGAGCATAATTTCTATCAAGAGGGGCAAAGTTTCCATCCTTTCTCCTACATCAAGAACCATAGCTTTAGCTGATGGAAATTGCTGCTTGCTGTTACCTTTATCAGAACTACTCACCTACAACAGTTAAGGTCCCAGCCCTTAATTACCTGGTTTGTTTAAGGGGAACAATGTTCCAAGTGCATCCTGAGTGAGACCTCTGGTCTAGAAGACATTGCACATAAAAGCCATATCCACCTATTCCAATGTGTTGCATCAAACCTCCTTCCCCCATGGAGTTCATTACTGGGAAGGGATGCTATGGGAAACACCAATGGTGTCAGAATCATGAAGAATAAAACACCTGTAATAAACTATTAGTCAATCAAATGCAAAATACAGGGAATATTGAAATTAATCATAATCTAGTAAAAACATACTATTATCTCTCAGGTACAAGATGATTATGAGGCCGTAAAATGTTTACTACAGAGAATGGGAAGGGAAGGTTGGTGGGAGGTACAGGGATGTGGGAGGGGAAGTCATCATACTCTCTCCATTCTACTCTCAGCAGTTCTATAATGCTTGGCTTTTCAGAGTTGAAACTGAATATTATATTAACATTCATTGCTCATTCCGTTATATTATGTACCAGGAAAATAACACCTGCTATAAATACTATAATATTTCATGGTACAAAACAATTTAATTTGCTATATGTCAGGAGAACAATAACATTTAATAAATAGGGTTTTAAAAAGCATATTTTAATGTAATTATATTCTATAATGTCTTTGCTGGTTTTTGTTAACATTTTCTTCTATAAAGCAGTGCATAGGTTCTACCACACCATTGACCTAGTAGGCCAGTGACTTCACTGGGCTCTATGCAGGATGCTGAGTACCAAACCTGCAAGTCTGCTCCAACCCAGTACCTGACACGTAGATTTAACTTTAGGCATGTGACAAGTCCCATTAATTACTAAAGGATCACTCATGTTCTTAAAGCCCAAGCTCAGGTGCTTTCCTTCGCCGGGGTTAGAGAGCTTGGCATCTTATGAGACTAAGCCCTGGGGACTTGATCCTATAAACCCTTTTTCATGTGATTACCAGAGAATTCCCAGAATTACTCATATGGACACACAAAATAGATGCAATGAATTAGATTAAAAATACCCATTTCCCAGGATCTTGTCTAGTACTTGCATCTGAACTGTACCTGTGCACTGCAAAAACCCTTTTGACGATGTGGATTATCCTTTTCAAGCATTTTTACTTGCGATACTTAGAAAAGGGGCAGTAGGTTTGCCAGCAAGGCTGTTCAGGTTCCGTTCCAGCTGTAAGATTCCTACAGGGCAGATGGCTTCCTGTCTGCCCCTCCCCATGCTGGAGAGCTGGTGATTTGTGCCTTGAGGGAAATGGGTCTGACAGGTTCCAGCATTTCCCCAGGCACCATCCTCTGGGGCTTCCCAAGTGGTTCCCATAGCCCTTTCTTCTGGTAA
This sequence comes from Corvus cornix cornix, assembly GCF_000738735.6. Classification (NCBI taxonomy): domain Eukaryota; kingdom Metazoa; phylum Chordata; class Aves; order Passeriformes; family Corvidae; genus Corvus; species Corvus cornix. The sequence continues at coordinate 35,967,938 of NC_046335.1, forward strand.
GCCTTCAGCTTACCTTCACTCCCTTCATTTTAAGGTAAAATTTGTTTATTTAATAAATAAATAATCCTGATGGTTACTTACAATCATCAATGTTAACTTCATAGCAAGGAGATAAATCCCACAGAGCTGTACCTCTCCAGGAGGAATAATTTGTCTCCTAGAGACATGGCATTCTCAATCAGGCCTTGGCAGCTTGAGAGGCACATGCTGAATAACCTCTTCCCAACGACGTGTCCTAGCAGCCACATGTAGGTCAAACACAGTAGCCAAGAACAGAGAGAGAGCAAAACAATGGGCTGGATAGCTCAGAGAGGGTGGCAGCACCACAAGTAAGCTTTCTCTCAAGAAGCCCAGGTCTTTCAAGCCAACGCCATCTCAGCTGCCTGAGCCCTCCCCCACATCTTGCAGATCAAGCCCCGAGAGATGACCTGCAGTCACACTGCAGAGGCTCCAAGGAGATCAACAGCACAGTTCATTCCTTCAATTTAATGGCCTACTGTAGTGACCGAAACATTTTTTCAGAACAGCCTGGCTCCAAAGTCATCATACCTCTATTTTCACAAATATACTAAGTACAGCTAAGATGACACAGCAGTGGAAAAATTACCTTTAAGTGGCTGCACTGCTTCTGAAATTACAAGAGCCTTGTGTCTGTGGGATGCTGCACATGCAGCCTCTGTTCCCATTCCCAGTGACGAGATCCAGAGAACTCAGAAAAACAGACTTAACAGCTCACAAAATTGCCTTATCTTGTTCAGTTGCTACTGCTGCCTTAGCCTGGTGACTAGAGCCAGAGGGGTTGGCTTCAGTGGGCTTTTGATCAAAACCCAGAGAGGTTCCAAAGCCCAGTAGCTTCTTCATGCATCTCTCTCCTAATTATGCAAACTGGCTCAGCCACACAAGAACCAGGAGTAATCCCAGGTGATTCATAGCCATCTTAGCTAAACAACAGAGTTCTCCTGGTAAAACTGTGAATATAAAATACATGTAGTGACCTGTTCCAGATCTTACAAATGAAAGAGAAACTATTTACATGAAGTTAATCCTGTAAATTCTACCAGCATGACTGTGGAGTTAAGCAGCAGAAACAATGTTTTTGTTTTCTTGACTGGACTATTTATAGAATATTATTTACTTTTCTAGAAATGAGTGTTTTACTTCCGTAACTGCAAAATCATGAAATTCCATTTGGGGAAAAATACACATTTACTCACAGTCACTGAGCTGAATTAGCCTAAGAATTTGCAGCTTATCACATGTAACAACACCCAGCAAGAGCAGTGCATGATTTGAAGGAGAGGTTACCACAGCACTGGCAGCCATGACATACAGAAGGCCAGCTCACCAGTGGCCAGAAAAACAAAGCAAGAAGAATTATGCTGTGCAAAACTCGAGATATCTTTCCAGCAATTACACTGCACAGCCAGCCTTGAAAAAACTGGCTCAACAATTCACCTATGGTGAGTCTCTTTATTTGTATATATGGGTGCGTAACAAATTGCTTATTTTTTCATCATCCTGGTACACATAAGCCCAGGCTGTGGACCAGAGCTGGTACACTTCCATACCAGTTTTGCAAGGCTTTCTGCTGATGGCCAAAACATTTAATCCTGGCACTTTGAAGGCTTGGTAAATGCCATGATTCATTCATTTATTTTTATTTAGAGGTATCCCATACCCCTCCCAATCTCTCTCAAAGTATTTATTAGATATCTGTTAGGCACTCCTCTGAGTCAGACAGGTGAGACTGACACCTCCATTTCACATACTGAGAAGCTGAGAGAAAAAGGCATATTCCATTGTCCCTGGTACTGTGTGTAGTCCTGTGTGGGGCACAGGCAATGCAAGGATGTGATGGTGTGGTACAACTTGAAGTGCAGAGATGGGCACCTCTACTGCAGATCAGCAATGGGACAAATACATATTTCACCGCAGGACTTCTATGTCATGATTCTGGTTCTTAGTGCCATGTAAGAAAAAAAGCAAACTTTATCTGGCCAGAGATCTGGACCAGCAAAGGTCCCTGTTGTAGGTAGAATTTAAAGGTGAAGGATGAGATGGAATAAACTGTTTAAATGTATAATAGAAAGAAGCTGATTTGCAAGGAGATCCCACACTGATGAGTTTTCTCTTGGTGACAGAAAGTCACTTTTTCTAATCCAAGTCGTAGTTGGATGTGTAAGTGCCTTAAAGCAGCAGCTCTTGCTTGTGGTGCCATGTCCTGCTGTGAAGACAAGATTAGTGGAGAATTGGAGCCTACTGTTTCAATTCAGTAGCATTGATGGACTCATCTGTAAGCTGCAGGCTTAGCTGATGAATAAACACATACTTAAATTTAGACCAGAAGTCCAAAAGAAAAGGTCCAGCAGAATTCAGTATTCATATTGGTATTTAAAAAAAAAAAAAAAAAACCAACAGCAAAGAAAAAACCCAAATACCTTTCGGCATCCCTGCTCCCAGATTTGGATTCATAATGTAAAGCTTCATTTTGTTCTGAAGTGCTATGGAAATGTGACATAGATAGGTACATGATAGACCAAGCTCAGGACTCAGCACGGCCAGGGTGTAGATGTGCTTTCTAACAAATCAAATGGGAACCGAAAACCATCCACCCTCCCTGTGACAAAAAGTTAAGGGGTATTTTTTGTTTTCTTCTACATGAGGTGACAAAGATAAAGACGGGTGAGGATGGGTGAGAGTGAGATCTGCTCTAGGCTCAACCCAGCCCAGGTGCCGCTCCCAGCAAACGCCGGTCGGAGCGCGGGCCGTTCCCGCCGCGGGGGAGCCCCGCCGGGAGCGGCCACGGAGCGGCCCCGGCGCGGAGCTCCCGCTGCCCGCCGCGCCCTCTGCCGGCCCCGCCGCGCCGCTGCAGCCGCCGCGCCCGCCGCAACCGCAACCGCGCCGGCACCGCCGGCCGGCGGGACTGAACATCCTGAACCCAGGCCTGTTTTAAAGGACCTATTACAAAAGGCGAGGAGAGTTGGGGGTTTTGTTTGCTTTTCAACACAAAGGACTTCAGAATGCAGAAGCACTTGAATAAAAAGCAGATTTTAAATGACATTTTAATTTCGGAATTTTGCAGGGCCAGGAGCAGAACTCACAGAAGTTTGCTAACAGGCTATTAAAGTTCATCTTATATGAGAAATCCAGACCAAATCATGAGAAAAACAAACCTGCTCCTGTCAAGTCAGCTCAACCCCAAATGCAGGGTTCATCATGGCAAATGTTGATAAAAGCCATGAACAATTAAAAAACCTAAAATAAGCTCTACACAAAAGGTAACTTTGGTAAACTCATATCTGCAGAAATCTTTCAGAAGTCTGAACAGCTGACATGTTTATATTATATCCTCCTTCAGGAATATTGTATCCAATTCATCTGCATATTACAGACATACTCTTATCAGGCACCAGAAATATTCCGCTGATTATGATCCTAAGATAGTCTTAATGGACCTTAAAAGGAGCCACAGGCAGGTTTTATAACATAACATGACCTTTAATTACAGAGATAATAGTAGAAAAACTGTCAAATAGTAGGAAAAGGGTTTTTTTAAGATGTGCCTCTCTTTACAGTGTTCATAGCGAAACAACACTGCTGTCTTGTAGTACAGAAGAGGAACCAACATGTGATTGTGTAGAAATTGCTGAAATCAAAAGTGAAACTAGTCAATATTAATTGGCCTATGGGAGAAAAAAATATAAAAGGAAATTTTCAATAAATTAAGTGTTTTGAATTTTTTATTTTGGCTCTAATATCTTTGAGTGAAACTGGGCATGGCAACCAGAAACGGAAAAAATAATACGGAACTCAGTAGGACTGTATTCTTTCTGTGTTCTTGGGTTTGACTTCCAGCTGTACCACAAACCTCTGCTTAAACCATCATAGAAATAATTCGTTCCCTTTGTCGCTCATTTCTCCATTTTGGAATCAAGCTACCTCCTTCACTATATTTTGTATATCTGGACTGTAAGTACATGGCTAAGAAGACTTCACAGCAACCCCTGGGATGATGGTCTAACATGCTGCTTGAGTCTCTAGATGCTATCATACAAGTGATACTACTGCAAATTCTGTTCTTTGGTTTTTAATGTCATCTTAACTTTATCTTGGTGAAGTGCCCCATCTTAAAGACCACAGACCTCCACAGACATGCTGAGCATCTCCCCCAGGAGCTGGGAGCACTCCTCACTTCCCAGGAAATACACGGTATCTTGTACAATCAGTCACAGTCTCCACAAGGTAAACTGAGATGCTTTAAAGAGATAACAGCTTATCTGTAAGGATTTTGTTCATTCATTCACAAGCACATTCACCTAGGTATACCCCATATGCCAGATTAAAAACAGATCAGGGATTGTTCAACTGGAACTAAAAATCTGTTTTCAGTACTTTCTTCAAACAACTTTACCATGGTTCATAATAGCAAAAGAAAAATATTTTTGTTTGTTTTTACTATTCAACAGCTGGTAAAAAAGCCCATTTCTGTAGCTCAACTGAACACTGGACTGCCCAGACATAAGTAACAGGACAGACACTACTAGGACAAGACCCCAGCTCATTCTCAGCACAGTAGTAGCATAAACAAACTCTACTCCACACCCTCCAGGCAGGTGGGAAGGCTGCCCACTCTGAAACCTCACTGTGGGCTTTCAGTCCAAAACCAAAGGACATCAGCAAATTGACACAAAAGCTTTACAGTCATATTCTTTAGACTTACACACCATGTGAAATAAAAGCTCTGTGGGTATGTATGTGTGCATCTATATTTAGCCATCTTGTAAGACTGAAGTAGGACACTACCAATTTAAACTCCACAAGGTTTTTGGCCACACTCACTGTATCTGTTCTCATCTGCATAGGTGCAAAGCTTGGGTAATACTTGCCTGTCAGCAGGGTTTACTGTAGGCAGTACCACTTCCACAATTTTGATAGCTGACCCAACACATAATCATGATACTTCCCAGCACCACAAAACCACTAAGTATATAGGAAAAGGATCAATTATGATTTCAAGGGGCCTCGGGTCTAATCCAGGATCTCCCTCTCGTTTCTAACACACCTCTGTCCAACTGCTCTGATTTTACCAAGGGCCAGAACCCTACTGCTTGCCATCACAGCACCTGCAGTTCACAGTGGTGGTAAGAGTTAAAAATTCTCCTTTTTCTCCCACTCCACTGGAAGAAACACTACCTAGCTCAACCCTCCCCCTCACCCATTCCCACACTTCTCAGGCTCAGGAGCTCAGCTCTGTTCTTGCTCTTTTACTGGGCAGGAGAGCAGCCAGATGAGTGAACATGGAAGCACAAGCTGCTTACAGCCCTCCCACTGCTCTGTGCTGAAGTGCCATGCAAATACCACTGCTCGACTCTGCAGAGAACCAGGTTTCCCGTACTCGGTTGAACAGAAGTCTAGTTTCACAAATATTCTGAGAGTATCAACACCTAATAAGTTTAAAATTCTGCACCTAGGAAATGTATCTGGGAAAACATAATCCAGGAGTGCAGGACAGGATGGGATCTGCCTGGCTGGGGAGCAGCTCTGTGAAAAGGGACGTCAGTGTCCTGGTGGACCATAAGCTCAATATGAATGAACAGTGTGCTGCTAATAAAATAAAGCCAACAGGATACTGGGTTGCATCAGCAAGGGCATCACCAGCAGAGATAAAGAAGTCATTATCATATTCACTGCTTGTCAGGCCATACCTGGAATACAGTACCCAGTTTTGGTCCCTGCTATACCAAAGAGAGGTGGACAGTCTGGAGGGCGTCAAGGGAAGGGCTACAAAGATGATCAAAGGCCTGGGAAGCCTGCCATATGGCTGTCTGAGAGAACTGGGTTTGTTCAGGCTTGAGAAGAGAAAGCTTAGGGGAGACTTTGTCACTGTGTTCCAGTATTTAAAGAGTGGCTACAAAGGTGAAGACTCCCTTTTTACAGAGTCACATGAATAATATGAAGGCTAATGGGTACAAGTTACTCCTGGGGAAATTCCAGCTAGACACAAGAGGAAAATTTTTCACATTGGGAACAATCAGCCATTGGAATCATCTCCCCAGGGCAGTGGTAGATTCCCTAACACTGGACAGGGTGCTGAGACATCTTGTCTAGTCTGTGCCAAGGAAGGTTGGACCAGATGATCCTTGAGGTCCCTTTCAATATGGTATTCTGTGAACCTAAGACATCACAGTATTAGCAAGATGTCAATATATTGCCCATGGCCCAGGATTTGTTTCAAATCTGTACCAGTGTTCATAGAAGTCTTGACTGCTACACTGTAATGACTCGTGTAACAGCTCATACCCATTACAAAAATGAACTCTAGGCTGCACCTGAGCCATAATGCTTGGTTTTGATAATAGGAATATAACTTACAGATGAAAGATGAAGACCAGGCCATATGAAAGTAAATGTCAGGAATACTTAGTGAAATTCCTGAAGATCTGGTCATATTATTGACTGTATTGTCAGTAAAGGCACTATCACAAGTAAGTATTGGCAATACTTTATTTCTCCTGCATGTCTCCTGGATAGGCTACTGGATGGGACGGAGGATGCTTAGAAATAGCACAAACATGAGCACTGCTAGATGTTTGAACAAACCACTTTACTAGGGCAATGCATGCATGTAACTCTGAATATGGTGGCAGAGGAAAACAGGCATCTAAAGGCTGCCTCAGCAACTCCTGTTCCAGTGTTCATACCTTTACAACTTTGGCTGTAAATATTCTTAAAACCAAACACCTTCATCTTAAACCAAATAAAAGCAACAGATAAGGACAACAAAAGCACCATCTTGTATTAAGAAGTAGGCGTCAACTGATCCCAGGAGAAACATTATAGTGCATCTTGCATTTTACAAAAAAACAGCAGACCTTTGGAGCATGATTATTTTCCTCATTAGGTTTTGGTATTACCAAATGTGAAACTCTCACTCACTGAGTTGTGTCATGCACTACATAGACCTGTAAAAGTAGGTTAAAATTATAAATGCTATACTATTACCAAATACTTTATTGTACCCTTTAACTGCTGGCAAGACAGTAGTTTGATTCTGCTTACTGACCAGCCAATGGCTACCTATGACTTACCAAAACAAAAATCCTAGGTCTGTATATCTCCTGACTTCTGAATACAACTTATTGCTATAATAAGCCACTCCAAAAGCCCAGGCACAGTCCAAGCAAGTATTCACACCCCTGGTGCCAATCCCATTGACTGCTGGAATGGCAAATTTTGGAGCAAAGATCCTCATCTGTGTTTGTTACAGTGGTTGTCTCACAAGAAGTACTTCTACACTGTTAACATAATACAACTAAGGTTTAGCCCTAATTTGATGTTGTAGATGTGCATTGCTTGTACATGCCATAAAACAATTATAAATATACATAAAAATATATCAAGAATTCCACAGCCTCCTCTATAAAAATCAGCTATTTGAGTATTAACCAAGCACAAGCACTCTCTAGCTGCTGAGAACAGCTCTAATGAATGGAATGCCCAAGCCCTATGTGGAGTGAAACTATGAAACATTTAGATTAGATTTCTTTCAAATTTATTTTACATGTCCTTCAGCTGTCATCTCTGTGCCACTTAAGAGATCTTAAATTTCCACATCTTTGCCCCACACAACCATCAGATGTTTAACTGAGGACTAAAGAAGTCAGCATTAGGTAGCTTCCTAGGTTCAGCATTAGGTTTTATAACAGTATTCCCCTCCAAAACCTACAGTATTTCTGCTGTCCATATCAAAAATAAATTATATTCTCTTTCTCCCAAATTGTCAAAAGCTACCTTTAAATGGAGATCCAATGTTTTCCATAGGTTTTATACTTTCAAATCAGAGAAGGGAAAAATCCCACTTTTGGCTAGTGAGTATATTCTGGATATGCACAGATGGAATGAAATTATTTTGTGGTATAACTGATAAGGAAAGTTAATCACTAGATAGAAATTGGTTGGAAAATAGATTTAAATGGCAGAGCAATATAACTCGCCTTATTTGGTTGCCACCGGCAATGCAACAAAACTAGCACTCCTGAGATGCAGAGGAGATGTTTATAGCAGGGAAAACAACACAGAGACAGACATGCTGAGGTCTCTTTATCTGATAACTTTGTGGTAATTGCCTTTCATGCCCTGTGGCATGTAGGATGCACTAATTTGGCATTCAGTGAGTACAGCAAAGAAGAGGAATACAAGCAAAAAAGAGTCAAACCCTCCCCTACTGCTTTACCTTACAAAATTACCAAGGCACAGCAGTACTGGCATCATCACAAAGTCTGAGGTAGGCACTTCTATGAGCCAACATCATCCTCTTCCTAGAGTCCAGTCTCATTTTCATCAATGTACATGACTGATTTCATCAGCTCTTTCCAAGCAGCTCTGCTGTGAGGTCTAGTTCTATTTGCTGGCTGAGACTTTGCCCTTGGTTTGAACCCCAACTGAATGTTATAGGCATTTCTTCCTCTTGTCCAACTGTCCGCTGATGTCTCCTATATTGAAGGTAGGGAGTTTTGAAAAACTATTTCTACCAGAATCAACAGAAATTTTGCCTCTGATTTTAATGGGTTTAGAACTTGTCTCTGTTGCTCTTTCCTCTCTTTTCACCAACTCCTGCATAGAAGCAAAGTCATCAGTATTGCTGAGCACAGCTCAGTTCCCAGGCACCTTCTTCTGTCAAACAGGTTTTTTTAAATATTCTTAATTTACATTTGGGGCTTTTCTCCTGTACTTTTTATACTGACAGTGTCTCACCTCTTAAAAACCACATACAGCTGTGAGTATATGTGTTCCCTCTTTCTCATAATAGCTGACCCCAGAGACAGCAAGCTTTTATTACTAACTTCAGGGAAGAATGCACAACACTACATTCTACCTGACACAGCTGCAGCTCCTCCACATCTGCTTTACAGTCACTCATTCAGCATCCAGACTCATCACTTCAAGTAGTTTAATTGTGGGAGAAGAGTAGCAAGGACAAGAAGAATGAAAGAATAATGGACAAAGGTACACGTACAGGCAGAAAAAATACACAAATGTGGCATATGCTCACTGTTTTTTATTATTTGTTGTTTATAATCTGGTCATACCCCTTGTCACCAGCCTCACTAAGAAAAATCTTATCAGCGTACTTACTGTTCTACACACACAGTGGTTTTTTTCACAGAGATTAGGCAGCAGATGTCAGTGAGACTTTGTATTAGTAATGCACTGAAGAAATAATTAGTAATACATTGATTCTTTGCATCCTTATGAATTTGCTAATAGAAGCCAGGATTCAACCCTACAGAAGTTAAATTCAGCTTCCATTGTGCTCAATACAAGTTGTTCACATTTTCATAAGGGATGAGTTGTATGCAGCGGGTTTGGTGGTTATGGTTACAGCAAATCAAGTAAGATGCAACAGATGCAACGAGAAATGGTTGGAAAGCAGCAAAGATAAAGTCCAAGGTCTAAATGCCAGGTTTGCATGTATGCCAGCTGTTCTGCAGCTTGGGAGAGGCAGGCAAACAAATACTTACCAGGTTTAATTTCCAGCAGCTTCAGCCTGGAATCCTCAGGGGGATGCAAACGCCTCTTTTTGCGCCAGCAACGTGCTGGGTATGTGTACAGCTGACCTGGGGCCAGGCCTGAAGATTAAAGGCAAAAAATTAATCACATTTCAGTTTGGAAACCACAAGCACTCTCTAGCATCTTTGTTCTTGCCCTCCCAGCCTCTCCTTGTTGGAGGGTTCAATTCTGCAAATCATGAGGCAGAGCTACACACTCAAGGCATCCAGTGCTCCTGAGGCTTCTCAGCACCTCTTGGGATCAGGCCTACAGAGAATCTAGGTCTCACTTAGACACTTCACTCAGCTCACTGAAACCAGAGCTGCACATAAATAATTTGTGATTTCTTCAGGGTAAATAGAATTTCAGACTCTCCTGGGTCACAAGGGCGATGCCTCCTCCACACGCAGAGAAAGCCCCTTGAGAGAGAAGAGATGAAGTTCTGACATGCAAATCTTGAGCCCCTGATGCACAGAGCAGCTCAGGAAATTTGTGTCTTCCAAATGGGAGCAAACCAAGATCCAAGAGGTCTGACTCTGTATTTTTGCTTACATTCTGGACTTCTGTCTGAACACCAGTTCTTCATTTTGACTCTTACTTCCTCATGCCAGTATGCTGAATGAGGGAGGAGATACAGCAATAATGTTTATATCATTGCACATTCCCTTAAACCACATTTGGCATCACTGGCTTTTGAGTTGCCCTGGCTCTCCTGACAGACACCCTTCAGCCAGTGTTGAAGCTATACTTTGCTTTCTTGCATTCAGGACACAGCAGGGCTTTGTGAATGCTTCACTAATAGGGGCACAGAAGCACACTGGCAAGTGCTTCAAAGCATCCTCAACTGCCGCAGATAGTCATGACACACAGAAATACCCAGCAAGACAGAGAAAAGTTGGAGGAATTTAATTCTCTCCTCTGCTTTCCCTGCCCTCTCTGTCCACCAGTTGCTTTGGCTCCTCTGCCCTTCTGCTGTTGCTGCTGTCGTGAAGGAGCTACAAAGCATGACTGCAATTCCAGACTCATTGTCCTCAAAAACCAGGTAAGACCACGTAAGAGAGAGGAGAGGAGTGGTGTTGCTATATCTGAAACTGTACAAACAGTGAACAGCTGGACAGCATCAGGGGGGTGCCAGTAAATCAGAACAGCTCAAGGGCAGGAGGATGGCCCAAGAGTTCTCTCCTCTCTTCTGATGCAGCCAGGAGAGACTATCAGCTTGGGAACAAAAGTGACTCACCAGACCAAATGAGGATAATGAAAAAAAACCATCCTACTTACTTGGGGGTGGTGAGGAAGACACAATAACATAATTCACCTCGAGGGCATGTGCTAATCAAATTCTGCAAGTGAGTTCCTGGGTTTTAATATTTCAACTGTTGGGAATGCCAGTTCAGACCCCAGCACCTTCTACCTACTTCCAAGGCCTTGGAGCATCTACAGCATACTGCCCGAGTATGGCCAAGAGACGGAGTATTTGCAGAGCTCCTGGCTGTCTCAGGGCACAGAATGCTATTGAACTTGGACTTTTCACGCCCTTCTTTCATAGATGCCCAGAAAGCTGGGCATTGTGCCCATCTCAGGAAGGACACATTTCAGAACAGGTTGCTTAAGACCAGTTTGGGAATAAAAATGTGAATAACTAGCACTTATACAGTGTTTGGACACCCTTCTTCATGCCACTTTGCAAACATTAACCACTGCAACCAATTGCTATAATGATGAGGTGGATTGTGCCTGGCTCTGATGTGAGTAATTAAAGAGGTGGAGGCAAGAAGCCCCACCCTTTCACAGCAGGTCCTGTACAAGGACTTGAATGCAATATTGAAATGGCAATTGCCAGATCAAAGCAATAGGACAGAGAATCCATTGCCCAGGCCTCCACAGAGGAGCCATTTGAAAGAATAAGTACCACGGCTTTTGTCCCAGACAGAGAGGAGCAAAGATCTACTAGTTTTGGGGGAATATCTGCTAATGTGAGCACTCTTACATGAAAGAACAGTTCTGGATTCAGCCAGGACAGTGAAAGCCAACTATATACTACATGCTGAAAGCCCAACTAGAAACTTGAAAGGAGAGAGGTAGGAAAGCCTCTTCCTTAGAGGGTGGCAGGCAGATCAATAAGAGACGGATGATCCAACATCCACCTCCGCACCCCTTGAGGTAAGCCCTCTGTTCCTACTCACAATACACCTGTTCATTGATATGCTGCCATCCAATGAACTTAAAACACATACCAGATCTTCACTTCATTGAACCCATCAATGCTACCTTCATTTCTCTACCCTGTTCTCCATCTGTCTCTGTGTCAGCTCACATGAAGTGTAGATCTTACACAAAGGAGAGGCAACAAGGAAAGGGTCAGTGCTGAATGCAGCTCCTTCACAGGCGATCTTGCAGTGAACGTGGAAGTAATGCATGTTACTTTCTTCAGTCCTCTGTGGGTTGTCTCTCCCTCTGGTACCTTATAGGGCAACCAGAGAAGGCTCCAACCATTTGCTTACAGAGGAAATAGCAGAACCTGCAGTGAGTTATGTTGTTTATCTCATTAGTGTAGGAGAGTCATAACTCAAAGCTCATGTGAAAGGCCAGGGGAGGAGGGGAAAAGGAGGGAGTTATGTGCAGTATTGTGTGAAATTAACCCTGAACTGTTTATCATGAGATGCAGATTTCTGACTCCTTTAACAAAGAGGACAGCAAGAACTCAAATTAATATGCTGAGTTTCTGACTCTCCTCTGTTTTTCAAGTCTGTGTAAGTGAAAAGAGGTCCTGGAGCTTTACCATTTGTCTTTATCTAGTTTTTCAGGTTAGGGATAGTAAATGGTAGTGAGCACAGCACACAAGACAGATACCAGGATGGCTGGCAGAGAATTTTCAGAGCCCTTTAGTATGGGCACAAGCACATTGTGTAAACCAAAACCAGGCATGCTAAAACTGCAGAGGGATGCCTTGACTCACCATAATACTACAAGAAATAGATTTACGCGAAGACACTCAAGGGAGCACTAAATGGGCTAATAAAAATCAAGAAAGAGGAAAGCAAATATGGGGGAGGAGGGCTGTTTCATTTCACACTGATTATTCTAATTCAAAATAACAAAGTCATCAGATTTGGTGGCCAATGCAGATGCAGGAGACTTCTTTCTCTTGATACTCTCTGACGAATGGTCCACCATTAGTCTCCAGCGCACACCTGCAGGAAAAATATCACCTAGTCCCTTTTGGAGGGCAAGTTGCCAAACAGCTCACTATCAGAAGTGCAGAAGGAAAGATTTGCAGAATGAATTTGCTCAAGATAGGCCACAGAGCTTATGGCTGAGAAAGGCAAAGCAGGACATCTTGGTTCCTGGTGTGATGCTGTAACACATTTATGATGATTCCTTCTGTAAGTGCACAGACACCAATGAGACCCACACAAGTCTATCTCTCTGGAAGTCTATCTCTCTGGAAGTCGCTGTTGACAAAACATTACTTGTGAATATAGTGGATGTACACCTGTAAAAATATATATATATATATATACACACACACCTTCTGACTGTGTTCAGAAGGATAAAAATAGCAGCACCTTACTCATAACAAGAGGAAGGAAAAGAAGAAAGAAAAGAAAAGAAAAGAAAAGAAAAGAAAAGAAAAGAAAAGAAAAGAAAAGAAAAGAAAAGACCTAATTTTGCCAAAGCATAATCTCTTAGGAAGGTGGAATTTTCAGCTGAAACAAAAAACTCGACTGTGGTTATGAAGCAACCCTAGAAAAGAAGGGTTAGTGCAGAAGTTTAGACAACTCCCATCTTGTGAATCACGTTCAGCAGTCCCAAATTACCCCAGTAGTTTTGGTAGCTGAAATATTCTTGGGGTATTTTTAACGCTGTAAAAACACCTGTTGTCTCCTCTGCCAGAAGTGTCTGCATTTTACTATAGAAACAGTTTTCTGATAGTACTGCAAGACAACACGAACTCTACTTTTGATATTTTGGGAATAGGAGGAGTGCAAGGATCCTTCCTTTAGTATATCCTAGGAAAGGGAGAAGGAAAGTTTCAGCTAAGACTCAGCTAGGCACTTTTCAGAAGCAGCAATTGCTTTCTTAGCCCTAGGAGGGCAAAGGAGCATTCTGTGTGTTCCTCCTACTTCACCTCCTGTAAACCAGACAGTGGAAGAGATTAGAGCAGGCTGCACCTTCCCATAATTTCAGATCTAGAATTTGAGGGGGTGGAGGGTGAAGGTGGGAGGGTGTCAAAATAGTTTAGAGAACTGGCATGTATTTATGCACGTGTGCATGTTATACTTCCAGTGCCCATGTACCCTAGGTCCCTTCCTGCCTGGATTCTCTGGGCTGCACTAAAGGGGAAAAAAAAAAAAAGGTAGAAATCCATTTTGGTGCTGTCAAAATATCTGTTCCTTCAGCTAATTATTGGTCAGATACTGAGCTATAACCTAGCCAGATATCCCCAGGGGTTCAGAAGGACTTCTGTCTGAGCAACATCTCCTGTCTTCCGACTGGTGACTGTCGACTGTCCTTTGCCTTTCAAAAAAGGATTTCAGATGGATTTAGTCTAACAAAGGAACAACTGACCAAAGTCTACAAAAATAACAGTGCTGTTTTCCCTTGAGCTTCACTGAGCTGTGGAACAGGCATTAGCTAAAGCTCCTTAAGGAAATATATCGACTTCTTTCTGTACCCAGGGGACCTGCAGCTGCAGAACAGATACCCAAGTTAGCTTGTCCAAAGCAGAACCAGGGCTTATAGGTATATTTCTAACCACCAGAACAATGTTCATTCCATTAACTGGACTCTCCTGTATTTTACTTCAGTTTTATATCCTTCCCAATATAGTTCCTTATTTTCAGCATTCATCTCAGAAACTCCCTTCTCCACCTTGGAGGTAATTCCAGTCCTGCTTAGAGCAGAGCATTGAGTCTTCTGCTCCAGACTGGGATCGATAGTTTGAAAAGAGCTACAATGATGCAGCCTTAGAAACTACCATGTCAGGCACTTCTTTGCGTAGAGTAATTAGCATGAGCTCTCTGCAGTTACCCAAGGAAATCCCCTGCAGGCACAGAGGTTTAGGAGGTTTAGGCAGTTTCTCTTCTGTGTGGCCTGTAGCAGGTTTGAGCTCCTATTAATTAAACCCCATGAGGGCTCAGTGGCCAGCCCTCCATACATGCACATGAATGCACAGACACAACACTACCAACCTGGTCCCCTGTGCCTCTTCTCCATCCAGATGTAGCAGTTGTTCTGAGCTACACCAGTCTGCGAATCCAGGAAGGGAAGGCGGACACTTCGCTCAGCACAGAGCCGGGAGTTGTAGCTGCGACAGTGCTCAATTGCTTCTTTGTAGAACTGGTCCCCGAGTCTGCCAAAAGAGACAGGGCAGACAGTGAGAAAGATTGCACTGCCCCCTCCAACAAGAGTAGAAAAAGGGGCATGAATGGTTGGTTGGTTTGAAAATGGACAAACAGAAAAACTTTGCCTGGACAGATGCAAATGTTGGTGACACGAGACACTGCTGAAGCAGATCATGCAGAAAGTGATGTCAAATTCACCAAAAGATCAGGCTGTCAGGAACCAGACACAGATTTTTTCAGTAGCAGTGTGGCTACTGAATGAGCAAATGATGCAATCACACTGGCCCATGACCCTGGGTCAGGCCCATGTACACCACAGTGAACTCATTTGATTGTTTCTCTTCCCCTGTAGTTTGTCCAGCCAATTCAGCAAACCAGTCATTTCAACCCCATGTTACAGAAGCTACTGCAGTATGTTTTGAGCAACCAGAAAGCCAGCCAAGTTTAGAAGAACTTCACTCCATCATTTCTGGTGTCAAAGACCCCATAAGAGCAAAGACCACAGTCCTCTTATTGTGTGCTTCTGCGACATGAAAACACTCCTTAATCACTGGAGCCATATCTGCAATGGTCATACCAGATGTTTTGTCATAAGCCTTCCAGAGTTTTCCTGGAAGGTGACAAGAGCAGCAGGCTACAACCAGTAGCGACCGGTAAGACCCAGCATGGCAAATGCTGCTTTTCTCTGGAGTCCAGTGGGAAGAACAGTTCTAAAGACAATGTCACTTAATAAATAACTGTTTGTTAAAAAATTCTGTAGAACCTTCATCTTCCATTGAGAAAGGTTTAAAAACCCTGCCTGCTGGAGATTACCAAAATCCTCCCTCCAAATTTCTCTAAACAGGGAAAAGCATCAAAGTAAACTACCCTGAAGACACAAAGCAGCTGTCATGCTGGAGCATTGCAAAGTAGGTGGGCCACACTGCTGAACCTCATTCTTGATCTATTGTCAAGGTGAAATTCAGTCGTGACACGAATAGCTAGGAAAGCTACCTGTTAGGGGTAAGTTCATTAGAAAACAGGAGCAGAGTGATAGATACCATAACTTGCTCTGACCCTGATATTCATTAGTGTGCGAAAAGAGTACAGCACATACAGCAAGTGAGCCAAAGGGATGCATGCACAGAGATAAAAGGGAGTCCCTTTCCTGTTCTATTAGTTGTTTTGCCCACTATCCTCTTCCATAGGCACAACTGGCATTTTAAAATTTTGCACACCTCTGAATGTCAAATCAGTGCAAATTGCTCTGTTTTACCATCTGTATCTTTTTTGTGACTCACATCTTTTAAGTGACTCCTCAGTTGTACGTTATGCTTTACATGAGAGTCAAACTCTTTTCGTCTTGGCTATGCTGGACCAATAGCCTATCACTGACAGGGGCTAAAAGCAGAGGCTTAGGGAAGAGCACAAATACAGCAAATACCAAGAGAGACACCTCTAGTTCCCCCTTCTCAATTCTGATAATCGGAACTTAATTTACCCAAGTCTCAGGTTATCCAATGATGGGGAGATCAGAACATCCTTTGGCTACAGAGACTTCGTAAGGGTTTTTCAGAGGTTTTGTGCAGCAGTGAACATCTGTGTGACCATGGTGCCTCTCAGACTTGTCCTCCCCTGCTGACCACCAGCTCCTGGGCAGCTGCCAGTGCAGGGATCTTTGGAGGGCAACTGAAGGAGAGAGCTCTCTGGACTGTGTAAGTGGAGGGTACAGCCGTGGGCAGAGTGTGTACAGCAGGATCCCTGCAGACACTGAATCCCCTGCAATGACCCCAAATGCCCTTTTCCATAAAAAGGCAGGGGGGGAAGGGAAGGGGACCAGGGGAGAAAGGAAAAGATAAGCTGCACTACTATACAAAGAATGTGACTAGGAAGAAATGAAATCTTATTAAAAGCTGTAATTAAAGTTGTACACTTGTGTAATCAAAGTCAGTAACAAGGAGACCCCAGCTGATCAAAGACTAACAGCTCTTTCCACAAACACATGAGTTTCCTCAGAGCTATGTCAGATTCCTTCTATATTAAACCAGGGATGCTCTCTAACTCTAAGGAGTTTACTGAAAAGAAAAGCATAGCTGTGTGACAAAAAATTGCCACCACTGCATAAGTCTTCCTTATGCCAAAAATCACTTCAGTCATTAGAATATGCGCACCACAAAGCATCCATATTAACAAAGACAATACATCTCAGCAACCCAGATATAGGATCTGACTGGAGATTGCTTCAGTTTCCACCTTGCTCTAAGACTGAAAATAACTGTAAGTCTTCAAATGTAAAATATTTGACTTTAAATCACATTATCAAGTAGAGAAATTTTCACATTTTTCTAAGAGGGAGAAAAGAGGTTTTGAGATCCTAATGGCAGAGAAGCAACCAAGCTAATAGGTCAAATTCACTCTTGACACAATCTTGCAGTCTAGATGTTTCATTACATTAATTTTAAAGATTTTAAATATGCACTTTTTGCCTTAAAGAAAAATAACAATTTAGAAGTATTCAGTCACCTCCATATTTTAAGAAAGCTTGCCTTGGCTCCACTACAGAAAGCATGATCAAAAAAATGCAGTTTTGTAAGTATTCACTGGAAAGATATTCAGATACTGAGACCTTGAGGAATTGTCCTGGCCTTAATTATAAATTGAATTTTTTTTTAAAAGTGACAAATAATCAAATATAGGAAAGTAAAGAAACGGTATTTCCTTGTGACACTCATATATCAGTGGTAAACAGCTTCCCTGAATTTACTTTTGAGTGCCTAGTTGTTTTGTTTTACCATTAGTCTTTATTGGAGGGATTCTGACACATTCCTAACTTCAGTTATTTTTTTTTTAAAAGAACTTCAAACTTAGCGATATTTTTTCATTTTTTGTGCTACATATCTAAACACAGCATGTTTTATTTTATGCAGGAAAAAACAGAAAGTATATTAAAATAAGGGCAAAAAAGGGGGAGTACGGTCCTATTGTTGTGTTCATCACTGTGGAGTCAGGGAGGTGGGACAAATCCCAGCCCCTTCCCAGGAGGTTTACAATGGAACTGGAGAACAGACAAGGGTGGGAATAAGACCGGAGAGCACATGAGCTCAAATGAAACTCAAACAGATCTGTTGAGTTTGAGCAAGTGAGATACAAGAAGAGAAAAAAATGAATATTATAAAGTGTATCATATGTCAGAAAAAAGATTAATTATCTGTTTCATGCTTCATAGTTTTCCCAAACTGTGTTGCTATGGAAGACTTACACTTCAACTCCTGAAAAAGTATCTGTAAAAACTATGGGGAATTTCCGCATTATTTTTATGAAAAGTATGTATGAGTCAGTGCTGTGCTGTGACTGACTGCAAGGGTCAATTCTTCCCTTTGGACAGGGGAGTTAAAGGTCACACAGACTTGTCTAGATTGATATTAATGACACAAAATCATCAGCATATGTGCAGATTTTAAAGATGCTGGGGAAAAAAAAGCAAGGAGTAGACATGAACAACTGCTGGACAAGGAAGGCAAATCATACTGAAGGCAGCACAACTGGAAATACAGAATACAGCTGTCAGCACACTGTGAAAAGCACACAGCCGTTCAGTACAGAGCCCCAGGTGAAACCCCAGCTGTTTGGGGCAGGCATGCCAGTGACACTGCTGGCATACACACAGGCTTTGCACTTACATACCAACCCATGCACACTAAAATAACTTGGTTCTGGCTGACTGATAAAGAATCCCGGACTTGGAAAAGAACAACCTATGCTATTGCATACTTCTGCAAAGCTGCATAGGAGAGGGAAATGTTTAGTGGAGGTTAGAGGCTCTTTATTGGTGCAAAAAAAGTCGGACTGAAACTAAACAGCAGGCTGGGAGCAGTGGAAGCTCCGTGTGAGCGGGGAGGTGAGCACTCTGAAAGCACCAGCAGCCCTGTGGGGGCTGGGACAGCGATGTGAGCCTGGTGCAATTCTGTGCAGCCTTGCAGGTAGTCACTGCCATGACAGCAAGCACCAGCATGGAAGATCACACTCTGTGACATCCTTGAGGTCACTGTTCTTTTAAGTGTTAAGAAACTGAGGGTTTCTATCATGGAAACAGGTCAGCTAATAACGAAGTCAGGGAAGAAAAATTCTTCCCTTCCCTCAATCTTTGCCGGCTAGCTCTAACTAGTCCATAAGATTTCTAAGCAGACTCCAACTTACTACTTTTCTGTGTAGTACCTAGTGACATGACTCTGCTGTCTAGGCATGCCTTCAATGAGGGGAAAAAAAAAAAAGAAACCCAAGAAGTTGCCTGTCTTATAAGCCCATAAATTAGCAACAAGGACCAAGAGCTTGACTTCATTCCAGATGTTCAAGATGTTTGTTTCTGTGCTGACAAGGGATCCTGATGGGCCCTGAAAGCAGCGGAGCAGCTCTCCACCACTACTTCACAATCCATCCTGCAAAGTCACATATTTTTGAGTGCACTTACACCTTTTTACATTGGCTATAAAATAGGCAGAATCCATCAGGCCCCTCCTGCAGTGCCTAACACAATTCAGGTTAGTACCCAGAGAAGGTGAGCACTCGCTGAAGACCTATAACCAGCCATGCTCAACCACGACTACAGGTCCACATCAGCCCAGGAAAACTTGTATAACAAAGAACCAGTCCTCCTTAAGTGCAGCTCTTAAATTTCCACCAGATACCTCTGAGTATGAATCCAGATTGTCTCCAGTTCTTGAGGCCAGGCCTCTTTCTAGTCATTTCCCTCTAAACCCATGCTCACTACATGACTAGACAAGTAAAAACCTGATAGCACAGGAAGAAATGACTAGTCATGTAACAGAAAGCAACACTTTTCCTTCTACAGTTTGCAATGGTCCTCAGTCACAATCAAAAATGTGGGACTTGCTTTCCTTAAGACCATGGAGTTTTCATTTACTATTATTAGCCTCTAGTCTTACATTTTAGATAATTTGACTCATTTGATACTGTGAGGAACAGTGAGGACAACTGGAAAAGACCTTTTAAATCAGAACTTGTTATTCAGCAGCACTGCCATCCAGTTTCAAACTGGGTGAGATCTGAGAAGTGTATGAGAGAAGTGGTACAATGCAGCTTCAAAAGATACTTTTTATTCTCCTTTTGGAGACACTCATGAATGAGTCTGGAAATGAAGCACCAGTGTGGTCTCAGGCCTTCTCACAAAGTTGAGCAGAGACTAAGAAATCAGGCAGGCACTACCTGAGCTATCAGTTGCCTGTGACACTGGAGACCATCTTGGACAGCTACACGTCTTGGCAAGTGTTGAGAGAACTGCACTGAGCTGGCTATACTCATTCCTTTCCAGCAGGTCCCATGAGGCCCCTGACAGGCAGCTGCTCCTTCTCTCTATGACCTGTGACATGAAGAGTGCCACAAGGCTCAATTCTTCAACCATTTCTATTTAATATCTATGCAAAACCTTCAGGGAATATGATGAAGTATCTGGGCAGCAATGCCAGCCATTACATTGATGACATGCAGCTTTATGTATCTTTTTCCCCCTCATGCTGACAGCACTCTCCCAAACCTCACAGTGTTGAAAGCAAGGGCAGCATAGCTGGCAGAGGCTGAAGTCAGAAGAGAGTGGAATGAGGCTGACAGGAAGTGGGAAGTATTACAAACTACGCACTAACACTATTAATACGACAATCTTATAGACACAATCACCAAAAGGACCTTCCTCTCCCTCTCCAATCAGCGTAATTCTCAAGCTGCAGCCTGGCTATTTCATGTGTGTTTCTCCCATCTGGACTGGCCTACTCTGACTCTCCACCTCAGACTAGAAAAGCAACAAAGACAGAGGTAGTTGCAAAACTGTGGTACTTACCCTATCACAAAGCAAGCCAAAGTCCATAGTCCCCTGCCTGTCCTCATGCCTTTTCCTCACAGACCCTGAAACACCATTGATTTTCATGAAGGGCACAGTGGACTAAGTTCAAGCTGCTTGAATGCCTGCTTCTCCTTTCTAGACCCAGATGCAACTGGAAACCTGTTCTTAACAGAGTCCAGTATCACCAGGCTTCTATAACATCTTCAGACAGCAGACCCTCAGCTTCAGAGCATCTTCCCTGAAGAGGTAAAGCATTCTGCTTTGCTCATCCTCACATTACATTGCAAGATGCTAACATAACATTCATCAAAAGATCCAAGCAAAAGAAAGTATGACATATTCAAGAGTGTCAGACAACTATTGAGCATTGAACAAAAAAGGGCTGGCTAGGCCCCTCCTTTGGCTGTACTCTCTGGAATTTTTACTCAGTAGGCAGTGCCTAAATGCTACAATCATGCACCCTTTGCAACTGCAGAAAGGTAGGACATGGAGATTCAAGAGGAATAGAGAATGGCTTCCCTGGCGTTAGGTAAAGCATAACAGACTGCTCAAAATCCTACCACAAACTCTAGTGGCAAGCCAGAAAGTGCAGGAATGTTCAGATTCAGTTTTCTCATAGTGGTCCATTGCAACTGTCCCTGCACAACATTTTCTAATGATGTAAGGGGTGTTAATGTGAGCAAAGGCAAAACAGGATTTCCAGATGTGCTACAGAATGACTCAAACTTTCTGGGCTTTCAGTTTTTTAACATAAACTTGGCAGCTTTCTAAAGACTCACAAACACATGTCTATCCTACACTCTCCAAGAGCCAGAGTCATTGAGACAGCTATTTCATTTCTATACACACTGAGTGATTTCACCTGATGGACAACAGGAAGACTGTATAACTTTCCCCAGCCTGGGAGTCAGAGAAAACAATGGCTAGCAGGACTCTTTTTGTGGTAGGTAGATGACAAAAATCAGACCACAAAACAGTACACAAAGAAGACAGTGTTGTTGCTAGAGCAGCAATGATCCAAGGGTAAACAAAGGTTCTTCCTTTCATTGGAATAACTCATGCAGACAGGTCAAAATAGACAAGCTTCTAGCACTTGTTCACTGCTCTGTGGCAGGTGCAGAGACTGTGTGTGGTTCAAGGGATTAGGAGCCATCAGAGATCTGATGATAAGCTCCTGAGTCAGCACTGGCACAGCCCAGACATTACAGCAGTCAAGAAGATGCCCTGATGCAAGATGCTCAAGTCTAGGTTGAATCCCAAATCAGTGTAAAAGCAGTGTGAGGTTTTTCAGCACCCTCTTCCAAACACCCAGCATTCACCCGTCTTCTATGCAGAAGGGCAAAGAAATCCCCTTTTGCAGGTATTTACCAGCAGACTTCCCCTAAAGGGTTGGAAATCCCTGCTGGCTACTTGTGGCCAGAATCAACAGGGTACTCACTGCTTGAATCACTGTGTGATCCTGATTTGTAACAGAGAGCGCGGCCTTGTAGAGCGAGCTACATTCATTACTCTGGAAACAGGCTTAGGCTGTAATTTAATCCACTGTGAAACTACTGGTATCATCTCATGCAAAAAGTCTGTCTTTGAAGAAAAATGACAAAAGGTAGGCTTAACTTACAATTTGAGGAAAATTGATCTGATTAGCCCCATCCTCACAGGTATTGTAGAAGTATGAGAGCTCTGCTGGCATTTCCATTTAAAGAAAAGAAACAGCAGCACAAGTTAATACTGCCAAGAAGAGTGTGGTGCATGATGGTATCTTGCTGACAAAAATCTGGCTTTCAGGGTCAAGAGCTGCAGCTGTCTCTGTGCAGGAATAAGGATCAGAACTAGAGATGCTCCTCTTCCTGCAGCTGTGCATGACCCCACTCAAGGCCTGCAGCCTCATTCCCAGCTCTCAAAGCCAAAAAGGTGGGATAATTCTGCCCATCTCACTCAGCTGTTAACATGCAGAGTTGTTGGCTAGATATAACAGCTATCTGTGTATGGTACAAGCTGATGTGTACTTATGAAATCAGGTATTTCAAAAGATTAAGTTAACAGCCCCATTCAAATGTACTGGACTGTGAACAATTATACTACAGTGCATGTGGTAATTTGTCCACATCTTCTCTTACTTTACTTTCATTTCCATGAAGAGGCATCAGCAGCAGTTTCCATGCCATACATCAGGCAACCTAAGTTATTTCCAGAGACAGACATTGCATACAATCTCTATTAGACTCAGCACAGTGACCAATTAGGTTAATCTCAGAGGCAGACTCCTTGGGGATGTCTCAGAGCATCTATTCTTTCTCAGGCCAGAGTTTCTGTTTTAAAGAGATGCAGCATCATCCAATTAAAGGAACAACAGGTGTGAAAGATAATAACCTAGACCTCTCTTGTGTCTGAATTGCACTCAGAATTCAGCTTAGTCCTAACCTCCCCTAAAAGGTCAAAAATTCTTTCCAATTACTAAAGGAATGAACTAATGAAAACTTCAGCAACAGTATTAGATTGGACATGACAACATCTAAGTTATTTTTTAATATATATTTTTAGAAAAGCAACTCAAGCTGCTGGGGCTTGGGGTCACCAGAATTCTGTTTGGCTTAGTGCAACGATAGTCTTAGGGGCCAGATGTAGTCAAAGACAAAGTCTATCCACTCAGCTCCCATGGTTCTGATTTCCCACAGTGGTCCTATATTTTGCATTCCTGGTGAAAATCATAATCTATCACCCAAGCTGGCACCAGCAAGACAGCAAACCAGACTTCTACAAATTACTCTGCCGTGACTTCCTTTGTAGCTCTAACAGTTCCCCTGCAGAACACGGGTAACACCCTACACTTACCTCACTAATAAATCGTGTGCGTTACTTCAGGCACTGTCTGTACTAAAAAGATGTTCAGATCAAGAACAGAAATCCTCTCCTAGCTCTAGCTGTGCCAGCTAAAAATATCACCCATTCCCTCCTACCCTGCTGCTTTTCACTGCTTGTCTCCTAGAGCTTACTGCTCCCACACCTCCTGCCACTGGCAATACTTGCATGAGCACTCCCTGACTCAGTTCAAGCAAGGCCATTCGATCTGTTTGAGCAAACCCAGCTGACATTGCCCGCAAGAGCTGAGGGCAAGCTCACAAAACCCCTTCTGCTGCCAGAGGTACCTCCAGCAGTACAACCAGCTTGGGTTAGTCTTCAAGTGGCACACTTGTTTGTTTGCAATGGGAAGAAGTCTGTCCACCATCAGTGGTGACAGCTAGGTCACTCAACCAGCACAGCCCTCTTGGGAGACACAAAAAATGCAAATGGAAGTTGTTCCCTACTCCAGTTACATCATTGACCGAAATGATATCAGCTAAGCTGACAAGAGCATTCCTTTTCATGTGTGTCTGAGTATCACATCTTTCATGAAGCCACATATCTCCACCAGAGCTCAATAGGCAGTGAGATATCAGGAAAGACCATGGGGGTTTTGCCCCATGCTTTAAGCCAAGTCAGAGTCCCAGCTGTCCAAGCTCTACAGCATGGTCCTGGTCTGAATGACCTCTGTTAGCCCTCTTGGAAGTTCTCAGGCTGGGATTTCCCCTGCTCCTTGCGCAGTTAGTTAGTAGACAAATATACAGTGCCATTCAATCCAGGTGGCAGAATTTAAAGATTAAAATAAACATGCAAGTAGAAGAGTAGTACAAATGTTCCTAAATGGTATGCAAGCTTCCCCACTACACTGAACTGTTATTACATTAATATTTTAGGTACTTCCTGTCCTTTCTCTAGAAAGAGTTAGTAAATTCACATTTTTCTGCTGACTTGTCTCTTTTGTAGGAACCTTGTATCTCCTGATGTAAAGGAAATGCCACTCTAGGAAACAATCCATTTGGCACAGGTGAAAATGATCCCACAAGTAGCAAAGCAGAGATTTATATAGATCTAACATAAAACCACATAATTATTAGAGTTTACTTTGCCCCTGAGGTCAGCCTTGGGAAAAAAAAAATCAGCTAGAGACAATATTTTAAAGTTACTAATATTGAAGGGGTAGCACTTTCAGATCCTTGGTCACAATCCATGTGTGACAAACTGAATACACATGTAAGAAACCACTAAAATCCACTGTACCCAGTCAATAATTATCAACCACACAAAACAAAACAGGAAATTATATTTTCTGTTCTCTACAAAGTCATCTCATTCCTAGAACTAAAGTTGTGTTTCTTTGAGTTATTATTTCTCTTAAATACATAGGAACAATCATTCCTATCAGGAACAATCATGTTGCTTGTGTAAATCTACTGGCCTTGGCAAACGTACAGCAGGGATATACTTGACTCATGCTACATAGGGAAATTCCCAAGAGAATTGTAAATTAGATTTCCTTTTCTCACCTCCTTCCCCCAGCTCTACCCACAAATGGAAGTAGGGCAGATTATGGTCATTCTTCTGGTGAAGTATCATTATTACTCCTTGAACAGTAACGATAAAAATTATAAGAGGCGAAACAGATGCATCCACCACATCATCTTACAGCTTCCCCAGCATAAAGAAGACCCTGTATTGAGAGCACACTGGAACTAACTCAAAGGTCTAGGCACAGGATCTTCTGCACCTGGAGCACATCCCATGGGAGCAGAGCAAACCATCATTGCAAATACTCACATATAACTCTGAGGAGTGATGTTTCAAACACCTGTGCCCTGGTTTCTGTAGATTCTTATGCGGCACCTAAGAGGAACTCTTTAATAAAGCCAAGAAAAAGTACTTGCCACAACCAGCTTTCAGAAACTCAAATATCTGATGGTTCTTCCCATACAAATGGACTTTCCTTGCACCTCTTTTTCTTCTGACTTGCTTCCTGTTCTCAGCACCACCTTAAGTATCAGATTGAGGTGGTTATTACTGTAGAACAGTTAAAGCAAATAGAAAAGCCTTGTAATTCACTTAACAATTAGCAAACCCTGTAATACTGTTTTGCTGGAATTATCACTGCAAAATAAAGATCCTTTCTTCTGCTCAAGTAACTTACTCTTTTGGCAAGTCTGAAAGACTCCACTTGTTTAATGCATATCCCCATCATGCTAGGGCAGACCTCAGATTCATTTTTGGCCCCATGTGTTGACAGAGGTCTTCAAACACTTGTGATGAAACCTTGCCTGCAACTAAGCATTAGGTCCCAGTTCAGCACAGCACATTATTGAGTGTGCAACTCCCCATCAATTCAAAGTTAGGCAGATACTTGAATATCTTGCTGAACAGAGATGGCAGCTGAACAGAGAGCACATGCTTCAGTGCACTTTTAGAATGAGGTCTTAGAAGCAGGTACACGTGGGCAAGGCTGTTCAGGTCAGTTTATCATGTTTTCCCAGCTGGAACTAGCCAGAGCTAACACATTGGTTCCATTTTCTTTCGGGGATGTAATACACTGCAGTAGTTAAAACTGCAGGTCACAGAAGTGTAATCTAGGGATCATGAGACAGTCATTAATCAATCAACCAGTGGAAATAGGAGCTGGGTAGATATCATTATCTCTACATTACAGATGAGACACGGAGAGTTTGCATAACAAAGCCATAGAGAAAGAGAAGTCACTTTTCTTATTTCCCAGTTTTGCTCCATCTTTTCCTCTGAAATTTGTTTTCTCACTCTGCAAGACTTCCTTCCCCAACTGCCATCCAGCAACCTTCTTGATTCAGAGACAAAGCTGACTCCATGTCGTGCTGAAAGCTAGTTGAAGCTCTTCTATACAAAAATCAGTTAAAGTACAGGAGTAACCTTTCTTTTATTTCAGATATCCTGTAAAAGCTACCTGAATGCTGCAGTGACAATGACAATGACAAGCAAAGACAATGACTAAACGAGTTTGGACATGGAACTAAACTGCGTCCAGAGTCTCCACTTGTCTGCACCCCAATTAGTACAGAATGGAGACAAGCATCACTGTGGTCTATAAACAGGACAAGACTGACAAGCAACTGAAGGAAAAGAACTGCAGGAGTCAACTGTCAGAGCAAGGAGAGGTTACAGAAAAAGAGAGAGAGAAAGGTTAGCCCACTGCCCTGGAGTAATGGCTAGCCTTTAACACACAGCCTCTGCTCCTGTCAGTATTTCTTCTTGGACAGGTTATCTCAGGAATTTATGCTTTCCAATAATTACCTTTCAGAGGGCTCTCACTTATCTTGCAAGAGGAATCCAACAGTAACCTGACCTGCATTGCTCATGCAATCACCATCCACCCCCTCTAACCTTACATCCCATCTCTCAAAGCAAAAGCAAGCAGCTCTTCCCAGACTTCCAGTGCTGCATCAGCAGCAGTTGATAAAATTGCTTGGCGAAGTTGATAAAAACAAGAGTTTTAATGCTTACAATGTTATATAAACATTGACGAGCTTGCAGGCAAAGCAGTAAAATATTACCAGCAGGTTAAAATACCTCATGTGGTAACATTATATTATCCAGAACTCAAGATGAACAGTTGTCTTGCACCACCATAAGAAGCATTTTTACCTGAGGGCAAGTTTCATTATTTTACTGCAGCAGATCTCAGAGCCAGTTAGCATTGGCTTTAATAAATTCTGGGATTCACAGGGCCATCTAATTAAGCTCTCTTCCTGTTACCCTTCCAATCTACCTTTCTTAAACTATGTGAATTGCTTTTCTTCTTGAAGCATCAATGCCAAAGAGAAGCTTTTGCTTTTGGCATTCACTCCATAGCCATTTCAGATGAACTTGTGTATCTTTGCTAAAGTATATGTTATTACACTCAGTTTAATTATACTCCCATTCATGCTCTGATCAAGGCCCTCTCTGGTTGGCTTTTTGTATAAGAGACTCCATTACATCCAGTACAAGCTGATGGGAACCAATTTATTCCCATTACCACAGCTGGAACAAGGAGAAGGATTCTTATTTTCTATTTTGGATTTAATGAGATATCTCTTCAGCCAGTCAGTAGTGATAAGGAAATACTTCATCATCAAGTTCTGAGAAAATACCAGGCTTGATAAAAGAAGTAAAAAGCCATATAACATTCATCATGGGGGACCCTGTCATCAGTCCAAAACATATGGTCAGGGCACATAAGACGTTAAATTTCTGTTGCAGAGTGGATTTCCCTCAAATGGGCTTGCAGCCACTTTGGGCAGGTACCCAGAGGAATCTCTCTTTCTTTTTCCTAGACTGGCTACCCAACTAACTTCAGCCTGGAATAATGTCCACGCCTCACTCTGGTTGCATTATTTTAAAGGAGTCACATATTGCATTCAGACCCATGAGAACTTTGGACAAATGCTCTCACACACTCTCCCAGGCATTCTCATACTCCCAGAGGAACAGGATGGCACCACAAGAAAGAGTTTGATGTGGGGAGAGCATAAGAGAGGAGGGCAAGAGAAAGCTGCTCTTCCCTCATTAAACTTTAATAGGTGCCTAGGCCCAGCAATGCTGCACTACAGTTTGGATTTATGTTTCCCAATTAATGGAATTCACAGTATAAAGTTTTCTCTTTCTGTTTTGAAGGGGGAGGAAGAGGAGAAAAAACACATTCCAACCATTTGGCACAGCAAACTTCCCCAGCTATCCTCTGGGAACAAAAAGGGAGGGAAAAAAAAGGCTTGTCACCACACAATTTAAAATAACCCATCTTTGCTGGCTCCACTGTGTCTCAGGGGTAGATCCAAGTCTTAGCCCCCACCCAGTAGGGCTGCAGGCCCAAAACACTTGACATTCATCAGGAGAAGCAAAACAGCTCCAAGGCAATGGGAGGGGGAAGGGAAGAGTGCCTCCATGGGCAGGAGTTGAGAAGGGAAGAAAAATAAAAGATCTGCAAAAAGGTCACATGTAAGGAGGGTATGGAAGTCTTCTGCTTCTAAGGAGTATCGTGCACAGATGAATCCTCTTGGTGTAGCTGCTACCAAGCACAAAGCTGGCAGGTAAATGCCTCCTCTGACCTCTGTGGGGTGATCTCCTTTGTCGTTAGCTTGGGAACTGTGATTCTTTGATAGCAGCACTGTTGGCTCTATCACTTGAACAACAGAATGATGATCTCCTTTCCCTCCAAAGTGTCCCCTCTTCTCCCTAAAGAGAACCACAAGCCACATGCATGGAATGCTAAAAAATCTAATCATGTTTGGTGAGGGTTATGCAAGAAAAGCCCTTCAGATACTCTTTGGAGTTTTTGTGTAACATACACTCATCAGTTACACACTAAATCTTTCTCAGCATAAAGAGAAAAACCAGGAGACAGCACCATATGACTCAGTGAAACACAGGACACTTTTTGCAGAAAATGGAAAACAATCTAATGTATTACATAGCTCAGCCTGAGTTCCTTAAAACATCACATCTGGGTTCTGAAGGAATCAGTACGCCTAATCAGAGCCTCTCTGCTCAACAAACAAGAAGGCTTAGCCAATATTTCAAAGAACTAGTGATTGTTCTTTACTCTTTGATGTAGTTAAAGAGAGAAGCAGAAAGATGGAGAGATGGAAGGCAACTCTTCTCTCCAGCAGTCAGGAAGAAAACACAATTGCAGAGCTCTACAAGCTAATCACAGTGACGACCTGACAGTGCACTAAAGCACCTGCTCACAGCTTACCATCAGCACGCAACAATGATGACAAAGCATCAACCACAGCACAGCATAGGAGACCACACCCTGGTGATTATGTTGCTCCCTCTCAGTCCATTGAAGAAGCAAACTTTTCAGGTTTGACTATCGCTCATCTACAGCACTGCCTATGCACAGATTGCCTATATTTACAAATTAATCACTGCCACATGGACTCTTGGTTATAAGGCTGCCGTGAATGACTTTGAATATTTTACTTAAGAGGAGCTATAGGAACACATATATGGGTTTTGAATACAAAGAATGCCTGGTGTTCATTTGACTTTTTATGTGTTGATGCAACTCTTCCAGGTCGTTCTTGTTGTGAGGGTAATGGAGAGCTAGGAAATCTCAAAACTTGATTTTCATGTGACTTCTTGCCAGAGAGAAGTTCAATTACAAGAAAATTATACACTTGTATGAATGATAAGTTCATGGCACTCTTGTACTCCTTTTGGTCTAGCAAGCCAGAAGACTGAAGGAAAGAAGGCAAGTCCAAGTGCAGAGCATACTAAAATAAAATGAACCTTCAGTATGAAGCGAGCTGATAAACAGCTGGCATCTGTGTCTTCAGCCAGTGGCATCTTAGATGAAATTATGTCTGTTCCTACTAAGTAGCTCCTACTCCATTTTACCCTTCATAAGTTTGTCCATCAGCTGATGAGGTTCCTCAGTTTTGTCTGGTGCATCCAAAAGTGGAGAAGCAGCTGGAAACTGCTGCAGCATCTGGAAAGCATCTGTGGCAAAAATTCATACAGGATTTTGAGGTGATAGCTGGTATGGCTGTAATTTACTACAGGATCACATGGTTTTGAGATTGTTTCTAATATCCCCAAAATGACACTTTACAGAATTTTTATGCTGCATGCTTGTGCTTAGGTTTGTTTGCTTCTCTGTTTTCTGTTAATTCTGCCTGCATAAAGGAGAAAATCTTGATAAAATACTGGAGAAGAATCCCAGAACACATGGTTCTACAGAAAGAAGAGGACTAAGTTCTAGCAATATCCATCTTTTAGAGGGTTGTTAGTGTTCCAAAAACAGCAGTAAAAATACAGCTTGTCTCTGCAATTGTCTGCTTCCTTCAGCGTTCCAGGTTCTATAGTCACTTGAGGAACATGTTTATATAATGTCCTGAAGAACCAAACTGGCTACTGCAGTAATATCTTTCCATGTGATTGTAACTGTCAGTACTTTTTAACAGAGGAATAGTACAAAAAAATTTTAAAAGGTGGAAGCAGAGAAAATACAACTTGCTTTTGTAAAACATTTAATATTTTAATAACAGGTGAATTATGACAAATTACAATTCAGCTTCAGTCTGGGCTTAAGGCCTGAATCTGAACTTCAGAAACATCATTTCCCCATGCCATTGTACATTTGGTTGTCATTAAAGCTTGCATAGACTGAGAACTCCGTTTTGATTTCTCCTTGATTTACACTCACTATACTAAGGTAAAAAGCTGCACAAGATGGAAGAAGAATGAGGCCACAGCATTGGTGTTGGTATTTGCCTATGTATTGAGGAATTTTTTCAAAGACTGTGAGGTTGAAAAGACAGGTATCAAATCAAATCAGTCCAGTGGGGAAACTTTTAATCATGGCTCCCACTGAACAAAACAGCAATACCATTGGGAATGACAAATTTGAATAAGTAAGGAAAGATGGCAAAAAAAGACTGAAAAGGGAGCAGTAAATGGAACAGCACACAGCAGGGACTGTGTGTCTTTGAACAACAAAGGACTGGAAATTACAAACTTAAAAATAGAGCCCAGTCTCTACCAACCCCACAAAATAATGTACAAGGCATTTAGCACACAAAGGTCCACAAAAACAGGGTACAAATTTCCAGTATGCTAAAAACACTTAAGTAAAAAAAAAATTACCAGGACCCTCAAGTCCTATAACCTGCCCCAGAAAGACAAAACTGGCATCACCAGTGTTCTAGGGCATGCAAAATTCCAAGGGATTTGTGGGGCAAATGTGCTTAGATCATGTCAGGAGGTGATCCATACCCCATGCTACAGAGAAAAGTAAAGAAGGAGACCAAGAAGACACTAGCTGACAAAGCATCTCTAAGACTGTGGACTCCTCCTAACCATCCTTCTTTTTATATCACAGGGCATACAAGGGATGATCAGACCTCAAAATGCAATAAAGGCCCATTCCAAATGATAAAGCTGAAACATGGTAGAGGGAAGCAAGAAAAGGCAGGTCAAGTACAACTCCACATCTGCCCAGATTTGGAAGCTTTGTGATGTAGCATTTGATTGGATCTTTGCCAATAGGTTCCATCTTAAACTTGAGATTCAGGCACATCTGTTTTAACTGGAAAAGTAGGCAGGAAGGGGACTAAGTCCAAGGCCATGCAGCTTAACCCCTAACCTATGGGAAATAAGCCTTTTTTATCCTGATATTCCCACCTTTCTTCCTGTATTCCAGCTACCACCCCCACCTGGTATTTAACAGAATCACAGAATGATTTCTGTTGGAAGGGACCTTAAAGATAATCTAGTTCCAAGGCCCTACCATGGGCAGGGACACCTTCCACTAAACCAGGTTATTTTCATATTTTCCTCTTTCAAAGTAGTGAAGTATTTATAGTATTTCCAAATCAAACCACTCAAAAAATCTTGAGTTGGGTCCTGTTTCTGAACTGGTAGATTATTTTAGGTGTAAATATTTCTACAGCCAGCAGAGACAGAAATTTCAGCAATAAAACTGAAAATCTCATGTAGTCCCCTGCTTCTAGGAGCTGGAGTTGCTAAGAAAGCAACATATTTTGAAAACATTAACAAAATCACTGTCAAATGCCTAGATAGTAAAACCAGAATAATACTAGTATGTTAGACACTTGCACACATCTTAGCAAAAACTGGCAATTTGAGTTGAAGGAAACCTCTTTCTCCACCAGGAAGGTCTCCCTCAAATAAACCAACTCTAACTACAGTCTTTTTTTCTCTTATGAAGAAAATGCTCTTCTAGAAGAGGACTGAATCAGTTCCTGTGTACTTCAGAGTACTTTTGACTTGCATCAGTGCAAAAGGAGAATCAGGACACATTGTACTCTTCTTCCATAGCTCTGTAACAACAGAGGACATTTCAGAGGGACTGACAAGACTTTTTAAAGGGTGTACTAAAGGAGACAGTTTAGACTACGAAAATTGAAGTAATTAATCAATGCAAAGGTAATGCTCATCATGTAACTTACGCCTTCACAGACCGTGAAACTTAAATTTTGCAATCTGTTGCAGTCCCTTGGAGCTTGATTCTGTGTTGAATAAGCCAGAAAAATAAACCATGGGCAGAGCTAGAAGCAGCATCTTCATACCCTTCCTGTATTTCATTCACCCCACTTTTATTCACCCATCATGCCCTAAAATTTGCTGACAAAGTTGAAGTGTCAGGACACAGCATAAGTCCCATCCCACTACATCCTCCAATGGCTTCCCCACAGCTACAGAGTCAAGACTGGATATAAAAATGGCTGCTCTTTTCTGATCAAAAATGGCTTCTCAATTTAGATCACAAGCATATCTTTGATTTCCCTTCTCCCTTTCTTGAAATCCCCCAGGTAGAGGGTCTGAAAACGTTGAGTCACTCCAAATAGTAAATGTAATTGTTCCCAATTCTACCCCACAGAAAATCCATTTAATAGCACAGGGCTAAACAAGGGTGGACTTTGTCCTACCTTTCTGCTATAGATAGCATTTTACTGTCACTGAGGGAATAAAATAATCATAAGAGCATAATGATAGCATGTGTTTTGCTAGCTGCTTGCTGTTCTTCACGTGGGGCAATCACTGGCAATTCTCAGATTTAATCTCTCCCCTTCCCCAACCATGCAGTTGATTACCGCTCTCATTCCCAGTTAAAAATCCTTGATCAGTGTAATGCACATAAAGGAATCTCTGACCCCAGCTAAGGGAACCACAAGAGATGACATTTGGTTCTTTGAGAGAGGAGTAGATAAAAAGGAAAAATGACAGCTGGAGTCAGGAGGAGCTAGTTAGTGGATTGCAGGCCCAGGAGGGTGCAGGGTGGGGGCCCACGAAAGAGAAACAATAAGAGACTGCAGCCAGACTGTTTCCTCTCCTTCCCTGAATCTCCTTTGAGTCTGTGAGAATGACTGCAGCAGATGTCAGGACCCATGGGGGATCACTCCTTTCACTTTCTTATCTCTTAAAAAAAGTAACCTAGAAAATAGAAGAAATATTGGAGAAAAAAAAAAAATGAACTAATATCTCGGCTTTGACATGTGGGAATGAATACAAAGGTGAGCACCACCTTGTAATGACCTGTGGTATGTAAATACACTGAAGCCAGCGGGAGGAATTTTTCTGGGTCTGGTCCAACAGGGGCAAACATTTACAGAATCTGACTGGGATTAACCTGTGGTTTCCACTTCAGGATACAAAGGGGAAATACAATAAGCAAGCACAAGGCAAGCAGCAGTTGTGAGGAACATCCCTGTGCTTCTCCAACACATGCAACACGGCCAGAGCTGGCTTGCAATCCCACCTGGCAAGCGCCTTGGTTCTGGGAACATCCCCAGAAAGCACTCAATGCGTGTGTGTGGATGCGAGTGTGCTCATACCAGGGGGTGTTTCTCACCATGCAGCACTGAACACACAAGGGTTCATCCATTTCTAAAATACCAAATCTGATTCAGCATTACTCAGGACACCAGACAGAAACCAGCAAGTATTAGTCAAAGGCATTTTAGGCTAGATTCCTTTGAAGTCCATGGAATTACACCAGAGAGAAAGAGCCTGGCTGCTTAATATTTGTGGCTTGCCAAATTGTACATATGTGTTGGTTCTTTTGTTTTGGAGACAAAATTCTACAAATTGCCATTATGAAAGAGGTTAATTTTTATTTTAGAAAGACCACATTCTCAAGGCATAGGAGGAAGTCCACTTCCATCCTCTAAGTCTGTTTTACTTCATTCCACACACCCAGAGATGGACACCAGGCTTTTTCAGACTTGCAAATATGTTAAGGTATACAGACACTGATGATTTTAAATGCTTCACAGTAGAAGTCACTCCCTGTCACAGAAGAACCTAGCAATGACAAAGTTGGATGAGCCTTCAGGTCTTTTCCAGATTCATGTAAGGCATTTTAAAAGAAATATTCAAGTTGAAACCCTGTGTTTTGGCTTTGTGCATCTGGAACAAGAGGAAGCCTGGGAACTGCAGAAGAGGAGTCCAAGTTCTGACCACAGAACACACCTGTGCCCATTTACAGAAGGGAAGCTGCATGTACTCAAGGCACACTCATTGCTAGCAGAGAGGTTTTAATCCAGATTTTTCCAAAATCTGTAATCCCCTCCTTTATAACAATAGGTTTCAAAAACACAATCATTTGGAAGTTTCCCATTTCATCATTCTGGTAAACCCACTCAAAGAGAAGGAAGCTGTGTGAAATCCTGAAAAATAAAAAAACCAGCCCACTACTGTTTTACTTCGATGGGCAAGTCAGAAACCCTCCCTCCAGACCACTTATTTGACTCAAAAGTAAAAAGTAGTTTACAGCAAAATACACAGCAGCTAATCGAGAAGAACCTAGGTTAAAATACATCACCAGCTCTGAATATTATTTGTCTTGGAGGTGGCAACAATAGAAAGCAAGCAACTGATGACACAGCTTCTCCACCAATTAGGAACCAACACTGATCTCCTGGGTACAACAGCCAAGATTAACTGGGCTCTTCAGCCTCTCCTTAATATTTCTCAAGCACCCAATAATATCCTCAGCACCTTGTCTAGCAAACACAGCGGAAGACCCTGCACCAAACGCACTGTACAACACTCAGCTGCAGTCTCCCACACCTGCACCTGGAGGGCAAAGACGAATCCTGTTACAGAAAAACATGTGAGCACTCCAGTCAGGGACCATGTTGGTACATGTTTACAGTGCCTTGTGCAGCAGGGCCCAAACGCAGAGCGGAGCCCTTGGGCACAGGGTAAGTTTCTTCTTCTTTCTGAACTTAGGAAAAATCATGCAAGATAACAAAAGAGACTCAACTAATATGGTTTAGGAAAGAATAATTTATCTGCTTTCTCTGTAAGCACCAGTAACTCATTACTTGGTTTTCATGTTATTTTCATCTGAAAGGCAAACCTGCTATGATGGGAATGAACTCAGCCAAAACAAAAAAAAACCAGGGCACCAGTGTAACTGGGAAAAGAGACCAAACATCTGAGAGGGGGAAGTACTCAGCATGTACCATGGGAAGGAAAATAAATTAAAATAAAAAAGGAAAGGCAAGGAAGAACACTAATTAAAGACACAATGTGGATGCAGGAGAACACACAAAGATCCCCCCCACCTCACCCCTGCCATCCATATGACAGTGCTGCTTTGTGGAACAGAACAATAGGTACATTATACTAACCTATAATTACCCCAAGAAGAATGATAGCAAAGTCAAGGCATTACATGAACATTGGAATATTGGATACAATCCCATAAGAAGCGAGAGGGTGGAGGAGGAGCTTTAAAAAGAGATTGAAACCTTCCCAGTACAGAACATCAAAGATGAAATTTCATGTTCTCTTCACATTTATTTGGGTTTTTCTTTTATTTGATGTGATGATTTAAACACAGTTCCCTTTTTCATGTATTTCTTGGCTGCAATTGGTTCCAGCACTGTAACATCCTCCTTCAGCAGCATGGTGGATTTGGCACTAGCAGGAGCTCAGCCCAGTGCATGACTGCACCATGTGTATAAGCAGTAGGAGGCAAGAAGGGTGGATCGAGATGAACGCCAGCTCCGGACAAAGAAAAGCAAAGGGGCTGGAGATGCAGTGAATGCATAATCCAGGGTAACCAAGGCACAAGGCACACAGGCATACAATACCTGTGCTCCCATTCCAATCAGATAGCAGGGTTTGAAATACAGGAAGCAGTGAGGCACAACTCTACACCTGTTTAAAACATGCCACTTGCCTTCGTAGAGTTATGAAATATTGGGAAAATACTGAAATAAAGACTTGGACTTGTGTGGGTTTTTTGCTTCTTCTGTCTGTTTTTAAGAGACAGTATGTTGCATTAGACACATCCTTGACCCAAAAAGTGAGGAGTAACCTATCTATTCTGCAAAATCTAAATGTTCTTTCTTGATTTTTCTTTTAATACAGTAGTAACTATGACAAACTGGTGTAAACAACTGTATCACTTGGTTCATAGACAAGGAAGCGGTATGCAGACAAACATAAGCACTTCTTCCTTTGGTCATTCTAGGTGAACTCTGCTCCTGCCTGTAGATACTACTGATTGAGCCCTTGCTTCCTCCAGAGAGAATGTCCAATCACTCCAGCACACTGTGTCTCCAAATAATGAGCAAAGATTTTAAAAAAACTCCTGAAAACACTGAAGATCAGCCCTTGTAGGATGTTGCCACATGGCTTGTACTCAGCTGCACTCAATCCTGTGTCTTCCTTGTGAAGGCCTCCTGCCTACAGCGTGGTCAGACACGCTTCCGATGAGTTACAGGGTGGTTCTGCACTGTAGCAAGGAAATACCAATGCAAACAGTTATTAAAGGTATTTACAGCCCTGTAGTGACAGGCTACATTGCAGGGTAGCACTCAAGCACTGTTCCCTAATGGATTCAGACCTCATTATTGTGCAGTGTTGGAAAGGGAATACAGTAGCACCTACTTGACACGAAGCAGGACACCTCTGACCAGCCAGCTGATAGTGTTTAACCTCTGTGGGAAGAGCTCGGAGCTGTTGCTGAGTCCATGTAGGCCCAGAATGGTTAGAGGCTGGGGCAAGGACCAAACTCAGCAGAAACCGTGTGGCCCTGCAGCAGTGCAGGAAACAATCAGCACTATCTCACCTCTGTGAGAGAAGGAATCCGGGCTCCTGTGGGGCTAAAAAGGCAAAGGGAACTGGAAAGGACTGTTTTGCATTGAGCTAAAAGTTCAATTTGCCCTGCTCAAGGGAGAAGCTCCCAGGCTGGAAATAACTTGGGTCTGGGCTACTGGCTCTAAAGAAGTGAGGCCTTGTCCTTCAGCTGTGTGACCATCAGCCCTCTGTCTCTGTAATTGGGGATCAGCTCCTGAGCCAGCCTACTCCAAGGGGACATAAGAGTGGGGCTGTCTGAACTTGGCAGGCAGCCAGCAGAACCTGAAAGCAGCTTTTGCACACCAAAAGCCTCCAGTATTGTAATTTTGGGAAAAGAAGCTAGGTGTATGTATTCTCTCTGCATATATCCCACTTGCAGCCCTGCCTGCAGCCACTGCCTAAAAGTCAGATCCCATGCTCAAGAAAATAGGAGCTTATTAAGCATTCTCCCACTCACTTTGCTAATAGGTCTCTAATCCCCTCTCATTTTGTGCTGTCCCAAACCAGCAGGGAGAGGAATGGAAAAGATATGATATGTTCCTGTGCTTCATCATGCTTCCTCACACCAAGCAGACAAAAAGACAGTAATATGTGCAAGAAAGATAAGCCACTCTCTGTCTCCATTCAGCAGAGTGGGGGCCTCTCTGTTCTTGCTAACAGGTGTTAATACAGCAGTGACCAAGAAGTGCTCTCAGTTGCACTGCATTAAGAAGAAAAAAATTATCATCACTCCATTGACTTGGGAAGAATAGCTCCTGATGTCATGCTTCTGAAGCTGTGAGCAGAATCTGGCATACAAGCAATTACAGAAGTAATTTAGAGAAGACAGGAATCATCCAAGACAGCCAAAACAACAGGGCAAAAATACAGCTTATTTAAAGAGAATGCTGGATAGGGCAGTGCTGACCCTTTTTTTCACTCTAGAACAGATAACCTCAATAACTACAACCATTTTTATTTGGACACTATGTAATGGAAAACTTACCCTTGCCATTCACACTTCTCTCACTACAGACACCCAGCTGATCTCATAGCACTCCTCCCTCTGCCACATCCACACATACACAACTTGCTTCTCTGGGCAGAGCAGCGACTCATATTTCATCTGTACCACGGGCTTCATTTGTAACTCTGCCCACCGAGTGTTGTCAAAAAGCTGGAAAGGATACTGGAATGAAATCTATGCAGCTCTTTGGCCTTCTGAATGATTACAACTATGACACTTAAACCCGCTAATGTGCTATGCATTTTCTAGCAAAGCTGGTGGGTTACTACGGTATTTTGGGAGGGGGCAGGAGCTTGAAAAGATGTCTTCCTCAGGGAGGAGGAGAAGGAGACAAAAATCTAACAAAGTGAATTGCTCAGCAGTCTGATACTCAGCAAACTCCTCAAACTTGCTGTAACAAGGGTTGCATTTCAAAGATCCAGAAACAGCTTCCCAAGACAAAAATAAACTTGTGTGTTCCTGCCAGGTGGATACACAGGACTGCCTTTTGATGAATGTCTTTTGATTTTCTAGAAGTAGTAATTCCCTTCCTCTTGCCCTGCTCTGACTTTAGTCAAAGCAATGTCTTGTAGGTTTATTCTCACACTTTCCATTTTTTTTCAGCAGAAATAACTCTATATTTACATCCTTTTTTGACTTAAATCAGATGAGAGCCCAAGAGGAAGCCAACCCAGAAGCACCACAGGCTTTGCTGTGTGGAAAACCTCCTGGTCTGAAAGTGCTGACCAACTGCTCGCCATTCCTACTAAAGCAGGGCAGGTTTTGCTGAGAAGCCCGGCAAGGCACGGGGAGTCTGTCAGAGCTGCAGGCAGGCACCTCATGCAGGATGCCCCCACTTCTCATCATGTCTCCTCTTGTAAGAACTTTTGTACATTTCCTTCTCACCCACTGTTCCTATACATTCTTATAAGAACCACAATATTGAAGAAAAAGTGCTAAACTGTAGAGATAAGGAACAGCCAGAAACAAAAGTACACCAAATACTACAGTATTTGACATCCACTCCACTCAGACGTGTAATGCCGGAAGAAGGGAACATCTCTGGAACAAAAGAGGTGCAAGCAGAAAGCCAGGGCTCACTCAAGTTACATTAGTGAGCAGGACAGTTTTGCAAAGTAACAAAATTTCATGCTTAAAATTTTGTTATGGCCCATCTATTTGACCAAAGGGGAAGGTAAAAGTGCATTCGTTATATGACAGGTAGCTAACAAGAGACAAAATTTGTCTTCCTTGAGGAAGCTAGTTTACGGCGTGGGTTTCTTCACCCAATTAACATGGGGCAGGAAGAGAGGCAATGGCTTCAAGTTGCACCAGGACAGGTCTAGGTTGGATATTTGGAAAAAAAAATTTACCACCAAAAGGGTTATCAAGCACTGGAACAGACTGCCCAGAAAAGTGGTTGAGTCACCATCCTTGGAGGTATTTAAAAGACACATAGATGTGGAACTCAGGTGCACTGGGTTAACAGTTGGACTCAATAATCTTAATGGCTTTTTCCAACCTATATGATTCTATGACAGTCAACATTATGTGCAAGAGTAGTTTCTGACCTGAGAATGTTAAAATAGTAAAACAGCACAGAACTGATTAGTAGCACTGGAAATATACAGAAACAAACTTAAGAGTCAGTCTTATTGCAAAACCAAGACCTCAGCTTTTTCTTTAAACCTAGCATGTTCTAGAGGACATAACAGCCTCTCTTTGCCATCTTTAACTGAAACAGATCTAAACAAAATTACTGCCTATGGCAACTTTTAGTGGGCAAAAACCAGGAGTAAGCCAAAATGTCTGCTTAGCAGAGCTACAAGGAAGCAAGAGAGGAGCAAGTAGGCCCCTTCTCCAGACCTCTGTGCACTTTCATTGATGTTACAATAGTCCCCATTTGAAATAAAATTAAACACCACCTCTTTATGCCCCTCAACATCATTAATAAATTTTTCCTGCTGCCACTGTGCTTTGTTCTTCCCCTTCTGGAGGGTCTGAAGAGTACACAGGGCCTAGGGGTATATACCAAAAAGAAGCAAACGGTAGGAAATTTCATTACTGAGACATTTCAGACCACATCCTGCTCTTGTTCTCCTGACTGAGAGGCTGCTAGATCAATTGCTTTGTGCCATCTCCCTATCATGCAGGTGCTACCTGATATAACCTACTTAAGGGTAGAGTCTCAGTGAAAGTCAACACTCCGCCACATACATAAGGACAAATATGCAACACTGAAGGCTGCTGAGCCCTATTTTTCATCACTGAAAGCTGCAGACCAAAATGTGCAGCACAAACCCAGCATTACAAAGTGGCAGTCCCAATTTCTGAAGAAAGGTCTGCACCAGGCCAGAGAAACTTGCTCGCTTCCAGCCAAGTGTAATTCTGCAAATTGGTCAACAGGCACCTGGTTTCAATCTACAAACACTGCCTATCTCTATAAACCTCTCCTTCTGAGGGCTTTACTGAATTATACCCCACAGGAGCCCCTTGAGGGATTTATCTGCCCTTCTGCTGATAGAGGAGCTAAAGGCATGGGGAGGACATGAATCGTCTCCAAGCACAGGACCTGCTACATTACCTTCAACACCTGCACTATTTTAATCAACCAGACATGCTTTATCTGCTTCCTTGCCTACTACATGGCCATTCTGTGCCACAGTCCCACAATCAGTTAAAGACAGCAGTAGCTGGCACTGACCTTAAAATAAATGTCCTCTACCCTTCTCCTCCCACGGTTCCCATAACGTCTGTCTTCCCCCCTATGCCACACAAGCTCTCATACAATCACTAAATGTAAAAGAATGGTGTAAAAACAAATCAAATTTTTTAAGCGCAGTGGGTTCTCTTGCCTTGATCACTTCACATCTGGTACAAGGAAAGGCAGTGTCAGGTTGGGACGTACAGTCAGGAACTGCTGGCAGACAAGACTGCAGCACTGGCTAAAACCAGTTACGGACCTACACCATCGGTCAGCAAGTCCTGCACATCCTGCACTGATCCAGTCTTTTTTTTCGTATTTTGAAAGAGATGGAAACAAGGAGGCTTTAGGAGTTGTCTCTGTTGTTTCAATGTATCTCAAGGATCTTCACCCTCACTCTCAGAAGTCATTACCTTGTTAACTCAGTCTCATTTTACTCTGTTAGCCCCTTCAAAGTTTCTGCCATCCATGCTGCAAAACAAGTGTGATCATACAGACACTCTGAACAGGACAAGACGGTTTTCTCAGGAGCAGTCTAGTCAATGCTACTGTGCCCACTACCTTGGGCTTTCCATGAGGCCACAAAGTTCAACTTTCCTGCTATTTTTTCTTGCAGGGCTGTTACTCTACCCCTCTCTTCTCTCATCCTGCACTACCAATCATACATCCTTCTATCTATCCACTCTGTCCAGCTCATCTCTTTGTATGCAAGCAAGACATTAACGCACTTCCAAGAGCAAATAAAACACATGGCTGGATCTCTCATTAAGGGACTACCCTTGACAGAAGCCCACATTTCTTTGGTTCTTTGTTCACCTAGATGATATTGTAAAGGTGCACCAATAGAAAAGCCTCCAAAGAAGAAAGAGGCAGTGTTTAGTGGGAGCATCACCTGAGAGACAGAACAGAAATTCCTTCAAAATGGATAGTCTGCACAACCCTGCCAACAGGAAGCACAATTACTCTTGTGCATTTGTCAACATATCAGTAAAAAAGCATCTCTCTTTCAAAAAGAACCATTCATAAGAAACAGGCATAAGCCTTGTGATATTGCTCACAACGGATGCACCATAGCAGAATATGATGGAGCTTGACTCTACATGTACTGTGACTTTTTAACACCTCTCTCCACCTTTGCACACTACAGAATCCCATTATACTAAATCCCAGTGGTGATTCAGAAAGAAAAATTTATTCCGTTTCAAATATTGTTGCTGCCAGTGGAGGCTACGTAGGCAAAACAAGGCTTATATAAAAAACTATGAAGGGAAATGACTTTGTTGCATGTCCTCTAAGTGCCACCATGGTACATGGAGAGTCTGCCACTTCCCACTTCATCCCCAAAGCCTTAGACAGAAATTACTGCCCTTACCACGAGCTAAGGGGCTTGTGCAAGCATTCCCTAACCATCAGTTGAGACGAACTCAAGTAAAGACACCTACTGCTTAAATTTTTTGTTTATGCTAATCTAAGTTACTTTTTAAAGAGATATCTAAAAGGAGCTTAGGTGGCACACCAAGGGGCTATTAACTTTCAGCAAAGAAGCAAAGGCAAGCTGAAGGAGCAACTGCTTCAGCTGCACAACTGTACATGTATTGCCTTGGCCTACAGCCATGCAGCGTGATGCAGATAACTAGAGTCACATGTTCAGTTCAAGTGTAATGACTTCAGCTTTTCATCAAGCTATGATATGTAAACAGTGTGTCTATAAATAAATAAATATGCCTCTCCAATGCTCTTGGTAGCCTCAACAATCTTCTGTTATGTGTTAAAACAAACAAACAGAAAATTTGCTGTTCTGGATCAGCTCACACTGCATCCAGTGCTTGTACACCAAGTACTTGGTGATGTCTCAAG
This sequence comes from Corvus cornix cornix, assembly GCF_000738735.6. Classification (NCBI taxonomy): domain Eukaryota; kingdom Metazoa; phylum Chordata; class Aves; order Passeriformes; family Corvidae; genus Corvus; species Corvus cornix. The sequence continues at coordinate 36,010,645 of NC_046335.1, forward strand.
TACCTCACCAACAGAAGGATCTCAGAACAACCCCTAACTACCAAAGCCCCATTGACTCAAGAAATAAATCAGAATCTCCTGGGATGCTCTGCAATTCATAAAAAATCCCAGGCGGTACAGAGTGCATAGCTGGTACTTCATGAAGCAACACTCTGCCCTCAGTTCTGAGTCACTGTTGAATCAAAGCCCACACTTGATATTAATGGAACACCGTGCAGATACCCAAATCACCTCTGAGGTGGAGGTCCTGACAGACCATGATTGCTTGAGATCCTGTAGAAATTATCATATGAGTAAAATGGACACCAGGGGTAGACCACAGTCCACTAAAACTCATCAGTGAATTTGACCTCATGAAAACAAAAGACAAACTGATTCCTATAGGGAGAAGGAAGAGGATCTGTGTGGTGATTTTGTAATACTCATGCTAGGCGGTGAGCTCTCCCGGGAAAAGCACTCGCTTTCTGTTCCATCCACAAGAAAAACCTCTCTACAGCGGGGTGGGAAGGGTGGAAATCTCCTGTAACAAAGCTTCCAGTAAAAGGAATACAACCAACTTCAAAGTTCATATTCCTATCAGGAGGTTTTTAACCTCCTGTTAACAGAAATCATACTGAAGGTCACTGTACTGAAAACACTAGGAAAAGAAAAGCTAATGTACCTCTGTTTGCTTACACTGCAGTTTTGACAGTTCCTTGCTTAAATCTGGATATTGCCATTTTTCACAACTTTCATACAAAGAGATGAGGGAAAAAAATAATTAAAAACAAGTAGAAGACAAATCTAATACCTGAGCCTTCTGACTTTGAATTTCATGCTAGCAGTCCCTTTTAATGCCTCTGGTTCGGAGTATTTTTCCATCTTCTTCCTCCAAAACTTGTACAGCCAGAAACAGACAACATATTTCCATGTTGTAACTATCCTTATAAATATTTTACAATGTACATGTACTTGAATAAACCCTATATAAGGAAATTCATAACTAAATTTTTCGCCTATAGATAACTCTGTGACCTAAAATAAAATACCTCCTCTCAAACACCTGCAATTTGGGGCAGGCACACAAAGCTGGCTAATTGTTTCAGGACTAATTTACTGCTTTGGGAGGTTTTATTACATCTCTCTAGCCAGCCACCTTGGAATCTCACTAGCAAATCGTTTCAGTTGTGATTTGGACACAAACTGCCTGGTCTGGCACTGCCTAGTCTGAGCTAAGATTCCACTTGAGCACAGCCCTGCTCTGGGAGAGCAGAAACGTCTGCCTGCCCTGACGGCTCACTGTGCCACAGGAGCACTTTCACTCTATTTTTGCTATTCTATTCCTTTTTGCAAGCTGGAATGTAAAAGTGATAAAGGAAGTAGTTTTTATTTTTCAGAAATTTGCCATCCAAGATAGTTCAATTCTAGTAAAGACTCGATTTTCTTGTTGTTAAATCTGAACTTATTTTGCTATTCCTACCTCATGTCCCCTAATGTACAGTACAAAAATGAGAATTTTCACAACTGCCTCTGCCTAGTGTACCTAACTTTTGTTCTTTATACTGGTGGGACAAGTGAGAAGTGAACACAAAGTTGTACTTTATCTGTTAGATGCCAAAGTACCATCAGCAGGTGCAGGTCAACAGACACCTTGACCATCATATTTTTCTCTGTGTGGTTCATAGTTAACTATGAAGATCCATTAACAAAAAAATTACTGGCAAGTAATAGCATCCTTGTGAAGCATGAAAAGCCCCAGTTCTGAGACATTTAAATCTGTAGTGAATACTAACAGAATTCAAGATTTTCAGCCACATTTTTAAATAAAGAGGAGGAGGGAAAACCACAAAGAAATACTTCGAGAGAATTTAATAAAACTTGCATCCTTGCATAGTGTCTTGGGAGTCTCAATCCAGTCAATAGCAGTCAGATTACAATACCATCAGCACCTCTACTACAGTAAGCCTATTTCTTCAGGAACACATGTGCCGAAAACTGTTCTGAAGATCAAGTTACCTAAGGAGATTGTACCAATGTCTGCTGGGCATAAAAGTCCTCACCTAGAATCAGGTGCAATGGTGATGGTACCACTGTACCAGAGGTTACTGACCCAGTTTTGTTGAAGAAGGTTTCCAATTTTCATCAAGCAAAAGAAATTGGGTTAGGTTGAATAGTTTAAACTGGTGGCCAGAACTACACCAATTGATGCCACCTGAAATGAAAGGACGCAAACTGCTCTGCTAGGAGGCTGTGGCAGCAATAATTTCTGGAAGCAAGGAAGTCACAAGTCACTTATAATTGCAACATCACTCATCAAATGGTGTCTATTTCTGGACTAATTACACTGGTTAAAACGTACATGTTTAACTCAGTGTATTTCTATATGGCTTTATTTTGCTTTAGATAAGTAATATATTGATTTACCTCAAATCAGCTGCACTCCAATTTACTTTCTACCTGAAACAATAAGAAGAATCCAGTTATCTCACATATTCAAGGCCTAGTAATGGTACAGATTGGCAGGATAGCCTGTGGGAAAGCTTCCATTCCTGATGACAATAGTGGACAAGCTCTTAAGGAAGAAGATTTAAGTCAACAGATCTGTAAATCCAGCAACAAGAACTAAGTTCAGTCAAATCTACTTAAACATGGAAAAAAACAGGCCTACATGGCTACTAAAGGCCTGTAGTAAATTGTGTTATCTAATTTGTCCTAATGAAGACCTTGCCTCTGATGTGGAAAACATTTACAGAGCCATGGGGTACAAGATATTCTAATGATAAATCTTTGATCCATTACTTGGTTTCTAGAGACAAAATTTGTTTCTGATGTAATTCCACTGAAGTAAGAGTTATGCCAAAGATGAACTCTCTGGTTAAATATTGTTTGGAGAAAATACCATGTTACAGGAGCAAAACAAAAAGAGATTTCACACAGTGTAACTGTTCAGTATCTTTTCTAGCAGGAAAAACAGGGTTGTGGAGAAATTGAAGTGGCAGCTGACCTTAGGAAGAAAATCAAGGTACGTGTTAAGACTTCAGCACTTGCTTTGCAGAATATCAGAGTCACACTTGTTGTATTAGCTAAAAATACTAGGTGAGAGCACACTAATTGAGCTACATACTTGAGAATATGAACTCTTGCCTCTTGCTAAAAAAGCAAGACCTGTTCATAAGAATTAAATGGATGGACCACTCACTATTCAGAAGTGACTGAAACAATAACCAAGCCTGTGTTTTGCATTTGCTTCAATTCCCTCAGTGGCCATTCTTGTCCTTGGCTCAAACATGCTCTGGAGCTTGTGACTGGCTCTTGCTAAACTCTGGTCTCTCACACAGCAGGAATCCCAGCCTGGTTGAAATTTTTTACTTACTCCTGTGTTACATTTTGTTCCAGTGCAGATCCCAAGGACAGTGAGTGAAGCTGTTTCTCAGGTGAACATGAGCCCATCACATGAAGACACAAATTCCCAATCAGTCATCCAGTGCTTTCATCCTGCAGTATCCCTACAGGACAGCCCATGGCCCAGGGTCTTCTAGCTGTAGATCCCTGACTTCCCTTCCCCACTATGTTCATGAGTACCTTTATGCTTACAAGAGATGTACTGAGATTCCTGCTGGAAACTGCTTCCCAACATTCCTTCTTAGATTACGCAAGACTCTCACTCAAGGGCTGATGTGTAAATGTGAAGTAATTTGTTTAAATACATATTTCTTTGGCCAGCCTCGTGCTGTGCCCTGTCATTCAGTAAAGCCACATTAGATTCCTGTCTCAGGCTTTTTTGTTGAGTTTTTTCTTTCCTCCCTGGAGTGACAGGCTAATTAAGGAGTGACAGAGAGTGTCTCAGAAGAGTCTTGTTCAAATATCAAAGCAACAGATGCAGCAAGACAGACAGACCTTCACTGCTAGCTGAAGCAGCTCTATCCCAGTGCACCATGCCACCACTGGCTTGTCACATAACATGAAAGAGACTCTGGTTTTCTTTTATCACCTCTCTAAGCTAAGAGAACTGTGCAAGTTGTAGGAATTAAACCAGTGAAATCCAGAAAAAACAGGAGACTCAGGTCTTTGGTGTTTTAAAGTGAACCTTAAGCAGAGAAAGAAAAAGAAGGGGGAAAGAAGTAATCTCACACGTATCAGAGAGGAATGTTGGCTTTGTTTAGCCAGTGACTTCAGCAAATTAGCTTGTGATAGCTGCAAAATAAAGTTGAATCCATTGTGCCATTACTAGCCAGCAGTATCAGAGTTTGATGTAACCAGAATACAATGCTCTGTAACCCACAAAGGGCATAGGCCACTTACTAATGAACAAGGGGGTGAACAGCAGAGTCATGCAGCTCCCCAGAAACAGCCTGCTCTGCTCCCCCACCTCCACTCTGAGCTCTGGCTGTACAGAGCAATTCTTGCCTCTTTCATTTCAGCCATAACCACCACTCATTACCTCATTAGGACTGCCTGAGCCAAACCTACTGCTCTCCACAAAACCACAGCTACTCTAAAGCATTATGTCACTGGGGTGGCTGAGGCCTTTGAGGATTCACCTGAGACAGGATATAGGAGACTGTGCATAGTACTAAGAAAAAGCACAGGATGGCTGCTTGTCCTCTTGAATAACACAGAACCACAGTGAACACTTGCTGGAGGCCATACTGAGGTTAGTCCTGTGTGCAAATTTTCAAAGGAAAACTACATCTGCCCATACAAAGAATTTTAAGGATTTGTACCCCTCAGCCTGGCACGGATACAAAGGTGAGGAACAAAATGTTCCTTCACAGGCTTCTGTTCTGTACCTTACTGTGGTCATTGCACCGTCACACAGTGAAGCTAGACTTTCCACTAAGATCCTGACCACTGCCCAGAGATTTCCTGTTTGGTACTATGAAAAGGTGATTTATTTATGATTTTTTTTTTTTAATTGCTTAAACTGGGTAAAATCTTCAGAAGACTACATCTTCTCCTTGAGTTACTACATTTGCACAATTCCATAGGTGGGCATGCCACACTAAGGACAAATGAATCTAATGTGAGGAATTCACAATCTAAATTAAGGATAGCACAGCAAAGGTGACAAAAAACAGCAGCATGGGAGGACATACGCCTCAACAGCAAGAGCCCACAGGATCTGTTCAGCAGGAGTAATGAACTTAATGATTCTTTTTCTCCTGTCATTTCACTCCCCACTTCCCTCCATTCATAATATTTAAATCTGCAGACAGTGAACTCAGTCTCCATCTCAGTGAAGCAAATGGCAACATTTTAAAATACTTCAGTAGCATCAGGATTTGGCTTCATATGTGGCATAAAAGACTGGGGTGCAGAACATCAAAGGAAGGCTAGCCTAAAAGGAGTGGATTTTGTGAATGGTTTGGAGGAAAGTTGAGCAGCACAATGCACAGGGTCAAAGAGGCATCATTATATGATACACAAAAATGCACAGAGACATTTATGGCAGGAGAATGCTGGAGCAACTCAGCAAGCTGAATTAGGAGAAAAGCTGGCACAATAAATAAAGCATTCAGATACAGGAGGTGAAATTCTATTCCTGATTTCACCTATATAAAGCCACTGACAACTGCAAAGAGAAAAGTATATAGTTGAAAGGAATCAGAAAGGTCAGGAGAGCGCAATGCAGTGTATTGAAGACAGGGATGTGGTGCTAGATTTGGAGGAGTCCAAAAAACATCACGGGGGTCTGCCAGGTGTGGGCAGGAGACACTGGTGGCCCAGGGGAGAGGAAGATGTGTTTTAACAATCATCCTGTTGTACTTGTAAGGGAGGGGGAGGCCCAAAGGATGAGAAAAGGGGCACTAAAGAATGGGCTAATTAAAAATGGCAATTAGTGGTGCTTCAGCCTCTTAATTGAAACAGAAAGCAATAGAATGACCTTTGTTATATGTAAAGAGTCAGCATTTCTGCTTGAAAAAAATGTAAGTACAATCAAAATGGGAGGATGTCTACAAAGGTAAACATGCAGTGGGTGGGAAAGTGGGTGAATGTCTGTAGGAATGCAAAATAATATAACTTACAACAGTAATGAAAAGCAATATTCCCCAGGCTGCAGAGAATTCCAGACCACAGATCTTTGGGACAGGTTGGAAGGGGAGGTGAAAGAGCACAGCAAAAAGAAATATAATCCTAATAGGATCTTAAAAGTCATAAACAAAAGACAATAATCAACTGTGTGTTCTCCTCTCCAAAAATACCACAGGGAGTTTCCAAGGTACAGTAGAGGCATCAGGGAAGAGACCTCAGCTGTATCAAGAGCCACCATGGGAATTAGCACCATCTGCTCCACAAAGCAGAGAAGGAGGAGAAAGGGGAAGGGATGGGCAACACGCGCTGAAACTTGGTAACAAATTGCATCTCTACCCTGCAGAACTGCTCGTAGAACGTCAGCAGCACCACTGAGGAAAAAATAGGCAAGCAAGTATTTTGCAGAATCACAGAATGGATTGGGTTGGAAGGCACCTCAAGGATCATTTAATTCCAACTTCCCTGCCATGGGCAGGAAGCATCAGTCACATATAAATACTAAAAGTAAAATAAAATATACATGGTGGTGGTGCTGGTAGGGAATAAAGAAGGAGAATGATCCCATTTGTTTCCTTGTGTACCCTGGAACACTTCCAGCAAAGTCCATAAGGTGACCAGGATTTACAACAGTTGTAAGGATCTGGTCCAATGAGTTCACTTTCTTGCACTGCTGCATTATGAATTTAACAGAGTAAGTTGCAGGGAAGGGTCCTGTCACTATTACTTTATTTGGAATCAGCAGCATTAGTACAGAGGTTCCCCAGTTGGTGTAGACATCGTGTTTACACCAGAAAAGGAGAACCCGTAGAGGTCACGTTTTGTTTAATGGAAAGAACACAACTCTCCACACACCCAGCCAAATGTTATTAGTCTCTCTTAGCTGAGTAGTTCCAGGATTGCCGATGAGAGCAAGGCGCCCCAAAATACTGGACTTACTCACCTGAACAGTCTCACTGACTTCATCCTCACTCCAGATTCATCTACAGATAGCAAATGACTGGTGGTAGTGGCTACTGTGCCCAGTGCTGGGCTCCCAGCTGCCGCATGGCAGCCGCAGCGTTCTGCACTAGCGGGCACGGCACTGCCAAGGATTTGTGTGTGCTATTTAAATGGCTGTAGTGCACTAGGAGGGCTAGCATCTCCTGATAGACCAAGGAAAAGAAGCATGAAGAGGTTATAAGCCTGGAGCTGGAGCTGCTTATCACTTTCATCCTATGAAAATCTTCTGTAAGTATCTAGTTAAAATATACATCTTTTCCATTTCTCCCAGGAAGCACAAAAGCCTGCATGGACCAAAGCCTGAGTCATCTTAACACAGATTATGTGAAAGGCCTAGAAAGTATCAAATGTCAGAAAGAACTTTGTTTTCAAAATATGTGATGGATCTGCATAAAATCCCAGCCTGGTCATTCTTCAAACTTGAGAGTAACAAAATATTAATTTTAACTAGATCTCAGCTTCAAGAGGAGGCCTATATTCACTAAGGCTAAATGCAACAGCACAGGTAAGCATCTGAGCATGCATACAAACTGCCCTGGAGCCCAGACTGGAATTTTCCAGCAGCAGAGCACTGTTAAGCCAATTTTCCACTTTAATCCCTGACAGTTATTCAACTGGATTTGTAGTCTTCTTCCTCATTTCATAGAATCATAGAATGGTTTGGAAAGATCATCTCAATCCAACCTCCCTGCGTGGGCAGGGACACCTTCCACTAGACCAAGTTGCTCATAGCTCCATCCAGCTTGGCCTTGAACACTTCCAGGGATGGGGAATCTGCAACTCCTCTGGGTAACCTGTTCCAGTGCCTCACCACCTACACAGTAAAGATTTTTTTCCTAATTTATCTAATCTAATTCTGCTCTCTTTCAGTTTAAAGCCCTTGCTCCTTGACCTGTCACAACATGCCCTTGTAAAAAGTCCCTCTCCAGCCTTATTGTAAGTCCCCTTTAGGCACTGGAAGGTGCTATAAGGTCTCCCTGGAGCCTTCTCTTCTCAACAGTGAACAAGTCCTACTCTCTCAGTCTCTCTTCACCAGAGAGATGCTATGTTTTCTTCATTAGGAAAACACTAGTCCAAGTCAAAGCTCTATACAAGGCATTTGCACAATTAACACATGTTATCAGATCAAGGTAAACTCTAAGTTTCAGCCAAGGGATCTACGTAACGGTTCACATGCCAAAAAAGCCCTAATCCTAGAAACAGAGTTAACAAGGGAAGGCCCCCAGGCAGAGCCAGGAAATTGAAGCATACCAACTGTTTTTTTCCATCTACTTCATATCTCACACAAAACAAAGGATCACAAGAAACAAAGAGAGAGATGACACTGGTCATTTCAGTAACCAGAAATTGAAACTCTGCAGCTCCTCCTGTTTGTGTTGCTCTGAAACACTTCAAAAGCACTTATGAAATCATGCTAAACTTAAAGAAATGCCAGAAAGGAAACCTAGTCTCACCCCAGTTTTTGAGGCTGGCCCCAAGGGGAGAGCGCCTGAGCACTTCTAACGGAGCAGGGTACTAGTGCTACAATGCAAGGCTATCTTTAGCTCCAGCAAACTGAGAACTATTTGCTGGTTATCAAAATAGTGCATGTATAAATGAGAGAAACAGGATGTGGCAAAACGACCAGAATCATTTAAATTTTATTCCGAATCAAAACTCTGCCAGCCTCGATGCCATATATGGAACATTTCCCCTGCAGGTGCAAGAGGTTTCTGTAGGATCTGCTCTTGCATGTAGTATCCCACAGACTAATATTTTAATAGATACAACCGTTGATTAGTTGAATACTTTTTTTTCCGGTGCAGGGGGTGGGGAGGAGAGAAGGAAGAGGAGGTGGAGAAAGAGGTATGAAAGCTGCAGGTTTGGGAGGGTTCTTTCCCTTTCAGAGGCCCAGCTGTATAAACCACATGTAGCAGTATAACAAACTACCTGGTCAAACCATGAACAAGTTAAAATAAGAGTTTGAGGGGGGAAGACACGAGGCATTTCACAAGGGAATAGTCTATCTCACACAGGGATGGGAGAATTGATTTTTATGACAGGAGATAAAGCACAGCAGATAAAACTGGATAGTGTTTGATCTGTCCAACAGAAAACAGTAGCTGAAATGGTGACCTACCTGAAGGAGCAAGGATCAGTCTGGGAGAGCAGCAGCCAGGCAAGTGCCATTCCAGCAGCATGCTGCAAAGGCACCAAGGGAGGAGATCCAAACTGCCCCTCCGAAAGGAACAGGGGTGTTATTCACTCTACATCAACAGCAGTTCCCCATCACAGCCTCCACAGTGAGCCTAATCTTTAACAGCCACTCTGAAAACTAAGTTGCACACAATGAAGTGTATGTTTCCAAGAGAACCTTGTCAGCAGGAATAGTACTTTAATCACTTGTCTTTAGATACAACCATAAAAAAGGGAAAAGGCTGTCTGCACAGTGTCCCCAGGTCCCCCCTCTGTCCTACCAAGCATATCTAAAGGCTTTACTTCCATGACTGAGAAGCTTCAATGAGCCCAGAGCCTGTGATAAAGATGTACCATCATTTATTGATTCATGAGAGATTTAGCAGAAGACAGTTGCTCTCTGCCCAGTTGTGGTCTCCCTATGACCAATTCTCTGTCCCTCATACAGTCTCCAATCCAGTTTTACCTCATTTGCTCATTTGGGTTTGGAAGTTGGCCCAGCACAATGCCAGGAAACATCCCATGAATTGATGCATCCATTCTGGTGCCTTCTGTACAAAATATTGAATCTAAGCAAGAAATCTCTGACTGTGGAGGGGACTGATTTGCATGTGAGGAATGAGGAAAGAGAGGAAAAAGAAGATAACTACTGCTGGTCCTCATTTGCCTGACCATGAGTCAGAGTCGTCTACAGTGCAAAAGGCGGTTGAGCAGATAGTTCAGTGTGTGACCTCGTATCAACTACTCATCTTCTTTGCATATTTTTGTTTATTGATCATAAAGTGGGGCAAAAGCAGGCATCTTTACTAAAAAAACAAACAAGCTAGCTTCCAAACCAGGTGAATAAGTTATGGAAGGTTAAATATATTCTGGCAAGCATGAAAGAGCTTCACTTCGTTTCAGTTTGACATAGGTGGTCATCACACACAAAAATGAGCCAGTCAATAAAATCTGCATGAATCATGTTCTCTTCGCAATGCCAGGCAACTTTATTAGGAAGAATTTATTTTCACATGCCTACTGTGTAGTCAGTCAGTCCATAAACAGGAATAGTCAAGAGCCTACCTTGATTCTCAGAAGCTATCAACAGTTCTCAACTCACTTTCAGTATCAAATAAGTATAAAGCAGGTCTTACCAGTTCCCACGGATTGATTTCATGTTTTGTGCAGTGTAGTGTTCTTCCTCAAAGTCCTACTTCAGAGTCTTATGATTAAATGGCTGTAGCTTTCATAGGTATAAAAGTGTTTCTAACTCTTGGGTTTGCAGGCAATACCTTGGACTTTTAACATAAAGGCTCAAAACCCAATATGTAAAGACAAGCATTCAAAAAGGCACCATTTTAAAAAAATGGTTTTTAACCTTCCTGAAGAGAAGGATCAGTCTGTGTCACAATTTTCAGATGAGCAGTACTGCAACCCAACTCAATGGACCTGAACATGCCCTAGCAGTGTACCCAGGTGGCCATGAAGGCCAGTGTCATTCTGGCTTGGATCAGAAACAGTGTGGCCAGCAGGACCAGGGCAGTGGTTGTCCCCCTGTACTCAGCACTGGTGGGGCTGCACCTTGAATCCAGTGTTCAGCTTTGAGCCCTTCACTGCAAGAAGGACATTGAGGTGCTGGAGCATGTCCAATGGAGCTGGTGAGGGGTCCAGAACGTAAGTCCAATGAGGAGCAGCTGAGGGAGCTGGGGTTGTTCAGCCCAGAGAAAAGGAGGCTCAGGTGTGGCCTTATCACTCTCTACAACTCTCTGAAAGAAGACTGTAGCCAGGTGGTGATCAAGAAATGACTGGACATGGCCCTTAGTGCTATGGTCTAGTTAGACAAGGTGGTGGTTGGTGTGGTTGGCCAAACATTGAACTCAATGACCTTAGAGGTCTTTTCCAACCAAAGTGATTCTGTGATTCTGTAAGCAGCAGGGGTCCTGGTTATAATACAAACTTCTGATTTGTTCAACATGGCACAGACAGTCAGAGAACTATGATTAGAACTCCTTGGTTTAACATCTCTCATTTACTAAATCTGTTTGCAAAATTATTTTCCCACCTCTGGTGATCTGGAAATTTGTTGCCCTCTCCCACAACAGCACAAGAATCTAAAAGTCTTAGAAAAGGGCATAAACTGACAATACATGAAAAAAACGTCTTTAAGTCAATTACAGTGCTTTGCTTTGATTTTAACCTCTGGGGCCTTGTGAATTATTAAGTAATTTCCACTTAGAAATAAATCAGAAAATATCAAAATTGAATGTTCCTACATGCTCTAAAACTTTTCTGAAAAACAACTTCAACCATTTGATTTAGGAAATTAATTCAAAAATCAACTGTGTTCTGCAAACTGGATGGGTTTTGATGAATTGGCATACTCCACTCCAAAACACTCAGTGAAAACACTCCCCACCAGTCTTCTCTAATTTCCAGATAATTACCCCACAAAGTCCCTGGTCCCTTTATCTACCGCACAAGTTGAGGACACAGCATTCTGTTATTGGTCAAACCCTAAAGAGAATTCAGGTAACTCTTCAGTAAGAAGGTCCAGTCCTGCATTTATATGTGTCTTAGAAATTCTCTGCTTATAGACATGTGAACATCTAAAATTTTCAGTTAAAGAATAAAGCAGTGTTTCTTTGAGCTCTTCCATTTCTTTTCGAGGTATTGGAAGCAAGAAAGTTAAAAATACATATGAAATCCATAGAAGGGGAAAGCTGCCCTACTAAAAGACTCCACCTTCAACCACACCTTTCATTTCTTTGTACTTCTTCTCCAAGATCAGTAATACCACTCAACTGAAACTAAGTCCACACTTTTCTATTAAACATCTGTTGTAGAACTTGGGTTACCAAAATTCGTCTTTGCCTTTTCCACACAGCTTTTCATGACAGTGACCTACTCTTGCATGTATGGTATGCATAGCATAGCATTTGTAAACTGGAGCTGTGAAGTGCTTCAATTTAGTTTCCTATGGACAAGCAGCCACATCACTAGAAACACCATTAGAGCTACCTCCCTTGGAGAGAAGCCACAGGCTTAAAAGGCTTGTGGAGCATAAAATATCTTTTCATTCCTTTGAATGAAGGAGCCCTTGATCTTTCTAAGGCAAGGTGAGGGAGTCTTGTAAGATCTTGCCTGTAAGCATGCTGTAGATAAAGGAAAAAACCTGCAACCACCAAAACACAAGGAGGAGGACTTCTTTTCCTCCTTCATCACCCCCTCCTTTTCCAAAAGTTAATACTTCAGTAAATGTCAACTCCCACTGAAGCAAGTAATTTAACATTAGCAGAAGACTTCTCCTCCACCTCCAAATCTCAGAACTCCTTTTTGAATCTGCTGTTGGGCAGGTGCCCTCAGCAGACTGTGTACCCGAACCAGCTGTGTGCATACACGTACACATACACATGTAGAAGCAATCTCAGCTAACCATGAGGAGCAATCTCAGGTAATCATGATGCACATGATAATTACAGGTTGTCTCTCAATAGGTCCTTCTAAGGCTTTTTACAAGTATGCATCAACTAACCCTTAAACACTCCTTTAGTGCATATGAGATTTATTGTTTTCCTTATATAGGAAACGAAACTGAATCCATGAGCAGTCAAATAACTTGTCCAAGGACACCAAAGATGCAAGAAACACAAGTTGGTTGTTCTGACTCATGATGCCTGAAATCCAACTGCTAGGCATGCTTCTCATTCTAGTTTCTCCAGGCAGTTCGCAGTGTTCATTAACATTTTCAGGAAACACAGAATCTGAATTGTCCAACTTGACTAGACAGAGAAGAGGAAGGAGGGTCTTCTTTTTTATATATATATATCTCAGCCTCAGTTTTCCTGTCCTAATAGTATTCTCTGGGCTTGAGGGAAAAGAGAGACAGGTTTCTAAGCTTTTTGGAACCTCAACCTAGCAAAGGAGAGGTGTCCTCTTACAGCTTCAGGTGTTCAGTGATAAGTGGAGAGTCTCATGCTGTATAACTTTAGCAGGTGTCAGGTGAGAGGGTCAGAGGTTCTGTTCCTGTTTAAAAGCCTTGCTTTCACAGAAAATGGGAACAGCTAGGTGACAGGTTCAAAAAGTAACACCAGCTGGGGCAGAGAAGGGTGAAGGGAAGCATGGTACAGATTTCATAAAGTTCTTTTCAAATTAGGAGCTGCAGGCAGAAACCATTATCACTGCATTGCTACCTCCAGTGTAACCAACTCAACTGTTACTACTCTATTGCTGTACCCTTTATTTCTGGCATTATGTTTTCCTTAGATTATGACTTTTTCTCTGTACAGTGCAGTTTTTCCAAGGATAACTTTGTCAAATTCATCTTGCCACTTCAGAATACATGATCAAAAATGACAAATACAGCATCCTGTCCCACGCAAAACCTACTGCTTCCAGAACTCACTTAAAGTATCTCTATAGACACCTGTGACAAGGGTTTCAGAGAGGGTCTGATGAAAGTATGCAGTCAGGTGAACCTGTATCGGGAACACCTCAGTATGGCTCTTATGAAGCTGTCTCCGAGATGACTGACAGTCATGAGGAATTGTAATATGCATATGCATATAAGATTACATAAATAATATCCAGAGAGAGGCATGTTTTGTCATGCTTAACACAAGTATAGGGGCCAGCAGCTCCTAAATGCTATGTAAATCTTTCTCAAGTCCCAGGTGTCTGAATTCAGTTCACTCTTCCGTCTCTCTCTCTTTCATTTCCCTAGTTTTAAAAATGGGAATACCATTATATGGCGTCATCACAGAAATTTTCACATTATAACTGGTGTTGTGCTTTGAAGATGTGAACTGCTACTCTGAGCACCTTAATTCAAGGCATGAAGAGTGGACAATGAGAGGCATCATAATAACACACCTTTTTGACTATTTCTGCACTACACACAGAGTCACACAGCAGTGATTAAACATGCAAAATCCTGTACAGCGTGGACTGGATTCAGCATAAAGCCTGGTAAGTCTTTTCACTGGCTGCACAAAATTCATCAGCACAGTTCTTGAAAATAGAGTTGCTTTGTTGAAACTACTCTCCCACCCATAGTTCCAGTCGATGCAGTGAAACTCACAGTAGTATTTAAACAGTGACTGTAAGAAGGTGTGGTTCCTTACCACCAAGTCTGTAATGAAGAGAAGCAAATATAGGGCAGATTGTGGCTCCTTTCTTAAGGAGGTGTGTTAGGATAGTGGCAGCAGAGGAAGGAGTCTCTGAGGCACATTGCACAGGATACAGTGGTCTCCTGCTCAGGGCTGCTGTGGTCATCAGCACAATGTCCACTGCCAGTTTTGAAGCCCTGTCCTGGACAGGGGACAGAACTAAGCAGGGCAGTAAAGTCATCCACCAAACTTCCACAAGAAATTTGTGTGGCAAACTTGAACATTGTGTGTAGCAGCTTGAACAATTTTTTTTTTTTTTTGCACATAATAGATGAGCATCATTTCAAACCATAACTGTAAGACAATGTCCTTGGGACCACTGCAAATACCAACCTCCTAGAAAACTTTTCCTAACACAAAACAGCTTTATTCATCCCCCTTGAAGATGAACAGCACGATGCCTACATTCCACTTTTATGCACTTGTGACTCATGGGCAAGGCTTTTCCATCCCTTTGTCTTTCATGTATGATGTGAAAGACAAGAATATGTTTTCCTTGTGTGTGCTAATCATTACTGCAAAAACAAGAGTGCAAGGGTGAACCAGTCATTTAGGGCAACATGAAAGTTCATTCTTAAGCCAATATTTTATGTATCAACAGAGCCTGAGTCACATCTAACCCCCCCTTGGCACACCTTGTGCTGTTGTTAACACCTGGTCAGAATGTGACAGGTTTCAAAATGAAGTATTTTACATGCTCTGTTGGTGAACAAACCACCATGTCAGAAAAGTGAATGAACCACCATATCAGGAAAACAATGGAGACTGAAGCTCACTTACCAGATTCTAATTTATCCTGGTCAGTTTAGAATAAAAAAAGCACAAAATAGGGAACAACTCAAATTACTCTAGCAGAAACGGATGGCAAGGGTGGGAGACTGCCTTTGTTGTGTTTGATGATGAAGTACATTGAGAGCTGTTGTTGGACATTTAGGACTAAATGCATCCAGGTCACAGAAAGCCCACAGGATCTTTAGGAGAAAGTGTGTCTGAGAGAAGCAGGGAGGGAGAAGAGCTGGTCAGGTCAGTTTAGCTGCTCACAGGCAGGCAGACCCCAAAGGAATTATTCTCAGGCTTCCCCTCGAGATCTCCTTGCCAGACTCAGTGGGCACAGAACCTGTGAGCCAATGAGCAAAATAAATGGGACTACATTTCTCAGTCCCTACCAATTCCTGAGAGAAGGAAGTGGGAACGGGAATGGCACTGGAAACGGAATCTATTGGAGCATATCACCTGCATACACTGTCTCTTTAGCCTAAACAATTGGACTCTCATGATAAAGCTTTCACTCAAGACCCCTAGAAGACATTTAAAATCCAGCTTCAAAAAATGTTGCCAGAATAAGACTCTGGATGAAGCAGACAACAGGTCTGACTTGGCATGACAAATCCTGCTTAGCAACCCAAGGGTTAAGTCTATGAGCCAGAGCAGCAGGCTCTTTGCTTCTGCTTCCTCCCAAAGCAGTAACCCACAAAGCTTCCATGAGATAGTTGTGCAGTTTGTGTCCATGCTGCAATACCCTGGCGCAGAGGGATCCCTGACACTCTCTTGCCCTTTCCTGCCTCCACTCTTCACTGGAAGGGGTAGGAGGAAGAGGGATTTCCTTCCATTACTAGTGGGTGGAAAAGCAATCAGATGCCCCAAGCCATGGTACCCATTTAGTCTACAGAAACCTGAATGCACAGCAGGCCTCTGCCTCACACCTCCCCTCAGAAACAAGAATACAATTATCACCAGCTTTGGCCCCTGCTGCTGAAGATGTGTTTTACTCTCTTTTGCCATGGGAGTCCTCCCACTGTTCCCACTGCACCCCTTCCCAAACTGTCTCTTTCCACTTTTTCACATTGGGTCTGGAAAAGAAGTCTTGTTCTTGTTTTTCCAGATATGAGCCTTCTCCTCCAAAATCTCAACCTTATGCCCAAGGATATCACAGTTATCCTCTCCAGAGAACACTGTGGATAGCTAATTGCTCTCGTGTTCTTCATTTGCTAAGGTATGCCATCCCAGTAGTTCTCAGGGACCAGGACCAGTGGTAGCTGCCAGCTGGAAGTTCTTTGGGTCAGAAACTGCTCAATTAGTACAAGGAAATCACAGCCTAGTGGGAGCTACTTACAATACTGATTTTTAGTTAATAGTAATTTTTAAAGGAATTAATTAAAGGAAATGTCTTTAATTTGTATTACAATCTGTCTTTGCGGGTCTTCATTTCCCTTCTGGTCTACAAAACCTTTTTTCATACCTTGCCACGTCTCTACCATGCTTCCTATTCATTCTCCAGCATCCTTTCGCCAGTCACTTCCCCAATCAGGGCCTTCCCTAATCAGCCCTTCTTCAATAAAGCACTTCTGCCTTAGAATCCAGGCAACCATCTTCTTCAAGTTTTCTTGTGTCACCATTCCTGGTATCAGCCTTTAGATTTCTTTTCACACCTCCAAATGACTTGCTCCCACCACCACTGTCTTATTCTTCTTCAGTATATGAGGAGAGCACTGACACATGAACTTACGTTTTAGAAGAGTCCCTATTACAACTACAGGGAAAGCAAGAGATTAGTGAGGGAAAAAACCTGCATACATGCCCCTATCCCATGAGAATACCAGTTTCTTCAAATCAAAAAGCTGCAAACGTTTTAAAGGATCCTTATCTGCAGTCCTTTTTTTGACTTATTCTCAAAGCAAAGTAGCACACACATGTATGCACACTCATTTTCTTTCCAATCCTTCCCTCAGTCCTGACCTCTTGCCCTGCTTCAGTAGTGGTAACTCATCACTTCACTTTGTCAGGGGTTTGCCTATCTTTCTCCATCTCATTTTGGCCTTTCCAGAGATTAAAGAAATATAATACCTTAAAACCTAGACATATTTCTATTTTCTTCCACCAAAAATAACATCAGGTGAGGAAAAACTGGGATTGGGCTTAGAAAATTGGCAAGGAGACTGTTCCTAGGCCTCTTAAAAAGAAGGGTTAAACTGCAGGAAGGGACTCAAAATTAACCCTTTCACGGTATTATCAACAGCTTTCAAACTTCTTGATGATGGTTTTCAGAGACCCAAAAGGTACAGAAAATCTTTAACTAGCACTGGAATTGCACACAGATGAAGGAAAGTGAAACTAAGGTACAATACTCACATAAACTGAAATATTAGTACTAAATTAGCATTTGTTTTTCTATTTTAGTTTAACATATTCTGCTTATTTTCATGGGCACTTCAAGTGTTTCATACACCCTTCAGTACTTCACTCAAAAGTGGCAAATCTTCAACTAGAATGTTTGTTTTCTTGGGGGGGGTGGGTGTGGTGTGTGCTGGGCTTCGGTTGTGGTTGTTTTGGCTTTTTTAATCTGTGATTCTGCTTCATAACTGGATGCCTTTTGTCACTGGGCAGAGAGTGAAATAGTGCAACATACACAGACAATCAGAAGTAACATTAGCAAGGGAAGCCTGAGACAAGACCACCCTCTGAGCACACTCCCTGGCAAGCCCGGGGGGCTGGATGCCCTTTGCACAGAGCTACTGTTTGCATTGCATAGGATATCTGTTTGCTAGGCCATGTTTAGGTGCCTCTCTACACTTATGCAAAGAACAAGAGGGCATGGTGGCCTTCATGCAGAATTTACATGCGGGCAAGAGGAAACTACATAAAATTGAGAGGAAGACGTCATTCAAATAACCATTTTTTTCCACATCAAAAAGTAGCTGTAACTGGCACACAAGCAGCTTAGAGTGTAAGTGGAAACAAATTCCAGGGTGTCATGGTTTAATCCCAGCTGGCAACTAAGAACCACACAGCCACTCACTCACTCCACACAAACCCTGCAGTGGGGAATAGAATCGGGGGGGGGGAGGGGGGTGTGAAAAAAAAGTAAAACTCGTGGGTTCCCATAAGAACAGTTAAATAATTGGCACAAAATAAAATATAATCATACCAGTACTAATTATTTTACTTCCAGTCTCTCCTCACAATCCACACGTCTTCCTAGCTGCCAGCTGCAGCGGCCCTGTGAACCCACCAGCAAGCACTGGAAACATGCAATAATATCAAGAAGCAATTGCACATCTTTTGCCTTCACACTTGCAATGTAGACTTGCATTTGCATTGTGACTGCCCCCGTATCCGTAGGAGTATTCCACGTGGAAGCACCAAGCAGATACATTAATAGGAGCTGCTGATTTCTTCTGCTGTGGTAAGGTTCTCCATAGGAACCTGGAAGTCCCAGCTATTTCATTTGAAAAGTGTTTAGAAGTTTATTAGTCAAATGTAGAGGAGGTTTGCACAAGCACCTGGGTCCTCTCCCATACTTCCTGACCTGCAGCAGCTTTGAGGCAGAGAACTGACGCAATCCCAGCACATGAACCCCAGTAGTAAAGGCGATCAGGTAGGTCTTCTTGGTCATGCTGCCAAAGTTTGTGTTTCATCTTTAAAGATTTCTCAAAACCATGGTATCTACGAGCTCAAATGCTGATACATAAAAGGAGCACATCAGAGCTTCCTCCCAACTGTAGAAAGCTGTGTGAATACCTAGTTAGCACACTGAGAAAGATGGATTTTGTTATGTCTTTTACCCAATGTGTACAGTGTCTTGGAACCATCTACAGATACCTGATCTAGTGCCTAATATGCAATTGTTAATCATTCCACTGAATACCTCTAATTTTGAACAAGAGAATCTCTGTCTTCCCATCAGAATTCAGGCATGCTACTGCACAGCATGAAGAGAGAACAACCACCTTATGTGCAAGTGCCATCAGTTGCCTTTCATTATAAATATTAACTTATAAGACATGTCTGCAAATGGCCACAGGAGCAGAAAGAGAGCCACATGGAAGAGCAAAGGTCACCCATGATTATGAATCTGAGACATGACTGGAAAATTCATTCCACAAACAGTGACCTAGTGAGAGCAAAAAAAAAGGCAAAATGAAACTGCAATAGGACAGAAAAAACAATAAAAATAGTGCTTCCTCTAGTCAGATCAGACCACTGCAGATTTCCCAGGGGTTCACCCTGACAGCTTTGACACACACACAGCAAACAAGTGAGTGACTAATAAATATAGAACAACTAATTAAGATTTTCTTCCTCTAGAATAAATCTGAGTACAGGTTTTAATTCATATTCAGTCTGAGTGAGAGGACTATGAACAGACATTAGAGACAGTAAATTTCTTAAATGTAATAGCCATTAAAAAAATCAGCATCAAACACTTTGCATTCACTCACAAGTTTTCACACTTATTTAGCAATTCGCAACCATATATCTCAAACTTCTCTTTAAGAAGAGACATAAAGGATTTTATGTATTCTTTGCATAGGGAAACACTAAAGCACAGGACTTGTCTGAAAATACACAGAGAGTCAGTGGTGCAGGCAGAAACAAAATGCAAGTCTCTGCATTACCAGTCTGGATCATGCCATTTCCTCTGTACAGAAGCCAAAGTGTATGTTTATTAAACAGGTTGTCTCAGGTTGTTGCAAGACCTGGGTGAACTGGCACACCGACTTCCCCCTAGGGTTGACATGCAGGAGCAAACATTGCAAGAACAAAATAAAGCCCTGGTTATTCAGCCAGTAATCATAATTCCATCTTGCATTTGTGGGTCTCTTATTTTGAAACTTCTCAAGGCCCTTCTTGCAACACTGCTAAGTACTATGAGACTGCCAGAGACCTTGAAACAAAAATGGCCGTATCAGGTCAGACCAAAGGTTCATCTAACGCAGTCTTAAACTTAGGCCAGTAAGGAATCCCTAAGGAGGCACACAAAATATGGATATAGTGATATTCTGCAGGAAACATTACTTGTATATCCTCTCAGCCTCTGACGAACTGTATCAAGGAATTCAATAGCCATTGAAGGATCTACCTTCTGTAAAGCTGATGTTTCTTGAGCCCAGGTAAACTTTAATATCCCATACATCCCCTTGTAATGAGTTTCAGAGGTTTATTTAACATTTAGCAAAAATGTATCTCCTTTTTTTCCTTTTGAACCAGACTCTTGATAATCTCATTTGATGTCCTAACTTTTGACTTCAAGAGGGAGAATGAACACCCACCCATCCCCTATTTGCCCCTTCCACGATGCTCCTGATCTCGGGAACCTCTCTCATAGAGAGAGACTCGGAAATCTTTTTACAGACTGGAAAACCCAAACCAATTTAGTAATTCTTCATACAGAAGTCGTTCCTTTTGATCTTCCTTGTTTCTTTCTCAGTACATCTTTCAGCTTATTGTATCCTTTTCAACACAGGCAGACCAAACTGCTCACAGTATTCCAGCATGCTTCAAACCTTGGACTTACATAGAATCACAGAAATATAAAATCATTTATGTTGGAAAAGAACTTTAAGATCAGTAACGTGTCAAATATAGTCTCATAGTAATGATGTTTGTTTTCTTTCCTTTGATACTAACTCCTAACATTCAGCCTGCATCTCTTCCTTCCTCTCTCCCTTTCTCTTAAGTATTACCTTATTATTATCTTTACCTATTACTGAGCACAAATATCGTATTTTGGTAGATCTATTATAACTCCAAAACTTTTCTCTTCAGTGTCAGTAACCAATTATGTCCCCATTCCTGTATACATTAATTTGGGATATTTTTCCCTTAATTTACATTTATCTAAACTGAACATAACCAGTCATTTTAATGACCTAAGTAATTCAGTTTCCTGGGGTTCTTCTTCAACAGTTTGCAGCAACCTTGTGTTCTTCCCACATGGAGCTCCCTTAGTATTATCAGCTTAGTTTGCCACCTCCTCTTCACATTCTTTCCCAGATCATTTGCAAATATCAGGGAGTACAGGCCCAGTTACTGATCCCACAGAGCCTCCATGGGTGACCTGACCAGTTGCTGCTAGCCCATATTTCGAGGGTTTTAACCAAATATGCCTCAGGAGCACTTCTCAGGGCAGCTTAAGTTCTTTAAAAGCTTCAAGAGAAGAACATTATCAAAGCCATTTGCAAACCAGGCTGAGCGTCCTGGTGGCTGCCAAGTGGGAGTGGCTGCCACTGGAGGAAAGCTCCCAGCTGCATGTGCCATTCCCATTTTCCCCACCCTCCTGGCTGGAAAAAGAGAAGCAGAAGTCATCCTCCCCTCGTTCTCCATTCCTGCTCTTCCTACTTCTTCCTTCCCCATAACTGGAATAGCACTGGCCTTGACCCCTTATCCTTGGAGAGACAAAATGCAGCTTTGCCTGCACTGCCAGGAGGCCCCAGATTCCCTTAGAGCACAATCATCTGCAGTCCCAGGGAGCACTGGTGCCACTAGAGTAGGTGATGTCCTACGTAAGCATGTTGATGAGTGATTTTGTAAGAATTATTGCTAGAGAGGTGTGTGACCAACTTAAAGCAGAGAAAAAATGCTTCACACAAGCACTGTCCCCCACTGTGTGGCTACAGTTTTATTATAGTGTAACTTTCATCATCGTTCAAACGATCTCCAACTAAGCAAAGGTGTACCAACCTCAGGACTCCCTAGTGATACCTTGGAACAAATAAGGATTGGGTCCGATATCAGTCAGTACAATTAAGTTCACTACCACATTTTATGTTTATACACATGTAAAAGGAAACATTGAGTGAAACTCTGAGCAAGTCTGTCAGGAAACAAAACCATTTAACTCTTAGGTAAGAGATACTTCCTAGGGACCAACAGCACTTTTAGCTCCTCACTGATCTAAGTGTATCCCCTTCCTAGTGTGAAAACCCATTGATTTCCCTTTCTGGGGTCAGGTTCTAATCTGCACACAAACTCTTGCACAATGATTCTTTCCCATTTTAAGTTCCACACATGAGAAACTGTTAAGAAGTAAACAAAGAAAACAACAAAAACCTTCCTAAAATAAAGTGCAGATTAAATATAACAGTAGAAACAAGGAAGAATTCAAAATATTTTAAATTAAAATTTACTTGTGCCTTCTCTATCTGAATTCTAACCTCCCATGAAGATGCAGCAGCAGGTCTAGCTGCATGTCAGCCTGTTCCCAGCTAGAAACTACCCAAGGGAGCACCATTTCACCTGGGGGGAGTTCTTCCCCCTCCCTATTTACTGGGTTGGTTTTTTTACTCCCTTAATCCAAAACTAGTTTAAGTGTGATCCAGTGGAGACTTCCAGTGCCAGCTGTCCCCCTGGCACTAGGTACCATTACTTGTAGTGCTCATTTATGGATGCTCTTGGTCTTGTTTTTGTCCTCTTAATTTTTTTTTTTTTCTAAATCCTTCACAGACAGAAAATAATCTGAGGATATATGGCATCCAAAACATCACAGAGTAGCTCCAAATCTCACACTAGAAAGATGAACATTTCTGAATAGTACCATCCTGAAATGGCTTAGTGAAGCACAGTGCCTGCAACAACTTCTGCACAGGAATGTACTGGGAAATTTAAAGGCAGCGGCTGCTCTTTATCATCTCAGTGTAGGGAACCACTCAGGATGAGCACAGCTCATCTGACAGAAGCGGTTTTGCAGGTAGTTCAAACTGGAAAGTAACTACCATGCAGGGTTGTAAGGCACAAGAGAATCATTTGACAGAGAGAATTAATTGTACAGTTGGTATTAGCATATGGATGAAACATTGCTTTAAAAGTTCAAACAGCAACTGTCAGCTGAACAAAGTTGGCAGAAGAGTAACAAATGAGTTTTGCAATTGTGCTATTTTTACTATGTAATACCAATACTGTATAAAAGAACAAATGTTGTGTATAAGTTCAATGCCAAACCTAAACCATTGCTAACAGTGTTGTTATGATGCAATTAAAATGTCACCATCACTATTTGCTGAAAAGGATTTTATCCCCTTCCCCAAGCAAGTGTTTTCATTACTGGAGTTTTACTAGGCATGTTTGTGAGAAAGAAAGGTGAAGGAATAACCCAACTCAAATATTTAAAAACATTTAACCGTTCTGGCTCATTGACAACTGTATGCTCTCCCTGTGATTTTTTAAGAGCTGCTGACGCCTCATGGAAAAAACTTTGAAAAACATATTATTGAAAAACAATTTTGCCAATGTGTCATATTTTCTGTCTTACCCGTTCTCTTGCTTTTCACTAGTAAAAGAATCCACATGAAAACAGAACCTTGATTCTTTAGGTAGACCAAATTTGGATCTGAGCTCTGCCAAAGCATGTGGGTGTTTGGATCCTGTCCATTAAAGACATTTAACTTCAGATCCAGGTTCAATCTTCAAAGCTCACAAGAAGTGCTGAGATCCAGGATTTTGTTCTGACCCACCCCTGTTACTAACAAGTTATCTGCTGTCTGTCCTGTTAAGCTATAGGCTTCTGCTAAGGATCGCATAGGTGGCTATTGACATCAATGTTTGCTGCCAAATTATAAGCACCAGGCGCTACTGAATATCTGAGAAGGACAGAGAGCCTGAAAAATTAAGGGGAGGAGGAGGGTGGGTGGAATAAAAGGAATTTTCTCTGGTAGCACAGTTGTCTTGAAATAACATAGACTTGGTTTGTGTCTCACACTGGCATAACTTTTGGACTTCAGTGAAATCACACTGACTGAGTACAAACAAAAACCACAGTCTGTATGAAGCTGAAGGGGTTTTTTTCACATTCAGTGTGTTGAAACAACACATTCCAGCCCAGACATAGAAGCTCCTGCTGCCTTGTAAGCACAGAAAACAGATTCACCCCAAATCTCCCACTCTGCAAAATTACTGTGAGTGGAGAAGAAGAGCAAGACAAACTTTTTCAGCTCAAAAAGATGCCAAACTGGACATAATTTCAAAGTAGAATCATATTTCAGTATGGCTTTGGCTCTTTTCCTGATTTAGCTATGCTGGGCAGAGCAATGGAAATGCTGGGTAGATACCTTCCTAGGGAATGTGCAAGAGGGCATGCTTTTCATGTGACCTTGCCCCTCTTTTTATCAAAACACTTCTTACTTTCACTGACATTTACCCCAAGGACACTGAAGCAAAGTAAGAGAGGAAAACTAGCATGCAAACTGCCTGCCTGCTCCACGAAAAGCTTTCCATCAGTGGATTTACCAACAACTGGGATATCTGAGGATGACTGACAAAATTGTAAGTTCCCATGATTTGTGTTTTATTGTTGCCAAGTCATGAGACAAAACCCCCAAATCTAGGAAAGGACTGCAAAACTGGAATTTTGTGAGGGGCAAGGTGACACCTGCCATATGCATCGGGAGAAAGAGGAAAACAGCAACATTACATAAAGCAGCCTGCAGATTCCTGAAGTGCCATCCATCTGCCATCCTCTTATATTGTGTAGTATCACAGTTTTAGACAACTTGTCACACAGGCTTCAAAGGGCTACTTAATTTAACTAGAGGGAGATGAATTTGTTCACAGAACTCCACTCTGAAGAACCAGTGACTAGCAGCAATTGCTAGATGAAACGGAAAAAAATTACCAGCAACTCTACTTCTAGTTCTCCACTGTCTTGCGCTTCATGTGGTCATTTACATCCAGGCAAAGTGAATGTGTAACACTTCCAAACCACAGAAGCAGTAATTTAAACTCACTTCCACTGCATTAGGCAGAAGACTAAAGAATCAGGCCCTCTCTTACAAGCAAAATGTCCCTGACAATGAATGATGAGTAAAATACAGGCTGTGTAATTCCACTTGTTTTGGAAAGCAGTCAATTTAGAAAGGTTACCATAAGACAGCAGCAAAAATCTGCCCCTGAACTCCCAACATCTCAAGCCATAGCCTTGTCAATAATACACAGGGTGCAAAAGATTATGGCCAGCTCAGGCCATTAGTTTCCTTTCTGGGCAGGAATCCCAGCATAACAGATACTTATGCATATTCTGTCCTCATTTTATCTAATTACAAATATCTCTCTAGGGATGGGGAGGGGAGAAGAGGTTTGATCACACGATTTTAGGTCACTTATGCAAGGTCTTGCTGGGATATGCATTGATCCAAAGACTGCTATAATATTTTAAAAGTTCCCAGAGTCCTATAGTGAAAAAAAAAAAAAAAGATTCTATGTCTCATTTTTTCCTATTTATATGAGTTTGTGAAACTGACCAGTAGAAAAGACTTGAATCATGTACTGCTATAAATCAGTAAGGACCATATGGAAATGTTTAAAATGCAAGGACATTGACAAACGAACAACACCATGTTTTCCTAAACACCATCTGTAAATACAGTTTTTCTTTCCTATATTATGCCTAAGATAGGTATGTTTGTGTGCATGCACACTACACACAGTTTTCTCTGAATAAGACCAATAACATCAGAGAAAAATGGAATAAGGTAATTTAAAAAAAGAAAAGTCAACTTTACCCAGCTCATTTGGATCTCAACTCAATGGTTGCAACTCTAGTGAAAGATACAACATTGTTTCACACTGATGAAATCTTAAAAGCCACACTTAGGCATGATATAATTAATTAAACAACTTAATATTAACCAGAATCACCCCTGCTTTCCCTAGATCAACATGGCCTAAGTCTTCTGCAGTCCAAAAATAGGTACAAAATTGTACAATAATCATCACCATCACAAAGTATGTCAAACCTGTTCCTTATACATGGGAGGAAAGGAATACAGCAGAACTTTGGGAATTTCTTTTAGAGAAAAATACAAGAATTGCTTGAAACTCATTTGGAAAGACTGAAAAAGTTATTGGCTGAGTAACTGCCTTGGAAAAGGACATCAGAATTAAACAGACACCCTTCAGGAGCAGAAAACAGTAGTAACAAAAAATTTTAAATGGATCTTAAAGGTCAGGAAATATAGGGAGAATTGCCAAAGTCAAGAGTTAGAACTTGCAAAAGCTATTAAAAAACAGCAATACTCTTCAGGCCTCAAAAAAAAAGTGATCAAAGAAAGTTCAGCTGTTTTGCAGTTAGAATGGTACATAGATTAAATGCAATATAGGTACAAGCCAAGAACTAAAGGAATGCTTTGCTTCACCGGAATGACCAAGGTGGAAGCCACAGTGACATCTGTGCAGTCATGGCATAAATTCTGGATAATCTCTGCCCAGGAACTGAGACATGAAACCACACATCTACTAGCAAGTTCTTTAAACAGATACTGCGAATCATGGTTGCTACTATATTACCAGAGTATAACAAGCAAAACAAGATACTCGTTGTTAACTCACAGAACACAAACCTTGTGAATTATTTCAGTAAGGCTAACTGAGCTAGAGTTTACTCATATGCAGTTTTCCAAGTGCAAAACGATCAAGAACAGTCTTGAACAAGGAAACATCAAAGATGCAAGACTGATACCTTGTGACAGAGTAACCTGACATCTTGCTTCCATAAGATACTTCTTAGCTCTGTGGACTTCTAGAGAATGTTTCATACAGCAGTATATGAGAAATTACTGGAAATTGAGAAGATGAAGATTATTAAGAGAACGGTGAGATGAATGAAAAACTACTGAAAGAGGGTTGGACACAGTAATTGGCTGATGAGAGGTTACTTCTGGAGTTTTGGAAAGGATTGGTCTGGGAGCTGAAATCAGTATTTCCATTAATGACCTTGGCACAAAAAGTGTGTGTGTTGAGAAAAGTTAGCCACTTACACAAGCTGAAGGGACACCAAGGAAATTAAAAGCATCACACAAGAATTAGATGGAGTGAATTCGGTATAAATTTCACTTAATAACTCGCAGATCTTCCTCTCAACAACAACTGAAAGGACAGAAGAAGAAACATAACAGTATCAATCTACCACAGGATAACTATGAACCAGCAGCACTATATAACCACAAACAAATGCAAAAGCAAGGCTTTCCCAGAAGAGGTAAAAAAATAAAGTTATTGTAGAGGGCAAAACATCACCTGGAACAAAGTACAGCTCTGTCTACTCACACTCAAGAAAGCTGAACGCAAGTAACTCAAGCTGGAGTAGAGACGACAAAGACAATAAATACTTCAGTGACCAAAGGGAAGGAAAAGATAGCACAGACAGTTTAGTATATCAAAACAAAGACTGACAGGGCTTATAATAGTGTTGCACAAATGTACAAGTCATAGTGGAGAGGAAGACATGGAAGGAGCAATAGTGTTTAAACTAACAACTCCATGCTGGCACCAGAACAAATGGGAATAAACTGGTCACAAGTAGGGCTAGGCTAGGGATTAAAATGCTATTTCCAGCAACCAGAGCAGTGGGTTCTGGAACCCTCCCAAGAGGAGTAATGGGAACAAATAGTCCAAGTGGGGATTTAAGACAAGGACTTTTCAGTTTATGAAAGAGATTATCTGACATGGTACCAGAGGACTGGACATGAGACCCATGAACCCTCTTTTAAACCTACATTTCCATTAACTGAGTCACTGTGGCAAATTTGGGCTTTGTCTTCGTTGTCTGAAAGTGCCCACACAGGACCCAATTAGTGCCAACTAGGATGGCAGCCCTTATGATACAGGAACCTATAGAAACAGAACCAGGCTTACCCATATGCTCAACACAAAAAGCATAGACTCCAGCTTTAATAGGCACTCTAGCCCAACCTGACCTCTGGTCATAGCACAACATGCAAGGAAATCATGTTCAAGCCACTCATGGCCCCTCAGGTGTTTTGCCAAGGGACCACTAGAGCTGGCATACAAACCATTCTTCCAGCGGTGGGTGGAGAACTCCCTTCAAAGCTAGTCTATATCAAACCCCAGGGCTGAGCATCTCCCAAACACTCCAGCCTCTAAGAACTCACTACTCTTTCATGAAATCCTGTTAGTCAGGTACTCAGAGGAGAACTCTGCACTGCGGGTGCTGCCTGCAACAACCACACAAGAACTACCGGCCAGCTTAATGAGGCCTTTTGGACAAGCAAAATTAAAACCCAAGGGAGGCAAAATGACAGAAAGCAAAAGAAATATCCAGGTTTAGCAGAATCTCCTCACACTAAGACTGAAATTTTCATGCAGCTTTGGGCCCTATTGTAAAAAGTAGTACTTATAAAGACAAAAGCAATAGGTCAAACTCCTACAGCTCTGAAAACAGATGCATTGGAGGGAAAAAAACTGACAGGTCCTGATTGATAACCATGCTTGAGGGAAGCTGCTCAAGGAAAACTGCAGCAGCAAAGGCTGCAGGGAGTTACTGCTTCAAAACCCTGCTACGGCAGAAAAGGCACATGTGGCTGCTAGAGCAGGAGATGGACATGGTTAATTGACTGGGAAAGTTTAGCAGAGATTAAATTAATGCAAAGAGCTCAGAGCCCAGGCGTGCAATTCTGTTACCAAGGGAAGGAACCATTCGGCTGGAATTGCAATCCATTTTCAGGTCAGAGCCTTTCCCAAAGGCAGAGTGCTCACCCCTCATCTGTTCCTCTTCTTCTGTTCTGAGGGGTGCATGGAGGAGAAGGTAGATGGAAACAGCAGCCTGGGAAATATATTGTCCTTTGAGGGCCAGCCGTGTTTCAACTTTGCATGGTGAGAGTGTTTTGCAGTGAGAAATTCAGAAGATGTGTCAGGAGATAGTCTCTTCTAACCCTAGAACTCTGTGGATAAGTTAGCTGTGGAAACAAAACTAGAAAGTTAGTAATAGGGGAGAAGTGACTTTACTTTCAGATCTACTCAGCAGAATGAGTACCTGAACCAGGTATGTTTGCAATCTGGTCAGGTGAGAATGCCAAGAGTTAGTTCCTGTGGAATCACAGCAACAACACAAAAATATATATTCAAACAATAATTTTTTTAAAGTAAAGCTGACTGCAGAAGATAGGAAAGATACAAACACAAACCACAGACCAGGTGACGCAGGTGATCTTACGCAGTGATGTGCTGCCAACATTTTGGTAAGTAGCACCCACGACGGCATTCCTTTCAGCTGGTGTCTCATTTTCCTCAGTAAGGGAGGACTAGATCTGCGAGCTTCTTGATTTCCTCTGCTTTAAATACACATATTTACAAGTAGCCACATAAAACTGTTCTCACACCACCGACTTTGAAATCATACTGAACAGACTGTGGCATAGCATTTATGTTTTGAAATGCGAAAGTACTTGCCACTTGGTTCATTTCCACGGTAAAGTCTTTGCATCCCAAAAATGCCTTTATCAGCTCTGGGCATAAATCACTGCCATTAGAGATGGTTTAACAATAATTTTTGGTGAACTTCTTCCATCAGAACCAGGCAGACAGTCTTAACTCACTTTTCCACTCCTCAGTTTGGTCATGACAGTGCTATCAAGGAAGGATTCCCACTCGCCTTCAACACATCACTCAACACCAAAAGCAAAGCAATCTTGAGTCAATGGTTGATGGTGTGACTAGTGTGACCATCACCAAGTCAGACAGTGCATGCCATTCTTCCCACAGAAGAATGGAGGAAATTACACCACAAAAGGGACTATGATGCTTAATTAAAGCATGATTATAAAGCATTTTTCTGGCACAAAAGTGACCCATACTCTACATTACAAATAGCATACTTTTTCTAGTTCTTTCATGCTGGAATCCCCTGAAATCCTCATTGTAGGATATGTAAAGAGGAAATTTCATGTGGGAGAAATTTCATATAGCTCCTTTCTGCTCAGTTTGAAGAAATCTCACTTGGCAGAGGTATTCATAGCAGGCCAAGGTAGACTTTTGCAAGTAAAAAGACACTCTCCTTTAGAACTGTATTCATACATAAGTTAACTACATTTTAGCAACATTCAGGCTAGTCAGGCTGAGTAGAGAAAGCGCTAGAGTGAAACCAGACTGTGACAATGAGTTCATGACTTATCTATGTCATACAACAAGTCAGGGGGCAGATTTAATTTAGTAGGCGCTCGTCTGCCATGCTGCAACCACAAAACAAAGCTGCCTCTCCCTGTGCATAGAGGCAAGTCACTGAAATGAGTCTGGTTCCAAGACAGCCCCAAAGTGAATCACTTCATACTCCCCATCCATGCATCACCTCATAATCCCCATCCTCCTCCAAAACACTCAGGTAGATCACAGAGACTCAATCCTTCCAGTCCAGAAGCCATTGAAGACTTTCCTCCTCATCCTGTATGAGGGACCTGAAACAAACCTTTCATTTTGGGAAATGACTCAGGAAGAGCACGTGAGGAAGCAGAGCAACAAACAACACATAAGGTGGATATAAATCCAGATAAAGTATTATAATCATTAAAGGGTTGCTGCTCCCTGAAGGTTGGCAAAACGAAGAGAGTTAATTAAAAGCAATCTCCACACAGTGCTGAGCCAGCCTGCCCTGATAAATCAGCAGGCAGGACTGCGCTCATAGAGGTCAATGGGGGAAAGAGGTTGGGAGGCAGGGGAAAGCAAGGAGAAGATAAAACATTTAGCTGAGACTACTGACAAAAACAAATTGGATCTGGTGACAGAAAATGGAGAAGAGTTTTCCACATTATTTCTCCCAACGACACTATTTTGTTAGATTTCGACCTCGGGAATGCCTGTTTGCCACCAACATAACACCAGTAACCTGACTGAGTTCCCTTTCATTTGTATCAGCACAGGAGGAGAGAGAAGGGAGAAGCATTTGGGGTCCCATCCTCCCTGGGGAGGTGTTAACATCGCTTTCATCCACATGCAATTAGATCACTGGAGGGTAACATCACCAACGTTAACAGAAGCATCAGTTTTGAAGAAGCACATCCTAAAAACTAAAGGATCAGTCAGATATGACGAAGCAGTAGAAGTTCCCATCACCAACCCTCACCCATCACATCTCACATACCTCATAACTTGTACTACCCCAGCTATAAAAGGTACTAGTCTCCAAATTAAAATTGTAATCCTGATTTAATCCACATTTCCCATCAATAGGAATAGGTTAATGAACTGAAAACTTTGAGAATAAACAACCCATAGAAAACACAAAAAGCTACAGTCTTCAAAGCAGCTTTTAGTAGTTCAGAAAAAAAAGGCAAAAGTAATCAGGGTAAGCTTGTAGATACAAGTGGGTTCATGATATGATTTCTGACATTGGACACTGAGTAGTGATTTTTCTTAACACTCAGGAGAGCAGCCTCACACACTATGCCCACCAAAGGAGTTTAGCAGTAAAATAGCTTTATGAACCACTGTTTCCATTATTCCTTATTCAAGCTGTACAGGTTTTAAAGTAATCATAAACATAAAATATATTTGCCCCCATCATTGACTAAACACAGTCTTTCAGGAATCAATATTGAGACTAAACTACTTGAACAGTCACAAATCCATGGATTACTTTCTTCAAAACTGTTCTTGAAGTGGAAGTGGAATGAAAATATAAACACTACTTTTCCCTCGAAGAAATAATATTAACTTTGTGTCTCCACAGTAAGTTTCTTTATCACAGTGTTCATTGGATAGTGAATTATCTGGGCTATAACTCCAGCCATTCTGATTTTTCTCCCAACTCTGTGACTAGTCATGTGAGGTTGTAGATCCTTAGGAATTCTAGAAACTCCAAAGTTCCTAGAGCCAGACTAAAAACTTCACAGCCCTGCGACACAAAGCACTGAACTGGTGTTCACTTACTCTTCCAAAACATGAAAAGCACCCAAAACATTTTCAAGAGGGAATTCTGTTCCAACAGCCATAATCTATCTTCTTGTGGCTCTCATGAAGCCAACTCAAAGCATAAAAGCAGCATAAGCACTGTACTTTGCATTTTGGCAGAAATAGCATGCCCGCATCTGATCAGATCAAATCAGCCCTGCCAGATGATGCGGTAGGGCAGGCTGGAATTAACCAACTCAGGGCATGGCCTTATTTCACTGCTCTGCACCTGATTTTCTTTGTACTATTTAGATTTTTGAGAACTAAAAGGCAGGAAGCCTTAAACCATGTGTTGGTAGAAAATTTAGCACGATGTCTTAACAAAGGCTTTGTATCTTGTATCACAAGCAGGAATCTGAGAAAAAACAAAGGGGAGAAACTAGAAGTTACATAGAGTTCCTTTCTTTTGCATACTAAAATTTCATATATGTTACAGTTGGAATTTTATATTCATTCATGAAAATTATCAGAAAGCAAGTAGAGAGTATCAGACTAATAGAACTCGAGGTTTTATGTGAATGGAGAGATGATCCTCAGGTTGGATCAGTTCTGTCACAACAGACTGTGACATTAAATATCACTTCCAGCCTTTCTCACCAGAAGAACACTGATGTAGTCAGTGTCACCATCAACACCTGAGCAGGAGACTCTCTCTCAGCTACAGCTCAGCAGAACATTAAATTAATGTATCAGGATTTGGCAAGCACACGCTGCTGATCACAGCCACCTAGTGCACACTCATCAGTACCCATCCCTACCCTGCTCTTGATGCTCCACTGGCTCCCTGTGAAGCCTCCCCTCCGACAAGGCTGGAGTGCCATTAAAACCTTCCATGCGGCTGGAATCATAACTCTGACCGCACCCGGCTCAGGCAGGTAACCTGAAAACTGAGACACATGCTGACATACTCCTGCTATTCCCATACTGGAGAGGATGGCGGTGTGAGAAGGATATTTGCCAGCAGCCATTGAGACACTGCATTATTCTTTTCTGAGACATATGCTGAGAATCTGTGGTTAAAATATGCTCTGCTAGGAAATAAACCATATATAACAATTTTTTTTTTAAAGTATCATGCTTCTAACAATTTAGGCTATTAAAGATAAATAAGGATTTAAAATTTTCGGTATTCAAGCACTCACTTATGATATTTGTGTTACATGTCACTCAGTTTAGACAGTAAAAACACACCGTGCAGTTCTCTTCTTTCTTTTGAAATAAGAAAGAAGAAAAGAAAAACACTTTCTGCTTCTCATGTACTAGTCCAGCATATGTGGGTTTGTTCCACAAATTGTAGAGAAGTTTTAAAAGAAAGAAAGAAGCACTTCCATCTGAAAATTTTTGGTTTTAAAAAAGAAAAGTATTCTGAAAGTATGATTCCTTTTAGATTTCATTGATGAGATGACTTTCCTTTCAAGAAACAAACCAGTGCAAAAACTGAGACCTGCACTAAGGAAGTGATTAACACTCCTCAGTCTCTGCATCCTGGGCAAAATTGCCAGGCAAAGCCAGAAGAGCAGCACAGTCCTAATGAAGCCCTCAGAACAGGCCTCAAGCAACCTTGCCTTGGTGCTGCTTCTCTGCACATGGGAGTATGTCACCCCAGACAGGGAAACCTCAGATCAGAGGTTGGTCTCTCCAAGGGAAAAAAACATCAACTCCCGGAACAGATTCATTCCACTCCTACAAGTCCTCGGGGATAAACAATACAGGAATGGTTCTTGCTCAAGGCAACATCACATACAGACAACACAGTGATGAGCCCAGAATAAATACCAAGATTGTAAAATTGATCTACTGAGCAAAGAAATTCAGCTCTGACATGAAAGACAAATCAGAGTGAGAAAATTCCAGATTCATCAAATTACAATCCTAAAAAGAAGGTTTATTCGCAGCCAGTGGGGGATTTGGAATGCCTCATTTCAGAACAGCAGAGGTACAGCCAACTGTCATAAGCTGCAGAAGACAGATATACAAGATGGACAAAGTCTGCTCTTGAGAGCAACCTTCAAATACGATGCTTCCAGTTTTAGGAAAGCAGAGGAAGAAATCAATTTTCATTAGGCTCCACAAAGGATGAGCCGCATTACCTTCCCCATGACTCAGACTGACACAGATCCCCACTTTGCTTTGTGTACCTTTCTTCTGTGTAAAGTATTCCCACTTGGACACTGTGAATCCTGTCTAATGGGTATCATGCATCCAGCCCATTGGACATGTGCTTACCTTGAAATTATAACACCCTCCAAAAAATCATACCTTTGGGCCACTGTAGCACAACCCAGACAGTTCAATATTGCTTTCACACAGCACAAATAATATGTTTTAAAAACTTTTTCTTCAGTGGCAATTTTGAGATACAACCTCCATCCATCCACACAACTAGACAGACTGTGAAAGACTGAAAGACCAACAAAACAAATTACAAAAGCACTGCAACAACTAATCATGCATAAGTGACTGGTGGAACCAGACATAACACTGTAACAAGCAACATGCCATTTATTAGAACCTCTCATATTAAAACCAGCGTATCCTCAGGTCTTCTTAACCTGCCTTTTCTGCCTTCCAATGACTTTGGTTTTATACTTATATTTCCCTGTGTAAATGCAGTAACATTCTTCCCGTTTTCTCTGAAAGCTGCTGCTGAGATATTAGAAAATACGGTTTTCATGTGGACAACAGTTTTCATTTGAAGTGTGTCACACTAGGGCTCATTTATGTTTTTGAGTAACATCAGAGCCACACTGGAATTGCTGTAGAGATTTTGGTACGTGGTTTAATGTGCCCAACAAACCCTGTTCTGTCAAGCAGAAGAAAATTCCCTTCTGTAAGGCCACATTAAAATCACCTCCACATCACTTGTAAACACTGAACTGGCAACCTGTCTGTCTATTTTATTGCTTCCACCTGCTGAAAGCAGCACTGCACATTATACTTTCACTTTAATATTAAAAATCAGCAACCAGATACTTATGCAACAACATCCAAAAAAAAAAAAAAATCAGTCTTCATCAGCACTTAATCAGGACATAGGGTTGTTTCAGGGATGTGTAATGGGATACAGGACCTTCCAGTTAAGAGTCCCCAGCCTGAGTTCAAGCCAGAATAATCACTAATGAAATATTCTTGCCATACAAGACCCCAAGACCCATGCTGGTCTCTTGCCAATGTGAAACAGGGATGCGAACACAGACCACTTCTTCACAGGTGTCTCATGACACAGAATTCATCATCACAAGGAAGGTCATTTGGCAGCCCAGAGGTCGGAGTTGGCTGTCAAGGCAATTTTATCTGAGAGGGTATAGCAATTGAAAACCCAACTGCTGCTGTGTGTTTGCAGTGGGAATGCAGAGACAGAACAGGCC
Source organism: Corvus cornix cornix (assembly GCF_000738735.6). Taxonomy (NCBI): domain Eukaryota; kingdom Metazoa; phylum Chordata; class Aves; order Passeriformes; family Corvidae; genus Corvus; species Corvus cornix. The sequence goes on from NC_046335.1 coordinate 36,045,797, forward strand.
TGGTAGATCAGCTCTAGCACTGTACACAAAAATCTGCAATGATCTGTTCCCCAAACACCTGGCAGAGAGTAAGTGTCCCCAAGCACGTCAAAGTTATCCAAGAATGCAGTCAGCATGTAAGTGAGCTAGCCTACAGCTGAGCCTGAGTTAGCTTTTGTCCCAGAGGCTGTCCTGAGCAAAAGGGAGAGCACCAGCACTGCTGAACTACTGGAAGGCAACAGCCCCTCTGGTGAGTGTCCACGCAGAGCGCTATATGGCATGAGGTATCTCACATGCTGAAATGGCAACAACCTAGCCTATGTTCCACTTAGTGTGTTTAATTGACAACCTGAAACAAAAGTCATTTGTGGGAGTAAAGACAGAGAAGGGGTGGGAGGAAACCAGCTCTGCTTCTAGACAAGACTGTGTAAATTACAAGGTCTTAATTACATTAAATGCATTACGGTACCATATGCACATCACTAATAAGGCAGAGATGGAGGAAATGGGACTAAATGCTAAAACTGGAAGCTGAATGCCTGCATTCTAGACTTCATCATTTAGAGACATTCTGAACCACTTTGTCCTAGTTTAGCCATCCATAAAACAAAGCCAATAATCCTTTCTTCACAGGGGTGTTGAGAGGTTTAATTAATTAATGTTTACAAAGTCCACTGAGATTTCTGACTGACATTTGAAGTAATTCAGAATACTTTTTAAATGCATTTGTTTCTTCTACTGCACCATTCAAATGTCTTCATATTAAAATATCCAAAGGAGGAGAAGATGGAAACAAAAAATATGGAGATATGTACACAAACTAGTGGGAGAAAAAAAACAACAACAACAAATTCAGCACTTCAAATCCACTGCTGTCCCATCAAAGCTGTCAGAATACTGACATTTCTACAGATGAAGAAGCATGTGCTTGTCCGAACACCTGCCACCTTTACCTTGCAGATCTGTTAAACTTAGATCTCACATATTTTTGTCTGTAGCACCATGTTGGTAAACAACAAGCTACTAAATGGCAGAAATAACAGGCAGTCACATCAGGTTGATTGGCTCACCGGAAGAAGTGAAGAGGAGAAGAGCAAAGGGATGAAAGCACCAAAAGAGAACCAAAAAGTGATAAGAGAGCGCTGGACAGAGAAAGAGGCAAGTTGAGTAAAGAGAAGCCAATTATTAATCAGGGACTCCATGCACAGAGCTATTCTATGAAATGCATTCCCACAGATGCTCAGGTACTGGAATACATTATTCAGAGAGACTAGTCTAGCATGAACAAGGCCACACGTGTGTCCAAGTGCCAGAGACAAATCGAATATTGGACACTCTTAAACGCACAAGCACACACAAGGAGCTGCTTGATACCTGAGCTGGGATTTCTCAGTCCCTACATTGTCCCCCATCTCGGAGCAAAACCTTTGTGTGGCCGGTTTCTGTAGGGGGCGTTTGTGGGTTCTGAGATACAATCAAAACGCAGACAGAGGAAATGCAAATGTCATTCAGCTCCCGTTCATTGTCAGGAAGGACACATGAGGATAAAAAAACTGTGCACCGCATCCCTCCCTTATTATGTGTCCTACTGCTTTTGTCCTAATTTATCCCATGCATAATTTATTTACATGTGTATTGTTTCCCGATCAGCAACTTTAAAGAATAAGTGAAAATTATAAAATGTTTTATTAAACAAGTTGTCAACAAAATTGCAGATGGTGTCAGCCAGCCAGTACCAATTCTGCTTCCTCCACATAGCCTTAGTACTTAAGGCACACAGAGAAAAGCGAACCCAGCACTTGATGTCTATTGTTTCCTCCTCTCACACCCCCCAGGGGCGAGGGGAGGAGAAGGGAGCTAATTATAAATGGCCTCATCCTGTCCTCCCCGACTTTAGCAGCAGCGGGATCGGGCCCCGATTCATTTCGGCACAAGCAGCCCTTGGGCAGGATCCGCCGCGACTGCTGGGAGCCCCACGGTGCCACGAAGTGCGAGGCGAGGCGGCAAGGTCCCGTCCGCCGGCGGGGAGGGGGGGGCCGGGGCCGCCAGCCGTGTTCCGTGGCCGTGGCCGCTCCCGGGAGCTCCCCGCCTCCCGTCCGCCGTCCCCAGAGGCCACCGAGCCCGGGCTTCCCCGCTACCGGCAGCAGCCGCGAACGGCGCACACATCCGCGGCTGCTCCGTGCCCAGGTGCGGAGCCGGGCGGTGCGGCCCCGGGGTGCGCTGCCAGCGCCCGGGCAGCGCCCGGCGGTCGGAAGGGGCACCGGGAGAAATCGCTCCCGCCTGCACAAGCGTCAAACCTGCCGTCGAACGGGGGGGAACACGCTGCCTCTTCAGCGCGGGTTTCAGAGCGCGTTCAGTCCCTCGCCACCCACCCACGAGGACACTCGGACTTCTTTGATTAACCCCCTGCAACTGCGCTCCCCTCTCCTCGCGGATTGTTATACGCGAGAGGGCGAGTAAATGAAAGCAAAGGTTTTTCTGCCAGGACGGAGCAGGAGAGCTGATAAACATGTCAGCACCCCTTCCCAGCTCGAGGCTTTCTTTTCCCTCCGGATCGTAGAGAGACAGCGGCAGAAATCCCTGGAAAAACCTTCAAGCGTTTTTCCAACTCCAGCCGGAGAGACTCGAGTCGGAAAGAAAAAGAAAAAGAAAAAACCTCGCAGCCCTAATTTCATCTCACAAAACTCAAAGGTATAAAAACACCCACTCAGCGCAGCCAGAAAGTGCAAGCGAAGCGTCACCGCCAGGTACTCTGCTTCCCTGCTTTACTAGCAAGAGCGCTGCCCCCGTTAGCAGGGAAGTCGTTTGAAAAAAGGTTAAGACAGCTCCGCTCCCCACATACGGTGCCAAATCCCACTCTCCCTAATGCCTTCGGGGATTAGCGGCGTGCGCTGCAGACCACAAGGAAAATAAAGGACGCGATCCAGAAGACGACAACCGGCTCCCGCGGTGCCACTCAGAAATCAGCCTTATTTCCAGACCGGGAACCCCGGAATACCTCCGCAGCAGAAGTACCTGCCCCCTCCCTTCCTTCCCTCCCTCTCTCAAGCTGAGGTCAGACCCCGTCCGTGCAGCCCTCGGCGGCTTGTGCCCGCTCTCAAGATGGAAACACAATCAACTCTCTTTGCCACTTTGAAAAGCGAAAGCCTGTCATATGCAAAACAGATCTCCGGACTTCCTGCCCAAAATCAGCGACCGGCAGTCCCGAGTCATTCATTTCACCCAAGTCTGCTTCCCTCCCTCTCCTCTCCGCTCCCTCTCCTGCACGAGCGCCGAGGCGCACGGGCAGAGCCCCCGCTGCCCCGCTTTCCGACCACCCAGCCGAGAAGCGAGGGGGGTCGCTTCGTCAAGACATCCCAACTCCCCAAAGATTGCGGAGGCAACTCCGAGCCGCCGTGGGAGCGCGGAGGCACCGCGCACCGAGCGCCCCCGCGGGCCGGTCCGTGCCCCGCCGAGCGCGGTGGCGGGGCCAGCCCGCCGGGGCAGCGGGGGCAGGACGCTGTCAAGTGCACGCACCCCCGCGGGACGCGGCCGCCGCCGACCCCGCGCTGCACCCCGAGCGCGCCGGGCGGGCTCCCCGCCGCCTCCCCCCGCCCCGCCGCCCCCCGCCCCGCGCCCCGGCGCCAATTAACCCAACAATTTTTTCCTCGTTAATTTCGGCGCGAGCCGCGGGGATGTGTTGCACAAAAAACGAGCGAGTCGCTGGGGCAGAAAGGAGGGCGGGAGGAGGGACCCGCTGGGAGGCTGCCGGCACCCGGCTCCGGCTGGCAGCCGGCGCCGGAAAGGCGCCTTTTTTCATATTTAAACCACGCGGAATATGTACATTTTTGATTCCTACTTACGCTTTCAGGGGGTTGTGAATGACAGTCGCCATTTTGCTACAATGTAACAGAATATTGTGTCTCGGAGTTCTAAAGGTTCGCTCAGGGGAAGCGGGCAGCCAATGGCAGCGCGGCATACCGGCCCGCCGGCCAATGGCGCGGCGGGGGCGGGGCCCGGGCGCTGCTAGTTATTAGGGGAGCTGTCAAAGCCCAGAGGTCACTCCCTCTCCCTGGAACTGGCGGCGAGCAGGTCTTAAAGGGGCAGCGCCGCCGCCGGGGCCGCCGCCGCCGCGCCGGGGGGCACCGCGGGGTCCAGCGCGGCCGGGGCGGCACTTCCCCACCCGCGCTCCGGCCTCGGCTCGAACGCCCCGCGCCGGGTGAGGGAGAGCCGGGCTCGCTCCTCGTCCCCTCGCACCGCCGCCGCTGCCCCCCTGTTTCCCAGGCGGCGTGCCCCGCCGGGGAACGACCCCGTGCCGCCCGCTCGCTCCGCTCGCTGCCCGGCAGCGCCCTTCCCGCGCTGCTTCCCTGTCTCCACAGCCGCGCTCCCCGCCAGCTCTCCGCGAGCCGCCGGTTCTGGCAGCGGCTTCAGGGCAGCGCCGCTCCCGCTCCCCCTCCCCCAGGAATTTCCCTCTCCCTGTCAGTCATCCCGGCCCGCAGCCCCTGCGCCCTTACATAACGCGCGGCGGCCGGACCGCCCGCCCGGCCCTACACAGCCCCGCTCCTCTCTCCCACAGAGCAACTTCTGGCGCGCCGGGAGCCGGGGCTCCGTCTCCGTCCGGCACAGGGAGCCGCGGGGAGAAGAGCCCTGACCCGCGTTTCACCGGACATGCAGCCCTGTGATGAGACAGGAGCCGGAGGCTGGACCCCGGAGCGCGGCAGGGAGCAGGCAGAGCCCACTCCTGGGGAGGCAGCGAACTCCAGGAAGTCTGGGCTTACCTGCAACTAATTAAAGGAGCTTGCGAATGAATGATGGAGCATGACCCAAGTGATTTAAGAGGTGTCAATCCTGATCTCACAGTCAGAAGTAAATCCACTGAAGTTCACGAAATCGCTCCAGTGTAAATTAGGCGCCAACAAGAGCAGAATCAAAGAATGAAGTTTTCTCCTTGTCTGATAGTAATGTCAACTTTGTCAGCTCATACTTTTCTCCCTCTCTCAAAGGTCTCGTCTCCCTTCAGGCATCCTCTATCCCTCTAAAAAACACAAACAAGCACCACCAAAACCAAGCTTGCATCCCCATTCTTTGCATCTATACAACCAGAAGAAACTCAACTAAAGACAATTAAAACACACGACTGTCAAAGCAATAAAAGGGAGGAAACTAGAAAAACAATTTTATTCACAACAAATAAAAGAATGGAAGTAGAGATGTTTGTGAGTTGCTAAGAAAAGCAGATACAGCAATCTTCTTGAGTTTGTGGGCTGAACTTGAAAAAGTAAGGACAACCAAAATCTCTCTTGCTCAACTTTTTTACAAAATAAAACTTTCCAGTACTGGGGCAAAAGAGAAGAGGAATGGAGAACAGAAAGATTATAATTATTACTCACAGCGAGGACAGGGATACAAGTGTAATGTAGCAGTTTCCCATTCATTAAGGATTCATCAGAAGCTTGCAAAAAAGTTAATATTTAAGGTCTGTCTAGGGTCCCTCTTTCCGAAACATTGCCTATTCCATCTACTAGGTCAACTTAGGTACAGTGCCAGGCATACATCCCTGGAGGGAATCATCTCTTCCATCAAAGCAATCTAAGCCATTTGGTTACAGGCACTGCTTAGGAGAAATAAGCTTTCTGTCAGCTGGAGAGTTGCCAAGATGCTGAAATCTATCCCAAAACAGTTCTGGGAAGTAATCTTTAAGAACATTTCCATTATCATATTACATTATATTATTTAATATCGTAGTGGTCCAGGTGACATTGAATGCGACTTCAGACCCTCCTGCTCAGTACTCTCACTGCTCACAGGAAAAGCTAACCACAAACTGCCGACTTGTCATAAGCACACAGTTGATGTGTGCGCTGCAAAGAAACAAACGGCATAGCATGCACCTGAACTGGCGACCATGGACTAGCAACCTACACCCCCCATCTCGCTACTACGAGGGTTTCTGGTTCGACTTTTCTTGTTGCCGTGATATTCGCTTAATGGAAAACACTTGAGCACTTACTGTAGGATGGACAATATTTGCTTGTGGGATAATAATGATTTTGCTTCACACATAAAAAAAAAAAGTAGTCTAGGACTGCATCACACTGCAGAACAGTAGACAGATTTGTGTTACTGAGAGAAGGTACCAAAATCCAGCCAAGCTCTAGAAAGCCCTGAGATTTTCTAATGCAAACTGGTGACATTTTCAGATAATTAAGAAACCCTGTTTGAGGTCATTTTTAGGAGTTTAATGAGTCCCTCTGGTCCTGTTTTGTTGGATATATAGGCCCATTTCTGCTCTGCAGGCAAAGAGCTCTTGGTGCAGCTTGGCAGGGAATGTATTGCAAAAACGGGATTAAGCCACACATGCTTCCCTGGCTGCTCCTGTTATTCAGACGTTGGGCCTTTATCAGCTACCAGCAAAAGCAACAAACAGTGAGAACAGGCACAGATGACCTTGGATTGTTGACAGCCCTTTTCCCAGGCAGACCCCACGTTCCTGGCTAGGAGAACCAGTCAACAGCACTGCCTTGCTCAGAGGAATCTCCAGGACACCCAAGGACAGAGCTGCCATATCAAAGCAGTGGGAAGTCTCACCCGCGGTAACAAAGACATCAGGCTTCACTCACGTGTCCATGTAATTTTCCCATAGTGTGTTTCATGTAGAATCCCACAACAGTTAGATTACCATTTTAGCTGAAAGAAAAGGCACAGAGCACTGACTGGCATTTCACTTGTAATGAACTAAACTACTTGTTTATATGTTCACTATTTGCAAGCAGGGGGAACATCACAAACCTACATTAATAAAATTTTTATGCCACACCATAGTTACCTCCATTTTCACGTAAACACCAGTCCATCATTGGTAGGTGATTTATGACCTAAATTTTAAATCAATTTCACTCCTGATTTTAGCATACTGTAAGTCACTAATCAGTAATATTACTCTTGTTTTACATCCTACAGGACCAACACAGCTGAAACACACTCAGTTACATATACACTAAATTATAACTTCAAGATTTTTACATTTGTACTTAGTTACCGTTAGTTTTATTCACACTCACCTGAAACATAGCAAGGAGGCTGCAAGAAAATGTAAATAATTTAAAAGTATATGGCATAAAAAACCCTATGTGGGCATATTCTTAACAAGAGCTTGCCAAATGTTTGGACAGCCAACACATAAATTTTGAAAAAGTAGGGGAAGTTTTGACATAAATCTATTGGCGTAACATCTAGAGTGTTAACACAAGGCCAAAGCATGCTGGACCTATAGGGTTAGAGTGAGCAGGGCTTCAGAAGAGAGTCCACCACCTCACCTCCAGCCCCTCTTACAGAACTGCAGCTTGTCTCTACCCAAGTAGAAGAAACACAGCGTCATACCTTCTCAGTGTATTGGGAAGTGCCATGTCTCACGGATCATAACATTGCTCTTCTGATCCACCTCTGCTCCAAACATTTTTACTATTTACATAACACAAGTGCATTGATACCTTTTGTGAGGTCTCAACAATATTCCTGTTCACCCTGAAAAGCCTTATATTAGCTGACAATATTTCAAACTGTGAGAGAATTTTTACCTTGTATTTATTATCTTCTGCTTTCCTTTTTATCTTGTTAAGTTTCAATGTAGAGTTGCTATTTTCTGGAGGGAGGGAAAGTTAGGTTCTTATTACACATTCCTCAACTCTTGTGAATTGGAAAGTGAAACAAACTAGACACCGACATTAAAAGCCACAAATCTAATTTTGCTGTGGAGGGAAACATAAAAAACAAACCTGAAAAAGAAGTGGCTTCTGGTAGTTTAGCAACTGTTTAATATTCTCAGATATTTCCGGTGATTTACAATTTTCTTTTATTCATATATATTAATATTCAAAGTATCAGATTCATATAGATCTAAATAAGAGAGTGTGCTGTAATGTAGCTTGTTACAGCAAAACAGGGCCCCACATGCACAGACATCCTGCAAGAGATTTGAAGCCTTAACCCCTTTTTATTTATTAAAGCTGTGCAGGCATCTCTCATACACTGTTTCTTGTCAGCCCTCCTCCTCCCTTTCTTTGATCTTTACCAATAGTTGCTTAGAAGAAAGAGGAGGAAAAGATATCAGAGTATCAATGTTACAGACTCAACACCAGCCTTCTACAGACACATCTCCAAAAAAATTTACGTAGTCAGCATAACAAAGAGAACTATGCAGCTATACCGTGTAAAATTGGCGCCAACAATTCATTCTTCACAACTTTGGGAATTATATTCATGAAAGGGACTTCAAATTTTAAATTGTTTTTTAAGCAAAATTTCCCCTCTAAACTATAGCAACAATTCTTGGATGTCGTTAGTCTGTCTTGATTTCAGGCCTGATTCTGATTACCCAGCTTTAATTTTTGTATGCACTATTCAGTTTTCTATCAAGTACACCTGAATTACTTGTATGCTGATGTCTGGAATCAAGCCCCTTTATTTTTTAACGGGATGTTCCAATAAAATAAATACATTTTAACACTTCAGAAGAGTCTCTACTAGTAAGAAGTACATGGGGGCCTCTATCTGAAGCTTTCAAAAATTTGGAGAGACAGAAGTTGTGTAAGTTTCCAGAGTCTGGCTCAGGTCTGTCCCCAGTTTAACAAACTGCTGAAAATCTACTTAGTGTGGCTGCCAGAAGATTCTTTGTCATGCATTGTTTTTAAATTTCCCCAACAATAGGAAATAATGTTATGAACAAGCTGCTTCAAAAGGAGAGTACAAGTCTTTCTGGTAGCCACTGCAAAACCACAGTAATAGCAAGAAAAGGAATCTAATAAAACAGACACACGCTCTGAAGAACACACATTCAGTAACTACAGTTGCCCTCTCCTTGCGTGGAGTCATTGGTAAAATTTAGATGGGACAAAACTGAGTTCCCATCATGAAACACATGATTTACATGTCCAGAGACATGGGTCTGTCTGCCTTATTCCTTGAGTAACTAGCTGGGGAGGGGATAAAAAAAGGAAAAATAAAAGGAAAAAATAATAAAGGAAAATAAAAGGATAAAGAAAATAAATAAAAGAATAAATTAAAAAATTAAAGAATAAAGAAAAAGGTGAACCCTTTGGGAGTCCTTTTCACTCCTTCCTGCATTAAAGGTAGGAAAAAATGTTTTTACCTTACATCCATCAATGGGACACAGAGGTGGCACCTTGATTCATCTGAAATTATGCTCTCTCCATCCTCCTATTCCTAGTGCAAGGATAAAAGTGAGTTTCTAAGGTGACTTAAACCTTGGAGGAAGCAGGTGGTATAGTTTGGGCAACAATCAATAGATGATCTGACCTCCCCCAGAAAAAGTTCCTCATTGCTCCTCTGAATGGAGTCCAGGGATAGTGTCTACCTAAGGCTTTAACCACCTTTAAAAAAAACTTCAAATGTGGTCCCAAAAATGGTACAACATGACTTCCTCTTGCCCATGAGGAGAAAATGGAATGTAATACCTTGCTAATCAATATTATCTCTAATAAGCACAGAGCACACAATATAATTATGATTCTAAGACGGGTTTAACATTTGGTTTGAGCATAATGACTAGCACCCTACCTGAGAAAATTAACAGCTGAGAAAAACAAACTGCCATACCCATCCAAAGAAAGTGCTAACTTTGAATCTGCTGTTGATTTGAACATCTTCACCTTTCCTTCCTTACTGATGACACCACCTCAAAGAAAGGAATGAGTATTTTGCTGTGACTATCTGCTTACTCCACTATGGAGATTTTTTTTTAATAGAGTAGGCAGAAGTGAGCTGTCCAGACACAGCTTAAATGTAATGACTGCAATTGTGTTTTTTCAGTATTCAAGCTTTCTTGCTTACAGAGTGAATTTTGGTCTTTGGAACAAACACTATCATAAGTAGGCTGCTTTTGTAGCACATGCAGGAGTTATACAGCTAACAATAACACCAGTCTTTTTAACTACATGGAAAATTAGATTCAGCATGAAAATATCTCACCTGCTAATGTTTGGGGGTTTTTTTTAGTTTAATATTATTTGTGAAATGCTTTTAATTTCAAGGGGGTTTTAAAATAATTTTAATAACACCTTCAATGGTTTCACCCCCTCTTCCCTATAAATACAAAAGAATTCTAGCACTGCATTCTTTAATTTTTTTCTTTCCTTGTTTTGTTCCATTATTTTCAAAACAATCTGCAACTTAAAATATCTTCCACTTTGTAAAAATTTAAAGTAAGAAAAATAAAATGTGATGGGTGGTTGCAGTGGAAATAAAACATCCACATAAACAGCAGTTTAGAATTAGTGAGGGGATAAGAAGGCACTAGCTCATTTTATTGCATTGATTGGCCAAACACCAGAGGAAAATGGTAGTAAGGGGGAAATAAGACTATTTTAGCTATGTTTTAAATCCTGTTAAATAGAAACAGCCTCAAACTGTCACAGAACTGTTCTTCCATTTCCCATCCAACTTTACCTTGATAGAGGAAAGAAACAACAGAAAGCTGTGGATTGACCTGCCCAAAATACCAGTTTAGCTCAACTTTAAAAGTTGATGCAAATTCAGTGAACAAAAGCAGAACTGGTATAACATAAAATGATCCTGGGAACCCATCAGAGTCAGTTATTGCTGTCAGCGTCACAAGGGAGCCAGCCCTGATTTACTTGCTCCCAAGCCTCCCCAGCTGGAGCCTGTGGAAGTGATCTGATACAAATTTCTCCAGGCCAAACAGGATCCCAGGTCAGAATTCAGAATAATTTTGCTGGACTTTTTAACAGAGATAACCACATTGGTAAAGTCCCTTACATAAAACCAGCATTGCCACACGTAGCGTGTTATTTGTTGGGCTTTTTTGTTTGCCTCTTGTTTGTTTGTTTTTTAAGCAAAAGTGGATCGGCTTTGCTGTCAGGACATCTCCTTCGAATGCAGTAGCCATTCCTCCAGCAGGAAGCTCTGCCACACAACTCTTGCTCCAGCCACTCTTCTCACACATCTAAGCCCTTGTGTCAAGGCTTCTACTTGCTCAGGCTTTTGCTAGAGTTGACAGGCCTTTGCTGACACTGGTACTCTGTGCTGCCTCAGCAGAAAGCACCTAAGAAGAACTTGTCAAAGTTTATTATGAAATTCCAAGCAACAAAAAAGGCTGATGGGATACTGCTTGATGCAAGGCCCAGATTTTTGCTCCCACTGATGATGCTTATTAGGCTATTTCTAAGACTGTCCTTAGATATCTGTGGAATCCCTGTGGAATCCTTGTGCCATTCCAAGAAAGACTCCTAGTACAGGATTTACCAGGCAGATTCTCATCTTTCATGTACATTACCAATAGGGGCCAGTTTCCAGTGAGCCTAAATAGGCTATAGAGGCTCCAGCTTCCTAACCAGTAAGCCCAAGAACCACACACTCCCTCACAGTGCTACAAGTAGCACTCACACATACCTATTTAACCCATCTTCAGATCCCAGGCTGACAGGACAGAAAGGATTCCTACCCAAGAGCTGAGAGCAGAATACAAGTCTAAACACAACATCATCACATAAAACTCCATCAGGCCAACTGTGCCACATGCAGAAAATCCAAGTTCCCTGCCTTGCTATTCCTTCCAGTGCCTGCTTATGATGGACCTTTTCTTGTTTGTTTTAAAGGTCAACAGCCAGCTAGGAGCATGCCGGCCTGTACATTTGAGAAAAAAAACCACAAGCATCTTCAGCATCATAAAAAAACCCCAAAGAAACCCACGAAAGGAAACCTTACAGCACTTAGAATATTTTGGCACCTGTCATGCCCAGGAATGATCAAGCACTACAGTTTTTAAACTGGGCAAAACTTTGTAACTTTGTTTTAAACTGGGCAAAAAAGCTGCGTGTAAGATCAGTCACCTACTAAGAACAGTGTCTTATATATGTTGAATTCTGTACTCACTTGCAAAACCCAAAGGGTTTGCCAATCTCACACATAGCAGAATGTTTCTTCCCATCTGATGTCTATGGCTAAGGTCCTTATGAAATACTATTTAAAAGCATTAGAACAACTCTGATAGAATAAAAACATCTACAAAGAATACTGCAGTTGCTGCTGCAACACTTCAGCTTGCAGAAAGTAGAATAGCTTACCAAATTATCATCTTAGGGAGGATTCTCCCTGCTTGGCTCCTGCAAGCATCAGCATCTCACTACAAAATGCAAGCAGTGGGAATCCAGCCTTCAGGAGCCCTGTGCAACCAACGGCCACAAAATAAAGCCTTATGATTGATTAAAGGTTATGACACTTTGTAAATGGCATAGCAAGCATAACTGACCTGCAATCTTTTCCACTCCCCTTTGGCGCTGCAAGAGCTTCTTATTCTTTCTAAGCCATTGGCTAGTTCTTCTCCAAGTTCTTTTTATTAAAACCTTTTATCTCCCCACACAGTAACAATTTCTCCTAGCAATCATGACCATCCACTCTCATCAATTTTCTAGACAGAGGCATTGGCCAAATCCACTTTGGGAGAAGTGGAAGGATAGCACAAACAGTCTAAGTTGTACTTGCATTTGTTATGGGAGAGAGGTGCTTATTGCTTAAGATCACTCTCATAATCAGACAAGCAATGGTTTCCCTTACTCTATTTATATATTTGGAATAATTCACTAGCTAACACTTTTCCCAGCTAAATGCATGCCAACCTCCTGAAATGAATTCAAACTTCTGGAGCACAGAGGTTACACAACAAGGGTCAGTATGCAAAGCCTAGTGCCAGAGATATGCAGCTGTTTCCCTCACTCACACTCCCTCCTGATTATTGAACATGAGAATCCCAGTTGTATTCCAGACACAAATGCAAGCATGTTATATTCCAAAGCTGGGCGCTATTCCAAATTGGAGTGCTGGGGACATCCAGCTTTAGCCTACTTGTTAGCATAGCACCCAGAATGCTGGAACCATAGGAATTCATTTTGAAATTGCTGTATATTTAATTTCCTCTCCCCCACCCCAATATATACTCTAACCCTCCAGCAAAGCTTTGTTTCCAGTCAAATTCTTACCAAAAAATCCTAAAACACCGCCTTAAAGGCGTGTGGAAGCCCTATGCCATTTTCAAAAATCATATCAAGAAAAGTAGACCCTAGTTCAGCAAAACACCAAGACATTTGTGTACACATAATCATTGATACCATTCATTTGCTAGAGGAGAGCAATACTATTAAATACCTTGTGGAAACAAGCCTGGGAAGAGAAGTCACACAGCTATCAGACAGGACTGGAAAATAACTTAGGAAGCAATGGCTGCTGAGACTTGGATATTATAAAGAAATTATCAAGATTTAGAGGATTCTATGACTAATGCCAAGTCACTAAGTCTAAGAGCCCATAACAATAGGACACCTTGGAAAAGCAGACAGGAATATTTTAGAGTGCTGCAATATAGCTGTGTAAGCCTCAACTCACATAGCCTAAATTCCATATGGGTCCCTGTGTCTAGTGTTTCCTATTAGGTAACTCGGAGAGTTATTGGATTCAGGGGCCTAGCCTTAGTCTCCTTAAGGCTGAACGTTTGGGCTACAGATGTTAAAAACAAACAGAAAAATCCCTGCCAGTCAGGTTCTGTTCCCATTTTTAATATGCAATTCTAACCTAAAGGCTTGGTTCTGCCAAAGTCGCCTTCAACAGGAGGAAGGGTTGTCCAACATTGTCACAATCAAATCCAATTTATTCTGCCAGTAAGATTCATTCTGCATTTATAGTGGTATAAACTAAAGCAGAACATCATCTATGCTTATATAGAGCATTTAAAACATGCATGTTGCTGTTCAGATCTTCTGTGCAAATTTTCATATACTGTTCTCAAAGTCAACCCAGCGGAGAAAGTGGCACTATCTAATGTTAGTGTCAACAGTCGTGACCTCAAAAGAATCAGCATTTCTTTATATCCGTAAGTGCAGAATTTGGCCTAGATACAGTGTTTCGTTATGAAAGAATGGGCTTAACAAAAACAAAAAGACAGTTTAAAGGAAACCTGCTAAGAGCGACGTGCACGCAATTCTGTCCTGCTACACAGCCATTGCTTAATTTATCTGTTAACTCCCCAAATACACAATACGACACGGCGGGTGTGTCCGACTTAAGACGCGATGTGTGTTACGTACGGCGAGTACGTCTGGGCGTGAGGCGTTTGAGGTCGCGGAAAGCCCTGCACAGCACTTCCCCGCCTCTCTGCCCTTGCTCCTCCCCGCCCCGCGCACCTGAGCCCGGCGGGCCCGGCCCCGGGGCGCCCCCGCGCGGCCCCGCCCGTCGGGACGCGCCGGCGATGGAACGAGGGCAGCGTCTCCAACGCGGAGAGCGAACGAGGCGCCTGAAATTCAGCACTCATAAGGTCGAGTGACTCTGTGCCTTCGTGGCCTCGAAATTCTGATGTCTCGGTGAATTTGGTGCGAGGTGTTTTGTTTTGCAAATTTTCTGTAGAAAACACCCGCTAACTGCCTGAGCCATGAAAAACTAGCACCAGAAAGCTGCTGGGACGTAGCAACCAAATTCCCACGGATTGCACCTGCATTTCTGCGGTATTTGTTCCTCATCCGGAAGCCACACTGGCAGCAGGTAGCGGGGAGGAAGACCAGCACACTTTGGCTCTGTGTATTTTCTCTGCTAACATACAAGGGCAGCAGGGCAGTGGGAGAAAGGACACAGTTTTCAGTTGCAGGGATGAATTATAATGTAATCCAGACAAAGGAGTGGAATTAAAGCTGTTAAGAAAATCTTTGTTCTGGCATCTCCTAATTTTTTTAATTTTTTTTTTTTTTTGGGGGGGGGAGGGGGCTAGACTTTGACACCATAATATTACTTCTATTTTTTAATACGTTGTATATATGGTATCATATCTATATATAGCTGTGATGGAGTATTGTGTACCACTCTGCTTTCCCCCACAACCCTAAATATATGTCCCAGCACTAGGACAAAGAGGTTACACCTCAAGACTTATATTTGAACCATTCTTTTTATATACACACACATAAAGTCCCTCTCCAGCATTTGGGCATGCACATGCAAGCATGAACACACATCCAGAGACTATCATTTAACCTTTGAAACCATGCTGGAAGCCTTGGGACAATCTCAAAACTACATCTGAGAACAACTTAAAAAAAAAAACAAACAGCAGTATGTACACAGCATTATTAGTTATTTTCACTTTGCTCTACTGGTACAGAGAAGCTCCTTGAAAGTCATTTTTTGAAGTATTTTGTCTGCTTTTTCTCTGTTCACTTGAAATCATAGTCCTGTTTGTAACACTTAAATTATTCATACAGCAGCCAACTCTGATTTTTTAGGGATGATGATGATGCTTCAGGTGAAAAACAAAACAAAAGGATCAGAGGAACACCTACACATAAGGCAGTGTTTTCATGCCAAAATTTTTAGTCAAGAACAATCAGGTAAGAGAAGAATGAAAAACATACAAGACATCTCTATAAAGTTTAGTATTTTTTCACCATACAATGATCTTTAAAAAAATATTAACAACCTGTATTCAGGATCACCCTGGACTTATAATGAATGTCTCAAATAACATGTGACTTTAGTTACAGCCTATAGAGCCAAAGAAGCCTACAAGACATTTATTTAAGTCTTCAACCACAAGGAAGCCAGTTATAGTATTTAAACTGACTTTTCATAAATATGAGTGTGTCATTCAGTTTATAATACTCTAAAAAAGCCAAAACCAATAATATCATCCAGTGGAAACGCTTTACAAAACCAAGCTTATGATTTCAAGATCAGATCTTTTTATTTAAAGAGTTCATATATTATAGCACTGTTTCCAGTCATCAAAGTAGTTTCAAGCTTATTAAGGAAAGATTATTTCCTTAAATCAGAAAAAATAACCCATCAACAGTTAATGCTTTTCTTTCTTTTTTCCTCCAGACTACAAAGAAATCCACCCAAACTCTTCCTCCAAGAATAAAGATAAACAAAACATTTACCCCAACCAATTGTCTGCAGGGGAAAAAAAAATTTAGCATGCTGTTTCAAGCCCTCCCACTTAGCCCAACTTCAACTGAAGTGGACACAGCTTGAAGGACAGCCCTATGGAAAGGGTACTATGGTGAAACAATTTGTCACTGGCCTTGGCATTAACTCACCTGGTACTACTCTCTAGCACTCTGGAAGCTGGGCAGGATACCTCTGCTGTCACGCTAATAAGGAGCAAATCCGTCTTTTCCGCTCAACCCTCCCAACCCTTCCCACTTCAGCCAGCCAGTGGTTGGTGACAGGGTAAGATGACATCTACCTGCCATCCAGCCTGACAAGAAGCCAGTGACAGTAACCAACCCAGACCACTATCCCTGTGTCCAGGAAAAGGCATGTGCATGTGAAAAGTCTCCTACAGGAAAGCAGGTGGTACAACAGGTTGAAACAAAATGCAGTGAAAAAGTCAAATAAATGAAGACTTGTAATTTGTCCATTAACATCAGAAGTATTAAAGGACATTCTCAAGTTACTGCACCCAAAAATAAGACAGTGCCCGATTTACCCCTCAGATTAGTTTAGGTAGTCATATCACAAGTCTGACCCAGAATACTTATAAATTACCAAAAATTGTAACATGCATATTATTTTGATGCTTTAAGTCAGTTTGGCTCAGCAAAATGAACTGAAGTGCTATGTTTTGTGCCTCTCAGGAGATTTGGTATTCTTAGATAAGAAACCTTTAAATGCTATTCCAGGATTTAGCACCTAATCCCCAATCCCCATTCCATAAAAATAATTCTAGAAAATTAAATAGGCTTTGCATCAGATCTATCAGGGTGTGTCTTCCTCCTCCATGGCCAGTCTTGCCTACTTGTTACCTACAAGTACCTACCATGACGCACAGCTAAACTGGGGCTGTCTGCAGCTTGTCTGGCTGGCAAGAGGAGCGCGCCAGGCCAAGTTACCCCAACAAACTACAGGAGCCAAGTGTCCCACTTCCTGTAACCTTCAGAGATGAACAAAGCTGTGTGAAACTCAGCACAAGAGAGGAGCAGCTGGGCCATCAAACAGGATTTACTGTCTTGAACACTGTTCCACGCAGGTGTAGAAGTGCCACTTACACAGCCAGAGGTTTATGCTGGCCAATTCCTTCCACTGATGCTGTCCATCCTAAAGTTGTCATGCAAACACAACATAAATACCAGGCACATCTCTGAACTCAGAAAACAGAAGCGAAAGCAGCTGATTTCACAAGCCAGCACAGCTTGTTAATGTTTTAAGGAATACTACTGAGGTGACTTTAAATTGAAACGTGTATGAGTTCATTCCTCCTAATGGGTAGGATGAATCTAACGTGTTAAGACTAGTACAGTTCAGATAAAAGAGTATCTGTATCCAGTTGCTTATATCCTTAGATTGTATCTACTGTAGCACCACTAATACAATGTATTCATGGCACACATTCAGGGAGCAATCAGAAAGCTGTGCATTTCTTCTATGCCACACCTTGCATCCTGCAGCTTACTACAGGCCAGCAGCACAAGAGGCCACCAGATTCTGCAGCACTAGCTAAGCCTGAATAAATTATTTTTAACTGCAACTACCAAGCTCTTATCTTCTTTAGGGACAGCCACTTTTTTGTGTATGTGCTGCATACAAAAATTTTAATAACATCTTTTCCAGTCCCTGCAGCACTGCTTGCCAATACCAGCAACAGGCAGAAAGAAATCAGGGCCACTTAGTAACCTCTTTCCAGTGAGACTTTTTCTTTCCATCAAATCATTTTGCAATAATTCAGAAAGTCTGTAACCATTTACTTCCAGGCACATTACATTTCTAGTGTACTCCAAGTTATTTCATCAGCTCTAGAATTGGGAACCTGGAAGTAATGGATTTTTTTCCAAGCTTTCCCCTAAAGCAAGCTCCCCTCAGTCCACCTACTGAAAGAGCACTGTAAGGTGGCAGAGGGTTTCAGTGACTCTTTTCAATTAACCTGCAGAGAAGCTTTGGAACTGAACTTTATTCTTCCCACATAATTGAACTCAGAAGGAGTCATCTTTCCCATTTTTTGTTTTGGAGGTTTTCAGAAGATGAGAGGATGGGGCAGAGGGAAATGAGAAACTGACTCATAAGACATTAAATGGCAGATAAAATGTGTGACAAATTGACATACTTTAGAAAGTCCTAACACTGCATGTACTCCTTCAGCCTCTGAATTACTTATTGCCAGTCAAGAACAAGATCTTGGGATATAACCAGGAATTATTTGAGAGCAGCTCACTATTGAACCACAAGTCAAAGACGACACACTCTGGGCACTGTGCCACAACATAGGAATCTATAATGTGCTTAATTCCTCAATACTTTGTACAGTTTGTTAGAGCTAGGAAAGGCACAAAGAAGGATAACCAGGATGCTCAAAAGATACAGAATAATTTCTGTACAGTCAGTTTGTCCAACGAAAAGTAAGAACAAAAGTCCTGACAACTCAGACTGGAAGAGAGGGCTGAGGTGGATTACATGAGAAGTCTATAATGAGGGATATAGCACTTGTAATCTGTCCTAAAACAGATTTTTGTGTGTGTATGTGTCAAAATTTCTAAAATAAGGTTCAAAATTAACACAGGAAGTATTTCTTCTCATTGTGTAAAAGTTAAGGAATTCCTTGTCAGAATGTCCTGGGTCTGCAAAAACTGTGCATGAACAAAAAAAAAAAAGAAAAGGTTTCATGCATTCAAAGTATATCAATGACTTTCTAAGTCTTCCTGGATGAAAAATTTTTAAATCTTTCCAAACGAGACCCTGGGTCACTAGATGCACGAGACAAAAGAGAGCAGTTTACATTGAAAGCATCACCATCTTCTCTGTTACTGGTAATGGGCAGAAGCAACACACCAGCCTAGATGGAACCGTACACGTAGGTACCATTATAGTCTACGCTGTAAAGGCAAGGCACACAACTTTAATAAATTTAAAATTTTAATTTCATTTCTGGAACCTGAGACAGTTTTCCAGAGAGAAATGTCTACTTTGCAACCTATCACCCACTGACTTAATCAATACCCACTATCTAATTGGAAGATCCACAGACACATACGGGTTTGGAGAGCTGTGGGGTTTTTTGGTGCCAACTCCACTCCCCCCCCTCCTACACAGACAACTGCAGTTTTGATTTTTAGTAAACTTTTTAAGTATCCCTCAGTACAGTCACCATTTACATTACTTATTCTATAACTACGTACAGTATGTATGCTGTTCCTAAAGAAAAAAAAAATGAAGTAATGGGTCTACACCTGATTGTAACATTTATTTCTGAAGCTCAGATTTCAGCTGTTTGCTAAACTTTTTTTATCCTCCTGTTACAGTATATTCCCATATCACATATATCCAATCCCATAACAAGTATATCCAACCATTATTACAAGAATCATTGCTTTAGTGAGAGTCTATATCATAGAATTCAATCCGAAGAAATTATGCTATGTAGGGCAAAAAGAATTCCAAAACAAAATACAGGTGACCATCCAACTATTTTCACTTATTTCTTTCATCTCCATTTAAGTTGTTTTTTTCTTTTTTTTTTTGAGAAAGAAACACATCAAAACAGTTCTTTAAATTTCTTCTGAAATGATCCTCCCTGATTTCACAGGGCTGATGACTGCATGAATGTATGTGACTGTCTGTAAAAAACGTTACTAAATACCTGCAGTCCTTCCAGGAGAAATTTTTAGTGGATACTCTCCTCAAGTTAGAAGTACTTCTCTATTGGGCACAGTAGTATGTGCAGAACTAGCCACACTGTATAAAGGCATTAATCTGTTCTTCTAATTTTATCCAGAACACATGGGAGCAATTTTATTCCACTGATTTATCACTGTACAAGGCTCACCCTTTATGTTACTTCTCTCTTAGAAGTTCTCCTAGACTTTGATCTTACACACAATTCGGTGATAATCTGTATTTTCCTTTTCTTCCACACTTCTGAAACAATTTGTTTCAGAAGGGATGTTTTCAGCTGTTCTGAAACATCATTCTGAACAAAGATAAAATACCTTCAAGTACCCAAAGTGAAGATGCTCTACCAGCTGACGTAATCACATTTAACTTTAGGAAAGCAGGCATTTTCTATAAAGAAAATAAGTAAACACTCTTAGTCAACTTACACTCAGTTTTTACCCACTTAGAGAAAAGGAAAAAAAAACCCACAACAAACCAAAAACTACACACCACACACAATTAAATCTTGCTGGGTAATTAACACAGATCAAACCCTGTAGCCTGGTACTCTCTTAAAGGCCCTGGAAGCTCTTACCATTTCATATAGACTTCTGTCATCCTTCCTGATTTCCCACAAGGTTATAGTACAGAATTTATAGTATCCTACAGCCAGTTATTTACCTATTCTTTTTTCTTGGGACCTTCAGAGCTTTCCAGCTCCCAATTAGAAAGTGCTTTGCTCAGGGAAACAATAGCTCAACCAAGCCCATAAACCATTTTCTATATCCTACCTCTTCTTTCAATTTCCATTCAATTAAGCTGAGAGCTAAAGTTTTGTTAGTTTGTCTTGGTTTTGTTTTGGAACTGCAAACTGATATATTACATCTTGTATGTGAAACAATTATTGCTTCAGTTCTACAAAGTACATAAGCAGTTTCAGTTGTCTTCAGACTTTAGAAGATCATCTTACAAAACAGTGCTAAGACTACCCTATATGCAGTGTTGTTTTAATTTAGTCATTTATATATTTCTTCCCAGAAACAGTCTTATTGTTTTCATTTAAGTGTTTTATGTCTTGTCTAAAATGTTTCTATTTCATTATTTTCCACAGGTACACAAAAATGACAGACCATAAACTGTGCAGAAAGTTAATTTTATTAGTTTGTACCAATGGGAGAGATCCTGCAGTGCTACTCCCATGGGCAGACTTCTGCACTAGGCACCTGCTTTGAAATCTACAGGCTGGTATCTATATTGGTAATTATATGCAACCACAGCTCCCTATTCTTGGCTTCTATTCAGTGCCCAGAAGAGCAGCAGTTTGAAAACCAGGTCCTAGAAGGGCTCCATGAAGCAGAGCATCTATGGAGCCAACAATGAAACAGGCAGTCCAGTGGACTGGAAGGCAATGTCACCATCCATCATAAATATCAGGGTATACATGCAATTAGAATGACCAAAGGCACAGCGGTCAAAGAATAAAATTTAAGACTGAGCCACAGTGATACATCTGGAATCATCCAGAACATATAAATATAAACAGTAATATAAATTACTGTTTATATTATTTATCACCATATAATATATATTACTATATATTATTATAGTATTACAGGCATATAAATAATAACCAAGACATGAGTAGACAATGTACACTAACATTATGAGACCAGGTATCTGCAGATTAACTTTCCTTCAAACCCTTCCCCTCCCACCAATCAAAGAACCCACATATACCCTCTACGGAACACACAGATATATGGAGACTACTTTCCCATGGTAACCTTCCCTCCTCCCACCCCTCTGCCCTCAGGATATGCTCCTGAAAGTCCTCAAAAGAAACTTGCTCTCCCCACCTTACACATCAGTAACAGGAAGCCTCCCACAGCAGTCTGCATACACTGAGCTGAGCTTCCTCCTCCTCCCGCCATGTTCTCCCTGAGAGAGCACTCAGAAGAGAATGAGAGAGGAATTCTTACCTCATAAAACTTTCATTCCCTTTCCTCAAAAAAAAAAACCAAACCAAAAAACACACACAAAAATCAAAACAAAAAAGACAAACCCAAAAAAACCCCAAACCCGTGAAACAAGAAATTCCAACACACATCTTCAAAGATGATAAGGTGGGGAGGAGGGAGACTAAGCAAGTCACTCCTGCATCATTCAAACAGTACTTTTACAAAGGGAATATCTACAGCACATAATGCATACAAGACAGCTGAGGAAGCTCATGCTCCAAAACAGCACTGTGTTCACTTTCTGTCCACTTCTGAGAACCACCCTCATATGATTATAATGCCTCCTTGCATACAAGTCTCCCCAGTTACTTGCTTTCCTTTGGATATGGGCAGAATATAGACTTTGAGAAAAGAGGTGTTAGCAGCCTTGTAACACTATGTCTTTAGTTGCTATGACATTCAAAGATAAAGTTGTTTTCTGAAAGCAAAACACTGACTTCTAGATTGAAATTTCTGGAGAAAGGTTTTTCCTGCAATATCATCGGTCTCCACATCCGTTCAAAGCTTCATGTATTTAATATGGAAGTCTGCTAAGAAAGATGATTCCTATGGTGTGTGTCCCAAATTTTTCTTCCAGTGGGAAATCAGCTGTCAGAACCCTGACATCTGCTATTGATGTGTAAAAGCAAAACAGTTCACCTCTCTCTGTATAAAAGCACAACCTTAATACCCAAAACAGGCAAGGCAGACTATGAAGTAGCACATAAGATTTTGACCCCAAAAGAGAATACTTCCTTGGAGATGCTGACTAGTTCTTTTCCTGGCAAGTTTTAAATACAAGACTAGAAATCAATCTTGTAACTACAAGCACTTTGTGTATTAGAGGTCCATAAGCTGAACAAATGAGTTTGGAAGAAAAATGAAAAAGCTGCTAGCTGCCACTACTCTAAAAACAGTATTATTTACACCAGGAACTTGACCTTCCAATGGAAGGTCTTGAGTTCTCCCCCTAGAAAGGGGCAGGATAGCATTATTCAAACAGGTTTCTTCACCATCAGGATATTCTACTCTACAACAGCTCTGCAAGGAATATAAGGTCCAGTTAGCATTCTGGCAGTGTAAGCCTTGTTAGCATTCCTACCTGCTTGAAAGATCACTTTACCATCTGCAGACATGACTTCTTACAAAAAAAAAATTAAAAAAACACAAAAGCAATAAAATTAACAAAAGCAATAAAATTAACAAAAGCAATAAAATTAACAAAGGGGCCAGTTTTTGTTTTGAACTGACATGTCAGATCTATAGCATCATAGGAAACATGGCAGAGCACAGACATCTCTGTGATCAATATCACTTTCAAATCTCATGCCTTCAAATTAGCATTCTCCCCACCCATGCACTGAAATATGTGGTAATGAAGTTCTGGTTTTGTAGACAGAGATATGTTCATCTATGTGTATACACACACAAACTTCATAAGCCCACACCACCATCAGGGCAGGTGAATATTGTTACACATTTAACAGTCCTCAGACTGGGCCCGCAAGCAATAATGATAGAAATCACAAATCCACAAAAGATGTTTCAGAGTGTTAAGTAACAGTTCATGCTGCACATAAATAATATATAAGATATTTAGCTAAAACATCAAAAATGTTCAAAAGGACTACTCATGTATCCAGCACTTTGCCATTCAAAAGACACCATGCTATTTTGAAAGAAAAATGTAGTATGAAAATGCAACCACTTCTGGAACAGTGCCTAACAAAACCTAACTGGTGCACAGAAGCCTGTGCTGCATCACAGGAATAACAAGTCTGAAACACAATGGCAAAGTAAATCATTCTTCCTACAGCAAAAAGTAAAGGATCTTTAACATCCCTTTCAAATCAGGGTCAACAAGAGCTCATTTAAGATATACACAGTTATAAAATTTAGCATCAGGGTTTGGATTTCAGCTTGTCTTTCTAGGGAGAGAGATTTCATAGAATATCCTGAGTTGGAAGGGATCCATGAGGATCATCAAAGTCCAGCTCCTGGCCCTGCACAGGATCACCCCAAGACTCCACAGCATGTGCCTGAGAGTCTGAGACATTCCCAAGACTATCCAAAAATCACAGAGAGGCCTTGCAATGACAGCAGCTGGCTCTTCAGAGTATTTTCAGATTAATCCCCTCAGGCCCCATAGACCTATAGGGAGCCAGCTGGCACAGCAGATCCCACACAACTTCAGGGTCAGCTGTGAGTTTATCATTCACATAGCCATGGTCTTCCAGCTCAGCACACTGGGACCCCCGACTTGAAATGTGGATTTTAAATTAAATCCACATATGCGCAGTGGAAGAGAGCTTTGTCACAACAGAGAGCCTTATCTTCTGAATTCCTAATCTTGCACTGCTTTCTCATTCTAGAAAGTAACTCAGTAGACCTATCACTTTAGTAATTTGATTTTGACTATGCAGATTAGAGCCAGACTGCTGATATTAGCAAGTATGGGTTCATGTTCTCTGTATATCTCAGACCATGCCTGTCCTGCAATAACTCACTTTATACACAAGCATGGCAGCCTAGTATCGATACACGTTGGATTCTTGGGTTATAATACTCATAGGAGCTACACCAGGAAACTCCCATGTGTGATAAACACTTGCATTTCTCTACCAGGTTGGCAACAGCAGCCACCAGATTTGCCATTCTGCACTCACTAATTTGCTGCTACATGGATCAGGAGTCTCTCTTCAACTGTTCCCCTACTGTCTAATAAGATTCAGGTTTGGATTTTTTGTTTTGTTGTTGTGTTTTGGGGATTTTAGTTGTTTTTTTTTCTTCTAAGTGGCAGCAGCAGCAAGACTGTTCTGCCCTGGGCTACTGCAGTCACAGGAAGACACGTGCAGTCCCTGAGGTGGCAAACACAGCCCAGTCATCTGTGCCTCCCATGGGAGAGGGCAGACCATAACAAACAGAAGGTCTCAGATGGGCTTTTACCAGAGACCATCTCTTGGAATGTGCCAGCCTATCTGATGAGACCCGTAACACCACAGCTCCATTTCTATCCATACACAGAACCATGAACACTGTTGGCACCCACTCATGCCTGCGTGCTCTGCAGTCCATTTTCTGATTATAATCAGAAGTCATAAAGTCCCTCCACCAGTGCCAGCAAAAGTATAACCTAAATATTTTTATTACTGTCTCTTAGTGACACCTTCCTAAGTACCCAAATAATCTTTAAATGCAACTAATGCAATCTAAGCATTTCTATTATGAAAATTGACCAGCATTATGTCTCACTCCTAAAGACACTTGACTGGAAAAGACTTCAGATGTAGTGTCAGAGCAAAATTTTAATTTATATCACTCATATATTTTATATATTGTATAAATAAAATATATTTTATATTAAAAAGGCACACATATTTAAAAATACTAAGAGCTAATA
Organism: Corvus cornix cornix; assembly: GCF_000738735.6. Lineage (NCBI taxonomy): Eukaryota > Metazoa > Chordata > Aves > Passeriformes > Corvidae > Corvus > Corvus cornix. Next base: position 36,070,811 of record NC_046335.1, read on the forward strand.
TATATCTCATAGGGGTGTTGTTTATTACCTATAACCTGCAAGGTAGACAAAGCTGATACCAGGAGAAAGAAGCTTCACCTTCTTACTTGGAGGGAAAGCCTGGCTAAAATATGCAACATCAGTGTCCCTGGATTTTAGAGCTATAAATACAAACAAATACACTTTCAAGTAGTATTGCAAATGGATTCGTTGGTGTATTTCTGCTTTTAAAATTGATTTCTATAGGGATTCAACACTTGGTACAGAAGACGACCCTGCAAAGCCAAGACATAGTGGTTTTGTGCAAGTGCACTGCTGCCCTCTCCTGGGTCAGCTCCGATTCGCTCCCGTACTTACACCACCCAGCAAACCCTCAAGGGGAGCTGCACCTCCAAGACCGTCAGGACGGCTTTGGGAGCTCGAGATTTAAACCACATAAAGTAAAAAAGTGAAACACATGCACATGCAGAATAAACGCAGAAAGTTACTGATCATTATACAAACTGCAACAATTCATCACCTTAATTCCTTAAATTCTACAGCAGTTTGTTCCTTTGTTTAGATTGAAGGCATCTTTCCTAATATCCACCAGAAGGGTTGTCAAGCATTGAGACAGGCTGCCCAGAAAAGCAGTGGAGTCATCATTCCTGGAGGTATTTAAAATATGTGTAGATATGGCACTTGGGGACATGGTTTAGTGGTAGACTTGGCAGTGTTTGGTTAATGGTTGGACTCGACCGTGTTAAAGGTCTTTTCCAACCTAAATGATTTTATGACCTAATGTCAGAGAATCCAAAAGTGATTTTCTGCATTAACAGCAGGGCATGCTGAAAACTAAAATAAAAAGGCAATCAGCAACTTTTACAAGAGCTTTGAGACTATTACTGCATGACTGCTGCAGCTCATAATGCAGAGTAAGCACAAAGTTACAGAGACTCTTAAATTGCTTTGATTTCAGCAGTATTAGAACAAACACAAATTTTACTATTACACAAAATCCTGCTTTTGATTACCCTGCACAAACCCAGGGTAATACATGGGCCCAGGTATCCTTCCCACTTACCAAAGCTTAATGACTGGCCTTACATAAGCTGAGCTTTAACAGGCAGAATGCAGGTTTATCCCCAAGAAGGCATAAGACAAAACACACAGCTTAAGCCTCAGTAGAAGAAGAGCATAGACAAACTACTTTTAATTTTGAGATGCAACTGCTAAGAATGAACACAGGCTCAGACACTGCAGTTCATCTGAAAGGCAACTCATTCAAACCTTAAAGTCTAACGTTATTGATAAAATTTAGTATTTTCAGAATGTTTTAATGCAATTTACAATTACATTTTAATCAACTAAATAAGCATAGTCTGAACATATGAATTTAATCAACTACACAGGTATAAACCCAGTCCCTCAGGTCAAGGAAGCAGAAAAATAGCCAAGGTGGACACAGTGGCAGAGTGCATTCCACAGGGCAGGATGGCCTGGACTAGTTCAGGAACCAGCTTGAGATGAGCAGCACTCAGCTGTTACCAGCCCAAGCACAGCCAATTCCACTAACCTGGACTGGAAACAACTGGTCACAAAGTAGTTCTCAAACAGATCAAACTTCTGACCATAAGCTTCATGGAAGTTAGCACTGCTGCACAGCTGTAGGACATCCTACAACTCCAACCTGGTGCAGTCTGCAAAACAAACTCTGCACTAGGAAGGCCTCAGCTGAGTAGTGGTATAGCCAGTTTTTAGGAACACACTTCAAGGAAAGACCTGTTCTCCATGAAAAGGGTCCAAAAAAGGAAGCAAGAATCATCAAAGCTAAAAGTTGTCATCTATAATATCCTAGTGGAGTGGTATTCTTGAGGCACTCTTTAATCTACAGGGAAATATTCAAAAGGGATAGCAAGCATTTCCACATTTCAAATACAGAATACAGCTGCAGAGAGCAAGGTAACAAATTGTTTTCTATATCCACCGACGGAAGAAGGAATAGCAGTAATGTTTCTAAATTGCAGCAATAAGGTAACACACCAAGAGACCTTTCCGTGAGAGGTAATAATAAATAACAAAATAAAACAATCTGAATAAACCAAACCAAAAGGCTTTAAGAAGAGGTTAGACAAACAATTGCTAAGGAACAATGTATGGGTGAATGTGTGGGGTTTAAGTATATATTTGTATATTTTATTTAAATGCATACATGGAAAACCAGTGATCTCCAAAATATCTTCCAGTCTATTCTTTATTAACTTTCATAGTAAGTATCTGCAATACAAATGAGAAAACAAATCATTTAATATACTTCTTCCCCAATGGTAACTACTTCAGTGACATGAATTCCACAGCTTACAAGCAGCATATATTGGTCACATGACCTTGAATATTGCTCACTGGCACCAGAAATTAAACAGATGAAACAAAGTCAATGCACGAAGCAGAGTATGAGAGTACTTGAGAAACATTAGACATTCTGGACTATTACCCACAAGCCAGCAAATACCAGGAAAAAAACACTCCCTAGAACCCTGTGCATAGGTGTACGAGCATCAAATTTACATACAGATCAAGTACCAATGCCACATAAACCATCACTTTGAATCCAGTCAACACCAGTGCGTTTTAGAAACAGTTCACAGAAACTGATGCAGCTGATGCAGCCCTTTCTGTAGGCGCTTTTCTTCTGTTACTGTATTAAAATGCAAAATTATTTTGCAAAAGCTAAAGATCACTATCACGAAAACACTATGAGAAACAAACCTAATCAACAAAATATGCTTTAGAACTAGACCATGCTGGTGGTCTACCTCGTAAATACAAAGAAATAGAGCTCACAAACTATATATGCAAGCCACAGGTGATTTCTCCAGCTGTTTGTATCCTTAAGTGAATACTTTCCAAGGCTACTTTAATGATGCATTTTGAATGTAAAACACAGATGATGCGAGTGAGAAACAAAAAAATGCTATCTCCCAAAAACTACTCTCCTGCCAAGTAAGACAGCAAACTTGTGCAAAGTCTAAACATCCAAAGTAGCAAAAATCCATTGCCTATTTTCCCAGTACTGGCACTTCTTATTTAAGTTGTTAAAGCAACCAAAAAACCCCTCAACTTTCTGGAAGCAAAAAGGCTAAACCCCTATTCTCCCACAATTCTTTTAACTATAGCTCTTTGTTTGTTTGTTTGCTTGTTTTAACCTTAATCATTCATTAAAGAAACAAACTTTTTTACAATACCGGTTATAACGTGTTTTTTAACTCCTAGATGCCGTACAAGCAGGACGGGGAAGGCGACTGTACAAGAACTGCTTAAGGACACCTTTAATAAACGATAGAGAAGGGGTTTCTTGCTCTGAGTGCAAGGAGCTGGTAGCTACCACCCTTCTGGCGCTCTGACCAACCGCGGAGTTGTTACTGACTGCTGCAGCCCGAGCTTTCCCTCCCACCTTGTGCTTCAACACCACCCACCCAACTATTCACTGCCCACCAGTAGAAGGCTCAAAATAAGAAAAAAATAAGCATCAAGAGGCCTCAGCCGGGGGAGTCACTTTAGAGACATTATCTTTTCTGAATTCTTGGTAAGTTCAGAGAGGTTGTAACAACTTTTAGCTGCCCACAGCCAAAGGATGGCTTCGAGGGAGCCGGCGACATAAGAGAAGGAAGCTGCGGGTAACCTTTCGGTGTCCCCTCAAAGCACGCCACCTCCCAGCAACCCCCAGGCTGCCTTTTCTCGGCCGTGCATTGCTTCCCTACCGCGCTAGGCGACCTCTTCCACCCCGCGCTGCTTCCCCGCTGCGCTAAACACGCCCTTTCGCCCGCGCCCTCCGCGCCCTCCGCGCCCTCAGCGCCGCACCCCGCCCCGTCCGCCCGCCCTCAACCCCGCCCCAGCCCCGCCCCCGCGCGGCGCACGCGCCGGCCCCGCCTCCTGCGGTTGGGCGAGCGAGCTGTCCGTCAAGCGGCGGGCGCGGCTGAGCGCCAGTGAGAGGCGCTCCTGGGCGCGTGGGCGGGGCGCTGGCGGCAGCGCGGACGCGGCGGGCCTGGCGCGGGCCCGGCGCGGTGAGGGACGGGCGGGGGCGTGTGGTTGTCACTGCGCTTTTACCTGTGGGGTTTTGGCTTCAGCGCTGCGGGGTGAGCCGCGGAGCTGGTCCCGGACTAGCGGGGAAGTCGACAGGCGTACGGGGGCGCCTGTGCTCCGGGTGGTTGGCGGGCCTGGTCGTTACAGGTTGAAACTGTTTGAAAAGAGGCCGCATTAAGAGACTTGTCTTGTATGCTGAGCTGTTCCAGGCAAGTAGGGGTGAAGTATATGTGTATGTTTGCTTTAAGAGTAGAAATGAGGAGAAACTACCGTCGAGGCAAGGAGGGGCGTGGATGGAGCAGTCACAAGCGCAGCCACCACCCCCACGGGCACAGAAGACCCAGCCACAGCAACCGCGCCGAAAGGCAAGTACAGGCAGCTCGGCTTGGCAGGGGCTAAGGCGTTGGATCTTAGGCCTCACTAAATGTGCGGAATGGTGACTTTCTAGAACCGAGAGGGTTGCCGCCTGAAGATCTAGTAGATAGTACTTCTGGTGTATCTGTCATCCGTACTGGGAGTGGAATTGCATTGATTTCTGGTTTATTGTGTGTTCACAACGGAACACTGATTTTAAACTGAGATGCGGTTCCGTGAGCCAGTCCTTTCAGCTGTGCATTATCGTCCATAAACCCTTCATCAATATGCAAAGATAGTTCAGGGAAGAAAAATAAAATTACTTCATTCTACCTGCCTGTGTATTTTAAGCCTCTGTGTTTACTGGTGTAAACTCTGTCATTAGAGGATCTTCCTGAATGTTTGAAAGCATGATAAGTAATGTGGTAATAATACCACATCTAGCAGATCAGGAAAATGAAACAAGGCCTCAGGAATAATCCCCTGCCTTGAAAACTGATCCTTTGAGAAAAACACGTTTTATACTTTAGAACTTACACTTGCCTATGTTTGAGCTGTTTTTATGGTTGCTTTTTCATTCCCCTGTTCTTTCCTTAGTGCCTCTTGCAGGACTAAAAGAAGACTTTGTTTTAATACACTAAACTTTTTTTTTTAAAAAAAGAACCTTATTTTTAGGAAAAGAGACACACATATGAGTTGCCACACTAGTTGCACTTGTGTAAGAAAACTTAGAAACGCAAATGGGCACTACTTCAGTGAGCAGAATTAAAAGAGTTTTCTTACAAAGCTTCAAAGTTAAGTGCCTGGGTTCGATCTGGGGTGTTTTCCCCCTTGTATACCTGTTGTGTTCTTTAACCATTTTCAAAGTTGTGTAATGAAACCGCAGCGGAGCTGGTATTAGAAATAGAGTTTCTTTGTGTTTTCAATAAATTATGACTCTTGCAAAACATCTTCACCTACTGCTTTTAAGATGACATGTAATTGGACCTGTCTTAAAAAGTGAGAATTGTACAGGTGATTCAGAAAACATCCCAGTGGAATTTTGCTCATCAGTACTGAATGTGCTCATGTATATTAGCTCAAAAAGAGGAAAGCTGCAGTTACCCTCTGCAATGTTTGTTAGAAAAGCAGAGGCTTTTCTTGGAATTTTCATTAAACTTGTGTTTATTTTGCATGTTTCTGAACTCATCAATGAAATTCTTATTATGAAGATAATGGCAAAATATTTTTGACCTGACATCAGTGTTTTACCCACACTGTCTCTTGCTTTGTGCTGCGAAGACTTGCGTGCTTTTAGGAGTGGGTTGTTCGTTTAATGTACAATTGCCCAGTAAATCTTTTGCTAAAAAGAGTTAAAGGCACTTGCAGAATCAACAGCCACGTCTAATGTATTAGCAAGCAATTTAAGGCTTTTAGGATGCTGGTTTCACTAACTTCCTTGAGAAATTTTTAAGCTGAATATTTTCACTGTTTGATTTTCACAGTTTAATGTATGGTGGGTGATATGCAGAGTGTGCTTAGCACTGCAAAATGGTACTCCATTGATGTCAGTAACAATCTGCTTTCTAGATTCTTTGTGGGAAAGATGTGTAGGACAGTTGTGAGCCTGTCTTGAAGGCAGTGCTGTTTTTTCAGTCTGGAACAGGAGGAACCACAGACCACAGTGAATGCAGGCCCCAGCAGCAGTGAAGATCCTTCTTCGTCCAGTTCAATGCAGAACTCTGTAGCACCAGGTAAGAGATAGTGTTTATGGGTCAAAAGTCAGTTCCTATATGCTGCTTGTATGAAAAAACTAGTAGTAGTAGTAGCTGCATTAATAATCTGGTGTTATGGGAACAATACAAACAGTAAAGTTTCTGGAGAAAAGCAACATCAGGTGATACAAAAAGATGTAGTAAGTAAGGATCTAGAGAACAGAGCCAAATCACTTTCAGGCCCACAGGTGCTTCTCATGTTTGAAAACTTGTGTGCTTAGAGCTGATATAAACTGAAAAAATACAATTCTGTTTCTCCCTCCAGAAATGCCGCTTTAGGAAGAAAATGAACTACGAAGGAAGCAAATAAAATGAGAGAGCATATAAAAAATTACAGCTTGTGTTCAGTTACTCAGTCTTCTGAAAGGCACAACAATCCACCACTTTGTGGTGTGCCTCTCTTGTGTGATGTATCTCTCTTTATGCCTTCAGTGTACATTGTAGTCTGTAATAAATACACTCTGGCTAAGTATTTGTTCATTAACAACAAATGATGAAGTAGCAGTGCTGTTGAAAAAGATGTCCTGTTCTGGCTTCCTAACTGGTTAAACAATGCTAGCATTAACTAAGCCAGTGGGAACATATATTTCTGTACAACAGGAGAGTCCTGAAACAACCCTGAGTTCAGGGAGATGGTTTTTGTGTATCACTGTTTTGTGTTGTGAGCATGTGTTTGGAGATGTATCCTGCAAGACATTTATTCCTGTGTAATTAGATTCTGTATGCTAAATGTAGTGTGCTTTTATAAACTTTACTGATTCATTGACTAACTTTTTAATTTTGCTGACCTGAATAAATCTTGGTCACTTGTGGCTAAGCTGAAACCTAAAAGATGCAGAAAAGGAGCTGAATGGTAAGCAGCTGCAAAAAGAGATTACTTAAAATGAAATTTCTGGTAGTAGATAGAGTTTTAAATAAAAACTCTTGAAGTGAAATGTTAACAATTGCCTCTGAATGAATTTCTTTCTCTTGAGACAATCTTTCAAAGTATTTTACTTGTCTGCCTCTGCATTCACCCAGACAGGGAAGCACTAAAATTGAGTGTTTCTCATCCCAACTTACCTTTGGAGGGAGCCAAATGTACTCTTGATTTAATCTAAATCCCTCCTATGTGCTGAAGAAAAAGTGTCTTGTTCTGGGAAGTGAAATACTTTATTTGGGTTTATTTGATACCTCATTCTTTTTTTTGCTGTCCTACCAAGTCTTTTAACTAAGAATGTCCCCTCATAATGTATTTATGAGGAAAGACCATTTTTGTTCTGCAACAAAACCGTTCTTTTGTGCCTTTCTGATTGGTCTGAATTTCCTCTTGGTCAGCGGTGACATCCCTTCTGTATCAGTGTAACAGCCTTTGAAAACTATAAATAATCTTTTTTTCTCTCCTGTAAGTGGCTCACCTTCTCCTAGTCTGTGTATCATGCTTGGGACCTGTTGGGAGCAAGAGCTTTGAGTCTCATAACTCTGACATTCACGTGAAGACATGGAATATCAAAGAGCAGTAAACAAAGTTACCCATCTGATTTTGCCTCTTTTTCTCCCTGACTCCTCCCACCCTGAAGAACTGCCAGGATTTTATTATGACTCAGAAAAGAACCGCTATTTTCGTCTACTGCCTGGACATAATAACCACAACCCACTCACCACGGACAGCATTCAGCACAAGGCAATGGAGTGCAAAAGACTGAGGCTCCTAGAAGAGGAAGAAAAACAAAAGGTATGTTTTGAAAAAGATTGCAATTAGGCTTTATTGTACTGTGGCCCAGGACAGATTATAAACTAAAATCTTCAAATTCTGACAATTCAGTTTCTTTTTCTGCTAAGAATATATAGTCCTTGAAGCCTTTTGTTTGGCTGTTCTAGACAGGAATGAAATCAAGTCATTACAAACAGAAAACCTATAAAGATGCAGGAACTGTGCTGAGAATTGCAGTTGTCCAACAGTTACACTTGAGTCAGGGTATTGAATGCCAGGTTTCAAATTCCTGCCTTGAATTGGCAAAGTGGGGTCCTGATTTTAAGTTTCTCACATTTTTAATAAGTTGATTGATCGTATTCCTGGACCTTGAAGAAACAATACTAATCACAGTTGGTGGAAACAGCTTTTTTTGAAGAACTTTTTTGGACAGTTAAAATCAAGGCAGGTCTTATGTTTATGTCTGGAAAACCTGTGTGCTTCTCTTCATAAAGAGTTACAGTGAAATTAATGCTGATGTTGTGTATTTGTAATCTGGGTGAAATATCTGTCAAGGATGCTTTTTCATTACCTGAAAAACATGTCTTAAAACTTTACAAGTAACAGCTTAGCTTAAATATGCTGTCACATGGAAGAAGTGAACAGTGTTCTTTTTCTTAAGCAATGAAGTTCTCCAACCAGCTATTCAGCTCTTCAGTCTTTGCTGTAAAGAACATTTTGATTCTCAAACACTTGCTTTGTCTGAGTATTATCAAAAAGATTTCTTACTCCATAATTCTGCAAAATACTTTATTCCTTGGTCTACTCAGAAAGTGTTTCCATTAAATTCTAAAAAAAATGCAAATCACGAAATGGAATCGTAGAATGACTTGCATTGGAAAGGACCTTAAAGATCATCTAGTTCCCAGGACTGTGGGGGGAATGGGGAGTGGAACTGGGATGGAAAAGCAGTTTAGTACAACAGTAAGACTGCATGTTTATTTGCACTCTCATTGTGAAAGAAAATTTTGCTGTATAAGAAGAATTTCAGGCGTTGTAGTAAAACCAGAAGGTAGTTTACACCTCCAGGTAGTACTGCTGCTTATGTAGATTGAAAACAATGGCTGCTAGGGTTTCGTATTTTTTCTCCAGCTTCTGTATTTGCAGAAGTGCTCCACATCTCACAGGAATATATTCTTGTCTACTTATTGTAGTAGATCAGGATGGTGTTGCAATGTGTTCTGTACATTCTGAAAATTTTAATGTATGTAGGCTAGAGGAAAAAGTTACCTAAACATCCCAAACATCAAAGACCCACAGCCATGTTTGAATCTTAAGTAAATAACTGAGTACAGTTCCACGTTACTCTCTTACAGAAAACAACAAGGGCTGGACTCAACTCATCTGTGCTGTTACAGAAAAGGCAGCTGGGTTTGCTCAGCTCCACAAGTTATTGCAGGTACAATGATTTGATTTGTCTTCTGTTTGCAGTTCAGTTCTGCTGTTAGTGCAACTGTTTCTGTCAGGTTTTCTTGCATTTCTTACTGTTTCATTGGGATGAGGAGGAACATATTACTTAAAGTTAGAAAAAAGGTTATATTCTGTAATAGGTTACTAAAATGATGAGAATTCAAATGAAGTTGTTTCCCAATTTTACTTCAAAAAAGTTCACTTTACGTATGTATACGGATATGCTGGTTTGCCGCATTGTGCTTTATGAGTACAGCACAGCTATTTTAGGATAAATGCCTTTCAGTGGATGTGACCCCCATTAGAACAGCTAAGGTAGCTCAGTTTCAGTAACAGTGCAGGAGGCAAGTTAAGTCAGTGACTTACTGTGTTGTTGTTTCGGCTACTAAAGATGTGCTGGGGTTCAAAACAGCGGGATGAAATTCCATGACTGTGGAAGATGCACGTGTTCATGGGTTATGTAAGTTAAATTTCAGCATGCTAGTTATTCAGGCATTTTCTCTTCGGTGATTGAGAAGCAGTTCTATATCCTGGCCAGAATTATTTTCTTATGCATTAAATTTAGGCTTGCCTGAATTCTCCTCTCTTCAACCCCCTCACCCACCTACCTGCTTTTACAGGCTAGTCCATGAACTAAAAGTGAACTGCATGCAGAGGAGGAAGATAGAAATACACAGTCCAGACTCCTCAGTTGCTGGAACCAACAATTTTAAAATCATTGTGGTATGTTATGAGAAATGTAAGTCTTTAAGATAAAGAGAGCCCATCTTCAGAGAAAATTCAGGCTCTTGTAGTCAACTCACATAGGTCAAATTTTAGCTTTTAAAGATAAGTTATTCCTGCTCTGTCAGTTCTTAAAATTTGTGCTCAGTAACTTTAAACAGGTAGGGAGAGGCTGTTCCTTTCCTACAAAGGAAAATTATAAAAAAGGTTGGATATGAAAGTGGGTTTTTTTGGTTTGGTTTTTTTTTTTAATCTGATCACCATGTTCTTTTGAAAGTAAATAGGAGTTGAGTGGATCATTATTGTGGGGCTGGGAAGAGGAGTGGAGAAGATCAAGAGAAAGAAAAAAATGAAAGAGAAGAGTTTTGGGAGTAGCAAAGCCCATGGTTCAGAGAAGCTAAGTAAACGTCAGTAATCACTTTACATTTAATGATCTTTCATAGACTATATAGGAAGCTCTCCAGGACCAGCTCCTGGCCTTGTAAACAGAGCACTGCATAGGTAGCTGAAGCCAGAAGGGACTCAGAAACAGTGTAAGTGTACAGAATTGTTAACATTGGAAAGATCATTTATTGTTAGCCAGGGACTGAATCCTTTACTATCCCTGTTTTTTCTGTGCATGCATTTAAAATGAGTTGGCCACTGATTTTAGAGGTGAATGGAAAGCAGGTGGTGTTAGAGGGATCAGAATTAATGTGTTGTTTCATTTTAGACCTAATGCAACTCCCTCAAGCTGTTTCTCCTGTAAGTTTCCAGTAAGTGTGACTGGTAAGCTTTTATTTTACAGGCAGATGTTGCTTGTGAACGAATATTCACTGTGAACGATGTAGAGCATGGAGGATGTAAATATGGTATCATCAATCTCAGCGGTTTGGGGAAGGAGTCTCTCACTGTGGAGATGTATGACAACCTCTACTTCACAAACCGCAAAGTACTATTTTCTGTTCCTCCTTCCTTTGGTGGTTGCATTCTCAGAACACTCTTCTTGGGAGGCTCGTGTGGAAATGCCATGAGGGTTGGGGAAGGGGCTAGGAGAAGAGAATGGAAGAATCTAGAAATGGGAAGCTTGGATAAACACAGAGCCACAATAAACCTGTCTCTGAAAGTGCTCAGTACCAGGGCTCGTTGTCAGGAATGTTATACCACAATTGGCATGGAAGACTACATAGAAATACCACCTTCCAAGGATAGTGCTTACTTCAGACTTGAACTGTAGCTGGCAAAACTAATGTTTTGCTACCAAAACTACCAAGATTTGCATGCTCTTTCTTAAAAATAATTTTGGGAAACTCTGTTTACCCCTAAACATGAGGCATATTTAAAACAGGTTTTCATCAGATTCTTTTAAGGATGGTCTCTTGAATAATAGGATGTGCTTGGTGCCTCAGTCTGTGTTTGGTCAGACTTCTCAAGTGCTGCTCTGTCATTACAAGATGAGTATGAAGCTAAAATGCTCATGCCCTGTTACTGAGTTATTTAGTGGGCTGAAGAGTTGTGCCCAGTGCCGAATTCTATGTCATCTTTGCATGGAAATAATCTTTGCTTAATTGAAAAACAAATCACAAGAATAGTATGTCGTCTTCTCTCTGAAGGTGAATTCTGTGTGCTGGGCATCACTGACTCATCCAGATTCTCATGTTTTATATCCTTTTAAGAAAAAGCAGAATTGTTGTTCAGGTTTCACAAGTCTGTGTCATGCTTCACAGAAAAACTTAACTTCAAGGAATACCTCTCCTCCAGTTCTCCCAGAAAATAAGTTTTCTGGAAAACTGAGGAAGTAATAAGAAATGAAATATGTTGGAATTAGTGAGACAGATGTATGGTTCTGTTATGGATATATGTAGAATTGTTCCCATATTAATGATAAATGAAAGACCATGTTTTCTGCCCTGGAGAATTCCAGCTTCACTAATAGTGTATGTAAATGCCATATCCAAAATGATCTGATGTTTAGAAATTGGCTGAGGCAAAAGAGGAGCAGAGGGTTAAGGCAACAACCTTTTTCTGAAGTGAACCTCTTTGAAAGTGGAGTGGTTCGTTTGTGTTTAAAACCATCCCCATATTGGCTGCGGTGAGAGGAGAATGGAAGCAATTCAATAGCACCACCTGCAACTTTCAGAGCATGTTCTGCAGGTCTGACTCAGAAGAAGAGGAACGTTGGCGGTGTAGCAGAGGAACCAATAATGAACAGTGCAGAGCCCAGAAGAATGAGGGGGGAAAAATTGAATTTTGACGTAGGAGAAGGCAGACAACAGGTGTGCTATTAAAGTGCCAAAAGAAATTACATAGAAAAATATGGAATGGCCTGTGTGAAAAGCCAGGCAATTCTAGACCGACCCATCAGGGGGCAGGAGCTCACCAGGCACGTGCACAGCGGGGGAGGAGTTTGGGATCGCTTGGTTTGGTGGGTTCGTGCTTTCCCCTAGTTGTGTTACAGATCTACCCCACTGAACTTGAAATGCAGCTTCCAAATTCTATATATACCTGCTATAGTCTTCATAAAATATTTAAATGTAATTTAAAGTGAGTCTTCCTTGCCTCACCAATGTGTGCTCCCCTTTTTCCAATTTATCACCATGAAAAACAGATCTACATTAATGCAGTGTCATCAACATGAAAAAGTGAGAAGAATGATCTCTGTAGGCCGTGCTTCTTTTTTTCTTTTTCCTATCACTAGTAAGATACAATAGTATTCTCTTATCCTTCTAGTAGTGAAAATACACAAGCAAGAATTTGAGTTCTTTCTACGTCATTCCTATGAAAGAAATTAAGAGCAGGACTTAGTTGTAAACTGTAAAGCACATCAGACGTCTCAGGGAAAAGTGTTGTGAGCTGTGGCTGTGTCAGGGCAGCTTGCTTTTCCCACTTATATATATAAGGCAGCTTGTTCCATTCTAGGGAGAAATCAGTTTTCCTTAACTCACTTCAGCAAGCTGTGTCTCATGGGAATTGCAGAAACACCAGGCTGTGCCAGTCTGCTTCCAGCATCATTGTTCAGCAGCACTAACCCAGGTAGGGTGTTTTTGTTGGTTTTTTGTCTCCAATTTTTGGTAACAATTATGGTATGAAAAGAGCACAAAAGAAAGATTATTTTAACTTTTTTTTCAGTAGTTGATGAGACTGTTGTATTCCTGTAAGACTAAAACAGCTTAAGAAGTGAAATGATGATGAAAGAACTTGAGACTTAATTAACAAACAGTATTCAAAGCCCTGGTTTATTTTTAGCTGCTGCGGTGCTTGACTTTGGCAGGAGGACACCTCACTTGTAAAGCAAACACTTGAGATTTTTCATGAGTAGCTTGGCCTGTAATTAATACTCGTAAGCTGCACACAAGAAGTACTCACATTTCCTTATAGACTGTCCAGAGTCACTGCAGAATCTCATAGCAGCTACTCAGGTATGCTCAGGGGATTAATCAGAGGTGCAAAGCTGGTAAATATCTCAGCCCATAGCTCCTTGTACAAGCTCATGTTCAGTTGTATGTAAACCTGACTGACTGGGAGAATACTATGTCTTAAGTCTGGTTATAGCTGATCTTTTTTGTTAATGTTTTTGGGGGCAGGACTTAATTGATTGGACTTTCTTGATAGATGTTAGAACCATGCTTCTTCAAGTCACAGAGTGCAGTCCTCTAATCTGGTATCCATTCAGATATGATCAGTTAAGTTTATACAGAGGAAATCTGTGATAAGAGTAATGGACTCATTTTAAATTTTTGGTGTCTTACTATTTAAGCAGCCATTAAAGCAATATGCATAGAGTCAGCATGAACTTGAAGAGTCACTGAGGGTGGATGGCTACTAGGCCAGCATACCCAGTTGCTCTGTAGAAGATTTTAAGCCTTTCACCATAATGAGATGCTGTGAGTTCCACCAAAGTCCTCCTGTGTAGCATATCCTACTGACTGTTTAGGTATTTCCAAGTTTGACTTACTTCACTCTCCTAAATACGTGGTTTGTGGGAGCCTTGCTGAGTAGATGCTGGGAGAAAAGTAGAACTTACCCTGTCTAAAACTATGTTATCCATCCATTCTTGTCTGTGTCACCTCTGCTACCTGACGTATGTATGTATGATGTCCCATGAAGGAAGTGAAAACTGATGATGTACTCTGCTAATTGGCATTAATTTTGTGCAGGAGCTACATGAGTAAGAGTCAAATCTAGGGTATTGTTACTTAATTTTTTTTTTCTTTAAATAGGCAGGCCAAGAACTTACAGGTTAGGTTTTGGCTGATCTGTAGTTTATAAAGTAAATGTTTTTTATTTCTAGCCCACTCATCTTTAAAAAATGGCTTACTTAGTGCTATAAGGCAAGTATTACTTTGTTCTTTCCTGCCATGGTCAGCCCTCTGACTACTGAATAAATTTCACAGTCTCTCGATATCATCTATTTATGGTGTCCCACTTACAGTCATGAACTTCCATTTGTTTCCTGTCTCTTGGGTACCAAAAAGGACACCAATTGGGTAACACTTTCTCTGCTTCAGATTGAAATGTTAAAAGAAGTATGGCAGTCTAAGAACCTTTCTGAGTTATCATCCTGTTCTAACATTTTATGAATACTTCATGTGTTTCTCCTGTCTTCTAGGAGATAGACCTGGGATGCTGTGCAGTTTCAAGATATCCACTGCCTGGTCCTGTGCTTGGTGCCTCAATCCCCAAGCAGACAACTGCTTTAGCACAGGTGATCTATCTGCAAGGCTAGCAACCCTGTCTGTCTCAGTGGGAAAGACTTGCATTCATCTCCCAGCTGCTACTCAAATTACAGCTAAACCAACATCATCTGTCTTCCTTAGGCCTGACACGACGAGTTCTTGTGACCAATGTAGTGACAGGGCATCGGCAGACATTTGGAACCAGTAGTGATGTACTGGCACAGCAGTTTGCCACGCAGGTACAGAGAACCATACGCCACCGTATTTTCAGAGCACTGCCTCATTGGTGGGCTCTTTGTTCTGTTTGGGGCAGGACTCCGCATGCTGTACATGAGGTTGTGATGACAGCTGCTGTTGGATGGGTGTTCTACAGCAGAGCTGATGTGGTCTGATGCTTGCACACAATTGAACGGCAACAAAAAGATTAACTGATTTCAATCTGTGCCAACAGGGGCGAGTTTTGTTAATATTACAGAGGTTAAAAGACAAGGAAGTACAAAGAGCACAGTAATAGCATGTAAAATTGTTTTGGTTTTGTCAAATAACGTAATTTTCATAACACTCAGTGTATTGCCTCCACCAAGATGGAGAAAATCCCTATAAAATACTAATGGACTTGTTCACAAAGAACTAGAATGGTGAAATAGGAATTCCAGTTTCTGTTTCGCCATTATGTTAGACTGAGTTCCTGCTTACCTAGCCAAACTTTCCCAGCTAAATAGTTGAGGTTTGAATGGAACTCATGAGTTGGCTGAAAAATGTTGCAGTGTGTAATTAAAATTCTATTTCTTAATGCATGTGTTAAAATAATTTGACAACTACACCATAGAGCTCAAAAGCACGATACAGACTCTGTCTGTGTAAGTTGTAAGATCCTTGCAGATGTTACACAATGCGCTTCTTTCTCTGGGATTCTCCCAGACCCCAGTGCTGTACAATGGCTGCCGTTCAGGTGAGATTTTCAGCATTGATGTGCGCCAACGTAACCGAAAGGGGCAGAGCTGGAAAGCAACTCGTCTCTTCCACGGCTCAGCAGTTACATCTATTCACCTTATGGAGGCTGAACATTATCTTATGGCAGCAGATATGGCTGGAAAGGTATGGTTTTGTTGTGTTAGGATATTCTGTTCCTTTTAGTATCTGGGCATTTACAGGTACTTATCCCACTCCCAAGGGCAGATGCCTGCTCTTAGTATGTAGTACGGAACTGGGTGGCAGTTCCATTTATGGGTCTTCTTCCAGAGCCAGTTATTTTTCACAGAATGGTTTGGGTTGGAAGGAAACTTAAAGCTGGTTCCAGCTCCCCTGCCATGGGCAGGGACACCTTCCACTAGAACAGCTTGCTCAAAGCTTCAGCCACCCTGGCCTTGAACACGTTCAAGGATGGAGCATCCACAACTTCTCTGGGCAACCTGTTCTAGTCACTCACCACCTTCACATTGAAGAGCTTTCTAATATTTAATTTGAATCTACGCTTCTCAGTTTAAAGCCATTCCCCCTTCTCCTATCACTACATACCCTTAAACATTGACCCTCTCCAGCTCTCTTGTAGCCTCTTTAAGGTACTGGAAGGCTGCTTCTGGAGGCTGAATTCTCTCAGCCTGTCTCCATAGGAGAGATCCTCTTACTCTCTGACCATCTTCTTGGCCCTCCTCTGGATGTGCTCTCTGCTTTAATACAGCCTCTCTCAAACAATTCCTTCAACTTGCAGATAAAACTGTGGGACCTGAGAACAGCAAAGTGTGTGAAACAGTACAAAGGTCACCACAATGAATATGCTCTTCTCCCTTTGCATGTAAATGAGGAGGAAGGACTTCTTATAGCAGGTGGGTTGACTTTTCCCCCCTCTACTTGTAGAGTGTATGGTAGTGATTTTCTTATGCCTGAGGGGTGTTTCTTAGATACAGCTGTTAGAAGCTGTAAAGCTGTTAATTCTTTAAAATTCAGAAGAAATTTAGCCTTAGACATACTGTAATATACTATGAAAATGAAGAAATTATGTTATGGATGCACAGCTACTGTAATCACTTCCATGAGGCACTTAACAGCTTTATCTGCTGTGTCCTACAAAAGTTGCATTATCCTTTCCACAATATGTCTCAAGAGTAGAGCAGAAAACACTTGATTTTGAAATTGAAGGAAACAACACGTGAACAGGAGATTTGGTAATAACTTTATATAGAGACTGTGTATATGTTTAGTTGGTGCTTAAGTGGATAATGTGGTGATGGACTGAAGCACTGGCATGTGGGCCTGACTCCTTATAAACTGTCTATACCACTCAGGTTCATTTTGAATACTCCCAGGTACACTCAGCTTTTTGTATTGTTGTATTTGGGGTGGGGAGAGGAAAAGTAGCAACAGATGAAGCAAAATCCTTGTAGTGTAGCCAAGCTTCATAAAGTTACTGTAAAGACAGTGACCTCCTTTCCTTGGATTTGTCAGTAAGTGATGGAATAGTAAGAAGAACTTTTAATTTGACTGAATTTTTTTCCCCTTTTCTTTAGCTTAGGAGCTTGATAAAGAGAAAAGCACTCTTAAGTACTGATTTATCATACTTTTAATTACCTAATAGGAAAGGCGCATTTTTCCCACTTTTGTATTATTCAGTGTAAAATTTTGGTTTCGTAAAGTATGGATAAGCACTTTGCCTCTTGTGGGTGTAGAAGTAGTCGAGTTGTTTTCCCCATAGACCTTCTGCGGTGATAATCTTGCAGAACCATGTAAAATCCTTTTTGTGTAATGTTGAATTTTGCTGTCCTTTCCTTCCAGTTGGTCAGGATTGCTACACCAGAATTTGGAGTCTCCAAGATGCTCATCTGCTTAGAACCATCCCTTCTCCCCACCCATCATCCAAAGATGCCATTCCTAGTGTGGTGTTTTCTTCAAGACTTGGGGGCAGCCGAGGAGTTCCTGGTTTACTCATGGCTGTCAAACAGGATCTCTACCACTTCTCCTATAACTGACATTTTATTCTCCTCAGACGTGGTGTACAAAGCTGCCAAGCAAAATGTGACTTCAGAATCTTTACACCAGTCACCCAGCTGTTGAGTCATTATGTGCTGCTGTTGCATCTGTTCTGCCCATCTAATTGTGAACCTCCTTCAGCAGTTCAGCAAATCTTGCTGTATACATCTCAGAGTGCTTGTAAATAAAAGCTGAACACTGATGAACTGTAGGCAAGATTCAGCCTCTCTGAAACCTAGCTGTAAGCCCGTCAAGCTGGTAACTCTGTTGTGCTAGCTGAATTTGCTGTCAGAAGGCTGCTCTAACTTAATCCTAGTTTGGTCACATAACCTCTTAGCTGTGGTCACATCTGCCTCAAGAAGTAGGCTGGCCCAGCAGAGTGAAGCAGCTGCTGTTGAGACGCTGAACACTGTAAGTGTTCTGGGCCTTTGTTTGGAGTAGCTTTGGTTGGGGTTCCTGCTTCAACTGCCACTGCTTCATGCTCCATGGTGGAAGCAGTTCAAGGAACAGCCGCTTTCCTCACCCACACTGTCAGTCCTTTTTGCTGGCTCATACTAAACTTTGTCCCTTTCAGATGATGGTAGTGTGCAACTGCCCTTCCACCATCCCCTGTAAAAAGCAACAGGCATGGAGCAAAGCCCTTTTTCTGGTCCAGTAGGGAAGCTGAATGCCCCTGTTAGTTTATCATAGTGTTTCCAAACCAAGTCCACACCCCTAACATGGAGTTTGGTTAGCAGTCTGGAAGGGCAGGCTTGCTCGTGCAGCTGTAGCAGGACACAAGCCCAGTTGTACAGACCACATCTTTGGGATTTGGGATCACCTGTGCAAAGTCACACCTGCATACAGAGGTACAACTGGGCCCTCACCTTCACAGTTGTAGTACCAGCTCACAGTAACTGGATGATACCATATCTGTATTTGAGAACAGTTACTATCCCATGGAGCCTCTTCACCTCCTGCCTGGTAACCAGTCTGGGTTGGGCAAGACCATCCTGCTCTCAGTTATCTGTAGGGAGCACTGACTAGATCAGGAACCTATGAGAGGGTAAAGGCCCATGAACTAGGATGGGCTTTACAGGAAAGACACACTGCACTCAAGTCTTCCAAAATTCTTACTAAAGGAGTGCCAGAACCATCTTTTCATCCCGGGATCTGCTTGGAGCATTCACATGTAGTTGTGAGATCAGAGATGCCACTTCCCCTGGGGTCCTGCTAGCTCAGTGGCTGAGTGTCCAAATGGGTTCTAATGACAGCCATGCTGCACAGCACGTTAGGAGGGCTCAGTGAGATGGCCCTGTCAGAGAACAAGGCTGGGATTCCACATTCTGAGTGCCTTGTGCCAGTGGCATGGGCTGCACATGCACACAGAGATGAGTGCTGCTGCTGTCTGCAGGTGTGGCCTTTCTCAGTTCCTAGGGCAGCACTCTAACCTGGGCCTGTGTCTTCTCTGGAATGGGCTGCCACCCTAGAAAGTCCCTTCCTTCCAAGTCCCACACTAAGCAATCCTCTTTCTGCCTTCAGAGTAAACTACCACCAGCACCCTCTTAGGCATTGTCACAAAGGTTTCTAGCTATCTCGTTTCTTAACAGACATCATTACTCTTTTGCACCTAAAGCTTTTGGCCAGAGCAACCTATTTACGGGGGGATTGTACCCTGCCACCTTCATCCTGATGGGCCATCAGCTTTGTTTAACCTCACTGCACACTGCATGTGCAGGGAAGGCTCTTACTTTTTACTCCTCTTTATCAGGAGTATTTGTAGTTTAAAAAGTGGATTAGTAAAACTGTTCAACCAGTCACAAAATGTTTTTCCCAGAGGAGGAGAGAGTGAGCTGCAGCATGAGCACAGCGCTGTTAACAGGGATGAAGCACTCAGGGTTGTGGCATGAGCTCCCCAAGAGTTCATTGAAGACTTGGTGGTTCAGCCAATTCATCCCTTTGCATCCCTGCTACTGGCCTGAGCTCACTGAACAGACTTCATGAGGGTGTCTCTGGTTTCCAAAAGGAAGCCTCAGAAGTGCCCTGCAGTGCAAGGCACTGTGCAGGGAGATCCCCTCCACAAGCCCCATGAAAACCTGAACATAGCCTGTAGGCTTTTGTTTCTTTCCGTTGCATTCCCTTTCCATTTTTCAAGTGACTTTGGATAAGAGGGAATTATTCAAATACAGGCACCTGGAAGGGTAGGCCCTGGTAAAAACCCTCTCTGATCTGCAGGGCTCCACACTCATTTCTCCTGTTGTCTCACAAGGTTCAGGCCTAAGCACTGTGCTGTTCCAAGAGACTGTGTTCTCAGGAGCTCTTCTTGCTCACCAACACTCCAGTGTTATGTGTGGTGACCTCCTAACCTTTCTTTGTATTTCATTTACCCATTAATCTATAGAGAAGACAATAGAGAAGGAAAATGCTCCTCGTGGGGGCAATGTCACAACTTTACAGTGTCAATATATTCTGTAAGAAACAGCTGCTGCAAGGGTAATCAAGATGAACCCCAGCAAATACTCAAAACAGTTTCTTCCTTCTCTGAGTATACATTCAAAACCCCCAAATCTTTCTTCTATCCCATTAACAGCCAACTTCTGTTTCCTCATGGGCAGACTGAGCTGTTAATTCCTTACAACTATGGTTCCACTCATACCTCTGGCTTTAGTGTTCCTCTGCAGAGCCTTCTTTCTCACACAAAACAGAGTGGATGCTGCTCACAGCATACTCTGTGCTGCCCCTTCTTTCCACAGGACAGTGTTTGTGAGACCAGGGGATCTCCTGCTCTCCTAAATGGTAAGTCTTGCAGGCCGTTCCCATTGCCTCTACTACCCTTTGATAACAAAGGGACCTAACTCCCGGTTGCTTTGCTTTTCAATTTGAGAAAATACTCCGCAATTTGTCTTGATTGGTTATGTTGATTTTTGACATTTTCTGTTGCATCCACAATGATAAATGCACACAGCACAACTTTCAAAAGCATTTGCATTGCCTTAGTCAATAATGCATCTGTTCAGAAAACAGAAGTGTAGTTTACCCCATCTCACTGCAAAGTCCTAACATTACATCTGATAATCAACTCAGTTGCAACATACTTTATATTGATCTTCTTGCTAGTAAACATGTGTGGTTCAAACATTTTCAGGTAGCAACCTACAAAGATCATGAATTCCCTTAAAGCAGAATTAATTCCAAAATTTAAATCAGTTTAGACTCTTTTCAGTGCTTTTAACTCCAGTAATTCCCATTCTGCAAGAACAGACTGTGCAACAATTATGTCCCAGTTACCGTGGGAAACACAAACTAAGAATTGTGGCAGAAAGGCATCTTACATAACTGAAGATAGTTTCTTCTCTTTGTTCCTTTTAGGCAAAACTCATAAAACAAAAGAAAATAATTTCCTTTCTGTTGTTTCCAAGAACCAAATGCATACACATGCCCCTGCAAACCCATTCACCCAACTAGTGCTTTTGCTGCCAACACTTATAATTAAGCCTGCAAAAGCTCTAAAAAAGGAGAGGGGGAAGCAGGGCAAGAAGAGAGGCAATTTGGCTTCAGTGACAAATAGCAAGCAGTTTACAGGCAGCAGCTAAAGTATATTAAATTATCTCTTTCATTATGCAGCAACAGCAGGACCCTAAGGCAGTTAAAGAGGAACTGCAACACTCTTCCAGTCTGCTACAGTATCAAAACACAGTATTTGTCTCAGCTTCTCAGCAAGCACTAAACTAGTGGGAAACTTGAGAAAGGCCAGCCCTGTGTTCTCCAAGATAGGTTGCAGCATCCCTCGTCCAGCAGACACCATTTCCTTGGTCCCTTTGGTTCCCTGGAGCATGGCACAGCACAGCCCACCCAGCTTTCCTCACTGGCCAAACTGCCAGTGCCTCCCATCAACACCACTCTCTCATAAGAGTCTGAGAGTCTCAGTCTCAGCCTTGCTCGGTCCCGTGTCCCCTGCTGCTATCGATCATCTCTCAACCCTGATTAATAAAGCTCTTTACACATAAACCCCTTTAGGTCACAAAAGGTTCTTAGACATAACAGGTAGAAAAACTTCAATTTTAACTTGACATTTCTAAAGCAGGGAGGAGAATTGCTTCTGGGTCTTTTGTGGTGGTGTTGGTCATGTCTGTCTGTTGGTCCCAATTTACTGCAGTACATGGATTCATGGTCTATTCTCCTCTATCATCCTGATGAATAGTGAAACTAAGAGGTTAAAAAAAATCAACTTACTAGTCACAAATTCACACTGGCATTTTTGCATTTTTGAGTTTAAGAGGGACCTATTCTAACAGGACTAGAAAATTAAGTATTTGGTGTGAGAAAGGGAGAATTCAAACCCAATTATGTACGTAGTCTCAAGGTATCCCCTTACAGAAGCTGCTTTCAGAAAAGTTACAATCTAGCAGTGGAAAATTCAGCTTTGGTCCCCAAAGCTTCAGTCACTGGTGGCTGCTTGCACACACTATATATACTACATATACTGTGAGCTGAATCCAGCAGTCAACACCAACCCAAAGTACTTTCTAGACAGGGATTCTGCAGTAAGGGCCTGGGGGTTGAGAGATGCTTGACCCAACTGTTTAAAGCACTTTCCAAATCAGTTTAATGTTTCAAAAATGGAAGCCAAGGCACAAAATTGATAAACCTTTTTGGGTAATGTCTGAAAATATAATCAAGATCACCTGCCTTTTCTTGTTGAAACAACTTCTTTCCTATCTGCAGTTCTGTTGATACCACGGTGGTTGTGAAGCACTCTGATGCCTTCCTGACAAGTCATCATCTGCACATCACCATCATACATACGCTATTGCTTCTCTCCAGTGCTGCTGAAAAACTGCCTTTTAAGCAGAAACAGAAAGATTTAACCAGCTTTTCAAAATGTTAGAAATCACTGTGCTTCAGAATCTCCAGGCATTCTTGAAATTAGAATTTCTGTAATCCCACAATTACACCATCTCCTACATAAGGACTTTCACATATATCTATAAATCACTGGTATAATTTTTTTCTGCTTGAGTTATATCCAACAAAAAGAAAGTTAAAAAGCTGAATGCATTTTAATTTTGGCTTGAGATAACTAGCTGCCATTCTACTTTAGCTTTGTTTTTGTCACGTTATACTATTGATTTTGAAAGCCCTCATAGCAAACTTTTATTCATTTTGGCATTGACATGATTTCATTGTTGATGTACCTGCACTACAAACAAATACATTTTATGACACAATATATGTGCTGTGACTGACAGAATATATATGTCAGCATTGCTTTGCCATGAAAGAGTGCCCAGCTAAAGTAGGGGATGGGGATGAGACCTGGATGACAAAAAGCAGACAGTTCTATCACTTGTCCAAATCACTCTCTGTTCTCAAATTATTGGCAAGCAAAGACATATTTGTTGGTGCCAAATTATATTACAGCCATCAGTGATAATTAAATGCAAGGACAATGCCACAATATGTGGCATTACAGTGACTGACAATGTCAGTTGACAAATGAAAATGATGAGAGGCTGCCAAAATTGAATTATATTAGTATTTAAACCTATTTGGGCTGGTTATGCTGAAAGCAAAAATATGGAGAACAAAGTCTGTATAACCAGGTGGGAAAAGCCAGAGTCCTGCAATGTTAAAGCCCAGGCTCCCAAAGCAACAGGGGCATTTGTGAATGTCTCAGCACAGTCACAGCAGACACCTGGCATAAATGCAAGGCTGATCTAACTTAATGATGGTGTTTATTTCCACAAATGAACTCTTGTTGATAGCAACAGCTAGCAAAGATTGTCTTGTTTTCCAGAACACAACCAAAGGTCCAATTCCTAAAGGGACACAGATAGGAACATACAGGATAACTTGGCCAACTTCAGCCTGTGCAACTTCCCCTGCAAGGCACCGGGCAGGAGAATGAATGAACAGGAAAACCATTGCAGGGGGTGGAAGTGCAGGAGGGCAGGGAATGAAGGACAAAGCAGTTTTTCTTGTGCAAGTAACTCCACCTTAGAGGCTGCTCCTACCCTGACAATAGCTACACGTTGCAGCCATGCTGTTCCGCCATCTGTCCCCTGGCTGCAAGTCCCAGGTATACATTTCAGCCAAGAATGGCCTACAGGGTTTGGATAGGGAGTCTAAGTAAAAGTGTCCCCATCTATAAAAAGCTCACATATATCTGCTTCACAGAATGACAGGGAAACCCACATCACCTATGTGAAGATGAATCTTCATGTTGAATTAGCATAGATACCCACAATGGAAATAAATCCATCAGAACAGAGCAATCAACAAGTCTAGGCTTGTTTTGTGGTGCTTTGGGTAAGGAATTAAGTTTTTCATGGGGGCACACATCTTTGCACATTGGTCAGTTCATACGGTTCTTATTTTACTCAATGTTTTCCATAGCATTTCCTAATGAGAAGAGGTGCAGATGCTGCTCGATCTGTCAATAATCAATCTGACATAATTTTTCTGGCAAGAGATTTGCATCAAACAGTCAACTTCAATCTAACTCAGAACATGCTTTTATCGTGTCACATCTCAGACCAACTGAATTCATTATCCTATCAAGTGTGGCAATTTTAACTGCTAAGATATTAACATTACAGTAAACTTCAGTTGACCCAAGGGACACATTAGCATCTTGACCAACTGCAACTTCATGGTAATTTCTCTTCAGTGGAACACACATAGTGATGATTTCCTAGAAATTTCCTGAAAAACAGTCTCCTTCTCTCTTTGCCCTTGTCAATACAGAAGACTTTTTCACACAGGAGCTGTATTAGTGTTGGACCTGTCTCATACTGCCATTATGAAACTCACAGTTTGTGCTTTTGCATAGCTCCAGCAATGCTGCTGTTAACTTTTGACAGGTTTTCCAAAAACTCACTCTTGTTAGGTGCTACCCATAACACAAAGCATCTCTCCTAATAGTTCATGAATAGAACTCTCACAGGTTTCTAATGACAGTCCCACCCCAAGCACAACATGCTCCCATGTTGCTTTAGGGTTTTTTTTCCCCAGGATTTCCATTTCTTTCATTTAAATTTTCTGTAGAACTTTCTGTCCACAGACATCCTTTAGGGCTCTTTTGTTTATTGAATCCTAATGCATTAACACTGAATAGCATTGGACTCTGCCAACATCTATTCCCTATAAGTAGCTAAGCCATTTAACAACCCTATTCTATTCTGTTGTACTCACAGCACCAAATAGTATCAGAAAAAATAAAAGCTATTAAAAATAAAAGCTATTCTGTACAGGAAACAGCAGGGAACTTAAGCCTTAGATCTTTTTTTTTTCATTTTGAAAAACAAAGAACCCAAATACACCTCTCAGCATTCTCCAGAAGGGGTAACACCAAGTCTGCTGCAGTTTAAGCACCACATAAGACTTTGCTCTGTAGAGAAACATCATAGAAGATTCAGCTCCAGGATAATCAATCAAGAATGGACTCTGATACTGACAGAGTATCAGTTGCTAAGTTACTTGCTAAGTTACTAAGACCACATATATATTAAAAATGTTTAGACAACATTTTCTTTTTGATTGAGTAGTAGTTCTTGCTTTGACAAGAAAAAAAAAATCAGACAAGTTGAAACAGATGCCAAAGATTTTATACAAGGAATGTCATGGCTGCTTTCTCTTTGTGCATTAACATGGTAGTAAAGCTACATGCATAAACAGCACACAAGGCACAGCCTACAAACCAAGAACACACTGCTCACCCATTAAAAAAATAAAGAATACTTTGAAGCACAGAATTATGCCAGATGTACAGAATGTCTTTTAAGAGAGGATTTCTACCTACTCATGCCCTTACTTGGACAACTGTCAGTTTATGGCAGGCTTTTGCTTACAAAAACATAAGACCATCCGCAGTAAACTTGGCCAGTACCAAAGGTGTCCTGGATCATCTTCTAAGTCTACTTCCTTGTGTAGATTGGATGTAGCTGTGAAGGGACAATCACTTTGTGAGCATGTTCTTTCAGAGACAAAGTGAGAACCGCTTGTTACAAGGAAAGTCAGTACGCTTGTTCAGAAGATAAAGTTCTTTATAGCAGTTAATTTAATAATACAGTCTTAAAACAGGGTGTTGGGCACTCATCTACACAAGAGCACATTTAATAAGCTGGGAAAAAATACCACAGTTCCAGGACACTGCATTAAACTCCAGCCACCCCAAGAGGAGGCAACTCTCATGTGGTGAAAGAATTCTTGTCTATGTAAGCCAAGAAGGGAGAATTTTAGGCAGTTTAATCCACAACGGTCTCTTACTTCTTTTAAGTGGAACCACAAATCCACAGTACATGACAATATAAGTTAGGTTAAGTGGTGCTTTTCATAATAAAATCAGTGAATTCATTGCAGTGCTTTCATAAAAGGATGAAGTCCACTGAGTGCCAGTTGCTAGGAGCAAAGAAGAAAGGTTCCCATTTTCCAGGTTGATTTGTAAGTTCATATTATTAGAAGAAAGTAAGTCAAATCTGTGCAGTTTCTATGCAACCATATCTGAGAACACAGAGGCTTCAGAGACTACAGGATCACTTAAAAAGTGGGGGAAAAGGAAAGTCATCACAACCCAAACAACTCAAACTTCGTATTTCAGAGTTGCCTACAAAACTTGTTCTTTTGTTCTGCTCTGGACAAAACTTTTAACTGTAATGATCTTGCAGAGAAACTTGAAGAAAACCTGAGTACATGAAAATATTGTCAGGGAGAGCAAGACCCTGCTACCTTTTGATCTGGTATTGAAGTTGAAATGGCAAAATCAGAATGCTTTGCCTCGTGCCATAGGATTTGCTTTACCTTTCAGAGCTCTACCGGTCTCTGCCAGGGAGTCTGTGTTAACTTGATACCTCTTGCACTGCAAGACCATTGCTCATATCACAGTTCAAACAAACTTGCTAATTAAACTAGGTTTAATCTTCCATGGCCAGAAGGGCAGCACCTCCAGATGTAGAGTTGGTTGAATTACCAGGTGTAATTCACATATCAACATTGGAGATTCCTGGCAGCACAGAGTCCAAACCTTCCTCACAGGACATCACGATCAGCAAGACATTCCAAAAGAAGAATTAGAAGGCCATAATTCTGATCCAATACAGTAAGGAACAACACCATCCATCATTTGAACTAGGAATACTCAAAGCTTCATTATTCAACCATATTCTTAATATACTAAATTATACATAGTTGAGATATATATATATATATATTTTTTTTTTTTTTACTGGAATAAAATACACGGGATTTTGGTTTGCTCATTTACAAGGGAGCTCCCTCCCTTTCCCAGTTAATTTGAAATTAAAACCTAGAGGCTGAATGTAAGCTCATTCCCAGTGTTCCAAGATGGATATAACATGAGAGGAGGCCAGAAACTGGAAACATGCACTCTGGCTGCAACAGGTTAGAAGGTGAAAGGGAGACCAGATATTTTCATTTGTAACCCTGAGAACATAAGGAATTGCAAAGATCTGGAGAGCAGCCTGGGGTTAAAGGTCACCAGGCTTTTTATTGCAGTTAAAGCAAACTCGGACTGGGTGATCCCATCCACGAGAGGGAACCGCTCTGCGGTCGTGTGAGCACTCATCACAGAATCCCTGGCCACAGGCCCGACAGTGGTGTTTGGAAAGTTTGATACTGAATTCCTTCCGGCAATTGTGGCAGTGCAGGATTTCATGATCTGGTACCCAGTACGCAGGTCGGGCAGCATCTTTTACCAGACCTAAGGAGGAAGTGAAGTGGGGGGATGAGAAAGAGGGAGAACAAAATAATCCATGAACGCGAGCATGTCAGGAATGTACTCCAGTGGAGGCACTCACACATTGCAAGTCATACCACTGCCATTAAGGGAGAGCTGACCTACTGACAGAATCCAGAGCAATGAGTAGCCATTTAGGGCATTCTACCATTCTCCCACATTCTGCCTATTTTCAAAGGTAAACTCTTTAATAGTGGCATCTTGCCTTACTCAGACTCTTCTAGAGGTTAAGACACTTGCTTTTCCCTACCTTTAGTTTCAGCTGTGGCCAAAAAAACTACCAAGTCACCAAACCAAATAATCAGAAATCCATGTACTGTCTGAACTGAGAAAGGGATTTATTCTGCCTTTCATTGAGTTGGAGAGAAACACCCGCACAGGTGATGGCCAGACATGCTGTAGGCAATGTGCACAATGAGTAGGAAGTCACGTCCAACAACAGAAAATTCAAATGTGAAATGTTTGCTGACATACCTGAACTGCCACCCAGCACATGAAAGAGCAGCAGAGGTTCCCTGTACTAAGCTCACCCTTAAAGATCACACTACTGAGTACCTCCCCATCATTACCAACCTGGACAGCTTCAAATTCTCAGCCCTTCCCTCAGAAGTACCAAGTGCCAGCAGTATCCATGAATACACTTAAAAGGCACTCAGCATCTCTGGAAGAAAACCAAACCTGATAAAATGCTTTCTTAATTTGGCCAATCTTTATGGAACTCCAAATGGCAGGTCACTGCAGTGAATGCATCAGGAGAGCGTGAATTACTCACAGCTTGGTGCAGTTTTGCATAATAGGGTGAAAAGAGAAAGTGTGATCTGCAAAAACAACATGCTGAGCACCAAGAAGAAACATCAAGCAGAAGAGGTCCAGAGGGCTGTAGAACTCTCAACCAACAGTAGTATCATAGCAGAGGTGCCAGCCTGTGACACAAACTCTTGAAGTTCAGTAACAAGTTTTGCTCTTTGAAAACAAAAATGCGTTTAGACAAAAAAAAATCCATCAGAAGAGAACAGAACTCACCTAAGGGAATGTCCATGGCTGTCACCACCGCTCCAAGTGTGTTTTGCACAGCTTCCCCCACCTTCCTGGCAATAAGTGTCCCCCCTTCCTCATCTGAAGGCAGCTCAGCCACATCTGCATGACACAAGAGTGAAGGGGTCAACACCTAAGTCCACCACCATTTCAGCCTGTAACTGAAAGTTTCAGTTAATTTACATTAACAAAACCAGCAGCAAACCCAAAAGGCAGGTTGGAATCTCTCCTCAGCCTTTATGTCCCCCATCCACAATCTCGGATTGCAGGGTGTTCATTTTATCAATAATGGACAAAATATATAGTCTGCTGTAACATAAGCATCCCTTCTCTGATGTTAGCACCAGACCATCAGCAGTTGCTAGGAAAACAAAATAAAGATACAATTAGAAAATAATTTTGTCAGCAGGTCAGGTATCTAGTAGGGTCATCTTTCCAAAAGGTATTGAGCTCTTCAGCTTCCTTACCAAAATTTTATGGAAGCCCAGCATGTCTACACCCATTGGGAATGGTTGTGATCCAGAAATCAGGGACAAAGACTTCAGGCTATTGCCCAGGGATAGTTCTGTCACAATCAACTCAAGATTACCTAACTGGATGCCCCTGTTGTCATAGCAGTTATCACACACGCGCACTGGTGCTGGTCCCCAGCCTCGCTCAGGCACTGGACGGGTCTTGGAAGAACAGCCATCACAGAAGCCCTCTCCACAGGCCCGGCAGTGATGCTTTGTGTCGTTATCTTTGAAAGGTGTGTTGCACTTCTTACAGCTCTAATCAGAACAACACAGAAAGAAGAACTGTTAGTTTGATCTTCCTTAAGTGAAAAATAGAGAGCAGAAGCCCAGCATGGCAAGTCTCAGACTGAAATTGTGAAAAATACAGTTACACACAAGACTTGGGTGCTATCAGCCCCACAACTTTACCCCAGGGAAGTGATTCAGAATGGTAGGTGTACAGTGGTTAAGCCAATATATTGCTATGATTCCTTCGTTCACAATCACAAACACAGGCACATCACACAGGGCTGAATGATGGACATTTGACCTTTGTGTGGGGTAAGAATTCAGAAGGCAGTTTTCATTGAAGAAGAATCTGTTTCCGGCAAGACACAAGGAATCCTTTCCTAGTTGAACTGTTTGGGCCAGCTTTTTGTACCTGGTATGAAACCAGAGTTTAATCTCTGCACCCATAAAAATAGTACTATCAACTGCAGTAGCCATATTTAAGATGTTGGTTCTTTGCTTTAAAAAACAAGTTCATGCAAGCCAAGATTTTCTCTGATATTGCAGGGAGAGTAGCTCACAAAGAGCAGGGAGAAACAGTCTCTTTATCAGGGCTGGGCCAAGTCTCTGTTCATACTTCCTCTGGCTAAGTCAAGAATGGGAAGAGGAGAAAGCACTTCAGTTTTCTCAAAGTTGTAGGAGTTGGGATTGCTGCAGTAAAAGAAGAAGCATTTGGAATCTGCAAAGTACTGTATTACTTAAAGAGTAAGGAAAAGGGGTTTTCGTTTTGCAAAGCCTTTCTCTGTAGCAGCTGCTATTTACCAGAATCTGAGAGTTGGGTCTCCAGTAAGATGGGGCAATCTGGTCTGTCAACCAGGAGGTCACAGCTTTTGTGGGTCCTAGGCTAAGTTCAGATACTGATTGAGCCATGAAATTCATGCCATCCAACAAACGCTGGGCTGCATTGTTGTTGTCTTTCAGGAATCCATCAGTCTGGAATGAAACAGATATTAATTTGAGAATAAAAAGAGGGAAACCACCTTTTTTTTTTTAAAGATGCAGATGGCTCTGCAACCCATTGCTCCTGTTAAACTGAAGGGCAAGCAGGAGAAAAAGATTCACCAGCCCTGCTTTGAAAGACAGAAGTAGGTTGGCAACTTAGCCATTTCAAGATAGCCAAAAGATGTCTGAAGGCCCTTGCAAAGGCTCTTTCGAACAGCAGGGACCAGCTTAATGAAAGGCTATCTATTTTCTCCATCAACGTCCAGAACAACCAAATTAGCATGTGCATGGCTGCACACATACACAAGGACTATCCAGCAAGCAGACTTACCCCTGGCCAGACATGCTCAATTTCTGTCCTCACTACAGTGTTCACAGGATCTTGGTTGCCAAACCAGTACTGCCGGCTGCGATACACCACCCCGCAGTTGGGGCACTCGATCACGTACCTTGGCAAGAGGAGGACAGGTTACCTCTCTGGCAAGTCCCAAGCACCAGGCAGTGCAGAGACCACAGAGAGCAGAGAGATCTCAGCTGCAGTACTCACCCTGACCAGGCATACTTGGCAAGGCCCAGCCAAGGGGAATCTGTGGAAGCAGAGGTTTTTGGCACCACGCTGACCTCCATCCCTCGTTCATAACAGGCCTACAACATAAAGACTCAATGTAGTGGGTTGAACCCACATTCTTGGGAATCCAAATCTACATCTGGCTGCTGTTTGTCCACGTAAAGCATATAATTAGCATACAGAGGTCCACAGCAAAGGAGCACTCATCAGAACTCATTTAAAAACAAAGCAAAATCAAACCCATTATCAATGATGGACATCAGGGAAGTATTTCTACATCAATAAAGACCATGATGGTAGCCAAAAATCTTCCTGTCTCCTGCAGACATCCTTCAGAAACATTGGCTAATACCAAGCACTGGGCATAAGCATATAAGAACAGTAACCATGTCA
The DNA here is from genome assembly GCF_000738735.6 of Corvus cornix cornix. NCBI lineage: Eukaryota > Metazoa > Chordata > Aves > Passeriformes > Corvidae > Corvus > Corvus cornix. The sequence goes on from NC_046335.1 coordinate 36,101,900, forward strand.
AATATATAAAAGGTCAGCATTACCCAGGTTAAGAGCATCAAGCTTCACAATTTAGCTAGAAAATGACACATAGCACACAGAGGTGATGAACTCTCCAAGCAAACATACAAGTCAAATAAGGATCAATTTTTCTTGTCAAGGCTATAAGCACCTCTGACATTAAAAAAAAAAAAAAAAGGATTAAAACAGGCACATGCCTGTCATTTACTGGGTCATCCTTTCCTTTATCATTCTTCAGACCTTGTCCTTGTATCGCTACTCACCTTGCAAGTGTAGACTCTGTTATCATACTGGTGAGAATATCTGCATCGACTTTTGGATTCATGAGGGACTCCTTCCTTTGCATGGTTCATGCTCTTCTTACAGCCACACCTGAGTATTCAAGAGCAAACCATGAGTTGCTGCTGTTAGACACAGGACAGATGTCAGCAAGATTTCATTTTTACTGCTATCTTGTATTTTTATAGATGTTGGCCCTCAAACCATCTTCACAACTGTACATATGGCAATGACATAATTTATTATTGAAAGGCAGGCTCTTCAGAAGGAACTGTAGCAACTGTTTCACATACAAAGCAGCACCACACAACAGTTCACTGCAGAAAATGCTCGGCATCAGAAAAGAAGCATAACCAGCTACAACATCATGCTGCTATACAGCTCCCAGATTCAGAGCACTGACTGTCATCTACTGCCCTTCCAGGCTCAATCTTTGGGCTCTTTCCAGAGAGCTACCAGCCAAGATCTAATCAAATATGGAACTCCACTTAGACCTACTCACTGAATACAGCCCCACTCCATGATGTATGCTTTAGGACTGCTTATACTGTTTAGGCAATAAATACGTCAAGAGAAAAACACGGTAGGAAATGTCAGGGGATTTATTTAGACACTCCTTTCTTCCTGCCCTGCTTGCATTTGGGAAAAGATATGGGCAGCACAGGTTTGTAGCCATGCACAAAAACAGAGTGGGCAAAAACCATGCATCCAGCTGGGATGTGGCAACAGTGGTTGTCCAATTCACATAAGAGTTGGATTTCAAGCTAATTCTTCCTGGAAGTACTAGCTGAGGATAGCTGATATCAGGTGTCAAGATGTCACAGAAACTTTACGTTCTGTGGCTGCAGGTTGAGGCAGCACTATCCCCTAAAAGGATGGAGAAGCATTTCTCATCTACTTACCCACAGCTGAGGCACACAGAGGAGCATGTGAAATATTCATCTGGAAAGAAAGAGCTGTGAGCCATCTGGTCATCGGGGATCTCCCCACTGAACCGGTCACTTAGAGCCTATGAAACAAAAAAGAATGAACTGGAAAGGAATTAAGGGCAATGAAGATATTTTGCAAGAAAAAGCATGAGTTCCTCTACTGGAGGGAGAGGCAGAGAGAGTACACAGCTAACAAATAGTGTCTTACTAGCCTGGAAACCAAAACAAGGATTGGAAACCAACCAAGAAGGCAATCTTGCACTTGTATGGAAGTGACCTGAACACTAGTAAGATACTCTTTTTCTCTGCTTTCCTGTCCTCCTGTCCCTACTTTGAAGTTTGTAGTAGAAATGGGTGGTAGAAGATTGCACCTGGATCACTGTGGATCCAATCCCTGCTCAAAATAGCAGGGTTCTTGCTAAAAGGGCTTTGCATTCTGAAAACCTCTGAAAAGAAACTCAGAGGATCATTTCTCATAGTTCATGAGAACACATTTTTTTGCCCCTTGGCTCAGAAAGTGCTGCCCTGAGCTTTCCTCCAGCCACTAGAACAACTGCTCTTCTCTGGTGAAATGGTAAAACTGAGACAAAGGGATTTGTACCCTTTCCTAGGAACATCCATTCTCAGATTAAATCAGTCCTTAGCCTTGGCACATTTAACTTTTTAAGTTCTTTCAGGTGTTATGCTAAGGGAGAAAAAAAAAGCACTGGAACAAAGCAAATGATTACAGCTTTTCTTGATGGAGATCTCTCACGGCATGAGATCTAGCTGAAACTCTTCCTACAGCTGAGGTTAATATAGTGGCTGCCTGCCTTTCTCTTCCTCCCTCTCCCCTCAAAGGGTTGGGGTGGGTGGAGTGGGTGCATCTGTGCTGTTTAACAAGGGTTGACTGCACATACACACAGACGTGTATACCTCTTTCACCACAGCTTCCCTCAGATAAGTCCTCTATTTAAACATTTTATTTCACATAATTTCAAAGAAATTTGCTTTACATTCTCCTGAAAGCTTGACTGATACTGGCCAATGAATTCAAAAGTTAGAGGAAGTGGAGATCTCTAGCAAGTCTTGTGTCCTCAGCAAGTGAAGCAAAAGAAGTTAGTAGTGAAATTTGTAGTTAGTAGTGATCTGAACACAGCAAACACTCTACTGGACATGAATTTAAGTACACCAGCAGCTATATCTGAAACCAGGTTACTTGATTATTGCAATAAAGTCCTAGAAATTAAACTAAAATTAATGATTCCAACTGGTTTTCCTCTTGCTGCCTGTCTGCTCCCTAATGCAAAGAATTGTGTACAGTACATGTCAACCTGACACTTCCCTCTGTGCTTCAGCTACCACTAATGCAGAGCAGCCAGAATTATCTGTTCCAACAGCTGTGACTAACATCAGAAAAGACTGCTAACACTACCTTCTTCTGCAGATATGCCCCAGCTCTGCCTGCCCCTCCCCAGTGACAGCTGTGCTCTTTGGGCCAAAGAAAATATGTTGTTAATCAGGTAGTGGTATGTGGAAGCTTGTAGGAAGGACTGCAAATTTAAAGACCCAAAAATCCCTCTGACATCCTAGCAAAGTGAACCATCTGAGAAAATCACTCGCTCTGAAGTAATACATCATTTGGCTTGATCCCATCCCTAGCTACAGCACAATTCCTTCCTCCTTTTTGCCTCCTAGCCCTTGGGTTACACTGTGCAGTGCTAGGTCTTGCCAACTATTAATTCCCTTCAAGTCTCTTGCATTTTCTCCTCTTGTGCTGAGGCCATCTTTAGGAATTTTATAAAAAACACCTTCTAAGGTCTCTCTTTGTAAATCACTGTCATTAAGTGCTTGTCACTCACAGCATCAGTTACTTTTTTCTTCCCAGCTCAGTTTTGTGATTTTGTTCAGTTTGGCTCTTTAACTTTTCTTGACCTTCCATGGTCTTTACCAAAGTGTTTGTTTTAAAGTAAAAAAAACTACCCAGCCTCCCCAGCTGTTACGACAAAATTATCACTCTCATGGAAGACTTGCATACAAGTCTGCATCACTGGTTCAGGTGCTCTGCCGTTATGAGCTGCAGCTGAGTTTTTAGCAACAGTGGTACAAATAAAGACTGTGACAAACTCTTCTGCACTTACTTTCAGTGCTTTGTAGATAACTCCGGGCTGTCTAGGTGACCGAGTAGTATTGTTCTCCAGCTGCTGCTCCACAGCTCGCCTAAGCCCAGAGAAATCTGTTGGAGGATTGTATGTCCTTGTTCCCTTGTAGTGAATTGAGCTGAAAGCCTCAGGAAAACAGCTTAGCTTCCGAAACCGATCCTGAATGAGCTTCTCAGGAACCTCCGAAGGATGATCTATATATAAGAGTATCAGCAAGTTCATAAACAACTGATTGTTTAAAACAGGACTTTATTGCATAGTACTTTCATATGCAATATAGTTCTAGTTTTCTTAATTAAGTCTTCTAATACATCTGGAATGCAGTTATCATTATATTTTAAGACAAGGAAAAGAAACAAACTTTCCAAAAGCAGCCTCTCTTTTGTGATAAACACCTTTAAATTCTAAGACCAAGTTTCTCAGGTAAAACCAGGCACATCTAGATTTCGAAACACAGATATCCAGATTAAGGAGCAAATTAGGACATAATACAAGGAAACACAATATCAGCACATTTGTTAGTTCTTCTCACCAGACCATAACTTGGTATAGCTATTCCTAGCACCTGATAACTGGAGGGCATGAACCTTACATGGGCTGCCTGTTCTCCATGCCAGCCCTGTAGCAAGGAAGACCAAGCCTTTATCAACAACTGCTACATGGCAAAGCACTTCAGAACTGGCCACATCAGGTCAGACTCCACAGCGCCAACCACATTCTCCTGCCTGCTTCCAAATACCTGCTGTACATTTCAGAATTAGGCAGGCCCCATCTTCCCTGTCCTAAAACTACATAAACACACTTATCTCAATTATCCATTGAGACAGATGGTTACAGCTTTCTGCATATCCATATGCTAAGAGGTTTCTTTCCTATTTCTATTGTGATGAGAAGTGACCATAAAAATATATTTTTTTTATGACCCTGACTTTGCATACAGGTGCAAAGTGTCCTCATGAGTCACTAAAGGCTGAACTGATGAAACAGTGTATGTCAACAACTTTATGAATGGCTGAATTGCTAATCAGCAAATTGGCATATAAGAAAAGGAACTGCCTTACAGGTAAGGTAAAGGGTATAAAGAAGTTACTCTGATAATAACCAGAAAGAACGTCAAGTTCTTCCACTGGTTTAAAACCTCACTGTTTAGAGAAGCCAAAATGAGAATGTGGGCCAGCAGGACTGCTGAGGTATTTATTACACAAGAGATGACTCCTAGATGCTCACAAACAGCAGGACTGAGCCTCAGTCACTGCAGGCCAATTCATTACGGCTCTTCCTTATCAAAACACCAGATCAAATCAAGAAAGGTTTCACCACGCCTTTTGAAATACACAAAAAATGAGAAGAAACTGTACAGCCAAAATAAAAACACGTCTCTTCCATAAGACAGTGTATTTCACTCAGATATACAAATAAAATACACCATTTAAATATGAATAATCCAATATCACATAAGCTAAGTTAAAACTACTGTGAAGAACACTGAAAGTGGTGGGAATCATAGTCTGCAAGTCTGCTCCTTTGGTCTTATCAGATACTTGCACAGAGAAACGTAGCATCAAATCAAGTCATCAGCTCCGTGCCACCACAACCTCAGTCCCAACCTCACATAAGCCTCAGAATGATTTTGGTTCACAGAATTTAAAAAAGTAGAGTGACGTTCATCAACGTCATAATTCTTGCTCCTCCTAGTTTCTACACAGAATTTTATCTTGGTTTTTTTTGTAACAGCATTCTACATATCCCTGCCAAAATCCCAGGGTATGTCAGTTGTGTTGGGTTTGCATGGCCAGGTTTTGGCAGTGGGGGAGCTACAGGGGTGATTTCCGTGCGATGTTGCTGGAAGCTTCCCCCATGTCTGGCAGAGCCAATGACAGCCAGCTCCAGGATGGATGTGCCACTGGTCAAGGCTGAGCCCATCAGGAATGATAGTAATGCCTCTGTGATAATATATTTAAGAAGGTAAAAAAAAAAAAGATGTTCAGATGTAATTGTTGCCAGAGAAAAGTGGGTGTGAGAATACGTGAGAGGAACACCAAGGTCTGTGGAGGAGGAGGAGGAGTTGTTCCAGGTGCTGGAGCTGAGGTTCCCCGGCAGACCATGGTGAAGTGAAGCAGGCTGTCCCCCTGCAGCCCATGGAGGAGCCCACACCAGAACAGATGGATGTCTGAAACAGGGCTGAGAACCCGTAGGAAGCCTGTGCTAGAGCAGCTTCCTGGTAGGGACCTGCGGACCCACAAAGAGAAGGCTTCCTAGTAGGACTTGTGACCCCATAGGGGACCCATGCTGGAGCAGGCTGTGCCTGAAGGGCTGCACCCCATGGAAGAGTGACCCATGTTGCAGCAGTTTATGGAGAACTGCTGCCCGTGAGATAGATTCATGTTGGAGAAGTCCATGGAGAAGTGTCTCCCATGGGAGGGACCCCATACCAGACCAGGGGAAGGACTCCTCTCCCTGAGCAGCAGCAGGAACAACGTGTGATGAACTACCACAACCCCCATTCCCTGTCTCCCTGTGTGGCTGGTGGGGGAGGAGGTAAAGCTGTGAAGGAGAGAGGGATGAGAAAAAGGTGTTTCTAAGATTTATTTTACTTCTCATTACCCTGCTCTGATTTTATCAGTAAAAAAATTCAGTTAATATCCCCAAGTCAAGCCAGTTTTGCTCATGATGGTATTTGATGAGTGATCTCTCCCAGACCTCATCTCAACTGATGAAACTTTCATTATATTTTCTCTCTCCTGTCCACTTGTGGAGGGGAGTGATAGAGCAGCTTTGGTGGGTGCCTGGCATCCAGCCAGGGTCAACTCACCACATCAGTTTTCACCTTCATCTGCCATATCACCCATACTCGTGAACTTGTATGATAAACCCTCCTCTGTTCTGCCCTCTGTGCTGGCAGAACTCATGACTATTCAGTGCTGATGTTCAGCTGGCTAAGAGGATTATTCTAGCTGATTTGGAATAGTCAGATCACCATAAGGGAATGCTCTTCTAGTTCCACAGCCTGGTTCACAGACTGAAACCAGTGAGAGCAAAACCCAAATCATGTTTTTACATGGTAGTAAAGAATGCTGAATATTCAATGCAACCTGATAATTTACAGACAGTGTTTAGCACATTGTTATTCAGTTTCTTATTGCCTACTCACCAGAGCCCAGTAGCTTGGTGTACACAGTCTCATGAAAGATGATGACACCTGGACCCAAAGTTGACAGAGGAACATCTAGGCCACAGCGGGCTGTGGTAGCTTTCAGCTCCTTGGTGAAGTGTTTTAAATAAGCCTCCGAGGCATCACCGAGGAATTTGAAGAGGTCATTGTGGAGCCTGTCAGCACGAGTACGGTAGATGACAAGGTCAGAGATGGCCAGGACCTTCAGCAGCAGCCGTGTTCTCTGGCTCAGGTTCACAGTGGCCCCCAGGAGACCCTCTGTATCGATTACCACCACTTTGCGGACAGGGTCATAGGCTGCCCAGACTCCAACTGTGCATGACTCCTGGGCAGGAGACGTCTTGAAGACTTCCCGGCCATAGAAGAAAGTGTGGTTAAGGGTGTGAGACTTGCCATCCCCTGTGTTCCCAAAGATGGACACTACCTTTAGATGTTGGTCAGGACTGCAGTCCAGTTTCTTAATAAAGTCTTCTTCATTCCTTACCTTCCAAAACGAAAAGAGAAAAATATTGTAACTATGTAATTGAAGTAGACAACACCGAAAACACAGCTGTTTCAGGTTTCATAAGATTAGAAATCTTCAGATTTCATCATTAAGTTTCTGAAGCACCAAGAAGTACAAAACAAAATACTAGAATGCAGTTTTGTAAAATGTACATATTGATGGATTTATATTGTTCCATCATGTAGCTGTTTTGGAAGTGATGCCTCACTGTGATTACTTGTCTAGTCAACTCTAATATCTCACCCCATTCTCTGAGGCAGTCCTTTCAGAGAAGGGGGTACAACACTACTTCCAAGTCTGACAGAACAGCTACCTGGAGCACAGCAGACTTTCTCAGTAGCAACAGTCTCCTGGCAAGCATCCAAATTCAGGCGTGAAAGAGGGGATTGCTTTTGCCACTTTAACTTGACTCATCCACAGAGGCTGAGCACCTGTTTGGGTAGAAGAATGTCTGCCATGCACTTGGGCTGCATCTATCCACAGCCAGGGGCTCACAGACACAGACTGTCCTATTCCCACTGCTCTCCAGCTGATCAATCTTTCAGCTGGAAAAGGGGAGCAGAGAAGAAGCAGCAAAGTTGTGCACTGAAGTCAGGTGCTTGAAGCAGGTCAAACTGGCTCTCACAGAAGTGCTACAACTACCTCAATGATCCATTTTGTAATTTACTGTATTAAACTTTCATTTTAAAAATAAAACAAAAGAACACACATACAAAACCAAGAAGTAGTGCAGGTAGCTTCTCTTTGGCTTTACAGCTTAAGTGTCAAGCATCATGCTATCTAGGCTAAAGAACAACACATTTTCTGTTCAGACACTGGAGTAACAGGAGCAGATAAAGTAGCAATGAAATGGGCTAGAGCTCTGTACAAGAGCCTGCCCTGGATTTGTTGCAGAATATGTTCACGGCTTTCACAGGTTTCACGCTTCATGCGTTTGTTTCGGCCTTGCTTTTTCATCTTCCAACAGGTTTTATTCATATATTATATGATGGGGAAGAATATGACAGAAGGACTTTTTGAGAAAGATTAAATTCACTTCCTTCATCCCAATTCCCTTTTCAAGGAATCCCCATCAACTGAAAGGAGCAGGGCTTCCAGCCCCTCTCACCTGCCTCTTAACTTCTGGAAGCTCTTAGCTATTCTCCTCCTGCAACTACAGTTGGAAGATCTCACAAGCTATGATCCAGAGAGGCAATGAGGTAATAAATGGTTTCTTTGAACAAGTTTATTTTTAGATCAGCAAATTAGTTTAAGGCTCAGCCAGCCCCATTTGCTTTGGTCAAATCAATCAGCAGCATGTAGACTTTGAAGGAAAATAAAAATCAGCCAGTGTGCCAGATTGTGGTTGGGAACAGCATTCACAAAGAAAACCTGTGGGCTGTGAGCTTGCAGTAGCTTCTCACAGACTCAAACTATTCAAGTCAGCCTCATAGCGTAGAAGAAAACAGGAAACAAGAGACATCAAAATGATCTCAACAGAATCTTTCCTGGTGTCTGTGGGAGAACATCAAGATACACTCAAGTTACAGATACACAAGAAAGGGTCTGCTTCTTTGGTAGCTGTGATTACTAGCTTATCATCAGGAAGGTAGCTTAGATGATAGATGCAGTTTTGCTTAGTGTCTCTCAAGATGTCTCTGTGGATGAAAGGAAGTTACTGGTTCACGGAATAGCTCCTAAAAACATTCACAGATTTGACAATATGAAAATGTTATGTGTACATAAGCAAAAGGGAATATGATAATGTCTTCAAAATATTTTGTTTTTAACTCCCACCTCCCAAACTTCTCACTAAAAAGGTGACAGATCCTTTTTGCCAGAGTCAATGGTTATGTACTCCCTGGGCAACACAAAAAAATATCAGTTTTCAAACAGCTGCTAAAGTATTGGCAGGACAGCTAATGACTAAGGTCTTTTAGTCAGCAGTAGTTATTACTTTGGTAGCAGTTTGGGAGAGCTTGTGGAAGGGGCTGAGTCAGTAATGTCAGAAGACACAAACGACACTCCCTTCTAAGTTATCCCCTTCGAGGCTCTTGCAGACAGAACTTTCAGTCCTTTCAGGACAGAACTCAGGAGTGATTCAGACAAGCAAGTTACCCAGGAGCACAAGAACACACCAAAGTCTAGCTAGTCCAATGTTGTCTCACAGGACTTGGTAATGAATGAGGAAGAACTTAAGACATGAAATGAGTAAATGTTTCCTAGCACACTTTACCAGTGCTCAGAAGTCAGATGACCGAGAACTTCCTGAGCAGTGGTTGCACCTAGATGCTCATAGCTGGTAGAGAACCAGCAGACCTATCCTCCTTTTTAAAACCTAGTCATAATTTTGGATCCTGAAACAGCCTTACAACAAATTCCATGTAGGGGGAGAAGCGACAAAACCAAAAACAAGCCGAGATGACCAAAAGAAGCCCTTCCCTTTGAAACTGAATATGCTTGTAAGTCATAGGGTGCTCCTTGTTCTTGTGCGCTAGTAGACATTAACCAATGCTGAGTACAGGAATGATACTCTCTAAGAACCATCCGCAACAATCCCCAGATCAGTAGTCAAATTTACTTCTCTTGAGCAAGTTCCTTCAAGACATTTGAAGTCAGAGTGGGTGCATTAAATGTCAAAGTACTAACCCCACTTCTTTGTTTTGCTTCTCATCTCTAAAGAAATTGATATGGTTCCACCTTCTGTTGCATGTGCAAAGGACTCATGTTTCCATACCATGTCCACTTCTGCATTGCCCAAGAGTTCCAGATCTCTGACATTCACAGCAGAGGGTAAATACAAAACCTTCCTTATGTTGCACAGCAATGCAAATTAAGAATGAAAACTGTATGTCTAACCCAAGACAAGAGTTGTATCTCTTGAGTGCCTTCTTAACTTTGCCATTTCTAGTATCAGAGACTCATTTACACTTTTGTTATAGCTCTTAGGAGACTCTCTTCTAAAAAGAACAGTTTTTACTCCATCATATGTTAGAATCCTGGTTAGCTTTCTTTTAAAGTTTTAACTAGGTTGCTCTTAGCAGCTGTCATCCAGCTCCCCATGCAGTCCCTTCACCCAAGTTCAGCTGAACTGGAGGTGAAGGTCTTCAGTGGGAAAAAACAGAGAACTTGACAGCTAAAGTCTTCTATAAGGCAGACACAAAAACGTATACATACTGCGGTGGAGCACATTTGGAACTGAAGTCTCTTTATCACCTATACTTGGAAATCCATTGTACCTAACATAAGTTTTCTAAATCTGACCCCTAAGTAGAATTGTTTAGAAACAGAACTCCTAAAATGAAACAAGAACTGCTAAACAAGAGAACTCTTCTTAGGAATGGCTAAAATTACATTCCTACCTATGAACCTCTTGGTAACAATGTTATTTAAAAAGTGTTAGAAAGCTACAAAAGTTACAAAAATCTGTAAAATAGAACAGAGTTTCAAATGACCTGTTACTCATATAACTTTAAATCTGCCTCCAGCAAAACAAACACATTAAGAGAATCAGATATTTTTACCACAGTTTTCTCCTTTTAAGACTCTTTACGAATCCTTTAGGGGCTGCTAATATTCATGGAAGTGGTGCACAAAGCCAGAGCTGTGCCACAACGCACAATAGCTCAAAACAAGAATCAAGAATGCTTGGCATAGTATTCATCAGAGCGTCTTCATTTGCTAGTCTTACACTGTCGTTTTGACTTATGTTGGTACTTTTGTTGTTGTGTTTTGAAGTCTTACCCGTTGCTTGACCTGGTTTTAAAGAGTATATTTAATAACAAAAATATATTTTCTGCAATTAAGAAAGAGACCATCATATAAATAATTAAATTTCTGAGTCAAGGGTTATCAGGCATAGGAACAGGCAGCCCAGTGAAATGGTGGAGTTACCATCCCTGAAGGTATTTAAAAGACATGTAGGTGTGGTGCTTAGGGACACAGTTTAGTGGTTGACTTGGCAGTGCTGAGTTAACAGTTGGACTTGATGATCTCAAAGTTCTTTGCCAATTTAAATGGTCTATGATTAGACAACCAGCACAAGACAGTATCCTCTGACACACAACAACTAAGTCAATAAGAATGATATAAATTTAACACCCTTCTCAATGAATGGAAATGTAAGGTACAAGATTCCTAACAGCACATCCAAATGTATACCAGCATAAAATTACAAACATCTGAGACAAATCAGTACAAGCAGTCAAAGCAATCAAGTGGAAAAAAAAAAAATATTTACCTTAAAGCATTACTTAACACTGGCAATACAAGTAATGCTGCTCACAGTTCAGAAAATATTTTAAAAAGATAATGCTTACAAGAATTCAAACACCTTAAATCAGAAGGAGAAATGACAAAGCAAGCTAAAAGAACATCTGCAACCTTTTAAGGAGTCCTGAACTTCTAAAACAAAACAGACAATATTAGGTAATTGATCTTAAGGACAGAGTATCACATCAATCGCTAAACCTGGAAATAGAACAGATCTGTCAGATCTGCCCAATGCAGACCAGTTCTTTAAAACACTGCTTCTAAATCTGTGTTTTAACTCTGAAAAACTGAGCTCCTATCCAGAGATAGATTCAGAAAAAAGTGATTGGGTGCATGTCTAAAGCCCCAGCTCCTACCTTTAGGTCATTAAATCACAATTTCAGTGTACATTGAAAATAAGAGAGAAATCTATAAAGCAGATTTCTTCCTTTAACCACAGCCAGTTAAACTAACATAAGAAGAATAAGCTCTACCACAGCACAGTGTCACCACCAAAATTCGCATCTCTGCAGGGCTCCTCACAATCACTCCTGAAAAGGCAATGCATGAATGCAAAGAAGCATAACTGGCTTACCCCCGCAACTCAAGTGCAACAGGCTACTAAAAATGCAACTGGAAATTACCTGCTTTTGCCCCAAAAGAAATTTTTGTTGATATCAACCCTTGATAACAAGTGTTTCTTGTTATCAAGTGACAAAAAAGATAGCTCCCTCTGAGGAAGAGAAACTCTGCTGTGAAACACGTGACATCAACAGAGCTGTGAGACAGGCTCTAAACCACAGTAATTCAAACCTTGTTTCCTCTAAGATCTTAGGCTAATACAGGTTGAAAGTGACCTCAGGAGGTCATTACTTCCTCTGACTTTTAGAGTCTTCCAAACAAGAGAGAAGATTTTGATCATAAGCAGGTGCTCAAGAAGAATCAAGGCTGACTTTTAAGTACAAGCATCTCTAGTTTTCTACCTTAGGTTGTCTCCTATACCTTTTCTTTTGCATGACTTTCCATGGAAAATATAATTTATGCCGTTACTCAAGTCTTCCACATATAACTTAAAATTCATAATCTAATTACACCAATTTGATACAGAAATAAGAGCCTCTAAAAGATAAATTTCCTAAAAGTTTGATGAAAATAGACAACAGAGTAGAAAAGAAAGACTCTAATAACCTTACTGAGGAAAGAGCATGTCTCATGTCTACTCCCTGGAGCCTCCAAGACAGTAGTAAGCTGAGCAGTCATACCCATACGTGCTAGCCAGTAAGCATGCTAGCTGGTGCATGACAGCACACATACTGCTTCTTACTCAGAAGACAGAAAATGTGGACAAGCACTGGATAATGAGAAGAAGACATCTCAGAAATTAGACTTCATTAATTCTATTGGTTAAAGAGTTACTTGTTACTACGTAAATGTTTTACAGCAGCCTGAGAAAGTTTCTGCAAAGGGCTGTGTCAACAGATTAGTTGATAAAATTGTGAATGTCACACCAGTAGTTACAATCTGGCACTCAGAAGTAAGTTATTGATCCAGAGAATACTTAAATACATTAATCATTATTGTCCTCAGTGATCTCCTAGCCTTCAGCCAAGCTGACAGTGGACATCAGTATTTTCAGGACTGGAGTTCTACAAAGCCTCAAGCCAAAATTGAAGGACCTGACACCAGATGCAGGGAGGGCAAAATAAAGGAGGGGACAGACATGTCTAAGGTTAGATTCTGACATTGCTCCTCAGCTTCAGCTGGTTTTGATCTTATTCCTCCTGGCTCAAGCAAATGAAAGCATTTGTATTAGGGGTGTTTCCTAACCTGAAGGGGTTTTTCCTATTTATTTGTCTCCAGTGCAGTACCACCTATGGGCTCTGTTGAGATCTGTTATTAGCCACAGTACATACCCATGGACAATACTGTCCCTGAACTGAGTATGTTTTTCAGACCAAAATTATCCTGTTCCTTTCTACAGCTCTGGCATAGGAATTCAGGTTCAATATTTCATGGGTTTGTATGGAGCTTAACAGCACGAGTCTCAATAGGACTTACACCATGTCTATCTATTACAGAACTCTTTCAGAGGCAAAGACAGAAGAGTTAAATCCTGCTTAACAACCCTACCCAAAGAGATCCTATTTCAAACGTTTTAAGACAGTGGTGGAAAAAAATTAAGGTGATTGGAAGTAATCCAACTTGACTGGACTCTCCCTAACCCAAGGGGGAACACTGACTGAAATATTGCTATTATCAATAGCAAGTTAACCTTGTAGACAAGTGAGTTAAGTTATATCAAACTTCTGAAAGCAGAAATAAGACTACGAAGTCCACTAAACTGTTAGCTTGCTGAAAAACTATTTTTGCAAGAACTGAAAACAGAAAAGTAGTAAAGACTTTGAAGTAAATGCAGCTGCTGAAAAAAAACACTAACGTAATAGTATCATCTAACTCTAAAAGAGAACAGTAAACAGTGATGCAGAAATCATGATTTTGTATCCTAAATACCTTTCAAGTTCCTGTAGATGTTAATTTGGCCACAGCACTACCAATTAACACCCCAAAGTCACAGCTATAGCAGCAGAGACCACATCCACGTGAAGAGACTTGCCCAGAAGACAGCAAGTCAAGGAGCAAATTCACACTGTCTTCCTAAATATTAAGAGTAACTAGATTACCTTTGTGGACACTACCTATACCACTGTCCTTGCTAAGAGGGGCATTTACAAATTTACTTGTACAACAGTTGCATTCTTCCTAGAAAACAATTACTCTGGTTATTTTCCCAATTCCAGGGTGTTTTGACAGGCAGGCCAAAGGACTCAATCTTCTGCCTCTATGTGATCCTACAGCAAAGGTTTAACAGCCCAGATAAAAAAGCCAAAAGCATGTGCTGCAGTGACATCTGCCTCCCAGTGACTGCTGCAGAAAAGAGAAAGTGGAGGCAATGGAAAGGACAAGAAGGACTAGAAGACAGCCAGCTGATTTTTCTTTCTTGAATGTACCCCAAAGCACTCACATCCCATTCCTACTGGCAGCATCCAAGAGACCAAAAAGATTCACTGGAAAAGTGCAAAGAGGGGTACAGCAGGGGAAGCACTAAAACACCCCATCTACCCCCACCCAAGACTATTTAATTCAGAAACGGAACTAAGTTCAGGAAACTAAGTTCAGTTTCATTCATTTCTTGAATGAAAGTGTGGGTAATTCCAGAGTGGCCTGCTACCAGGCTCTCTCACCTGTGACATGCTCTCTTCTTTCCACACCTGCACTCATGTCAGCATATGGACAAAAGAGACAGGAAGGAAGCAAAATATTTGACTTTAATTAATGCCCAAGAGTACTGCATCATGAAGAAGGTGCAAGACTGGTTCCAGGGAAAAGCACTATTTATAAGTGGCTATGTTAAAAATTAGCTAAGAGTCAGCCTGAGACTGTCAAAGGATCTGTGTGTTTGTTAAATGGATGGCTCTCTCTCCTACCTTCTAAAAATACTCTTCAAAATACTGATATATGTCCAGCAGAAGAAGGAACACTCCTAAACAGCAATTGCTAAGTAGTTTCTCTACTATGTTATTCCAAGGACAGAAAAACAGTGCACTTAAATGTAGGTGAACTGATAACAGACTGGGATGGGAGGAATACTGAAAAATAACAAAGTAATAAGAGAAAAATTCCTAGAGTGTAGGACAGTAAACTCCCAAAAATACTTTGGCAAGAAAACCTCTCGAAAGCACAAAGGGGAGGAAAACTCATCTATAGCACATCAACAGTACCAAGGGACAGAAATTACACATCCTGATCCAACAGATCACATTAGCCTAGAAAACTCAGATCCTTCAACATTTTTCTTCCTCCTTTATATCCATGGCAAATATACTAGCTGTGACTCCTTACGTTACAGGATATGGACTACATTTCCCAGAAATTTACAGCTGATTGTTCTACCCTAAAGCACAAAAAAAACCCAAAAAAACCACAAACTACCAAAAGCACATTCCCCCAACAGCAAATCAAGCAAGAGTGTCACAAGAACTAGCACTATTTGCTAGACAAACGCAAGCAATCAGACTTAAGAGATCATGACTTTCTTTCATAAGAGAACATGTTAGCTCCCATTAACTGACAAAGAATACTTGACAAGAACAATCATTCCTAGAGACTCCATTCTGTCATCCCTAGACTTCATCCAGGCTCAAATCAGTAGATAATAAGGAAAAAATCACAGTACTTCCATCGGGTTTACAGCAGGAGTGAGAAAAGCAAAGCAGCTAGCAACCCTGCAGAGTTATCACTATATGTATGTGTAACTTTTTAACAGGAGGGGATAGAGGAGGACACATAGACTATTATGCTCTTAGCAACAGCTTATTTAATGATTGTACAAAATGGTCTGCATTTAAATAAGGGCTATGGGTCCTTTTGCATTACCTTAACTGATTGCAAAGCAGTACATAGATTCTGTTCATACTTGCTGAGGGGAAGACCTTACTCCTTTAGGCATCTAGACCTGCTAGAAGGAATAGAAAAAGCCTCAAGGAATGGGGCTATACTTAGAAAGTTGAGATATTTAATGGCACAACAAAAAGACACTGCAAGCTGAAGAAAGGGAGCTCTTATGGGTATCTCAGGGGAGACATAGCAATGCATGTATGCTCCTTCTCCTTCATAAAATTACACAGCTGGGGAAATTATTTTTGTGACTAGAGGGAAATTTTTCTTTCCTTCTAGTCTCCTTAGTAAGTCAGGATACAACGTCAGTACCTTTTATTTTTCTTTGCAACCCACAGATTGGATAATGCCTTGTGACAGAGCTAGTTTCTGGTCAAAGATGAGTGAACTCTAAGGCAGATTATTAATAACCAAGTATGTCCTCTATCTTCTGGAGTCAATGAAAGACTGTTTCTACTTCTATTAAGCATATGTGCCAAGTCCTTAATTAGGGCTTTGGACAAAGTGTTATGATCATAGGAGCCATTAGTGACACTACAACCAAGTTCTGATCTTGTAAGAACTCCCAACATCTGTTCCCCAAGATAAAAATACCAAGCTGTTGTTATGCATTGTGAAGCATTCAGCCCCGCCTCAGAAGTAGTAATAAAGCTCATTGTACAACAGATGCATAACTCTGCTTTATGCTAAAGAGCTCTTTTGCAAGCATGCATCATAAAGACAAAGCAAAAATGGAAACTGTTCCAGAAACTGCATAAATATAAGTACAAGATACAAAGACAGATCCAGGTGAGTTGAAAAGTTCATAGGACAGTAAGACAGCCTCAGGATTTGAACCAAGTATCACAACCTGAGTCATGTTTTTATTGTTGTATTTCACTGTGTTTTTCTTAATAGATACACAAATACCAGTTAAAAAAACCCAATTAATTGATTCTGTGACTTCTTATGGGAAGTGCCTCCTGTGTGCAAGGGGCAGCACTAGTGACAACACAATGATGCCTCTTTGAGAATCCAGGAAGTTAGAAGTAAGAAAGGAAAGCTGACATTTCAGCAGAGCAGATCAGGAGATTCAGTTGAGGGCCTTACACATATAAAAAGAGAAGGCACACAGTTTGAGTCTAACAAGGCAAAGAGGAGATGTGAAAGATGTAAAGAGTGCAGTGACAAGACCACAGTGATTTACTGAGGAAGTAATCCCCACAATATCATTCTCAGATGAGCAAGGAAGATAGACTATGTAGGAGCCAATTAACAAACAGATGCTGCAGTTATCAAGAACAATTTGATTGAAGCCTCAGCTTTCGATATCCAATCGATAAGGCCAAAAGTTTAATACTGTGTAAAGAGAAACTGCATAACAGAGCTTGAGAAAGAGAGCCTAGAATGGGTTTAAACTGCAGGTGATGCTAGTTTGTAAAACAGTCAAGGTTTGTTTACTGATAGAAGTCAGTAAGGTCTTATGAGATGCAACAAGTCCCGGAAAAACAAAAAAAAAAATTCATCATGTAGGTCAAGATGCCTGGGGACTAACTCACAAGAGATGCACAGCGTTGCACTGTGTGGTGTGAGACAGCTGGGGCTGGACTCCATGAGGAACAACCTCCCTCTCTGTTCTTCCACAGACTTGCAGTGCAAACTTGGATTTACCCTTTAAGGACATTTTTTAACGTGAGATAGCCAATCTCTTTTTGAGGTGCTCAGATATAGTGCTGTTATGATGAGCATCACAGAGAAGCTTGTATTTCACAGATACAAACTTTAGCTACCATCAGTTTTCTACAAACAAGCAGTGGTTTAAAATGGGACCTTTTCTGTCTATGTGGATTTGAACAAGCACAAGAAGTCCTCAGCTTTCTGAGCCTATGGTTATGCCTGCAAAGCACAAAAAGCTTTGAGCAGGCCAGCACATCTGTGCAACACGGCACAAAGACAATTATGCAGATCTCAGAATTATCACAGCTGTATCTGTGTAGTGCTGAGCCCAAACTGAGAATTTCCACCTCTCCCCTGAACCAATTTGCTCAGGCACAGCTCCTTATGGATTAATCCACATTGCTTCTGGATCTAGAACGAGATCAGTCATTTGCTTACACACTATAAATGTTCTTCAGTTTTAGAGCTACCACTTCCAAGAAGCCAACAGGAACAGTGAGATGAAACATAACCACTTGAGCTTAACAACTCCAGGTTCCAAAAGAAACTAAAAACCAAATCTTTTGGCCCTGTGTCCCCATCTCATTGATCCACTTTCAAGTTAGATGTTTGTAAATAAATATACATCAGTGATTGCCTCGATCCATCATCTCCTGTTCAGCAGCATAAGTAGTTCCATCTAACTGCGGGGGGAATGGGGGGGGGGGGGGGGGAGGTGTAGCTTTTAACATTTGTAATTTTGTAGCTTTTAACATTGCTATGGCAGAATCTACCATTGATAGGAAATCAGCAGTTTCCTCTTATTTCCCAACTAATGCAACAATTTTCAAGTTCCAAAGGTCATTAAACAGTTAAAGATAGCTGAACTAGGTAAGTCCGTTAAATTCTTATCCTGTCTGCTCAAGCTTAAAAAGCCACACACCCTCAAACTCTGCACCTCCATATTTCAAGTTTTTGGCATTTTTGGACAAAAAGCTGGTTTAAATAAAGAATATTCTAATGATTACTCCTCAAGCAATGAAAAGCACAAAATAAAAAGCTGATGATCACTTTCCTATAGCAAAATAGGCTCCTCAGTATTAACAAGAGCAAAAGATGACTACTTAGCTCTGAAGACATCTTCTGTGGCATCTAACAGGCCTTTCGAAATAAAGGTCCTCATGTCCACTAGCAGAATTATCACTATAATAGCAAGCACTCTTTAAATTCCAGCTGCCAGAAAATAATTTAATTGAAATCTCTCAGACTGCTTTGACACTGGCTGTGAGATGTCACATATATATTCAGCTGTGAGAGAGAGAATACCACTCCAGATGGAAGAACTCTGATTCAACATCTTGATAGTGAAATAAGATCATTTTTGGAGAGCTTTTTCAACCCAACCCTGTTCTGACCAATTTGCTATGATCTGATAAAGGACCACTGCTGCCTCAATAAGGAAGTTGGCTTTATGGCCCATGACATTTAAATAGCAAATGCACTTGGCTTGCAGGAGGCAGCCAAAGGTCTACCTCAATAAGGCTTACAGATTCATGAGTATAAATATAACTTAAACTAGTACAACCACACACAGACACAGTTCGTGAGCAGCTTTCCAGGACAGCCCTATTCCAAGGCATTTCAGAGCCTGCTCTAGTAGCTAAAGGATTATTGAGAAGTCTGTATCTTAAAGTAATAGTTGCATCTGTCACACACTACAAGGAAATGAGTGTGTGCTTAGAGCTTGAAGGCATACAACCTTAGGACTGCTACAACACCTGAAACTCAAGCACTCAGTTTACAGTCACTGCTGTCCTGCATAGTGTGCTCTCTATGTCAGTGCACCATAAGGACTGTAATCCTTTCCTCCCTTTCTCCTTCAAAAGCCATGAGACTTTAGCAATCAGTACACCTGAATTGACAAAAATATGACCCAAGCATTTTGAGACTATCCTATATTACAGTTTAATTACTGTGTACATACACATATACGTATGTACACACACTTCTATAGTATAGAATAGATATGAGATACTTAAGTCACATTTTCTTGTGATGCATGACAGGCACATTGACTGTTACTATCATGGATACAAATAACTATCAAAAACAAAAATATCACCACAATTATTTTTAATGATGGTAGCATGAGTATGATAAATTAGAGCAACCAGATACTGAGTCTCAAGGTGACTACAAATTTTCTTTCAGTCTCCCGAACAAGGTTTAACAGCAAGGATGCAAACTGGAAGTCAAAAAACAAAGTTCAATTTTTAGTTGTGTAATTAATATGCTATGTGGCTTTCACACATTTTGCCTTGTACAGTGCTTACCAAATGTAAGGGCCAACAGAAGAGTTCTATAACTGCATATCTTGAATGCTAGACTTTCTAAAATAGGGCCTCCTGAGAGGCTATTCTTGTCAACTAGTTCCTATCATTTTTATCAGCAGGCCTACCCCAGTGGCAATTCCCCCTCTTTCACCAAAAGGCTAACATCTAAAAATATTTGTGACAAGCAATATAGCTTAACCATGGTGTCTGCAGGACTTGGATGGAACACTTTGGACACTTATTTCTATTTTGTCCTACTCCTAAAAACCAGATGGATTTACTGATGCTAAATGGTAGCAATGGGCTGTAGTCTTGCATTAGCACTATTTGGTACAGTCAAATACCCTCTCCTAGTCATACAGCAGGAAACTGTCTGCCAGCACTCCCATTTGCAGGATACCTACTGCAATACAATGTATTCAATTTTGTTCAGGAACCTTGCTGGCTCACAACAAACCACAACAGTTCTTACCTGAATCTCCTCAGTTTCATCGACCAAGAGGAAACTCACAACCTTCTCTGTCATCTTCCTTCTCTTGGTCTCCTCATCCATCCCCTCCTCCTCTTCCTGTTCTTGGGCTTTGCCAGCATGGTACACAGTGACGGGGTGCTTCCTTCTGTTCCCCCCAGCATGTGTTCTCTTCTGACACTCCACACAGAGGTTGATTTTGCACACCTGGCACCTCACTGCTGCTATCTGCCTTGAGCCCGTCATACTGGCATGCATTATGTTCCCATTGGCACCTTTGCAGGAGTCACAGTACGGGACGTGGCCGGGTCTTATACGGGTCCGTTCATGATTCCGCAACCTTTCTGGCTGATGCAGCTCTTCTTCACAACGCTGGCACTGTAGGCTTCTGCACTCATCACACTCAAAGATTGCTTCATCTGTCCCACTGCAAACATAGCTTTCCTGGCACAGGAGTGTTGTGTTCTGTCCTTTCTCCACAGTTTGCGTATGGGCACTCATCTTCAGATTTCTTTAAAGCAATGTTTTTCCTTCCTGTTTCTGTTTCAAACAATGAAATGTATAGAAGTCAGTTGTAAATTTAGTATTTTCACAACAGAAAGAAACACAAGAGGAATGCTGTCTGTACTTGATTTAAAATAATTAATATATGTTTCTGTAAGATTCATACACTGACCTGCCTCACAAGAAGAGTGCTGTTAAGTGCTAATGAAGTTTTCTTTCTCCAAAATAAACTTAGACAACGTGGCTGGTTTCATGTACTATTATACCCAAATGCTGGTATACATTCTTTCTCTCTTTAGCTGTTTAATGTACTTTCAGTGATGAGAAAAAAAACCCAGCCTGCTGTACTTCAGCAGATACAGCAAGTATTTCCCTGAAGATGAGAACGGAGACAGCTGGTGACACAGAGACAAAAAAGGCATCAGAAACGCACAAGTGCATATACATGTACACACACACACACAAAAGGACCGTGTCAAGACTAGAAAATTCTCTGCTTTCACTCCACAGCTAAGCTCCTCCTTCAGAGAGTTCACAATATTTATTTGCTGGGAATTTCCTGATGTGCTTCGCCAGATAAACAAAAATCCGCTCTCTTTGTACGCTCCTTCTAATAACACTGGAAGACGATCGCTACCGCGGTCAGGCTGACAGACGACGGATTTTTTCCCTCTCCCTCTGCACCCCAAGTTGCCAGAGCAGAGCCCCAAGACCAGCGCCCGCTGAGGGCAGCCTGCGCACCCCGCCGCCGCCTTTGTTTCGACCGCTGCCTCCGGGCCGCCTCCCCTGCTCCCAGCCAGCGCGGAGACCCTCTCGCTCCAGGATGACCCTCGGCACCCCCTCTCCCCGCCAGTCCCGCGGCCCCGGGCAGGCGCTGCCCCGCAGCAGCCGCACTTGTGGCTCGGCCGCCCGCGGGGGCTGCAGGCGGACCCCGCGACCCGCCCGCGGTTACGTAACGGCGGTGCCGGCCGGCGCCTCCCCCCGCGCCCGCACCTACCTGGGGCTGTGCCCGCCGCTGCGCCGGCCGGGAAGGGGGAAGCCCCCGGGTTCCTCCCGCCGAGCGGCGGCAGCGGGCGGGAGCCGCGGCGGGGTCGGGAACAAAGGCGGCGCGGCACGGGGCGCCGCTAGCCAGGCTATTGTTTACAAACCGGCGGCCACCTTTCTTCCCCTTCCTCCCGCCGGCAGCCGGTGACTAAGGACTCGGGACCCGGCCGCGGCTTCCTCCTCCCCCCGGTCCCCTCCGCGCCTGGGGGGGGTGTCCCGGTTCTCCTCCCCCAGGGGCCGACCATGCAGTCGGGGCGCCCGGGGGAACTGAGTAAGGCAGGGCCGGCCAGGACCTGCGCCCCCTCCGCCCGCTCCCCTCGTTGTCAGCCGGGATCAGCTGATCGCGGGGAACTTCGGGGTTATTTTCTCACCGCGGAGACGGGAAGGCGGCGAACTGAAGGCGGGGTGGCGCTGGCACGCCGGGAGCTGTAGTCCGGGAGCTGCACCGCCCCGGGCTCGCCGCGGCGGACGGATCGTGCAGTGCCCGTGGCGGGTCGGCGCGGTGACCCCGAGGTTTCCTTCCCCTCTCGTTTTGTTTTCGCCCCACTGTCTCACACGTGCCTGGGTTCCCCGAGGAGCTGCGCCGGAGGAGTGTAAATAGCCCCCAGCAGGGTTTAAAGGGGTGAAATTCGTAGCGAAACTCTTTCCTCCCACCGCCTGGACAACGACCAAGCGGCTGCTCCCCGGCTTCCAGGTCTGGCAAGTGAATGGTTCACGGTGTCCGGCTGAGGAGAGAGCACTTGGCACCCAGATCCCATGTGCTACTCGCGGGTTTAAACGAAGTCTCGACAAGGAGAGCCACTGGTCACTGTCATTGCAGCTTTTGGGGTTTTTTATCATGACTGTAGCTTCAACCTATGGGTGAACAGCCATCATTTATATAGCTGAAAGAGACTGCAGGTCCGAAATAGAGCCACACATCTGCCAAAAAATGGCAGATGCACTGTCACAAACTGGAGCTGTGGGAAGGGGAGGTGAACGGCAGACAGAGATGGTCAAAGAAACCACACGGTGAGGAAGTAACTTTGGCCAGTAGCGGCTCCAATGAGCTGTTGGCTCATGGGGTGCTACAAGAAAATAGTGAGTTATTTTTCATTGGCTGATTTAGATAATATGCAAAAATATTTTTGTTGTGACATAGCCAGTGCACAGGCAATTTCTCTTCTGAAGTAACAAGAGTTTTCGGCTGGATGTTTGGATCAAATGCTAATGGTTACTTCACCAGAGGAAGGATATGCACTGTTTTCCTTCAGTGGATATTACATGTTGATAACCACTAACAGACAGCTATAAGGTGCCCCATCCTTTGGTCCCCTGCTAAAGTTTTAGACAAATAATTTCAATAGGGAGCCAAATTACACAATTGGATATCCATGTGCAAGTTTACCTTTGAAGTGCCATCATTTCACAAAACGGAGTCAGCAGGTCCAATTACTGTGAAAATGAGGCATTGGTGAATTTTCTAACACCAGGAGTGACCGAGGCCCTCTCAGAGTTCAAGCGTATTGCTGAAGTACTTTTGTTATACTAGATTGTACTATCTATATATTTGTGTAGGCATATACATGATTTAATTATTACTCTTTTATGCAGCTTAGTGATGATGAATGACTGAAGACTGGCACAGTAACTCTCTTCCCTGTTCTCTTTCATGCTGTCACAATAGTGTATTTTCGTTTGGTATTTTGCATAAAAGATTAATTTAAGAGATTGACAAAACAGACTTGACATCTATAGGAACAAAGTTTTGGAAAACCAAATGTCTTCAGACTGAAAAAAATCCCGAATAATGAATATAACTAATACATATGAGCTAGAAACTTTTAAATCTCACAGTGCTATTCAGAGGAGCCAAGGAATTAGATCAGTGAGTCTGGCATCTAAGGGAACTTCCTCTAAGTGGCTGTATTTAGACTGGTAATGTGATAGAGGGAGCAATTAAAGGATATGAGGAAGGGAAGACAAAACACGTATAAAATGTTTAAAATGCATAGTCTAGAAACAATGTGATCCCTATACCCTGAGGTGCTGCCTAACATATTTGGGATGATTTCTCATCCTTGAAATACAAGGCAAATTGGCAGACAAAAAAAGCACCTCTTTTAATTTTAACCTTAATATGCACTCTTCAGGACTGGCTTGAGCATGAAACTCTGGAGTTTGCAGGGAGAACTGAAGAAAGTGAACTGTGGACAGTATCTGGAAAGGGATCTCAGTTCCATAACTGAAATGCAGGAAGATAATATAGGCACTAGGGGTGGGTAATTCTAAAATCCCATAGCAGAAAGAGTAAAGATGGGGAAGCAACTACATTTACTGGATGCTGCTTCTGCTATTCTTCCTTGATTAAGAAGGATACAGGAGGCTACAGTTGATTTGTATAAGAATAATAAATGCAAAATAGCCTGTTTCTTTGGCTGAAAAAACAGATGAACCTGTACGTGAGCAAAGCCTTTGCAATGTTTCCTGTAAATAAAAAATTATTACAGCAGTACAAGTACAAACAAAGAGTTTGGGATTCACATTTCTTTTTCAAGCTGAGCTGTTGTTTTCTGAGACAACAACACAGAAAAAGATTCTGGAGATTTTTGTTATGCCCTTTCTCTTTTCCTTGGTTTTCCTAGGTATGCTTTTAAATTATTTTAAATATTAACTGTAGTCAGTATTGCAGTTACTAAATTTGTATTAGTTAGAGGGACATATGCAGACTGCTTGGAATAAGCTGTAATTAATAGAAATTAAAAATGCTGTTTCTGGTGGGGGGAAGGAATTTCATTCAAACTTAGAAGTATTTCTTAAATCTGCTACTGCTGAAATATTTACCCTTACACATCATCTTGTAAAGCAAGGTGATGAACAGGACCGTAGTTCCATGCAGTTGTTGGCTGTTCAGTAGCAAGTATGACATCAGCCAGATAGTTTTAACCTGCTTTGTACTGAAGAAGTCAGTCTACTTCAAATGTTTTTCTTGCCATTACAGGTGGAGGAAATTTTGTCATTTGACTATTGTCTTTTGAGCGCTTTTCTTTAAATAATGGAAAATACAAATTCTTTTCCTTAGCTGAACATAAATAAAGTTTTAAACAGCTTTATGCACGTATGTTCATTTTGTGGTCTACCTCATAATAATCTGTAAGATCACGTTCCTTTCATTCATAGTCACCTCCTCTTTCAACCTGCAACTCCTTGCCATCAGTGGTGTAACTACAGCAATTACTGTCTCGCATGTCATGTTGAAAATTGTCTCTTAATGTAGTCTAAGTGCTGGAAGTAGGTCAGGGAAACTACCACTTGTAGACCACGGCTAGGCCCAACAGCACAGTGACATCTTTCTGATGAGCATACAGCTGCTTAAGACACTAATGTTCGCTCCTTTTGGTGTGTGAATCCTTAGGTCTTTTACAGTAGATAAAACCTTCCATGAAAGCCAGTTGTATCCTGGGCTACATCCCAAGCAACGTGAGCAGCAGGTCGAGGGAGGGGATTCTGTACAGCCCGACCACTGTCACGGGCGGGTCGCAGCTCAGCCTGGCCTGTCTGGCTGAGGGGGCCATGACGGCTGACAGACGGGCCAGGCTCCGTGGCACCCACAGCCGAAGCCTTTCCAGAGGCTTTCCAGGGCCTCCAGCCGCCCCAGCACCGAGCGGCGGCGCTTGACCTCAACATGGCGCAGCTCCGGGCCGGGTGCCGGCTCCGCGCCGCCGGCCCGCACCAACGATGGCGGCAGCGCGCATGCCCTTTCGTTCACCCCGCCCTTCTACCCGCCGCCGCTCTATGGTCGCCCGCGTTACTGCCTGGGGGCGCTCTGGCACGGCCGCCTCTGTGGTGGCGTGGCGCGGTGCACGCCGGGCCGCTGGCGGAAGGGGCGGGTCACATGACCCCGCGCGGCGCGGCGGCAGCGGCGCGGCGCGGCGTGTTCGCGGCCTAGCGGGGCCTCAGCCGGCCCAGCGCTTCCCCCGCGCCATCCCCCGCCCCGCTGCGCGGCCAAGGGGTGAGAATCGAGGGGCTGCGGGGGGAAGAGGGAGGCAGGGAGGGAGGGCACGCGGCGGTGGCGCCTCGGCCGCCCGCTGGGCGGAGGCACGGCCAGGGCCGGGCCGAGACCACTGGGCCGCGGCGGGCGCTCGCTGGGGAGGTGGTTCGGGCCTGGACGGGGCGTGGAGCGGGCGAGCGGCCTCGGGGCGGTGCTCGTGAGGTCTGTTCGCTTCCTCTCCCGCTGGGGCGCCTGGAAGTCCATTCCGCCGACCCCGGCGTGAGGGACGGGAGCGGCCCCGCGGGAAGCGAGGGGAGCCGGTCTCACGCCCGGGACGAGAACCTGCGCGAAGCTTTGCTGGCGCCCCACGCTGCTCCCCGGGCCGAGCCGCCTCGGACTGCGGGTGGGATTTTTACTTTTCCATGTCGGGGAAAGCGATTACGCTAGGAAACGCGATGTATTGCGACAGGGAAGTTATTGTTCTTAGTGTGGATTGGGGTGGTCATCTTAAAACACGTGTTAGCAGGTCGTACGTAGAAGAATCAGGAGTGATTCATCCCTGTCAGTAGCCGTTGTGAGTGCACACTGCGTGTTTTTCTCATGATGTCTTTTTCCGTTGTAGAAAAAGACCTTTGTCTGGCTGAAGGAGAGTTTTTTGTTTAAACACAGGGAATATCTTGAACACAACTAACGTTTTTTGGTTTTTTTTTAGTGGCTCTTAAACGGCCTTACAGAAAGTGAAATCTCAAACGTTTTATATTTCCTTAGTCCATTCAGACTAAAATACACCCACCCGGCATTTTAGTCTGTTTTTCTGTGTGTGGCAGGAAAGCATTGTTTCAGGTAATGTATCAGCATTTACGGAGAGGGCCCAGAGCAAATTAGATGGAAGAATAGGACAGTTTCTTACTTCCCCTCTAAAGGAGTGGCGTTGTACAGGGTGCTTTGCGTTTCTCTGCATCTCTGCCTCCAAGTGCCCATTCACATAAGTGTTGTAATGCCACAGCCATGTTTCTGTTTTGGGAGGAGTCAATAAAGTTAGAATGGAGAGTCACTTATTTCACTAACTGGGGCTTTATATGAGTGCAGAGGTACAGAATTAGGAATTAAATCAAATATCTTAAGGTTCTGATGACACGCTTAACAGAGCCCTACTTAAAGGGGTTTTGGACTGAGGCTTTGGTTTGGATAAACACGTTGCTTTTTGTGTTGCTTCATAATAACAGTGTGGGATGCAACTATTCCACAGCAGTTACTAAATGCTTTCTAGATCACCTCTGAAAAACAAGCTAGAGCAAATACTAGTCATTTTGTTCAGAAATATATATACTTAGAAAATCTGTAATATTTTTTATCTCTCCCCATGTTGGTTGTGTTTAACATTTAAACCTTGCTTAGCTTGCAGGCCATTTTGGAGAAAACTGTAGAGGTCTGAGAAAGTGGTCATTTTCACTGGGGAGACCAGTTGGCTTGGAATAGAAGATTTTTCTTTTAGGGAGCTTTTTTGGATGACAAGAAGTAATATAAACAGCACCTTTGTTGGGTGACAAACTAGGAGGTTGTTTTTGGCTTAAATATCCACACATCATGTAGAGACCAATGCACAAGCCTGTGTGATAGTACTGACTTTAACACACAGGTTTGCCGCATATATTTTCTTCAGCCTGCACAGCTGTTTTGTGCAGCTTACTCTAGACTAAGGGTACAGACTTTTTGTGGTGCAAAACAACTGTTTTGGGAAAATATTGAAGGGAAGTTAAAATCAGATAAAATCAAATCAAACTAGATCAGCCGTACTGTCACTGTTCCTATGACACTTCACATATGTATTCTTAAAACACATGAAGTTTGTTTGTGCATTAAGACTTGAGGGGTTTTGCAGTAAGTTTTAACTTTGTTTAGTGTAACAGTAGTAAGTATTGTAACTGTTTGCTTCATAAGGAACGTCACTGTTTTAGAAATGGTTATGATGCTTTGCAGGTTTTTAAATAAAATGTCTGGTATGTAAGCAGAGATACTAAGGATATTAATCCTGTGACACTGGTAGAATTATGACGCTGCCCTGAGTAGATGATGGAATTGTCAGTTTAAAACTCATCAGTTACCAGCAATTTTTATTACACTTACATTCTACTTACGATATATCCCTTCACCCCTTTATTTAAAAAAATGGGGTTAGTAAAACAGAAGGTTAAAAGAGTACTATGATTTAAAAAGAAATTACAGCATTAACGGACAGTACACTGCAGCCAGGACAGTACAATCTCAGTCCTTATTGGGACTTTTAGGAGTCAGAGATGATAAAGAGCAGGGCAGCAATGTCTGGGTGATGGTGACCCTTGTTTCGTAGTAGTTGTGAGTTCTGTGTCATCTCAGGGCTGGAATCAAGTGTCTAAGGCCATCTCTCTACATTTGCTTAGTTCTAAATCAGAGCCAGCGTGCTCCTGGTAGACAAAGCTCCATCCCAGCAGGGATCGCACCATGACAGGATTAATGAGTCTCAATGGATTTTACCAAACCTTAGAACCATACAGATATCCCTGTACTCTCTCCAAGTTTCAGAAGATCGGTGCAGATGGCTCTGCATGTTGCTTGGTTCCACCAGGACTTAAGTCAGAAGTGCAGTGTAGAAAACAGCTGAGCTCCTTCTGGGCCAAAGTTGAACCTGGAATATTATAGCCGTGTTTATGTAGCGCTTGCCTTAGTTAGTAGCTCAGGCTGGTTTTGAGCTGGGTCTGCATAAACTTAGACGTTTTGCCATCCATCATACAATTAATCTGCAGCTTGGAGAAATGGCTCAAGGCTAATAAAGTGTGCACCTATGTTACTGTGTTAACTTGGATCAAGGGTGCGCTCTTGAAGGAAGTCTGACTGTCGTCATCACTTGGGAAATTTATTTCCTGTTGGTTTGCGCTATTCCAGTGGATAAGCTGGATTCCTTTTGGATGAAAATATATTGAAAAATGCGCTCTTACCTACAAACTGGTATTTGGTTTAGTGGGGCAGACATGAGGGTCTCATTAGTTTTGTTTAACAGACTTGTTCCTATTGTATTGCTTGCTGGCACAGACACAGTCTAAAATGACTGCACTTTAGTCTGAGACCTGACATAAATGCATCATTTTGGGGGTTAAAGATGTCACTATTTCAGTATTTTGAGTGGCATCAGGCCAGCTGATCACTGCTTTTCTTTCTCCTGTATTTTTGTGACCACTGTAACATTCACAGAGATTAAACTTCTGCTTAAAGAGCTGCTGCTAGTTAAACTGCAGCTGTCAAGAATGCTGCTTACATTCATTTTCACTAGAGGTAATACTTCCACAAGTCAGCTGAGGCTTTAAAAATATGTCAGAACTGTTTACTTTCTTACTTAGACTTTTGAATAAATCGGGGGAGTTGGAACATCACCATACATATTACTGACACCACAGTAAATGTATCAGAAACTGATCACTGAACTGTACTGGCAGGATAGGAGGACAGTGTGCAGAGAAGTTCAAGGTGCTGTTCCTGAGATGTCTACAAGTGTGTTCTACATAGATCCAGCTTAGCATCTCCTAACTTTTCATACCTAAACTTACATTTGTAGTTGCTTAGAAATTTGATGCAGAGCCCCTTTTACTGTTGGAAGAGTATCTAGATTTCCGGTGTGTTCTCTAGCTCCTGACAGAAAAGAATGTGTTAGGCAGTTCCCTTCATTGTAGCATCTTGGATGCATCTTCCTCCCTTGTCCAGATCTCTCACTTCTCCAGTGAGCAGTTTCATTCCTGGTATCTGTTGATCCTCACAGCTTTCATAATGGAACAGAATTAAACTGTTCTCTCTGCTGGTTTCACATCAGTAGTTACACAGAGTAGCGAGAAAGAGACCAAGGCCTTAGTTGTAGTTTTGATCTTAAATGCCACAGGCAGCAGAGTTGCTAGGATGGACCCATGTAAGAATTAAGTCAGTAAGAGGGCAGCTTTCTAGCTGCTGTGCAAGTAATTGTACAAATATTGGGGGCGTGAGGGGAGAAAGAATGGAGTGCTTTGAAATGAACTGTAGAAGCCCTATGTATAACAGTGTTTCACATCATCTGCCCGGAACACTGAAAGACTAAGTTTGTTCTCTTCTTACTGCCTTTTTCCTTTTATGCAGTAACAGTTACTTTGTGGACTGCTAAATTTTTGCTTTTTAAATTTAAATTATAAAAAATACCCAACCAAACAATTGCTTCTCTGTGCATATGTAACATCCACTGGGTATGGTATGTTTTAGCATCTTTTAATTTAAAGAACTGTTGCACCTCTTAGTTCTGAGGCCTTTTTTGTTGGCATCTCCAAAATGGTGGCTCAGATAAAGTGCTTATCAGAGTGAGAGACGGGATTGCACCTACAGGCAGCCTGAAAAATTACTTCCCCAATTGTTCTTTTATGTTTTACTGACCATGCCTTAACATCTTGTGGACCTCTGATGGTGTAACTGTCATAGCCTGTTTAGAACCATTTCAGATGCAGTAGCTTATTGTTTGTACCATCTGCCCCAAAAGAGTTTTGAATTTTATCCATTTGTTTTACGATCTTGTAATATAGATAAGAACCGAGAGCCTTAAAGATCTTAATTTTGGGCTTTTTCTGTTGGTTTGTTGTTTTTTTGTTTTTTGTTTTTTGTTTTGTTTGGTTTGGTTTTTTTTTCATGTGAAAGTTTCAAGTAGTGATACCAAGGCAGATAAGGGAGTTCTGTTCCCTTCCATACCATACAAGTTCCGGATTCTAGATGAATATCAGCTGATGTGCACGTAGTCTGAAGAGACAATAAGCAACTTTTTAAAAAAGAAAATGGTGTACATCTTTGCTGCTTTTCTTTGCCTATACAGTTTTAAAAATTCAGGAATTACAGAAAGGAAATGTGTTCTTAGGCATATGAATTCTAAAAGGGAGGGGAAGTTTTATGTTTATTATATTGCATTAAAACTTTCTGAACTGTGGAAAAAATGTTTGCATTTGTTCTCTTGTTTCTTCTGCCATCTTAGACCTTGTGTCACAGGAGTATTCATTGTTTTGCCTGGCGAGATACTGATAAATGCCCTTTGGGGCCAATTAATGAATGCCCTCATCACATACCTTGTGTAATTGATGTAGTTGTAAATGTTTCCTTGAATGAATTATGTGATAGGGTTATATATGTGTTCTTAGACCAGAATAAATAAGTTCTGATGTTAGAAGGTATTACCAGGTACATTTGGGTTTCTCTTTAATCCTTTCCAGTCCATTATATACGTTGATCTCTTATAGCTGTTTCCAGAGTGTGAGGGAACAAAAGTTTTTTCTGTGTGATTCTGTTACTATAATTTTTTAGATCTTTCAGATGTACCTACTATTATGGTAGAGTACTGATGGTATCTTTTAGTTCTAGTGTTTAAGACTATCATTAGTGGCTTGCTCTTGAGGAAATCTGGGAGGCACATCTCTCTTCAGCAAAACTTGATTTCTGTTCTTTGTGGGTTCAGTGCCATTGTGTTCCTGGCTTGAAGAAAGCACATTATAATCTACAGTTCTGTTGTATGTATCAGAATTTTGCTTACCATAACTCTGTTTCTCGAGACAGCCTTGCTTCAATTTTGACTCCTAGCTGCCTGTTAGGAAAGCAGTTGCAGTGCGGATCTGATGCTGGAGGTTGTAAGGCAGCCTGTACAGTCCAATGAGAAACTCAAACGTTTCTGCCAGCAGCTAACTGGGTTCCTCTCACTTGTGATACTGTGTCTCTGTGATTCATATCCACATGATCCACTGTGTTTGAACTTCTCCAATGCTTCCTCACTGCAGTGTGAATGTACGTACATGCTCGGCAGTAATATTGTGAGCAGTTTGGGGTTTTTTAGAACTGAGGGCCAACCTTCTGTGAAGACTTGACTGTGTAAGGTTACTGAAATAATATTGGAAGCAAGAATGCATGCCTTAGTTGTATTAAGGGTGATATTGAGTGCTTTATGACTGGGTGGTGTCTGTTTCAGGGTCAGTAATATGCATATAAAATAATAACAATCTGAATAGAAAATGGTGTTTGAAATGATCTTTACTCTCCATGGGGGCATGTTGACACTCAGCTCATGGGCTAATGTCCAAGTTGTGCTCTAGGAGATTGGTGGACTGGTATGTTAAAAATAGATCACAGAACCCTCTTTCAAGCTTTTAACTCTCTCTCTGCTGGAATTTGAGGATGTCCCCAATGTCATCTTAAATACAACTCCTGTTAGTGCTGAGCAGTGCAATGGCCCAGTTCTTCCTGGCGTCTTGTTCTACAGTTGTGTTGTGTGTGATCATTTCTTGTACAACAGAACTACTTGCTTTATTGAAATTGTATTACAAGATTACTTTTGCTTTTGTATACTGCAAACATAGCTTTATTTTAAAGAAACTGTGCAAACTGTTCAATGCTATTTATTGGTATGAGGAGTCAGATATAGCTTTGTTTTTCACTTCATTCTGAAACACTTCCTTAGAAGTGCTGTTTTTAATTGAGAAAGAAGACTTCTACTACATCTGTAACTTAATGAATAGCTGGGGGAAAGAGAAGTTGAAAAATAGTTGTAGTTTGTAGTTGAATGTCCATATAAATATTTAAAATCATTATGGACACTTACCACTTTACTGCTTTTGTAATTCACATTTGAGAACTGACTAGTACAAGTTTCCTTTTCTGTCTTTTTGACAGACTGCGACTGCAAGAATGTCTTTTCCACCTCATTTGAATCGCCCTCCTATGGGAATCCCAACACTTCCCCCTGGGATCCCACCTCCACAGTTTCCTGGTTTTCCTCCACCTGTACCTCCTGGTAAGTTATTGTAATATATGGAAGTGTTGTAGAAATTAATTTCTTTATATTATTCTGAATTCCTTTAGAAGCCAGGAACTTTTGTAAATAATGTATCTCAGTAACTCTGATTTGTGTACATTGCAGTTGAGTTTCTAGTTTTCCCACAGATCATGTCATGTGAGCAAGCTCCTTTTGGTCTACCAAAAGCTGTTTACTTTTGACTAGAAATGAAATACTGGACTTTTCTTGAGCCTTGATTCAAGACTGAAGCTAAGTGGTGATTTCTGTTAATATTAGGTGTTCCAAAGCCACTGTTTTGACAGTAATCCATTGTAATAGCCTTTGGAAACCCTTGGGTATGCTGAGTATGTGTAATGTGAAAATAGAGGAGTAACTTTCAGAGAAGGTCCAACTTCTTGCATTGTTTTTCTGCATTTTTTATGTCCCACTTTCTTTTATTTTGCTTCTTATGTTCTTTCCTCCACACATCTTGCAAACTTACAGTTACCTTTATCATTCCTTCTAATCTTCCCAGAACTATTCCTACCTTTTTTCTTTGTTGATCTGTAAGATCAGCCTCTGCTTTTGAGTTGAGATTTTAACTTGTTGGTGTGGAACAACTTTCTTTCTGTACATTGCGAGTATACGTAATGATGACTGGAGGCAGGAGACCATAGAGCAAGTGAGAGAGGGGAATACATCAGAGAATTACCTCTTTAGAATTCATCACAAGGGCTGCAGAAAATAATTCCTGTCTGTATTGTCTTAAACTGTGTTGTGCAGGAGTGTTTTGTAGACAATAGAGGCATTCAAAAAACAGATGGCTGAACTACAAAAAGATTTCTGCATATCATTTATCAGGCTAATCTTTACTTGCATTAATTTTTCTAAACATTTTTTCCTGAGAACCATGAGATGTTAGCTATTTCCTGCTAAAGGCAGAGTTCTTGTTTAGGTAGTATCCTGCCATCAAAAATGTCAGGTTGAATTGTAAAATCATACCTTTTATCTTTCCTAGCTCCAGTTTATGAATCCTAGTGTGTAAAACACCAAATACTTAAAAAAATAACTTTCTGAAATAGATTTTTAAATGCCTGATACAATTTTCTGCTCTGAACATGTTGCTTCTTAGTATGTGTGACAAAGATCTTTTTGTTCTCTTGCTGTGTTTAAATAGTCTCATTTTAGTATTAGGAATCTGAAGGGTATGTAGAGTGGAGAAGCCTGGTCTTAGGTGAGAATAAAATTTTTCTCTACCCAAGAGAAACATGATTTGCTTACCTGTGCAGAGAACATTTTGACGTGTAGAGTATATGGATCTTGCTTCTTAGCATAAGCACATCAGTAGAGCTGAAAATGCTACAGAGATTTTATGAAAGTCTGCTCTGAACTTAGTCCATATGTAAGATCACAATTTTAGTGCCTTACAGTTTTATCTTTAGCTAACTGTTTGGTCAAAATTTCACGTCTTAGTTACCTCAGCCTGTAATTTTTTGAAATGTTTCAGCTGGAGTAGTTTGTTTGCATAATAATGAAGTTAGGAAAGGTGTTTTGTTTTGCTTAAAAATACAGTTGTTAAAAACAGGAAGTTCTAGTATTTCCCAATATTAGTGTGGAAGATTTGATAAGGAGGTGATTCTGATAAATCTCTAAAGATTATTGGATACCACTGAGATGTAAAAATCTTCATTTTGCATGCCAGAAATGCTGTAGTAGGTCAGACCTGCAGTCCATATAGGCTGATGCATTGTGTGGGCAGTGGGACTAGAAGGCGGTATGTAGGATGGGCATGTATCCCTGTCTGCTTTCTGAGTCTGTTGCCTCATATACCTGTAGTGTTAGGGATTTTGGAGTATGATCTTTCGTTTGTTCTTTATCTTTTTCTGGACCTGTCATGAACGTTTGGTATTTTTTGGCTCTTGATTGATATTGTCCATCTCCACTGTCACCTCTTAGACCAAATTTGAGCAGTTCATTAACTGCTGTGGAAAGTGCTGCTTTCTTACTCTTAAATCTGCCTTTAAACTCATTGCCTACTCAGTGTCCCCCTCCTGCCCCAGTTCTGATGTGGGAGTTGGGCAAGTTGTGTTTTGTGGTTTTGTACACCTCAGCCATGTTCCATGCCTTGCAAACCTCCACACTTGAAGAGTCTCAGAATGTACAGCCTTTCCTCATAAAGCAGCTGCTTCACCAGTGAAGTCATTATTCTCTGAGGCTATTCTCTGAGGCTGGGCGGTCTTGCGTTGCAGAGACCATGTCTGTAGGCTGTAGTCAAAAGTGAAGGTGCACTAAGCTTTTGTGTAGCAGCTAAATGATGCCTGTGGTCATTATGTTTCCTGATGATGCCCAATATTTCAGTGGATTTTTGTGGCTTCTGCTGAACGTTGGGCAGATAGTTTCATAGAATTATCCATGATAACACAAGTGTGTTTACTGAGTTGTAACTTTAAAAACCACTGTGATAATTATAATAATTATAGGGCTGTACAACTGGAGTCTTGTCAGGGAGTAGTTGCTACAGTCTTTGGGATGCCATGGTGTATTAAAACTGAAAACATGGGAGAGCAATACACTTGATTGTCTGAATGGCCTGGAGGGACAAGAGGTAGTATGACCTTAATATGAAGGGACTGAGGAAGAAGATTGAGCGCTGGAGAAAATAAAAAATAACATAAATAAAGCAAAACCAGAGTGGATGAGTAAAAAACTGGAGAGGGTGTCTGAGGAGAAATGTTTTTAGGACTAAACACTAGAGAGTGTGGGGGAACAAGTCCAGGAACAGTAGATTGCAGAAGTTTGTTTAGTATTTTAGGAATACAGCAGTAAGAGAGATGGAGAAGGAGACGATTGAGAGGGAAAAATGATGGAAGTTTTTTGTAGAATGAAAAGAAAAGGAGATGTAGGATCCCTCTGAAGAACGTGAGACTGACTTCGTTATTCTCAAGTCTCAGTGTGTCTGCTGACCAACCAGTAGTTTTGATGAAATCCCTTCACGTAATGTATTTAACCTCTAGCAGCTGGCAAGGGAAGACAAAGAGCCCTTCTTATGATCAAATATTGGCTCATGATAGTACTTAAAGCTGCCAGTGAATTTGGTAGTGTAAAAGAGGTATCACATGGTTTAATCTGATTAAATATTAATGTAAATTATTATTATTTCTTATTAATTAATGATTATGATTTAAATTAAATATTGTTCTAAATTAGGTGTTGGAGACTCCCAAGTGAAGTATTCAGTAGCTTCTCGATAGAGGTTTTTTATGCTGCCTTTATTAAGCTGTTCCATAAATAGGGGCATGAAGCCTGGTACCATGCTCTACAGGACCTCATCCCTAAGCCACATGCAGAAACGATTGTGCTGTGGGAATTGTGTAAGCTGGGAACGAGATCATCTGTAGGACATCAGCTGCCTTTGCTCTCAGGAATTCCCTGCCTCATTCATCACACCACTGTCTTCTAGAACAATATTGTGGCTTGAATATGGTCTGAAAATAGATTTGTTTGTGACAAAGTTGAGATGGAAATAGGAGAAAGTGACCAGGATGCCTATGGTATGTTAGTGTACTTAGGCTTTGTTTGGATGCTTAAGGAATTAACTGGTTATCATTACTGTGAAATTCTTATTTGACCAAAATTGCTGTCTAGTTTGAAAATCATGTCTGCAATCATTTCATTTGTATTCATCAGTTCTCAACAGGGCAGACTAATATTAATGTGTTGTCTTTCTCAGGGACCCCTATGATTCCTGTACCAATGGGCATTATGGCTCCTGCTCCAACTGTAAGTATTACAGTAGGGATGAGATTATAGCCAAATAAAATGGAGAGTAAAATGTAGTAGATGTCAACAGTGTTATTGTTTTGCTCTATTCCCTCAGAATTCTACTATGAAAGAAAATGCTTAATTTTAAGTGCAACTATAATGCAAATGTTATGCTAATTTCTGACCTAGACAAAATTTGAAGTAATGTCTGGAGCTACCAGCTGCAGAGGTGAAGCAATTATTGTTCTTACAAGAAGACATACTTCTCTCAAATACAGTGGTTTGAGCTTTGCCTTTGGATCATTTGTGCTTTTCCTGTGCAGTACAGTTAGATCAGGGAGATTCCAGGTCTTTTGCTCTGGAGTTTGTAGCCCTGACATAGTACTGTGGAGGCATTACCTCATCCAGGTTTATAAGGCTATCATGCAGCACTGCTGGGTTGTCCAAAAACACATGCTTTGACAGGCTTACAGATAAGCTTGCTGTCTACATGATGCAGGAAAAGGAATAGTTGCATGTAATATCCATCTATGGAAGAGCAAATGAAAAGTTTCTTTGTCTATCTTACTAATTTCTAGTTGGAAGGGAAGTTTATGATTTTGGGGTCAATAAAAGTGTGCCTTAAAATATAAAGGTTACTTCTTGACTTAAAGGTGAATTACCAATTGTGTGATTATGCAGAAGTGAAATCTCCCCAAAATACAGAATTTTTGGATAGCTTGTATTATCTCCTAAAGGAGGTTCATGGTAACCAGTGTGTTTAAGACAAATATACTGAAACATATTTATTATTCATGTATTTATTCATTCAAATTAAGTATTTTAAAATAGTTTTTAGTAAGTGACACTTCTAGAAAGGTGTTCTGAGAAGAGAGACTGTGCATAAGGACTGTTAAATCTTAGGTGAAAGAAGTGCAGCAAAGTGGAGCAGATGATCATGCCTATCTTTGTACAGTTAATTTGCAGATACTTGCTCCTTAACCTAAAGAGGCTTTGGGTTGTGTGTTGATTACGTAAAGCAGTACTGTTTATTCACTGCGTGGAAGCTTTAAGATCATGTGTCTGTTGAAGCCTTTGAGACAGAGTTACTTTTCTATTCACAGCTTGGTTTTTACACTGTTAGGTAAGGTAATTCAACTTCCAACGACTCAAATGTTGCAAACTAGTTATTTGTAGGAGAAATAATACCTAACGTTACTGGATGCTCACCTTGAGTCTTCCAGTGGTTGTGTTCAGTTACACCTCTTGTTATCTTCCTTTGCCAGAAAATGGCCATTTTTTTTGTGTTGTAGCAAGTATTAAAGCCTGAACTGCTTATTGGTGTCTTACTCCACAAGCCTAACTAAGGTTTGTATGAAAATTCAAATTTGAAATAAATGTGCATCCCTAAGTCTTTTGTCTTACGTATTTAAATGAAAATAAAGCATTGGATTGGTTTGGTTTTCAAACTTCTCCTTCTCTTTATAGGTGTTAGTTCCTACCACAGTGTCTATGGTTGGAAAACATTTGGGAGTCAGAAAAGACCATCCTGGCTTAAAGAACAAAGAAAATGATGAAAACTGTGGTCCCACTACAACTGTTTTTGTAGGCAACATTTCGGAGAAGGCCTCAGACATGCTCATACGGCAGCTTCTAGCAGTAAGTACAGCAGACTGCTTGTTAAATTTCATCCCTGGCTGATGAATAAAGTAATGACCCACAAGCAGTGTATTGAAACTAAAAGCAGAACTATTCCCACTCACTGGAATAGCAGCCCACTATGCCTGAATTCAGTACGTGAAGAGTACAGCTTTTTTACACTATAGATGCCTGTGAATATATAGACCTATTTTATTCTTAGTAGTGTTTACCCTTTCTTAATTTGATAATCTGCAAAAAGTGGTTAAGTTTTTGTAATGTTTTGAATATAAAATGAAAATTAATGATATTTCTCTGAATTGCAGAAATGTGGATTGGTTTTGAGTTGGAAGAGAGTGCAAGGGGCATCTGGAAAACTTCAAGGTAACTGTTCATGCTTTTCAAAATCTCTAGACATACTCTTGTTTTTATTACCTGGCATCTGTTTTAATATCTTGACACATTGCTATTCTTAATCATTTTGTATTTTAAGATACTGTAATATGATAGCTGCTAAATACTTTCTAGTAAAGGGCTAGCATTTTCTGGAATTGAGACGGAATAAAATAATAAAATTGAAAAAGTTTAAATGAAAAATGTCTTGGGAGCTCTAGGTTTGCTTACCTTTCTTTTCTGAAACGGAATGATTTTATAGACTATTCCTGAGAAAGGTTCACTGGTTTGGACTTAGTCCCCAAAGGAAGATACTGTTCTAACACTGTTACAAGTCACTTCCAATAATATGTGTTGTCCTTCTCTATGAAGGAGGTTTTCCTGATGTAAAATTTACCTTCCTTATTGTCAAGTTGAAATGATTCATTTTTTGTGACCCTTCTCCAGTGATTGCAGGAAACAGTTTTGGTTACTGTTTTTTTGTTGTGTTTTCATATCTTGCCAGGCTTGTGGGGTTTTTTTTTCTTTTTAAGGATGTAATTTAGTTCCTTCAGCTTTTTTATGTATCACACATTTTTATTTTGCTGTCATAAAATGTTTTTCTCGTTTAAAACTTCATGTAACTGTTTTGAAGACCCTGGTTTGAAATACCCTTCCCTCTAGGTTAACAATGAGCTGTTGATTGATGCCCCCTTGGCTGTCAGACAATTGCAAATCCACCTGAGATGTCATCATATAGACTACATTTCTTAGTTAAGACAGATATGTCAAAAGCTTTACAAACATAGTCATAGAATTGTTTCAGTTGGAAGGGACCTTTTTAAGTTCATCTAGTCCAACCCCCTTTAAAGAGCAGGAACATCTTCAACTACATCAGGTTGCTCAGAGCCTCATCTAACCTGACTGTGAAAGTTTCCAGGGATGGGACATTACAATGTGTGTACTGGTTCCATCTGATTTACTGGACTGTTAATTATATCAAAGATGAGTTCAGTGAGTGAACTTTTGAGTTTCTATGATATGTACTCCTGGCTTTTAAAAAAATAAGTGCCTATGTTCCAAGGTTATTGATTCAAAGTAAGTTAATTGATTCAAAAAGTAATTACCTGAAGAGCTTTAATGATTTTACTTCTCATTTCAATCATCCGTTTCAGCCTTTGGATTTTGTGAGTACAAAGAACCAGATTCCACACTACGAGCACTGAGACTACTCCATGACCTCCAGATTGGAGAGAAGAAGCTGCTGGTCAAAGTTGATGCAAAGACAAAGGCTCAGCTAGATGAATGGAAAGCAAAGAAAAAGGCATCTAATGGGGTATGTATATAATGTGTGATTTGCATCCTTTTGGTAGGATGTCAGTGTAATGTACTTGCTAGATCAGACTGTGAGCATGTCTCAGTTTCTACTCCTTTCTGTGTCTTTAATTCCTTTTAGGATTTTGTCAGAATCACATTAATGAGTCTGAAGATATGTTGAAAGGCAGAGAAGTGTAAGCTTTTAATTCCGTAGTGTTTGAATTTATCTGCAAGCTACAACTACATCTCTAGAATCAATTCTGTAATTCATTATAAAATATAGTAATAGGTGCTATGTATTTTGATTCTCTTGCATCATTTTTGTTTAGAAACTCTTGAAAGTACTTAAACCCTAGAAGAAGTTACTCTGTCAGTCTGTAAATTGGCTGTCTGAAAGGAATTGAGGTTTCTTTCCCCTCCACTGATGATCTTCTGGAACAAATCAATGAAAAGGAAAGAAGTAGATGATTCAGTAGAAGAGACAGTTATCAGGCAGTGGGCAGCTTCCAGATATTTAATAGATCGGAAAATTAGTTTTGTATTATTCCTTTCTAAAGCTAAGGATCTGTTCTGGTATAATTGCAGATAATTTGGTATGTTGGATTCTTGTTGAGATTCAAAGATACTTAATTGACAAGTTTGCATTGAAATTGATTGTGTCTGTTTCTTTGCTGAAATAGTGTATTTCAACCCCAATCAAGTTGGGCTTTGTCTCTAACTCCTAAAGTTTTTCATGTGCCTTAATATATCACTTAAAATTTTTTTCTGTAAAGTCAAAGTGAGAAGAGCTCTTGTTCAGAAAACTAAAAATGCTAATCACACTGTAGCAGGTAAATTTTTAAAATTCCAGTTTGGAATTTTCTTAAATGTATGTAGACTATAGTGGAAACACAGATACTTCTATTTCATTTTACGTAACCAGAAGTAGAGGCATAATGATGACATGAAGTACTTGACATGTCTTTGCATACCCCGTGCATGGGATTAAATGCAATGGCTTAGTAAAACAGAGTGCTTTACTGCTTTACTTTGCGATGTTTGAGTGGAGTACTGTACCAGCTCCTTGCCTAGGTAAGGGCTTGATTTGACTGCCTTTTCATTCTGTACTTCCTTGTTTCATGTTGGCGTCACCTGTGATACTGTACTTCACAGCTGATGTTATAAACAAGCTTAAAGTATTTCTGGAGTTCTTGTACATCTCTCAGGAATTTTGTTTTCTGTGAGCCCCTGTGAGTTACGGTCAGTCTGAGGGGATTGATTGTAATAGAGCAGCGGGTACTGTTTGTGGCTTAGGTGAAGGCAACTGTATGAGCCCATTCTCTTGAACTGTAGAATGAGATTAACTCCATGTTTTTTGTTGGGTTTTGCTGGATTTGGTAGGGTTTTTGCTCTTTTTTTTTTTTTGTTGTTGTGGTGCAGAGAAAGGATGTGAATTGCTGAGGAGTATTGACGAAGTGCATTGTAATCAAACTGCTTGTGACTCCTTTCATGCCATCATTGATGTGCTGGTGCCACTTGGATCCAAAAGTTGCAAATTTTTGTGAATATTTTCAATTAAGAAATCAAACATGTATACTACAACACAATTTCATATAGAGACACACCAAGCAAACCTTCATCTAATTAGCTCCTCTCCCTGATCACTTCTCCCTGGATCTCTTCAATTCCACCCCCTGTCACTACCTTCTAGCTCTTTTCAGCCTGCTCCTCCTTGGCCTGGCAGCTTCTTCAGCTCCAACTGAATCCTCCCTTCCCCCTCATTCTTAGCTGCTGCTCCATCAGACCCTTCCCTCCCCCTCACTCCACCCACCAACTTACCGCTTGACGGGATACCCAGCTGGATTCTCAGGTGAGATTCCATTTTTCTAAAAGATTCAGGGGATCAAGAGGTGGGCTACCTTGCTCAGTGTGCAGATCATCATTCTACCCTTTCATGTTATATTTAGTGAAAGGTACTTCTTTGTGTTCCTTTTCCTCCCTACAAGGTTGAAAGGGGCAAAAAGATGAGGAACTGCGAAGTACTTGATCAACAATAATTAAAAGTATAAAAAAGTTTGTCGTGCAAGGAATGTTTTCCCTAATGATGTTTCTTTAATATAGTTCTCCCATTTGAAGTTGCAGCTTGGAAATTTTAGGTAGGCATTTATATTGCATGGCACTTTAGAAGGCTTTGAGGAACTGCTGTTGAAGTGACTTGAAGTTCTGGAACATAGAACACAAAACTTTTGACCAAGAGCTGCACTATAGTGATTGCCTTTCTGGGAGCGTGTGGGTGCGCTCTCTTTTCCTGTCTAGTGCCTTAATCACTGTTTTTCTGTTCTGTTTTATTATGTTATTATGCAATCCTATACTTGCTCTCTGCAGCCATTCCATAAAACTGTGCAGTAAACTGTGGTATTGCCAGTGCGAAAAGATCTGACTAATATAATGCAATTGATAATTACTTGTAGGTGGTTTGGTTTTCATGTGGTGAGTTGTTTTCTTTTGTATGGGTTTGTTAATCTTTTTTTTTGTTTGGGGTTTTGTTTTTTTATAGTAAATACTGTAGGGGCATGAATGTGATAATGAAAGGTGAACTTCTGATAAAGCCATTATTATTCTCAATTTGTTGAGTCCTGTTACTTTGCCATTTTTCCGTAGAACTCCAGACCAGAGACAACAAATGATGATGATGAAGCACTGGATGAGGAAACGAAGAGAAGAGATCAGATAATTAAAGGGGCCATTGAAGTCTTAATACGAGAATATTCCAGCGAGCTCAATGCCCCCTCCCAGGAATCTGACTCTCACCCCAGGAAGAAGAAAAAGGAAAAGAAGGAGGACGTATGTGTTTTGATTTTGGACAAAACAGATTTTTTTTTCTTCAACTCACCTTTATATAATGGCCAAACCTTGTGCAAATACTTTAAACCTAAACTTCTGATGAGAAAACAAATCAACAAGCATTGATGTCAGCAGCAGTTTCCTTTTTTTTTTTTTTTTTTTTTTTTTGAGCTGAAAGCTAGTCAGTTATAGACACCATCCCTTCAGGATGGTTTAGGCATTTAAGCACCTAAACTTCTTGGAACAACAGGTTTGAATCTGGGCAGGACTGTGAATCGACCTTTCATCCCTCTGAAGGTGGAAATACTGAATTTAGTGCAGTTTAATCTGTATGTGCATGTAGGGTTTTTCAGATAAGAACTTAAAAAACAACTGTAAAGAGTTCCTGCATAACATCCACTTCCAGTGAAAGGTGCCAGGGCACTATTGTAATGCCACGAATTCGGTAGTTTTTGACAAAATTCTCTCTGCTTGTAGTATGAATTCTTGTAGTGTGCCTTGATCCAACTGGTTGCAGCTGTCTACCCATATGTGGAAGCACTTCATTAGTTGTGAATGTCCTTGAAGGGATCCTTCAGGGATGAAAGGCATATTGTAATCTTCCTGCCGTACAAAATCACTTTTATACACGTCTCAATTTGGCTGGATTTGGTCAGCCAGCTTTCCTATCTTGTGCAATGCAAAAAAACCCACATTAAGTAGGAATGAATGTTCTGGTTTAGACCTGCTTCTGTGAATGACCTTTTTATGGACTAAAACAAAATGGAGAAGGGGGAACAAGGATAAGCAAACTCAGGCTTAGCTTTTCCAGCGAAGTTTCTAACCATGGGAAAAAAGGCTTTCCCACCTACCATTCTGCACCTTATATGAAAGAGATTGGAAAATTGTTTGACCAAGATTTTTACCTACTTAAGTCTTCTGCAAAGTACCTGTTCCAAGGCAATGATGCAGTTTCAAATGCTTATGGAGTTTGTGTGGTGCAAGAAACATCTCCCTCAGGGAGCAAGTCTATCTTACCACAACATTGTTAGTCATGGCCGACCTGAGGTATAAAAGTGCTGAGCTGAGAATTTGTTTTTCTTTCCTCTCCCTCCCTTTGGGAGAAGATGTTTTCTTCAATGACAATTTGAAAATGAGTCACTGTCTAATGCTGTCAGCTGTATTTTTTTGTTACAAGCACTGTTACAATGTGTATTGTCCTGTGGGTAAAAAATATATATATCTATATATATATATGGCCATGAATAATGCCAGGTAGTTAAACATTGTAAGAGACCTTTGCAGTCGTGGAAGAGCTGGGTGCTATGTCCCTGTGACAGAGCATTATTTTCTTGGCTCTGTGTTGTGTAGAACTTTACTAATCTGAGCTAGTCAAGTAGCCAAATAAGCTCTTTTAAAATACACAGCAATTGTGAAATTGCACCCCATCATCCTTCCCATACTGGGAAGGAAGACAAGAAACTTGGAAGTTGCCATCTTTGGCCTGTGTGGATAGAGGTGGGAGTGAAGAGATGGTACTAGCTTGTTCTCTTGTCCATAAAAGAGAGGGGAGAGAAAGACTGTTGAGGGTGGGGGGAAAGGGAAGGTGGATGCAGATATTGTGGGGGTGGTGAGGGGGGTGTGGAAACTCACCAGCTTTGGGGCTGTTGTCCCCTGAAGAGTGAAGATGACTCCCGCTGGTGTTAGCAGCAGAGGCTGTTAGTTCTTCTGGGTGAAGGCATGACTGCTGTGGGGGAGTTGAAAATGTGTGCGGGGAGCTGAGAGTGAGTGGAATCTGGTTTTCTTTTTCAAGCACGGGGGAACCTCGCTAATTCGCGCTAAATATAAGAGCAGGTGCAGTCTACCAAATTCTGCGAATTAGCGAGTAAGTAAAATCAAGACATACCCACTGCAAATACACTTATTTATTTTGGCAAGTGTAGCTTAGCCTTGTTTCTGATGCTACCATAGCGTACTAATATCCTGTAGTACACTTGTAATTCAGTGAAGTCTTACTAACATGAGACATCACTATGTGTTTTAAGTAGTGTTCAGCAAAGGGAGAATTAGCGAGGTTCTTCTGTAACTTTGTTGAATCAAAGAAATGAGATCACAGCAATACAATATTGCTTTGTAGTACAAACATACAAAACATTGTTTTTCAGAGTAGTGTGCAATCTATTTTTAAAAAAAAAAATCTCCGTGGATTTTTCCGCAGATTTTCCGCAGATTTCCAGTGGCCCCACTGATACCTTATCCACTCATCACCAAGGTTCGTTT
This sequence comes from Corvus cornix cornix, assembly GCF_000738735.6. Taxonomy (NCBI): domain Eukaryota; kingdom Metazoa; phylum Chordata; class Aves; order Passeriformes; family Corvidae; genus Corvus; species Corvus cornix. Next base: position 36,146,512 of record NC_046335.1, read on the forward strand.
ACATTGTAGGCTTTGACAATGACTATGTTTACTGCTAGTTGCCAGATTTGTGACTTTTGTCCATCTGATTTTTTTTTTTTTCCACTCATTAACATCAGACTGTCAGGTTTGGTACTGCAGAAGGACTTTATTTATCTCTTGCAAGACTGGTTGAAAACTTCTAACCTTCAGCTTTTCTCTTGTTCTCCTGTGTCTGTACAGATGGCTGTTAATGCTTTTACTCCTGTCCCCCTTGTTTTTTAGGAGGATATAAATGCTATAGAAATGGAGGAAGACAAAAGAGACCTGATATCAAGAGAGATCAGTAAATTCAGAGACACACACAAGGTAGTATTCTTGTTTTTGCACTTGATACAATTAGGCTTTTTCAAAATCCAAAAAACCACTATTATAAAATTTAGCAGTACATTGCAATATCACTTAAAATGATGTTTATATTAGGTTTAATATACATGTAGTTCTTTACAAGTCAGAAAAAGACAGTTGCCACGTTAAAGTGGCCCGTGACATCTTTATGCTAAGACATTGATTGCTACTGAGTATTTTTCAGTCTTCTCACTTCAGCATGAAAAAAGGCAGCTTAAGTTGCTACACATACATTAAGTCAAGATATTTATAAGTGAAGGCTAAATGGGGCTGCAGTATAAGACATACACTTGAGTGTGTTTCTCTAGGTAGATTTGTAACATTATCCAAGATTTTTGAAGAGATGAAACGTGAATTAAATTAAAGTCTTTTCTTTAATAGTTCTAAGTTAAGAGTGGGGGAAGATTAAAACTAGGTCAGTGGTTACCAGACTTACCAAACTTTAGATGCATGGAAGAACTGTAAATTCCCATAAAGCTAATCTATTCATTGACCCCCACCATTATGATAGAGATCATATGGTGACTAATGCAAGATGAAACTCACAGCTTGGAAAGTAACATGGAATAGGATGTAAGTATGAGTTTCTGTTTTTTATTATACTTATGGATGCCCCCTCAGAAAAATATGCAAAGGGGTAACTGGCTTGGAAATATTTGTGCACATCAAGTCCCACCCCAGGGTCCCCACTTACAGAAGTTTCCACTAATGCTAGTGCATCTGTGAATGTTTCTGCTTTGGAAAGTGATACTTGCGGATCGGAGAGCACAACTATGCATGTGATGTTCTTATTTCAATGCTTAGCTTTAAGTTGGTATTAATTTTTCCCCAACAAGATTGGACTGGTCCTTGGTCTAGGAAAGTATCAACAAGCTGCTCTTTTGAGCACACACTTCTCTTTCAAAGTACCCCCAAATCAACATTAAAGAAAATGTTGAGGATACAGCAAGGTGAAGTGTGCCTGTGTTGTTTGGCTTTACCACTTGCAGTCACTGGGGATGGTACCATGTTTTCATGCAACCGTATCAGTATAAACACAGGTGACTACACGTTATTGTATGTACATGTATTCAGTTTTTCTCTTGACTGAAGTTGTTCAAGATACAAACCTGGGGGGAAAGAAATCTAGAAAAAGTTATCTGGAGAAGCTCAGCAATTGAATGTGAAACTGGTTAGTGGTGAAACTTCAGTAGAATTACGTTCAATTCCGAGCCCCGAGTTGTCACTGATACTAAGATGCAAAAAAGTAATACTTCTTTTAAAATTGCAAACAAAATAAACAAAAACCAAGCTTCATTGTTTCAGAAGCTGTTGGGCATTTCACTGCCTTTGATTTGTATTATTGGGGGACTATTTTGGGTTTCTTAACATCAAAAATCAACTGGAAGTAGTCATTGTGTGTATTGGATATGTTTAAAAGGGGCTGTTGAATCCTTAGCAGCTGGCTAGTGAGCCCAGTGAACCTTTGCATGTTTTTGGTATGAGTTTATAAACAATAACGACAGACTGTCAGGGTATCAGCATTGCAGGGGGCGTCCATTTACAGCACGGACGAGTCTGAAGAGAGCTCAAGGTAAGATTTATAATTCTTCTACCTGTTCATTTCTGTTCATTGCTTCAGTTTATCTGATACTGTTCCCATCCCATTACCCTTTCAGATCCTTTTATTTAGGTTTACAGAAGTTGATTGAGGTCAGATTTTGATTACAAAACAAACCAGTTTATTTTTTCAATTGGATTTTAAGAAAGTGGACTTAGGAAATGGATTTTAATATACCAAAACTTGTGTGTGTGTATTTACACTTGTGTGAATATGTTTTTAATAAAAGAAAGAAACCCACTCTTGAGAAATCTTACCACAAAGTTTTTGAGAGTGGCGAAAAATCAGGAGTTCAACTAAAGAAATTTCTATTGGAACATCTAAGATAACCTGTAAGTATCAACCACTTCAGTATGTAAACTTTCTTTAAAAGTATATGAAATTTGAGGTAAGTTGTTTTTAAAAGTTGACAACCTAGTTTAACCTTTGACCCTACTGAGGTTTAACACTGTAAAGCTCCTGGATAATACAGTCCTTAGAAATCAGTTTTTCAGCCCAGTGTATATTATAGGATCTAAGTTTTATTTTTTTCACATCAGTTTTCTACCAATTCCTACCATTTTTAGTCCCTTTTTCCTTTTGTGATTTCAATGTATCCAACATGGGGTTGCCTGTATTGTGCTATCAATGCAGCATAGTTTCACTGGATACATTAATCACTAGTGAATTAGCTTTATTTCTGTAATCCTTTGTCGGTTCTCTGGTCCCTGTGCCTATGGCAGAAGAACACTAATCAGGTAAGATTGCTTTTTAAAGTTGTCTTAAATGCTTTGTTTAAAAGAAAAGAACAAAAAAAACACAAACCAGAGAAAATGCTGTTTCATTGTTCCAGTTTTTAATTTCATTTCAGTGATGGTAAACGTGGAGCCAAAGGGGATAAACCTGTTTATTCTGCTCAATATTTGTTCAAAAAGTGGTATTCTGGCATCCATCAGGTTGCAATTTGGTATATTTGGTTGTTATTTGGTATATTTGTGAACCGTGTACTTGCTCTTCCTCCCAGAAACATAGCTAATAGGCAAGGTTAATCCAGTGTTGGCGGTCCATGTCCTAGCACAGCATCTGTAAGTTAACACATAACAATTGCTTCCAAGGATGGATTTATCTATCATTCTGTTGATGTATTTTCTATTGTCTTATAGGAATTCTGGTCATAAGAACTGTTTCTAATTGAAAAAAGTGGCAATTTTGTACAATTTTTAGTAAAACTGTAGCAGGTAACCTTTAGTTTCTGTGTTTCAAAAGAGCTATTTCCAACCTTTTTTTAACTGTCTCCATCTTGCAGTCATGGAAGTAAAGATTCCATTCTGCAGAGTCCAGTTCTTACCAGTGAACACTTAGACCATTTTTAGGGAGGGAAAAGGGGAAAAGTGTCAGTTTTCTTCACTATTTAACCGCAGGCACTGTGTGTAAGTGGATATGTTTCTTTATCCGAGTTTTCATCTAGGATGGTTTTGGTGTGCCAAGACTTTTTGGGAAACAACTCACTGTCCCAGTAAGCATTCCACTGAAATAATACTTTCCTAATTGAACAGACTTAATTTTGTCAGCTGGAAGTTCACTTTACTTGTACCCAACTGGCTTATAGGGCCAATGGAATTTGGGTCCCACCTGAATCCTGACTGTAGTGCACTCTGAATGTGCAGTTTAGTCAGCTCATAATACAAGGCCAGCCCTACTCTGCTAAGGTTGGAGATTGCTGGTCTGTGTAGATCTATGCTTTTGCACGAAACTTAGTCTTGTGATTGCTGCATTTTTATTTCATACTTATGAGTTCCAAAAACACCCACCAAACCCTATTTAACATTTTTAAATTAGTGGCGGTTTTGGTATTTCCATTACCAGCCTTGTGTGTTGCGCCGGGAGTATCCACTTTGTGTAACTACAGAATTAACTATGAAAGTTCTCTTGTTGGTTTTTAGAAACTGGAGGAGGAAAAAGGCAAAAAGGAGAAAGAAAGACAGGAAATTGAAAAAGAACGCAGAGAAAGAGAAAGGGAACGGGAGCGTGAACGAGAAAGGAGGGAGCGTGAAAGAGAGAGGGAGCGTGAACGAGAGAAGGAGAAGGAACGGGAGCGTGAACGGGAGCGAGATAGGGATCGTGACCGAACTAAGGACCGAGACAGAGACCGCGAACGAGACAGAGACCGTGACAGAGATCGTGAAAGGAGTTCAGATCGCAACAAGGATCGGAGCAGATCAAGGTAAATGTACTTCAGTTACTCTTCATTTTGCTTTTTCTTAGTGCCGTTTACTAAATGCATATAGTCCAGTAGATCAGCTGCCATTCAAAAGAAAATGATCCTTGCGGAAGATCATAGTCAGCAGCAGGAATTCCAAACGGGAGAATGCATGGTTTCCCCCACAGCACAAGAATATAAAAACTGCAATATGCAGTAAGCAACTCTCCACTCATGATTTAAGCATACTGTTTTTATCTCAAATCTCTCCTATTTTTCATTATTAGCTTTATTCCTGTTTAGGCTTATCTTACATTTGTGGTATTTTTTAGCTTAAGCAGGTTTTACTATTTCCTTTGTTACATGGTTGGCTTCTTGGTTGGATTTTGGGGGTTTTTTTTCAGTTGGTTGGGTTTGGTTTTTTGTTTGGTTTGTGGGGTTTTTTTTAGTAAAAGCAAGGGGATTACTCTTTCAAGCGGTAATTAATCATATCGTATTCCAAGTGCTGCTTTCACGTTAAATCATCTTGTCAGAAGTGTTAAAATTGTCTCTAAGCCACATAAACATGAAAGATTTCTTAAGGATACCCTTTATTTGTGGTGGTTTTGGCTGTGGAGAACTGCTAACACAGTCTGATTAAGAAATTGCCACGTGCTTATGCTTTGTTTCTGTAGGTACTGCTATTTAATGGTTAGTGCTCAAACAACTACTTTCACATAAATGGGTTTTTGAATACCATTAGTAAGTGTTGATTTTATGCCCATTTCTATACCAGCTAATCATCTTCTGCAACTGCAGAACTAAAATAACCTCTAAGATGCTATTAATCATTTAACTGAATGGAGAGGAAGGGTCTGTACTGAACTCTGGGGTTTTTTCTTCCCGCAGAGAAAAGAGCAGAGACAGGGAAAGAGAACGAGAACGCGAGAGGGAAAGAGAACGAGAACGCGAGAGGGAACGGGAAAGAGAACGGGAACGGGAAAGAGAACGGGAAAGAGAGCGGGAAAAGGATAAGAAGAGAGACCGAGAAGAAGATGAAGAAGATGCCTACGAACGACGAAAACTAGAGAGGAAACTGCGTGAAAAGGAAGCGGCATATCAAGAGGTAGGTTGGAATTTTTAAGGTTCTTGAAATAAAAAAATGTTTTTGAGAGTTGATAACAAGGCCTCTAGTATAAAATATATCATTCCTTCTCCTTTTCCTAAATATCTTTTAAATCATTTGAGTACATGATCTGGGGCAGAGTATGTAAGTCACTGTCAAAATAGACTTTTTATTCTGATGTTTTAAATTAAAATAATGCAGATTATTTATAATACAGTTGTTTTAAACAACAATCCAAACTAACTTTAAAGTAGTATTGCTGTTCTTCATGTTCTTGAGGATTGGAGTGTATTTTTTTCTGTTGCAGCGTCTTAAAAACTGGGAAATCAGAGAACGAAAAAAAAGTCGAGAATATGAAAAAGAGGCTGAGAGGGAAGAAGAAAGAAGAAGGGAAATGGTAAGGCTTATAGTTTTACATGTAGTTTTCCCTGCGTTGTTCTCTTGGTCCCATTTAGAATGGAATATTCTACTGTTACGTTTATGGATAGTAATAGAGCTCTCATTTTGTATAAAAGGCTGTGGTTTTTACTACCAAAAAAATACTCAGTTAATAGACTTGAAACAGAAGATGTCTAGTAAGTGGGAGTACTATTTAGAGTCTGGGGAAAAAAAAGCCTAGTGGCTTGGTCTTGTGAAGGCAGAAGAGTGAGAAGTCGGCAGCTGCAAAATACTGTCGTCTGATCAGCATGCACTGTTACATCTGTAACTTTTGTCAGACTTGTGACAAAGCCTACTGTGTGTTCTGTGTCATGCAGGTGGAACTAGACCTATTTTTTTAACTTCCAACCTGCTCATGTGCCCAAACCTTCTGTGAGATATGATACAATATTCTTTAATGTATCTAAGCACTTTATAAACTCCTGTCTTTAGTTCACTAGTTGTGCAATTATCACAGTTATCAACGTAACACTTGGAAGTTTTGTTCAAAAAGACACCTTTGCAAGATAGATAATTCTGTAATCTCATAGTTCTGTGCTAAAGCATAAGGAAGTTATTTTAAGTTTTAGGGGTGTTATTTCACTTCATAGTTTCCCAGAGAAAGCGAGAAGATGTTGAGAGAGTAGACAATGGATTAGGAATTGCTTCAAAGCCATATATGCAAAGAAACACACGGGATTATAAAACACATTGTTTCATGTGGAATCCAAGTTTTCCCTCTAAATGCATGAGGGGAAAAAATGTTTGAAATGGACTCAAGGATATTTTCCATTCCTAATCCTCCTGCATGCTGGCTTTGGATGGCAGTTATAGAAAGCAGTGTTAAATTTTGTGCTGAAATTACATCCATAATCATAATTTGTTTCTCAAAGTCATTAGCATAGAAGTATCTTACTGTTGGTTTAAGGATGTTGCTAAGATACAGGTTATAAGGTCCTAATTTAATTTTCCTTAAAGAACTGGGGGTTTTGCCTTTTTATTTTATCAGAGGGGGAGAGAGTCTCTCCTCTTTCTCCCTCACCCCCTACAGTGTTAGGCCTGTACATTAGTCCCACATGGTTTGTATCAGTACCACAACAGGAGAGTGCTTATCCTAGGAGCAGCCATCAGCTTTGTTTCTGTGCATGACTGTCTTAAAAAAGCCTCTTGAAACAAAGCAGTACTGATAAAATACACTTAGGCCACCATGTTGAAATACCCAGTGCTAGACTTAAAGGATTTGGAGAACAGGAGCTTTTGATCCTCTTCATCTGTAATGTAAAACAAAAAAACCCAAATAAATACGGGGGGGAGGGGGGTGTATGTGTGTATATATATATATATATATGCAAATCAGTGACACAATCCCAGTGGACCCTCTGGATGCAATACCAAAACTTTTCCATAATCTGTTTGGAAAACTCTGTATTTTTAGTTTGAAGCAGAGTAGATCTACAATTAATTTACTAATAGTACTAATAAATTTTAAACTCTTGGAAAGGAAACCAGAAATCATTATTTAAGTTTCAATTCCTTGCAGGCAAAAGAAGCCAAACGGTTGAAAGAATTCTTAGAAGATTATGATGATGACAGAGATGATCCAAAATACTACAGGTATGTCTTCGTATTCCTAACACCAAAATCTCCATTGTTCATTTTAACACAGTTGTGGGGTTTGTTGGCAGATGCTTATGGAGTTTATATTTAACTTGTAATGTAGCAATAAAAGGGTTATAATGACCTAAATTTTTTAAGTGTCACTTGATAAGTGACAGAGGGAGAAGGGAAGCTCCTTACTTCTACTTGTTAATGCTTGGGAGCAGCTGCTCATTCCTATCACTTTACTTTAGGGTGAGGCAGGGCAGAGGTCAGTGTAATGTCAAAATAAGGTGCTGAGAGCAGGGAGAAGGGAACAAACATGCCTCTAAATAATTCACTGCAAAGAAGCTGCAAATAGTATGAAGAACAAGCTTGTTAATGTAAATGATTGGGAGCATCCTTCAGCATGGGACTAGCTAACATTTGCATTAAACTAATTTAGCACAAGTGGTTTTTGTCAAAACCTATAAAACTTGATTCTTTCTCTAGAGAGATCAACAACCACATTCTCTACTTATGATTAATGTGGTAGGGTAGATTCTGTACAGTAAGGTTGAGAACTGGTATCTTAGATTCTTCTGTTACAAAAACAGAGGATGCCAGATGCTCTTATGAATCTTACTTTCATTTAGTGTGAGATATATCTGTATGGAGTTTTTCTTGTACTGTGGTACAAGCCTCTCATTGAAATGTTCTTTCAAGTACAAACTGTGTATCTTTTGTAGGGGTAGTGCTCTTCAGAAGAGGCTACGAGACAGGGAGAAAGAGATGGAAGCAGATGAACGAGATAGGAAAAGGGAAAAAGAAGAATTAGAAGAAATTAGGCAGCGTCTTCTGGCTGAAGGACATCCAGATCCAGATGCAGAACTCCAGAGGGTGAGTTGCTGTTGGTCTGACAGGAAGAAGAGAGAGTCCATTGTAATCTGGTTGTATTGAGCAAAATCGCGTAAGAGATCTGATATTTACTATTTTCTCTATTCACTTTTTCTTAAAAAGAAGTTCAGATAAACAGTAAGAACAATGGAAATGAAAAATAGCTTTCTAGATCAACATCCAGATTTGATGGAGTTTGAAACCAAATTTGAATTAATCAGTATTCCTTACAATAATGCCAGTAATTACATGTGTTTTTCTTAACTAACAGTCTCCTAAAGAGGTGGATCTTTATATTCTTTTCAAACAGTATTGGTTTTGAGAGAGCTGCTATTTTTGCTAATTGTCTCTCTCATTGTAGATGGAGCAGGAGGCTGAGCGGCGTAGGCAGCCACAAATAAAACAAGAGCCAGAATCTGAGGAGGAAGAGGAAGACAAGGTGGAAAAAGAAGAAAAAAGAGAAGAGCCAGAGGAAGAGGAGGAGGAGCCTGAACAAAAGCCCTGCCTTAAACCAACTTTACGACCCATCAGTTCTGCTCCATCTGTTTCTTCTGCTAGTGGAAATGCAACTCCTAACACACCTGGTGATGAATCTCCCTGTGGCATCATTATCCCTCATGAAAATTCACCTGAACAACAGCAACTGGAGGAGCATCGACCCAAAATAGGACTTAGCCTCAAATTGGGCAAGTTTACATTTTATTTCAATCTTTCCTATGGGATCAAAATGAGAATTGTCAAGCTGAGTAGCCACATGGTTTTCCAAATATGTCATGTGTTTTGATGTACTTATATCAAGTAGTTGTTATCCAGATGCTGTGCTTGAGTTGTCCTATCCAGAAGATACATTTTATAGAGCTCTCTTCATCCAAAACCTTGAGGGCAAAAAAGGAGGGAAGTTTATGAGCTAAGGAGGCGTGTTCAAGAGCTAATGTTTTTTAGGAATGTTCTGAGTTGGGATTGGTTACTTTCACAGGCTTTTTCACCTTAATGTATCTATAAATATCTTTTTTAAAACTCATTGCTACTTTTCATTGGTATAAGCATATGTTAAATTTAAGACCTAGGTAGTTCTTATTTTTACTTAAGAACCTTTTAAAGAAAAACAAAATTAGGTTTCTTTTCTTCCTTTTAGAATATCACACTGAACTGATGACAGTTGTGAGTGAAATTTGAGCTTAGAGTTCCTTAGTACTTTAGCAAGTTCCTGCTGTTTTAAAAAAAATTAGTTCTGAGCAGCTGAAATAAAAATATTTGTATTCCAGAAGGTTTGTGTATTTATTATTTACTATTTTGATTAAATTATGCCAGGCTGCACTTTGAGCTTACACTGTCTTATATCTTGAACGATGAGAGACTGTATGGTATCAGGCTGATTAACACTTTTCTTATGCATTACAACCTTTCACTTCTGTGTTCTGTCTTTTCTAAGGTTGGAACTCAGTGATTGTCTTCCCTCAGAGAGTGCTAATGGTTTTCAGGGCAGAGAAGGAAGACCCTATTTTTCAAAAGGCTCAGGGTCTTGAACAACCTCCATTAGACAGCTCTACCTCTTTTCCCACTTTTATAACAGAGTTTGAGAGATTAAAAGCCAATGCCAGGCATTCACAGACATTTATGTAGCATACAAACCAATATTCCTCAAGTAATGGGGGAAGAGCAAACTAGCTTCAGTTGCAGTTGATGAATATGTTACTCTGTCTTTTGGGTTGCAGGTGCCTGCAATAGTCCTAATCAGCCCAATGCTGTAAAAAGGAAGAAGCTTGCTGTGGATAGTGTTTTCAATAAATTTGATGATGAAGACAGCGACGATGTGCCCCGGAAAAGGAAACTTGTTCCCCTGGATTATGGAGAAGAAGATAAAAGCAGTATCAAAGGCAGTGTCAATACAGAAGAAAAGCGCAAACATATTAAGAGTCTCATTGAGAAGATTCCCACAGCAAAACCAGAGCTCTTTGCTTATCCTCTCGACTGGTCAATTGTGGATTCAGTAAGTAGATTTCATTTAATCATTCTTAAAAAGGCTTAATTTTTCCAAGTAAATCTTACAATTTAATAGAAAAACAAGGTTACTGGGACCCCAGTGGATTGGAGTATCATCATCAAGTGGCGTCAAACTTGAATCCTCTATTTATTGTTCATACATAATCCTTATTCTGAAGTAGGCCTGCTTATTTTTGTTTGGTCTCTCTTGAATTGCCACTACTAATTGTCAAGCAGTTTTATGGAAGGAGAAAAACATGTTTTTACAGGGCCTTTTGAGTGGCTCTCAGAAATACTTGCAGATGCCAAATCTCTAAGGGTTATATCATTGATAGGAAAATGTATCTTCTGCTAAATAGCTGTTTGAGATGCCTGTTGGGCAATTGTTGCAACAGAGTGAAGTTTAAGGTAATTATTCATTTTGGTTTTGTGTTTTTTTCCAGACACTAATGGAACGTCGAATTAGACCATGGATCAACAAGAAAATAATAGAATATATTGGTGAAGAAGAAGCCACACTAGTTGACTTTGTTTGCTCTAAGGTTCGTATCTTCCATGTTCTCTGTGAAGTTTGGAGTTTGCTCCCTGTTTAAACTGCAGCAGTGACTGCTGGATCTGTATTTGGAAGCAGTCTGTTCTTAACTTCTCAGTAATCTGTGATACTGGTCAGCAGAGACAGTTGGTGTACTTGGAATCAATGTGTACCCTAATGTTTTACAAGTTTACCTCCCTTAATGCCTATGCACCATATGTACATGCTAGATGCTCTGATATCTGTTAGAGAAACATGGAACCAGAGAAAGAAATAATCCGTTGACAGGAGCAGCTGTTTTAACTGATGGTTTTATCATTAGATTTCAGAGTTAGTATCTCATTTGCTACTAAAATTTTTTAGCTTAAAAATAGGATTTGTGTAAATGTAGGAGAAAAACAGCTATGGTTTTTATATACCTTTTTGGATTAACTAGATGAATTTCTTTAAAAGCTTTTTAGATGTTGTTCCTTTAGTAGTAAGCAAATAAGTAAGGTTTTAGAATTAGCATTTGAACTCATTCCTTTTAGCCATTGCGTGACTTGTTTAAACTAAAGTCTGTGTAGCTTCTTCCAGCAAATTACAAACTAAATTCTTACAAGTTGCCTTTTTTAATCTCTTTGGACAAGTCTGTGGTTTTTTATCAATAGGGAATTTTGAAAATTCTTCGGTTTTCATGGTACTTGTGTTTATAATGGCTTGCCTTGGTTTATCTTGTGGGGCTACTGTATGAGAGGCAAAGCAAGTCCTGAGGGTTTTGTTACACAGTTGATTAGGAAAAAGTCAAAAGCAGAAGTTGAATATTTGCCATGCTTACATTATATATGTGTGTGTGTGCATATATATAAAAAAATTAATGGAAGTCTATGGTATTGAAAGACAACTTACTTGGTTCTGAAAAAAAAATTAAATACTTAACCAGGTAGGTGAGAAATCCAGTTATGAGGAGTGTTACAGGAAGAGCTTTGCCTTTGTTTTCCATTAACAGTTTATTGTTGAAGGAAGGGAAGCTTTTGCCTTAAATTAAGAAAGCATAATTGGAGATGTTAGAATAGCCAGCAAATACAGGACCTGTGAATCTCTGGAGCTTCCTGGAACTTGTTCCTCAGTAATTGGCCGTAAGCTACCACTCACTATGATGGATTCTGATGCAGTTTAGTACTAATTTTTGCCACGGCTATTACTGGAACCTAATGAACTGCAAATACTTCTTGGATGTGCAAAGCATTCAGAATTCCTTGGACATAACTGGATTTTGTCCAAAAATGTGTATAGGGTTTATTCTAAGTTTTCAGTCTAAAAACATTTGTTTCTTTCAGGTTATGGCTCACAGCTCACCACAGAGCATACTGGATGATGTTGCCATGGTAAGCAGAAATTCTATAACTGATACACCTTCTACATTTTATTGAAGCTAGAAGTCAATTATGCAAAATAGCAAGAGTCCATAACAGAAAACACGCATTAGATATGATTAAGCACATCATGCTAGCACAGGCATTAGTTTGCAGTTATGATACCTAGGTACAAATTACTGACTCCTCTTCAGGATTTCTCAGTATTCAGAAATGTGGAACAAAGATTTTTGTCCCTACGAGTAGATGTCAAAATCAACAATAACAGAACTGTATCAGAAAGAAAAACTTTTGTTCCTTCTTGTTCTTCTAAATAGATTTGTATTAGTGGTTTAGTGGGTCCTTTCCTAATTAATGAGCAAAAGGTGATTTTCTGTAGAAGAGTAAAAGCTCTTTTTTGCCTGATGTTGGAAGAGAGAGACTTCATGAAATAATGCTACTGTTCCACCATGTTTTCATACACTGAAGGATGAATAAACACTAATTGTCCAGTCTCTTCCTGTAAGGAAACTTGGAGGCAAAGTTGGTAGGAGCCACATGCATAGTGCAAGATAGTAGATAAGTTTTGGTGTGACTATTAGGGACTTGGGGAACTTCTGAGAGATGTTGTGGACGCTAGAAGTTTGTACGGATTCAAGAAAGCCTAGATAGTAAGTTCAGGGAAGAGAAATCCATTAAGAGTTTAATAAATATCTAAGGAAGTTCCAAGCTGAAAATGAGCGGAGATTAGGAGTTAATTTAAGGGAAAATACCACATGTGAATGTCCTGTTCTTACATTCTTTCTGAGCCTGCCATTTCCCTGCCTCTTCCCAAACCACTTTTGGATACTAGTTTACTGCTGCCTTTATCTCTAAGTGCTCAACAGCTGCACTATACAAGTATATAGTTAGAGCCTGGTTACTGATGCTGGACAGATGAACTTGCCAGAGTTTTTTTTAGTCCCTCCCTCAAAGACTTGTATTATGCTACCTGCACTTTGTAGTTCTGATGTATCTACAATTAGTCTTTATAGCTGGAATGCATAACCTAAAAAATAATCTATAAAATGTGTATTTCCTACAGGTACTAGATGAAGAAGCTGAAGTTTTCATAGTCAAAATGTGGAGGTTGTTGATATACGAGACAGAAGCAAAGAAGATTGGCCTAGTGAAATAAAGCACTCTCCTTGCTTCTAGGGTTCCACTTCAATTTTGGGCTTTTTTTTTCCCCCCCATTGTTCAGAGACATTGAATTCTCTCTGTTCTCAGAGACTTGAGACCTGTATTTTTTTATGTAGAAAATGTGAATTTTTTTGTCCTCTGCTCTGAGGCCCCTTTTACCCTTCTCAGTTAGTTATCAAATCCTGCATTGGTTCTCTTTATAATACACGAGGTACAATTACCGGTATGTTTTATAAGCTGCAGCTACTGTACATGCTCTTTGGTAATTTTGTTATGTTACTCTGATTCTTGTAAATACTAAGAAAAAAAAAATCCCCTGTTTTGCAAAACATTTGCACTTAATGTGGAACTATATCAGTTACAGATGAAGACAAAGGATTTTACTGCAAGTTTATCAGTGTTTTTTTGGGGGCATACTTTCCCTTTTTTTATTTAAGGAATGATCAAAATACGATTTAAAAATAAGTATCTTGAGCTGTTTTTAAAGAACAGCTTTGTGTGTTCATTTGATCTCTTCATCTGACTGGAAAAGGAGTTCCTTCAAACTTCTCTTTCTAATGTGAACCAGTAGTGGTCTTGGTACTTCGTTGCCCATTAAGAATTACTAATGAAGCTGGGAACTTAATCTCTTGCAGATGCTCTGCTTCTTTCTCAGAAAGTGTAAATCACAGGAAGTTTTTTATTTAGTCAGTTAAAACAAGAGCAGGACCTAAATTCAGTAAGTGCTATCTAATGGTTTCTGGTTTTTTCTTCTGCTCAGTTTCATTCTAGCCCTTACCTACTATCCCTGCTGTCTCCAAAATAATCAGATGTCTTTTTTTGAAAGAAATTATTTTTTAAAACTTTTTTTTAGTATTTAGAAACAAAACAAACAAAAAGCCCTGTTTGGATGTAACTGTCTCTTAAAAAAAACCAACCATGAAAACTAAACTGTAAGTTTTCAAACAAAGCTGAAATCTTGTTTTTATCCATACTGTTAAACTAGCCCTGACTTTTGTTTTCTACTGTATGCCATCTGTTGTCCACAAAAAGAGGGTAATATTTTCCTGCCTTGTTTGTATGTTTTTTTATAAATAGACTGATATGGTATAAATGATGACATGTACTGTAAACTGCATTTTTTTTATCTCATACCTGGGTAAGAAGTCAAATCTATAATGTGCTGTGAGCTGTTTTGATTGCAGGAGGACTGTGTTCCAGGGAGCAAACTGTCTCAAAATTATTTTTAATTTTTAAAACACAATTCTTAATAGCAAACAAATTAAGTAAAAGTGTTCCAGTATCTCTATATTGTATTTAACTGAAGGATACAGGTTGACCTGTTCAGAAAACATAACTGTGACCTTGAGTTACTAGTTCTTTGTATCTGGAGAGGACACTTGAAAACACTGTTCTTAACAAACGGGATCGTGTAAAGGTTCCACCATGTAAATATTTCAGATATTAAAAATGTATATATTTGATTTAAGGGTTGACATTCTTTTGGAGTCTTATGCAGCATGCAATTGTATTTAACACTGCTTACTGAATCAACAAGTGTTCCCAAATTAGGGATGGGGGTTTTTTTAAAACTACCTCCTGCTTGTATCAGATGACTAGAAGCCTGCAAATTTAGACATCATCCTAGTATGTTCTTTCTCATCCCTGTGGTACTACACTACACACCACAAAATGTTCTTTTTTAACTTGAAGTGTCATGCTCAGATGTTACTTGTATGTTGTGCTTGAGTTTGCATGAGAATGTTTTTGTTTGCATGCTTATATGTTGCAATCTTCCTATTTTTTCTGCAACTTGATGGTTACAACCCTAAGAAATTATATCCCTGTTCTCCGTATACAGTTCTGCATTTACCATTTACCAAAAAGTTTTCAAATTCTAAATAAATTCAAAACTTGCCCTGTTAGTAGAAAATACAGAGAATAGCAAGAGTGAACTTCATGAGTGCCTTTTGACCTCGTAAATGGCATTCTCTCTCATTAGTAGTAGTTAAGCAAGACAAATGTGACAAACACATTGTAATGCCACTGTGTGACAGATTGCCCAACATCCTTATACAGATTCTTCAGAGAAAGCTCAAGTTGTGAAACTTCCATTTATTTCTGTCCTAAACTAAAGCTGTGTGTGCAATAGATGTAAGCTTGTACTCTTCCTTTCCTAAGGAGACCGAAGGTGCCTGGATGAGAAAGACATGTAGACTTTAAGCTGGAGTGTTAATAAGTATATAGAATCATTGTGATATCATCAAAACAATTTTGTAGAAGTTGAGATTTTCTTCAGTAGAGGAATAAGAAAGGAATGTTCACTAGATGAACTCTGGTTTGGCTTACCAGCTTTTCATTTTTCAGAATGCAAGTATAAAGTCACTTCTACTTTTACCTCTTAGTCAAATTACTGTTATTATGTCTCAGTGATATTATATTTTTTGTGTGTCAGTGGTGCTGGGGAGTAGAACACAGATTATGTATTATCAACATGCAGTAACAGAATTATTTCAAGATAAATTTGGAAAATCTGGGGTAGAAAAAGCCTTTTTTGCCAGTATTACAACAGTTCACTGTCTGGAGGTATGATTTAATACACTGTGTTATGTTAATGAATGCACAGATCGGGAGTATGCTCCAAATGAGATACATGAGTAAAGTATGTATGTTGCCACCAGGTACTCAGTGCATCATGCCATAGTACCACCCATACTGTGAGGGAGGTACTCCAGAAGTTCCACATACTGTGTAGTGAAAAAATACCACTATTTACACAGCAGGACTGGATGTACTTGTTTATCTGGACCGTACTGTGGAGTAAGGCTTTAAAACTTGACATGACACATGCTCTTATTCTCCTGATAATCATTTTGTGCAACTGCCATTCAGTGTTTGGAATATGTAAGTGCAAAATCTGAAGTATCATTTTTCTTTATTAATATGCATTGAAAAGAAATGGGAAGCAAGGAGCAAGTAAGATCCATCAGCAAGAATTATATATTGTTATATTTAAGCTGGTGCGAGACTTTTTTTGTTCTTAAGAGTATTTAACCTGCTGACCTATTGATTTGGTCTTCCTAATCTTGGCTGTTTCCTTCATTCTCTTTAAGCAGGAACCTGTACTGAAAATAATGATCTAGCTAGATGGTCATGGCTCTAAATGTGGGCAGGGGAAAGGCCTCAAACAGTGAGTTTAGCTTCTTACTGAATTCCTGTGTCTCACTACTAATGCTTTCCTATTACTGAGAGGGAAGTAGACCTTTCATGCTTAGTAAATAGAGTTGCTAGATAGCTGCTTGCAGGAATAGTATTTTGGAAAATGGACATGCTGAAAACTGCAAGCTGTTGGTTTTCATTTTACATTGAGTCACACTTTTTCATATTATATACATTATCATGTGTAGGAACATTGGGTACAGAATTAAAAACAATCATGCGTGTGAGGAGTGTAAGGTATTGTTTAATAGACATTTCATCATGGATCAGACTGATACAAATAATAGAAGATAGTTTGGTACAGCTGTATGCCCATGTTTAGTTGGTTGAGTTTTTTGTTTGGGTGTTTTCCCCTTTTAAATTACAAGTAGTTTTATTTGATTAATGGTTAGACATCACTTTCAGTCTAAAAATGGCTTATTTTAAATGCATTTCATATGCCTGTGAGCTACTGAAAGTCAGTATTTGTGTTGCAATGCTTACATCAAACCTTTTAGGTGCAATAGTTCTGTCTCTCTTAGTTTTACCATAGATCTTCCTATAGCATAGTCAGATACTGAAATACAACATTGTTTTGAAGATGGAGAATTACATGCTCCCTCAGATTTTACATTTTCTATATTCAGAGTGGTTATATGTCTCATAGCATTTGCTATAAGTTACTAACCCAATTGATTATGCACTCGAAAAGGAATTGTGGGTTACCCTTCAACTATGAATAGCAAGGTAAGTTTCAAATTTGGAATTGACTTTGTTATTTTTTTTTTTCCACTAACCAGTCACAGCTGTACTTAGAGGCTTCTTGAAAAGATACCATGTTGACTTCTAATACTGTCTTTATTTTGAAACGTAAATATTGCTTCAAGTTATTTTCTTAATTCCTTTTTTTGTGGGACCATTTTAAAACAGGATTACTGGCATATATGACTTGCATTTAAAACAGCCAAGAAGTGTATTTTCTCGTAATACCTCTCTTTATCTGGTACTAGGTTAAAAAGGTCAAGCTAGATTTCCTTTTCGCGATTCCTCGTTGCTGGAGTTTCAGCGAGTGCTGAAACTTCCCACCCACGCGTTTTGGTTTCAGGCACTTGCTGACGGCAGAGCTTTCGGCGTGTTCCTTCCGAGGCACTTCCTCGTGCCCCCTGCGCGCCGGGGTTGCCGGGGCCGGCCGCGGGTCCGCCCCCAGCCGGTGCAGGGGTGCGGTGCGGCGGCTGCCCCGGGCCGGACGCTCCGCATCGCCCGTCGGAAGTGAGGTGGCGGCCGAGGGCGGGGCGCGGGCCGGAAGCGAGCGGGGCCGGGCTGCGGGCGGCGAGGAGCCGGCGGCGGAGCGCGGGCAAGGGGCGCCGGGCAGGTCCGTCTGTCGGCGGGGACGCCGGCGCAGCCCCGGCGGGGCGGGCGAGGGCGCGGTGCCCGGCGGGCCGGGCAGCGAGGGGGGGGGGCTGGGCGCGCTGCGCCACTGGGGGCGGGCCGGGCCCGGTGTTTGGGCGAGCCCTGCGGCACACGCCCACGGGCCGGGAGGGTCCCTGCCGCTCGCCCACTGCTCAGACCGGGGCTGGCTTCGGTGTGGCTGCGCTGGGCCTGGGCAGCTGGTGACACCGAGTGGGGTCGGGCCGGGGCCTCACCCGCAACCCCAGCACTGCGGAGGCCTCGCAGGGGCTGGGACCCCCGTGCCTCGGCTGCGACGAGGCTGCTCCGGGCCGGGGTAGGGCTGAGGGCGGGCTCCGCGGGGCGGCGGGGGTGCCCCCAAAGCGGTGGCAGCTGCTTCTTGCTGTTCACTTGAGGGAGGAAGCAGGGGTTAACCGCGCCGCGTTTGTCTGATCGATACTTGCTTTGCTTTCTCTCCTGCAAGGAGCTTACTTGCGTGTCACCTCTGTTTATTAGGCTAAATGTAAGCGCATGACAGCGACAGTTGTAACTCCCGTTGTTCTGACCTAGGAAAGCCAAAGGAAGCAAGGAGGAACTTTTTTAGACAGGCTATTTTAACATTAACAGCTTCATTAGAAAAAAATGTTTTGGTGAGTCCTTTTCAGGTAAAACAAGCAAAGTTTTAGTTTATGTCCATTTATGCGCAGTTCATTTATAGATTTCATTCATTCATAGTTATGATTCAAATACAAATTTCATTTATTTAGAAATATTAAATAAAGTTGTTTGGGAAGATGTCCTGAATCCATTTTCTGAGCTCTTGAATTTTAAAAGAAACTGTTTTAACAAATCATAAATTTTGAGGTCTGTCATTCAAACTTTGGAGTAACTCTTCCCTCAGTTACTCTTTCCTGTCTTCTGGTTCTCTCTGCTCCTCAGTAGCTGAAGGTTTTTTGTTTGGTGAGTTTCTGGTGGTTTTCTTTACCAGTCTGTAAAGTAGGATTTTGTGATTGGTGTTTCATTTTGGTTTTCTCTCCAGTAGTTTAATTAGAATTTTGACATGCTGCTATGTGAAAAATCTCGTTCTGATAGTCCACATCTGGATGAAAATTCTCAGCTTTTTCCATTGTGGTTGCCCTGGCACTGAGAATTTCTACCAATAGCAGCCTTGAAACATCATTGGTTTTATTCTGTAGCCCAACCAAAGAATTAGAGTAAAATTTTAAAAGAAAGAGCAATGTAATTCATATTTATTTTCATCTAATCTTACATTTAAATTATATTTTAAATTAGATGTGCCTTATTTTTAGTAGCAAAAGTGGAAGGGAGCTATTGTAGTGAATATTACATTCACTTTCTTTTTCCAAACAGTTTGTATGCTCCCACTAGACTTGTTAAATTGGTGTTGCTTCCTATTGGCTCTTCAGTGTGAGCTTCACTAAGTTAGCTGCTGAAGTTAGTAAGCACTGTGCCCTAGTCTTGTTTGATACATATTTATTTGTAAATAGAGAAACAGCTTCTGTTCTATTTATGAAAATAGGCTTATCTCTCTAAGTAAGATACTCTCTTGCAACAGTTGTGTCTTGCTGCTGCCAAAAGTGAGAGGCTTTGTTTGGTGATGTCCTCCGTACTGATCCCTCAGTACATTCGCTGAGTATACTAAAACAGCAGAAAAATATTATTGTTTTCCTGGATTTGTTTTCTTCCATTTTAGTCAGTAAAATTTACTGTAAGGGGGACTGATGAGTGCTGGAGTTGGCACAAGGTAGGAGTAAGAGCCATTTGGGATGGACTGGCACTCCACCCTTGAGGTGTATTCATTATATATGTTTTGTGTAACCAAGCCTATTATTTATCTAGGCCTGCTCATTGTCTTTTAAAATTATGGGGTTCTTTCCTGATATTTAGTTAGGTCAGTCAAACTTCCTCTTACCCCTATCTTGCTTTATCCCCTCTTGTTATGGAGCATGTTCACGCAGTTAGTGTAGGACAATTTTGTTATCTGAATTTCTTATGGAAGAACATACAAAGCTGTTACACGTGGCATGTTTATGTAGATGTAGCTGGTACACACGGGGAACTGAATGCATGTTAGTTCTTGAGGCTCAGCTGAAATACTGTCTTGTGTAGCACTTAGGTACTCTGTGATACTCTTGCAGCGTCACAGTGTTAAGGATATGTCTGGATTTTAAATAATCAAGTGTAACTCAGTCATCCTTGAAAATGACTGTTAAATTTATCAGCAATCCAAAACTGAACAACCTGGAACCATTGTGCTCTGATGAGATAAAATCATGGAAGTTTTGCTCTGAGCAAGTGTGGAATGCTTCTCATTTATTGCACAAAAAGAAATGGAGAACTGCTTGAATTATTAGTCTTGTTGCTGTCTGACTTCTGTAGCTGATGAACTAATTTGATAACACTTAAGAGGCTCTTATTTTTGTGCTGGAAAATCCCTATTATTACCTCTTAGTAGATGTGATACAGTCTGGTATCATGGTTAGATACAAAATGGTTGTCTTTGGTCTATGTGAACTCCAGAGATTGGAGTAGGGAGGGGAGGGAGAACCTGGTCATGTTAAGAACAAAGGCTTTTTACACATCTCTTTCCTTTCAGCATCCCAAGAGGAAAAGTCCATTTGGAGTGGAAATAAGTGATTCCCAGAGGACTGTCCCAATGACAGAGCTGTCTGCGCATTTACCCCAGTTTCAGCATGGGCAGCTGACAGAAAACTTCCCTGATACCCACCTCAGCAACACCGTATGTAACAAACAATTTTACTACCTGGTAGCAGTTAAATGGGGATGAATAGTTTGTTGGGATTAATTTTATCTTTCTGAACTGTTGTGGTGATAAGCAGTGCCAAAAGAAATATGCTGCAAAACTATCTGATGTTCGAAACTAATTTTTATGTACAGATAAGACTTCCCCAGTTTAAAGAGGTGTTGGAGTGACCAAGCCATCAAGGAGGAAAAAAAAAAAGAATGGGGTAGAACACTGGTATCAAACACTGACATTTACAGGATTTAGTGAGCTCTCTTGATCTAGCCTGGCTGTGGTTTGCTTGGTTCACAGGTTTCTCAGTCACAGAATTAATTTTAGTCTAGGTAGAGCTTGAAGCCTGGGTTTTGTTATTGCTGTTGCTGGAGGACTGTTCCTCTGCAGGAAGAACAGCTCTGTCTGGTCTTGTGAATAATTCTCAAGGTGCTCACATGGTTCTTGAGGTTTTGGGGGAGGAGGAACTCAAAACATGAAATTTTATGTGAGTGCTTTGAAAGACCTAAGTGCATACTTGTTGCTAAAATTATACCATTGTACTATATGTATTTTGGTAAAATCAGGTTTAGATGATCTACTTGGGTGTGGTGCTCAGGCTCTTAGACTTGGCACACTGTTCTTTGTTCCTGCTACAGCTCTTGAATATCAGGTTTCCTTGTGACAGAAATGCTCTTGTGAGGCTGGGCCACTTGTAGCCATGTCTGTGGCAGTAATTCAAGAGAATGTTGTGATTCCTGCTTCAACTCTTCTATACAATTGAGCAGTTTAAATAGAATTTTGAAAAGTCCTCAGATAAGCATCATGCTATATCAGTAAAAATATAGAACATTTGAAAAATTAAAACAGAAAAGTGGGAACTTTCCTACTGCATCCTTTCTCCTTTTACTTCAGAGGGAATAAAAAAGGTTTATTTTCCTCTTGGACAGGTGAGAGATTAATTTTTATTGAACACTTCTGCCAGATTAAAAAGGCAGAGCTCAGCGATAAACTGTGGGCTCACCATCCTTACATATAACTTGGTGATGCTCCTTACCAGCAAGGGGTTCTATTTTCTTCTCACTAACAGACTGTACTGATGAATAATTGCCACTTACGCTTTTCCTTTCCATGATTAAGTAACTGTAGTTTTGATACTAAGTTGTAATGATGTTTCTCCCCTTTACACATCTACTTTGTTTTTGTACATACCTACTAAAGCCCTTTCCTGCTTAAGTATACTAGCTTCTGAGGCTAACAGTCAGCATGTGAAATCACTAAGTGCTATAATTTGCCATCTCTTCTTGTAGTCACACACAAAGAGTTCAGCCCAGTCTTCAGTATCTGCCACTGCATAATGACCTTTTAACATCAGTGGTGTATGTGAGAACTGATTAAGTCCATGCCCACTGTCAGTAATGGTGGTCTGCTTCTGATGGATAAATCTGGATTTAATAACTAAAAACTTCTTATCAAATATGCTAGGTCTTTATCTCTTGGTTCAGGGGCAGCATTGGTCTGGGTTTGCTATTAACTATTTTCCCGATAGGGGGAAAAAACACTATCATTTGCTTCTGATATTGTTTATTCACCTGAAAGCGCGTAGTTCATAACTTACATTTGCTTACGGTGTTACAACAGGTGTTACTGACTTTTTAGCTTCAGAGTTTTCACTTTTAACTATGTCTGAGGAAAGTGAAGAGTCTGTTCCTTTGCTTCCACTTCAGCAAGAGTCCATGGCCTCTGCTCTGTTTAATACTGATCAGGTAGGATATAAGTGCACTTTGTTCTTTTAAGCAGTGGGGCACGCGCATGTCACGTTTAGCTACACTTTAGTAGCCTGAAAGGACAACTTATTTTCTAGCTTTAACTGCAAATTAGAGAATAACTCATGTAACTCTTGATTCTGATCTGATTTTCATGCACTGTGTTTTAGTATGTAAAGGTCTTTTTTGGTGTCTTTGTCCCTTACTAGTGAAGGGAATAAAATAACACATGTAGGTCTAATTTTTGCAGTTTTTCTCTTTTTGTTTGATAATACAGGTTTTTGTAGTGGTGTTCTTAGTTGATCAGGCTTTTCCTTTAGCTGTTTTTGTGTCTTCTCTGTGAAGCTGTAGATTTTTAATTTATTTCGTATATTTCTGTTCCAGAGATGGGGTAAGTGCTCCCTCGTGCAAGACTGTTATTACAGCAGAG
Source organism: Corvus cornix cornix (assembly GCF_000738735.6). NCBI lineage: Eukaryota > Metazoa > Chordata > Aves > Passeriformes > Corvidae > Corvus > Corvus cornix. Next base: position 36,169,196 of record NC_046335.1, read on the forward strand.
AAAAAGCAACGCATTCAGCAAGTGTGCAGAAACTTTAATACTCAGTCTGCTCCACTTGTGCAGCGTTCCAAGGCTCTGTTCATCTCCGCTATAGTGTTACTTATGATTATCTTAGGTAGTTTATTTAGATGGTTAAGTGTATTGGTGTCCTCTTGTAGACTGAGAGAAATGAAGTATTTTACTATCCAAGTGAAAAATGTTACATTTCTGCTGTAATCTGTACAGAAATGGGTTTAGTTGTAGCCAGCATTTCAGGTTAATTAAACATGATCTCTTTATTTGCATTCTCCCATACTCCCATTTCTATCTGACTTTCAATAATTGTATGCGAGGACTTTATGCAAGATGCCAAGTGATTTATAATAAATCTTTCATTAAGTAAGAAATAATTTTGAACCCACCATCTTTTTCAGGTTATATTTCAAGTAAATGATACTAAATTCAAACTAAGGTTAAAACTTGTAACTCTAAAAATCTGGTTGTGTCCTAGTTTTAATTGTTTAATTTAGACTATTTTAGTTTGGGTTTTCTTTCTCCTCTTACGTTCCATTTCCTTAATGAAAAATGAAACAGATTTTCTTAGAAGACAGATCTTGAAACTCTGCTGAGCTTGTTCCTGAGGATATCACAAAAAAAGGGAAGAAATAGGCAGAGCATTTGGTGCATATTGTTACTTTGTACTGCTTTGTAAAAGCAAATTTTTCATGAGTTGGGGAAGTTGTAAAGCTTCAACCAGGGTTTTAGCAGTGTCAGTATTTACAGTTTAAAGTCCAGGGACTTGTGCTCCTTAATCACTTAAGTGCTTTTAAAAACCCCACTGAGTTTCTGAGTGTGTACTTAACGTCTTCGCTTTTCTGAGGGTGGGGCTGGGAAAATTCTGTAGAAAGAATCTCTAAAATTGCTATTGATTTGTTGAAAAATTGCAGTGAATAATGAGGTACAAGTCAGCAGTTATGTTTGGAAATGCTAGTGAGATCAGGTAATTGGACTTCAACATCGCACATTTAAGGAAACAAACTACCTGAGTAAAAATACTTAAGGAAAAACAAATTATGTTATTTTCAGTGCCCTGTCTTATGTCCAGATCAATTTTATGGAAACTGAGTGATATTTTAAAAGTATTGCAAAAGATATCTTCCTTCAGTTTGTTGTACATTTTAATCTAATGCTGCTTTAGTGCACTTAGTCAACTTACTTCACTTAGCATGAAGCAGTGCAGAAGAAATGAGATAAAGATTTTTGATTCCTTACAAAAGTATTTCTTTATCTCCTATATTAAACCTCTAGAATTTGAACAGTATGGCACTGATTTTGGACGTGGTAACACACTAAAAAAACTAGTGTTCTGTATGAACTGTCACATTTTAGTGCTTGTTTAGAGTGCCTGATAATGGTTTTGTTTCTTTGTAGTCCAGAACAGGTAAAGCGTAGAACACTCACATATTGTGTCCTCTGTATATGCACACAACATATGAAAGGTGAATGCTCCCTGCTCTTGGGGCTTCTTGAAGAGGGTACAAAAGATTTGTGACACAAGGAGCTTGGAGTGCAGGCCTGATCATTTACTTGTAGGTGATCCCAGTTTGTGCTTTTGCTTCCATTGGAAGTTTACCACTGTCTTGGTGTTTGAATTATACCCTTGATGTTTCATGTATTATGCCCTTCATGTTTCAGTATTAGGAAGGACAGGAAGCTCTTCCATATTTATTGGTAAGAGTGGTGGAATTCCTTCAATGTCAGTGAAAGGATGTGGCTGTAGGTTCCTTGGGAAAGAAGAAAGAATCGGCGTGCTTGACTTACCACGCTAAAACTTTGGGATCAAATAGCACTCTAAAGACTGAGAATTACCTGAGTTTCATCACCATTTCTGTGTCATTCTTACTAAAAATGTGAGAACACAATACCTCATGAAAGGCCATTTTAATATATATTCTACTTAGTGTGCTGTAGTGGCAGTAACATAGTAAAGGAAGTAGACATTTTCTTGCCATTTTCATGGAGAGGGGATCATAAATGTCTGTTTGGCATTATTCTTAAGGGTCAATACAGTTAATTCTTGTCAAGTTACAGGCGTTCTACTGTCATGCATCTTTTTACCAACTGTGGTTTGAACCAAGGGAAAAAGATGCCTTTATTCACCTTTTGAAATTCTGTTTAAAGGAAAGGTGACACAGGCTCTTAGATGCAACTAGCCTACTTTTGACTGTTGGTGTTTTTAATGTAAATGTTTCTAACGTGACCTTGTGCTCCTGTTCTTTTAATAACTGTGATGCAATTAATTAGTACTGTTCAAATCCCTGCTGTAGCAAGTGTTCTTGGTAGTAAATACTATCTTACATGTTTCCTCCTCAGGGTCATCTTAAGCTTAATGTATCAGCACATGATTGTGGAGAGTTGCTGAGGAAGCTGGTTTTTGTGTATTGCAGAATGACAACAGTGAAAGACGTCGCCATGATAATAGTGAGCGCAGAAGAAATGACAATGCCGAGTCTGAGACTAATGGGCAGCCACAAAACAACATTCAGCGAGTGGTGGAGCAAGATGAAGAAGAAGATGAAGAGCTAACACTGAAATATGGGGCAAAACATGTGATTATGCTGTTTGTGCCTGTCACACTTTGCATGGTGGTCGTTGTTGCAACTATCAAGTCTGTCAGCTTTTATACACGCAAGGATGGACAGCTGTATGTATCAATATTTTTCCCTATCTTTCTAGTGGACTTAGATAAATTTCTTTAAACTGCCATTTCTGCTGGCGTCTGATTCAAGCAGTGAATTTCCTCTTGCCTCCATTTTCTCCTTCTCCAGTCCAAAGATAGTTCTGTTCTCTTCCTTCCAGAAACCAGACTCTTCTCTTTGGGGTACTGTTGACATTTGTGGGATAATATCTTGGTTGTTACTGCTTAATTCAAATCCGAGTCCTCATTTTAATACTTCATCATACTCTGTAGTATTTATAAAATAAACTCAGTTGTGAGCCAAAGCCATTTCATGTGTACTATGCAAGAATACAAGCATTTTGGAAAAGTAGCAAAACTACTAGTGTAAATGAAATAACATATATGCCATGTTCTGGTTTGCCCATGCTATTTGATAAAGAAATTCAAATGCAAGGGGAATATAACTTCAAGAGGTTCGCTTCTGGTGAAGTTATAGAAACTTCCCTGGCAGATGTCTCTGTAGATTTTTTTTTAGATTTTGGTAAAATATTGATTTTGAAAAAAAAAAAAACCCAATTCAAGTGAAAGCTGATTTGAGAGAAAGAGAGCAAAGGAAGAACACTGAGCCTGTCAGAAACTGCAGCAAGCCATAGAATCACAGAATGTTAAGGAGTTGGAATGGACCTTAAAAGTCAGTCTAAATGTTCCACTGTGAAAACATTTAGACAAAATGATTCAAAGTGTGTTTGGCTTTGAAATGTTTGTATAATACAAGCATGTCATAAATTGTTTCAATAAAACATGAAGTTCTTTACTTTAGAAGTTGTTGATCAAAGAATTTTATTTTTTTGAGATTTTATTTATGGTGTTTTCTCTCTGCCTCGCCTTCCCACCCCACAGTGAAGTAGTTGGCCCAGGAGGTTGTATTTCTTTAGGAAAGAGTGAGTTGAGCCTGTATGTTGTTTTGTTGAAATCACCAGGGAGCCTTTCATGGTGAATCCATAAGTGAAACTCCAGCTGCACTGGCAAGCACGAGTGGTGGCATGGGAGAGTGGCAGTGAAACATGGCATGGGAGTAGCTGTATTGAACAGCGGGCAGTTGCAGGCTTTATCTGCTTTACAAAGCAGGTAACAGTAGTAATCTAAGAATGTAGGAAATGCAGGTCTTCTAAGGAATTCAGATTTGCCTAGTATGATACTATGCCACCTTTCAAGTTTTGCCTTAGTAGAAAATAGATGTTGCTTCTACAGCTCTGAAATAAAAGATTACTGCAATTTTGTTTGATGTTGGCCTCACATACCAGAAACATCTGTGCATTCAGTGTCATTTCAGTTGACTTTTTGTTTTTGTAGCATCTACACTCCTTTCACAGAAGAGACAGAGACAGTAGGACAGAGAGCCCTGAATTCTATTCTTAACGCGGCCATCATGATCAGCGTTATCATTGTCATGACCATCCTCCTGGTTGTGCTTTACAAGTACAGGTGCTACAAGGTGAGTAGCTTTGCTAGCTTTATTTGTTAGTACAGATTATTTAGAGAATGGAACAAAATGAAGGCTTATCAAGGATGAGTGAGCAAAAGTAGCAGAATTGGTGATTTAATTCACTGTTTCAATTTTGTGGCTTCTGTTCGTTTGACACAAAGCAGGGCAAAAGGCCCAGTGCTATCGCTGCTATCTGTTCTGTCAGTTAGAAATAGGGTGACATTGCTTTCTATTCTTTTGAAATGTTCATGCACTGAAATCTTTCTGTGGTCAAGAAATACAAAGGACAGACTTGGTTGTACTTTGAGGGCTCCCCTCTCCCACCCTGTCCCCAGTACAGACGTCTCCTATCAGTGTGATGCATGTATGGCTGTACAGACCAGGCAGTATTCTTACGGCAAACACAGAGACTCTAAGGCTCTTTGTGGAAGGCTTCCGTCATGTAATGATGTCATCTAAGCAAGTCCAGGCTTAGCATAATTAATTGCAATGTCACCTGCATGGGAGGAGTTGTCCATGAAAATTCCTTGTTTGTTTTGGTCTTAATAATCATTTGACAAGGCTTAGCCTAATAAAATTTCTCAGTATGCAGCCAGAACCTTTAATCTGTTTCACAGTTGTAAAACAAGTAGTGGGATTCAGAGGTTTGCTTCATTTCATTTTGTTTTCAAGAGGGAACAATGGTTTTGGTCTTCATGTCTGTGGGCGAAATCCCTTTATAAATTATCTGTGGAGTGACTGGAGAAATTATTTTTGCCTGACTCGACATACATGGTGGAATACTGATTTTTAAAGAATGGACCTTCACTTTTATCATAGTGTGGTGTTACATCTGAACTGACAAAATGTTATTAAACTGGCAGTTCTTTTCATTCTAATGAAGCCAAACAACTACGGTGCTACTGTAGCTGGATTCCTTAGTAGCCAGTTGGTTCTCCTCAGATGCTCAAGGCATCACCTAGTTTTTACTAAGCATTTTACATTTCTGGTTTCCTTCTTGATCTTTTAAGGCACAGCACATTTTCCTTACAAAAATACTTTTTCTACTAAAAATTAGAATTATTAGATACCAGAAATGTCCTGTGGTTATATTTTATGCTAATTACACTAAATAATTAACTTATTTTTAGATCTCCTAACAGAGTAGTTCTATGCTGATGTATCAGAATGCTGTGAACTGTAGCTACCTGTCCATTGAGTTCTATTTTACATGCAGTTCTATATGTAGATTGTAGTCTAGATTACGGGGAATGAAATTTATCATGAAAGAACATTAGGTCTTCATCCAGTAGCGATAATTTGCTTATCTTCACAAGATTTTTATCTGAAAACTCTTTTGAAGAAAGGAAATACTACTTCAGCTTCATTGTTGTTAGTTTCCTGTGGTTGTCCTGCACGATATGTTAAGCATGATCCTGATTCTAGCTCCTCAATTTAACCAGAAACAGCATCTTTGAAGCAGATTGTATTTGATTAGCTTTTTCTTTTTAATTTATCATTCTCTGCATTCTTCATTGTTTCAGTCTGCCTAACCAAAATCTGACTGCTGTAGCTCATTTTAATTCTCTGCATCCTGCAATCCATCCTTAATTTTTATTCAAGTTGTAAAGCGAAACTTGTACCAGCAATCAGTTAGTGTTGAAGCTGTTGTTAAATGAAGAGTGAAAATTCTTTAATGAGAAGGCAAAAAACCTGTTGTGGTAACCTGCTAAGCAAAACTTACAAGAAGTACGTTGGAAAAGTCACTTGTAAGAAAAGAGACTGGTGATCTGGAAAATGCTATAGTAAATGAGGTACATACTGAGAATAAAGTAAACATCTGTGTGTAAAATGCCATCTTAGGTGAACTCTTGAAAGTGCCTCCTCTAGTTCTGCTGACAGTAGTTATGCAAGGTGTATGTAGAAGTTTGCTGGTCTATGGCCTTGGTGTTTGACACTGTTAGCATTTACTATTTTTTAGGATGAAACATTACTATACACTTTATTTTTTTAAGTGATAGGAGTTTAAGAGCTTATATTACAAATAGAAGAACTACAGGTAGAAGTCATGAGATAGCTTTCTTTGCTGTTTTCTTAAAATAGTTTCAAGTAATTTTACAGAGGAATAAAGTTACTCTTGTTAGGTCCCTACTTAGTAGCTTTACAAGTTGTTGGAAAATTTGGTTCTGTTTCAGTCGATACCTACCAATATTCACCTTTGGAACAGTTTGTTCTCCCACTTTCTGTGAGTGGTGGCAGTTTGATGTACCAAGACAGATACTTTGGCAGTTTTCCTGCAGCATCTTTATAGGCACCGTGCTTATTACATGTGGGGATTTCTTAAGTCTTTTTGAGAACATACTAGCAAAAGCCAATCTCTTAGATTAGGAAGTTAAATTACTGGTTTTATTAGGTTGAAAGTTAAATTTGAACCTCTTTTGAGAGAGTGTGAAGGAGGAGAATGAATGTTTCAAAAATGGCTGAGAATTTTAAAAATGCCCATGAAAAATTTAGCATTAGACTCAATGTGCTAAATTACTAATTGTAATGGCTGGATTCTTAATTTGCCAGAAAGTCCTGGTTGCGTCATGTAAGTGTGATTCCTTTACTCTGTCTGCATATGGACTTTAATTTTAAGTTAACTTTTGCTAAATATTCTAAGAACTATAGCATAAGATGCATTTTACTACACATCTTTAAGAAGAGGACAAAGAGATAACAGTTTTTTAACAGTTTCTGAATACTTTGATCTGGTATACGTATATAGCTAATTTAGCCAGTTAATTTTCCACTGAGTGTGTCTGTACAAAGCAGGATTCCTTGTGTAGCTTTGATTCCTTGATGATTGCTTCTGACAGGTTGTGTACTTGCAATACTGGGTCAGGTTTTGTATAAGAGATTCTCTGCTGGGACTTGGACAAATACATGTTCATTCTCAGTTAAGAGATGTTAAGAGATTACTGGAGTTAAAGGGGTCTTCAGTTTGGGTTTTTTCATTTTGCATGATAAGTACTACAAGAGTGCACTTCTGTCAGCATAAAGTCTAAGTGCTTGTCATTTCCAGGTGTAAATCTTTAAGTGTCCCTGCTGAATACAACACTCAACAGGGTTTTTTATTAAATTGTTGGGCATGTATGTCTGCCCTCATATCAAAATTAGGGATTATGTCTATAGATGGCTGATAGAGAATATAGAAATCCTTATATAGTCATTCATTGATGGCATTTCAACAGATAAGCAGTGAAGGTTTTTCTGGGTTCCAGCATTTAATTCTGTAACTGCATTCTGAAAATTATTTGAAATCAGAGCAGCACAAAAGTGAATCATGTTTTCCATCTGTGTTCATGATTCTGCTATGTTATAATGCCACTGGTATCAAAATGGTTTAAAAATATTCAAGCAGTTGTTTTCAGTAGAGCTAAAGAACATCTACTGAAAGTCCACAAAGCACTTAAAATTCTTAAGTGTAAAGTGAAATACACCAGTGTGCATGGAGTAAACATGAATGTAGCAACAACCAAAGAGAGATTTTTTAAAATAATTTTCTTGCTTTAAACAAAAGGAAAAATAACCTTAGAAGCATTTTTAATAGACACTAAATTTAAAATAAGTCTAAAAACATCTGTGTTGTTATCTTCTTCTCCAGGTGATCCATGGTTGGCTTATCATTTCTTCTCTTTTGCTGCTTTTCTTTTTCTCATTCATCTATCTGGGGTAAGTAAACTAAAGTATTAATATGCTATTTTACATGTATCACTTTATGTATGTATTTATTTTAGAACAAGGCCTTGAATCCTAAGAGGAATGATAGTGATTAAGCTATTGCAATAAAATTTTTAGTTTTATGTAGGCTGATAGAGTACACGTAAGAGAGAGTGTGATTTATGGGTTTATAGTGCATCTGATTAGGTACAGAAGCTGTCCATCACATGCATCACCAGAATAAGCACATCTTGCTTATCAGAATAAGCATATCTTGCACAGAGGAGCTTGTTCTGCTGGCATGTCTTCTGTTAACTTAATTTTTCAACATACGACTCAAGGGCAGTTATTTACATCATGGCTTTGATTGTTAGCTGTATATGCAAAGGCTCTTTGCATGGGAGTTGTGGAAAAGAGTCAGCTGAAAAGAATCTACTATCTCACCAAAATATAATCAGTGCTTTTCTTCTCAAATTTGGAAGCATGCCCTTGTCCAGACATCAAGAAAATTCAGCCAGAATACTCAGTGTTGTCTAAAATGAGCAGCCTCCTCAGGGTTTGTAACTAGAGTTATGCCATTAAATTATTATACTCTGTATGTTTCTATGCCAGTTGATGACAAACACTTCTCTTTGAAGAAGCTTGTTTAATTTGTTGTCTGGAAGGAGAACGTGGTCTTCCCTTCAATCACAGATTTTTTGCTAAAAGTGATCTGTGATGCTTTTTGTGGTCAGTAGTTGCTCTAACCCTAACAATGGCTTTTGAAGTACAAGGCAATTCCTTTATCTGTCCTTCCTGCCTCACAGCAGTGCTGGCTTCCTTTTGCCAGAGGCTCAGAGAGTGAGGGAGTTTGTAGGCCAATTATACACGATGACAGTAAGGGACATCCTGTTAACACTGTACATCTCAAAGGTCAACTGACAGCTGCAGAAGACAAATTTCCTGGAGGAAAGTATTATGCCAATGATAGGGTTCTTAGTGGCTTGATGAGTTGGTAGCAGCAGATTCTGCAAAAAGCCATCACAACCATTTCTTCCCTGAGTCAGCAGGAAATCACCTGTGACTTGGTGATGACATTTGTCTATTTTGGTTTTACTTATTGAGGGTCTTAATTAGTTCATAGTATTTGGTGTGACAGAGACATGGTTCATCCAAAAATAAAGCTTTTTACTTCAGTGTGTGTGTGGAATAATGGAATAAATGTGTTCTCTTTGAAGTTAGCAAATCATTCCACAGGCAGCATGTAAGTAGAGAGAGATCTTTGTGTGCCTTTAAAGATTCATTATAACCTCACAAGTTCTGATTATCGTGATTTTTAAAAGTTCTGAGTATAATCAAAATGATTATGGCAGTAATGTCCTTTCCCTTGCTTTGATTAAGAAGGAAATAGAACATTAAGGAAAATTTTCAGAAGAGGAAAAGAGTTGGTGTGAAGCAAACACTGGCAAAATTAATCCCATTGTGAAGAATCGTTAAGTACTAACTGGAGAAAGAATTTTACATTTATGCCAGTACATTGAATATGAAATTTTTTTAAAGATATTCTGATGTTTTCATCTGTTATTTGTTTCCATTGTTTCAAGCAAATGCAGTCTATATTATTTTCCTTTTTTTTTTAGCGAGGTTTTTAAGACATATAATGTTGCCATGGACTACATTACGGTGGCACTCATGATCTGGAACTTTGGTGTTGTGGGAATGATTTGTATCCATTGGAAGGGTCCTCTTCGGCTCCAGCAGGCATATCTCATTATGATAAGTGCTCTCATGGCCTTGGTGTTCATTAAGTATCTTCCTGAGTGGACTGCATGGCTTATCCTGGCTGTCATTTCAGTGTATGGTAAGTCTGGGAGCAAGGCACAGTCACAGGTCCTGTGGTGGAATTTCTTTTATTCCCTGACTTTTCCACTTGTCTGACTAGACCTTAAAAAAAAAATTGTGTGTGTGTGTGTGTGTGGGTATCATCCAAAGCAGCAAATAAGGTGATTACAGACTTCATAAATAAGATCATGATCCTAAACTGAGATCAGTTCCCTGCAGCTGAGGGCTTTGTGTTACTGTATGATCCCATCTTCCTTCTTGTTTCCTGGACTCTCTAGATTCTTCAGGGAGGAGACCTGAAGTAATTCAAGAGAGGAGGAGATGAGAGAGACCCATTTTGATCTTTTTTGTGAAGGTGGAAGACTTTCAGCTTCCCATTTTCCCCAAGAATCTTTGGAAACTCTTTTACATTCAGAATTTAGGAGCTTGTTGTTTCTGTACGGTCCCATACAAATATAGATCCGCCCAACCTATGAATTGCTCAAAAATCTGATCCATGCCTGTAATATAGTGAGAAAGAAGGAAGGAAGGATTACGAGCAGTTTGTGTTGCTCAAAGTCATTTTATATTTAGAAGTATATAGTTGTGAGATCTGTTTCCTTGGCTTTTTTTTTTTTTTTTTTATTCATTGTAGTTGTTGCATACTGCTCTTTTCCAGAATGATGGCTGACAGAAACCTAGATGTAGTTTTTCCATAAAGCTTTAGGGGGCACTGAGCACTTGGTAAGAAGATCACTGTATCCTAAATACTGATTTAATTTCCAGACTAAAAGACTAAAATTCAGTTGCTTAGACACAATCAAAACATTACAGCTAAGTGAAGGTGTGCTCTTAAGTTGAATTTTTTTGGAAGCGTGTAGGTGTGCTGAATGTGTACTCTCAAAGTCACTGATCATGATAACGACTGAGAATCTGTCCAGATATAAGTGCAGGGGTTAATAAGATTTGATTAGCTCTGATACATCAGTGTACTCCTTAAGTGTTCTCTTTCTTCAGGAGGAGGAAAATTGTCCCTTGTGTGTATGCTCATGGATCACAAAGCACATTAAGAAAATCTTCCCATCCCTATGCCCCATTTCCACCCTTCATACAACTGGAACAAATCTTGAGTGCTCCGAGCGTTCAGCTTTTATTCACTGATAGCAGAACAAAATTACTCTTGAGATCAACTTCCAAGACCATGATGTAGTTGCTTTGAGTGAAGGGGATATAAGTTTTCAAAGCCTGTGACCCCACACCAAGAATTCTTTGAGTGGAATCAGCAGTGGTGCCAGGGCAGTTGGCTCAGGTGCAGAAGGCCTCCTCTGAGCAACACACAGCTCCTGACAAGTCAGCTGTTCCTTTCAGTGTTAGATTCAAATTCATTTAAAGACATCTGGTGAGTGGACAAGTGTGGAAGTAGTAGCAGTGTTAGAGCTCTCTACCCAGATATACCTGCTTCATAGGAATTAAGTAAGCCTCACCTGTTGTGTTTTAGCGTTAAACTTAGGTTACAGGAAAGCTTTCCTAATAGAAAGTAAGCTTGGGTATTTCCAAGATGTTAGTTGGAGAGTAGCTTTCTTGAATTATTCACAGGTCAACATATAGGCACAGATACATTTGTAGTTACATAATATCTTAAGTGAGGAATATTATGTTTTAAAATTTGTATGCATATTACAGTGATATGTAAAATAGGTTGCACAACTGAGAATTTTAAAAAGCATTCCTGTAGGATACTGAATTGTGGCCAAAGGCTGTCTTTGAAGTCTGTGTTCAGGATGCATTTTCTTGCTACAAGTCTCTCCAAGTGTTATAGAAAAAACTTAACTGTGTCTGCAGGGATGGAAGATCTGTTCACTCTTCCTTTCAGATTTGGTTGCTGTCCTGTGTCCTAAAGGTCCTCTTCGTATGCTAGTTGAAACAGCTCAAGAGAGAAATGAAACTCTCTTTCCAGCACTTATTTACTCCTGTAAGTACGTTCTGTTAAATTCTTCAAGCTTGCAGTCACCCACTCATCTGAAGAAATTTTCTCCTTTTTCTGGGTTTTAATAAGATGCTCTTTAGCTGGAATGCTTGATCTGTTCACTTGGGCCTCAGTTTTCGTTTCACTGTTGACTCAGAAATGTGGAACATCATCTGACTGAGACATTTCAAGATAAAAACCAGCATGTTGTGTTCCAAAAGACAAACAGGAAGAATGGTAACAGACCTTGTTTTGGACGAAATAGTATGTCCTTAGGCTATGAATTAAGCCTGTTCAAAGGGAGCACTTGTTTTCAGAAAATATTTTCCAGCTTTCAGTCCTTAAATAACCTGTGTCTTAGTATAAGGAGTGTGAGAAATTGCTAGAAAAAGGTTTGTGTGACTGTTTTCTCAAGAGCTTGTCCTTTTTGATAAGCTTCTTTTTTGATTTTTGATAAGCAGTTATGAAAAATAACCTATTGAATTAAACTTGCAGTTGTGACCTGTGTATCAATTAGTACGTAATTCCCCTGTTTCTGTAGTTCCATGTTGCTAGTTGTAGTCATGTGGATAACAGTAAAAGAGGCTAATCGTAAGTCATTATGCTACTGGTGCTCCAGACAGGCCTGTATTTGGAAGCAGGAAGTGTGCTGCAAACCAGCCACTTCAGGGAAACCTTACAGTGGAGAAAGGGGAGGGCTTTCTTTATCTGTCACTGGCTCTTTATCTATCACTCTTGCACGATTATCAGTAAAACATGGCATAGCTGCCTGTTACTCTCTTTTGTGAGAGGAGAGGTTAACACTGAGACCTTGAATTAAAACACACCTTTTACTTGTAACAACATTTGGTTACCTCCAAATTGGAGAATTTTTTGTGATGGTGGAGGCAGAAAACAATTAACTTTGATGCAGATACTGCCTCTGAATTGACATAGCTCTATAACAGTGTTAAGAGACCTTTTTACTTGCAGATAAAGGAACTGATTAATGAAAATAAGTAAAGAAATTGTTGATTTTCAGAGCGAGCCTCATATGTAGAAGTAATTTGTCTGGGAACAGCTGTTGCCTTTTTTTTTTTGAAATCTGGTAGGAATAAAATTTTATTCACCAGTTTCTGTAAATGTGTTGTAGTTTGTACTGGCTGTGTTCCAGATATTACTGTGCTTTAATGAGGGTAAAATTGCCTGTTGGAAAAGATAGTTGTATCAAAAAACCCTATGAAAAATGAGAAATAATGGATTGATGCTAACGCTATCTCAGAATTGCATACATCTGAAGATAAAATTAGCTATGCTGTTGTGGTTTGGATTTTTTTGATAGCAACAATGATATGGCTTGTGAACATGGCTGAGGAAGATCCAGAAGCTCAACGGAAATCCAAAAACTCCACCTACAATAAACAAGGTAAGTTTTGCTTCGACAAACCTTTCACTTTATTGGAATACATCTTTATGGATACATGTCTTCCAGTTTTTTAAGAGTCCTGGGTGCTGTAGAAGAGTGAAAGCATAGAGGCCTAATTAAGAATGATGAATCTGTCAAGACTTGAAAAAATGTTTGCTCATTGTGCAGTTAATATTCATGCATCCATGTTTCTGGGATCTGGGATGTTGGTGTTGAAATGACTCTCAGTATAAAACTATTAAGTGAGCTCAACTGCTTGTCAAATTGGGATGATATAGTGTAATACCAACTCATTTATATTTGTATCAGACAGAAATATGCCTAGCCCTTTTGGCTATGCAGACAGTGTTTAAAACATGGCGTTTGTTTATTGATATGTGTTACTAAAGCAGAGTGCAGTTTCTGAATTTAACACGCTGGAAAGCGTCCATGTATATGTAACTTTCAGTAAGTTTTCTATTTTACTGAAAAATTAAGCTGTCAATGTTGACTAAAGAAGCTAATTAAATATTAGATGAGAGTTTATTCCTTAAATTGTGATCTTTGTTAGGTCACCACAGAACTTCCACTTTCATGTGGATGTACTCCTGAATATTAGGACTTGAGTGCAATGTGTAGATGCTGTGACTGCAGAGTGTACATTGACTCCTGATTGTTTAAGTAAATATTAAAATCCTAAGTGAGGATGTCTTGTGATTGCGAGGATGTCTGCTAGTGTTAGATGTTGCTAAGTATTAGGGAATATCTCTTTTTGTCTTGCTCTTCTATGATCTTGTATGTGGAGAGACTTTTAAGTTTTAGAAGGCACGTTTTTGGCACATGCCTTTCTTCCTTTGAGCTCCGGCAAGCCAGACCCAGAATGAAGATGCTGAAGCAGATGATGGTGGCTTTAGTCAGGAATGGCAGCAACAAAGGGACAACAGAATAGGACCCATTGAATCAACACCTGAATCACGTGCTGCTGTTCAGGCTCTACCCAGTAACTCTCAAACAAGTGAAGACCCTGAAGAACGTGAGTATGGACTATTGTGTCTGAAAAGCTTACTTAATCTGAAGCTAGTCAGTCAGGCATCCTGAGTGCACAGAGACAGGATTCTGTGAGCTAATAGCAAGCTGAAGAGATGCTCTTGCTCAAGATCAATACTGATATGCATCATAGGAATAATGGTGTTGCTTTTTGGTAGCATTTCGTTTTGTTGCAGGAGTAATACTGGCCAAAATGTTCTTTAGTTTGATACACAGACTCAAAACTTTTGTTGCACAATCTGTTTTCAGACCATTACACAGTCAGTTGCATTAGCCTTTGTCTTTTTCATGCAGTGTTCTGCTGCGTATCACCTCTTCTGGATTTTAGGCCCTGTAAATGCAGTCACTACCAGGTGTTTTTGCCTCAAGATTAAACTACTGTAATCCACTTGGTAGGAAGCAATGTTTAAAACCTGATTGGAGACTGGAATGAATGCAGAATGCAATGGGCTTGCTTAGTTTTTTCCAGCATCTAGCTAAGGTGAAGTATCTTTTTAGAGTGTATGATATCAATATTCAGATACCTGTTTTAACAGACTCATGGTTTCCAGTTGGAGTTTAAGCTGCTATTAAATTTGCAAAACTCTAAATAAATTAGGGTGTGCCTGTCTAATAAACTGCTCTCCCCATGTGAAACTGCCATATTTTAGCAGTTGCAGCTACTTCCTCTGATTATCAGGTGCTCCTCTGTTTAAAAATACAGAGACTTCTACTTTAAGAACAGTTTTAAAATTTACTTTGTCTCAGTAAGTCCAAATTCAGCATGCTGCAAATCGTTTTTAATTTCCAAAGTGTAAAAAAATAACATTATGATTCAAAAATTTTAGCAAGGTGGCTATTTTAGTTAGTTAACTTTTTAACTAAAACTCTTGTCTAGCCAGGCTAATAATTTTCTCCCTCCTGTATTCTTGCAGTGAGTAGTAATGATCCAGTCAGACTTGTCAGCCAGCATTAGTTTACTAGAAGTTTGGAGCATCCAAGGTCTGTTTCAGCAGTGAAAGGGTGTTTTAGTGCTTAAGAGCTTTTAATGAACACACTGTTCTAGGCATTTATTGGAGGCCTGTCGAAAGAGAGTAGGGTTGCCTTTTTTCTTTTATGCATTTTCTCCCTTATTTTCTTTTTCCTTTCCCCCTCCCCGCCCAATGATTAACCAGGCATCCACTTATGTTTTGATGTTCTTAGTTCCTCTTGGAACTCCAAAGTGAACGTTGGGCTGGACTGTAGTGAGGTGGGAAAGTAATCAATAGGCCAAATAAAAACAGCTGGTCACCTGATGTTGGCCTTTCTTAATTAACATCTTGGACTAAAAGCTCAGAAAGTGAACTGGCATTCAGAAAATCTTACTGTACTTGCAGAAATAACTGAGTGTTGTGCTTCCAGAGTTGTCACTAAGATGGTAATTACTATTTAAAAATAAGAGATAATGAATTTTCCTAATCCTCACATTTTGGACTAAGTATGTTGAGTTTTTGCATCT
This sequence comes from Corvus cornix cornix, assembly GCF_000738735.6. Lineage (NCBI taxonomy): Eukaryota > Metazoa > Chordata > Aves > Passeriformes > Corvidae > Corvus > Corvus cornix. The sequence continues at coordinate 36,184,696 of NC_046335.1, forward strand.
GTGATATGCTCTGTACTTAAACACAAGTGCTTTTAAGAACCACCTTCATAAGAATTTGGTAGGAAAATTGGGAAGGCAGTGGAATATTTTGCAATGTATGGGTTTCTAACTGGCAAAGAAAATATCACCTGCAGGGAATTTATTTTTTCCCCTCCCTCAGCCAGTTTAAAGGAATTGCTCTTCCATATTCTGTTGAATATGACAAGACACCCAAAAGTGGACGCCCCTCCACAAATAAAATTACAGGTATCTCAGTTTGTATATACTGCATATATATGTCCAGGAAAATAGGAGTTTAAGCAAATTCTAATTAAAGGGTGAATTAATTGAGTAGTATAGTATTTCTAAGCCATCTTGTTTCACAGGAGGTTATTGCTTGATTCAGGAGTGGTACTAATTTTGAAAATTAAATGTTATTTTTAGCAAGTTTTGTTAATAGTTAATGTAAATGTAATTATTCTTTGATAATTACTGATGTGTAATATTAGTAGACTGATACTTAATGCTGCCATACGTTCACCTTGCAGGAGGAGTAAAGCTCGGTTTAGGAGACTTCATTTTCTACAGTGTCCTTGTTGGCAAAGCCTCTGCAACAGCAAGTGGGGACTGGAATACAACTTTAGCATGTTTTGTAGCCATATTAATTGTGAGTACAATGTAAAATTATAATAGGGATAATTTCTAATGTTCATCAGGGACAAAGTTGTAGCTGCTGCATTTTGTCTTTGATTTTGTTTATTGGGGGGCCAGACTGAAAGCTGGTGAGGACCTTAGCTGTGATTTTCATTGGCTGTACATCTGTCACTTAAGTCTTTAGTTTAGGAAGACATAAAACATAACCTGTAGAATTAATATTTTTTTTATTTTATATATATATATATATATATATATATATATATATATAAAAAATATATATCTTTTGCTTGTCAGAGTTCCCTAATTTCTCCCTATGTTTTTCGTGTTTTGTTTTTTTTCCTTCCCCTCAGGGTCTGTGCCTTACACTTCTGCTTCTTGCCATCTTTAAGAAGGCCTTACCAGCTCTTCCAATCTCCATAACCTTTGGGCTAGTTTTTTACTTTGCTACAGATAATTTGGTGCAACCCTTTATGGACCAGCTAGCATTCCATCAATTTTATATCTAGCAGACATGATGCTGGAATGGATATTTGTAGCAAATCTGGGAGGAGGAAAAATGGTTTTCCCTCAGTTCTCAAGCGAGACTGAAGTTAAATACTCAAGATTCCAAGCCTGAATCATTTCAACTTCCTCCGATGGTGGTTTTTGGTTTGCTTTTTTTCCTGAGACAACTGCTGCACTGGGCACCATATGAATTTTCCTGTGTAAAAGTGGCTTCTTCCTGATGGCCAGTCTAAGCCAGGTGCTGTTATATCAGAGGTAATCTGGTATGCATATCTCTGGTAAGGACCGCCTGTGTGAAAATTGCTAATGCTTCCACCAGCAATGTGATCTCTTATCACAGGCTGATTGTTTTCACAGCACTAAGGGTGCTCAGGACTTCCTTGATGTTAACAGAGGAAGCTGACAAATCACATGGAACCTGTCCCTGTAACCGCTTGAAGAGAGCAAGCCCAATCTGGACTTCTTCAGCAGTGATTTTTTGACAGTGGAGTCCCAACTGTGTAACGGGAAAGGACTTCATAGCAATTGGACAAAGGGAGAAAGTACTGTCACTCTAAGAGTGCTCCATGACTTCATAGCCTCTGTGCCTGAGTGTGTTTGGTTTAGTAAATTTAAAAGCTTTTTCTTTGTTTTTTTTTCCACACTGGAACTAGAGCCTCTTCTCGGTTTCAGTACTTCGTATTCTCAAGCATGGAGTGCACCTTCTGTACACCTGCTCCAGTTTATGTAGCTGCTTAGACTTGGACTGAATTATTTGGCAGTAGAGGATCATAAGGTCCTGATTTGGATCTTACATTCTAAAAGGTTAATAAACTGCATGAAAAAGCAATTTCGGGACTTACTCTTTGTGCTCTTGCAAATCGTTTTGCTAGAACACCGTTTCAAATCCTGCGTTTGAAAATAGTCACTAACAACACAGCACGGACTGCATCACTGGTGGATGTTCCTTCTGTTGGCATTCTTACGAGATAAGTAGGAGTTTGCAGCAATCCCAGATGGAGTTTAGCTTGCCAGATCTAGAGATCAAAGTGCTATTAGGAGCTCTTCTAATGCATCACTGAAATTCTTGCTCATGAAAAATATGGTTCAGAGTTCTGTTGACCTGAGTATTGGTCACTCAGCCATCTAACACCTCAGGCTGGCAAGGATTTTTTTTTGTGCAGTGTCTTTATTGGTGAGGATACTTAAGTTAGGTGAGAGATTGCTTAGTGTCACCAAGGAGCAAAATTTGTGACCCTCTTCACTTTAATTACCTCTCATGAGGAACTGGTGATTGGCAAAATGAAGGACAGTTCAGTATCACTGAAAAGAAGATTGGAGATTTTGAACTTCTTACAAGAAGAAGAATCTATTTGAACATTAAAACTGCTAACCTCTGATTTCTTCTTCATTTGAAAGAACTCATTTATGAATAATTGCTTGGAAATGAGATGGATGAGATGAAGTTGGTTTTGCCATAAATTCTTACTGTGTACAAGTAATGTTTTTTCTTGGGAGCCATGGGGAGTGGATGGGCATTCTATTACACTTGCATCTTGATACTGGAGTCCTTTCCAAGTAGAGCAGCTGTCAAAATCCTGACACTAGCTCCTTTTACCTTTTTTTTCCTGGGGTTTTGTTTCAGTGCCTAATGGATTCAAAGGACTGAAACATCAGAGATGCTCACCAACTATTGCCCAAATAAAGAAAAAAGGCTGTGATATATAAATCTGCTTTAAAACCAAGAAAGGCTTTCTTTGATTGTCCTTGGTAATGTATGTCTTTTGGAGTATGACTTGTTAACTGTAGTGTTAGCATTTACATTTTCATAACGTACATTGTCTTGTGTCATCTAAAGTACTTTTATTCATCTCATTTGTGGGCTGATTCATTGTGGATAGCATTAATTAACTAACTATATCAAAATTGCTTACAGTGACTTTTCAAGTCAAACTTGTTTGTGTTTTCTAGCTTAAATTACTGTTCCATATTTTGTTGCAATGAAGTCTGACTTAAAACAGGTTAATTGGTGAGGGATTTTTGGGATTTTTGTCGTCATTTTTTGGTTGGTTTTTGTGTTTGGATTTTTTTTTAACAAGACTTTGAGTTGTTTATATACCATTGTAACTTGTCCCTTTCCTGAGCATTATATCTAAGAAAATTCCCCCATGTGTTTTATTGGGCATCCCAGCTATAGTTCCATTGTATAGAACAGGTTTGCTAAGAGTTGGCATCACTAGCATTTGTGTATCTGAGCTGGCTCTCAGTTAAGGGTTGTTACTTAAATGCAGAAGCCATCTCTCTTATTTCTTTTTTGGCTTCAATATGTATCAGGGAAGCATTAGCTCCATTAAGACTTGCTTTAGAATCTGTATAAATGTACAAAAGCCTTTTCACATACCTGAATGGGCATTAGATGTACAACCTAAGGAAGAGCTCAGAACCTTCAAACACTAAATTGTCAGTCTTCCACTTCCCAGAGCTGCTTCTGTTACTCTGAAGTTTTAATTTCTGAGCTGGTGTAGCGTTACAGTGATGGAGAAACTGTTTTTCACAGAAACTGTTCAAGTTTGTGTTTGAATCTCAAAATCAGAAGGGAATTTGCTTTTATAGGCAACTATATGTTAAAAGTACACTGCTTATTACCAGGTCTTAAGTACACCTTCAAAAACCAGATGAAATTTTCTAATTTGCCCTCTCAGGCCAAGTCATAGTAGCTTGTATTTCAAATGATATCTTGCATCTAAGGATTATCTCAGAAAGTAGGTCCAAATAAGGTTCAGTTGCCAATAGTTTTTGTTTGCATTTGGGTTGTTACTACACAAGTGTGAAGGTTGTGTCACTTTCTCTCCTTTGTCTTGAAACACTGATCTAATTTGAGGTTGTGATTCACCTTGGTTAGATTGTTGTAACTGAAAGATTTCTCATAAGTAGTCTGCGTTTTTGAGAGAGTTCCCATTATTACTAAATTAGTATGTTAATGACAGCACATTAGACTGTAGCTCTGAAAGATCTATTGTGTAACCCAAAGTAGATTCATCTCTTCTGTGCTCAGGCAGATTGACTGGTAACTGTTGTGTGGCTGTTTCAGTGTTCATACTTTGAAACTGGCTATCACAGTAGCTTTCTCTGCCCATTCAACTTATATCAATAGGTCTTCTTTGACTAAGCTTCAATTCAATATATAAATATGAAAACATAATAACAAATTACATACTTTCCTAAAATCTAGGCACTTCCATTTGTCTCTTTTTTTTTTTCTTTTTTTTTTTTTTTTCCCCCCGTCTGTTGGGGGATTTAATCCAGGGCAAAGAAAGAGAGATCCCTGGAAGGTGGTCTTACAGCAAAGGCTTAGGATACTGTCGTATCTGTGTATGGCTATTATGGTCACACTCAAATTCAAATGTCATCTGTGTGAGCTGTGTCCTGAAGGTGTAAGCATGTGATACTGCAACACATTCAAGATAGTTCTGGATGGGTAGATGATGACTTCTTTGAGCCAAAAAAATCAAGGGCTGTGCTCCAGTAAAAATGGCTGATCTCAATGTACAAAGCAGACATGGGCTATTTCAGGCATAGGAGACTGGTGCTTCTTGGATATATAGATATATATCTGTACCTATGGAGATATAGATTCATGTACTCTGGACCGGTAGATGACAACTCTTCTGCCATTAGTACAGTCAAGGAGTAAATACGCAGAAGTAAATTTTGGATGGATGGTACTGTTCAACAAAACTTATCAAAATGTTTTATTTAAATAATTACTTTTGACAATGCTGTTGAAACAAGTTTAATAGATTGTGGAACACGTCTGCACTGTGATTGCATCTCAGTGGTAACTTGGTCATTGGAAATGTTGAAACATGAACTAGAATGGAATTCTTCTACACTCAAAGCATTTGCTGTTTTCTTTTTTACAGACACTGGTTTGTACATAACCTGAATTGAATGTGAATGTTTTTTAAACACCTTTCTGGTTCTTGATAAGATACAGTTTTGATAGATTATTGCAAATTTTCCTGTGTTTGTCTAATTATTAAAATAAAAGTTGCATGGATCCTGGTTCATCTTGTCTTTACTACTTTATTTTAAAGCCATCACTTAAAGCTCTTGGAAGCATAAGCACTGTAGTTATTTTTATTCAACATTTAATGAGTAAGATTCCTTTCTTAAGGCATTTAAGTAGCTGCCTTATTTCCTAGCAGAAGAGCTTCAACTGATTTTTGTATAATTACCTTTCTCCTAAAAGCTACTTTTTGTGTTCCTTTAAAGAGTCAGTCAAAGCCTGTTTCAAAAGCACCCATAAGGTATAATTAAGGCACGAAAAATGAGATTATACTGAAACACCAACTGGGACAATGAAAATTACCAGGAAAAATACATAGGATGTTCAGAAAGGAAACACTTCATGAACAGTGTTGTGTATTGTTATTTTGGAGTTGATTTCTTACCAATATGATTGAAATGGAGCTTTTTTTTTTTCATTGTTTGGAGAAGTATTCACTGCAAAGTTCAAATTTGTTTGAGTTGACTAACTTCTACTGAAGAGGTTTTTTTGGGGGGTTACCTTTGTCTCTGCATGAAAGACCTAAGTAGAGGTTCATCCTGAGAAGTAGAAAGTAAAGTACAGGTGGTGGGAGGCCTGTGTGGATGAGCAAGGAGCTCCTAACTGAGCCCGAACAGGAAGTGGAGAAGAGGTGGAAGCAGGGGCAGATGACCTAAATGGAGCATGGAGTCGTTTTCTGATCTTGCAGGGATAGTGTTAAGAAAGCCAAGGCCCCTCTGGAATTGCATCTGGCTAGATATGTAAAGGGCAAGAAGAAGGGAGACATTCTACAATTATGGGAAGACATTTTACAGTTATATAATGGCAAAAGGAAGACTTGGGAAAGAAAGGTGCCCCTTCCCCCACCCCTGCTGAATGGGGAAGGGGACCTTGTGACAAATGACTTAGAGAAGGCCGTGGTGCTTATTGCCTTCCTTGCCTCAGTCTTTATTGGTGAGACTGGCTTTTAGAAATCCCTTATCACTGAGACCAGAGGGGAAGTCTGGAACAGGTCGATAATCTTGGTGGAAGAGGTCAGCTTAGGGAGCTTGCAGGCAAACTGGATGTACTTAAGTGTATGAAGCCTGACAGGTTGCATCCATAAGTGCTAAGGGAGCTGGCTGATGTCATTGCAAGGCTGCTCTCAATTGTCTTTGAATGGTCATGACAGTTGGGAGAGCTTCCTGGAAACTGGAAGAGAGCAAATTTAAGTGAAGAAGAATGGGAGAGCTACAGGTCATTCAGCCTTGCCACTGTCCCTGGGAAGCTGACGTGGAAAATCATGCTGGAAAGCACTTCCAAGTACATGAAGGACAAGAGGTTGATTGGTAGTAACTAGCATGGATTTGCGGAGTGAAAATCATGCTTGGCCAACCTCTTTGCCTTCTACAATGAGCTGGATGCCTTGCTCAGTGAGGGAGAGCAGCTGATGTTGTTTACTTAGACTCTTGTAAAGCTTTTCACACCGTTTCCCATAACCTCACCATGGACAAGCAGATGAAGTATAGGTTAGATAAGGGGATAGTGAGATGGGCTGGAAGCTGACCCAGTGTTCAGGCCCAGAGGGTTGTGATCAAGCACAGAGTCCAGTTGGAGGCAAATCAGTGGTGTATCACGGGGCTCAATACTGAGGTCAGTGCTGTTCAACCTATTCATTTGTGATTTGAATGATGAAAAGGTGTGTTCCCTCAGCAAGTTTGCAGATGACACAAAAATTGGAACCAGTGGCTGATAGAGCAGATGACTATGCAAAGATTTAGAGGGGCTTCAACAAGCTGGAGAACTGGACAGAAAGCAATCTCATTAAGTTTAACAAGGGAAATACAAAGCCCTCCATCTAGGGAAGAGTAACCTCAGGCATCAGTACCTGCTGGGGTCTGACCAGCTGCAAAGTAGTAGAATTTTATCTTTAGGCTAAATACTCAACTTGGAGATAGAATCTAACACACTAATTATCCCTGTGTTTTCTTACTTCCATTTTTTAACGTAATCTTTTGGGAGTAGGTAAATAAGATTCCTTTATAGACAGCATCAGGTCTCATGGAGAATTCAGCTTGGTCCATAGCAGTTACTACTAGGTATTTTTTAATTACCAAGAAATCTCAATAAAGTTATGTTTAAGGCCACATTCTGGCCTGAAATGTCACAAGTTTGTGGACTCTATAGAGAAAACAATCAGCCTTCATGGGCAGGAGCTAACAGAACTGAGAACTGGGTAAGGAAACAATCATTTGCTCCTTGAGTTTAACAACCTGTATTTGCTTCTCTTCTCTTTAAATCATGATATGCTGCAGAAAGATGATTTCAGCTTGGCATCAAGAGACATTGATGGATAGTACCAATGTAATTGGATTCAATTTGATTTTTCTTTGGTTTGAAATATGCTTTTAATCTAAACTGGCTGGAATAATGAATAGACTTCTGTGTTCATATTAATTTTCTGATTTCAGTAGTGTTAGATAAGGGTTGCTCACTTTGATCTGGGGTAATGCTGCTGTCAGAATTAAGCATTGTACTTCTTGCTGGCTTTGTTGTACAAGTCAGCATGAATGTGCTTGGAGAATGCCTCAGCACAGCTGGATGTTCATCGAGTGTAGCAGCTGCATATTTGGTTGGATCAATGGTTTATTTAACCATCCTCAGCAACAAAATACTAACCACTGATACAATAGCATACTCAAGTGAAGAGTTCATGCTACCATTTAGTTATTGGCACACTTAACACCCCAGCCCGGGCTTCACTGATACTGTTTGGTAATGAATTGTGTAACAAATTCTACTTCCAGTTGTTACTACAAGGGAGGAATTCATTCAGCCTTAGACATGACAGCATACCTGTGGGCATAAAGGGGAACATTTGTAAGGACAAAAATGGCAGCATGGAGCAGATAGAGGTCTGATGAGACCCCACCGTGCAGAAGTGCTGCAAGGGGGCGTCACTGTTTGGGGGCAGTGCCTGTCCTGGCATCTGCAGCTAGCACCCAGCAATAAGCACTTCTAAAGCTGTAATCACAGCCACATGGCAGCACTGTGCCTTTTTTACTGCTTTCTATTCTTAGTGCTCGTAACAAGGGATTAAAGAGCACAATAAAAATATACACTTTAAAAAGTAGACTGTTATAAAATGGTTTCTTTCTGGAGGGCTGTATTTAGTACATGATGAATCCTGTAGGGGAGGCATGTATGCATTTCCAGTCACTGCTAAGGTTTCGAAACTATTTTAAGAACAGCAGAACCTGGCTGTTGTCATAGTAGCAATAAACCTTTTAATCCCACTTCCTCTGGAGATGAAGCTGTTGTGTACATAATCTGCTTAAATATTGTCAAGGCTGTTTATGTGACAAGGAGCTAGGGATACAGTACTGAGAAGATGCTACTTGTTGCCCCCAGAAAATTTAGTATTTTTTGTCTACTTTTTTAGTGTTTGAGATTTGCTGAGACACTGATCTTATGACAAGCTGGTAGGAGAACAGTCATCTGGGGAGCCAGCCTTCATTTATACCAGTGTTTTGGCATTGACAACTTGTCATGATTAAATGAAACTGTTCCTAGGTAGTTCTGGGCAAGGGCTTGCTGATACCGTGGTTCTCCCATAGTTTAAAAGCATCCTTTTTTGAGAAGTCCTTTCATCCTCAATGCTTCCATTCCTTACAGTCTCTGAGGCTTCTGAATTAACATTCAGTCATATTTTTATATTGCTGAATAGTGAACACAAAACTTCCTTGAAGTGTTTGGGTAACGCAGACTGATTTGTCTTAAATGTACAACAGGTAGTCAAGAGAAATCCACAGACAACTGACAAGTTCTTCATCTGTGTTTTGCAGATTAGCTTGGTAAGGAGAGTTTTAAATGTCATGTCAAAATAATCATTGTAATAGAATTTGGCATCCTGAACCAAAAATGATGTGTTTGTTCACATGTATCTAGAACTAAAAGAGGCCTTTCTTCTCACCAGATCAAATTTCTCAGTAATTACTGACATCTGCACCACTGCCAGTTTATTTGGTGTAGTCTGGTTACAGGACCGGATTGCATAACCCCAGGTCCTGCAAATAAGCAGTGTGCATCTTTTCTTTTCTTTGAACCAGTATTTCAGTTCACGTGTACTGAACAATAGCAACAGTTTGGGAATTTTTACTTGTTTGCTTTCCTGAAGTCTGCATGTTCTGTCAGGATGGACACTTAGTCTTTAGGAAAAAATCACACTACAGAATAAATGAAAGAATGTTTCTAAGATTATTTATTTGCAAATATATATATATATTTGCTCCTCTGTAAAGATTATGGATAATTGTTTTCTGCTCATTCCCCTCCTTTCCAGCAGCCCTTAATTCAACATGACATGGAAAGATGTATTAGACAAACCATTGACTGTTATGTTGTCATCAGATCTAATTACTCCTCGGGCTGCGTTGCTCGCTGACTTACTGAGACCATCATTTGAATCCTGTGCATTTGATCTGTCCTTGCAGGCTGTGGAGATGCTGGCAGGCCCCAGTCCTTTCTGAGGGACAGGGAAGGTGTTTCGTTCTTCTTTCCCCCTACTTCTCACAGTGTTGACTTCAGGCCTTATGGAGAGGGTGGCCAAGGAGGTTGGTGTGGGGATGAAAGCCTCTTGGACAATCCCCTGTGGTCCCCAGGAGGTGTTCTGTGTATCTCCTCACCAGAAAGCTGGTTAGGTGCCATGGAGGATGTCTTCCCAGCACAACTCCTTGTGTTACTGTCTAGAGGGGCTTCGCAAATTTTCCAGTTTGACACTCTGAACAAAACAGTTTCTTATTTTAGGAAGAGCTTTTGTTTTGAAACATTCTTAACATTTAAAAGTAGTCATTAATATTTTTCACTCTTTGCTTTAATCTGAAGGATTCATCACTGTCCTGCTTTGGAAATTTTTTCACCTCAAATATTAAATAGTTTTATGACATGTGGGACCTGTTTCTTCCTCTTCTTAGATCATAAAAATCCTAGTAAAGGGTTGGAGGGGTTTTTTTTTTAAAGTTTGTATAAGCCACCTCTCACTGCTTGGTATTTTTGTTACCCAGTTGATTTCTTAAGGAGAAATCAACCCAGTTTGGGAATAACTCTGTTAAAGGTACCAATTTTTTTTTTTTTTTTTACTGAGCTGTATTATGCTAAATTAATTGTTTTGATCTGGCTGATGAGTAGATGGAGGCAGAATGGAAAAAGGTACCTCTGTATCCATTAATACCTCTCTAGACACCTACACTATTGAGACTATCATTCTTATTTGTGTCAAAAGGATTTTGATCACAATTTTGGTAGGTGTCCTTTTGGTGCAATATTTTAGATCAAAACCTGTAAATCATGTAGTTTTATGTGCAGCTAAACTCAAGTTCTGCCAAATTGCATGAGATATGGCTGATGCTTACAGTAGTGGCAAAAATTAAATCTCATGGTTTAATAGGAGAGCAGATTTTATCAATAGTCTCTAAACTCTGCAGGATGAGATCATCATTACGTCAATGTCTTACACAGTGCTGAGTATTTTGACACTGGAACAATGGTGTTTGTCTTTTATTAGAAACAAATTGAACAGTTGGGGACAAAGGTCTCCCACTCTGGTGCAGGAATGGTCAGTGCCTCCAGGTGCTGCTTGGTCTCTGCGTGGGTTTTTGTGTTGTTTTGGTTTTGTTTTGTTTTTTAAAGTGGTTTTACTATGAATATAGAAATGAGAGCTTTTATACTTCATCTTGTAATGGGTTTGTAAAAAATGCATTTACCCAAGTAGACTTCCTAGATGGTGAAGCACAGAGCTTGCAAATGCCGCACTGGCTGCTAGACACACCACTGGGGAGAAATCAGGGATGAGAGAAAAGGCTGCAAGAAAAAACAGATTGGAGGGCTCTAACACTTTCACTACAGTTAGTGACATACTATATGTCTTTAAAAAAAATTAGTTGTTAAAATAATGGCCATTGTTAGCTGGGGATGATAACCTTAAGCTATCTACTAAGAGACTACAGTGCTGTCTCCCACAACAGTTGTGTGAACGTTGCATTGTACATTTGTGTCTGTGACTGGCAAAACTAGAATTAGATACAGCAATCTAAGTATGCCTGAGAAGATAAGGTATGCGTAGCTTTATTTTGCAGGGTTTGTACCAAGTGGCTTGCTTTTTCAGCCTGAGCAGTTATTTAAAATTCTAGGATAGTGAATTGTCCCTCTTGTGTTGCTGGGAAAACTTCAAAGAGAGAGTGAGGTAGCTTAATGCTTTTTTCCTCAAATGTTCCCAGGGCCCCTGTTAAATACACTAGAAATTGGAATGCCTGTGGTCTGCTTTCAGACAGATACTCAAAGAGTATGATTTTTGTGTCTCCTCCTCAGACTTTTAGAGGTATGAACGTGATGGGGAAACTGCACTTCTGCCTTGTGTGTGCCTCTGGGTGAGAGGAAGGGTTGATTCTCTTTGGCTCAGAGACCTGTGAAGAAGCACAAGTATGTCTCACATGAACTATCCTCAGCTTGGCAGCTTCATACTGTCATTTGCTTCTAGTGCTAAAACCAGCGTAGTTGAGTGTGGTGGTGTAGTTAGATGTTGTAGCTCCCACTCATTGTGGAAAAGCATGAGAAGTTTCACTTCTACCAGTGCCACTTTCTACAATTTTCCTGCCGTCCACAAGAGCAGGAGTGGGTGTTCCCAGTGGTTGCTCCCCTGTTTTGTTCTTAACTAGCTCTGTGTTTCCTTCTTTCATACATCTCAAACCCATATGCATAAAGAATATGCACAAAAGAGCTGATAGATTTGTCAATGGTGTCTCTCAGTGTAGCATGTACCGTAGTGAGAAGTTCAACCCCAATTTTTCCTGATTTAAGATGGCTATGAAATAACCTGAGGGGCACCATTTGGCTAAGAGCACAGAAATCACTGATGTTTTCAAAATTACAATTGCACAGTCAGGCCCTTAGTAATTACAGAAATATTCTTCCAGCTGAGCTGTCTTCCCTAGAACATGCAGAGAACCCGGGCATGATTGCAAAACAGTCCTAGAAATATCTTGCCATGTAGTTTTCAATCCTTCATCTTAAACCTGGTTCACAGAGTTCACATTTTTTGACATCAGCATCTTCTCTGAACACTTGTCTAAGTTTCAAACTCTTTCTTGGCCCCTTTATGACAAATGTCCAGAACAAAACATTGCATTTCCCCTCCAGCAGGGTGGAGGGAGAAGCTAGAGATACCACATTCCCTCACAGTGCACTGCCTCTATGTAATACATTCTAGCGGTGCTTTATTATTTTCTCTGCTATGTTGTCACTAATTTTTGTCTTAACATGCTATATCCCCAACACTCCTAAGACTGCTGTTTGCTGTGTGTCCACGTGCACTGAATTCTTGTGGTTTGAATTGTTTTTACCAGGTATGCTGGTTCTGCATTTTTCCCCAGCTGAATTCACTCTTGGTGTTTGTCTTCCTCCAGTTTGTCTGCAACAGTGGAGTCCTGCAGTTACTAAAGGTAAGAAACTACAGTTCAAGTTAGTCTTGTTGCAGCAGGTCTAGTGATTTTTGCATCATTCTCCCACTGCAATCTTCATGAGCACACTTTTAACTCTTACTTCATCAAATACTATTTTAAATCAAACCAAGCGTAGTAACGATTCTCATTTCTCTTTGTAGAAACTCCTCTCATGCTACTCCTTGTTTTCATTTTACATTGTTATTTCAGTAGTGTCTTACCCCGTTTCTGTTGCCAAGATTCTGTCTGTATCCAAGGCACCTTAAATAATTTTGAGTAAGACAGTGAGAGATGATGTATCAATTACTAATATCCAAGTAGATGGCCTCTGTGGCACTCCCTTTGTGCATCATTGTAATTCTGCTTGATTTAAACTGTTTGGGTGCAGCGTGTACAGTTGTAGAGATAGGGAAGATTCCTCACTAATGAAGACCTGCTGTTTTGTAATGCTACAGCATGTTCCAGCCTATTCCAGTGCCATGTGCATCACGTGGGATCTGGGCTGACAGCCAGTGCAAATGTTTCTTCAAGGACTTTAGGACATATTCTAATTATGTTTAGATTCTCCCACTCTCTTTTCATCTGAAGGATGTCACTCTGCTCATTTCAAAGTGAGCTGCAAAGTGCTCCATCTGCCAGGATGAGAGGGGTCTGCTGGTGCACTTGTGTGAGAGGCAGTAGGATAGCTGGCTTTGTGAGCAGCTCTTTAACCTCCAGCTGTGAAAAGTCCCAGGCCATTGAACACTGTCAGGGCTTGGCCAGCATCCAGCAGTGTTTTCATCCAGTGCTGGAGGAGATGTAAAATTTCCTGGAAGAAAGAGCTTCATTTCTCTGAGCCTAGCAGGGAAGAAGGGGCAATGAGTTGTGGGATGAAGCATCTGAAAAAAGCAACATTTTGTGGAGAAAAGTGAAGGAAAAATATATTTGGGGGACCTCTGCACATGAACACATGTATTCTCTCTCAATCTGGTATTTAATGTATGTGATGGCACTACAAGATCCTTTTAAGGGGAACTGGAATTGCAAAACAGCATGCAAGAGTAAAGGCCATTGTGCAATACTGTGCACTGAAATGTAATTCTGTGAGGTGAATACACTGAGGACAGATCTACATCTATGTGCTATGTGGCAAATGAGACTCTGCCTTTCTGTGGGCGTGTGGAACAGTCTGAAGGCTTTTGAAAAGGCGCAGACTCTGTCTGAAGGAAATTTTCCTCATGTGGGGAGGAAGCAGAGAGGCACGCTTTTCTGTCCTTAGTTTGCAAGTTCCCCAAGGGCGAGCCTGCATTCTTGTCTCTGCCATGGTGTGTGCCCCCTGGCCAGACAGTCAGCACTAAACAGCATGGGTTCTTTCTTGGGGAGCCATATGCAATATCACCTCAGACAAATTAATTTCTCAAGGGTGATATTGTTACATCAGATACTTGGCTAATTAATGATTCTTATGGTCTAGGCAAGTGCATTAATTAACTGGATACATAAGAAAGTCTGGGTCAAACTTCAGAAAGTCGGCCAGACTCACGTAATCCCTTGTGGCTGCTGGGATCACCCTGCTGTCTGATGTGACCTGAGTAATCAGGGTGTTGAGACTGGCATGTCTCAGTCCTGATTCTCACAAGTTCAGTTGTGCTCAGCAGCCATTTGACAGTGTTGTGAGTGGCAAGTGTGTACAGGAGTAAGTTTTTGTGTGAATTCTGGGACCAGTGTTACTTATGGAGCTAAAGGCAGGGAAGGTAAAGGGTTTAAGATTTCTAGGCTGCATCTCCCTAACAGAACACAAGCCACCTTCAAGTGGTACATGGCCCAGTAACTGTGGTTGCCACTGATTGTGATAGTCATTGTGAATGCTTTCAATAGAAGATGAGGCTGTTGCAGCATTTGTTGTTGGATAGATCTTCTCCTGGAAAAAAACCAGGAATTTTATATTTTGTTCCTTCCATCTTGCTCAAACATAAGATTAGGAGAGAGGAAGAGAAACTGAGTTAGTTCTCTTTGCCTATGCATGATTTGTATTGCTGTTAAGCTTACTTACCTCAATATATGTAAGAAAGTCAGGCTGTGCTCTTGGGACTGGATGCACAGGACTGGAGTAGGCGTCTGGCTTGAAGAGGTTTCTTTGTACTTTAATGGGTACTGCAAGGGGTTCCCAAGAGAATTCTTCAGATGAAAGCTGTTTTCTGTGGACTCTGTGCACAGAGTCTCATTATTGCTCTGGCTTTTGCTGCACAGCACATATGTTACTGCAGGGCTGTCAGCCCTTCAGTCGATTTCTACAACGCAATAAAAATAAGTAGATTAACCAAGCAAAGAAGATTAGAGACACTTTGGGGAAGGAAAGGGAAGGGAAGAGGATGAGCAGCAGAGAGTATAAAAAGAGAGCACAAGACTGTGATTGCCAGACGTCCTGGTGCATGTTGCACAGGGTGGCTTTCTTTGTCCCTTTCGGGTTTGGGTTGGGCAGACTGAACAGAACTGATCCTGACACCATGTCCAGAGAGAAACTGGAGTCACTGGTCAAGAACATGGAGATCATGCTCTCTGAGGTAGAGCAGCTGAAGATCCACTGCACCAAGCAGACGGAGGAGGTGAACCAGGTGGTACAGGAACTGCGCCGAGAGAACAGGGAGCTGACGGAGAAGTACGAGCTCATCTGTCAGGACCTGAAGGAGGCCAAGGAGGCCATTGCCCAGCTGCAGGACACCAAGTTTGCCTTTGAGGCAAAGGAGCGGCAAGCACAGAAGCTCAACCGGCAGCTGTGAAGCGGCAGGAAAGAGAAGCAAGAGATTTCTTACCCTGATCTAAGAGTAAACAGAAGCCTTTAACAGCTGCAACTGAAAATCCCTGGATTGGTAAAAGCAACCCTTTCCCTTTCTCCTCAGAAAAAACCTGTGTGCTGGAAAAAAGTCATCTCTGTGGAAGCAAGATCTCAGGCGCAGCTGGAATTCTGCCCCAGAAGGGTCCTTTGTTAATGACTAAAGACCTCATTATGCTGGGAGAGAACTCTCATTCCAGAATCCCTTGTCAGAGATCTGAGCCATAAGCATATGGAAACAGCTGCCAGGATTTGGGCATCTTCTCATGCCCCGTAGGGGTTGCACAAGGACAGAGCCTGGGAAAAGAACTGTCACTGCCTTGAGCCACTGGAGAGAGCTGTGCCACGAGAGTCTGCTGAGATGGAGGGAAGGATCATTGTCTTGACAGCCCCTGTTGCTCTGTTTTGTTGCTAACTTTTCTCTGCTGGGCAGCGAGGCTGTAATGCTGTCCTTAGTAGGGTGTCAGCTTCCTTGCTGACTGATGCTGGAAGACATCAGCAAGAGCTTATGTCGTGCCTCATGCTTCCAAATACTTTCTACCAAGGGCATGTTGGTCCAGAGGATCTTTTAATGCTATTACAGTCGGTGTTGTCCTCCTCCAATTCCAAAGTGAAGTATAAGAACTGGAAAGGTTTCTGTCTTGATTTCCATTTCAGTAGTGTTAAATCCTAATGACTCCATGTTTAGTATGCTAGAGTTAAAACCTCTGCTGAATGTAACACTTTTTTAACCAAAGAGCTATGTTTTGGCACCAGATTTACTTTTCTTTAGCGGAAGTAATGTGTATAAGTGAACCGGGAATTACGAGGGATAAATGTATGTGGGCATGGGGGTGAGAATTGCTTGTCAGAGGTTTTGCTTTCAACTTTTCTCTCTGCTCCTGTATCTCCTAAGCAGCATTTGGCGTAGTCAGTGCCAAGCCCAGCTAAGAGCAGGTGACTTTAGACTCCACAGTGAATAGTGTGAGATCTCTGGGGAGAGTGTGGAAAGAGTGCTGAGAGAAAAAGCCTGAATGTTTAAATGGAGAATAGCTGGAATAGTTCCAGGAGGATCTTTCTTCATGTTGGCTGTGAGGTAGCCAGCTTCTTTCTTCCCTCCAAAGCTTTGCTGTATTGTTATCTCTGCCTGGCAAGCTCCCTATTCCCAGCAAGGGCTGATGTTTGGGAGAAGCAGAGGAGCTGTTTCCGTTGCTGACAGCCTCAGGGTATGTGTGGCACCAGGAGCCCAGGTGCACTCTGTGGGGGGAAAGGGAGTCAGCTAAGAGGGAAGGGAAACCTGTTGGCTTTAGTTTCCCTAAAGGTTTGGGCAGGGCAGAATAGTTCAGCAAGACTCAGTCCAGCCATGGTGAAAATAACTGTAGTTTTGTCAATCATTATAAAATACTGAGATCGGGCCTAGAATTGGCTGGTTATTGTTCCTTCTTTGCCCTCCTCTCTGCCACATCAGTATTTGCCTGGTCTAAAGCCTTTGGAAATTCAAATCTTCCCATTAATTTGACTGAGCTCTGGGCAAGACCTTCTGAGCAAAAGGCTGATGTTTGTGTGGCATCCATGGGGAACAGGTTTTTCTGGTTTTGTTTCATGTGATACCATGTTTTGTTAAATTTGTGTGATCTAGACTTTTATTTTTTTGCTATTTTGGGTGGAGCAGATTAGATTATCCAGAAAACATTTGGGAGATTGGAGACTGTCCTTTATGTTTTCAAATGTAATCTGAATACAAATGGCCAGCCCTGACCCTTTGCTCCTTGCTCACCAGTGACAGCTTGGGGAGCACAAGAAATCAACATTAATCACCATATTTGTTTGTCTAAGAACTAAAAATGTTTTCTCTTGAAATCAGTTCTCTAGCTCAAATCTGCTTACCACCTGTGATTTCTTCTACTTTTTATATATCATTAAAATGTAAAACCAAAATAAAAGGAAAACAAACAGCTGAGGGAGTGTCTGTTCTGGATAAGGCATTGCCTCATTTAATGTATGTATATGTTACTTTTTGAGTGTGTGTGTGTGTTTATGCTTGCTGAATATAATTATTCCTGTTTAAATCCTGTGCATCAAGGAATGGGCAAGCAGAGACCCCTCCAGATCTCTCTGTGTTCACAGATTAATCTGTCTAAATGAGATTCTCTGTGTGGCTGCCAAGTTTGCCCTACGCAGTATTTAAATCCATGATACAGAAAAAGAAAATGGGATTGCAGTGTCCTTGTGATCAGTTTCTTAATAATTAGTAGGATTCAAAGTGTCTACTTTTAAGGAAAGCTGTAGGAATGATTTCCTGTAAATAACCCAGGATTTGGGGTGGGACATCAGAAAAACTAGATGTGCTATCCAGTGCTAGAAAAAATTAACACCACTTCCCTTCCAATAGACTCAGTTGTGTCCTGGTTTTGCTTACATGACTTAAACTCAAGAGCAGTTGGGCTGGTTTAAAAATAATGTTCATTCCATTACATGTAGTTCCTCTGGTTTTTTACAGGCAAATCTTTGTGTATCCAAGTATAGTCTTAGCAATGGAATAGTGCCTTCACTTGTATCCTGAGGTGCAGTGTATTGGAGTGCCTTTCACAACAAAGTTTGCACAGAATTAGTCACAGCACTTTGAAGTTGTTTTTTGCTTTTTGAACACTGACATTATCATTACATGCTGCTTTTCTTCTTTAAACTGCCTAAGGATGAAGAGCTGAAACTTGGTGTAGCATTATCAACTTGTTTAGAAAGCTGGCCTGAATAAAAGTCTCGCCTGATTTGGGTGAGAATCAAAATAAATATGAAGTGACAGGCTTGCCATTTCACTCACCTTGGAAATGGATGAAGAGAGGTATCTAATTCTTTGAATACAAAGAGTAAATTTATTTGAAAGCTCTCTTGGAGAGCACAGCACAGGAATTGGCTCAGTTGTTAAGAAGGGACTAGGAGAAGAGAATCCTGCCAGACCAAGTGCCTGTGAGTTGGTCTGTTCCTGAAGCAGATTATAGCAAAATACTGGTGATTGCACTGGTTTCCACAGTTCTGAGCTGCATTATGTGAAAGTGTCCAAGAAGGGAGACTGGGAGCAATGAAGCTGATACCTCTTTACTCTCTTGCATTGCTGACTTCAGTGGCTGCAAGCTGGCAAACCACAATAAAATCAGCTCTGCTTGTAGCTGTATCTGTACAAAAGTTACAAAAGTTGTATGGGTCAGCTCCTCTGCAGCAGTCCTCAGCACCTGAGAGAGTTCATGTGTGGCCTGGCCTCTGGAGCAGGTATAAACCAGTGCAAGAGATACTGCAAGAGGATAACAGGCTTTGATGCAGTTAAGTTGTACAGCAGAGCCCACTGGTATGTAATACACTTTCCACCCTTCCTCTAAGGACTTTGTAATGTCTCCTGAACATGAAATTGAGCTGCTTTTCCTGAAGGGTTGACAGGATTCATTCTGTATACTGAGAAGCTGTCATTCAGAGGACTAAATGACATGCCTATCCTGCAATAGTGAGTGAGAGTCTGGGAAGAATGGAGTTATTGGTGCACTATTCAAGTTTGAAAAAAGCTCAGTTCAGGTTGAATCAAAATATACTGTCATTTCTTTAAAAAGTAATAAATTAAAAAATCAGTATGTCAAAAGATTTATTGTTTTGGGAGTAAGCTGAAGCTTCCTATTTTCAGACCCTTGTGCAGCTGATGGACAGAGAGACATGCCACAATGTCCCCAGTAGCAGTGGACTTGATTTGGCATCCCAGAGACTCTTATTCCTTTACCTTCTCATTCAGCCATCAACACACTTACCTAGGATGTAAGATTGCTGTTCAGTATTATTCTGTGCTCAGATATATTTGAGCATATCCCCTGGATAAGATGCAAGTAGTAGGCTAAAGTATGTGAATGGCTGTCCATGTCCCTTGAAGAGGCCGCTGCTCTTATCTAAGAAACTGGATATTACTCTGAACACAAAGCAAGGCACACATCCCATTTTTAAGCATGTGACCCAACCGTAATCACAACACCCCAGATCCTTGCTCTTTGGCTAAATGACGAAGTGAGCAATCAAGAACACCAGTTTGTAATGTGACTATGCCATGGTTTCCTGATCACTGTAGTCTCCTGGGAGGTTCAGACTTTGAAACCAAACTGAACACAGATTCTTCTCTTCCTTGCATGAATGCTCAAGCTTCTCTTCTGGAAACTTTGTGAGTCTTGCCTGAGTTTTTTGGTTGCTGTTCAGGGGGAGAGGACAGGAGGTAGAAGAGTTAGGTGTTAAGTTCCCCCTGGGGAAGAAGCAGGGTGTTTTGGTTTTATTTCTCAGTAATTAATTTCTCTGAAGTCAAGTCTGTTTTGCCCATGACAGTAACCAGTGAGTAATCTTCCTGTCTTTATCATGTTTGACAAGTTTTTCCGTCAGTTTGTTTTCCTCTGTTGTATTGAGGATGAGGAGTGATAGAGCATCTTGGTGGTTATCTGGCGACCAGCTAAGGTCAACCCTCTACAGTGCTGTAAGTGTTAAGACAGCCATAACTACTTAGACAGGAGCTCTGTCCAGTAGAGCATGCAGATCTTTAGATAGTCTTTGGAAACAGCCTCTGGCAGTAAGGAATCCTGGTAGTTTATTCCCATGAAAGGTATAACAAAAGAGAAAGCAGAAGTCTTGCTACTGACCTCTGGCCATGTAACTGTTGAAATCCCAATGCCACAGCTCCTGTAGAGGTTGCTTCTTGCCAGAGGTACTTCACTGATCAGGCTAGAAAGGATATCATGTTCGGCAGTATCCATTCACCATGCATTCACCTCAACTGTTTCTTCTTGACCTCATCTGGGACACCCAGATGCCAGGCTAGCCGCTGGACTGATCTAGTAGCAAGAGGCAAATGCCTGTGGTCCTGCTGTGTTCATTCCACAGTGACCTGTCAGTGTCTTACCAAGAGATGAGAAAGGTCTTGAATCAGTGGATTATCTTGCTTTCACTAAAGGGTAAGTGATGAAAACAGTTTCAACACAAGGTCACGTCCTTTCTCCCAGAGGAAAGGTACATATGCAAAACTTCCTGTGAAACCACGGGGCAAAGGTTTACTTCATATTTGCATTGCCTTTGCATTGCATTGCCACTAAGCACTGGCCTTGAGCTCAAATCCTACACTAACAGCTTGATTTTGTCACATCTCTGCTGGAACCAGGAAGTAGGAGCAGATTATTCTTTCCTTTTTTTTTTTTTTAATAAAAGAAATGTAATTAATGTTTCATGTTGCTTAGTTGTCACAAAAATCTGGTCACTTCTTTTTTTTATTTCAGCATCTCAAGAGCTCATCAATTAAGTCTCTATGGGGTTAAAATTAATCCAGATGTGTTTACACAGTATCTGCTTTAATGCAGTAGGCACAGCTGGTTTTTGGATGTATCCTGGCTAGATTCCAACATGAGCAGTCACATTTTCCCTGTCTCTGTACTCCCTTGTAGTTTATCAACAAGAACACAAAAACTACAAGAACATTATTAAGCTTGGTATTTCAAAAAAACATTAATTGAGGTCCCACTGCCATGAGAGGCATTTTAATGATTGGGTATTTATAAATTCATCTGAAGTTGTGGGGTTTTTTGCCTTCCAGTTTTTGAACTTTTGGGATTGGATTTCAAGTCTTTTCTTGCCAAGGGGATAAAAGCTTTAAACTGATATGAAAGTTTGGTTTATTCATAGAAGGCCAGGAGTTCAGGTTTTGGTTTGATCAAATACCATGAAGCTTAGGATATAAGGTGACAGCTGGCAGGATGACATTAGCCAATGGCTAATTGAGAGTACAGGTTGAAAAAGAAAAAGCACATGCTCATGTAACTTCTTCCTGATGGAAAAGGAGGGACCACAGCTTGGCCCAAGGCCCAAATTTATTTTTCTTAAAAGAAAATTTGAATCTAAAGGGGCAGGACAATAATTTCTATATTGTTAATTAGGAATTAACAATATCCAATTTTTGTTTCTCCTGACAAGGATAACAGAGGTAGCCATGCATCTGCACTGCCATCAGATGTTGTTCTGAGGTGTATTGTGTCTTCCAATATCTTGTGGTTCCCTGGTTGCTTGGTGGAGATGTTGCCATTTTGTGTGGGCTTCCTGTTAGAGCTTATCCTTGATTATTGTTACAGAGTTAGCTTAGACCAGAAAGTACAGGATTGCTTTTGCTTGTGGAAAAGATGTAACTTTTATTTGAACTCTGTTCCCTGTGGGATGTGTAATGGTAGGATTTGAGTACTGTGTACCTTTCATGGCTAGCTGCTAGACAGGGATTGAACAGCAGGGATGAAGCGAGCCGTATCCCTGGAATAAAATTGCTTCTGTGTCACCTGATGCATTTACGAGTCTGCTAGAAACTTCCATTTGGAGCTGCGCACATCTAGGCTTGTCAACAGTTGGCAAGGATATTGTCTCTTTTGATCATCTAAAGCAGCAGCATGGCCAAGAAGACAGTAGTAATACCAGTTCTGGAGATTCCATTGCACATCTTGATGTCTTCCTTGAAAGATCCAACATGTGGAGTTACCTGAAGGTAGAAGCTTCATCTTTCCTTTGGAAAGCAAGGTTCTCTCTCTTATGGTTACAAATGAACTACCAATGTAAAAGGACTCTAAAACTGGAAGGCAAAACATAAAAGATCAACCCAAACTTAAGACTTTAAAGCTATTCTCATAATCTTGGAGACCTCGGTCATTATATTAAATACGGTTAAAATGCTGGTAGCTGTTATAATTGCTGGACCAAAATCTATTTTTCCAGATCTGTGGTCTCTGTATTTCGTTATTTATTTGTTTTATACTAAGCAGAGAACAAAATCAATGGGGGGCAGATTTATCTGTTTGCAAAATAAAACAACAGCAACACATAAGTTGTTATGCAATGTTTTCTCTAGTATCCACATGATTAAAAACACAAGTTTTTCCTTGTAATGCATCCAACTAGATTCCTTTTCCTTTAACAGTTTTTATGATGTTAAGTTGTCCTTCACAGGAGTTTTCAGGGGGTTTCTGAATGCATGGCATTTGTTAGAGGAAACAAAAATTGAGAAAACTATGCTGCCATTGTCTGGTTAAATTCATGTCTGTATCCGAAGTGCTGCTATTTTCAGATTTTGGAGGTCTGCTTACCTTTGCCTCCACTCCAGTCTAGCTGTGAATTGTATTTAAGTTCAAAGTTTCTTTTGTCAAAAGCATATTTGTGAACTGTGATTCAGGCTGTAGTTTTAAAGTAAATGTAAAGTTAAGTATTTTTTTCAGAGTTAAGAACTTACTGAAAATTAATACCGAAGGGATCTGTGGATAGCCGTCTCTCTTCTGATGTGATGCCTACAGCTAAAATAAAACTAGTTACAAAGGGCTCCACCCCTGCAACAACTTTAGGCACAGTTTAGAGCTCATGTGTGTGCTCACACACAGACTACAGAAGCTAGAAACAATTCCACGGCAGGCGTGCCTGTGTGCATGCTTACGACTCTGGCTTTCCAAAGCAAAAGTGAAAACTCTTGTGAAGAAACCGAGAGGCTGAAGGGGTTAAATGAAATACAACTCTGCTTTTCCTGTGCAGTAAGGATTAGTAACCAAACAGAAGCAGGAGAGGAGAGCACTGAAGTGCCACTGTTTCAACAAGATCGATTGGAAAGAGGGTTCTGGAGCTTGACTGCAGAGTGTCTCCAACTTTTGTGCTCACCTGTCACAGGCACATGCAGAAGGTAGGAGTTGACTTTGTGTTCTGGGCTGTTTCCTGATCCCTCTACCTGGATATCTATTCTCTATTAGTCTTTTCAGTGCTGTTTGTGCTCTTCAAACTATTTTTCATTTCCCACCATTTTTCTTTCAGTTAAAGGAGTACAGGGGAGAGGAGAGGAGAGACCAGAGTCCTTATGAGTGCAAAATTTTATTTCTTAGGAGGGAGGGAAGCAGATGCTCTATGTGTTCGGTGAACACGCATACCTTTGACACGCATTTACTCACAGTGGGACCTCATGTGCCCGCAGCTGCTGTTCCCGGTGTTGCGGCTGGGGGGAGCAGGGAGTGCCCGGGAAGGCCCTGTCCGTGTGACACGGTGCCGGGCGAGCCCCGTGGGGTCAGACGCACATGCTCTGTCAGCGCGCAGGGTGCGAGGCAAATGGAGCAGGGCTATCGACTGGAGAATCGGAGCTTTTGCACGCGGGCACAAAGGCTGTGTGGGCGCTACGGCCCTTGCAGCCCCTCGCTGTGCTCCCTGGAGAGCTCCGGTGCCAGCAGGTGCTGAGGGGCACCGGGCCGGTGCTGCTTTAGCTGCGTGAGGGGAGCCGTGAGGGAGGCCCGGCCAAACGATGCCGTCAGAGCCAACAGACCTGTTTGTGAAAGGGAGGTTTTCAGCACCGGGTCTCCCATCCCTGAGGGAGCCTGACATGTGAGGCAGGCCAAGGCAGCAGCTGCAGGGACCTGTCCTGGCATGGAGGAGGTGTAATGCTCTGGAAGCAGTGTGGAAGTGCAGTAGATATGCCTGGTAGACTGGATGTTCCTTGTGGGTGGATGGTCACATGGAAGTAGAGGAGCAGTTTGAAAATCAGTCTCAAGGCCTTGATGGGGGTAATATTAGCTTTGAATGGAGACCCTAGGACTAGGAATAACTAGTATTAGTACAGGAGTTTAGTAAGAGGGTATGTTTCTTTAGGTCTGCCTGTAGAAACCTTAAAGTGACTTTGTAAACACCTTTGTTTGTTACTTTGGAAAGTGTCTACACAAACACAGGTTTACCCTTCCTGCATTGTACTTCCAAGGCCCTTCAACAGCTTCTTTGTAAACTGGCTTGCAGCCTATATGTTTTTATCCCACCTTCTCAGAGATGTACCACACACTTTGATGCCAGAGCATCCCCAGTCTCTGTAGACAGAGCAGCCATGAAAATCCATTGTTTCTGAGGTGCAGTGTGAGGATGAGCCAAAGTGCTACACAGCCATGTGTGTATTGGACAGCTTCACTCTGGGCTTCCAGGACAAATGCTCTGCTCTTACAGGGAGCAAAGGGAGGTGTTTGTGATGAGGAACAAGGGTAGGTAAAGTCACACGTCTTTGGTATGGCACTAACTAAAACTAATATTTATTCATGTCAGTGAATTAAATGATTGATAAAATGAAAAAAATTAAAACAGAGCAAATTTGCTGTCTCTGGAAGTTTTGATGCTTTTTTTCTGTCCAGTGTGAGATAACTGAGACTTCTTTTTCGGGCCTATTTTCAGATTCTTATACAATGTGAAGTGTCCTGACACCTCAAAGGTGTTTGGTTTTGAAATATTGTGCACTATGAGTGTAAGTGCTTGATGGCATCACAGAAATGCTGGGTTTGGGGTAGTGTCTTTGTAGCATTTGCCTAATCCAAATCTGTTCACTAGTAAACAGTCTGAAGGTAGCATTTGATAGAAGGTGTGTGATGAGTGATTTGAGGTGATTTTCAAGCAAGGATGTAGAGCTCTGTTTGGTGTTTTCTGTACGTATGTTTAAAAGAATATTAGGTAAAAACCAAAATTGTCTCAATTTTAAGGGAAAGTAGCCACCACTGTGCTGTAAAGAACTTAGAGAATGGATGATCTGAAATGTTGCTGTTCAGTAAGTGTAAGTAACTTCTGATGCAGATCACTTCACTTAGGCTTTGGGATGGACTCTCTCAGATCCAGCTGCTTACCAGCTTGGTAAAGGAGAATGCAGGTAGATCTCACCTAATCTAGCTGCTTCAGGGATTAATTGCCTCTCAAAATTCTTTTGGAGTCTAGGAGAATGGCCGTGTCCAGACTTGCTAAAAGGAAACAGGAAAGCAGTTACGTTGTTGCAACTGGCTTTCTTGGTAGTACTTTGAGTCAAAGGTGCAAAGTTTATTCTTTTTGTTCTGTTAAAATAGGAAACCTGGGAGAAAAAACCCACCCCTCTGATCTTGATTGTGGACCGCTTCTTCTGAATATAATGTAAATCAGGCAAAATACTGTTCTGTGCCTCAGGACAGATTGAGCTTAGGCTACCAGAAGGCTTTCTCTTTGTTCTCTGGGGACCTTAAATGTTAATAAAATGTTTACCATTTTATTCGTTCATGTATGTGCCTAGTGACTTATAATACACAGCAAACAAATAGGTTTTTTTTAAGAGGATGGGAGCTGCTGTTTTGCATGAGAACAGCACCTAGAATACACAGGATGCAATTACAGTAGTCCTCACAATTAGCATTATAGGCTCATCCTTAGCTGAGTGAAGGGGAAGATGTTTTCCTGGTGGCATATTGATGCTCAGTGAACACCAGAGGAAACAGGTTGCTTTGCTGTTGGGTCTGTGGGAAGGATGATACAAAAGTGATGTAAGCCCCACAATGTACCTGGCATAGCTGCTGAGCCCAGGCAGTGACGGATGACTGCTTGGATTCAGGACAGTCATTTGCAGTTATGCCCATTGTATGATGGACTTGTCAAAAGGACTTATTTCTCTCAAAATGATAGTCTGCTGGACACAGCTTCACAGTCTCATTTTTTATCACTCCTGGATCTGAACTGCGATTTGTTGTGGTCCAGTCTTGTCTTGGACAAGGAATAATAAGGGCTGCTAGACGTTTGGGAAGGGATTTTTATATTGAAGTACTTGAGTGGGTGTCTACTCATATGCATAGCCTATGATCAAATCATTTGTTTATGCTTTCTCACACAATAACAAGCTCACCTTCCTGACATGCAGACATGATGTATAGAAAACAAGTGCCATCCACAGATTGTTTATTTTTCTGCCTAGCCCTTAAAGCAGTAATTGGAGGCTCTGGTTTGGGCATCTGTGGGAGAAACCAGCTTCAGAGCAAAGAACCAATTTATTTTTAGATCACACCGTTGTCATTTTGCTGTGATCACACCGTCGAGCATGTGCTTCCTTTGAGAGCTCTCCAGGCACTGCAGTGTGATCACACCCTCCTCAGATCATTTTTTATGAAGTTAATTTTTAGTGACAGATGAAAGATGCTAGGGCCAGTATTCTTAGAGACAGCAGCCCCAATTCCACTAGCACATACTCTCCCTCCTAAGTTTGTTAGTCTAAAGTTCTGGTTTAGGTTGTGATTTTGTTCCATTTTTGTTTCTTTTAGTTCACCTCATGTTACTCATCTTTCCCTTGCACAGTAATGTAAGCCCACAGACTTCTCTGGGGGAATTTCTGCCTCATACCACTGAAGGTGTGTCTGCATCACAGTCAGTAGGGGTGATTCCTTAGGGAAGAGATGTACCTGTACAAGCGTGGTGTGTTTGACATGTTTACACATATATATATATATATATATATATATATATATATATATATATATATATAAAAGACTGAGTTAACTTTAGATGAAATAAACTATTTTAGGTTCCAGAAACAATGCAGAGGCAGCAGCAATCAAAACCCACATGAGGTTCAGGGTAAATAGTCTCATGTTTTCCTGTCTATTATTAGTCCCCAAGCAAATTTATTTAAAGGTTTTACAGGTGTTCCTTCTGCATATATACTACAAGCATACTGTTGAATGTAGTGTTAACATCCTCTCAGTGAACAGAGATGTAAATCTTGCAAAGAGAGGCAGAGAAAAATTTACATTGTTTTAAAATCTCCTCTTGAGATAACTCTAGGTTTTTATTTTTATTTTTTAACCCATTGCGCAGCACAGAAATTGACATGTTTATATTTAGGATGGAATGAAGTCAAATAAATTTGAAGCCGTCTTCTAGCATGAAAATCCTTTAATCCTTTATTTTCCTAAAGAATTCTCAAAAATTTGAATTGTAAGGGATTAGTCTCAGCTGGGTAACATGATTAGGTAGGGGTTGGAGAGTGAAGTCCCTCCCACTGTAAGTGAAGAGCAGGTTTGAGACCACCTCAGGAAAGAGAATAGGCACAAGTTTGTGGGGCCTGATGAGATGCATCCCAAGGTCCTGAGGGAACTGACTGATGTGGTTGACAAGCCACTCTCCATGATATTTGAAAAGTCATGGCAGTCAGGCAAACTCCCCAGTGACTGGAAAAAGGGAAACATTTTTCCTATTTTTAAAAAGAGAAGAAAGGAAGACCCAGCGAACTAAAGACCTGTGAGCCTCCCTTCTGTGCCTGGGAAGATCATGGAGCAGATCCTCCTGGAAGCAATGCTAAGATGCATGTTAGGAGACGTGGGAGAGGAGGGGACAAGACAAGGAGGGGATCCAAGAGAGGCCAGCATGCTTCACTAAAAGCAAATCCTGCCTGCCTAGCCTGGTGCCCTTCTGTGGTGGAGTGACTGCAGTGGTTGACAAGGGAGGACTGACTGATGTCATCTACCTAGAATTCTGTAAGGCTTCTGACATGGTCCATATGAAGGACTTGGCAGTTCTCATGGATGTAAAGCTGGACATGAACTGACAGTATGTGCTCATAGCCCAGAAAACCAACCACATCCTGGGCTGCACCCAAAGCAGCGTGGCCAGCAGGGCAAGGGAGGGGATTCTCCTGTTCTACCCTTGTGAGACCCCACCTGGAATACTGTGTCCAGGTCTGGTGTCCTCAGACCTGCTGGAGCAAGTCTAGAAGAGGCCACAAGATGTTCAGAGGGCTGGAGCACCTCTTCTATGAAGAAAGGCTGAGACAGCTGGGATTGCTCAGCCTGGAGAAGAGAAGGCTCCAGAGACACCTTATTGCTGCCTTTTGGTATTTAAAAGGAACTTAAAAAAAGATGGTGAGTGACGTTTTATGTTGGCACATAGTGATAGCACAAGGGGTAATGGTGCTAAACAAAAAGAGGGGAGATTTAGATTAGGTATTAGGAGGAAATTCTTTACTCAGAAAGTTGTGAGGCACTGAACAGATTTCCCAGAAAAACTGGGAATGCCCCATCCCTGGAAGTGTTCAAGGTCGGGTCAGATGGGGCTTTGAACAACCTGGTCTAGTGAAAGGTGTCCCTGCCAATGGCAGGGGGGTTGAACTAAATGATCTTTAATGTCCCTTCCAACCCAATCCATTCTATTATTTATAAACAGCAGCAGTGCTCAGTGTCAGTTAATATTTCAGGTCAGGCTAAATAACTCATAGAAATGAAGCTTAAGCTGTGACAGGGCAGTCACAGCTTAATATAAATATAATATAAAGACTGTTAGCCATTCCTCTTCAATTTGTGTTTGGGGTATTTTATCCTTGTCATGTATTTTCCATAGGCAGTGTGTGGCTTCTTTTTGCAGTGTCTAAATCAGTCTGTGTGCTTGTCATTATCCCTACATGCTCCCAGATTTAATTAACAGCTAAGCACAGTGAGACTACCAAAATAGAAAGCAGAATCCTATCTTTACTCCTTATAATAAATCTCTGGCTGCAAATCTAATAGTGGGAGGCTAGTTGCATAAAATTGAATCTGAGCTGATATTAATAGGTAGACAGAAAATTGCCCTCATGAAATACTCCATTAGCTCCTGCAAAGGGCTGGCATAGTGATTAGATTTGCTTGGAAGACGCTGCTTCACTGCCCTAAGCCTGAGATACATCATTGTGGATTTTGGAGAGCAAGAATAAGGCAGGTCTGCATCTTCCCCACCCACTGATAGGGTATGGTGTGAGGCCTTACTAGAATCTGTGTGCTGATCTTGCTCTTGAGCCTGATGATTTTTCAGCTACTGTTTTGTGTGATTTCAGTATTCAGAGGCTGCTGTGGCTTCCCCAGGTGTTGCTGAATCTTGCTTTGCTGTAGAAGTCCTCTGTAGAAAACAGTCAGTCTGTGTCAGCCACGTGAAGTGATGGCCTAGTGCAGATTAATGTGCCTGTTAGGAATCAGGCTGAAGGCTGAGTTGAAAACCATTGATAAAGCAGGCTTGAAGATGCTTCTGTGTTACCACTACTCAGTTCTCCAGCCAGCTGGTGCTCTGCTGCTGTGCTTGTTAGTAAGTTTTTCTGACTTTTTTTTTCTTTTCATTTAACAAGGTGAATTTTAAAGTTATTCTAGCTGAAAGTTTGTCTGTCATAATATGCCTAACATGGCTGAAAGTATATCTCACTGGGATAACTTTCTTGATGAAGATTCTTCAACTTCTAACGTATTTAGAATTAATAAGTAAATCTGGATACCAATGGTAAAGACACTGCCGTAAAATGTCTGCTCAGACAATTTGTGCTTTCTTTATTTTCTCTCCTTTCCCATTAAGCCCTTTCAGCCAGTCTTGTGCTTAAACTCATTTATAAACATTTACCCCTTGCTTTGTATACAAACAGCTCTTTATGAATGTGGTTCATTGCATGGTCAAGACAAAGGCAATTCAGCATTCTTCTGTTTTAACGGGCACATGGACATTATTTAGCTTATCTGCCCCAACCCAAGGACATAAGGCCCAGGATCTTCTTTGAAAAATTGTCGAAAAAAGGATGGCTTACTGTGGTTGGGGAAGAAAACAGGCATGTTAAGAAGTATCTTGAATGTGATATCATCTGCTTAAAGTGGTGATTTGTTTCCTGGTTCCTCTAGGCTGTATGATGTCATCCTTCTGCTCTCCCCACTCAGCTCACATCCTAAGCAAAGGGAGGTTTTTCCCTGTCCTTGATCCCTGCTCCATAGAGCCCCTTTCTGTCCCAATCGTCATCTCAGCTTCTTTCTGTGCGGGTATGTTTTCCCTTTTTAATTCTTCCAGCAAAAACTTAAAAGGTGCTTCTCAGTTGTCAAGACAAACAAAAGCACGCTGGAACAAAGATATGCTGGATGTTTTTTAAAGCAAATAAAAAATCATAATGTCTTTAGAAAATGTAGTGAATGTAAAAGCTCGAAGACTTTGCTCTGAGTCAATGACTCAAAAAATTTATGTCAGTGAATAACCAGGCAACATATCATCATCCTTTCTGGCTTCCCACCTCCTTCAACCAAACTTCTAAAAATAAAACATCAAAGTGAGATCTGATCTGTTAAAGGGGAGTGGAGGAAAGGGAAGGAATTTCTGAAAAGGTGTGAGTAGTAGGATCCCTGTGGCAACATTTGCTTTAGTGCTGGATGTGCTAAACTTTACAATAAGCCATTTCTGTTGATATTGCAACAGGTAAATATTTATTGCCAGGATGGCCAACCTGTATCTCACAAGCTGTGCATGCAAAGGCAGCTTTCTGTGTCAGGGTTACTTCAAAGGGAATGATAGATCCATACTGGGTAATTCAAATTCCCATCAGGGAGATGAAATGGCTTCTAAGGACCTGCCAAAGTCAGTAATGCTGGGTGGCTTTGCCACTTTCCCTGCATGTCCAGATAAATCTCATCTAGATTAGGCAAGTGGAACCCTGAAGGGGTCTTCTGCCTATGAACCACTCCTAGAACAATCCCTGACCCACACCTGTGATATGTGTCTTTGGCCAAAGATGATTTAGAAATGTGGTTCACAGGCCAAAGAAGGCTGGTCTGCCTTTTGTGCTAAACAGAAAAGAACCACATAACACTGGCTGTCCAATTATTTTCAAAAAGAATAGAGAAAACCTGATAAATGTGTAAGTAATGGAACTCATGAAACTTGTTTTATTCTGACTTTGTGATCTGATTCTGTAGTGCCTAAACAGCTTAAGTTCTTGCTTACACAAGGCTGAGTTATTCATAACATTACTTTTAAGTTTGGATTTCCTTCCTGTTGAAAAGAAAAACTCATCATCTAAATGGATTAAAAGTTCAACACATCTCTTCATCCTGGTCCAGTATCTTTTACCTCAAAATGTAACTTTATTGCTTTTGAGACCCTGAAATTAGACAACTGATTCAAAGTTGTTTTTTCATATATATATACAGGCAACGTAGGTCTTGTTTCCCCAGGGACATGGATGTTAAGAGGTTGTTTGGAAAAGTGGCCAAGTTTAAGTAAGCAATCTTATTTGTGCATTGGAAGGCAGGGTTTACACACGTGAAGTAAACATAGGAGTCATTAAAACTATCCTTGATTCTAAAACATACTCTTGGTCTCCATGAAGATTTGACTGATCTTGCTAAGTCTGCCGGGACCTGGACAAGAGTTTCTAAGTAAATAAAATATTTTTACAGCAGCTCACTGCTGGCTCCACTATAGAGAAGTGTCCAAGTCTGCCCATTTTCTAGAACTTCTGTTTATAAAGGCAAAAACTTCTTTCCTAAGTGGGTTCAGCGTCAAGCCCTG
This sequence comes from Corvus cornix cornix, assembly GCF_000738735.6. Lineage (NCBI taxonomy): Eukaryota > Metazoa > Chordata > Aves > Passeriformes > Corvidae > Corvus > Corvus cornix. The sequence continues at coordinate 36,216,245 of NC_046335.1, forward strand.
AAAATAAGGGTGCTTATCCCAGTTTCCAGTGGTAGTGGAGTTCTTGTGTTCTGTTCTGTTAGGAAATTGCAGCTATGCCCTCTGTAGTCCTTTCACCCTCCCACCCTCCTGTTTTGGAATAGAAGGTTCCCAAGTTGCTAAAGTTAGATTCCAGTTTGAACTTCTTCAGTGTTTGGAGAAGCTTGGGTCAGCATCTTTTATAGAAAACAGTCCAGAGCTGAACTCTGAAGCCAGTTCTTTTTGACCAAGCTCACAGATGGCTGGAACCACTCCTCACTTTTTAAGTCTTTTATTCATCTCACACGAGCAGTTAATGCCAGATGTGACTGTCTAGACAATTTGAATTTCTTCTGGTGTATGAGCAGAGATTTCAGCTGGGCATACTTCTATTTTTGGTTAAAGATTCTGGTTGCTCCTTACTTGTGAACTCATAAACCCTCTCCCTGAGATAACTTCATATTTTAGCACTATGGCAGGAATTCCTCCTTGTGAGCTTTCCAGCAGCTGTTCCATAGCTTGAGCATAAAGTCACCATTTCCCCTCAGGCCCTGCTGCTGTTTCTGGGTGGAGGAGGGGTGGAGATGCTGTTCTAGCACACAGTGGGAAAAGGAAGCTGGGGAGGGTTGAAGAAAACTGGAGATGGGCAGGAGGTTCAGGGAGCAGCAGCTGCTGTTGTTACAAGTGAAAGCACAGTAAAACACTGTCCTTCTCATTTCTTCCCCCTGCATGTCCAGCCTGCAGTGAGAAGAATGGCAAACAAGCAGAATAAACATGTGCTGCTGTACCCCAGGTCCTACAAGGAGTTAAAAGGCCATTAAATCCAGAAACAGAACTTGACCCATTTTTTAAGGTTTCAGACAGATTCTTCAGTCCCATCTGTTGTGGTTGAAACTAAGGTGAAAGGAATCAATGCTGAATTCTACATCTGAGGAGGATTTTAAAATAACAAGTTTGTTGATGTTCAGATAATCAAATACAATATTTGTTTTCCAGTGGGGATTTTCATAGGATACAGACAGCCCTGTTCTTCCTTCTGATGATGCTTCCTGGAATCTCATGACTAGTTTAATAGGGCTGGATGGTCTAAACATTTTAATGCTAAATTTGGGACATATGATAGCAATCTCCATGCAAGTGCAATGGCACAAAAGTACAAGCAAGCACCAGAGCTATAACCTCTTGCTGCTTTGATGCACAGTGTTGCCCCATACATTGGATTCTGACTATGGTTGTCTACTCAGAGAATCTTTTTGTCCTAACTGGCTAAAAACGTCCAAGATAGTAACTACCTGGGGAATGGGAGCCCCAGTGACGTGCTCCTGTAGCCTCTTCTCCAGAAGCCTTGTGTGGTTTGGTCCCAGCTCCCTGCCTGCCTCTTGGTTCAGATGCTAGAAATAGCTAGCAGACAGTTCATTAGCAGCAGAACAAGGTTTAGATTTTCAAGGTCATATCCGTGGACCTGAGAGGTGCCTGGAAATGGAATATGTGAGAGAGGAGAGCTGGGGAGGAGATTTTTCTTTTTCCTCTGAGTAGTAGGAACAGGAGCTGATCTCAAATATTTACCTCTGATACCAACACCATTCAAGGAAGATGCTGCTTTCACAATGCCTTTTCCTAGTGCTGTGGGCACATTATAATGTCATTCAGGAGAACCTGGCTATTTGTGTGTGTGGATCTTCTAGCAAAAGGATCTCTTCTTGCCTGTGCTTCCCCTGAGAAAGGATATGACTTGATATGCTTGGTAGGGTGTGACACAGATCCAGCCTGATTTGGTCATTGGCCTCTAGCCTCTACAGTACAGAGAGCATTCTTTACCTCTTCTGGAGGGTATCCCCAGGTTGTTTCTTCTTTGATTTGAATAGGAAGAGTAGTAGCACATGTGGGTGATAGAGGGTACATAGTCTTCCCTCAGTTTCCTAAAAATGATTAACTGAAATTAATGAAAGTCTTTTTATATAAAAAGCTCCTATATTTTCATTTTCTTATGAATCTTATGATTGGCACTCAGTATTTAGGGAGAGAAGTTTATCTGTGCTTGTTTTCCCAATTCTGTTTCCCCTGTTCATTGCTAATTTGCACACAGAATTTGATGCAACTGAACTTTTTTAGTAGCTTTTACATCTGAAAGAGAAAGTCTTTAGGAACAAGCTTTTTATTCTCAGCATGCTGAATGTTGGGAGAGTTAAAATCCATGGTATATATGGACTTGGAGAGTTGTAGTAAGATCTGTTCATTGAGGCCTAGGACTGTAAGAAAAATGGCTGCCCATCATAAAGTAACCTGAAATACTCAAATACCAGATGGAGTAAGTTTCATTTTGGTTATTTCTTGGTTGTGATGTCATTTTCTTTCAATGTTATAATTGTTAATAGTGATACACATTCTGTATTTTATCTGGATTTAATAGGCCAGGCTAAAAGAGCTATATATGAAGTTTTAATATTAAAACAGATGTTACAAGGACTGATGAAATAAACATTTCTTCCTTGATGCTTCTGTGTGCTGTGAAAGGAAAATTTCTCCTTTTACCTTTCCTTTCCAAGTTAGAAAGAATCTCAAACTAGATAAAACTGTGCTAGAGATATCCAGTCCATCTCTTTTTTTTTTTTCCTGGGCTTAACTAGTCACAGGACCATGAGAAATGGTGATGAGAAAGAGTCAGTCTGTAGTGGCTGAAGTGTCCCTGCACAGCTGTGAACACTGGTGAGTGGTGGTTGGTGTGGGCTGCAACTCAAAAGAGGAAAGATTAAGTAGAAACAGGGAGTACCAGCAAAATATTGTGGTCCCATAATGCCCCAAATTTAAGAACAGTTGTATTCTGCCTTACCAGCCTACATGACCTGATCTCCTCTCTAGCTCTGCAAAGGGGATATAACTACTCATGGTGAAATCTAGCTATGGCTGTCCATGATGCATTGTTGGATTTTAAACAAGCACAACCACACAAGATGAATGTAGGGTACAGAAATGTTAATTGTGGAATTTTTTACCCTGGGTTGGTTGAAGTCATTGCAATCTTCAAGTGTTTTATCAGGTGTATACATAAAGGAGTGGGAGGGCAGACATGCAACAGCATGCACCTTCCACTGTGCCTGGGGATGGTGTTCTCATAATACCAGAGGAAAGTTCAGGGAAATATTTACTCTCAGTAATTATATCCTGGCTTTCTGTGCAGGGTAATTTCAGTCTTTGCAGATGCCTTCATCTATCCAGGGAGTGTAGTGATAAAACTGCTTTTCTTCTCTCCCTTTTATTTTACTTCCACCTCCATTTTTACTGCATGGTATGGTAGCTTTTCCACTAGCAGCAAAGAAGCAAGCAATCCTGATGAGTAATTTTTCTGTTCCCACAGGCAGAGATGAAGAACTTATTCCTTCTGCTCATGCTAACAACGATGTCACCTTCTGCATTTTCAGTAAGTAAATGCTCTTCTGAACTCTGTTACAAGAAATGAAAGATACTTCTGTTAAGAATTGTGAACATCTGTAATTCAAGTGCTTTGTAGAAAGTATTTCTGAAAGAGCTAATAGGTTCAAGTCATCAGGCCTATTGTGGTACATCTTATGAAAAGTCTAACATGGCAATTAAATAATAGAATTCTGGTAGTGCCTTTAGTTCCAGGGATGTTATCTGCAAAGCAGTAATTGCTGTCCCCTGCTTCAAAGCTAGAGAGAGCTATCACTTGAAATAAAGAGAATGGATTTTTGGTTAGCTCGTTTTTCTCTTTTCTTTGGACTTAGAAGTATTAGCCATGTGGTTTAGCTTTACTGGGAGAGGTTACTTTATGTTAAACCAATTTGATATTATCAGAAAAAGAATGCAGCTATTAAGAACTGGGATTCCTCTTCCTTTCTGAGTAAGAAGCAGGATCTTTCTGAAGTAAATGCAGCTTGAGAACAGTTTTTCCCTGACTTGAAGTTAAACTTTGGACATCTAAGGTAAAAGATGACCTGCAGAGTAGAGTGGAAGTGTTAGCAAAGGAAGATATTACATGTTTGTTAGGTGTAAAGGAACAGAGAGTACAGGGAAGAAAGAGGCAATTATCACTTGGAGTAAGTGTTTTGCTTTCTAGGCCACCTTTGAAGATAAGGGATGAGAGATCAGAAATCAAGCAGAGTTAGTTGCCGTATTTTCTCTTACAGATGGAAATATGCTTAAATGAGTGTTAGCTATCTCACATCTAATAAAAAAATCATACTGTATGTTAAAAGAAACAGAAATGGAATATATTACATTCTGTTCATCTGTTCACCTGCCTATCTCCAATTTGGAGATTTTGGTGATTTTTTTAGAAGGGATATGTCTGAAATACCCTGAGACTATGAAGGCTGACATTTCTCTGTAGCATTAGACTCCACCCCCTGCATGCAATCAATAGTTCCTCTTGAAGCCGTGCTGAATGAAAGGAGAAGCTTTTGCTTGGCCACCACTTAAGTTCAGTTTCCCTGACATTCTGGATCTGTCCAAATCATGAGGAAGCAGGAAGATCCAGCAGTACTGAGGCACTCTGCTGTAGTAATTCTCCATTTTGTTTCTAGTAGAGAAGTGAGAAATGGTGTTTGTTTCATGTGGGCCATTCCTTACCAGATGCTAATGCAATCAGGCTGAACCATAGCAAGAGATGGTCCACTTGCAAGAGCTGGAAATGTCAGGACTGATTGTAGTGATGGAACTCAGGTTTGTACTAGATCAAGCTGGGCACCAAAAGAATAGTGGGGCTCCCTGAACTCCCCCAGATGGGACAGCTCTGAAAAAGCAGTGCCTGTTTCACCTTTTATGATCTTTAGGCATTAGATCATGTCCAATACTTACATTTGATCCTAGATTGTACTGCCAGTGTGCTAAAGTGAAGGCTGGCTTGAGGCTTGGCTGAAATTCATACTCAAATACATTTCCTCTGAACACCATTTCTTTCTATGGATCTGCATTTCTAGGTTGAAATGCTGGATTTCAATTTATTGTAAATAAATCAACATTGTTATTGTTTAAGGTGTTAATCTATTGAATAAACTTTTAGATGCCTTAACCAGGTTTGACACAAAGGGCAGAAGGTGCATGAGGACATCAAAGTTAAGGTCCTACAGAAACAGTATAAATTACTGTGAGGACAGAGAAAGAGGAGATTTTACTAATATTCCTATGGAGGGAAAGGTAGAAAACATGCACAAGACTAATTGTACCAGGTAGGACCACTTTATTTTGCCCTGTATCCTCTCTCCAGCTATGTCACAAAATGTGTCTAGAAAAAAACATTAAAAGATAGGCAAGTACAGTTTCCCCCAATACACTTCCAGTTTATGAACCCTTTGAGCTTGAGATGTCGCTTTCTCTTCCCTGAATTTGGTCAATGCCTCCTTGAAGCCATAACACCAAGATCCTACTCTTGAGAGCTAAATATCAACTCCCATGTAGTGATTTATTAATGTTAATTAATAATTAATAAATAATAGCAATTTGGGATAGGATTTGTGTTTTCTCCTGTGCATCACTTAAGTTGCCTACATGAAATCTCCACTGTCATTTTAGTGATAAATCACTTATACTATGTTTTTCCATAGTTCTTTGCAGTATGTCTCTGGGTTTCTGTTGTCCTTTATTACCTTGTATATTACCCTTATCATCTGCTTTCATTACTTCAGTGGTTTTGGCATAACTAATAAATGTGTTGAGGCATTCAGGCTCCTTATGGAATTCTGCTGCTAATGTCAGTTCTTGCAGTGGAGGAAGATTTTACTCCTGCTTTTGTCTTTGGGCCACCTGCTCATTATCCATTGAAGAGCTGTCCTTCTGACTACTTAACTTCTTCAAAGCTTTATTTGAAGGATTGTTTTGAAAGTTCATTGGAAATCTGAGCGTATCTGGCATGTTACCCTTGTTGACATGTTTGTGAATTGAAGAACTGCAATATGCTTAGAAGGATTTGCCTTTAAAAGCCCTATTGACTTTTTCCCAAACATCCTGTATTTATGCAGGTGCCTGCTAGTTCTGTTCTTTGTTATAAGTTCTATTAATTTATCAGCTGACGTCAGTTTTATGCTCTGTGAATGTACAGTTCTATGGGTTCCCCTGGGATCATTTTGTAAACTGGTGTCAGATTTTCCACTTTCCAATAATCACATGTTGAAGTGGATTTAGCTGAGAGGGTTGTCTGCTAGTATTAACAGTTTATCCATTTCAACCTTGAGTTCCTGTTAGGCCCCTTGGATAAACAACTTCTGGTGACTTCATACTGTGTGTTTTGTCCACTTTTCCAAACAAGTTTGGGGTCATAAAGTTAACTTACAATCATCCTCTTTGTAGAATTTTCTGAATGTGCTCCATTTCTTCCACAAGGATTCCAAGAATTAATTTCACTTCTCTGCAATGGCTGTATCTTTTCAGAGTTCTTTAAATTCTCTCATCATCTCCAGGCCACCCAGAGTTTGTGGAAGTCTTTCCACTTCTGAAAAGTCACTGGTTCCTGCTCTGCCTGCTGCCCAGCAAGCCAGCACAGTTCTGTAGGGCAGCACACCCCGGGCTGTGCAGTGCACCGCACCAGCCATGCACCATATCCTGCCCAGCTGACAGGAAATCAGTGGGTGTGGAAGAAGCCAGCTTTAGGGTGGGACAGCCCAAAGAGAGGTAGCACAGTGAGGAGTGTTGAAGAGTTGAACAGGGAACATGGAAAAGAGCTGTGAATCATGAGGGAGCGGGTTCAATGGTGTAGGGAGAATCTGAAGTGTTTTGAGAAAATTAAGATGTCAGGGAACTGCTGGATTTTACTGGATTTGTTAGAGGGGATATGCTAATGAGCCATGGCTAGGGTGAGAGGAGGATGAAAGGAAATGTACATAGTGAGTGTAAACCACAAGCCATTAAAACTGATGAAGACTGGATTTTTTTTCCTTGTCTTCGTAAAGCAGCTTGTCTTAATAAGATACTCAGTTCTTCTGCACCACTTTGTATTTCACTTCCTGCTGACACCATCTTTTTCACTTTCATTCTTGTTTTTCTAGTTCTACTCAAATACAATTCTTTGATTGCTTATTCATTATTCATAAAAATGATACTTGGCATTATTCACCTTCAAAGCTCTTTGCAGGCCTGCTGTGTCTGAGCCAAGATCAATGGTTAAGACAGAATTATAAAAAAATGCTTTGCTGATGTGGTTTGGATTAATTAGCTTATTTTTGGTAGCATTTTTGGCTAAAATCCTAGCCGGTTGCAGATGGAGTCATCTTGAAAATGCATATTGGCATAGCAGCAGATATCTAAATTATAAACACGTAAGATATACTGAATATTTCAGCTCCCTTTCAATTAAGTTTGAGGGTTGGATACCACATGTGCAGAGCTTAGCTATGTGGAAATATATTAGAGGTGGTCATCACTGTAGTACTGGGTAGTTCTTCTGGATATAGAAAGGAGAAGGAAATGGTTCATATCCCAAAGAGCACATGGTCTAAGAATACGCTCCATGTGGGTTGTTTTTGTTAGGGCCCTGAGGACACTACTAGGCTTTACTGGCCCTGACTGGACTCTCCACACCCAGCCCATTGCCCAGGACCCCCTCGTAGCCTCCTGGGGCTGCTGGCTCCTGCCCCAGTGATGCTGCAGTGAGGATCTGCACAACTCTGCCTGGCCAGCCATGGACCCTGATGAGCCAGGCCCACCTGCATTCCCATCTCCCAGCCTGGTTTCAGGTGGAGGTGCCCAATTCCTAGGGCTGGGGCTGTGCCCTGGCTTGTGCTGCTCCCTGTCTTGCAGTGCTGTCCTGGGAGAGCATCCCACTACTGGCCCCTAGCCAAAAGAGAGCAGCCAACCTTTGGGGCACCCTGACAATTTTCTTTCTTTTTCCCTTTCTGTTATTAACTTTTCTCTCAGCAATTAACTTTTCCCTAAGCACTTTTTATTCAAAGTTAGCAAAGCTGCATTTTTTCACTGGAGACTTCTTACTTGCCAAGACTTTGGCAATGAAACCATTACAGAAGTGATAGTGGTGATAGTTTTCTTTTGTAATGTTGGTTTTCACCCTTCTTTCCTACATGTTTCCTAAATTAGGCTATGGTTCAGGGTGTGTCAAAATAAATATTAACCATATTTCAGAAATGATAAACACCAGAAAGTAGATATTTATTAAATAAAATGATGCAGTGTTATTTCAAAAATACTAAGGTTAAAGAGAGAGAGTCTGGTTTTGACTGTAGTTTTAAGCCGTGGAAACACTACATAATATAACTGTAACAGCATACTACTCATTTTATCATTGTGAACAATATCTGTTTTCTGTGGGTAACAGCTGTACAGGGCCTTGTCGTCAGCCTCTATTTCCCGCCACGTTCTCCCTGGCAGCACTGAGATTTGTATCTGACCCCAGTGGAACCTAGCAAGCATGTGAAGCTGCCCCAGAAGTCACAGTAACAACGTTTCGGTGTCCAAAATGATGCTTTAGTTGCATCTCAGTGGGCCAAAGTTATGCAGCCTGCTGGGCTAAAGGTTGCAGTGGCCTTGTCCGAAACCTCTTGGGCATGGCGTGGTTATAAGTAACCAAGTGCTTTGAGAAGCGACTGTTGGAGTGGTGTAACAGGATGTTTTGTTGCTGCTCGTCAGTCTGGAAAAGCAGCACCAAAAAAAAAATCACAAAATAATTCAGGTTGACTATCTCTGAGTCCTGAAAGGTGCCCAAGGAGCAAGGGTAAGAATTTGCCTGAGATGTAGGTTGTCTGGACGTGTGACTGCAGAACTTCACTGCTCACTTGGGACTGGATAGTAAATTGATATTTGCTTTGATAGCTTGCTAGTATTTGAGTTGCAACAAGGCACTAGGAAATTATTCCCACTGAATCACTTGTCCACAGTTGGTGATATGAACTTTGTGGATCACTGCATGCCTGCAATGCATTTGTCTGGGAAGCACAGTCCTCTTCCCATGCATAGTTTCCTATCCATCTCATCAAAGTGACTGGAAAGTTTTTCAAGGGCCCCTTTTAAACTGTTCCTACATAGTGACAGCATTTTCTGTCTTTCTGAGTCAAGTCCCATTCATAGCTTCTCTTCCAGTGCATGTTTCATACACAAAAATAAGCACTGAATGGTATATAATAAGCTATCTAAGACATTTTTTCAGAATTCTTTTGTTTGCATGTGATGCATACTGGGATTGTCTTTGTAGATGAGGTCTGGAGGTCTAATGACTCAGAGGCGTAGCTTTTTATGTGCTGATGATATCAGATACAGTTGGCCTGGTAACAGCAGATGCTGCAACTACATCAGCAGTTTGTCTGTCTAGGAACTGATGAAAGCAATGCAGTGTTCATAAAAATGAAATCCCTGGCCTTCTAAACTTCTATACCACAGCAGCCTGTATGCAAATGAGCCCTGAGAGCATGCAGTGCCAGAGTCATGGGCAATATCAATATTCCCAGAAAGGACGCATTGCTGGTGTCTTAACTGGCCATAAAGCTGGACAGAGCAGTTGGGCATTAACTGACTGCTCTTTCGTGTGTTTTTAGAAGTCAGGGAAGATGGTTGTATGCATTTTCTTATTTCTCTTGAAACAATAAAATATATATTTAATGCAGATAAAGAAACTACATTCTTGTAGGCATGTTAGGCTGAAGCAAGGGAAGAATGGAACCAAATGAATTTGTAACAGTGATGAAGATTGTAGATTTTTCATTCTGAAATCCATGAGGAAATGGAATTCAGTTGTCCTGGCTGACATGAGATAAAAGCATTCCAGAGTCTGAAGAAAGCAGAAGGAGGCTTTTGGAACAGAAACTGGCTGACAGCATCTAAAAATGTCCTGTTATAAGGTTATGTAATAATATATTTATTATTTATTATAAATATGCAGCTTTATATTTGCCTGTACACATGTGTGCAGTTACTGAAGTAATGAGGACCGTACACAGATTTGCAAATATGTGAGTTGGGCCCCTATTAAAATGTTTCTCTGGCACTGTACAGCTTTGGGAGGATTCTTTTATCTGATGTTCCTTTCGGGGTGTACATAAATGGAGTGATACTGAGAAAAATGATTGTTCCTGCATTCTGTGGATGCATAAGCCTTACAACAAAGAGTCCCTGCAGATTTTACTCTCTATAGAAGGAATAAATAATGCTGGTTCTGTAGGAGAGATATTGGAATATTTATCAGGGTGGTGTGTGTGTGTCAAGGAAGGGTTTTCTATCCTAATTGCCTTCCAGTAATCTGACTTTCAAATGCTCCTCCTTTGGATTTTTATCTACATGTTTCCTTCTCCCTTATGCTGACTGAAAGGTCCCTTGTTTCCAGGGTGAGCTAATACTGCTCCTAGATCAGTCAGTTGATACAGAGGAATAAGACTGCCAAGAAACAGTGGTGGCATATTTTATTCTTTTGAGGGTAAGGGAGGAGGGATTACAGGGGGAGGAATTAGGTGTCTGAAAGCAAAACTTGGGAAAATAAGATTGCTGAAAAAACCTTGCTGAAAGCTAAAACTCTTGCTGGGATTATGCCCAGAAAGGCAAATGAGAATGCGGAAGACAAACAGTGAGCTCAGTATCTGGAATGAAAGAATGGGAGAAGGGTTTGGCACAGGGTCAGGGAGATGTTGACTTGGCCAAGAGGAGGTATGTAGAAGTGGCTGTAACCTGGGTAGTGCCATTGAATGAACGGGGCGAACACAGAGTTAGTCTGAACCAGAAGTATTAGAAAAAATTGCACAGAACTTGTGTGAAGGAAAGTAAGTAGCTGGGCTAGGAAGAAAGTGTTTCACATTAGAGGAATATAGGTAATAGTTTGGGGTGACTCTGCAGCTAGATCGTTGTGGGTAATTTGGTAGTAAATGCATAAATATGATTGGCTAATATTTCTGACAGTTGCTCTGCCAAAAGCAGGGAATTATTCCTTAAAAGAGGGTGAAGTAAAGAAACAAGACTGTAACTTGGACATACAGTAAGGCAAGGAGTGTGTGTGTAAAATTATAAAACCTGTCCAAATGACAAGGGAGGGTTAACCCATGCATCTTGCCTGAGATGGACTCACTGGATGATTTATTAGACTAGCTCCTATTTCTAGCAGAGACTTGGATGTTTGTGTGTGGAGGCTAATTAGATCACATCACAACAATTTTTTACCTTTTTTTTCTCTGCCTGCCCACACTTCACTACCACAAATGTCTCAGTGCCCAAATGGCATGCACTGCCTTCTCAGCTGTACAGTTGTATACATAAACTGCCCTACAGGTGCAGCTGCACAGCAAACCCTGTTTTTACAGCGTCACTCACCATGTAACCCTGCACCTAATTTCTTTTTTCAAGCAGAATTAATCCTGCTGCATCTTGCAAATATAAATTTTTTCCTTAGGATATTGCCATTCTTCCCACTAACCACACATGCCCTGCTGTATGTGGATCCCATCAGCTGCAGTAGGCCTTTTTCCCCTGAAAATATGATATTTTTATATTTCTAAGACAATGTATTTTGGTTGGTTCCATCACACTTGTAAATTTTTGTTTGTATTATGGTTATTTCTCTTAATGTTGGTATCCAACTTTCTAAATACAAGATTAATTAAGGCTGTAGCTAATGATGGCCCAGACCTTGACATCATCACTGGACACAGTTGGGTAAGGGGAAAAAAGGTCCATATATGGAATTCTGTTGCAGTAAAAAGTTTGTGCTGGGGCTTTTCTTTCTGCTTCCTTTACTTCTCTTAAGTAGTGGACTTAGAGCCAAGGATTTGGGTTTAAGTGGCTCTATTGATCTGGTGTGCAGTGACAGTGCTCGTAGTCCCTGAAGTAATGATTTGCCTTTGCTGCCTTGCTGAGAGGAAGATGTTATCCTCTTAGATCATTATTCAAAAGTGCTGAGATTCTATGAATAGACAAACAGTAGCAGTTAAGGGAGATTATGAAGCTGGATGTGCTATATGGCTTCAGGGAGCTAATATTCCTAGATACTAGAGGCCTGGTCTTTCTGATGTATTACTCTGTGCTACTTTTCATGTTAGGAATACAGAACAGCAAGACAGCCTTTTTGCAAGAGAGCACATAGGATCTCTGCTTCATTTCCCTTTTTTTTTTATTTTTTCCTGCATTGCCATGTCTTTTTTCTATGTCTGTGGGGTTTTTTATTTACAGGGCCGCCGGATGAAACGGCAGTTTGATGTCTGGGGGAGCTGGGGTGAATGGGGCAAGTGCAGTCGGAGCTGCGGCGGTGGAGTCAGCTTTCGGCAACGGCGCTGCTATTCCCAAAGGTGAGGGCTACCCTCCTTTTCTTTCTTTTCTTTCTCTTCTTTCTTTTCTTTCTTTTCTTTCTTTTCTTTCTTTTCTTTAAATGTGTTGTACTGTTACTGAGCTCCTGCAGATATGTTCCAATATACATCCAGAAAAAAAAAGACTTAGTGTTTGATCCCAGGGGAATGAGTCCACTTTGAGATGAACCTCAGTTTCAGTCTTGTCACTGCTGTTTTGAGTAGTGCCCTCTTCAACACACGCTTGCTTGGCTCCTTTGATAGAGCACAGCAGTTTCTGTGTGAGATTTGAGGCTGTGCAATCAGGGGATCGGCATGGTAGCAGCTGTTCAATCAGGTCTAGTGTGGCAGGCCTTGAGGGAGATGGAGAACAGACCAGAGCAGTTGGTTTCTCTCCTGAGAGGTGGTGACAGTGCTGAGGTTTCCTCAGGTTTATGATTCCCAGGATGGTAAATTGCCCCGGAAGAAACAGAAGAGTGAATTTGGCTCAAGCAGTGTTAGCACTGTGCCACCTCATTTGCAGCTGGGTTAGCTGCATCCTAATGAGGATGATGACTGGTACTGCACCTGTTAGGAATGATGGACCTTAGAGATCCTGTTGTGGGTGAAAACAAAGCAAAGGAGGAAAAAAAAGCCAGACTCTCAATAATATCCTGAAAAAAAAGCCTCTTGCTGTTTGGAGAAAGAGAGGAGGTTTTGTAATAGAAGAAGCCAGAGTTATTAAGCACTGCTGCTTCCCACACAGAATAAAGAAAGGTCTCTTTTGAAGGCTGCCCATTATGGTTTATACTTGCCAGAATCTCTGGAGGTCTGTCTCTCCATTTTAGGAACACTGAGGTGTTAGGCATTGATTGACTTTTTAGATCAATTTCCTTCATAATTGTTACTCTCCATAATTCTCAGCTAGGATCATTTTCTTTCTGCTTCCTTTACTTCTCTTAAGTACTGGACTTACAGGCAAGGATTTGCATTTGAAATATTTGAAATATTTGGGAATAAGGGTGTTGCACACTTTCCAAAGGCATGTTTAGCTCTTCCTAGTAAGGGGCCTATTGTGCACAAAAAAATCAAGATAGATGATGCACAAAGATATTCTGAATTGGCCACTATCTTCCTGCTGCTCATAACATGTTTCTCTTTCTTGTATGGACACCTCAACCCTTTGCTGGTGGACAGTGGACTAAAATCTCAGCTTCCATTATTTAGTTGAAACATGGCCCTGAAGAGATGTACTGCAGTTGTTCATGGTGTGTGTCTCATTCATGCCAGAACATGAACCATAGCATAAAATACCACTAGGAAATGCCAGCTTGCTTTAGTGGTGAAGAAGTGCATTTTGGTTATTTTGCCATTTCAGGGAATTCTGTGAGGGTGATATGCTTGGTGTGAAGGTGATTTGTAACGTCTGCCATGAGATGACTTTTTGCTTGTGTATTCTTCAGAGAGCTCCATGTATTTTCTCTGTCTTCCAGGACAGAAGGTCCTTCCAGTTGTGTTGGACCGTCACGAAGCTATCGGTCATGTAATGTTCAGGTATAGTGCTCTGGTTTTGGGTTTTCTTGCCTGTTGCTTCTTTTCCCCACACAAACATCATTCTTATTTCTGACGTTTCCCGACACAAACATCAGAAAGAAGATGTGATCATTAGTTCCTGTTTCTCTGATGTCACTGGTGGATGCAGTTCATTAACAGTACCCCTTCAAAAGTACACTGAATTATGCCCCAATTTAAATGGGAGGAATAAGAATAAACCCCAAATTTTTATTGTACATTTTATTTTCCTCCTTTTTTATAATAGTCCAATGCAAACATTTTCTCTTCCAAACAGAACTGCCCGGAAGGCTCCCGGGATTTCCGGGCAGAGCAGTGTGCAGAGTTTGATGGGACAGAATTCCAAGGCAAGAAATATAAGTGGCTTCCATATTATGGAGGTAATGATAAACATGTGGGGTTACACTTCATTGATACCTATCAACAGTATGTTTTGAAGTGACTAATGTTTTTACTGTAGTATCCCTGCAGGGTACTTCCTTAGTGGGAGTGGGGGGCAGGAGTTGGCATGGAAAAAATCCTTTTGCCAGCTGCAAAGCATTGCTGTCCTGAAGACACTGGATGCATGGGCCAAGAGACAGCATTGCAGCAATACGTACTTGTCTCTTGTAACAGCCACTCCTTCAGAAACATTGCTCAAGGAAATCTGGAATTGATTGCAGCTAGGTTCTGAAGTATTAGAGGAGCAGAAGTTCTGCTGTATTTTCCAATATTGGCAAAAGAACATTAGCAGGGAACAAGAGAAGCAAATGTATATAATTAATGAGTGCTTCAGAAAATGTGACATCTCTTCAATTGGCCCATGCTTTCTTGAGGAACCAGCTCAGAAGGCAGGTGTGGGAACCAGGGGTCCTTGCTCTGAGCTTTGATATGGTATCATTCAGAGTTGGTTAGCAAATTATAAGGGATTTAAAGATGGATTTAAAGGGTTTTTTGTTGATTGTTAAAATAACAATTCTGTATCAACACTTGTTCTGACTCTTGAAAGCCCTGTACTCCAAGGGAGTAGAAGAGCAATGCTACTAAAGAAAAACCAAATATCCACTTAGACCAATGTCCCCTGAGGAAATATATGCATACAGTGAGGCTTTACCAGGGTATTTTTCCAGCCTCCAGCAGTTTGTGACTCAGAAATTCGTTCAATATCTGCCACTTAGAATCAGTCCACCCCTCTGTCTCTGCTCCTGTGATCTAGAACTAGGCTCCTGGTGCAGTATCAAACTATTATATAGTGTTTCTTTTTTCTCTCCTGCCAGCACCTAATAAGTGTGAGTTAAACTGTATTCCCAAGGGAGAAAACTTCTACTACAGGCACAAGGAAGCAGTGGTAGATGGGACTACCTGTGAACCTGGCAAGCGAGATATCTGTGTAGAGGGAGTTTGTCAGGTTAGTTATTTTGTTACTTCCTTCATTCATCACTGGGTCTGTCAATCTTTCTGTTGCCTCCCTTTGTTCTACTTGACCTTACATAATAGCATCAGAAAAGGTGAATCGTTCAGTTTCAAGGTGCTGAGGAGCATGTGGACAGCATTTATCTGGCTCTGGATGCAAAATAGCAGATTTCAGCTTTGTTGTTTCTCTGTCAACTCCTCTGCCCTATCCTGGCTTTCCAGGCTCCCTAGATTTAGGCTTTCTCAATAGATGTGTTCAGCATTTGGCCTGTTTTTTTTCCTCTGTCATTACAGTTTATTCCTATTAATGCTCCTGTGCTCTGACAGGCTGTTGGCTGTGATAATATGCTGGAATCTGCCAAGAAGGAGGACAAGTGCCTGCAGTGTGGAGGAGATGGCAGCACCTGCTATGGTGTGAAGGGCACTTTTGATGTGGCCAGCCTCCCCAAAGGTACAGATGATCCTAGGTAGTTTGGGCAGGTGAGAAGGAGAGAGTTAAACCAAAAATCAACTGCTACAAGGGCTGGTGGGGACACCTGCTCATGCGATTGTTATAGGCATGCTTGGATGTTCACTTGAAATATGTGTATGGTGTGTGACCTTAACATCAGAAAAGGTACTGTTGGCTTTATCCTGGGAATCGCTTCCTTAATCTGTGTCCATACTGAAGTACTTGCTGTGATGCTGGTGTCTTTCCCTGCTCCCTCTCCAGCAGGTGCTATAAATGCACCATAATGACATCACCATACACCGCCTTTGTGAGGCTGTCCAGTGTCTTGATAGCCCTACCAGGACACATACAGGGCTAGAAATGGGACTGCATCTTCTGCATTTGGCCAATTTTGAAAAAATTAAAGATGTCAACTGCACTTGTGGTCACATGTCTCTATGTTGAACTCCAATATGATTCTTGCTGAAATTCCAAAGATTTTAAAATGTAGAAACCAGACTTTTCTGAGGTGTCATTGGAGTTTTTTACACATGGACTGATCTGTGGATAATGTAGGCTGAGGCTATTCAGCATGCAGTTAAAGTGACAATGGAAATGCTTCATGTCACCAACAAAAAGCTCATCTAGTTGTTCAGGCACCAATGAAACCATGAGCATCTTTGGCACAGAAGGGTGCTGTGTGCCATCCGCAGTCAGATATTGAATAATCCCCCTTTTTTTTCAGGTTACAATCAAATCTTTATTATCCCTATGGGAGCCACAAGCATCCAAATTAAGGAGGTTATGCCCAGCAGGAACTTCCTAGGTATGATTGATGTCAGAATCTGTGTGTCAGTCCATTTGGATTCCAGCCATTATGCTAAAATCTGGTTTTCAGGTATGGGGTTTGGGATGTTTACCTTGAGGGCTTGATATGGCAGAGTGAAAAACTGAATATCAGGATCTAAATGTTGAGCATCCTTGAAATGTGAGTGATGCACAACTCTGGGCTTCACATTTACCTCATTTTTTCGCCTGTGGAGATCTTGCTGTTGAGTGGGGAATAAAAGTACCCAAACCACATCGAGACTTCCTGCCTGTAACTTAAAAGGAGTCTAGTTGATATAGCAAAATTTGGCTATGACTTCAGTTGTTTGGTAAATGCAAACCCTACCTACTCCTGCCATCTAGAAGTCTGGGGTGGGCTTCTTTTCCCCATAGATTACTTATGGGTATTTGTACAGCCTCAAACTCTGGTCATTCTGCAGAGGGTGAAAAGGAGGGAGAAAAGGCCTTGCCTAGCTTTCTGGGCAGGGCTGAGGAAATTCCAGTGGAGAAAGAAGATACTCTTCTGCTTTCTGAGTGTTCCATCACTCAGCTCTTGGGACAGATCAGTCTGGTGATGTTTTCCTTTGTAGAAAACTGGATTCAGCACACATCTTGCTTTCTGAATAGAGTATCTGATGAACCAGATAGTGGTGTAAAGGCATTGGAGTGTGAATCCCACATCTTAATGGCAAGCAGGACAAAAGCTGACATCAGCTGTGCCCCAGCAAGTAACAGTGGGGAATGCAGAGGAAGGGCAGGAATATGCTGGAGGCATTTGGCTGTGCAGCAAAAAAGCGCTTGATCTGCAGCAAAGCTGGCAAGAACCACTGTTTGAATGTGGAGCAGCTTCTGCTAAAAAAGCCATCCAGGAAGGGAAGGTCAGCATTGATGGAGGATGATGGTCACCCTCATTTGCTTGTGGCACAGTACTGATTGGAAACAGGAGCAACCCTGTGGAGTTATGATCCTCTTTCTCTGACATGTGGGTTTGTCCAGCCGTCAAGAATGTGCGAGGGGAGTATTACCTGAACGGGCACTGGACAATTGACTTCAGCCGGGCGCTGCAGGTGGCCAGCACGGTGCTGCACTATGACCGTGGCTCGGAGGGTGATGTGGCACCAGAGCTCCTCCATGCCCGGGGTCCCACCACAGAACCTCTTGTCATTGAGGTGAGCAGCTGTGCCTTCCCCTGCTGACACTCTGCTCTCGCTTTGCGCAGTGGGAATGCGCTGGTGGGTACCACTCGGGAAAAACTTAAGATGTAACAGGGCCCTCAGGAATCTTACAAGGCTGTGGGCCTTCAAGCTAGAACAAGGTGGTTTTTTGCAGAAATAGCACTTATTGCTGGTCTCGTTCTAGTGCCCAGAAATGAGCAGTGCAAGGCTCGATGTTGGTTTCCTGCCTATTCCTTTGGGCTCTGACTTTAAGGGAGGCAAGAGTCAGCACCAAATGGTGTTGGGGCAGGGACAGGCTCCAGGACACTGCTTGTTATACTGTGCTGTAGGGCAGGAAAGATATTTCCTGTGCCAGGAGCAGCTGGAACTTCTAAAGCCAAGAGGGATTAATGTTCCCTTCTCTGAAAAATAATGCTCTCCAGATTATGATAGAAGGCAAGGAGAAAATACAGTGCAGAGAATTGGTGCTTCTCGAAAGGGAGGGGTGCAAGTCAGCTCAAACCCTCAGACATGGTGGGGAAATGCTATGAAAAGTGTAATTTCCCTGATTTCCTCCCATGCTTTTGCAGCTCATCAGCCAGGAGCCAAACACAGGGGTACAGTATGAGTATTACCTGCCTCTGCAAGGACAGGCCTCGGGTTACAGCTGGAGCTACAGTTCCTGGAGTGAGTGCAGCTCCGAATGTGGAGGAGGTAAGGTGAGAGGACCTGATCCATGGTGGCTGGTGTGGGGTTTATAGCCACACCCTGCAGGCAGTGTGACAGTGTGCTGCCCTCTGCAGCAGCTTCCCAGCAGTCTTCTGCTGGAAGGCAGCACAGGTATCTGCAGTGTATTGCTAAGGTTTTGTCAAGGGAGGGCCATGCATCACAATCACAACAGGATTGTGCCCCATTCCTTATTCTGTCTTATTTTCCATTCCCTAGTCCTCAAACATATTACTAGGACCTGTTAAGAATCTTCATAGATAGCCTTTGTTTTGTTTTGCTTCAGGTCTTCATAGTCTTTTCAACCACTTGAGAGCTCCTCTCCAAAGAGACCTGGCCTACATTAGTGAATCACATCATTCTCCTCTGCTACAGCCTGGAAGATTCCCTCTCTCCAAGAGGACTGTCAGATCTCCTGGGGTGTCCCATCATATTCAGTTTACAGATTCCTCCATGAGCAACATCATGGATTTTAAGCTTAAAAGAAAAACAAACCAAAAAACTTCAGTCAAACAAACAAAAAAACCCTCTCCAGCTGATTAGTATATAGAGTTCTTATCAGCCTCTTCTGGGCTTCTGTTCTAATGGCCATTTTGGCAGCTTTTGCCATACTGACATTGTAGGTGCTAAAATTGTCTTTGTCTAGGCACTCAAACCCTGTAGGAAGAATGAAGAGTTGCAAGTTTTGCTCCCATATCCAGTCTTCACAAGACTGACCTTTAAAGTCTAACAGGAGACCCCCCCAGCTCTGCTGCACACTGCACACATCTTGCAGGGCTCCTTCATGAGCAGCTTATGGGTAGGGCACTTCCCTTGTGGGCCCCGATCCATAATATAACAGGAAAATTCCCCTCAGCTACACAGAACTATGCTGTCTCCCTTGCTCTTCCCGTAGGATCCTATACTGTGGGAAGGCATCATTTGTCCATATAGTGAGAGACAGAGAACTGCACCTGTCTCTTCTCCAGAATGGCTGGGACAGATGTGGGTTCTACATGACTTTAGAAACTTGTCTTGCCAGCCCCAGTGCATTGCAGACCTAGTCCTGGGTAGCTTGTGTTGATCAGATACTCTCTTGCTTGTCCTCTAGGTTTCCAGTACCGCTTGGTGTTTTGTACCATAGACAATGAAATTTATCCGGACTATATGTGCAGGAATAAACCACAACCAGACAATAACCGGACGTGCGGTCATCAGCCTTGTCCCCAGACAAAACGGTACAATTTCTTTCCTTCTTCTGGACTCTGATTTCTTCTCGAGGTGCTTTTGGAACCGAGAAAAAGAGTGACCCTCTCACTTCTGCCCTCCAGCATGGTTCTCTCCGAGGAGGTACTTCACTTCTTAGAGAAAGCCAAAGACAAAAGATGGGGATAATAACACAGTGAGGAGCATGTCTGTATGCACAAGGAAAGGGCTTAATACGTCCTGTGTTCATTCTGTAGACCAATTAAATTTGCCTTCCAAAACAGGATTGTGGAAGACAGTTGTCTAGCCCATGTAGGAGATACGAAACAGATTCTCTGGCTTTTCTTCTCTTGAGCTGGAGCCTACAAAGATAGAGTAGAAGGTCTGAGCTGGTGCCATTTTATGTCATTTCTGCATTCCCAGTGTCCTTTCTGTTAGAAAGGGATGAATCCTGGAGTCTTTTCATTCTCTGGCATTTTCAAACCCTTTCACCCAGCCATTTCCACCTTGTCCCTCACAGCTGGCTTCACTTGGCTCTTAATGCACATCCAGAGCTGTAACATGAGCATTAGCTGCATATCTGTGTATCAGTGGAGGCCTCTGAGAGTGCTGGTGTGTGTGAGAGGGCACCTGGGAGCATTTCTGAATACGTTAGCCTGTAGCTACTTGTTTTAAGTTCTTTAAAACCTTTGTTCTATATATAAAGGACTTCTTACATCTACCTGCCGCAAGCCTGGAGTCACAGCAGCGCTCGGAGCTCTCAGATGAAGAGGTAACGAGGAGAAGGAAGTTACAGAAAGCACAGGGAGGCAGCGGCTCTCTTCTGCTCTCCACCTAGTTGCCCGCTGAAGTCCGTGGGGGCTTTCCTCTTTGGCACTGGTGGTAGAAGTGGGTGTTGCTTTGCTTTTGATTCTTGCCAGTGAAAGTGGTGGTGGAGGGTGCTGGCTGGCAGCTTTGCTTCGGTGGCTGCTCGTGCCTCTGGAAACTTGATTCTTAGTGGACTGAGAAGGGGACAATTTCTTCATAGCTTCTGGCTGCTTATTCTCATGTTTTCTCTGGAATCAGGGTAAAGAAGTCCTGGAAGATTTTTTAAAAATAAATTTACTTATCAAGAAATATAAAAGAACATAAATGAAAAGAGAGCATGATCGATTGGGCAATTGTAACATTGGCCAGCATGCTGTAGCGAAAGCCTTAGGGTTTCTTAAAAGCTCTTCTTTCTTTGGCATGGGCCCTATAGCAGGCAGAAAAGAGCCTGTAAGGTGTGATGAGTACAAGGATGCGACAGATACAGTAATGTACACTGAGATATGAGAAGTTAAAAGTATCAAAAGCAAAACACTTGTCCACCAGCAAGCTGTTAATAGCTTAGGACTGGCAATTTTTGCCCTCTGATGAGGGTCCCAGCCTTATGGTTGACCTTGTCTTACAAAGGAAATGAAACAAGCGTCAGAGATGTCTTGACTCGCAACTGAAGGAAGGTGTAGGTGATGATCCCATCTGGTTGATACAACCTTTCCAAAATGGTATATTTGCTTTATAGGAGGCAGAATACAGGTGTTGGGGGGAGTTATTCCCACTGGAGCTTTTGAAAAAACTTGACCAATTAATTTGTTATAAGCCCTGCAACCACATCATTGTAAATGGCTTCTACTGAATGTATTTGTTCCCTTTCCAAAGGAAACATTTTATAGTGAAGGCCATTCAGTTTTGGGTTGACATTTGCATCTTTAGCAATAAAGAAGGGTGTGTTTAGGAGCTGACCATGGCAGAGTCTGCTGTGGAATTCCTGTTAGGATGTGAATGTGAATTGTCTGGCTGAAACTCGGTTAAGGGGTGGTTAAGGACCAGACTAGGGAAGTAGCTGGAATGCTGGGGAAGAAAACATGAACTGGCTTCACTCCCTGGCTTGGCCTTACCTGGCTGCAAGGGGACATAGCAGCTGGCAAAGCAGATCACCATGATGCTACCCCTCCACAACCAGTGCCTTTGGACTGCACTACATGCTGGATTTGGGGATGAAACATCATATTATCCCTGAAGCCAGGCCATGCAAGCTGTGCTTCCAGCTACCTGGCTAGCTCTGAGAAGCTGGAGTGGCCATGGGCAGAGATTTTAGCATCTAAACAGATTGTTTTGTGGACATTCCTCTTGTTAGCAAGTGCGTATCATTTCTGCAGCATCTTCAGCAACCAAAGACAGGACAAAATCTATTTACGTTTTTGTGGGCTTTTTGTATGCATGCCACAGTTAGAGAATTTGACTGATGGGAGGAATAAACCAGCTTTCTACTGGCTGTCAGTGAAAAGTTAAGAACTTCTGAGAGTGTCTGGCATGGTTTGCAGGCAGAGTGAGGACTTGGCTTGGTTTTACTGTTTCTGATAATGTCTGGAGTGTATAGTGTGGGGTTTTAGGCTGTTGTGGTAGCTTTTCTTTTAGCTGATCTGGATTGTTTACTTTGAACTTTTTCTTACTTTTTCTTTGATATTCTATTCCAGGCATAACATTTTTGCAGACATCAGGAGACCAAAACCCATGGAGAGAGATCTTCCCCTTCTGGGAGAGAGCTCTGCATTTCCAGAGAAACAAGTGTTTTGTAGATGGATTCTCTGGAGTGGGACTAATGCTCTGCATTGCCAATTAAGCTGGGCATGCTTGGTCAAATGGGAACTCGCCTCTGATTCTATTCTGCAAAGGGGCATCATCCCTGTTTGATTTCTGTAGGAATGTGGCAATGACTCTTCTGTGCCCCCTGGCAGTTTGGCTGGGCTTACATTTTTTTTTGGCTGATTCTGTGACCTGCAGGTGGAAAACGGGAGAGTGGGGATCCTGCTCAGCTACCTGTGGCGGGGGCACCCAGACTCGCTCCGTGTACTGCGTGGCCTTTGATGGGCAGAGCTCGCAGGGGGTGGTGGATGACGCCGAGTGCATGGCCTTCGCCCAGCAGCCGCGCCGCAGCCAGCCCTGCAACGTCAGGCAGTGTGCCAGCTGGAGCACGGGGCCCTGGTCCGAGGTCAGTGCCCCCGGGCAGGTAACAGCCTCTCGGCACCTATTGGAGGCGGATCTGCCAAAGCCTGGGGAGAAAGAGACAGGCTCCTATTCTGGGACTACAGAAAGCACGTGTCCCTGGATAGGTGGTGTACAGAGAACTTGCCCCTGCAGCCTCTGATGCCCTCCTATGAACACATCCCTGTTCCTCAAAACTGTGCATGCTCCTGCACCTCTGCTCTTCTCGTTGCATATTCTCTCTTCTCTGCTCTGCCAATCATTCCCCACTGCTGTGTTTTTATCAGACCCCCCACACCTGGCACTGGCTTGGTTTCTGAGCCAGGCCTGGCAAAGGTGGAGGGTGGGCAGGAGAGCTGCTGTCCATCAACTGAGGATGTGCAGTAGCACACCCTCCTCTGTGAAACAGGAGCTCATGGCTTCTGCCTGTGCTGATTATTTCCATGCATTTTGCTGCCTCAGCTTCACCAGCCCAGAACAGCAATACCACCATCACAACCCCAAGATACTCTCGAAACACTGGTGACCTGCTGTTTGCTGTGTGTCTGCACAGGGCTTCTCCAAACACAGCCATATGGTGCGTTTTTGATGCTTGTGTGCATTTATATCTGCAGGAGTGGAAATGGCTCAAACTGTGTGTGCTCAGTGCAGCCAGATAGGCTTTTAGAAGGCATCTTACATTCCAAGGGCTTAGAAAGTAAAGAGAATGTCTACTCAGTCCCTGAAGTACAGGTGAATTTTCCTCTTTTAGAAGAGGTACATGCATGCTTGCAACATTTGACTTGCAATTTTGTGGTTGTACTTAGACTGTCTGAGTTGCGCAAGAGCAAAAAATGCAACTTCGAGACATGATCACCTAGACTGGAAAGTCCTTCCACCCCCTCTTTTCCCCCACCTTGTGAGATGTAAGGTGTGACTTTGGGGTTGTGGAGTAAGAGCACTATTTGGGGAAGGCACCAAGAGTCATGTTCTTACAAACTGATTCCCAAGTGATTCATTCCAGGATTCTCAGAAGTGACTGTGTTTCGTATACTCTCAGAGTTAAAAGGTTGCTCTGGTAAATGAATGGTTGAAACTCAGCTGGGAAGCTCATCTGAAGTGATTCAGACTGTCCCCAAGTTAATGCTCTCTGTAAGATACCTTAGTAATTCATGTAGGAGTAGGTTGGATTCCAGGAAACACTGCTGTGAATTTAAGAGGGCATTGAAAATGTCACAAACTAGTATAGAAGTTGTCACAGCTCCATGCTGTAAAAATAGAGCACAAGGTCTTCAGGCAAAAGACATAAGTAATATGAGAACCTAACCTTTTACCTTCCCTAAAATTCTTTACCTTGGATTGATTTTAATCAGATGCAAATAACATGAGTTTCCAGATATTTTCAACCATTTTTTGTTCTTGGGGTATTCTGCAGTGTTGATATCTTTCTAAATTCATCCTCCACATCTCCTTTGGGAAGAGATCAAGAGTAATTATATGACTAGGCCAAAATCATCCAGTGAGCTCCAGATCTCCCAGACCCTATCCCATGCTCCCATGCCTTATTGTCTCCTCTACAGTATAAACACCTACTCTGCTAACTCCCACCCCAGAAAATTATTTTAATGATAGCTGGTTGTTTCAGGCAGTCCCAAAATGGTGCTCTGCTCTAATGACAGGGAGCCCAGCCTGGAACTGCAAGAGGAAACCAGGTGCTTCTTTGTAATTGTTGGGCCCCTCTCTGCAGTGCTCAGCCAGCTGTGGGGAAGGAGTCCAGACCCGGACTGTCACCTGCAGGACGCAGCAGGGCTCTCAGGCTCAGGACTTCGCTTGTCTAATGGAGCCAAAGCCATCAGCCACCCAGCCCTGCCTTAAGGAGAACTGCATCCAGGAAATCGGCTGGCACGTTGGAGACTGGGGTCTGGTGAGCACCTCACTGTCATGGCTCAGAAATTACTGATTGTGTTGCTATGCTCCTCACAAACAAGCTTTGATCCGTGCAGTCTGCACTCTGGCTGAGGCTGGGAGCAAGTACTGCTTCATTACCAGCCCCTTGGCTCACAGTTGTGTTGTAACTGGCAGTGGTAATGCTCCAGTTAATCTGATGCCTGCTTTGTATGCAGCTGCTACAAAAATAAATCCTTCTGAGGGGAGATTATCGTTTCAGTGACAGTGGCAAAATGCAGCCAATAAGCTCAAACAATCCATTCTTGCTGCTTACTCCCAATTCTTTGCTCCATCGCTGTGGGCAGCAGAACAGCTCTCTGGCCAAATGTGGCTTAGAGCTCTAGGCTTCAGGACTGGTCATTGCACTTGGTGATATGCTTTAAAATACATTTTTGTAATTATTCAGATAAACTGTGCTTCAGATGGATTAATCTTGTTTTTGTGGTGGAAGCCAGACTCTGTTCAACCTGGGAAAAGTGTTGCGGGGTACAGATACAGGTAGATCCAATGCATCAGGTGACTTCCAAACACACTTTTTCACTTCTGTGCTAGCCAGACCAGCTTGTTCTGAGCTAAAACATGTTACATCTGCTTCTTCATGAGATGTGGGCCAAGTTTTAGTTACAGCTAGAGAAGTTTCATCTCTTAATCTGATCTTTCTCCTGACTTTCTGATATCAGAAGAGCTCCTATCTGCCTCTCTGAGTTAGAGAAATACTCTCCCAATGTTTATAGAGCTTGCCATGAGCCATGTGGGTTACACAGACACCTCATGCTATGCCCTCCTCTGAGCCACTGCTCTTTGCTCCCTCTCATCCACAGCTTCCAGTGAGACAAACTCCAGTTAGCTGCTTACAAGAAAGCCACTCATTGGCTTTCCAGTTGTAATTTGTTGCTCTTGAATGCAAACTGACCCACTCACAGCTGGTGGATCCCCAGAGAACTGAGGTGCCTTCAGGCTGAAATGATTCTCTCCAGCTGCCTGACACACCACTGTGGGTAACAGCAGCTCATCTGGATGTTACAGGCTGAGTGTGGCACAGAGCCTAATGCTTCAGGGCTGGGTGGAACATGTGGTAAAATGGTTTAAAGTATGGTTTTCTAATTGTTCAGATGATTCCAGCTGAAATACTGTTTGCTTTGTCTTGGTGGAGGAAGCTGTGCTCAGCCTGCAGCTAATCATGCAGCTGTTCCCCACTTCTGGTCTGTGGGGTTTCTGCATTCAGCCTTTTGCTGCCTACTCACTGCCTTGTGTCTGTGCCCAAGTGTTCCAAGAGCTGCGATTCAGGCATCCGGACACGCCAGGTCATCTGTGCTGACGGCGACTCCAAATTCTACAGTCCTGAGACATGCAAAGCAATCCAGCCACAGAAACCAGCCACCCTGGGTAGCTGCAACGCACAGCCCTGCTACCTGCCACAGCGTGAGTGGTATTGCTGCACATCCTCTTCTCCCAACATGCTTTTGCTTAGGAGTAGAAATTCCCAGCTCTGCAGCAGCTTATGTTCTCAGCATTTTGCCTTCCTGTCTCCATCCTGTGAGTTTGCCATGGTTATGAGCACAAAGTATCTTCAGAGTCCCAGTACCTGCGCTGTTTAAAATGTATGCAACAGGCTTGGGAACAACATTGGTGTGTGTCCATTTTGAATCCAGTATTCTGTGATGGCTCATCCAGTGTGTGCTGCAGACTGATCTCAGGACTCCCAGTCCAGAAGGAAGGTAACTTGGGCAGGCTCAGTAGCTAAAAACTATAGCCAGCTCTCATCCCTCTGTGTACTGGCTCTAAAGGAGTCACAACTCTTCAGAACATTTTGCTTCTTGTCTGTGTCTATTCTTCATGTCAGAGCTGCATTGCTGACTTCTGTCTGCCTGCCCATTGTAGGTCGCTTGTCCTGACAATTCAGTCGAATCCAATTGCTGCTTAGCAGCTATTCCACAAGAGGAACATTTTCATCAGCTGTTATCTCCTGCTGACTCCTGGATGTATTTGCAGTTATTAGAGCATAGGGCTGGACTAACTGCACTCCTGTTGTGTATGTCTCTCTTTGCAGAGGTCCCCAGTATGCAGGACACTACGGGATACAATGTCACTCGCCAGTCCTTGCTGACACGTTACTACCCAAACAGCCCTGCCCCAGGTTTGGAAGAATTTTTTTCATCTGGGGGTTTGATGATGGGTACTTGGAATAGGGTGTGGTAGGGAAAGGGATTGTTCTTTTTTTCATTTCTCTCATTTTTTTTCATGGGCTCCTAGAAATTCCAGAAGTCAGGAACAAAATTCTTTGTCAAAATTCTTTCTAGATTCTTTTACACCAATAGTAAGCAGTATTTGAATCTATCCATGCAGAAGACTCTGTACAGTATATGGATCCCAGGTTCTGTCAGCATGACTTAAGTGCTGGCTGGAAGAATTGATGTCCAAAGCAGATCATAGGAACATGAAAGGGTGATTGTGAAGGGACCTCAGCAATGTGACAGGTGGTTTCTCATGGAACAGCAGAAAGAATGGTCAGGGCAATGAGCAAAGTACCTCAGCCAGATCGGGAAGGATGGGCCAGAAGACACCCTTAGAGGTGATGCAGAAAATCCTGCTGGTAGCCTTGGACAGGTGAAAGAGAGAAGAGAGGAGGAAAACTGACCAGATTTTGATGCTCACCTGCATACTTTAAGGAGTTCTCTCCCCAGATTCTGATGAGGGAAGGATGCTCCCTGGGAACACCATGATCCATAGTACCTCAGGGAATCAGCACATTCCATCCACCAAAGACCACGGCATCAACTTGTTTCCTGTCCACTGGGAGCCCCAGTCACACTCATCACGTTCCTATCGGCTCAGCTTCTCTCAGGACCCCCCTGCAGGGGTCAGCTCCCAGGACTGCCACCAGAGCCCGCACGGCTGCTGTCCAGATGGGCACACTCCGGCATCGGGCCCTTTGGGGAGAGGTTGTCCTTTCAGCACCTGCCACCAAAGCAGGTAGCTGGAAGTAGATAGGCCTGAGCAGGGAGGCACTGCCTTTCCTGGGGGCTTCCTGAAACTTGTAGCCCATGCCTGTTGACTGGGCAGGCCAGGTATTACTGCAGCCCTTCTGTCTGTAGGTACGGCTGCTGCCCTGACAGACTATCAGCTGCCCAGGGCCCAAACAACATGGGATGCCCACAATATTACCGTGACATTCAAACAAGACAAAATCATCCTACTGTGACCACTCCAGCAGTAAGTACAAAAGCTCTTTGCATTTTAGGCGTTATCAGATACAAAGATTCAGATTTGACCCTGCTGATTCACATTGTGGATTCTGTTGGGCTTCATCTCTGCCAGTAATGCTGAGGAACCAATGCTCTAGGCATGGCATCAAGCGCTTTGGCCCACCTTGCTCCTATTCAGTCTGGAGTATCCACCTGCAGTCCTCTATAAGCAGGGTACAGAGCAGGTGGTGGGGAGATGTCTGAGAAGTAGAAGGCCATCCTATGTAGAGCTGATTGAATAATCCTGAGTAATGAAATTTCTGCTGGTCGGAAAACTGCTATCCAATTTCTAGGAAAAAAAAAATGGAAAAAACATGGCTTCTATTAATTGCTTTTGTTTGTCAACTCTGCAGATTAATTCAAGGCAGGGAGGTGATCCCTCCCATAGCTTGGGGTGCTTGTTAGTGCTAGCAATAGGAACTGGCCTGCTACTGGGCTGTTTAGGTGTGTCTTGCAGAGAAGTGCAGCCCCGGTTCCGTGGCTGACAACCAGGTTTCCCACCCCTTCCCAGCACAAAAGCCTCTAGGAGGCAACAAGCAAACAGCGGTGCCTCTAACAGTGGGCTGTGTGCAGCCAATGCCTTGCACACAGTGTCTTTCCTGTGCTGCTGTCCTCATGTGTGAGGATAACTCTTGGCTTTCCATTCCTGTCTCCAAGGCAAGCCAAGCCTTGTCCCAGCAGCATCCCTCGGGCGACTGCCGCGGCTCCGTGTACGGCTGCTGTTTTGACAACGTCGCCTCGGCCTCAGGTCCTCGAGGGGAAGGATGTCTCAATAGGCCCAACTACCGTAAGTGATGCTTTGGCTTCTTAGTCCAGAAACACAGAAAGAGTCCGGTAGCATATAGAAGCTTCCTGTGTAGAAGCTCTGCTCTCTGTGAAATGTAGTAAATTATCTCTCTGAAGAGAGTTTCTACCTGGTGGTTGGGGCAGCAGAAGCTTGGAGGGAGTGTAGAAAAGCAGCCTGAGGATTCAGGTCTGTCACCTGCCACAGAAATTCTTATTGTTCTCTGCTGATAGTTGGACAGAAGTGTTTGTGTGATCTCAGTCTGTAGGACTACTTGGGAGCTGTTTGTCCCTGAGAATACACTCTGATGCAGCCTGGAGTGCTCCAAATTAATTACCCAGGTTTAGGAGGAGTAGGGATCCCCTGAGGAATCAGGGCAGTGCTCAGCCTTCAGACAGCCTGTGGACAGGGGAGGAATGAGAACTACATGGGGAAGGAGGGGTTGCTCAGGGCTGCATGGATGCCCTCAGCCAGTAAAGTTTAATCCAGTGCCTGCTGTGCTATGAGGACATGAGAGCTGTTGGGCAAAACATCTCTGCTCCTTTAGTGCCTAGCTGTACCCTCGGTAGACACATTGCTGCTGCAGTGCCTTGCCCTCCTACTGCAGCACAGAGATTGCTCAGTGGCCATCCCTGCAGTGCAGCCTTGGGGAAGGCTCTCTGGATCTTCTCTGCTGAGCCACAGCTTGACAAAGCACCTCGCAGCCAGAGCCCTGCATCCAGTGTTTGTCAGCATGTGGCTGTGATACCTGTGGCTCTGGGTTTGTAGACACCTTGGGCCATGCTCCTCTTTACTTCAGTGCGTAGGGGGTATTCTGTGATGCACGAGTCTTCTCCACAGCTGGGTCTAAGCCACTTGCTTTGTGGGCTGGAAATGTGCAAATGTGTTCCTTGCAGGAGAGGAAGCCCCAGAGCCTGCCTTGCAGTTGCATAGTTCTCCAAGCAAGGCTGTAAAGCATCTGTCTAGACATCTAGATTCAGAAATGTCTCCAAGGATGGTTTTTCCATCAGAGGCCAAACTGAGGCAAAAAAAAAAAAAAACCCATGTGAGAAGTTTCTCAGTTTCAAAGCACAGCTGGGAAGGACACCCAGGTGTCCTACTTTCCCACCTGCCCTCTGCCCACAGAGCCATCAGATGGATCACCTAGGCAGGTGGCTTGAAGCCCCTGGACCTTTGTGCTTTGTGACCCTCACATCTCCCTCTGTTCCACTCTTTTTGGTAGCGTACCCTGTCATGTGCCTGCTGCCCAGTGCCCATGGCCCCTGCACCAACTGGACCACTCGCTGGTACTTTGTGGGAGTTGTTGGCAAGTGCAACCGGTTTTGGTATGGCGGCTGTCAGGGCAACAAAAACAGCTTTGCCTCAGAGGAGGAGTGCATGAGAGTGTGCCACAGCTCTGTGGGGGTCAGTCATCTGGAGCACCAGCCCTCTCCTGGCACAGGAGCCCTGCAACACCAGCAGACTGGCTCCAATTCTCATACAGGACGTGCTCAGGGTCAGCAGCAATCACCCACAAGAGAGACTGCAAGTCACAGCCAAGAAGGAAGAACCTATGGGGCTTCACACCCCACACAATACAGCCACAGACAGGACAGCTGGAGAAGGGACATGCTGCCAGAGTCCTTGCCAAGGACTGGTGTGCTGGAGAGCCAGCGCTGGGGCACCCAGCGAAGCAGACTGGACATCCTGGGCCAGCTGCGCCCCTGGGAAACAGCAGTGCCTGGGCCCTCGGACAGGCAGAGCAGCAGTGGCCAGCAGGTGCTGCCCCGGGAAGGCAAGCAGTGGCGTGAAGTTTTTGGAGCAGATGTTTCCATGACAGAGGGATTTGGGCACCGGGAGTCTGCAGACTTGTTCCCAGCACAATCTCTGCACAGGTGATGATTTCCACCCACCCCCTCCCCTGTTCTGCCAGCTCATTGTGAAGCATCAGTGTAGCTTTCTCTGGAGTGAAAATGTTGTCCCAGCTGGGACCAGCTAACTGGGAATACCATGTGATGGATTAAGTACACATGTGGCCCCTTGGTAAATCAAGTCATTGTTATTCATGCCCTGATGTTACCTACCATCTCTTTCCTTGCATGCTCCCTAGTCTCTGACTGCACTGAAGTATGATGTGTGAAAAGACTGCAGAATCCTGGGGTCTCTGTCTGGGAGGCCTTCTTACACTGTAAATGAGAATTGATAGGTGTTTTTCTTGTTCTGGCCAACAGATTAAGCTGACTCTCTGACTTCAGAGCCTTTATCTCAGCACTGCATAGAGCAGCAATGAGGTGTTCTAGGAAAGACTTTCAAGATGTAGGGTTTGAGTCAAGATCCAGACAGTGTTACCCTGAAAATCAGGAGTGTGTAGAGCTAGATCTAAACATGTCTGCACTGGATCTGTGTCTGTCTGCTGAGCTGAATCTCGTTCCTTCAGAAGAGAGGGTTTTACAGGCCTTTCTTCCAGGAAATATTGTAGCATTCAGTCTGTCCAGAGCAGTCTTTGCTCTCTTAGGAGGGGGCTCCCCATGTTGCCTGGTGCGTCTGCTCAGAGCTGAATGGACAGCTGGTCGTGCTTTGCCTTGTGGTTGTAGAGTCACATGAGAGGACACAGAGGTGAGGAGGGCAGCAGAAGTGCCTATGGAATCACTTTCTCTCTCAGAACAATCCTGGAGGAAGCCAAGCCCTCTCTTGTGACAGCAGTTGTGGGACAAAACATCCAGCTGGTCTGCAAGACAGGCATGTCTCCCCTCTCCAGAGTGGAGTGGATGAAGAACAGCCGCCCGGTCTCCTCTGACAGGTGAGCTTAGCTCCCTTCACTGTAGAGCAGATGGGCTCCTTGCTGGGCAGAGTGCCAAATATGCAGTCCAAAAAGGACTGTCATGGTTTCACCCCTGCTGGCAACTCAGCCCCTCAGAGCCGCTCACTCACCCCTGGTGGGATGGGAGAGAGAATCAGAAGGGAAAAACTGAGAAAACCCATGGACTGAGATAAAGACAGCTTAAAAGATACAACAAAAGCCATGGGTGGAAGCAAAGCAAAACAAGAATTCATTCACCACTTCCCACAGGCAGGCAGGTGTTCAGCTGTCTCCAGAAGAGCAGGGCCCCATCACACATAACAGTGACTTGGGAAGACAAACGGCATCACTCTGAACTCCCCCTGCTCCTCCTCCTTTCCCCAGCTTTACATGCTGAGCATGGTGCCATATGGTATGGAATATCCGTGTGGTCTGTCAGGGTCAGCTGTCCCAGCTGTGTCCCCTCCCAGCTTCTTGTGCACCCTCAGCCCACTGGCAGGTGGGGTGAGAAGCAGAAAAGGCCTTGACTTGGTGTAAACACTTCTCAGCAGTAGTGAAAACATCAACACTGTTTTCAGCACAAATACAAAACACAGCCACATACCAGCTACTGTGAAGAAAATTAACACCATACCAGCCACAACCAGCACACTTTTTTTTTTAAGAAATAAAGAAGCCCACATATTCATCTAAGGGCATGAACTGTCCACCTGCTCTGTGCATAGCAGAAACAGAAACAGTCTGCAGCAGTAATGAGGTGTTGGCTAGAGTTATGGGGCAGAGCAAGTGCTGTCCCATAACACTGGTGGAAGGCACTGATGGAAGCTGACGTGGGTAGTGAGACAGAAAAATGTTGCTTCTCTTGGGTTCATCTTGGGGCAGCACTAAGCCAATAGTTGGGGGTGAAACTTGTAGCCTAATAACCCAGAGTTCCTGTGGCTAGAAATCTCTGGCACGGTTTTTTTTTTTAACTACTTTTAAACCTGTTTTTCCTGGGAAGTCTCTTTCCAGCAAGAGTCTGGAGCCAGTCAGTCCCTTTGTGTTATGAAAATCACAGTTAAGAAAAGCCCAGTTATGCTTTTCTGTTTGCAGTTGACTGCTGGGACTCAAGCTCCTCCCTAGAAGGGCTGTTTGCCTCCTCATGGGAGAGGGTCACTGAAAGCAGTTCCCTGTTTTCCATCTAGTTTTTCCTCTCTGTTCCTGACCTCCTTTCTGCTGCAGTTGTTTTCCCGGCCTGTGACTGCTGTCTGTGGTCAGCAGGGCTTTGTTGTTATCCAAGCCAGGGAGGGCACTACATGGGGATGGTTTGCATAACATCAGCCGCTGTGCCCTGGCCGGTTGCTGTGGGTGGCCAGGCAGGGGCAGCGCTCCCCACACCTGTTGCAGGCACACCTACCAGTCCGACAGCTCCCTGGTGATCAGCCACGTCAAGCCCGAGGACGCTGGGACCTACACGTGCCTCACTTCTGACGGGAGGATGGAGAGCCGACAGATTCAGCTACAGATCACAGGTGAATTATCTTCTGCTCAGGACCGGAGAGGTAGCTCAGGGCAATTAATGGTTATTGACCACAGGCTCGATAAAGCCAGCTGCAGGAGCAAACTTCCTCTGCTGCCAAGAGGGAGTGTGGAGGCAGTAGGGTGCCTTTTGGTGTTGCCTCATGATAAAGCCTTAGGCCTAAAATACTTCCTTCCCTGCAGGGCCACCCCATAGCTGGAGCTGTGGCTTGCCTGTAACCCGCTCAGCGAGTATGTCTTCCTCCCTGACAGCCATCAGCTGCCTCCTGATCCAAAACATAACTGCTGGTGCATTTACGTTTTGTGTTTTGCCCAAACAGGTCCTGCTGGGTAACAAATGATTCTCTGTTCTGAAAAATGTGCCTTATTTCAGAAACAAAACCAAAAAAATATGAAAGACTAGTCTCAAAAGATGTAGCCTTCAATCTCTGAAGTGTGCTTTGTCACAGCAATGGCACATGGGGCAGAAGGCACTATGGCCTAAGGGATGTTGCAACGTATTCACTGACAGAGAAGAAAAAGGAGTCTAAAATTGCTGGCCTGCAGGTCTGTGACTCTCATTAGTACACAGTGCAGGTTTACTGCACTAGCCAGCCAGAAAGCAGATGGCTGAAGGGCTCTTTGGCTTCAGTTCAGCAAGCTCTCCCAAGCTCACAGAAACCCTATGCAAGAGGTCACATTTTATTCACATATGGCATTTTGTTTTGAATAGAGCACCAGAGCACTGTTCTGGCAGAGGGTGAGAGAGGTCGGGTCCTTCACAAGGCAGATCAGCAGTACCGAGGGTTATCCAGAGGCAGGCAGGCTGTGCAGGCATCCGGCTCCTCTGTGCATCAGCAGCTCACGTACAGGTAAGTTCACGTGCAGCAACAGTTTGTCCACCGTGCCCAGATGATGAACCATATGGCATCTCTTCATGTAGAAAAGCTGAAGATTGGAAAGGTCCTGGGTCAGCTGTTCCGGGGCACGGTTGGGAAGCAAGCAGTACTGAACTGCTGACAACGGGAACGGGAGAAGATCCCAGCTGCAAGCTGTCTTCTGCCCTCCCCAAGGGTCTCTTGAAAGAAGCATACTCTGAGCAAAGATGCACAGGAAGCTGGCAGCAAAGGAGCTGGGTTCAAACAAAAGAAGTATCAGGGCAACATCAGCTGCTCATGTTAGTGTAGGCAGAAAGAGAAACCTGTTCTGAAAAAAACAAAGCAAATAGGAGCTGTTTAACTAGCACAAAATAGATGTATGTATATTGAAAAAAACTTCAGTTACTTCAGCCTCCACTAATTAATTTCAAATATTTTGTGAACAAACCGGCTTGACCCAAAACTGTCTCCTCATGTAGTGCATATTTTGTAGCTTCTTTTGTGGTTTTTTATTGCTTCTAGACCCCACAGAAATAAAAGCGGACAAATTATTTTTGCCTTAAATGCAGCATGTTGGGATTCCAGATTAAATAGGGCCATTATCTGATCCCTCTCTTTTTTTGAGTTTACAACCTAAAAGCCAGTCAATTTGCTGCAGTCTGCAGCGATCTCCTTAGATCTGCTTCTGCCTAAAAGCCGTAATAAGTGATTCATTGAATTAAGAACACTGAATTAAGGCTCTTTAGTTTTGTGTTTTGAAATCAAGAATTCAGGTCAAAGAATGGGGGTAGGGGAGATGACATCTTATTTAAGTGTGGGAACATCATGGTTTAGTTCCCTTCTAAGACAGTGTTTAGCTGGAGTTATAAGACAGCAAAGAACATGAGGAGATGAGTGATGAGAACCTGGCCTCAACATTTCTGCTGCATGAAGTGGACAACCAACTCCCGGACCTTGCGTGCAGTCAGGTGATTGCAATAGGCTCTTCACACCCTAAAAAGGCTCATTTTTGTGTGCCAGATAAGCACCTAGAGGGAAGCTTGCTCAGTGCCCTATTTAGGACTTTGTACTGTTTGCCATGTGTTCACATTGTTAATGCTCCCTCAGCTGTTATCCAGAGGGTTGCTGTAAGAACCAGAGGGTTGCTGTCTGTAATGGGTTAAGCTGGCTGACAGGAGTGCAGCACCATGCTGTGCTGAACTGGAGCAGGATTTCATGGAGGCTGCTCTTCTCTGAATATTGGGAGCGAATGCTGGTAATGGCAAGCATCAGAGCTCTGATGGGAGTGCAGAGACCTCCCTTTGCTGTTGGAGGCAAAAAGTAAGGCTTGTGATTAAAAAAGCCTTGTGCTGAAGGTCACATGCTGAGCAAGGAAGTTTCTACATCTTTTGCTGTGCTTGTGAACTTTGCAGGTTGAAAATGGATAAGAGCGAGCCCACAGTAGTGGAGGCCAATGTTGGGGAGAGAGTCAGACTGCCCTGCACAGCAGAAGCATCACCAGCTCTCACCATCGAGTGGCAGAAAGATGGGCAGCCCCTCTCCTCTCCCAGGTGAGCTCCCAGGTGGCTCCAACTGTTCACGAGAAGAGCCTCCTCCTTGCTTTTCCTTCCCTGTCTCCTCCCTGAGAGAACAGAGCTGTTGGCCATGCAGCAAGGGTCTGTCTGGCTTTATGCTGTGTAGCTTCTTCCATCAGGGCCAGGCTGTACTGCTGGACTGCCCTGTCCTCCCTCCCTCACAGATGGAAGTTTGAATGTTGAACCCTTGAGGGAACAGCTGTGACACAGGGTCCACAAATGAGCCAGGGCTCAAATTTATTCAGCTACAAGGTTAGCAGAAAAAGAACACATGGCAAGCAAATTTGCCAGAAACCAGCTGGTCAGTGAGCAAGGGCAGAGGTTCACAGCAGAGAGAGATCAGGGCATCTGCAACAAGCTTCCACAGCTACTGGTGCTGCTCTCCCCTCACTCTGCTCCCAGAAATCTGCTCTAGCAGCAAGTTTTTCCAGAGTCTACAGCATCAGTGCTGAGACTTGAGGA
This sequence comes from Corvus cornix cornix, assembly GCF_000738735.6. Lineage (NCBI taxonomy): Eukaryota > Metazoa > Chordata > Aves > Passeriformes > Corvidae > Corvus > Corvus cornix. The sequence goes on from NC_046335.1 coordinate 36,251,880, forward strand.
CTAAGGGTTGCACTACAACCCCTGCAGCATTTGTGTTGCTAAACCTTTGCTGAGTGGTACTACAAAGTTGTGCACGAGCCTTAGCTTCGTCTCTGCTGGCTGGAGTCCCATCCTGCCCCAAGCACAGGCTTGGGGACATTCTGGGTTTGCTCCCCAGGCACAGGCAGCAGTCGGACGGGGCCCTGGTGATCAGCCGGGTCAGCTCTGAAGACATCGGCTTCTTCACCTGCATCGCCTCCAACGGACGCGACCGGGACCAGCGCCAGGTCCTGCTTCGACCTCTAGGTACTGGATGGGTGGAAGCACGGCACACGTGCACAGGAGTGGGAAACGGGGAAGGCTGTGCAGGGACAGCGTGGATTCCTTCTCTGGCCATGCCTCTTTGCTTCACACCTAATGTCTAATAGGCATCTCCAGGGCAAGGGAGGAGTGAGTTGTTTTACCCAATGGTCATCTGCCTGTGTCCAGCATATCGTGGTGCTCCAGGCAGCTGGGAAAAGGGAGTGATGGCACAGTAAGAGTGACTCTCAGGACCTTGTTTCTGGGACACTACTGTGGAGTGAATATAAAAGCAAGAGAAACTAAGGAGATGGTTCTTCTGTGCATGTGTCCAGCTGGAGGAAAAAGCTCTTGGAAGCCTCTGCTACTTGTCCTTTCTTGGGCCAAAGTCCTAGGAAATCCACATTCCTCAAAGCAGCAACAGCCCAGCTTCAAACATGCTGCTTCAAGGCCCAGGGGCTTGTAGCTCATCATGGGATGTGTTGGACTTTTCCCATGAGGGAATGCTCCTACTCCCAGGGGGAGCATGGCATTGTCTTCCTGCTAGTGATGATTTCCCTTCTGGTCTAGGAGAGCTGAGGATCACTGGTCTTCTGCCAAGCATCACGGTACCTGAGGGAGGGACTGCTCATCTTCATTGTACAGTGACTGGCAACAATGTGAATATAAGGTGGTCAAGGTGAGCAAAAATGAGGCGGAACTTCCTTTTCCTTCTCTTCCCAAACCTCATCATTTATCCTCTGAATACTAATGCAGGGTGCCTGCCAGGAATGGCAGAGACCACAGTTATCAGCCACAACTAGTATCACCTACCCTTTCTTAAAACAACTTGGATGTTACCCAAAAATCCTGGGCAAGATCCCTGTGGGGTGTGGGGGTCATCAAGTTCATGTTCCAGCCAAATAAGGAGGAAAGTAGACGTTAAACTAAGATTTCATGGAGTTCAGAAAGACACTGTGCTGGAAAACTAGCAACATGAAAATAACAAGAACTAAAATGAGCAACCAGCTGAAAATCTTTAGTTGCTTTTTATAAAGCCCTCTCTGCCTAATCCTCACAGACATTATAGGCCCTCTTCTCCTAGCTTCCTGTTGCAACAGTTATCTCTGTTTACTGTCAAGTAGGAGCAAAGGAGATTTAGAAGCGTTTTAAAGTGAAAAGCTGTGTCCTCTTATCTTGATAGTTTTCTGGGAAACTCTGAATTTGTGCACATGTTTGGTGAAGGTTGTTTTTCCTGTTTGAAAATAATCAGTTCTGCTTTGGAGCCTTCTTACAAACTATCCAGAGATATGGACTGGTTAAGTGTTGAAATTCCAAGGGTTAGGACTGAAGCGGGCCATCTCATGCCAAGAGCTTTTCTTCCATACATAAGTTTGGCATTTGAGCTAACAAAATGATGCATGTTTCAGAGCTTAAAGGGAGAGAAGAGAGGGTGCATTGTTCACTACCCCATATGCTCATCAAGCAATATGTGCTGCTATCAATGCCAGCCAAACAAGTACTGCCAGACCACAACCTGGAGAGAGGGAAAGGCACATTGGATTTGTGCTAAGATCCTCAAACCTCAAGAATGTACGCTAGCAGAAAGGGCAAACACAGACACAGCTACCTCCCACACAGACACTGGGCAACGGATGCAGACTTGCTCAGGCTCATGTTACCCAGTTGTAGGGCCAGTTTGTGCAAAAGATTTCTTCCTTCCTGCTGACCTTGTAAAAATTCACCCATTTCACAGAACATCATTTTCCAAAGAGCACAGGAAGCTCCTTTAGCCCCCATGGGTGGCAATAGTGAAACATTTTGTTTTTCACCACAGGAACGGAGTTCCCATGCGGGGGGATGGCCGCCACATCCACCTGTCCCAGGATGGAAGCCTGGCTATAAGCAACGTCCAGGAGGCTGACGAGGGATCCTACACGTGCAGTGCCTACAGCAGCAGCAGCTCTGTCAGTGCCAGCACGGAGGTGAAGGTGCTGAGGAGCAGGCCTA